>NC_091881.1:2601680-5200860 GCF_019399895.1 Cardiocondyla obscurior
GGCGGACGTGCCAAGTTCAAGTTTGGCCTAATGAAATTAACGCAGTTGCTTAAAGTGCGATCATAAAACTACACGAGTATGGAGAGAACGCGCCGCGTGCACACTTCGCAGACGGCTAGCCGGAGACAGGGCGATACCATAAACGGATTTATGAACTCCATCATTACTCCCGGAGGATTCGCGATTGTAGCTCTTCAGTTTGTAATTTTATAGCATCGCTTACTATAACACCGGATCGTTTCCGATGCAATTCAACGTGCCCCGCGTGTCTTGAGGTGCTCACGATTTTAATTTAATCGTTTATTTCGACTCGCACTGTTATTTCAACGTAATTTTTTTCTATCGATTCAACGTGATTTTGTTTTGCCACGCGCGTATTCACGAAACTAAACCTTTGAGTTACAACGTGCACGTTTCGCTAACCCGTCCCCGTTCGACTAGACGTAGCCCATTGAAAAGTGTAACAACGATGCAATGTTTGTCTACGAGAAGGGAACACGACGTTGCGTCGCTGCGTAACGTTTTGCGTGCCTCGGCTTACGTAACGCGCGTTAGCCGAAGGAAAGGGTCCTATTTGCTCGACTGTAGTGCTATCTGTTTCGATTCGTGTTTGCCGTTCCCATGTTGACAGGAGGCTGTGCTCGGCCCCACGAGTTCGACGGATCGTTTATACGTATATTTGTCCGTTGTAGAAGCGGATAGACGATCGCATGCGACGCAGCGATGCACACGTGCGGGTGTCATTACGTCATTATCCGAACGCGTAATTGTTTTAATGCCAGATATTACAAGGCGCGTCATTAACTTTACTTCCTCTAACGTTAAAGAAACCCGTTTTACATGTAATAATTCTTCACCGATAAAGTATACGCGTGTACGCGTCCTGCACAGTGCTTTAAATATTTTTAGACTCCCTCGAAGCAACGCGCCCGTAGTATTATCGCAAAGAAAAAAAAAAAAAAAAATTGAAATCAATTTTTACCGAAACCGTGATACTCCCCCGCGAATTTGAGACGCAAGTACCTACGTAGTTAGTGGCTCGTTTACCGGACAATTCGAAGAACGAAATTTTTCACCGGCGCGTCATCGATATCGTAATCCGCCCGCACAGATAAGGCCTCGGTTTATCGCCCCAGCGATAGCGCACGACCAAGATTCGCTGCATTCTCCGTTGCGTCGTACCTCGGGCAACAACAGGCGGATGATAACCGGCGGGCGCGACGATATTGGGAACGCGGCTCGCAGTTATACACCAGGCGGCCTATTACACGCCGTATTACCACTGTCAACATACGCACACGCATAATAACGGTTATTAGATACGCCGGGGCTGGATGCGCGGCTGGGATTTACCCTTCGCATTACCACGGCACCGCGTTCGCACAATCCTATCGGCGCGAGCATACAAGAGCGTTCGCGCGGCGAACTTCGCGAACGTAATCGCCCTTCGTTGTTGTGTCAAAAAATTCACGATTATGGTAAAGCCCTGTTGCGGTACCGTTGTGGCAAAAACAACCGAGAAGTAGAAATTATTATAAGAGAAAAGGATAAAGACTTTCGACACGAAGTCGTCCTACTCCCTAAAAATTTTCCTCGAGACGTTCGGACGTAAAGTGAGATATAATAGAATTATTGAAACGGCAGGAGACAAATAATTTGCGTTCGCATGCATGCAACGTAGTTACGTGACTAATTAAGATGATGTAAGTATTTTTTCCGCGAGAAGCATTAGTCATAATTTAATTATGCAAACGTGTAATTTTAACGCGTGAGAGGGGAAAAAACGTACGGTTAATTAGTAAATTAATGTGAGATTTGCGAAATCGAATTAAGTTCTATCGCGGCATCGCGTTTTAGCGAGAATGAAAAAGATCTGAATGCGATTCATAAATCACTGTTATCGAAACAAGCGTTTATGATCGATATAGTCGTCGAAGGCAGACTTCTACATTTTTTAAAAAGAAATTATTTCGGTATTGATTGTAGTGTGAAATCTCATAAGACATATGTCGTTTGAACTTTTCGGGAAGCCACTAGAGCTCTAGTCAGACGTAAATCGTAAAGACCGCGGCGCGTTCAGTTTCGACAGTTTAATGGGTACCTTGGTGCAACGTGACGACAGATGACTGTCTCCATGGACAGTCAATCGGGCCGGCGAACCTGTACTTTTCAACGTAACAGACGGACTAGTCACTCTATCTCGCATTGCGGTTGGCGGTTAGAAACGGCAGAAAACTTCGCGGTAGGCGAATAATGTGTAACAATGTAAAATATGCCTTTCTTTCTTCTGACCGTGAAAGTAGCAAAAAAAATTTTTTTTTATAATAATAAATAAAAACCAACTGGTTTTTGCGCTTGAAGCGACAACTCCCGCGCCGTTTCGAGTAGGGATTATTGTTCGAAAACTGCAATTAGTAGTTCCCTCATTTGCGAGCATACTTTCTCACGGGTAATGTTCCCTCGCGTCGTCGCAAAGCTATTCACCGCGGGACAAAACAAATTTCGGGACAAAGGGCGTTAAACAATGGGATCGGATGAAAGATCGCGATGCACGTATTCCATAAAAAGAAACTACTTTTGAAGCGAAGAAGCAAGATAATATGAAGAAGTTCGCAGAGCGACGCTCGCAGAAAAATTGAACGGAAATACACATCCGAAATGTGCCAAAGCGCCGCCGCATATGGCGGCGTAAAACGTCCGTGGTTTCTTTTCTCTCCGGATTCCTTCGTCAGTTTAAAGTCGATTTTACCTTAATAGAAATGTCCGGCGACTGCCGGGCGAGCGTCATTTAAGCACGTTTTGTCATGCGAGGTCTTATCGCCGATGTATGCGTGTGCAAATTTCCCCCCTTGCCCCCCTACTCTGTCCGTGAGCCCTCGTCGCGCTCAGTATGTCGCATTGGCAAACAAAGCCGAGGACATCATATGCAGGTAGGATTATAGCCGAGGACCCCTTTTTTCGCTTTAGAGGGATGAACGAGAGCCACCCTCCTCGATGTCCCGATCAAGTCCATCGTGTCCCGAAAGCTCATCCCGTGCTCATCCCCTTTTTACGCGGGGCAAGAGGGGACGGGTAAAGGAAGTGGGGAACTAGCCGGTTCGGTCGCCGTCGTAAGCATAGCTGCGGGATGCGCGGATGTTAAATGCACAAATGTGTAACTGCATTGTCAAATGGAAAAATCCCCCCCGGGACGTCGATGGCACAATAATGGGACAGATTATAATCTCGTCTACCCCCCGAGGGGCCGGTTTCTCTCCGCGTCCCTGTTGCTGGGTCCCGCGGCCTTCTCTATATCCCGTGTCGTCGCGCCCCCATGCCTCACCTTGCCTCCATCCCCCTATCTTATGTACATGCATCGTACACGCGTGCGGTGTATCTTGTCAGGCTATTGACTATCCCGTAGTCGCCGCCGTTGTGCGCGCCACCCTTCCCGCGTCATCCCCGCGTTGTCTCCGTGTGTCGTGCCCCTTGCACGACACGCCATAGCCTAATTAAGTGGGCATAATAGATCCGACAGTTGTGCGTATTGTTCACCGACGTAAGGTATCCGCTGCACCCTCTTTTCCCCTCTCTCGTCGCTGCCCAAACGTTTCTTAGGCGATTTCGTTATCGGGATTTCTCGATTAAAATCGCGAAGGAAACCGATGAGTAATTTTACCTACCGACTTTGCGCAATCAAACGGGTCTCGCTCGTTTTCGCGCGTAGGCGTAGGATCGCCCCGTGGGAAAACGGTGAAAGAGAGGTGAGAATAAATTGCTAGAATGTTGCAACCGCTTGCATTCAGGCGTCAACGCTCCCCGGCCTGACCTGCATTATCTCATCGTCGTAAATAGACACGCTCGATATTGTTGATACACGTGAGGACTATATGCGCTTTTTACCGTTGCCCGCGATATATTAACCGGCGTCGTCTGCTTCGCCGATTTCCTTCACGCTCGCGCCTGCACGAGAAAACGCAGCGGAGCGCGCACGCCGCATCGGAAACGTCTCTGTAGATCAGATCAATTCGCCGCGATACACGGTCGCGTCTCGTTGTAACAGGTACTAACAACTTGTTTGCACAAAGTAAGCGGATCTCCGAGAACAGCTGTCGAGCGGCGCGACGTATACGTGCAGCGCGTTTCTTCGGCATTCCGCGCTTATCAGATAGCCGAAGCCGAGATCAATCTCAATCCCGCGTGTCGAGAGGCGCGCACGAAGCGGAGAGTACCGTGATAAGAGCGAGAAAGATAAAGAGGAAGAGAAAGAGAGAAATGAAGATGCACATTTAACGTAAGAGGGAACGAAGAGATATTCGTATCCTATCAATTTGCAGCTCTCTATCCGCGACTCGAGCGTGACTAAAAAGAAACATTAATTTGCCGTCATAATATGTACCCGGCGCTATCTTAAACCGGCCGCTTGACTCATTAGCAGAATATCCCAGCTTTCGCATTCCCGCGATCTCTTTAACTCGAATTACCGATACGCCCCACATCTCATTTTCCAGCTGCAGCTTCGCGCATCGCGTACGATCTTCCTTCTCCACTCATGGCGTAAAACCGATACATTCCCGAATGCGTCTTCCGCGAATACTTTTAAGAATTTACGATGATCGTTCTTGGCGCTTTGTAACGACGTTTCACCGCCGCAATCGACGGCTCTACACGTCAGGAATTTAAGAGGAACACCGGCGGGAGAGTAAAACCAAGAGACGCGACTATGCCCGTCGATGGGCAAGGGTGAACGGAGAGGATTCACAGAGGAGAGTCGGCGGAGGAGGGGGAGGGGGTGGTAGGAGTCGAGGGAGGAAAGGAAATGGCGCCGATGATGGTGGCGCGGGGGAGCAGAGGCGGAGAGACGAGAAGGGGAGGTTTTCCAGCTCGACGGAGCCAATTCAGACCCGGAATTTATCCTATCAATTTCCGCTCGGTGGAGTGGCAAAGAGCTCGACGCGGCTCTCGGCTCGCCGTTCGCTATATTAACGCCGCGGAACTCGCCGCTTCTCCGCCGCGCGCGCGGACCCGCGCGGGAAATGCCCGGCGCCTTTTCGCACATCCGGGGGCGAACGTCGATTTTCGCACGCGAATTTCAAGAAGAATACCTCGAGGAAAATCCTTTAATCAAATTTCACTTTCCGCTTATTTCGAAACTACGCCCCGATAGTGAGTTCCCTTACCCGTTTGATCAATTGCCGCTCGCAGAAAAATCTTTTATTCCCGTTTCTATATTTGACATTTTGCTGCCATCGAGTATCGCTACGAATCGATTCGGCCTCGAAGGCTTTAACTTGAAGAATATACTGTAAAAGAGCCTCGGGGTGCGCCTCGCACGTCGACCCCGAATAAAAACCATATTTTTTCCTGCGGTCTTCTTGCCGTAATTGCGCTAATCGCCGAGCGGAGTACGGACAAAAAGCTCGGAGAGACCCGGGGGTTATTCGAAAGTAGCGGTGGGTGAGGATGAGACAGGAAGAGACGCCGGAGTAGAAGGCGAGTCGGATAGGACGGACCTCTTTAGGTTTATCGGAGCAAATAATGCAGCAGGGAGAGCCCAAGCCCGAGTTTTCCATGCGGAAGACCAGCGAACCGATCACATTGATCTTTGCCAAAAACAATACCCGGCCCGCCTTTGAATTCCGCTGGCAAAATACGGGCGCTAGGTGAGTCACCGGGTACGTATACACACGGCCGTGGGTCACGCATGAGATGACACAACTACAGCCGTGTTGTCACCCCCGTACATGCGCGCGCCTTACGTGTGTATAATTACACGTGTATATGCAGCTGAGTTTCGTCAACGTACACGAGAACGGGTTTATAAACACTACGCTACCCTGGGTACCGCCGCCGGACACGTCCGGCCAAGTCTTAAAACTGCAAAAGTTAATCGGGCGCACTTGCGATCCCGTAACGGCGAATAAATGTTATTAACCGAGATCGATCGTACTCCCGCGAGTAAAGGATTTTTTTTTTTTCATCGCTTTCTCAAACGCGTTTGTTATTTTTGTACTTCGCGCAGTTGCACAAACGTACAAGGAGATGTCATTGCCACGATACGCGAGAGAACGGCTCGAAATAATATCCAAACAGTATGGGCGCCTGGCGAAAAGACGCGGTTGTGTTTTAACACATGTGCCCCGAAGCTCGTCTGGCAAAATGTTTCATTTGTAGTGTGCCAATATAAAAATCCGCGAGATTGACGGGCCTCGAGGAGAAAAATCAGTCGGTAAATTTGCAGGCAAACTGGCTACAAAGCGAAAAACAAGTTCGGGCTTCTCGTCAAAATACGTTTGGGAACGAGGCATCATTTTCAATCGGTGTTGTTCAATTCGACCGTTCAATCCGTGTGTAACTGCTGCGGGGGGCAAGTAATCGGTACTGGATGCGAGCGGCCGGAAAAAATTGATAATGGATTAATAACTGCCGTCCAATCCGAATCCGTTAATTATTTTTAACTGAACAAGAGCTCTGAATAAGGCTTGACAAGCCAACGCACGCAAAACGAACGCAGATTGCCGCGTATAACTAAAAAAAAAAAAAAGAAAAAAGACAGGAATAACTTTCGAGTAAATCGTGTAACATCTGAGACAATTTTCTAGATTAGTTTTGCACACGAAATGCATGTAAAAATAAAATATAATTATCCCGTCTTTCTTAAATTTTCTTAAATTCTGATTTTTCAAATTTTAAGTTCGAAACCTCTTTTATCTTTGCCGCTGTATTTTTGATATTAATTAATTTGTCGAACCAAAACGACGCGCGATGCATACGGGATGCTGCGCCACGGTATCCCGACACCGACACGAAAAGACCCTCCTCTTCGGCACGAAGTCAGTGAGCACTTTGTTCGCGCAAACAATCGATTTCTCGATCATAACCACATGCGCGTATGCAGGTTCTCGTGCCCTTTTTCGTCTCCCGCTCAGCTTCGCCACTTAAAAATCCGTATAATAATTCGTCGCGGTTCAGGGGGGACGGCGCCGGTGGATGAGGAAAGCGAGAGGGGTAAAGCAGAACCGAGCTCGGAGCTTCGCTCCGCCAACGAGGTCCCTTTTTTTATGAATATTCGAACACGCGCCAATAAATTCGAATGAGCACGGCGAAAGGGTCGCCAGACGTTGAAGTGGTAGCCAGCTCGCCGTCGATAGGTTCGTCCTGGTCGGTCTAGTAGGGCCCTACCACCCAAAGGGTGGGAATGCAATGCGGTGACGTCGTTTCTCCTTGACGTACGTACGTCTATAAATGCGCAACGTGTGCATGTGACCGCGCGCGCGTACATTTATGATCAAAATCAGAGAGCAAGTTTTCTATCGCACCTTACGAGAGGATAACGTCAGTCTTATTTTTATTATTTTATTAATTTTAATTATTACTTTACAGTTTAAATTTAATTTTTAGTAGGGGAATAAATTAATTGCGATACGTAGGTTTATTAAAAAACGATATTTTATGATCGGTTTACTTTCGAACAATTTTTTTTTCTTTTTTACGATTTGGCATGTAGTCCAGAAAGACGAAACGTCTTCCCGCATTTTCAGACTTTGCCACTTTTCAATCTAAGTTACTACTGCTACTGCTACTACTACTGTAGGCAATAAATCCACGAGTTGTACTGCTATTAATTATAATAATTGAGCAAATATTACAATATATAGGTGAAAAAAAAAATGTGTTTTTTGCTCGTGAATTTGTTGCCTCGATAAGAAAAAATTCGACTTACATTAGATGCGACGCGGGCGGAGTTCAGCAACGACGATGCCATGACACGATGATATTCTGTAACATAAAAGTAAAAACTACAATGAAAAATGTGCATTAATCATTATTAATGATTTAAAATATAATTCCTACACACGACTTTGATTAATTTTTTTCAAAAAGCTATTCGATGAAATACCTATTCATTTTTTAAAATGATTTTTATAAAAATTCATTTTTCTAAAGTTTTTAATCTCTTTTTTTTGGAATAATTTTTTAATTATTTTCGAATAATTTTTAATTACTTTAAAAATAATAAAATTTGCTAAATAAATAGAAAAAAATTGTTATTTTAATATAATTAGGAAAAGATAATTACCCAAACGTTGCTCCGCCGATGCCCGATGTCCATCCTGGACCTGCTCCTCCTCTCAGAACTCAGATCCACAGGTCACAACATCCAGTAGTCACTCGCGACACTCGCGGACACGATAATTAATAATTAAAATTATTCGCGCGATACTTACGGTGCTCCCGTTAATAAAAATTAAATAATTTCCGACGCCCGACTACTTTGCGATATTCGCGACGAACCCCGACCGTGGTTCGTTTATTCGATCGGCGACGGGCTGTAAGAAATTACATACAAAATATTGCACAGTGAGATATACAGTTGATATAAAGATTTCTATACTACTACTAATATTTCTAATATTCCTACAATACGGACTGTTTTACGCGAAGTACGCGGTTGTCGCGGTATACCGGATTTTTACGCGGAATACCCGGATTTACGCGGTTTCCCTACAATTCCCGATTTAAACGAATTTTTTATATTATTACGCGTACTGTCAGGGGGTTTCTTATACCACCGACAGTTAAAAAAAAAATTTTTTTTTTGACTTACTGAATGATGCACAAAAGTGAAGTTGATAGCGGTGATCTGTAACAAATAAATACAAAATTAAATTATAGAGATGCTGCAATTAATTGTTACAATTAAAAAATAAAATTACATGCGCTTTTAGTTCGTTTATTAAATAAATAAAGTTATCTGATGATCAAACGATAAACTGATTAATTTTATGTTACCAAAAAAAAAAAAAGATCTTTAAATGATCAAGAATAAATACTCTGCAATGTCTACTCTGTTATAAAAATATTCATATTAATTTCCTGCGCATACGACTTTTGTACTATTCGGAACCTTTTCTGGGAACTGCATTGATTAAACATTCGTAATAAAAATGCACATGCATTTTTCGGTGGCCAAAAAAATAAAATTGAATTAAAAAACGAAGAAGTAACGCCGCAAACCAGAAGCGTGACATTTCACCATTTTCGGCGTGCAGAAAGAACGCACCACGCGACGTTCAAGTCTTTTCAGGACTTGCACCTCGATTTCATAGTAGCCTTTTTTCTTTTTCTTTTTTTTTTTTTTTTCGTTTCCATCGTCGCCGCGCGCCGTAATGAGGTTTCAGAAAGCACACGTGGCGCGCAAAAAATAACGTAACAATGGGATGTGAGAACACAGGGATAATTACAACGGTGAATTATTTATATCGTGTTTTTACACAATAATCGGAGGGAGCAATAAAGAAAGTTCAGAAATACAGACAATACGCGCGTGATAAGTCGTTTGTTCGGGCACTAAATTCGTTTGTCGTTGAGTATTCTCTGCGATACGTCCCGCGCGGAAGCTCGCGTCTTTTTGAGAAGTCTCTCATTTTCTATAAGCCAACTGTAGCGAAACTTCGAATTCGTTCCGATTGTTACATGGCGAGCGTTCCGCGAGTGGAACTTTTTTAGAATGATAATTACAATTGTAATTAAACTTCTCAGAGTGAAAAAGAACCCTCGTGATATCCGTGGAGAAATGAGCAAGCGAGCGCGAGAGAGCCCGGCAACGGAAAGAAAAGGGTAGGGGACGCGGGGGAGGGGTGATACGGCGGCTTCAGAAGGGTGCAGGCGGTACGTGGAGTACCCGGGGCTCGAAGGGATGCGAGTGAAGCAGCTCGGTTGAAGTCTTGCCAAGGCGGAGTGCCATAATTGGAGCGGTCGCGTGCGCCCGCCGCAGGACAATAGACTCGTCCGAGTGCAAATTATTAACGCACCGCTCTTTTCTCTCTGTTTCTTTCTTACCGTTTCCCGTCGAAAGAGTCACGTTCCTTTTGCGCTTCGATACTATGATTAAGCGACTACCACCGGGATGCCCGTCCTATCGTTGGCAATCGCAATGAGGCAACAAATGTAAATGTATTAAAAAGATTTCTGATAAGTTTAGGATATTCATTGCAGACATTCATTCTTGGTGATATGTATTTTTTTTTATGTTTTTTTTTTTTTTTTTTTTTTTTTTGCATTATTATCGGTACGCGATATTCAGAGGTTACACGGACGTATCGTTCGTTTATCTATACTTGTGCGAAGCGATGCGAACTGAAAAGAAAGAGAAACAGGGAGAAAAGAAAAAAAAGAACTTCGATCTTTAGTTCCGAACCGTGACTCGGTGGAAAATGTAAAATCTCCGCGGGAGAAGGCAGAGGAAGAACGGGACGAACTACATATCCGATACTCGAGATCCTAAGGCATAGCCAATGGCCTTTTGTTTAGCAAGAAGCGAGGGTGGAGATGATGAGAGGGGAGGGAAAAAAAAAGAGAAAAGAAAATATAAACGGAATGGATAGCAGAAGCGAAGAAAAAAAGATAACCTGGCAAAAGTAACGTGGCCTCGAGATAAATTTGCACTAAGTGCAAAATCTTTCTGACCTCTCGGTGCGCCCGGACCTCTTTCTCATCTCTCCGTTCTTTCAATGCATGAATAGTCCGGGCGAAGAGACCCGGAGGAACGCGAAGAAGAGAAATTACGCCAAGTTTGGGATGTGGATGAAGCGGCGGCGAATGGACGGCCAATCAGGGGTGAGCTCCATTTAAACCGCGGTGGATTCTCTGCGCCGCAACTGAAAGGCATTTAACCGATCCAAAAGACCACCCCCTTTGTCTCCCCCTCACTTTCATTAGACATCGTACTCTGTCCCCCGTCCCCTTCGTCCCGCCAAGGTTTATATTTTAAATGCTAATTGCTAGTTTTTAATGGGCCGTGCTGCGCGAGCCTCTGGCTTCTTTTATTGTAAGAGTCGCGCGCGTCAAAAGCCGGGAAAAGGGATATACGTTGAAGAGACGGGGAGGATGAAAAAAAGCGGAGCGGAGAGAGGAATATTCGACGATATGAACCGCGGCGGGACGGAGGCAGACGGTAGGTGTTTGCGAAGTAATACGATAAATATCGGTTTAATCGGGAACGTCGTAGGAAATTATTACATATAAATTCAACGCGCAGGTTCTCTCGGCGGGGAAAAAAGTCGCTGCGCGAGTCCACGCACGTACTCGAAGACAGTTTCGAATGAGAATGAGACTAAAAGTTCGAAGTTTAATAAGTATCGGAGGAAGGAAAGACGGAAAGGAGTGAAATGCGTATACTTGGCGCGGGAAACGAGAAGAGGAACGGCGAAGAGCTTCCCGGCTTCCCTAAGGGCAGCCGCGCCACCGCGCCGGTATTTGTTCCGTCGGAAATAATGTATAATGAAAAAATTACAGCTTTTGCCGGCAATTATACATACATGGAGATGCCTCGCTCGCGCGAACACACACGCGCATATGAATGCAGAACCCCGGTCCGCCGCGTGCAACCGTGGTTATAATTTCACTCTCGTTCCCGTGCAAATCTTTCTCTCCCTCCCCGCTTCTGCGGAGGAGGGGCCCCTTTCCTCCCTTCGTCCTTGCCGCCACGTCTCGTTCTGCGATTAAATCGCGCAGACAGAACGCGTGTTGTAAGGTTCTTCGTTCTTGTTACCGACAATTACCGGGCGCTCCTCGTTTAATCCTCGTTTTTTTCCGGCAGCTCCCGACCGGCCAGAGTCATGTTAAATAGATTGAGCGAAAACAATTACGTTACCCTCGAAGGAGGGATATCGCTCGCGTTGCTTATTACGCTCGTCACGGGACGCTGCCTCCGTTGCGATCCGCGCGCGTCGATGAGAATCTCGGCGCGAGGTTTGCAGGGTTAACGAAATCGGCTTGTTCGCGCCGCTCTAACGAGAAAATTACTTTAAATTGATATAACAGCCATCTACTTTTCGCTGAACCGCCGCGAGCGGAAACGTCGTACGAAAAGATATTATACGCGGCCCCGCGGCTTTTCTATTTATTTCAGTACGTATCTATCGCGTAGTTGGTTCGTTTATACGCTGGGCACTTTGGGCGAAGGATACTCGACGGCTCGTAAATTACAAGAAAATTAATATCTGTAGCGAGGCAAATGAACGAATCGAGGGGGAACTGGCAGATGAAGCGGGAGTTAAAGCGCGGATTATAAAAAAAAAAAAATTGTGAACTTGCTGAAAGGACAAAGTGGGAAGCGGGGAGGAAGAGACAAGCGTCGCTGCTCACGTTATTAGCAGTTTGAATGCTCGAAAACTTTTGCCGGAAGAAGGAGCATTCACGCTTCGTTCTGAATAGCGTCATAAGGTATTTCTCCACTCTACTCTACACTCTAATACTTGCGGACGCGATAACGAGGCCGCCGCGGTATCGCTAAAGGAGGTAGAAAGTGATAACGGCCAAATGATACCGGGGGAGTTTCGATGCGCTAGAAATCGCCCAGAAAGATTGTAGTATTAGCGTTCGAGGGTGCGCTTAGCTGAAAGGAACAGGTCCAAGGGACGGGGAGGGGACTTGGTGATAAGGGGGCTAAGGGGGAATACCGCGGGCTGAAAGCCCGATTATCTTCCGCTCCTCGTTGCCGCCGCGTCGTAATCAGCAAATTAAAGCGAGCCCGCGGGCCAACCTCTGCGCCGTTGCTCTTCGTCTCCGCCGTCTTCTTTCTTCTGTTCCCGTTTATCTTCTCCGCCGTAGTCTTTCTCCGGATCTTCTTGCCTGTCGCGTCGCGGATAGAGGAAGCCGATTGTGTCGGCTTCCTCGCGAGGGGGACAGAATGCCGCGAAGGCTCAAAAGGCTACGGAATAGGAGGAGGAGGACCGAGGCTAGCGAAAAAAACTTTTGCCGAGTGACCATTGTCACTTCGCAACCGACCGCACCCTAATTTCCTTGTACCGATTTTCGTCGAGCTCTTTGTTCATCCGCGAACTTTTACTTCGGGAGAGGAAAGTCAGCTCGGGATGATAGCACGCAATATTGCTGGTGATAATCTTTATTGCTTAAGAAACTACTGTAAATTAATACTAGAACAAACCTTGCGCATGCTGCGACAGCCGATTCCGCACCTCAAAACCTCCTTTGTCGTTGACGCCTGAGGTATTCACGCACCTGCAACAAGCCCAAATAATTAATTAATTATGCGCGAATGTATGCACCACTTCTAGAATAAAAGAATGTAATTACAAGTGCTTTTATGATACGGAGAATGGAGAAGAGAAGATAGTTCTCGTGCGGGAGAGGTTTCGATGAACGCAAATGCGTAGTCACTCTCGGTACGGACAACGTGGTTCCTGCGTACGTGTGTATTACGCGACCTCTGAAGAAGGACAGAGAGAGAGGGAAGCTCGCGCGCGGCACGTACGCCGTTATCCCCACTTTTTCCCTCCCGCTACTCGTCTATCTCTTTCTCCCCCCCACTCTCTCTCTCTCTCTCTCTATCAGCTCTACACGATTCAACGCGTTATAGAAATTTTGCTATGCCGAATACTATCTCTTACATTATGCCGAATATGTCGAGCATTGTATCGAGTACTTTTAAGCAGCGGATAAGTCTTCGATACTCGTCAATTAATTTAATCATTGCTTCGGTCGCCGTTTTCCCGCGATCTTTATTATATTTTATCAATTTTTTTGTTTTATTAATTGGATAATTTCACACAAATGTGATTATCTTTTTAACGGTGCGTAAAAATATTTATTAAAAAAAGAAAAAATTAAATAAACATGCGCCTCGATACCGATGTTTTTTACACGGCGGGCACGCACAACAAATAAACTTTATTTGTCCAGCAAATAGAGCAGTTTTCGATTATTCCGTCTCTTTAAAAGCTATAATCGCGCTGTAAGCTCCCGCGAGAGATGCCATTCTAACTCGATGTACCGAGCTCCCGGGGCGTAAGTTTCGATGCCGTGTAACGCGAGTTAACATCAGTCACCCGGGTGAGTTAACGAACGGGAATCGATACGATTGCACAGTCGCGCGGAATTATTTGGCAAATATAACGGTGCCGCGGTACCATGGCTGGGGGAGGGGTGTCGCGCGGATTTGGTCTTCCGCGCGGTGGTTTTTCCGCGATGGAAGCGTGTACGCGCGCGGGACAGTTCCCTCGCGCGACAGCATGGGCACTCGTGTTTAATGCAAATTCGCAAATTGGAGAGGCCACGGTAATCAACTAACCGCCAACGAGTAACTCCCGTAAACTCATTGAAATAGTTCATAACTTCGGGCGCTAGTTTGAGTTTCGCGGGGGAACGTGAGAGGGGCCGAAGGGGTGAGAAGGGAGTCGCCAACTTCCGCGGAATTTCCCACATCATACCGGCCGACCGACTGCCCCGGCGCATTGTTAGGACGTGCCTGATAACTTCTCCGTAGTGTTTTATCCCCGCATCGCGCATAAACGACGAGTTTAAAAGGCGAAACTTTCTCAGTTTCAGGAAGTTACGTTTAAGATGCGAAATGCGCGCGCCACGTTTCCGCGAGGCGTTAAGGGTCCCCGAGGCTTAAACATTTTGACACCACTTACGTACGATGGATCGGAGAATTCGTTACGTAAAGTGACGCGCTATCGACGGTGCGCGAGATCGCGCGCGTTCCTTAACTATTCGCGGTACTAAATTTTCATTCAACGGTTACGCGAGGCCTGCAGGGAAAAAGATCTCGATAGAATTGAGGAAGACGGAGATAGACGGGCATTTCATCAGATTAAAAACTTTCGCGAACAAAAATAAACGAGCCGCCAGGCACAATGGAGACAACGTTCGATGAACGGCGAGAGGGAAAGGAAAAAAGAATCGCGGTAGCAAAAGCGACGGTGGAAGCGCGACTCTTACAACGGCGATACGGCGGAGGGTGACTGGGCCGATGACTGTGGGTTTGCGTATCCGCTCTTAGTATATTGGAACAGGAATTTCTTTCTGTTCCCCTCTTTCTTCTTCTCTCTCTTCAAAAAATCATACCGTCGCGTTTCGCGTCTCTCGCCTATTCCCGTCATCGTCCTATCCTTTCAACACCCTTGATCCTCTGTCATACGCCTTTCGTCGTTCTTTCTTCGACTCGCTTCTCTCGACCAAGCGAGCCCGCCCTCGACTGCCCTTTGCGACTTCATCTCCCTTCGTTCTCTTCCCCGTCTCCTCACCCTCTACCTGTCTTTGTCCCTCCGCTTCTCTCCATTGCGCTATCCGTCGCGCAGACCCTCGGCCACGTACACAAAGCCCACCGGTCCCCGGCTTTTATTACGAGATACGAGATAGCCTGCCTCCCCCTCCCTCCCGCCCCCTCGACTTCGTTCACGTTCACCTATACCTATTCACCCCGTATACGCTCTCCGGACGCGACGCCGTGTCGCATCGTCGCGATATATATTGGCAAACTTTGCGAACGTCGGATCACGCCGGATTACGCAACTCCAACAATATCGTCCTTTCTTACACCCTCGTGCCGCGTGGGAGTGACCCCTCGCGCCGAGATAAAACACATCTTTATCATTCTCTCTACATTTTTGTCACGATAAAATCCGGGCGAACAGTCTTTTCTTATTCGTGGAATTTACAATGTACTTGCGAAGCGCCCGATTAAAAATTATTAAATACTAAGATCAGACACGAGAATGTAGCATAAATAATAAACGTAAGAAATAGAAATAATTTTTAAATTCCGCGAGCGTTTCGAGCGGAGGGCTCGCGGACATCGCGCATTCAATCGCGCTTACTTTCGTCGATTTTCACGGCGCAGACCGGAAGACGAAGTTTACCTCGCTACCCGTCATTCCGAAGTGGAATAACAGCGCGCGCGCGCCCTCGCCAGCAAAGGCGGACTTAAATCGATTAGAGGATGGCCCGTGAGATGGAATCATCGGGTATGGGAAACTGATAGAGCAACGAGATTGGACAGAATGGGAAGCCCCGCAAAGTGGATGAGAGAGCACTATCACTCCTCCCTCGCGCGCAAGGCCTGGCCCCGAAACTTGCGTCCAAGTAAATTGCACTTCCTTTTTTCGCGCCGCCGCGGAATATATTGGGGCCCCGATCGATTTTTCTGGGGAAAAATCCATCGGAAAATTCAATCATGCGCTTTCAGAGCGACTAGGGGAGGGCTTCCGAGCGTATCTATTACTGGCACATTATGCAAAGATACCTTCCACGGACGCATTAACGCCGAAATGTCGATCTGCCTCTTCTCCGTTGAAAATTTAATGGCGCGCGTAAAATCGGATTTTTATTGTGTCTCGTGAAATTTCATGTATCACCGTTGCCTTCGAAGTGTTGCGCCGATGGAACACACATGCATAATAGCGGTGCACTTGTCGACGCTTAAAAAATTCAGATAAATCTCGATACTTGAAATTTAATTTAAAAAGAAAAAAAATATATATGTTACTTGTTAAATACGATTTGTTGCCGATTATTTAATTTTAAATGAGGTAATATTCAGTGTTTTCGATACAAATATTCTACCGACTGACGGAAAAGTGACGCGGGGCGAAAGTGTGATACGGCGGTTTTCGAAAATTCGGCGTGCAGTTTTGATGGCGCCAGAGGTAAAGGGAGGCTGCAGGCGCGAACAGAGCAATATGGAACAGGGCAGGGGTAGGCCCGGCAGGCAGGCCGACAGGTAGGCAGGCAGACAGACAAGCTAGGGATGTTGGGATGACGGTGAACGGACGCATAGCGCGGGGCTAGCGGAGGAGTGGGACGTTGACGCGAGGTCCGTCGGGTGCGAAAGCCAAAACCGCAGAATGGAATTACTCCTGTTCAATCGTTTATAACGGCAGGATAAATGGATTAAACCATCGGCGCACGACTCGTAGTTTATTTGTCATCGCGCAGAGAAGCACGGCGGAGTCGCGTGTTTGTCGCGCCGAAAGTCGCACGCGAGAAACCTCAGGGTTACAAATATGATGTAAAATACTTGTCGAGGTAGGATTATCGAGAGCTGATTGCGGGTAATTTTATTTACCTTGTTACCCTTAATCGCAAATTATCTAATTTATGTTAGCCTTACTAAAATGTCGCAAGAAATTTTCAGTATTTAAACAACAATATAATTATTACAAAAATTCTTATATATCCATAAAAATTTTTATCCGGAGATTAGGGTTGCGCTCGAACGTTCTCACGGGCGTTCGTTTTTAACGATGGTGTCGAAGAAAAATTGCATCTTTCCTCGCGTCATACGCTCGTCGGTCTTTGGTAACGACGGGCGGCGGCAACGACGGTAATGAAAAACGCCGGTGAGGGACAGGCTGCTTGATACGAGAAGGTAGATAGAAGCCGTCGGGCGTAGGAGGTGTTTGGCGTCGTGCATGCGTGTGTCGAAGGGTGCCTGCGGAAGGGTGCGAGAATAGCTCGGGCATTGTTTGAAACGCGAACGCTTAGTAAGGTTGCATGACGAAAAGCTCGAGGAAAGGAGGGAAGGAAAAAGAGATACCGCCTTCCCGACTGAGAATACGAGAAAGAGAATAAGAAACAATGGAGAGCAAGGTGTACGCGGAGTATGCTTATCGTCATCGTCTATCAAGTGGCCTCGTCAAAAGGTTGCGACGATTTTAGAGCAGGGACCCCTATGTCACGCTAATGGAAATGTGAGATTTTTGTTTCAACTTGAGGAGCATTCGCGATTGGCTATGAGAGCGAGCCCATTTTCATCTCGAGCCTTCCTTCATATGCTAACTAGAGATCAAAACGATTTGATTGTATAAAACTGAGCACCGATTTTAAATTAAAATTAAAGAGTTTAAAAATTAATAAGTTCGAAAGAGATTAATTTTCCTGTACTATTTTTTTTTCTTTTTTTTATTATAAATATATAATTGCACTTTATTTTAATATGTCATATCAAAATATATTGTTAAGGCTACGTCTTATTAATTTATTTGAAGTTGCATCAATTATACAGGAAATTCGGCAAAGATTTAAATACAAACGAAAGCTCGAGAGGAGGTAATTTATTCCAGATAATGGCGAATTACTTATTTCAAGCGTTATTCTTTATCGATACGATTCTAACAAAGTGCCTTATTTAAAAAGCAAATTCCGCGTCAAAGCGTTTGATTGTGCTCGATTGGTAGTTTCCACTAATTGGAATGGAAGAGCCGAACATGCGCAAAATATCGCTCTCGGTCTAGTTGTTTCCTAGCGAGAAAACAATTATTATCTTAATCCGTCGTCATGACTTGCAAAGCAATGACTTAGCGGCGTCGACACGCGTCGAATATGCCAATGCCACGAGCTCGTCGTCGGGAGATTTTTCATAAAGGCGAGCCAGTTGCGACGAACAAAAAAAAACAAAAAAAGAGACACCGCACTTTTGCATTTTTATTTGTAAACGAGAAGCGCGCGTTGCGTTGACAATTAAAGAAATTATATACGTAATATTTGACACTTTAATAATCCGCCGCAAATGTACCGCCGGCGGCGGTGCGACGCGATTTAATCGCCAATGATAATTGTCCACGTTGTTCAAAGCAAACAGCATTCTGTGAGAAATGAATGCAACGCCGCCGCACTGTGTCAAATGTAAAATATCGTAAGCAATCTTTAGGGGACCCCCTCCGATACTTTTCAAACGCAAAGAGAAGAGCGAATGTGCGTCAAATTCTTTCTTTATCAAATATAAAAATGTTCCGCCGACATTAATTAATATTACCTTTCCTTTATAATTTTTTTTTTTTTTTTTAATATATATTACGTCGCGACATACCGTCGACCTCTTTTTCGCGCTTCGAATTAATCAAACTTCCTATTGTTCTTCCGGATATTCTTTTTCTTTTGAATTCATCACGTTTAAATCGGAAGACGAGCACTCGGTCAAATCCAAGCTTCGATCTCGGGCGTGTACGTTTAATTGAATTTTCGCTCGTTTCGATTGAGGGTGCTTTTGAAGTTCTTCACTGACTGCGCGGACGCAAATAGCAATATTTTCGCGGAGTAACAGGAGACATCTTAAATCTCCAAGAAAGGAGATCAGAACAAATCGGCTTTGCCTAGGCTTCCTTCTGGGAAGCTTTGCTCGAAGGGAGAGAGAAAAAGGGGGAGGTAGGGGGATCGCCGTTCTGCTGGGAGCGTTTCTTAATATTTGTAAGGTTTTCATCTCGCCCGAGAGAAGCGAGATGACTAACACCCTCCGGCATCGCGGAAATACGCAAATCGTGGATTAGAAAAGAAAAACAAAAATGTCAGCTGATCTTTTCACCGATAAGCTTGCCGTGAGCGTCTGCGATCAAAATCCGCGATCTGCAGTTTCTCACATCAACGGGAAAAACGTAGCGCCAAAAGACTTATAAAAGAAGAAAAAAAAAAAAAAAAAAATAAATCTGTTTAGCGTCTTTTCAGCATGATTTTTCGCGAAGCGAAATTACGCTGACCGATGGATTTCTCTACGTGTCGAAAAGGAGGACTCTACGTATCGCAGGTGTTCTCCGGTCGGGAATTATTACGGTCGTACGTTGCGATTTCGTTAGAGGCGAGTAATACAAATCTACAATAGCGCGGTAACGATTTTCCGCGGAAGACCGGTGAAATTTTCGTGGACGGATGACAGCTTTGTGAGGAGAGAGGTCGCCAAGTTTCTGCGAACGTGACAAATGGAAACCGGTGGCTGCTGGCAGCTCGTTCGTTGAGCAAACTGTTATGGAATGACGACGGTGGTGCCCGTCGCTCTCTCCTGCTGGTGGTTGTAATCGCGCTGCGCCGCGCCGCCGTGCCATCGCGTTGTTGTTATCGTTGTTGCTGTTAGTGTTATCGTAGACGGAGAGGTTTAGGCTGCCCTGGGCCGTGCTACGCATAGTGCTCACGGCTATGTAGCTAATTACCCGATCCTACCGTGAACAACTGAGCGCGTACATTGGAACGAAAGGGGAGCTGGACGAGAGAGGGATGAAGGATCAGTGGCGGCAGGCGGCGGGGGAGGGAGCGACACGGGGCTGCGTTACCGCCGTCGCTACTACTACCGTTGCTACCGCTGCCGCTGCTACTGCTGCCGCTGACACCAAAGACTTCTCAACATCCAGCCAGGACTTGACTCGGTGGCAGCCATAATACAACTTCGTCCGGTTATACGAATATTTCGCCGTAAACTGGAGGCTAACGTCGAGAACTGCCGGCGGCATTCGGTTTCAATGGCCAACAAGCAGTCAGCTTGGGCAGCAACCCTCTCTGATTCCGCTGAAAAAGAGAATTTCTACAACTGCGAACCTGTAACGGCGAATAATAGCGAGTTTATAAAATGAGAGCCAGCAGAAGGGGGGAAAGGGAGTAAGGGGCATAAATAAAATTTGTCTCTATTAGCAGGCTGCTATGTTACAGAAGATTATTTCATTAATTCATTAATTGTAATACTAAATTTTGCATTTTGCATTTGTAAACTCGTAAATGAAATATGCGGTTTGAATTTGATTATAAAATTGAAAATATTACATAAGGTTAAAAATATGTTAATTAAAATTAATGAAAAACTGAAGAGTTTAATGAAATTGAAATAAATAAACTATACAGAGGAACTTTAGAAAAGCGAGGATGCATATTGTGATACCGAAACGATATTAACAGAACAAAAAGGACGCAAATGCCGTATAATGTACGCAAATAGGAAGAATTATGCACAATAAATAAATGCGAAAAATTAATTACAGAATAAAACTCCTAAAATTCGTTTATTAAATCGAAGCAGCCTGCGATTATTATTTTATTTTTTTATTTTATTTTTTTTTTCAAATAAATAAAAAGTTTCTTTAATAGCCGATATGTGTTCGGAGCGTTATCTAATAAAATGGGAATTCTTTTTCTCGCAATAATACGATTTTAGATTGATGTGAAAAGCGGCAAGCGATTCTCTTTGCACGGGATCATATCGAGGTGGATGAATCTTCTCAGCGGTGAGACCACACCATCGAACTGACGTGTGATATTGACCTGTGTGTCGAGATATGATATGATAGGAAGGTATTTATACCGGAGCGACGGTCAGCCGAATGGCAGGAGCCACGGCGAATAGAAGGCAACCCCCGCGTAGGAGATGATCGAGAGAACGGTGGAGTGGAACAGCGAACGAGAGAGGTAGCCGCCGAGAGAAAGGGAGACGAGGGACCGATCCGATTTTCCAATCTCGGCAGCCCGACTGTATTTGTATTCCTGTACAAGCCACTGGTTCTGCGCCAACTATAGTGCATCTGATCTCTAACTGTATACGGCCGTGGTATCCATCTATATCGTACTCTGATCTCGACTAATAGCGGAGACTGATAGAACAACAATCGGCATTAGATAACAGCCGCGCAAATGCGATAAGCTCTTATTTGATTGTGCAATTCGACGTTTCTTCAACGTGTTATTTTTTTTTTTTTTCCTTTTTTTTCTTTCGACGAAAAACTATCTCGCCGATGAGATCTGTTTCGATATCGAGGATTCTCAAAGTGCAAAACGTTAATTGATATTATGAAATTAAACCTGATTCTCGTTAAAATGTTTCTTTTTTCGCGAGACGTGCGGTGGGTAATTTTTTAATCTGCGATAATTGCGACATATTCCAGGATGATTCTATACTCGTTACAGCGTCGAAATATTCGCTTAGAAATTTCGTCATTGCATTTTGCGCGTCGCTTCGTCGTTTGTCTCCAACCGCGAGGAAAGTCGAGCGCCGGATAAGGGTGGAAAGAAACGAAGGGGGGAAACGACGAAGAGGTGGGCGACGAAGTAGCGGGTAGACGCGGCGGCATGGATCGATCGTATTTTCCAATCTCGACGGAAACCCGTCCACCGCCGGCGACCTCCCGCGTACACCCCCTTCAGGCCCCCGCGACTGTATTTGAATTCCAGCGCATACAGCTCGGACGCAAACCGGAGCGAGCGAGCGAGCGCGGACGGAGCACAGAATCCGGCTTCTGTGCCGCACATCCCAGGGTACGGTCATGGCGTGTCAGGCCTGCCAGAGAATATCCCAGCGGCTGTGATAGCCGAGCACCACACCGCACCACACCACACTACGCCACACTATACCACATCGGCCCCCCAACGCACCCTCTCTGCACCCTTCTACCCGCCCCCCTTACCCGAAAGCTTGCTCTCTGCGAGCCCCGGTGGTATCCTCTCCCGGCTCTCGTATCCGTTTCTCTCATTCTCTCACTCTTCCTTCTCTCCATCTCTCCTATAGTTCGCTCTATCGCTCTCTCCATGTTGGTAGTTGCGGCCGGTGCTGCGATTGAATGCTAGGAATTTCATCATGAGTTGAGTCGTGGAGACGGCAGCGGCGGCGGCGGCGGCGGCGGTGGCAGCGACGGCAGGGCTCGATCCAGGGGGACCCCGGCACGATGAAGAACGAGGGGGGGCGGAAAGACGGGGGAAGAGAAAACCGGGGTGGTGGAGAACCGCCCCCGGTTCGTTCCGGCGTATCCACCCCGCGGACACGCCGTGCGAGCTAACCGGGTCTAGGGAGCTCCGCTGCCTTGCTTAGCAGCCAGCCGTTCCAATCATGATTCCACGCTCCCACCGTTTGAAGTCTCTCGATTGAAAAGGGGCGGAGGTTTGACTAAAGAACGAGTGCTCCGGCTATCGGCTATCGCTCTATGCCCGATGCGCGCGTGTGTGGATCATTCGACGGTCACGCGCGCCTCACGTATTATATAGCATGTTCCAAAATCGGTGATGCGTATCTCGGACATACTCGAAAGAATCCCCCGAGACATTTCAAAATTATCGCATAAGCGTGTTGAAAGATTTTTATCTCTGGTATCTTACATTTTTTATTAAAAAAATATTAATCTAAAATGGTTAAAAAATCCTGGAGGTATCGGAATCTTCTTGGTCAATTCGAAATATTTTTGGATATTAAATCTCAAGTAGTTCTTTTTTTTTTTTTTTATCTCGCCGATTATGAGCCACGAAGACCGCAGGTTTCTCAACTTCTTCTCAATCGTGAATCACGTGGGTGGCGCGCATTTTTTATCAATACTTGTCCGAGTAATCGCGTATATATTCCGTTGATCTTTTCAATAGCGAAGCGTGAGAGTAAAGGATCGAAAAACGCCTTATTAGCGAAATGCGTCCGGCTGGCGCTCGTGCGTAGGGTCCTTGAAAGAGGGGTCTCTTCCAGAGCTATTGCACGCATATCGGAGAAGCTTTAGTTGTATATCATTGTGCTGGATCTCATCACAAAGAGTAGCGATAGCATCGGCCCTCCTGTCGATCGCAACTCCCCCCTCCCCCTCCCTCTCTCATTCCTTTTTTTCATTCATCCATTTCTCTTCCCTCGTTGCTGATCAACCATCATACTGGACACGGCCGAACCGGCTGAATTCTGTGTACTCGTGCGTATACGTGTAGTTTAATGGGTGTATACATGGGCGTGTACAAGAACAGGGAAGATGGTAATTCGTAGGAAATTACATATTATTATGACGTGTTATTAAACGCGCAATAACGGGGTGACGGTGTGCGCCAGGTGGCCTGGAAACAGCGATCTTGATGGATCTGTTACGGGACGATAAAAATCAGCGACATCGGTTACACGCTCTCGATCAAAGGAGCTCTCGCGCTCTCGTTCTCTCTCTGTCACTCGCTCTATCTGTCATCGGCTCGTCGAGGTTTAAAATGACGGTGCGATTGAATTATGTATTTAACTACATCGAAACATTTTACTGAAAAGGAATCTTATCTGCTCAATAATTTTTTTTTCCTTTTTTTTTTTAATAAAAACCACACAACAACATTGCAAAATATGGCTAGTACCAAGTGAACGAGTAACTTTTCTAAATATAAAATCATACTTGTATATTAGATATTCGCAACGTTTGCCACTGAAATAATTGCCTTTCTATTTTTCTTCTACTTTTTCTTTCTTTCTTTTTTTTTATTTTTTATTTTTTTTTTTTTTTGCATGAAGTATCTACCAGTCCGAAAGACGAACAAATAATCCTTGCCCTCCATCCTATCTTTTCTTCTCCTCTTCTCTCCTTTCCCTTTCATTCCCTCTGTCTCTTCTTTTCAAAGGTAAGCAAGGACCGCGAGCAGAAAAGAGGGAGAGGGACGGAGAGAGTTAGGAAAGGTAGGAAGCGTGGCGCACAAAGTGTCGAGCTAGTTTGCGCTATAATCTACTATCTCGTCGTTTGCAATTAACTTCTCTTGATGATGTCACGTTTCGTTCGCGCCTCATTTCCAGCCGCGCCGTATAACAATCTGCCGTGTTAGCCCGCCCTCTTCTGCCGGGACGATCCTTTTAACGCTCGCCTCTAAATTTCGTAATCAAGTTTTTCCTCGCCGAGAAAATTTGCGAATCTCCCTCCCTCACAGCGTTCTCTCGCTCGCCCCCTTCGTCGTTTCCTTCTCTCCTTTTTCTTCTCTCCCGTCTTCTTTTCTTTCTGTACCCTTCGAGTGTCAACCACTCCTCATACTTTGATGTCAAACCTTGAACGTTACCAGCCATTTAATTTGCCGGTCGATGTGTTTGATAGCGCGCTTTTCTTTTTGGCGCCTCTCTTCTCGTCGCGCGAAAATATCGCGCTATTTCTCTTGTAGATATTGACATCTTTTTTTTCTTTTTTTTTTTTTTTCTTTCTCTTTCGTTGCCTTTTTTACCGGCGAAAATATTATTTTACGCGACATTGCTGTAGATCGATGATAAGTATATTTTGTACGTACCTTAAAATGTGATTTAATTCAACGAACATAACGTATCGTGGACCGATACGCAATAGAGAACAGGCAAGTGATTAGACGAGGTATATATAA
Source organism: Cardiocondyla obscurior (assembly GCF_019399895.1). NCBI lineage: Eukaryota > Metazoa > Arthropoda > Insecta > Hymenoptera > Formicidae > Cardiocondyla > Cardiocondyla obscurior. The sequence goes on from NC_091881.1 coordinate 2,626,296, forward strand.
ATGTCTCAAACACAGAATCGCTTGCTTTTAAAAAGTTACGTGTGGATGATATAACTTTACAATGCTAATTAATCTCGTGTGCGCGTTATACAAATTACGTGATAAGCGTTTGACCCACACAGAACGCTGCTAAAATGTTTTAATTTGATTTCTAAAGCGTCAGGAATATTCAATCGTAAAACATTTTAACAAGTTAACGCGACGTCGCAGTGAAAGTTTGTGGCAAACTTTCAGGCTAGTAAGTTTTGTTGAGAGACGCGGGCGAGATACGTAGGTAAATGAAGATGGAAATAGAGATAAACAGAAGAGGAAAGAGACGAGGAGAGTGCTGCATTCGGTAGCACGTACCGGCTGCGCGAAGTATGCCAAAGTCGAGGATGTGTGCTGAAACGTCGGACCCGACGGGCAGAGCGGCGCCCGGCACAACGGGCGAGAGCGAGACGGCGGGATAAAGAGTTCACGGAAATTATGCGTGAGAGAAACGCGTACGATCGGGGAAATGAGGGAGAGGGATTCGCGGGTGGAAGAGGCAAGAGGCATAGCAAGTGGAGCGAAAATCAGATTTGCTCGTTGTCGCCTCCACCCACGTAGCATCGCCACCCATCTCTACCCTCCGGCCCGTCAGCTTCATTCGAACCACCCCGTGCGCGCCACCCGGCCTTCCCTCGGCCTCTCCGCGTGGACCACTACTCTACCCCCTCACCCCATTCTCCCTTGCCGGTTCTCTCTATCCCGAAGCGCCACCGTCCCTCGAAAGCTCGAACGAGCACCGCCCTTTGATCCTGCCGACAGCCACCCTCCGAGCCACCCAACCACCATCCACCCATCCGTCGACCTAACTCCATCCCCTATGGTCCCCAGGTCGCGTCCCTTCCCCGCTCACCGCCGAGCGCATCCAGCTTCTGCCCGCTGTCTCTTTTTTCGTCACGACATTTCTATCCACGTGCCTGGTTCGTGGCAGCACCCTTTCTCGAGATGTGCCTTCCCGTGCGTCTCCCCCTTCATCACCGTTGCCAACGTCGTCTCTCTTTTTCGCATACGTTACGAGAACACCGGTTGACAAATATGTTACCGGTGGGCCACGCGACAGCCGATGCACGTGCGTGGCCACGAGGCAGCGCGAGCTTTGAATTTGACATTCTCGTTTGTCCGGGACACCAACCTCGTCGATCCTCATATCCGCGCTCACTTAGTATGAAACGTAATAAAACGCGGTGGAATTAACGAATTTTATTGCCAGAAATTTTATCGGAAAAAGCAAGACCGTTATCGAGAAGTATTATGCTACTGTATTTAATATTCAAGTCTCACGAACCCGTCTGGTGTTAATTAATCTGATGCTGCAAACGTTTGCGCGGATTTTCTCGCGCATGATGTATCTGTATTGAAAATTTCCACGGGAGGGAGGGGAAAAAAAATCATATAAAATTGCCTACAACGTTATGTTCGTCTTCTATAAGCTGCACCTGGATTCGAATCGAATGCGATGCTGGGCTTCTCTCTCTCTTTTTGCGCCCTAAAATAACTCGAGTGTGAAACATTTAGCGCGTCGCAGTTTTTTTAGTTTATCGCAAAGTTCCGATCCGCGAACGTCGAAGGATAATTGAATTCCTCTCGGAAGGGTAGCTTTTAATACTAGCGGTGACCGGTTTTTAAACGTGCTAGTGCAGTCAACAATGACATTTTCCGGTAAAAATGCGCGCGAAAAAAGGGGGTGGCCAGTCCCGGTATTTAAATGGCCATTGGCAGATTACCAATATCGGCGTACTGCTTAGTTAAACGAGTTACCGCGAAAACTCAATACTGCTCAGTACCGGTATGGAGAGAACGGCGCAGAGAGCCAGTGGACGAGAGAGATGACGCGAGATGCGTGCGGGGAACGACAAAAAGAATGGATCGGCGGCCCTCGGTCCGTGATCTACGCGTTGCAATCACGCGGCACCGTTACAAAACCGCGCTGCATGCATATTTATTTGTTGGAAAAAGGTCACAAAATGGCGATTCGTAAGTACGAAATAAACGAAAGTACATCAGATTACCCGTCGCCGGCGGGATCCCGTTTTAATTCGCAAAATTGCATTGGCGTCGAGCTAATTGCAGTTTAATCCCGCGTTAGGAACTAATTACCAGAGCGTGCAGCCGTATTTGCGTTTACGGTGAAGCCCGTTAATTTCATAATATATCAAAACTTTGTTCGAAGAATATATTAAATTCTCAACGCCGATATTTTTGCGACGGCTGGACGCAACGAAGGCGCATAAGCTTTTCTTTATACGCCGGCTGTAAGATTAAAATAGAAAGGGATCGCGGTATTTTTCGGTCACTCGCTTTCGTTCACAAAGAAAATTTTAAATTAAATGCACAGTTAATTTATAACGCGCAATTTTAATTTTTTTTTTTTTTTTTTTTTTTTAATTTTAGTAAACCACTTTTGTTACTTGTAACCAAGCAAATAATTTTTTTTTAATATATACATATATATATAAATATATATGTATGTACGTATATAATAAAGAACTACGCGAAAAATGTAAAATAAATAAAATCGGTTACCGCGTCGTGCATACAGAGGTACATTGATCGGCCGCGACAAGTAATTCAAGCTCGCGCCATTTAACCATCAGCCGACTGAAATATTTTAATAACATCCGCCCGCAATGTGTGTCCAGCGAGTATGTATCGAATATATTGGCATTTAACATTACGGAATTATTCATTTTCCAGCGCGATACGAATTCTCAAACAAAATGGCAATCAAAGAGACAGATAGAAAGAATGATATAATCCGAGTCTTTGACATCATTATGTACTCGAGAAATTTGATTTAACAAACCTATCTATTTCGCAATTTTATAAAATACCTTTGTGACGCGATACCTTGCGATACTCGTCATACTTTATTTTAACGTGCTCATTTATTTGATCATGATAAAATAATACGTCATTACAATATTAATCATAAAATAATTAATATTTTTACATACATTACCGACGGCCGCTTCTAGCAATGGTATTTCGAATATATTTTCGATTACTTGGGCCCCGATTACTTTTTGCGCCTAATTGGTCTCTTAATACTTCGCGTAATTTCTAATCATCACACGCAACACTTTTGCCCGGCGTGCGCAATTCGGTTGAGCGGCGAGGATAAAAAACCGTTTTGAAGGATCGCCGAAAGCGTCTCGTGGTACAAAGGCGCCGTTTAAACAGACGTTTCGCTCATTATTCGCCGTTTCGCGCAAAAAGTCCCCGCCCGGAACATTTTCGCTCGCATGAGCTCCGCCGAACAGGTGCCTTGCCTGTCTCTCTAGTTCCACCCCCTGCCTCCCCCGCGCGCTTTCTCTTGACAAACCCTTTTCACCTACCGTCGCTCTTATATTCCGTCGCGGTGTTTCGCATAGAAACGAAATCTACGCTACCTTCACGATTTTTGCAGATCAAACGCATAGGCGGGCATCGCCTGAGTGCGCACAAAAGAATCATTCGGGCGCGTAAAACTGACCTTGATCTTTGCTTTTTAGTAACGCGAATAGGGTGTTTCTTATATTGAGCTTTAGTGACGTGCTGCATGGTGATATTTACGTTTTTATCGAGCAGGAAGAAACTTCATACACGCGTTATTTATGTCCGCGAAATTCCTACCGCTGTATATTCTTGTATATTTGTGCGAAAAAGCTCGAGTTTCGTTTTGCTGATTCTTTCGCACGATGTGTGTGCGTTTCTCCCTTTCGATTAATTTTAGAAGGAACAGAACGAGCGAAAGGGCGACTATTTCATTTTGAGGTATTTGTATTTAAAAGTCCGAAGCTCGAGTGCGCCGACGTTATTTTGACTGCATGCGAGACGTGCTTTTATTGTAAAAAAAAAAAAAGAAAAAAAAGAAAAGGTGAAAATAAACACGTGGTAAATTCTCGCTTGAAGTCAAAATAATCTCGGTGTAATCGAACCTAAGGAATCGTCACGTCAGAGATCACTCGCTCCAGTCGAGATTTTCTATAGTTGTCACGGCAGATTTATCTTTTAAAGGAATTTAAAATTGATCAGAAACTATGTTGGCAAATTAACGTCGCAGATTGAAGGCACGCTCTGTATATGTGTGTACATGCAGTCAGGTATAACGCCAGGCTGTTTATAAAACAAAGGACCTCCGAGTTTGGCGCCGAACTCGCGTTTAAAGAACCGAGCAAAGCGCTTTACGCGCTCGCTAACGCTTCGTGCCTCCAAAGTGGCACCTCTCTCGCAATTTTCCTTTTTCACGACGAAGCCGACGCGAGAAAAGACGGGGAAGGACGGCGTGACGAGACACAGCAGAGGCGGGAAAAGCATTTCCCTTCTCTTCATCTTTTGTTTTGTTCCATTTGTTGCTTCCCTGCCGCCTTTTCGCATTCGACATCGTTTCCTTTTCTCGGTGCATTTAACGCACATAAGTTTGTCTTCGCGGGAGCGGAGGAGTCCGTGCGATATTTTTATTTTCCGTCGCCTCGCGCTCTCCCTTTTTTCCCCTCTCACCCCCTAAATATTGCGTTCGATTTTCGACGCCAGTCGATTTGCCCGCGAGAAGTAAATCGTAGAGAATTTTTACGCAGATATCTCGTTTATATCTTTCTCTCGCGATATAAGCGATTACGTCGGCGCGAAAACTTCACCGGCGTGGCGCAGTTTATTTGCAACATAATTCACCGGGGGAATATAAAATGCTCTGCCGATGGAATGTTCAAGGTTAAAAAAGTTGTTTTACAATTTGTTCTGCCCGGATGTTTCTCCCGAGATAGCAATTTATCGATTTTCCGCAGACGCGGCCAATAGTTGCGAAAGTTTCGTCAGACTCCCCGGGAACTTTTCGCCCTATGGAATAAGATACAAACTTATTGAGGGAATTCAGAAATCTAAAGGGTTGAGAACGCGAAACAAGGTGAAAGTGAAGAACAGCGCGGCCTTGCCCGAAAGTTTCTGTTTGCCGACGAGGGAAAAAGTATTTTCTCTGTACTCGTAACGGGACTTTCTGCAATTCCGCCGTTTCAGAACTATTTCTCGGCTGACGTTTCTGAAAGATACAAAAATCCTTGTGCCTATCCCGCCAAGTGTTTCCCTATTTCGAATTTTGAGTCGATGAAAATAGATTCAGTATCGAATGTTATCTTGGCCGAACATTTAAGAACTAATTCCTGAGACAAATTACAATATGCACGCGTAAAATATTTATAAATATTTTTTTTTCTTATTGCTTGTTAATTTTTAAATATTAATCGTATCGTTGTTGAATAGATATTTTTTAACAATCGCGAGCCTATTTCGTTACTTTACAATTCGATGTTTATTCAGTCGTGATTTTCCACGATTAATTTTAAGATTTACTATGTAAGTGTTGGCGCATAGTTGCACGCTGCTTAAATACAGGAAATAATACGGTAATGCAATCGTAAAAGCACATCGTTGGTGGTCAACGGGCACGCTCTGGTAAAAAAAAGAAATAAAAAAAAAAGGAAAATTACAGGTTCTACAAATGGGTGAGTTTCGAGACCGAGAAGTCTGAAGCTCGTGTAACGGCGCCGACCTTAGGTTTCTGTACGTGTGTGTTTTTCGCCCTTACATTTTCACAGAACATATAATTACATAATGTCAGATCGAGAAGAGATTTAAGGGGAAAGAGCCCTTCTCGAGGCGGGTTAGACGGACACTCCCTCTCCAGCGCACGCGCGCTCGTTTGTGCAATCTTACGAGCCCTAACTGCCAACATTACATCATAGTAATCTTCCTCGTGAAAGGGACATAAATCTTATTCAGATTCGAAGCAAAAAAAAGAGATACTTGTAAGATTTGTAAGAAATTTCGTAACTGGGCGTTGTCACGCAATTAAAACGTCACGCGTGTCGCAAAGTAATTTCAGACCTCAAAATAATTCGAGGCACGAGATAGGTATTTCATTAAGTTTGATTATTTGTTTGGAGTTAAAAATTGAAGACGGAGATATTACGGGTCTAAAGGCGCGACAGTCTCGCCAGTGTTTGATACGAAGCGTCGGTGTCTCGTTCGAAATTCCGTTGCGCGCGATCCGGTTATTACTCGCGAGAGCGATCCCGATGTGTACGTCATAAAACGCATCTCGCATTAGCGGGACCGCGAAAGGATTAGGTGCGGCACTCCGCAAATTGCCCGACATTATTTAAGCGGCGTGCTTCTTTGGTGCTTCTCTGAAGAGCGTTCTTTTATTCTTTGTGTTCTTCGCGCGCCTCAAAAGGGGGGTGCCGTGAAAAACACGGCACAGGCGACAATGGTCCGACGGAGGCGAAAGGAGATCCCTGAAGTATTTCGCGAGGGAGCAACAGTTAGCGGCTACGGTTTTAAGCTGATCACCATTGCGCGAAAGTGGACGGAAGAAACGTGTGCCGTCGCGCGCGCTGTATTTTACACGTCGAGAGCGCCTTTTCTGTTAATCTCGTCGAGAAACGCCTTTCGAACTTGAGAGGTGGGGGAACGATCGTGCGGTTAAACCGCACATTAATACGCAACGAGATCGATACGACGAACTTACCGAAATAGATCTGATCGTATTTTTTTACGCGGGGAAAAACTCGTGCGCATTTACGATAGGTGTACCGCGCGAGGAGATGGAATAAAATAAAATAAAATAACGCGCGATCGGTAGGAAAGTGCACCGGGTCACTGGTAGCCAGCGCGGCTGACGCGCGTTCTAGGGTTACGCTCGGAAACAGTTGCAGCGGAAAGTGGGTTAAAGCAGGAACTCGCCCACGGTAGATCTTCGGCCGTCACGGCGCCGGCAGAGCGCGGCGTCGCCACCGCCGGAAAGGAGAAGAGCCGTATTTATACGAGAAAGGGATGATCCCGCCGCCGGTGTGCACGTATACGCGCCCACCCCGTCGTTACCGCTCGTGTTTCCTCGCGTATACGTGCTCCAGAGCGAGCAAGTCTGCGTGCAAGCCGGTGGACGCAGGCGCCGGTAGCCATGGCGACGATTCCTTCGGATTGGCCGCAGCTTCCACTTGAATCCCCGCCGCCCACACCCCCGCCGGCCCCAACGTGCTATCCGCCACCATCGATAACCCCTCCGGCACTCGCGTACTCATGTTCAACCCCGTCATCGCCAACCTGCACCCCCCGTCGACCCTCTGCTCTTCGTTCTCTCCTCTTCGCTTCCCACCTTCTTTCTTTTCGATTCTCCGTTCCCTTCGGCCTCCGTCCGCCGCTTCCTCCCCGTTGCGCCGGTCAGAGGTGGCTGGACCACCCGACGCAGCCGTCCACCATTCTTATCAGCTAGGCTTGTTCCCCTCGTCACGAATGTCGAACGCAGGTACTCGCTTCGGCTCGCCGTTTTGCTTTTCTTGGTGCTATACGCGGTAGGTTACGAAGGGTGCCTGTTGCGAGTCGAGGTAAACGGAAATTAACCCTTCGGTGTGGAATCCGCCTAAACGCGTCGTGTGGATTTTTGTACGTTTAAACTGTAGGTACCGGGAACATTTTTTTTAACTTGGGAGGGACCGAGGTAGAAACGGAAATGTTATAATTGTATGTATTGCGTTATTGCGTAACGTTGGACTAAGCACGACTTGCTAGAAATTCTGTTAAATAATAATGATGGTAGTAGTAACAACCAGAGGCAAGTCTTCACGAGCGCGGCTCGCAAGCAAACTTGGTATTCATGATTAATTAACTCCGATACATCGCCGCTGTTATTAACGTAGGTATGTTGCGTGCGGAGATATGTATGCGTACAATGCACGCGTGTGCGTGTTGCTCTCGCCGTGCGTGCGCACGCATACGCACGGTGCACGCGCGCGGCGCACGCATGCACGCGTGCAGATAGGTGAAACGCCACACTCGACCAATTACCATCCTATTTAACACGAAGAACTAACCGGCGCGCTGTTACCTCGGGGCAATTGTGCCTCGCATATATAAATCTCGCGATTTACAATACGAGCATCGGCGCCGTCGCCTGCGTCGCGAATACGATCCGTACATCCATTATTCATGTAACCGACGCGAAATTCGCAGTGCTTACTGCGAAGACGGGTAATGGTTCCAAATAAATCAGGTGTCAGTTTAAAAAAAAGAATAAAATAAAACAAAGAAGGAAAATCGAGCGATGGATTCCAAAAAGGTTTTTCTCGAAACGGCACCCGTTGGCACTTCTGTTGCTTATCGCTGCAGTAATTTATACGATACGATCCAAGTTGTTTTACGTCTTCGTAGACGAGAGAAATAACTTCCGAAACATTCCGCGTAGTATAATAATTATAAATGTTGCACGGTAAGCGATACTCTTTAAACATTGTTACGGCTGCAAAAGCATTCTTCGGATTATGAATCGCTTACTTTGGCCCGCACTTACGGATAATGGTGTTATAGGGTGGAGCGAGCGCGATGACAAGCGTACGTAATTGTAAGCGACGACGTGCCGCAGTCCCGACACATTTTAAAAACGGTGCGAAGACGAGAGCCGGGCCACACGAGGTATAATGATTACAGTCTCTCCACGTCTTCTTGGCTACGGCGGGCATGCGCGCGGGGCGCGCTTACACATCTGCATCTCGCACAATGAATATTCAGCCCTCACGCAGCCACTCTCTCATATGGATCGCTTCTAGAACAACTCCGGCCTCGCTCGATTACGCATATTTCCAGCAGGCGGTTACAATATAATCCGCCTGAGCATTTCTCATCGGGTGCGACGCGTTCTCCCTAATCACATCTCGAAATTATCAGTCTTCTGAACGGCTCGGATGGGAAAACTAATTCTTGCCTTGCTTTTGAATTTTACAAATTCGACCCTGGCTGTCGTAAACTTTTCGGTATCGATAAGTAACGAAGTAAGAAACACGGAGAACTTAATGAGGAAACTTTCCACATTAGGAATTATTTAAAATTGAGTTTGCAATTTGTCGGGAATGGGAAATAAAATCCTATTAGATTTTTTTTTTTCTTTTTTTTTTAAACAAGCGTATGCTGCACGAAAATGTCTCTCGTGATTTTATCGTTGAAATTCGAAATGTGCGAAAGGCATGAAAGTGGTCGGTGCAACTTTGCAAAGGAAATGTGAGACAGTTTCTTAAATTGTTATGCATACTAAGAACACACGCCGCGAGGTAACGATTATGTCAGTGTCCGCGCTGTCATGTTCCCCGCATGTTGATGCGCATCATGTTGACTAGATAATTCCAGTGTCTCGTTTAATTACGCACGCACGGCTTCGCTTAATGCGTCAATCTGTCAAATTCATGCCGCTCTCGTAAGTAATTGTATGTAATGCTCGATTCACGTTCATTGAACATACGTCTATATACATGTTGCCACTACGTTGATATTTAAGACGTGTTAATTATATCTTAAACAACTTTTAAGAGTGCGAAAGACTCGTTTCGGCCAAATATTCTTTTTTTCTTCTTTTTTTTTTTATTATTTACCCGTTTATATACTGTCGGTTAAACTTCAAGTTAAAATATAATTTTTTTTTATGTAAAATAATTGCAATTTAAAAACCAATTTTCGATTTGCAAATATTAACCACTTCGTATCACGAGGACGTGGTTAATCTCCGCGTCTCAACGTCTTCTTTTGCAAAATCGAAAATACGGTCGGGAGTTATAAATATCTGATGAAGAAATCTCGCTCGTAGCGACACGATATGCTCGGGAATAAATCCGGGGACGAAGAGCGCCGCGAAGGGAAGAGAAAGAGCGAGGGCTTTCGCTTCACTCTCGCCATCGATCACACTTGGACGTCGGTCCCTGGATCGTCGATCGCCGGTCGTCGTTTGCCACACAGTCGATGGCCCAAGCCGGAAACCCTTCCATTCTCGCGCCGAGCCCTACCACCGCCCGGCGGTATCCGCCACCCCTCAATGTCGTAGCGCCCCCGCGTCAGAATCCAACCTCTCGTCGTTCCCGCGACCCTCGCGGGCAACCCTAGTCGAACGAGCGAGGGAAACCCTTCCTCCCTGTCCCCAGAGCGCCTACGCCTCCCGCGTTGCCCCGGCAACCTCAGCTTGGGGTTGGCCACCACCGCCTCCGTGCACCGCGGCTCCATTCACCGCGTCCCCTCTCCTCGCTCCTTCTCCTCTATCGGGTTCTCCGCCCTCTTCTTTCCGCCGTTATTTCTCATCCTTGTCTTTCTTATTCTCAACCCCTTCTAACCTTCCTCTGCCATTCCCGTACTCCCCCGCGGCTCGTCCCTCACGACCGAGGTCGCCGCTTTGCCTTGGTCCAACCCTCGTCAGTCTTCACCCTTCTACCCTGGTTTCGACCTCGTCTCGTCTGGAGTCTGCGAGAGAGGACGTAACGAGGAAAGGGAATGCGTTGGCCTAGGGTAGAAAAAAAAAAGGGAAAAAAAAAAAGAAAAAAAAAAGAAGCAAGGAGGGAATGGTGCGGCGGTGGCAACAGCTCCTTCGGAAGCCAACCGGATTAACGTATTCCGAATAATTCATGCGTAATTTCGTACCGCGCGAGAGCAGGGAAATGCGTACGTGATATCTTGCCGCTAGATCGACTGGTTTTCAATTGCGATTAAAAAAAAAAAAAAAAAAAAAAAAAAAAAAAAAAAAAAAAAAAACAAAGAAAAAATTAAATTATAATAATGCAATTCTTTCAAAATTTGATACGTGTCTTTTTTTAAGAATATTAAATATGCATAGACTAATTTCTTCAAAAATCTAACTTTTTAAGTGACATCGAAATATTTTCACAAACGATGCTTTTAATAATATTACAATGACAAGTATCGAGTCAAAATGATCGTTTTAACACGGAGTTTAACGCAGATCGCGATAATGTGTAACACAGTTCGAAACAGAGAAATTCGTAGCCAAATAGGCATTGGGTTACTTTTCAATATGAATCCGAAACCCTCGCTCGACGGAGGCTCCGATGTCGACGAGTTGAACTCGTTACGATGTTACGAGATTCCTCGATCGAGAGGGAGAGTTCCCGCTCTTGTCTGATACTTTTTCGCCGCGACTATGGGGCGGAATCGAATCGAATTGTCGCCGCACTAGAGGCGGAAAGAAAAAGAGACGGGTCCGATTCGATCTTCCGCGTGGAGGATTCGTGTGGCCGTGTTATTGCAATGTGAAAAGGGGAAAGACGGCAGGTCGAAGGGGGTTAAATCGATGGTAAAATCCCGCTTTCTCTCTTCGCTGGCGGGAAGAGAAACAGAAGGCTCTTGACGATTTGCCCTGCCCGTAATCAAAAGAGAGAGAGAGAGAGAAACATTCAAAACTTGGAATCGGTCTCCGGCCACCCTCCTCGCAAATTCGCCAGGTAATTCGATTATATCCGCGCAGCTCGTCCTGCGAGAGAGTCGCGATCGATAATACCCGCGTTTCGCGTCGGATCCTGCCGGTATCCGGTTCTCGGACCACTCGCAAGGTATCAGTTTTCGTTGCATGCAATTCAACCAGGACTTCGGAGAAGAGAAATGAAGGGAATGGATCGAATGGTCAATTGGCGATTCGCGCGTTTATTAGAAACGCCAGCGTATTTTTTTCTAATTATTTAGGGAAAAAAAAAAATATAATAAAAACCGAGAACGTAACATCTACAATGAACGTATTAACTTTCGTAGCGTGATACGTGACGCGTAATTAACGAACAAATATACCGCTATATAAATATAAATATACTACTAAGTATATATTAATTCTATCATTTTTTATTTATATATATATATATATTTCTTTGTAATAGTACGGCCGGATATAGATTCTGGACTGAAGATCAAGTTCATACCTGATTATAATTCATCGTTCACCAGTGGCAATCTCGCGAGGGGATCAAAGCGTGTATTTGCATTCTGGTTAACGTGCGTTAGTCGAGCGGAGCGTGTACGATCGCACGTCGCGTCCCGCGAAATCGAAGTGTTCGTAGTCAACGCGATAGATGAGCCGGCCACGTCCGCTGTTTATTTGCACGCGAAAAGTCCAGGGGCGTGTAGATAGCACGCGACGTACCTGAGAGAGTAATCATGCATAGTGCCTACCTACCTGGCTGCTGGCATAGGCGATCGATTACCGTATAGCCGCGCGGTGCACACGCCTGCCTGCCTGCCGCCACGTACCGCAACTACGTGACAAATATTATCGCGATCGACCGACCCGCTGCGTTTGATGTGGACGCGTTTATGAAATGCCGACACGCCGATAATCATGCGCGCGACCAGCGCCCAAGGCTAAATCCGATTTGTAATATTAATCTCAACGTTGCGCCCTAGCATCTCTTTCTCTCCCCTCGCGGCGCTATCTCGTCCCTTTGTCCTTCCGCTTCTGCTTCTCTCTTTCTCCTCAAATCGGTCGATTTTTCAATCGACCCTTCCCCTCCTCCTCATATTTTTTTCTCGTTATCTTCCGCTCAATTATTTCGTAAGCAAACGAACATCAGTGACATACTTTTGACTCTTTAACGCCAGTGTAACGAACTCCAATGAATGATTCTGCACACGTTAGCCGGCCCTATGTGTCGCACGCCGCTACATGTGTAAGCATTCAAGATACAAAGTTTATTTTTGCTTTGTCTGCGCAAAGTTAGCTTGTGACACGCGCGCCTGTGTGACGGCGGGCAGGAAACGGGGTTTTGATTAATCGCGGGTATAATTCACCGGAAGCTCGTTGTTTTTCCGATTGGGATCGTTCTGATTACAGCGCCATGGGGATCGGGTGTCAACGATCTGCGTTTAGCGCGCGCGATAAACAGCCTGAACAAACACCGGCGGAAAGGCCGCGCTTTTAACTCCGGGATGCAGAAACAAATCTGCGCCTCTTTGTGGACCAACTTGTTTCGCGCAAGCCAGCAGAAGCGTTCTCCAAACACGCCGAGCGCCATTATGCGGCTAAATGGATCGGTATATTTAGTTGACTTTGGCCCGTTTTCAGATCTCACGCTCCCGGAGATCCTCGCCAGTTGCTTACATACACACGAAGGTTTCGGATTTACCCAACGACATTTAGCCCGTGCTCGCTAATCGTGGTACGCTCGCGTTTTCCTCCCCCATGGATTTGCAAATTGTAACGTTAACACGCGCTAACGCCGTTGTTCTTGCACCTGTCGTCAGAAGCTCCCGATAAAGAGACTGCGACCAAAGGAAAAAAAAAAAAAAAAAAATCTTGACAGCATGTCAATTTAAAGCGCATTCTACATAAGAGAAACTTGAGTGAAAAGATATCAATCGTTTGTGGCTTAAAGAGACGGGCCGTAACGCCGTCGGAGAAATTTCGTAGGTGTCGCCGAAATTAGGATCCTCGGAGGCGAAGATCTCGCTTATCTTATCGCCGTCGAAGTGCGCGTCACCCACAGATATAACGAGACGACGCGAGTCTATCGCGGGAGAAGCGTGCAGACACGCGTGGACGCTCAAACGAGGAGTCGACTGCACTCATTGCCCTCTCATCTCATCTTGTCCCTTTTGTCTGTCGTATCCGCTGCCTTCGTCGGCGTCGCTGCCACCACCGCCACCGCCACCACCACTCGCACTCGGCCGCGCGTTCCTGTTATCTCGTTCCGACTTCCCTGGCTCTCCCGTCGCCCTCCCCCCCCCGACCCCTCCATCGTCCCAGCCAACGAGTCGGAGGCGCTTTCGCTTTGTGCCGCGCCGGGGCGGCGGTACATCAAAGCCTTCTAGTTCCCGCTCCGGCCTTTGACGGTCGCGTCGCGGCCGCTCGCTCAGTCATCGCTCGATTGTAGGCGATGCCGGCGCGCCGCAGATGAACGGATCGCGCGCGCGCGAGCGCTCTCGCTCGCACGATGAGAGCGCGGGCTCCGGGATCGGCCGCGACTTCGCCACGTCTTTCGGGTGACCCGGGATTCGCGACGTAATCGAGTCTCCGTTTAACGAAATCGGCCCGGCCGAGTCGCGTGGATGTGTCGCGTGTGACTTCCGGGAGGAGGCCGCGGATGCGTTTGGATCGTGCGATGCCGCCCCGCGGTGGCGGCAAGTGCCCGCGTGTCGGCAAGGTAACGGCGAAGGGGCGCCAGGCGCGCGATCAGCACGGTTCCCCGGTTATCGTAGAGGACGAGGGTACGACGATGGCGACGACGGCGACGACGGAAACAGCGGCGATAACGATGACGTCAAGCGGCACAGCAGTCGCGACAGGGAAAATGGACAAGCCCGCGACGACGACGGCGTGCAACGAGGGTCGATCGCAGTGGACGGGGCGCATGCGCCAGTCCCTGGAGAGCAGCTCCGAGCCAGCCCGTGAAAACGGTACCCCGGTGCTTCGTTATCCGGAAAGGCTGCGACGACGCGAGAGACACGTTGCCGGGAGAAAATCGCGACCGGCACGAAACAGCGGGAGGTCCAACGCCGACGCCTCTTGCTCTTCGGCATCGTTGTCGTCACCGCCAGCGCTTTCTTCACCCTCTTCGTGCCGTTCGAGCTCGCCGCCGTCGAGCACCTCGTCGCCAGCGCGGTCCTCCACCTCCTCGGTCACGAGCGACTTGTTGGCGGCCAAACCGGCGATCAGAAGCAGACGGCGAAGCACTACCGAGCAGAGCGACGACGGAATTGCGAAGCAGAGGCAGAGCACTACAACCGCGGGGGCAAAACGAGACGACGTCGGGACGACCCATGGAGCGATCACGACGGAGACAGCATCAACTTCGACTACCGTGTTCTCATCGTCGCCATTTCCCTCCCCCGTGTCCACGTCTTCCGCGTCCTGCCGTACGGCGCCGGCGACGGCGACGGCGTCGCGCGGTCACGGTAGCGATCACAGCGTCGCCCACCCCTCGCCTTCTTCGTCGGCACTTGAGAGACTGAGAAACGCCCTGGAGAACTACGATCGTAGCCGGATTTATCTCGCCCACGTTTGCTACCTGGACTGGCGGGACCTACCGGGTAAACGACGCGGCAGCGACGGTAACGACGGGAGCCTCAAAGGCCGCGACAGCACGCCGAGCGCTGAGCGAGTGTGGGTGGTGGGGGCGGCAGATCATGAGGGTCACCATCGAACGCGATTGTTGGTGGCCGGCCGCCACTGGCGGCCACGTTGTCTACGCAGGGTCAACATGCTCACCCAGCCGGTGGTGTACGCCGGCGGGGGGAGAGGCTCCTTGACCGCCGACCTTTTCCAGTGGTGGTTCCATCGCGAGTTCGCTGTCACGGCCATGGCGATGCATCCGGACGGCGCCATACTTGTGGCCGAGAGTGCCGACTACCTACCACCTGAGAGTGACTGCGTCGCCGCGGACGGCCTCGTGCGGCTCTTTATCGTCCCCAGAGACTGCATGGAGACGCGATTAGTGGTGCGAGAACTGAGAGTGCGCCTAGCCACCGGTGTATTATCGAGAGCTCGCTACGGCGTTTACCGCGATAAATTTCCTTCGAATTCAGACTCGCTCGAGGAGGAGGGCGATCGTCGACTGGACGCGTACTTAAAGAGATTCACGCTGAAAGAAGCGTTCGCGGAACTTCATCGCTCCTGGCTCAGCGTTCGCTCGGAAACTTTCGCACGCAGCTGGACGCTGCCACGTGATCGCGAAGATCATCCGCTCGCGGGATGCAACGGCGCTATGTTACCACCCAGAATGCACGTGATGGATCAGGAAGAGGACAGAATGCTACTGGCCGAGCTTCAGGGCCTCGCGAGGGAGGTTGGACTAGAGATTGCCGACGACGAGCTCGGTAGCTGGATCCTTGACGAGGAGAGTGCGCCGGCGTGCTCCGTTCGGAAGAAAGAACCGGACGAGGAGCATTGCCGAGTGAAAGTCGAGATTGACACAGACAGATGGTTGGAACGCAATGGCGACGAAGACGAAGACGGAAAAAACAACGGCATTGAAGAAGACGACGGCGAAGACGAGCCCACCGCCAAGGAGGCTGTCGGACTTCTCTCGAGAGTACTGACCTGGATGGAAAGAGAACCTCTCGATCCAGGACTCCTACTGGCGGTCAGATCGATGCGCGATACCGCCGCACTTATGGTAAGCACCACGGCTGATAAGAGACAACCCTCTCGAGAGTCCTCGTATCGATCGTTCGCGGGGGTAATAAGAAGAGAAACGGAAGAAGGAAAGCGAAGAGAGAGAGAGAGAGAGACTGCGACGACCGGAGAAGCTGTGCGCGATCTCGCGAGCTTACGAGCAGATTGAACTAATTTCATCGATTGTCACTTGACAAAGAGCGGCGCCAGAGGGTAAGGGAGGTCGAAGAAGTGGCGGATGGGTTACTACTATTCTCGAGAAGGGCACTCGATTTCGACGATACGTCGCGTCGAGACGAATGTACGGAAAGGTTGAACGAACCCTCGTGCCTCGAGAAGTACATTTCTCCCCCCGCAGTACCGCACGCGGTCTTTGCAAATTAACGCTCGAGCTGGTCCTCGATAAGCACTTCTCAATAAGCTTCCCCCCTTTAAAGCGAATCGAATTGGATATCGTGTTTCTTTCGAGAGTCGTGAACTGTAAATCCTCGGCGTTATCCTTGCACCTTTTATGTCGCTGGCGTATTATCGCCTGAACGCATTCGCGCGAATTGATATAAGTTTACTACACCACGCCTATGTGTATATAAAACGAGTGATGCAACTTGCGAATAAAAAAAAAGCCATTTTTTAATCGGTAGAATAATAAAAATTAACAATTCTCGCAACAGAAATCACTTATAGATATAAATAGCTTTAAAATATATTACCGTATAATAATTATATTTTATAAATAAATATTAAGAACTCAGAGATTTAAAATGCTCCCGACTTTTGCTAAAACAATATGTAACACTTGGTTATATGCGAAACCTAACATAATTTTTTTATTCTCTAGGCAAGCAAGATGGGCCTGGCAGGAACGCATCCAAGCGGATTACCCTTCTTCTGCCCGAACGGGGACCACCTGACGCAACCACCTCCCGCTCATATGGGTATACCACCCTATGGAGCGTTAGACGCGGGTAAAGCGGCCGCCGCGGCTGGTGAGTACTTTTTGTTATCGACCACTTATTAGAACAGCTGAATAGCTGTGAATACAACCACTCTAAAACTGTTTTCTTATTGTAATCGCGGCAGATTAATTTTTTTTTTTTTTTTTTTTTTTAATTTTACTCGCAAAGAAATATTTTAAATTTCATAAATAAAAAATTTTATATCTTATAATTTGAGAATTGCTTGAATAATTGTACCGTTATAAAATATTATAATTAAAAATACAGGGAGTAATCGAGCTCGAATCTTTTTTGATAAATAAATTTTCACTCAAGCTTGGCGAATAATAAATTTGCAGAACTATCGAACATATCAGCTGCACTTAAATGTAACGTAACATTTTGTAAAATATCCGGATCGCAAATGTACAATCGTTAATAATGTAAAACCTCTCCCGGCGCACGTTTTTAGCATGAACTTTCAACTACTGACAATATACGCCGCGCAATCTCGATATCCCCAATGCGTATCGTTTGAATCAACAATTCTTTCACGAAGTTAATCCGCTATTGTCCGGCCAAATATTGACGTTCCTCTCGAATTGTAATTGATGGAATACTTCTCGTCCCGGTTGCGTGATCGACACACTCCACCCCGTCGACAGAGAGCTTTATATATAATTTTATTGTATCGAGCTGCGCAAATATTAACATGGCCGTTACATCCCGACCGAAGCGAGTTCAACCTGTGTCTGGCCTTTGCGCAAACCGTTTGCGACCGCGTTAGCCCACGTTAATCTTCGCTTGTAACGATTTCGGTGGACAAAATTTCGCGTCGCTATTATAGCATACAGTATAAATAAATCTGTAATGAACAAAGTAATTCATTTTGACGAGCCGCCGTTATCGATGTTTCAAGCCTCTGAATATATAGATTTGCGCGGAGATTGGGAAATGCGCCTTTGTCGAGTATTCGATTACCTCTCGGGCTAATCGCGATCGCATTTTTGATGCTCTCTCGAGTCGAGCCGAGTTGAAAAGTCTGCGTCAATACCTCAACTTCTAATTGAAGGAATATTTCTTATCAAGTCAAGAGGTACGATAATATCGAGATTCAAATGGAGGCTGTGAAGTGGGCGGCATAATCTTCGAAGGGGCCTTGAAAGACAGCGCGAGAGCGCAAGAGGAAAACGGCAAACTGGCGTTAAATAACCCGAGTGGAAATTTATTCAACTAATCCGATTTTGCAGCTATTAATTAGATCGCGCAGATTAAATATATTTCTTGATTAGTGACTAGCTTGGTACTAGTCATAAATTATAAGCAAGTATTTATTATATGACTGTGACTGTCTTCAAAAAATTGTCATTTAAAAAAAAAAAAAAAAAAAAAATCTGTTTAGTATCTCGATCGTCTAGCACTGTCCAGCGCGGACCATGTTTATAAATAGATATCTAAACGTTTTTCGCCGCGTACTAGTCTACTGTTTTTGTTCTGACCTGACGCAACGTTCGCTTGACTGCCGAATTCGCCGGGCAAGCCGATTCTTGCTGCCCGCTGCCCGCGCGTCCTCCACCCTGCGAACTTGAAGCGTGAGGTCTGCCGGCCGATGTAAACACACGCACGTACTCACACTACCGGGGCGGTCTCGACAATTGCATAAGATCAGTTTGCGTAGTAGACTAGTACGCGACGAAAAACGTTTAGATATCTCAGTGCTGAACAGTTTTGCTAGACAGCCACGAGATAAACCACGAATTAGTTAGCTAATTATTAGGTAACGGTGGGAATTAATTTACAACTCGGGAACGGAGAAAATTTATCATCGAATTAATCAGCCACGTTGTACGATTTTTCTTTGGACCGAGACAGTATTACTCGCCTATTTAATTAAGAGACTTCTCGTCGCTTTATTTTTATACTATTCTTTTTTTTTTTCTTTCTTTTTTGTAAAAAAAAAAAAATAACTTCTAGGATTTTCCTATCGTTTTGTCTGTAAACTAGTACGCGAATAAGATTTTTTTTTATCTTGTGGACTTTGAAATATGCAGATGTTGGTAACGTTTATGCATGCGCGCGGCGGCCAGGTTCTTTGTCTTGTAAATAAGGGAGCATTCCGTCTCTACTCTACGCGAAGCAAGACCCGACCTCACCTCGTCTCGTGCCCTTACGCCCCTTCGTCTCTTCGCAACGACAATCTCCCTACTCTCAATATTTCTCGAGCTATCATATATTTGCTTATTCTCTTTTCCGCTATCAGACAATCCAGTATCGCGGTCCGTTTCTTTTTCTTCCTATTCGCTCTTTACTTCGCGCCTAATATATATCTTTCTCTTCTCCAATCGTAATTTCTGCGTTATCTAATCTGTTTTTTTTTTTTTAACTAAAAAAAACCATGCACGTAGCGCGCGCTATTTTTTAATAAACCCCAATTCCAAACTACGAAAAAAAGTCATGCGACTTACCAATCTGCATGAGCGTCAGCGGAGTTGTTGAGTTCTGCCGGTGACTGTAACATAAAATAAAATATATTAATTTAGACATGTTGCTATTTAAATTAATGTAAAGATAAAGTTTAATTTTTTTTAAGATTTTTTAAAAAAGAAAAAAATTTATATTTACCTAAAAGTTGCTCCGCCGATGCAGGATGCCTATCCGAGGCCTGCTCCTCCTCTCAGATGGGACGTGTCGAGTCTTCCTTCTTTTTAGAGACGCTACAAATAATGAAAAATAAAAAATTACCATTACAACAAGCTACTAGTTTTTTCGCGCCGGTACACGTACATTTCTAATTAGTTTCACCCTTCAATCTATATTGCGTGTATTTAATTTAAAAAAAGAAAAAGAAAATTAAAGAGGTAAAGAGCAAGTAGAACGTCAGATAAAAGAAGAAAATGAACTAATAATGGAAATGAAAAGACAAGAGAGAGCGAGATGTGAAAAGAGTAGAGGTATGACCAATCTCAGCGTTTCGTTTCCCCGAGGCTTCGCTATTGATCCGCTTAATTTTTTTATTTCTCAGGTCTTCATGCCTCCTCTTTCTCGTTTTCTCCTTTATCTAATTTTTTGTTCTCGCGATAATCGTGTCCCTTTCATATTTTTCGCATCTCCTTTCAATTTTTACAGAAAATATTATTGATAAAGTTTTAACAATTACTAAAATTTGTCGAAGAAAATACACAGGGCGATAATTTTTGTTTTCCTTCTTTTCACACTACTTTACCGTTTCCGCTCTTATTTTTCGCCGCGGCGGTGCAGCTTCTGAACCTGCGCTACTGGTTTCCGGAAACCGGATGGGCAAAATTCACGACAATAAGGTTTAATAGAGCGAAATAGACGAATTCGCTCGCGGGGTTGGGCGAGAGAGGCTACAAGAAGCGGTTAAAAAAAAAAAAAAAAAGGAACTCTCGAGCGCCGGGTGAGCTAAAATCGACTTGGATAGAAGCAGGAAGAGAGCGGAGCGGACAAATGAAAGAAGGAGGAGAGAAGGAAAGAGAATATCGCAGTACACGGAACATCGGGAACCTGAGTTGTTCGAGAATAAAAGAGTAATTTTCCGGATGGTGAGATGCCGATAATGGGGTTGCAGACTGCCGAGTCAACTGGAAAGTGATTAAGCACACATGACGGAATCCACGAACTCGTCAGGATATTACGAGGCACCCCTTTCCGCTATCCTCCTTCTTCTCTTCCAGTTCTCTCATTCGCATCTTGGTTCTTCGTTACCTTTCCTCTCTATTTCTCCTGTGTTTTCCACCCCTTCATCTACACACGCTTTTTTTTTCTTTTCTACTAGCTTTTTTTTTTTTAATGTACTCTCAATTCCCAGCTCTCTCGAGCATCGCATTAGACGACTAGAAGAGCCTTCTTATTTTATGGAGTGAGTTTTTCGATCTAACCAGCATTGATGAACGGCCTGATCTTTAGTTTTTTCTTTATCGTTAATCTATCAAGTTTTAAGTTTAGTAAATTTGTCTTTTTATTGTAATTATGATAATTATATCATCACAAGTATGATCATAAGCCTCGAGCTTTTTTATAGCGGCGAGTGACAAAAGTCAAAAAGTAAATAATAAATTTATTAATGAATTATTAATGATAATCCGAGTGTTTGCGTGTACATAATGTGCACAGTATGTTTCATGATTTATATTTAAAGCGACGCAGACAGACATATCGTATTGCACACGGCACATAAATTCGCGCGCAAGATAAAATATCGGACTATTACTTTTACGTGGGATTAAATTTCGTTTCGGCAGCCATTGTTTTCACGGGCTCGAGTGTGCTTCGTTATTCAAATGAGATTAAAAGCCCGGGGCCGAGTGGGAGCCGGTCTCGTTACAGTCGAGTGGCTAATCGTCGTTATGCGAAGATCGAAAGTAGCTCCATTGTGCAAAAAAAAAAAAAAGCTCCAGCATTCGCGAGTTTTACATACGTCGCGAATTTTATTTTTTTCCGTCGGTGCTCCAAATAACGTTACAAAATGAAAGTAACGCGATTTACCAAAAGATAAGTTCAATCTTCTCGACGAAGATGAGAAATAATATACAAAATAAAACATTGTGTTCAATTAATTCAATTATTTAAAGAGTGAGTTTGATCTTTGAGTTTTACGTTCGAGGCACGGCTTAAATGTGATCGATTTGCAAGTAACCGGGATCAGAATACGTCTTACGATCGTACGGGGCCGTGATTTGTTTTTGCATAAGCGCGCTTCGTTATTTGAACGCAAACGGCGTTCCGGAAACGGAAGTCCTAGGCTCTTTACGGTCGATCAGTCGACAGTCATTACGGAGCTGGAGGGATTGAGAGTGGCCCTATCCGGGGAAAACCACGCGTTGACCGATTTCAGCACGCGCGAGGGGACGGTAGAGAGAAGAGCCGGGGATTGTCACGGGGAATATGCCTTCGGGACATGCTCGCCCGCAAAACGCAAAAAGGAACGGGGATGGAAACAGGCTGGAGTGTCTGCGCAATCCGTTCGCGTATACCATGTCGAATGGCACAGAGAAAGAGAAAAAGAGACGGTGATAATGAGAGAAAGAGAGGAGGGAGAAGGAGAGAGACGTATTGGCCTCGTCAAGCGGTTTCAAGCTTGCCGATATTCCGGGCGCTTCTCGTCGACCCTTATGAAGCCAATTACACTTCGCCTCGCCAAAGGCACCCCACTTATATCGGCGCCCAACATTTCCCGGGTTCTCTTGAAGCCGTGATCGGTTCCACGGCACGTACCAGTTACATTAGATACCGATGTAAAAGCGAGATACACCCTGTCCGCTATTCAACCCGCGATAGCCATCTATACGTACAATTTTGCAATTTGTTATTCGAATAATTTCGAACCTGCGGCTCACCGTTATATATTTAATATAAAAAATAGAATAAAAGAGAGAAAAAATAATTCGCGACGTCTTAAATTATTACAGTTAATTAATTTGCGTTTTCAAGGCTTCGGAAAATTTCCATTAAAATATTTTATACACGTTTGTCGTAAATGTAATGCAGATTTGACCGATCGCAAGTATGTAAAAACTGGAATTGACGCCGATATTCGTTTGTCTGCTCGTCCAGGATAAATTACGCGGCGTTAAATTTCAACAATGACGGTTCTCCGGACGACGATAGCGTGTGTATTTCACTACGTGTCGGGTGCTGGTTACAGAGGGTGCGGCCGCGCACGCTGATCAATGTCCGTTCTCTCTCGCCGCGAAAGAGAGAAAACTTGACCTCCGTCCTTTCGAGTGTTTGTAGTGCAAACTCGTGTGATATATTAAAAGTATAGTTTTCTCTTTTCTCGTTTGATCGCGCGCTTCTTTGATCTCGTCGTGATAATATTTACCCCTTACACATTAATGCACGCCTATGTAAAGATATTCATCAGTGCACGTTGCGACAACGCAACGTTGCAGCAATATTAATAATAATGTAGTGATAACTCTGACAATTTACAATAACATACTGATAATAATTAAGAAGGAGCTGTTTGTGGCAAAATAATGAGATATTATTTTTGAAATTTTATCCTACATTTTTTTTCTTTTTTTTTTTGTTAATAATAAGAGAAAAAAGAATTTTCGTATATAAAAAGACTTTTCTTTAATTAATGGTCATTAAAACAATGCATTCTGCAATGAAAAATTTTCTTGTGTTGTGACGTACGGATACGGAAAGCTCGGTGCATCCGCTCATTACCGGCTCGGGTCTTTCACGATCTCGCCGCGATTAAATTGAACGTTATCATTTAGTGACCGTAAAATTGGTCACGCTGCCGGTTAATGATCAAGAGACACGGTAGATTGGACGCGTAAAGTGTACGCGAGACAACCGCGTATATCATTTACGCCGGGCTGGCGACTGTCGGGATTATCGTATTTAAATAACGGCTTGCGCCGTTCTTGGCGATCGTCACAAGAAATAATTACTTCGCGGCGTACGCCGCGGTGGAACGCGAGCTACGACTCTTGTCGTAATTTCCTCGAGCGAACGTGTCGTCTGAATTTGCCATGGCAAGTATCCCGGCGTCGCGAGACGCTTGCCCGCATTAATTCGTTCGAGGAAATTACGGCAACGAGAGTCGGAGCTTGTGCGCCATCATTTTAGAACAATGACGACTTACCATTGACTGCTCTCGCTCGCTCGCTCGCTCGAGTCCTGGTGGACGAATCCGTCGAATCGAGATGACCAACGGCGACGATCGGGACTCCGTGCGGGATGAATCGTAACACAATTTGCAACAGAAAACTATAGAAAGCTTTAGATTTACGGCGACGAAAGTCAAAGCATCTCGCGCACTATCGTTCTAGAATAATGACGACTCACCATTGTTCACTCGCTCGCCCGACTCCTGGTGGACGAATCCGACGAATCAAGGTGACCAACGGCGACGATCGAAACACCGTGCGGGATGAATCGCAACACAACTTGCAACAGAAAACTATAGCAAGCTTTAGATTTACGGCGACGAAGGTCAAAGCATCTCGCGCACTATCGTTCTAGAACAATGACGACTTACCACTGTTCACTTGCTCGCTCGAGTTCCGGTGGACGAATCCGACGAATCGAGGCGACTTAACGGCGACGATCAGTACATTGCGAACAATGAATCGCGTCGAGGCTCGCAACAGAAGGCTACAGAAAACTTTGAGAAATGCGCGAACGCCCGCGTTCCGGTATAATCCTCACAATTATTACGACTTCGCGCCTTCCCCATCCCACTGGTATCGAAGATGCTCACGCAATGGTCAAGATGTCGTTACTTGTCTATCATGGTCCCGCGATTTTTACGTTAACGCTATGACCCGCCGAGATGTCGCCAGGTGGGCCATTACCGCGGAGACAGTGAGCTAGTTTCATTACGGACGCTGGAGTGAACTGAGAGCACGACTGGAGGATGCGTGGAGGGAAGACTCGACTGCCTGCGTCGAAATAATATTCAAGTAGTAAAATATTCATCCGCATTATTACCGTAGTCGCCAAAAATCACTGCCTATGGCCTTGGGTGCGCAAGACTGTGTGTAGCGGTTAATAAACAATATCATGACTTTGGAGCGTCGCGACCGAGTGAGCCGAGTTCAGTTGCGCGAGCAAGCGATTTCCCCCACCACTCGCATTACTACGTTCAGTACATTCGTTCGGAAGTCGTTCGTTGTAGCGGCAGGCAGCGAGGCAGGCCTGATCGGCAAGCCTGGTAGACGGCGAGACAGGTAAAAAAACGACGGCACGCAGAGCGCAATTGTTCTCTACGAATTCTTAAGCGATTCTCTCTGCATTTAGCGACCACCGGGATCACAGGTTCGTGCCGTTCAATTGTACTTACTCGACCGATTGCCTGCGAACGTTCTCGATGATCGTCGCAAGAAAATAATCATCTCGCGGTGCACCGTCGCGGTGGAACGCACGCAAGCTACGATCCTCGTCGCCATGATTCCCTCGGAGGCTTCAGTGAAATGTAAATTGTGAATTTGAGAGCCGGCGAAAAATGTTTGCGGGAAAAGTCAGAAATCATTGTCTCAAAGTTCTATGTGAGGAAAAAATTTGAGTGTACGCTATTAATTGGCTATTTGCATCGGCATCGAATGATAATGTTCCGTTTCTCTTTTTGTTACAGGTCTTACGAGAGCACCAATGTACCCGTTTTCGACGGGCCAGTACGCCTACCCCATGCTTAGTCCGGAAATGACGCAAGTCGCTTCCTGGTGAGTGAAAAAATATTATTAAAATAATTAATTTTGGGCCGAATTTTCCCCCCTTTTTTTTCTGTCATATGTATATAAAAACTTTACAGTTTGACAAAGGTCTCAATTTAATTTAATACGATTTTGTACATGTTATTTTGCGATTGGTTGCATTATACAATGCAACGTAATATTATTTCAATTTTAATGACACATATTCGACTGAATATATGCGACGAGAACGATATTTAATTTTGCGACGTAAACGTGTGCGGCGTCCGTAGAGCAAGAATCGTTTTACATTTTAGCGCACCCACGTATGCACGTACAGCGCGTTAGATTATATTTTATATTAATTACGCGTTAAATAATTGATTTGTGTTTCACAGTAACGCAAATGAAAAGTAATGGAGAGCATCGGATTTCGATCGCGCGCCGAAGCGATTCTTGGCGAATTTAAATCGGCCCCGACACTCAACACAGATCGCATATCGCGAGCTGCGCACAAAGGCCACTAAATATTCATTTCAAAAGTATCAGCCATATTCGCGGAAAACGTTACGTGACGAGCCACTTCTCAATAAATTTTTCGCTTTAGAGTAAACTCCTTTAATGCAAAGTGCGCGAATTTGCATGACAAACGTTGTCAGGTTTTCTCTGATTCTAAATGTGCTCGCTGATCTTGTTAAATATCTTCTCGTTAGCAACGATTCTCGAATCCCGTGATTCTTAAAGGTGCCTTTTTTTCAGCGGCGTTTTATCTCCTCCTCGATATGAATCGCGAGATTATCGTAGATCTACGGGAGCGCAACGCCTAGGTAATCGCGGCATTATTCGCGTCATTCCGGTTCGGTTTTCCGAACAAATCTGGACATTGAATAGGTGTGGGCTGTGCCCTGGTCAGTCGACCTCTCAGTTCCGCCCTATTACATCGGATACGGAACTTCGCCTCATCTTTGTGGTCCTCGTGGACGTCACCCTCTTTTCGCGACAGGTCCTTACGATCAGGTTTTCGAGGCTCTCCCCTGCTCGTTATTTGCTTTACGCCCGAGTCGTCCCAAATTGCGATTTTCCACGGATGATTAGGCTCCTTCTTCTCAATTAGAAGGACCTTGCAGCATCCTTGCCTGCCCGAGGCGAGCTCGGGACGTGGAAAAACTGTTGGACGTTGATATCGCGCGCACGGAATTTAGCTCTCGCGGTTTACAAGGGATGCCGACCGCCCTCGAAATGAAAAGAGAGTGGAGCGCGAAAGAAGGCCACTTGCAATAATGAGAAAGTCGGCGGCGTTTTTATTACGCGAAGTGCACGGAGTTCTGGCCTCCGCGGCTCTTGACAATAGAGAGACGCAAAACAGGCGCGTTCGCGACAAAACAAACTAATTATTCTTACGAGAAGCAGCTCGTATTATTAATCGCAATTAATTAACTGTATTGCTTGTTGCAGCGGTTTTTTTTTACACTAAGAACAATCGATTATTTAGTTAAAAATGAAACTGAAATGTAGCGTTGGTTAGAAAAATTGATTTTTATTTTATTTTATTTTTTTTTATTAATTCGTGAAAGCTGAATATTTTGTGAATTCAGGTTTTTTGTTGAATACATTATACGATAAATATTATCAGATAGATAAAATTTGGTGTACGTGCCGATAAAACATTCCCTGTTTAACTTTTTCAAAAATTTTCTGCCACAGACAGATAAAACAGTCGATGATATAAATGGTCCGTGAAACAAACGGGTTAAATCAGTTTTTTTGGCAGTTATTCAATAACACTCAAATATCGAGAGTATTTTATTTGCAAAAATTTTGTCGCAGGAACACTCCTGGCAAAGTGATTGGTCGATTGCTTGGTTAAAGTATAACTGAAATCTAGCGATGGTTACAAAGATTGATTTTTATTTTATTATTTTTCTCTTTTTTTTTTTTTTTTTTTTTTTTTTATCAATCCGGAAAGCCGAATATTTTATGATTTTTATTTCTTCCATTAAATACATAATACGACGAGTATTATGAGACCGATAAAATTTCACGTACGTACTGTTGAAACAATCCCTATTTATCTACCTCAAAAATTTTACCCCGTAGACAGGTAAACAGTCGGTGACAAATGGTTCGTGGAACAAACGGGTTAAATCAGATTTTTAGACGATCATTCCATAGCGCTCAAATATATCGAGGGGATATTTTAATTGTGAACATTTTTGCCTCGAAAACACTCGTGGTGACGATAAAAACTTACAAAATGAATATTTTCAGGCACACACCGAGCATGTACCCCATCTCGCCGGCGAACGCTGGCTTCCGAAGCCCTTATCCTACAAGTTTACCCATTACGAGTTCTAGTTTACCAAGGTTAGTAAAAGTATTTTAAAAAAGTATATATGATAATTATAAATAAAAATCTTAAATAAAAAATACGAATAAGCTAATATTTTCTTTTGCTTTTAACAAGCTTCTCTCTTTTTTTTTTTTAATGTATTTCTGAGATTAAATTGCGTTTTGATTTTGCAGTGATCTCTACCGGTTTTCACCGACGGGCCTTATGCCTCCGCATCCTGGTCTGAGTCCGCATGCACACGCTCTCGCGTCGCACGCATTGGTATCCTCGGCGCCGAAAGCGGATCACTCTACTCTAGACCACAATCACAGGTTCGTTATCACTCTCTCAGCTTCGTATTGCTGGCGACATCTGAACAAGCAGCAACAAAGCCCGGCATCGATTATTCCCGTCTAGTACCCGGTATCCCTTGTTCCTCCACCCAGCTTGATAAACTCTGCGAGAGATTCACCGTGAAGTTCTTCAAACTTCGGATCTACTACTCGGTCGCGAAAGTTTTGAAATGTTTGGAGGAATATAACTTACTGATTCGGAGTATCTGCATTTACGTTTGTAATCAAGTATCGTGATGTCGGCTGTTATATGTATATTTAGTATCAAAGAAGACGTACACATACATGGAAAATATATACGGTGATAAGAGAGAATATTTCTAGTAGATGCAATGATCGAAGATTTACGCAATTGTGACAGTTTAATTAATTTAAAATGCGCGAAAGGAACATTGCCAATCGACGAACTTTATTATCATTTCATGTGACTCGTTCGAACAGAATTTTGTGAAAATAATCTGACCATTGTTTTTGGACGTTACCTACTGAATGACACTAAAATCTTGCGAGAATCTTCTTAACCGCGCGACGATTGTACGGTCACTCGATGGAATTGCGTAAGCGCCACGTGCGTAGCTTTGCTTTGGCGATCGATAACAATATCCGAATAACTGACAGCCGCGAAATGGGTACCAACAGCGCGTCTGCTGATAAGGAAGCGTCGTGTCGGGGGTGAAAACGGGAGTTGCGGCGCGAGGATCGTAGGGGGTAGCACGTCTCGGCTACCCCGGTATGTTCGGCGAACCCCCTCGTCGCGCGGCGCCCTTCGCTCCTTTGGTAGCTGGGTGTACAACACTTATCGAGTGATTCTCTCTGCACAGCGTCTGCGCCTGTTATCCCGATGTTGGCGCCGTCGACGCTGCCGACGCCGACGGCAGTTATGTATTGATCATTACCCTCTTAAACAAGATCTCTAATTTACATTAGTACTCGAACGATCTCCCGCCCCCGCGCCCGCGATCGCGTGCAACATACGAACTCTGCTCTCTCTCCCTTCCTTTCTCTCTCTCTCTCTCTCTTCCTTTGTCCGCATCACACGTAAGTGCGAAGCATTATGAAGGACCAGCTGAAGAGGCAATTGCTCGGTTTACCGGCAATGCGTTTACGACAGTGACGGCATTGTTTCCCAAAATCGCGTGAAACTGCACGCGCCTCGGTGTCGAATGCGGCCCGCGACCACATTGTTGTCACGTCAGTGATAAAGAGCACGCTAAAACCTGAAGCTGTTTGAAAGGGCAGATGGACGCCCTCGGCGCTCTGGAGCTGCATTTCTGGTGAATAAACCGCGCGAGAATGCTGCATTTTTCAGAAGCGGACAAGACGCATATTAGATTTTGGATACTACTCGAGGACGAGCGAGATCATTCCGCTGAACTTGAAGAGTCACCGTTAATCGCACGGTGACCGAGTCACGCGTGGAATCGGACGTACGGAGATCATTTCGAGGAGGAACGCTGCCATAAATCGACTTTCCCTCTTCAGGAAATCAGCAAAGGCGAACTGACTCACGAGTGGAATTCCATCCCGTCAGACCGCCGCACCGCTGGCGAGTGGCAGCTGGACCAACCGGGGTGATTGGTAGTCGACGGCAGCGCCGCGCGACATCTCGCCAGAAAAGGAAGAGTCGTGGCACGTAGGAAAAGGAAGACCGGGAGAATGCGATATTCGCTGCGTCTCCCACTCCCACGCGCACCCAGAATTGTAGAACCGGCTGATGGTAGGGTTGTCTCTATCGCCGCGAGGGCCATGAATCGCGATGATGCCACCCATCCATCCCCCCCGCGATGCCACCCTCGCGCAAACCCCCGCGCCACCGCTCCGCGTCCCCCCTGCTCGCGCAATTCCCCCGGCCACCCCCAGACTCGCCGATAATCAATCGTCGTAACACCGGTCGGTGGTGATTCCGCTGACGCCAGAAACGAACGCGTTTGGTAAAAATCGTGGCGGAAAGTGGGAGAGAAGCCCACGGTGGCATCGTGCGCGAGGGAGATCCGGCGCGAGGATACGCGTATACGTATCGCAGGGTGCGCGACGGGGGGGCAAAGCGGAGTTTCGGCGAGTTATCGTGCGTGCATTACGCGGACAGACGTCACGGGGAAATCGAGACGAGTGGGTCGTTCGCGATGCAACGTGATACGAGCGCACTATAGTCGTCGGCGTCGGATGAGATAGACGGGGTGTTCGGTTGGTATACAGGAGGCAGCTCTCTCTGCTTGGCGGCGGCGGAGGCGGAAGGGTGAAGTGGGCGGGAAAGGGTGAAGAGAGAAAAGCCAGGAGATAGAGAAGGACGGCGAACGTGCGAGGGGAAGGAAAGAGAGCGAGGGAGAGAGATATGACGAATGGGTGACCGTGGGATGCCGCCCCTGGAGACATTTCACCGCACGAATCGCCGGGTGACGAAGTCGCGTCAACGACTGGCGCTGCCAAAGCGGAGGCGGGCGGGCAAGGGCGCGTAAATGTACGCAATCAACGGGACCTCGTAGGGATGACCGTGCCATCAGGCACGTCATACGTGCGGACAACGCGCGGCAAATACGACGGCGAGCACCACGTACGTCTCGGAGGCTTCCGGCGGAGCGAGGCTGCCGCGAGCGTCTGGCGAACCATCGCGGACGACGCGTAAGTGTCGTTGTGTGCGCCACCGCCGCGTACGTGCTGTTTACAACGCTCTGACTGAGTCCCGGTTTTTTTTCCGTCGCGCTTCTCACGCGCGTCCGCTGCCGCGGTGACCGCGGCTATGCGACGATGTGAACGAAAAGTGAAAAAATTGTCGGAGTGCTGCGGCTGGACCCCACCGACTTAGTTCGTTTGTGATGCCACGAATCACTGGCGATATCGTCTCGTCGAATTAATCACGACGGGGAACAGGATTAGTAGCGCGCGTGAGTGAGATGAGGCCGCTGAAGGTCGGTGCGAAAGGGAGAAACTAGGGGCCACCCTTCGCCACCCCGTGTGATCCCGTCGACAGCGGTGCTCGATTCGTCCGCGCCGTCATCATTGAGCTCGGAGGAGCACGGCGCAAGGTCGACCGACGCGTGATCGCGTAACCCGTTTAGGATCGTTCCATGGATCGATCTGGATCACCTGGGCGGTGGGCCCGCGAGTAGGCACGTGGCAGTTCCGTATGTGGCGATGGAGCCAGCCGAGTGCCTGGAGCCGCTGAACTTGGTAATAAAAAAAAATGATATTGACGACAGCGGATCGACCAGGACTGTGATAGGAGTGAAGATCGGGGAGGCGTCGATCGACGAGGAAAAAGACGCCGTCGTCGCCGAGGAGAGCGCGATCGAGGATAACATGGCGATACTCCAGGATGCCGTCAAGTCCGCCGAGCTCAGTGGCTTACCAACCGTGGATCACAAGCTGCTGACCGCGCTGTACATGAGCAGTCTCGTGCAGATGTCGAGCCTGAGCGCACCGCGCGGCATCGCGCCGCCGACGTACGGCGCCGGCCAGCAGCAAAACTTCATGCAGCTGCTGGCGATGGTGGAGGCGCGGCATCGCATGTGGCAACAGATGAATTGGCCGCTGCCGCAGAGCTTCTTACGGAGCCCGTTGACGCTACCATCTACCGCCCCGTCCTACTTCGACGGCGCGACACCGACGCCGACGCCGCCGAGTCTGACCGACCAGCTATCTCAGAACTCCACGCCGACCTACCCCCTGTCCTGCGCGAAATCCGAACCTTTGAATTCCGAGGTTAAACAGTCCTACTTCAATAAACGGTACACACAACACGGCGATCGATGCTCGAGGCTTTGCCAAAATCATTGCTAATTATTTTTCCGCCAAGAAATTTTGTTTTTAATATTTTTCTCACGTGTGTGTTGCAGGTCAACGATAGAGCAGAAAAACTCGACGTCGTTGCCCACGGACAATGCGAAAGCTCAGGACACGGGACAACAAAATAATCAAGGTGAGACCGTGCGACGTTTTGGCACTTTCAGTATTACGAAAGCTCAGCTATTGAGAACGGACGATTTATGTAATCTTGATTTTCGATTTCGACAGATAAAAAGAAACCCCATATAAAAAAGCCTTTGAACGCGTTTATGCTGTATATGAAAGAAATGAGGGCGAAGGTTGTGGCAGAGTGTACCTTAAAAGAGAGTGCCGCGATCAACCAAATATTGGGAAGACGAGTAAGTAAACTGTTCAGATATTTTTTCAGACCTGAAGTAACGTCTTCAACATCAGAGTAGCTGGTTCTCATTTATTTAATTTAATAATTTTTATCTTTTATCGTTTATCATAATCTGTCTTGAAAAAAAGGTATTGTCTACTAACAAGATAGAAAAATATGTTAGGTTTATGTTTAATTTATTAATTAAATTAATTAATTGCTCTCTGATGTAAAAAAGAAAAAAAAATTTTTATGTAAAAATGTGCAAAGTCAATATTTTCTCCTATTTCATGATAGATTAAATAAGGTTTAAATGAGATTTAATTCTATAATAAGTTTTCTTTTTAATTTAATTTTTTTTTAATTTATATAAAAAAAAAAAAAAAAACAATTGAATTGATCTAGTTTCTAAACAGAATTATTATTTCCAGCAATTCACTCAATTTGCACTGATTCATGATATTATATTGAATTAAATTAATTACATCAGCTGTTGAATTATTATGTATGTGTCTACATGAGATATTACGAGCTTTAATTTCTAATAACTGTTTATTAATTAACTATTTATCAAGAATTTAAATTTCATTCATTGGTAATTTAATGCTTTTTAACTCCATGTAAGTAACAGGAAAAGAGAAAATATTGGTTGGCCATTTATTGAAAACGCATTTCAGGCGATCTCGATACCCGAGTATGCATGTTTTTTTTAACGCTTTTATCGAATGAATCGCCTACCGGGTTACTAATCGGAGCTAACTAACCGTACCTACTAGTATCTCAGTAAGAATAGAGCATTATAGGTGGGATCTAAGGAAATCTCAGATTCCTTGAAAAAAAGACAGTGACAAAAAGGGGAAGGGTCGAAGGGTGGTTTTTTTTTTTTTTTGCGGGTCTCACGGGATACGTGGCGAGTCAGTGGTAGACTTGGCCACTTGTCGCCGATGATAGATAAGTTTGAGCAGGAGATGAGGACAAGGAGAGAGAGAGGGAGGGAGGGAGGGAAAGATAATGGGGACGGTGCACGGTGATAAGTACCGTGAGGCTATGAATCTGTGAATCTCTCAATTTTGGGGGTATGACACGCAGTGGCACTCGCTAAGCCGGGAGGAGCAGGCGCGGTATTATGAGGCGGCCAGGCAGGAACGCCATCTCCACCAGCAACGATATCCTGGCTGGAGTGCCAGGGATAACTACGGATATGGCAGCAAGAAGAAGAAGAGGAAGAAAGAGCGATCCGCAGATCCCACCGGAGGTACCACTTTCCAGTGCTAGAACAGCAGGCCCTTAATAATTCATTATATAATACTTGCTAGTACATACCTACTGGTTGATTGAAACGATCAAAGTCTTTGTGCGTTTCTTTTTTCGTACATTTCTTTTTTTTTTTTTTTCTTTTTTTTGCGTTACATATTGATTTTTATTTTTTTGTATCTTCTACATTATGGTTATCTGGCATTCAATCTTTTTCGACGTGCAGGCTATATACATATATTCATTGACATATATGTATACCTCTCGAGTATTTTGTACATGTACATATATGCATACATGTATATATTTTTTTAGTTTTTCGAAACTGATTTCGATTGGATTGTCTGTGGGGATTGTGGAATGTGACACAGCAGAGAACTAAAAAAAAAAAATTAAAAAAAAAAAAGAAGAAAAAGAAAAGAAAAGTACAAAAATAAGAAACAAAAAGAAAAAAGCAGCAAAGAGATGAAGAAAATCAACGCAGACTCTCGCGCGGCATGCAATGTAATCTCTCTTTTTTTTTTTTTTATCTGGCCAAACTCCCTAAAGCGGTATTCGTTTTCCCCGTGAGCAAGAAAATATGAGACGGCAATCGTCGATAATAAGAGCGAGAGTGAAAACCAAAACCTTAGGTACGGGATGTCTGGTAGAGTCCAGGGCCTTGCCAAATTCTTTTTTTCGCCTTTTTGTTTTCTCTTTCTCGCTACGGGACATCTGCTCGAAGTCGCTTCCTTTTCAAGGTGAGCCGTAGTATGGCAATTTGACGAGGATTTACATCGTCGATGCCTCGGCTTCCTTCAAAATTTAGTTTATTTCTTCTCCTTCTTCCGTTCTCATGAACATTCACATTTCAACATGTTTGAAATGAAGGAGAAATACCGCTTTTGCTATTTCGATAGTGCCACTCGTACGTGGAAAAAAATTGGGACAGGTGGCAAACGAAAATACACTGGAGGAACGTCTTACGCTTTTTATTATTTTTTTTTTTTATTTTTTTTATTTTTTTCTTTAAATTAAGAATGCGTATGAATCGCCAAAAAGATTGAAAGACTGTAAAATTATTCTAATTAAAACGAGATTGTCTCACGTAAATGCACGATAATCGTTTTTGGCAGCAGATTTAGAATTCTCAATTACACTTTAATAAAGGCAAAACTAATAATAATTAAGAAAAAATTTTTAACTTTGCTGAAACAGTGATAGCAACGATTGCAAGTATCTCAAAATAGTCGCATACAGCATTTTTGAGAAATGTTTTCTTCAGTGTATAGACGTGCCAGCGTTATTTGTTAACTATTTCATCTGCGCGCGTGCTTGGATAAAATTGTTTCCCGGCTACTCGCGCCAGGTCGTACTTCTCTATCAGACACCCTACCTTAGGTTATTAATATATCGACCATATGCAACGAATAGCGGTGCGACCGAGGGGGAGGGGACAACTTAGGCTGTTCTTCTAGCACTTTAAACGGAAAGTAGGGACCCCCAGTGTTACTGAAATGCTATGAGGCAACGAAATATTGCTAAGAAAAAAAATAAATGAATAAATAATACAATAGATAGCAAGAAAGTAATAAGAAATTAATTTCTAAATAGAATGAGCTAACTCTAATTTTTATGCAATTAGGGTGGCGGCAGTAGCATTAGTGAATTTTCTTTTTCTTGATTAAAAATATTGTTTAGTCCACACACGGTTCATGCACAATTACAAAAAGTGTTTGGTTCTCTCTCGGTAGTGGCACGCGCTAGGGCGAGAGGAACAGGCCAAGTATTATGAGTTGGCGCGACGGGAGAGACAGTTGCACATGCAGCTGTATCCTGACTGGTCTTCCCGCGCAAATACCAACCGAACTAAGAAGAGGAAGCGCAAACAAGACACAAACAGTGATCCTGGAGGTACCCACATGCCTCATTCCACACATTCTTACAATCCCCGTCGTCATATGGAAAGAGCCCCCGCCCCCGCCCCCTCCACCCTATTCATTATTACATATATACTATTATATTATACATTCTTATATTGCTACACTATATTATGTTGCATGTTTCCTCCCCATCTTAGGGGTTTTGGGTCGATATCTATATTATATTATATTTATATATACATACATACACACATTTGATTAATAATTATATTATACACACGCGTGTGTACATTTATATTTATATATTTATATATATATATAGTTTTCTTACATTAGTTGCGAATACAGGCGTGCACATAAGCATGCGCACGTGCCTATATATTTGCATCACACATCGGCAACATGTAATACACGTTATGCATAAAACATAACATGCACACATCGCATACATGCGCGAGCGCGCTTGTCACACAATCAAGACAAACATCACGCATTTTATTATTAATTACGTATACAACTTTGGGGACGCTGGCCATTTTGCATTTTTACAGGGACCTACTCCGCAATCAGACAATCCTGAGCGTTTAATTTTCTTTCAGCCTTTTTCGCCTCTTTTTCTCTCTTCTTTCTCTATCTCTCTTCTCTCTTTATCTCTCACTTTATCTCTCTCTTTCTCTCTATCTCTATCTCTGTTTCTATTTCTCTTTATCTCTGTCTCTTTATCATAATTTTTTTATTTTATAAGTATTTATCTTTTTTTCTTTTCTCCTATTTATTCTATCTTACTATCGCTTTCTTATTCCTGTACTTTAATTCTTGATTCGTATATTTTTCTTTGATCGTTTCAATGTTGCCCTGAACTCCTTAATTTTTATTTTAATTTTATTATTTTATTCGCCATTTTTAATCGAGTCATTCAATTTATTCTCGACCACTACATATAAAAATTTTATTTACTCGCTCGCGTAATAAAGCGTTCACATCCATAATATTTTAGATTTTTTTTTTTAATATATTCCGGAGCTTGCGTTTATACAAATCATGACATTTCAACCGAGTAGATCTTTGATCGTGTTTTAAACTATTTTAAAGTTAATATTGCATGACATTATTATTTGTTTGACAAAGATATAAGCCGTTTATTTAGAAAAAGCAAGTCCGATTATTTTAAACGGATTAAGTAAATTTATTTCAATATCTTTTTGCAAATGTCGTCAGTTTCTAAATAAATTTGCACCGCTTTCGTAATAAATGATTCATATCTTTGTCAATATACTTGAAATCTTCCTCGAAGACTATCAGTTTTATCGTACGAAATCTTTCGAAGTACAAAATTTACGCAACTATTCTCACGTATTTGTTACCGCGTTTTCACGTATAATCTCTTCTTTAATGTATTGGTCGAAAGTCTTCGATGAAGATCTTATGACGTATCACTTACAACCCTTTGAGGTCGTATCATCGAAATAGTTTTGTTTTATTTTAAAACATTTCACTTAAACCTAAAAGTACATTCGTCACTTTAAATAATCTGCAATTTATTAATTTTTGCAAATTATTTTCTCAGAAGGCTTTGAAATCCGTAATACGTTTCGATGATTGATCTTGTTGGATCTTAAAGGGTTTTAACGTCGTTCTGTTACACGCATGACTAGTTGACATTCGTTGAGTTTATTTCACAACATCAATTTAAAGCGCAAAAACTCGAGCACTGATTTACTCATACTACTAGATTATGCCGATATATCGTATCGAATCGTACACGAGATTTCGCACGGTTTGTCAATAACATATATATTTTTATATGATCACCTTTCTTTTCTCTTTTTTATTATTTTTTGTATTTTTTAATTTTTATTTTTAAATCACGTGGTTATGTATTACTCGAGTTGATTTTTTACATCTTTCTCACACAGCGATGTCAGTAACTATGTCATTCTTTTGACAGAATTCCAATTACGTCAAATAGTAGTACACGAGCTTACAAGCGATTGTCGTATTAATCGTTGCCGTTTTCTTTTTTAGGTAATAACATGAAGAAGTGCCGTGCTAGGTACGGATTAGATCAACAAAGCCAGTGGTGCAAGCCCTGCAGGTATGTGTGTCAGCTTTGTGCAGAGCTTTCTTTCGATACATCTTGTGCTTTAGCGATGAGATATCGTCATACCACGCGTGCGATCAATGCGATTCGCGTGTAAATCTGTACTAAATTTTTATGGAAGCCAGTGATTTGACAATGTCACGTTTGTTAAAAGAAAAAAAAATTAACTTTGCCATCTATTCAATATATGTATAAATCCGACGATAAAGGATACGATATACGTGAAACATCTTCATTAATCAATATTTTTAGTCTCAAAAAAAAAAAAAAAAAAGAAAGAAAAAAAAAAAAGAAGAGAATCCGGATTCTTTCGCGTGTAACGTCGGTCCTCTGTTTCACTTGACATAACGAGTACGTGTAATTAAACGACTTACGGCAATAACGCTCAGGTAGCTTACTCAAAATCTATTCTCCGGCACACGTAGAAACCGAATAATTCGGTAACATTTTGTAAGACGAATTTCGACATGTACTAACGACCTTCTTCAAGATTGCTCACGACATATCGATCGCGAGTCTAGTATCTTCGACTTTCGCTATCTCCATCGGTCTCGGACCGCGTCATCCGTTCCGTCATCCACATGTTATTCGCATACGAAAGAGATGGGACACTGCCAAAACGGCGGAGCGCGTATATAACTATCGATGATGCGACACGATGCGATTCGATCCGCGCAGCAGGATCGCCTCGTATCGGGAACAGCTCGCGCTTTGCGGTACCATCTTTTTCGGTCGCATCTGCGAGCGTTGAATAGAGCGAACGAGGAAAGAAAGGGAGAAGTGAGCGCGGCGAAAAGCCGCGCAAACCCGTCAGAAAATGTGTCTTCCAAAGTGAATGAAACAGGGCGAGGGGGGAGGGATATAAACGACCAGATCTCCCTTAGTTGCGAGTAGGCCGCCCAACGACGTCCAACTTGTACTTGGCTTGTAAATATCGGTCTCTAGAAAGCGCACTGTTTGTAGTTTGCCGCGTTGTCACGAGCCACCTGTTTCTAGCGCCGATTATACACTATGCCTTCATTGCTACGGCGTAGCCCGAATGCCCCAACTCCCGGCTGGGTTTGTGAATTTCATAGACCTCATTAAAGGGGCGAAGACGAATCCCATCGTCGGCACCTTCCTTTTCCTTTTCGATTAGTTTACGCGAACGTGAAAAAGTGGCGAACAGAATGATCGGGACTGATCGCCACTTGGAGAAACGTAGTCTTGCTAATCTAGGCAGTCTTTCCGTTGTCGCGTTGCATGGGAATGAATTAGAAACGTAATAAAACCTTCGTGTCGTGAAACGTGTAAAATTTATCCTGTGCGACTGCCTCTATTTTTATTTATTTTATTTTTATTTTTTTTTATTTTATTTTATTTTTTTTTTTTTTGTTCTGCCAAAATCGAGATTGAAATCTTTAAAATGCCGGAGGCACTTAGTTTGTTGCATTTGAACTTGGCCGATTGCATTCTGCATTGCACGTGACTTACGTACCGCCTGTATAAAACGTTGCGTGTGCTTTCGATTAGTCGTGTTATCGCAAACGTTTGAGAATTCTTTATAATATTAGAAATTGCGAAACGTGTAAAGCAACGAAAATACAAGTAAAAATCGTAGCGCTGTCGGGCGCATCGAGATCAATTTCAAAATAATTCTATCGCGTAAACAACCGGGTATTTGGGAAGACATATTTTCTGATCGATGCAATAACCATTGTGTCACTTGCTACCGTCTTTCTTCGTTCGACGTTTAAAACCGAAACTCGTACCAACGAGGCCGGCTAGTGCCGCAATTGCAATATCTGCATATTATCGTCTATTGCGTTGAAGAGCTTTGGAGAACCTTTGCTGTTTTCGTGCGATGCGAAACGACGTTTGACATCGATCGTCACGGCTAGAACCGAAAGAAATTGATGACTCGATCGAGTACTAGTAATCGCCGGCCTTGTTCTCGCGGTCTTGCTATCACGAGGGAGAGATCTAAGGGTCGAGACCTAGAGAAAAAAAAAGAGCGAAAAAAATAGAAGGGGGGAAAGAACGGGTTGCGAGAGTCGTATGGGCACGTACACAGGTGCGTGTGGGTGACGACACGATACGGTGCGAGATTGAGGTGGGATTAAGTCGACGATATGTCTTAGCGAGAGAGAGAGCGCCCCTTTAATGGCTGGTGGTTGGTTTTGGCAGCCCAGTGGAGCATGGAGCGGGAATGGGCATCCACGCGAGCATAATCCATCACGGTGTGGGAAGTAGCGCGGGGGCAGGGGTCGGGACTGGAGGCGGTGGAGGGACGGTGGGAACAGCCGCCGCCCCGCCAAATACCAATACTGCCTCCAATGCCTCCTCGCCTCAGCAAGAACCCACTTATGTTAATCTCTAGTCAAGCCTATCGCCTCCCTTCTACTGCAACACTTCTTCTTAAACAGTGGTCAGTCCTGACTTGAAATCAACGGGCCGTCGTCGGTTTTCGCTATGGTCGGCCAGCCGCTCGAAGGATAGAATCACTTCGCTCTATCTTGTTAACTAAATGTCAAACTGTTTTTTTTTTCTCTTTCTTTTTTTTTCTATTTCTTTTTTCTTTTCTTTCTTTCTTTTTTTCCTTCTTTGTTAGTTTGACGGGAATGTGTAGTTTGTTAGACCATTTATGGCGTGGGAAGATATGAGCGAAGAGCCCCATAAGCGGCACGACGGTGGCCCGTGATGCTCGCATTGTTTCTCATTGTTGTGGCTCTTTACAGCTTATTATTGTTATTTATTTATCCCTCTCGTTTAGTTGGAATTTACTCAGTGTTGCCCTTAGCATGGCTGATCTATAATATGTATCATATTATATTAAAATATATGTTTTATATATATACATATATATTCTACACACACATGTAACAATTATAACTCCAATTCTGGAACACATAGAAAGTCTGTACATTTTAATTTTTTAATTTTTTTTTTAAGCATGACAGTTCGTACGATTAAGACCAAATGATTGCGTTGTACGGATATGTGTTCTTTTTCACATTTTTTTTTTTTTTAATTTTAATATCTAATCTTTTTTTGTTTTATAATAGTTTATATTATAACAATGTTTTTATACGTAACCATTCGAGGCATCTCTTTAAAAATTAAAACCGCGATAACTGAACGCGTAGAATGGAATTTAAGTTAAAGTTTTGTACAACTTCGTATTATCAGATTGAACCTCGGACTGGATTGCGAACAACAATCGGTCGGTTTTTAAAGATATTCACATGAAAAAAATTTATTTCCTTTTTTTTTTTCAAACAAAAGAAAGAATATTGAATTTTTAATTTTTTCGAGGGACATGTGAAAATTTAAGAGGTACGCAATTATCGTAAACTTATTTAACAAAAAAAGTTAATGCATGTTGCAATCCAGCACGAGAATCTCGAACGTCCATTCATTGTCGCGCACTAAACGGAGTCAAGCTCCCGTAAAATTTTGTGTAATGCTTTGACATCCAAGTGTGACTGTGAGTTAATAGCAACTTCCGTCGTTCTCGGCGGTCCTGCCGATAAAACTAACTGACTTGTTGTTAGCTGAGAGATAAATAATGAGAGCCAATGGCAGAGCGGCAAAATGTCACGACTGCGAAGCAGTTCTCGGATGAGGTCGGACAGGCTCACTTGTGAAAATTGTGCAGTAGCAAAACGCCTCTCTTCCTCTCGTCACACTTAATCTGTTCTATCGATGTCCATCTTTTATTCAACTTTACTTTAAATACACATTATTTGTAATAATCCAACTTCCGTCCTGTATCCACGTTTGATACGCTAATTGGCCGTTTCACGAGCAGATCGGCGACGAAAAGAAAAAAAAAAATTAATAATAAAATAATAAAGAAGGAGCGCAATTTCCTGATTATCGTTTTGCGAATGCAGCGAATTCGAATAGATTCATGCCGTTTAAGGCGTTTCGATTGAGTTTGGTTTCCTTTGTCACGTATAAATTTCTTACACGTTATGCTTGTTACGTCCAAAAATTTTGAGCATGGCATTTGCGAACGAGTGATCGATGTCGAGCAATCGAAGCATCGTCAGGCGCCCAAAGATCGTCACTCAGGCAATTAAAACGTTAATGAGACGAAATAAATTGTTACTTGAGATGAGAGAGATTTGTGCGTCTGCCTTTGCAATGATAACGAGTAATCGCATGTTTCTTTTTTTTTTTTTTTTTTTTTTATTTTAGTTTGTAACAATTTTTATAGATGTAACAATTTTTTATGGACACTTCCCATACGCATTTCCAACGGTGAGACTTCCATCGACCCCGGTGTAAAATCCAGAAACAATTTAAAGACTATATTTAAATTCAAGTTAACGCAAACGTTTGAGTTTTGCCTAAATTTATCTTGCCGGATACCAAAATCGAAGCAAAGTTTCGGCAAACTTTTCGTAGTGTAAAGTCCTATGTTTAATCTCGTTTAAAAAATTATTAAAACAAGTAAAGAGTTTCGATGTTACATAGTCCATTGCGTAAATAAGTCACATCTCTCACAGATGGAAATTGCAGCAGTCGAAAAAGAACGTTGCGTCGTGTTTTGAGTGAGCATGTACTAATCGGTGTCTCGTTATTTGCAGACGTAAGAAGAAATGTATCAGATACATGGGGGAGGGAGGAGACGGCGACGGTGAAGCTGATGGTGAAGCTGAGGATGACCATTCGGAAGACAACCTGGGTAGCGTGGGAGAGGCTGGGACTCCCGAGGAGGACGAATCTCTTAGTAGTCCCGGGGGCCTGTCCGCGCTGTCCAGTCTGGCAAGCCCTTCGTTGGTCCTACCGTCACCCTCGAGCCTGGCCAGTCCATGTCCGTGCCCTTTGACGCCTCCGGTGCCGCCTCCGCCTCTGTCGAACTCGAGCCAGTCGGCGGTGGCAGCGGCTACGACGACAGCAACGACGACGACATCGGTAGCGGCGGCAGCGGCGGCAGCTGCGGCAGCGATGGCAATGGCCGGGTCGGCGGTGACGTCGGCGGCAACGGCGACGCAGCAACAG
This sequence comes from Cardiocondyla obscurior, assembly GCF_019399895.1. Lineage (NCBI taxonomy): Eukaryota > Metazoa > Arthropoda > Insecta > Hymenoptera > Formicidae > Cardiocondyla > Cardiocondyla obscurior. Next base: position 2,668,338 of record NC_091881.1, read on the forward strand.
CAACAGCCGCAACCACCTCCGCAGCCTCACCGCAACCCCGTTGGCACGAATCCTCACGACATCAACAACCCGCTCAGCGTTAACCAGCTGACCGGACAGTGTATAAAGAGCGAGCCCGCCCCTTCGGGGCCCTCCAACCCGGCGATCAGTGTTACGTAGCCCCGGCCGGACCCACGTGACCGAACTGTTGCTACACGCGGTGTCATCTATAGGGTCCGTCTACGTATGCACGCGATAAGAAGGCTGAATAACGAGAAACCGACTGACCTGTTAACGGAGATCGAGAGAAAGACCTGGCGAATGGGAGATCGCTCAAAGATCTCGCTTTCGTCTGGCATTTCTCTCGCTGCTTAATCTAATTCGCGGGGACCAGGTAGAGGTGCAAGGAGAACCATAGTTTTCGAATGGCCACTTGCGAGTAGCTGATCACGTTGTGTCGACGCTAACCGCGGTCTACAATCTGATCGGTACTGTTGACGATTCGGATTTGGTCGGGTACGTTGAATATCGCCGTGCAAATCGTCGCATCGTCATTGTGGTTTTATGGTATCCCTTTTGATCGTTCTCTCCTGATCTCACTTTCGTTCATTCGCCCAAATACAAGTCGGCTCCAGTGTCCTAAGTCGGGTATAAGATCAAGACGTTATATATGTGTTAACGAAAAAAAAAAAAAAACAGAATTAAATATTATGTGCAGAAATACTCAGGACCAAGTATTTGGTTGCAGTCATCCGCTCGGTAAAAAGACATGTGTAAGCGAGATGTAAGTGTGAGAGAGAATTAATGTGCATGTAAAACTTGCGAGGCTGGGGAAGAGCAAGGTGCACGTCTGATAATAACGCGACTGAGAAAGCAAGCTCATTGACGGTGTGCGTGACGCAGCTTGTAGTCCTTGTTACGTTGTGATGCCAATGACTGAGAGTCATGTTCCTGTGCCAGCTACTATACTCTAGAAAAGTAATTATATTGCGGACAAGTAGCTAGATGCGTAAAGCGGAGAAGAACCGCGGGAAAAGGCGAAGCGGTGCGCACGAGCGCGATGCATTTTATTCATATTCATTTATTCGACCTCACTTTACACCAAGGGTGTCAAGATACCTAATTTCTATATATATGCAATTTGTTATTTTTTGAAAAGTCTATACACAGTGCGGTTGATTAGCGTGTAAGATCCTTATTACCAATTTTCCGCTCACTTTCTACTGAAATATGTTTTTCTTCTTCCTCGTCCGTTTTTAACTCCTTTATTTTTCGTTTTTAATCATATTACCGTTGATATATGCCGCTATATCGATAAGGCTTCTAATGAAAATATGTTTATGCGCAACTCGTTAAACAAATTATTTTATTTGTGCGGGATATAACACATTGTTATAATTACGTTGTTATTACGTATAAATACGTATTAGTAACTCAATACGTATTAATGCTAATAAAACGTATTAAACTTCGTACTTTTATTGCTGCTGTCGCAATTGACTTAGTATTTTACAAAAAAAACTTCTCGTCTTTTAAGTTTTATTCCAAATTATAGTAATAATTTTAATTGTCAATCGATAATTTTCGATTAAACGAAGAAAATATGTACAATAAAGTCAAAGAACTTGAAATTCAGATTGTCATTTTTCATTGACAAATCGAAGACTACGTCGAGTCATTTGCGAACAGCGTTGAAAATGACACTTTTAAAGTATCATTCTTGTAGTATTTATAATTTGTTTCTTCTGCAAATTGATACTCCTTTTTCCAAAAGCATTGTCCGCTACTCTTTCCAATCTTACGTGTTAATATGGCATAAGCGTTCGATGAGCGTATAGCAATGTCCGATGCGACTTAAGGATTAGGCAGTTTGTATAATCCATATGTGTGCGCATCAGAGAAATAAGTTTTCCTTTTAAATCGCGAAGTAGGCCAATTTTTATCATTGGAACAATCGCTCAATGAATTGATAATTAGGAAAGAATTTAGGAAGAAAATTTTATGTAAACTGTAAAAACATTAGGTTTTACTAACTTTTATTATCTTATTCTTTTTCTTTTCCGTTATTAACGAAATTTAGCATGCGGTTTCGAACATTAGGATGTAGTACAGGTTTTTATTTCTAGGTGTTTCAGCAAAATAATGTTAGATATTTTTTATCGGCAACTCTACGTTTTTTTTCTTATGTTTTATTATATATATATATATATTGTATTGTTTATCATATCGGTGTAACGTGCAAATGTAAAAAAAAAGAAGCAAAAACGTACTATTTAAAGACGATTTGAATCAAAGAACGAACAAAGTAACGAATATTTTAATGAATATCTTTTCAATATGTCAATTTTTTGTTGCAAAACAAATATATTACGATTAACGATCACCATCTTTTTCGCGAATTAAATAAAAATTGTTAATTATTAAAATAATTCTTTGCAATATCGTCTCAGAAAAGAAACAGCTAGTTTTATTTTTACTCGTCATATTAATTAAAGATTTTTATAAACGGTGCTACTTAAAAATTCTTTTTATTCTTTTATCGACTCGACGTTTTGTATTTTTGTGTAAAAAAAAGAAAATAATGAATCATTTCTTTACGTTTCGTAATAGAACATGATAGTACATTGAAAAGCAGATTATGGCTAGCCGTCGTCGTCACAGAAAACGCCATATATCTGCCTTTTAATGTAAATTGAAAGACAGATATGGCATTTGCTGCAGAGAGAGCGGCTGGCGTACGTGATTCCTTCCTCTCCATCCCCTCCCCGAGTACGGGGGGATGTAGTAGGGAGCGCCGCGTTCCCTCGCAGTCCTTGGTGATCTGTGCTCCGCGACACATCTATGCGCGCGCTCCGTGTGAGATTCAACGCACACCACGATGAAGTCACGTACGCTAATCGCCGTCGCCGCAGCTAACATCATACATGCCTCTCAGTGTACAGTTTTATGAGTAGCTGATGAAATCACATGTGCGCAAATATCGAACTTGCCGAATGTATAATTCCGATGGGACTTTGTTGAACACTGATCTCGTTCGATTACGCGACATTTCGGTGCGATCCTTAGTTTCTTTCTTTTTTATTTTATTCTCCAAACGGAAAGAAAGCGCGCGATAGAGGTTCTTTATAACGATTGTTCCGCGAACGTTTTATTCAGAGAACAGTTTCTCTTTTGTACATAAGATAAATACGTTTTGTAAGATGCATTTGTTGCGGCGCATGGGAAAGTGCAATGGAGGTGCCAATAAGAGAGCGAGTGAGATTGTCGCGCGTTTGTACGCAACGATAACGGAAGTAGCCGTTGTACGAGGAGTGCGCGCGAACGTCTATGACAATATCTTTTTCCCTTCTTTTCCCACCGCAATGTGTTTCTCTCCATCCTGTCTCTCTCTCTATTTTTTTTCCTCACTCCCTCATCTCTTCTATTTCATCAACTATAGTCGTCCAATGTATCTGTATAGCGAACACGGTAAAAAAAAAACCGCTGTAGAAACGCATCGCCGAGTATAGCAGCGAACTAAACGTGCCATAACAACGTCATGCCAATATTACCGATAATACATATTGTTTCTTCGATATTGTATTCTATTCAACTTGGTGCCGTCGATCGTGGATGGACCACCGACGCAATTTTGCCCTTTTCTCCCTTCCCCCGTCACACATTCGAACCGTCGTTTTCTCTCCCTTATCCACCCACCTTCTTCGTTTGTCGATCGAACTCTCGTTAAACAGACTGAAATGGCATTTAGTAAGAAATTTTTCTTTTACACGGATCGTCGATCTGCTTAATCGCGGGACTCTGCGTGCACACGCGATACAGCGTGTGTGCACGCAGACACGATGGCATCGACCGAGTGAAATATTTACCAGTACTCTAGACGGTAGAATGCAAGAGAAACGTAAATCCTCACGCGTACAGAACGTTCGATCGGGGAACAGAAGTACCTTTATCTATCGAATACGTACGGGGCAAGGACAACCAGCAACGTCTCACGAGAAACGAGCGCGAAAGAAAAGGAGGCGGCGGCGGCCGATAAAGTGCGTTAACGCGTCGAAAACGTTTGCGTCATACACGTGCTTTGTATACGACGATGACCGTTGTGCGAAAAGAACGACACCGAGTGAGACCAATTCTTTCTCGACGGACACTTGGGTGCCGTGAAAAGTAGATGCGTCTCTTCTTCCTCTTTTTTTTTCTGTTCCTTTCCGAGGAAATGAAAGACGAAATGTCGCGGATCTCGAACCCGCTCGCTGCCTCTTTTCGCTCTACTAGGAACGATAAAGCGACTTAGAATTCGGTAGCGGACCGCTCGGAGACGGTGAAAGCGTCGTGTTCAGCGTTACCGGGTATTAAAAAAAAAAAATAGAAAAAAGAAAAAAAAAAGCGTACCCCAGGGACGCGGAATGCGAGCAAATTCGCTCGATACGGCCTACAGTCTGCTCGAAGAGATAGAAAAGGAGATAGTGAGAAGAGAGTATCGAGATTTGCTCGCGAGTCGCAGATAACACCCCCTTCCACCAGTGACGAGGGTGATAAAGCTCGTGCCGATCGAGTGAAGAGAAATTGAAATTCGTGTCTCGCTTCAAAGGAGTGATTGTATTATATTGTAAAGTATCAATCGACAGTTCTCAACTGCGTTGTACAGTGTTTTTTAAGTATTTAGGTTGATAGCGCGCGTGTAATTGAGGAAATGGAAACATTGTATTTACACTAATAAGCGATCTGTATCATTCATTCTCGTATAGCCTGTACTCCTACTCATGTAGATGCTAAAAGTGATTTGTGTCATAAAAAAAAAAAAACCTATAAATAAAATTAGCACTTTGAGAACGTTGTCGGCCGCGTGTACAAGTTCTTTAGTGTTCTTTCTCTCTCCCGTTTACTTTTTCATTAAACGAGGCGCAAACATTTTTTTATACGTTTAAGAGCCGTGAAATAAATTTTCAAGTTCGAAGCTTCACATACTTTACATATATTTTCAAGTGCAAAAAATTTACAACTTTGTAACTCTTGGCGAGCGGAGAAAAACAAATGTAAAATGGATATGTTAACGCTTAAATGGGCAAGCGTTTCTTGTAGTCGATAAAAAGTGCAAGCGCAACACATTGACTGCATTCAAAGTGTATACGATCGGTTGCTTCAGGTTGTAGTTGATCACGAATGTCTGGACCATTTTCGCGATACTGTTACATTTGAACATGCATGCGGCGCCGTCGTAAGCGGGTTTGCCACGATTATTTCTCGGGCGCGGGTCGAACATGTAAAATTTACCGTAATGTTGCATCACGGCCACAGCCAAGTTAGTTGCGTGCAATATGCCGGCGCAGTTCGCGCGGAAGAACACAGCAAGTGCCTCGGACAGGTCGAAAATATGTAGTATTCCCGCGGTGGTGTGGATGTTGATGCGAACGCTGACCCTCAGGTCGCCAACGATGAATACGGAGAGCAGCTCGCTGGGCGAAAGGTTCCTGGCGCCCGTTCGAGCGGCCCGGGCACTCTCCGTGTATAACGAGTCGCCGTGTTTGACCACCGCATCGATCAGCTCGGCGGTCCACGTGGATGGTACGTATAGCAGTCCTACAACAATTGCAACTGCCGCGATCGCAGTGCTCTGCAAACCTCTGTTTCTCAGGGGGAAGGTGTGATGATTCATGTGCAGGTTGCCACACAAAACGCTCAATTCCTCGTCGACGATGTTATATTCATTCAGCGGTGTAACGTTCAGCGTAATTGTCTTTTTTGATATACTTAGGACGGGTGGCGTAATATGATCCAAGTACAGTTCTTGAAAACCAGCTGAACACGGTAATGTATCGATCACGACGTTTTTTACGATCACTCGGCAAATTTCAAAAGTTTCATTTCTCTCATGTGCATCAATGCCCGCAAAGATTTTGTCGTACAAAGGTTCTATGCAAGCGAACCACATTACACACGAGGTTCCGCAGGAATCCGGTAAGCCGTGATCGTTTCTGGCTCTAGGCTCGTACATAAAATAGACGCCTAAATCTTTCCAAATGGCGATTATACCACGACCGGTTATTAGAATGCCCGCACGATTATCTTGGAAAAACTTTCGTAAACCTTCCTCGAGTAAAATTGGAGAAGAGAGCGATTGTTTTCGATTTTTGTTCTTGCTTTCGTCGATATTTTCTTTCAGTTCTTCTCGCTCTTTTTTTTTATCCTCCAAGGCAGAAGATGCGTCAATTACCAGACCGATTACAGTATTCGGCTCGACATCAACGGTCAAAACATTTACGCCTGAGAAAATTAATTAAAAATTTAGTGTAAGCTATGCTAAAAGAATGCGCTACAAAATGTTACCGCGTCTTTATTAAATATATATTAAATATATATTAAATATTTATTAAATATATATTAAATATATATTATTATTAATATATATTAAAATAGCATAAAGAAAATGACATACCCACGTAGAATACTCTGATAATATCCGTCGGTTTTAGCCGCGACTCGGTAGTTTTGATCTTTCTTGTTTCTTGGTGAACATTATAGCCGATCGCCAAAATCTCATCCAAAGTTTTTTTCGTCCAAGTGATGGGACTCTTAATGATCGACATGCCGAGTGCAACAATGCAATTCGCCGCCGTTTGTCGACCGCGAATCGTCTCGGGAAAAATTTCGCCGTCCTGGTGGTAGCTCCCGCGTAAGATAGCACGCGCCTCGCCTCGCAATTTTTTATAAGCGTTTAAAGGAGGCAAACTCGCCGGTCGTATTGCTGAACTAGGATCGAGTTTCCAGAGCGGCGGCTTGTCCCAATCAACCACGTCGATCGCGGTAATCTGATAATCACCGTTTGTTCCTAAATGCTGCAGAAGATGTTCTACAAGAAGGCGTGTGTCTTTGAATCTAATCATCCGTGGTACCGTTGACTCAGTTCCGTCCGAATAGTAATCAGGTATCAAAGCGTAATATGCGTTATCGACTTTCCATACGGCTAGATTCTGATTTTCTCGCGCAGTCAATACTCCAGTTTCGTACTTGTTGAAAAAGTTATCGATTCCAGCTTGTAAATCTTGAATCTTAGAAGATCCTCCGGTAAGAGTACCCGCTTCAACACTATCTTTGATCGTTAAGACGATGCGCCGAGAAGACAGAAAGAATTCGTTGATGATCTCGTTTACCAAGGGTATTGAACCTCTGAGTTTTTCAACGCATTTCGAGTGCAGCTTGTCACCAGTAACGACAACTTCATCAAGAATTGACGACGTCCACTGTCTCGGGTGAAAGACCTGTATTAATTTTTTTAACATTAATATTAGTATAACGTAATAGAGTCGCATTAAAATAAAATTAATTAAATTAAAAAATTAATTAAAAAGAGAAATACCTTAGAAAAAACGATGGCGATTGCGGCAATTGCTGCGCTTTGCTTGCCGCGATTAATTTCATCGAATTTTTCATCTGTCATTGTAATATTACCATCGATACTCCAAACACCATCGACGAGTTTAGGTAAATGATGCCACAGATTTTCACCCGAAGTCGTCTTCTTGACCCGCTGATTCTCGGCCACTCGCGTCTCGTATACGTTCTCGATTGACACTGCATCGATGATAAAATCGTCGGTCTCACGTGTAACTGTCCGAAGGATGCTGGCTAACGAGAAAACATCCGTAAACCACATCACAGCCGCAGTTCCATCTTTATCTCTAGACTCGCCTTGAGCGTTCCTGCCTCTAGGATCCATAATAAAAAATACCCGGCCTTCCCTCCAAATCGGCATTATTACATCACCTTGGCGAAACACTCCCATTGTATTTGCTTCAAAAAACTCTTCCAGTAGCCTCGCCACATCAGTCATCGTTCCGGTAATAGATTCTTCATTCAGATCAATCAACATTCGATTCACTCCTATAACGAAATCCTCCGCGATTTCCGACGGAAGCAGATAATTTCTGGGGAGTTCTTCTTCAGCCCCTACTTCGGGTAGATTTATCAAGTTCTCCGTAGTAAGTTTATCGCCGATTATCAAAATATCGTCTACGAGTTCACGATACCACAGATGAGGATCGTAGAGCTTTGTCATGGCTAAAGTCGTTAAAGAATTAGCGGCCTGCTGTTTATCTCTCGTTTGTTCTTTGAAGGCTACCTCGTCTCTCTGATCAATCGTACCCAGGAGTAAGGCACCAGTGTTGCCCAAAGTAGAATAATTATTCAAATCTGGCATAATTAATTTCTGCTTGTCTGCCTCAATTTCTTCGTTCGTCATTACTGTACCTATAGAGACACTCTTTAAATTATGTATCATAAAATTGCCTGCAGCATCTTTCGTATTTTTTTTTATGAGATCTGCTATTGCTGATAAATTTGACGAGCGCACCAAGCAAGCATAATTCTCTTCCTCTATCTCCGTTGACAATTGACCTAATTTATCACGAGGGTTCGGGTCGAAATAATAATAAAAAATCTTTTTTTCCTCGTCATCGATCTCTTCTTCTTTCCATACCGCCACCGATAACATTTCCATTTCGACTATACCGTAACTTTTAGTCTCGAAAAATTGACGCAATCCTTCCTTTAAGTTCGGTAATTTAGAATCATCCGATGCTGATTGGTCACCGATAACTGTTGCTTCTTCGACATCAATAGTCACCCTTCGATTTTGAAAATACAAGTTTTTTTTTAGATCTCGAACGCGAAACAATTTTTCCGCTTCCTCTTCCATTCCAACAGGCTTGCACCAACTGTAATAAGCGTCGCCCTCTTTAATTACCTCATCGATGGTCCCGCTGTTCCATTTAGCCGCCGGCGTTTCCTTCGTTTTCACCAACGCCACAACCGGCATAGTAAGACCTTGAAGCCCTTGGTTCTCCGCTTCGAATAATTCGTCCATGTTAGATATTCCGCCTCGCAGTATCCACGTTTTACCCGTTACACCGGGCTGAAATTCATTCCAAGGTCGAGTGCCAGGTACATCGTCTACAATTGCGACACGCCGTATGATGAATCGATCATTTTTTTTCGTGGGATCAACGTTCTGCAGAAACAGCGCAGCCAAAGAGTTTATATCCGAAAATCGAATCACGCAACAATTGCCCGTTTCTTTCATTAAAGTTTCTTTCTTATTATTCGTAGCTTCCTCAGTTATGTTTTTTTCTCTTATTCTAATACCAACAGCGTCGCACTGTCGAGGATCAAACATATAGTAACAGTCGTCCTCGCTCCAGATCGCCACCGCCATTGAACTTGTCTCTATTACACCTTCCTTGTTCAGCAAAAAAAATTCTTCCACTGCCTGTTTTAAATTCAAAATCGATGGAACCTTCGAACTGATCGTACCGATTATAGTAATCAGATCGGCATCTATTACCAGTCTGCGATTTTCTATTCGAAACTTTGTATTATTTAAATCAGTAGCGGTGATTGTTTTTATTGTCGGCTTGTCAGATTTAATTTTAGAGTACAGCGAGTCGCCCAGCATTAGGATTTCGTCCAGCGTTAATCTCGTCCATGTTTTCACCGGATACACTTTGTTCATAGCAATGGCCATCACGCAATTCGTTACGTTCTGCCCGCCCTCACCTTTGTACATCCAGTTACTTTCGTGAGTCAGACCGTGAAGAATCATTGCTTTATTAGGTAACTCGCTAAATGTAGATGGCACATTCACGCGCATATTATCGTATGAATATCCTGTATCAAAATCGTTTCGATTCACGAGTAGCTCTGTGGCGAAGCGGCGATCAATGCTATAATTTGAAAGAGTAATAGACAACGGCTCTTTCCTTATCTTTGCGAGAGTGCGTTTTTTCCTAGGCACGGGCTTAGTACAATCAATTTTATGATCATCAACGTCCATAACATTAATAGATCGCAATACGCTTTTTGAAAGAACAGGTGGACCGGCAATTTCAATCAGAGGATCAACAAATCCATGGCCAACCTGCAATTTTTTTAAATATAAATATATGCATATATAAATTAATAACTTTTATATATTACATCATACATATTTTATTTTTATCCAAGTAGTAGTATATTTAAATTTTTTTATGCAACATGCCTTTATTCCTTTTATTATTACTGTTATATCATTCGTTATAACGCTACTCTTACCTCTGTGGCACGTAACATTGTAACTTTGTGAATACAATATCTAGAGTCATAGCTCTTATTCAAGTTCCTCAACAAGTGATCGTGCATGTCAGTGATAATCTTAAACCTCATAAGGCATGCTGTACCACCAGGATGACATAGACCAGCATCATCACAGGGTGCTGGATTATAACACAGGAAACCAGCATCGCCGGATTGACGCCACACAGCAACGGAGCTACCTTGAGCGGTGATCACGCCGGAATCATTGCTCTTGAAAAACTTCTGGAGGCCTTCGGAAAAATCTGAACAGCCAGCCGACTCGGTAAGTAGATTGCCATAGATACCACTGTCTTCGATGCTGACTAGAATTTTGTAAAAGCCAATGTAGAACTCGTTGTGCACGTGATTAACTCTCATATATTCGTCGTCTTTTAATTGATTCCTCGTCAAACTGACACGAAACAGCGTGTCACCATAATGAAGTATTTGATCAACGTGATTTTTCGTCCATTCCTTCGGTTCGAACAAGCGACCGTAAACAATCGCTACTACCGAGCATGCCGCGGATTGTCGTCCTCGACTTTTGTACTTGAACCGATGATCGCTCATAGCATGAGAACCTCTAAGAATAAACGATCGCGGTGTTACAACGTAAAACTGATACCATCGTTTGCTGACACGAGCGAGATTCTCCATTGCTTTTATTTTAAATATTTGTTTTTTGACACTTTAAATATTCAGTATCCCAACACGTAAAAAGACGTTTTTTTCCCTAAAAAATGAATAGAATTAAAAACACAAGCAAGACACATAATATATAAAAATTGATAATTATATATAATTCAGAATTTTATTCAGTAATTAATGTTGATAGTTCTTACATAACCCTATAATGATAAAAGTGATGCAGTTGCTCAACAAAAATAATATTCAAGTACATGTGTTTTAATAATATATATTACAAATACCTGCAGTATATTATATATATAAAACTTTGTTTCAAAGTCGGTTTACTTGTAAATTTATCAAATTAAATTAAAATAACCTTATTCAAAAAAATATATTTGTCAAAGAATTGACTTGAAGCTGAAACAAAAGGTATCAATTAAATCCTTTTATCTAGTTATCGATAAATAAAATAAACCAGTCACAATTAATAGAATTTTTATTAGTTGCGAGAGTAATAAATTTTATTTTATTCTTACTAAAGATTATGGAGCGTGTGATATATTGTAGCTTATTATCCGCGATTTTCGCGAGTATCCCGTGTACAGAAAGAGACCCGACATCTCACACAACCTGAGCATTACGTCGGCACTTATTCGTATACGACACTTCTTATCCGCGGTCAAAAACACGCGTAATCGTAGAGATAAATACACGTCCTCGCGCCCGAGCCTCCGCGCAACTAGAAAACTAAAGCAACCGTTAGAGATTTCGGCGCTACGAGAGAAAGAAACAGACGCTAAGGAAGTGGGACATTCAATAGGTTCGATCGTCAATTGACTGTTGAGTAAAGTATACGTAAATTCTTTATTACATTAACACATATGAAAAATGTAATAAATATTATAAATACAGAAATATATGTATATGTATAAAGTAACGCCAAATGTAACTTGCTCTTTTCATTGTAATAATATCGATGTTTCCTAACGGCGAATAATCCATATATATTTACAATGTATAAACAACAGAAATCAAATCGAATAATCGCTTATTTAGCTTTCGAAGATTTTAATTTAATGCACAGAAGCCGTATCTCGCTTCGTAAATAATCGAAAAACGTGTGGCTACATATACTGTCGTATAACATTAACAAAATTTTAGTAGTTATTTTACGCAATAATAGAAGCTTCTTTTTCCCTCTTTTTTTTTTTATATTTTATTTACAACGCATATATTCTTTCTTCCTATCTATATATGCACTTAACTAATTACATTATAATAACAGGTTACCAAAAAATATCTACACGTAAAAATATAGATATATGTATATACATATATAAACACGCAATCATATTCGCGCGCGCGTGTGCGTGCGTGTCAGTTGTAATATAATATATATATATATGAACTCTATTAATTATATGTATATATATATATTTTTTTTTTTTTCTATACTTCTCTTATATAATTAAACATTGATAGAGGCTTTCCCCATTAACAGAACAGGCTCTTTTCGTGTGCGTGTAAATATATAATATAATTTTTATAATACATGTACATATTTATACACGTGCACATAGGAGTATGCACATGTAACGTCTGCGTGTATATATATATATATCTCTCTCTCTCTCTCTCTCTCTCTCTCTCCATATATATATATATACATATATGTATATATGCACGCTCTAGAATATCTTTTTCGCTTTCATGTAAGTCTCCACTTGAGAGATCTATTCAAAAATAATTATTTTTTCATGCTGGGTCGATCTAAGCTCTATAGATAGAAATTCTTTTCGCCGCACATGAAGCGTATTCACGCTGCAACAATAGTAATGCAAATATATGTGTGTGGGTGTGTGTGTCATGGATGTGTGTAAGCATTATTGTGTTACATGTTGTGTGATCACGCAATTAAATGCGTGCAGTATACAATTCATCAAATATATATCCAAATGTGTATCTGTGTCCATTCTCGCATTTGTGTAACGATTAACGACACCTTACAGCTATATTATACATGTCAGCTAAGAAATGTACCTATGTATGTACGTAATGCACACATTTCAAAAATAGACCTGTAAATACGGCGTTATCTGTTCCACGTCAAATGCGCTGCGCGAATGCCAATTGAAAGTCACTATAATCTACATTAATTTTATTAAAATATATATTTAACAGTTACACGCATTTATAATTTGAATGTCACAAGAGGAAATATCAAGTGGCCACAAAGGTCACATCGGTGTTAGTTCGCCAGTCGATTGCTACGTTATTAAGAGCGCGAGATCACACGACGGCGAATTATTCTTTCTTTTAGTTATCATCACAGACAGAAAGAGTTAATTACACTACTAACAATTTTATCGCATGTTCTCTTTCTTTTTCGATTTTTATTTCTTTATATTTGCACCTAAATCTTGTTTAATCATGAAACGCATTTGATTAAAATCGAAGTATAATATAAAAAAATATTAGATTTAATATAAATCAGCTCCATACAATTTAACGCATCGCCAATTGCTTGTTCACACTATGCAATAGAAAATACAGACGTTAGTATAAATCTTTTTTGCGAAGTACTGTAAGAAATGTTTATTATTTATTTAAACTATATGTATATATAGACACCAAAAATTAAAAAAATGGTAGATGATAGAATTTGCAAGTGTGTTTCATACTTATTAGAGATTCAACAAGTCGATCTTATCACCTAAATTACAGGCGAGCAAGATAACGAGTCATCCTTAACGTAATTTAATCTACAATTAAATGTTCAACGTTTTTATAACATACATACTGCACACACACATACACACAACTTTCATCGGATGCTAAGAAAATTAACAGTCACGCGACTTGTTACTGCTTACATGTACATTATTAAATGAGATTCATAATTACTTATAAAAATATTTCAAGAGTTACGACATTTTTATCAACATCATTAAATTGTATCACTCTTTTTCTTATATGAGAAATAAGAGTGAGGCAAGAGGTGTAAGAAATCATTTAAAAACGAAATGCGAGAAGAACGAAGGAAGATAGAACCGTACGAAAGACTGATGATTTTCCATCATTTTTATAACTTGATCTTTCCACGAATGTAAAATTGTCTTTTACATTTCACGCAAAATGAGTTGCAATGTCCCTATGTATGTATATTTGTATGTGTATTTATATGTGTGTGTGTATGTATATATGTATTTGTATGTAAGACAACATTTGGTGTATGTACAAGCGTACGACGATCTTATTCCGTGAAAACACGAACGCTTTTATTACTTTCCTTTTTTCTCCATTTTAGTTTTATTTTTTATAATTATTCTATGTAATATTTCAATATATCAACTAATTGGAGTTAAAAAAGCGAAATATACTTTCTAGAAATTCAATATTTGAGATTTTTGTTACGAAGTTTTCATAAATAAACTTATCCAAATTTATTCTACCACAGGTAGACTATACATTTAAAATAAGTTTTATATATGGCAGGTTCGAATTTTATCTATAATCATAATGTACTACAAACCAAAGCTGCAAAACATTTGGTATAACATAATACTATTATGACTCTTTATCTTTATCAATGCCAATTATTTCATACAAATAATGAAGACTGATTCCTTTACGATTTTTTTTAATAATTTGTTAAAAACATTATATAAATCAACATTTACTATTAAGCGTTCCTGTTTTGGTCCCACAAAATTGCACAATCATTTCTGTTACTGAACATTAAGTTACTTCTTTCCGACAAAACATGATGGAAACTATTTTATGAATAATCGGTGTGGTGAAAATTTAATTAAGACATATCACGCGAGTCTACAGTATATTTTTGGCAATTTGTTTGCGGAATCGTTTTTCATCGGAATAATTCGTATCATCAATGTCAGGGACGACATATAGATAGTGAGAATCAAAATGTCGATTCAATTCAGACCCAAAGATTCGTCTAGAGGAAGGATTTAGATTTCATTTCGATACTTATCTACACACAACTGTCTTTTACGGATTACAAGTACTTTTTATTGCATAGTATCGCTTGAGTTTTTAAAATATTTGTCCTATGTTTACTTATTTATTATATTACTTTCAATTTGCAACTATTTGAAAATAGAAACATCTTAAACAAATATACATATATTGTATATTAACTCGAACATCTTCCTCCATCCGAATCTTTATAATATTAAAATTGTAAAATCCATTTTTCTATATCTACTTTTTATATTGTATGTAAATCTGTATAAAAATTAAAGAAAAAGTAAATTCAGGCTGACTGGACGATAATTTTACGTGAAAGAGCACGGACATTGTGTTTAAGAGTTCAATTGTACTACAAAAAAATCAACACAAAATTAATTTTTTAACTATTAATGTGCGATTGCTCTTAAAACAATATGTCCCATACAGGGATACTCTTTAGTGAACTTTTAACTCCACGTTAATAATCTTAAATTTATATGTTTGTGTGTATGTGTACGTGTGTGGTGTTTGTGTGTAAAATATATACAACAAAAGTAACTCCTTTGTTTTTAACAGCCTCTATCAAGACAAATATTAACTATCTCGGTTAGGGTGCTTGGCAAGAAACCGTCGAGGCCAGGGTAGAGGCCAGTCATATTGTCGTGGCACTGTGCCGCCTACATTCTTCTCAAAATATTTGAAAATGGAGAACCACCAGAGCCGGGCCAAAAAGTTATTTGGTCCGTATTGCTATAAAAAATGTCATTGTTTTATACGGTATAATATATAAATATTAATACGTATGTTAATCATTTTGCAAAATAAAAAGCTTTTAACACTCGAAAGTAAAATATACCTTGAGATTTGGATTGTTGGCTAGCGTGTGATATATATACCACAGACGGGTAGTAACATAGTAAGCTATAAGTACATCCACAGAATAATGGCCGTGAGCCACCAAGACCATAATTACCCCGACGAGTACCGCCAGACCAGCTAACCAATGAATCGGTTGACATCTTCTTGGAGAGTCTGAAATGAACAACGAATTATCGCGGAATTACACCTACTGCTTGTTTATACGTACTTTAACTTTAAAATAATAGCGAAATATACGTACACTCCTTAATAATCAGGTAACTGAGTACGAGCACAACCGTGTGCCCACTGTAAATATAATCTCCGCAATAAGTGTGTTTGCCATTGATGGACAAACCGAAACCGGAGATGAGCTGCAGGACTCTCTTTGTTACTAGAAGTGCACTGGTGTTATTTGCCTTTGGGCTGCAATAATAGGTTTTACTGGCAATCGGTAGGACCGTCACGTACATTGTAACGCTCCTCATCATGTACAGTAGACCCAGTAGTAGAAATAATCGTCTAGCTACTATAAATCTGCGGAAATAAAGTTGATCATTAAAAAGCCTCATAAAAAAAAAATTAAAAAAAATTACCGGCCATCAAACTTATTTATTTTTCGGTTACTTACCTATGTTTATGAAAAATAATAAAAACCATCGCAGAATTGGACATGATCATAATCAGGACTTCCGAAACATTAAGCGCCCAATCCTGAGCGGTGACATGGTCTAGTACCATGTCGGGCAACGGTCCGTACGTGTTCCTATCTGGAACGCGCTCATGCACCATCGCCAAGGAAGCCGTTGTCAGTATGAAGTTTACAACCATAAAGATAAACGCTGTAACGGAAAGCGACTGTTTATACATCTCGTTTTACAGTATATTACCAAATATAATTGCTCTGCCATTTTTTTTCTTTTTTTTTTTTCCATAAAAAACTTGTTTCTGAGAATGCTCGGGAGAACAACGGCGTTAATCGGCTTTGTCGTGCAACGACGATCCACATCTGTGTCACAAATCTGCGTAACGGAACTCGTGAAATATGCCGTGCGTTTACGTGCATTTTGCAAACTTCAGCGAATATCCAGCCGCTCGTCTTAATTAACCGAGATGTAAAAAGCCATCGAGATAAATCGTGCGACTTCTAGGAAAGAGGAGATCGATCGGGGGGAGGCTGCCTCTGGGACGAAGCTGCGCAAACAGACTCTAGTGTATCGAACGAATACCAGGCCACGTAACGACCTCGATCTCGATGAACTCTACCGCGGACGAACGTATAAGCTAAACTGGATGATGCCCTGAGGTCAGCAGTTAATTTCTCGAGACTTGCGTAAAACAAAATTTGTTCGATCGTTCTTACCAAGAAACGTTTTCCATTTTTCCTTGGGGAAACGTGGTTCCTCGCGAAGCGGCGCAGGCATGTCGATCTTGACGATGCCACCGCCGGAGCCATTCGGTACCCCGGGATGCCTGCCCAGGCTCTCGATATCCTTTTCGTCCTCGTCATCCTCGTAGTAGTCCGAGCCCGAGGCCGCTCCGGACCACTTGTCCTTGCCCTTGGATAACGGTGTGCCAGGCAAAAGCGGTTGCCGTTGATAAACATCGCTGGACTGTGCCATGCCGCTGCTACTTCCATCAACCGCCGCCTCGACGTCCCGCTCGTGGCCCTCCCCGGCACCCAGTGGTCGATCAAAGCTTCCGTAATCGTTGTGCAAGCTTGTGGCCTTGGGGTCCAACACCATCCTGCACAAAACAAAAGTCGACTTGTCCTGATCGACGTATATGACACACGGGATGGGACGTGCCCTACATAAAGATTTTAAACGCGACTGTGCCTTGGAACATTCGCGAGCGTTATCACCTACGGCGAGATAGCGAGTACCGTGGAAACGCAGATTTGCGGAAACGTAACCGGCCTTGGTGCCATTTAATAGCGTCGAGGAATTAATTGACCTAGGGTTGAATCTCGACAAGATGAAATATTGTTCTACGTTCGCGAATCCTCTCTATAAAAAATTTGTGCGTTACGCATGAATTAGCTGATTAATTGATTCTATTGTGTTGCCGTTTATTAAATTATATATATTTTTTTTGTTACAGATCGACGCAGCTGCATCCACTGCTGTCAACGAAAGTGTCGTCACCGCCGATATTATTAATTATACGAACCGCAGCCGGTTCGTCGGTCGTTCCGGGAGTTTCGTATAGTATTCGGACGGATTTTTTTTGAAATACGACTTTCTTTTGATCGCGAGTGTCGAACATGGAACGCGCGAAAGTGATCAGTAATTTTCGCGATTGTAAAATCACGGTCGGGGTGTTCGCGAGTGACTTGTGCGCGGAAGGATGACTCGACACGTCCCATCTGAGAGGAGGAGCAGGCCCTGGAAGGGCATCATACATCGGCGGAGCAACTTTTAGGTAAATATAAATTACCTTCTTTTAAAAAATCTTTATAAAAATGAAGCTTTACCTTCACATTAATTTAAATACTATCATGTCTACATTAATATTTTCTTTTTTATGTTACAGTCACCGGCAGAATTTTACAACTCCGCTGAAGCTCATGCAGATTGGTAAGTCGCATAATTTTTTTTTCGTAGTTTCTTCTAGTATAAGATATAAAATGGCCTATCTCGATCGAGAATTATCTCTCTTCCCGTTGCATTGTTTTAACGCACATGCAGCAATGACGAACGCAATCTTTCCGAGATGCGTAATCGATCGCCTCGAAAATGCCCGATATCTTTTTTTTTTTCTTTCCTACCTCAAATGCGCCGACTCGCTTTCTCATTACCCGACAATCAAAATTTACCCCGCCGTGGTGGCCGACGTGTCGATAAAACGCCGCTATTACACGTGACACATATCTCGCACGTGCACGTGTACTCGGAGCGTCTGCTACGCGTTGTCACGCCCCGTAAAGCGCGGTATTTTTAGACGTTTAAAGAGAAGGTCTTGTAAAAGGATGAAGCTGCTGCGGTTGAAAAAAAAGCGCGGGTTCGAAGTTGGGCTGGCAAGAAGCCACGAAGTCTGAACGAGATGACTGTTTTGTCCGCGGATAGAATCGACTCATTCCACGTGACGTGAGAGCGTAAATCGTCGGGCAAATCCTGGTGCGGCTATCGTTCTAGGCGCGACTAAGAAACAATCAGCCGAATAAGATTTAATAGCGACGATCGATCGCGATAGAACAACTTTATTCACCCGCCTGAATGCTTTAAAAAGAATACACGTCTTGCTTTGAAAAGAATACTGCGCTCGCCTTAATTGATACGCTCAGATAACGACTCAACCGGCGCTCGCGAGGGCGACTACAAAGTCTCGTGGAAAAATACTTTCATTTTCTTCCCGTAGCTTCATTATCATCGTAACAAGCTTCTCCCCTTATTCTCGTCTTACGCACGTCGTCCGGGGTATCCAAAAATACATTTCCGCGACGGCGAACTCCCAAAGGAGCGCCGTTAAGCTGCATCGTCTGCGCGCCGGGTTTGATACAACTTGTTATACGGAATAGACGAGGGCTATACCGCTTCGGAATGACACGTTTGCCCGCGATATAAATGTTTAACGGCATGACTCGCGCTTAACGCGATACGCGATTTCGTGGGAACAGCAACGGCTGCGTCGAACACCTCCGGGCTTTCACAATTCAAGTTTCCGACGCGGCACGACGGCCGAGCTTTAAGTATCGTTCGCGTTTATTGAACAAATTACGGCCCGACGATGCAGAAAATGGTAGTTTGCACTCGTTACAGCCTGGAACGGGCACTGGGCGCCTGCGAGAAATAATCAGTAGTTACACAATTGTACGAATACAACCTCCCCGATCAGCTTAAACTAACATGAGGGCACGATTTAGGCCAAAACCTTCGGCAGATTTTGACAGAAGATTACGCTCGACCTGTGCAGAGCTATACTAAAGGAACCCGCATTTGCAAAGTAATGCGTGAGAATATAGAATACTTCACAATGCAATTTCCTGTAGCTTGGCATGACAATGCGAGTTTTCAGACGCTGTCGAAACGAGACCTGAAGCCTTTAAAGCCTTTGTTATCGTTGCTATTATCGCGATCGTTTATAATTAAAAATTGAAAGATGTAAAAGACAATATTTCACGTTTTAGTTATTCCTCGAAGCAGTAACGACTTCCAATTCTAGATTTCAAGTGTTTGAAAGAATTTTTATTCTTATTCACATTTTTCTGATCGTTAAAATCTCAAGTATGTATGAATCTATTTAATTATTAAGATTTACGAGATCATTATAAATGCCAGACACAGTATTATCCTCTAAAAGCGTTATTAACCTATTCAGTTAAATACTTACTAAGGTTTTACGTGCCTGTTGTGTAGCGGTCTCAATAACTTTTACAACAGGTGAATATTTTCACAGCATTATGTCCGAGAACGTACTGAGCAGTGCCTCGCAAATCTATTAGCAAAACTTTACAACCAAACAATTGTTTTATGTTACTATCGCAGTCAATTTTCTGACGTATCACCGTTTTGTCAAATTACAGCCCAATTTTTTTCGTTACAAAGCGCGATAAAGATTTTCGTTCGCTACAGTAAAACGTGGCATCAACATAAATACAATAAACGCACAAGTGCAAAAAGTTTCCAAGCGAACCCTGTATTTAAAGTATTTAAACGATCGCAATAACTTAATTCCTTTCGTAAAACCACATGAATTATCTTTAAAAATTTCATGCATATGTATTTAATGTTCATCGCAAAAGCATATCGATAAAAGTGACCATAAATAATGTGTCACGTATTGATAACGAACTAAAGACCTCGCGCATACTTCGATTGTATTCCGCGAACAAATATATTCTTTGTGAAGAAAAATATTCAAAAGAAAATCCATCGGCAAACGAGGAAGCAATAATTCAGAAGCAGTTTGCTTTTTCAGAAAGAAAAACACTTTAAGTTATAAAAATGTATTTTTTTTTTTTTTCCAAATTCTGACCTTTATGTTTTGTCAATGATTTACGACCTCCATGTATTTTTTTTATTAACTGTCGACTCGTGATATTTATAATTTATTAGCGCGACGTTATGACGATTTATATAACTTATCCCAGCATAAATTAACACAATGTTTGTGCGTATTTATCTTACATTTGTCTCTCATTATAGTGCAAAAGTGATTACATGGCATCGTAATAGCTGAAACCTATAATTTTCAACATTTGTGACTTTAAACTGTTATATCACACTGCTCTTTCAAATTAGTCTTGCCACAAAATTGCTACTTTATTGCGCACTGTGCGAGCTACGAAATAATTTACGAAATTACGCGATTATCCCGTTGGCAACGACGACGGAAAAAAAAAAAAAAAAATTAACGTTTGGCGTAAAAGAATTTTTTTTCGAAATGGGAAACGTTATTTGCAGTTATTAGTTGTAGTTTTGAAATAAATATTCTACCATTATAGCGATCCGCGAAATCGAGCTTGAAACGGAGTTCAATTACCGCTACTCATGTCAGACATGATTCAACAAGCCATATCAGAAAACTTAACGAGATCTCTACAATTTTGCTATTACGCGTAGGAGTAATGATGCACTCGCTAAATAATACAATTTGTTCGACCTGCATTGATATTTGAAGAAAAACTAGACAGCCTGTCGGATCTAGCTGAACAAATTGTTACCCTAAATTTATTATTACACTATATATAAATCTTACGTCAATGCTGACATCATAGATGCCACGTCATATGCGTTACAAAGATTTAAAGAAAAAAAAAAAAATTAAATAATTCATAAAATATCGTTTCATCGAATACATTTAGCATCGACGTATGTCTGGATATTAATTATATTTCCACGTATCAAATAAGATAACATAGCGATGGGACAACTTTTTATGAATCGGCCAAATATTTGCATCCAAAGACCGATTGCGTCGTGATAAAAAAATGTACAAGTCCGAACTAAATTTTCTTGCGCGTAACGATTTTTTTTTATCGCTCACTAAATTGTACACGAACGCTTCTAAGTGAAACCTACGTAATTACGTCACAAATAAACTGCCTCTAGCCCATGACTCATTTCCGTTTTCCTTCTGATTCATGGCGCCCGATACTTCTAATTAGTTTTCCGCTGTATAAATAGATGTTATGTCGGTGTCGAACAATGACACCAATTTGTTAAAATAAAATTTATCAAAAAATACATTTGTAAAACTGCGTTGCTACCGTGAAAAAAAAAGTATTTATATTTATTATAAATAACTCGATTAAAACGATTAAAACAAATTGATTAATATTGATTAAAATATTAATAAATATGTAATTTTGTGGGAGACGTTGTGTACCGAATAGACTAGACAATTCATTATAAGCGTAAAAAAAAAGAAAAAAATATAAATTAGCTCGCGGATATCGGATACACCCGCGTATCATATTGCATAGAGCAATCTGTTCGATTACATGTACATACAAATACAAAAGCTAATAAAGATTAAATCACATTCCCGCCCTTTACATCGAAACGTCAGATACAGATGCCACGATTTAAAAAAAAATATTAAAAAAAATTAAAAAATGCCTAGATATTGCTTCTTGCACAAACATTGCTCATTTTTTCTTAATTGTTGTAACTGTTTAAACACCAAGCGAGTAATTTCGAAAATAAGTAATTAGCAACACCATTAAGAACTTTTACCGTAATTTTCATTCAAATTCCAATATTATTTAGTGAGATTGTGATTCTACTCGTTAATGAAAGTAAAAAAACATTGATTTCAGTACTTGAACGTTCTCTGATTCGATTCTCATCAATCGAGTTTCAAGCACGCTTGATACTGCAAGTTTAGCACAAAGTATTGCATCTTACTGCCAATAAAAGTTCACAAAAACAATTCATTTGGTTGATCCAATTTTATAAGTCTTCGTAGCACGCTTGCTGATAATCCAAGAATCGATAACTAGGTGTTGACGTAAATGTTAAAGGCGATAAGTATTCCGTGCCGACAATAGGGATTCGTCACGAGGCCAATTTTCTGTGACAGTTTTGACGTTATACTAATAACACGAAGGTACATACAACGGCCACATTTATATAAGAACAAGAATGACGTCGCTATATCACCAGGAAAAATTTGCATAAAGAAGAAACGAATAAAGAAGACGGAACAAAACGATGTAGTCGAGGCCTACACGTCACAAATAGCAAAAGCCAGTAGAGAACGATATCGAGTGTGTTTTTACTCACACATTAAGTATGAAATCTGTCCGGAGAGACGTCATATCGACGCACCCGCGTGCCACAGGAATTATTACAGAAAGAAAAACCACGCGTGGATTAACTAGGAGAGAGAAAGAGAGAAAGAGAGAGATTCAAAGAGGGAGTTGGTGACCTGGAGAGAGGGTAAACCGCGGTTACCCTAAAGATAAGGTAAGAAAGAAAGGGAACAGTACAGAGGCGAGTAATTGGAACAATGAGCGAATTAACAACACGTTGTGAAAAAGCGACGGACTGGAGAAAAAGAAAGGAGAGGCCGAGAATGCGGTTTAAAAAAATTTCCAAGTACCGCCATTAGACGAAACGATGAAATCAGAATAACGCAGTCATAGCTGTGGCACACATGTGAAACTGATCAAGATCAAGTGAAAGGCCAAATCACTTGAAGGCCTCGCGAGAAACCGTCGAAAATGCTTGAAGAAATCGCTCGTGCGATCGTTCGAGTTAATCTATGAATGTCGAGAAAAATAGATACGTTTCACACAATCAATATATCGGTATATCAGATTATATAACTTTTCACGTTCAAGTGTTACGTACGATCGTATTTTCAATTAAATAAAATTACCAAACACATGGCGCGGGTGTCGAGATAAGCGACGGTGAGGGAGAGAAGAAATATTCTACAGGTGTAAGGAGAGGATAGAAATACTCTACAAGATGTTAACGGTTCCGAAAGCTAAAACGCCACGTGAAAGTTATATCTCGGCCGCCGCGCTCTTTCGTGCACGTGCACTCGGCGGCGTTGAGTACACGCGCACTCGGACAGGTGGTACGCACACGCGGCTCCCATTCCAGCTCTCGCAAGAACCCTTGGAAGGGCCCTTAAAAGGGTGCGCGATCGATCGCTCGTCACGCGATAATTTCAAGCACGTTTCGATCACAAGGCAATCGCGTTTTTGTCGAAGACACATTTTTCACGCGACAAAGGCCGACGAATATCGTAAAACTCGAAGATTTTATCTGGAGATCGCGAGGCGTGCGTGACAAGTAAACCCACAAGGGAGAGCTTTCTCAATCGATGATAAAATATTGTGTTAAATTACAAATTTCAGTTACGCCTGTAATATTTTTTTTTTTTTTTTTTTCTTTGAGACTTTACGGATTTTTTTCAAGGCATTCTGGTGATTAATCGATTCGGACATTGATACAACAATTAATTCGTCGCACACAAATGCAATTCATAGCGGTTGACAATAGCCAAGGCCAGCTGCTTTTTATAAGGGTAGTCATGTAACTGCGAGATGCGAACGAGGCTTGTTGCGAGATGCGAACAGATAAAGAGACTAACCGTCTTGAATATTAAGACGACGACGGAGTTATATATATATACGTCTCATTATACATTACATATATATAATCTCATTACCGTGTGCAATGCTTCTCAGATTTTAATATCGGACGAGAAAGCTTTTATATTCCTATAACGCACACATACATACAGAGTGTCCTAAAAGCAACATGTCTAAAAAGAAAAAAAAATTTTTTTTTCTTTTTAATTTTGATTTCCTACTCACAATTTTCAGAAACGCATGTTGCTTTGGAACACCCTGTTACAATTATAAACGACAACTTCTTTGCCTGATATTAAACTCAGATGCGTTCTACTGTACGTACGCGATAATGAGATTAATTAACCAATACATCTAACCAACGACATATCTAACCAATACGAATTCGCGCGTCGTAAATCGAGCGCTGTTGACTTTATTCTGAATTTATTATCGCGAAGATGGCTCGATCGCCTTACTGTCGTTCTCAAGAAAATCACTGTCAACGCAGCGCTTATACTCAAAGTGCATCCTCGTCTCGCATTTCGCTCGTATCTGTGACAGATCAGATAAACCTTCGACAATTTCGTAATTCGCTATTCAAGCAAATGTTCCCAGCCACAACTGCGTCACGGACTGCAGCCGCATTTTGGCCGCGCATATGCACGAGTGATAGATGTTCGACAGATATTTTCGCGCCAGTTCCTTTTATTTAATCGCCCGGTT
This sequence comes from Cardiocondyla obscurior, assembly GCF_019399895.1. Classification (NCBI taxonomy): domain Eukaryota; kingdom Metazoa; phylum Arthropoda; class Insecta; order Hymenoptera; family Formicidae; genus Cardiocondyla; species Cardiocondyla obscurior. The sequence goes on from NC_091881.1 coordinate 2,693,137, forward strand.
ATCTCAAAAAAAAAAATTATTTGTTTTCAACGCCAAAACAAAAAAAAAAACATTACGCGATACGAGCAATATTTTGCCGAAGCGATTACTTTACAGATTGAGATAATGCTGCAAGTGTCGCCGTTACGCTGTTCGAGTACGCGGCTATAAAAATCATCCGATAAAGGCGCACACGAGGTATTAAAAGATTGAAACGATACTTTAAAAGCAAGCGGGACAAGGCAGCCCGCGTTGAAAAATTTAAGAAAATAAAAAATTTAATTCTGCATAACTGTTGACGCACTGAAATTCTAAATAACGTTCTTGGATTGTCGTAAAAAAGTAATTCTGCTCTAAAAGATTTTAACTTGCGAAACGCTTAGCCAACAAAATTACAACGATAAAGATCGATATTTTGGAATTACGCGCTTCGAATCCTCTTACGTGGAGTACTTTATCGACGCGAGATCGCGTCGCGATAAAATAGAATTTTATTATCAATTTACGTCGAACATCTATTAAGAATATACGATAAAATACCTTCGTGTTCTCGTAATGATTGTTTGCTTTCAGTATATAGTGTCTCGGTTCTACTTTAAACTCGTGATACCCTGTATACGGTTTCGTGCGCGGAACTGATCAGCGTTGTGTAGTGAGTGCGTGCGTGTGCGTGTATACATATACATATGTGTGAAATAGACGTCGCTAATTAGCAGAGCAAGAGGTTTGTACACTCGGAAACGAGAGTACGCTGAAAGGAATTAAGAAAGAAAAGCCCGATTGTCGCAGCGGATGCCATAATTCTAGGTAGAAACCGAAGCACTAGGCGTGATATCATTATAAGCGCGATAGCGGCGGAAAACAAGAACGTAGGACAATGTCCAGCTCACAAAGAAAGCGCGATGACGCATCCAACGGGGCATCTTATATCGCTAATGCAGGGAGTTATCTTTCACAGACTGAAAGCGATACGGAGTCTCGCGAGTTCTTGAGAGGAGCAACAGGCAGAGAAATCGTATCGCACAGCCGTTGCGAGTGCAAGCGCGAATACGCGTCGCGTATATTTTAAATCGGGTCTTAGCAAGAAGAGAAATTGAGCGTACAAACGGGGAACTTCGGCGGGCGACGGCCGCCCAGAATTATGCATCCAGCGCAACTTAGGCGCGACGTAATTGTCGGTGAGATAATAGAAAAAAATCACCTGTGAATTATAGGTCTCGCCATACCTTGTTAAAGCACTGGGTAATTCGACCTTGACAGGTAGTCTTAATTTATGCATTTTACTTTATACGTACACACACTACTATGTCATTTGCAGTACAGTCTCCTTTTTCTCTTTCTCTTTCTCTCTCTCTCTCTCTTTCTCCCGTGAGTCAGCTGCGTAGGTGCACGCAGTTACGCGTACACATACGCGCGAGCGCGAGTTTTTACAGCTGCGTGGCTACGACTACGTGAGCAGCGACGTAACGGGAAACATAACCAACAAAATGCGCGATTTCGCTTTCCCGAATAAAAAGTGCCGGAGGAAGGAGAGAGAGGCCCGAAAGAGAACAAACGTGGAGTGCGGAGAGAAAGAAAGGCCGAGGGTGGAAGGCGGCGGAGGGGAAGGGGGGAAGGGAGAGAGAGAAAGAGAAGCTAGAGAGAGAATGCGTGACAAATAGGAGGGCCACACAACACTAATCGAACGACACACGAACGAAACTAACCAACTATGTAACGGAGGAGCGGGGGAGAGAGGGCAGTCTAGCGAGTGACTTTACATGGACACCGGACGGCGAGCGCCTCCTCTTCGAGCCCGTGCTCGTCTCCCGGCGACGACGACGACCGACTCTCGGGATCGGGTTTTGCACTCAAACTCATTCACCGTCGGGCGCGCGCGCGCGCGCGTACGCACGCACTCGCGACGTGCTCGAGCGAAGTTCTACACCGCGCGTATCGGTCGTTCCGGCGCACCGCCACCGGTGGCGATTCGTAGGTCCGCACGCTCCTCGTCGCCCCGCCGTCGCGCACACGCACACCAAACGTACTGACTATGCCGTCTTTACGGATGCGTACGCCGAGTCACCAACTTACGCCACCGCGGCGCCTCCGCTCCCCGAGTTCCCGAACTTCCCAAGTCCTCCGGAGTCCGGCGTGAACGTGACGTTTCCGCGTGAAGAAAAAAAAAGAACGAACAATAATAGCGTCATCTGACTCGCGCGCGGTGCTCGCGTACTCGCGCGGCTCCGCGACGCCGCCGTGCCAGATGACAAATCGAAAAACGCGGAGAACGCATCGTACAAAACGCACTCGGCGCTCCGGTCCACTACGGAAACTAAACGGAAGACCCGCGCCATCGTTCAACGCGTCGTGCGACCTCTTCCCGCCGCGCGGTCAAGCGGCGAACGAATGTCCAGGTCGATAAATCACCCGCCGAAATTTAAATACTTTTCGCGGTCAGCTTGTATCGATATTAGAGATAAATCTCGATCGAACGTGATTGGAATCGGTTTTGAGAATGTAAATAAAATTGCTCGCCAATTTATCAAATCTGATAACAAATCAGCGTCGACAATAAATTAAATTTGTTTGATTATTCGTATAACATCTTCTGATTAGTCGAGTATTTTCTGAAAAAAAAAATATTAAAATACCTAATGTTTGTAAAAATGATACAAATTAGTAATCAATTTCAAAACTAATTTCATTTACTTTCCTTTTTTTCAAGAATAATAAAAAAAAAAAAAGTAAGATTTATTGACTTCTCCACATCGTCACGTCGTCACAAAGAGCATTCTGATAAAGTACGACAGTATCTACCTACGAGAATGAGATGAGAACAGTGGAAAATGGTACGGAATTAGCGATGGAAATATTGCTTTATTCAAAGCGGATGAGATACATCATCGATGTCGTTTAATGCTGCTTGCAAATCTGGCTGGAAGTACAAACGCGACCATGATATAAAATCTGCCTCTCTTCGACTGATGATTGGATAAGGCATAATGTAACTGTAATAATAAAACCATGGAAAATATGATGAATAATCGACAATAATGTTCCACAAAGTGTAGAAACAGAACTGCTACAAGCGATCTAATAAAAGTAGAAATCAAAAGTGGCTGTGCACTAAGTTTAGAATTGCTGAATAATTGAGCGTAATATTGTCACATTATTGCCTTCTTGCTCATGATGAATTCGAGATGATCGATGACTGAATAAATAATGAATAAAAATTGATGACACGTTTGCTCGGTTAATTTTTTTTTTTCAGCTAAACTACTTAAAAAAAAAAAATACGATATATAATACTATGTACAATTATATTTTTATATGATGATAGAAAAGCGATTAAATACTTGATTAGAATGCATGTTCTTTCAAGCAGATTTTGTATTCTTCATGCAACTTAAAATTGCCAAAGCGAGGCAAACACATAGTAGAAGTATACAACGTGAATGTATTTAAAAAAAGTAGTAATTAAATAATTGCTTACCTCAGCAACGCTTTCCTCCAGCAGTAGTCCGTCTCGATAACGAGCAACTGCAATTTCATCATATATGTGGACGTAGACCAGGGCATACAAACGAATTTTTATACGCTTAGTGATTCTTCATCTCCCAGTAGAAAAATTTTCTTCATTCTCAATTCTTTCTTTGCGGACTTTCTCCTTCCTTCCCGTGGATGCAAGTGTTATCCGTGCGAGTTGCGATTAGCCGTGCGCGACCCAATTATCCGGGTCTGAACTATCGATCAATTGGAACTGAACGAAGAGTACTGATGAGTTGTTTTTTCTCATTTTTTGTTCTCGAAAAGAGAGCAAATGTACCAGCTGGATGACGAGCTGAAAGCTTTCCAGGGAAGCGCACGAAGTGACACACTGCACCAGTAGCTGAGAATGTGTTAAACACGACGATTGACCGCTGCGGAAAGCGGTGAAAGCCGTAGGCACGCGATATCTCAACATCTCATTCTCGAAAGGGATGTTTCTCTCGGGAATTATCGGTAGCTCTTCTCTGCCTCGTTACATATCTGTACCGACTTGTTCCTTCCACACTAAAATTCGGATAATAAGATAAAAATGATAAAGATGAAGGCTCGTTGGGTCGCTTGACTGGCTAACTATCCGCTTGCATAGTAGCCGACATACTCACCTCTCCGACACAATGCATCGCGACGTCGACGAGAAGGCGCAAGCGCTACCTCATGGATCGCCGTTCGTCCGTCACAAACCTCAAGATCATCCAGAACCTCCAGAACTACGACTATATATAGTGACGTCAGACAAAAGAACAAGATCGGATACTCCTCCGTAAATGTACGTGCAACAGCTGTACGGAATTGATAAATGTTCCAGATTCAACCTCGTATAAATGAAGATCTCTTCTCTTGAACCAGCTGTTCATTTTATTAAAATTAAATCTTTAAAAAAAATTAATATAAATTAATGAAGTATGACATAATGAGAATGTGTGTGCAAATTAAAAATAAAGTTCTACCTCACACGCTCTGCGGCGTTACTCCACTAACGAGGGGTCTGCATCAGGATCGATGACAAAATCGCGTGATGAAGCATTCTCGTGACTCGATTGTGTTAAGATGTTCTTATAAAACCTTAATTAAAGTGGCTGGACGCACTCACTCTCGCCATCGTATATTTTATGAATATTAAACTCCTCGCCACAGGAATATCCGTCGTCGAAGCGTCCGGCGAGCAAATTCTACGAAGTGTACACTCGAGTTAATTAAAAATACGTAACGCACGATTGTACAGCCAGGCTACACAGATTTGATTAGAGATCAGCCAATCCGAGCGGAACTTACTAAACTGATTTTCCTCTTCGATCTTCTAACTGGTCGAATTTAAACCCGCTCTCGAGCGCAGCAATAAAATTCGCGCTCGTGAATATTCTCGAGTGCAGCTACCAACTGATAAACGAAAATTATTTGAGCCCATTGAAGTCTCACTTCACTCGAGTAGGCAGTCTAGCATGCTCGCTATTTTCCTTCTCGGCTTTTTGCTATTTGAAAAATATTTCAGGATGAATACATGCATATAACCCTAGTTCGAATGAATTCGTGCAGGTTCGAACGACGTAAAGATGTGCAGTAGTTTATTCCAGAATGTTATCTAATCATGGAGTACTTCAGCGAAATACTTCTACTCGGAATTGACTCGATTGTATTCACCATCTGCTTAAAACAGTACGTTCACTACAAAAATGCAGTTACGGCGGTCAAGGTAAATAATGTTACAGTTCTATAATTTATTCAATTTAATTATATGTTAAAATATCAAAGGCGATTTACCTAAATGTGTATATTGCAGAGTGTCGAGCTGCACGATATTGGTCCGGATTTGGAGACCTTGTTAAATGACTATCCGAAGAACAAAGTGAATTATATCGCAATTAGAGGAGTTGTGAAACCATTAGGGGAGTCATTGCAAAGTATTAATAAAAAAGATGTTACTGGAGTCATACAGAAGCTTAGTGTCAGAGAGCATGTTATTGCAAGGACATCAGCTGGCTATTGGTAGGATAGCACATTCCAATTTTTTTTTGATAATTTTAATTTTATAATTACATCAGTAATATCTTATGATAATGTTGTAATAATGTGGATGTACTATTTCTTGAAAATTATTGAATTTGTAAATTTGTAGGTCTGATCAAGAGAGAACAATTCATCAAGTGTGTAATACAGTACCATTTGTTTTGAAAAATGGTTGGCACTCTGTAGAAATAACAGATCCATTGTCTGCTGATATTTTAGACTTGGATGTGATCTCTGATAATTTTCAACCTAGCGTTCCTACATTTATAGATCATATATGGGGATTTTTTACAGGTAATTATAATAAATGTTTAATAAAACTATTTTCATTATGTGTATCAATGTTTTATTACATTAATTATTACATTAATTACATTATTACATTAATAATGATTTATTAGGAGTGCGTCAACGTGGTATACAGTCTACCGAAAAAATGTTGCGCGAGGATTCAATTATTACTGCAATAGGTGAACTCTCCAGAACAAAAACTAAATCCAGCTATCTTGCCTTGCAGCCTCCATTAAGTGGACCTCCTTTTTATTTAACAAGCATGTCAATTACATCCTTGATACGAAAATTAGACGATCGTAAAAAAATATATAGGTATAAAAATTTAAATTCGAACAATTCGAATATTATTTATATATTATAGTATTAAATTTATAATTATATAATTTTTTAAAATAGAGTTTTTTGTGTACTGAGCGGTGCAATTGGATTGGTACTTGGAGGAATAATGGCAAGACGTTACTGGAAAAGTAAAGAAGAACAAAGATTGGCAGATCAATTGCGCCGAACGCTTGAAACATCTCGTCAGGAAAGACGTCAACGAGTTAGAGATAGAGATCTTAGAGATGATCAGATATGTGTAGTTTGCAAAACAAATGCACGTGAAATTATTTTATTACCTTGTGGTCATGTATGCATATGTGAAGATTGCTCAAGTAGCATCAGTGATAATTGTCCTATTTGCAGAACACAAATTATTCAGAAAGCAGCAGCATACATCGTTTAAATTTTTTTAATATGATTACGAGCATAATAGTTAAATTATTTTTATATGGTTACAAGTTTTATAAAACTAAAGCATTTTATTGTCTTAAAAAACAAAAAAAAATGTATAAAATAATATTCCTATACAATTTTATTATTTATATATCAAAACCTCGATTTACAGAAATCAAACACACATACATAAACTATAATTTGTCAAAAGCACAAAATTATAAAAATGTTTTGTAATGTATGTGATTTTCGATGCACAATACTAATAAGTTTGACGAGTGTCAAAAATATAAATTATTTCTGTTGCTAATCATTATTCCTAGTTTTGAAAAAGCATACGGCCTTCTGTTTGATAGTTTATTAAATTTTTTAATGTACAAATAATATTTCAAAGAGCTGAAAATATATATACATAGAATATATATTTTTGTAAAAGTATATTTTATATGTAACATGTTATATTTTCAGATATATAAAAATTTTAAAAAGCTATATTTTGCTGTGATTTTGTATCTGCATGTAAACTCATTATTTTTTTAGCTTTATTAGATTTGCCAATACCAAGTTTAGGTAGTCCTCTATTTAAACCTTCCAATAAAACACATGCTTTACATATTTCTTGACTTGAAACAAATCCACATCTGGTACAATTTCTTCTTTCTGGCATTTTTACATTATCTTTCACTTGTAATTGCTCACCTAATAAAAAATATTACGTTTTCAGATAATGTAATACATTATTACGAAAGTAAAATATTGCAAAATATACCTGAATGTATTATATCTATAATGGATGAAGGTCTTATTTTCTCTAAATCTTTTAGAAAAGCTCTTGCATGACCTCTATAGGCATTTGGAGCATATATGCATTCAGTTGAGAAATATATTAGCTTTTTAAAGTATGCATACATGACGATCTCTTTTTCGTATGCATACTTAAGTGGCTTACAACGCATGATGGAATCTGCACCAGCCTATATTACAAAAATATCAATATTAAATATTTGTTATAATTTCATATTGTATATGTGCAACAATATTCTTACAGTGATTACAGATGTGCATCTCTGTAGTCGAGCAATATCACCTCTCAAAATATTCATTATTACTGTTTCAGCAATATCATCTGCATTATGACCTGTTGCAATGCAATCTACCTTTAAAATTGCAGCCCCTCTATCTAATGCTTGTCTTCGAAAAACGCCGCAAAATGTACAATTATTTTTACGACCAATCTAAAAAAAAAAAAAATAATTTACTTTATTATACATGAATATTAAAATTATTAAAAAATATGAATATATTCAATTTATCAACAAAGCTTAGATTAAATAATTACTGGATTGATTAAGTTCTTAAACAATAATTACAATTTAATATATTTTACCTCTGTAACTATAGAATCCATTGTCCAGCCATACAACTCCTTATAAGATAAAACTTTAAGTGGAATGCCATAATCATCTCTATTCTGCTCTACAGTTTTTAAGCTATCATCTCTGTAACCTAAAATCATATATTTTAAAAAACTATTTTTTACATGGGGTAAGTATTTTCATATTTTGTAATTATACCAGTAATTCCTTCATCAATGGATAAAAGAAATAAATCTAATCCATAATTGTATTTTTCATTCAGAGTTTTTAAAATATATGCCAATACAGTAGAATCCTTTCCACCTGAGGCTCCAATAGCAACCTTATCACCAGACTTAAATAATTTACCATTGATAATAGTATCATGAATCTCTGTCTCAAATGCCAAGAAAAAACACTCCTTACATAAAGTGTCTCCAGTTTTTGGCCTCTAAAAAAATATATATCTTTTTAGTTATGCATACAATGGTGAGATATATTGAATATATTTTAAAAATAAGATATAAATCTAACAAAAGAAAATAATTTACCTTTAAAATAGCATTCTTTCCACATTTTGTGGAACAAGATGGAAATGGTGGCATCTTAATTTATTTTATTAAATCTAATAGTAATTATAGAACCTTATCAAGTCAATTTGTTTTAACACCAAGTATTTAATGCAAGATCACTTAAGAGTTTGTAATGTTTTCTATAAAAATTAAATACTTTTTCTACATTAGAAAAGTTACAAGAGTTCTATCACACAAAATAAACCAAAAAAAAAAGTTGAAGAAGAAACACACAATTTAATCCTCTGGCTTTTCTGGTGGTGGTCCACAAGGTTGCAGCATCTTCTCCATGAGATTGAATCTGACACGTGCCTTGGCTTCGTTCTCGGCGATCGCGAAGAAGTTTAATAAGTCGTAGTGTCCCATGTACGAACTGCAAGAGTCTCGGTGCTGATTCACCAGCCACTCGAACTTAGTTGTGTCCGCGTGTCCCGTACCGATATACTTGGATTGAAGATGTTCTAATTGACTGTGAATATTATAACGTTCACCCATTTTCTCGAGCCAACTAGCTCTCGATCACACGTTTAATCGCCCGTACCTTTTCGTAATTCTTCTCCGTCAAATTTTCTCGCTTATCGTTCGCTAAGAAAATAGTTTATTACTTCGCAAGTGCAAGAATAATGTAAATGAATAAACTTCGGAACGCAGCCATTACTGTAATCGAAAAATGGTCCAAGAAAGGTTTATTTCCATGTTCAATGCCGAAAACGCTCGTCTTCGATTGGCTAAAATTGCATGTGCTGCGCCATTGACGTGAATACACGCGTGTGCCGCGCTGCGCCGCCACTCGACCAGCACTAGCCGCTCTGACCCCTTGCGTTACATCACGTAGGAACGACGTGCTAATGGTTAATGGCTTCCACTCGGTCGAGCTAGGCTTTTATGAGCGAGCCAGAATCCAATCCAAAGAAAACACATGAGACATGATGAGATCGGCCGGTGGAATCATAAAAATATGATCGCCTGAACGCCGCACGATCATCGTAGACATAAATTTCTCGGCCGTGGGCGTCGGACGTCCGCGAAATTACGTGCTGGAGCTGCCCTGCGCGAAGAGGAGCAACGTAACCGTTACGCACTCTCATCGGGCCCTACGTGACGGTTTCGGACCTGATGCGAACACCAAGGCTCGCCGTGACGTTGCAGGACATATATCGCACGTAAGTACGAACGCGGGCTCGCATCCGGGCCCGCTTATCTTGTCGTCACTACCCTTTAGTATCTTGCACTCGGATAAGGAAAACTGGGCGAGTCCGTGCTCTGTGCATAGGCGCAATGGCGGCCGTGCTGGCTCGTCCGAGACACTCGCGGCCCCGCGTTTAGCCCTGAGCCACCTCGCCCGGTGTCCGCACGTCCCGTCGTCGATTCGCATACGCCTTGGATTCGGACGTGCGAGCGACGCGACTCATTAGCATAACGTGGCCATTCGCTCGCTAGGTAATCGCGTCCTGTGATATCGTTTCACACGTATAATTGTCGATGTGTGCGTGAGTGCGTGCGCGTGTACGTGCATACGCGCGCGTATGTTTCGCGTGGGTGTGTGTGCCTGGTATCGGCCGTGCGTGAGTGTCATACATATCCATAACAATCGGCCTCGAGACCTGCCGTGAGTGTGCCGAGACAGGGTCGAGGCATGTCAAGGCATAGCGAAGCTATTGCTCTCGGTCGTTGCGTTTCCGTTGACGTTACGGTAAGCGGAGAGGGAGAGCCTCGTGCTTGTTCCAGCTGATAGATTCCCTATTCCATGCTCCCGACGATGGCTGATAAGATACACACCGCAATGTAAAATTACCTCCAAGTTTCGCTTTAGAGTAGAATACTGTGCATACGTACATATAAGGCTAAAAAAAAAAAAAAAGAGAACGAGAAAAGAAAAAACGAACGGAAATGTGTGCACGCGTTTAAGTGTCTCGTTAAAATCATGATGTTATGCATATCTTGGAAAGTGTTAGCGGTACTCGACATGTGTGCGTGTGTGCATAAAAAATGTCTAACAATAATATATAGGGAACAGGGATACGCGGGTTTTATTATTTAATTTCACGTCTTGTAGCGATATCTTGTTGTTAGAATTAAATAACGGTTTCTTTTCCATTTTTATTATTATATTAATGTAGTTGTAGATTATAAGAATAAAGATGCACTTTGCACGACAGACTACTGATACTCATTTTACTTTTAGTAGGTGACATGCCTAGCAGTCGTGATATTGAACGAGCTGAACGTAACGGGAGATTCCGTTCACGAAGGAGAGGCAGCGCGAGCAGCGACGTAAACCGACACAGTTTTGACGGTGTCGACAAACGACACAGGAGACATGGCAAGAATAAGAGTTCCGGAAAAAAGAAGAAAAAACGCTCGCGCGACAAGTCACTAGAGACAGTTCCAACTGTAGCTTCATCCGTCGTGAAACCGTTGGTGGAATATTCTGATGTAAGTAGTGAAGATCTCTCCGAGCCTGAAGCGGGAGAGATACAGTCGGAGGATAGTCGCGCCAATAGTTACACGGATGGAGAAGTACCTGAATCGTTCCTTCAAAGACGATATTATGGCGGTAGCCCGGTTCGCGCCCTTGGAGCATCGCCAATTAGTCTATCTCCATCGCCGTCGGCTCAGCATCGACATTCCAGTGGACGTTACTCCTTGTCGAACGAGCAACAACCGACAACGGCAATGCATGGCGCAACGCCGGAGTACGAAGAAGAGTCGAGACGGTACGCTCGGCGAAAAGAGAAAAAGCACAAACGTGAAAAGAAGAAAAAGAAAAGCTTAAGTCCGTCGTCAAATTCAGGGAAGAAAAAGAAAAGAAAATCTAAAAGGCATTCTCACAGTATAAGCCCGCATCATGCAGTAGCCGAGGAGATTGTTTTAAGTCCAAATCGCGAGAAACAGTCTGTTATTACCTCTGCTAATTGGTCGGAATCACCACCGTTACCACTCAAAGACAACATGTCGCCTATCTCACCGGCTACTCCGCGCGAGCAAAGATGTCCCAGCGACGTAGAGGTGGAAATATCGAGACAGACATCTCGAAACGTAACGCCGCCGTCTCTTTTATTATCACGGCAGATAGACTCACCGCATACGCCACTAATGCCTCCATGCTCTACGACACCGGAGAATTTAAAAGCTGGACCTGCAGCCGTGCCAAAGCACATCAGTCCCGAGCGGCAAAAACGTAGTCCCAGTATTCACATGGCGCGTCGTTCCAGCATTAGTCCTGGGCCGGTTGGTATAAACCGCAGAAGACCACACAGTCCGAGTCCGCCTGCGAGACGAAGGGATCACAGTCCACCGCCGCGGAGAAGAGACTTTAGTCCTACCCCGGTGCTCCACAGACTTAGGCACAGTCCGAGTCCGGCCACCGTTAGACGACGAGAGTTTAGCCCAAGCCCCGGAAGTAGTCACAGACGGCGAACCGACAGCGGAATTATTTCTCCTAAACGTAGAAGACGAGATGAATCTGATCGACGTAGCCATCGACTTTATGACAAGGATAGGCGAGACAATCGGAAATCGAGAGCAACTAGGAGTCCTCCTGGAGGAGGCAGGTATGTTTACAAAAAATATTTTTTTGAGACTGAAATAATAATGTAATAGTAAGTAAATTAACTTATGCTGTTATATATTTATGTAACCATTTTTCTGATTTTAGATTACATTTGCCTCTGTCTCGATCGCGATCGCGTAGTCCAGGAAGATGGCGAAAACTATCTCGTTCGAGGTCGCGTTCGCGCCCTAGAAGAAGTCGCACTCCAAAAAGATCGCGCTCGCCTAGCAAGTCTCGCAAGCCCTCGAGGAAACTCAAATCAAAGAGCCCACGTCCTAGAATACCTTCTCCCTCTGTTCACAGATCCCGGGCTAGAAGCCCCTCGAGTATTACTGCCAGAAATCTTCGAGGACAAGCAAAGATCAGTGAGACTAGTTTATTTGCAGAACTCGTTAAAGATCGTAATATGAGGGAGCTGGCATTTAAAAAGTTGCAAGCTGCAAAAGAAAAAGTCGGAAATCAAGATGAGGTGCAAATTATAGAGAGCATCGACGAAAAGGATGGTACTGGCAACACATCTGTCGAAAATAAAACTTTTACTGAAATTAAGGACAAATCTATAAATCATAAAGAGCAGCATGCAAAAAGTGGCGATAGCGTGGTCGACGTCACCGATATTCCTATCCCCATGAGCGACGACGGCACTGTAGCAGGCAAAACACCACCATTGCCGCCAACGGGTCAGTCAAGTGCTGCACCGCTATCTAATCCAATACCTGGGATGAATCCGCTATCTCATGGAATTACAGATACCTCGCCTAATGCATCATCTATGACATCCAACACCTGTCCGATCGTTGTTTCACACAGCCCGAATTTCCCGGCTCCCGCTCCTACAGTACAACCACCACCGCCACCACCACCACCACTGCCACAATCTGCCGAATCCATACCGACAATCTTAGCACAAGTATCCTCTTCTATACCTATGTCGGTGCCGCCAATGCCACCGATGCCGATTTTGCCCAACATGTCTGTTCCACCACCACCTATTCCACCAATTCCCGTTCCGACGCCTAATACGATCATGTCAAAATTTAATCCACCTAATAATCTTGTACAACTTAAATCTGTGGATCCTCCGAAACCTCCCATAGTGACGTTTACGACCAAAAGCCTTAAAAGATTACCATTGCCACCTGGTATTAACCAAAATGATTTGGAAAGCATCGATTCTCCGCCAAGCCGTTCTCCAAGTCCTCCCAGTAAAGCACAATTGAAATTTCCAGCATCAAAGCCATTGCAGAAAAAAGGTATTAAGGATCTGCCAATGCCACCAGGTATATAATTTTTTTCACTATTCTTTATTTATTCTTATAATTTTTTAATAATAATAATTTTATATTTTTATAATTTTTTAATAATAATAATTTTATATTTTTATAATTGTTTAATAATAATAATTTTATATCTTTATAATTTTTTAATAATAATAATTTTATATTTTTATAATTTTTTAATAATAATTTTAATTTATTAATTTATTAACGTAAATTGTAGTCGTCCCAGGATCAGAAGATCTAAGCGGTGAGGATGATCCAAATGGAACGCCGCCGCGTCTGAGACTCGAAAGAATGGCACCAAAGCCGAAATTAAAAAGACCAAAAATACTGAAACGTAGAGGATCACGAAACTGTTATGCACCAATGTCGGCTTCCGGTGGTAAGGATTGGGGCGAACGATGCGTCGACGTGTTTGAATTTATTGCGCAAATTGGAGAAGGCACATACGGACAAGTGTATAAAGCACGAGATAAACGATCTGGAGTAATGGTCGCTTTGAAAAAAGTTCGACTTGAAAACGAGAAAGAGGGTTTTCCTATCACGGCAGTGAGGGAAATAAAAATTTTGCGACAACTTAATCACAAGAACATTGTTAACCTCAGAGAAATCGTCACTGACAAGCAAGATGCTCTAGATTTCCGAAAGGTATTTTTTAGTCATAGCTGTATGCAATATGTAGCATTTATTATTAACGAGAACAAAATGTGTCGATATTTATAATGTTATATGGTTTTGTTTTAGGATAAAGGTTCCTTTTATCTAGTTTTTGAATATATGGATCATGACTTGATGGGTTTGCTGGAATCCGGTATGGTGGATTTTAACGAGATGAATAACGCCAGTATCATGAAGCAGTTGTTGGATGGCTTAAATTATTGCCATAGCAAAAATTTCTTACACCGGGATATTAAATGCTCCAATATATTGATGAACAACAAGTATATATACATTCGATAAATAATCTAACTTAATATATTTTTTATAATTTCTGAATATAATGTAATGTTTAATTTTATAGGGGCGAAGTTAAACTGGCCGATTTTGGATTGGCACGACTTTATAATGCAGAGGATAGACAGAGACCGTACACTAATAAAGTAATTACTCTGTGGTATAGACCTCCCGAACTTTTGTTAGGAGAAGAGCGTTATGGGCCTGCAATTGACGTTTGGAGTTGCGGATGTATTTTGGGAGAATTGTTTTCTAAGAAACCTTTATTTCAGGTAATAATCATTTTCTAAGCTTAAAAAAAAAAAAAAAAAAAAAAAAAAATTAATATAATAATTTTTTTATTAGGCCAATATAGATATAATGCAATTAGAGATGATCTCTAGAGTCTGTGGGACACCCACTCCTGCTGTTTGGCCTTCTGTGATAAAATTACCACATTGGCATTCACTTAAGCCAAAGAAACAGCATAGAAGACGTCTAAGAGAGGATTTCGCGTTTATGCCAGGAGCAGCCTTAGATCTCCTGGATAAAATGTTAGAACTGGATCCCGAAAAGCGGATAACGGCAGCTGATGCACTTAAAAGTTCTTGGTTGAGAAACGTTCAACCTGAACAGTATGTTATCTTTCTGAATTTTCTTGCGTCAGTTTTTCATGCATTACATGCATTACAAATTATGTATGTTTCGTATTTCAATTTTATTACACTTTTACAATATATTAGGATGCCAGCGCCACAACTTCCGACTTGGCAAGATTGTCATGAGCTTTGGAGTAAAAAACGAAAGCGCTTGTTACGGGAACAGCAAGAGACTGCTACAGCAAAGTTGCCTCCTCTCCTTCCCTTTCCGAATAAAGGAGTTCCTACCACCAAGGATGATCTATCAGATGTCGGAGGGTGAGTAAAGCCGTAAAAAAAAATTAAATTTACGAGCTGCTGAAACGTATGTCTTGATGCCAATGAAAAACTAATTTGCTTATACACGTAGATGGCTGTGTACGACAGTTGTGCTTGGCATTTATTTTCTATAGCAAAGTACACTATTCAAGTAATTAGTTTCTTGAAAATAAGAAGTAACATCGAATAGAAAATTTAGTAGTACTTCTGTACGTTCTTTCCAATTCTCGTTTGCATGCCGACCTTCCTTTTTCCCAACCTGATAAATCAACGAGTTAATTTTAGTTTCGTTCACAGTCGTTCAAACACGACGATGGCAATAATGCAGAACAATGGAAAGTAGAAGTACGAAACTTCCTTCTCTGTTCGTGACTTCGCTCTACAGAGATTGTTTATTCTTAAATGATTGATTCGATAGACTGTGTGAGATATACTTAAATATATGTATTTTTCAGGGCATACGCAACATGCCTCGGCGATATTTTATAATAATGAAATATGTTATACCATTTAACTCTTTAGCTGCGCTACATAACACTTTTTCTTTTTTTTTTTATTTTTTTTTAATTAAAAACGAACAGCATAGAAACTTCGGCTTAATTATATTATTTTTATATAGATTATTATTTTTATGTCAATTTAATATGAAAGGGCGATGTAATAAATTATTAGTAGTATTTTCTTTTTGTTATAAAATTTTTCTGTTTATTTATATAATAAATTATTTGTAAAATGGAGTGTTTGCAGTTAAAGGGTTAATTATCTAATGATTAAATAATAAAAAAAATATTCTATTATTCATATCGAACTATTTACAAAAATTGTTATTACGATCTTCTATATGAATACCTAATAGTTGCAGTTTATAACGTATAAAAATCTCTATACAAAAAGAATATATATATATATATATTATAGTAGTTACTGTGATTCTGTCTACCATTTGTTTCTAAGAGTGAATGTAAAAATTAAATTGTGTACATATCTCATTAATATTATAAAAAAAGAGAAATGTACATGTATGCATATATTCAGCACGTATATACATATGTACTACAAAAAGAATATATAATGCATGTGCTCTTTAATATATTAAAGGAGAAAGTATCTTGTATAATTATTGCGCACATGCATACTGATTTACATTTTTTTTTTAAAGAATGGTTTGTAATTTCTCTATAAATATATATTTGTATTTATATTCAAATAATACGAGTGAAAAAAATCATATTTGAAAAAAATAACTATTGTAAATAAAAACAGAAATCACGGTAACGTGATTTCTCCTTGCTGTTTTTCGTAAAAAGATTCTTTTTACTTTAGGTACCGACAGGGTGACGTTCTGTACGAATAGATGAACTCTGAATTGTAAGGCTCTGTAATGTAAATATATAGGCAAAATATACAGGTGCGAAGGATGTGCTACATCGAAGACGGCAAATACAAGAAGATCAAGAAAAATGTGAAGATATTCTTGATTTTGTTAATTTTGTTTATAATTAATCCAATTTATTCAGATATTCTCTTTTTGAGCGTACATTTATACCTTAATTTATCTCCTATACAGCTAGTATATCACAATTTAATTCATATCACAAATAGTTATGATGAATTTCTCGTAATATACGAAATGGCGAATTATTGTGTATTTATTTAGTATTTACACCATTTTTTTTTTGCATGTGCATTACTGATACTATCTTTATGATAAAATTCAGTCTTCAGATGTCTTTTTAAAGTGACGTCGCAACAATGTATAACATTCGAATGCTGCAGTATACTTAAACATAACAGACATTTAAAATGTCTTTTCGAATGAGATTTTAACATTCAAACGTTCTATTATATAATTGTTTAAGTATTGATATTTTTTTATTATATTGTGTACTCTTCAATAAATCTAAGCAGCATTCGACAATTATCATGGAAAATACTTATTCCTCAGTGTTACTAATTCATATGTACGAAATAAGTATAAAATATATGCAACTTTTTTTTACTTATTCCGCAAATACTTTGAAACGTACAACTTTTTTTTATTATTTATTTTTAGAAATAGAGGCGAATAAGGTTAAATGTTTCGTTTTTTTATGTAAAGATAAAAAATCATAATTCTAATAGCAATCCAAAAATAATATTAGCAGTATACATATGAAAATGATATAAACATTTAAATGTTTATTATATTTGTAATAAATTAAAGCTTTCAATAAGTAAGTTTGTAAGACTTCAAACAAATTATTAAACTTATATGTAAAAATATTACAAATACACTGCACATTCTTATATATGTATATGCATTTTTCCGCATAATGTAAACCTCTTTTTCAAATTATTTTATACGAGATTATTTTATTCATACATACTAAGAGCATCTGTATTTATGAATTCTTTTTATGCTATATGCATTATATGTATATGAATGTGCAAACATATAAAAGAAGCAATATAACAAAATTGTTTTTTAGAATACAAAGTTTATAATGTTTCATAACATGTACCAACTTATATAAAATTTTATGACAATAATAATATAAATTAAATGACATAGATCCTTTTTCGTATTTTCTAAATAAAAAAAAATTTTTAATCCTTTTTTAAATCTTTTTTTCCAATTTATTTGATGCACTGAAGGAAATATAAGACGAAAAATACATTTAAAATATGTTAATAGTATCACCGAGTAGATTGTAATAATCAAATTATAATGTTTAATAAGATTTTTTATATAACTATTTTATATATAATATAAAAATTACATAATATTTGTGTAATTTTATTATCTGTATTGTGGAATGTGCAGAAAATGACACACGTGTATTTGTGTATGTGTGTGAGTGAGACTGGATAAAAAAAAATTTATAGATTATTAGTGTAATGACTAACAGAGAAAATTATGTTTCAGGAAATAATATAATTGTGGCTGAATAATGGACGAATTTTATAGCACATATAAGAATATATAATAGGTAACGAAAGTTTCAAATCTTAATTCGTATTTACGTCCAGAATGTCCAATTTTATTGACTCATCTACCAAACTTGTGAATCATGTAACCATGTGCTTGAGCTTTGCTAACTAAATAATAATAATTCAAGTATAAGAATAATAATTGCAATGTTGTTTCATACAGTATAGGATCTATGTACAGCGATACACTAAATGCAGAGGAAATATCTTACTATTCTTCATTGTTCTATAAAAATTTGTTACGTAAATAAAAAAAGTTAATAAAATTTTACGATTACATCTTTATATATTAATACATGTGCATGTGTAATTTTAGTGCATATGTTGTGTAATTGGGCTTGCATTAAGTTTGTTTAGCTTGCTAGTTGCATGATATTTTATTATTTCTTCATATATTTAGGTAATTAACGCAACAATATTTCATTAATAACAAAATTATAGGTAGCATTTATAAAATTAAAAAAAAAGTTAAATTTTCATTATTTATTTATAAGTGAGAGTCTCGTGTAAGCTGCAAGTGAATCAACGTCATTGCATTCATTATTTATTCATTTCTATTGTACCTTTAAATAATATTTTTATTAAAAGGCCCATAACTTTGTTACAGATCCTCTAGACGACTAAAGATGGAAGCAGGATATAATTCAGGCAGACTTGGTACAGATATGCATTATGGCGAAGATAATCTGTTTAATCAGGGCGGACCGTACGTAGTATCTACGCCATCGTACTATTATAATACTTCGCCGCTCGGTAAGCCGCAGTCGAATCTAAAGGGAGAAAATCAACCATTAGAAATGTCTACCGAGGACAATCTTGCCCGGAGATTACTGGTTCTGACGAATGCCTTGAACCAAGGAAAACCGATTCGAGTCGACGATCTTCTTTCTTTGCGGTCAGATCAGAATGAGGTAATTACACAAAGATATTAGATAATTAGATTTAAACAATATTCCATAATGCAGTTTTTTTTTTTATATAGCGCAGCAACCACTTCGTTTATATTAACAGCTAATTTTTATCTAAGTTAAAGAGACATTTTGTAATAATATAAAATTCTTGTTCTATCTGTCGTTGTGATATTTACAGTGCGATCCAAAGGTGGTACAGTTGCTGGCTGATCTACGCGCGGAGCTTCGTCTCGTCGCGAACGCTCGACCAGGCGGACAATTGGACCCTCATCTTCCCATATTAAATCCACCGCTGATAGGTTTGTGATTCTTTGCTTTATACATCTCGCATTGATATTGCTGTTGA
Organism: Cardiocondyla obscurior; assembly: GCF_019399895.1. NCBI lineage: Eukaryota > Metazoa > Arthropoda > Insecta > Hymenoptera > Formicidae > Cardiocondyla > Cardiocondyla obscurior. The sequence continues at coordinate 2,712,496 of NC_091881.1, forward strand.
TATATAAATTTTCTTGCAGACTCGAATGCACCGCATATGCCCGGTAATTTCGACGCTCATGCAGTGTACGCCGGCGACGATGCAGTAAGCTCTCACGGGAGATGGTCCCAGCTGGCCACTTTAGGCGTTCGAAACGCTCTATCGACGCTTATATCCTACCATGGATTAGATAACATTTATAATCCTATTACTTCTACGTCCAATGTCGGCCGATTGCCACCAAACAAGCCGCCCGGGCAACCCAACCTGGCGCAGAATCTTTTTCTGCCTTCAACTTCCTCGCAACAATCTACTTTCACTTCGTAATAATTTTACAAAGTCGTGATACATGACCATGCTTTATGTACATGCCTGTATGCGTGCGTGCGTGCGTCGTGTATAAAACTAAAAAGAAAAAAAGATAAAAAAATATGTTATAAATATAATTATTTTTCAAATTCCGCTAACGACAGAAGAGCGTGAGATAAAAGAGAGAGAGAGAGAGAGAGTACATCTGTGTGCGTGTGTGTGGGCATGTGTGTACGCGTGTGTGTAAGCTAGATGGTACCGTCATATCATCAATTTGTTTATAGTCTCCATTATCGTCACTCCATTAGTTCTAAGTGCATGTTCACAGTGTATAATTGTACGATATGCGATCAGATACTTAATTAGAATACGATTTCTCTCTCAGTGACAATGATGTCATAATTGTCATAATACACGCTAAATTACTAAATGGTACGATTATTTTTAAGTTATTTCTCGATAAATCATGCGCTGAAAAGTATTCTGTAGCTTTTCTTTCCTGCATCATTACGAAAGGTCTGTGATACGCATGTGTATATACATATTACATACATTACATATTGCAAGTATAAGAAGTTAAATCCGAAAGAACAAAATAGAGAGAGAGAGTATGCCTCCGATGTTCGTTTTCATTCTGATAGAAGAGAAAGACTATTATTTACGACGCGAGATCTTTAAAAAGATTTGCGTTCTAATTTAGATTTACGGAAGACTTTTCTTTTTCACGAGATATTAAAAATACAATTCCAAGAGAGAACATTAGCGAATTCTTAACGCTAAAACATGTGAATATTGTTTAAGGTTTTTTACATAAGACACTAATGCTTATTTATTATAAACGTATTTACAGTGTACAATGTACATATATGCTAAGGATATATAATAAAGACACGTCGATAAGAAATCTGTTAATTAGACCGGCGTTCAAGCTTACAAATATATTTATCGAATTAAGTGCACATTTTATATATAATTTCATGTTTTGCATTTAAATTTTAATCGATAAGAGTTGCAGCGAGCGCTCTTGTCTCTCTTTGTGAAATTTAAAAATTCGGGATCGTGGCTTTGATTACTGTGAACAGCGCTGAATTCCATGCCGTCTCCAGTCATGATTCATGACAGTCATCACTAGACATCAGTCGAACTGTAATGGCGGAATGGTCGAAACGTTGTTATTCACCTTTGGTAAACGTGAACAAATATCCGAGCTCGCTCAGCCAGCCGACGAACATACGTACGTTACAAAGTAGATCGTGCTAAAGTTCTACGACTTTTCAAGAAGGATTTTATCATACCTCAAAGACTTGAATCAGTCTAAAAGCGAGAGAGTTACACCTGTTGCTCCGAAACGACCAAGCCGTGCTCCGTCAACGATAATGTCCGTAACTCTGCAGTTCGATTGCCTGTTGCACAACGAAGCCGCGAGGAAAGCGATGGAAAGCTACACGAAAGTTTTGCAAAAAGCATTCGAGCATTATCAAAGTACGTACATTAATTAATTATCAGCTACGTTTAATATTTTTTGTTACATGTTGTGGCTATGCCGAGATACTTTTGGGTGATATTTAATTTCTATCCCGTTTCGATTGATCTCGGTGATCTCGACATTGTAAGATTTACGTAAATTTTAAGTTATAAATGTTTAAATAATTCTAGAAAACTTGTATATAGAAAGCTTCTGCCATCTAGAGACGACAGACGGAAGTAAGGCGCGAAAGGCGCGAAGAACTATAATTTGTTGTCATAAGGCCAATGATAATTTGTCCACGTACCGCTAATTACATGTTTAAATAGCTTTGAAATAAATTAAAATATTTATGTTCGATGTAAACGTTAATATACATTTAATATAAATGGTCTATTAAGTTAATTAACGTGATTGGGTTTTTTTCTTTTTTACAGATTTGTGGGAAAATTATATTGAACTGCAGGAAAAATATGAACAATGTAACGAGTAAGTGTATAAATATTATTTTTATTTGTATAATTAGAATCGTAAGCCAGACTGAACTTATTTAGCTTAATATAATAGTATTAATCGAACCTAACCAATATTAATTTTGCAGGCATTCTTCAACCGAAAAAACAGTTGACACACCTTGCATAAAAACAGAAGCCGAGACAATATTTCAACACGTAAATGACGTTAGTGCACAAGGAAGTAGTAGCGTTACGTTATTGGACTTAAATATCACGGATGAAAGTTCTATTAATATAGATTCTGATATGGAAATTAACTTACCAGTCGCGGATGAATCCTCGTTCGAAAATGTCGACAAAAATTTTAGATCGGATAGTCCTGTATTTTCTAAAACATTTTTGAGGGCTGATAACAAATCCGCAAAGAAATTTACATGTTCTAAAGCAGTATACAAGAGCTCTGTTTTAGACATGAATAAGATACGTGACAAGACTAAAAAAGTTTCATTACAATCTAGTCATAAATTAGGAATTAATACAACACATCATGTTGAAACCACATTTTTGCCAAATGGAAAGATGTTAAAGCAATCTCAACTTGCATTTTATCCAGTAAAGAATAATGGAAGAGCGATACTCTCTTCGAGTGTAAGCAAGGCAACTAATACGTTTCATAGGTTAGAACAGAAAGTTTTTGAGGATGTTTCAAGCGCGACTGAAAATGATACTGATGAAATTTCCGAAGATGTCGTAGAAATCAGTCCTACTCAAAGAAATATTACATCTAGAGTTAAACGATGTTTGAAACTCAAGAGAAAAATGCCTGTTAATATTACGAAAAAAAATCCTCAAAATAAACAAATATCTCCTGGTCTTAATCTTGTTCCAGAAATAATAAAAAATATTGATTTTGGATTATGTCCTTCGCCAGAAAATAATTCTGTGCAAATGAAAGATAATACATCTTCGAGAAACACTGCTGATACATCGAGAGCTAGAGTTAATATGAGTTATCTTTCACCAACAAAAATGTATAACCAAAGTAATATTCAATTTAAAAAATGTATTGAAAGTCAAAAGAACTTTGAAAAGTTCGAAGACGAAACTTTTTATCTGCCTGCAGAACAAGCTTTAAATAAAATTGATATAAATAATTCTAATTTGGGTAACTTGGAAAATAAACCACCTGAAAAGAAAATGTTATTGGATAAGTTTAATATGTAAATGTCACTTAATTATGATAATGATAAATATTTTTATGTGTAAATTTAATGAAAATATTATTTACAGATTGCCGAAAAAAAAAACCATTAATGTAAAACATTTAAATATGCGATGTAAAGCTGATAGAGCAAAGTTAAATGGATGGGATTGCTGGGAATGCAAACAAGTAATATGAGATATTAATATACATATATGTCTATGAAGCAAGTTCAAAAAACAAATACTTTTTATTTAAAATTGTAATTACTTATTTTTCTTGTTTTTAGTATTATGAAAATTTATCATTGCCAGAAGAAGAATTACAAAGACGGAAAAATCAATGCTCGCGACATCGGTCTAAGTACAAACGACCCGACACGCCGGAAGGTACAATATTTTATTTGTTATTTTTTGATATTATATGATAAAATATAATTTTTTTTAAGGTTTCTGGGATCCAGAGTTTCCTGAAACAATGTCGAACACTTATCGAGAAAATTAAAGCTAAAAATATTTTTTGTTAATTATTTGAACTTAACTTTCAAAATTTTTGTATGCCAAAATTAAGTAGGGATACATATTTCGAAATAATAATTATATATCTTAAGTATTGTCAATTGTTAAACATAGAGAAGTATTTTTTTTCTTTTTGTAAATACGAATTTTTAGATAAAAAAAATAATTAAAATATAAAATAATTATAACTAAATGTAATATACATGTTAAAATACGAACGAATAGAATTATAATCTTGTTCATGGCTTGTACATAGATCTTTTTATTATTTTATAACATATATATAGTATTATATATTGGATAACATAGTATAGATCATTTTTTTTTTTTTTACATAAAAATATAGAATTTGTTTTGTGAGTCAGTCGGTGCTAAAGAAGGCTAATCAAACTTAGTTGCGGTGATCAAGCGAAGTTTGACACTGTTTTAAGGTACAATGTTTCTGCTTTTTTTAATATCCATTTTAAAATAAGCTTTTATCGCGCAGCGCTGTGAAATAATTAATTATATAGGCTCGCGAAACATTAATTCTTAAATCTAATAGCAATTTTATTTAGCATTAATTTTGACATTGTTTCTAAAAAATCATTAATTTAAAAAGTGCTGTTATATGATTCCTTCTTAAATTTCATTTTTTTGAAACTTTTAATTTTCGACAATTTAAAGATGTTAAACGTACGTAATATACTTGCAGAAATTAGAAAAATTAAAATAAATATTCTTAATATATTGTCAAAAGCTTTTTGATATAAATTTAATCGCCAAACAGGAATAAAATAGTATTATAATATATTTATCAGCGTGTATACATTTGCATAAGTAATCTGCAACATTTAACATCACGTTCATCAAATTATATAATTTCCCAACAAAAAAGTCGCTCGCACGCATGCATAATGTTGTAAATTACTGTAAAACATTAAGTCACATTATTGATTTACTTACAGCACTACTAAAACATAAAATGTTGTTCAAGGATTGACGAAATTATTCCGTACAAATATTATCCTCATTTTATATCTTGATATAATAGTTTACAGCTGTCCGATCGATCACACGCGTATTTTTGACATGTACATGCAGATTACGTATAATAATAAGTCTATAAATATAATAAAATAAATATATATGTATATATATATATTTATAAAAAAACCTTAGGAATATTTTATGAAGGAAATAAAGTTCGAAAATGTGTAGATGTTTCCAAATTGTAAATGACTTTACTAAAATAATTTTATGCTCGCATTTTGTCATATACGTATCTTGGTATCGCGCAATTGACTTAGCTGATTGGTTTACGCTGTTTATGAATAAATTCCAAATGTGTTATTCGAGATAGAGATCGAAAAATTCATTCATCCTTTTAAAGCTATTTTAGAGCACATTAATCGAAGGGCACGTAGGAATTAATTCAATTAGTATACACAAGTTATGTACATGTAAGAAAATGTGTAATGATTTTTGTAAATGTGTTAGATTGAACAAAGAAAGTATAAAAATGGCAGACAATAAAAATCTCGGTCTCTATTCACATCACATATTTGGTATTAAATACCCCAGTTCAGTCATTTGTCAGTCCATAATTGATACTAAATATAAGTTTTATGTCAAATAAAATTCTAACATCTAATGACTACGTAAAAAAACCGAAATGCTAGTTTAATTCTACTAGTATAATATGTTATGTTCTTTCACCGATCGATCGCACAGTATAATCGTTTTATTTTCTTAGTGCATTGCAGTTTTTGAGTAATCGTGTCCATCTGTCTGTCGGCTAATTATAGGTATTTAATCTTTGAAATAGGCCGCGTATAAATGAGCAGAAGGAACGTTAAGTAATTAATCGGTATAATAAAGTATTTTCCGGAATAGCGGAAAGAAAGAAATATTGAGATTCATACATCATACTCTTCGAACTGTTTAAACATATAACATACCAGTAAATCTTTTACTTTTTTTGTTTTTTTAAATACTTAAATTACTTAAATTAAAACTGTATTTAAATTAATACTTCTTTTCGATTATATATGATTACACATATTTCTCATAGATGTTTAAATCGACGATTATTCTTTCGTATTTTGAAGTTTGTATTTACGAAAGAAGCTCGCGTTGATTGGTGCACTCTAAAACTAATCACAAAGGTGCGTCAATCGGGAAATACCGAGTGTATAGAAAATTCCAACGAAGTTGATTAATTCATTCTTTATTCCAGTAGTAGGATATATCATAAACAGCTGGTAAAAGTATTCAGCTTTTTCATGACACGTGAAAATCAAAAAATAGACCTTGTATCCTTATTTCTGTCTCGATTATAATTATTTCAATCCTGAAGAGTATAAAATAGTCGGCAACATAATAATAAAATTCAAATTTTTAATGTAATACATCGATCATGTTAAATCGTGAAGAACAGAGTTTTAAAAGTTATTTAAGAAAAAAGTTAATCTTTTAAATTTGTTTTCACGAAGTTTATAATAAGATATGAAGAACAAAAATTCTTACCGAGTCTATTAGAAGTAAAAAGATATTGTTAAATGCCTCTTTTATACCGTTTAGGATTACATTTATGTCGCAGCTTTAGTTTCACTACTCCGTTTTTGTGGGTGGCGAAGAACCAGTAGCTGTAACGGATTTCTCATTTGACGATACGGGTAAAGCCTTGAGAATCGCATGTACTTCTTCTGCCACAGCCATCAGGACGAATTCAAACTGTTGTTTCGTAGCAACCATATTAGGTCTTTGATCCCTAATATGCTCCAGAGTAGCGGCAATATCGATCTCTTTCGCTCCCTTTATCATACGATTTAGAACCATGTCAATCAAACAGTAAGTACCAGTTCTTCCAGCTCCATTACTATAAGATGATCAAATATAAAATTATATCGATGTGAATAATTTAAATAAGTACAGAAATATACGCTGAAAGGTAGATATGGCGACGGCAGCTAGCGAACGTGACTTTATTACAACGTCGTGTGCGTCAAGTTTTACATGCATCGCATGTATACATATACCGCGCCGACCGGTTTGCCGATGACTGATTTTTCCCCGTTATCTCATCCCTTGCCTTTGCCGCCTAGGATTACGTACGCTAGCCGCTTTCGCCGCAGAAAAAGCTATATCTGTCCTTCGGTATATACCTACCTGCAATGTACGACTATCGGACATGATCTACCACGATATGACTTATTAACTTTCCTAGAAAAAAAAAAAACAAAATAACATGAAAAGTATTAAATTTATTGCACATGATAAAAGACGCACTTGAAATATGCATATTGTATTAAACAACATGTATAATATGTTCGTTTCATTGTAAAATATTAATAAAACAATTTCATACAAACCTACGGAACTCGAGCAGAGCCTTCGTGGAATACGGAACATTGTTTTCTGGCCAGGAAAGGAAGTGGAATTGCGTGACAGTGCGTGTCTCACAAGTGCGTAGATTTTTCAGATAGAAGGAACGCACTAAGTAGTCATCACACCAAAAGTGCTCCGACACTAAATGAACCTCATAGATATGGTACAGTTCCGATCCCTCTTCGGGCCAGTAACGATGGCACATGGCATTTCCTTCCTCGGTAAGTCGCGTCAACATCACAATCACCACGCTGCCTTGTTCCCAAACCAATTGCCAGAAATCAGCCGTAGTTTGCGGTAATGGTCCTTGTGTGGCTATATAAGCTGGATTCCGAGGATCATGATCCGTCTGCGATTAACATACGATATTAGAACTATAACGTTGAGGAAATAAATCGATAAACTCTCTCTCGTTGTAACACGATAAATTAAATTAAAGTTTTATATTTTTGTAATCGATTAAACTGATCGCACTCCGTGTCTGTAAAGAAAATCTTGATCTTTTTTTTTATTGATCAAAAACAAAAAAGGTTTAAAGCATAAGTTAGGTATCTTTAATCATGTCAAACAACGTGCTTCATTAAATTCCTTATCGCTTTTTTTTTTAACTCATGGTATATAGACACGATTACACGAGCTAAATATATTGCTGCATCACATTATTAATTGTGCATGTTAAAAGATATAAAGCTCTTACTCGATAAAACATGCCAGTTCGTTCGTTTACGATGCATTAAAAAACTGCAAGCGTCAGCCTTACAAACTGCAAACGATTTTACGATTTCTAAACGGCCAACTTGACATGCCCATCGACTGAGAAACTTACCCACTTCTATTTATCGTATATATTGCGATGTGGCAGCCAAAAAATCGAATGTTGTACGTATGTCGGCAACGTTGTTGTAAAACATTTTCGAAAAAAAAAAATGCATTCAAGCTTCAGAAAGATATAAGTATTGAAGGAAAAATCTAACAAAAAATTTACATCCGAAAGAGAGATAGACATGTATATATACTTACAATCGTGGAAGCGTTTATGTAGTCGGAATTATTGGCGTTCGCAAGATCGTTCAGAACTATTCGAGAGTGATCGTAGGGAAGAGCCGCGCCAAGACGATTCTGTTTAACGTTTGCCTCGTTCTCTGCAATCTCCGTAGATGAAGGATCTGCTTCGTAAGCACACAATGCCGCCCATTCTCGATCCAAGCGATCCTTGTTCTTCAAATGATCTTCCATATAACTCTGCAAATGTGAAATTCATTAAAAGCGAGAAGTACAAACCCAACGATTCAAGTTGGTCAAGTAACGGAAAGTCTCGAACGTTATATTAAAAATTTATTTTTGTTTCCAAGCTTTTTTATTTTAATATTTTTGTATTGTGCTTACAAGAACCATATGACCGGTCGATATGTCCATGTTAGAGAGAGTAGGTTCTTCGCCCCAGGAAGACGTGCTAGAGCGATGGGAAGGTAGATTAGAGTATTCATTATCGCGCGATAAGCTGGTAATGCGCTGGGACTCTAATTTTTCATTCGGTTGTTTCGCTTGCATTCTCGCTCTGCATAAATCTTGATAATCCTTAGATGCTTCTGGATCTGGAGTAGCTAGTCCGGCAAGCTTTGCTCGATATTTGGCATGGCGACGTGCAATTATCAGTGTAACTATTGCGGCTGCGACCGCAGCCGCAATTCCAGCAGCTACCAACGCACCGAATAAGGTGGAACTCATTCCATTTTGTTTCACTTCTAGGACAGCTGGTAACTTAAGCTGTAAAATAAACACTTTTATTACCGATATTGGTAATATTATATTTTATTTAATAATTACTTAATCAGTGTATTTAGCAAAGTTAGGAAAAATGTAAATTTATTATAATACCTTGTCGCCTATACCTGCTCGAATAACATTAATTCCTAGCTCATTTTCTAATTTATCACGTATGCTACCTAAAGTAAAATATATTTTATTTTAATAAACAGATTTGTTTGTATTAAATTTTATGCAGTTCATATTTTTATTAAAATTTTTTTATTAAAATTTAATTGTGTTTAAAGCAAAAATTTTAGTAAATTATTATACCAATGCTGTTAGCAACCATGGTTGAATTGTAGTTTTTCTTATTTGGAACAACTTTGAATGTTACTTCCGCGAGGCCTACCCGTGTGTCTTTTAATGTTCCGGGAGGTAATTCCAGAAGTTTTTCAACCTGAAAATTTATATTCAAAAATTTAAGTTTAAAATGCTATTTATAATTAATATATTTCTTAAATATTTCAAATAATTGCACTATTGTACCTTACCTCATCAACTACATGTTTTCCTTCCAACCATTCATGAAATCGCTGCTTGAATTCGATGTAGACATAGTCTAAGTCGACATTTTTGTAAGTTTCTGACATATCATCGCTCATTTTGTTCGCATCACTGTGTAATTCTTTCTTAGTCAATGGTATATATACTTCATTATTCTACAATACGATATTGTTGTAATATCTACAATCTAATAAGCAAAGTATCAATTTTATTATACTCACGTCTTGATCATCCGTGTCGGAATAATCTTTGCCAAGAAAGGCTGTAAAAATATAAATGCTATATATCGAAATAAAAAAAAAATAGCAGTTTTATAAATTGTGCTTTTAAAATTAGGCTGTTTAATTTTTATTATTTTATAAAATATCATCACAAATCTATAACTAATACATTTCTATAATTTGTTTGATTTGGCGCCTCATTTATTAGAAGTACCATTTTTTCGATCATTGATTTTGAACATTAAGGCATTAAAAGCGTTAAAAAACGTGTGGTTGACTTACTATTCGGAGATTGAGTTTTAAATGCGTAATTATTTGTCGAAAACGGCGGCCCAGGTTTCTTAACATCTAAGCGTTCTCTGCGTTTAAAACCAGCCAACTCTCGCCTCCATAAAAATGTATCCAAATCATCGTCATACATCTCGTCGTTTGTTGCCTCTGCGTCGGGTGTAATTTTGTAATTCGTAGGTCGTACGATCCCTCCCTCAGTGTACATTTCGTGTATTTTCGGAGAAATATCCTCACTAGGTTTTTCGATCTCTGGCCTCTCCAGGTTCTCTTCATCAATTTGGCTATTCTCGTAGTCGAAATCATCGCTTTCGATCGCCGTTTTATCAGCATTCTCAACAGAAAATTCGTCATCAGTGGGTTGCTTTCGATGCTTGTACTTTCTGGAGAATACTTTCTCATATTCCCTATCATTTGTCTCGTCATCGGAAGACGTCGACTCCAATAATGTGTAATCTGACGACTTTTCATTCGGCAAGAATTCAAAATCATTTTTAGACAAAAGTTGTGTGTCATAAGAATTCATGTAATCATCGGGCAATGTCTCATCTGTCAAAGTATTTTCAAGTGAATGATCTTCGATAACATCATTTTTATAATCATCGATGATGCTAAATCGACGTGTTCTGGGCGGATAAAATTCCTCGCTAATGCCGTTCAGTGCTTTTCCATACACATCGTTATATTTTTCATTGTTGCTCGAAGCTCGATCGTCCTCGTCGTTATTCCATTTCGTGTATCCAGATCTACAAATGCATTTTAAAAGTTTTAAGTGATTACTTAGAATAAATTCTTTTTATACCAAAAATCTAAATTTATTTGTAATGTTAATATAAAAAAAGATTTACTTGTCCTCGATGTTTGTGGGACGATATAGAACATCGGCCAAATTATTTTCAGGGTTTTCATCATAGTTCGTAAATGTTTTCAATATAGTGACCGGAATTATCTGAAAAAAAAAGGTATATAAATGATATAAATTTATTTCTATGAAATATTGCAATTAGTTACGTATTTTTAAAAAATAATTACAATAATGTTACCGGAAAACTATATCATCAGTACGTGATAAATTACAAATAGTACTAACTTCGTCAAGTTCACCTCGATCATCTGAACGTGATTTCTTCAAGTACTCGCAGAGTTGAAAATCACGACGATTGCTTTGCCTGAAAAATATTTTTAGAATCTGTGTTATAAAGTATATTGATCACATGTAACGTTTTTAAAATCTATATTATCTATAATTATAAAAAATCGTTATTAATTATTAGTAAAACTTCTTGGTTTCTGTGGATTTACACACATTCCGGTTTATCATGAGTTATAATTACAATTTAAATAAAAAGATGTACCCGTAGCGGAGATTATGTAATAGGGTTTGCACAATACATTGTGTAAAAGGGTGCTTCCATTGATATCCTTCAGATTCCAGTCTCATCAATTCCAGTTTTACTGACTGCAGTAGCTCCAGGTCACCGAAATCGAGATTATATCTGCGCGGTCAAGAACAGGGTCATAAAGTATTATACTGTAATATCGCATTGATTATGTATCATACATACATTTTATACGTCGATCACACTAAAATGCTACGTAGGTGTACTACAATAAGGATGATAAAGATAAAATAAAGAGACCGTTTGACGACCCGATTATAAGATTGATTGATTGGAAAGAAGATTCAATTTCGCTTGATTTATTTATATTGCGTTCATATGCACATGTCTCAGAGTGCATTTAAGATATAGTAGACACTTTAGTGTGAATAATTTATACATAAAAAAAAACTTACCGATATAAATCGTTATTCTCTAAATTCGTGTATCGAGATATACATTTTCCGAACGCCAGATCTGCAAAATAATAAAAACATAAATGTGTACGAGCGTATGAGTTGTTATTAACATTAGTGATTAAAATAAATCGTGAAAATAGTTACCGTCAAAACATTTTTCGGTGACGGGATTACATATATCCTCACTAAATAGACATCCTGCAAAGAAGAAGTAGAATATACAAACATCTAAAATTATACCAAGACCTAAGATAAACCACACACGAGATGTGGAATCAAATATTGAATATGTACGTAGGTGTGCGGGTTTATATGTAACTAACAATTAATTTGAATGTCGTATGTATAATTCCACGTATGTGAATTAAACGCAAATTCGAGCACGCATCCTACAAGATCAGGTAAATACTTTGATACAAGTATGCCACTTGATCTCATTTTGCTTCGTAAGGGTTCGCTTATGAGGCAATTGACCGCATTTGCTGCATCATATTTCGGTTTGAATAATATATATCATATATTATAGTACTTTACAGAGTGTAATATAATGTTTCCTTCCATAAATAAACTCTAGGTTCTATTATTTAGAAAACTTTTCGAGCTAGGACCACGTATGCTGAAATACTTGACATTTTCTAATTCTGTTAAATAAATTAATCAGATACGTATCTGCCACGAGTTTACAGTGAATGTAAGTATAAGAAAATTAAAATGTACATTAGCATATGCGTTTTAATAATAATAGTAAAAGGGTTGCTTAGAGCGCGGTGTAAACAAAGGGTAGGAAAGAAAAGTATAGGGAAAAGAACACATAACAGATAAGGGCTATATTTGAGAGAGCGAAACAGTGTAGTGACATTATACGCGTACGATAGAGAGATCTCGAAGCTCACGAAGGCGGTGGCTGCGTAGGATGAACGGTTCGATAACAGGCGAGTTGCTGCCGTGGGCGAAAATCGAACACCTCCCTTCTTTCCTTCATCCCTTCTCTTTCTATCTCTCTCTTTTTCACTTTATAAATGTGCACGCGCATGTGTAACGGCAAAATATAACAAACTATTGCCGAATTTAGTTAGAACCAATCGGTCTAATTTTTTTTGACAACTTTTGCCCGATATCACCTATTATGATCAGTATTTATAATTATTACGCAACGTTATTTTAAGATTTAAGTGGCATTTAAAGATGCTAACATAAATCTGTAATTAGTCTTTATTTAATTATAGAAAAAAAATAGAAAAAAAAAAAAATAAAGGTAGGCCTGATACGTAAGTTGGTCTTAGCTGATTAAAGTTTACCAGAAAATTAGAACAATCGACTCTTAGAGTCAATTTGCTTAACTCTTAATACCTAACTTTTGCACTTAAATTTTTATTATGGTTTATCTAACGTATGCTATTATTTGCAGCTAAAATTGTCTTAATTAAAACTTTATTTGCGAAACTAAGAAAACCCTTTGATCTTTAATATATAAATTTTTTATTTCACGGTATCGTGTATCAATTTTATCCTTCAGCGATATCAATTCAATTTGTTTCAATCTCTTTACTGTAAAAATAAATTAATACACTAAAAATATATGGATAAATCAAATCAAAATTTTTTTGCCAAGAGCTTCTTTATATTTTCACAATGTAATTTTGCACCGTTATTACGCTTGATATCGATATTCTTTCTGTTAGGTTTTACATTTCATTTATCTCAAATTTGGAATCGCTTTTTATTCGGCTTAATTTTTCCTCACAATTTATTAAAAAAATTTTTTTTAACTTTAAAGACATGAATCATTACTGTAATTAAAAAAAGCGATCATTGTTGCAACCGCTATATATTTTTGTAATGTAAAATTCGACCACATTCATAAAAAGGTCAATATCAACATGTGAGCTCAAGCAATGAATTTATATAAAAAACATACTTAAAGAGTATCTCAAGAGCAGGAACAGAAAATCAATGAAGATCGACGACCGTAATCTCGACTTCTCCTAAAAGTGCGCTGGGAATATCGCGAGAGCTTTCCGCTGACGTCAATCGTTGATACCACAAAGTGGAAATGGTTGTGCAACTTGCAAATCTACTCTGTAACTTTCTTCCCTCATTGAACAACAGTTAAGCTACTGTTTCAAACGTACATAGTGCGCGCACACACATGCGTCTCTACACACGTACAAAGATTAAAATTAGATTGATCAAAGACTTGTTATCTAACTTGAGTTCTCCGCAAATTCCTTCGAATCTTTACCTACAGTGTTTTAATTAATTCAATTTTTCTTTCGCTACGGTGTTATACAACATTTTGACAAATGTATTTTTCAAAATAGTCGTCGTAGTTGTAATTTAATCAATATACAATAAATTAATTCCTGTGTGTTTTTAGCACTGATATTCGCTAACTTTTTCTTGTACTTTTTTATCTTTTTTTCTTTCTTTTCGACGTATTGTTGATCAATAAGCGCGCTTTCATAAACGAAGGCGAAACAGCATGGTACTTGCAGAAGTATAATGTCACGCGTGAAGTTAATAGGGCGTCAACCACATTGGGGCGTATCATGCGATCGATGTTAACACTTAAATGTGAACGCTCAAGTATCGTTGAAAATATCGATTGAATAAAGAGTGAATGATAAAGATTAAATGAAATGTTTTATATTGCGCTTAAAAAAGAATTTTCCGAATATATGTTAATCTAAATATGAATTAAAATTATAAAAATATATTTGAAATTCAGACAAAGCTTAAAAGTTTTGAAAACTCTTTAGTATTTTATTTAAAAAATTAATAAATAAATGTTTACGGACGTTAAAAGTTTCAAATAAATTTGCTCAATTTGATATACTATATAATATTAAAACCAATTATATCAGCATAACAGCAACAGAGGTGAAACTCCACTTCTCATTAGCTTTGCTGATTTGTATGTCTCTATTATGTTCAGCGTGCCGTTATATCTATGGTACATATCTACCAGCCTTTGTTTCGTATTGTCGCATTTGCTACCCATGTACCTTCGTACATGAGCTTCTTACACGTTGATTGCACTGAATGTTATAACAAGTGATTCGCAGTATCGAGTGAAACGTTCAACGTATGATACATTATATTTCCTCTTTTTCAAAGCCTCGCTTATCGGCTCTGAGAGGAGACATAAAGTTCGTTCGCTTGCTAATTGCAAAGAAATCAAACGATTTTCCAACCATCAAAAGATTTACGAGATGTTTCTACTTCCTGAAACTTTTAACTGGCTTGAGAGATTGAAATACGTATCCGTTCGAAATTGGAAACTTTATAAAAGATAATAGAAACAGAGCGTTCACATTTTGTTTAAGAACTTACTAAATAAAAAAATTAATTAAAAACAATAAAAGCCACTAGTTATCGCATTCGCATAATGATATTTAATTATACTCACCGACGTTGTTATCTGCCAGAACAATAGCGTGATGGAGGATACAGATCACCAACAGCTCCACCAAGCCTCCTTGCCACCGTTTAAGGCCCATAGATATCTCTATAATTATAAATTCATATACTTAATATCATTCTCTACTTATAAAAAAAAGAAAGATATTTTCACAAGTAAATAATATGTATAACGCATTACATGGTATAGTATTTCGGATTTTATTTGTTATGATTAAGTATTGTAACCTCAAGGGAGACGAAAGATAAATTCTATCCTATTCTATTCCATTTAAACTAGTTTTTATTAACAATATAGTTTTTAAAGATAATCTAAGCCTAAGCTTAAGCCATCACCGAGTGCATCGTCCTAGAGTACAGTGCCCGCACGCGATTTAATATAAGTCCAACAAAAACTAATGTACAGAGACATTACTTACGTCAGTCAATAATTCGATTGCAATCGACAGTAATGATATAAGTACCTTTTAGAAACTAAAAAAAAAAAAAAAAATAATAGATATTTATTGTATAATAAAGTCAAACAATAGTAAAGAATAAAAAAATTCTTTATAGGTGATCGATTCTTTTCAATAGCATTTGCATATTTTATCTCCGGGTGTGCACGTAAGCAATGTCATGAAATCATAAAAGATAAGAGTATAAAAGCGTAAGAGATCCGACAAAGAGATTATAGATATAAAATCCTCTGATATTTCACATCCTTATTTTCATCCTAAATCTATATCTTTCTCTTTATAACGTCTTAGTTCTAGAACACCTGCTCCTTTCTGTGCTTATTTAAATTTATGTGTCTCATAATTGAAACTCTTAAGTCATTCTTCTTTATTAGAACGTGGTAGAGCGGCATCACATACCTCTCATCAAAGTTCAAATGTCTCTTTTGAAAAATATACAATAGTAATGGAATCTTTCATTCATCTTTCTGAAACTCATTCACCTGAAGCGTTCAATGAGCAATGTAAATACAATAACATGCATGAAAAATCCACTAATAAATCAATTTTTTTAGACGAAGTTCAGACAAGATTCAAGCTTTCTAAAACAGGCAAAATAAAAATACGAGACATACGTTAAAAAAAAAAAAAAGAAGAAAGGGGAAGAAAGAGATAAAAAGAGACAAGAGGGGAGAGAAGAGGGAGAGAGGAGAAGAAAGGAGAAGGGAGAAAGTGAAAAAGGTATCGTCGAGGGTGGAATGCAAATTTGTTCTCACCTGAATGTGACGCAGCGTAGCCCTTTTACAGCCTGTGGCACATTCTGCGCGTCACCGGGAGAAGTCACGGCTGCCACCGTCCTGCTTCGCGGGTGGAAGCGACGTTTACTACTTGGCCGTCTTGGCTGTCAAGTCCTGGACCATGACTCCGAGAAGAACTGCCGGTTCTGCCGCAGCGATGGCACTGACTGGAAAGTGACGGGATGTTGAGGAGGAGGTACAACAGGCGGCGGCGACAACGCGCAGGGCGTGCGTCGTCGGATTTTGAAATCGATTGCACCGCGCCGCCGGGTACTGGGCCAACGAAGACGTAGAATGTGAAATAAGGTGAGGGCAAGAGGAGAAATAACGAAAGCGAGAGAAAGAGAGAGAGAAAACGACGGGAGAGAGACGGGCGATATCGGTAATGACAAAAAGTTGGCGAGTCTGCGAAATAAAATAAATCAACGCGTTAAAGTAGATAAATAAATGATGATTATTCATTAACGAAGCCGACACAATAATTAAATATGACATTCTCCATTAATAGAAAATATTTCTATCGTCCAGAAAGGATGAGAGAGACGCAGAAAGAAATAATAACCGGCAAATATGGCGCACTAATGGCATATACTATATTATTATGGCGGTATCGTTATATACATATTATATATATGTATATATAGTATATATACGTATTATATTCCTATATAATGCGTATACCTCAAACGATAGGTTTCCTAAGAAATAGTAAAAGATATCGCGTGTGAAAACCGATACGATCGTCGTTGAGAAGCAGGACGAAGGACTCTTGGAACTCACGTTGCGTCGTTGGAAAGGTTCCGGTCTGATATCGATTAACGAACACTTGTTGCGAACGAGTGGAGAGCGCGAGAGTAAACACAGGTTATCTCCTTCTCTTTCTCTCTCTCTCTTTCTCTTTTTATACTCTATGCTCTAAGAGGCCCTCTAGGGTGTCCAAAATGGCGAAGATAACCGCGAATAAAAAAAATTTTATTCGTGGCTGTAATATACACTCACTTGTTCATCTACGCAGTGCTGCCAGCAGAGCATTTATTGTTAGCAGGACCTCTGGAGGGGCTCAGGTAAGCATGCATCTCTGACAATCTGTGCGTATTGCGTGCACGAACGACAAACGGTGCCGTCGTCAGTTTCGCGGTTGCGATTAAACGATCGAACGATGTCCTCGGGACCGCGTAAACGAGTGCATCCATCATGTTCTCGTAGCAGCACGCACCAGATCTACCTTTCTTGATACAAAACGGTCATCAGGCCTCTTGGTCTAGGGGTATGATTCCTGCTTTGGGTGCAGGAGGTCCCGGGTTCAAATCCCGGAGGGGCCCGATATTTTTTTTTCCCCTCCTTTGTTTTTCGAAATCTTCAGTCGTCTACTGGATGCGGTTGAGAGAAGAATCTGCAAAGGTAATTTATAAAATTGTCTCAGGCTCATTTCGGTGCAAGTTCTTATTAAACTAATCGACGATTAATTTTTGACGCTACCAATAGTATTTCTGTTGGTTATGGCACTTCTGCAACAAGGCCGGTTGAGATGCCGTTGGCAGTACTGGATCCGTTAATCGTCCATTAGTTCAATCGCAGCTTGGTCGAGGTAGCTGCTCGCGATATTCGTGTCTCTAAAATTTCACTACTCTTTCTAATCCAGTTGTAATCCGACCCGCGCTTAGGTATCGTTAATCTCGCTTAAGGTTTGCAGCCTATTGGAATCTATAAGCTTTCCGTCTTTTTATATTAATTTTTGTTTTTATTTCAGGTGTCATCCTTCTGGATCGGTGTTTGTCTAATCTCATAAAAAAGGATCGTCGTAAGTCTGCTCACGGGCGATCTCGAGACTGTATTTAAAAGGCCATAGAAACGACTGCACGGAGTCTTAAGATCTTAAGAACTTGAAACGATCTGGGACTGTAAGCTCGGACTATAAATAGCCGGCGTTAGAAAGACTGATAAAGGTAAGATGAACGTGACAGCCAGCATTTCTCTCTCTTTCTTTCCCCTTTCGCCTTCTTCCCTTCTCCCCTGTTTTCGATGATCACACGTTTGAACGTAGCAGGGTTGAAGCAGCGCATCTTCACGGGAGAGCCGTGGTATCGGAACAGCTGACGACACCTGACCGCGATTAACAGCAACAACAGCTGACAATAATCACAGCTGACACGGAGTATAGCGACATCGGACGGTATCGGGAGGCACCGGGCGGGTACCAGGCGACGGTGGAGGCGCCAGGCGGCGGCGCGTCAAGCGCATGCTTGAGTTCCTCGATGGTCTGGCAAAAACACAGCTGGTCTACGGTCCTCGAAGCGAGCTGACGTTCGTAGCGGCTATCAATGTGATATCCACGAATTCGCCACCGACCTGTCGGAGCCGAGGGCCCAGGCTCGCGCGAGCGTGCGGGCAAGCAGCACGTATTGGACCGTCGATCGCGCGACTGTCACCCGTAGTGAACGGCGTCCGCCCGATGTAGCCCATCGACGTAGCCCGATGTAGCTTGGAGAACGGAGACGCGTGCTACCACGAGGATCCTTTCCTGGGCTCGACCTCGCCTCGCTGGGATACGCTGGACGGAGTGTCCCACCTCGACGCGCCCATATCGTGAGTCTCGCATTTAACCTACGTAGACGTAGATCACGCGCCTTGTCCCTGAGGAGTCTCGCTTCTCCTAACCTTACGCACTGTCGCCTGCAAGATTCGGGTCGCGCGTGACGCGAAATCCCGTTTCGCCGAGCACCGTCCCGGGAGCTTAGCGGCCCCCTGCATCGAAATCGCTCGAAAAGTCGCCGCGCGTCAGCGGGCCTCTTCGTCAAATCTCCGCATCGCGCGATTCCACGCCGTTCTCTCGCTTCCGTCTTTCTACAGAGCTGCTACCCCGCGCTCCGCGAAACCGCCGTTTTCCATGATCTCGCCACGGGCGTACGCGAAGCGCGATACGAGCGTAATTTTTTTTTTTTTCCGCTCTCGTCTTATCTCTATTTGACCTGAGCGAGCTGCTCTTTTTCTCTCAGACGAGCGAGCCGCGCGATTTCCATTTATGTCATTACCTTGAACCGTCGTGTTCGTTTTCGTTATCATTTTTTGTTCATTTTTGCTTATTTTCACTTGTAAGAAGGTGACGAAAGAAGTTAGAACCATTCTCTTGACGTAGGCGAAATAAGAGAATGGTCCGTGCTACTTGAATTTTCCAAATTAAGAGAGATATTCTAGAGTGACCCTCAAGTAGCACGCTATTCTGGCCACTCTTCCTCTTTGCTCGTAGCTCGGTATCTAATACGTTGAAAGAATTTGTTTTCACGATAAGTCAGACATTAAGAAACGTTAATATAAAAAATTTTGACGTTTTAGAACGGTGTTACGTTGTGTTTCAATAGAGCAGTTTTGTACGGACGTTATTTCTGTATCAATTTGCTCATTATTATAGACGGTGGAACGATAATTTTCTGAAAGCTCGTGAATTTTTAGAAGTCTATTACGAATCTGGTCGTTTTATTTTAGTTTCATGGCCGTATGAAAATAAAATAAATATTAATATTAATTTAAAGTTTCCGTGGCATATCAGATAATTGCGTGTGCTCGGTTCAATCAACGAGAATTCAATGATGGAAAAAACACGCTAAAAATAATATTCTCGGTGGGAGGGAATATTACTCGCACGTATACGTATATCGTGTATCACGTCGGCTTTGTATGCAAAGTACAACCTCTCTTGGATCGTTCTAGCTTTTAATTGTAATGTCAATTAGCATAGACAGTTGACCGAAGCAGTCATCCGTTAGATTAACGCGCACAGGGAATTAATTGATCTCTTTGCAGTAGTACTTTGACGTATAATTCTGATGTATTTTTATTATATAAGGAAAAGGAGTCTGTTACGTCTAGGTTCGATATTTTCACTCGTGCAAATTAATTGCGTTTAGTTATTATTATTTTTTTAAATGTAATTATGTTTAAATTAATTTATTTTTACGTATATTAATTTTTTAATATATTCATTCAATATGTATCCAACTTCTTCTTATAATACGCGATTGGACGTGTTTATTTGGCGAGTAAGCGAGCATCGACGTGATAAACTCGTTCGGGCTGTCGATTTCGGGAGAACAAAAATCCTCCTATTGACCTCCCCTTTTTTAAAACGCGCCTTCGAAAGTTACGACTATTAAAATTGAAAGTCACGTATCGTTGGTGCGTTTCTTGATTTCAAGTAGCCGTTTCGTTATCGCGACAGTTACGTAATGCATTTCTCTCAGACGAGCGTGAACCGTGTTGCGTTTCTTAATGCGGGTGTTGAAAAAAAGAAAAATTGGGCGTATCAGTTACACACGGTTCCTACCAGCTGGGTAAAGAGACGTGTCGCCCTGAGGCGACGTCGGGACGGCATCGCGGCAGGGAATCGTTCTGTTTAAATAAATATCGAACGGCAAGGGATTTCGAGGCGCATCTGCGGCAGAATCCGTAGCGAGAAAGAAACTGACGTTTGACGGCAATATAAAATTGATATGAAACGTATGATGGATGATGTCACACGGTCCTCGCATCTATCTGGCGTCAAAAGTCATTGCGCCATCCCTCTCTATCTCCCTTGATTAGATTAAATTTAATTAAATCGTTTCGGAGCGCGCAATAAGAATTCCTCTCGTTTACTTCTTATTGCAATATTGCAGTCGAAGTGGTTCGCACACGTGTTTGCTGAAGTGCAAATTAGCGCGAAAAACAACCGTCTCTTTGTTTTTGCGCGACCGAGAGATGAAGGAGACCGGGTCTCCGCTATCGGGCGCTCTTCGTTGTAATTTTATGTGCTTTATAATTTTCGCCGCTACTGACACGAATGACGAGACCTGGATAAATTCCGCGCCGGCAGATGTAAATTTAATAATTAGATTCGTGCGTTCTCTGCACGAGGGCTTTCTATACGTGTGTCGCACCCACGCGTCGTAGGCTTTATTTGTCTTTATTCGAGTCCTGCCTGCGAAGTGACTACAGGGAATCTAATTGACGTTTGTGGAACTCGAGGTAACGATTCAAAGTTATTAATAATAATTTCTGCGTCCTTCTGTTTGCATTCCCGTAGAAATTTCAGTCCAGTTTGAAATTAATTAACCAATTTATTTGTTATAAGTTGTACGTTTTACGAACGCGTTCGTGCTCGTTTTTCGTTAACATATACATGCGAATATGTGCGTTTTGTAATGTGACGGATCCGGTCGGCACGTAATTTTGCCTGGCACGATCGGGCATAACCATCAGGAATTATAACAGCATTATATAGATCGCTTTGGATACCATCCAAGGATATCGAAGTTCCTTTATATATACTTTAGAAAAGGTAGAACTTAAATTGATTATGATGAACTCCGAGATTCGGTAAAGAGGTAGCGAAAGAAAATTTCTTAGTGAGGAATGAGGGAAATGAGGGTGAGAGTAAGGATTTTGCTGAATCACACTTGAACATCAGTCTTTGCAAAAGATCCAGCGTTGTCAGCGATGCGTTAGTAAAAGCGTGAAATATAAAACTGAGGGCTTTTACCGAATTAGAAAATATCTCTGATGGAATTTCAGAGACCTAAAGCTCTGTTCGCGAGGAGTCGGTGTAACAAAAAGTAACAGAAGTTTTGATCGAAAACGATATAAAACCTGAGTGGGACAAAGCATGCAAGTACACGTGTTAGTCATCGTTATAGCATTAACTTATATAACTTGTAGTGTCGCGTCAGATTTTTCTGCATTGCAGTACATATTTATATTGTATCTGTAATACCTATTTTTACGTACGCAGGTAGAAAGAGAGGAGATGATGGAAAGAAAACTTGACGGAATAGTAATAGAACAATTGCTTACATCGGTTTCATTAATTATTTTTATTTATTTTTTTATTTTTTACAAATCGTGAGGTGACAAAAATTTGAACGTACAATGTTATTTATGTATGCCTTTCTTACGTTACGCCTACTCTTGTCAGTAAACTGTATTATACGTACAAATGTGAGTGAGCTCGGAACGTAAAATATGGAAACATGAAATATGGACAACCCGCCTAAAGAAAAGAAATTTATTCATCTTGAAATGTAAGGCACGTTATGCTCAGATCCAGCTGATCCGAGCTGCCTGGATTCTCGTTTTTATATACGGCCAACAATCTACTGTCACGAAGGTGGGCGGTGCGATTCTCATAAGCGCGTGTATATGGCATTGTGCAACGATGAAGGTGGTGGTGATGCGGACTTTTACGCGATCTAATATCCATGGTATCGCCCAATAGAACTCGGCAATGCGAGATACGTGTTCTTCTATAATTCCAGCGCGAATTTGCAATAGCGGGTTAGCGTCGCCGTACAAATATCCGCGACACAGTTAGCTCGCTCCCAATTACTTGACGAGCGTCTTGGAAATGATCGGAGATCTTTGTCGGTTCCGTGGAAATTTGTATTTTCCGCGAAAATGAATGGGAATCGAACGTACCAACGTTGAAACGGGGGAAAAAAAAATCGAAATATCGCGCTGCAGTATCATGCGGTCTGCGGACCTCAGGCTCGCTAGGGTGAAAGGGTGAAAGGGTGACCTAGTGGCCGAGCTCCGCGCACGAGAAACTCGAAGACCTGCTTGCACGCGAGGGACCGTTCGATCTGGGCGCGAGGATGGATGGATTCCTCGGCGGTTTAGGCCGTATCACCACCGAGGGATGGGTCGGCTTTGGTCATATCTGCTAGTTTGCCGTTCGATCGATTTGCGAGCGAAACGAAGCGCACCGCAACATTCATTTCCGCATTCGTGCATCCGGATGTGCGGAAATGAGCCGTGCGCTGCCGCGTGGGATGACCATTAAATGTAAGAATTTATCATGGTCGATTATTACCAATTTTTTCGCCTTTAATTAATTAAAGAATTACCCCGTAAATTAATTTTTTTTTTTTGTAAATTCTAATATGTCGCAGACGATATTTGATTACTGAAATTGATAAAATTATCGAATGTAGTTTTACTTAAATTTCTTGTATTCTCGGTGCAAAAATTTATTAACTCGTACATTATGGGAAAAAAAAGGGAAATAAAAATAAAATAAAAAAATTGCCGATGATTTATGCCGTGCGACGTTCGCAAGCTGTTAGTGAATTCAAAGAAACGAGCGGTTCAGAATAAATGAATGAATGAATGATTGAAAATTGTCGTCTAACGGTGCATGCTCTAGTTCATTGCTCCTTGGTGTGGCTCTGGCGATTCTATGCTTCGCAATTCGGTGTACTGAGGAGTTTGCGATCATATAAATGACTCATCCATTAGTCATCGAATAAAGCGATTGGCGATCACGTGGCGATGTGTGTTTAATGAAACTTTTTATCGAGCCGAGCGTTCTCGAAGGATTGCAAAACCAGCAGAGGGACTGTAGTTAAGAATCAATTTTGTTAAGAATAAAATTAGTGCTCTCCGTAATTCATGATTCTACAAAATGATATGCTGACTTCACACGTGCACAGACACACGCGTAAACACTATCGCCAGGAAATTAGATTGGCAATAAGCACTTAAGTAAGTTCTCGTGTTCGTTTAGGATCAATAATGACTTCATCGGGACTTTTTTTTTTTTTCCTGAAGTGAAAACGCCTTGGTTTCGCACGTGGCAAATGTCGCACAGATGTTATCAGCGCTGAAACGAGTAGTCTGTTCGAGTATTAAATTTATTCGATTGATCAGTTATCTAAATGAGTTTTTCAAATTATTTTTCGCGATATTCGAATACCGTTAACGTCATTTATTATTACTTTTTCTTTCTTTTTTTTTACGGGTGATAAATATGCGAGATTTTTTCATTGTAAATCAATCGTAACTGTTTTCTACTTCATCGGTTATATATCACGAATGCATTCAGGAAGCTTGCTGAAGGATAAAAGAATGAGATAACAAAACTGCGGAAACACGTACAATTGCGGACGTATTGCGGGTTCGTTTGTTAGGACAAAACGAAGTCTTTCGTCTTTTTAGCATGGAGAAATAACTAGAATAAAAAATAAAAAAAATTAAAAAATAGGAAAAGATTCACGTTCCTGATAAATCCGCGCACATGTGTGCGCGCGGATCTTGAACAGAGCTGATCTCTCTAGAGTCAACATCGGCTCGTCTCTCTTCCCATTGAATTCTCCAGCTGGGTCCTTCCGATACCGGTTCAATTAATCAGGGTCTTTCGATACCTTGCGCTCTGCCAGTCGGAAATGCTAAAAGTCGCACCTACCGCGAATCGATCGCCAAGCCCGTGTCTATATAAACAATTTAGTATGACGTGATTTACGATAACGAATCGCTAGCATCGCGCCGCCGTATCCCTGACTTTGAATTCGTCGCCGATCTACGCTATATCCGGTCGTGTCCCTTCAATTTTTCAACGGCAGAAAATCAAGGACGCACGCGGTCGATAATCTAAAAAAAACATGAGAAAATAGCGGGCGTTTGCACGCTTGAGTTCGCCCCGCGACGAGCGGAGTAGGACACCGGTGATTACATCGTCAAACAATCGATATACCCGGCTTACATCTGATCGTCGAACGTAACTTGACGCACGACATTCCTCGATATTGCCCCGCGGCCGCGGAGGCAATTCATACATTTTGGTGTACTGGTATTTTTATATTATTTTGTAAGTTCTTCTGGTATCAGGCGCGAGACTACCTGAGACGGAACTTGCGAGATGTGCGTCGAGTTTTATCACCTCGAGCATTTTTATTTACGAGCGATAACGAAATCCACAATGAACGATAAGGCACGCGGACGCGGAGTAACGTTGGTCGTAAGAGAAATCGAGCGAGACTCGTCGAGCCTAATTATTCGCAGATGTTGCGCACTTTGTTCGAATTTTCGACAGGTGATTTTTGCCTTTTTTTTTTTTTTCCTTTCCTCAAGCGACGATTAAACTCTTTAAGTTTCTCAGAAGCGTGTCAGGCTTACGCAATCGCGAGCTCGTAATCGCTTTAGAGCGTGTAGCGGAGAGAATGACAGATTATCTAATAGAAAAGTGAAAGATCGAATCCGTTTCCTCTTTTCTCATCGGAGCCTAGTTTCACTGAGACGGGCTGAATTGCGACACGTGTCCGCATCTCGTGAAGTCCGGACGTCATGGAAAACGCGTGTAATTTATATATATGTATATCGTCTGGACCGGTCGTTGATTCGCGGTGTATGCGCGACAAGTATATCGCGCGTGTAATCGCGGCAAATACAGTTACTCTCTGGTTATCGCCGCTATAAAGATGATACCGAGTTTCCTGGCAGAAGCACCGTTTCGCCCCCCATTGCCGAATAGCCCTGACCTTTACGAAAGTGGGTTCGTTGAACCGTTAAAATCTCGAGATAACATCTCAATTCGGTATTTTACGTCTTTATGAAGCGTCTCGGTCGAATCACCTTTGTTCCCGAGTGCCCCGTTTCCCTCGAGAGCGCATCCGACGGTCTGAATTACGAATAGAAAAGAGAAGCAAGCATCGAAAGAGTCGGCGCGTCGCTGGTTAAGCACCTCGCGTTGCTAATAATGAAGCGCATGATGAGTAATTTAATGTACGTTTCAGGTAACAATGCCATCGGTGAACTCGTAATATTCGGAGCGACGTAAGGAACCAAGGGGAAGAGATAAATGACAGAGAAATGGCGTCCACCAGTGTACCAGGGCACAAGAGGAACGGTTCCAGCTCGAGTATGTTCGCGCACAAACGCACCGGGTCGGGGGGTGGTTTTGTCGCTTACAAGCGACCCGAGAGCGGCCACAGACGTGCCGAGAGTATATCCAGTGCCTTTGGCCACAAACGATCTGAAAGTGGCCACAAGAGGAACGAAAGCGGCGGCGGCGGTTTTGGCCATAAGAGGTCCGAGTCCGGTAGCAATTATCACGCCGGGCATCGGCGAAACGAGAGTATGTACGCGATGACGGGCCTCTACGCGGAGAGCACCGGCACTGGTACCGACGATAATGCGGATCCACTGCAGGCGACCGCCGGCAGACTGACTCACGACACCGTAATAAGGTGTCACAGTAGGAATCCGAGCTCTGGCCTTGTGGATCATAGGTAAGGCTTCGCCGAAGGGCACGGCGATTATCTTACCCGAGTACATTAACCGCGTTAGCCCTTCAGTGAAATCAATCATTTTCCTGCAAATGCCATAAACGAGACGTAATTACGATTTAATCGCACAGAACCGCGAAAGACAGCTTGTTGGAAAGTGAGAGCAGTGCTGACCATGACACATTTAGCCGTCAAATACCTCACCTTTTTTTTTTTTTTACCTATATGCTTTTTTCATTCGAAAATCTAGTCGAACTGGTAAATGAAATATATACGCGTTGTATAACCAGAAAAGATTGACGTAGCGTTGGCATATTTGCTGTACCTTTAACACTTGAGGGGAAAAAAGGAAAAAAAAAGAGATAATATACTTCTGTCAGTTTTTAATTTTAAATGAATTTCGGTTTTAATTAATTCCTTTTATCACATATGATCTAACTTGACGTGATTAATTAACATTGAATTTATAAATATCGCGCATAATTTAATTTTCAGCTTTATTTACCTTGTTCTTTTATTTTTCAGAGATTTTATTATCAAGTGTCACAGCAGAAATCCCAGTGCTTCGATAGTAGACAGGTAATGTTAATCTATCGTATATTTCTTTATCTATTTTTTATCATCATTATATGTATATTACGCGGTACTTATCTCAAAGAAACGGCAATTGTAATAAGCCGCATTCTTTTTTCTTTCTTTTAATGTGGTCAACGATACTCAATTTGCATAGATCACATTATAGTCTTTCTCTTTTATTCGCCGCGCATGATTCAGCTTTTCTTTCTGAACTCAATATTTAAACAATATTTATCTCTTGTAATTACTCATTGTCCTGTTATATTTTTTTTAATGTTCTTTTTCTTTGTTCTCCTTGAATATTCAGGGCGGAGAAGGAGAGGGCGCAGACTCCACCATTTAATCCAGACTCCAAGGACTGTGGGATTTTAAGTTGTAGGCCGGCCTTTATTCAAAGATTTGCTGGAATAAAGGTACGCATACGTGTACACGCGCACACATATATTTATGTGTGTATCTATGTATGCACACCCACGCAGACTGTGCGTATTTTTCAAGAATAACTGCTAAATGTGAACAAATTTTACAGCGGTAGTATGAAAGCATTTCTCACACGTTAAATTGTAGTGAGCAATGAGCAAGCGATGCGGTGAACGCGAACGTACAAAGCAGGCCTTGTGTGATTCATCGCGCGTATTCAAAAGGACGTGCAGTCCGTCCTGTTAAAACTGTACACGAAGTACACAGAAATATCGATTACAAATCATTGATACGGTATCTCGTGTGAATACACATGTGCGTACATCACTTGATTTGACGCGAAATGAAGAGATTTATGGTCGATGGAACATTTCTGCATTTTACAATTTTTTTTATATGCGCGCAAAGTGTTATTACAAAAATATTCGTGTGCATACATATGACATTTGTACAGTTTTTTATTTTTATTCTTTTTGTTTAAATATAACTCTGTTGATTACGATTGCATTTTTCAGATATTGCAATCTAATCTAATAAAGTAATAAATATAATAATAAAAAAAAAATATTTTGTGTCACTCAAACATGTGTAATGATTTCAGGTGTTCGTATTTCTCCTGTCGTTCCTCGTTACGTTACAACAAGCACTTAGCTCAGGTTACATCAATTCTGTGATAACAACCATAGAAAAAAGGTTTGAGATCCCGTCCAGTCTTTCGGGCCTCATTGCGAGCTCTTACGAAATCGGCAATGTTATCACTGTCATTTTTGTCAGCTATCTCGGCAGTCGCAGACATATACCCGTATGGATAGCGATAGGTATAATCTCCGTTTTATTTACTCTTTCGTTTTTATGCCTACGCAAGTCTAATATTGGCTAGATATAAATTTTAACGCATATTTTATATCTTTCAGGTGCAGTGATAATGGGATTGGGATCAATGATCTTTATGGTGCCACATTTCACAGCAGAACCGAACTTGACGACAACGGCGAACCATTCCAGTTCGGATAATATCTGTCGCGGAGTATCATTACGCGAACAAGATATGGGTTTAGGTAAGTATTCATTATTTTACCGATTTATGTTTTCAATTTTAATATACGTATAATATATATTAATAATGTAAAAAAAAAACGTAAAGAAAAAAAAACTAAGATTTATTAATTCGAAAATTTGTCTAGGTCGGCTTTCATCTGGATTATCCTCACCTCCTTTAGCACCGCATAATAATTTGAGAGGAGACAATTGTATACAAGGATCTCCTTCTACAGCCGGACCTGTCATGTTATTCGTACTTGCTCAGTTACTACTAGGATGCGGTGGTTCTCCTTTGTTCACTCTTGGTACTACGTACATAGACGATCATGTAAGACCAGAAAGTGCGTCTTTATATATCGGTGCGTTTTTATTTATTTTACTCTTTATGCTCAATATTAAATATAAAACTGTTTAAATAATGCATTTATGATTTTTGCTTAATCTTTTAGGTTGTATGTACAGTATGGCAGCCTTTGGACCAGTTTTAGGTTTTCTTCTCGGAGCATATCTTTTATCATTTCATATGGACTCATTTTCTGGAACGATTATAAGTATTGGTAGGTAAAATATTTTTCGACATTTTTTTTATTGCAAATTTATTTTGTAATTTTTATTTATCTTACATAAATTTACAAATTTACTCATTAAATTGAAACAGATCCTGGAGATCATAGGTGGGTTGGTATGTGGTGGGGCGGATTTCTACTCTGTGGACTGCTTCTCATTCTAGTAGCAATACCTTTCTTTAGTTTTCCTAAAACTCTGCAACGTGAAAAAGAGAAAATACGAATTATAGAAAAAAATAAACAAATAACACAAAAAGATAAAGAACACTCGAAAGAACCTAAAAGAGAGACGATTGATGATAGTGGTTATGGCAAGGATGTTAAAGGTAATGATTTGTCTGTTATTTTAATTCTTAAAAAATTATTGTTAAATTTATATGACGTAAAAATGAGAGATTGATATTAAATTTTATATTTTTTGCAGATATTCCTCGAAGTATGTGGAGACTTGTTTGCAATCCAGTTTACGTTGTAACATGTTTAGGAGCATGCATGGAATTGGTGATTGTGTCTGGTTTTGTGGTATTTTTGCCCAAGTACCTCGAAACACAGTTCAGCTTGGGAAAAAGTCAGGCCAGTATTTTTACTGGTTCTGTCGCTATACCAGGCGCCTGCATCGGAATTTTCTTTGGTGGATGTATGCTCAAACGTTTAGAACTAAGGCCGAAGGGTGCAGTGCAATTTGTTCTTGTCTCAAATATGATTTGCCTGGTGTGTTACGGTCTGTTATTTTTCCTCGGCTGCGAGAACGTAAAGATGGCTGGGACCACTATTCCATATTTTAACAGTAGTTCAAAGGGCCCTGAACCTTTTCAAGTCAATCTCACTGCCGCATGCAACTTTGGTTGTGAATGTCGAATGACAGATGTGGAGCCGGTTTGTGGAAATAATGGTCTGACTTATTTTAGTCCGTGTCATGCAGGTTGCACTGCCTTCAGCTCTAAATCGAATTTTACAAATTGCGCATGTAAGTTTCGTGTTATATACTTGAGGTAATATTTGTACATTATCTCTTACAGAGAAGTATTAAATTTTTATTTAATTTGTTTCAGGTATACATGGCAATTTAACTATGTTACCACCGGCTGCTCCGGAGTTTGCAGAAGTTACTGTCGTACCCGTAGCAACCGCAGGTCCTTGTACTTCACCGTGTAGAACCATATTTCCATTTTTAATTCTTTTGTTTTTTATGACATTTATTGTCGCCGTAACTCAAATGCCTTTGCTCATGATAGTATTACGGTAAGTGAACATTTTTACATATTATACAGACGAATTAAATACTAATCCAACTTTTAAATAGGTCCGTTTCTGAAGAAGAACGATCTTTTGCTTTGGGCATGCAGTTTGTAATTTTCCGATTATTTGGTTACATACCGGCACCGATATTATTTGGTAATTTAATTGACTCCACGTGTTTATTATGGAAAAGCACTTGTGGGGAAAAAGGAGGTCGATGTTTGCTCTATGATATTGAACAATTCAGATACAGGTTAGTTTTTTTTAATATATATAAAATATGTTTAAAGCGATTATTTTATATAAAATATGTTTAAAGTGATTTTATGCAAATAATTTTGTTGCGCGATTATATTAGGTACGTCGGTTTGTGTGCTGGGATAAAAATTTTAGCTTTGGCGTTATTTTTAATTGATTGGTGGCTTGTAAGAAGGAGAAGACAAATGGAAGATCATCCCCCATCTTTCACTGTCAATGAATTTGTAGGATCAATCATCAGTTTAGATAAACGTAAGTAATTAAAATAATTGTGTGTATCTTAACTATCGATGTGATAATAATTTATGCTGTAGTGTTTGAAGAGAAACCGCATCAAAATTTTGGAGATGGAGATGCAACTCTGCCAAATTCCGAAATTGCAACGCCATCGTCTATTTCGTCGCCTACAGAACCTACAAAGTCAACGAATCTCGAAGAAACAGGATCTTCAAATCAAACGCAAGATTCAGTGGAAACGACAAGTCGGTCAAAGAATCCTGAAGTTAAGGTTTCCGATACGAGGCAAGCATCACTTGTTTTACAAGAGCCAGATGTCGAGATCAAACCATCAAGTGGTATGATAGAAAATCATAATCTAAATGTTTAATGTTTATTTTATGTTAGATATTGTAGAAATAAATACATCAAATTGATGATATATAAATTTGTGACAAATTATACATGCTCACTAATCAATTATATCTGAATAATACAGACTCACATATCCACAC
This sequence comes from Cardiocondyla obscurior, assembly GCF_019399895.1. NCBI lineage: Eukaryota > Metazoa > Arthropoda > Insecta > Hymenoptera > Formicidae > Cardiocondyla > Cardiocondyla obscurior. The sequence continues at coordinate 2,743,928 of NC_091881.1, forward strand.
ATGTACATACATGGTTTATTTCTTCTATATTAAAAAAGAAGAAAAAGAATACATATTATAATACTTATAGAAAGAAAATAATAATTTTCTATAATTCACATTGCTAAAAAGTGTAAAAAAAAATGTGAATTTATTTATATTCTCCTTTATCTTGTACGTACGATATGTAGTGGTTATATGTGTATATACATAACTATTATTTATTATTCAAGTAATTTGTCACAAATTTATCAAAATTATCTGAGTTGATTACTTTTAGGAAATACCATTAGACCGTAAATTTTTACAGCAATCATGTATATGTCAATAAGTAGATGAATAAGTGTAGTTCATTTCAGACGTACAACCGAGATTATATCATTCATGGCACATTTAGATTTATACTGTTACTACGTATATTGTTAATGAGAATAGATATATGTAAAAAAAGATAAATATATGCGCGAATATAACGTATAAAAAAATTTCTATTGTCCGAACGGAAACGCGATAAGTAAGCCTTGCGCGGTTGCAAGAAAAGGCCAACATAACGACGAAATTGTAAATATAAAAATTCCTGCCTTAAGAAACACAAGACTAGACAAATGTATATTTAAAAGCATAAACTAAGTATCAGAATTAACGATCTATACAATATTACTAGTACAGAGCAAAAGTTACAATTTATTTTATAACTAAAAGAAATAGGTTTTTCGAAATATAGTCAATTTAGCGTAGTAAGATGTCTATAAAGGACAATGTAACAAATTGTGAGTAATCTCATTGAACAACGCATTGTTTCATATTTAAATTCATATTTTTCTGTAGGTAGGTGCAATCGTAAAATTGCACTCCGCAAATGATCTCTGTTTTCTCTTCTTTTATTCTTCAATTTAGTCAACTATTTTACAATCTATCAATAGAAGATTCATAGAAAGTAATATTTCAGGAAACTAGTAAGTCATTTTACACACACTTACACACATACACATTAATATCTTATACGATACAAACGAGCTTCCAAGCAACGAAATAATGCTTTTATTTGCAGTGGCTCGGCAAATTAATCGGATAAATAAGTTTCTTATTATTTATTTTAAATTTTGGCTTTACGCAAACAGCTTATTTTATATTATATAAGAAGTCTATTTGCTTTGTACCTGAAAGCATCTTGAAAGATCAATTTTGATGTTTAAAAAAAAAAAAAAAAAAAAAAAAGAAAAATTAGATATTCTCAGGTGTAAAATTCTTGAAAAATAGAGATAATTTTAATTTAACTTAAAATAAAAAATTTTAAGAAATGAATATTATTGTTATTTGAGATTATAATAGAGACGGAAGCATTGTTTTACTATACTTGCATTCATCAATCAAATATTTAAAAAAGTACTGAGCCACAAAACAGAATTAACATATAACTAATTGCTTTTCGTGCATAAGTTGGTTGATCAATTGGAATAATATGTAGCTATTCATTACCTTATAGCTCCAATGGTAAAGGTACTAAATAGATCTGCATACGCCTGTAGAAAAATAGTTTTAGTTTCACATAATTTTATTATTTCTTCGTTTGGCTCGCCACTGTCAATTTTTCAAATTGTAATACACCATATGCTATATTTTAGAGGAATATTTCAAGATTAATGTATACTTCATCAAAGTCGACCGTTCGCACCAGTTTTTCGAGACAGCGGTGTGATCTCTCCGTAATACATATTGATATATTAATTAAATAATTATATATATCTACTTTGTGATATAAACTTCTTCCGAACGGTAACCTTTGAAGAAGACCGTAGAAAATAATAACAAGTGCTGTGAATAGTGGGAAAATACACATGTTAAATCAAATTTAATTCAATTTACACGCCGATGAAAAGAGATAGTGACGAATACGCCGGATCTTATTCTAAGCGATTTTATTGTAAATAATTAATGGTTATGATTAATAATTTATATTGAAAAAACATCTCTTTGAAAGAGAAATGTGTGTTACATCGTAATGTAATATTATTTACGAGGTTGCCATTATAAAACGATATTTCTGACTTCTATGCATACTGGCAAAATGAGAAAAGGAAGGTGAATGGCGCATAATCAGTTTTAAAGGATTTATCGATACGCATATCATACATAATTTATGCGTAGCTCATTCTTACGGACTTTCAATACTGTTTGTTACTTAAATACTTTTGTAAGAATTTTTCCCCTATACACATTGTGTTTTCTTTTTAAGTAAAAATACGACATTAATCATATACTTATCTACAATTATTGAATTTTTAGCTGCATTTTTTTTGTTTTTTTTTTTCTATTATATTATTTAGTCTCGCAGTTAGTTTTGCAACTAATAATCGCTTGCCGTAATTATTACTATTATTATTATTACTATCATCCTTAATAGAATATTATTATTAATATCGCTACTGCGCAATCATTTTCAATACTGGTATGAGAATTCTCGCTCTAATAGATTTATATTATTTTTGATTTTACAAAAAACGCTCGGTTTGCTCGATTCGATCCAATTGTTATTATGCTCAATAAACTTATTACATGTATTACATTCCAAAGTAAGCAGTAAGTAAAAGAAACTGTTAAGAAAAATATATATATATTTGCATGCGTGTACGTGTAATTGCGTATTTGTGCGTTTGTAGCCAATTAACGAAAGAAAACGAGCGAGAATCCATAAAGAAAGGATAAGGGAGAACGGGACGGAGCGAATGAGTATTCATACATTAGAAATTATATATTTAGACAAAAATTGTTATGTATATACGTATACATATATATATACTATATGTATGTATATATATGTATGTATATGTGTATGATTATTATATAATATAAGCTGCTTGTAGATGTAATGTATTTTTTGTAGGGACCATAATGAATTATAACGTTACATATAAGTATCAATGAGAGATACAAGCAACTAAATATTAACAACTGGTTCTGTTAAACTTCTGAAAACAATGTGAGATCGATCGTGCAATCGAGAAATAATGAAAAAGGCAAAAAAAAAAGATTGTGAGAAATAAATGTTATCGTTTACGTTTCTCTATAATAAATCGCCGTCTAATGATTAACGAGTAAAATAATGTGACTTTCGTAAAACAATAAAGCGCCAAAACGATATAAAGCGCAGAATATCAGATAATAAATATGCGAAAGAAACATTGGAAATTGAAATCGAATAAACTATAATTTTTTCTACTTTAGAACGTACGAATCGAATTATCTCGAGTCGAGATACGCCTTAAACATAGAAAGGTTAAATGTCGTTCATTCAAAAAGCAATTATAATTTTTCGATAACATTAAGTGTCAATGTTACAAAAAAAAAAAAAAGAAGAGGAGAGATTATTAATAAGAATGGGCGTATGAATATTTTATAATTGTAAAGGTTTCGGTAGTGCGAGGGAAAAAGTAACTGATTATTAAGTTGCGGTTTATTTTTGTATTCTAATCTTTGGAGATATGTAAAACTTGAATGGCGTTGTATTTTTAAGCAACTTTCGGTTATTTATAAATTTCGTTCCCTTGTTAAACAAGCCATATGTCTCGCGTATGGACTTTGAGAAGCTGAGATTAAGTAAACGGAACAATTGCCTGGAGAATGCGATAAGAATCGACCAGTCAGTTGAATGCGGAAGAAGTTACGGCTTTTGTAAGTCAAGCTTTTGTTTCGACTCGAGAGAATAGAGATAATAATCGTGACGGATGGAGGATTGAAAATTGCCTCTTACGTGACTCACACGAGCCTAATTTTTTGGAAGACACAAACGAACAGTGTATTTACAATGAATAAACGTTTTGAAAACTGTTACTGTAAGTCTGAGTTTGATCGCTTAAAAATCTCGTGAGAGTTAATGCGCAAAATTATAATTCTTAAATGTTAATTTCACAGAAAGAGCAATAGTTTATTCAATGTTTCATGCATACGTGCTTGTAACTAACTAATTTTTGCCCGACTACACTTTGCATTATACATATTGCACGATATATTACGTTATATTTTGTAAAATTCGTCTCGTAATTTATTATATTTGCATATGTGACGAATGTATTTTTATCCTGACGATGTTCGAATCTTCCGCGCCGCCCTAGGTGGCACCAGGTCCGCCGACCGCGGCACCATTTCCGCTAGTTTCGCCATTTTCTAAACGCGTCTCTTTTCCCGTCTCTCCGTCCATTCGTCCGTCCGTATCGGGCGCTCGCTCAGTTGTTCACGGGCTTCTCCAGCGTACGTACGTGCGCGAGTGACGAGTGTTTGGCGTGTTCCCTGTCGCCTACGGAGTCGCGTTTTCGCTAACGCCCTACCGTAGCTTTCATATTCAATGTGTATGGCGATTCAGGTGAGTGCCTGCTAGAATCTCAAGCGCGCTGAAGAGCGACGCGGAAAGGCGACGCGCCCGCGTGTACGGACGGGCGACCGAGCGAGCGGCGCCCGTTTACGGTTCTGCGAGCCTCGGGGTACGCGGGCCCACGCTCTCTCCGTCTCTCTTCCGTCCGTGGTCTCGCGCGCGCGCGTGCATGCGGCTTCGTTGCATGTGCCGAGGCGCGGGTACGATGCGGTGCGACGCGGCCGACGAACCCTAGCGTCACCGCGTCTTTCTCCACCGCCACGCCGTCGATGCGAGTCGTCGCTGCGCTACGTTTCCGACGCTTCCTGGCGGCGCGTGCCGCGTGGAGTCGAATCGTTCTCTCGTACGATGGACGAGCCGCGGGTATTCTTCGTCTCCGATCACGCCCCCGAGAGTCCTAGCCTACCTCAAGCGGCTAGACCGAGCCCCTTCGCGAACCCCGCGGGCTTTTCCCTGGTTTCTTCGCGACCTGATCCGCAATCGTGCGCGTCGCCATTCATTTTTCCTTTGCCGTATGCCGTAACGAGCGAGGTAAAATTAAAAAAAAAAAAGATAAATAAAAAAATGTAGCACCTTCCGGGAGGAATAATCGAGCCGCGTGGCGCGGAGTTTACAATCGAGCGCGCCACATTGTTGCTCGCCCTGATCGACCGTATGACGCCAAGCAACATTGGTGAAAGCTCGCTTCGCCAAGCCAGCCCGGGTGTACGCTGTGGCCTTTCCTCGCGTTCGTCCGAAAGTCGGAGAACAACCCCGATCGCGGTAAAGCCGCTCGTTGGTGACTCATCGTGTAACAATGACGACAGTATATTTCGCAATCGCGTGCTTGTTCTTGACCACGACCTGTCTCGAGCGGAACGTCGGACGTTCGTGGCTCTCGGGCATGATATTTGAGCTACGTTCCGAAACGGTCCCTCCGCGAGGAACAGCGAGGAAACTTTCGCTCGATGTCCCTTTCCGAAATCGTTTTCGAAAATGGTTTCCCAATGTGCATCGAGTAAAATTTTCTTCGCTGTTCCTCGCAGAGGACGTTTCGGAACGTAGCCCCGAAAAGGTTCATCTTCTCGAAGCATTTTATGCACACGTCACCATACGTGAAATCGTTTCCCTTTGTCTCGCCTCGTCTCGCCTCGTTTCATTTCTATATACCATTTTCTGTTAAAAAACGTGGAATACCAGAAATGCGTTTGTAAAACAGGTAGGACCCGAGCGACGCTCAGGTATGCAGGGTTATTGTTCTCCGAACTGACCGTATTTAAATAACTTAATGATCGTTTGTCTGCCCTGCCCGTTCGCGGCTCGTTCGTGAACGGACGGTTTCTCCGGTGCCGGAAATATTCGAAAGCCGAGATCGCCGACCGGCCTTATCGGAATTTCGAAATCGCATCGATACCGCGCGCTTTCCTTTCTTCGGTGCGCTTTGACTCCCGACGCGGTGAGTCTCGTTTGCGACGCGCGTCTCGTCGCGCGCTCGACGCGAAAAGAGGGGCCGTCGACGAACTGTTCGCGGGATACCGCGCGGAACGCGTATCCGACCGTCGTTCGATATATTCAATTCGCTAAGTTCAGCGCGATTGTCCGGTGTCGACTGGATTTCTCGGAAAAACGGGAAACGGGGGTAACGTCAGTCGGCGGAACGGCGACGCGGCGTAGCATGGCACAGCACGGCATGGCATATCGTGGCGCGTCCTATCCCATCTCGAAGCACGGCGGCACAAAGGAGACGGCGTCCTCGCAGAAGTCACGAGAAAAGCGCATTCCGCATCCGTACCGAAGCCCGCGAGTCGTCCGATCGTCGGCGATCGAACCCTCCCGGCGTGCGTTCCCGTTTTGCGTTTTGATCGCGGTCTGGTAGGTGCGCGAATATCCTCCGGTCATTATCGGCCGCCGTCTTATCGGCGAGACTCGAGTCCGCCGTATTCAATCGGAACCGTAATCGACGCTCTCGAAGCTCAGGGAGTCGTCGGAGTTTTTTCTCTGCGCTGTCGTTACCCGGCGTAGCGTGTCCGACGACAATGAAAAGAAGCGCTATGACGCACGATCGTTTAACTGCGGCGACTGTTTTTTTTTTTTTTTTTTATCGGTCGGGCTCGGGGGTTTCCGTTGGGTGTCGATATTAAGTAATAAGACGATTTTGTTAAATGCGCGTTGCATTAACCGGGTCTTTTTATATCGGACACCGACGACGCCGCAAAATTTGTCAAACACACCGCCCGTCCCCCTTTTTACTCGGCCTCTTTATTCCCGTCCTTTAAAATTTCAACTTCAATATTGGCAGACAATTATATTGTATTTTATTGGGGAAAAATATTCCGATAATGGGGTGCGTTTCACGTCGGAAAGGTATTTAATTCATTAGCGGATCGTGTTTTACCTGGAAAAATATTAAATTTAGCGACAGGCCACATTTGTCGGCGGCAAAGTTTAGTCTCTCTCTCTTTACTTTCACACCTTTTTGATGCGCAAAAAAAAAAATGCATCGCGATATTTCATAGATTTCAGATAAAAACCACTTTGCAATAATATTATCCGGCTGCGATTAATATTTTTTTTTTTTTTTTATAATCGACTTCATACATCTATTATTTCGTGAGCGTCTACGGGAAAAAAAAATTATGTAACATGTTTTACAATGCAAAAGAATTGCTTTATAAGCGAACATTATCAATAACAGTTACGTAGACGCGGGTTTAAATTTGTTTCGGAAAGGTCAAGAATACACATTAACCTTTCAGTTGGCGCACAACCATTTCTTTTTACCATCCCAGACATCTGAGATTTTCTTTAAGTTTCAGATTCTCAAATTTCTGAACGCATCTCGATGAAAAATTGATCTTCATAAAAATAAAACCCTCGCTAATCCTTTCATTTATTCAGATATTTAAAAATTTAATTTTGATCTGCACCTAGAAATTTTCTTGCGTGTTTGAATGACGTTAAATAAAAAGAATTATGACTATTTTACGGCTTGCGCGGTGAGTAACGTGGGGTTGTAATTTGTGTTTCAAATTCCGACGTGCCGACTGAAGGGTTAACGAGCAGCTCGCGTACATCATGCAAATATTGTGCGGATTACACATCATTAAAGACTTAAGGTAGATTAATTCAATTTGTCAAGTTTTACCTGATGGAAATATGTTAGGTATCTTCAGCGTTTGCCCAGTTAATTCTTTATTGATAGACAAAGTTTGCCAAGAAACTCGAGTCCTCCCGAGAATCAGTTTTACATCATTTGGGGAATAATGATTAAGTCTACGATAAGCGATACCAAGGGTAATTTTTATGAATTATATCTCCACGGCGGATAAGAATGAAATGATCAATTCTTGGAACAAAGTATTATAAAAGGCATCACCGCATGTTTGGCAATCACTTGTTCTAAAGGTCGATTATTTTAACTTTTGAAAGTTCAACTATCGGGCTGGTGCGCGCCTATCGGTATCTGTTTAAAAAAGAACGATACAAAAGTAGATGTTTAAGTATCTGATAAGGTAAATTTTTATCGGAAAGTCGAAACGGCATGCCCCGAAATAAACAAGGACCCGTGCAGGTACCTGTAAGTTAAAACTTATCGAGCCCGTATAATAGATCTCTTATTCATCAGAATATTGTTGCTGTCGCAGATTCAGAGAACTCTCTCGGCTTAGACGTTCTCCATAAGAGAGCACTTTATCTCCCGGTCATCTTTAAAGTATTGTCTTACGTGACCACGTGCGCGCATCTGACTTGTGTGGCTCATTGAATTACCCGGGTATCGCATTTCGCAGCTGTGTAATACATATTAAATTCGATCGCGGCTCGTAAATTCGTCGTGAACCGTTTACACCAAATGGTCACGGACGCGAGATTGAGATGGATCCGTTTCGGTTTTCCAAAGACGATACCCTGCGACGAGGCTCTCGCTATTTCAATATTTTATTCGATCAAGGTAGCGCCCTTGAAGCTGGAAGAAGCTAGGCTCCATAAAGCCCCATATCGGCGATCGATCGGCAGTACCAAGCCATTTTTCTAACCGCTTTACGTTTCTCATTGCCCCCCTTTTTCTCTTCGTATCTATTGTTCGTCGCGTCGGCCAAACGCGCGGCGCGTGTTGTCCCGCGAAACGCCTGGTATTTCGAGTACAAAATTTAATATCGAAACGCCGAACTTTTTTTCCTCGCATTCTGACCTCCCCCAGTCGTATTCGACCTTCGCGATTCCGGCTCGCTCGTGGAGCCGAAATTCTGAGCGTTTGAATAGCTGGAATTCCCCGGGACATAACGGCGCGTGTATCGGATCCTCTCCGTCGATATAGACACAGCTGAAAGAAGAATATAGTTATTTTCGATACGAGACAAAATTTCACGCTAATTCTAATTCTAACAGTAAATGCGAGTGACTCAATCACGTTAGAGATACGATAAAATTATAACTCGCGTTCGCAAGTAACTGAATATTCTTTTATTTTTTTCCTCGGGGCGTCAACTTCGAGGGCCGCGAATTTTTTTGACGATTGAATAAAACGATTCCATGGCCGTTCCTGCATCCGACTCGATGAAGTGTTCTTGAAAGCTGGTTGCGTGAATAGAATGTAATTTACAGTCGAGAGGGGAAAAGGAAAAGGAAAAAAAAAGAAAAAAAAACGACGGTGGCGGCGGCGACATTTACGATTCGCGAAGTCGGATCTAGCGTTTCGTTTCCTGTTATGTAAATTGCATTACGTTACATAATGGCGAATACTTTGAACAGGAAGCTAGGAGTGGCAGGAGTGGCGTATTGCGCGTGACATAATTGCGAGAATATCATCCAATCTAATTAGCTTTGTGCGATATCTTACGTCTCGTGTGCTATTAGTGCACGTATATTTTTTTTTTTTATTTTTTTTCTCCACGTCATACTCCGCGCGTCAATCATTCGTAAAAGCTAAAAGGGTTTAGTCCGGTGGGATGGAAAAAGAATGAGAGTAACCCACCTCGTTTCGAGAATTGCGTTAAGTGCCAATTCTCGGGATATAATCAAAGAGAAATATAGCGGCCGGGATGTTGCGCCGCAACGAAGATTAAGTGTCCCTTCGCCCTCGCGAGGACTCGTTAAGCTGCCCGCGGAATCGGAGGTCGTACGGTTCAATGACGCTTTTTGTTTCTTCCAAACGAATCGGACACTTGGAGCACGCGCGGCATCAAACAATACGTCGCGTAATTCGACCGACGACGACGCCGAGGCGGCGCAGCGTCGGTAATCGCCTTGGCTCTTCTGCGACGGTGTCACCTTTTCAGAGGCTTCCGACTATCCTCCGCACAACCGTGACCGAGGGCGTTTCCCGCGAGATTATTCCGAGACGTACCTCTGCCTTCCCGCCGTGCGCCACGTGTTGGATAGAATTACTATCGCGGCGAGACCGGTTGCGAACGATATGTGTGGCTCGGGGCGAAGGACGAGTAAGCCGAGACAACGGACACTGTCGCAGAGCCGTAATAGCTCAGCGAAGAGAACGACCTGACCAGACTTGACAAAAAGAGATTAAGGAAGGCAGGGAAATAATGAGCTCCACTTTACTCCCGTCCTCAGCCCCCTCGAACTTCTTTTCCTAATCGTAGACTAGACGCGGTCCATCTGATATATCATTCGCGATAAATCGCCAAGAAAAATACTTGGTTTCGTCCCCGAACCCTGAAAATCTTGTACCGCACAAAATTGAGCAATTCAATTATTCTCCGGTAATTGCGACGTGATTAGTTATTTTTTTTTTATTTCTGATTTTTTTTTTTTAAAGTTTAAGGATTGCCCCGCGTTGTCACCCGGTTGTACGGGTTTCATCGAACCGTTTGTTTGATCCCTTTATTCCTGAGAGACATCGACATTGTTTCGCCGTTCAGTTTTCTTAGGATCCCTTGAGGAATACTTAGGTAAAAAAGTGTATTGTGCCCTTATCGAGAACGTTTTCATCCTCGTCGGGAAAATGTGCTCTCGAAATCCGAAATGCACTTGAAAAGACACGTTTAGTCTTGAAAGAAAGCGAGGCGGTATTCGAGGGCTCCCTTTCGATAGTTTTATCGCTCCCCTTCGGGGTCTCTTCAATTCTTTTTCAACGCGCCGAAGGAATAACGCTCGTTTTCATTAGCTTCCCACCGCCCTAAGAATCTCAACTTTCCGGACTGCGCCCGTCCACGAATTCGAAGTTAGCGTAAAAGACGAAGCACCTCGGCCATTGCCAGCTTCGACGACCGTCGTGACGTCGTAACGTGACTTCGCGGCGCAACAATAAATATTTCCGAGCTTCGTAATAATTTAATAATTAATCGCACGAGCGTGACGGCGGATTTGCGTAGCGCCGTTACGTGGAAGCGTTACAAATAAGTTACGATCAAAGAATCGGGATTCAAAAGCGCTTTTTCGCTTAACGAGTCTTTTCTTAATGAGCTCGCTTAATGCATCTGCGCGCCATTCGAACGTAAGCCGCCGCCTACTAATGAACCACGTTCCAGGCCACGCGTTGTACCGGGACTGGCTTGTTTACTCCGTTGCACTGGAATCAATTTATGTAACATTGTGCTTTGAGCTAGGCGAACGATAAGAAAGGAGTCTCCTCGCAGCTCGGATTAAATTGCCTGCCCCCGGCGGCACACGAATCACGTCGCGAGATCCTTTTACCTCTCTTACGTGGGTCACGTCGCAACACGAGACAAAACACACCTGCGAAGTAAAACAAAAAGTGTCGCCGTCGAAAATAGACCACCGGCGTCGCGCATCTTTTATAACACGGAATCGACCGGAGGCGATCAAACGTCGGGCTTTTTTTTTCTTTTTTTTTCGTCGGTTTCGCGCGCAGCATTTTATCGCTTTTTAATTGCGGATCGTCTGGCGTTGATTCCCGAGAAAATCAAATATTTGACGCCTCAGGTCGAGTAACATAATTCATCGTTGCGAAGCATAATTAGACGCCGACTATACGAAATTAATCTCGCATGCAAATATTCGTCTATCAAATTTGTGGACAAATGAGTCACTATCGCACACGTTCTTGCAAAATGACCGGCTCTTAAAACGAAGGGCGAGGTCTAACACGCGTTTAAAAAGACGGTCTCTCGCCGAAATTCGTTGAACAGTCTGGGGTATAAAAAAACACCCTCACTAAAAGATTAAATAAGTCGCTCTCACGAATTGGCTCTGTTCTAAAATTTATCGCGTTCTCTTCGCTGACTCGACGTGGCGGCGAAGAAAAAAAAGGAAAAAAAAAAGAAATATATAAAAAAAAAAAAAAAAAAAAAAAAAACCTCTCGTTTCGCGAACGAGTCTGTAAGCTCGTGTCACCCGGACTTTGCCAGTTCGAGGGGCCATCTCGTCCGATCGACTGAGGACTCGCCAAGCGATACGTGATTTCAGTACTCGCGCTTGTTCGCAGCTACGGGCTTTCGTTTTTAAACTCGAGCTTCCCTCTCGTAAACGCGGGATAAAAATGTCGAGAAGTTGGGGATAACTTTTCCAACCGGGGAGCGGCGCGGCCGAGACCGAGTAGCGTCGCGCGAATGACGTCTGCGAGCGGTCGCGTAAAAATAGCGTCGGGCAAGGGGAGACGTCGAAGAGTTTTTTAAGCGGATCGAATGTCCCTCCGTCCCCGCGGAGCCGGTTTCCAAAGGACGAACGGATGCTGTACACCGCCGCGTGGCCCGCAGGAGCCGTCGCCCGATCGCCGAGAAAAGGAGCAAGACATTCGAGACGCCAGACGAGACGCCTAGGGTGGACGACCGGTGTCACTGACCTTGTATAACGATTGCTAACGTCTGCGGGGCCACTGCCAGCGGGGCCAGCTGGCATTTTAAAGGGGGAGGAGGAAGGACGACGAAGGGTTCGCCGCACAAAAAAAAAACCTGAGGAGGAGGAGACTTCTACCTCTTTCATCGCTCGGCCCCTTCCGTCTCCTCGTACCGATTTGGACTCGCATAACTCGCGTTTTAACACCCGCGCGAAAACACGCTCGGTATTTTCAGTTTAATTGGATTTTAGAGTAAACAATTTTTATATATATAATTATATTAGTTTAGTTTTAAACGCGCCGAAAGAAGCGATGGCAAGAGAGAAAAAAGAAGACTTTTTTTTTTCGTTCATTTTTTAGACTTTGAGTTTCAAATTTTTTTTTATACTAAATTTGGTACTGTATGATGGAATATTAATTTTATAAATATTTTAAAGCGCGGATGGGCACGGTTCCGGAGATATAAAGCGGTCGAAAAGTTATGGTTTCTCGTTATCCACGACTTTCATCTCCTTGTGTCTTCGTAACCGTGCTTTTGCTCATCTTAAACATTTATAGGAATTAATGTTTCATCTAATAGCACTAGTTAACATATAAAAAAAAAAGTGTTTGAAACTCGAGGTTCAAAAAATGAGCGAACTTTGCCATCACCCTTTGTGCGCGCCCGAACATCTTTCTAACTGGAGGTGCTTCCGATCGTGGGTTTTGTACGCGTATACGCGAACAGTTCCGTATTATTGGTAGTGGTGATTCTTAATTCAAGGCGATCTCTTATCATCCTTCGCCTGGTAACCTACTGGCCTACTTGAAATATCGATTTTAACGCGCACCTGAGACCACGTTCTCGTGCCACTTTCCTGTTATCCGCGTCGCATCTTTCTCGAAGCGGATAATAAAATCTTCTTAAGTCGGGAACGACGGGAGAGCTGCTCCGTTAAAATTGCGCTAAATATTGCGCAACGAATACCGATTAGATCACGTTTATTGAACGCGCAAATTTTCTTTACTATTTTTACGAAGCCGCTGCAAGTGATTAATATAATCACCGTCAGTTCGAGTAGCTCTGGCGGAATCTTCGTTTTACAAATTACCTCCCCACGCACTGTCCAACTTCGTTACTGTATTCCACGATTATTTCGAGAGACAGTCAAATATTCGAAACCATAAGATGTTCGATTAAACGATTGATTTACGTTGAAAGAAAAAAAAATTATTTGGCGCCTCAGCTATAACTTTACAATAGTTCTAACGATCAGACGTAATTGCTTTAATCGTTTTGACGATAGAAATAATTAATTATATTTATGGTTAGAAATACCATAAAATTATAGGCAAGGGTAAAGTTTTTTTTTTTTCCTTCCTCGTAGCGTCGATTTTACGAAATTGCTCAGTGGTTTTACTTACCTCGAGTGGTGTCGAACAAAGAGAAAGATCGGACGGGCTGGTCCAGAATCTCGGCGGCGGCGGCGCCGTTATGAACGTTGCCTAATACGGTTCGTCGCCCTACGGCGCGTTCAACCCTGCTCCTTGTCGGCCGGAAAGTTGGCGGAGGCGGAAACGCCTCTCGAGGACGAGGCGGTGGCGAAAGTCCTGAAAATATAAAATTATGCGCAGCGTAATCTGGCATGAAAATTTTGTAACTAACGCTTGCAGATTTGTCGTCGCAGAAGCGAGTACGTGGGCCGTGCGTATTATACATTTCACGTTTATCGCTATCGTGACGCATCTCCTCCAACGGCATCATTATTTCCAAGAATAGAATAAAGACGGAGAAACAGGGAAAAGGGAAAAAAGAAAAAGAAATGGGATCGACTTCTAGGTTTTATTCCTCTCGAGATCGCTAGATTGGAAAGTGCAGGCGGGAGCTCGATGCATTCGCGCGCCCGTGCATCACCTACGCGACGGTGACGTCACGGACGGTCGCAGACGTCATAACGCCTCCTTCCGACCGTGTCCGCCCGGGATATTGATTTCAGGTGACGTCGCACGTCCCAGTCGCCAAATTTTTTTTTTTTCTTTATTTTTTCTTTCTCCTATTTTCCTCCCCAATCGTACATTCACCCGGTCAGAGGCCAGAAAAGGGTCGGGGTATTGTCGACGGTTCTCGTACTATTTCCCGAGCCTACGATCCGCTACTACCGAACTAAAAAGGATTCAGGACGAAACGATTGCGAATCACTCGAATAATTTCACCGCGCTTAGTAATTTCCGTCGCGTTTCTCGGAAATGGTTTTCGTGCCGCGGGAACGGTGCGCGGTACCAGGACGTTATCTCGCCGTGTATAGATCCGCCCGCGATGTTGACAATGTTAACGCGTGTCGAGAAAGAGAGTCTACGTCAAGCCGGGTGGTACGGGACTCGTCGAATTCCGTCGGACGTTTCTTCGTACTCTCATCGATCCGCGGTGACTTCTCCGAAGCGGATGGCATCGGGTTGCAAGCTCCGCGGGGGCGACGCGCCGCGCGCGTGTCCATCGGCGGTGCGTGCACGTGTGTACGCTACTGAAACGACCCAGTAATTTATCCGGCTCGACCAGAGGCTTTGACGTCACCCGTGCGATCTTGTTTTCTCCTCATCGCGCCGCGAGAATGACCGTGAAAGTCGCGGCGCGGGGCCGCCTGCCGATCGGCCGGGGGCGGCGCCGGCGTTTCCATACGCCGGAGCGGCGACGCGCGATAACGAAATGATGGCCGTCGAAACGAGGAAAGACCCCGGTTGACGCCGATCGGTCGCCGAGCCAGCTTTTATCGAGCCCCGCGCGTATGCTGCCGCGCGAAAGAAAGAATCTACGCAATCTTATGCAATCCCGTGCAACCGCGCGCAACCGTCGGACCTCGTGTTCCTGATCGCCTTCGCTTCCTCGTGACGTCAACTGTGCGTCGCGACAATAATCGGCGGGCTGTTTCGCGCCGTTAAACGCGCATTGCCTTTGCGTCAGCTTCCCGGAGCAATTGGCGATTCTTTCGTCACCCTCTCTACTATCGACGTGAGGAGGCAGGCCCGTTGTCGACCGTCGGGCGCCGATCGGCGTCTCGCGGGGCTACGTTTCAACGCTCGCGATCGTTTTGAGAGGCACGCGTTGGTCAATGAAGTAATTAACGTAGTCGAGAACGCGGGACCGTGGGCTATTCCATCCAGCTGACCGTAAGCCGTAAAAGACGAGACGTTACCTACCGCGCGCGCGAATCTAAAGTAGTCATCCGACGGGCGACGCGACATTGCGCGCGGAATGTGTGTACGGCCAGTTACGCCGCCGCGTATCATGCGTGCGCGTGTACGCGCGGAGGTTGCGGGGTGAAGGGGGGGAAGGAATCGTACGATGACGCTCTCGCTCGATGAGGAGAGGGTGGAGGCGCTGTCTCGACGCCGCCGCTATTTTCATCAGCACGCCGCGGCTGGCCCAGATTCGACGTGACCGCTGCACCGTGCGCACGGTATTATCATCCGCCTGGGGGCCTCACGTTACTCGCAGCATCCTCCGTCGTCTTAACGCGAGATCCGTCCCCGAGAAATCGACGCGACAGCCGCCACCAACTCGCGCGTGTTTCCCTCCCTCAAGTTAGGATGTGAGTCGACCGCATCCAGGTCTAATTACTCTAATTATCTCTCGGCGAAGTTTCGAAATTTCGAGGAGCCGCGTTGAAACTCCGCGCTGAAACTCCCGCGACATGAGAGCGGCCGGCGGGCGCGACTTCGCGCATTGAATCCCGCAAAAGTTTCGAAACCGATTCTCACGAAAGTTGCCGCGCGCGCGCGTAAAAGTAAGATGTGACTTCTTGGTGATGGTGCTTGGTGCGTGATTCCGTCTCCTTCTTCTCCGTCACGTCGTTTTACGACTCTTCTCGGACTGTGCCGCGTGTGCCAATTGTCTCCCTCGCGCCCCTGGAGTCTTAATCATCTCGGCGCGCAGCCTTGAACTTGCAGGCCTCCTTATCAGATGATCGTAAGGTAAAGTTTGCCCGGCGTATAATCGCATCGTAAATACGTTTCGGGCGCGAGCCGCCTTTTCCGCGTAAGCGCGAATAATCGGCGTAAATCTAGAACAAATATCGCCTGGCGGGGCTCTTATCGGCCCCGTCGGCCGGTTACACACACACGGCGCCCAATTTCTTTTTCGCGCCGCGCGTTTTTAATTCGATCGGCCGCGCGCGTTATATATATATATATATATATATATATATATATATATATATATTTTTTTTTTTTCCAGGACCGACACGTGCGCGGCTTCGACGGGGAAACCCAATCTCGAAAATCAATTCGTTTTATTATCAATCCTACGCGCCGCGAACTCGAATATTTCCTCCGCTTTAACTCGATCTCGTATTTAGATTATGTAAGAAAAGAACTGTTTGCGAGTAGAGATTGCGAGAAGGACCCCACGCGATGACTAAAGACGAGTTGAGTAAATCGTTTATTTTTGGACGCGCACTTATTCTTTCTTTCTTTTTTTTTTCTCTTTTTTTTTCCTCCGCAGAGATACGGCGCTTTCTCGATAACGGGAAGACCTCGTCGATCTCCGGGCGAAGGAGAGCGAAATCATTATTTCCGATTCGAGTGTCTTAATTCTTTCGAGTAGACATGTCGAGCTGTATTTTCTTTATCGGCGCTCGTAAGTTGCCGAATATCGTGCGATAAGCGCGACGTAAAACGGCGGCCGGCAAAAAGCGCGACGGGCACCGTTAATAGAACGAAGGCTGACCGATGGAACCACGCCGATGTTTTCACGTGCCTTCGAAATAAGTATAGCCGATAGATAAAAGCGTTTTGCGGGCGCGGGAGCACGCCTCGTCCCGGATAAAAATTGCGCTGGCACCGAACGCGCGCGGAGTATTTTCTCGAGCGACGCAGTCGCTTGTTGACGAAAGGTCCGAGGCATCGATCTGTTTGTCAATCATCGTGAGAGACGAGTTATAAATTTACCGGCGGCATTTGTAACGATTACGCAACGTGCGTCATCGTGCAAAAGTGGATGTTTCGACACCTTAATTAATCCTCCCCGCTAATGAATCTCGCGGGTGCAAATAGCGTATTCCCCGTTTCCGTTGCCTTTGTTTCACGTGGACTGGGTTCTAGCTATTCGCGGAATACGGCGACGTTGCAAAAAAAAAAAAAATCGTCCCCGAGCAATTCTTGGAGGAGAGGCGGATGACGAAAATCCCTCTGCGTAAGCGCGCATTTGAGACGGATAGATAAGTTCTTGCGCCTCCCGACTTTTGACCCGCGATTTCTCCCGCCTTCTTTCTTTCCATATCACGTCGTATCGGCTTGCAGTACGCCCGCTAATGCCTACTTATATTATATATTTTTTTAATTTTTTTTTTTATTTCATTTTTTATCTGTACTAATGTGTATGTCAAATGGCCCGTTTGCGAATGTCGCGTTTAGACGTTCGAGGGCACAAGATATTAAAGACGTTCAAGGCTAATTGCTCCAGTTTCTTATTAACTTTACCTTTACCGGCACGGCGTATGTCTGCCTTTCTAAATAAAGACGGAAATGTGCTCACCTGACAGGTAAAGTTAACCAAGCGATCGGCCCTCGACGTATTAATATACCTAAATGTTATTAACGTTCTCAGTCACTCGCTTCTCTATCGCGGAAACTTCCACCCGGACGGT
This sequence comes from Cardiocondyla obscurior, assembly GCF_019399895.1. Taxonomy (NCBI): domain Eukaryota; kingdom Metazoa; phylum Arthropoda; class Insecta; order Hymenoptera; family Formicidae; genus Cardiocondyla; species Cardiocondyla obscurior. Next base: position 2,761,629 of record NC_091881.1, read on the forward strand.
ACGTCGATAGGTGGACCGGCTTGATTTTCATCCTCTTGTTCTTCGCACTTGTCCGCGACGCGGCACGTTTGACAGCGTCCGCGACGTAGCGACACGCAAATAGAATTTTGTTTACCATTCGCGAGAAGCCGATGCGTCGTTAATGCGACAAGTCTCCTGACAATTCCAGTGACGAATGTGGCCACGGGTTAGACACAATATCGCGCCAGTTTCCGTGCGAGAGATAAATCTTACACGACGCGGCCGATTTGGTTCTCGCCGAGGACTAAATAATCGGCGAGTACGTGGAACTCTAAGCTCGGGTTGTGCGAAAAATTCGCGTAATCGACCCTCGAGACCGCCTGGCGAGTGTTACTTTTTTAATAAATCGCGAAGCTTCCCCGAAAGAAATATCACGGGACACGAGTTCTCGAAACACTCGATTCGGATCCTCTTTTTATCGATTAAACGAGCACGTTGCGCGCGATTTAATCCGGCCAGTTTGTTTTCTTACCGCGTGCACTCGCCATCGCGGCGACATCGCGCGTCCGTGCAACAATGATAATTACGCAATGGTGTTTAGAAAAGCACGCTTATCGTTGCACGAGTCGTCCTTTGCGGGAATCGGAATCGGAGAAATTCTAGCCCCACGGTCTAGATCGAGATTTCTTTGAGGTCCCGGCCTGATGTGTTTTTAATCGTCGATAAAACCTGCATTGCTTTTTTTATTATGTTTCTCTATTAATTTTATTTGTCCTCTTCGATTTCTCGGAACATTTTTATTTATCTGAAAAAAAGAGACCATAAAAAAAAAAACGTGTCCGAGATAAGACGAAGTACTATTTGCGCGTATTCCTCGTTTATTTTGTCCGCAGGACTCAACTGAGATTGCAATAGGAAAACCTACTCGTTTACCAGAATTCCCAGGACGATATCGTTGTGCAAAGTTGAGACATATCATATGCATAAAGTGTAAATTGAGTTTCCACACACTCCAGCGTTGCTTCAACAGACAAGTCCGTATACGATTTGCCGGCCCCAAGTAGGTTTGTAGGCCGATTCAAGCAACGTTACTTCGCGCCTTGGGATTTTTTTTTTTCTCTCTCTCTTTCTCTCTTTTTTTTCGTCTACGTACAGAACCCTATAAAGATCCTCGCGATTTTTACGCGTCGTCGAAGCTCGTCTAACTTTTTTTTTTTTTAATTTATTTTACTGGAGGCGTCCGTCGGACAGTTCAGCCCATTGGCTTCGTTATCAGATATCGGCAGCTTCTTTCCCTCGAAATTGGAATTTTCCGAGCGGCCACGCGTGCGAGCTTGTAAGAAGGCGTTCAGATTCAATAGCATCACGTTGAAGAAATAGAATACAGCCGACGCGCGACGCGCCATCGTGATGGATTTGGCCTTGGGCGGCGTTTCACGAAGCCCGCGTAACAGCCCGCGGCTCTTGCACGAGCTTCTCCTCACCTGCCAATTTCGGTTATTCTGGGTGCATATGCCCGGCTGTCGGTCGGCCCTACTCTCTCTCGTCAATCAACGGGCGGCGGGTCCGCGTGCATCGACGACATATCGACGAGAGCAAGCGTTACGCAAAAGAGGGGCGGGAGCTTTCGCAAATCGGTCTTGACGAAAGATCGAGCGGGGTCAACTACGTTCGCTGTCGAATACGACACCGCGAGCTTTGGCAATGGAGCAGCTAGGAACTGCGACCTGAAACGTTAGCGTCCGCTTGGCTTTAAGAATGCCTTTTGAAAGAACGGCGAGGAGGCCTTTCGCCTGCCAGTTTGTTTTCCGCCCGGAACGAACCGTCGATCGAGACGCGCGGAAAACCGGCCTTGGAGGATTTCGTGAAATATTATTGCGAAACGAGTAACGTCGAAATGCGGAGGGAAATAGGAGAATAAAGCGGCGTCGCGTTTTACATCTCGAACAATACGCGCTTGGGAAGTTACGCTTTGGCATCGGGTACGAACTTTTCCACCAGCGCGTGACCGCCGTGCGTCAAGTTCGCGCGAAAGTTCTTGCTGCCGTTTGTGCGGAAACGCGATTAAAATAGCGCGCGCGCGTAGGTTATTGAAATGATTGCTTGAAAAATAATGAAGTTATGCAATTGCGCAACCCGGGAATACGCTCGCGATGATATTCACGATTGATGATCTGTTACAGTTTCCTAGTGAGTGCATCCTCACATACATGGAGTTTCAATTGGATAGCGCAGAATACTGCCAGGCTCAACACAAATAGAGAGACACGCCCATACTCCCTGACAATTAGATATCGTTGAGACGAGGAGAGGAAGATCAGAAAAACATCTTGGAGGGAGAGAGAAGATTTATCGAAGTAGTAAAGAATTATCACCGGGGGAAGCCAAGAAAAGAAGAAGAAAAAAAAAATTGTCAACTAGTCATCACGCAGACATAGAGCAATTTAATAGAAATTATTAATTTACCTTAGTAGATGCAAGCATCGTAGATACTGAGCGCGCCTGTCAGTGGGAGCACCCAGTGCCAAATAGGTAAGCTTAATCGTTACCAGGAATTGTGATTCTCTAAGAAGGTGCCGAGGCACTGGGAGAGCTTAATGCGAACTTATTACTTACATTTACGTTATTTCAGGTAATCTTCCGTGAATTATAGTCAAAAACTTTCGAGTGGGAAGAGTTAAAGCGCATATCAACACCGCCTAATGTAACGTAGCCCTTACTTTTTGGCGAGATTCGCACCCCGACGACCCTTCCTAAAATCTACATGTTCTGAACCCCGCGGTTCTGTCCTCTGTAAAAAAATAAAAATTATTCTATTAGTTAAATGAAAAACAACTTTATAAGACTGACATTTAATGGGCTAAGTTGTCAAAATCCAGCCTTTGTCGCTTCGTAATAGTGTGGCACGAGATTCTACGAGACAAGAGTTGTACGTTGTCTGTAAGAGTTAAAAACAATACGGAGGGAATAGATACATAACTATCTCTGTGGATAAGAAGGAAATGAGCAACATGAGGGTGAAGGACATCAGACCGGCGCCCGCCGAGATTGAATACAAAAATATGAAGTTCCTCATTACTGATCGGCCCAATGATCAAACCATCCAGACTTTTATTCAAGTTCGTATATGACCGAGTCGTCCAAAAACTTTTATTTTTCCTTATCGAATAATTTTAATTACATAATTGTATTTCTTTTTTTATTTAGGAACTGAAGAAGCACAATGTAAAGGAGGTGGTAAGAGTTTGCGAACCAACGTACAAAGTAGAGGAACTCAAATCTGAAGGGATCAATGTGATAGATTTGGTTTTCGACGATGGTACTTTTCCACCAAACGAGGTAGAAGTCTATTTTTTTTTTATTTGTACAATAAAATCGAATGAATGTATAGAAACGTAATTATACTTCTTATTACTTAAATACATTTTTCAGGTGGTGGATGAATGGTTTGAATTGCTAAAGAACCGATTCCGAGAATCACCTGACGCGTGTGTGGCGGTGCATTGTGTCGCGGGTCTTGGTAGAGCACCAGTCTTGGTTGCATTAGCTCTCATTGAACTTGGGCTCAAGTTCGAAGATGCTGTTGCTCTTATCAGAGAGTAAGTTACCTTTTGCTACGTTAATATATCGCTCAAGGAGCGAGCAGAGTGAAACGCGTCGTGACACAAATAATGTAAAATGAAAATTACGTAACAACTCTTTATTTTAGAAAAAGACGGGGCGCCATAAACGCAAAGCAGTTGACTTTTCTTGAAAAGTATCGCCCTAAATCTCGATTGAAGCTCAAGAACGGACAAAAAAATTCCTGCTGCATCCAATAGAGCAAAGAATTTAAAAAAAAAGAAAGAAAAGATGGAAAAAAGTCACTATTGATTCATGCTGATTGGTATAAATGTGTAGAATTTTGCGCTTGACAGCAAGCATATTGTAGTAAATTTGTTCTAAATGGTCTATCACTGGAAATGCAACGGGTAATAAGTATCAATCAATTTTGAGGCATATTTTATCACGTTATTTAATTTTATATTCCGAGACGTTACGGAGAAGGAACTTGCTTCAAAATCGTTGCTATTTCCTTTTATAAAACAATTATTTTTGAGATCTCGATTGACTAACTGACCATGGAGGAACAAAAATAAAGTCTCGGGAATAACCATGTCTAAAAACGATTAACTATTATTGTCATTATATATATTAGCCTTATCGACTTGCAAATCGTGACATGAAGATTATTCATATTTGTACAAACCCGTATAATTATGTAGTATATACTTATTACTTTCTCGATACGAGATCAAATTTTTTTTTTTTTTACTAATAGACAATTATAATAAATTGAAAAAAAAAAAAAAAAAAAAAAATACGATTCTTTTTATTATTTAAAAAGAATAAAGTTATAAATTTTATATTAATCTAGTATATTATCGAGAAAAGGAAAGCAAGAAATTCATTTTAATGAGTAGTGAATTATGCTGTGCTTGTTTGTGATACACGCGCGTGCACATTTGCACAAACGCACAGAAAATAGACGAATAAAGCAAATATACATTTTGCATACATAATTTAGAGAATAAAATTTTACAAACTGATTGATTGCAAATTAAATTTCCTGATTGATAAAAGACTGTCATTTTAAAGAAGTAAATGTATTTCTTTATAAAAATGTCAATATATAAAAAATAAAAAAAAATAATATGCAATCGAAATTAATGTCTTTATACATTTATTGAGAGAATATATCAAAGCAGTCTTACCTTGAATATTAAAACTATGATACTACTCCGTAAAATAATTTCATATGCATTTTGTAATAGCATGCGCTCGAAATAAAACAGAATGCACACATATACATACATATATATATGTATGTATATTTTGTATACTTTTCAAAGAGTGATTTTTTAAACAGGTATTTTGGCTTTTTGATACAATATATCAATCGTAATTTTGCAGAATAAAATTTCGAGATACTTGATATCCAAATTATTTCTACACCCAAACAAGATAAGATTATTAACTTTGTATTAAAAGATTAAGTATGCATCACATTTGCAAAACATGATATTGTAATATACCAAATTATTGTCCACTTTTTTTTTGGTTTGTTTTTTTTATAATATACATTATATAGAATTTCAATAATTATAATTGATATTAATTTTGATTAACAAAGCGTTAGTAATAATTTGTGCTTGGATCATGCATTTTAATACTTCGCAACAATATTTGATAGATGAAACGCGAATCGCATTATTGAAGCTAGAAACAAAATGTTTTTTATTGTAATTAAGATGTTTTAAATTGAATAGAAATAGAAAAAAAAAATACATTGCGTTGCATTTCCAATGGCATGCCAAATCGCTGATGGATGTTTTTAACTCTTATTGGACTTGGAATCTGCGTTAACTTGAATGATGGATAATGTGAAACAAATCACTCCAGAGCTGTATATCACGTATTACTGTAGCTCAGTGACAATTTTACCAATCTTTTTGCATATCTTAACCTTTAGTCAAAGTAGATTTTTCAATCTGATACAAGCATATTATGTAAAATCGTCATTATCGTCTTCTACCTTGGTAAAATTGTCAATGGTGCTGTGTACGCCACACTAAACTGTGTTCAAAGGATAGAAAAATTCACTCGTAAAAATAATAACAAATCTAATATTTAGAACATTTCACGCGTGTCTGCTGATTTTACGTGAATGTACGCCACTTGTATTCGTACGATGTCTTTGTTTCCTATTGTCCTACTCAACAATGAATGCGATCTGGATATATGAAACTTGCACAATGATTACACGACAATCAAGCCTGATTGACCGTTACGTTCAATCAAACAAATTTAATTCCTGTGAGACATCCGTGAGACAGTCGTGCTTTAGAATATGACAATGATTAGGTTCAGTACACGTTTGTTAATCGTGCGTTTATACTTTGTAACAAGCGATGTTGAAACATAATCGATTAGTAATCAATTATTTAGGTATTAGTAACAATTTTAACTTTAATTACATATTCTTTAGCGAATAACAATAGAGTACATTCACTACAAATCACAGACTCGAATCGAAATTAAAATCTGGTACATTTCCTTTTTTGTAATATTAAAAACTGCAATATTTTTTACCAGAGGATGGGACAAGGGATATTCGGAAATATATATATGTATATATATATATTTATATATATACATATACAAATATATATATATATAAAAGCAAGTGATTCAACTTTAGACGCAAAAGTATCATTATTTTTACCCGATTATTTCTAGTACAATTACGATAAAGTAATTTAACAATTATTTTTAAATACAATCCTTTCTGAAAAATAATTATACCGATATTCGTGGTGAAGTAGATGTTATGTTAAAGTTACCAGTATAATTTTCGTCATTTCTTTAATTATTATTCTTGCGCATCGATTCACTTCTTCAAGGTGTATAATAAAATCGCTAAATAATTATAAATATTACAAATATTTCTTTTTGTATCTGTGATATAATTTTCTCTATATGCATAAAAAAAAGTATAGACCGAAAAACAGAAGGATAGTGGTTATTGAAGCTGTGATGCTAACAATTATAGAAAATTATGCACGTTGCTGATTTATTTGAAATAAATGTTCAATGTGACATGTAAAAATTGTTCTGCTGTGCAATAATGCTTACTTATAAACGATAATACGCATTCCACAAAGTGTGGAATGTTTCATTTCCCGAAGAAATGAATCGAACCGCTGCAAAAATTAATATTACACGGAAAACAAATGCAATGGTAGTTAAAGTTAAAATTTTATCTTTTTTAAATAGCTACTTGATGTCGATCTAGATAATAAAATAATTTTATGTATTGGTAAAGATCTCTTGTGTTTAATCATGTCTGATGTGACTAATTGAAGGGAAAACAATTTAGATAGCAAAAAAAATCTTCTATTTTGAACTGACATAATAAAATAAGAACATTCTCTATACATTGACTAAACAGGAAATAAAGTAACGAGTTAGCGCAAATTATGCAAAAATTATCGTTTTAATTTCCGGATATTATTTCCTTATTTATCATTACATAATTCCTATTAAACAAGAAATCGTTTTGTTATATTGTAAACATCAATAACAAAATAAAAATGAATGGAAGTTGTTTTGTGAAAAAAAAAAAAAAAAAAAAAAGAACGTTTTATAATTTTTATACCCTTATGCGCATTATGTAAATTTTCCAACTTTATTCCCTTGTCTAGAGAAATATAATGTACGTGTTTCCCATGTATGCTTCCATGTACTCTTTACAATATATTAAAATATCTTGTAGAAAATATTTGGAGCAAAGTATTACACAGACTTGGATGTTATATACACAGCCACTGTTAATCCTCTTTTTCTTTTAAAGACCTCATTGAAACATATCGTCATATCCAGGAGGAGGAAAATGGTCGTCTCCAGATCTCGGATATCGAATCGGTGGCCTCGGTTCTAAATCTGGTGGACCAAAAGGATCAAATCTTGCATGCGGTGGTATTCCACCTCTGTAAAATAATATTAAAACAGATTTTTTAATTAGAAAACCTACAGATCCTGTCGTATATAAATTAGCATTTTATTCATAGAACATACGGCGGCAGTATTCCAGGTACTCCTAAGCCCGCTGGTGAACGTCCAATTTGACGACGTCTCGTGTCAAAAGGATCAAATATCATACCACTGCCTTCTCCAAATGGATCAAGATCTCTAACGCCTACTCTCCCAGGATCAAGTTCAGGCCTAATAACAAAGAAAAATTAATTTATATTTTAAAGCAGAAATTTTTAATAGTAATTAATTGTAAATGTTAAAAATTATATCGATATCTGATGGATGTAATGACACTTTAATTTGGACATATTAATTTCATCTTGAATTACCGATTCACGCGCGGACGATTGAGATTGCTTGGATTATAATAAATGTTTGGATTTCGACCCATTTCAGAGGAACGTTCGTCATTTAATGTGGTCGTTTGAATTTCTGCATCTTTAGAACATATCGCACTTACAAAATCTTTTTGTAAATTACGCAATATCGTCTGATAAGATGGCATTATAACTTCTAAAGATCCATGTAATGCAGATACAGTTTCGTCAATAGGGAATGGAATATTAAGCACAGAATTATCATGATGCCTCTAGAAAAATAAGATTTTTAATATAATATCAGGCAATTGTTAATTCATTGATAATTAGTTTAGTTTCAAAAATTACTGCCACGTGAATTACCATGAAGTTCAGTAGTAGATCTGTATCTGATTTAATTCCAAGAAGTACATGCAATTTACTATCTCTCACATAGCGTAATGCATAATTTGGACGTGAACTCCATTCTGTTGGAAGTAATTCAGTTCCCGTCTCTGACGCATCAAAGGATGTCTAAAAAAAATTACAAGTTTCAGTATTATTATTAAAATTATTATTAAAAGACACTTCAAATTTATAAAACTAAAATTATTTTACGAAACTTTATATAGGTTAGAATGTTGAAAAGTTAAAATTTATTATGAAAGGATGTTTTTACTGTGAAAATAATATAGAAGTACAAAACTTCGGTATTATCGTAAAACGTGAGATGGCATGTCATGTTGCAAATCACTTGTATTGTTATAAACTTACATCGTCTCCAATTCCAATGCACCTAAAACCAGACTTTGTCAAGTACCAATGAACAAATAATATTATCACGTCTTCTTTTTTGCGAATGTCATTGTAATAGAGTTTTTGGAAAAGTTCGAAACCAAACACATTGTTTGCACAGGCCATCCTAATGAATAGTTTGGGATTACTTGAAATGTATACTTGCACGCTGACACGCAACAATTCGTTGAGCCGAGCTGGAGCACAAACTATATACAGCAGGAATTCTAACCCATCAATGTGAAAATTAATTAAAATAAATACATTTAAAATGACAATTATACAAAACGCAAGCCGTTTATTTTGTATATTTTGTATTTAAAATACTTTTTTCATATAATATAATTGTTTTAAATAAAAAAAAATTTTCCGATTAATTACTGAGATATACTAACTATTCAATATTTCTCTTCAATCAAATTTCTCAATTCTATCATTTATTATTTATATATTTACAATTTAAATGAAAAATAAAACAACCCGACGAATTCCATCATTACCTCGATTAATTAATTTAATTTACTGGTGACGGGTTTATAGTGTCTATAAATGTTATTAAAAAATACATTAACAATCGAATAAATAATATTTAACTCTCAATTTTAATTAGATAAAAGCGGTAATTTAATCATGCGTCTCTTTAAATAATCTAGAAATTAAAAATCAACACGATAACAAATCCGTCGACTACTGAGGTTTCGCGACATCGAGTGTCCGAAATCGTCCGAAAACGATCAGAAGTTATTAGTATTATAGGAGGAGTAAATTGGTGGCACGGTGAGAGCCGATTCCCACCAGTTTGGTCACTCGTGTTTGCTGCCAACTTACTTCTGGATAGGAAAAGTAAGTTGGCAGCATGGCGAGAGCTGTTTCCCGCTAGTCTTGCTCGCTCGTGATTGCCCCATATTAACCAATAAAAAAAATTAAAATAATATTAAAAATTTTTTGGTTGGTCAATATTGGCCAATCACGAGTGACCAAACTGGTGGGAATCGGCTCTCACCGTGCCACCAATTTACTCCTCCTATAATACTAATAACTTCTGATCGTTTTCGGACGATTTCGGACACTCGATGTCGCGAAACCCCAGTAGTTGACGGATTTGTTATCGTGTTGATTATTAATTTCTCGATTATTTAAAGAGATGCATGAATAAATTACCGCTTTTATATAATTAAAATTGAGAGTTAAATATTATTTATTCGATTGTTAATGTATTTATTAATAATTTAGACACTTTAGCCATTATAAAGCCTGTGCGTTTTCTAAGTTAGCGAATAAACTAATTAAAATCAAAATTTAATTACGATATTCCATTTATTTCAAAATTATAGTACACATTTTGTTGATACGAATATACATACATCCAAACTAAAGAAATGCATTCATGCAATAGACAACACGCTCAAAAATCATTTATCGATTAGATTAAATTAAATGCTATGTATGTTATAATATTACAGTAATATGTATCTGTCAAAATCGTCTAGTTTTTACTGATTTATATTTTAACATCATTCTTTGGTCTATTAATAGTTATTTAGTCAACTTTGAAAGTTGGTCGTTTGATTTCTTTAAAATGCATAGCGACATCAACATTAAAAATATATATATTTTTTTTCTAAATAAAATTTCTAATTTTGTTCAAGAAGAATTATCTAAAAAAAATGTAATTTTTTTTCTAAAACACAATTTGTAAATTTTCTTCTGAGTTACAAACATTATATTATAATTGCGAGATTTTTTTTGTCGAAGATATGTTAATTCCCCTATGCAAATAAAATCAATTAAAATTAATAAAAATTAAATTAAAACACTATACGTTGTCGGATAGCGCGGTTATAGCAATCTGACATTGTAGAATAATTGCAATCTACTATTATATCACAGAAATGTAAGTCATTTGTCGATTTGTGCTATGAAAATTAAGTCTATTTGCTTGGAAATAAATACACAAAATTCGACTATATAGCGGATACTAAAAATTTCTATTGTTATTTTGTCTAAAGTCGGCTTCAAGTGACTGCACTTATCTGAGCAAATAACAGCAATAATAAAACCATGGACAAATATTTCTTATAAATATTAATACTTTGCAATATTTAGTTTTGACTAAATGTTTGTCTATTTGGCACATAATTAGTTCAATTTGTGATTACGTTATAAATAAATAAATATGTATACTATATATAACCCAGGGCAATTTTCCAAAGTTAAAAATTTTTTTTAAGTTGATACGTTAAATTTCAAGATATAAGCAAGAATAAGTAAAAGTGCCAAGATAGTGTTAAGAGTTAAAAATGTTTGTTAAGCGCATCACAGAACTCGAAACACAAGCGATCAAGACCGGTAATGTTATACTCGAAATAGATGCCGAAGATGTGCGTAAATTTAAGAGTTGCTCAAAATATGCTGTGTATATCGCAAAACGTTTTATCACGTCTGCAAGAAGCTTATCGCTTTTTGATTGCTTTTGCCTGGTGGTTTCGATAATATTGGTCGAAGTTGCATTGTCCTTCAAGTGGTTTAAAATCGATTTCTCATTCTCATTTACCACCGGCTTAAAGTCACCACATGTAGGAAAATTTGTAGGCACAGGCGGAATTTCATCGTCCTCGCCTACCTTAAAGATCAGAGACATTCCTATGTCTGCGTGAAATTCGATGTGGCAATGAAACAGCCAATATCCTGAATATAGATATATATATATTAATTAAATAATTATTATTTTAATTATTTTTATTTACATAAATGCTATTAAAAATTCTTACCCGGATTATCGGCGTAAAATCGTACAATAGTGTAACCACCATCAGGCACAGTTACTGTGTCTTTTAAAGGTGCGCGTTTAAGCTTTCTGTGTATCAAACCTTGTCTATCTAGCTCTTTTACTTCATCGACAGTGGTATTATCTCCTAACTTCTTCATAGCTACCACGCGGAACTGATAACCGTGAAGGTGAAACGGATGATTAGCTTCGAACGGAACACCTGTCAAAGATTATTAGTCACGGTGAAACTTAGACGGAATATAAAAAATTAAAAATACTAAAATAACATTTATTGCTTACCTTCATCGATCAAAACTAGTTCCACTACGCTTTTCCTTTTAACTTGAAGCACGTGGGTGCAAGCACAAAATTCACTCTCGCATTTCTTAACCGTGCTGGAGTTGCAAAATTGATTCGGCGTAATAAGATGTCTTTGAGGCAAGAGTGGAAACGGCGGTAGTTTCATTGATATGTGATTAAATTGCGGTGTGAGCACTTGTTCTGATTTTTTAACTAAAAACGATTGTATGTTTTATAAAATAATAATGCAATGTATGCAATATGTATAGTGAATTTTCCTCTAAACTATAACTCTCAATATTTTAATATATGTTATACCTTGATGAAAACCATACAAATTTTTGCGGTGAAAATGTGGATGGTCCTTCGCGTAAAAATCGAACGAAATATAAAATTGATACTCAGGTTCCTGGGTGTTTGAAGGATCATCGTCATCCGTTGCATTCAACAGTGGCATGCTAATGCTGTTATTTGATTCAGTTCCTTCATTTAAAGCATTAACTTGCTGAAAGCATAAATAAAAAAATGCTAATTTCTTCGGAGGAAGTTTAATAATGAGACGAAGACGAAATACAATATCAGAACCCGTTTAAAAGATACTGAAAATTATAAAGATATTAATATACATACTAGTCCGTAAGAATCATTCCTTGTACGATTGTACGAGACTTCTAGTAGCGGTTCCTGCTCGGGCGCACCTTCGTATCGTAATATTGCAACTTGATAAGCGCTAAGAAATCTCTCGTCGCAATCCATCAATCCTCGAAACCTCATCCAGTAATTATCCACTGGTTGGTTCATCTCAAGTATAAAATCGAACCTTTCGCCGGCGTAAGTTACCAGTGATTCGGCTGCAATCGTTACATAATACGCATTAAAAATGATGAAAGAAAGAAAGAGAGAGAGATAAACAATTTTGTGAAGAGATAGTGGCGTATAAAGATGAAATCCTACCTTGTACTGGTTCAAGATCGCGCCCGTCTGAACTGACTACGTATAAAGTATGATTGTCGACAGAAATTTCAATGGGGCAATTCAGAAACTCTGCATTAATAACCCTGAATCTATATCGGAAGCTCTGCAAGCATATAAATCGCAATTAATAAACAAGTGTTACATATTTAATTAACTTAAATTTAAATACTTTTAACGCGGAGCGTCAACAGAAATATTTGAAATTGTTGCTTTATTTTTATTTAAAACCAATTCGAAATAGGCCCGTGAATAACTCAGCGGAAAATATCTTACAAACTTGTCAGCCTTTTATGTTACATATACTTTCTCTTGTAAATTTACCGGTTTTACGACGAATGTCGTAACAGGCATAGCTGTCTGCGTCTCATTTCCATTTTTAATAGTAAAACGACCGAGTCCGTTTATGAGCAAATTTGGCGCTTTGTTATCACCATCCGAGTGATAATGCGCTAGGAATTTATTGAGGCCCAGCTCGTGAATCCAATCGGCGATTACTATCGTATTTTCGTCGTAATCGTACAGATCCTTGTGCCAGTCTATTTTAGGAGGCACGCGAACAATTAATGGACCGAATACACCGTCACCTCTTTGAAATCCTGCAGATTTACGATACAAAATAAATTACAAAAGACGAAACTCTTGAAAACAAATAATCGGTCGCAAATAATATTATTTAGAATTAAATAATCTCGTTGATACCAGATTGCTGCAACATTTTTTCTTACATTTCGTAATTAATATTAGATGCAAAAGCCTAAAAGGAATTTAACATACCTGTGTGAGAATGCCAGAAATGCGTGCCGGCTTCGGTGGCGATGTAATTATACCGGAAGGTTGCTTCAGGCTGGATAGGACATTGCGATACATAGGGTACACCGTCCATATACGGCGTGCGGACGTGGTGCTGGCCGTGCCAGTGCATCGTCGTACTTTCCGCGTGTAATAAGTTGACCATATCGACTATTATCCTGTCACCTTGACACACCTGTAATTAAAGTAATTCCCCTTAAAACATTCCCACCGTGGTTGATTTGCGGTTTTATTTGTAGTAATCGCTATCAGTCGCAAATTGTTCTAAAATGAGATTATAGACCGGATATCGTTATCGACGATCATCTGTAGTTTGCCACGTAATTAAAAACAAAATCATACTCGCGTGACTGAATCGCGGTATATTCCTAGACGACGCAAACAATTCTATTTTTGTATTTAACGATTTCAATGGAATTACGAGAAATCTAGAGGTAAGCTCCGTGGAGAAAATTTTATATTGAGAATTACTATCGTGTCATAGTAATTGTAGACCATCAAGAAAGTGTGAGATTAAATACCGTGGCTGGCTATTGTTTGCCATAGCCATAGACATTTAATAAAGATATCGAAATAAATTAAGCAGGAGCAAAAAGAAAAATTTTACAATTATAAAGTTTTTTTTTTTTATATATTACGTACCTCAATCGGCGGACCTGGCATTTGCCGATTTACGACCATTAGTGATCGCTTTATACCATCTGCGGGGATACAATGAGACCGAAAACAATCTGTCGTATTGAAGGGACAGTTGTAACACGCTTTGCTCATTGAATTATAATACTCCAGTTTAAAGGTGTAATAGCAGTCTAAAGGCACTTCATTATTTTTACATGTTCGTCGACACGCGTGATGCTTCCAGTCAACGACGTCGGCAATTTCGGGATCAATTGGTGCCAGACCAAAGTCATTATAAGCCGTTATTACTTCTAGAAATCGATTAAATTGCGATTAAAAAAAAAGATTTTACTTAAAATCTTTCTTAAATTTTTAATGCATTTGTAAATAAAATGCACTACATATTTTCTAATAATGCCACAAGAATAAAACAAAAAGTATTATTTACCTGATTGAGTTTGATAAACAATCAGTTGAAGCAAGAGAAACAACACGTTCCAAATTGTCATTCTCGATCTGTAACAAAGAAAGCTGATTTCATAAAAATATCAGACATATGTCACGTGCAATTTAATTAAATACCATGTTTTACGAAATCTGATAGATTTACGAAGGATATGACACGGCAAAGATAACCAGCAAAAAAAATATACAGATTCAAAAGATATTGTGCATCTCTATCTTATATAATACGCGAGCATAAATATAAATTTTGTAAAGCGCCACGCAATTGTAAAAAGTAACTAAATTTGAGTCGACACGAAGTCAATTTCTTATTGTCAATGTCTTCTTTTATCTTACATTTTTACATTGAAAGCAATTAAGTGAAACAATTGGGCAACAAATTATCTCTTACCCCCAAAAAAAATTTAACTTAATAAAAACAGAGTTGACAGTACAATGGTTATTGCTCTTAAGAGAAATTTATGCGCGGTACCTCGTTTAATAATGAATGTATATATAAATATCTCAAATAAAAAACCGCAGACATCGTTAATGTTGAAATCCTTAACGCATCTTACAACATAACGCACACGTATCGCCGCTTCATAACTTTTAGCACACTTTGACGCAATGTACCTGCATCGTTGCAGCATGAGACGCGACTGTTATCTACAACTATGTTAATAATCGCTATTTCGTACTAAAAAATGGTTCTACCACTTCGAACAAATTTATTGCAGAGCTTTTCGCCTTTTCTTGATAATAAAACAACGTTGAATATCAAGATAATCAGCTAATTATATAATAGATTATTACATTAATATCATTTATCATTATGGAACTATTTCTAAATAAATCCATGTGTTGCAACATGCATGATATTAGCGAAATACCGTATTTTTTGCAAGCTAAGTTAATTATATTTAACCTTTCCGTTACGACATTTCAAGATGTTCTTCGGATTTCCTTAATTGAGATCATTAAAGATATTAAAACGTTCAAGAATTTCAAGGATGTTTAAGCAGGTCGAAGTTTGCGTCATTCTTAAAGTAATAACCGATAGTACTAGTCAACTAGGCATTGTACAAAATTAATATTCATTTTCGTACAGATTGGTTGTCTAATTATTATTACTTACAATACAACCCATTCAATATCGCTGTTATTAAAAAGCAATTTATAAGAAAAAATCTAAATACATCGATGTTCCTCCGATTAACAAGATACTTAAAAAAAAAAAAAAAACAACGCGACTTTTATTTAATAACGCTTCTAAATTTACTTTTATCTGGAAACAGAAAAAGATGCACACAAATCTGTGAAACTTACACTGTATTCTCAATTAAGATTAAAAATTCGAGACGTCGAAAATCACGGGGGAGGTTCACAAACACCAAACACGACAGAGTAAATAATCCTCACTATTGGGAGCTATATACAACACGCATCGCCGGGCGTTCAACTCTCTTGGTCACGACCGAGATTTGAATGCACTTTGTCACGGCGCGCGTCTGCATCAGACGGAAGCTGTCGCCTCTCTTCTCGTTTTCGTAAGAGAAAAAAGTGCCAGAATGTTTTATATGGATGAAGGTTTACGGAGGACTGGACCGGCATCACAGCGATTCGCTCTTCTATATGACAGCAGGAGGTCCTTTCCTCTCCCGTGGAGGTCGTGATCACCCCACAAGAGTAACCGTAACTATGAGAGGGGTCTCTCGCCTTACGTATGGTCAGGTAGAAACGCATGAACAATGACGATAATACAACATTTACTGATTCCGTCACTTTTTGTAGCTCTCAGCTGGTCCCCCGCTTGAGCCCCGTTGCTCAAGATGGTAATCAGGTAACTGTGGATCCCACAGTTTTCCCCGAAAGTGAATTCGTCAGTGGACTTTCCACTCGTTATCCGACTGCTGGATATGTGCACAACAAATACGACGAGGAGCACGTGTGCAACATTTGCCTATTTACAGAAAATTACTTTCAGAATCACTGACTGAAGACGAACTAAATTACACATGAAAAAATACAAGTTAAAATAACATTTTTAATTTCATAATTTCGTGCGATTTATAAGTACATGAATAGAACTTTTTTATTAGACAAACTTCTATTCTGTTTGTTTTTTTTTTAGTTTCTGAATTGCATAGAACATTTATAAACGTGTGTGTAACTATTATGTAACTACTACTCAATGCCATTAATCAATTACAGATTATATTGATATAAAACTGATAAATTTATTTAAAAAAATATGTTTTATATATATATGTAAGATTAAAGATATACCAATAATCATTTACGATAATAAAATTTCACAAAATTAATATAATCTGAAATTTAATTAAGATTTAAAGTATTTTTTAACAGCAAACAACTTTTATATTTATGAATGTAATTAAAAATGGAAAAAGAGATAAAGATAATTTATAGATCAAATGAGATAAGAAATTTGATGGTTAATAAAATATATATGCAAAGACACACTTTAAATCACTTTGAAAAGTAAGTACAATTCAGTAACTGCATAAATGTAAAACAGTAAATATGATATTAACGTAAATACGAAAAAATCAGTAGAGCGTTATAAATAATATTCATATTCGAGATATGACGTGTTTTAATTCATATCATAATTGATGATTAATTGATAAAGTGACTTAAATCGCGAAAATTTTCCAGCGATAACGAATAAACTTTTGCAAGAGCACTCATACATCGAGTGTATCTAGATAAGTACAAAGTTTCATTGAATCGATCAAAAATTTCAGAATGAATAAGCACAACTTACGATATCTCTAATAGTTCGCTTTTGGTAAATGTCAATTTTTTTTTTTGATTCTCTCACAGTCGGTGGATCACTGGCTACGTGACATACTGTAGCTCTCAGTCCAATCTCTCAGATTGGTGCTTTGATAATGCTATTCCGTAAATATCCTGGCTTACGTTTGCAAACCGACTTATCTGTCGATCGACGTGACATTATTCACGGCTCGTCCATTGCCTGACATCTTGGTGCGTTCTGTTACATACAATAATGTGATATTACAATAGTAATCAGAAGAAAAACAAGGTAAAAAAAGAACAGAAAGGAAAAAGGAAGGAAAAGTATAAAACACAAAGAAAAGAAGAAAAATAATGAATAAAAATAATTAAAAAAAAGAAAATAAAAGAAAGAGATATGACGTCGAGTTACGCGTCTTGAAAACTTAATAACGCGCTCGCTCGTGAATACGAAACGCGCGGTACGTTACGTATTCAATTGAAAAGAAAAATTGCCGTTATCTTAGACGGAATCGGACTTAATACTCAAATGCCGCTAAATGTGATAAATAGATTTCGCAAATTCCAGAAAGATTAAGACGTGTCACCTTGTGTTGCCATCTTAATTTGCGTGTACGTAACATCGGCGCAATTTCGATCATTTTATTTCTCTTCTTCTTTTAGAAATAAAATTCTCCTCACGGTGCGTATTTATAGTCTTGAACATAAACCAATGCAGTTAATTCTGTCATTCATTACAGCACAGAATTGCTTTTTTTGTTCTCCTGAAAATGCATGTAAATGAATGTAAATGCATGTATCTTTTCTTAAACACGTAAAGCATGATCAAAGTATGTACACATATTCTCACGTTTTATTGCGCACGTTGAAATGACGTGTTTTATCGATATTATCTGTAATGAATCCTTGTCAATATAATTAATTGACTGAGTACGAGTTTCTAGAATCAATCTATCACATCAATATACATAATAAAAGCACACATACACCTCAAAATTTATCATGTAAAATAAACTGTAAAACAGATTAAAAATCAAAAAATAAAAAAAAGAAGAAGAGACAGAAAAAGAGAAAAGCGAGGGAAGAACATATTTTATCAATTGCACGTATCGTATAATATTACTTTCGCGAATTGCAAAAATTGAGCACCTGTCGAATGATCGCACGCAAGATAGACGTGTGTATGATCGCTTCAAAATATAAAAGTAAACATATGTTTTAATTAATAAGGCACTTGCGCAATGTGACACTATAATTACTCACAATGCCGAGCAGCTTGCGTAATCGTAAGTGATAAGTGAAACATATATATTTATGTATATTTGTTTTAAACGCCGCAGATTTTTATTAAGATTAATTAATTAATTAAAGGGGCTAGTTTTACAAAAGCAAGCTGTACTTTAGATTTACGTACAATAGATGTTTAAGCACATTTTAGTATCACTTTAAAGGTGCAACAAATTCTTTTTTCAACAAATTCGACACATTTCGTTTCGACGAGCCTAGCTCCTACATTTTTTAGCTGTAGCATGATGACATTCACATCTTAATGAGACACTTCCGATAGACTAGAAAGTCAGATTCGACTGATAAATGATAATACACATTTTACATGCATACGTCATTTTCCTGAGATAAGATACGATTAAGAGATGTTTGCTAAACAAAAGTTTTATCGCGATTTTTTTTCCTTCGTTGATCGTATCAGATGTGTTAAAGATCGTATAATTTTAACTTAATTAAGTGCACCCACAAGTTTATAAAAAATATAATTAAAATCTAAATTTTTAATATATGTTAATTTCCGCATCGCACAACTAGTATCCAGAAAATTGATGTAAGCAAAGGTAGCGAAAAGAGCATTCCGCATTTTAAGTCAAATATTTTCGTCAACCTTGTATTTTTTTTTCTTTTTTTTTTTTTAAACGTATCCAATAAGACGATTGAAATTGGTATGAACATCGGCTTGCATTTCTTTGGCAAAAGTCCCATGGAACAGGTTTCGAAGGGAATTCCCCGTACGGTTAGGTCAACACTGAACTGGTAACCGGTAGTTGCCAGCTCGCGTCAATTGATGACGTTTAATCCTTTTACAAGAACTTCCTAGTTTCTTCGCTGTAATCTGTTTATTATAATTCGTGATGTAAGCAAGCAGCTTTTATGCACTTTGCTCATCAATTTCTCGTGTTACCACTATCAGATTTTTATAATCGCCAGTCTGCCATAATTAACAATCGTTTTCCTCGATGGTTCGAAAAATATGATACTTGGTACAGTTTCCCGACGACCTTGCGCTTAGTGAGAAATGCTGCGATTTTCGCATTACGTATTACGATTACCTTGACTGTCCCCCTACACTTCAAAGAGTGTATATAAAGAGCATGTAAAAGAAGCGGGGAGTGGATTCTCCGCGGATTAAATTTACCAGATGAAAACGGATGCGCCGAAACGTGAAAAAGATAAAGAAAGACGTTGCGCTATAATATTACATAATTTGGAACGGGCCCGATCGTGAAGGCCGCGTGATGAACGCGTAAAGAATAACGATACATTGATGAACATAAGGCAGGAGCATTGTGAGAACAAGAAGCAAATTATCTACATTGTACATAGACTTAGCCAACTAGCTTACCAGGCAACGGGCCACGGCCGCAAAATCCAAGGGCCACGGGAAGCAAATGTGTGAATAAGACGTGCGTAGAGATGTAGAAACGTTATGAAACAGATCTATGCGTAGCACTTCCTCCAGTAATTGTTTTTTCCTTCTCAGGAAAGAGCGTAGAATTTTAATCATCACACTACGCAATTGCGAGGAATACCTGCAATCAATTTAATAATTAATCTGATCATTTAGCGTTTGCGTCAAACCGTCTCAAGTAGGGTGCTTCCCCGTTAAACTTGCAAACGTAATTATGACTAACTTTGCGTCATACTCGCTTCGGCAAAAAAATAGTTTTCATTTTATTATTACAGTTCCGCTTACTTGTGGTCAAGTTTGTGTAAATATTGTGAATCACACGATCGTGTCACGTTAGGTTCAGCTTTCCACGTGGATTCTCGTCCGCGACGATTCCGCCGGTCTCGATGGACCAGGCGAGAGAAAGTCCAGCTCGGGGTGCGCCTCGACGACGAACGTTACGTTGACGAAAATAAAATCTGTGAAGCAGCATCATGCAATAAGGACGAAAAAATGCATTCCAGGCGTTGCAGGTAAATCGCTCGTCTTCGTAACACTTCTCTGCGATTCCTTTCCCTCTTCAGCGACGAAATAAGTCCTTTTACTCATGCATCTCGCGACGATCTCTTCGTCCGGCAATTTCACGCTTACGAGGACGAGGTCTAGCCGCCAGTTATGCTGAAACAGGCAGAAATTGATGATTACGTTTTTCTTTCACCTGCGCGAAATACTGAAACGTTGACAATTAATATAAACGAGTAAGGCGTAACAGAGTCTCGCTTGATTTTCTGTGAAATAATAAAAATATTCGGTTGACGTAGTTTATTTCTGAACTGAAAGATTTTGCTAGTAAACTTTTTATTTTACCTTTAGCCGTTTTACTAGCTTATGCTAGACTGTGCGATAATGCACATAATCTTGTCGTTTGTCAGAATGACGTCAGAAGGACGTTCGTAATACGGGTTATTTTCTTTGATAACGAAGCTGAACTGGGTGCTATGATAACGACATTTTTTTACAGCCCATGCGACAAGTTGCACTATGGTAATGGGCTCGTTTCCTGAAAAATAACGAATTTTTGGTTAGAAAAAGAAAAGGAAAAACTAAATTTTAACGAGCAAATGCTCTTCACACAGATATACGTTTATAAGCAATGTCTACATTGTCGAGATTGTACGGTGAGATTAAAAAGCACAAAGGAATACTTTATTCTACGAGATACCGAGGACTTACTTGCGGAATTTCGAATGCAATTACATTAGATAAAACCGATAAAACAAATGACAAGCGCCTTCGGAGTAGTTTGTGTGCGTGGGTCGCGTCGCGCCGAAGTGACAGGACGTGCCATCTGTAGACACGCGGCGGAATCGGCGGGACTCCCTGACGGAATATGGCGTGTGTTTTGTTTGTGTGCGCTAAAAAGATGGTTATGCGCGGACCGTACGGCAGCGGCTGCGAGGCTTAGGACTTGACGTCTCGCGTTAATTCGCTCGCGGACGAGGTGTGAAAGGACACAGCGGGATCGCATGAGTGCCGAAGGCACGGGACGGCGCTTGACGCGATGAACGCGACGAGCCTGTACGTGTCGACGTGTCGGCTGGTGCTCCAGGCGGATGCCGAGGACTCCAACTCCTGGACGGACCTCTACAGGTTGGTGCCCTATCTCCGGCAAAGTCTGAGCTGCACCGTCTGCTCGAACCTGCTGATCGAGCCGCACACGCCGACCGAGACCAACTGTCAGCACCACGTGTGCCGAGGATGCCGGGGCGGCCGCAAGAAGCTGAAGCCGTCGTGCGGCTGGTGCAAGGACTACGACAAGTACGTGGAGAACGTACAGCTGCGGATACTGCTGCAGTGCTACAAAAAACTGTGCGAGTATCTTACCAGCACCGGCATCTACCGCACCCTGCTGCTCACCGTCACGTCCGCGAGCAACTCCACGACCAATGGTGCACCGTCCACCATCGGTGCAACCAGCTTGATGGAGCTTATCCAGGAAGGGGCAGGCTTCAAGGACGAGTTTAAGAGCAACGCCGGCCTGTCAAAGTCCGCGTACAGCATTCTACCATGCGTTTATACCAGCACTACCTCCACTCAGACGCAGGGGAATAATATCCAGACCACCGAGCCAATATCCCAGAGCATACCTGGTAAGTAAAGGAGAAAAGTATATTAGAACGATTACTGCTGTGATTGTTCTTGTGAATAAAAATACATATACAATTCTAGCATTATAATACAAGTACTGTTTTTTCGTAATATCAAATAGCATATGAGTAATATTTATTATATTTTTACTATTATATTAGAATCTCCAACGATTCGTACGGTATCAAATGGATCCTCGATATATTCGGTGATGTATGCTGGGTCTGGTAATAAAATTACGATAAAGCGGAAAGCGGCAGCTACGGAAGATACAGAAAATGCAGGGCAACAAGAAACGGACGGAAGCCAGCACGGCTCTGTAGGAGGGGTAAAATGCATTCCGTCTTCCCTTAAATATGGGACCCCTTCCGAGAAAAAATCTACAAAGAGCAACAAAGTAATTTCAATAGATATTCGGTTAATCTTATGCCTCACAGGATTTACATTGCACCATAATCCTTATTTAAATGCTTAAAGATGCCTTTCGTTAACACTTCTTGCAAGGTGCGATAATTTACATTATTTTTTAACTATTAACAGTTATGGTTACGAGCTTAATTAATCTGTACATACTTCTCGCATTTATCAAGACGTGTCTTATTAACGCGAAACCTTGATTTGTTTTTATACTAACACTAGCTTTAGTGAAACTTCGATTTACGTTTACTTAGGTCCCATAAGAAAGATTAATGCAGATGTATGTTGTGTGCTTTTGTAAGATATATCTGTTCTAAACCACCTCTGCATTGATCTGTTATAATTGCAATTACGTTTTCGTGAAAGTATAAACAATAATGTAATTTGGTTCGTTGATAACAGTCTTCAGGCAGTTTCAAGAAACCAAGGTCCAGTTCTGCTAGAAGTAAAAGAAAAGGATGCAGATGCGGTAATGCCACTGCGATACCCGGAAAACTTACTTGTTGCGGTCAAAGGTGTCCTTGTTACGTCGAAAGTAAACCTTGCGTGGAGTGTAGATGTAGAGGCTGCAGAAATCCTCACACGGCAGATGGATTAAAGGTATTTATAATGAAGTTCGTTTATTTAACTGCATTTTGTAATATTTTATACGGTTGTCTTAAACAGTATATCGCTCCCGAAAACTGTGGGTAGGAAATTAGAATCAATTTTATAATTTTATAAAATTATATACGACTTCTCGTCTTCGATTCTAATTTTCCCACCCACAGTTTTCGGGAGCGACATGTTATTTGAAATATGCTATGTATTTTTTTTTTTTTATCTATTTCAGATCCGTCCACATATACCTGAACTTCATAATTTACAATTACAATTGTCCACTTCTTTGGATTGCGATGCGTTAAGCGGAGATCCTTTAGCATCTGTACCACAGTGTCTTTCGACATCTCCTACAACAATACAAGTGTTAAATGTGTATTCGACTCCAAGGCTAGACATTGACAATGTACCACAAAACTTGCCTGCTGCCTTGTTAGTAGGAGAAGATGCTATGGTAAGTACTGAAAGTGAAGCGGAAGACAGTGATATACAAATTGATGTGTGACAAATTATTTAAATGGATGTCGTGGAGAACTATGTTGTACCAGTGATTATGGAAATGTAAGTACGTATCTAAACAGATAAAAAGAGGCGTTATGTAAATAGCTCAATTAGAACTATTACAAGAAACGATTACAAGAATCAAAAACATATAATTACGAATTTGCAAGGGTAAATCAGTTTAAAAAAATATGTCGTATATTTATAAAATCGCAATTTACGTTTAGTTTCCTATTTGAATATTTGTAAATATTTTAATATTATATGAAAACAAATATTTAATTGGATGCTTAATCACGATGACAGTCAATTTTGCTTGCAAGATGCCTGTTATGATTTAGCATCTACTATTTTGTTACATGTAATGCGTTATATGCGTTAGCGCTTCTAAAGATATACGAACGCTCGTAACCTGAACGTTGTTCAGTTAATTGTATAGTATAAAAGGCAAGTTTTGTAGAACAAGAAATTTTTTACGCATTGACTGATATATTAAACTGTACGTATAATTCCAATAATTTTAATAATGAATAAGTGATCTGTTTATTCTGAGTAATGCTAGTTGCACTGTTTTATATGTTTCATAGATGCACGTATGTTGAAATAAGTTTTTTTGTTGATACATGTTATATTAAACTGTATCGAGACCACAAATGTATGAATTATTTATGAGTGATTTAAAATGACATTAATTAAATTTATAAATATAATTGACGAACTTAATATTTACGTGTAAAAAATATCTCGTTTAACTTGCCAATTGTACATACAATAATAAAAAAATCGTTATCTATTTTGCATACTGGTTTTTACAATCTCCAAGTGTGAATGAAAACACAGAGTATAAAACAGCGATCTGTTAAATTGTTCTACAATTTAGGGTTGCATCGAAATAATACTCTACGTGAACCGCATATATTAACAAAATGTAACTAATAAACGCGAAGAGTGAGGTCTATACGTAATACGGATTGTAAAAATTGTTAATTTTATTTTATGAAAAGTCGCAAATATATTTAGATAAATATAAAGTTTTTATTTGCCTAAAATTTGAAATTGTAAACAGTTTCGATAGAGCGTTTCTATCAAAATTGGATTTACAGTAGATGTTATAGACATTATCGGCCTAGAACAGACATTTTTTTTAGCATAATCCATCATTTGAATTATGTCAATTGAAAATAGAAGAGGTTTTTAAACTAACTTTCTTTTGGATGGCTCTTTTATCTGTAGAAAGCAGAAATAATATAGATCCGATTCTGGTTATTATACAAACTTTTTTTTTACATTAAAAAAATGTATCTTATGTCAAAGACTTATAAGCTATGTCTAAAAATAAAAATGTTTCTGTTATACTATTTGTAATATAACTGATATCAATATTATAGTAAATCTCAGAATATTCTCTTCACGCGAGTATAATTAAAACGTGTTAATCATTCATTCATACGAAACATTAGTACAAAATCACTAAATATACGTAGGATACTTTTTATTTTTTGCGTACGATTGTGTGTTCGTGGGTGCATGCGTGTACGTGAGCTCTTTTAGAGCATCTGTGAATTCATCAACTATTATTTATAATCGCACTTAAATGCAAATAACGCACGTTTTCTCTTTCTCTCGATATCCTTTTACAATAGTCAACAATAAAATATACTTTTGCAGTATGTAATTATGTGATCTCATAGCTATCATATTAGATAGTTTGCAATAAGAATGTTCATCGATCATACAAAGACAAGAATTTATAAAGCAATTGCATATGCATATAGGTTAATATCTCTTTAAATAAGAAGCGAAAAGATTGATACACAGCACACACATGACGTACACGTTATACAAAAGTAAGCAATAAAGCTCAACATAAGATAAAATTAATATGTATATGTATATACATATTGTATTTTTATATATATCGAAGTTAATATTATCAAGTTGCATATTGTACATTGCCACTTTTATTCACAATTCGAAGTATTTAAAGTTACGCGCAATTATGTGAAATAAATTAAATCTTTCTGTCTCTTAATTTTGTCTTATGTAAAGCTGGCGAAAAAAAAATTGAGAATGTACTTGAATTGTTTGAAGACCTGTTTTTTTTTTACATATTAAAAAACATTGCCAATTCTTTAAAACAATATTTAAATATTGCATTACATTTTAATGTAACTGATTATTATTATGTTTTATATGTACATAAAGTAAGATAAAAATGGCAGTCGGGACCTAGCTACAATTTAAATGACAACGTTCACAATTGAGAAGTGACTTTTATAATTGTCAGATGCAGATAATTGTAATTAAATTATCGATCATCGAAAAGCATAATCTTTATATGAAATTGTTCCGTATGATATAAATCTAAATCATACATGTAAGTTATATCTTAACATTTAGTTGGGGCGCAAAACATATATGTTATGTTTCGAAAGTAATTATCCTTTGTCCTTTGATATAAAATTATATAAGAAGCTAATTAAAAAGTTACTTCTCAATAAATTATTTATAATATTTAAGAAACAAATGGTCATTGTAAAATACAATTAACTCCCGAAAAGTGGATGTTTTATTCGAACATAATGTCTTGAAATAATATATAGTGTTCATTAATACCTCTTTTTTGTTATTTAAGAATTAATAATGTATCATGTATATTGTGGAGTTAAGAAGCATGTGTTTCAACCGTATAACTTATCAGACGATGTTAAAACTTATCTTAAGAAAGAAATTGGAAATGCGAGTTGCATATTGTCATGACACATAGAGCTAATAGAATAAAAATATTTTACATACTAGAATTTGCATTATTTTGTAAAAAAAAGAAAAAAAAAGAAACGAAGAAAAAGATACAAAACGAGAAAATATGCATCTATTTTATTTGTATATAAATAATATTAAATGAGAGTTCAATGCTGAAAAGATTTATAAAATTTTTCTTTGAAATAAAAGTTTTGTAAATATTATATTTTAATAAGCGATAACACTTTACTGAAACCATGTAATATACATGATGTATAATATATAATTCAAATAATATAGGGTAATACGATAGACATCATTATAAAAATATTTGTGCGGAAACAATTTTATTTCGTTCCATCTTTTTCTAAAATATTATGCAACTCTTGTCTGTGCTCACCGATGACTTTATAAAATTCTGCAAAAAACCGTTTGGCAGCTTGCTCCAGAAATAACTTTCTTCTTTCAACTGCATCTAATTTATCTTGTGCCTCCTCTAGTTCGAGATCTGCCGCTTGTATATCTGGAAGCGTACTCTGCATTTCTTTAATTTCACTTCTGAGGCTCTCTATCTGTTTCGTAAGTTTAGCTTTTTCCTTTTTCGCATTTTCTCTTTTTTCATTAACGTAATTCATTTCTTCTGTTAATTTGTTTTCATCCAGCGAAGATTTTACTTTTTCTTGCATTTCCTTCAGTTGTATGGTGTTAGAATGAATAAGAGACTCTACCTCATCGTTTTGATTTTTTAATTTATCTTTAAACATTATTATTAAAGATGCCCTTTCTTTCATTTCTTCTATCATCTGCGGATTCAAGAATTCTTTTTCTGGAAGTTTTAATTCATCAAAATTTAGTCCGACATCATTATCAATATGCATGAAAACTTGTTTATTGTACGATAATATCGCTTTATTGAGATCACTATTAACGTTTGCAAATTTAAGATCTAAAATGTATAATTCTTTTTCGTAATCTTTCAAATGCTCATCAAATTGATGAATATAGTTTTGGACCTCGATGCATTGTTTATCGATGTTTTTTATTACACTCTTGGATACGGGTTGATGTTTCACAGTACGAATTAATTTTTCGTAATCACTATTTCCGATCTGAATTTGCTTATTTAAAGCCACATATTCTGCTTCTAACTGATTTGTCTCTGCAGAGAGCTTATTTATATCATTATCCATTGTTTTAATATCGTTCAACTTTTGAGATTCCTTCGTTTGCAGAGATGCAATTTTTTGTTGCAAATGTTTAATAGTTTCATC
This sequence comes from Cardiocondyla obscurior, assembly GCF_019399895.1. NCBI lineage: Eukaryota > Metazoa > Arthropoda > Insecta > Hymenoptera > Formicidae > Cardiocondyla > Cardiocondyla obscurior. Next base: position 2,789,313 of record NC_091881.1, read on the forward strand.
GAGATTTTGCGATTCTTCTTCATGCATTTGCAATTTTATTTCTTCTTCTTCCATCTCCCTATGCGCTTGATTCATATCTTCCTCAGTGACGCCTTGATGAATTAAAATCTTGTCTAAATATTGCTGCAAAATTTCTGCTTCTTCTTCAAGTTTTTCATCATTCCAAGCTGTATAACTCTCTAGCAGTGCTTGAAGCTCCAGACTTAAACTTTGACTCTGCTGATCTGAGCCTATAAACGGCAAAGTTTCTATTTGGTAAATGTTGAGTGCAGATTCTTTTACTTGGCATATTTCCACTAACCACCCGATCCAACCAAGAACATAAGGCCATGAATGCATTGCATTAGCAGTTTTCAACCATGATTTGTTTATTACACCAGGGTAGTGCAGTTTTTTTGCATATTTCGGTAATTCTTCTATGTAATTTGTTGTTGTGAGTTCATGCTTAATAATAAAGTTTTGCAACAGGAAGCCAGAAACCTCTACAAACATCTTCAATGTAATTGGTTTCAAACTGTGGTTGCTGTTTAGCATAATGGAACACTGAATTAAATTGAAATAAGAATCTATCTTGTGTAATAGATCTATCTGATACATTTTATCCCCTAACGGCCGAGTATCCTTTCTAGGACCCTTAGCTCCCACGTTACGTTCACCGGACGGCGACCTACCTGCTGCCAGTTGTGCATGATGTCTACTGGTACTTGCAGTCAGCACTATGTTTGGCAGCAGCCTATTAGAAGATCTCGATGGAGTAATTGGAGTTGTTGCTTTTAATGGAGTCTTGCCTACACATTTACATATTTAAAATTAAACATAAATTCAATAGAGCAATATGAAGAAGTTAAATATATTAAATTAATGCTGTGCTTTGTCGAAAATGTATTTCTAGTTTAAGGTTGACCGTTATCAAATAATTATAAATGATATGTTTTAAATATGATTTTACATGCCACGATTTACCTGTTACTTTCAAACACGATTTTCTGCCAAGGGATCCCGCTCGATCGCAGGACGAGCTCCGAAAACGAGGCCTGGGAATATGAGAACTTTCACCTATTGAGATTTTTTTTGACTTCAATGTTTGCGTCCTCCGGTCGGGCCGACCGGTCAGGCTCTTGTCTTCTCGGTCGATTATGGATATCCTTACGGGATTACTAGACGATCTACGTTTGAGTGAACTCCCGTGCATGATTATTTTCGTGCAAAAACATACAAAATCCACATGCGAAATGCGAACAACTCTTCGTGAGAACTTTCTGTGACTTCGTGGAATTTGAATTTTCAGTTACCCAGCTGACTACAGTGTTATCAACCACACGTAAGAAAACTTTTTATTCTCCCACTTGAGCCAACATTCAAAGTTACTAAATTAGGTTAAAGTTAGGTCGTTGTGTTTACAGCCGTATTTTTTGCACTGTTTTATACTTAGTATTTTCTTTTTTTCTTTCAGATCTAACTGCATTTATTTCGTTTTGAGCATAGAATAATGGACTTTTTGCTCTACCGGTCCGACACGTTAATATTTATTTATATTACTTACAAATGGAACTTGTGCCGGGCACATTTATAAAGCTATGTATATATTTAAAATACAGAAATAATATGATCGGCAATCAGCTGTGTTACAACACACGTGGAGCATAATGTTGACGAGATTTATTAATACAGTTATTAAAAGCCAAAGAATGCAGGTGAGGTATTATATGTTCGTTACAGTTAAAAGAAATTCGTAATTTTGGAAGGATAATTTATATTTGACTATTTTAATATATCGTGTGATTTTATAAACATGTTTTTTAGTTTTATAGTTTTTTAAAATAATTATTGATTATAAAATTTAATTTGTTATAGATTTATAAGCATTGGGCATTAACTGCAAGTGTTTTACACAAACGTAACGTATCCACTGACACGTTCGATATAAATCGTCTGTCGGAAGAAGATAAAAAGAAAATACTGAAAATAATAAATAGCAAGACTACAACAGATTTGCTGCAGTGAGTTTAATTACATTTGTAAAAAAAATTTATACGCGACAATATATTATCCAGTTTTATATTTATACATGTAAAAATTGTTTTTTCGCAGGTATTCCATTACTAAAAAACGTGCAGAGAAATTAGAATTGTACCGTACTAATAATGGACCGTTTCAATCGCTGGAAGATCTGTTGGAAGTGCAAAGTAGTAATAACAAATGGGTATACAATTTTTATAAGTCAATCATATATGGCAAAAAGAAAATTTCTAAGATTATATCAGGTTTAGTTGTAACACCACCAAATACTAATCAAAAGGTACACCAAACAGATATCTCTTAATTTTATAATTAAAGAACTATGTATGAAAAAATATTAATATTTGTTCTCCCTTGTCTCCATGTATTTTTTATTAACGTTATTCACGTATTGCAGGATGTCAACACAGTATTAGGCATCTATATAGGGCATGATTTGATAAGCTGGTCATTATTGAATCGCAATTGTGAAGTATTACAGTGGAGTTACAAATATTTTCCACAGAAAGAGAATAAAGCAACTATTCATTACTTTCTCCAAAAAGTAAATATTAAAGCTTTTTTTATTCTTAATAAAATGAGTGTTATTTATATTATTAATTGTGAGATGTGCTAACTGTTTTTTTTCTTTTTTTTAGACAATACCGATTGCTAAAAAATTACCGAAAGCTGATCGATATGTGATACAAGAAATCGGTGGTGACGTGAGCAATGTTTTAAATCGCCATTTTTATCAAAACTTTGTACAACAGTCCGTAACAAGTGCCATTATTCTTTCGTATCTGACAATGTTGGATAATAAATTTAATGGTATGAAAATTGTATTTTTATTAATACAATTAATATTACAACGACTTAAGTTTCTGTAAGTACTGTGTCGGAAAAAGAGAGAAATTTAATATTTTTTAATATATTTTTAGATGTCTCTGAATTTGTGGCAAACAATATTTTTGTTCTACGGCCTCGTGTATTACGAAAAATATATGGACTAGTAATAGACAATGAGACTATTGCCACGCAATACATATTACAAAAGCTACTGCAAGAAAGTGACGATATAATAAAAATAAAGGAACCAAAAGTGTTAGTAAGTACAGAATTGAAAAAGATGTACAACTCACAAACTTCTGTTTGCCAAGAACAAATTGGTTGGCCGTTATTAATAGCATTAGCCTTCATAGAATTAATTGTGCATAAGAGAACTGATATGATACTTCGCGAAGCTCCTCAAAGATTGTAAAATATGCTATAATGAAATTAATTTAGTGTGAAATACAATAAAAATAATTACAAGGCTAAAAGATTTTATAAATAATTTACAAAAATGTTGCATTTTGATTTCTAACAATTCAAATAAATATTAATAGCATTTACAAGTTCCAATTAGAACGATTGAATTTATTTACATGTAACTCTGAAACTTTAGTGGATTAAATTACAAGAGGGGTAGCGGAATCTCGTGATACACAAAACACTCATTTTTATATTTCATTTAAAATAAGTCGTTTGCGAGACGAACGGTTTAATAGTGACGAGAATTAAAAGTGCGTACACCAATGATAATAAATACAATAGACTTCTGTACAGGTCCATTCATTTATTATAATTTCACTTTTTATTATGTTACCTATAGTATACCAAGTGTATATTGTTGCTCGCTGCTCGAATACAAACTCGCATTTGGTTATTTCATGTAAGATTGTACAACGTACCGGTGTGTTTGCTAAAAAAAGAAAAAGGATTACCCGGATGATACTTGACAAAACCACCGAATGAAGATTTGAAAGCAATAGGCGAAGCTTCGCGAACGAGAAGTTTCTTGGTGAACCGAATATATAATTTTCTATGGAATATTTCATGCCGAGAAACCACGACGACTGGGATACGGTGTTTAACGAAGGACATATCGAATGCTGCTACTTAATCCCGGGCAGTGATGCTATGTGACGAGCGAGTACGAAATACTATCTGTCCAAGCGTAAAAGGAGACACACCAATTATTTATTTATTTTCCATTGTATGCATTTAAAACTTGACTTTTTGTTTGCACCGCGCTTAGGCTCCATCGCGAAAATATACGCACTTGAACGTCCGAGCTCAGCTTACGCGCGATGAGACGCGTACACGTCGAGTATCGTGGAAAGAATTTGGAGGCTGTTTAAAAAAGATATTGCGGTGGTAAAAGTCGTGATACATAGCGCACTGCAATTGTTAACTGTGTAAAGATTGTAACGCAACTCGACTCAAAAGATCTCTTCGTCTCGACAAACCATAGTTTTTAAAACAGCATCCAACTTTTCTACGACATTCCGTACGAGAAGGTGAGTATAGTGACTACATAGCTATATGCATAAACGATTAAGCTCATTCGATTAATTCCAGTTTCTTGGTATGGCTGTGCATGCCAACATTTATAGGTGTCGTTGAACAAATACAGATATGTCGCTAGGAATCTGTTTTCCATTTTGTATCGAGCAGAGAAAAGGTTTAGAGAAGATATTTAACTGTAAAACGTTCAATAAGAAAGAACTTGGCGTAATCGTTAATCAAATTAGGGTATAGCTTTTTAATACGATTCGAAATCTCTAACGAGTCTAACAGGTGTGTTAAAACGAAAATATATCTGACACTGTCATTTGATTCGAATCGTCGAGCGTAACATTCATAAACAATATACGTAAATCAATGAGAAACGTAATCAGTTACCTAAACGTCGCTGAGGTACAGGCATACAAAGGCGAACTTTCTGAACTTTCAGCTACCGACGTTGATATGTTCTATCTTGGCTCGTGTAACATAAGCATAATTGTTATAAACGTTGCCAGTCTGTAAGCGCCTGCGGGGAGATGCGTTTTTCTTGAGTGAACTTTTTTGTATTGCATTCGGAAAGAGAAGAAGAGACTGGACGACATGTGATCGCGCGTCGTACAAATTTAATATTACAAAGCACAAAATACTCGTTCAATTTGCCCACGTCCTTCTCGATTACACGACATTACCTCAGCTTACATATATCTATTGTACGTAGATAAACCTGCTGCTCAGCATACAGAGATCTTTAGTAAAATCTATTTACTTCTCGATATATATATTAACAAATTATATATGGACAATACATCTTCATCGCACCATACAACAAATCGAATCGTGCGGTTGCGCATTCGGCTCTAGATTACTTCGAATCGTATCGCTGCCAGGTTAGCACGTTATGATTATTAGAATGATACCCGATCAGACCAGCTGGAAACGAGTGTCGACATATATACTGATATTTTATATATTTATATATTTGTATATATGTATGCATGCTCAACGTGCGTATGCACATTCACTTTAAATGTGCATGCTATATATACATATACATATATATATATATCTAACAACTGTATACAATTTACTATAGGTATATGCATACATATATACATATATAAATAGAAAATATATACATATATATATATATATGCATACCTGCGCATAGCTCGTTATACTATAACACGTTACGAAACAAAAGGGACGTTAAGTACCGTACTATCTTGTAATTTACAACAGTTTGTTATGCCTAAAAATGTTTTTCCTAATTGTAAGTATATAAAATCTGTTGAATGTACAAAGGAGGAGATCCAACTAAAGTTACCAAACATATAGAGTGCGGACTCAACAATAACAGTGGGTCTACCCACGTTCAAAAGAAATTTTGTGGAGTCCTGGGTCTATTACACAACGCGAAGGGGCAAGCAACAGAAATAAGAATAAAAAAAATTTTTTTTTTAATTCACGAAACAGACATTTCGACCAACCGGAACTTATTTTTCTTATTTCTGTTGCCTTTGCATTGTGCCGTTCCTTTACACTGTGTGAATAAGCTTTATTAAAATATAAAACAAAGCGATATTTGTGCGAATATATCGATTACTCTTAAAAAGCATCTACATATCTAAGCGTGTGTCTCTTTCTTTCCTTTTCTTTTTGCTTCTCCTCTTAAAAAGGAATTTTAACACACCACGGATACGTCGTCGAATAAATTACAAATGAAAAACATACTTTGCAGTAAGCTTTTACGTAATTTGCGTTTAAGCGGCGCGTTACAATTCATATCTGAGAAGTTCGCTAAAAAGACTTACATCACTAATGGAACACAAGGAGAACCATTCTGATGTTATCCGCTACATATATATAATACGTTTCAAGCAACGTGTACACAGACACATTTTAAGGCTAATTACATATTCTAAATTTATTCAACATTCACAGTACAATCAGAGAGGTTCTTCTTTATCATGCTTTGGTTCGAAGACATAATGGAAAGTGGGATACAACAGGAACACGCAGAGATAGACGTACATACTTTTGGATCTTCGAACGTCCCAGTTTTCGTTCGATCGTTTATATGTAATTGTATGTGTATCCTTTCTTTTCATTTTATTCTAATTGCACGTAAGCATCCGCGACGTTTTAACTTGCATACCGCCGCAGGAATTTAAAAGCATAATTTCTTTTTTTTTCTCTCTCTTTTTTTTTTTTCATCACGAAACATTAATATTATTCAAGTATAACGAAGAGGATGACGACATTTAAACGCTAATAGACATTTCTAACAGAAAAACAAAAATGAACGCAAAAGGTACCAAGTTACTTTTAATAATACAAACGTTCTCGTATATGACACCGGACGATTGTCAGCACGCAATCGAGTTTGAGACTCGTATTGCTCTTCTAAGTGCATTAATACGCGAGTTTGAGAATTGTTTATAATTTAATTCTTCGCATATATCTGCCAAACCGTGTACTAGACTCTTCGTATAAAGTTCATCACCACGATTCACGCGCTTAGGAAATAATATTCCAGGGCTTGTTACTTCAATAACTCCATCTTGTTCCAACTTCTTGGTAACTTTGCAGGTAAATATGCGTCTGTTTTCATATTGAATAACGACACGTATTACCTGTCAAACAAAGTTGTTAAAAAATTGGAACAATCAATCCTAAATCATTTATGACAGAGGCAGTAAAGTACGCATGATACTTTGAAATTCCATACAACAGATCGGGCATACACTCGCAAACTACGGTTGAAGACAGTTCGTGGCTGAACGCGACTGACTCGTTTATCGAGACCTTTAAGTCTATTCGGGAGCAAGCTTAGCAAGAGGATGTAACGAATGTTTACACTGACGAGGAATACGCTGAAGCTAAATACAGTGAGAAGGAATATGAACGAGAGGAAGAAAAGTCACAAGCTCAATTGCTCCTTGAAATTGGTCCGATGCAAAGTGCACGATGTTACATGCACGATGACACATAGCTAATACATACATAATAGCTACTAACGCATTATGCTTAATAAATAAAAAAAAATAGTATATATATATTAGAAATATCGTTGCACAAGAAAAAAAACATAGGTCAAACGTGAAAACTAAATATGACGGGATATCATTACGAACATGATTAATCCTGCTTTCATTAACTCTGATTCAATACACGCTATTGGTCGGAAACACTTCTGTATCGCATGTCACTCTGGACTAGAATTACGATGTAGCTTTAGTGATGAATTAAAACAAGTGCTTTGAATCGTTAGAACGAAAATTTCGAATATTATCTGAAATAAATAGCTTTTAAAAGATGAGTGAAAGATTATTTTAACAGTTAAAATTACATAAAGATATTTAGAGATTTTTCAAGATCAGCAAATTTTTTTAAGATGTTGAAAATTTGAAAAATATAATTTTTATATAAATCTCAAATAATATTCGAAATTATTCAAAACTTTACAGCAAAATCAATTACAAACTTGCAAATAAAAAAATTGAATACTTATTACTAGATATAGCACGTTGATACATAATACATTGCTGGACATAATGATAAAACACCGTAAGTTACACAATTTTATATCAAATAGCATTATATAACAAATAAAAATGTCAATGTATAATAATATTTTTATAAATAAACATTTAAATTAATTTTTAGTTCAAAGAGAATATTAATTGGATCAACTTACACTATTTTCTTTAAAACATTGTAGATAAAGATAAAATTACAATACTTGTTCTTTTTTTTTTTTAGTAATAATAAGAATGCTGTTTTAAATTTGTAAGTAAATCTTTTCTTAGTATTTTATTAATCCTCGATATCTTGTCGTTCATGTAAAATCGTAATTTCTAATTAACTATTGTTATTGACTTATAAAGGCATTTATGAAAATTTACTAACGTGTCTAATCGTTTTATCCAGCATTGTAGATCACGGACAACAAAATCTGTATCTTCGATATTTCACAGTTCTCTCTTCCTTTGAAAGCAGAAAGACGAAGATCCAGTGGCACAATAAGGCATACTACTGTTACAATATTCATCCGTAGGATATATCTCGGTGTATTGCAATACTTTTAATGACGTTAACATGAATAATACAACTACTGGAGAGTGTAAACTGTCAATAGCAACGTAAATTAACAAATTATTGGCTCGATCGTCACGTACGCACATGCAAACACATTAACACTCACACATAAACAGCAACACGCAACACATAAGATAAATCTCATGATAGATACATACAGTAATATGAATTAGATTTTAATTTCTCTCAATACTTCACAGTTAATTTAGTAAATGTAATCTAACACAAATAAGTACTAATGCGTACCGTTATGTTGAGTTTACTCAATATACGAATCGATTTTTTTTTCTCTCTTTTTCTTTTGCGATACGTGTAGAGTTCCTCGTGTTCAGCAATGATCAAGTCACTTTTGTTAATTCATTACAATCTCAATATAATCTGTATATATGAGATACGTTGGTTCAATTATTTAAAACAAATCCAGTTTGTTGCCTCGCAAATTCGATAACAATATTCTTTTTATTATTTATTTCTTTTTTTTTTTTCTTGTAAGACGTTACAAGAAAGGAATGAAATACTCAGTCAAAAATAATATCACAGCCTGGAGATACAGTGGAAGACTAAGGGTACTGATATTACGTTGCAAATCAACTACTTTTTCAACCATTAACGTTTTAACAATTAATTATTTTTAAATTGTGATATTTATTTAATTCGTTTAACTATTCACTTGAAAAATTTTACGAGATTTAATTAAGTTTAAAGTTTTTAGAGAAAGTATCGTGCATGGAAAAAAAAAAAAAATTAAGACCATGCAAGACATCAATGTCGCAGAACAATTGATGATATAACATTTATTAACAGTTGCTATATTATTATCTCATTATTTCACTTTCGTACTAGTCTCCCCTTTCTCCCTCACACGATTGTGATATTATTTAAAAAGCCCTGCCGCTTTATCGCGAGTTTCAGTCATGTGATAAATCACACGATCATCATAATAGAAAGTATCTTTTCCTTTTTCATGACCGATGTAATTATCACAGGTTAGCATGACAAAAACATGGTCATAAAAAGTGACTAGCAATCGTACCTGTCCATTACTATAATCAAATTAATTTTTGATTGGACTCTTATCACAATGATAGAGGTCCATAATCATACATATAACGTGTCTTGTACTTACATTGAGAAGCAGATATGGCATTTACCGCGACGATAGCAATTAGCGTATGACACTATCGTGATGTGCGTTAACCCTCACGCGAAACCCATAGTTAATATACCGCGAAACGCCGGCCGTTGAGTACCACCGAAAACTGAAGGAGAGAACGTTCCCTCCCACTACTTCCACTGTTCATTTTTTAGATCTGGCCCAGGGAGGGGGAAAACGATCGAGAAGACGTGCTAACCGCAGTCGCCGTGGCAAATGCCATCCCTGTCTCTCAGTGTACATGTAATAAAAATAAGTTGACGGATTCTCGTAATCGATTTTCGAGTTACCATCATTTATCAGCAAGACACACTTGAATTAAACATTGGCTTAAACGCGCGGTTATCTTTTTTATGCTAAAATTGACCTAATCTGATATACGCAAATACAAAGTAATTAGAAAGTATTATGTCTCTTTTCCCTCGTTTCTTATATATGTGAATGTCGTTATACATATATAAATATCTCTCTCTCTTCTTTTATATTACTTTGTACGTGTACACCCACAATGTACATTGTTTTATATCGTTTTATCCGCGCATTTAAGTCAATTTTAAGGCTCCTTTAGTTTTAGATTTTTTTTTTATGTACTTTTGAGAGTACCATATATTCGAAATAGAATGCATTTGCACTACTTTGGCGTTTGTCGACTTCTATTAATAAAGAACACGCATAATAATTTTTATTTTGATTAAAAAATAAAAATCTATTAATGTAAAATATATTAAATATTAAATTGATTATAAGTAATTATGTACAAAGTTATTATAATTTCCGGGAAAGTGTAGTTTTAAATATAAAATATGTTAATGCACTTAAAGTGATTCATATATGAGAATCAAATTTCAACGAATAAATTGTAGCAGTATAAATTAGAAGAGTAATAATTTTTTTCACTATGTGCTCGTTGCAAGTGATATATTTTTAGTGTATATAAATGTGCAAGTTTATTCGCAAAGTGTGTCTTATTTATCGCGAATCATAGACAAAATCTTGATTGTCTGACCTGATACTTTATCAAGATATTACATTGTTAAATGGAATATTGTATCAAAGAATATTGTACAATTCTGTTCTCATTAAAAATGGCAATGTTACTTTCATTAGCTTCGAAAGAATGATATGCATATATATTAGATATTTTGTAAAAAATCTTTAAGTTTGTATCAATATTCAATTATTAATTATGGTCATTTCTCTCGTAAGCTATCTTTTGCCAGAAAGTAGTGTTAAAAGAGCATTCAATTTCGAATAATTTATACTCTTATGTCTTATAAATGTAACTGCTGATTTTTTTTCTTTTTTTTTCTTTTTTTGTAAATGGATAATGCATGAGAATATACACGAATTATGAGCATACATAGCATATAGTTTAAATATATGAAGATAAACTTGAATCATTTTTGATTCGGGGATAATAGGTGTCAAATTTTTTAAAAATTGTGTCTGTGTTCTAAATCTTGAAATATTATTTTTCGATCTATTATTCAGACGTAAACAAAAGATATTCATTTTACAAACGATCGAGCGCGTAACAGAATGTACCAATACTCTCTTTTTGATCTATTACAGTCTTAGAGAATAATCATTAATACCGTGTTGTTACGTTATACACGCGCACATAATCGAGCAGCCTATAACTTTGTTCAATGTGTGCCGTAGGTATAAACTTGGTAACTATTATCGACGAATCTTAATCGGTATACTTCTAAGTGAACAGTCATATGAAACAGTTGATGATTCCGAGATGATACCCGAAACACGCCGGATGAGATTCAGAAGTAGGTAGTACAAGTTTTTTTTTTTTTTATGTTCGTTATAAATTATGCGCTGTATAAAGGTATATCGCATCCTTTAGTACAGCAGCATGGCGACGTAGCTTTGTTTAAAAACAGTTCATCGAATGTCAGAGATGTTGGTTTTGCTGCCGAAAATTTTGACTAGTTGTTCTTCGTAATCGTCGATATTACGTTTCATAAGTTCCATACACGGGCCGAGCAAACGTTCAAAAGCTTCAACGTCCAAAACTGTAAGGACAAGGGGGTGACCGTTTTAGTAACAAAATAATTATTTCAAGCGAGCAGTGGTTGTTACAATAATCGTCATTGTTGTGAATTCATTAAAATGTGGCGTCCTGTATAAAGAAAGTTTCAAAATAGATTTAAATGTACAGATAGAGATGTCGCAGGCATTTTTCGTTACTTAACAGGTCCGAATTACTGCGGTGAATATCGATATCCGCAATTACTCGCGATGCCACGTTATTGATTACCTATCAATTCGGGAAACGTGGACAGTAATGAAATAAACTTACATGCCAATTTGATGTCTCCCACAGCATAGGCCGAAGCGGCGCGTGGTTTATGCGTCACGAGTGCCAACTCGCCTAAATAACCGCCAGCCGGAACACGATTAATCTACGAGATATTAAAGGCGCCCGATTAAATAAGGAGAGAATTTTCTTGGCGCTCGGTACCGGCGTAATCAAATCGCTTTGCGGAGAACCAGATTAGCGTATAATATAAATAAATGTACCTCAATTTCACGGCCGTGCTCGCCGAGTCTAGTGATCCTGACGACACCGTCCTCAACGAAGTACATTCCATCTGCGGTATCGCCCTGCCTGATTATTTGTTCGCCATTGGAATATTGTTTCGGTGCAAGAGCATCCGCTAAATTCATTCGCTCGTAAGGCTGGAAGATTTTTCAATTCAAGATTATTTTACAATTTAAATCTCGCCAAAGCTGAAATTCAAAAATTAGTTTTTTGTTGCAGTAAAAAGAACGTTTAATTAAAGAAAAGAAATAACCGTAATATACATATATACTTTCAAACTACAAATTCAAAAGCCATTCAAGATTTAACAAACACAAATATATTCTACAAATCTTTTAGAAAAATCGTTATATAAATGACTAAAAAATATTTACCTCTAAAGACTTCAACATCGGCACTTTGTTAATAAGAGTCTCGTACATTTTACGCTTTTTGTACGCGGATTTAAGGAGAATGCGTCGGAACGTTTGTCTGTCCATGGCCCAAAGTGTGCCAGACGTGATAGCTTTGACAGTAGCCGCTCTAGGCATATTATACAGAAGGGCCAATTCTCCGAAAGCACCGCAATTATCATAAGTGTGAATACGATTATCCGTTGCTGTGGCCGGATCTTTGACGTACACTTCGAATTTTCCTCTACAACACGGAATACGACAAACAGAAGTGATTAAATTATTATTTGACTATTTTCAATTCTGAACAAAAGCACTGATCGGCTGTGCGCAGCCCCTCTTGGTTCACTGGAGTTTTCCGCTGAAGGGAGAAGCCTATCGATACGTTAACTGTAATATATAAAGAAAAAGTATTACCTCTCGATCACATAAAAGTTGTCACCATCGTCGCCCTGTCGGATAATAAATTCTCCCGGTTGAACGGTTTTTTCGAACATTGCGTCCAGTACGTCCGCCATTTGTTCCTGGAAAAGTAATTATATTATACACGTATAAATACGTTTTAGCGCGATATTATCGTCCAAGTTTTAAAATATCGGCTTGAATATGGCAGTGGGCAGGAAGGGGAAAATCACGTTAATGGCCTAGTTTGTACTGGGTACTTGATACGCGTACTAAGTACTACATTTCGTATTAAATCGCTTAATAAGCGCGGCATAAACACTCTTGGATTAATTTAGTGCGCTCTGATCTGATACTCTTGAATCACAAATATCAAGATCAAGTTGATCCGCGTATCGAAATATTCCAATGCTCTGCAAATACTTTGCGTAGCTCGCAATGTGTAGCCCCACGTGTCTATGACAAGACAAATGACGAAAAACCAGGAATTATTCCGATCGGAAACGTTTCCGAAAAAATACCTAATAGCTTCCCAGACACGTAATAGCTCCTTCGGTTAAATGTAGATCAATGTAAACAGAAATATATCAAGTGTTTATTCCGCATCAACTTGATACGCACACTAATCAATTTACCGGTGTAAACTAGGCCAATATCGCGGTAATAATCGATGTACACGCTTCTATATACGTAAATACAGTTGTATATGTGTGTAAAAGTATCTCATCATCACATATTTCCTCTTAACATAATTGATTCTTGACCAGCACGAAATCGATTTTTGCCACGCGAGAATTTTTAGATCAAGTCCCTGTCCCCGTTGGTTACTCAATTTACGACGTTAGATAATTCGACATGTGTACGCGTGTATATGCACGCATCAAGTGGAAATAAGATTACTTTTTAATGAATTAAAATGGAATCTTATAAAGACAAATAACGATAAAAAAAAAAAAAAATATTAATTTACTTATAACACCTAGTTTCATGTAATATATCGGTGCAAATGGTAATCATTAATTGCTAATTTAATTTATTAACAAGTGAAAAAAATAAAATCAAATTTTATTACTCGGATCGTCTTGATGGCAGAATCGATTGCTCCTAATGAGAAATTATTCATGGATTTCTTGGTGCTTCGCCCAGCTGGCGCGAATACACCTAATAGCTGTTATACGTACTTCTATTTACGATCGTAGCTGATGAGAACGCACTATGTTTAACTTACCTCGTCTAGAGCACGAAACAGGAGTATGTTCTTGACGCTATCGCTAAGCCTTTGTCGCTGCTCGTCGCTCTTTGGATGGACCATCTGAAATTAATGAGCCGTATGAGAAAATAAAGCCTGAATACAACAAAATACAACGGAATATCTAAGTCTACCGTTAAAACGTTCGTACATATTTAAGACGCGGTCTCTTTGGGGCGTTGTCTCTGGAAAAAGGTTTTCTCCCTCGATGAATAATTAGACAGAAATTTAACGAACGGCGGGACGCAGCGAAATAAAAACGACGTCCAAGTTTGTTTAACGGCCTCATTATTATAGAATATTGTACCCGGGAGAAAATAAATTTAATATACATGTATGGGGGTGTTTAGAGATCTGAATATTCGAGTTCAAATCTGAGTAGCAATCGGCAGTTTATATTCGATCGCCATCCTCTCGGATGGAAGTGGCGATCCTCCGGGAGTATCTTCGGCCGCAAGAGAGATGTAATCTCTCCAATTCCCTCTTGGGGAAATCCATTGCGGGCAGAACTAGCGACTCACCCACTCCAAAGAAAATCAAATATAAATGCTCGGGGAGCTGTTAATTGAGCTCTGGAACACGGGAAGCTCAATAAAAGAACAAGCAAAACTTCTAAGCCTCATTGCAAGAAGCAGAGGAGAATTTAACTTTTTATTTCAACTCAAATTTGAATAAGGAAAAAGTTGTGCAAAACGTGTCGCTCGTTCTCGATTTATTAAATAGCAGCCGCGTCATTAAAGCCTCGTTTATTTGATAAAAAAAGTTGTCTAGCAAACGCGCGCGTTAAGTTTTTAATACGCAAAACGATTTACTTATTGTAATATATTTTTTTTCTAAAAATCCATTGACTCTTCTCGTTTATTCTTAAATTGTTGACATTTGAAAAAATGTACAATAAGATTTTTTTTTCTTTTTGCGCAAGTGCAATTCTCTTTAAAAGCCACGCCGAGTAAATTCGATAGCTCGACTAGAACTCAAGAAATTGCACTTTATGCTAGACTTAGTGCGGTGAACTTTGACCTCTCCCACGCTTCACTCGTTATTAGATAAAGTGCGTCATTTATCAGATTTTAAGGATTATCAATCTATATTATATAATTATACTGCACCATATAATTGTGCAATATAATTAGGATTCTTGGTAAAATAATGATCGCTGCGAAAGCGTTGCGCAATTATATTTGTTATAATTTCTCTTTCACGAAATTCCATCAATTAAATTATATTACATTGTAACGGGAGGGGAAAAAAAAAAGCCTACAGAACCTTGTTGGTCATTATTGCAACTTATCTGTTTATTGTTATTGCTCATCGTTAGAATACATTTCGACCCGTTTAGGAAGGAGTCTTTGATGAATAAATTTCTTGTATTCTCCGCTTTAAACAATGCCGCTTTTTGGAAAAATTCTCGCCGAAGTTGCAATTGCCCCGTGGGCATTGTTAAAGTTCACTTTTTGGCGCTGTCGAGCCGCGAAAGCGCTGTTTAAAAATGATTCTTTCAAGTTTTGCCCTCGCCGGATAGCAGCTCGTGCTGTTATTGCGGCCAGCCTACTCTTTCGCTCGCGGCAAGTTGCATACGCGGTAATCGGTCCTTCCACACGCGAGTGGCGGGTTCTTTTGTTTCGTTATCGTCGCCAATTGTTGCACACAGAAACGATCAATTTCGCAGAGAACCGTTATTCCTCGTTCCCATTACCGACGTTGTCCCATCTGCCGCAGCATTGTCCGATCGGACCGCATGTATCGTGCGATTAGAACTTCGCCGAGGGTCAACCGTTTGTCAACGTTCGCCACCTGCAAAACCGTTATTTCGTTGGTGTACTCGGCACGTCATTCTCTCCACCGTCAAGCGGTGTCCCGTTTCTCGCGCGCTTTATATTTCAACAGTCAGAGCACTCACTGTCGATATTTAACATCGATCCCCTCCGGTCCCTTCGAGTGCTCGGTCCTCGAATTTTTTAACTCCCCGCAAGTTTAAAATAACTTGTTTTTTTCTTTCTTTAACTGCTAATCGGAAAAAAAAATAAAATGAATAGATCCATCGGCCATTCTGAAACTTGACTCGCGGAAGGGTCCGCAAATATCTCAAAGCAGCAACCCGACTCTCCCATCGAGGATAAACCGACTTGGAATTGGCCAGGAAGCTCATCGTTAATGGCAGCACCCGATATTGTGCCTTTTACCGTAAAACGGCCGAGAAAATCCACGCACGCGGTGGTGTCTCGTGAGTAGTCTTGTCACGGCCTTTCTAAAAATCGCGAGCGTCCTAGTTTTCTTTGCTATTGTCCTAGTCGCAGCGCACGCGGCGAGGAAAATATGATCGGTCGGTCGGTCGGCTTGATAACCAGTTGCCGTGGGGTGCCGATAATCGGATTCACCGGGGGCTATCTTTGTGAAAATGCTCTCTCTTTCTCTCGTCGGACCCGACCTGACCCGACCCGTTGCCGGCAACCCTTCGCAAAACCCCCCTTTGCTACCCCACGTATACACACACTTACGTACACCTTGCACGCTCCTTTCTCCCTCATTCACGTGCGCGTATGCACGATACGTACACACGGCGATGATGCATACATACATGTAAATCACCGTCCGTGCCAGGTTATCGAACACGAGGCCTGACGTCACAAAGGTACATCGCCGACCTCGCATCGCCGAGCAAAGTAACTCTTCGTTTCGTCATTCGCGCGGCAGCAGGCCACGAGAGAAGAAAGAGAGAGCGAGAGAGAAGAAAGGGAGGAAGAGAAAGAGACAAAAGGAAGGAGGGAAGAGAAAAAGAGAAGGGAAAGAGGAGAGGCTGCCAGCTATGCTTTAATAGACTGTGATATATATTATGTATCTCGCGTGTACATGCGCCACACATGTACATACCCGGCACACAACGATATTTCGTAACCAACGAGAGGGAGAGAGAGAGCAACTCTATTTTCTACCGCCATCCCGAAAAAAAAAAAAAAAGAAGAAAAGAAAAAAAAAAAAAAAGACCTAAACTGCCTCTTTGTATCGAAGACGAAGCGTTCATCACCGTCGCTCCTCGCCGAAGCGAAACGCCGGCGGTAACGAATACGTGCGACCGCGTTGCACCGCGAACGCGTTATATAAACCTGTCCTCCATTCGCGCTGCGTCTTAGGTCCGGCCGATTTTAGAATCATTCGTAAAACACACCCCACGGAAATAATTAATACGTAAGAGCGGCGCGTAACAGTTTTAATTAGCGTCGCGCCGAAAGCAGGGGGGGTCAGAATCGATGCCGATACTCGACTCCGCTAGGAAATGTTGACCCCACCGTGTCGAATTTTTATCGCGTTATTTTTGTGTCTGTGCGTGGAGAATTTCTCGCATATCGGACGCAACACAACGCCTCGGCACGGACACGTACTCCCGCGGTCTCGGCGATCACTTACGCAGCTACAATCGCGTGTATCGGTTTTCGCCAACTCGGCGAACGTGACGGGCGTAAAAAGTGCGCTTTCCAAGGCTCCGTTGTTGAAAAAAGAAATATCAACCATTGCGACACCTGATAATGGAAGGTTTGAAAGCGATGACGACGGCGGGATGTGTCGGAATAGGAGAAACGACGTTTTGGAATGAACAGATCGCCGTTCGAATAACCATTAAACCAATAGAGCATCATTAGGGGCCGCTATTGGCGTGATTGCATCGATAGAATTTCTCGCGGCATCATGTAATTTATTCGATCAATTTGACTCTTCCAGTCGTCTAGCTGAACCTTTTTTTTTCCACCTTTTTTTCTTTTTGGGAAGCGCAGATCTTGCAAACGACGTACCACTCGCGTAATCTCGTTATCGCACGCGATAATTTGAACAGTAATAGTAACAAGAATGATGTACCTTGAAGCCGTCATCCTCCTCGTCATCTTCGGGATTATACGTCTCCGCGAAAACGCTCTTCCTTCTGGAAGCGAATCGGCCGACCGGTGGCTCTGAAAAGCAAAAGACAATTAGTTTAATACAAAAGTACAATAGCAATAAAAATGGAGAAGAGAATAAAATATGAAAATCAATTAGACTAATTAAATGTCGATTCCTTAAAATTATAATAAATTTTAATTGAGATTAAAGAGCAGCATAGTTTTACTCCAGCCGTTATTGCCGAGTGAAACATCGAAGTAAAAGTTGAGAGTATCGTCCGATGAATGACTTTTAATTTGTTCGACTGCGGCGATTTAAGTCTGACAAAATGAAGGCCTGTTTTATTGTAAATGACAATCGTGTACGTGCTCGCCACGTCAACTTGGACATTTACGTAATTGGACGATTGTTTTCGAGGAAATGTTCTCCGGGTATTCAATGTGAATTGCGAAAGCCGTCACCGTAAAAAAAAAAAAGAAAAAAAAAATGATCTGCCGTTCAATTATGCAAACGTAAAAAACTCTCCGCGGCTCCTTCAATCCTTATCTACGCAGCGAAATCCGATAAAGAGGAAAATGCAATTTTCGAAGTTTCGACAGTATTTAGAGCGTGGAGATATAGGTGCAACCCCTCGAATTTACACGGAAGAAGCACGCGAAAATGCTATTCTCGCAGTTTTTAGTAGACGTTCGTTGAAACTTCTTCGTTTTTTTTATTTTTTCTTTTCCCCCCGCGATGATATATTGTCGACATTTTTTGTTAAGTGTTGACCTTTTGTCTTGACACATCCCGCATACATTGAGTCGAGAATATATTGAGCGTGATATGAAACCTTTTATTTTTCAAGAGACACGGATTTGAAGATAAAAACTTGATTTCACCGTCTTTTCTCTCGTCCGATTACGTACCGTCGCGCACAACACACGATTTTTCTATAACCACCGATCGCAGGATAACAGACTTTAAAGAAGACAAGCCGAAAATGTGCAGAACAAGCTGTTTCGTTTCCGAGAAAAATTAATAACGGCTCTACTCTTCGGAAATGTTTTTTCCCCAAGTTAGCGATACGCAACTTTAAACAAAGATAAGAAAGCAGATCGCGTTAAGAGTCTTAAACGCGTTTAATCCCGTATTATAAAAAGATTACGTGTAAATTGCTCACAATAATGGACGTAAAATTATAATATACTAAGAAATTTGGACTTTACATGATTAAATGCGTTAAGACGTATAACACGTTAGTTTTTTTTTTTTTTTTTTTTTTTATTTAATGCAAACAAGTTTGTGAATCTCTATTATTCCTTCCCTTCTAAAGTAAAAAGTTTTCAGTCCCGCGGAAGTTATACGATACCCGAAAGCATCCTTGATATCTAGCCATTCGAACGAGAAGGGTCTGTCGTGTTTCGTTTCTTCGCACCTTTGTCATTCTCTAGCTCTTCCGATTCGACGATGGGGATGAGCGACATTTCGTCCAAATTTGAAAGGGGGAGAAAAGGAGAAAAAAAAAGAAAAAAAAAAAGAAATACACGACAGAGACACGTTCCAGCACACTTGACACAAAACGAATGTATATCAAACGAACGTAAGAAGTATCTCGCGTTTTCTCACTAACAAAAGCACGCACAATAATTTATTACGTCCGGAAACATGAGATTCGCGGAAACAACGCGGTTACAAATACGTAACTGTTCTGTTTTTATCTTTTTTTTATTCAGATACCGGTTGTCAATGAGCGTTTCATTAATTTAACGATCGCGAACAGGTTGAAGAATCGAAGAGATCGAGGGTGTTGAAGACGCCAGCGTCTTCGAAGCAGGCTCTCAGTTTCGATTTGAAGAAAAAAAAAAACACTTCAAATTATGTGAGGGAGGCGTAGAGATGAAAGTGACGATCGGGATGTGCCGCGCGGATGAGAATCACGAGATGACCGTCGCTGTGCCGGCTAAGCACTGAGGATTTGTCGAAAGCACCGCGCACCCGACACCCTTTCGCGTCGCGACGGCGCCTGACCGTGCCGGACTGGACCGCGTTGGCGCGACTGAACGATACCGACGAGAGAGTGTGATTCCTAGCACCCGAAATCGCGCGCAGGTCTTGAAAAGTCGGGGCTGATGTACAAATTGCTTTGGCAAGACGTAGAAATTAAATGATAGAAGCGTCCCGCGCGTTTTTTTTCTCCCCCACGGGATTCCGCGGATGCCGCGCATCTTCCGCAAGGCCGAGGCGGCGCCCTTTCCTCGCCCCCACGCCGACATCAAGGTCTAAAGTCCGGGCTTTCATCCCGAGGGTGGAGGAAAAAGGCTGGAGGAGAGCGCGGAAGCCACGTGAGAGAATTTCCGGAGGGATCCTCTGATCGATCACCCTGACTTCGGGTACGTGCGAGATGGGCGCGTTCCGTTGCGTGAATGAGAGATGTATTGAAAAAAAAGAGAAAAAAAAGAAAAAAAAAAAGAAAAAAAAAATATACATTTTGATTGAGTTGGGAATAATTTATTAGCCTTCGCGCTGACGCGACGTCGCGATAAACCACAGAACTCGCGCGGTAACTCACGGTAAAATTTATACGTGAATGAGAGACGCTTCTTCCTGGGAAAGAATGAAAAAAATAACGGGAAGAAAAAAAACATCCCCGAGCGCTGATGTAAAATATTACAATGAGTGTTGGATTAACTGGGCCGATAAAGCGTTCGCGTAATATTTTGTTATAAAAATATTGCGCGCGTGTAGGGACGCTGATGAAAAGGCACGGTTGTTATCCGCTTGATGAGACTGTTTCTTTTCGCTACCCCGAGGCGAAATCTACTTGAAATCTCAAAATAGAACAGTCCTGACATTTCGACTAATGCGAAGTTTGACAATTCAAGTGATTATCCTGCGTAATTTAATCAGCGAGCGAGGACGTTGTCTTTTCCTCCGCCCGGTAATAAAAATGGTCCAACAACATCAAATAAAAGAAGCAAATAAAAAGAATTATTCCGAGTTCCGAATTCATACCGAGAGATTTACGAGAAATCTCTCTTGATCACGCGAGATGGGAATAAAAAGGAGATCAATCGAAAAGGAGGGGAAGATACAGCATTATTGCTTTTCGTAAAAAAAAAAAAAAATAATTAAATCGAGTATAACAAAGGGAAAAGAATTTAAAAGAAAGAACGGATGGCCGTTTAAGTTTCTCGTCGATCTGGATACCGAAATTAAGAATACAAGCACAAGTCAAAGCATTTCGCGCCGCAGCTAGTGGAATATCTCGGCGTTTGTTCGGACGTTATGCATTTGGTATTACGTGTGCGGCACGTATTTGAAAACAGAATCTATTACTGCGTTGGCGAGTGTGTTAATCCCAAATAACAGCCCACATTGCACTGCTGACATTACGCGTCCTAGGGTAAAGAGAAAATCGGTTGAGTGAATGCCAAAATTAGAACGTCGATGACTAAATCAGCGCGACATGCCGAACTCTATCCGCGATATTATTCGCAATTAAAAAAAAAAAATAAAAATAAAAATATAAAAAATAAAAAAAAAGAACAGAAAATAAAATTAGAGAAAAAGAGAGGCGAAGGGCGAAGTGCAAAGTGCATAACGACGCGCTCGGTTATTAAATCGTCCCGTTGCTGCCTATTGCCGCCGATTGGCTAAAATTACCGACATTGCGGTGTGTTTCACGTTACGTTCAATCACGGCCTCTTGCTCCACCACCGCACTCTCACCCCTTCCCGGAAAGGAAAGTGAGAATCGAAACTACGGCGACCAGTGAATTGACGTTGGCGGAATCGACCCTGCACCACTCAACTTACAACCGATATCGATTCGAGCGGCTCTTGAGCAGCCCGAGCTGGACACTAGAGCGTCGTGATTGACACTAATCACGACGAGCTAACCGAGCCATCCGTCACTCTACGCCCGTGCAAATAGCGTCCTGTTTAAGTTGAAATCTCGATAGAGATACAGAATATTTATTCTGTAAATTTGTCATTCTTTAGTTAAACAACCATATAATTCTAAGGTTCGCTCAAATTCTCTCGATCCTGATAAACATCTTAACACGAGATTTTGAGACACCGATCGAATTTCGCGTCTCATTTTCCTGTTTGTAAATCGAGGCACTGACTAATGTGCGAGGCGACCTTATCGTTTTAGACTCTTTAGTGG
This sequence comes from Cardiocondyla obscurior, assembly GCF_019399895.1. Lineage (NCBI taxonomy): Eukaryota > Metazoa > Arthropoda > Insecta > Hymenoptera > Formicidae > Cardiocondyla > Cardiocondyla obscurior. The sequence goes on from NC_091881.1 coordinate 2,811,518, forward strand.
ACCTTTTTAGAATTAATTATTACCGTGTGAAAAATTAAATACGATTAAAGGTCCTTTGCTAGACTAACGTCGTGATCTCTTTCGAATATCTTTCTCGGGCCTTTTGAGTCGGTTTATTTGTGCATAATCGTCGCTAACATAATTGTCTACGGGATGCCGCGGGACAGATGATAGGAAAAGAACGAGACAGAGATAAGGAGAAAGAAAGATTTCGATTCGAGACTCACCTTCGTCGACGGACTCGTCCGGCGTGGACGAGCAGGTCTGGCCGTCCGCCTGGATCAGCTGCGTGCGCCGTGCGTCGCGTAGCCGCGTGAAGAAGTCTACGGCGTAGTCGATGATGTCCCCGGGCTGCTCCAGCAGGTAGCTGATCGTGAACTCCAGCAGGACGTCGCGCAGATCGTCCGGTACCGTGATCTTGCCGGCGCTACGTGGACAGCTCATCTTTTCGATCCCACGAGAGCCGATCGCCAGTCGCAGGAGCTATCCTCTACGGTATCCTCTACGTTATCCTCACCCTTCACTCAGGCCGCCGGATTTTTCGGGCGGAACGACGGATGCCTCCGGACTTCCGCAGCTCGACGCCGCGCAGACGAGTTATCACGCGCTCGCGACTACGTCACGGATCCTCGAAGTGTCGCGCGGGTCGAAGCGAGGCAGCGATGTCGACGGGGAGAGGGGATGAGAGGGGGCTTTACAGAGAGCTAGAGCCGGTGCTAGAGCCGAAGCTGGACCTGGGCTTTAGAGCCGGGGTCCGGGGCCGTGAAACGCTCGACGTGTCGTACCGCCGCCCACCTTCCGAGCGCGCTGCTGCTTCGCCACCTCCACCGCCGATGACCCGCTCTCCCGTCGTCGTCGCGCCGCGCCACCGGCCGTCCCTGCACCGGCAAACTGTCGCCGCTCGTCGACGAAATTCCGCTCGCTTCCCGGTGCGCCGCGCTCACTATCGACGACGGGGCTAGCTGCCTACCGCGACGACGCTGCGCACAGTCGCGCCGAACATACGACGGGGACCCCAAGGACACGGAGAATGCACCGATCGCTGCCGCTAAAATGGCGACTGTCAGCGCCCGCGCTCAACTAACGGGATGTATAGGTACTCCACTCATGTCAAATTCTCGCGAGCTTCGATTGTTCTTGTCGAGTTCGATTCGAGATGAGGCGACAGAGATTCGTGTCCCTCGCGGAAAGATTCTTCCATTCTTATTATTTGCACCGGAAAACTCTTCTTACTACAATTATTGAATTACAAATTAATATTATATATCAATTTGATAATTTTTTTTTTAATTTATTTTTGTACACGCTTGCAAATGTTAAACTATAATTTTACGGACCTATAATTTTTACTGTTAACTTGTAAATCTAGTATTGCCCTGCACATTGTAAAAAACGCATATATATTTTTTTTTTTAAATAAAGCAAAATATACCTGGCAGCGTCTGGCACGAGAAAAGAGAGTAGGAAGCTTGTAGGGCCAATGTTTATTTTTCAGTCGCGTGAAAAAAAACAGATTACATTCCTTAGAATATCCGTCAAAATGCGTAATATTTTTATTTCTTATAACCGCAGCTACGTCTGCGTCCTCTTGCTCGCTCAAACTTTCGACCTTTAGATCTCACGTATGGTTTCGTGTGAGAATGTGGAACGCCAGGCGCCAGGCCGAAGTGCTTAACGCTCTCACGAGCATTGCGCGATCCCTGCATCAGAACCGTGCGTTTTCCAGTTGGGGCACGTAACGCCAGCTGATCGAATGTGATAATCTCACCACCTCCTTTCAAGATGCGTGCCCTAGCTCTTTCGGTTACGCGCAAAGCACATACCTACAAAAGTCATCGCGTAAAGCAAATCTATCTAATAGAATTAAGCGATCAAGTTGCAGGATTTAAATAATTTTATTCATGCAAACAATAAATCATTTTCAAACAAAATAGCAATAGTACGTTCTCGGTTAACTTACCGTTAGTTTAGGAACTTGAAAGATCCTAGCGTCATCAGTGACACTGCCAACTATCACGGCCACGCAGTTCTCCCGTCCAGGTTTTTTCATAAACCTGACAATCCGTGCCAGTGAAATTGGTGGGCGATGAATTTTGCTCATGAACAGTCTTTTCAAAATAATCTTGTTGAATTTTGAGTTTGTTCGTCTCGCCAAAAACCGATACAGCTGTAACAAAGCATCTGTTAACTGTAGTGCTAATTAACTTATTATTTTTTTATTTTATTTATAAATTTCATAAACATACATATGGGATATTAATTGTTAAAAATTTATTCGCAAATTTTAATTGCAAAATATAATTGCTACTACAAAGGATTGTGGAAAGGACATGTATCAACCATAATAATCGCTCTTTTACGTTGAAAATAAGCGAGATAGGATAGTTGAACAAATGTTTTTTTAGCGAACATTCAAATTGAATCAGATCTAGGAAAGATCCGACACAGAGTGCAGCTCGCAATCGATCAGTCATCCGCGTAAAATTTATTTCAATACAACCGATGCGTAACTAGTATAGAAGGGTCCAAGACAAAACGTTTGTATCACATGTAACCATACACGAAACTTAAGTTCGGAAAGAAAGTGAGGTTAACCTCAAGATACCATTTGCAAATGACAAACACACGTTGTCATTAACAAAATTTGAGCAACGAATGAACTCAAACGTATCTACGTAACAATTTGATATTTTGTAAAGACGCAATCGATAGTAAAAAATACAGAAAAGGATTTACCTTGACGAGGAGCCGTAGATACACATCCTGCGACTTGGGCTCCGTTCGCCGCACTTTCCGATCATGCTTATGATTAATGTCGATACCCTGCGAAAGAAATTATACGTTGTTAGTAAAATACAAGTACCTTATCATTCCGCAGTCACGTTCGTTCGTCGCGATTAGCAAGCAGAGACGTAATATTACTCGATTTTTTAATCGTATCAAGAACCACCGAGCCTTCTTACCATTTCGACAAACCGGAAGAGAAACTAAAGAACGACGACCATGCGATCGGTGATGACGGAAACGACAGAGGGCGGAAGCGTACAGACGCCCCTCTCTGTAATGAAGTTCGAATTATTACATTGGTCTGACTGGCGTAGTAACGTGGAAGGACTGGAAGGTGACGCTATGGCGAAAAAGCGTTGACGATCGGGAGTCAGGTAGCCGCTTGTTCTTTGTGCATGCGCCGTTTGCCGGTATGCCGTGTCATGCCGCGCGTGGTCACTAAAGTCAGTTGACTGTCGCCGTTATTTCGTTTACGCTTTCGTCTGTGAACTAAAATTTCCCGTGCTTACTCGACGCTCGACATCATGGCCAGCCTGCTAGATTTGTGCGAGCGATATTTCGGTGCACGTAACTTTTACGACGTATTAAAAATACCGAAGACTGCGAATGACAAGCAAGGTAAGTAAACCGATGTTGCGGATTCGCCGCGGTTCTAACCTCCTAGCGTGCTTTCAACCTTTGAACTTATTTGTTCACCATAATAACGCTGTTTCCATCGGCAGTTAAAAAGGCTTACCACAAGTTGTCGTTACTCGTTCATCCTGACCGAGTCGAGGAAAATATCAAGGCCGAAGCAACTGAGAAGTTCAAGGTTCTGGGTAGGATACATTCTATCCTTAGTGACACTGAAAAACGCAAAATCTATGATGAATCCGGCCAGTACGACGAGGAGAGCGAGGAGGTCGTGATGCGGAACTGGGCAGATTATTGGCGATCGTTATTTAAAGAAATAACTGTTGAAGATATCAATAATTATGAGAAAAATTACAAGGGCTCAGAAACTGAGATTAAAGATCTTAAAAGGGCATACATGGACAGTCAGTTTTTGTATTATTAATATGTATACAATTATAAAAATTCAATCAAGGCATATATTTCGTTTATACATAATTATATATATATTTTTTTTTAGGTAAAGGAGATATGGATTATATCTTAGAAGCTGTTCCATTTACAAATTGTGAAGAAGAGCCCAGACTACATTCCATAATTGAGGATCTCATAAAGAGTGGTGATGTTCCAGAATATACAGCTTTTACTAATGAAAATGATAAAAAAAAGCAGCGTAGGAAAAGAAAGGTAAGATATTTTTTTATTTTTATAATTGTATTGTAAAGATTGTGATAAAAGAACTATAAAAAAATTTGCAAGAAAGCTTAAAAAATATCTTATTAAAAAGATTTCGATGTAATTGATATAATTGTAACTTTAAGATGTCTTGAAATTTTATAAATTATAATTTTTGCAAGTTATATTTCGCGTTTATGGTATTTTTATTTTAATATTTAGATATATTGTTTTAAATTACGTTTACAAGCTTATTATATATTTTATATAAAATCTGATATCGTAAAAGCGACTGTTATCCGTTTTATTAAATATTTTTTTTGCGCTTTCTTCAGGATTTTTCTACAGTATCTAATTAAGAGGAAAAATTAATAGAAGCACGCAAATCGTTGTACAAGTAAAAAATTACTACGAAAAACTCTGTTTCTTTACACGCCGCAATTTGCCTCGCTATTACTGCTCGAAGTATCGATGCTTGACCGTGATCGACCGTGTACGATCGTACCGCGAATTTTAAATCACGTTAGCACATTCTCGCTAAATGTCACTTCAACAGTCCTTTAACGCCCCGCCGCTCTATTTTCAACCTTCTCTATTTTTACCGATCGGCTGTACAGCTTGACGAGTGGAAGGTAGTAGGAGGAATAGAAGTAACGCTAGGAGGGGAAGGTCTGGTAAATAAGTAACCTACGGGTGCGAGAACTGCTTCAGTCCGCGTTACAATTAGTTCGACCGTTTACCTCTAATCATAAAGCACGAACGAAAGATCTCTCACGCGATCGTAGTTACACTTCGCATTATTTAATTAACGAAATGAATGTAATACAAAATTGTTGCTTTGACGATATTCGTCGGTATCATTAATTGAAACGAATAGCACTATTTCGCCCATAATTCATAACACGTCAACTCGCGAGATGGATAGTGCCGCGATTTTAGTGCTATTTGCCTTGCTAATCGCGTTCGTCGGCAATGCCGCAGCATCATGCAAACAAGTGGCGAACGAAGACATGGAGGAATATTTTTGCGAGGGTGGCCATCCCGATGACTTAATTACCGTGCCTATAACAACCATGAAGCTGCGAATTTTGAAGATGCCTCTTGGTAGAATATCCGCCGACACGTTTGCTAGATTCGGCGAGAATCTCTGGGTGTTAAGCTGCTCGCATTGCGAGCTTACCGACATCGATGCGAACGCTTTTCGACGACTCGTCAATCTTCAGCAGCTTAGCTTGGACAGCAACCATTTAACTACTGTCAAAGCGTCGTGGTTCGAGGGTTTGAACCTTTTGACATTTCTTGATCTCAACTACAACGACATACGTGACATTGAAGACGATGTGTATAAAAATTTACCCGGTCTCGTGGACTTTAGGATTTCAGGAAATCGACTGCGATGTCTAAATCTGGCGGAAATGACACATCTGACGGAGCTGAAGCGGATGTTCCTCAGCGAAAACTCTGAGTTTGCCTGCCCGCACGCCGTCAGCAAGTTCCTCGAGGATCGAGGTGTCGGTTTTGAGCAAGATCCCGAATGGAGGAGACTCGCTAGTGATATCATCGACGTTCACGTGCCGCCGACATACGTTGAGGAAAACAGAGAAATCGAGCCGCCGTATCACGTATTGCACTCTGATAGAAAGCCACCTTTGGAGGACGCAGAAGGACCTTTTGCAACGAGAGACAGAACGTTTTATCCAAATCATGTAGAAACGTATCGCTCGCGCCACAGAAAACCATCAACCACGACCGCCCGCCCGACGACGTCAAAACAAGAAGGATTACCTGTCCCACGAGTGGAGCCGATGTATCCGAATACAAGACCTTTGGAACCGTTGCCGCCGCATCAAATGTCTTATCCGTACTCAACACTGGAAACACCAAGAGTCCCGCCCTCGGATTATATCGAGTCGTCAGAATTACATGCACGTCTTCCGACTATTTTACCGCCATTGCCACGTCCGATGTACGAAACGACGCCTCTGCCAATATCTCCTGTGATACCAATCAAGCCGAATGATATTTGGTCAGTGAGTACTGGCAAGCCGCAGCAAATGGAAGAAGTTCTAATAAATCCGCCGCGTGAAACGATATTGTACCCCACGTATCCGTACCCTACGGAGAGATCACGAGTTGTTACGACGGAAGCTTTAGATGAAACGGCAGGCGAATCCGGGAGATCATCACAGAGCACTGTAACGTACCCTTTGTACGCTACGACGTCCGTCGGTCTGGACAGAACGTCACAAGGATCCATTCGTGTAACGTACCCATCGTTAGACGAGTCGGACGTAATTGATAAGACTTTTCCCACCATGGGTAAGCGTCCGCTAAAACCACATTTGGATATGCACGATCCACAAAAAATGATCGTTGAAGAGTCATTGTCAGAAACCGAGAACGACGTTTTCGTCGCCACTAGTCGTCCTGGCGAATCTGATCAATCAAGAGGCACGACATCCGGCGTGCATTACGTCAGGCCTTCGCCACCGGATTTGATCTACTCGCCGGCAACGGGCGAATTCTCTCAACCTCCGTATTACGAATCGACAGTCACCGTGCATCCGCCGTTGCAAAATTATCAGGAGAATGTTACGGTTATTCGTCCGCTAACGACAACGAACAAGCCCGATTGTCCGCAAAATTCGGCATCGAAGATCCAGCCGGCTGCTGCGCTGGTGACGTTAATTGTCATCGCTATGCTTGGGCATGCAGCCGTGGAAGAAATTTAGTTTCGAGCGCGCCTCATTCATCATTCAGATTGGCGGGACAATTTGCGCGACGTAAATTCTAACATTATGCGAAAGGAGAGAAAATTGAACCGAGATTCCGCCGATCTACGAAACATCGTGTTACCTGGACCTCCGAGAGCGCGCATTTATGTATTTAATATTTTAACATTTCCTCATAGCTATCGAGCATTTCCCCAAAGACGCTTTGTAGAATTATTAACAAGATGCAGACAATTAGCGAGAGTGGTCAAGACGGATGAAACTTTCTTTGAAATGAACTTAATCTCGCGAGAAACCTCATTCTCTTCGGAGACGGCAAAGGCAGCTAAAATTGACGCGTAGGTATCATGTGGTTAATTAAAAAAAAAAAAAAAACAGTTATTAAGACAAATTAATTCTAACAATTAATTTTATTAATAATTATAAATTATGTTTAAAATTCCACCGTCACGTTCGCGCTGGGAAGAGCGGAAAACGCGGGATTCTGACTTTGCCAGCTTTTTTTAAAACTTTTATTAAATGCTAAATTAATATATTCCCAGGGAAAATTGCAAAAGCCGCTGCTAAAGTTTATCAGCTGCACGCTAACTAAACTTAGCGAATCTTTGATCTCGCGATCGAACGCAATTTCGTTTCTTGGAATCACTCGGGGCGCGGCAACATGTTGTAACATTCGTGAAGCGTTTGCCAAGTGGAAAAGCCAACAAAGCGGGGTGCGCGCGTGTTGTCTCGCTGGGAAACGATTTTAATTGCAATTAAGCGACGACTAGGTCGCCGTGTGGTAATGAAATAATTACGAAGTGTCATCGTTCATATCGCGCGATCGCGATCGTTACGTAACGACCTCGTAACGACTCGCTCGGGACCGTTTTGCACAAACGCGTTAAATATACGCTCAAAGGCGTCACTGTTAAGAGTCAAGTTCGCGCGGCAGCTTCCGTCATTCTTCATGCAACAGGTGCATCTCTGCACCAGAATCCGCCGAGGCTGGCCGCGCCAGCCGGAGAACGGGCCGAGAAGTCGAAGGGTAGAGCGAGAGAAGACGCGAATCTTCTCGTGTGGAAATCACTTAAGCGGCCTTGAATAAAGCGTTAATAAAGCGTCCCGTTATAACGAGAAGCGGCGTTTATCTCCGTAAGATGATCTTCATCGGGTTCGAACAGTCGTGCGGCGTGTTGCATTTCCGCGCACATGTTTTTGTCAAGAGCATCCCCGCTCGTTCGATCCGATCGAGCGAACTTGAGAAGCCGCGCCAATCAATTCTCCGTTGGATTCCATACTGGTGACACACAATCGCGTTAAGTATCGCTTCGCGCCATCCGTGACCGATGTCTATCAATTATTTAACTTCCTTGAGACGTTTTGCGATATCACGATCAATATAGACCTCGGGCCAGACCGCGCTCCCGCAAGGTCGCGGAAAAACGGTTTCCCGTCGTTGACTCGTAGACGGACATGTGCACGTGTTGACGGCCTCGCAGATATTTGGCACGCTCCGGAAGAAGGCGAGAGAGCCGTCTGAAAATATTTTATTTACTCGTAAAGCAACGCCTATGCGTGCGATAGCTCCCCGTCTCGCGATCGACGCGATGGACAAATTCATCTTACGAAACTGACAGATATTATTTCTTCGAAGCACATGTTTTTTCCGCTCGTTACTTGCATATCTCGTTCAGACAACCGGGAGAGTTCTTCTTCGGCAGATAAGATCTCGGGCTGCTACAATGATTGTTATTGACGCGGCGAGAAGTAACATAAGATCTCTTCGTTTTTAACCGCTGACGAATCTCGTTGCTTTGCGAGCTCGGTACAGTCAGAATCCCGTTGTGCAATGCAACCGGCATTAGGTGGCCAGCGTTAGACGTACTTGCCAGAAATTATAAATAACGGAATTTGTTCAGCGGCGGATTATGGAGTAGGTCACGCGCGATATGAAGCGTCATCGACGCTTATGTACCCCGGAGGTAACTTGGCGCTACCGAAAGGGAAGGCAGCCGCGAAACTTCGAAGAGGCGTGAATGCCACGGGTTGAATTCATAGAATGCTGCGTTCTCTAGAATTCACGTTATCGCGATGCGAGCAGACACGCCGCTTGCATTCTTACGTATGTCGATACTGCGTATTAAGACCCAGGTCAATCCAAGTCGTGTTTGTGAGGGACATTCATTTTAATACGCTCTGACCATCGATAAGATCGATGACCCACTTGATATCCGAGGTATTAAATTTCTCAGGGAGAAAAAAAGCGGGCCTGGGATCGTTGAAACGTGAAGTCGCGTTACGTCCAAATGCTTATCTTGAGAAGCAGCGCGTGCCGCATTTTCGAAATAGAAATGTGTAACGTCGAACTCGCGTCATTCGCTCTTGTTACGAACGGGCTGCAATCAATCTCGTTAATAGAGAACACGCTTGTGCGTCTTACTAGCGGGATTACTATCTGCGCTAAAAAATCTCTTCCCTTCTGCAGCGAGTCTGGATCAAATTATCAATTTAAACTGAACGCTTGGTAAGCTCTTTAGGCCGACAGTAAACAGCCATCGACTTCTCGTGTTAATTGGTCTGATTGATTTCTCTGATTGCAGTGGGCTAAGGAAGCAGCGGAAGCCGAACGCTTGGAAAAGATGTTGAAGATCGAGAATGAGGAAAACGCAGCCACCAACGATCTCGCGCTGGTGATACAGAATCGAAATAAGGCACGCGCTAATCAGTCGGACAGTTTCTTCGACTCTCTGATCGACAAGTACGCGAAAAAGGCTGAAAAACCCAACAAAAAGAAAGCTTCGCCCTTAAAGACTACGAAGAAGACTAAGAAGAAAACGTAGAAATAAGCTGAACTACTGCGCATTTGATGTCACGTTCACTTTCACGTCTTCAAAACCTTTTGTTAATATTAAATCGCTAAGTACGGTTTCACTATCAATTTTTATGTGAACAAATGTATTTAATTTTTATATAATTTATTTGAAACATTTATTAAATCAAAAGAACTAATCTGGTTCGATCTAAATGTCGTCAATTATCGAGTTAAACTATCTCTTGATAAATGTGCACAATAGCATATAAATATTGTACACTTTATATAAGAAAATATCGTAATTTATGACGAATTTTATGATATGATAATACCCCCGAAACCAACGCTTTTGTAAGTTTTTTTCATCTAGAGTATGCGAAATAATATACTTAAAAAACTTTTTTTTTTGTAACTCCTTATATGAATTTAAAATTTAGTTTATGTCAGAACTAGAGGTCGAAAGTAAAATAAGATCTAAGCTTTATACCCTAATTACAGTTACTCGTTTATCGTTATAGATCTATTAAATTAAGTATAAAATACTGCCACACAATTACATAACGAGTCTGACAATTAATTTAGTTGTTTAGTACATTTGCACTCTACATATTGGTGTATGCATGATGAAATCAATATCTTCATGATCCTTCACCCAAGCTTTACTACTGCTTGCTACGATAATATTCTATACGCGCTCGTCATTGACAGTTTATAAATATTTTATGAGATGTACATGCATAATATGTTTGATAGTAAGAAAAAAAAGTAAGAGCAATGACGTGCGCAAAATTCACACGTTGTAATACTATTAATATTTATTAAAAGGTACATTAACAATCAAATAATTTTTAATTCTCAATTACAATTAAACAAAAACGGAAATGTAATTATGCGTTCGTGTAAGAGATTGAAAAAGTCGTTTAAGTTGCATTTTATCCGAGAATAAAACCTTTTCCACCACTTTTATTACCCGCGGGTTCTTACCATATGGCAACTCGAGCTTTTCGCTGTGGATTAAGGATAGCGCTAGCAGTGGGAAACTGCGCTTTGACTTCAAACACCTGCTTGCTCACTATATACACTTCTGTTATTTTCTGAACATTTTCAGAGTCTCGGCGCCGAAACCTTGGGATTAATACTAATATATTATTTTGTTTATTTTAAATTTCTCAACCCACCATTTTTATTTAATTGTGATTGAGAAATATTATATATTCGATTATTAATTGTATCAAAATTTAATTGTATTTGCTAAAGAATGTAATTTATTGCGACGAATTCGCATTCGTGATCAGTTGTTTATGTGCAAAGAGTTCTTATGAACATTTTTTACTTTCCTGAGGATAGTTTCTAATATATTTATTCATCAGTTATATTCTTTTCTCACTTAGATCAAATTGAATGAATCGCGCGTAATTTTTGGTACTACCAACGGCGTTTTCACTGGACACACTGCGGAGTCGCCACAGTCGACAAGACTGTTGGTCAAGAACACTGTTGGTAGTATTGTATAGTAATGGCTGTTCGTGCAAGTGAGAGCGTTTGTCGAAGCGGATCGTAGTTGACGAGTATCGTGAGACATCCATCAGATGTAAGCTCAATTTGTATAAATATTTGTAATATTTAATGTGATAATTGAGATACGTTCATTAATTATACGTGCACGATGTGTAATGCTCGACAGAGTCGCGTAAAAATCAGCTCACGGATGGCATACGTAACGCGCGCTCGCGCGCGCTCTATCTTACGGCGTCACTTGAATATTCTCGCTAATAAACGAACGCGTTGTGATGCTTATAACAGTAATTACATGCATTTGTTTGTGCTGCAGTAAGTATCGTGCGGCCGATCAAGACGCGCAGAGACGGTTGGCAGAAACCTCGTCGCCGACAGTACTCGAAATGGCGGATTCGTGTAACCGAGAATTTGGTTGAAGCAGGTCGTAATCGACGAGCATCGCAAGACATCCACCGCTCGCAACGTAATGTATAAATTTTTGTAATATCTAATGTGATAATCGAGATACGTATATTATTTTAACGCGTACACCGAAGGCCAGGTATGGCATTTGCCGCGGGGACGGGGGTTGGCGTACGTGACTTCCGCTTCTCTCCTCCTCCCCGCCGAGTGCGAGGGAAGTAGTAAGTCGCGATCCTTCGCTCTCATTCCTCGGATCGTTGCTCTGTGGAACATTTACGCACGTACTTCGTGTGAGATTTGACGCACACTACGCCAAGGTCACGTACGCTAGCCGCCGTCGCAGTATCACTATTCCTGATGGTGAGTACAATGCGTAGTTCTCGACAGAGAAGCGTAGAGGTCAATACACAAGTGGCGTACGTTACTTGCGTGATATTTTTACGTCGTCACTTTAATATTCGCTCGCCAGTGGTCGTGCAAGTTGCGAAGCTTGCAGAGGTAATTATATGTATATTTTTGTGACGCAGGACAGTTCGTGCAGCCGATCAAGACATCGAGACGTCGGCGAGCGAGCGACCGAGAACGTCGCGAAGGACCGAAACATATTCACGTTCGCAGTGAATACGCCCTGAGGATGGCGAGAGAGCAGCGTACGACCGATATCGAAGGTGCACGTCGTCATCAAGCAACAGTTGACGTCGCGAAGGACCGAAACATATTCACGTTCGCAGTTAATACGCCCTGAGGATGGCGAGAGAGCAGCGTACGACCATTATCGAAGGCGCACGTCGTCATTTGGCAGCAGTTGAAGACGTCGCGAAGGATCGAAGAATATTTAATTGGGACTTAATATTTATGTAAGTATATTTATTAATTTTTATTTCTCAAACTATATTTATGCATTTATATTATACAATATCTATGATCTAATTTTATATATTTATGTAAATTTTTTTTTCTGTTTTAGGTGAAAGTCCAGAGAAGAACCTGCCGCATCGCCGATAATGAATGTACGAACCGCAGACGGTTCGTCGGTTGCGTTATCGGAAATGCCGTGTTAGTAATATCGGGCGATTTTGCTACGCGAAATTTAAATTCGGGAGTGTCGTCTAATATCGTGCGAAGGACGTCAAGTGATAATTGTGATGTCTCGATTGTAAATTCACGGTCGCGGTTATCGCGTGTGTCTTTTGTGCGAGAGATGTCCGACATCCCATTCTGAAAGGAGGAGGAGGAGGCTCAGGAGGGGCATAATGCACCAATAAATCAACTTCAAGGTAAATATAAATTTTTATTTGCAAATAAATTAACAGCTTTACATTATCGAATTTTTTATTATACAGTAGACAAATTCTTGTATTTCTGTACAATTGATATTTTATATTTCTCTGTTACAGGATCGTCATAGCTGAATAACTTTGCAGCTGCTCATTGATTGGTAAGTCATATATTTTTTATAATATGTTTTGGACTATTTGAGGAAAATTAAAAATAATTCTAATGTTGTAGAATTTACTTTATAAATGTATGGTGCAGTCTCAAAAATATTTAACTAGTGCATCAATTTTTTAATATTTATCGATATTTAGTATTCAAAAAATTGATTTATTAATTGTTTGTAATCGGTAAATTCGTCAACAATTTTATCAGCCATTGAAATAATACCGGTACCAAAAATTTCCCAGCTGTTGGTATTTTACAAACGATGAGAATCATAATTTTTATGTCGTATCTAAATTGAAGTGATAGTAGATAGTGATAGTACGAGACTCATCCAACTTTCTTTTTCTTGTCACTAACTTTGATATAATTTTTTCCCATCTATATTTTTTATCTTAATAAATTAAAAGTAGATTAATTTCTTAATAAAAATTAAAAAACTAATAAAATTTAATTCTTTAAATGTTCGTATAATTTTAAAGAAGTGAAAACAAATAGAAAGCTGGTTGCTTTGTGGTCTTAGTTAGAATTACAGTAAATGTATTTAGCGAAATATTTGTAATAAGTACTTGAAGAAATGCATTGTCGGTTTTCGCGCTGCACGAATTCCTCGGCGGTCTAGGTGGCACCGTCATTAATGTCACGGTCATCGATAAGCACGGGCAATGTGTCAGTCACACCGTTGGTCACACAGCTCGTGAAAAATGGGCAACGAAGGGAAGACGCGGAGATGGCAAAAAAAAAAAAAAGAAAAAGAGAAAAAAAAGAGAAAAAGGCGCAGGCTCCCGCCGAGCCTATTCTCTCTCGCTTGCGCGTCCGTCCCTCGTATTTCGTGCGGCCCGAGCTGATGATCATGGTGACCACGGTGTTACGGTGCTCTCAAATCGGTGTTGGTAGAGATGGTATGTGCACTAAGCAAGTGGTCGCCTCGCATGGTCTCGTATTACGTCTGGACTGGCCCGAGCGACAACATGGTGCACATCGGGTGACACAATTCCCGATCGAGACGCTTCCCCTTTATATATAAAACGCGGTTTTACAGAAAATATGAGGCGCGCCGCAGCATCATGCACGGTCATTTTTACAATTCACTCTCGATCATACGCCGATAAGAAAAAATGTTCCCTTCTTATCATTTATTCTAACGATGAAGATCGGCACCGGGTCTTAGAGCTAATCGTTTCGCCACTAATTTGATAACTTTACTTGTCAGATCGACACGCGTTAGTCTTTTTTATCTTTTTATCCGAGTAAATAAATACGCGCGGTACGTTATTCGTCAAGTAAAATTAATGAAGGAGAAAGCTGGAACAATCGGCCTGCGGAAGCATAATATAATATTCATACATTCATCTCGGGGGGGAGAAAAATATTCTAATTCTCGTGACTTGTCCGGAGCGATATTTTTCGCAACTTATTAGTCGCACTTACAGTACCTTAGCTATCGTGCAGAAATATTAAATTGTACATCGATTTAATAACGCGAAATTATACACTCAGCTTAGATATAAAATGTCAGAATCATTACTTAATTAAATTGCACGGCGGTGTTTTCATGTTTAATTCAACGAGTCTACGCCTGCTATATTGCTAGCTATGTACCGAAGTATTACTTACCTGTTAGTTTATCTTCGATCTCTTGTCCTCAGCTAAGTTAGACTAAAAAAAAAAGAAAAAAAAACGTTATAAAAGGAGTTATTAAATTGAACCACCCGTTGTGCATGAGACTGGCGCACACTTTGTCTCATGTACGGGGGCAATTACGAATATGTGGTGCAGACTTAAGTAGCGGAGTGTAAACTATTATTATTTTTAGCCGGACACGTAATAGGAGGCCGGATCGAAGTTTACCAAGGTACTGTAATATAATACAATGGCTGTCGGGTTAACCGGGCTCGTATTTTTTTCGCCCTATTGAGCGGCAATTATATATCGCGATTTGCTGGCGATTGCGCCCGGAATGTTTTCGCAAGCTGTAACGGGCAAAAGCCCACCTCGGATGAAATAGATGAAACGCCGTTGTGCAAGAAGAACGGGCAACCTGCTGATTATGAAACGGCCCGTTCAGCGGAACGCCTAGTGTTCGAGCTCTCACGGAACATCTCATTGTACGTTTGCGTATCGATATACCCGCCGATAGGTCTCATTATCAACGGGGTGGGATAAGCGTGAAGATCAGAGGCGACACCGGAGAAACGACATTTCGCGAGACCGCTGCGGCCTCGCGTATATACCCGATCGTTCGCGCCTTGAAAGACGAGGCGTGTTTCGCAACGGCTTGCGGCCGTCGTTATTTAACGCCGATCGAGGTTGCGAATGTACACACGAGGGTCGAAAGGAAAAAAAGCTGATATGCACGGGGCAGGTTCGCGGGGTACGGGCGTCGCGCTGCAGATGGAGCGACTCGTAAATCATCGCGCAGCTGAGAACGGAATCCTCTTTTCGCACGTCGTTCGAGCCCACGGATGCGGGAAACGCACAATCGCCACTCGTGGCATTTAAAGAGGCACAAAGCCCCGCAATCTGCGTCGTTCCCGCGGGAGCGTTCGCGATTTGCTGTCGGATCGCGCCCAAGTCTCTCTCGTTAAGTACATAGAGAAAGTAGAGGAGGAAGCTGGCGAGCGCGCCCTTGGCCGTGAAATAACGCTCCTCTGCCCTTCGTTCTCGAAGGAGGATCTAAGGATCTGAGGATTACTAAGGTACTTGATATATCCGCGATACACCCCCGATAAGAAGACAGAGAGAGATAGAGAGGAGGAGGAAGAAGCTCTGTAGAAAGTGGAGAAACATCGTTTAAACGTCGGCGAGCATTCGCGCTCCGCCTCGACGGGCAACGCGGATTCTATTTCTAAGCATCCTCGAACCGCTGCAACATTCGTTCCCCCGTCGTGAATCGCGTCGTGAGGTGTAGCATGCGCCGTAGGACTCTCACCCCATTCAAGCCGAAAAGCAAGCGGAGGAGAGGCGGAGGTGGGTGGTGGGCGAGGAAGAGGCTGAGGGGGACAGGCCGGCGACGGGGTTGCGGCGGTGTGATAGAGCGAGAGAAGAGACACTGTTGCGTCAAGGGGACGGTGAAGCGAGAGGGAGACCGGTGGTTGCAGCCGAGAGACGGTAGGAGAGAAGGAGGAGATGGAGGAGGAGGATGGTGCGGAGGAGAGCCGTGGGAGGAGGGAGGGGGAGAGCGACATTCCAGAAGGCGGCGGCGGCGGTGGTTCTCGTGGGAAACCAAAGAGAGAGAGAGGAGAAAGATCTCGTCTCGAGGAGAGGCTGCGAGCCTTAAGGCACCGTTCTCATCTCCCCGACGTGTGACAAGATCGCGGAGGCTTCTGCCGCGAGATGCGCTGGCCACGACGACGTGGTCCCCCGAATTTATAAATTTACTTGGAGATTTAGCACGATTTTTCGTTCTATTTTCGGCGCCCGGCGAGGACCTTTGTTTCACGCGTTCCAGAGTGCCTTCGAGAGGTGTCGCCGTACGAATTGAAATTTGCCTTTGCACGCCGCTTCATGCACCGCCTCATGCCGAATCGAATTACAATTCAATGAACTAAATTAAAGCAAAGTGGAAATTTAAGAGCCCGATCGATTTTTTAAGCTGCCAAATGGAATTTATGAAATTATATGCATGGGGGTTTTTATTATGCGTAGATTTACATGATTCTTATCCCGATTATTTTCGAAAATTCGGATTTAATTGAAGTTATCTTTTCTCAAGGAGTTTTTAAAGATAAGATTTATTGTATTTAATGAATATGATTTATTATTAGATGTACTAACACGATAAACGACGCGCTACGATCTTTAATTACAGCAACGAGTTTCTTCACAAATCTTTGTAATTTTTGTTGTTTAGATTCGCACGCACAGTGGTAGTTATCGTCAACAGTACAACGCAGCTTAATCCGATTACTGCACTGCCAACATCGATAACTCGAGCGATAAGGATGCGATAAAGAAAACCGCTCCTTGGAGAAACTTGCTGAACGGAAGCAAATCGGGCAACAATGATCTCAACTGTAATCCAATGACGGAGGGATTGGTTGTGCAACGTAGCACAACGAACTGCGACGGGAGCCAGGTATCGATTTCATCTTGTTTGCTCGTATTATTTGATCAGCGGTGTATTTTTATGCGACGCGGGCCGCGCGTACACGATCATTGTCGCATTACGAAACTTTTATTCACAACGCGACGCGATTTAGGGACGGATACCTGCCGCGGGCCCAGTAAAACGGCCCTTAGGGCGAATCCGCACAAGGTACCGGGCAGCCGCCTTCCCAGTCGAAAGCGGGAACGAGTCGGGAGGAGATAATGGCACGTTCACGAGGCGTCGAATCATTACCGACAATCAAACCCTATTTGCGTCGCGTCGTGGGCGATAAAAGGTCTGGTCCCCGCAGCTAGGACACGGCGCCTTGTAACAGCCGTCGCATACGCGCGAGTATTTTTACGCGAAGCCGTGCGAGTTAATGAAAAGACCTGGGGAAAGCTGTCGTTTTACGATTCCTCCCGGTCTCAAGATTTCTGCGGCCCTTTTTAACGTCGGCAATAATTCCTCGCTTTCGTCGGGAGATCGTATTGCCGCGGCGGGAAACGTATCGCGCCGGCTAATCACCGTCGTTCCGATATCGGAATAGAGTTCGGATATGACGAGGCCCGTGCTATCAATCTCCGCGTGAATCCGCCGGCTGCGAGAAGCTTCGAGAGGTACCGCTCTGCGTTTCGCCGTGTCGGTTCTGCGTGCGTGCGTGAGGATGAGACGGACTGTGTGTGAGAGAGAGAGCGGCCGTTCGCGGATACCCGTTTTCAATTTCTGGTAACAATGTTCTTATCTCGTCGCCGGCCACTTAACGCGCGGCGGGCGCGCCGGGTCCGTATACGACGGCAATAAAGCGTCTCATTATTATTACCGGTGTCGTAAGAGCCCCGACGCGTCAACCGTGTGCGGCAATTACGGCGGCGATAATCGCGCGCGACGTTATCGCGGCGACGGCGCGCAGGCACCTGATCTCGCGGCCGCGAGAATACCGTAACTGATACGCGGAAATTCAACACCGTCGCAATTAGCAAGGCGAGCACCGCATCACCGCCGATGTCTCGCACCGAGAAGAAAAAGTATAGCTACTTTTCGGCCGAGCCGTGTCCCGAACAAAATTTTATACCGAGAATGCCCCGCGGTGTCACGTTAATCGTGGACACATTTATCGTTAGAAAGAAAATTGTAGTAATAAAAAAAAAAATTGTAAAGTAGAAATAGAAAAGTTCTAATAGTCTTTAAATTACGGTTGGGTAAATAGTAACCGTGTTCTTTTCCCAGGGCGCGTTTTAGTTCGAACGATTTTACCCCCGGGCAAGCGAAGGGGTGACCGCGAGGGCGAGAGACTTTTCGCGTGGCCCCCTCGGTTCTTTGCGCGAACGTTCGCTTATCCTGAAATCGAAGTCTCTCTTTCTCGATCGAGACGGTAAGTGATGACGTACAGCCGTCCCGAGGAACACCCTGTATAAGACAGGAGCGGGAGGGAAAGAGACGGCGGGACGAGAGGGAGCGAGTCGGGTATGCCGGCCGCGAGATGAGAAGAAAAAGGAGAGAGGAAGGTGGAGAGTTAATTGAATCCGAGCAGCGTATAAGTAGAATGGCCTATTCCTCCTTTGGTTCTCGCTTCTCTTATTCTTCTTTCTTCCCGCGCGCCTCTTCTCCCTCGCCGCCATCTCGGCCCTCCCGCGCGGCACCCCGCGCCTCGCGCCGTCCTTCGCAGCTCCTTGTACCCTCTTCGGTCAGGGTACCAAGGAGGATCGATGGAAGGACGCCGGAGGTTCCGAAGAGAGCGCGCGAGAGAGAGAGATGGTTAGCGAGAGAATGGAAAAGAGAGCAAGGGAGAAAGATGGTTAGCGAGAGAATGAAAAAGAGAGTCCGAGAGAGCGAGAGGGAGAAGGAAGCATTCCTTTGTCTCTGCGCGCACGGATCTAGATCATATATAGCATATAATGCGCAGAGGCAGGCATACGGACGCGTGATATGCGTGCACACACCCGAGCCGCATCGGCGGCGCACACGTGAAACCGCGCACGGACCAACGGTGCACGTGCGCTCTCAAAGGTCCCTGCCGCGATATTCCCTCCGGCCATCCCGAGGAGGTTCTTGTCTCGGATGATATACTCGGTATGAGTTACGTCCGCGTTAATTCGATTTGCCTCGCGCACGTTATACCCACGGGTACAATTATCATTTGAGGAGTTGAGAAGCCGAGCGGGGGCCTCCTTTCCCTCGCGACGTCGTACGATATGGATGCTGCAAAATCTCCGGCGAAAAGAGAGATAAGAGAGAGAGGGAGAAAGAGAGGAATCAGCCGCTTAAAAATTCATACACCGAGAACGGATCGCCGGGAATCTTTTCGTCTTCACTTCCGATCTTCAAATGCAATTGCTCGACAAAGTTCTCCGCGTATTATTGACAAACGGATAGGCTCGAGATTATGAAATTGGTGCACATCTCCGTGGATCGCGGGACGAATGCGCGAGCTCGGGAATTTGGAATTACGCAGATTTTCGTCGGTGATATTACGCGTGCTGGCTGCTGCGGCTGCTACGTGTTGGCACCCCTCGCATACGGGCCGGGTGTATTTGCGTACCCCGAAATAGCTCCGGGCTTCCCTGCGACCGGCGGGAGAGAAACGGGCGCGGAGGAGGGCACGACGGAGAGAAGAACGGACGGTGTATACCGCAAAACCAGTTCGTTGGTGAGTAAACAAAAAACGAGAAGGGGCCAACGCCGCGGCGCGGCCTCGTTGTCCGTTGCGAAGGGGGAGAGAATCGCTGCTTTATTGCTAATTCGAAGACATTCGCCCGGCAGAAATGAAACTTTATAGTCCGCCCGCAGGCCAGGAGAGGCCCCACGTCGCCAGGAACCGCGTACGTGAAGATTGGACCCACGTGGGCATCGGCTACGTTCCTAGTTCGGCATCACCTAAAAAAAAAAAAAAGAAAAAAAGAAAAGAGGAAGAGGAAAAAACGAGAACGCTAATAGACCTTTGAGATGCATCATAAGATTGTTTGCGTCAAAATATTGCTCGTGGGCGTTTGAGACAAGAAAAGTTTGTGCTACAAACTGATGCTGAATTACTTTTTTGTCCGCGCGACTTTCGTCGTTAAAATTGTCTTGAATTTATTGAACGGAACTTTTGGTTTCGAAGAACGCACAGCGGAAAAGTTCAATGCTCGACGTGCTAAGAAATTGATGCCGAGGAAGCTACGGTGCGATACTGACGAGACAACGAGTCGCGGCGGGTGGTTCACGTCGTGAGAATCTCCAGACTCTCCGGCGCATCAAAGTTCGTTACATCTCATTATGTCCGGGGAGTACATAAGAATGCATGATGCACGTAATAACCGCTTGCGCGAGGATCGTTGTAAGTCGCGGTCTATTTGGCTGCTTAACTTTCGGTTATTTTACGTCACACGAATGTGAATACGTATATATATATATTTATTTCAGTATTGCTAAAAGGAGTGAGAGCTTTCTTCCACGCTATATGAACGTAGTGATAAGCCGCATAATTGTACGTAAAGATAAAAAGGAGCGCACGGCTTAACGCGACAGCTGTGTAAAGCGTCGTGATTGCGCATCGCTAATGCAGGTAGAGGTGCCAACGTGGAAAGAGAGGAAAGAAGAACAGAAGAGGAATGCCCGTCAAGGTAGCGGGAGATGCGCGTCAGGGGCCCGTCCTCCCCCTAATTGACAAATTGGAATCTTATTAGAAGCTCGTGATGCCGGTAGAACTGAGACGGGAAGGGCTCCCCTCACGGGGGCCGCGCCGGCGGGCCGCGAGAAAAGGAAGGTGAGAAGAAACAGAGAGTAGGAGAGGGCCCGGCCGGTGGACGCGCCGTGAAAGACGGGGAGAATGAGAGGCATAATGCCGTGGACGGCACGATACTAACAGGTTGTAGTACGGCCCACGGTGAAACGGAGAGAAGTGCCTTATGCTCGGCCTGCCGGCCGGCAGGCGAATGCCACCCAGGAAGCGTTCGCGCGTGCGCGATCTGTGTGGCCTCGGCGCAATCCGACTACGGGGCTCAACCAGGACCCACGAGCTCCATCGAGGTGCTGCGAAGGTGCCCGAAGACGACGTGTGCTAGCCCACCCGGTAGAGCGCGCGCGTGCCGCGTCCTGTGTGGTCCTCTCGGGACCCCTTGCTCTCCTCCCGTCTCCACCCCTCGCTCCATCCCGCGCTCGGACCTTCTGTTCACTACTCTTCTTGATGCTCGCTCCCTGAGTCGGCTACGTGCGCGCCACTCTTTCTCTCTTTCTTTCGCCGTTTCCTTTCCTCTTTCTCCACCTGCGCGTTTTCTCTGTTCGACCCACTGCCTTCGCCGTTCGTGCCGTTTCTCGGCTCGGCCCGGGCTGCGAAGATGAGGTGGTTCCAAAGAAGAGAAAAGTGGGAGACGCTGACAGTGGCGCGAGTATCAAGGGACATGGAGAACGCCGTGATAACCGTCGTAAAATTTATTACGTGAACATACGCATGTCGATTCGTAACTTCTATAACGTATAATGAGGAATGTAAATTCGCAGACGCGTTGCGAAGTAGCGCGCGGCTTTAGAAGAGATCGACGAGGACGGGCAGATTTACGAGAGTGCGGACAAAGCTGATGCTAATTTTGAAACGAGCGCGAGCGACGCGGATAGACGTTAGTTCCAGGGCTCTCGCGTTACGCCGGTTTTTTCTTCGGTCACTTACTGCGAATTATCGCAATTAACTGATAATGTCTATGGCGGAGCTTCCTGAGGCACGAGGGCTACTTAGAATTCCATCTACGTCAGTGGTTGAAGAAGCGAGATGAGGTAGTGAGCCCGCTTGACTCGTTCCACCTCTCCTTTCCCGCTTCTCGGTTTCCTTCGCACGGCTTGACTCGACCACGTGCTAACTTACGAGCTACGATCGTTGTGTGTACCCTTCCACGTTTTCTTCTCTCCCGTGCCCAGTTTCATCCAGCCTTCCTCCTTTTCCTCCACCTCTTTCTCTCGCTCGTCTTTCTAGCGGTCCTTCGTTCTAGCGCTCCTCTCACGTCGCACCGTTTTTTCGCTCTTCGCGGAGGGAGAAAGAGAGACCACTCTAGATTATTAATCCACCAACGAGAGAGGATCCGTGACGTTCGCGAAGAAAATTATGGGCTGAGAGCACGGTCAAGGTGCTGCTGCGTTAACAAGCGTCAGCACGGAACGGCGAGAGAGAATGCATCGGCTCCGAAAGGATGCCGTGTTTCCCTTCAAAAAGTCAGCTTCGAAGATCGCCACGGTACCGGATGTCAAAGCCGATATTTGGTGACAATTTGCCCCTCGCGAGATCTCCGCGCGATCAACCTGTCCCTTCACAGTTTTGCCATACCCGCGGCAAAATGGCCTGTCTTGACGTTCCACGACGTGAAGCGTAAGTTAGCAGCGAGGGAGCATTGTCAGGCTGCAGCTTACAGCTATCAAGTTAGAATCCTGTGTCCGAAAAAAAAGAAAAAAAAGGAAAAAAGAAAAAAAAAAATAAGAAAAAAAACCGCGCGTGTAAAAAGCGCTGTACCGCTTCACGTTATAACGCACTGTGAAGATTCAATTATCGGACGAGAGCTATCATCCTGCGGAGAATACAAATTTCCCCCTCGCCGATCGCCGGCGAATGTATGCCAGACGGACGGTTTATGCAAAAACCCGACGCGGGTTTTTCAATGAAAGAGAAAACGAGAGGAAGCGCTTCAATACAAACTGCACCGGAGAGAATAGGACGATAAATAATCGGCTAGAAAGTAATAAGGGACGATCATTTTTCGCGCGCGGGATGCAAATGATGTTTCGCCCGTTGATGAAAATTCGGCGTGTGTGCGTGTACGCAGATATCGAAGGCAGAATGAGACAAAGAGGTGAAAAGAGAAGGAAAATGAGTGTGCCAGAGGCCGCACGAAAAGACACGAGGGAAGAAGAGAAATAGAAAGAGAGAGAGAGCGAGAAAGAGAGGAAAATAAAACGGGAGAGATCGCGCGAGAGAGATCGGCGGGGTTCAAAGAGCCGACAGTGGTTAAAGAGCCTTCTTCCTCTCTCCATCTCGACACGCAGAAGTACAAGACGCAACGTTTCGAGCTGACCAGAATGGGGGGAGGCGAGGGGGTGGGAAGAGGGAGACCAGTGTTCTCGCTTTTTTCTACTACTTTTCTCCTTTCCCTTTCTCTCTCTTCCTCCCGGCCTCCCTTCGCTCTCCGCCCTTCTTCTTCCACCCCCCTCACATCGGCGCAGCAAATTTATTTCACGTTCCTGCCTTTTCTGGACCTTTCACAATATTTGGCCACGCTGCGGTATCCAGTGCTGGCGGGTACCAGTCACTAGAAGATACGGCTTTGAGCCATCCGTGATGGATGGTTCGCTCTCCAGGTTGCCACGAACTGCCGCCTCTGCTCTCTCTTCGTCATTCCGTTTCTCGCGGCCTCTTCCTCTATCCATAGGATGCTAGACGACGACGAGACCCCAGGGCCGCCGGGCTTTGAGAAAGGCGAGCCTAAAAATCGGAGAGTCCGCGGCGCGCTCTCGCAGAAAACTGCCCTTACGCGAAACGCGGGGCGGGGGTAGGGAAACGCGTGGCTCGGGCCATCTCATCGCTAGCGCAACGTGCAACCTTTTTCAAACGATCTCTTTCGCCTCTCAAGGAGTCATAAATCTTGCGGTCATCGAACTTGTAAGCGCGCGGTTCGGCGGTTTCGCATAGTTTTGACACCCGGAGTCACCGAATGCCCGAGATCAAATGCTCGCGAAACCGAAGGCATTGTCCAGGAGCGCCAAAGCATTGTCCAACGAGCCGTCCCTGGGTCGGCGGACCCTTCCAGCCGCGGGACCGTTCTCTACCGAGTTCGTGCAGGTATATAAATTCTGGTGCTATTATTGGGGTTTGCGCCTTCTCACAAGGCCCTCTGGACCCCGCGGCGGCCCCTTTGAGCTACTCTTTCCGCCTCTCTCGCCCTCGGCGCTCTCTCGCTCCCGCTTATCGTTGTTGACCCCCCTCAGCATCCCCCGCTCATCCCTCTCTTCCTCGCTCTCTCCTCGGCCGCGGCCGCCACCTCTTCCTCCTCCTCGTTCGTCGCCGGTCCGTTCTTTCCTTCTCGCCGACCATGCCACGCCGCTCCTGTCCTGTTTGTTTTTCCTCGCGTCGTCTTCCGTTTGCTAAACGCACCTTA
Organism: Cardiocondyla obscurior; assembly: GCF_019399895.1. Taxonomy (NCBI): domain Eukaryota; kingdom Metazoa; phylum Arthropoda; class Insecta; order Hymenoptera; family Formicidae; genus Cardiocondyla; species Cardiocondyla obscurior. The sequence goes on from NC_091881.1 coordinate 2,835,683, forward strand.
AATTACGCGGCCGATGATAAATATTTGAGCCGTCCATTACACGAAAGGCCCACTCGGCCCGTCGTTCGGCCGGTGTTACCTTCGCTTGCTCGACATTAGGTTCCTCCGGGATATCGTGTTACCACGAAAAAGAGACAGCTGAGCTCATACGTTCGCGACACGATGCACCGATGGACCGCTCGGTCCTGTCGGCAGAAATGTGCGGGACGAAAAGGAATTTCTCGCCCGCATCGGTATTTTCCCATTCACGACGGACGGGAAAAGGCGCGGAAAGTTAATTAATCCAAGACCTGCATTTCGACCGGTCAGTACTCTCGTTTCGACATGACGTAACATTTAACGAACGTTACGCTTTACGCGTTCTTTAAATTAATTCCGATATCAAACCTTTTTAATTGGCCTGTCGGGGAGAAATTATTATTTGTCACCGCGAGCACGGATTTAATGAGGGATGTAAACACAGCGGAGTTTCGCGTCGCGGGACCTGCATTATATCAGAGTCATTAAGACGTTTAGCGTCACCGTTTGGTAATATCCGATAAGAATCGTACAGCCGGGGACAGCGAGATAAACAGATAGTCACCGTATTGTTGCGATAAAACTGATCGATAGCACGCTATTTTCGGCCCCGTATCTCAGTCCAAGTCGAGTGTCACGGTGAGGTCGTCCGGCGCGACAGAAGGAATCTTAATCGCGCGCAGGACCGCCGACAATATTCTCTCCTCCTTTATATTTTCCCACGATGATTTCAACGATCTTGCACGGCACGGCAACGCCGCGCCGTTACTTGCACCTCCGATAGCAGAATTTTATTTCCAATCCCCGCGCACACATACGCAACACGCGCCGCAGCTGGCCACGAAAGTCAAAGTGCCTCGTAACAGGATTATGAAATGTTCCGGAGTAGCGTTCCACGGATGTTTACAGCCCGCGAATACTCGTTACCTTTTATTGCCGGCAAGTTTCAGCGATTTCTGGCATTGGCTCCGTTAACGAGCGACATTTTATACTTTCATTGGCCCGTAATTCTCTCCCTTTCCGCGTAGGGCGATGCATACGGCTCGTAATTCGGCCATTGTGTTTCCGGATGCACCAGGAGGAAACCTCACGGAAAAACGAACTCGCGCCGTCGAGCGGCCGTGAAAATCTGGACCCACCGCTGCTGGAATTAACTTCGTGCGATCGTAGATCTGCCGCCGCCGCCGCATTACCTTCGTACTGGTGAGTCTTTAAATTCATTTTTCTTTGACGCATGGCAAACATTTTTTTTTTTTTTTTTTTTTTTTTTTTTTTTGCTTGATTAATATGCTTCACGATAAAATTGAATATAAATAATTTTTATTAATTATCTAATCCACGTGATTATATTAAAATCCGCACGTGGTTTGCGGCGTTGACTTACATTCTCGTTTTATATTTCTTTCCGCGAAGTCTAACGAGAGCGAGTAAGCGGAAATATCAGTACGGTTAGCGTTAGGAATTAGAAAATATTATTATCCAGACGAAAAGCTTTGCTTTCCGATTGCGTTTATATCACGCCGCGTTACGGCGTTGGGTGAACGCGAATGGGCCAGTTCCGCGTCGTCTGTGTATTCTGGAAAGATGTTTATTATCAGTAAACTGAACTTTGCCGTATGCCCCTTCTCTGCTTATCCTCCACCCCTTTCGAAGTAGGCTTAGAACCTCGTATCAGTCGTCGTTTAGCCGTGCTCGACCTCGTATATTTTACTCGCGCGATATAGTTCGCCGCTTATAATTTCACCGCTAATTAATAAGTGACGATATATGGCCCACGTGATCGGCGCCCACCGATGTCAATCGCGTTTCACGCAAAACGTATAAATGATAATCAAGGATGACGCAAATCAAGCATTTGTAATCGCAACGATTTACGCGCAGATTTGTTTTTTTCTTCACGACACATTGAAGTGCTCGATGCGATAACGTGCGGGTTAAAACGCCACTTCAAGGCATTTGTCAATTAACTGTAGTATTAAAAAAAAAAACGAGGACGGTGCGATAAGTGATAATAGAGAATTTATAGTAATTCGCAATATATATATACAATATATATTGGAGTAAACGTCGACAGTCGAGCTGTTGCAAGTTTCGCGATCTTTTCGTGAGTCTTCTCTGGAGTCATCGACTTAGGAAATTGCGTTAAAGTGAAGCACGAATAGTGATGATAGAAAAATAAATGAGAGAAAAGCAAGAGAGAGAGAGAGAGAGAGATAAGTGGAGAAGAAGAAATTGAAGAAGAGAACGAAATTCCACGGCGCTTCTTCAAGGCTATTCTCACCTCCCACACCTTGCGCGTTACTTTTGCCATAAGGCTGTCGATGCGCTCCTCGGGCGTAAAAAGAAATCACCGGGGATCTTCACAATGAGCACTATACACAACGTAAGACCTTATACAACGGGAAGATTTAAATCGAGCTAAGGAGAGAGCGCGAAAAGAAAGCGATGCATTCCGATGAAGAGAAGACCGGAGTAACGAGGTAAGACGGGCACGACGGAGAAGAAGTGCGGGTTCAATCGGCGGCGGGGTAGACGAGAAACATCGAAGAAGATGAAGCGGACAGATGGTAAATAACGAAGAAATAGTTGGCAAAAAAAAGAAAAAAAAATGACGAAGGAAAGAGAGGAAGAAGAGTGGAAAAGAAGAGTAGAAAATAAGGGCCTGATCGCGTCTAGCTGAAGAAGAAGACGAGGAAGAAAGCTAGAAGAGATTATCCTCTTTCTCGTCCTTTCTTTCATTCTCTATCTTCCTTCTCTTCTCCTTTCTTGCACTCTCTCTTTCTCTCTTTCTCTCTGTCTTTCCCCTTGCCTTTCTCTCTCTTTTTCTTCCTCTCGTCACCCGCACCTGTCTTCGTTTACCTGGTGAATGCCCCGCCCCGGCCAATAGAGGTACAGCGGCCCTCGTGACGTCAGTCTCGCGTACCAGGAGGCCTTATGTGGAGGGGCAAGATCATCCACCACCACCTTTGGAGACTACGAAAGCCTCACGGGGACCGGGGACCAGCAGCTAGCAGCAGCCAGCGGCGGTGGTCTCGCCGACCGTTTGCCGCGGGGTGGGGGCAGGAAGAGGGGTTCTCCTGGACCTGGCCAGACCAAAGAAACAACGCAGGAGTACCCACCGAAACCCATCCTGCATTTCCCACCACCGGCTCGTCCGGAAAACGTACGCTAGCTTCCGGACGTCGTTCGTCCGAGTTCAGTCAAGTGAGTCGACTCGCACGTACCTCCTCTCCAACGAAAACGGCCGCAGAAGGTTCCGCTCTGGAAAAACGGGAGTGTTGGCGCGTGCCGACGAGAATTTAAAGGGCCCCGGTGCTGGTAGAGAGACCGTCGGTTAGTCGAAGAAACGCGACTTAGAATAAATGTCCGATCGAATGCGACGGCGTCTATGATGCAGAAAGGTTCGTCCTTTGATTCGGTGTCACGACTCGAGTATCCCCTGGTGATCGCATGTTGGCTCCTAACGGTGTCCATAGGAGAAATAAAAGTAATCGTTTCCCGACTTCTCGGAAGGTTGTAATCTCGCGTTAGTTCGCCGATTGCTCGCATCCTTATCAGGTTCTCCAAAGAACCGTCGTCGGCTCTGGTCGGTCGCGCGCGGAGTTTACTAACGCAACTACAGGGATCGCATCGGTGGTAAGAGTGCGTTTACGGGGGGGTGTGTGATGCCCTGGTTATGGCTAAGCGTGAGTGAGGTCAGTGGCAAGAGGCGGAGAAGAAGAGTCGGTAGCAGAACGTCGAGCGGATTGTCACCCTCAACATCGTCGCTGCCGCCGTCGCCGCCGCCGCCGTCGTCGTCGTTCTACCAGCCGTTCTGGAGACGACGAGAGCAGTGACCGCGCAAGGTCGACCTCGAGGTAGAGGCACGCGATTATGGTGCACCATCATCATCGTCGCCCCGGCCTCCAGGCAACCCACCACTGTGCCATTAGGAGTCGCGCAGGCACATGTATCTCGCTCTTCCACGTTCTGTTGATCCTTAGCTTCTGGCTGCCCGTGCTCGAGAACGGTGGCCTTGCCTTGGCTTGCGGACCCGGCAGAGGCGCCGGCCGACGGCCGAATCTAAGAAAGCTCAGTCCCCTGGTCTTCAAACAGCATGTGCCAAATGTCAGCGAGAACACTTTACCGGCGAGTGGACTCAGCGAGGGACGCGTGTCTAGATATGATCCCAGGTTTCGAGACCTGGTGCCGAATTACAACACGGACATCGTTTTTAAGGATGAGGAAGGCACCGGCGCTGATCGTCTCATGACACAGGTAAACGAGTGCTTCTTTTCTAAAGCGGACATAGGTGCTAATAAATGAAGAATAAAATATCACTTTTTAATAAAAATTAATAACTTCTATTATTTTTATCTCATAAATTTTTTCTTTCTTTTCTTTGACTGTATAAAAAAATTCTATTAAAAATTATGATTTTTATCGTGAGATAAATTCAGAATGAAAGTGGAGTTAAGTCGTACAATAACTATTTAAAATAAATCGTCTTTGTTTATTTGCACCTTTATATGCAAGCTATTTATTATGTAATACGCGACAGATATGTTTAGAAATTAATCGCGCAAGACGCGCACGCCGGTGAATCATCCTACGAAATGACACCGTATTTACGGGGAATATTATAATCGATCGGTCGATCACGGTTGCGTTCTCATATTAATTAAAGCGACAATTGGACGTGACATTATCGAGATCGTCGGGTTTCTCGCTTCCTCTGCGGCTCGTCTGGGTGTAATATAACGAAGCACGACAAATGGAAATTTGAGGAAAATAATATAATAGCCGGAGATAATTTTATTAGATTACAGATTATTTTACATTAGCAAATATTCTTTTATAAAAATAAAATAATTAAATCGGCATTTGCAGACACCCAGCGAATAGGCACTTGTATAACGTCTTGTACATGAAAGATTTAGATAGCACATGCATAGTTATCACAAGTGATTTATTGAAACGTTTCTTCGTTACAAAATTATTTACTACAAAAGAAAAGAGCTTTCTCGCGTCGCCGCGTGGGCGAAGGAAAAGTTACAAGATGCATTTTGGGAAGCGAGCATAATTCCGACGATCTCGCGAGTGGATCTGTGTAGCAGCATGCACGCGTGTGCATCTCGGCGATGACAATTTCCGTGGTATCGATCGACCGTTACCGCACGCAGCAACGAGCGTTACTTCAACGCGTGTCACCGCACGCAGCAACGAGCGTTACTTCAACGCGTGTCACCGCACTCTGATCCGTATGACAAACTGGCTACTGTGCGTCGTTTAAACGTCGCCAGGTGATTCACGCGAAATGCTAGGCGGCCGTGATAAGCGGCTCGATCATGTTTGATTACGCTCGCATCACGCGGATAAGATCGACAGCTCACGCGCGATACTATTACGTAGCGCGATTCGCCTCTGATTTCGCAATCGCGTTTCCTCTCCGGAGTCGCCGGGGTCCCGTTTCCCGAAGTAACTCGTGCAACGAGAGACGAAAACGGTTACAGCGGCACGTCAGATTAATGGCGATTAGTTAGACGACGTTCGCGAAACGATCTTTCTCATGCAAATCGCGGACACTCGAGACTGAAAAATCATCCGCGACGCTGTGGGAACCGAACGTGAGAGAGGGACGTCCGATCGCGCCTCGCCGTCATCACCTTTAAGAAGCGACGACTATTCGAGGTTTATTTCTCTTCCATGGAGGCTCCATTAGTGCTTTATTCATGCATTTTTTATCGGTGTTTGCCTTCCACTTGGCGCCCCCGCGAAGCGTGAAACGATTCTCCTAACTCCCGCTCCGTTGTATTCCAATTTGTAAGTCGACGTCGCCGCGTCACACAAAAGGCAGCCTCGGCGCCGCGGACAGTGGTGCTTAAGCGAACAAAAACCTGAATTCCTAAAATCTTATCCAGAAACCGTCCAAGCATAATCTTGTCCGATATAATCTTAATATATACGCCGATATAATCTTAAATTGTCCGGCTAATGAGGAGAATCGCTGGGAACGTGGTGAGATAACAAACTTTTCGAAAACGTTTTCAAATGCGGCAAAATATCGTCCGTACTTCGGAAAGTACTTCTAATTACGAACAAATATCGGCCCAAGTTTAATATTAACCGTGTGTATAAAATCGGAATTTTTTTTCTTTTTTTTTAATACCGGCGCATCGTACATTTAATTAAAAATACTTGAAGAATAATTGAGAGACCGTGAAGCTCCTCTTAGACTCAGGTTTCGAGCAGAGGATGCTTACTCGCTTCAATCACGTCGCATAGCGCCATGTGTCACGATTTATGTATACTTTTGTTGTGACGTCGAAAGAAAAGAGCTCGTTATGTTCGTTCATTTTCGCTAATGTCCGACTGCGCTTTTGGACCTCGGGCCTTGCATCCTCGGTTCATTTTTAGACACCACTGCGCAGCGCCGGACCGGTTGTTGCACTGTGTAAACTTAACAGCCGAGGTGGAAATACGAAGAGTAGACTTTCCTGGCCTCGTATTTACCCGAATTTCGCAAAGAAGGGCCGCCTTTACCGGCGCGCCGGTGAAAGAACACAGGGGCCCGACGTCGAATCTATCAACGTCGCGGTGTTTTCACTTCGTTCAAACATTACCGCAAGATAGCTGCTGCCGCCACGTTATTTCCCTTTTCCGTCAGCTTATACCACGCTGCGCTTTTGAAGTGCACTACAGAGTTACAATAATCTCAGAGCGCTGATCTTTTTCCCTTTTTCTCTTCTTTTTTTTTTCTTCTTCTTTTTTCCTCGGAAAAGCGAAAGATTCTTTATGCCAAAGGGCTAACAATCGATTTCCGAACGGTTAACGAGAATGACCGAACATCCGGTCTTTGGACACTCGAAAGTTCAAAAGTCGCAAGCGGGTTGGGCATAAGAAATGGATCCGGTGAAACGTCTATTCTTTGTCCACAATAACGGTGACACTTTCCGGTTGGCGTGAAATGGTTTCGTTCGAAAGAAACGCGTTGGCCCAGAGGCACGACAAATTTTACAAGAGATACGTTGAATTTGCACGGCCCATGCCGGAACAATGGATTATATTCATTTCGCGTCTTATTTGCTACGCATCTTGCTCGCGCGTCGAAATCTCTAAAACCTCGGCGAAAGGAATCCGTCGGAATCTCACAATTACCCGCGTGTCTCGAAATAGCCGGGAATTTGTCTTTTCGCGTAATGAGCATAAAAGGATGACAGTTGGACGACGTTGCGGAGGACGATGGATTCCCGACACTTTTTGCGCGCGTAATAACGATCATAAGTTAAACCGTTTAAAGCGCAAATGAAGTAAGATATATGATTTCGCAAAACGCACCGCAGTTATCCGCTGCGATGATTAATGGGCCACGCATAATGGAGGATTTTCTTGCTCCTTATCATCTCGGGTGAATTAATTTTTAACGATTATGTAAGCAGCCAGTCGTGAAATCCTTGTGGCATTTATTATAAATGTAGAATAGTACCTTCCGCCAAAAAAAAAAAAAAAAAAAAAAAAAAAAAAAGATAATAAATTTGTACCTCGCGTTTAGCGCTAGATGCGGTTGCGACATTTTACACTTTTGTTTGTGAAAGTTACAGGTAACGTTATTGCAAATAGAAAGTCCGTTTACCCTCGAATGAAGTGCACTAGCCGATACTTGAGAAAAAAAAAAAAAAGAAGACGGAAAATTAATAAACTCGGTTCATATCTAATTGATTAGAAATCAGTCGTTGTTTCAAGAGCGGCGGATTTAAAATCGCACTAAGAGGCGGTAAAAGATGCGCGCAAAGAAGGTCGAGGGTGGTCGAACTCGAGCCAGGGAGTAACAAATCGCCGATAACTCTCGCCCTACGTCCGTCTGTCCGCCTCGTCCTGCCGATCGTCTCCGTGATCGCGCGCGGCGAGCAGGAGCGCCCGGCCGCGTGGAATAAATAGGGAGAAAAAGCGCGTACCGCGCGCCGGCTCTAAGTGATTGTGGGTAGTTTTATGGCGGCCATAACCGGTGTTTGGTTTAGCGCGTTAAAGCTCCCCCAATTACGGCAAATAAACCTAATAGCCGCGCTTCTCGTTCTCGCTGTCCTCTTCGCTCCCCGCCCGGTCGTCGTTCTATCTCACACGAGTCTCACCTCGATTTCGTCCTCGTCGACCCTTTTTTTCTCCCCCTTTCTATCCTTCTTTTTCTGCCTTTCCACCTTTTTCTTTTTTCTCTCCTCGATCTTCTTTTCTCTGCGTTGTAACGTTTATCACGTTTGCTAGCAAATCATCAGCGCGACAAGGATTTATCCGTCGCGCGGAGACGAGCCGGTCCCGATAAGCGGTATCACCCCCCCATCGGAGCTCGCGCGCGCTGCTTCGAGGAAGTCGCGATAAGGCCGGACGCTAAATTGCGCGTGTTCGCGACACCCGTACAATCCCCCCGATTCAGAATAGTCGTGAACGGCCGCCGCGGTGAGATCGAGGCGATTGCAATGAGTGCCGTGGCGCATGTTGAGCCTCCGGTCGCCCGCGGTGACTTGCAGTCGGTGTCCAATGACGGTCGATGATCAGCCGGGTAATACGATAAGCGCACGTGGCGGCACGTGATACGCTTCGAATGGTCGCGAAGCTCGCAGGATCGGATTCGCGAGCTGCTTGTCTCCTCGATCTTCCTTCCCGCTGCCGATGCAGTAAGAAATCTTCCGCTCCGATACGCTCCCCCCAAATTAACGGGAAATATAAATAATGCAAGACGACACTGAAAATCTAGCATATTAATTTAATTTTTATTTTTTATTTTCTTTTTTACAGAAATTTAATTATTTTTTAGACTTTGGTTAATTATTTTAGGCTGATATGACACTCGTGGATTCGTTCGCGTATCTTTCTTTCTTCTCTCTAGAACACCCGTTGAAAATCAATCGCCAGTCGCGGTGATCAATTGGCTAACGCGATAATCGACGATGTTGGTGAGCGATAAACAGTTTCGCTTTCCCGCGCGACATTATCCCCGCGAACGTGTCGGGTAAGAAAAAAAGTGCGCTGATTACAGAGCTCGGGGATCGGCCCACACAGGCGTGCGAATTCGAATAATAATTCACTCGGCAGCGGGGGAAAAAAAGCGGCCGGGAAAATTAAGCATTCATCATACTGATACCGGTTAAAATATCCCGCAGCCCCCGCAAAAATTTACGACGTGCGTTCGCGTACAAATGATCGCACGTCTTGGGAATTTATTTATTGGCTAGACCAACGAATAGGCCGCTATTTGCTGGCGGACAATAGCGGCGATTTACGCGCAGCTGGCTCCGTTGTCGCAATATGTTCCGAGTTATTGGCACAATGCAACTTTTCAATACGTATACGTATATTATTATCCAACGTACGTAGCGCCTTCGAACGTGCGTAAAAAATATTTCCAAACGTGTTCTAAATAGGCGAAAGCCAACTGAGGCGCCGCGTTCGCCATTCTCCGCTTCCCTCTTATCGATAAGAATGAGCTGAGTACGCGATCCTTCGTCTCGGTCTTTTGCTGGTTTTTTTTTTTTTTTTTTTTTTTTTTCGAGATCCCCGCCGAGACAGAGAAGGCCCGCGATCGACAAACACAAATGTGCTCCAGCTTTCGCAACCGCGGTACGCAACCGTGGTGCATCCTCCGCGTGTCCGATGTTACTTATTGCCGGCTGTCCGTGGCGGGCTTTAATACTAATGTGAGCGCGGGATTAGCGCGGCCTTAACGTTCCTCTCGAGAGGGCTACCCGGCCTCTCGCGCGCCGTTATCTTCGCACAGGCATAACCTCGTAAATCCACGAGCATTTGTTTCCCGCGCGTCCAGATGCCGAGGTTACCTCCGTTAACCCCGATGCGATCGGTCATGTCTTTACAGCGACAAATCGCTCCCTCTCCTCCCGTCTCCCTCAGGTCCCTCTTCTTTCCTCCTCGTCTACTCGACGTCAGTCGAGACGTTTTGAAACGAGCACGCTCGTGTTTTTTAATATCTTTACGACCACTCGTTAATTCTCTTTCGCGGAAAAAAAAAGAAAAAAAAAAACTGCAGTTTTTTTCTTAATAATGATACGCAATTATCTTGATTTTTTAATAATGCTTATCGCGATTAAAATAGTATTTAAAACTATTGAGAAGAATATGAGGTTAAACCCGTCGAGTTTCAATTGAAGTCCCATTGGCATAAAATAATTTTATATTGCGTGTGCAGCCAGTCATAGATCCGCCTAGCGAGGTGCGATCTTTCAAAAGGAACAGCTTCGACTGTTGCAGCGCGTCTCGTATTTCCGTTCCGCTTCTATCGTCATCATCATAGTTATTATCACCTTGCTATTCTAATGGAACTCATCAGGATTCATTCGTTACAATGCATACAGGCTCGGGGCGGGACCCGTTAACAGAATGTGTCATCAGGGTTCGCCTACGCCTCGGAATATCCTTCCGCGCGTTATTTGCTAGAAAAGACATGGGTACACACGAATTAAATTGCATTGTACGACTTAATTCGGATGAGTGGCATCGAGCGGCGTTCGAATAGAATTAATAAGGAATTAATAAACACTTCGACTCGGAATAATTAGAATTTTATTATCAAGTTGATCGACATCGTTAATCGAATACATTGCTTCTTACTGAATTTTAATAAAAAACACCGATGAGAATCTTAAGGATTTTTTGCGAACTTTTCTGTGAACAATACGAAGCTGCAAACGGCAGATCGGGATTGCGTACGAGCAGCAAAGGGAACAGCGGGGAGCAAGAGCCGTGGCTCTTTCTTTCTCGCGCGCGGTATTCGATTATGTGTGGGATAATGCGGCGACAACGAGGAGGAAAGAGAGAAAGAGAGGGATGAAGAGCGACGGTGAAACAGCGGGGAGAGAATGAAGGAGATGGGGAAGAGAGAGAAAGAGAGAAGCGAGGGAAAAGGGTGAGGAGAAGAGAAAAGCGCTCGAAGAAGAGAGAGAAAGACGTAATCTGGTTGGTCCACCGAGTTTCAACGGGGAAAGGATGAAGGAAGGGCCGAGGGCCTTCCAAGCGGCCGCCATAATGCATCGTGAGAAGTGTGCAAGGGGTCAAGCGGGTCAAAGGAACGTCATGGCGTTACTCGTCCTTATGGCGGGCTTACTCCGCGCCTCGAATGCCCCACGACGCCGTCACATATGACGTCGGCATCCTGACGGTATCCGACTCTAGGACGACTTCATCGTCCGATCATGTCGAAGGGTGAATCGTAAAAATGGCTACACGATCGCGGTCGCGTTGGGACGCGCTAAACGGGCGGATAGATCAACGGGAGATGGGACGAACCGTATGTACATTCACGCGGGTAATTAAACGTATCTCGGACAGTCTCGTCTCAATAGCTGCTGGACAGAAACTCTGGATAAACTCGATCGACCGTCGGTGCCTCCGTTCGACGAATGTCTCTCAAATAACGCTACGGAATCTGTCGCGGGGCAAGAGTCACCGCGCTCGCGAAATCGATCGACCCCGGCCGCAATTGTCAGAATAATTCGCCGCGCGAAGATGAAAATTTCACGAAACACGGGATGCAACGGTGCTGTAAAGTGATCTTGCCGACCACTTCCTTCACTCGCCGTGAGTAAGGATCCGATGACCAGTTTGAGGTCGACGATGACCGACGTGGGAAAGGATCGTCATCGCCTGGTCTTCCCCCGGTCTTCCCGCCTCTCATTTTTTTTCTTTCTCTCTTTCTTCTTTCCCCCGTGTTCCTTCGTCGCGCACGTCAACTCCGTATAACTTATCGACTTATTGCGCTCTTTAGCGTCCGCAGCAAAAGGCTAATATTACCGTTTTATAAGGGAAAAATTGCGCGTCGCGCTTTGTCTCGAGTCGCGCTACCAGTAGTCGAGGAATTAATCCGCGTGCCTTGTTAGCGGCACGAAACACGAGCGCACGGTTAATAAATAAATAACTGCAATGCGCGGGACGCAGCTATTGTGCATTGTATAAGAAGACGCACAGCTCTCTCAGCGGGTCTTAGTGTTTCTCGTATCTGTCGCCGTGTATATTAACGCAGGGATACCTGCGAGTGCGTCCAACGATTCTACAGGCACACGCAGAAACGCACCTCTATAATTTATGTTCTGAAAGGAGAAATTTTATTAAAAGAAAAAAAAATAATACTAATAAAATAAGGAGAGAGATAAAAAGTCGTTTCCTCAATTTTGTTTAATGGACGTTAGCAGCGCGCGTCTCGTTAATTCTTTTCTATACAAGTTTCCGCGATTTGCAGTTAATATTCTCGCATTTTACTCGACTCGCGACGGCACGCCGCGGCGGTCAGGACGACATTTAATGACGCATTTGCGGTCCAGGGTAATTAATCGCGGCCGACTGCGCGACTTATTTTCTGCGCGACGTATTTTACTGCCGTCAGCTTTACGACGATGTCGTACATTTATCGGGGGGAGGCCATAATCGCGGCTTCTGCGCCTCCAAGAGGAACGTCGCGGGCTCACGTCATTCTTCCGGTTCGCAACGTGCCGCGGGAGAGACCCCGCGGTCTACAAAGTATGGAAGTTACTTCGCCGTGCCGCGCGGCAAAAATATTTTATCCAGCTGTATATCGATCCGTGGGGAACAAACGTTGAAATACCGCTTGGTAACTTTGTACGCGGCGGAACGCGTTTCTGCCGGGCGAATTTCCCGCTGCAGTGCGCCCGTTTGATCTTTGCAGCACCCTGTAGCGGTTTGATCGCGACCACGCTTTATGGCTCGCGCGTGTTCGGCGTAGGTGGGCAAGTAGGAACATGGGGCGAACAACGCGCTTATTCAAATACATACAATTAATTTCCATAGGACGACAACAATGGCCTCCGCGGCGTGTAATCGTCCCTGCCGATACGGTCCCTGCCGGTGCATGCCTCGCGTTTTGTGAGATCGCTCGCGATGACGGGACCCCTTGAGCACGCAATGCCAGTATTCAATCTTTTTTTTTTATTTATTATCTTGTGCTCGCAGCATCGCCCTTCTTTTCGTGGTAATAAGTAATTCGCGCGACGTCTTGTGAAACTTTGCATAACCGTGAATTGAAAAATGAGTAACGCTAGTGACTCTTGATTTTTGATCGGATATAAGTGGACGCCAGTCAGATCCGCAATTTTTGCAAAAGTCCGCAAAGCAGCCTTTTCCGCTGTACCTAGCCATGCTTTTTCGAGTTCAGGCGCCAACGTTCACGCGGTCGGGATAATACACCGCGTAATAATCGTTAATTTGTAATGACGCTTCCTTTTGCATCTCGGTATAATTAGCCGCACGTTCGAGAAGCCGGTCGAGAGGAGAAGAAAGCGACACGATAGACCGAAACGAGATGGAGGAGAAGAAGGGAGAGAGCGGCGGCAAGCTGTGAATGGCTGCGCCCTTCAGGTGGAACAGTCGGAGGGGCGGAGGGCTACGAAGCGGGGCAGTTAATTAATGGGGCGGCAACTGGCCACTTCCCTAACCTTAGACATGCTTTTTCCTTTTACCTTTGTTTCCCCCGGCGGCAATATTTTCCACAGTTTTCAATCTCCGCGAGGAGTCTCGTTTGTCTTTCCTCGAGAATAGGGCTCGAAATCAAGATGCAATCGAGGTTACTTTATTGTTTAATATTACAAACATTTTTACGCGACAGCGACAAAAAAATTAACCTCCTTATTCTCCAATCTTTCCATAACTTTACAATCTTTTATTAAACCGCGTGTACTTTTGGGTAGAGGAAAATTGCAGTTTGACTAAATTACCAATAAAAGTCTTTTTTTTATTATTTAAAATCATTTATTTAAAATCATTTTCAAACTTAACATTAATTGTTTTTTTAATTTTCATACTTTTGGATTTGGCTTCAGAAATTTCTCTTCATCTCCGCCGGGAGAATTAGATTGCTGCAATTTGACTCGAGCCGACAACATGGAGCGGGACGTTGGATTTGCAAACTTCTCCCGCAGCTTTCTTCATCTTTCCCTCGTTCGTTTTCACCTCCCGTCTTCTTCCCACGTTGATTTCGCTTACGGTAGACCGGTTCTCCGCTCCCGAAGCAATAATAAATTTCGCAAGAAGATCGAAGTGCCAATCACGATCGGCGAGATACGAATGGGAGTACGAAGCACGTGTCGAATCTGCCGTTTTTACCGGCGCCTTTACTTCATATACTTTACACCGTGTATCAGCCTCCGATCTTCAATCCCTTCTCCGTTTCTATCTTCTTCTTCATCGCGCTACGACCGGTTTTGCGGCCATCATCCACATTGCCATAATAAACTTCGCGAAAGATTCCGAGTATCGATCGTGATGGAAAACGGAAGTATTAAATCTACAGTGTTCCCCGACTCTCTCCTTTCATCTGGACATCGCGTACCAATATCCGCCCGTGGCTTGCGTCACTTTGTATCTGCCTCTCGGCGTCGTCGCCATAATTGACAACTGATTTCACCGTTCGTGAACCGTACAGCAGAACGGGAAAATATTTCCAATCGTTTTTTTATAAATTCCTTTTTGATTTCGTGCAAATGGAAAACTTTGAATCTTGCTGTGCCATCAAATTTTCGTTAGAATTAAGGAGCGACTCGCAATGTGAATTCTCAACGCTCGAGTTTTTTTTTCTTTATTCTTTTTTTTTTTCTTTTTTTTTTTTTGAACGTTGCTGCCTTATCGTCCTTCTTCGCGGATCCTTACTGAATTTTCGGGAATGTCAGGGAATGCGCGCAAACCGGTTATGCACCCCCTCGGTATCAATCGCGAGCCATCAATCACCGATGCGGCGCGGCGGCATTACATTGACGTCGCGCCGATCGTCGACGCCGATTATTCGACATAAATCTGCCCTGCATGCGAATTACGAGGCAGAAGCGTAAAATTATGCGTCGAAATTACGATTTTGTCGGACACAATTAACCAACGCGGCCGGATCATCGTCGTTACACGCGCGATTTATGTCGCTCCTTTTTACATGTCCGCAGACACGCCGCGGGTGCTTCGAGGTAACATCACCAAATTGCAGACGCGAAACCCTTCGCGGCAAATTAACGTGCATCTCTTCCCCGTTCATTCGTCTTTGTATGAATATTCCGCGGCGATCGAGGGAGGGAAGAATAAAAAAAGAAAGAAAGAAAAAAGAAAAAGAAAAAAGAAATTATACCGGTGGAAATCGTAATCCGATATCGTCAAAATTGTTTTTGGTTTTTCGTGCTCCGTCGCTCATCAGGTTTCATCTATCATCGATTTCTCGTGGCCACGCGCATTTCTGGGTTAGCGCACCCAAGATACGGCTTCTCTCGGACCTCGAGGGGAAAAAATATCTGTTCCCTTTGTGTCGGGCCGTGTCAAAACATCCGCGCGATGGGCGGTTAAAGGCCCGTAGCCGCGAGATTTTCACTCTTGATGGTACATGAAGAACGCATTTCCCCGTCTCGAAAACGCCGAGCATCCGGTACGATCAGGGCTTAGATCCACGATAACGCCTGAGTGATTCTGATGGCTGGCAATTTGTCGTGAAGTCGGCGTCGCAGCCGCCGTACGTTATCAAATTCCTTATCGCCGCCTGATCTGATACCGGCTGAGATTTATTGCGCGCTAACACGGCATGAAAACAAATGTTAATAAAGGAAACAATCGATCGTATCGGCGAGCGCAGTCACGTCCGGCCGCGCCTCGCTTTTCGCGAGAATCTTCAAAGGCCGTAGGCTCGTGCGCAAAAATTTACGCGCGCGAGATACGGTCGGTCACGTTAGTTGATATCTCTTGCTATCAACGATCGGAATCGGCTCTAGCGATTAAGTGGAGAAGCCTTGTCACCGGTCGTAAGATCGTCCACTTTGCCTCACTACATTTTATTTTCTATCGCGCGACAAACGAGATGTCGACAAACGGAACGATGTCTGTAACGAAAGATTATGTAAAAAATTTATCTCGAGATCAGAATTTTATTTTCGAACTGTGTAACAAAAATTCGTATAAAAAATTCATGAAATTTTAGCGTCTAACGATCGGCATATACCTTTTGGTATTATCGAATCAAATGCCGTGAATACGTGGCGTTCACTTTCGTACAAATATTTTTTTTTTCCTGGTTCAAGAATAGAGTTCAAAGCGCATTAATTGAATTGACACATCTCGTTGAACAAATTATTATAGACCGCGTACGCTAAGGCCCGTGCGGCGAAGTGAATTCAATCGAGCTTACCAATTTCAGGACAAATATTGAACCAAGATACCGGCAAGTAAATACGAACTTGAACTTGACACGTTACGCGATTGCTTTTCGTTACAAGCATTGCCGAAAAACGCCGGCGCCGCTCCGGCATCGGTTTCTTCGCCGAGATCTCGGGAGTCAGTTTCTTCTAAACGAAAAAAGCCGGTCGTATTTTTCGCGACGCAGATTCTACGGCTGGATTCAGCCGGTCTGGAATTTCGCGATGAGGAATCGCGGGACGGTTTTTCCTTGAGATCCACCGGTCCATTATTTGTATCGTCCTAATTCGAAGTGCGTCACCGGGGGCTCCGGAATGTCCGGCGGCATGCGGCGCTTCTCTCGCCCCTCGTCTCTGTTCCTGCTTCTCCTTCTCCGTTTTTTTTTTTTTTTTTCGTCCCGCGCCTTACCCCACCGCGTCCCGTTTTAGGTCCCAGTAATTAATTTAACTTCTTGTCACGGCGATAGTGGCCGCTAATGGTTTTCTTGTATCCTGCGTGAAACTCTCTAAGTCGTCTCGCCTTTGAACGCCGGTGCCGAATGTCGCGATATCCGCCAATGGAGTTTAGGGGATTTCAACTGAAAACTTTTACACGTATCTCTTGCATTTATAATTAATTAATTAACGATTTGCGTACTTTCTTCGCGTGCAACCCATCGTACCAGCTGTTTCGTGACATCTTCGAGGATATTTTGCAAATAAATATTGCAGACAATTAGTTAACAATTAATTGTAAATTTTATTCCGTCTACAGAATATTTTTGTAAAAATGTTAAGAAGAAAGAAGCACTCGGTTACTTCCGTAAAACTTGCTCTTTAACAGATCCCCCGACTTCACGCTAGTTTTACCCATTGTACGAGCGTGCTGTTCGCTTTTACATTTCCTTCTAAACAAATAATTGTCGACAGACATTCCACGATGGCTATCTGTCAAATTAATAGCTAAGTTATTAAAAAAAAAAAAAAAAAACGGGATAACAATCGGTCATAAGGGGGTTAAAAATACCGACCGTTTCGCGTCCAGGGGGAGAAAAGAGGGCTCTCGTCTTGGTGGAGGGAGAGATGGGCCAAAGAGGCGGCTGGTAAATAGCTGCGTGTGCAGCGTCCGTTCTGGCCGCGAGGCGTTAACGAGGCGGGCAAACACGAAGAAGAAGACTAGGTGGAGAAGATGGAAGAGGTGCCGGGCGAAACGAAGCGGGAGGGAGGGAGAGAAAGAAAGCCAAGAGGTAGGAGAAAGGGAGAGGTAGCCGAGTAAGGCACGAAGACGCCTTTTCAAGGTGAGGTGTAAACTCTGCCGCCCTTCGGCTGCCTCTATCGGCCGCCTCTTCGTGCAACCACCAACACAAAGCACCTCTTTCCATCTTATTAAGACCCCCGACCCCGCCGGCGCGCAACGACCGGACTCTCTCACGATTCTCCCTCTCTTTCTCTTTTTCATTCTCTTTTTCTCTCTCTTTCTCTCTTTCTTCCATTCTCTCGTCCTCTCCTCCGCTTCTTTGCCTCCTCTCGGTGCTCTTATCCGCGATGTTTCTTCCTCTCTGCGAGTCTTTGAGCTTACGCGCTCGCCGACATTGCACGCCAATCGAAACGGAAATATCTCGCGTTAGATTATCAAGCCACGGAAGATGAACGAGAAAGGGGGAGTTGAAGGAGATAGCTAGGGATATCGCACTCACCGACATCTCGATTCATTAACGTATAAAATTAGGCAGCGAAACTCGTCGCCGGTGCAACCCGACACATTTTTTATTTGCAGAAACGCTCCCGTTTTCTTAATGGAAATTTTACAAGATTGATTTCTCTATCACTTTTGCGAGCCCCGCGCGATCGGCGATGATAGTTTATTAACGAAGATAACGCAAGCCTTGTACGAGTGTTCCCTCTTCATGTTTCCACGTTGTTATTTTCAATGTACTAATTGCCTCGGGGGTGCGCGCGGGAGTTAGGCGCCTGATTGCGCCGTCGGCCGGCGTGCGGTGTATTCGAAATACGAACTCGCTCGATTGAATATCGTGCGGAAACAAAGGCAAAGGGAGTAATAAAACGCGAGCGGCGGCGGCGAAGGGAGCAACAAAACGCGAGGGGGAGGCGAAAGAGCGAACGAGCAATTGCAGGAGGCGGCGGGCAGCACCTTGTTTATTTTAATCGGGGCTCAACGTGCCTGCGAGATTGTTTCGTCTCGCGGCACCACGATGTTTAGCTCGCCGTTTAATCGCCGTTAACGAGCGGTTATCGTTCACCAACTGGAAACACGGCGATGCTAACGAGGCGATCGGCCGGAAGCACGAGCCCCTTCGCGTTCACTTGCCTCACCGCTCTTCTTCTTCTTCTTCATCGTCGTCGTCTTCTTCTTCCTTCTTGCGCTCCCTTCATCACGATAGCCGAAGAAGGACGGCTCTTTACCTTGGCAACGCGTAACGCAACGTGTACGCGGTAAGTAATTTTTTTTTCCTCCCCCTCTTCGATAATCGAGCAAATGGAACGATACGAATTATCAGTAACAATTATTTCTTTCGCCCACGGGTAAATGGAGGATGTGATATTTTCTAATAGAGTCCAAATTTTGGGAAATCACGTTGGTGGTCCCGGACGTTGAGGTACGTGCTGCGAACGAGCGCGAAAGCGATTTACTATTGAACGCTATGCAAAATGTCCAGTTTTGACGTGGTGCTATTCAAGCATAAGGAAAAAAAAATGTCATGTTTCCGGGCAAACATAATCGTTCCCCTTTCGTTTTTGTCGGTAAGCTCATCTGCCAACATCGGCAATCGTTAAACAATGCCCGCTGCGGAGAAATGCACGAAGCCCTTTGGCACCGGCCCGACCCGTCACGCTCTCTTTCGCCGGTCGTTCCCTCGGTCCCGCCGTAGAGAAAGGTGAGGACTATTTTTCTTCCCGCCCGACGTGGAAACGTGGAGATTTCCGTTGTCAAAGCAAGTCAAATTTTACTTGACTGCGCGACTAATCTGGCTACACAAATATTTAGAGCGACGTGACGAGGGAAGGGTCCCTCCGCCGTATTTACAGTTTAACTGTTCCTGTCGCACGGTAGTTAGCCCTTCGGGTCCACCTTCCCGCTAGCTTTCGTACCGTGAAGAATCGCGAATTAGATAGCACTTGGCGCCCCGCGGTCAGAGACGAAAACCCTCCCGACAAATTTTTTCCCCGATACTTCGCATTCCATCCGGTACCTATGGACCCTCTCATTCGTCTCACCTTTTCCGTGAGAGAGTCCCTCCATTGTCGCGTCGCGAAATGTCGCATGCAGGATGGATATATTTATGCGCCCCTTTTTTTTTCTCTCTCTTTTTTTTTTTCCGACTCCGCGTTACATCTTTATCCGTTTCACAGCGCGTTCGGTCGAGTTCCGTTTGTGAATGGTCGAGTGCCATTCTCGACGGCGAGGACGTTAACGGTGTAAAATACAGCCTGGTCGTCTAGTGGCTCGTTACATTAACGACTCCTTCGCGCGAGGAGTCGCACGCATCCTACTTGTGTTTACGGAAGCGTCGGTCGCGGTCGAATAAATAACGAGATTATTGCGCCACGCGGCGAACAAAAAGCAACGCGCAATCTGCGGATAATGCACGTTTAATTTACGGTGCTTTTGATTCTGTTTATGCCGGTCGGGGTAAGTCAGGCGGATGTTTACGACTCGGCGGAATTCGATGAGAGGAATCGGCCCCTCGGGAATCCAAGTTTGATACTGCCGCCGAAAAGGAGATATTCCGCGCTCGTTGCTGATTTATTGAGCGCGATTTGTCGCGATTATGGCCCGAATAATGTCGCCGGGTCCTCGGGAGACGACTGCGGGAGGAAAAAAAAGCTCCGCTAAAAGGTCAGAGCGGATCGGCGCTGCTATGCATATCGCGTTATGATCGTCGTAAGATTTTACAACGGTCATAACGGACTCAGTCTTTTATTGTTGCTCGCGGCAGCCTCGGCATCCTTTTCTCGCGTCGTGATCTCCGGGATCTCCGTAAACTGCGAGCGCAGTTAATCAACGGCTGCTCCGCGGTACCCGAATAAATTGTCGCGCGTATTAATTGCGGTCGATCAATCAAGCTCGGCTTATTAGAAAATTAAACTTTCGCCCCGTGAAGCTTTGCGGGAAGGCGACACTCGGACGTCGTCGTGTCGTGAACAAACCGACGGCGACATTCCGCTCCGGCGGGCGCGTTTTTTCCTTTATTTACACATACGTCACAATAGTCGCCTGGCAGGCGTGATAAATTCCGGTAATAGTTGGCCATCAATCTGGCGGGAATTACGTGCACGTTCCCCCCTGCCGCAGCGGAGCCCACGCCGTTCTTCGGGGGGCCCTATTAATAAACCGCCGTATTAACAAAGAGCATATCCGCCTGTTATTTAAATTGTCGAACGTCCGTCGCGGCGCTCCCCCTCTTCAATCAAACTTGATCGATCGCCGTCGATTATCATAGATTCATCTATGAGAATTATAACGTCGACCTGATGCCCGAATTGAAAGAGATATATATGTCCACGTGAAGAAGATTATCGCACCTGGAATTGAATTCCAATTTTTCAAAAGATAGGTGCGACAGTTTCGTAAAAGAGCACTCCGTTCCTCGTGTCGCGCGGAAAATTTCTCGTACACGAGAATCGTGATTTATTACACGTTTATCGATCAGTATTCTATCTTTTATATATAATTATTAATTAGGTACAATTTTGCACATAGTTACAAAATTTTATACAAAATTATTTGCCGACCGACAAACGCGAGGCTTCGCTCCGTGGGATTTTTTTTTCGCATGCGAATGGAAATGGAGGTCCAAGGGAGATGTTTTCTCGATCAAGTCCCGCCGTGAATCGCGAGTGCTTATCGCATGAATGGGTCCTCCCCCTCGACATTCGGAAGCGACAGAATTCGCGTCGATCTTCGCGCCTCGTCCTCGGCCTCTCTTCTCTCTCTCCCTTTAGCCCTCGGTTCCGACTCTCCTTGATCCTCTCCATGAATCTCCCGGGATGTAGATGGTGAGCCGAGATAAGGGGGCTACTTAAACTTAACCCTTGCACGAGCTCGTGCTCTCCGAGAGCGGGAACGACCGGTGAGACCGGAGGCCACACACCAAGAAAGACTAATAGCCGAGAAGATAACGCTCTTAAACACTTTGCCAGGCCAATGCTTCTTCTCTCCCGCTGCAACCTGCTTTCGCCCGCCTCCCCTTCTCGCCACGGCGAACGAGCTACCACTCGACACCGATAACACCGCCGAACATTTAACCAGAGGCAGCAGGACTTACGTGCGAAAAAAAATTCCGCGCGGTCGCGCTTTACGTAACTCCGCGGCGAGATCCAATTTCGCGGCTCGCGTTCTCGCGCCGCAGGTCCGGCGGCACTTTGAAGAAGCTACGTTTTACTTTCACGTCTCTACGATGGTGTTCTCGAAGAATGCAAATTCGCACGTCGCTAAGCTGTGTCACTCCCGTCGCTTTCTTTTTGCTCTTTTTTTTTTTTCTTTTTCCTCGAGGCGAACGGTACTTGCACGCCAACGCGGTCGCTCCGGTGTGTCCGACGGTGTCATCGACGGCCGCCCGTTCTCGCCCGCGGGAGCCGGGATAACGGCTCGATTATTGCTTTACGGTACGCCGAGATAAGACGCAGCAACGAGTTTATTGCTCCGCCGTGCGCACTTGTAAATATCGCTAACGACCGCGCGTACACGCCACCTCTGAATGTTAATCTTAATTTCCCGTGACAAGACGCGCCGCTACCTGCTCCCGCCCGTGCACGCGTGAAAGATTGAATTAATACCGCTCGTATACACGCTGTGGAATCATAACGAAGTAGCGCTGCCGAGTAATCTCGCCATCGGCGGCGCCGCCGCCGCCGCCGCCGCCGAGGAGTCACTTAGATTAATCTTATCGATTACGCGCTTAATCGGCATCGCAGCCGGCATAATTTGCAACCGCCGTGTGTTTAACGGCGGGGACGTGTCTCGCTACATAATTCCAGAGACACGTTCAGCGACCGACCCTGTCCAGATACGTCTGGCAGCTCTCGACAGCATTAACGCGCCTTTATACACCCGTTAATATCGACGCGAGATCCTTATCGAGGTGTCAGTCGACGATTTAATTCGTTTGTCCGAGCTAATTTTTTTTTTTTTCTTTCCTCGCGTGATGGGGCGCGCCAACCGTAATCTCACGATATTTTTAATGGCAAAGGTGAATTAATTAGAAATATAGTTGAGTTTATTCAGCGCCATGTCGGATTTATTAACCGGGCTATCAAAGTATCTTAATTATCGCCGTCGTGCAATGAAAAATCTTTAAATGCATCTTCGTTATTTATTTCGCCGGTTTCGCTGTTCCGGCGTGCGTGAAATAGCCGGGTCGGGCTGCGATAAATCCGTATTCGCGGATCGTCGGGTTTGAAGGGTGACAAAAAAGTAGTCGTCGATGTGAAAATAGTTTTACTTTTGAAAAGGGCCGCTGTGTACAAATACAAAAGCAACAGGTGGTGAGTGACTTTTCGGGCTTAGGTTACCGGCCCGGCTATTCAGTATTATTCATGACTTAAGAGACTCGCGTATATACAAATCTGTCCGTGGGTTACTCGGGTCTCTCGAATTCTTTTCCCTTCCCGCCGTTGGCCCTCGATGCCGCCGGCAGGTTTGGCGCGCCCTACGTCCCCGCGGTAATGCCGCCACAATGGATTTAACGATCCTTTTACTTGCCCAACGTTGATTCACGTTCCACGGGGGTCACGCATATCGGATTATCGGCCCACAAGTAGCGCAATTACACACGCAGTTGTTTAACCGAGGGTTATTAAGCTCTATTATCTTCCACCGGAGCCGGGGTATCGATAGATTCTCAGCGAATTGCGGTTTCTATTGCGCTGATTGTACTACAACGTGACAGCGCCTGGTCGCGCGACAAAATACCGACGCTAATTGTACGACAACGTGCCGGGCTCACCTTAAAAAAAAAAAAAAAAAAAGAAAAAAAAATCTAACTTCGTCCCTTGTATGTTCTTCTGATTTCTTTATTTATCGCGACATATTATGCTTCTCGCGCGCTTCCGAAGTCGCGGACCGCGGCTGAACGCATAAATTATTATCCGGCTAGGAATTTGGAGAACGGCGCCAATCGCGCTCCAGATCTAATCGGTAAATCGCGGGGTATAAAGATAACGGATACGTGATGGAATGCAACGTAAACTGGGCTATCCAGGCCAGTCGATATCTACGCTTGATAGCGCCGTCGAGAAACGTCAATAAATAATATAAACCTGCAGCGCGAAGTGCCTCTTGATTACCGATTATATCTACTGCAAGCTGACGATTTAAGATCTCGAAACTATATCTCGATGTAAAAAGGTTTCGCGTTTCTTTCCCGTTAAAATTACATTCGTCATCCAGAATCGAAAGCATTTCGAGAGCTCTCGACAACTTTATTGATTTTGACGGCAAATAAAATTGGCTCTGTCAACGGAGATTAATTAAAAATTTTAATACGCGAGCATTAATACGCGGGCGCGATTTGCGCGCGATAAAAGAGGATACGATTGTAACGAGCAAGTGATTTATAATTATCGCTGTTTAAAATGTAGACATTAGACGTGCAGATTAGACCGAACGATGCCTAATTGCAAACGCGGTCTTTTCTTTTTCCAAGCACCACTTTGCACGTAGTTGAAACGTAGGAGGCACGGCTGTCATAATACGCGAATGATGAAGTATATTGTAAATCAAGTTCCCAAATGGCGTAATAATGGCGATTTGTTCTCGTCTCTCGTGCCGTAATTGTATGCAGATACGTAGAATGGGTACCCGGTGAAAATATCACGACAGGATTAAAGATCAGCGCGGTCTAAAGGTCAATTAGTACTAATTAGCGCGGCTGCTCGCGACTGATTGATATAGCGGACGTGAGGTGAACGTTTCTTCTCTCGCGATCTCTTGGTGTTCCCTTCGTTAAGTTTCGTGCGCGACTATTTTCCTCAAACCGCAATTTCGCAAACTCAAAAGACATCGGCAACATTTAAAAGTCGAAAAGAGCCTCGACATTTTTATTGCCTCTTACACTATCTTGTACGAATTTAAAAACGTTACATTTAAAAAGCAATTTAAAAAGAAAAAAAGTTCTTTTTTTTTTCTTTTTTTTTTTTTATTCATTAATCTGCCTGCGAGAACTCAGGAGAGTTATTTAAATTTATCCAAGCTGACTGCGCCTCCTCCCACTTTGGGAAAAGCGTTTTAACTTTTAGCTCCTTTCTTTGAAGGAGCTTGTCCCACGCTTGTCGATGTCGGACGAGAAAGCGCACCGAGATTGCCACGGATGATTCACAGACAGGTGCTTTAGAAGTTCGTGCCGACGGCACGAAGTAATCATGCGAATGACAAGATAAATAATCATCCGCCCACGTTGCAGATATTGTGTTGGCTAAAGCGCGTTGCGTGTAAAGCGCGTGTGATGTGTGGGATTCCGCTTGAGGAAAATATTCATATATGTTTTAAGGTATACATATATTTGCACTTTACATACATTTGTGCAAACGAGCCGCGAATCTCGGCCTCGTGCAAACATTGTGCTACACCGCTCGGCAATTTTCTTTTCTCGCAAATTGCATTCTGGCAGAAACCCTGCCGTATACATGCGCGCGTCGAAAGTAATCGAGGCACAGATCGTCAATCCTTTGCGGTATAAATTTATTAACGGTATATTATATGTCGTGTAGGAAAAGAAAATTAATTAATTACAATGAACAATTTTGACGGAGTACTTTGAGAGCTACGAGGCAGCCTTTAACTTAAAAGGCTTTACCACCTGCGGCCTTCAAACGTCGGGCTTTCGCGTTGGTAGTGATAAAGTGATACGTATCGTCGATAGAGCATAGAAGAACGTGCCGGGTACACGTTTATCCGTGAATCGCCGTGAAATTTCTGCTACGTGACCGCCCTTATCGCCTACACGTCGCCGTCAAGATTAATCCCTTCAAAGAATGCAGCTCGATGGATTTCCGCCTTCTCTCCCGTCTGAATTAATCGAGCGACGTGACAAATTGACAATCGTAATTCACGCAGCATCTCGTCAAGCTGCCGAGGACTTTGTGAGATAAATTAAATCGACTGCTCCAGGAATATTTTATCTTTGCATTTATTGCGGCTTACGGAGCAATTATCTGACCGCTTAGCGCCAGTGCGGGAATTATTGATAAACGCGATCGATAAGCCGTTTCGCGGAGGGGCCGGGCATTTTCACGATTTCGAGGGTGCGCCGGCAACACGTGACGCAGGTACCACGTGTTGCACGTGGATGTTGTGACGGCAATTAAAAGCTCGTTAGGCCTTGCCGGGGTACCAAGCATTCCCGCGATCCGCGCACGAGATTTAGGAGCCGTTCATAGGGTGAATGTCGGGGCCGTTGGACGGCGCGCGGCGTCGGCGGCGACGAAGAGGAACGTTGAGAGATAGGATCGGGCAGCTACATCCTGCGGGATCGCAGCGGGCCCGGGTAGGACCCGGGCCCCGCCGCGCTATCTAATCTGGCCACTTTCGGAGCCGCGGGTAGCCGTGTTTTGCCCGGGGATCGTGTTAAGGGGATTTACATTCATTTCGATCCTAATAACCCGATCCCTCGGATCCCGATTTGGAACACGATATCCGTCCTCTCTCGTATACATATACCACCCCCCGCCCGCTGGTTCTCCGCCTCCTCCTCGTCCTCTCGTCTTTTTTCTTTTCTCCCTTCGGTCTCGCTCATTTCTCCTTCGTCTCCATTTGCTCGCTCGCCCAGCGCAACAAGCTCTCAAGTTCGAGGCGTCGAGTGTCTCTACGGCGCGTTTCACCCCATCCGGAGTAATTTTCGGCGTAGCTCTCCGCAGGGCTTGATGAAAATGCGCACAACGAACGAACATCCGGCTATTCTTTATCGCGCTTTATAACGTTTGCTTTATATTCTGTAATTCCGCTGCTTTACACGTGCGCCAGATAAACGGGCTCTCGCCCGTTCTTCATTACGCGATCGCGCAACAAACGCGTAACAAGGCACTCTTTTCATATTCCCTCTATCGTTTTCCTCCGCATTCTCTTTCGGCCCGTTCTCACGCGCCTCCCCGTCAGGCTTTCCACCCTCGATACAATTCGTTTGACGTAATCTCGCACGTTCGTGAATCCGAGAGGATATCGATACGGATAGCCGGCCGCGGCGTGGCCGGCAAGAGGGAAGCCGCGCGAGGGCGATCGAGCAGTGGAGCGAACAGTGGAAGCGACGAGGCGTACTTTGATTGCGGCGGACGAGGCGTCATCACCCGCGGTCGCCTTCGTGAAGTCTTCCGAGCCTGTCGACGACGGGCGTGACGTGCTTCGAGGCCAAAATAACACGCTCCTGGTGTCGTCCACCCCCCTCGTCCCCGCGGCGTTCTCGCTGGATCCTTCGAACTTTCTCGCGGCTCTCCCTCCCTTTTCCTCTCTTCGTCATCGGTCAGTCTGATCCTCCGCCTTCTTCTTCTCTCCCCTCGTGAGTAATCCGTTCCCACAGACAAAAGGGCCTCTCGCTCCGTCGACTTCGATCTTTCTCCGCCGCCTCGATTGCACCTCCTCGCGGTCTTGTCTTCCGCTCAGGTATGTAATAAGGATGTAACATGAGCTCCTCGGGACGCGGCGAGGCCTCGATCGGTCCCGCGACAGGTTCGAGCCTCCTCGATCGCGCGCGATCCGGCAGGATCGATCGGGCTTTCCAGGAAATCGCGCGATCGGCCGCAACCGCCGAGAAAACTCGGGAGGATTCTTGGCGACTTGGATGAGAGGAGCCTTCGGCCGAGCGTTCGCATTCGAATGTGTACCTCTCTCGCGACGCGGCGCGCTCTCGAAAAATTGGTAACATCACGCTGAGCTATGAAAACGAACCGCCGGACGTCTCGGAGACTGGCGGCGTTTGAAATGCTTGTCTCATCATTTGAATTAATTATAAGTTACGACGCCGATAACGTTTCGGGTATTTTAGAAACGCCCCGCACACCCGACACTTCATTCCACTCGGAAATCGTTAAGGAGCTACTTTTTAAAGTCCGCAGTTAATACCCGGCCGAGCCTTTTAAGTTCCCTCTCGCCTTGTTGTCGTTCTCATCTTAGAGTGTCACTGCGCAGGTAAGCAATAAGGATGTAACCTGATCTGTTAAGAGCGCAGAAACACAAGGATCGAAACCACGACAGGTTGAAAATTCCTTAGCGAGATTGATCGTCACGTCGATCGGCTTCCCGGAAATCGCATGTCGCCGCAAAATGACGCGAGAAAATTAATTCAGAATTTACGAGCGAAATTAATATTGTGATATTTTTATTAAAAAAAAAAAAGAAAGAAAGAAGAAACAACAAATTGAGAGTGTTAGGTTTATTAGTACATTTCGACTTTTACTTTTCGTGTGAATGAGCGCTCGATGAGATTTGCTTTTACCAGTGGCGTAAAAAAAAAGAAAATAAAAAAGAGATTTGACCACTGTGAATTGAATTTTTACGATCCATCTCGAGTCGAGTTAGACTCGAGGCATTCGGTTGTTTGACGAACTGCTAAAATAAAGAATGTAGATTCGTACGGCATACAAACGAGCAGCCACGAGGCGAAAGAAATCAGAATAAAGATGAAGGAAGGCGAGACGGGGATAAGCGTGAGATAGGTCGTCCCGGTGCAGGGATTGCTCTTCAGTCGTTACTGCTGGACCATCTAGAGAGCTCGACAAACACTCGATGCACCTCGCACGATTCTTTCTGAAAGCACGGCTATCATTGTTGCCGTGTCATCTCTTTGGTCCCGAGCCATTGTCCCTCGTGCGCCGATCGCGTCTCATTTTGATAGCGCGTTTAGCCGTCGATTAATCGAGACGAGCAGTGGTCGCGCGCGCGATAAAGAAAAGAGCGAAGACGGGGATGCCGTGGGGCCTCGACGAAAATCTGTTGGAAAGAAGAAATGGTAGCCTCGATATATGGCGGTCTTAAAGGTCCATAAAAGGATTTCAAAGTGTCGGCGCGCGCGCCGCGGACTCCTCTCACTGTCTGAGAATTTAAATCCTTGGCGATCAGTGGAATTGATAAAAGTACGAGCACGACGTCGGCCGGTGTGGGTGTCACGGGGGTTACCGTCGAGGCGGAAGTGGCTTCCTGGAAGATCAGCTGACGCCTGGGCGGTTCGTTTTGTTGCGCGGTGAATGGAACATTGGGGACCCACTCCCGAGGCCCTCGAATGCGGCCGGTATGCGGACGACGGGAATGCCGCGGAGGAGGCGGAGGGTGGTGGTTCGGCGAGAGAGGAGGGAGTGAAGCAACGAACACGTTAAAACAAGAAGATTGGAATAAAAGGTTGGCCTGGCCGCGGGAAGGTAAAGCCAGAGAGGGCCCCGGAGGTGGAGAAGAAACGGAGAAGAAACCGGTGGGGGCGGGGCTCCGTCTGCGGATGCTGGTATGGAGCCCAGTCCTGCACACCATCTTCCTTCATCTCGGACCCAACCCCCTTTCGAGACAACAGTACGTGGCACATCTTCGGGTCCCTTTGCTCCCGCCGTTTCTTCTGCCTTAACTTCTGCTTCTCTTCCTCATCTTTCTCTGTCTCCTCCAGGCTCCATTACTTCTTTTTCCTTCTCCCGTCTGCCTTCTGCTCCTTGACCTCTACACCCTCGCCCGGCGTTTCCAACTGTTCGGCGCTCCGACGTCGTTTGTCTCGACGTCCCACTCCTTTGTTCTCGGCGACGGGCTCGACAATTTCGCGGACATTATCTGCGATTTAACGAGCCGTAGCGTGCACCGAGGGCAATTAGTGCCGTGCCAAACGGGAAAATTAATATCGCTTTAATGTCGCTACGTTGATTATATACCACGACGTGCACGCACGCGAGCGAAGCTGCGGACGCGCAAGAATTAACACGGGTTTACCCGCGCGTTTAAGCGATAAGATACGAAATATGTAAACGAGGTGTAAGCTACATGCGCTTCGTAATTAGCGGCCATCGGGCCCGAGTGATGAAGGGGAGATAAAATAACATCGGGGCACAGCGCGGAGAGAGCATCCTTCACACAACGAGACTCATCATCTCCCATCAACCTGACTGGTTTCTCAGCTACTGGCAGCCCGCTATTCGTAATACCACGTGTGTGCGTACGTGTGCGTTCGAGTGTCTGCGTCCTGTGGACGCGTACGCGAATCTGTCGGTGTAAATCTTATATTCGTGTTTGTAAAAATTAATTGCGCTTCTCGCACCGTCGTAAAAAAAAAGAAAAAAAGAAAAAAAAAAGAAATGGAAAATATCGATAAATTTTTACGGATAATGGGCGCTTCGATGTGCGTCTCATTGCGCGACTCACCCCTCGTTTCGCAGTACAAATGATTCGCCGAGGTTCGGCCACATTGTTAGTCTTACACCCATTTTCGATTAGATCGGCCATTATAATAAGTGGACGAGCGATATTCCGAATGACGATGCTTCTCGAAACGATTTCCAGGAAGCTTTCGTTCTCTCGTACCTCTCACAGAAATTGGGATTGGCCCAATTCTATTAAGGCCCTTCTGTGAACCGACGCCGCGGCCTCCCTTTTGCGTTTCACACGAACAGTCGTTTTCGGGACGTTCGGCGCGCGTACAAGCACTGCGGCGGAACTTCTTTTTTTTTTTTTCGATTTCCGCCGCAATTCTTTCTCCCCGACCGACCCCCGCCCACCCCATCGTCGCCGTTCGCGTAACGCTCCTTATCCCCGATGCATTATGAGCCGGGTCATTTTTTACTCGAAATGGATTTTCATAAGGTCCCGACATTCCCAGCTTTGCCCGGTCCGCGCCGCGCTCCTTCTCACTCCATCATACCCCGCGTCTCTTCAAGTCCGCCAAAATATTTGTAAATAGATGTAAAGTCTGGGAGGGGCCCAGGGAGTACCCCGCTGCGCGAACAAGGCTCCCCATAGCGCACTACGGCCGATATATCTCTCGAGCCCTTCACCATTCTTCCCTCTCTTTATACGAGGCTCCTTCGCGGCCTTTTATACCTCCACCTCCTGCGCCCTCTTCTTCCTCATCTTCTTCATTTTCTTCTTCTTCTTCTTGACTCCGTCGTCATTCTCATGCTCTATTACCTCGGTTCTCATCATGCATCGTGCCGCGCGGGGAAAGAAAAACTGTACGCGAAAGGCAAGGGCGCGCCGAACGAGCCTCTCGAGGATTGCCTTTCGATTATAACACTGTATCAGGAATGTAATTGTTTTTTTTTTTTTTTAATTTTTTTATTTCTTATTAATGTTGGATAATTCGCACTCGTGATATTATTTCCATCTTTACTTTAACTGCTTGCGTGGCACGCTGTCGTGGGGATTTTCCTGTCGGCCGCTGTTCGCCGGCGACGAAAGTAGCGTAATGAGTCGGTCGAAAGTTTATCGTATTGTGTTGCAGCTGGACCAACATTCTTATGCATTTCCCGAAACGCATCGTACTCGAGGGACTCGAGGGCTATCCGCTGAATGTATATTAATACGGCTCGCTCGCAGGGGTTTACTTAAACCGCGGGGAACTTTAATGGAAACTCATTCGACTGTCGACGGGCGGCCAATTCACTCGCGGCGATCGCGTGCACGTGTCGCGGAGATTTCCACCGCCGGTCGATTCGAGCTCGCGAGGAAATAAAAAAGAGGCAGAGAGCGGCGAAGAAGGAAAGGTGGGACCGGTCTCCGATGAGACCCGTCGTCCGCACTCAATAGCGGCTAATTGCCGCAAGGAAAGCTGCAAATTCGCGGACATTGTTGCCTCCGTTCCATTTTAGGTCGAGCGGACTCGATTGTGGCCGGTGCAAATCGCTGTTGGGCCCGCGTATCGCCATTAAAATGCCATAAGACGGACAAGGGGGTGAGATGCAAACCGGATTGTGTAAAATCTCGCGATCAGTAAACACTTTCGCGGTGAATTTCTCGCGAAGACTAACTTCTGTTCCTTTTTTTTCTTTTTTTATTTTTACCTTCCCTCCCCCAGTTCGTTGCTAAGGGTAGCAACGCTCTTCTTCGATAAATGATCTTCTTCCGCACACTTGGCCGAGAATAACGAGTGCGAAAGCGAGAGGGCTCGCCCTTGCGAGGGAACTCGGTGGACCCACGCGGAACACGTTCACGCACAAGCGAGCTAATCTGTATTCCGATCAGTCATCCGCGTGATACAGCTCTGCGTGGGCGATTGCTTTGGGAGAATCGATTTCAGCGCGGCCTCGAACTTCTCGGATGTCCTCTGACAATACCGCGGGCCCAGGTCAATGGAGATTCCGTTGCGTTTTGGCTCCTCGCGCCCTCGATACGCCGCGTTCCGGATTAAGCCCGGGGTTTTCACCGGGCTCCGTGCCATTGGAACCCTCGCCTTATTGAATCGACTATCCACGGTTAGTTACAAGAGCGCGTATCCTATTGACACCCTGGAGCATCGTCTGACCGCCGTCGCCGTCCACGCAGAAGTAGACAATGGGGAAGGAAAGAGAGAAAAGTGATTTCGTGGCAAGAAGGGAGGATGCGGCTCGGCGTGACCGAACGATCCTCGACGTCGGCCGTATTTATATTTCTGTTTGCCCGTTGATTTGCCACGGATCTGAGCCCGTTAAAGTCTCTTAAAGATCCAGGACCAACCTCATAACCGGTCAAAATACGCATTCACTTTTCTAGCCGGCGATTCACGCGAGTGACGGTGCGATCGCTGCGTACCTGACGCCACTGACCACGACTAAGGTTTCCTTTTTTTTTTTTTTTTTTCTCTCGCGCACCATGAAATCGTCTGAATTCCCCGGGCATGAGCCGCGCGACGTTTTCAAATGTGACGGAAATCGCATTAAGCGGAACTAACCGGAAAAGTGGGCTGCGACCGAGAGAAACGAACGCTCTAATCTTAAGTTCCCGCATGCATACTTGATCCGAATTCTAAACAACACAGAAAACAGTTTTCTGAAAGTGAGCTGAAGGGAATACATAAATACGGTCGAGATTAATATTTTAAGTCCCCGAAAATGCATTTCGACATGTCGGATTACGCGTAAGCCCGTATTATTCAAAATAAACTTTGTTAATACCTTCCAACTGACAGGTAGATAAATAGTTACATGAAATCTGGATAGAAAAAAAAAAAAAAAAATTTTACTTTATTCCCTCGACGGACGGACAAGTTTAACACTCGTTTTTTACGTGTAATTGTGTAATTGTGCAACTTTTATTAGAATCACGTGTCTAACATATTTGCTTTACATTGCAGAGGTGCAAGGAGAAGCTAAACACCCTGGCGATCTCGGTGATGAACACATGGCCGGGAGTGAAGCTGCGAGTGACGGAGGCCTGGGACGAGGAAGGCATGCACGCGACGGACTCCCTGCATTACGAGGGACGAGCCGTCGACGTGACGACGAGCGATCGTGATCGCGCCAAGTACGGGATGCTGGCAAGGCTCGCGGTTGAGGCTGGCTTCGACTGGGTCTACTACGAGTCCCGGTCGCACATACACTGCTCCGTAAAATCTGGTTAGTAGCTCTCGTCGCCTTGGGACGCGAGATCAATTCGTAAGACTGCGCGCGAGATGAAAATCGTCGCCAGATTTGCTTTGAACGAAACCGCGAGGGTACTTACGGTCGAATACGCGGGGCCGCGCGTGGATTTTAATTGCGGCCGTTCCCTCTGATCCCCGCGTAAACGCCGAGTCAATAAAGATGATCGTGCGAGGTGTGTAAACTACCAAACGGTAGCTGTAACGATGCCGTTTAATGCAATAAAGATGCTGGAGTCGCGACGTGGTTGCGTTAATAACGTCGTTTAACGGAACGAAGATACTAAAGTCGCGGCTGTTCTTAAATCGCAAGTGACAAAGTAACGCCTCGGGCTGCACGCGGCATCTGTAATAGCAGCGTAAGATCCTTTAAGCACTGTGCATATTGTTATAATTCGACTAGGATCATTATACGTGAGGCGAGAAAAAAAAAAAAATCTGTTCCGCCAATATTTACCTTCGCGGGAGTAATCAATGACTCGCCTACGTTCCAGACCGCGATTTCGGTTTCGAATATCAAAATAAATGCCGCTAAATCAAGGCGTGCCTGTCGGTCCGAATTAAAACCGAGCATGGAAAGTGGCGCGAAATCGATACGAGCTGACGTGAAGGGGAACGAAAAAAGGGAAACAATGAGAGGCAGGAGAGTTAAAATGTGCAACAAAAAGTGCGAATGTGATCCGATGAATTTAACGCTTCGGCAATTTTCACTGCAAATTTATATTAATTAATCGAGACGTAATTGTTCAACCAATAACGGCACTTACACCGTCTCGTCTTGTTAACATTTATATTAAAAATATATTTTTTTTTTTTAAATACTTTTACATTCAATCTCTTGTATTATATTTTAAATATAATACTTTATAACGTTCTTTATAAATCTGTTTTTTATTTTCAGAAAAGTCTTCTGCGGGCAAATCTAGCGGCTGCTTTCCCGGGAAGAGTCTGGTGCGAACGGAGGACGGCGGCACGAAGAGGCTGGACGAGATACATCTCGGCGATCGTATCGCCGCTCTGGACTCTCGTGGCGACGTTGTGTATAGCGAGGTGATCGCCTTCCTGGACCGTTCACCGTCCGAGAGGCGGCAGTTCATCAGTCTGAACACTAAGTCCGGCCGCGTGCTCACGTTAACGCCGTCGCATCTTGTGCCCGTGGAAGGCCGGTCGACGGTGTTTGCCGTCAATGTGCAGCCCGGCGACAAGATCCTTGTCAGCGACACCGACGCGACGAGCGCGGCGAACGAGGTCGATAGTCGCCTGCGATGGGATACCGTCGTCGAAACGAAATTAGTTCTCGAGGAGGGAGTCTACGCTCCGCTCACGATGGAAGGCACCCTCCTCGTAAATGACGTCGTCGCGTCTTGCTATGCCCTCGTCAACAGTCAATCGGTAGCGCACTACTCCTTCCTACCGCTGAGGGTTTGGCACAGGTTTACATCCTTCTTCCTGCAAAGGCGAAACGACCCGCGACTCTTTGAAACAAGCCGCATTAACGGAACAGAGCCAACGGAGCAAGAGGGTGTCTACTGGTACGCGTCGATGCTGTATTGGCTGTCTTCCTACGTGCTGCCCTCGAATATGTTCTACAACTAGGACTCTCGATGAGAATAACGGACCTCGCGCTGTCGCGCGGAGTGTCGTCGGTGTTTTTAAGAACTCGCCCGGAACCCACGAAACTCTTAGTGTTGATTAATCATCAGGCTGTCGCCTTGTCTCGCATGACTTTCGTTTTTTTACGGACCGTCGTCGTGGATTCCGGTTGCACGCGAATCCTCATTGTGAGAAATGCGTGTATTTTAATACGTGGAACAAGAAGACGTCGTGTGCGAAAGACACAAAGTTGGCCAGTGACCCGCCGGTGTTCACCGAATTATGTGTAGTATATTAAATCCGAGGACAGTAGAAAAGTAAAAAGAAATGAAAAACAGAGCTTTAGAGAGAATCAGGACTTTTCATCTTTATATTTTTAACGTACGTACACAATGGCATCGATATAAAAGTAGTTTTTTTTTTTTTTAACGCTGTTCGCGAATCGTATGCATTTCATCTCAATATATTTGTTTCTGAGATGTCGAGGGGAATTTCACGGAGTGTGTAAGATAATTGCGATTGCTCTATCGCAATGTTGTTCCAAACGATCTTTTTGATGCATGCAGGCAGCAAGAGAACGATACTTATAATATTTAAATATATATTGTTGAAATCATAAATTAAAGGAATGAAGAGGAATCTTTGTTTTAAGTAGGATCGACAACGCATTTTCATAAAATAATAAAAGATTATTGTATATACGCTTTTTCGGTTTTTTTTTTCTTTTTTTTTCGTTTTCTTTCCCTTCTGGCGCAATAGGAAGGAAACGTAGCTTGCTTTTTTTTCTATTAGCATCGCTTGTATTTCGTATAATTTAATGTTATATATCCAAAAATGTAATTATGGATTTATTTGATTAATTTGCACTTTTTTTCTTTCAGAATCAAATCATTGTAGACGTAGACTTTTAAAGGAAAAAATAAAAAAAAAGAAATGAAAGAAACAAAGTGCAGAGGAATTACGCGTAAAAAAATGCGCCGAGCTATATATATATTTATTGTCACCATCGATCGTGGCAGTAACGATCAAGTATCGTGCTGTATAATAATGTTAAATTGCATTGTTCTTGCAGTGTCATATTTTTAACAATAGTCAATTATAATCACCATGTTAAAAGTTAATTAATTATTTTAATAATATAAGAATTATTTTTTATATAAGAGACATAATTTAAATTATCATCAAAATATTATATATTATTATATATATATATTTCATGTATATTATATGATATTATAATTATATATAATAATTATTTCAATTTTATTATTATTATTTGTATATTATAGCACACGAACAAATTATAAATTATGTATATATTCCCTTTCCAAAAATTTTAATTACATTATTAACGAAAGCATATTACTGTGTTGTATTATTTTTATATAGCGAAGACAAACGTAATACTATTTTATACTGTAGATATATTTTATTACAAAAAATTAATCCTTTTTTAAGGATTAATAATATTTTTCTTGTGTGCACTTTCCTCTCTAATTCTCTTTTTCTTTTTCTTTTGTAGGTTAATCAAGTATTCTGCAGAAGCAGCAACTTCATTTTGAAACCATACTAATAAATCGAAACAAAATGTAATTGACATCATAAATTTGTTTCTGACGTTTTCCTATTCTAAACAAGTCTGCGTTTAATGCCTTGAATTTTATGAGCCGTCTGATGAAAAAAAAAATTGTTGGGAACAACTATAATTTAATGATTAATCGTCATGACGGATAATAAGACAATGGCCGGACTAGAAAACAAATTGGAAAGTGTAAGAGTAAAGAAATATTGATAAATAAATTTAACACTCTTTTTTTTTATATTTTTTTTTCTCTTTTCGCTCGATTTTTTGTGAATATTTAAAATAATAATTATGTAATGTACCTAAAATTTATTTCAAAATTATTTTATTCCAGCCCGGGATATTTCCGCATTTGCAAGAAATTGAAAAGAAGTTTTTCGATATTGTTGCGGATGGAAATGTCGCTGAAGCACGAACGTTTCTAGAATCACATCCGGGTTTCAATATAAACGTCATTAATTTTCAAGTGAGTATATAAATTTGTACGTTTTACTATTTTAAATTAGCACAAAGTAGACCGAAGTACTCAGTAATACTTAACTTTTTCTATTTAAAATAAATTCCATTGACTGCCTGAAACATTAAATTATACTATGACAGAATAAGTTTTGTAGAAATCACTTCTATTTTTTTTTTTTTTTTTTTTATCTGATTCGTTGGACTACCCACGTTGTGCAAATGGCTTCAAACCAAACTCTTAAACAGCTCGTAAAGATTTCCGAATTTATCACCTTCGTCACTAGTTTCCTGTGACTAAACGACACCGCCACTCATGTTAGAACTCGCCGAAAAGATGAAGCGTCAGAAAAAGATACGCTTTTCGCATTTTCGGTTTTCAGGTCAACTTTCTCAATCTTTTTTAAGACCAACGTTCTTAGTTCTGCTGCTTGGAAATTTATTTTTATTTTAATTTTATAACTCAAAAAAAGATTGAGAAAACGTAAGCTTTGAAGAAATTTAAAAGAACAAATTAACAATTAATTCATATCGTTTATTATAATAATACAAAAAAAGAAAAAAATTTAAAGAGCAGTCGCTGTGTAAAAAACTTTTGGTGAACAAGTTTTAATATAATTGTGAATATTTATTTATTTATTTATTTTGCAATATAATAACCAATTGTTTTAAAGTTTTCTAGAAACTCGTGTAATTTACTCGGTATAAAAGACGGCGGAACCGATACAGGAAGAAGGAGGGCAAAACGACGAGAAGGAAAGCGATACAGAGTCCAGTTATCTCAGATCTTCACCCTATAAAGGGACACGCACCCCCCGTGGAATGTTTCCTTCATCCATTCGGTCGGCACCGGTAACCACCTCGGTGTGTCCTCGTCTCTCTTTCTCGCTGAGAGAGTTTCGGGCAGGCGACCAAATGCTCGTTTGACTTTGAGACCGAGATGCCGATGCGGCACGGAGAGAGACGGCACGCGATAGAGGAGAGGAGAGGCGGGCATGGA
This sequence comes from Cardiocondyla obscurior, assembly GCF_019399895.1. Classification (NCBI taxonomy): domain Eukaryota; kingdom Metazoa; phylum Arthropoda; class Insecta; order Hymenoptera; family Formicidae; genus Cardiocondyla; species Cardiocondyla obscurior. The sequence continues at coordinate 2,872,997 of NC_091881.1, forward strand.
AAAGAAACGGAAGGTGGAACTTGATGGAAATAACGGAGAGAGAAAGAGAGAAGGAAGCTCAATGTTGGCCCGGTTGTATCTCCAGCTATATTTTACGCCGCCTTTTTACAAGACAATGGTTTCAGCCGAGACCTGATAAAAATTATTCAAATGACCGCTGTAAATTCCATATGGGAATTCCCTCGGCATCGGGAGCTTCTTCACGATCTACTTTGCGTGCTTCGGTGCAATAATGCGTTAACAAACACCGCACGGCGTGCCAATTCGGCCCGGTACCTTCCAACGGGATTCTCCGGACCCTTCAGAGCCTCGGAATTGTCTCTGCGAAAGAAAAATTCGACACGCAAAATATGCGAAAAGCCCTTCTTGAAACTTTCCTTCATTCCACGCGCATTGTTTTATTGTTTTTTATTTACTATGCTGGACGAGCAACTCACCGTTATTTTGCTACGTGTGATTTATTACTGGTCAGTCTTGGCGTGGAAAAAAAAAAGAAAAAAAAAATTCGCAAAAACAAAGGATAAACAAATATTTAACCAGGAATAAAATAGAATGAAATCTGGTCTGGTCACAGCAAGGGCCGACAGCTGTCCATAGCCACCACAGAGCTAACAAGGGCTTTTTGCCGAACGTATATCACGGACGGTTATTGCCGTTAGGCGTGGATCTACATGGAAACTCCCAAAGGCCCGTCGGAAAGCCAAAATATCAGTGAATATTGTGACGTGTGTCAGGGACAACAATGGTACTGGCCTATTGTTGCAGCCCGCCTCTGTAAACGCACCGCAGATGGGCGACAAACGTCGTCGAGCCATTCTTCCTACAAAAAGGGACATGGCTGAGAAAAAGAATGGAGTCGATAGCCTTCTAAAAGTCGATCTCGTTGCGGAAAGAGATCAAGGGCTCGCGGCGAAAATTTCGGGAGGCTGCAGGATTTTGATCGCTCGCCCAACATGACGTGCCGCTTAGGAAGCTTGCTATTTCCGCGGCGGATCATTGTCTATTATTGCCTATTACCGGGATAATGAAACCGGAACGGAGAAACCTGGCTCGAGATTCATCCCTTGTGTTCCGCTTAATTATTTTATTTTTATTTTTTTTCTCCGCTCGATTTATTCTGTATTTTGTGAACAAACGCAATTTTCTCACCAATTAACGAGGCATTATTAACGGAACATACTGTTTTCAGGGCAACAGCGTTCTGCACATTGCCGTTTACGAGAGGAACGAGCCGATGACCGAGTACCTGCTGTCCCATCCGGATATTGATCCAAGCGACACGCATCTACATGCGATTAGAGATAACCAGCTGAGGATAGCCGTGATGATATTGGATAAGCTAAACGATATAATGTCGGGGCTAGAATACGTCGGCATTACTCACAGCCCGGATTTTCTGGACGACACGACACCGCTCGCGCTCGCGGCGGAGTGTGGACATTTCGAAATCATCAATATGCTCAAACTCCGACGTCACGTTTTGCAGAGGCCGCATCCGCCTAGTTGTAACTGCAACGAGGTTTGTAGGTACGTTTTTTCGCTGCATGTCGAGCTGTTTTAAGCACGAGCTCGCAATTTACGATTGTGTTTTTTACGGGCTTCTAAAAAAATATTGCATTTAAACTCTACATTTACTCTCTTTTTTTTTTTTCTTTTTTTTTACTATTCTAGAGTGGAAAGGATAAAAGGAGACATCGTAAACACGGAGAATATAAGACTGTTCATGTACAAGGCGATATCAAATCCTTCATACATTTGTCAGACTGAAGACGACCCGATCTTGAAAGCTTTCTTACTGTCGGCCGAGCTTGATAACGCAGCAGAGTTTGATAAAGAATTCTATCCGGCTTACAAAGCACTGTCTCATGTCAGTTGAAACTTATTTCTTATTTAATTTTGTCGGATATGAATTATCTGTTAATCAACGAATTGTTTTTTACTAATAATATTTTGATAAAATCTGCGATGTGTCAAGACAATAATTATCACTCATGAAGATAATAATAATGCGTCCAGTTTTACAATAAAGGAGGTGTCGCAGTTCGCTACAGATTTGATCGGGTGCGCACGTACTGCCGAAGAAGTGGAATGTGTCTTAAAACAAACATCCGGCCTAGGACGTACCTCCAACTTTGTGTATCCGCGGCTTTTATTGGCTTTAGATTACAACCAAAAGAATTTCGTTGCACATCCAAACGTTCAACAGGTAATCGATACCACGCATTCGTAGCCGGCGGCGCAAGTGCGCCCATTCAAATTCAACACGTAACTCTTACTCGGACCGTTTCAAAATTTATTAATTAATTTATTAAAATATTGAAAATTTATCAAGCTCTACTAATTATTTTTTTTTTTTTTTTTTTTTTTTTTAGCTCGTTCAAAGCAAGTGGATTGGCAATTGGTATGAATGGAAAGTAAAAAGTGTGTGGCTAAAGTGTTTAGCGGTGATTCTGCAGATCGTCTTGCTACCAATCATAGCACTCATCATATTGATTGCGCCGAATTCGAAGCAAGCCAAATTTTATGAAACCCCAGTTAACAAATTTCTCTCTTCTGTAGCGAATTATCTAATATTTCTCGCATTCGTGTTTTTACAATCGTGTAGCAACAAAGTTGAACAGTTGCGCGGACCACCCAATACTGGTACACGTCTAATTACCTCTAATTAAAATTTTATCACGATCAGAAATATCTTTTATTACAAGTTTATTCATTATTTTTTAGGATACGAATGGATTCTTGGTATTTACACCATATCGTACGCAGTTGCGTTCATTCAACTTTGCATCGTAGACGGTCCAGTTAGATGCTTTAGATCGCGTAGGAATTGGTAAGATGCTGATTTATTTAATAAACATAATGCTGGATTAGTTATGTTATAAATTATACAATTTATTTAACAGAGTTAATTAATTCAACACAGGTACGATCTTGCTATGATCATATTGTTCATTCTGACGTTTCTATTTTGGATAGTTGCGGCATTAGACATTAGGATAAATGGTCAACGTGATCTAGAAAGGAAATACTGGCATCAGTATGATCCGACTCTGATAGCAGAAGGGATATTTTGCTTTGCGACAATCATGGCTTTTTTGAAATTATTATTTATCTGCCAATTCGACTATAATTTAGGACCCTTACAACTTTCTTTAGTTAAAATGATCAGAGACGTTGTTCACTTCGCCACGATATTCGGCATCATCGTTATCGCATTCACAGTTGGTAAGACACGTGGCGCATATTGTGTAACAAGTTGTTTCGAACCGTGAAATATTATTTAATACTTTATTTAATAAAACATGCAGCATTTAATATCTCAAAGCTATTTTAGACTTAAAGTTATAGGGGATTAGCCTAAAGTTTCAACAGATTTTTCCGCACAATTTGATTTTAACGGACATCTTTTTTCTTTAGCAGTTTAACAATTTATTAACTTGCGATATTTTTTCAGGATTATGCCATCTTTATCAATATTACGAGGGAATGATGCAAATCAACGAAGAGTCAAAGGTGACAACGGAACAGGAAGATTCTTTCGTGAATTTAAAATCTACTTTAAGGACTCTCTTCTGGGCTATTTTCTGCATGAGCCCTATGGAAAGCGCCGACGTGATAATTGAAAACCTTCCGGGCGAAAGGGAATCTGAGACGATAATTAACTATCACAGCTTCACCGAATTTGTCGGCTACTTTGCTTTCGCCAGTAAGTAATATTTAGCGATATTCACAAAATTACTTTGTTGATAAATCATTTTAATAACTTACTTCACACTTTTCAGGTTTTCAATTTATTTCCGTGATAATTGTTTTGAACATGCTAATTGCATGTATGTCTAATACCTTCACTACAGTAACCGACAATGTTAACGTAGAATGGATTTTCGGTCGAACTGAAGTTAGTGGGTATTTAATATAAAAAAATATGATAAATAGAGTGCATGTGACGTTTAAAGTAACGAATTTCGATTTACTGATGACGCGTGATCTGTAATATTTCTTTTTTTTTTTTCAGGCTTACGTTGATGTCATGTTCACGACAACGCTTCCACCGCCATTCTGTGTTTTCTCAATCTTCTCGGGATTGCGACCGGTGATCGAGTACTTAAAGGTACTGATAAATCCGCCACCAGGCAAACGGGCGCGATGGAACTTTAAAAATTGTTGCTACATAGTGAGTGTACTTCATTTATTCATAATTAATAAATATGAGCAAAGTGTATATTGTGTATATTGTAATTTATCGCAGGAAGATCTGGAAGAAAAGAAGGATAATCAGTTCATGGAAATTATGGCACGGCTGGTGCAACGCTATCTTCGTCAGTGTGAAAAGAAAATCGAAAAAGATGACGTGCAAAAACTAAGACAAGAACTGAAAGAATTCAGTAACATTTTAAAAGATGCTCTTAGTCCGTCTTAATAAAAAGTCGCATTTGAAACGCGCATTTCATTTAAATGTTATACGGAAACAATGCTGTGCATGGTTAGATTTTGTCTGATAATTTTATTTTTTATGCGTTTAGTACTTTGTTAGGTGCGGTTATACCGTTAAAAAAATAACAGATATTAGTTGTTAATAATAATACTATAGTTTTTTTTATATTTACAATATATATTTATTCATGTTTCTCGTACATTTTATATTTGTAACATATATAACGTCGCTTCTGGTAACTTTACTCAACCTATAAAAGATATCAGAATTATTTGTACGTGATATATCAATATTTTTCCACGAAAAATATCTATATTAAAAATATTTTCTCGTGTAAAGTTTAAAAATATATATGAACATTATACATAAGTGTCATCGTGAATGCATGTCTTAACTTTAACGTTAACTTAACAAAGATATAACAAATTCTCAATGCCACTCATTTTAATTAGAATTTATTTCAATTTTACATGTTTTAGTTTATCAAAAATTTATGAAACAAGTAAAGAAAAAGAAAAGAAATAGATGCTCTTAACTTTGTACCTAAATATAATAGATAACATGTTATATCATGCACACCTACACGCACACGCCCATACAAACAAGCATACACACAATTCTTATATACTTACATAAATGTAAATATATAAGAATCTAATAAACTCTTCAGGACATTGTGCAGCGAGTATCTTTTTTAAAGATACATTGGACTAGCTGATTTGACTGTTAGCTGTTAATTCTCGCAATACCGAGAGTACCACCTGACGTAAAGTCTAAAAAAAATAATAACACCATTTAATAAATTTCATACATTTTAGAACAATAGAGAATATATAAAATATAATTTTTTTTTACCTGAGGTTTACAGTGTTCTTCCAGCCAACTGAACACGCAGCCAGATAATTCGGTAAAATTAGCTACAGAAATATTAAACGTCTCGAAAAGGCGATTCATTATTGCCTCGAACTGCAACATAATACAAATCATAATTATAAATTAAATCATTATAATTGTAATAATTAAAAAAAAAAGAACACTATTTTTATTACCACTTGAAACTTCATCTCGTCTGAGATACGCATTTCTGCGTGTCCTGGCTGTGTCTGATGTGCTTTAACAATCTGTTCGTAATTCGCCTGCATAATGCGCAACGCGACTACTTCTTTTCTCAGTGCGTTACGTTCCTCTTCTTGCTTTTTCTTTTGTTGTAATAAAAACTGTATATAATCAATGGATTTTTGAAGAACTGTGGCCTTGGAAATTTTATAACCGGAGGAATCTGTGTTCTGACAGGTTGGTACTAAATCCTGGAGCGAATCGTAACCCTTTTTGATAGCATCCCGCCTCTTCTGCTCAGCTTGTGTGTGAGCTTCTCTCCTACGCTCTTTGTAGCTTATAGTGGAATTTTTATTATCGCTATCTTCATCTTCTGAAATATATATTCTTTATTGGTAATCGATTATGTCGTAAAGTAAGTATCCAATAAGTTGCCGATAATTATTAAATGTAAAGCAGCTTTCTTTAATAAAAAATAAATAGCAAATAACGTGCATAAAAAACGCGTGATTTGTACTATCTATATTTTTAGAAAATATGTGCCTACCTGTATTATGAGCAGAAGAAGATGGGGTATTGACTGATCCTGTACTACTACAACGAGAAAAGGTGTACTTCTCCGTAGGACTGGATGGCTCCAGTTTCATGTCGCTGTCCGACCCTACGTTACCGCTGCTACCACGCATCGTCAAGCCAGCTGCTTTAAGAGAACAATCATACATAACATATTTAAATATATAATTATTATATATTTAATGCAATTTTAATTATTCTACATAATCTTTAATAATTTAGAGGCAGAATCATATGGATGGAGAAAATCATAAAACCTAAATGTAGTACGAGTAAAAAAAACGGAGTCATCAGAAAAAAAAAGCTACGCAATGGGAGATAAAACCAGATAAACGTCAGATGCGCTGCATGTAAATATCAAGCCACCAAAGCAATTATGTGATGGTGGGAGACGTTCCCCTTACCCCTCGCGCTTTAAAAGAGAAGCAAAAGCATAGCTGAGAAATGGTTATGCAACTGCACCGAGGGAGAACATTGGGATGCCTTCGAGGAGCATGGTGTCGAAATATTATAAAATCTAAGCGTTTATTCAATCACGTCGCGACTAATGATTGAAATCAGTATTCTACAGTTAGAATTACACGTTTTATTCTCCGACTAGAGTCATGAATCGTAGTCGCTGAGGTGCAGGTGCAGAACAGTGCAGGTATCCAGAAAATAAACATTCGGAGAATCAATGAGAGGAAAGTCGAGCACGAGGGGGGAAGGCTCTTGTGATCGTTTTATTCTTTTATGTACTCACGGTTCTCGTATCCGTCTTTGTGCATAGGTTCTGCCATGACTGATCTTGCGACACCGACTATCTCTCGCCAGAAAAAAAAAAGAAAAAAGAAAGGAAAAAGAAAAAAAAACAAGTCGCGCGAGGTTATGGAGCGAGGAACGATCGCAAACGCGGCGATTCGGGATGAACCTGGATTTGCATACGTGGCAGGAACGATGCGTAATGATCAAGGCACATGGGATTATATTCTACTTTTCGGTCACGCGCGATCACGACACCGCGAACGATTTCAGCGCATTTGTTACGCAGTATCCCCGCGTGGTCTCCACCATCTTCGATGGTGCCTTTTAACTACGTCACCTTACACCTTCTGCACTAGAGACTGAACAATGGGACGTTTGACTCTGCGTAACCTAACTTTCATCACTACCTCGATACGTTGGTGGCGGCTCGTAGCGGACTTCGCCGATAAAAAAAAAAAAAAAGATTCGAACTCTGATAACAGATCCCAGATTCTTTGGCCTAAAAATCTGAAGGAAATTACCCTCGAATTTCTTTAACAATTTGCAATTTTCGTAGATCGTTACACTTAAAATATAAATCTGGGTATGGCATGATTAAAGCTGAGGCGTCGGATATGTTAAATTATGTTTATTATAAGGTGTATCTAATATATATATTTACAATCGCTTTAATACACGTAAAACTATTTAAGATAATATATCGGTTAATCCTCGGCGTTACCACGCGCCTCGCCGTAACGCTGGCAAATTGTGTTCCTACGTCGTCTTCTTTTCTTTTTGTCTCCGTGAAGTGTACACGATTTCGGTATCATCATGGGTATTTGTCTATTGTGTACCTGAGGCAAGGACCGTTGCTTGCATTAATACGCTTGCGATTAGCAAGGCTTCCGGGGGATGGGGGGGGGTGGTGGAGGATTGATTCTAGGAGAAAGGGAGAGGCGTCCTTCTTTCTTCTGCCGGTTTTCCTTCCCTTCCCCCGCCGCGCACAGCACTTCTCTACTGTCTAGAAAAATTATTCTACCTCTAATTCGCATATTCACTGTTATACTCGACCGTACGTCTAACTTAGATCCATAATATGTGTAGTACACGGTTCTACATTTGTATCGTTCGGGGACGGATTATGTCGGAAAGCCGAGAAAGAGTGAGGAGCGTGAACTGTTTCGAGGCCGGTGTCGTGCGGACGACACCGTCGCACGTGTTACATCATACGCAATATGTATTACATTTACGTACAATACGTATGTGTACGTGAGGTATGTTCCGGCCGGACTGCACCGAGATAATCTCAGTGGATCAACTCTGGTTGGCGATTCCTCTAGTCTCCTACTGATGCCTAACTGCATCCATTGACGTACTTTGCTATGAAACTAGTGCTGGAGAATTAATACCGGATCACAGCGTTGCTTTCACAATTTGACTTTCTTTACATTTGCAGATAAACCTATATTCATCAATTAAAAAAAAGAAGAGTCTCGAATTGTGTCACAAAAAGAAATAAAAAAAAAAATGATCGCCAATCAACCAGAATTAATATCGACTGACATTGATGCAATCCGCCGTTGACGTCGATCTGTATGTTCATTACAGCTTAGGGGCCCGAATGACAAAATAGAGTTTCGATGCGAATTTTTAAGATGGTCACCGTTCTATGGATGTCCATGATTACACGTCGCCGCGGTTGGCGCGCGACGTTCTGCAAGTAAACGGTACAAGCATTTCGAAATTTCCGACACATACGACTTGGCTATGCCCGCCCCCGCAATGCGCTAGTCAACGTAACATTAAGTTTCACATTCTCATTCGCAGCCAGAAACGCCCCCGTGTGTATTCTCATAATTTCCATTTTTTTTTTTTTTCGAATAAAGGTCACTTTCCCGCAGTTAAATCGATAAAGCATCACATCATGAATTCTCATCAAAGTTCAAATTTAGTATGTCATTTTCATACATATCACACATTCACCTCACACGTATGCGCACCGCAACGTTCTCCCATTAAACTCACACCCTAAGTTATCTCTGCTTTGCTTTTTCTCTAATTTCTTTTTGACATCGATAAAAAATTATATATATATATATATATTTATATATATATATTTTTCATATATATATTTTTTAATTATTTTATCGTTAATTAATTGTTTAATCAATTAATTAATCGTTATATCTTATTGTTCCATTAAAGTTTAAACTAAAGTGTTTTGCGTGTGGTATGCGCACCTCTGCTTTATGTGATGTGCGTGTATGCACATGCCGCGCGTGTCTGTATGTGTGTGTGTGTGTGTGGGACAAGTACCACTCAAATATATATATATGCACATATACATATTTGAGTATATATATACATACATATATATAAATATACGTACATCCATGTCCACGTGTATATAAAGATATATGTACATATATATACTTTTTTTTTTGTAATATATATAAAGTATCATTCACTTATATATTTATCCATATTTTCCATTTTTCTTTTAATAAGTATCATCATGAATAACTCACAATATCTAACTACACTGCTTTGAGATTAATTGGGTAATTGGTGCAAATAAGACATTAATTGTTCCTACTGTACCAATAATTTATCACGTAAGGTAAACTATCAGACTTCCCGAGCCGATTGCAAAAATTCTTGAATTGTTATAATTTATAAACATGAACGTCCACAATCTTTTTTTTCTTTTTTCTTTTTTAAATTTTAAAACATATTTTCGATAAATACAAATTTCCGTGGATTTTTATTCAATAACTTCACATTTTTCGTATAATATACAAAAAAGGCATAATACCCAAATTTTTATCTAAATAGAATCGTTCCTATAAATAATTATCTAGTTCTATTAATATTGCAATTGTACGCCATCTCATAATTGTTTTGGTAAAATGGCGCATTCATAAAAATAAACTAACACCTTTTCAGGCATCAACATTTTGCTCTTTAGAAGAATGTAAATTCTTTTCAGATATTTCCTGGTTGTTTCGCGTCTTAATACTGAGATGATATTTTTAATATACAAATTTTTTGATTTTATCCAGCCACACTAATTTAGTTAATCTAAATATGTCAACACTGAACACAATTAATACAGCTAGATGATGAAACATTTAATGATTGTAGAAGAATCCATTTTCTAATACGACCAAGCATGACTAATTAAACAAATTATTTATACTTGCAATAAACCTAACTGAGCCATTGCAATCAAGTCTCTTAGATACATTTTAACTGATATCGCGAAATAAACATTATAGATAAAGACTCTCTATCTCAAGAAGTTCTTATGTACGAACTATGTTATGTTATAGAGAGTGCAATTCAAATGTTGCAATAAATTTGTAATTTTCTAAAAATTATTTAATTTACATTTTGTTTATATAAGTATGAAATGTTTTCTCTATTTCTGTATTGTTATATTCGTTAAAAGACGCGATACTCAATCAGCATTTTCAAAAAGGCATATTATTTTAAAAATAAGATAAGAGAATGCACATTTTTGATCGAAGAGCAAAATGGTAGGCGACTAATAGTCGTCAAACTATTTAGTTTTTTTTTTCGTGTGATATGCTATTAAATGCATAACAAAGATAAACATGATAGAAATGATTTAAATCTTCTATCATTTTCAAGTGTACCACGATAATTAAAAAACAAATTCATACAAAAATTTAAGAAAGTATATAATTATACGTTGCTTTACGAGCAAAGCGAATGATCAGCTAGGCTTCCATAGAATATTCATCAACGTGTGCCGTGTGTTGGCGACCGTAAATTGATGTAAAACTATTTAAAATTTTTTATGTAAAATTGAAAAAAATTTAACTAACCTTGAGAGACAATCGCGACAATCGATACGGCTAACATTTTCAGAATGAGGTTCGTTGCATGAGATGCAGGACGTTCGGAGAAATTTTGTACTCTTCTAAGATCATATCGGCTTGCTGGCATAAAGAAACGCGCGAAAACATATAAAGTTTCCTCTTTTCGAAAACTCATTAAAGACTGGTTGATTATTTGTACCATGATCAGTGTTATCATTTTATATTTTTGAGCGCTTAGCCTGACGAGACTTGGCAGTGCGACGTGATTTTTTCGCGGCATCGCCCGACGTTTCCTCTGTAGTAGTTCTCCGTTTAAAAGATATCGAAGGCACGGGAGCCTTTGGGGGTGCCATATCTACCGTCGGCGTTGACGGAGGTTGCGTAACTACAGATTGCTGTACTACTTCAGTGGGACTATGGGCATCCGCGATCGGAATAAAGTCGTGCCCTTCGCCAAACGCATCCGGTAACACTCCCTGATTAGCTAATGCTTGTAAATCTTCTGTAGGGACTGGCATTGATTGGCCACAACCTACACATACTGGTATTGCTGGGGACTTGGATCGCCAATATTGTAATTCGGTTTTACACTTGTTTAATTCCTAAAAAAAAAGTAAGTTAGTAATTTATAAAATTAATTAACAAAGTAAATGCTATATATTATAAATTAAATGTCGATTTTGAACTCCTTGAATATATCGGAACAAATATACCTGTAGGAGTGTGCTGAATTTTCTTGACGTCTCCTCATTTTTCTTATCGTTATCATCTAACCGAGTGGCGTATTCCACAATTTGTTTCTGTTGGTCAGCAATTTTTGCTTTGCAACTTTTCAAATCCCTGCGCATTAATGTAAGCTGACTGTTATATCGTCTCATTCCTTGTTTGATCTTACGAATTCGTTTTCGTAAAACCATATTTGATTGTGGTGGCGACACATTAGATTCCAGAAGATTAGGATCGTCTGAACAATGTGATGAAGAACCTTCTTCTTCACCAGAATTGCCTGTTTTTCCATTTCCAACGGACAAGGGCGTGGCATCCAGGCACATAAACTGTTTACTCACGCTACTAGAAGCGGCTGTAATAAATTGTCTTTAATACATTTGTATTATAAAAATAAATTATTTATTAGCATTGAACCATTTGGTTCACTTACAGGAAAATGTTCCTGCGAGATCCAAAAAGTCTGCACCGAAATAAGGTATTTCTGGTAATGTAGGTTCAATGTGCTCTTTAAAATATTCCATAGCCATAGTACTCAAGTCAAATAATTCATCTGTGACTTTATAAGGTCTTTGTAATTTCGGAGTAACTTTTATGTAATGAAGAATACGATAAACTTCATCTAAAATCTGTAAAATGAGAATAGAATATCCGTTTTTATATTATTGTAGATTTAAAATATAATTTTATAAAAAGCTTGGAAAATAAAAATTGATATTCGAAAAAAAGATGTAAAACAAGATAATCCAAAAAGAAAAAAAAAACTTTTAATTTAAATTTTAATCAACTTAAATTTTAATTTAATTAAACTTAAATCATCAATCCTATTAGTCCATTTCTATTTGCTCATGTAACATACGATATAAGCTCTTATTTTATGAATATCTTGTTCTTACTTCGCCGGGAAAAAAGCAACAATGTTTTCGTTCAATGTGCTTTCCAAAACTCATTTGTAACAAAGTAAGCCGCATATGCAGAGTTTCTATAATATCCGATTCGCATGCCAATGGATGATTTCGACGCGCCGATTCGCGTCTAGGCATTTGCGCTTTGATAGCCTGAAAACGACTCAACATTTGAGCTTGTAGCTTTTGAAACGTAGAATTCAGTATTGATCCGCAAACACGGTCCAGTTGATGGCAGACCTGTAAATGGAGCTCTTGCTGTAGCAATTCAACTTAGAAAAAATTAATTAAGATTTTTAGATTTACTGATACTTACCAGACGCATGTGAGCTACCGTATTGAAACCCAGATAGCCAAAAATTTTCTCAAAGACCTCGACAGGCAAATCAAGAAGATTCAGGTTGCGTGATTCAACGGTGGTCCCATTGTTAGATGTACCAGCTGTTACAGAGTGATGCTTTTTTAACGAGTTTACTTCTACTTCACCAACTGGTCCATTGCCACCGTTGCTTCCCATGTTACTTGATTGACGTGTCGCTACCATCTTTTTTATTTTTCAGTAAACAAGTTTATCCTAAACCTGAAGTAAAACAAGCAATGGTTCTTTAAAATAATAATGTAAAACATAGATATGTTACATAAACGCATGTAATGTATGTAAAATTAGATAAACGGGTATAATATGCACGATAAATTAGAATTTTATGAGACTATGCGATATAAAACATTAATAAAGAATTTTTTCGATACTTTTTTTAAAAAAAGCTTTCAAGATCAGCATATTACAAAAAAAAAAAAAAAAAAAAAAAAAACAGCATGTATCATAAATACAATTTAATGAATAATATTTTTACAATAATTTTTACAATTCTTGAAAATATCAAGTCAAATACATATTTGTGATTTTTAATATATGTACTAGCACTTCGCCACTTGGTGAAGTACACAAGTGCATTATTGTACGTTGCATTTCACGGTCTTCAAAGATAAAGACTGACACCAGGCTAATCATTTTAAGTACAGTCCCCGTAATGTATTCGTGTCACCAAAGCCTCTTATTTTTTCCCACAACGAACAATGAAGTTTTGTGCGAGCCGCTTCCTTCATGTTTAAATAGCAACTTCTGGCCTCAAGTCAACGAACTTGCGAGCTCCACCAAAGGTCTCAAGACCACGAGTGTATTGTGCAAGCACCAGATACATATCGAACGTGGTCGCCAGATGAAATACGACCGAACGGATCGCGCGGAGACGACACTTCAAATTCGAATAGTCATGACGAGTCTTGCGTGAGCGAAACGAGCTTCGAGACTCGACCTGATATAGTGTTCTCGCCATCGATGCGAGCTACCTCGGACAATCGCGATGTCTCGGGGAAGGGAAAAAAAGAAAAAATTAATTCTCGTGAATCACCTGCTCGCCGCGAGCACCTCGAACTTTTGGGACCCGTGGTCTGTGCTGGTCGGGGGTCTTACCGACCTCTCCCACTGAGAAACGTGATCGCCAACGTCCGGAGGTACCGCAATCCGCCGGGAACTCGAGATGCTAGGCCCGAACAAATGCTAGGGAGTTCGAAAGGAGAACGGCACTTTGTGAATTGTTGCGTAAACAAGATACTGTGCGATGGTTACTTGGTCCTCGCTGATCACCGCGCTCGATTCGAGCTCGTTTTTTTCGGTCGCGTCGAGGTTGCGTCAGACCCGTGCACGAGCGGACTTTTAATTTCCCGTCGTACGTGGATCACTCTGACGTGGTGAGGAAAACCCGATCGTCGTCGAGATCAGACTCTCCCGCTAGAGTGACTACGGCGACGAGGTCCGTCCAGCTCGTGCACGTCCTACGTAGCCGGGATCGGAAACTAGCGAGGACGCCGAAGCTATCTATTAATCCAAGCCGGATCGGTGCAAGCGTTTAACGGTCGCGGGAAGAAGTCTGCACGGCGTCGCGGGGTGCCGAAGGGGGGCAAGAGGGGGACGCGTGCGGCATAAAGAACGGAGGGAAGGAGAGCTAGCCGCGAACAAAAGGTCGTTCGGACTCCGAGCTGGGTGTCGGGCCCCAACTTCGTCCGTCGGTGTGCGAAGGGCACCGTCGTCCGGAGGCTGGGCTGCCTCGTCGCCGCTGATCGCGTTCGGTACCTAATATCGACCCCGCGCAAAGTCTCTCTCACTCGCGATCACGGTGTTTTCTCCGGAACCTGCCGCCCTTGTAAGGGAAACCGAGGAAACAGACGATGGCGGCAGGGAAGAGGAAGGGGAGGGGAGAGGGAGAAGAAAGATAGGAAGAGCGAGAGGTATCTCGTTGACGTCGACGATGACGACGATGACGACGGCGGTGGCGACGATGACGATGACAACGAAAATGAGGGTGATACGCGTAGAAAGAAATAAATGTGGAGAACAAACCGGGTGACCTGTGTGCGCGCTAGTAATCGATGCACCCGCGATCTTCTCTTTCTCCTCGTCACGAGAGACCGTAGAGCCGCCTGGCTCGTCGAGAACGAGATCGGGAGATAGAGAGGGAGCGGGAACGGGGAAGGAAGAGAAGGGGAGGGAGAGAGAGAGAGTAAGAGAGAGATCGAGAGAGAAAGAGAGAGCGAGGCTGGAGGGCTCGAAGGGAGACGACGTGCCCCGAGTTAGGCGAGCGGCAACATCACTGTATCCGCGTTGGCGTTTTCAGCGACATTTTGACGGCGACCTCCCCGCCACCCCTTTCCCTTTTCCCCCTCGCCACGAAGCTGTTCCCCGCTGCCGCGTTCGTTCTCGCTTCGTTTTACTGCTTCCTCGCTCATTCTCTCTCACTCTAACTCTCTCGCTCGTTTCGCGCTAGCAGTCGCTCTCGCTCTCTTTCCATCTCTCTCTGTTGTGCTCCTTTTTTTTTCCATCCTTCTCGTACGCTGTCTCTCTCACTCGCTCTCTCCCTCTCTCTCGACCGTTAAAAGACCCATGTAATTATGGCGCGGTTATACATAATCCTACGATCGAACAAAAAATTACCGTTTCTCGCGCAAGTAAGCTGCATATTCGTTAACAATTTTACCTGCTTACGCAGCAGCCGTGCGTTCACGGGCACCCCGTGGCTCGCGTCGCAGCAGCACCAGGAACAGCAGCAAGTAGAGGGACCTAGCTCCTTTCGTCTCTCTTCCTCTTTCGCCGTTCTACCGCGCACCGTCTCGCTTCCGCTCACTTCCTCCGTCCCTTCGCGATCGTGTCGAAAATAAATGTTGTCACTACCCGCGGCAGGGTTGTTGCTAGGTCCGCGCACACGCACGCCGAGTTATCGGCAGACGACGTCGACGACGACGGCACGCGGTCGGCCGTGGGTGCACAGCCGGGTGATCCGCGGGTGCGCGTGCCGTTGCTACGCTCTATAGCGGCGCACCGGGGAAAAGGGGGGACTACGCCGCGACGTCGACGGCGAGCAACGGCGTCGCCGGAGATGCGCGCATACGTACGTCCGCGGCGCGAATACACGGAATACACGCTCGCGCGACACGCACGCTACCGCTTTCGACGCGCGCCTCCACCGCGTCGCATGTGAACGGCGCCACACGACACCGCGCGCGCGTGCACCCACCGATTGGCCGGCCGCGCCGCAGCGGCCAATCCGCACCGTGTCGTGAACCTCCTGAACGTAGCGGAGGCCCGAGCCATAGGGACTTTTCAACCGCCGACCCCCTTTCCCGCCCCGCGCGCGGTGATCGACTCTCCCGATGACCCGAGAAAAGGCGACGCGGATGCGTCCAAATTTCCAGAACGCTTCTTTGTCTCTCCGATTTCGCAATTTCTTTTTCTTTCTTTTTTTTTTCTTTCTTTCCCAAAATGATTCAGTACTCACGACTTACGTAAACGCACAAACGCGTATTTTTTTTTTATCTTTCCGATGAAATTTAACACTCGAGATGCATACTTTTTAACTTTGTAAAGTTCGCGTGTCTTTATTGTAGAGCGTTTAAAATCTGGAAAAACGATCGCTTTTAATTTAACACCGACGTACTACTAGGAGTCACAGTGATGATGACACGGTAATTGAAACTGGAAACGGATGACGTTTCAGTCATTGGATCAATAGTTTCGATGGCTCACTATGATGCGTGGGTTGATGAACTTTCTCTACGATTACATGTTTCTACAGAATCAGGAAACAGATAATATGCCCTATAAAAAAATTCCCAAATAAGTCCTGAAAATTACTGATTTTGATTAAAAATATCCAATGTATGTAAAAAGTAATTTTCAGTATTTATTTTGCCAGTTATAACTTTGAAATTACTATAAGAATTCTTATCAGCCTGAAGGCGAAAATTAAGTGAACAAAGTTAGCCGCGAGGAAATACATTTAATTATTTACCTGGCGATGAGTCGCGATATAATTATGTAACGCGTTACGAGAGAGCGATTTAATAACGAAAGAAGTCACGTGCCAACCCGATGAGCCGATCTCGCAGTATTAAATAGCCGTATAAGATACATAAATATCACAAGACGCAATTATTCTAACTATCGCTTTTATCGCTTCTCCATTTGTACAACGAACAACAGGTTACACGTCGCGCACACCGCGCGCTATGACTGATGGCACGCCGACAATCGGACAACCACAAATTGCGAGCCGTATCGCGCGCGTTACCTCGCCTGATTGTTATCTCAATTTCTGGCGTTGTGCAATCGGCAAACAATAGCCAGGCAGCAACATTGTGCCGCTCGCCGCACGCTGCATTGTTAAGCGTGACCAATTACGTTAATTTTCCAGAAATTCAGGCGGCGATACATTTCGTCGGCGACGTTAACACACGAATTCCAACGGGCGTGACAAGTCGCGCGCGGCATCGGCCAAGTCCTTTATCAGCCGTGTATTACACGCGATCGTTCCTCAGAAATCGGAGCTCGCTCGAAATCCTGCCGGCGTGTTGAACCAACCGAGGGGAGCACGCACCTCGCAGGACCACTCGGTTGATCGATCATTCTTACGTAACGCACCGTTACTCGGAACATTGTTCTTGGTACAGATCTCTCAGCGGAGCGGGCACCTGCAAAAATTCTACCTCCGATCGCGTTTTGCGGCGGTCTCGCTCTCGAGATTCCTATTGTGTGTCCACCGCCGCTAACGGTGGTGAAACCCTTGCGAAATCGAACGCGTTTCGCCTGCTAGTCTCGATGAAGTTCTCGTTTTCAACGTTATCGCACTAATATAGTCGACGGCATATCGCTGCCAAATATTTTCCTGTAAAGAAAAAAACGACATTAATAAAAATTAGAGGCAGAGATTCGATAATCAGTCTCCGGTTAATAAAATCCGACGATAAATGCACGTCGTTCTCTACATAGCATATTGATAAAAACAGGATGTTATTAATCTTTCAATAGCCAATTTTCGGAAATGAGATCGTGAATTGTGTAACGAATCTGCCGCGAATTGCGAGTCGTTCGGTCGGAGGAGACCACAGAGAATAATTTTCGCGGAACGGAAGTCGAGGAATACCGAAAAGCGGTAGCAGTGGTTGGAAGGTACCATAAGTTATTCATTACATATCGCCGGATATATTCATTCAAGAGATTTCCGTCTGTGTTAGTCAAACAGACTGTTAAATACCAAATAACAAAGCGAAAGCTAAACGGACTGCTCAGTACTAAATATATGTATGTAAAATTGTGCTCGCGAACCGTTTACAGTATTAAATTACGAGATATACATGTCCAAGCGAAGGCCTTGCATATAATTATCAAAATTTTAAGCATCCGGGCGACTTTACATTTTTCCCCGCTTTTCGAAGTAATCCAATTTGATAAATTTACTTGTCAAACGGTAAAAATTCCATAAAGACTATCGCCCTAAAAAATTATAAAAAGAAAACGGTGCTATTATTGTGAAAATGTCTCGTTCCAGAAGGAATAATTATTCGTTTCACTTTTCCTTGAAAGACACAAAGTCACTCCGACGCAGTTACTCGCAGCAAGTTGAATATTTTTCAACTGTACAGTTCTAGTACAAGAAGTATGTATCACTTCTTTTTTTTTTTCTAAATTTCCATAAATTATTGGAATAATAAAGATAGTGCAAGATAACAGGCTTTCGAATAACTGTTCGTAATTCTAGAAACGATCGGTCTATCTCGCAAATCGACACCGAAAGATTTTGGCGATTAGCCTGCAATTTGCTTTTGATTATCAAAGGCAGCCTTTTATGTCGGCCGCTTTTAATTCGCCTTTTTTTTCCATACTTTCCAAGGTCGCATTTTAAAGCCATTACTCGCCGTCGATTCTGCAAATCGTCGTGAAACAAATCGCTCTTCCCTCCCCGCTGTCGATTGACTACGCGTGGTAGTAGCCGAGTCAATCGTATGTCGCGAAATAGAAGCGGCGAACTCTTATTTAACATGGACTCGACGTAGTCGGGACAGTACTTAGTCTACCACCGGCCGTAACAGTTGTATTCGCATTACCTCGCTGATTCCTCGACGTTTCGGGGAATTGTCGCTAGCGCCACGAGATTTCATGGTGCATGCTGACGAGGTGAATGATCATGGTGCTTTCGGTCATCTGTCTTGGCCTCCTCCTCTCATTGAGTGAGTTTGCGCTTGAACTTTTAGCACAATCACTTTGCACCAGCCTTTCCACGTGGACCTTTTTCGCAAAGCTGTTGTCTCAAACGGTTGTTTTTTCGCCGAGTTATTTTTTTATTAACTGCAAAATAAAAAAGTATTTTTATTATTGTTCATTATTCGTTCAACATTAAGTATTATTAATTATCAAGTAATTATTTCGGTTACTTTAAATATGCATTATTATACAAAGTAATGATTATATAAAATAATATATATCCTATAAATTCTTGTTAAAAGCTGTAAAAAAAAAATATTGTATAAGGCGTTCACGACCATAGTAATTAATTTCACTTTTTAGACTTTTTAAAATGTTAGCGTTAACGTTACTGATTACAGTTTAACTTTTTACGTGCAAAATAAATTTCGTACTCTTCATTTTATAAAATTAATCAATTTCGCAAATAGCCGGCTTGTATGACTGATTACGTGGGACTGAAATGCGAGAATCACTTGTAACGAAGAAAATACATATTAAAATCGTGATATTAGCTTCACGAAAAAATTATGATAATGAAGAAAATTATCTGACGTTTCCTAATAAGATTATCATTTAAATCTCGGTACTGATATGTGTCGCGCTAAGGAGCAATCGTTTACCAAAATTATTATGCAGCAGACGTCAGCTATTCGTACTTAGTGATAAACGCTAAAGCAGGACCTATTTTTATTTTTGGACGCGATAAAACGAAATGAGACAAGCAAACAATTCACTTCGTCAAGCCGGCATATTTCGTATACATATTAGGCAATTTTTAACTATAATGGCACGTAAAAAGATAAATTTTTTAATACATTAATGTACGTTTCAAAGTTGCTGAAAATGATAGCGGAATAATGCAAGCGCATGAAATGCGATCAAGTTACCAGTTACAATTTCGTTAACAAGAATTCTCTATCGAGTTGCAGGCATCCAATCACCCGTAATTTTCATCAAGAATGTTGCAAAAAAAAAAAAAGTTCGTCGCGTTTAACATATAAAATTGCTCGATTAAATACAAGTACATTTATTTGCGATTTAACTTAACTTAATGATTCGTCTGACGTGTGTCACGAGAAGAATTCGTCGTTAAGCTCATCACTTATGCATAATGATTACTATTTTTGTCCATGATTTGTTCGAGAACTCGACGTTGACATATTCGCGTATCGCAAATGGAAACTCGCGAAAATCGGTATCCGCCGAATCAAATCAAAATACAGGAAAATTCTGCTTCGTTATCGTAATCGATGACACGGATAATGATTATCATGCAAAAATGATGAGCCTAACGATGGACTCTTCTCGTGACACACGTCGAACATCCCGTTAAGATAAATCACTACAAATAAATCAACTTGTATGCGCGTTCTGTCGTGTATTTTTACATATTGAATGCGGAAAACTCCCGTCAACATTCTTAAACGGAATTATGTACGACTGCATGGCTTTAAGTAGAAACAATGGAATTTTTATCAGAAGCAACGTGCTTTTTTATGGTTTACGTACACGTTGCCGAGCGAATGTTAACTAATCCTCTCGAGCTGGACTAATGTCTCATATTTTCTTAGTAAATCGTCTGATAAAAGTCATATACCCAAGCGGTATTATCATTTTATATCATTGTCGGCACGTTGTCTCCGTTATCGTTAAAGCGCACGTAATTTTCGCGAAGTAACAATAAACTTGTAATTAAAAAGAGGAGTAGAACTTTTGGAAATTGTACAGTTCTTGACATTAGCACGTATCGCAATGCCCATGCCGACGTGAAACACTGTTATCGCTTTAGAAAATATGTTTGTTATCGTAAAAATGTAAATTCACGCACGATACGGGAAAATTGGCAGGCGGAATGTTAAGACACACGGGCGATTAATTTTATCGAGCGTGGAAAATGTTGCGGGAGGCTAACGTGGCCGCGTACTTAATTGCAGAGGATTTGTTCATAAACAGTTTAAATAAATTCGTCTTCCGATATGTGAGGTAAAACACAACCGTGTCCTCGAGTGAATTTCTAACGTACCGCTCTGTTAGCTAATACGTTAAATTGATGAAGGTCTCATACGCAAATTGCAGCTCGCATCATTCTGTCAAGTTGTCACAAACATAGCAACTTTAAGGACGATTCTCTTAGCCACGCGATATCGATTCCCGCAATTTTGTCATATAAAATTGATGGATCGCAATCGCGTTTACACGAACGTCTACCATTTCCAAAGTTAACCATATTTCAGTCCATTACTGGAACGGCTATTAATAGCATTTTTCGCTGTTGGTCAAATCTCCCTCGTTTGCCCTTCAATACATACGTCATTATTCGTCATTATTAATTTGAGGGCAAGCAAGTGAGAATTTTGAAATATAACATTTTTTTTTTTTTATTAACTTGTTGACCGATAGAGAGTATTATTTCACAAAAAGTGTTTCTTCGCGTATGTTACTTTTTTTTTTCAATTTCGCGTTATCATTAAATGTTCCACCGACGTTCCTCGTGTCTCACGTAATCATACGCAACAATAAAAATTTCGCGTAATGGGAGGACGCCGAGGATGTTCATCATTCTCAAGATAATCGCTTTAAATCAGCCAAGGATTTCCAGACAGTGTCACGTCGGCGGTCCCTGCGTGACCGCTCGGGCTGGAAAGTAATATTCTTGAGTATGGCAATCTTTCGTCGCATGTGTCGAGCAGATGCGAGGGCCTTAAAGAAACCAGGTGACGACTCGCTTGCCGAATAAGCACCGGCAAAGAATCGCGAGTACCCTCGTTAACTAGATAATCAAGAGGCGTTCTGGCGCATAATAAGCACACGGAAACGGCCGATTGTCTTTCAAGAGACAGAGCTCGAAACGCACTTTCAACTTCCGCGAAAATCTCCCGCAGCATTTGGTCGATCCGTTAGAAAGCGCGTCGATAGCATCTGAACGGGAAATTAATATACTCCTTACGACGATTAACAGTTACCGGCCAGTACCATGAATTTTAATGTAGACCTGAAGACACCCTACCCTCTTTTTCCACGAGAACAATTCAGACACGGTGCGCGAATTAAAAATTTACCGAGACAAAATTATACTCACAACTGCTAAATATAATATCGCTTAGGGAGATTCTATATAAAACATCTTTAAACGGGCAAAATTTTGGGCACATTAATGTAAATGTATGTGAAAGTATAATTAATTATTGTAAACAAAATAATAATCTTACTAACATTGCTGGCCATTATTCACCGTTGTCTCACATCAGTTTTTTTTTTCTTCTTTATGAGCGATTTGTAAGTAATGAAAACTTTCTCTTTTCAGGTCTCTGCCGCGGTCAAGACTTTAGTTACGAGGGAAGTCAAGGTGAGTGCACGAAGAAGTTATCCGATCGTCAACGATGGTGAGGCGTTTTTGAAATCGGATCAACCTCGTTTTTCTAGGTCCGTCACACTGGGGTAAGGAGTATCACACGTGTGTAGGCAAGCACCAGTCGCCTATTAACATAGAGGAGCATAATGTCAAGAATGTCAGTCTGCCACCGCTACGATTAATCGGCATTGACAATCCGTGTCGGTCATACATGACGAACAACGGCCACACAGGTGAGAAATTCCACGGCGCGATCGAGAGAGAGAGAGAGATAGAGACGTTCAGATTCGTTCGGCTCGTGGTTTTCTCGCGGCTCGCTTTAATCGATCCCGCTGGGAAACCCCTCGCGATCGCGTTCACGTAGAATTAAGTTCGAGAAAAACGTTGTCGTTGCGATATAATCGGCAAAGCGTGGAAACAAGGAAAAACAGACTTTAAATCGTATAATTATAAACATTATATACTCCCGATGTATAAAATCGACTAATAAATCACACGATTGTTGTACAGTGATGGCGAAAACGCTAAAAAAGTTAACAAACGATTCGTACGTGTCATTACTGGCGGTTAAATCACGAGGTAATGATTTAAATCGCGCTAGTTAATACATAATCGAGCGTAGATATGAAGATTACTTATAATACGCAGTTACATAAATTTAATTAACGTTATATAAAAAAGATATTTTTAATATTTTAATAACTGCATGCTGAAAAATAAAATGTTTTTTTTTCTTTGTTCCTTTAATAAAGTTATGTTGAAGACCAACGAGTCCAAGGCAGCTATGTTAACCGGAGGACCCTTAAAAGACCGCGTCTACGTGTTTGAACAATTGCATTTCCATTGGGGCGAGAATGATTACGAAGGATCGGAGGATTTAATTAATAATCATTCATTCCCAATGGAAATGCACGCCGTGTTTTATAAAGAGGATTACAAGTCAATGAACGAGGCTCTTAAGCATGACGACGGCCTGGCTATTTTAGCGTATTTATATGAGGTAAGAAAACCAAATTAATCGAATTTAATTGGTATTCTTACGCTTAATTAAATATTTTTGCAACTTTTTTTTAAAGTCTCACGCACTTGCTTTTTAATAAAATTATATAGATAAGCCCCCAACCGAATTCTATATACGAATCCATTATAAAAGTGCTACCTGACATAGAAGTGGTCGGCAAAGGTAAGGCACTGGAACAATCTTTGCTACTGGGAGACATACTCGTGCCGGATATTGCAAGCATGCAGGATTATTTCACATATAACGGCTCGCTGACCACTCCACCGTGCCTCGAAGTTGCCACATGGATTGACTTTAAAGATCATCAACAACTGTCACACGATCAGGTCTCTGAACATAATCTGTAAATGCTACAATTGTTTTAATGCTCTATTATTTATAAATTAAGAAATTTGTAACGTAGATCTTTTTTGAACTACGTACATGTATGTCTGTCAGCTTGATACGCAACGAGTACACAGATTTCTGTTTAATTTCAGCTGGCTGCGTTTCGTGATTTACGAAATCCCGAGGGCAACAAGTTAACTCACAATTTTCGGCCGGTGCAACCTCTAGAAGATCGAGTGGTTTATCAGAACATTCCGATCGAGTTTAGTCCGTCGAATAACGCTTCTTATGACCATCATTTCGTAGGGCACTCGGACAACGGCACAGCGCGACCGAGTGTCAAAATGCCGATTCTGTTCGTAGCACTGGGAGCACTTTTGGCAATCTTTCTATTTGCCATGTAAGGTCCTTTATAGATTATATTCTAGTCAAAGAGTGTTTTTAATCACTATCATAATCGCTAAACAAAAAAAAAAAGAATAAGAACGATGACAAAGTATTACCAAGCAAAAAGTAATTATGATCTAATTTTATAATATGACAGTATTATGTCTACGGCATTTAATTAAGTAACCAGTTATATAATTAACGTTAATTATTAAATATATATTCTATGAATAAAAAAAATAATTTATTACAAAATATTCAGTTTCGGTAACAATACTATATCGTCATTATTCGTTATGATTATTTACATAAGCCGCTAGATCTTGTTGTCCTTGTTTGAGACGTGTTCTTACTATTTCTGCTATTGCTTTCTGCGTTTTCCTCTCTAATATTTCTAATTTTTTAGCCATGTCTCGCTTTAAATCCCAGTCAGGCTTTCTCGGTGCTAAATTACTAATATCCTATTAAATAAATAAAATATATAAATATGAAGAATCGAAAAGACAAAAACGTTAACAGGTGATTGTCGGCAAGTAACAAAATAATCCAAAAATAAATTCTGTGGAAGCCTTAGACTTACCAGTTCCTCGATAACCACTTTACTTTTCGCAGCGTCCAGTTGATCCTGGACCACAGTTTCTACGTCCCCGGGTTTCGCATTCTCGATTACGTTATTCTTTAAACTCTCGTCCTGTGGCTTGTAACTTCGAAACTTCGGTCTGAAAACACGAGACTTCGATCAATGCGGCAGCGAAGTTAGGTTAGTTTTGAACTAGCGTACGTTAAACGAGCCTTACCTCGGCAAACTTTCGGCCACGTCATTTGTCTCCTCGCTGCCTTCTTCATTCTTTCGTTTCAGCGCTTGTAGCCGTTCTTTTCTTTTTAGAGCCTCTTCTTCTAACAAGCCAATTTTCTCCTCCGTCATTTCTAAACAATCTGAGCGCCTGCGAATTTCCAAATGATGCTCGGTTGCGACTCTACGGTTGGCCGTTGGCGCTTTTGAAGTCTAAAGACTCTGAACACAGTGCTTTGTTCCTAGATGGGTCGATTGCTTTGCGCATGAGCAACAACTTCGGTGCAAAATATTAAATTTAAAAGAGAAGGTTTTCAAATCTACGTTCTATCTTAAAAAGTCGTGTTAGACCGAATCAAATTCATTGTTCCCGCTTTTCCCACTGCGACAAGAGCAGGGAAATATTTAATAATACAAAATGGAAGTAATCAACGTGCTGAAAAAAGAATATATGTTACAGCAGTATTTTGAAAGAACATCGTCTTTTAATATTTTATCTATAAAAAAAATAATAAAATTTTCTAATTTTGTTAGCGCTTTCTTTTTACATAAAAAATCAGAATTTAATTACAGTGATATCAATATGACATTTATTAACAATTGGTAATGAATATGATAATTGACGGTATTTTTTGCGTTATCTTGAACAAGCTGGTTTCTTTGAAAATAATTAAATGTCTCGTAAACAAATTAGTTTATTAACATTTATACACAAGATTTCGTAATACAGCATCAGATAAATTATAAGCAAATTATATATACGAGAGATTACGCCTAGCATTATCTTTATTTTATTTTATTGTTATTTTATTTTAATGTTACGCTCAGTCGCGCAGGCCGCAGCCAGCGCTCGCAAAGGATTCGCATTTATGAACGAATCGCCATCAACTTTCGCTCACGCAGTCACTCTCGCCGAAGGTGCATCGCATCCGACATCGATTTCAGTTTCGAGACAAAGCTTTAAATCTTTAATCAAGACAAATTTATCATTATTCATTCCCAAGCGTGGAGGCTAGAAATTCACGATCCGAGCCGCAGGATCGAATAAATAAATCCGCTACGCGGAGATGATTCACGATGTTATCTCGGATTACCGTAAAGGAGAATTTATGAGAAAGAGAATGGCAAAATGCATTCTTTCCAACTCGAGCGGTCACACACACAAGACACGTGTACTTCATCCCGCGCGAGAGATAATAAGACGAATTATAACGGCGTTTTGTTCCTCATTTCTTTTTTTTTTTTTTTCTTATTTTATTGCAACGATACCGAGAGATCGACCGCGAATTAACGTGATCACCTGCAAGTTTGGCTGAATTTTTGGTAAGACAAGAGACACCGGCGATGTCCCACGAGATTCGCGGATTCGCCCCGCCGGGTGAAATCACGGATCTGTGCCAAACGTTTGTGAAATTGAGGACATACACGTATATACGCGCGAGAGATGTGTCTCTCGCGTCGGCGGCTTCCTCGTCGGCATTGTGTGGTACCCGCCGGGGAAAGTTTATTTACAGTCGAAGAAGAGTTTTCAATCCCGATGCGCGGCTCGATGCACGACTTGGCGAGACCCCTGATCCCGCACATGCTCTGCGTGTGTGCGTGCCTCGTTAGAACTAACTCATTAGAGCCGATTCAATATACAGGACTCAATATACATTGTTAAACGTTAGCTAGTCGACGATAGAATTTTGATCTTTAATGAACTTGGACTTGACGCTTTCTTCCCGCGGAGATTTATTAACTGAAAAATTAATTAGACGGATAAATCAATTTTTTTTTTCTTTTTTAGAGCATGAAAGATCTATTAAATAAAGCTTTACATTTAATGCGCGCATAAAAAGTAAATGCTACAGAGCCTCTTTACCTTGACGAATTTCGAAAATGACTTCGACAAATTTGCGCGATATTCGCGGGGAATTAATTAAAAAGCGTTGCCTTTTTTTTTTTTTTTTTTTTTTTTCTTTCTCTCGAGTGCCTCAAGCGTCGAGCCCAAGTGGAACATAGTAAACTAATGCGAGTTTAGCGTGATTTTCGCCTTCCATCCCCGTCAGGTCAAGCGCGTGGATTAATTCTTCCTCTGTTAACATAAATATACTTATTACTACGGTTACGTTTTATGATTACGTGCTTCTTCGCGTACTTTCTGCCTTTGAGCATGATCTAGCTGCTATCGACGAAGCTGGCAGGTGCTGACGTCGCGAGCACCGTGTCAAGAACGGTAGAGGAAATCAAAAGGGATAAGGAAGCGGGGTTGCGGAGTCACACTATTATATACAGCGTCAGCGTCACACGAACCAGGCGCGTACGTGCTTGCGTAATCGAGCACGGGAAGGCCGTTACACTGGCAAGTCCTTGTTTCGGGATACATACAATCGTAATTAATGCCATTATACGCTTGCCGAGGAAATAAGCTTCCTCGTGATGTCGATTCTCGCGCCTCCCCGGAGGCGCGCATTCTACTTTTTGTCCCACGTTTCTATCGGCCCGTCGAGAGTAAAATGACAGAGAGTAAAATTTCGCAGAGGTAGCTCACCGAGGGCAAAATGATTCGCAACGATTCGATTTCACTTGGACGCTGGTATATTCAAGGTTACCAGTCGCCGTGACTCGCGCATGCTGTTGAACTTACTAAGTCATCCCGCGTCCTCTCGCCGAGCTATGAATAGCTGTTCTCCATACGCACGTGCACGTACGAAAAAGCCCGCGCGCGGTGTCCGGACTTCGTCGCCGGTGTGCGTGTGCGGGTGTTCCGATGTCAGAGAATCGAGAAATTAAAGGATATTCATATAGGGAGTGGGTCAAGATAGAAAGAAGCGGGCGGACGATGAAAGAAACGATCATGAGTGGAGAAAGAGACAGAGGGAAAAGAGAAGAGAGAGAGCTCGATTTCACCTTGCTAATATCGTCCTGTAGTGATTTACACGACTCGTCGAAGTTTTACAGCGATGCGTCTACGCGTCTATTCACGCGCTGCCCAGCCTGCTGCGATTATTCGTGATGAATTGATAGTTTTTGTTGGGAAGCGCCCCGACGTTCAGCGCGAGTACCTTCGACACGATGTTGAGGTCGTCGTCACCTGGTCCTTGTATGCTACCTAACTCATTTGCGACTCCTGATTGATAAAGCAGACGTTGAATCTGTTTCGCAGGGGTTTGCGTTCTCGCCGGGATCTGCCTGAATTGTACGTAGGGGTTGTAGATAAACGTACTCTGAGTTCTGGGTATCGCGTTAAAATTGAAGGTGCTTCTGTTCGGAGGCTGTTGTTTGTTGTCCAGATTGAAGCCGAAATTGCCAACGGCGTTGAAAGCTTCTTGTCTGTTAAATCTGGTGGCTGGCGCGACGGGCGGCTGGAAATCGGTAGGAAACGAAACGAAATTCTGCTGCAATCGCTGCTGTTGCTGCTGAAGTTGAAGCTGGGGCTGCAATTGTAACTGCGTTTGAGGCTGCGGCTGGAGCTGAGGCTGCTGGCGGAATTGTTGGAAGTGTAGTTGCTCCGGAAAATTTGCGCGGAATAGTGGAGGCGCCGCGACGCTGGGCACTTCCAAGGACACGCTTGGCTGAAGATGAACTGCAGACGGCTCCAGAGGTTGAGACGGTTGAAGCGGTAGCACGTTCGATTGCTCGAATATACGCGGTTTTTGCAACAACGGGAAATGATTGTGCTGGTGCAAACGAAAGATTCTCTGTTCCTCCAGTTGTTTCAAACGTTGCTCCTCCAACTGTTTAATTTTAGCCTGTTCTTCCAAGTGCTTGATTCTAGCTTGCTCCTGAAGATACAGCTGCTGCTGCTTCTGTCTTACTTGCTGATCGTAGAGCTGACGTTGCCTGATGAGAAACTGCGTCTGTTGGATCTGCTGCTGCTGCAATTCGGCCAACTGCTTCTCCAGCAGTTTCTGCTTGAATTCTAACTGCTCCTGAAGAGTTAAAGCCTGTCCGTCGCCTGATTGCCTGTAAATCGGCACGATGCTTTTCGGTATACCGAGCTCATCCTGCTGCACCGTGAAGGCTGCTACCAGAGGCGCGTGGATAATTTTCACTTCCTCCGCTTGAGGTTTTTCTTTTTTAGCACTAGAAGACGAAGTGACGTTGCTCCTGGGTGGAACTGTCGGACTAGATGCGGTTGGCTTCGGTGTGATTAGCGCGTTGGCACCGGTGATCCCGTTGCTGGCACTTTGCGTCAAACTTTCCGATACTTGCGTGATCGGTTTCAGTGTAATGCTCTCAATCTTGCTGACCGTGGACGGAGTCGCAAAAGTTTTCTTCGTTTCCAGCGAATCTTTAGCCTTGGGCTCGGCCCGTGGCGTTGTACTTTTCTCCGGCAACACCACGTTCTGTACGTGGAAGCTTCTTGCGTCGTCGAGGCTTGCTTTTTCTATCATCGTCGACGGGCTCGTGGAAACATACCTTTTCGACTCGAGGAAACTCGAGTTCTGCAACTTTTCCTCGTTCGGGATTTCCTCGTCCCCAGGAAAATTGTCGAATGAAAAGGAGCCCTTCGGTATTACGCCGATGTTATTATTCAGATTTTTTTTAACTACTTCGTCGAAAGACTTTTCGACAGTCATAATGAGTGATTTTTCGTCTTCATCCTTTCGTTGCTCCGCGGACTCTGCCTCTAATTCCGTTAGCGCTTTCAGCAACGCTTGCCGCAGACTCTTGTCGAGCTTTACCGGAGCCGGTGCGGCTTCGAAAGCCTTAGCTGAGATCTCAGATTTTTGAGACCTAGCCAGACTAAGGCAGGCTATTAAAATTATGGCTACCTGTAAAGATAAAACGGAATTAAAATAATTCAGCGCGGGCTTAATTTATGTTCGTCAGTGATTGTTAAATCTCCCCACTCTTGGCCGTGATTAATATTCGAGGCGAGACCCGTTTCCGTGTCGCTAATAAATGGATTCCTTTCAATCACGATCGCAGGTCGCTTTTAATGCAACGAGGTCATTTGGGAAAAGATAAACCACCGGGCAGAACTTATTTAAATGTGACGAGATTTTGATGACACAAAAATGAACATTTATGACTGGTTTCACCATATTGATTCGAGAGAGATTGAAAGCTAAAGTTTCTGTCCACCTCAGTCTATCTCCGTGAGTCCCGTTATGAAGTGGAAGATTCACAACGGCCCGTAGGCGATTTTCTCCTCCTAAAAACATGGTAAACACGTACCCATGGCTTTCGAGCCACACGAGCAGCACTGGCGATTTGCATGTTTTATATAATTACGCGAGAACGTTCGTCCGTGTCTGTCGTCGCCGAAAAGACATGCATACATAATTAAATGCCTCTCGGAAAATTGAAAAGTGTGTACATCAACAAGTGCAACAGTACAAGTACTTTCAGAGCGGAAGCTATTTCTCATCGACTGTAATGCTATGTAACAAATTTTTATTTTTTTTTTAAATAATTTATTACATACAAAAATACGCCTTTTTTATTGAATAAACTTTATCAATTTTCTCATTCGCACGCGCGGCTCGCCGAGTACGATAAATTCAATGCGCCAGAGAAGACGAGTATCAATCAAGGAAGAAAACGATTAATACGAGAGCTCAGCGGGGATTCTATTATGTTTCTGTTACCCTCGAATGCAATTAGAAGCCCGTATCTTTAATTACGCACGTGTACAGTGTGCCTATGCGCGTCTCTTGGGAATAAACTTTGGTATTTAAGTAGAGAAACTCGGATAGATGCCTCAGAGCTTTGTTACGTCGCCATGAATAATCGAAATTCAGCACGGTGAGGACCAGCGTAACAAACGCCCGGTTTGCGCGCTTTATCTCGCGGTACCTGCGTAGAATTTTCAAAGTATGTTTTATCGCATACCAATATTGGCACGTAATGTTTAGCATAATGAAAGTGCTTTGAGACGTTCTCACGGCATTAAATTATGAAAGTAAAAGTAAATACATCGAAAGTGCCCAAGAAATTTTTCTAGCTTCTTTTTTTTTTAGTTATCTTTGTTTTTTAAGATCCCGGTGGAAATTAAAAAATCGATGGATCACCCGAGTCTTTAACACACGCTCGGTGCTTGGAGAACGGGTTAAAGAGCCGTTTTCCCGAATTTTCTCCGAATTTTTCCGTCGGTCTGCCTCATCAGCGGTAATCGTCTTCGATTTCGACGCCACACCTGTGATTATTTGTCCACTTCAGGTAGTTGTTACGGACGAGGCAATTTGGGAAAGTGCCGCGTTTGATGACGCTTTTACGTTTAATAGCCGCGTGCCTTTCGTTTCTATAATGACACGTGACCGTGATGAGAGGTATGATGGATCCTCGGAACTACGAACGGCGTTTGATAATTCATTATCAAGGCAATGCTATTTTAAGCGAGAATACCTCACGATCATCCGCCCGTATCATCCGGGGAATTCCTCCGCGAACGGGTGATCAGCGATAATCCCGACGGCACGAACGGTCACGCCCTGAAAAGACCACGCGAGCCGCCCGTCGGAAGCGGTTTGTAAGCTTTGAACTTTCACCCTGATCCGTCAAATCGCCACGGTGGGAGCCCCGGTGTGACGCGTTCGCATGCACGTCGTGGAAGCTGCATTTTCGTCGAGTCGCGGAGCGGCGGAGGCAGAAGTTATTTAAATACTGTCAACCATAACTCCCTGTCAGCAGTGAATCGGTGAAAACGAGTGAGATTCCTCCGGTGCTAAGCGTCTCCTTAAGCATGCGTAAACAAAGAGTAAAAAAAAAAAGCGCTACCCGCGCGTTGCGGTACCACGCGAGGGCTGTACCTCTGACATTTGTAAAGAAAGTTATGCCGCACCCGGAGGAGACAACGGAACGACACGCCGGGTCAACGATAGAAAATTATCAAATTATGCATTCATCGCGCAACGAGCCCTCTTTAAGCGCTCGGCACTTTTGCCGCAAAAGGGGAAAGTCTGCTTAGACGCCCGTAAACCATCCTGCAATTTACACATAATAAAACAGGGGAGCTGTCACGTTTAGCGGCAGCGGCAGCATCCGCCGACACGGTGGAACTGTTCCGGGCCCGCTCGTTGGTAGTTTTCATCTCGTTTCACGTCCGGATGGTTAATTCGATTCGCCGTAAACCTAGCAAAGACCCGGAGCTGCACGTCTATTGCGCTAACACGGCGGAGGCGTAACATCATTAGTATGTTCATGAGACCTTTTGTTCACTTCGGAACCGCATAAACGCCGAATATCCCCATCGCGGCTATAAACTCGACGGCAATAAAAATGACAGCGAGCTCCGACGCATACCGGCGATTAGTCAACTTTGAAAACTTTCTAAACCCGTAACGACGAACGTCCTCCCGTACCACGCCGCCGCTGGTCCAGCGTCTCATTAATCTCCGGTCCCGTGCATACAACCGTAAGGGACAAACGCCGGCTCGCAGGTGTCGTGCCGTCTTAATAATGGCTCTGGATGCTGAAACTGATTCACGTCGTGCGCGCTTTTGACGCCTCGCTTTCGAAACACGCCGGCGAGGAATTCTGACGTGCATCACCGCAGCGACGAATTTATAGACGTCGTATAAGCAGAGCGTTAAGTAATTCCCCGCCCGTAATTGCAGGAAACGCTGATTAATCGGCGGCGAAAAAGTCGAGAGCCCCATAAGTATGCATATATGCACCGGGAAAGGAATCATCGCGAGTAGGAAGGCGGGCACCGCACGATAGGCCGTGCCCGAACCGGTCGTTAAAATCATCTCGTAGCCTCATATTCGGCTATCGCGAATCTTTGATTACGGACATTTTCGCGTGGCGAACTCCTGACCCGTCATTTTCCATCGCGGATAATGCGCCGCCGCGAGTTTCACCGCGCCTACGATTCCTGCGAAGCGGTCTGCGGGATTGACAAACGCAAACGCGCACGATGGAAGACAACCGCGAGCGAGGCGCTGGGATATCGCGTTGATTAAATCAACGGATTACGACCCGCGCGTTGTCGCCGAATAAATAACCGCGCGCCGTCAAAATTAAAACCACACTCGAGTTATTAAAGCGCCGCGACGAAAGTTTTAATGAATCGAGGAAACGAGTCGGTCCTGCATCTCGAACGCGGCACTTTGAAGCGACGGGATAACGCCGAAACCCGTTACTCCGGCGTTCAATAAACAAAACTGCTTCAATTAAGTAGATAACGACGGAGCGGAGCGCGGTTAATCGTTTCACAATGCTAATCAGACTGAGACAATTGAATCCCAAATCATTATAATTATTTTCCAGGCCTCGATATCTCCTACTTCATTCAGAATACCGTGCCATTAAAGTAATCGGTTTTCAGACAGTATAATTGCCAGGAGCAAAGTACCATGAACGTTCCAATGAACGCCGTAGTGTACGTAAGTCGGCGAGTAAGATAAAGAAAAAAAAAAAAAAAAGTAAAAAAAAGAAAGAAAGAAATGAAACCTTATAAATAAATATAATCAACGTCGTTCCGCCACGAAGCTCCGAATTTCCGACGAGCTCTCCTCTTTCCTCCCGTACAATCCTACGTAGCGTCAAGAGCTTGTACTCGCTAGACAAAACTTGCAGTTAGGAATATGGGTCAAGTGGAGAACGACTGTAATGCCGAAGAAATCTATCGTGTTAATCGAAGTGGAGAAGACGAGAAGTCTATTTTACGCCGCGATCGGAGTGGGGAAACAGCGTGAGAGAACTCGTCACGTTGATCCGGCTTGGCAATAACACTGTTGGCGCGGTGGAAGTCAGAAGATGAGGAAGAAGAAACCGCGAGAGCACACAGGCGGCACTTTCACTCAGCAGTATGTCGAGGATGCGCAACGCTCGTGAACTTGCTTCAGCTCGGCGTACTCTTGCCGCGCCGTGACAGGGCATTAAGACCGCCGTCAGCTACGGGCTTTGTACCGGATTACGAGGAATCGGCTTGACGCAACACCGCCCGCGCAGGCAACACGCCCGCATTTTTCCCACCGTCTTCTAATATCGAACGTCAAAATTTCCGACGGGTTCCCGCCGAACGCGGGAAAAGCCGCGCCGTCCACTTTACCCTAATTATATGCGCGCGGCGATATGAAATATCGCAACGATAGACTTCGCGCTGCAAGCGGTGACTTTTCTCACGCTGGAGATGGAGATGAAGCGTGTGAAAGATCGCGACAATTTTTTTTTTTTTTTATTTGGGGGGGCGAGCGATTTTTCTTTTGACGTTAAACAGTTTTTTTTTTTTTCCGGTAATTTAAATCTGATTTTTATTTAAAACGTTAATGAGAAAGTAACAGATAAACGATTAGCCTTGAAATTTTTAAGAAAGAACCGACTCCCGACGTAATATGAACGTCGACGTTGCACTCGTGTTCGGAAAGGTCCGAAGAAAGGTTGGAGTTAAGTATGTTTGTCATTAAGTCGTCTTGATTATCGTCATTACGTTTCAGACAAATTTACATTATCCCAAGTCCAAGTGGACGAACGACGTCTCGTGATGGGCAAGGAAAATTATTAGATTCGCGGACATATGATACACGAGCTGCCCGATGTTGGCTCAGGTCGCAGGGTATAATCAATTTCGATCTTACAATTAGTTAACGATTTCAACGTTTGACGGTCGCGTTTTACTTATTCTCCCGCGAGCGTAATCGGTAGGATGTATCCGAGGCGCGTCTTATATTTCGGACATACAGGGCGCAGAAACGCGGAAATGGAAGAACGTGAAAGCTAGTTCCCTGCGACGTCTCCAAGTGTGTACCGATTATACAACGAGTCCTTGGCGTTGAGTAACGTTCAAATCTTAAGAGAGAAGATAGGTCGATGTGCCCGTGTGCAATTAAACGGTTGCGATGCGCCGCTGCGCGATACGCCGTATCATATCGCGGAGTGAAAGTCGGAAAGAGCCTCCGGCGGAGGACCGGCGGCTTCCACCGCTCGAAACGGCTCGTTTCGGCCAAAGTACAATGAATATCAGTCAATTTAAATTAGTTCAGGATCGATCATTGCTAGAACGCTGCCGAGGACTCCTGTATCCTCGCCCGAGAAACTCCGTTGGTGCTTATCGTGCCGTTACGGAGATCACGTAGCCGACAAAGGGTAGTCACGGGCACACTTTATATACGTAATGCCAATAATACCGCACTCGTGATAGACCAAGTCTTTCCGCATGACCCGACAAAGGATCGGGCTTGGAAAGTTATCGAGATATATTGTAGGAGCCCCGATCAACTCGAATGAGAAGAAAGTATGAAAAAGTTTCTAACATGGGAGCGTCTTTGGACGAGCGTTTAACGATTGTTCCACGCTGAGCATGACCTTAGGCGTTGGAACGGATAGCGGACCGGGGACCCGTGCTGAACGAGAGGACGCGCCGATGGGCGCGCGACTTTCCACTTTCGACGCGAAAAAAGCCCGCGGGTCTAACGAACCGCGAAACCGTGCAACGTTTCGCGATTATCAGGAGGAAGCTCTGATGAATAACGGTTGCGCGAGGTGCGTGGATTTCTGGCCGGACGAGCCGAGCTCCGTCAGACGTATCGACGCGATCTTACGAAACGTCCGGAACCTTTTCTCATTCAGAGAAGAGGCAGGTGGAATTCTCGGCTACCGTTACTATTACGTATACGTCGTTCTTGATTAGAGGGCCCCCGTGCACTCATAGGCGACCGACGTTTCGTAAGAGCTGCCTGCCATGTAATATGTTTTATCCGGCTTATCTCGCTCAAGAATGGATCTGTTGCGTCGTTCGAAATATAGGAAGAACGAAAAAAAAAAGAAAAAAAAAAAAGGAGGGGAAAAAAAAAGGTATATAGGAACTTTCTTCTTTCGTGGCTCGAAAAAGATGCCATCCGCCATCGAGGGTCATTGAACCCGACGTCTGGTACAAGTATCCACGCCCATCCCTCCACGTCATCAAACCCTGATATAATTACTTTCTCTCGAAATGCGCGCCCGCCATCGACAACGACGTCGTCGACATGACCGTGCATTAAATCGAGATCTCAAATAACCAACTTATAAAAGAGATTCTGGAATGTGTTTTTTTTTCCCTTCCTCCTTGTGAACGAGAGGTCGCAATGATTAGAAAACCGGAAAAACTGATTCGCGAGATCGATTTTTATAATTGAAGAAAATTATCGTGCGCACAAATCCGCGGAGCTGAATATGATTCTTACGTACCAAGGCGGTTCGATTAGATTGTTTCAGACCAATTTCCGTTTCTCCGCCGCGCCCAGTGACGATTTCGAATGAACTCTCACGTACGCGGCTACGTGGTGTCGATCTTTTCCCTGGTCCATCGGTTGGACGTATACGAGGAGAGAGCATATAATATAACGCATGCATTTAGACCGCGACGAGCGTAATATCTTCATTCCGGAGGTTTCACCTTCTTTTTCTCTTCTCCCTTTCCCTTTTTATGCGTGTGCAAAACTACCTTTTTTTTTTTCTTTTTTTTTTAGGACATGGTTATCAATCTCGATCGTTCGAAGCTAACGGCTCGCGTGTCGGCCCCCAGTTTTAGATCTACCCGTGAAACTAATGCTCACGCTAATTAACGCAGCACGCGACCGTGCTACATGACAACTGGGTCGTTAGAAGCGCGTTATCCATCAACGTTACGGCTTTGCGCGTCTCGCCTTCGCACGATTCGCGAGCAAGTAGAAATTGATCCGGCGATTCCGCCGGAGCGCGCCGATTCATTAATACGAGATCGGTAATGAGCCTGGCCGGCTTCACGGTGAATTACTGTAAAGTAGAGATTTACGCGGAGGCCGCGGGAGGACCGACCTTTTTATCCAAATCGGCGGCTGCAAAATGACTGTATTCAATCTCTTCGTTTCGAATTAATCTCGCTGGGCGGTCGGCACCGCCACGGACCGCCTTGGAAACGTGAGAACGGAATTAACGTTTGTTCACGTTTGTCACGAGTTGTCGCCCGATAAGCGAAAGCCGTTCGTAAAGGCAACGCAACGGGCGGGCGCTTTGGGCTTTGAAGTTTGAGATATTTAACTAGAGAGCTGCTCACTTGAAGCAGTAACCGCTGGTTCTTTTTAAACAAATATACATATGTAACCAAATTAATCTTGTTCATTTTGACAAAACGCGTAGAACTGCGCGGCTATAAAATTTTTGCTATATCGCGTTCGCGATACCTCATTTTTTAAATATTTAAATTTCTGCTCTACGATATTGATGCTAAATACTGAATCGTGATTTATTAACGACATTTGCGGTAACGTGCATTTTTTTTTTTTTTTTTTTTTTTACGCGAGTGAAATCGTTAATATTTGCCGGAAATGCTATTTGCCACGGTCACGCGGATAATCGTGCGAACGGATTTCATTAAGCATTTATCGAAAAATCGCTAAGTAGAAAAGCGTGCGCACGTCCCTTCCGCACGGATACAATGCACACACTCGCGAATCTGGAAGTCGCGAAACATATGATGGCAGAAGAAAGTGGCCATCGTGAAACGGCTCACACCGCGGGTTTCTTCGCGACTAGAAACTCAAGTATCCACTTGAGTATCAATGTACACGCATTTATGTAGCTAGTATTGAAATTACTTGTGGGAAGGCCGCTATCACCAGGTAATAGCATTTAATTTCGTCACGTGTGACAACTTTATTAATTTAATTCTCGGATTGCCGCTGCGTTCGGTGATGAAAAAAAAAAAAGTAAAAAAGAAAAAAAAAAAAAGAGAAAACGAGGGAAGATCGAACACACGATGTCGCAATCATTTATATCTTTCGAGGACGTCCTACTTCTCGATTATTAATATTTCGTCGCTCTTTGTTCGTTACGCGCAATTTTTTATATAAAAATATATTACGCGCACCATCGGGTCTTTCTAAACGTTGATTCGATCACTTCGCACTTATCGAAATCGATCTTACTCGCGACACTGTCACTTGGCACGGAAATACGTAATCCACCACCGCGAGACGGGAAGCAAGAAGACTTTAATTATTTTTTTTTTTTAATAAAGACAATAACGAAAGAAATAAGAAATAGATAACAAGAGATAGAGAGAAGAGAAAATGGGAGGAAAGTTAACTAAGTAGGCAAGCTGATCAGCGAATAAGTGGTTTCGTACTCACCAAGCGCATGATGCTGTCTGTGTCCACGCTCGTTCGGTACTCGGCTTTTACTCGGGGAAGATGATCTTCTGAATAGGTAGGCAGGCAGTGATAGTCTCCCTGATGTGCCGCGACGGAGGTGGGGTCACGTACCCCACCGGTGTTAAAACACGTACGTGCAAAGGTACACGCATACAGGTGGCAGGTTCGACCGTCCAGCAGCCGCGTTTCGGTACTTTCGGCGGCACGCTGCTCCTTTGAACTTCGCCGCATTTCCGCGGCCCTCCTCCCTCGGTCCTCCCGGCCGAGAAACGGGACGTCGCTACGTTGGATGAATGAATGCACCACGTGGTCTTACTTTGCTTTTTATATTTATGTCAATGTAGACCATGATTTTTATATTTTATTTTATTTCCTTCTTCTCTTTATTCTGCAAATTGAGCGATAAAAATTACAAATTACTTTATTCGAGATTTAAATATAATATTTTGGATTAGTTTCTTTACTTACGTGTGTCGAGAGTCCAGTGTGGTTATCAAATTTCGTATTGCGAGCAACGAGACCCAGCGGTAGCTTATTCCTACATCGCTTATTTCATTTTAACTCCTTCTTCTACGATTTGAGGGATAAATATTAAAAATTAATTTATTTGAGATTTAAATTTAACATTTTGGATTAATTTCTTTACTTACGTGTGTCGAAGATCCTGTGAGGTTATCAAATTCCGAATTGCGAGCAACAAAGCCCAGCGGCAGCTTGTTCTTATCTCGTATATTTCATTTTATCTCTTTATTCTACAAATTGCGCGACAGAAATTAAAAATTAATTTATTTGAGATTCAAATATAACATTTTAAATTAGTTTTCTTTACTTACGTGTGACCGAAGTCCTTGGTGGTTATCAAATTCCGAATTGCGAGTAACGCGGCCCAGCTTAACTCTACCTCGCGTGTCTGAAAATTAAATTTCCTGAAGTCAACATATTCGGCCGATGATTAATTTTATTGTTCACGACGGAAAACAAGTTGTAATAAAAGACCATGACGACAAGGACGACGTGTTGATCCATATTATATTACGACCATATTGAATGACACGTAACGGCATCTCGCCGCAACGACCTTCGCCTTCCGCTTCCACCGCGACGCGACGAGTAAGCGAGAAACGCAGAAAGGCAAGAACCATGGCGGCGGTACTATTAGCGAAGTTGTGCTTTCGCTGCGTTGTGCGCTTTTCCGACCGAGAGTACATGCGCTGAAGGAGAAGAGCCGTCGGGATCGAATAGGCAAAAAAAATGGTACGTGGCAACGCAACCGTCCCTCACTGTCGTCGCGTGGTAGCCGTATAATCGTGTACCGAAATTTTCGGGGGGCAATCTAACCTCTGACCCAGGCAGCTGATACCTTTCTTTGCAATATGTTACGTCATTTCGTCATGCGTGTCTTCTTTTCATCGTTCGATTCTACCTTTTATTAATTTTCCACTCTTATCACCGGTACACGGTCGGTTTATTAATCTTTTTATCTTTAGACCTGCGAGATGATCAACTTGTTTTCTCAGAGGTTCATGTTGCATTATTTACAATTATATATGTATATAGATATATGACATAATCTGACGTAAATATACTCCCACAATTTATATTTATAATTATGTTCGAGAGATTTAATTTAGTTTATTTAATATTAATTTTTTATATCTTAGTATTTAAGATAAATTAATTATTTTATAATAGCTCCATATTGTAGCAATTAAAATGTTTATTGCATTGCAGAATCACTGCAGTGAATCTAGCAATGACATGGATGAAGGGGATGATCAAGAAGCGTCTTCTTTGCAACAAGGAACAAACATTGAAGATACTTTAACATCATTCAGGGAACAATGGCAGCGCGAATTGACAATATCACCTAAACGTGATATGTCAAAGACTTACTCATCAATTCAGCCTAATATTGAAATTGCAAACGATGAAGCTTCTATCGAGAACAAAGTACATCAATTATTTATTTTGAAATATAAACTGTTAAGTTGGAAAAGATTTTTTATAAGTATATTACTTGTTTCAGGCAAAAAATTTATTTCTTAAAGGGATTGAACACGAACAAAGTAGAAAGTTTTACGAGGCAATTCAGTTTTATAAGCGTGCGGTACAATTGGTTCCTGATATCGAAGTTCGTCTGTATGAGTCGACAAAAACCAAAGCGAGAGACAGATTTGATGCCGATGATGGTTGTGATATGTTAGACAATGATTTTTCAACTACTAGTGACAGCGAAAATCATAATGAGGTTGACGAAGAGGGAATTGATTTATTTTTTAAACTATCTAAAATTGTAAATCGCAATCAATGTGTATGTTTCCCGAAATTTGATCAAAGTGTAAGCATTTCTTTTTTTTTTAATCTAATATAAGATAACAATTCTTAATATATGCTGTATTTTATATTTGCCACATCTTTGTACGTTTAGACTACACATATTTCTGCACTACCTATGGAAATAGTACTCTACATTCTAAGATGGGTCGTATCATCCGAGCTGGATTTCCGATCGTTAGAAATGTTCTCAAGGGTATGTCGTGGATTTTATATTTCTGCACGAGATACGGAAATCTGGCGATTAGCATGTGTCAGGTAAATATCAGTAAATGTAAACGTAATTTTTAGATGATGTAAAATTAAAATTATTTTTAACAGGGTATGGGGTGTAAATTGTGGTACTTGCGAACCAAAATACAAGTCGTGGAGAGATATGTACTTGCAACGGCCTAGATTAAGATACAACGGATGTTACATCAATAAAACGAGTTACATACGCGATGGAGAAAATAATTTCCAAGACCGTTTTTACAGACCGTGGCATCTTGTTGAATATTTCCGGTACCTGAGGTATATAAAAACGTTCTACTTTTTTACTGCACGCGCTCTATAATATCGTAAAGCCACTATAAAAACATTTTTATAACTTATGTTTAGATTTTTTCCTGAAGGAAGAGTTTTAATGTTAACATCGACTGATGAAGCTCAAAGCTGCGTTAATTCCTTACGAAATCGTGCACCACGTAATCCGTCAGTTCTTGTTGGTCATTTTCGATTACATGATAATTATGTTACACTTGTGTTGAAAAGGCAAGAAATTAAAGGAATTAACTTCTACAGAAGAAAAAAACGAGAACCGGTGCACGATAGTGGCGAACAAACGTTCCATATTGTAAGTAATGAAGATTGATTTCATTTTTAAAATAGTTTACAATTATCTCATGCATATTTTACGTAAATATTGTAGGAATTCGAAATACAGAATTATCATAGAAGAGTAAACTCGCAACTAAAATGGGTTAGTTACAGTATTTTTACAAAATATAAAAATGGACAAGAAGCGAAAATTTGCCTAAAGGAGCCATCTGTAAGGGAATTCAGAGCATCGCCGATCGGTAGCAGATATCCACCTCTTAAATTCAGCAGGGTAAAGAGTTATACTCAGGAGAGCGAAGTCCCGTTATAGTAATGGTAACAAACAAATCGCATAAATCAGGAGAGTACAATTATTGAATTATTCTTACAGAAGGAAACTAACAAAAAAAAAAAAAAAATAATAGTGAACGTAGTGAATTTTCAATATGTTATAACACTACAAATAAAGATGATCATTTAATTATCTATCCACTATCTATAATATTATATTTTCGACCGCCGGCAAACGAATGCGGGAATTAAAATATTTAAGTCCCGCTAGACCGTTTGACTGTCGACGAGAAAATTCGCGAATCGTACGTGTCGTAACATCAAAGTCGCGCGAGATCGCTCGAGATTTTATAATATATATTCACTCTACCTTGATAAGCCTCGATTTGCCGATGGCAGTAGCAGATTTCTTCTCAATTCTTCAAATTCTTCACAAATGCGTGGCACTCAATTTCTACCGGACTCGATTCGGCCGAAGTGGCAGACTTCCAACGGTAGTATCGGCGCTTTGATTTAGCGGTGGCGGCTCATAGCGAATTTTCTGGGAACTAAAACTCTTGTATATTATCCGTAGAGATCAGTGATATTATCACACGTTCAAATCTGTGTCTAATAAATTTCTTTTTAGTTTCCAGGAAGTCCGTTACGAACCGCCACCGTTACTACTGGCAACCCGAGCCATCCGAGGTACTAACGAGAGTCAACCGATGCCATAATTAGACATTCCGTTTGGAGTAATACATCGCATTCAAGTTTAATCTGGATAAATTGCTTTAATTTTAACGTAATTCACTTTACCTCCGAGTCGTAGACATAATAGTACAAATCGACGACAGATCGAAGTGTCAGTAAGTCATATATTTTATTTGTCGATAGTATATCTGGACTTAGTTCCAATGCGATTTCAAATTCGGAGTACGAAGTAACTGAATATAATTAACATCCGAATATATATTTAAATTATATTTGAAAGAACGAGAGATGCTTGAAGTACCTTGCGATTAAGATACATATATTCGTAGCTGCCGATAGTTATTAAATGTAAAAGAATATTTTTTAACGTAAAAATAGAAATTTATCTTCTACTTTGTCGTCAGTTATATATTAAAATATTTTAAAGTAATTAAACGGGGAGCTATGGTCAAACAGGCAAAGCAACCTCTGGATCTAGGCTTTGGTTTTAAATTAAATAAAAATATTGCAGTAAAATAACATTCAGTAATGCATATTGCATACATACTTTAACATTTTTCAAGATATTTTATTTATTTTATATCACGCATTGTATTCTATAACAATAATACATTATACAACTTGCAAATCACAACTATTCGTTAAAGAATTATGTCGCTAGTGAATAATCGCTAGTGATTAGTGTCGCTAGAATTACCTGCAGTGAAGTAGTATTTGTTCTTCTTTTTTTTTTATTTTTTTTTTTAGAATAATTTTATTATGACTTCAGTATCATTTGAATGATACAAATTATCTTACTACAATGGAATCGAACCAGCATCCATTGATATATTGAAATAATTTTAGATGTATTATAAAGCGTAATTGATTTCAAGAAATGGACGTTCTGAAATATGTTATATTATCGATGACTCTGATAAAAGTAGTTAACACAAGCCCACGATATTTAATCCTACTCGAATACGACTTTTCTATCTCTTTATATTGCTTTTAACCGTTTCTCAAATTTAGTTTTAAACATGGATTTGCAAATTTTCGTCGGTCTAATCCGAGATGAACTTTCGAATACGGGCGCGTGTAGATTCTGTAACATCACAATGCATTAATGTGCTCTCTTATATTGTTTTTTTTTCTTTTTTTTTCTTTTTTCAGATCATCTTTAACTTCTCCTCACATCTTGTTGCCTCTGGTGAATTTCTGGACCAATTCTCTTCTTCAAAGGACTTACACGTTTTAAAATTAAGTATCTCTTTTTTTAATAAATTAAACGAGGTAAAGATAAAAAGATAAATCTTTCGTAGCAAGATAAAAAATAAATTTTCTTCTCTCTTGCATCATATCCCCTCGGTTTTCGTTAATTTTAATTTGCCTCCGTCATATTTGCAGAAACATTTGTCAAATATTTATCATTTATCAACTGTCAAACATTCGATATGATAAGTAACCGTATGTACTTTGTACTCATGATTGTACCTAAAACCCGTGTCTCGTAATATATATATTGTAGGCGACGAGAGAATTAAAGGAGCTGACCGGGTTCGAACTTGGGATCTCTCATTACGAGACTAGCACTCTCCTTTCTTCTGGATCTCTCACCCGAGGACAATTGAATTCAATCCTACTTCTAAACTTGTAGGCGACGGAAAAATTAAAGAACTCAACCGCATTCGAACTCGCCACCACGCCAGACGCTCTGTTCTTTCACACTGTTCGCCTATACCGATTTAGCCCACTGGCCAAATATCCTACAATATATATATAATATATATATATTTTTTTTTATTATTCTTAAACTTATCTATTATAGAATTCAGCACTTTCTGGTCTCCAAATGTCGAAGCATTCGACTAATTGCCGGCTGTTATAGGCTCGATTTATCACAGACTGCAGCAAGCCGTCGCGTTATTCATTATTCAATCATAATTCTTCGCGACCCGAAGGAAAAGAGCTTGTTTTATTGCACGTAGACGGATCAGACATCCAGGCGAGATCCCTCAAGGTTGCGGTATGCATAGAACATACCGCTAGGACGACCATTACATGCATCACGTTATGGGAATTTAGCACCAAGTCCAATCTGCCGGGAATCCACTTTTCTGGAATGCGAAGAGCGCCAATGGTTGCACCTATCACAGCTATGAGATCCTAGAAATTATTCCTGGGTGAGTATTATTTTGAATATTATTCACGATTGTCTGTACAGGATTGTATTTAAGATAAACCTGTAATATTATATGAATAAGAGCGTCAGGTGATCCTCCACCAATTCCGAAACATCTCAGCGTCATGACCAGCATTCTCATTAGGAAAGGAGGAGCGAAACATAAACGTCTTTCCCATGGTGAGCTCGCAGTCATTGCCTACAAATTACGCAAATATTTTATAATCACGAAGCATCAATAAAACGAGCGCGTGCTGGAAAAATACCTTTAGAAGTCCCCAAATACTTAGGGAACAATAAATAAAAATGCAGCAATACCAGACGTTATCGGCAAGGCAATGAACAGCGGCCGCCATCATCGGTATAGCTCCTGAAATGAGTTGTGCATGAAATAGAAAAGTGCTTTTTTGTCACTATAAAACTTCTTATGCTTTTTTTTAAACTTTTTTTTTGTTTGAGACAAAATTTGAACGATATGACAATTTATAACATTCACTTGAAGTATGTAAAGTAATTTATAAAATAAAATCTTAGAAATTGCGAATTCTAATCGTACGTTCGTTCTTTCAGCATACTCTGACATTTATAAATGGACCACACACCGAAACTCTGGCACAGCCATATGCCGATCATGTCGACTTTCAGCAGTGTTCTGTAGAAAACTTCGTCGTAGTTTACGTTCATGAAGAGATGGTACAAGAAGGATCCAATCCACGGACTAACGGCGCCGATCAAGTGGCACCAGGACAGAACTTCAACGAGTGATCCTTTCGGACTCCATGGGAGAAGATGCGGCACGGTGACCAACATGTACAGAATTGCGAATCCTGTAAGCACATATGATCGCTCGTACCGGAACGCCTTCGGGCATTTATCGATATTAGAAAAATGATACACCACGAGATCGCGATAATTTTTTAAAAATTAATTATAATTGACGCCTTATTCTTT
Source organism: Cardiocondyla obscurior (assembly GCF_019399895.1). Lineage (NCBI taxonomy): Eukaryota > Metazoa > Arthropoda > Insecta > Hymenoptera > Formicidae > Cardiocondyla > Cardiocondyla obscurior. The sequence continues at coordinate 2,917,994 of NC_091881.1, forward strand.
TATAGATAAACAGGCGTGTAATTTAATAATTAAAGATGTATAAACTTTATATAAGATTTTTCCACTTAGTTAAATTACTGAAAGAATTTTGCTACTTATAAGCAGAATATTTTTTTTAGACGTGTACGTTAATGAGTTTCGCCACATATGCGGATAGTTTGACCTACTAAGATTTTATTTCACGCACACGTGCACCGGTCGATACATGAGATTCATATACAGGATGGTTAACTAGAAACGGAATATTCGAACGATTCTCATAGTTTCCCTTTTGATCGAAGAAAAATAGAGTAAAAGAATAATTTTATATAATTCTTTTATATAATTCTATGAATATTAAAATAATGTGCTATAAGTTTATTAATAATTATTAATAATTCGAACATTTTGTTTGAATTAATTACACAAATAATTCAAATAATTTGTATAACTTCAAGAAAAGGTACTTAATTTTATTTAATATATGAAAAAAATGACAATTTTGGATGTACTTGCATTACCATTTGTTTTATATAATAATGTTATAACGTTTCTGTTTTTCTTATATAATAAATTCATGTTCACGTTTACAGCATATTAAATTTGACTGACATCCAGTTAGAAATTCATCAATGGATCAACCCCAGCGAGAAAGGGATGTCATATGGATTCGTTTTCATCGATCGTTCGTTATCCTGCAATGCGTCTTCGTTGAGACGCCACCGATGTTTTCACGGAAGTTGGCCTTGATACACCTTGACTTTAAAGCCCTTAAGGGAATAATCTACTTTCCCACTTAATCTAATCACGAGGATGACGAATATGCAGGTGATATAACTGGGTATTCTTTGATATATACTTGATCGTGAAAAGTAACGAGAATTAATACTTTGCGATTTAATTTTATTGATTAACTTTATTTTATTTTATTAACATAGCATATATTCTATCAACGTTAAACTCGTCGAAAAGTTTCATAAATTTAAGACATGTTTTACAAGCAAAAATTTTATTATCACAATTTTTTTTCATGTTTCTAGCATCTGATTAAATTGCTATTTAAAGACTTTAAATTTACTTAAATAAAACAAATTTTAGTAAAATTGTTTAACTGAATAAATTTAGAATTAAATCTTTTTTAAGGTATCCAGTTTTGGTAACGATCAATCATGCAGTTTCGGAAAAATTCATCATGCGACATGTAGAAGAGAAAAACCGCAAAATGGAACATCGCTAATACATTTAAAAGTAAAAGAAGGAAATGAGCGAGCGATTTCAATCGAATCACCTTACTTTATCATCGAAAAGGATGCAATCGCTCGGTCTCACCGTGCGTCAGGATGTTGACGGTCTCATTGTGGATGTAGAAAAGGCTACCGAGGCACTGGCGGATGGTCATGAGCGGCCTGTAGCCGGTGTGGATGTGCGGGTTAAATTGAAGATGCAACGGCATCTCGCTCCATCGTCGCAGCAGCTGGACCGGCGTCTCCTCCGGACGCGACGCCTCGGTGCCGCCGGGCATTCCCGCGTTATCCTGACAGCGCGGTCCGTACGTGTCGGTGGCCTCCTGGTGCGGCGAGCCCGACACCGTCGCCGCATGGCCCGGTTGCTCGTCGTCCCGGAACGGCGTCGTGCAACGGCGAACGCACCACCGGGCCCGCTACCTCGGGGAAGAGCAATCCGATCCGGCCGGAGCGGACCAGACGGAGAGTACGAGGTCGCCTCCGAGAGCCGTGCGCGAGCCCTCAACGGCGGCGACGTCGCTACTGCGTCATCGTCCGCGCCGCTGAAACTCCCTTTCGTGCCTTCGTCCGTCTGCCCCCGCAGCAGCCGTCATCCGCACGCGATTCGGCCTCTCCGACGGTCCCGTCGCCACGGCAACCGGCATCGATCCCATCCCTTGGGTGGGTTAGGAGGTAAAGCGACCCCCTCATCGCGCGCGATCTCCCAGCTTGTCGCGGATGTTCTTATTCGAGACCTCTTCCGAGATAATATGCACGATTACTTACGACTTAGATCGGAATTCTCGTTCGTTTTCATTAAACGTTGATCAAAAGAGTCTGAAACAGAGTTCTTCTTGAATAAGAATTTTTTCTGTTTTTTTTTTCTTTTTTTTCTGGTTTTTCGTAGTTTTTTTGTTAATATTTATGAACAATAGTAACGGGGACTCGTTATTTGATTTTAGTAAAATTTTATTATGCCTGATACTTCGTTCATTTTGAAGCACATCGTTGGATTTTAAGTGTTTATAATTGGGAACTTGTAGCTGGCGCGGAACCTGACCATAGATTTTTCACGCGTGACCTATTGACACAAATTCGACGGCCGGGCGTTTTTGAGTTAATTTACTATGCTGGATATCGCGTCTTATCCCCGTCTCTCGTATTATATATTATGCAAAATATACATACTATTTCGAGCTTTATCGACTTGCGTCGATGAACATTGCCTCGTCCTTGTAGTTCAATCACATAAAAACGACTGTGCTGAAAATAAAACAAATCGAAGGAAGACTGCGGAACAACTGCGTCGTTGGCACATGTATATTTTTGGTAACGCTCTATTTTATCTTTCAATAAGGAAGGAAGTCCACCTCGAAGAAGTAAGAAAAGATGGATCAGCTTAATGGCTTTTGAAGAACGAGACTTGATCGGGAGAGAACGGAAGTATTGAATGTCGCATACAATCGTGGACAGATCGATCGTGGCCCTTATTTTATCAATAACTTTGGAAACCTGCATTTAGATACAGAATGCATTTCTTTCGTTCATGCGCAATGGGTAAGTACGATGCTGCCAAATTGGCATGTTCAAGGTAATATTAATTTAAATAATGAATGCTTTGCTCGTAAAACATCCATTTTTATCAATCGAATTTTTTATAGGAAGAAAATCATGATTACAATCGTCCGAAATTTTCTGCGAAACTGCAAAAGTTGATCGTGGCTTGTTTTTTCAAGCGCACGTCAGAGTCGCTCAAAATTCGAAAGGGCGACGGGAAGCTGGACCTCCGTCGGCGAATTCTCGCGGCCGTTGCCGCCGAGGGACACGTTCCGGTCCGCAGATGCTTTCCGATCTGTGAGATCTAGCATTGTTCTATTTCGTCGTAGCGAGAACGCAGCAACGCGGTTTCGGGTACGGCAATCATTCCTCCCCCTCGTTTCCGACGGGCATGAAGACTGTTTCAGGACTTTCGGAGCGACTCTTAAGATGGATACCAAAATTCCCGGCTTTGGCCTTGACCCGACGTCGGAACCGCTGCATCCCACACTCGGGGTGAACGCCGCGACGGCGCAGACGCGTCCCGACGACGGGGTGAATTGTCTGCAACGAGTACTCCTGGTGAGTGTCACGCGCGTGATTATGATGTATGCGAGTGTCGCGCTACGTTCTCTCATCAGGCTATCTCGAAGGGATGTCTGCGGTATGCCCGGCTGCCTAACAACTTGGACCGATTATGCTGGTCGGCCGTGTTTTACCCTAAAGGTAGCTCGCATACATCCGACCACGTTTTCTGGGTTACGACGTCATTCTCGTATCTGACTCTTCTCCTGCGTTTAACCTTCTTTTGCCACTGCTCGTTGAACCGTGGCTAGAAAAGTAATAACGAGTGTCTAATCGAAAATTCAATTATCCCGGATTGCACTTGTAATTTGATTTCCGTCTCATTTATTTCGACGTCATGTTGTTATTCGTTTTCCAGCGCAAGTCCGTATCACGTGGCCGCTCACATGAAACAATGTAGCTAGTACAGAATATCGACGTTCTGTCATCTCAACAAAGATTAATTTTTTTCCGTAATCACGCGTGATTTTTTTTTATCGACTGAACGACACGATAATTTTCTTTCTTTTTTTGTAAATTTACTTGACTGCGGTAGACTAATTATTTAAATTCAATAAAAAATATTTTGCAGTTTTTAATTTTGGTAGAATGTAAAATATAATTATAAGTTTATCATAGTAATATAAAAAATTGCGTGATCTATTCTAAGTTGAATTATTTTTTCAGAACACCTGCAGAGGACTATGGACGATCCCGGAAGGTGCAATTGCGACAACGGCGGCGAACTGCTTTTCCCAAGACCAATTGAAGTATATCTCGTTTGGCGTAGTAACTCAGGTGAGAAAAAAAATACCGTATTACCGTAATAAAACACAATAAGGTAGTTTACGCAGGCCAGTTTTCAGCAACTATGAATAATTATCTTGCAGGTAAGAGAAATAATTTTCTTGTGCAACATTGGCGTGAATGAACATCGTGCTATTTAATTACGACTGCAATTCGTCGGAGATTTTCGAGACGGCTTCTGTAAATCGTGCCAAACTCAATGACCTTTTTCCCGAGTGATTGCTGTTGATTGGCTACACGCTAAAGAAAAAAAAGGAATGATAACGATATAACTCTCGTTCAAACAATGCTCGCGACGTGGTGCCACCTACGAGGGCCATCCAGTCAATTCCTGGCCTGATCTTACTCGTTTTTGTATGGCCTTTGCCGATTCACGTATGCTTAATATTCGTTTCCTACCGAAGTATTCCCGTTAAACCTGGCTCAGGTCGACTATGTTTTGGCACATGATAGAGCGGCTATTCCTGAAAGGTGTTATATGGATAACTGAGAGATATGCTTGGACCAAGGTATGCAAATTTTTTTGCAAAGTTCCTAAGGTGCCTGTCCGTTCATGTGTGTATGTGCGTAAAAGTGTGAGTGTATTGCCCGATTAATCGTAACTTGTTTGCTGAAAATTTTGATAATGCATATCACTTATGAGAGTTATTCTATGTAACTAAATTGTTTTCGAAAGATTCTGATTAAACGAATATTTTTGCGACATGTTTTCTTTAACTTTCGAGTATTGCAACTTTTTTCTAATCATTGCGTATAATCATAATTATCGCTACGACTAGTGTTATCTGTGGTAGATAGCGGACGTTACATAATTCTTTGAATAGAAAGATTTTGTTTGCGTGTTGCTAAAATTTTTCTGTATATATTTGTCGTAATTTTCGCTGACTTTAATTTTATTCAAGAAAGGATAAAAATTATAGTTGCCAATGCACGGTGCAATGTTAAATATTATTTCAGAAAACTAAATGTCGGGCTGTATGGGATAAAAAAATGTGCCAATATCGAAACTTTTACTTCATGACGCTGCGATCGATTAAAATAAGCTGTACAATAGTTGGAGATATAGATAATACTTTTTCTATCAGACCGGAGCTTCCGGTTTTCTGGATTGCTTGATTTCGTGCGCATTCGCGTTGTTTCGTGCGTCACCGGCTAATCGCAGGAGTAGAGAAATCGAGGGAATTCAAAGGAGATAGTTTAATAATATATCGGGCAAAACGATTATGACACTGGGCAAAAGGATTATATAATTCTGATTCACTACGTCGGCAGGTGGACATTATTAATTTATCGCTTAGTCGAATTCTGAACAAAATTACGATGTGATCTTAAAAATTCTACGGGGCGTGAAAACTCCTTCAGTAAAGTCGAGCCTGGGCCGCCCGTCGGTTGCCGAGCGTAGCCGAAGAGGTCTCGCCAATCGCATCGATCCAAAGTGACCAGAGTCCCACGTCTCACGTCGTTGTCGCACGACACTGTTGTACGTCGCGCATTGTCAGTGGATTCTTGGGTCATTCTTGTGTTTAGTGAGTTCTATATCTGGGACCAAGCGAGCCTATTGCCTATCCAACGTAAGTCCGTACTCCATAACGTAACCCGCATCCAGCTCGTGACGTGACTAACCGTAAAACCTGCGTGATACTCGGCTGGGACTTGTGCGTGTATGCTGCATCACGCTTTGGTGCACTCTCTGTAATTCCAACATGGCCGTCGCTGCTTCGGTTCCCCCTTATGGTGTATCATCTGCGCCCTGCTCACGCAAATCTTCCTCGCACGCTCACCCATATCGCTTCATATCATTCGAATTAGACGAGGGGCACGAGCACCGAGGTCCCTCCCCGCCTCCCCGTTCGGTCCCCTTGCCTGCCGTTGACGGGCACTTGAGGATGCCTCCTCGAGGCTTCCGCCTTCCGCGATGCGCCATCATCGATCCTATGACGGTAAAGCCACGCGCGCCTTTATTTTCGTAAAACTAACCCAACGTCTCGCTACCGCCGCCGTGCTCGTTTACCTTCTGCACGCATCATCTCCCTCGGTATCGCGAACGACGGGATTTCCGGTCCGCGTATGTTTCTCATTATGTACGCGTGCAGCTCGAGTCTCGGTGCATATGACGCAATGCGAAGATTGCGCGGCTCTATTTAGAGAAAAGAGCGAGAGAGAGAGAGAGAGAGAGAAAAAAAAAGAGAAAGAGAGAGAGACGGAGACGCCACTCGTCTTCTCTTACTCCCAGGTGTTCCACGCTGACCTCCGTTCTTTTTTCCGTCTCTTCCCCTCCTCTCTTCCGTCTCTCTATCCCCCTTTCCTTCCGCCCTCCTCCCTCTCTCGCGGAGTGGGCTAACTTGTGTCTGTGACGGTCTCACGAATCCGACTGCCCACGTTTTGCAGAATTTTTTGAGCCGATGTCCACGTGGTTGTCGAAAAACAGTGTCATACCGCAAGCGTCGTCCTCACGCTCCTGGATATCGTCAGTCTTCGATTTCATTTGGGATCAAGTGAGCCTGTTCCGCCTGCCGAATGTAAGTATCCTCGCATCGTGTGGCTCCGGCGTAGGATAATCCCGGCCGCTATCTCGTGGCCCTACGCGAGGCCCTTCGCGCTACCTGGCGTCTCGTCGCGTGAACGTCACCCTTTACTCGCGCGGTCCGCGTACGTCGACCTTCGACCGAGCGTGCGCCTCACCTTTCATTTTTCTGCACCTCATTTTCATTTAGCCTTTAATTCGCACGCGTGTCGGCTCCATCTCGTTACGGTGACGGTGTAAGTCCAATTAACATTCTAGATTAACAATAGTAACAATATTCACACTTGTAAATTAACGTGACTCCTTGAACTACTAAAAAAGGTCTGTTAAATAATATATTTATATTAATATTTTATTACTTCTGTTCGAAAAGGCTTAATAATAATTGATTCAATCATTTAATTTTTTTGATACTTTTAAATTGAATTATGTATGCGTCTGATAGATTAATGAAACGTGAAGATTGTTACATTATTTTTTTCTTTATGTCACTTTTTTTTGTACTTGTAATATGGATAATATTTTACAGACATTACGTTATCTAACGCAATTCTTTTTTCCTCGCAGGAGAGAATCGATTATTTTTCTCTCGTGCGGTATACGCTTCTCAAGTTTGCTACATTTAAAATGGAGTGAATGTAAAGCAACTTTAAGAGAGCATAGAAAGTGGTACATTAATAATGTGAGCAGCCTTTACGACAACCGGCAGTATTAAAATCACAACGTGCATCTTGCTTATGCTGTCGTTCGTTTTCCATCCCCGCCTAGCTTGTGCACATTGGCCTCTTTTATGTCGCGCCTTTCCTCGACGAGGAACTGCGATGAAAAGTAGCTAGGAGTAATCTTGAATATTCAACATTTAGATTATCCATTCGCTGGAATCTGTAAAACAGCATCTTTAATACGTTATACGTCTTTGTGCAAAAAGTAATAAGGAATATATATCTCTGTGTAAAATTAATTATTTAAAATTAATTATTATCAGTACATTATTGACACTTTCTGAATTGGCCTATTTAATTTTCGACATTTAAGTATTTGATCTCTTTACTTTTTAGATATTTACTATACAACTTCTTATTATGTATAATAAAAATACAATACTTTGAAATGTAATAATAGCATTACGAGATTTGATATTTTAAAATGTATCGCTATGGAGTTTAAAATATTTCATTTGTGTTGCAGATGCCGCGAAGCAGGAGGCGTCACCGCTCTCGTAGCCACTCGAGAACACGTTCACATTCTGCAGGTTCCCCACAATATGAGCATAAACGCAGACGTATCGATTATGAGAGTCCACAGAGCAAAGGCACTTATAGGTGAGTTAACGGAGTGTATTCTTTCATTATCTTTAGCTTAATGCAACATATTATTTTCTTCATACCCCATTGGACCACCAATATAAATTTTTTTATTAAAAAAATTTTTTTTTTTTTTTCTTTTTTGTATAAGTGTGAAATGTGTAAGTGTAGCTCTCCCCTCGGCATGAGCCTCCGCGTCTCTTAAAGAAAGTTGTATAAAAAAAAGAGGAGAGAGGGAACGAGCGGTCTGCACTGAGTGACCAATGCCGCAGACCATCTCTCCCTCTTTGTTCCCACGTCAGTCTAACCGGCAATAGAGTCGATGTGCATAAAGACTGCATGGCTGTCAGTCGTGATCCGTGCGTTCGAGCTTTAACGAGTCCCACCCAGGACCTGTTCTCGACCCTCGTAGCTCGGGACGGTTTATGATGTGCGTGTGTACTGATGCGAATGCTTGTCGATGACGCTCGTGGTCACCGGAATATAAATTCGCGCCGGACGTGATTCGCGGCGGGATAAAGGGACGTTATTCTCGGGGTATTTTTCAATATTCAATTTTGCATGAAAATTTATCAACGTTTAAAGTATCGTTTTGCTGAGTTTGGGGAAGATAACGAATATTAATAGCGGCCCCGAGTAATCCTGAAAAATGTACCTCGAACACTGGATGTTCAAAGTGCTTCTAAATTGATGGACGTTTCTTTCGTTACTTGTGAAAGATATGAATTAGTGCTAGGAATCACTTTGAATACAAAGGGTCTTGGGAACACTATCAGCACGCTTCCGTTACGCAAGCTTCACAAAGTGCAATAAATCACTATGAGATATTTATTTATAACGCAATTCGCTGCGTAAGCATACACGTTTTGATACGTTGATCTCAATTGACTCTCCAGCAGCACACTATCTTGGCACTTCCATATCTTTTTGCTATTTTAGAATTTAATATATCAATTTTCAAGGTTTTTTTTTTGTTATCTATGCCGTCATTTAAAAAAAAAAGAGCACGAGATAATTTTTTGAAAATAATTAACTACATTATTTGAAGGTTAACGCAGTTGCGTACGAAATAAAAATTTTAATTATTTTTCCGAGATAGTTTTCTTGACTTTTCAAACAAAGATACTTTTGAAATCTGATATCAATTAAGTTCTCTAAGGCAGTCTTGTATTCACATCGTGCTTCATTAAAGATGCCTCTCGGGTGCCACGTGAGTGTGAGTCACGGCGGAATGCGGGCAGGAATTACCAATTAATTAAAACGCTCTTTACACTGCTCTCTTTTAATTTAATTCTGCTGCTTTATGAATGATAGTCTTCTTTTCCCCCGTATTATTTCCTGAGCTTCCAGGGTCGATGCCTGAGCACGATTAAGCTCGACAGTGTCGCGGTAAAGTCTCAAATAGATTAAATAACTTTTTCCGACTTATTCGTTCTTTTATTTGATATGGTAGCTTAAAGTCTCGCGATTGCACGGTTCCGGCAAAATCACAGACGTAAAATCGTCGTACAGAGGATAATCGGGCTATTTGTCTGCAATTTCTTCCGTCGGGATCACTTATTCGTTGAGAGATCACGCGAGCTTCAGCAAGGTCAATGTCAGTCGTTCTCGAGTGGCTTTGATAGCGACTGGAATCATCATCGCGTGCAGGCATAAGTGAAAGAGAAAGGAAGAGTTCCAAGTTAATCTCAACAGCTCCCCTGCGTCGCTGTTCTTTTCCCGTGATCGGCTAATCCTTCGGTAGTTCTGTTTAAAATCAGATTAGTCTATCGTATTCGCGGTGAAAGTGTTTTTCTTCTCTTCGGATTTTCCAAGATTAAAGAAACGCGTTTGAAAGCGATGATTGTGGGTTATCTCTGTTGCGCGTAAGTCTAGCAGTTTTAATATTCGCTATAAAGATTTCCATCTCCACAATTAGGGCATAATCGCACCTACAGCTTTCTAATCGCGAAAGAAGCGTTTGCACGTCATCGAAAAGGAGACAAAAACATCGCACGTGTAATTTTTATTAATCTCCGAAGAGTCGGAAACCGGGCAATTTCATCAGATTATTTTATCGAACATTGAAGTATGTAAGAATCGTTTTATTATATTGTACTGATATAAAATATCAGTAGATAATTTGTGATAGCGATGGTTTTGCTTACAATAAGCGAAGTACTTTACTGATAATGTTTGTCGAAATAGGATTCAGAACATTTATATACGACTGATAAACGCGCGTATTTAATAAACGTTATTATAAACTGTCGACATTGGTTTTAATATAATATTTCCTTAAAAAGTTTTTAAACGATCGAAATCAAGTGCATTATTTTCGTAAAATCGAGTCGAGCGTGACGAGATTTCGTTGAAATCCAGGTTGCAAGACCGACAAGAATTGGGAAGGATGCAAGTCTTACACGTCGACCTCGTTTCCTGGAGAGTAATGCCTGGAAGGTACTGTATCAATAGAATAGAAATGAATTAGTTTTTTGTGTCTGTAATTTTTTGAAGTGTGAAAAGGTAAATTTTATTAAAAATTTATGAGGTTTTATTTATCTATAAAAAAGAAAAAAATTTTTAATAGACGTGGCGATATAATAATTGTGTTGAGATAATGATTCATAATTTATGTTTGCCGATCGTCTCGCATATTAGCATTCAATAGTACCGAAAAGTCTTGCGAATGGAAATCTTTAGAGCAATTTTAACTGTCTGCTGCTAGCAGATTCGAATCAATGCCTGACCGTGAACTCATCATCGCATGGTTGATGCCTCTGGGCGGATAAAAAAAAAAAAAAGTAAAACAATGGTCGTCGGACATGTCACTTGAAACGACTCGTCGAATCCTTCGCATGCTTCGACGACAGTAATCGATTACTAAGCGATATTGTGACAATAGATTCTTCTCTATACGTATTTTCTTGGTATTTATAATTAATAAAAAAGCGTCGTATTATTTTCCGAGCGAGCTTGATAATTTATTAAAGGGAGGCAGGTTAAATAGGTCGTTTCACGATTATCCGCACAGTTAAGGGACTCGTCGCACGTGATGCAATGCAACCTTGATTTTCATTTAATCTCGCTCCAAATCATGTTAAACGTTCGCCTTCTGCGATAATTCAACCCACTTTTTAATCGGCTCGAGTTAAGCATTGCAATATCTCACGAGAACAATCTGCAATTTTATAAGTGTTTTAAAATGATACTCGAGAGTTTTGAGATGTTCGAGGAGAAACTAATGCCTTTCGTTGGATTTCAGCGGAGAACGAGTGCTGCGGTCTCGCCAACATGAGCGGGGTACTAGCCAGGAACGTCGTTATAAGCGTAGCCACCGGCGATCACCCAGCAGCGGAAGACAGCATGGACATCGCGAGCGTGATCGTGATCGTGTTCATTTAGCGCATCCCACGTCGTCTCGTCGAACGCGCCTGCACCGTCACCATAGCTCCTTGTCTCCCAGCCAAGAGCGGCACCGTCATCGATCACCGTCCACCAGGAGTCAGGTGAGTCTGAGGCACCATATGACACACGTACTGGCATCGATTACTTCGCGCTCCTGTTCGTTGTTTTGCTGCGTCGCGTGACACACGACCGCTCTAACAAACAGTCGATCTGATCATGCTTTCAACCTCTAATCTACGAAATCACACACAGCAGATACCCGCCGTACTCTGTCGTATTTGTCAAAAGCATTCTTTGAAAGAAATCTTAACCCGTTTGATAATTGAATGACCGACGTGGAAAATAAATGCGACGATTGTTTTTATTCTCATGGAACGTGTACTCTCTCTCGATAGTTTTTTGAGAATCTCGTGATAGACTTGTATATTCTACATTTGTCTTATACGTAGCGTTTCGTTTTTCTGTAGGCTTATCGATTTTTTATACTTAGTTAATGATGATCGGTATGTGGGAGAGCACGGACGAGTAGGGCACAGAGGGAGAAGAGTTAGTGCGCTGACGCGCTCCACCAAGCGAGAACAGTCTCTGGAGAACCTCGTGGTGCAACAGGCACGTTGGGTGTGTACCCGTAGCGAGAATGCCGATGATTCTTCTTTCTTACTCGACGCCGGCTATTTTTGACCGGCGACTATTTTCGAGGGAGCCTCGTCACGCGGTTTCGCCGCGGTTTTAGTGCGCGTTTGTGCCAGATGGCCAACGCAACATCGCCGCCGTCGTTGTCGTTGTCATCGTCATCGTAGAAGAACGTTACGCCGGCCGGTTCCCCAGGAGCGAACGCGAAAACCGCATTATCGTTTCGTCAAGAAGTACAAATTTAAAAGCGGACTTTTTATTTGATCGCATACCCGAGCGTCAGCGGTACCGACTGCGTCCTCACATAAAGAAACGAACGGCAGCCACTCTTTTGAGTTGAGAAAGTGTATCGACGGTATAACGATCTGATCTACGAAGTTACCTTTGAAAATAGGACGTCGAAGTAGAATCGTGTCGATTACGTTTCATCGACGCTGCAGGAAAAGTCTGGCGGCACGGCTGGCGGCCCAGAATTGTTCAACCTGGATTTAGAAATACGCGCATCTTACAGTTGGCACGATGCGCCCGTGAAACGTAGCGCGAGGTGTAGGTGCCCGGTGAAATATCTTCCGTTTCGCCGTCGGTCGTCAACCTGGAACCTGGAAGCTGGGCCGCCCTCGACGGCGGCGGCGGTGCCTTGGCCGACAGCAATCTGCAGTCGGCCAGGTCGCCGTCGTCCTCGTCCTCTCAGATTCAAGAATGGAATTTGCTGACATCTGGAAACGTACCTTGGTGGCTGCGCCACGACTGGGACGCGTGGCTCCAGCGTAATGTCAAAAAAACCAGGAAACTCGACATGAAACTCGACGTCACTCCCGAAACTAACGATACATCGACTTCCGAGGTAGCGTCGAGACCTTCGTATAGCCCCACGATATTCGGTGTTAATTACTTGCTCGAGTATGTATATGTGATTTTTGTTGTATGCGCGCGTTTATACCCGCATTTCCGCGACCATATGCTTGCAGGCTTGAAATATACTCCAGTTCGCTTCCTGTATGTTAGACTCGAAAAGTTCTCCGCTATAATTTCTGTAATCTCTTTACTAAAAATTTGTTTAATGATAAAAAATTAATTGCATTAAAAAAAAAAATTACGTTGCACGAGATGTGTTCGAAGAATCTTTTTCTCCACTTAAAAAGCCGATGTATAAAATCCGCGTGTCCATTTCTGTTGGCCATCCGCCACGCAGCAATGGCGATGACATCGCGAGAGCTTGCCGAGTTGATTAGTAGTCGGGACTTTAATATTTAAGTACGGTTGGGTTTTCCGTATAACATAACGATCGTGGCGCACGCGTTTCAGGCCACCGGTTTATATTTGGCGTAGCCCGCGTTCTCGACGACGACGACGACGGCGCAGCTTGGAGAACGAGGAGCGTGTGCTCCAGCACGGCGCCCACTTCCCTTCCTCTTCGTCTTCTTCGTTTTTAACCGAACATTATGGTCTAACCTTGGTCAATATTAGTAGATAGCGGAAGAAGCACGCGTAACTCTTCGCTGCCCGAGTAACTGCGGTCTCTCCCTGTCGTAACGCGAACGATTTGGCGGAAGCAATTTTTTTTTTTTTTTTTACGGTGGCACAAAATTTGATCCGTCAAGCGAGACATTTATAGCGATGATCCGTATCAATTATGATTCTATTTCTGTTTTACATTCGTGATCGGCGTGAGCATTGTAGTATTTGGCCTCATTTTTCGAATTGCTTGCGTAACGCTCGCACTTACCTAATAGAAAAACACTCGATCTCTATTCGGTTCTATAATTGACAATATTTAATTCGTCAGCGTTTCCCTTCGCTCGTAGAAAATGTGTGTGCGTGTCTGTATTTTTAAATGGTCCGATTTCTCTAACTCGAGCCAAATTAATCAATCGCTTCTCGCCAGAAGATATTTCGGAGATGATTCTGAAACCGATGCGGCAGCCTTATCCGTGGGCGAACGGTCTGCGCGAACAAACTGCGTATTTTGTAAACCGCGTGTATTTATACCGATACGCGAATTGGAAATCTACGACGGCAGAGCGATATCTTCGACACCGTAACCTTGATGACAATCTTATTTAAAAAAACAGGCGGATTTTCTTTTACAATTTTTTGTGATTTTAAATTAAAATTTTTTTCCGTACTACGTACCGTTTTACCGCAAAAAAAAAAAAAATAAACGACTCCTCTCAAGCCCTTATGCCGTTAATCATTCTTTCGCTCTCTCAACAAGTCAAATTATCCAATCTTAATCAAAGATCTTTTTGTTCGAACTCGTTATACTTCCAATGTTCTTTGCTCTCGTTCTCTATAATATTTCGAAAGAAATTGCTTACTTCATCTCACGTTTATTTATCAGCTAAAAAAAAAAAAAAAATGTAATTGCTACCGAGTGATCATTAGAACGTGCAAATGACATGCAAAAACTGAATTTCAATGTTTCACTGATTACTGCCGTGAGGAGGAGAAACGGCTAATGTCCACGGTGGTGTTCACTCTTCAGTTCTCCACGTGTTTTATCACGACACGTGGACGCAAGAATCGCGAGTTTCGCACGTACATTTCTTTTCACTGCACCGGATGCACGGTCATTGTTATGCACAAATCTGAATAACGCGCGCACGTCGAGTATGTTTCGAATAAATGTTCTGAATAAATGTTCCGAGACAATTTACGTAATATCCCCCGCGGATTCCTGGCCCCCTCGTCATCTTCGCTTTCCACCTGCGCTTTTCTTCGTCTTCTTCCAATTCCATTCGCCTCTCTTTCTCTCTCCCTCTCCTCGTTACCTCGCAATCGTTCGCTCTCGCGAGAGGTGGACGAATCGTTCTCGTCGGAGCGGGCACACCACCGCTCCTTGATATTTTTAGTACGACGAGAGAGTATTTGGCGGGGCGCACCGAGTTCGTCTTCTCCTCCTCGTTGTTGTCGTCGTCGTCGTCGTCGTTGCCACCGCTACCGTTGCCGTCTTCATCTGCGCGAACGGTTGAATAACTTCGTCCCTTTAATTGTCACAGTTACACCTTGGTGTTTTTGTTTCGCCGGCGTTTTTACTTTCGCGACCGACACGCTTTTTGCGCCTCTACATAGTGATGTGCCTACGTAGGACTGTTTCGCCGATCTCAGTGTCTTTGTACTCACTTCGCGATCACATTTTTCGCTGCTCCGCGCGAACGGCTTGACCGTTACAGCTCGAGCATGTCTCGTTGAGGTCGCCTGGCAAGGTCTCGTTTGTCGAATCGAAGGGTTTCGAGTTAACGTCGGCCTTGGTTCACGCTAAATGTTCATATTCGCTTCACGCGACGGCATGTCGACCTCCCGGCAGGGTTCGGTCGCTCAACGGGGTCGTCTCGCGCGCTCGTCCACCACGACCAGCGTGACGCAGATGCTGAGCGATTCGTGCACGAGTCTCCTCCAGAAGTTGACCACGAGGGTGCGGGGAACGTCCGCGCTTAACGACCGCGGCGTCGGCGCCACGGCCACCAGGCGGTCGTCCATCGGCCGGTTGGGTAACACACGTAGCCTTTTAGAAGACAAGTACAGCGCGATCTTGGACAAGTGTTCCGGCAAGAAGCACGCCGACGACTCGGAGCAGCGAGACGGACGCGGCTATTCGTGGCGGCAGGAACGCGATCACAGCTATTATCGCCGGGACGACAGTCCGTTCGTGCGTGACGATAAGACTCTCGAGCCTTCAATGACGCGCACCATCATCAAGAGTCCCACCAGCGTGCTTCTCAGCGAGAAGGCTTATCCTTACGTGAGCTCCGCAGCAAGCAGAGAGCCCAGGCGCGAGAAAACACCTGTCTACAATCGCACCTCTCGCCATACTCTGCTCAATTCGGAGGCCTATCGTCGCTACGGCAGACACAAGTCTGGACACGCGGAAACGCGTAATCGGAAAGTGAGACCGCATCGAAATGGCAAGAGCGAGCAGCTGGAAGCGACGTCCTTGAGATTGTCGCGACCAGTTAAAGTTGAATCGTTTGCGGCTGGCAAAGAGATCACGGTCGATCCGGACAAAACGCCGGTTGCCAATAGTAACACGGAGGGCTTCGGTGACGTTGTTTCAACTGCTATTACGCGTAACACCGGGTACGAAGCGCTAACAGAGAGCGTAGACCCGACGATTTCAGACCGAGCAGCCAAGCGAAAGGAGATACAGAGTCTGATCCTGAAATACGCCGCCATGGAGGACACCTACAGTCAGTTAGCAGCCGGTGGACAGACAAATGCGCGTCCCAGCACCACGGAACTCATCGCCAGCAAGTACAGGAAGAGCGCTCACCATAACAGTCAAAAAGACGAAGCATTCAAGGGTGCAACCGCGCCGGATAGCACAAGTGCGATTAGCGAGATGGACACGATTCGCGACACGATCGTAAGTTGTCGAGCCACGGATAGCCCGATCCCCACGGATTGCGCGATTATCCACGAAAGTGGAGTCGTTTTAAGCAGAGCATGTCGTTGTCTTGTCTCCCTCACACTCAGTGTGTCCATTTTTCATTGCGTGTATATGTGCAAGCGTGAAATTAAATTCCTTACCACCTTAGCACTCCCTAGTTTCACGCTAATTGATTCTACTCCGTGTGTTTGTCGCAAAATCTTATTAATTCCATTGTTACTTCTCCGATAATATTAAGCGCTGCACGTTCACCAACGTTTGCCGTGAAAGTACCACGAAGAAACACTGCTCTGTCGATTTACCTCGTTATTTCCGAGTGTTGTGGCACTTGACGTTTTCTCCCGTTTTCAATTCGGGGCCTGAGAGTAACACGTTCCATGTACAAACTGTGGAGATCGGTAACGCTTATCGTGACCGCCTTACGCTGTTATGTGAGTGTAAGTAAACTGCGTTATGATTCAATTATCTGACTATCTAAGCTGGTAAAAACTCATTTTACGTGACAGCTGAATATTTAAAATTAATATGTTCGAAAGTGAGCTAAGATTCGAATTTCTTTCTCATCGGGAATACACGCTTGTTTATCACTTTTTATTAACGTACCGGGAATACGAAAAAACGAGAGAGTACGCGGCCTCTGCTTCTCCTCTTTCCGTTCGATGGCTTCGTAGTAATGTCTAGCGATCGACGATACGAGCAATTCGACAGCTCAGTCCGCGTGTCGTATTCTCACGATAAGGATCAAACCTCCTCCCGATTGTGTCGCGACAATTGAGAATCGCGCCCCATGAGGATCGAGAGATTTACGTCTGTCGATCGTCGTGGAGCGGCGGTTTACGCGAAACACGTAAGTACCCTTGACGAGTCTATCAAGCAATTAACAATTTAATTAAACTGCCTCTCCGTGTTAGATGAAAGATATATTACGAGCACTTCGAAGAAACGCATATATAAATTTCTTTTCTTTTGTTTTTTTCCTGCCTTTTTTTTTTTTTTTTAAGTATCTGATCTTTGGCATTCGGGTACATCGGAATAATTAAATTAACATTTTATTTGCAAAACGGCCGTTAGTTAAATGTAATACATATAAGAATATTATTCATCTGTATATATGTTGTCATTTAAATCATTGCCATATATTTTGCCGCGATTATGCGTAAGGCACACGATTCTCTCTCTGCTTTTCTCTGTCTGTCTACGTTAGAACGTGCATTTGTAGCTATTCAATATTACACGAAGTGCTCTGGCCCGTAGCGACAATTGCGCGCCTTGAGCTCGTCTTCAAGGCGCGCATGTACCAGATCTAACACGAATACATATTATATATATTAACGAATTAACGAGTAATTAGGCGTACCAAATAAAGAAAAAAAAGAAACCGCAAACCGGATAACTAATTAAAATAAAAGAACGGCCGCCGTACGGGAAAAAAAAAGTAACGAAAAATAATTCCATAGACATAAGAGAAAATCGTAAAGATTAATGAAAAAGAAAAAGAATAGGCATTACGTGCCGATGGTAAATTCGTAACCGCAACTTTCTGACTTGGCAAACCATTTTGCCCTCTCCCCTTTCTCTCTGATTGTTGGGTTACCATCTCCGTTGTAATGGAATGGAATGGAAATGGATATGGCACACACGGATTGGTCACAACTATGGTCGACCGGGCGCTCTCGGATCGGGTGGCGTCTCTCTCTCTCTCTCGATGACGGTGACGATGTAATCCTACCTTCCTACCCCCACCAACACACTCGTACGTTCGTCCCGTGCTTACACACGTCCTCCGCCGCGTGTTACACGGGTCTTCGCCGACTCGCGGTGGTGGTGGCGACGGGTGGTGGACGGCACGGTGTGCGACGATCGGTTGATGATCTGCGACGGCCTGGATACCGCATGGACCTCCTTCGATGCCTGGAACCACGTGGACACGGCGGACGGTGACTCCTTCATCCGGCTCGACGACGCTTCCACGGCCCTGGATGCGTGGCACCTACGTCTGGCATGACACCTTCACCACCACGGTTACCGAACCGGACCGACGCGAACACGGAATACTGAACACGGCGGGTCCGCGGTCTGCGATTGGGTCCAATACCGATTCCGCCGGCCTGAATAGAGCCCACGACCGCCCTCCTTCGAGGACGACGAAGACGGCCACCTTATATACCAATCCGGCGACATCCTGGCAAATAGATGTTCGTGATCATGTGAATACACTCATTGTAGTAGATATAAGCAAGCCTCAGGTCGATTAACTGATCGGTTATCTACGGTATCTGCCCATACTCTTTGTCTCTCTTCTTTCTCTCTTTTCTTTCTCTTTTTCTTCCTCTCTGTCTCTGGCTCTCTTTCTCTCTCTCTTTCTCTTTCTTTTTTTCTCTCTATTTTTCTCTATTTCTTTATTTCACTTTTTCTTTCTATCTTTCTCTTTCTCTCTTTTCAATTTATACTTTTTTTTTTTCTTTTACATTTTCTTTCTCTCTTTCACTTCTCGCTTAAACTATAGGTATTAAATACGAAACCATACTTACACTGCAGAACAAGAATAATAATTCACGCGTTAATCACGTTGATGCATCGACGTTCTCGCCGAACGTCGCCGTTCATCATATACATACGCGTATATTACATGAAGATATGTTGTATGCGTCTATATTATGCAACCACTTGCTCGTACACACATTTGTGCGTACACACATTAGCGCGATTCTCTGTCTAGATCGAAAATTCTCCCCTGCCGATCTTACCGGACACTTGTGTCGCGCGCTAACTCGGGATTCGCGAAAAAAAAAAATATTAATAATAATTTTTCTCTGCCTGTCTGCTTATGTACGATTTATCTCGGAAAGATAAGCAACGGCATTTAAATGTATATACATATATTTAGTAATCACATGTCGTCAGCACGTAGGAGACTCGTCGACTCGACGACGACGACGACAGTTATCGGGAAGCCGGCGCAAAAGGACCTCACGCGAATATCATCAAGGGCGAGGACAGCTCGACGGAGACAGAGAGCTCGGAGGAAAAGATCAGGGACGAGAAGAGAGAAAGACCGACGGGCCTTCCTCTCGTTTGCGCTATCTTCTCGATACGTCGTCCTCCTCGGGACGACGCGCACCTCGGTCCTGACACTCGCGCGCGCGAGGACGATCAAGCATTTACTCTCGCCGTTGCCTTCGTTTCGTTTCCGTTTCGTTTTGCATCAGTCACACTTACTTTGCTCCGCGCGAAGAACGAGGGACGGGCAAGATCCCGCCGTGTAGCCGACAGTAAATGCCCACGTCCCGCGTGTTTAAAACGGTCAGAAGCTGCTTGTCTTACGGCCTTTAGAAGAGCAGCGATCCCTCCGCGCGATCGATATGTCATTTAAACTGTACGATACCGTTTTTCTTTTCGTTTTTTTTTCTTTTTTTGTTAATTTTTTTTTTCTTTTTTTCTATCGTTATCTTGTTCACCGTGAACCGCGCGTGTACGATAACGCACGACCGGCCGAACGCCCACACGGAAGAGTCTCGCCCGCGTTTCCTCGCGGTCCCTATTTTTTTTCGTTCGAGTACAATGGCTCCCCTTGAACGACAGAGGAGCGAACTTCTTTCTCCCTTGTTGAAAAAGCCACGAGACTTTCGAAGCTGCGATACGGTCCCGTCCGAGTTGGAGAACGCAGGCGAGCACTCCCTCCTTCCGTGGGCCGCGAGGCTCATATCGGCTAAGTATTTACCTTTACTTTTGCATTGCAGATAAAGTACTGGCCACCCTAGGAGAGGGTACTTTTGGAAAAGTTGTCAAGGTTAAGGACTTGCAAATGTAAGTGCCAGCTCACATAAATACATAGGTAACATATTTCGTGTCTCGCACTATCTCCGCCACTATCTACTCTTGCATCTCTCTCCCCTTTCAAGTTTTCCCGTCTAATTGTTTCTATTTATCGCTTTTCGCGGTCGCGCGCTCGCAATCCGCTTTGGACCGCTTGGTTCCTCTCGCGCGTCATCGTCGATTCGCGCGCCGAGGAAAATCTTATGCGCGCCGTTGCGCGACCGACGTCCCGCGAGCAGAAATAGCCATCCGGCACTGTCACAAAATGACGCGCGAGTAGTCGCAATAATAGGATGGCCTTGCACTTTGTTTTACGGGCCGAGCGCTCGCGACGGCCACGAATTATATCTCTTTAGCGGAATACGAAGTTACGGCGAACGACCGCGTGAAAAACGTTCTCCATGCGCGGCTTTCCGTTCCTCGCAAGGGACACAAGATTTGACCTGACGAGAAACTCACTCAACAGTAGATATCATAATCGATGCTATGAACATTCTAGGGATCACGTAATGGCATTGAAGATTATTAAGAACGTGGAGAAGTACAGGGAGGCCGCAAAGCTGGAGATAAATGCTCTTGAAAAGATCGCTCTCAAGGATCCGGAGGGCCAGCAGTTAGTATTCAATAATTGTTTCATTTAAATTGAGAATCTTATGCAACGACAACTAACTATCAATTATTTCGTTTCAGTTTATGCGTAAAGATGCTTGATTGGTTTAATTATCATGGGCACATGTGCATCGCATTCGAAATGCTCGGCCTGAGCGTTTTCGATTTTCTGGTGAGTGTCAAGACATACTTCGGGCGAGTTTGACTATCAGATTTAAAATAATAACTAAATTATTTTTGCAGAGGGATAACAGTTATCAGCCGTATCCATTGGAACACGTGAGGCATATGGGCTATCAGCTTTGTTACGCCGTAAAATTCTTACATGATAATAAACTGACTCATACAGATCTTAAACCAGAGAACATCTTATTCGTTGACTCGGACTACGACAACACGTATAACAATAGAAAGGTATGCATATATCATTATTTTATATTTATTTGTCGAATTTCGATTCGGCATAAAGTGGGCTTCTTCTTTAAACTGTTTTAAAAAGGGTTTTCTTTTCAAGCGGAGGGATATGAGACGCGTGAAGCGGACCGACATCAGACTTATCGACTTTGGCAGCGCTACGTTTGACCACGAACATCACAGTACGATCGTTAGCACAAGACACTATAGAGCACCCGAAGTAATTTTAGGTAAGCGCCTATCTTAATATACCTTTTTGGTTACATGTACATTTATTGCTATCGCAAAATTTAATTCACATGTAATCTTGTATTATATATTTTTTTTCTGTATATAGAATTAGGCTGGTCTCAACCCTGCGACGTTTGGTCTATTGGATGCATTTTATTTGAGTTATACCTGGGCATCACTTTATTTCAAACACATGATAATCGCGAACACCTGGCGATGATGGAACGCATACTTGGCACGATACCACATCGTATGGCTCGCAAAACTAAGACCAAGTACTTTTACCACGGTAAACTGGATTGGGACGACAAAAGTTCGGCTGGTAGATATGTACGAGAAAATTGCAAGCTACTACATGTTAGTATTTTTACTTGATTGCAGTTTTTATATTAAATTAGTTATGTAAAGTAACATGTATTTTTATGTCTGTGCAGCGTTATATGTTATCCGATGATGAGGATCATCGTCAACTATTCGATCTTGTCCAGAGAATGTTGGAGTATGAACCCTCGCAACGCATTACTTTGAAGGATGCTTTAACTCATCCATTTTTCGATTCTTTACCAGCAGCCCAGAGATTGCCCGATCCGCGAGCAGCTGGCGATTCTCAGCAATCTCACGAACGATCACATTCTCTCTCTCGATGAAGCTAGGAAAGGGACCGACCTCCATACTGGACAGACACTCCACTTTCAACGATACTACTGCCCTACGTCTTTGTTCTTATATCGTTAGCTGTCATGAAAACATGTCTATTTCGTAACTTTGAAACCCGATGATGTGACGAGATATTACGCATATATTGATATTTGAAAAATAATGCGTGCTTGTGTGTATAAAATACCGATCATTAAAATCTTTTTTTTTTTTTTTTTTGTTTTAAATCTTTACTTGATTTAATTTGAAATTATATGTAGGAACTATACGTAGAAAAGGCAGTAGTATGATAGTGTCGTGGAACTTGACAACTTTGAATATGTTGAACGACGAACAATCGTAATATTACAATCGTTGGTAGTTCGCATCTACGTTTGTATCGTAATTTTCGATGACAGATGCGACTTCTCGGGTATATTATGAAACGGCGACGCGAAGTCACTGTTACTGGCGCACATAGCCCAGTGTGTCTGCTCAGTGTAGCGTAACAGAGTCCCACAATTATAAGAAAATTTTTTAAACGCTCTTCTGTACATTTTTGTCTCTTAAATTTATGACCATGTTACTGTATAATATAAACAAGTTTGGAGTAAAAATCACTTTCGAGGTCCGCAGTTTACACTTTTAAATTGATGACCACGAACGTGTTCTCACGCGTAGAACTATCGTAAATTTTTTTCACTTAGTCTGATTTACATACTAAACTAATGGTCAAGTGGAAGATAGTTTTACGCGTACGCATCGATAAAACAGAAATCGAGAAAGAGCGAGTGAGAAATAGAATGTGTGAATAACGATCACGAATTCATTGTTGTGAATTATATACATCTTGAAACGTAAGAATACATAATTGTCTTAGAAAATATTGTCTCTACACTTTCTTTCATGTTTGATGTACTGGTGTATTGTATGTTTGGAAAAAGAAAATTTGCGCAACTCCACAATATCCTTGCCGATTTAGCACAGTTTTTAAATTCTTGGTCTAATTAAACAGAACATTTTTCGATTTTATGTTAGTCTCGTCAAAATTCAATTTTATTATTGATATGTATCGTATATATATGTATCTACACGTGTGTATACATATATATCGGAAAATAATATACCGAACTTAAACCAATTAATTTCTTTATGTCACGGACATTTTTAATTTACTCAACTATATCATCAGTAAGTTTCGCTTGATCTTAGTTATACTTCTACAAAATACAAAATATTATATAGTTCGTCAAATGATTGGAGATGTCTACTTCTGCAAAGAAAAACGATATTTCAAATAGCAATAAATACATTTCCTTTAAACTAGCTAATCGATATTTATTTATTCTAATCTGGTCACAAAATAATTCTTACGTTAAACTCATACTTTTTATTTCCAAGTAATATCATGTTTTTAAAAATTCATTCCTGTGAATTTTAATATTTTTATATTGTAGATTGGTCACACTTGCACATACGCGGTGCTAAGAAATGAAATTGAGCCCGATCAACAGGCTATAGAAAAACGAGGAAAGTTTATTTCCTGAAGAATTTCTTTCAATATTTATGTATGTTCATCTTCCGTAGGTCTGATATTATGCGTAAAATTAAGACATTGTCAAATTAATAGAAATATTACAATCTCGGCCACGGATAAGTTGGTGGTATAGATGATTTGTAATTCGAATCGTATAGTTGCGCCTTAATAAAACTCTCGTAATCTGTAGGCTCGGGATAGACAGTCGCTAAACCTATAAATAAAAAATATATATGAATAATTCGTAGTAAATAGGCTAATTTAAAATATGTTCTTGAAATATCGTACTGTTGACTTAATTTGGGGACAAAATTTGTGCAAAATTTTCTCCAATGCCATTTTTCACAACACTTATACTCACAATTATCGTAAGCGTATTTCATGATCGCACATGCTATACTCAACGAGCATTTCTGGATGTCGGCCAGCGGCGGATAAAGATTCCCACTGTCCAGATCGGCTTGCGTTACTAAGTTAGCGAGATCCGTTGCGGCAATAAGGAAAGTCTCCTCGGGAATTGTGCGCATACCGGCGCATATCGCGGCCAATGCAATTCCAGGGAATATATAACTGTTATTACCCTGACCAGGATGATGAGTCTTATTGTTATATGTCACTGGTGCGAAAGGCGAGCCGCTCGCGAACAGACATCTTCCCTGCACAAGTCGAACGATAATTCATTAAATTAATTAACTAGTAAAATTTCATATTTCTAGACATTCATGTTTCGATGAAAATCAAAAAGTTCTCTGAGACTGTTTTTTTTTCTTTTCTAAACGAATATACGATTAACTTCTTACGTCTGTAGCAGTGTATGCCTCCTCGGCGGTGCATTCCGCCTTGCTTGTTGGATTGCTTAGAGCGAAAATAACGGGTTTCTCATTGTTACGTGCCATTTCCTTCAGTATTTCTGTTGTAAAGGCACCTTTAATAGCAGCTGCGCCGATGATAACCGACGGTTTGGCAGTCTTAACGACGTCCAACAGAGTATCGATCGGCTCGTTTTCGCGAGCAAAATGCAACTTATGCTCCGTTATGCCGCCTTTTGGACGATTTTTTACTATCAGTCCCTTCGAATCCACCATCCAGATTTTACTCTTTGCTTCTTCTTCGCTTACTCCTTCTTTTTGCATTGCCATCACGCACAACGCCGCGATTCCTAATGACGCCTGCAAATGATTAACGAGCGTGTATATATTATTTCTCGCTCGCATTGCGCGGCGAAAGAACGACTTGATTGCCGATTAATTAAATGTTTTCACAGTTACCTCTCCGGCGCCCTGAAACACGATTGTGTTTTCCGAGAGCTTTGTCTCGGTAACGCGAAGAGATGCCAGTAGCCCAGCAACAGCGACAGAAGCGGTGCCTTGAATATCGTCGTTAAAAGTGCAGTAGCTATTGCGGTATTTCTGTAGTAATCTGAACGCGTTGTAATTTCCAAAATCTTCGAACTGAATCAACGTATTTGGGCCGTATCGCTTCACGACGGCCTGCATGAACTCCTCTATGAAGTCGTCGTAGTCTTCTCCGGTTACGCGTTTGTGCCTGTGACCGATGTACAGAGGATCGTCCAGCAAAGACTGCAAAAACGATATAACAGCATTGTTAAATATATAACAGTTTTCTTTATATTCATTTTCGTTTAGCGCGACGTAGCAGAAGAATCACCGGAGGCGTTATTCGTCGCGGATTTTAATGCGTAATCGGTGTACCTGAGTATTGGTGCCGACGTCTAAGGTAATAGGCAAACACTGGTGGGGCTTGATACCAGCTAGCGCGGTGTACAGAGACAGTTTGCCTATGGGAATTCCCATGCCCTGGGCACCCAGGTCACCCAGTCCCAGTATCCTCTCGCCATCCGTGACGACGATCGCCCGCACGTCGTGTTCGGGCCAATTTTTCAAGACGTTGTACACGTGGCCCTTGTCGTGTATGCTTATGAAAAGGCCGCGCGGCCTACGATAAACCAGACCGAATTTCTGACACGCTAGACCCACGGTTGGCGTGTAGACCAGCGGCATCAATTTACCTACGTCTTCCGCCAACAAACGGTAGAAAAGCTTCTCGTTTCTATCCTAAGGAACAAGATTCTAATGTGAGAATCAATGCGTAGAGAGAAGCGGGGCGTGCAGGCCGCCGAATATAGCGTTTTCCCGATCAAAGCGAACGGCGATTACCGCCGTGTTCGTGTACCAGTAGGCCTACGAGATATATGTATTTCGAGAGATCGTCTGTGTAACGTTCCAGATTAAGGCGGCAGAGTTCTAACTGTTCTTCTTGTGTTTTTACGGCTGCCGGTAGGAGACCGTGTATACCCAGCGTCTGCCTTTCTTCAATGGTGAACGCCATACCCTGAAACATACGATAAGATTAACACACTGTTCAACACACATTATTTTTAAATAAATCAATTTTTTTCCATCTCTTTTACAAATCGAGTAGTGTCAGGAAATAATTCTGAGATTTTAATTTATTTACTTGAAATGCCTCACAAGTTTGTCGATTCGAGGCACTTTCGCGAGAAACGTTGCACGCTACCGCTTTTTCATGACACTGCAAATCTTTTTCTTGCTGCATGGCATTGGAAAAATTTAATCGATGAGTCAGTACAGCGCTCGACTCTGACCTTCAATTAAAAAGACTGATATTGTAAGTACTAACCGCGCAATAAATTAGCATTAGCGAGTGTACGTGAAAGGTGATCAACTAATCGTTGTTCCACTTCGATTGTTGCAATTAGCGTTGACTAATGCGCTACGAATATTACGCCCGGCGATCGTGATTGCGATGTGTAACGAGACTTACCCTCGGGACTTGTGTTCTCCACATTCACTCAAGGATAATGACGCGGTGACATAATAATGCCCGCAGCAATTATACTTAATTGAACGTTGTATACACGATATTAAATAAGAAAAAAAATTAAAAAAAAATTAAAAAGTAAAAGAAAAAAATAAAAGTGTCTCTTCAAATAGTTTAATCTAAATTATTCCCTTGGTCAAGTTTAACTTCCCCTTAGAATATCTTAAACACTTTTAATGATAAACCGCATGACTTTAAAATAGAACAATTTGTCGACACGTTAATTATAGATATAAATATATTAGCGGTGATGTAATTGCATCTTGCAGGGACATTGCCAGTGCTATTTTTTTTCTTTCTTTTTTTTTTCTTTCAAAGCGAATGATGAGCCAGATAATCCTTGAACTATCATGCGGGCTATTGTCAAGGCATTGTACAATTATTCCGTCATTAAAATTTAACGGAGCTCCAAGCTCGTACTTTGAACACGAAAAGTCATTAATAAAGACCGAACACGATATCGCCTGTATTAATTCTGTTAATAATGCATCATGTTGTTGCAACGATTTTCAAGCGTTCGCGAAGAATAAATAATTATCTTCTTGTCTCGCTGCGCGATAATTTCGCTTCTTCCGGAATAAATTCCGCTATGTAAAATCGCGCAGCGTGTTCTAATTAATCAAGCGTCAGCATTGAAAGAGCAATAAATTATTTACGAGGCGGCTTGTTATCCGCCGGCTTATCTCGACTGCGGTTGATGAACCGCATTCGATTTTCCTTCAAACACCGAAAAAAAAAAAAAAGCAGCGTCTAATTCTTGTATATTATTCTTTCAGAGTGGTTAATCAAAACCATGCAGTCTTAAAGTTAAAAAACTTGATACGCTGCATGGAAAATCTCGAAAAGCATATTCGTTTTTATATAAATTATACAAAAATGTATGTGAAAAAAATTGGTGAACACGAATCGCTCGACGGGTGGATCTCCGCTTTCACGCCATGCAAATTTCGTTTCTAAAAGATAAAGTGTTGCGAGCTTCGCGCGACTTTTATTTTTACATGTTAATTTTCGATAACAACGCATTGTTATATTGTATCGTCACGGTATGTAAATGCTGCATGATAACATATCTATTGGTTTAATATCTGCTCTTACGTAAGATGCCACCCGACGATAAGACGATAGACGGTGTTTTTATACGAGAACACTTGACAAATTTCAATTTAGTGCACTGCGCGACAATACGTGACGCTTTCGTTGACTCCCGAATCAATTTCCATTCCCTAATGAATTTACGATAAAGCATGTTTATGTCGGGGCTTTATCAGCTTACGAAAGATGACTCTTCGTCGAAATGAACGAGGCTGGTCAGACCGCGGTGAACTCTAATTGAATTAAATTGAATAGACAGGTCAGCGCTCGAGTGGAGTACTTTTCCATTAAGCTCGGTTACTCGACGAGCACCCTAAAATAGTAACCAAGTCTAGAGAGAGAGAGAGTCTTATCAGTAAAAATTCTATTTATACTTCTTCGC
This sequence comes from Cardiocondyla obscurior, assembly GCF_019399895.1. Lineage (NCBI taxonomy): Eukaryota > Metazoa > Arthropoda > Insecta > Hymenoptera > Formicidae > Cardiocondyla > Cardiocondyla obscurior. The sequence continues at coordinate 2,945,917 of NC_091881.1, forward strand.
CTTATCTTCGATTCTAATGATATTAGAACACGGAAGCAGCAGAAACTGGCGTGGGCTTAATTTTTATTTAGAACGCGAGACTAATAAGACAAAAACGTAATTATTATTCGGTTTCAAAATCTTTCAAGGGAAAGTTCTCGGACTGCGTCAGCGGAAGAAAGTAAAGTTCGGCGGGATTTGTAAAAGAGAAGAAAGAAGAAAAAAAGAGAGAACAAAAAAGAAAGTCTAAGGCGTCTGAACGTAATGAGATCGACGAGGTCGCGAGGTAAAAAACGAGTACCCTTCCATCCAGAGCGAGCAGTGCCTCAGGAATGCACGTCGTACGGTTATGATCCGGGACGAGGTTCCACCAATCGGTCTCCATTATCTCGTCGCACTATCACTGACCGATACTCTTCCCGCGGGACTCCCGCGTCCCATGACAAACAACCGACCGTGGAAACGGTTGCCGGGGTTCTTGACTCTCGCGGCGGCGACCCTTCGGCACCGTGCACGGATCGATAGGCAGCCCTAATCCTGAATTCTTGAATATAAAGCGACTTCGTGACCTACCGCAAGTATTACGTGCGCTCGCTACGCGAAATGCAAAACGACCGCTCGTCGCGGCGCTTGGAAATTTCACGGGAATAAAGGCACTACTCGCGCAGAGAGATTTCTATTATACTCTTTAATACGTTTATTCTGCTCGAGTTTCCGGCTAAAGGACGTCGCGTAACCGCGGCGTTGAATAAAATTGTTAAATTAAAAAAGAAGAAAAAGAAAAAAAAATAAAGAAAGCGTTCTAGAATCCGGTGGACGCAAGACAAATGCTTTTTAGGAGAACGAAGCCGAGACATTCTCTGGGACTTTCGAGGATAAATAAAATTTTTTTTACATTCCGGGGTAACTTTTTGTAAAAGAGATTTAAACGTTGTGTATATTTTTAAGCAGATTACGAGGCTCTCTTTCTTTTTATCTCGCAGCGGGTGAAATTGAATTAAAGAGGAGATAAAACTTCTACGGCGATTATCGAAGGAGCTCGATCGCGGAGATTCGAGGGCCGTGTCAATCTTTGAAGTAGACGGCTGGATAAATCGAGTACAGAGATTGCGCAAGCGTTAAAAGCAATTACCGCGTGGAGTTTCGCGGAGTCATTCTTGCACTCCGCTCGCGTTGTAATTCGGGTCGAGCTGCAATACGTTTTGCACCACGTGTAATTCTCGTACGCGACAAAACGAGCTGCGAAATCCGGCGAGCGAGTTGTCAGATCCGTCGATCAACGTAATCGATAACCGGGCCGATCAGCTTATCAGGTAACAACGCGTGATTGGCAAAGTTGCCGCGTTGTAATCAGCGTTAAATTAATTTAATTAAAACCCCTCGACCGGAGTGTCTTCGCTTTCTTAATTCTTTCGCGGCGGAGAAGCCTTCGGGACCGTCTGCGCCGCCGTCCTCGATCGTTCACGCTTCTTCGTACCGGAAGTGAAAGCCTATTCCCCGAATTAGTAATTAATTTTCACGCCGCACGCGAAGCTGCGGAACGCGACGTACACCTCGGTCGTCGCGAGATAAAAGCGCGAGTATCGCGCTCTGATAATCGACACACCCGAAGGTCGCTCGGTGTACGTGAAACGCGAGGAGAATCGCGGATCGCTATTTTCCGCTCCGCGGCGACGTTTCGTCATTCTCTGTGAATCGATTTCCACGCTGAGTCAAGCCTAAGTTATGCGGATCCGGTAACGGCGACGTGCTTGCTGGCTGTTCGTCACGAGGACGGTGAATTAACACAATGACAGCTCGAGTTGTCAAACGCGGCGCAATTTTCTACGGTAATCCCGCTTTTGTCTCTACCATCTGCGCGATATATTCTCGCGTTTGATTTGCGAAAGGAGAGATAGATTCTAACCTTGTTCAGCTGCGGATCTCTTATGTGATCCAGCCCGCGGAGGAGGCCGGTGCACACCGCGTCGCCGTTACCTCGCTGGCCCAGCTGATCGCGCTCCAAGCTCGACATCGCTGACGTTTTGCTCTTGCCAGTGTCCGGCTGGCCACTGCTCCTGGGAACAAATACCACTTGTCTGAGTCGATCGCGCGCAAACGCGTGGTTAGGTAGTAGGATGGGGACCGCGAAGCGACGTAACATGACGTGCGCGCAGCCGGCGAAGGGGTAAAAAAACGGTGTACGCGGAGCGCCGAAGGCGGCGACCTTCAATCATTGATCCCTTTAACCCGTACGCTTCCACGTTGTCACGTTAACAATAGCTACTCACGGAAACGGATCGTCCGTTATTTTAATTTTCCGGCTTGTTATCTGTAAAAGCCTCCTTTGTATAATTTTGCAAGTGAAACGCTTGGATATTTTATTGCGGGCGATAAGGTATCGCGAGGCTTCAAACGCACGCCGGGCTGTAGATTTGTCGCGGATTGTTATTTACTTGCGAATGTAGTCTCGTGGGTACGAGTATTTTCAAATACACACCTGCGAGAAGGCACGGCTCGACGCACGCGTATTCATCGTGCCGTCGCGCGTTTGCGGGAGAGATCAAACGTCACGTTTGACGCGCCGCGGGAAAAAACGCGTAAATAGCAACGTACGCCAATGTTAGAAATATAGAAAACTGCCGGCCGTGATAATGACGAGCGCAAAGTCCGACGAGTCTCGATGCCGATTGATAGCGCTCCCTTCGGCCCGGCTAGATCAAAGTTTAAAGTGTGCGCCGTGATTCCGCATGTTTCTCATTGCGAAATTGAGGCAGTGTATGTTACCGCGCGACGCGTAATTGACGTATCGTAATTACGAAGCAGGAAAAAGAATTAAAAATCACAATAATGAAGGCTATTAATGAGAAGTCAAAGGAGAAAAAAAAATAAAAAATAAAAAACTTTTTCAAATATATATATATATGATCGAACGTTGTTAATTACTTAAACATTGCTAAATTAGATGGAGGAAAAAGTCCCACGGTTTTTCCTTTTCGAGGAAAAAAATTAAAACGACGCGAAGAGACGTTCGCAAGGTTTCTCTCTTGCCGGTTTTATAAAATTCAATCCGGTCAACGTTACCAGGAATTATTAGACGGCGTTGTTGGACGGTGCTGATGACAGACTTCAGGTTCAAAATCGTAGGTAGCATAATGCAGGTTGCTCGACTGACGGAGGAAGCTCGTCAAGTGATTGCCGAGCGGCATCAGAAGCTGTCTCGTAGACATGTTTCGCGTCGACTAAACGGTTAACGGAGCGTCTTATCATTTATATGAGAAATAAGCGTGAATCCGTGGGAGGGAGAAAAAGACTTCTCGGTTTGTCTGCCAGCATTTGCCTCCCTCGCTCTCTTTACCCCCGAGGCTGTTGAGTCACGAAAATAAACGACGGAACGATCGGAAGACGGAAGATACCGTCTCGTGCTCGTCTCGTGCAAATTGTTCACCCTTACACCGAGCTATCGGCCGACTTGTACCCGATGACACTCGCGATAACGCGGCGCTAATTAACGCGCGGCTCCTTTAGCCACCGGCGTGACACCGCATCGCACGACTCGCCGCCGATATCTTCGGCCAATGCGAAATTCCGGCGGCGATCGTGCGAAAGCCATTTTTTTCGAGATACCGCTTGGGGCATCGATGAAGAAACGTTTTTAAAAAAATATTTTTCCTATCAACATGAAGCAATGCGAACGCCGTCGCGTAATTACGCAGCCCTGATACGACTCTTTTACTTTGAAGATCCTCGACTGACGCAATACCTCGGATCACCGTTCGGAAGCTAATCGTCGGACCGGGGATGTTTAAAAAAAAAAAAAAAAAAAAAAAAAAACAAGTATTCGTTATCCGTGTAGGAAGATATTTACAAAAGCTAAGAAGATAATACTTATCTAAAATTAGAATCTGGGTTATTACTGTGTACATACAATATTTGACCGGGACCGCTTATTTTCAAGCGCTGCGTTCTTTCTTTAACGACCGCCTGATATCCTGCTAGTCATCGACGAGACCTTGAGTTCGTTGCAATAAAAAAAAATAAAATAAAATAAAATAAATGCAGCTAGGAAGGCACTTACGTTCTGCCGTTTCGTCGCACATTATTGTCTCTGGAGTGTCCGCTGCCCATCGTCGACTTAGATACTTAAGCGATTAATCAGGAGATCCGCTGGTCGAGGTCTGGCCGAACTTCAAATCTCGCGTTGCTATTAGATCATGGCTCCGCGCGTCGTATTTCACCTTTGAATTGGCCCCGATAAGGGTGGCGAGACTTTCCTGGTGGAGAAATGCGCGCGCGAAGTTCTGCTGTTCAATGAAATCGACCGCCTCGATCACGAGCAGATCACGAGCGTGAGTATCGGCTCACCGTCCGAACGTTGGGGAGAAGAACGTGGTAGTCTGCTGATTGTGTTACAGCCTTTGCTCTAGATATCTAGATCCTCCTGTTTCTCAAGGAGAAAACCGCGCGAGAAGATTCGGTGGGAGAGCCGGCCCTCTTCTCTTCGTCTTTTCGGACGTTTGCGAAAGGATTGCTTTTTCTTTTCTTTCCCACCTTTTTTCTTTTTTTTTTTTTTCTTAACGATTATAACAGCCACGGCGATGGTTACGGCATGTGGTCGGTTGAAATATGTTTCCCGAGTGATAGAAATTGTGTACTTACATGCGGCGCGAGATTCTTCGCGAGAAGGAACGGCGTCGCGCGACCAAAAACGATTTCTTTACAGGGATTCCTTGATGAATAACGTATAACGCGGTCTACCTGAGAAAGTTCTTTAAATTTGATAGCACACGTACAGATTCTTTTTGACAGGCATTCGTTGATGGTGACGGCGTGCTCTGCGGCCGGAAACTTCAGACTATCGTTCACTAATCGACGATCGCTTCTCGTTCACCTTGAATTAATTTTAATTTAATTTCTAATTAATTACGCATACGTTACAAATTATTATTCTTTTTATTTGCGAAACTCGTGCATCGGAATTCGACAGAATTTAATTTAACAGGTTATTTTTATCATTAAAAAATAAAATTAATTTTAAATGTAACGTAGTTCCGTCATGCATTTTCGGAATCAATCGCAGCGGTGTGAATAGTAATTATTATTATAATAGCAGTTATTATACATCCACGCTTTGTGAAAGGAACGTAAAATACGAATATCTTCGTTACGGGTTTTCTCCCGCTGTCCTAATTGTTTCTTAATAGACAGGTGAGCGCATGGTGAAAGTCATAAAATGTATTACGACAATGTATAAGTACTTGGAGAAGAGAGCGAAACAAAATCATCTTTGCGGCCTCTTCTCTTTACGCACGCATAAAAAAAAAATCTAAGTGTCACAATTAAAATTCCCTCGTTAATTAATTATTACTACAAGAAACCATGCGTGCGCTATTTTTTAAAAGACTCCAATTACAAACTACAAAAAAAATCGTGTTTTTTATTATAAAACAAGGTTGCTTTTTCGCGATTGAAATATTGTTTCGCGCTTTCGTGATACTTATATATTACTTTCAGAGAAATGATGTGGAATGTATCGAAATTTTTTAACCACACCGGTTGTATTTAAAGAAAATATTAAAAGTATATACAACCGACAGTCCGCAGTCTGTTTAAGTGGGACGGAAAAATTTTTGCTGCATTGCACATAAAAAATTTCAATCATGCGCCTATGTAAGTTACCGAAAAATTATGAATATCAGATAATAAGTCCGTCAACCTCGGGGTTTTGCGACATCGAACGCGACATTCACGTAATCGAAAACGCTAAAAAAGTATTAGAATCATTATAAATTAGCGGGAACGAGGGTGACCAGTGGTTGGCTGATGTGAACCAATCAAATAATAGAATTTTAATTTGTTTCTTGAGAAAATCTGCTACGAGCCGCCACAGTCAATGTAGACAAAGATTGTCAAAGTAGATGTTAGTAAATTATAAATTGATTTGTAACGTTCGTACAAAGATTTCATTTTTCATAAAGTATTTCTCGACGAATTGTGAATATAATGGCGCGAGTAGGAAACGTGGTAAGTAAATTAATCTGCTCGTACACAAGATTTTACTAGGACGATTTCATAACCTATAACAGCTACGGCTATTTACAATGCGTATAGTGTAAAAATTAATTGGAGTAATAGATCATCCGTAAAAATTGTTAAATAATTAGCAAATAGTTAAATCAATAATTCTACTTGATTAAATATAATTCGCGTATCAAGTTAATAATTATTAATAATATTCTTTAAAAACGACTTCTCTCTTGTTCTAACTTAATTTTTAATATATGTCTACATTTGTTTAACGAATCATATTTTTTAAGACAGCAGATCAATTAATTGCTGGTACCAGTGTTCTATCGAGGCCCGCTGAGGAATTTGAAAATGACGTAAGTGCAACGTACAAACAGTATTAAAAAAAAAAAAAAAAAAAAAAAAAATTTTTAATAATTTTACTTAAAGAAATACATTAGTTCTTACTGTTTTCGTTATATTTCAGCCATCCCTGGAGGCAATGTGGGCAGTAAAAGCTATGGAACATGCAGAGGTTTACTTTAATGTAGGTATATAACTTTATATATAGAAAAACACTGGCATGAAATAAGTATGAAAAAATAACTCAAGTATTCTCCTTCAGATATTGTGCTCGGTTGATCCAAAATTTCTGAAACTTACACCTCACGACGAACAGATCTACAAAACTTTCAAAGACACCTTTCCCAACATGAAGGTGGATAAAGTTGACGAGGACGAGCTGAAGTCTCCAGAGGGGAAAACAAAGTGGAGGTTCTTCTGCGAACAGTTTAAAGACATTGTCGAGGACTATAGTTTCGGTACATTATTGAGAGCAGACTGCACAGGAGACTATTCAGAGGAGAATAGTATACTGACAACTAGGATACAGTTTTACGCTATAGAGCTCGTAAGAAACAAAGAAGGTCTCAATGACTGTGTACGAGAAAAGTATAAATCAAATAGGTACGTGAAAACGTAGCTTAATTTTTATATTGCAGCTAGTTACATTAATGCCTGAAAACTGATTTAAGAGTGATTTTTATGTCGTTGTTTTGGAATATAAGAGCAATTGAATAATGTGAGAAATATAATTTTGTAAGGTATACACGTAATAAAATAAAAAAAAATGTATATAATGTAGGCATTAATCTAATTAAAATTTATTATCATGATAAAACCAAGAGCGCCAAGAAATATTTGAATAACTAATACGATTTTCAGTACAACATTTAACCAAATTAAAGGGTGTAATAAAAATCGCTAGGTAACTGTTCTTTTTTTTCGGAAGATGAAAAAAATGCAACGAGAACGGCTGTTTCTAGAATATATTGCTATATACACACTTTAATAACCAAAAACAAACATTACAGCAATAATAGCGTTATTAATATAATATTATATGCAATAATAGAATCGTTTATCTCAATCGTAGTGAAAACACCGAAAACCTTGCTTCTTTTCTTACTGGAAAGAACAATGCGTAACGGTTTGCCTTCTTTTTATCATTAATAATATTAATGGCGCTCGATCGACCGCACCCGCGCGCTGTTCTGAAGCTTTGAAGAAGAAAAAAGAACACCGGTAAACGTCCGAGACTTGCTCGTCGCACAATAATTTCGGCGCAAATACTCGAGAGCGCGGTCGACACGCGTGCTGATCGATCGTTATCGTAGAATAATAAATATGACAGTGCGATATTCTAAAAAATCTGTCTTTTATGCAACTTGCACATTCAAATGCAAGTGTACTCGAAAAATGTACATTGTTTTATTGCCCTTACGAACGTTAAGGAGAATTAGAGCCTGCCAAATTATTACCTGGCACATGTACTTCAGAAACGAGTATTTCTCAATCTTTGCATTTCTTTTTTTCTTTTTTTAACGCAATGGAGAAAACAACTTTCGACAAAGTTATATTTATCTTCTTTCGCAAATAATCACCGGCTATTTGGGAACTGATTTTTCCCTCAAGCTACCCGTCATTTAACAATTTGGCAATTACGAATTCTCCTCGAGTCTCTATACGAGCGGTACATATATGACTTCTCTCCCAATCTTGCTCACTCTCACTCTCATTCTCTCTCTATCTCTCTTTCTCTCGCTCACTACCTTTCTCTCGGATTCTTATTTTCTCGTTCTCGCTCTGTATCTCTGACCGCTAAAAAAATACTCGATATCAAGATCATACGAGAATCACAAAATAGAGCTTTGAATAAAGTCTGCGTTAGATGAGCGTCTTTCGTATACGAGCACAATAATAAATTAATTAAAGTTAAATAAAATAGTCTACGGTATTTTATATGCGCCGAGGGTGTAGAATATTTTTATATACCGCGAGAGACACTTCATTATCTCTCGTTTCAGAAACAGTTAATTCAAAGGTATTCAAAAGATATCACATTTGTATATATTTTTTTTTCTTTTTTTTTTCTTTTCTCACCACCCTCTCCTTCTTGGTTTACCTCTCTTTTGGTTTATCGTGTCTACATCGAGTGGCGCGACCAGAAAATAGAGCTTATCGAATCTCACGTTTATTCCTTATCGATTGATTTGGATCGTTTATGCATAAGTTAAAAAAAAAAATTACTTGTCGCGCATCGGCCCTCAGACGATACGGTCGAGTGAAAATCTCCATGATTAGATTTTTTTTCTTTTCATCTATTAAGTTTTCCCATATCGTTCGAGGGCGACTGGTTCTAGGGTGCTTGAAAAGGAGGCATAAAATAAGCCTAAATCGCACGATAACAATATGTTCGAACGCATAATCTCTATTAAGACTAAGAAAAAAAATTATTACACGTAGCTCATACTTGGACAAAATTCTTTTACTTCCATACGCAACAAATAAAACATTAACTGCAATTATTTAACTATGCAAGTATGATATGCACGTTACGGATGTAATCAACATTCTGCAACAATTACAGGAACAATAATTTAAAAAAAAGAAAAATTATATACCTCTCTTTAAGGTGCGTACGCTACTTTTTATACATGTAAGTTCAATTTCATGGTCCCTCCAGAGTCTTATTAGTTTCGCACTTAAACTGTTGATTCTGCAAAATTTAACTACACGTCTTATGCACATCTTTACGCTGTTTCTTTAGTATTAATATTATTATTTTATTTTATTTTTTCAAACACCTTAGAACGGATGTAAATTACAATACGTCTAATTCATACGCAATAGAAACCGATGTCTTCTGAAATAAGTGGCGAACTACTCGAATACAAAAGTCACGATCGTGTGTGATAACAAAGTCTGTAACGTACAACAGAAAGTACGCCTTGAAGACGCTCTGAACACCGTATCCCGACGACGGGCGGTCGTCGATAAAACATAGGGGCCGGGAAAATTAATTGTCAATCATAGCTAATCTCTAACAATTAATTGGGCGTGTGTTATCCCGATGACCCGCCGATTACGCGCGTCCGCGCGACTTTCGTCGCGCGTGCACGCCGGTTTCGTGAAATTCGCGCTCCTCCACCGTGTGGCCCTCACTGAGAGAAAATCGCAAGTCAATTGCGCTTTCAATCGCGCGTACAGATCAAACAGCGATGTTAAAAAGAAAGGTGCATGCATATTGCATTAAGGCAAACTTTGCTATCTGTCTACAAAATTACCGATCCGCGACCTTTACTTTTATTTTATTTTTCCTTTGCTACGGCAACGACTTCCGTCGGGTGAATTTCATTAAAATGGATTATACTTTCATTTTGCAGCAATAATCTTTATTTCCTTTCTTTTTTACAAAAACACTACTTGGCACAGCTAATAGTTTATATATTAAATATTTTTGCATATACGAGAACAATCGACATTAATAACGAGCACGATTGTCACTCCTTCTACAGCAGAATGCTCTCACATCCGAACTAATTGCAGGAAATTATCGTTATCTTAATTAATTAAGGCAACTTCAGCGTAATTAAAACGTTTTTCTTTCTTATTTTCCTTTTTTTCCCTCTTTCTTTCTTTTTTTTTTTTCTTTTTTTTTCTCTCAGTGCGTGTAACCGAGCGCCGAAAGTGACAACGATGCAACAGTTGTGTGGAAGTAATAATAAGCCGTCAAGTGTAGGTAAGCTCTACTTTACAACAATTGTGTGTGATCTGTAAGAAACTGAGAATCCTAGAAACACAAAGCTAAACATTCACGCAGTCAACGATCTCTTTATTCCAAAAAAAAATTCATTTCCTCTCTCCTTTTCTCTCTCTTTTTTTTTTTTTCTTTTTAATCTCCCTTCTTAGCGTTACTTCTCTCGTTCCGCGGGCGTGACCGATAATTAATCAATCCAACAACAACAACAGGGCGTGTCGTAATTACGCGACCTATGGAGAGGTGTGATACAGTAGCAGTATTAATAATAATAAGAATCATTATAGTTATAGATCGTAGTAGTAAGTAGTTAGTGTTAGTAGCGTGTGATAACTGACAATACAAATATATCTTCTAAACCTAGGATGCACCGGGAGGAAGTCGGGGGAGGTTCGGAGCGAAGGGCGAGGGTGGAAGGTACGATAGGAAAGGGGTGGTAGTCCCGGGTTAGGAGTCGCGAGGATCAGGGTGATCTGAAATCTAATTTCCCAGAATCCTCGGGCTATATACTCTAGAGGCGGAGAACGCCCCGATCAACGAAGTCCTCGTGTTCCTGTACCGTGCAAGTTTTCTTTTTTATCTTTTTTTTTTTCTCTTTCCGACATTGAGCTGCGGGAGGATCGGGACGAAGACTCTGGGTCTCGCTTTTCAGGAAGTCTTCTTTCCTGGCGTTAACTAAAGTCTGATATGTAGGTCGGGCGAGGATCAATCTACGTGTTCTGCCCTACGTGTCTATTCGCGTCGGCCCAAGTCCCTTCGCCTCCGAATGACGTTTAACGTGGCCGCCAAAGGATTCAGACCGCCTGCTAACGTTTGATAAGTACCTAATCCGATATGAAGGTCAATGGTCGGTGCCGTTCCAGAGCCGCGTTGCAACGATGATGCGTTGTACTCTTAATTAAGTAATCCCTATCACGTGGTCCTTTCTGTATCGCAGCCTCTCACTAGTGAAATAGGCAGATAGAAAGTAATATGTACGCTTTGTCGTCAGCCGACACCGTTGCAAGCGGCCCGTAGGGCTCTACGTAAATTATCGCTACCTTCCTCGAGATCGCCGTGATACTTTTTTTTCTTTTTTTTTTTTTTCTATCAAAGATATTATTTATCAAGAGAGAGGCGGCGGCCACGTTCACCGTTAAACGTGCGGCGAGTCAGCCCGTAGACCACGGGCCTCCCGCGCTACCAATTGCGCTTTTTTTTCCCTCCGACTGCGCGAGTATACTTCGCCGACGTCGGTATTCCGCCCAACGATTTTTTGAACGATGTGACCGCTTCGCAAACAACGAGTCGAAGATATGTAACGCCGACTACAAGAGATATAGCTTACCGCTCCACGCACGCACACGCACACACCCTCGCATTTTTTTTTTCCGTTTCCCTTCGCCCTTACTCACTGTTTCTTTCTCTCTCGCTCATCGTCCACGCGATTCTTAAACACGCTAGCCGAGACAAAATCACCTGTCAACGCTCGCAAGCCCTGTATACGTAATGACACGACGAATGCAGCTATATAAAGTATAAGTATCTCTTATGTATATACTTACGTAATTGTGTGTTGTATACAAGTATGTATATATACGCATACGTATACGTATGTTACGTATCGCCGGCCTACAGCAGGTGTTTTATTTCGTCTCTCATTCTCCGGTAGCACGATCATCACGAAAGTGTCACGTCTTTTAGCTTCCATTCACTCTGCTCTCTCACGCTCTCTCTTTCTCTCTTTCTTCACGTCATGCTCAAAGTGTTTTTTTTTTCTTTATATATTTTTTTTTAATCCGTGTGAACGTGTCGGTTGTCGAGTGTGTCTCGTAATGTGTTCGCTTCTTTTTTTTTTTTTTACATAAAATATTGCGTACCAGACGATTTTACAAAACTTTACCCTGGAATAAATGTACTTTACGCTGCGAGGCGACCGAACGCGAGGGAACCGGGCGCATTTTTTTCCGTGGAGACCCTCGTAGCCCGGAATTAAAGTCTCCTCGCGATCGGTGCTTTCAATGTGCCCCTTTCTCTCTGCGACTCGTCTCGTATAATTACTTTGCCCCGCGACGATTAGACGTGATCGCGTATCGAATGCAGCCGTGTCCCTAGGCTCAACCCTTTCAACAGCCGCCTGTTAACGATCTATTGGTCGACTGTGTATTGTCACACATTTGAGTATCCGAAAGTAAGGGCCGCGGGAGCTTGAGAGCGGACGTCTCGCGAAGTCCCGGCGGTTGCTTGTAAAAATTAGCGTCTACAGGTTTCAAGGAGGGCACACCGACTGCCCGTCCGACGGGGGATGCTGAAAGGATCAAGGGACGCACGCGGAACTCTGACCGAGATCACGTCCTCGCGCTTTTTACGCACCTCCACGTGTCCACGGGGCGACACGTGCTACAAAAGGGCGACGACCCCTACGCATTGAAAGACGCAGTCGCAACTCGTACACGCGACGCTTTACACCTCACATTTATCATTTTTTTTTTTTTTGTAAAAAATTTTATTTTCTTTTGTTTTTTTTTTATTTCTGTTACATCGCACTACTACATCTCGTTTTGTTTTATCCCCTTTCTTTCTTCGTTTTTTTTTTTTTTTTCATTCGCGTTAAAAATTTAAAATACTTGTATTATACGTAAGTATTTATGACCCTGTTTTCGTAAAGGCTTCCTAACGTAAATCGATTCTTGGCCGAGGAAGGTAAAGGAAATGGGATTCTAAGATAGAGGAAGGGTACAAAGAGGAGTCGAGAAGACGCGACTGCGCTGGGAAAGATAATAGAGGTATCCTCAAACACGAATTACCCCTATCGTTTACGTATTTAAGTTTCCTTTTTTTTTTCTTTCTTTCTTTCTTTCTTTGACGCTTCTCGACGGCGAACAGAACGCTAACGGAAGAACAATGTAACGTAGACGTAACGTGGAGACTCCGACGATGAATCGAATCACAACAATCCGCGACAGTGTGGCCGCCGGATTTCTCCGACGAATAAAAATCTGTGATTTTTATTGTTTTCATTTTTATCCGCGCGATCACAATATGAAAAATCGTTAAGCAGTAAAAGTTAACGCTTCCCGTTTAATACTCCAGTATACGTTCTTAAAAGTCTCGAGTATACTCCTCAAAGTTTTTCTACCGTCAAATCACCGCGACATGTACTACGCGTATTCTACGAAAATACAATTTTTTACGAATACATTTTCCTCAAAAAAAAAAAATAAAATAAAAAGGGAAACACTCCCGCGATGAGTCGTAAAACTATTCGTGCCGTCAGACTTGGTGACGATCTTTTACATATTGAACAACGATTTGTTGTGGATTCGATCGATCAGTTGCCGAAGAGAAGAAAAGAGCAGGAAGGAGAAAAAAAAATACGGTGGAGAAGGTAATTACGCTAACGAGAGGAGAACGAAATAACTCCGTCGTTCGATCATTCGCGAGATAACGAGAGCCGCTCGTCCCAATGTATCGCAGGTGCTGAAACTAAGAGCTTCCCAGGCAACATCGTAATATCGTATTCTTCTACAATTTCGGCGTCTTGCCGCGCGCATCTGGCCGGAGCGCGACCTTTAATTAACACGCGTTCGAATGTTGCCAAGAAAATCTGACTTCGCTATCTATCCTGACGTTTCGGTTCGACGAGATTCGGCGCGATGCATTCGGTGATTAATCAAAGCCGTTTATCAAAAAGTTTCAAGCGACATCATTTAATATTGATTGTTCGTATCGCTTTCTTTTCTGCAAAACGACAATGTAAAAAGATTGGCGGAACGGAAGGCATACCTTTTACTCGACCTTTAAACCTTACGTTACAAATTCGGTCGTCGCGATTTTTGTAATTTTTCTTTTTTTTTTTTTAATAAAAGAGCAGAGAACAGATTAAAAAATATTTTGTTAACAGTCTACTGTATAAAATTGTATTGATTGTCTACAACGTATTTAATCATTTTCTCCCGACCGTCTTCTGAAATCTTCGTTAACTTACAATTAATATAACAAAATATGCCCGCGATTAAATAAACGTCTCGCAATTCGTGCAAACAAAATGAACAAGAACTCGATTTTAAAAAAAAGGGGCCTAGTTTGAAAGTGCAAGCGAATGTATCTCGTCGACGTTCGTCAGGGAGACTTGCCACCCGAAACAGGAGTGATTAATAACGGCGATTTGGCACACTGCTTGTTACACTGCTCGCAATTCGTGTTAATTTGGCACAAAATTGAGCCGCCCGCCGATGAGTTTTCACAATCGACATTTTGGCACCTATATTGCGTCAAGTGACTCTTTTGGCTTCACGGTCGGACAGCCTCTCTTTCTCTCTCGCACCAACCGACGTGTACTCGATTTTTAACTCGCCTTAATTTATTCAGGGAAAAGTTGCGACATCAGGAGCGATCAGACGACAGATCGTCGTTCAAGATCGAAGCGTCTATTAACTTCGCGTGACGAGGATTTCGCGATTACATCCCAGATGCCTGCGGCGTATTCTTAATTTTAATTTTGATGTAAACGGAGATTCTTTTCTCCGGCACCGATCCGCGGAGCAACATTTCCAGAAGCTGAGAATCAGATCTGTCGTCGAATTCCTCCTGATCGCGCGACAACCGTACGGCGTCAAAAGGTCGCGAACACTCGCCCTTAATATCTTTCCTTTCACGAGGAAGGAAGGCCTCGCCCCGTAAAATATCGCGCCTCGCCTCGGGCGAGGCGCGATATTCAATATTCTATAAAAACTAAGTTTATTTCTTAGCTGATTGCCTTGCGTTACGGTAATGTCGGGTCCCCGGCGAGAATTGCCGCGCGCCTTCGTTCTCCGGAGAGGCAGCCTCCCGATCCAGGAAGGTTTGCGCGCGTGATAAATTCGCAATTACGTCCCCTTTCTTTTTTTTTTTTTTCTTTTCCTCCAAGTCGCCGACGGCGACTCCCATAGCTCATTTCCGCGGACACGAACTCGTAACGTTCTGCAGTCCGGGCACGAGACAAACTTCGCGCAGACGCCGGTTCGCCGATTTTGTACTCGCGTCCGTCCTAGCGCGAACTCGGTATCTCGCGCAAGTCCCACGCTCCACGACGGAGCAACGCGACAGCTCTGCGCCGTAATCGCGACCGCGACAATCCTCGGTGGGACCCACGCAATAAGGATAAGGCCCCTGCACTAACAGATTGCTCTACGCCACAACGATATGATCGCAATGAGTGCCGACGTGCGCTTCCCACCTTCTTTTTCCGCCCCCGGCCTCCCCGATCAACCTCTTCCCGAGAGGATTCCAACACCTGCGCCCGAGTTCCCCGTGGCCCTCGGCTTCCTGCCGATCGGCATCTCGCCGTCGATCAACTTTTCCCATTACTCGCCCGAGGGAGGAGAGCAGCGAGAAGAGAAGAAGTGCACGTACCCCGGGACTTTTCAACGATCGCGTCGCTTTCCTCCTTCTACCCTTCCTTCCTTCCGACTCGCGGAAATAACCGCGTCCTTGCCGAAGCATTGGTCAGCGCTGGTTGCTCCGGAGCTAGGGTCTAAACCGTTGTACGAACGCAAGCTTCCCTTACACGTAAGTGACGTTTAGCCCAACAGCACAGATAGCTCTGACTAACATCTTAGATAATTCTCGCTTCCGCCGAGAGCACACCTCTACCTATGATACAGAAAGCGTTATATCGTTAACTGCGGTTAGTGCTAACTATCGCTGGTGCAACAGACCTCAGGGGGAGAAAAAGGGGGGAGGAGGGAGGGTGGGAGTATAATCTAACGTGTCCTAATCGTTCTTAGAATACTCCTCGCGTGGATACCTGCCTCCGCCTCTCCGACATTTCCCTCTCGTTTCCTTTTCAAACACGCGATATAGACGATATCTTAGTGATCACTAGAAGCTACAGAGAGTCGACCGATTCGAAGTGCCTGTACAGAGATCCTCCGAAAATGTACAAGTAATTCAATTTCTGAGACGACGGCGATACGCGCCGGATAAATACAGGCTAGCTTATCGGAGCAAAAGGGATATCAATTGTTCGTAGCCTAGTCATATGTGTCATTGGATATGCTTCTGGAATACGTCGGTGCGACAAAAGGACCATTCTTCGCGCGGCGAATAAATTCGTAAGCGGGGAAACCATCAGCTACAACAGAATCTCGCCTATCGCTTCCCGATCCCGACAGTTACTTCACATTCAAACCCTGTAGAAGTTCGGTTTTTGTTGTTCTCTTACAAAAAAAAAAAAAAAAAGGAAATAAAAGAAAAAAAAAATTCGTAGTAATTTCCCGATAATGTTCGTGCTCACCCGCCGTACACGTCGAGCAAAATTGAATCTCGCGGAATACAAGGAGATAATCTCGGCGAGTACTATCTTCAATGCAGTGGCGAGTGAAGTCTTCCCCAAATTAATCCCAAGCTCTTTTCGCCCGCCCGGCTCCAGTTGGCACCGAAGTAACTCTCAATTAACACCTCGAAGTCGCGCCGTTCTTTAATCGCGTATAAACGCCAAGCGAGCCAATTCGGGACGAGTGAATGGGATTTTCAATTAAGATAATGCGGATCGATTTCAACCTTTCCCGGTAACTTTGCTAATAAGCAGAAAATCAGCTACTTCTGACTTAGCATAGTTCCCTGGAACGATTTTCAGTTTTGCCGAATCTCCCCCTCCCTCCCACCCTCCCGGAGGAGTTCCGAAGAATTTTCAGCTTTTATCTCGCCCGACCTTTTAATCCCATTTACTCGTTAAAGCGCGGAGAGCCCCCACGATTATCGTACCATAATTATTATAATTAACAAATTATCACACACGGGGAGGGGTGGGAGGGAGGAGGGTGTTCGAAACTCGCTCGACCCTTACGTCGTGTCGTATACGTTCCTTACGGAGAGTATCACTAATTGCTTATTGTTCTCGACTTAGCCTGCAGTAAACTACTACATTTTTTTTTTTTTCTTTAAACGCTATCGATGACTTACGCCGTTCACGAAAACGCAAGATACTACGGTACCGGTACCATATAAGTCCGTTTTAAAATTTAAAAAACCACAACGTGGAAAACAATGATAAAAAAAAAAAAAAGAAAAAAGACTTACTTACAAAACCGTTCTGAACGTTCCGACTTTTTCTTTGCGCAGGTTGCTTGTATTTAGAATACAAACGCGTCACACGCGCGATAGCTTCCCAAAAACGAGGAGCACGATTTTCCATTATTATTTCCGTTGAGCGAGGATTGATAATAGATAGAGAGTGCCTGTTTCGCCACTCCGAATTGCGCTCAGTAAAAAGTGGATCGTCGTGGTCCGTAGCGATATGAAGTTTCGGAAAATTATCGTTAAGGGGGAAAGTATACGTCACGTTCGCTTTGCGAAGGCGCGTTTAAAGCCCACAGGGGGTAACCCAAACGTGTAGCTGGTGGTCACCGTTATCACTGCCGTCCTCTTTGTGCGCGGATATGAGAAACGCGGTTTTTCCCCCTCGACGCACTTTAAAAAAAAAAAAAAAAGAAAAGGATCATCGAGGCTTCTTCGCCTCTCGTCCACTTCGATGCTCGTCACGCAACGATATTTCCGTGCGAACCTCTGCATCCCTGGCATTTTCAGTATCCAAGTAGCGCCAGCAGCTTTTATCACTGACGCTTCGCGCGCGGATCATTAAATAAAATACCTTCGACCTACACTTAGAGTGTATTGTAAATATAAAATATTCTCCGAGGCTCTACGAAATAACTTTCACGGAATAATAAAAAAAAAAAAAAGAGATCGAATTCTTTCCCGATAACTCGGTACCGAAAGAACTTTGCCAGGTGACACAGAGCTCGAGTGGGAAGAGATCATCTCCTCCCCTCGAGACGTAAACGCGCGACAGCAATCTCTCCGCTCAGTCCCGTTTCGTTTTTTCCTTTTTCGATCCGACTCGAAGAATGGTTTTAAGGACCTCCACGCGCCTGGGCGACGGGATACAAATAACACCCTCCGCCGGCGATTTGAAAGGGTTTTATACGCACGCACGCACGTACATATTTCAGTCGCCTACAAAGGTGGGTCCTAAAAATCTCTTTTATCTTTTCGTCGCGTCTTTCTCTCTCTCCTCTCTTTGTCTCTTTCGCGCTCGTAAACGATCATATGTACACTCACACATTCTCTCTTTCTTTTCCCATCTTCTTTTCTATCATATATCAATAAGTACTCCATCTCTTCTTACTTTCTTTCTTTCCCTTTCTCTCTCCCGCTCTCTCTCCGCGAAGTGCCTTAAAATTGATCCTTAACTACTTACTAATATAATCGATTCTAATCACAGCAATTATTTATTGTTGATATACACAATCATACAGCGTCTCTCACTAATTGTTATTTTCATCTTTTTTTTTTCCTCGACTTTTCAGCAGAGACTACTCGTCGCTCGATGCCGTTGCTCGTCTCAGTTTTGCCGGTTTTTTTTTTTTTTTTTTTTTTCCTTACATAATTACTACTGTACGCCATCATTGTCTACCTATCGGTGAAGAATGTGGGAGCGAGGGCGTTAGCGGGGGGTTGAAGAGGAGATGTGAGAGGAGTGCCTCGTTTTCGCGATGAGAAAAGAGAGAAATACTTTTGCTTTCTTTCTTTTTTCTTTTTTTTTTCTTCTTCTTCCTCTTCTTTTTCAAAGTGCATAACAAATTGTGATTTTCCGCAAACGGGCGTGTAATATAAATAATTATAAATAACAAATAAATTTCTCAAACATAATTTCGGGCGAGACAACGAGCTCGCGATCGTATTAATTACGATTCAAAGCTATCGCCGAATAAAACAAAACGCATTAGATCCATACAGAATTATCTCTCGCGTGATGTATTATGTACAGATTGTGTCGTAAAATATGGTCAAACTACGTCTTCCGACGTATCAAATTAATGCGAATTCGATTTCGGAGCTTTGACCAGTCCTTAAAATCTTTGACCTGAAAGATTTCGAGCGAGGACATTTCTAAAAATTTTAAAACGTCCAACAAATAAATAATATTAAAAAAATATATATAATGTTCGTTAACAGATCCGCAATTATGCTAAAGCGTGAATCGAATAGATCCAAAATTGTGACACGCGCTAATATCGTTAAGAAAAAAAAGAAAAAAAAATTGCGACCACACTTACATTTCTTACGAGTCTCCACGTTTGACGACACAACCGAATTTGTAGGCGTCAAATCTTCTCGCGCTTTGCACGGAGGACCCGCTCGCAAGCTTGATTTCGCAAAACGAGAAACGATGAGGCGCGCGTTGCGATCAAAATGAAAAAGACACGTTGATGTAATAAATAAGGTGAAATCCGCAGATGTCGGTGCGCGATACTGACATACACTTGCCGTTAAAAAAAGCCGTTGTATAAACAAGGAGTTGCTTCGAGGTTAATAAATATGTACAGCGTGAAAACATATTTACAATCGCGCATCGAAAAGAAGCGAGCACCGCGAAATATTTTCAGTAAAAGCGAAACGAGACAAAGAAATAAAAAAAATTAAAAAAAAAACATATCACAAAAAACTGATCCGCGACCGTCGTTCAGTTGTACAAATATGCGCAAACGTAAACGGTACGCGATTACTCAACGTGAAGTCTTTTCCTTCCCGAAGGAATATAATTTACGTATAATAGTTTACGTATTAAAAATCAGGACCGATTTTGTACAAATCCGAGGGGGACGTATAAAAAGTAAAAGTAAATATATTCGCGCGAAGACCACCGATTTATTAATTGAGCTGACACCGGAAGCACAGACTAACATTTTCCAGCAAATGTTCCTTCTTTGAGGAAATGGGTTTCTTTTCTTTTTTTTTCTTTATTTCTTCCCGATTTTACGTTTGGCACATAATGGAAGTTATCGGTGCAGGATACAAGTTGCAAGGGTAAATCGTTCGCGTCACAGCTAATATACATTAATTGGCGTTAACTCGATCTTAAACGGAATTCAAAAGCTAATTACACAACTATCATACCGTCCAGTAATTCCAAAGTTTAATTTCCGGTAGCAATAATAATAATCATTATTATTCCTTTAATTTAATTTCCCTAACTCGAAACGAAGCTATACGCGAATATAAAATATCCAACAAGAAATCTCGAAACACGACCTACTTCCGCAATTTGTGTACAGACTAGTACGTAAAAATAAAGTTCTCCTAGAGTAAAACAATCTCAAAAACACGTTGCACTATGCCGCGCGCGCATATTTTTTTTTTTTCCCTCCGGCAATTTAATTGAACATCAATATCGTAACGATTATAAAATAACACGCGAACGAAAAGTCGTGCGAAAGACGAGCGGTACATTTAAAATTGATAAAAAGGATCGATATCGTCGATGGAGCGGTCCTTACGGTTCGCGAACCAAACCGCAGGTGTGGGGACCAAAATCCGACATGGAGCGGATAGGATGAAGGGCTGAAAGCCGTTAATGGGGAGGCTCGAAGTGGACGATGAAGAAAGGAAAGGATACCTCGAGTCTGGTCGAGTCTGGGCTTGAGCTCGCACCTTTTCATCGCTATTTATCTCTTCTCTAATTATCTTTACCGCGTATAATAAATATATATATATGTGTATATATATATAATATATATCATTATTTATATATATTCCACGTAATAATTTCATTTGTTCCTTCAACAGAAGCGCGCTCGGCGTCGCCCTCGACCGCGCGATTCGGCGCCCAATTTACAAGACGAACGGAGGGTGGTACACCCGCGACAGAAGTACGTCGAGGGTGTCGAGGGCGATCCCGAGAGTCGCGCTGAGGCGCTCGCGACACCCGCTCGTTTGCGCGACGCTCTTAAAAAATGCTCACCCCCTTCTCGAGGGCGTCGCGCAAACGGCGGCGCGCCAGCGTCCGGAAGTCGTTTTTTTTTCCCTTTTTTTCCCCGCTTTTTTCTCATTCTACCTGTCTCTCCCCCCCCCTTTAAAAATCAAAGAGAAGCTTTCACTTTTCGAATCCAAAGTTCATATGGAAAAGCTACGGAGCTACGTAAAACCTTCGCGATCGATTGCTTTCCCGCGTTACTTTTCTCCACGGCGTCCCCGCGCGACAGTTCGTCGCGATAAACGTCAGCTCGCTCGTGATATTGGCTACTTCCGACCCCGCTCGCGACTTCCGCTACCCCGTGAAAATTTTCCCGCTGGACGCGCTGACGGGAGACCACGCGACTGACCGGTGTCGTGCGAGATCACGCGAAACGGGATCAACGTTTGATTACGCGGTCGTGAGACAATGCCGGACAAAAGGTACCACCGTAATCGAGATGCAACGGCGCGCGTCCCGCCCTCGTTGACAGAAGCATTGCCGGGTTACCGCGTGGTCTTCAAGCTCGACCTGGTCCACGCGAGATTCAATTATACGATCCTCCGAGTTAGCCTACACCCTTTACCGGAGAGTCTCAATCGGGGAACCCAAGCCGCGCGCGTCTTCAAACGACTAGCCGAAGAGTTCGAGGCGCTTCAACCCTTAAATAAAACGCTACCTCCCGATGCAATATATTTTGTTCCACTTATATTTTAGGACCTAACGTACCGATATGAAGTTTTATTTGAATCAATACGCCCAACATTGAATAAAAAGAGCGTGTTAAAAATAGTTGAGAAAAGGAGAAATTTCTTTTTATTTTTCTTTTTAAGTGTAAACGTTTAAAACTGCACCGGGTTACCGTGATCGCTTCACTTAAGGGTTAAAATACCCCGGGAGAAATTCCGAAAAAGTACGCACCGTTCTTCTTAATCCACTCGTTCGAGAACTGAGGGTACAATATCCGGTGATAGCCGCGATAACGAAGCAATCGCCGTCAAAGATGCATCGTTTTCTTTCTTTCTCGCAAAGCCTAAATAGTTCGCGGTCTTCGTAAAGAAAATCGCGCTACCCGAGCTCCTCGGCTACCGATTTTCACGAACGGCGATCTGGCGGATCCCACTTCCACTTTTCGCCTTACGTCCGCGTCGAAACGAAGTAACTAAGTTCGCGAACCGGTCGCGAGAACCGTCGGCGCGATCCGTAATAGAAAAAACGCTAACAACCGGCCTAATATTAATTTGCATCATCGTTCGCAGTAATATAATTAATAATAATAAATTTTCTCCCCGTATTTCTCTCCCGTCCTCGCGTCGTCGTATTTTTTTTTTCTCGTTTTTAAATATAAAAATGAAAACTAACGTATCTTTGGCTTGTTCCCTTTACCAATCGGCAACAGCTCGGCGGCTGCGGCGTGCATCATTATTTTTTTTTTATTTTTTTTAATTTTTTTTTTGTTTGTCCTTTTGTTTAAATAACTTTTGTACAGTTTTGTACACTCAAGTGTGTCTGTGTACGCGCGTGCGTATCTCCATCATTTCTCCATGTACGTTTTAAACTCTCTTTGTGGCTGTCGCGTGTGCATGTATGTATATATATTACATATACGTGTGTGTATAAGTGTACGCGTTTTTTTTCTTTTTTTTCCTTTCTTTTTCTCTTTTACGTATATTTGTGGTCGTATTAGAATATGTTCGAGTCCAACGTACACGGTCGTATCTAAAGCGCGCACAATTAGACTCTTTCCTCCGATTACGTGCGAGTGTTCTACGTGAGTACGTATTGTGTGTGTCCTTTCACTCTCTCTCACTCTCTTTTTCTCTCTCTCTCTCGTTCTCACTCTTTCTTTCTCTCTCTCTCCCTATTTCTCGCTCTTTCTGTCCCTTTCTCACTGTCGTGTGTCTTGTTTCTTTTAGCAAGTGTATCGATTTGCAAGCTGAACACAGTTTGTGGCCCAGCCCCATATGCCACTGACAGCCTCGCGCGCTTCCGCGATGCTCCGCGTCCTTTCGACGACGACAACGACCACGACGGCCTTCCACATTTAGTGGATCGGCGATTTCACAATGTGGTCCGGCGGGATGAAGTGATACGCGGGCATAGGCACCCCCGATGTCTCCATCGATATCCTGAAACATGAACCAGTTATGTCGTGAGAAACGGAAACGGTTCGGCACCCTACTGGGTCACGTTCACCCCGGCGAGCACGATGGCGAAGGGAGCGGAGATCTCCGCGGCGAAAATCGACCACCACGTGGAACGGACAATGTTCCGCGGCACTCGGAAATCTTCAAACGTTTTCCCCGACTCCTCCGCCTTCGTATTCGCCGAGGAGAGACAGACAGAAATCCCGACACATTCTCGGAGGAAAGGATCGGGCCCGATCGCAGGCCTCGTCCCGATCCTTTCCTCCGGACAAAGACGTTACATGCAACGCGGAACTGGAATATAACGCGAATCTAACGGCTCCCCGTGAGTCGCGCGTGTCCCGACGTTAACGTACGCAAAGCCGCCCGGTGTTCGTCTCTCAGTTTGCATGCCTGGTCTGCGAATTTCCCGCGAATCGTTAACGAAGGCGCTACCGCAGACACTCGAGATCCGCGTGGCACCTGGAAAACAAAGCTGCTACCCGCGTTCGCCAAAAATGCTGAGAGCGAACTTGACGGCGCGAACTCGACGGTAATCTACAAAAATTTTATCCTTTAAAGGATTTTCCGCGAGTCCAGAAGGATGGTTGGTACTTGAAAAAAAATCATAATAAAAAAAAATAATTGAACATTGCGCAACGACTGTATTGAAAAAAAAAAATAAAAAAAAATAAAAAAAAAATTTTTTTTTAAAGAAAAACGGAAAAACGTAGTAAAATGAAAACTTCGCAGCCAAACAGGATAAGTCGATTAACAGGACTACGAAGGAACGGATGGTGCTTACCAAAAACGGGCGGGAGCCTAGGTCAAGTTGGTTGGTTGGATGGATACATCTTCTCTTTTTCTCTAAATCTCTCTCACTCTCTCTGTACGAATTTCTCCCCGCTCTTAGTTACGCTTAGCACTTACGTAGCGAGACATGGTACATATGTATATACGGATTTTAATGGACCGTATTCTCAGCGTACATTGAGCGTTAAAAGTAACCAGTCCTGACCCGAATTCGCCGTGATTAATATAAATGTTGCACGTAAAGATGTACGATGCTAAAATGCCTGAATACGGTCAAATCGCGTACAATCAAATTCGAATAGACTACACTCATATTAATAATCTGAGAAAATTTTAAGTGAGCAAATAAAAGATTTAAATTTTATCCAAAATGTAACTATTAAAAGTTAAAAAAAAAAGAAAGAAAAATTTTAATTAATTAAACGGAAGAAGCCATGTCGCATTCTCACAATTAGAGATATCTTCATATGCAGAATCGCTCCTCATAATAAACCGAGTATACATATCTTCCACTCGGTGCTTCTTTCCATCGCACTGATTTAGTAAAGACTAAACACGACGGTGCCGTACGCTTGAAAAAGAGGGTGATAATAAAACGTTCATGTGCCGTAAAGGTGGTCGCGCAATATATTGGAGACACTTCACTTGAAATTGTCCAAGGAGAAACGTATTAGTCTTCCGTGATAAAAAAAAAAAAAAATAATAAAATAAAATAAAATAAAATATCGTTAAGAGAACAAGTTCGTCGCGTTATCGAACACGCGCACGTTACACATCACTTTCTTGAACCGGTGCGAGCCAATGCATTGCGGGACCTCACTCGCGGGTACACCAATGCTATTATTATTTGGTACTGTATTTCTCTTACTGTATTAAACACGCCTAATTATATTTAACAAGATGATACAGGGTGACTAAAGTTAAGCATGTAAGCTCCGCGATATCGTTATAGACTAATGTACAGCTGAAGATTTATCTGCCTACAGGATTCTGTGCGCGATGTAGAAATACCAGGTACAGCAATGGTTTATTTTACCAAATACCTATCTCAAGCGAAGAAATATCTCATGGTTTTTTTTTCCTTAAACGTAGCAAGCATTTCTTTTTTTTTTCTTATACGTCCA
This sequence comes from Cardiocondyla obscurior, assembly GCF_019399895.1. Lineage (NCBI taxonomy): Eukaryota > Metazoa > Arthropoda > Insecta > Hymenoptera > Formicidae > Cardiocondyla > Cardiocondyla obscurior. The sequence continues at coordinate 2,970,799 of NC_091881.1, forward strand.
AATATAATTCTTCGTCGTTTACTTTAACCGCATCGCTTTACTTGATACACCCACATGTTAGGACTGTGCCTACTTCCTAATGTATTATTCTCACGATTTTTTTTTTATTTTTATCTTTTTTTTTAATATCTTGCTTTATCATAAACAGTCCTCCGCTTAGACTCCTGGGCGTGATTTTATTTATTGTCTCGAGAAAAAAATGGAACGAGACCGTACAATCTAAAATAAAAGAAAAAAAAAATAAGAATAATAATGATAACGCAATGAAGATATCTCGCGATCATGGCGACGGTTGATTCGATCGGAATAGATTTTTCTGCGAACGTGACTGATGCTTCATGTGATTACCGCGCGTTCCGATAAACCATGGCCACGCTCGCGAAAAAAATCAGTACGCGGAATAGCCCGATCGTTATATTTCTATGCCCGATCGGCCGCCAGTTGCAAGTACTCGCTATGAACTAGAAGATTGAGCACACAAACACTTATCTGGTGATTCCATTATCGATCGTCTTATCCAAGCGATGAAAAAACATCTCTGTCCAAACGGTTCATTTTTTTTTTTTTTTTTTTTTTTTCTTTTCTTATCGCGTTAAACATTGCATCTAATCAAGTGAACGTTTTCTTTTCGCGGCCGGACAATCTCGATTCTCACGTTTTCTGATCGCTTACAAAAACGATAGATCAAAAAGACGTTCGAGTTGCCATGGAGCAGAAATCTGATCGTGTCTTACGTGTGTATATACGTGTTTTATTAGTTTAATTTCACAAAACATAATTAACACGCGTTTTTATGTAGACCTCTAATCGTCTCGCGTGCGGATGTATAAGGACTAAGTTTATTACCGTTATTATAACACACTATGTGTATAGCTTGATTGATTATTTCTATTGCGAATGGTCGATTATAATGCTTCCAAGTTCATTGGTGTCGCATTCCTTGCAAACTCCTCGATTGCTCGGCTACGAACCATTTTTCATAAGAAAAAGGACCGCAAAAGTTCATCTAAAGCACGTTACATGATTATGACATAGTGCACTCCCAATGCGATTTATTACAAAGATTGATAAACACATGATTCAAAGACGACTTTTTTTTTTTTTTTTCCCCATGCACTTTTCTATCTTTTTGTCTTTATCACACATATTCATCCACGCTCGCGCAAAACATTTTTTTTTTCTTTTTTTTTTTCTAGCGGTAGAATCTTTATCTACTACGCGAAAAAGAATCACATTGGAATAACTATACTATAATAAGAGTTTTGCATCAAATAGTAATTAATTGTAATCCATAATAATATTGTAATAATAATTACAATAATGATAGTGTAATATATTTCTATCGTTTTATTTAAAAAAAGGCTGTCTTGCGACGGTGCATGAGCGATCGCGTCCTCCGAGCCTATCAGAAATCGCTCATAGAGAATAAAACGCAAACGTATGACTAAAGTTTCGGTTGTTACCTGCAAGGGATCTCAAGAGAATTTATCATTAATGATTTACCACTTCGTTACATCACACAATCAGTCTTTACACGATAGCGCTGAAACATCCCGATCTCGGAGGGCGTGTCACGATAGTATATGTGTTGTTTCTAAGACTTAGCATCGGATCACGGACACAGTTCGATAACACAAAAAGATTCCAAACGCTGCAACTTTTCTTCTTTCCACTTTCAAATATAATACATAAAAAAAAAAACCCAAATAAAAATTCTACAAAATGTTTCCATACAGTGATTCTCTAGGGAATAAACGTGAGCAAGCGAGGCCATGTAGTCTCTTAAAATATAATTAAAAAAACTCTTCATTCTTTCGTATAGATTCCTGCTTTTCCGCGAGAGAGAATGCTCAACCGTACAATTAGCCGTCGATCGTGTTTAACTAATCGATATCCGAATGATCGCGCTGGCATTCTTCTCTTCGGTATTATTCACATCTCAACATAATCGTTTAAACAATCTTGCTCACAATCTACAACTTAACTATCATTTAGTAACAAAACAAAAAAGAAAAAGAAAAAGTGACGAGTCGATCCTTCGCCAAGTCTTCGTATTCGCTACCCTGGCGTCCGTACGCACTTTACTTCAGTGTGTGTTACACAAGTGTACGCTACATGTGTGTAGTAATAGATGTGTCTGTATGTGTACGTGTAATGTGTTCCCCCTGTAACATCATTGTTATCTCCGCTTGTCTGTCCGTTCAGTACGGATTGTACTTGGTACGCTCGGACTTGAACTTGCCGCTGTCAGTCGGGCCTGGTGCGCCCGGGCTACGGAGCCTCGGCGTAAAGGTCTTGTGCGATCGGTGCACGCCGGTAGTCTGGACCGGTAGCGTGGATGCAGCTGCGCCAGCAGCACCACCTAGCAATTCCGTGAGTCCGCCGAGGGCGGTGAGGCTAGATAGGGCGTTGAGGGCGCCTGGCTTGCTTAGCAGCTGAGCCAAGGGGATGGCGCTGGCCAAGGGAGAGGCAGTGGTAGTGGTGGTAGAAGGGGAAGCACTGGCCCCGGATGCTCCGGGAGTGGTACCGCTGCCAGGGGTTTGGGTATTTTGGGCCTCTAGGTTAGCTTTCTGCAGTTCGACACTGGGGAAAAGACACAAAATGTAAAAAGGTGAGGGCGGGAACGTTCCTCGTAAAACAGTGTGTCAAAGAGATTTTTAAAAAATATATAGAACATAAGAGATGGTAAAAAGTAAAGAAGAGAATAGTAAAGTATAGTAGCAATAGTTATAGTAGTAATAGCAGTAGGAGTAGTAGTAGTAGTAGTAGCAGTAGTAATAATAATATTGGTAGCTGCCGCGGAAAACGTAAAATGTGTAAAACAAAAAAAAAAAAAATTATATATATATATATTTTTAGAAGAAGAGAACCATCAGAAAAGAAGGAACTAAATCACAAGTTGTAGGCTTAAAGAGTTACGTCAGAGGTGCTCTGTGGAGCATGATTATCACGTACACCGGCTACGTGGTTCGTGGGGGCTTGAGGGGCTGGGGGGGGGCGGGTTTCAATCACGTCCGGGTCGCATTTAGACCCACCGATTCGTCCGCGGACATTCGTGCCGGACACGGGCCGACACTCGTTGACGAGCGTGCCGGTCAGCTGTGCCCGGTCCGAGAGTGAAACGCTGAACGCGGAGTCGGTCGGAATGCGCCTCGGTCGCGAGAGTTCGCGCAGCGGAGGATGCACACGAGAAAAAAGAAAGAGGAAGACGTGATTGAAGAGACGCGCGTTCGCTAGTCTACTTTTTCAGAATACAAATTCCTACAAAAACAAAGTCACATTCACCACTAACAAGTAGATTTGCGAACGATGCAATCGTTTTCTAGGTGTAACGGGGCTGGTGGCTCGTTGTACAGGCCGGGAGGCACGCACTGTGGAGGGACGTTCTCGCGAATCTTTACTTTGCTCACATTTATTTAATTCTGACTGAAAAAAAAAAAAAACCAAGTGGTCCTCATGGTGCCGCCGGTAAAACGAGCCATTCGCCGCGTGGCTTATAGAAAAGGCAGAAATCAAAGTAAACCAGGCACACAAACGGGCATGCGTTCCGCCACAAGTCGCGTGTTAATCGCGAGGCACAATCTCGTGCAAAATCGCGCCCGACGACGGGTGTGATCGACGGATTCGACTCTTCAGCGCACGTCTGAGAGCTTCGGGATTGATAAAGTGGCAGAGCGCAGACCCGCGTGGCGGACGGGAGTGCCGGGGATACACGGTAATAAACACGATGACCAGGTTAACGGGCAAAATACAGAAGTATCGAGATGATAAATATATATAACGGCAATTGCGCTATTTATATGCAGTAGTAAAATGTGAGTGGCAATCTGGAATAAAATATAATGGATTATAATTATAACGTGAGGGTGTACGTGTAAAAGTGTGTCGGTCCGCGGCGTGTTTAAATTGCACTTGGCTTGATGCTGGTGGGAATCTTACGTGTGGCGCGTACTTGTGCCGACTTTTTGTCTGTCATCCTCGATCTCGTCGACGATTACGTTAGTACCGTTCACCATTTTAATGTCGCTACGATGAAAGTAGATTAGTTTTACAGCATAATTTAATTTAAAAAAAAAAAAAAAAAAAAAAGGAGTGAATAAATAATAATAAATAAATAAAATAAAAGAAACTAGTAACAGATCTTTGACACCGATCAGTGAACATTAAGCGATGGCAACAACAGCGATGAAAGCGTACAACTAAAATTTAAAGATGCTACGGCGAGGGTTCTCGGCAAGGACGAGGGAGACCTTTTACATTTACCGCGCGAATAAAGACGCGATTACGCAACGTGTATTTTTTTTTTTTTCTTTTCTTTTTAACACAACGCCGGAAGAAAGTATTCGCGGCATCAAAAGCGCGCACGTTTTCCCCGCGCGAGGCCAGAAATGATAGGCGTAAATGTTACAAGCTGATCGTCCATTACCGGGAGCCTGTTTCAAACTAGAAAGAAATCTGTGTCATTAAAAAACCGAATCGAAAGGAGGAACTGTGATGCGTTTCGTTTGGAACTGTTCGGGATTTGATTGTCACTAAACGGAGCGACAGTCCTCGTTACATATTTATTTCTTTTATTTTTTATTTTATTTTTTTTTTTTTTTAAATTATGTCGTTCAGTCGGTAGTTTATTTGCTTGAAAGGACAGCCAGCGACAATGGGACAGATGTTGAGCGGAGTTGTGTCTGCAGGATACTCGGGGTTTACTGGACCTGGAAGACAGGACCTGGAAATAAAGGATTAAGATCCTCTTCCTCCTCACAGCTGATGTCGGTGTCTTCCGCTAATCTGCATACGTGAACGCTGGGTACCTCGGATCATAGCCGTCGATGCGACATCTTCTCCTCGCATCTTTACCTTACGACTATGAAACGACCTGCTTCGCTGTAAACTTGAGGTGGCGTTACGCGGCCGAGTGATCTCTTTCATTAACTCAACTTCAGAGAGATTTCTGGCGGTAATTCTCACCGCGTCTTTGTCAACAGACCACGCGCCACTCTGCAGCGGCGTTTTTTTTTTCTCAGCGTAACACCACCTTTTTTATAATATCTCTCACGACGACACGCAGTAAAGACGACTTTTATTTCTTTTTTAATGTAATTATACTCAAAAATAAAATTATCTCGAATGGCTAAATTGACATTTTGCTCATTTAAATCGTAAATCTGGAAAAAAAAATGTCAAAACGTGAAATCTACGTATGTAATCTTGAAAATTATTCCTTACGAGAGTAATGTATCGTACATACTGTTAGTGCTTTTAAAAGTTTAATTTCTAATTTCATCTCTGCAACATTTGCTCAACAGGCAAAGGAAAGTGAATGGAAGTCATCTATATGCGAGTTATCGCGAGGAAGGATAATAACAGTGATAAAGGGAAATATCGCGAGGGGTGCCGATTCGACTATCTCTTACATAATCTCACCATTAAGACATAAAAAATGAGGCAGCAAGGTAGTGTGAGGAACGAGTAGCACAAACAGGCGAATCGGCAGGATCACGATCGTGGGGTGGTAAAGTAAAGGGTCAACAAGAAGTCGCTCTACGCCGACGAGGCGCGCGCCGATCCGGCGCGCGGGTGTCGGCCAGAGGTGCGGGAAAGAAGAAGTAATTAAAACAAACGAATAAATAAAGAGAGCTCTCGAGGGGGGGAAAGGGAAAATGCATCGCGTTCCACTGCAAAACGTAGCCGGGACGAGTTCGACTGCTTTCTATTGGAAGAAAATGGAGTTCAGTGACACACCGAGAGGCCGGAACCTTCGGCGAACCTGTCGGAATGACTTCCTGTCGGCTCGAAGGTCGACCTTCAAAATCTAAATGGGCCCGGGGGTAAAAGCGATGGTTACGGGGACCCCCTCGTGGTACTCACCTCATGTTGATGAGATACTGTGCCAACGCGACGGCGTCCGGGTTCCCGGTTATGGTGATCGTGCGGTCCGTTGCTCCGCCCTCCCTCTCCTCGCAGTTGCTGATTCGAATCATGGCACCGGAGATCTGACGGATCTCGGCGATCTTGGTACCGCCCTTCCCGATGATGCAACCGATCAGCTCATTTGGCACGGTCATCTCATGCGTCTGATTGTTTGCCGCTGGTTGCTGCCTGTTCGAGTTGCTCGTACGCAGCTGGCTGCCAGCCAATGCGGCTAACGCTACGTGATCACCAATTGCGCAAATATTAGGAGAGCTTTTCTTTTTTCCGAATCGCGGCGCGGTCTTAATGAAAGGCGGGTAAAGAGATTGGCCCTTTTATGAGAGCCGGCAAATCGATCGGGCAAATAAAAGAAACGCACGAGGAGGCACTGCCTCTCATAAATTACTTGCGCTAAAGTGAAATTGCGTTTTAACTGATTCTATTGCTTTGCCTCCTCGACTAGCTTCTGTTCTAAAACTCGAATAAACTTTAACTAATGTTTCTGGGAGCAGTTCGTAGATAAATTTAACTTCTCGTTCCAATATCGAATGCCTCGGTACACTTTTTTGCCGATAAAGTTCGCTCGCGTAGGAGGAATCTATTGCAATAGCACAAATATTGAATACTAATACCGTTTTGAAATCAACGATGTCGAGATATAAATTTCGACATTCGCATTGAATTTATTATCGCACCAAGTAAAGTGGTCTGGTTACTTCCGACTATTAAAATATTTTTTATTTATTCGGCATAGAAGTATAACGCAGTAAAAATAAATTTTTTTTCTGCAAAAATTTGCGGGACAAAAAACGTCGGAGGGGAAACGTATTCGCTCGCTGATCTACGGTTTCTCAAAGAGCACGTGTCGACTTACCTGCTGGATTAAGACCACCCGTGTTCGCCGGTGTGGCGAGACCACCAAGGCCTAAGGCTGCTAGCCCAGCCAAAGGATTGCTGCCCAACTTGCCCATCTGCAACAGCGACGAAGAAATCCATCGTTCAGAAATATGGGGGAGGGGGGGCGAGGAGAAAAAAGAGAGTCCGCGGGCGTCGGACAGTCACTCGGGGTGTGCTTTGAAAGGAGTTGAGGGTATACGACGACATCGAGAAGTATATATCTATGTATGCCTGAAACATGTTCGCTAACCTCGCGCATCACGCTCGAGGATCTCCGATTGCGAGCAAGAATTCTTAGCTCAGGGGCAGCCTCGCTGAGAGAGAACGTTCGGTTCTACGTGAGAAAGAACGGGAAAGGAAGAGGGAATACGGGGGGGAAAAAAGAGAACATCCGCCGCGCGGCAATCGACAATTCAATTCGGCTATCTCGGACTCGACTGCCGTCGTGACGCATACGCTCAACGGCGTCGTCCCGACTTCCTGGGACCGGTCCGACGGCTTCCTCATAACGGGCGCTGCGACGGTCGCTCGAGCGAGAACCCGGTCGTTCTTCGGTCACGTGTACCGACCCAGGGATTTTAACTGTGATAAATAGAAGTCTGGTTTAAAACGAGGTTTCCGCAGCGATTATTCTTGCTTCTACGCGAAAGACTCGTTAAAACTCACGCTACCCTCCCGCGTCAATAAATTCACGACCCGGCGACAGGAACTGTTATAGAATAGACTGAGATTAGCGGGTGATCAATATCCAAGGTGAGGTGAGGTAGTTATTAAAACACGATTTAACTTCTTGGAGAAAAAAAAAAAAAAAAAAATAAAAAAAAAAAAAAAAATCCGTCATTCTTTTCGAGCGTGTTAAAATTCCACGATTTATTTCAGGGATATCGCTTTAAATGTCAAGTTTTCACAGCGCGATCCATTAAAGATTTCTCGCCTCTAACATGCGCGGAAATTGGAGCGAGTGAAGACGTCTACTAGTCATCACCTCAGCGTACTTCGCGGAAAATAAAATCTCGCGCGCCTCCGAGATGCATTAAATTGATAAACAGCGACGGTATCCCGTTGCTCTGGAGGGGAATAAAACTGGCGGAATGACCGTCGATAAAATGAACTATCGCGTTACTTCGAAAATCGTGGAAGAAATTACTCGAGGACAGCCTGTCGATGGGGGAGGGGAGGAGGGGAAGCTCAGAAATTACAGAAAGAGAGAGCGAACGAGCACGGAGAGAAGAAGGACGTGCATATCCTTGTAACTCTCACGATACCGTTAAATCGCGTGAAATGTAACGCAGCAATTCTATTCACACCTGCCGTTTCCACGTTACAATTGCAGATACTTACACGAGGCTTAGCATCGCCTTATTCGGATCGGAAAGAAATTCTACCGCGTTTCATTAAGTACAGTCCACTACAAACTTATTAACAGCACGTCGCTATTGTAACACAAAAAATTCGACTAAACATTCTAACGACTGGTCCATAAATTCGCTTGACGGCCCGCGGTAATTATTTAATGAACATTAAAACAAGCTAATTACTCGAACACAATACAAAACGATGGAACGTTTGTATCTAATTGCTAATAATTTTATATATCTTAATCTTTTGATAAAGACAAAATGAAAGGGCGGAGTGAAGGATGGAGGATGTATGTCGTGTTCTTAAACGAATGACGATAATATTTCATTTTCTATATCCCACTGTTGTTCTCTAAGCTAACTCATGTGCCAAGATTTCTAAGCGCCGTATGTAATGTCATCGTTTTAATATATATTAAGATAATGCGGACATGTGAAGAGGCATCGTTGTGCTGCAAGTCGTTATCTTAATATATATTAAATATATATTTACGTAAAATGCAGAACTACGAAAGTTTCGAGCTTAATAATGTAACCGGAGGGTGACCCGCTGAAATCTCCAATCGTTGACGTACATTTTCAAGAGGATCGTAAAGTAGATAATTCGTCTGTAACATATCGAGGGTTTGTCCACGCAAATATATTATATAAACGCCTTCTCCCGGAGACAAAGCGGACCCGATGTGATCTTTAATGTGCTCGAATGGTGGAAACGTAATGTCCAGGGCAGCCCACCCTTACACGAACTCGTCGCTGACTCTTAGCTAAAAGAATGCCGGAAGCCATGCTGTTCTAAACAGGACGCCAAAAGGACAATGAGTAACTCAGGACAGAGGTGGAGAAACGAACAAAACGTAGCGCGACAAGAGCGATATTTAATGTGTGCGCAGTTATCTGTGCTCGTGTGTGTATGCGTGTGTACGAAAATGATCATGTCACTCGTTTCTCGCTGCATTGAGGCTGGAGATTTATAATTATAATAAAAAAAATAAAATAAAATAATGCAAGTTGTGATTCTAACGTCGATATGTTTTAATTGAATTTATTTTACTAAAAAAAAGTTATGACTTCCAAAAAAAATTTTTTTTGTGCCAACTGAATCACTTAAATTTAAAAACAAAATGTTTCGTTTGAGCAACTTGTTAAATTGAATTGTTATATATTGCTATCCAGCCTCGTCAAAGGCAGATCAGCCCTTTGTGAGCTAGCACCTGCTCATATATCATTGCATTCATATTCTATTTTTAAGTATTTGACCTTTCAAAAATCAATATCGTAGTAAAATAATCGTTTAATATTTTCCATAATTTCTCAATTAATTGTTTTATTTGTAGAAAATATAATTTTCGATTCAATTCTATTATCACATTTTTTATTAATTGCAGAAAAAAATTTGTTTGATTGTAATATAAAATTAAATTAAACTAAAAAAAAAACTGAACAGTATGGACACGTGTGTATAGAAAATAATGTTTAACATTTATGCGACAAATTAGGTTAAAACTTTGAACGTTTCTTTCTCCTGCTCTCAATTGAGTCTTAAAAGGAAATTTGATTGTCACCGGATAAGGGAAGTTAATTTTAAGGAAAAACGGGGAATGATTTCTTATGTGAGACCGTGTAGAAAAATAGAAACTAAAAAAAAAAAGAATAATAATAAAATAGAACAGAAAATTGAAGACTGTGTACCAAGAGAAAAAGCGAAGTAGTAGTAACCGTGTACTAAAAGCCGTAAGAGCTCATCAAGCAGACTGAGAAACTGAGAAAGTATCAAAGATGGGATCGTGAAAGTAGATATAAAGCGCAATAGTAATAATATATCTAGGTAATCTACCTCTTTTCGTGCCACGCATGCATGTCCATGTTTGTTTGTGACTTTGTCATAATTGATCATTTCATTCATCTCTACCGATTAAAACCCACCCCTTCAGCCACGTCTCTCGAAGTTAACGGAAACCAACAAAAATGCAAACAGAAACGAAAGACCGAAAAAAAAAAAAATTAAACAGAAGAGAAAAAGAACTGGTCCAGCCGTGATATCTGTGGATAATAGGATGTATCATCGTGTAAACACGTTCTTATCGCGCATCTCGCGTTCGTTTCGTTTCGTTTCGTTTTCGGGTAGCAAATCGGACTCGAGGAAGTCGGGGCTCCGTGTCGGAGGACGTCGGTCGTTGAAGAGCGCACAGAAAGAGAAGATAGGACAAAAGGTGAGAACGAAGGCGCGCTGCCGTCCTGATAATGCCTTATGAAAACGTATAGTTAATCGCGAAAATTTCGTCGCACAGACGATCCGATTAAATATTAAAATTTTCCCATTTAACAAAGTAATTCGCGGAAAATAAACACATACGTTTCAGTGTAAATCAACGAGAGGCGCGTAACGAGCCAATTAATTTTGATCCACTTCGGCGTGATATAAAGCCGAATTCGTGTATATATTTTCAAAGCGTACGGGATCAATCAGAATTATTTAATCATCACGAAAGGCAAAATAAAACTAGATCCCGACGTCTGATATTCTGGTATCGAGCTACGATATTGATGGATGTGAAGACAAAAAGCAACCTCTTTACTAAATTAGATTACAAGCAGAGTTTACAATGTATATACGTGTATGCAACGTAAAAAAATAAAATAAAAAAAAAATAAAAAAAAATAAAAATAAAAAAAAATACGTAGCAGAGTAAACGATCGTAATTAAAAAAAATACCAGCAAACGCGGCCGATAAAATTTTCTATCACATTTGTAGAATAGATGTGATTAATCATAAGGGCATTTATCAGAATGACGTTTCATGGCATCTGCCGATCGATCGGCCGGCCGGATGAGTAGATTTCCAAGCGCTACCATAAGTAACCCGGAATCAGAGCGTCGGCTATTTGACGATTTGGCCTCCTCATTGATCGCAAGCCATTCGTGGAGACTTATAGCAGTATTACATCTGGGATTTTTTATACGTTTCTCTCTCTCTCTTTCTCTCTCTCTCACACACACGCACACTCTCTCCCTGACCGAATCCAACGACAAGCCATGACGACGAATCCATTGTGCGACCCGTGAGCAAGCATTCATGCTAAGCAGGCCTGATCGTTCGGCGCGAGGCTCGGAACAAATCTCCATTTTGCCTCCAAGTTCCTTCCGAGAGAGCGCACAAATTGCCACTCTCGGACGATGATCGTATCGAGAAAATTCGGCTATTTATCTGCTCGACGCAGTACGTCTACATCAAATACATCCCGAGTGGAAATTTATCTAGCTAATTTGATTTTTGCAAACTTGGCACTAGCCATAAATTATAAGAAAGTTATTATTTGGTGACTGTCTTTAAAAAAAGAAAAAAAAAACAAAAAATCTGTCCAGCACTGTCCAGCGCGGACCATGTTTGTAAATAGATATCTAAACGTTTTTCGCCGCGTACTAGTCTACTGTTGTTGTTCTGACCTGACGCAACGTTCGCTCGACTGCCGAATTCGCCGGGCAAAACGATTCTTGCTGCCCGCTGCCCGCGCGTCCTCCACTATGCGAACTGGAAGCGCGAAGTCTGCCGGCCGATGTAAACACACGCACGTACTCTAACACCGCGGCGGTCAGCGGGCCCGATGATCAGAGGTTTCGGCAGTCGAGCGCGCGATAGAATAGGTCAGAATACAACAGTACGTTTCGAGTGTTACATTTCTGGCTCAGTGCTGGACAGTTTTGCTAGACAGCCACGAGATAAACCACGAATTGACTAACTAATTATTAGATAACGGTGGGAATTAATTTCCACTCGGGATATTACAGAGATTACCGATCAATTCTAAGTGCACGTCCTCTGTATTTTTCTCATCTAGAAGTAGATGCGAACGACAGAAGAGAAAAAGTGGATTATATATATATTAAAAAAGTAGTAGAAACAACTAATTGGTAATTCAATACGATCATCAGTGGAACAATGTAAATGCAGTGGCTAAATGCACGAAGTTTTCAGATACCAGGTCAAATAAAATCTTGCGTTGCCGGCAAAAAGAAATTACGAAACTGCTGATATTAAAATAAAGTTAGATATGAACTTTAATTAATTTCGAGAAAACTAGTATTAACTCGATTATTCAATTAAATGTATTATTCATATTATTAATATAAATTCGTTAAATAACATAACTTCGTTGAAATCAAATATACGAACACGTGTGAATTTCATTAATTCAACCTGATATCAAAAACTTATATTAAGTTTTATTTGCATGTTTTTTTATATATTTTTTTTTAAACGTAGCATGCTTCTTCAAGTTTCTCTATGCACAGTAAAGAACGACAAGCAATTTTTCAGAGATCAACCCACTACCAAACGCAAGCTTATGAAAGGAAAAACGTGTACATAAGTTCAGGTCGAGCTTGTTAAAAGCGTTAAGAAGTGAACATCTATAGGACTTAGGAAAAAAAAATTCCAGAGAGAATGAAGCATGCACGTAACAGCATATGCGAATCACATGTAAAGCAAAGCAGGCAAATTTCGCGTGACTTCGCTGACACTTAAAGTCAAAGACTATTTACGATTAGTCATAAAAATTAAAGAAAGAAAAAAAAAAAAAAAACAATTCTTTTAAAAACTACCGTTATTAAAAATGTTTGCGGAATCGCGGAATTCTCTCCAATTAATAAAAAGGCATCGCGGACACTTTGTAGTTTTAATACGAGAGAGAACTTTCCAACCGAAGTAATACAGTAAATGACGACGTGGTCTTGTTGGAAGTTGCTATTAAATATAATTACAGCGCGCCTTATTTCGTTCCGCCGTATTATGTTTAATCAGATGTTTCTGCGGCCGAAGTCACGCGACTGGAAAACATTGTTTAAAGGTATGTACGGTCAGAGCTAATAGTGCAACAGAATTCTCTCGGATCGCATCTTCACGTAATCGAAGACAACTTGCAAGATATTGCGACACGAATACTCCCGGGCAGAAAAGCTCGAGACCGTACGGGGATATATCGAGCAGAAAGCCAAGGTATCGATGCATATATACGGAGGGAGACAGGGGACAGCAAAGAGTTTCAGTGGGAAGAGGAGATCAAGTGACCTAGATAATAATGAAATATACTGATAAACATATTGCGGAGCTTCCACGGCATTTGGCGAAAATTGAAATGATAACCGAGTCCAGAGTTACGTTGAGATCAACATACATCTTTCATTATTGCATCTGTTTTTACGTATCGATATACCTGAACGAAATAATTAAATGCATAGAAAGTGCCACGGCACGTTAATTAAACGTTGTCGCTTGTTAACAGAAAGGGGAATAATTTTCGAATAATTAATTCCAACTATTTGTCAAAATAATGCCGTATTATTAAACGCTAAATAAAAAACCGTGTTTCAACGTCTACATTCGCCGCAGATAAGATTTATATATTCGCAACCCGGCACGTTTTAATGAAATTAAATCGCAGCAAACATAAAAAAAAATTTAAAAAAAATTGTAACTAAATAAAACCTCGTTGAATTTCTCAGTCACCGCGCTCTTTCGCCTTTAACGGAAACCACTGTTTAGTCGCTGTTGCAACAAGCGGGTACAACTACACGCTTGACCATTCGTTTATCTATAAAACTTTCTACCCTCTCCCGATTGCGCATTAACTTAACCGCAAATTAATCCGACTAACACCACGGACGCAGATACTATTGCGCAAGTGATTTCTCTTTCTCAATTGCTATCAAAATAAATGTAGACTTTGGAACGTAAACAAATAAGAAATATCAGCTCTTAATTGCGGTAATGCTAGGCCTCTCTCGGATCTCTCCACGTTCAGATGCTCCGTCGGAGCCAACTAATTTCCCTAAAGATACAGATCATCGCGTTTCTCAGCAAAGTACCTAACTCTTTCCTCGTAATCATTTCAACTTTGTATCATCCGCCGCGGTAGTCAGTTCGAAGGTTTACCGGACATATAGGAGTGATAATAGTGAAGAGAAACACTGAACCGGGAAGGTGTATCGATTTTTTTTTTTTTCGGGCAAGTGGAACAGAAATCCATCATATGTATATTATTACCCGGGCCGTAGCCAGGTTGGTGATTGAGAAGGGGGGTACAGGAGCGGGTGGAGCACGAAAAACAAAAGACTTACGGCGTCTGCCACGAGGTGTGCGGGCGGGAGGGCTGCCTGCAAGTGTCCACTCTTCAGCAGGGGGTCGGCGAGGCCTGCCACGCTGGCGTGTAAGGGGCTCGGGTGGAGAGGATGATGTGGGGTCGTAAGATGGGCCGTGGATAGGAGAGGGTGCCCGTGAGAAGCGGCAAAGGCCGAGGACGAAGGGTGGGCCGCGAAGGGCGAGGTCGTCAAAGTTTGGGTATTCAGCGAGGGCGGGGTGGGCCCGGCAGCGGGCGCGGGCAATGGTAATACTGTACTTACGTCCGAGTGGGCGGGCACCGCGTAATTACCCTGGATGGTGTAGGCTTGCCCACCAGCCAGGATCACTGGCCCACCGACTTGGGGTTTGGGGCGATAAGGGATCGTGGCACCTTTGGGAGGGGACTGAAACAGAAAAAATCACACGCACGAGTGCGAATACACCGATTGAATTATTACATCTGGTTCACAACATCCGCGTTATCGTCATAAGATGACATTAATTCTATTAAAGTTCGGAAAATGACATATCAACTTGAAAAAAAAAAAAAAAAAAAAAAAAAATAATGAATAAACACTACACGATAATTTTATATGCAGCACGAGATTACATTTTTTCAAAGAAATTTTAATTTAATAAAAATATTCAAAATTAATATTATTAATGATTAATTCTCTCGACTGGCCTAGATTATCGTAATTTAATGCTATTGTTTAAAATACGAGCACGAATTTAAAAATTAAATTAATATAATATAATCATTTTATTTTTTTAATTAAAATTTCAAACATTGACGTCAAGAGAGCAACAGCTATAAACGCTCTATATACGTATTCATTATTATAACGTAATTAATTACACGTTCATAAATAATTTTAATTATGCTACGTTACTCTCAGCTATGAGACAGTTTCTCTAAAACTAAATGTAAAATACGCGTTGAGAGGCGCGGAATAATCGACAGCTTTCAGAATAGAGAGTGGTACGTACCTCTAGCATAACGCAGCAGATATGATATATGCATTGCGTGATCGCCTCGCTGGTACCGGATATGGTCACCGCACGTTCCGTCGAGTTAGGCAGCATCTCGGACGCGACTTGGATAGAGGCGCCGGTGACCTCTCGAATTTCTTTGATCTTAGAGCCGCCCTTGCCGATTAAAGAGCCGCATTGCGAAGCGGGGACAATCAGTCTAAGCGTGATCGGCGGCCTGGATACACCGCCACCACCTCCGGCACCGCCACCCTGGATGTCGTGGAACTGCGAGCACCACTCTTCGAACTTCTTGCATATCAGCGTGAACGCCTTGAAGATCGAGTTCGTCGGCCCGGTGACAGTCACTATCCGTTCCGGGCAGGAACCGTCGGAGATATTGATTTTTGCGCCGGACTGCATTCGACAGAAAGAAAAAAAAAATTTATATTACCGATCGCGGGCCTTTGTTGTACACATATAAATCTATTTTCAGTTTCCAATATATTCAATAATCGATATCCGCTTCGAGAGAGGTCAAGTTAACGTGTATTGGTGAGAGGAGCGATTAAAGAAAATAGCCTCTCGAGCGATATGCGAATGTGATCATCTGTCCTTGACAGCTGAACCGACCGTAAGACGGTAATAATGATTTACATATTTTCACGTAAAATATCATTTTGTTACACGTAACGCGGATTGCATGCAACTCTTTTTCTTTTTCTCTTTTTTTATTGTGTAAAAGCGCACTTCGTGACATAAGCAGGTACTCACCTCTTCACGGAACCTTTTGACGATCTCTCCTTTTTTCCCGATAATACTACCGACTTCCTGCAATGAAATAAAAATATTGAATTAGTATAAATATCTAATGCAAGTTTTAGCATCATCTGCACATATGCATAATACATAATTATTTAATCTTTTAAATAGTTTAAATAATACAAAATTGTTGATAATCCGCCGTTAAAATAAAATAAAAGGAGATTATTGTGCGATACTATAATATTCGTTATTTATTATAATGTAATTGGTACAATAATTATATATATATATAGTATATATATATATATGTATATACACGTGTGTGTGTGTATCTCGGTTATCAATCAATAATTATAATCATAGAATGGATTTTCAACGCGTTCGTCAGCAAATATTTAACGCGCATTTCTGTTAAGCACATTGATATTACTCCCCATTTTGATATATCCCGTTACGCATAAAAGGGAACAGCAAAACGAAACGCGATAAATGACGAAACTGGAGCGCGCGTTTATAATTAGTATGCATAAGCAACTAATGCCCACCGAGGCTTTGCGTCCACTCTGATACCGTCTGACCTCGGATAACGTCACCGTTAGGCTTCCGACCGCGACGCGCGGTGTATTCCTGCGCGCTCTCTAAACTTAGATGATGTCTCCCGGACGAAATGCCAGCGTTCCCGGCGACGTTAACGAGTTTCTCGCGTATCGCGCGCTATCGGCTTATACCCCCTCCCTCCCCCGTTTTAGAAGGATCGAAGTCTCGTGCATTAGAACGGGCTCGTTTGTTACCCGCGGTGCATGCAACCCTCCCTCCCTCAAGATGAGCGGAATCACGTGCCAGGGCGGAATCGCGAACTTCGCGAGCGCCTTTCCGAGATGCTGACCCTAATTGGGATTCACGCGATTTCACAGTTCCGTCGTTCGTTCCGCGTGAGCGTAAGCAAATCAACGCCGGGGTCCCGAGGGCCTATTGACGGCGCGCGAGGTAGCGCGGATCGGACAAGCGTCATCGCCGACGAATTAGATGCATGCCGAGGCAAATATAGCCGGAACAAGAAGACAGCGAGACGATGAGGGAAAGAAGGCTTGGCGGCGCGCCAGCCACGAGGGTCAGCCCGACGATCGGCGAAATTCGCGAGGTTGCAATCCTCGAGGGGAAAGAAGACAGAAGGAGATCAGATCGTGTCGAGCCGCGTTATCGGCCCCCAGGACCGCGAGCGTCACCGGCGGCTCCTTCACGAACGCCTGGCTTCCGAGAGCTATGTATAGCCCCGGCGCCATGCCGGTCAATAGTTTGAGCGCAGCCTACTTTGATGAAATAAGATTAAAAGTTTTCCGATATTGTCCTACTTCTGTAAATACACCGTCGCCGTCATAAAAGGCGGAATGGCGTGCAGGAGCCGGTGAATAATATATAAGATATAGAACTTAAAAAGAAATCCCTCCGCGGCCGGGTTCCGTACGTCTCGGGCATTAATTTTAGTTCGAGAAGAGCCGGCGAACTTTCTCAACGTGCGGTTAAGTCGCGAGCGACGGGGTGACAGAGGGAGGATCCCTTTCAGGGCCGCGGGTTTATCCGGGAAAAAATTATGAAAGCATTAATGGAAGCAAAAACACGATGTCGCAAAGATTGGAGATCTCTCAAAGTCGCTCTATGATTGCGGGGCCGGAATCGTTACCGAGGACTCTCGCGGGCACGACCGACGTTGGCCGCTGGCCCTGGCCACTGTCCAAGATCTCGCTGGAGTCCAGTGAGGATCCGCACGAAACAGAATATCCCGGTGGCGCGGAAAGCGAGCGGACGCGGCCCTTTTTCCGGCCGGAGGGTTATTAATTGCCCTGTCCCGTTTGCGAAACGATCGAAATCCAACCGGCGGAAATAGGAAGAAAGATTGATGCCGCGCGCAAGAAAATATTTGAATAACACAGGTACGAGAGAGCCGGTCCGCTCGATAAGCTTGAGCGCGAGCCAAATATTTACGCCATAACGATATCGCGAAATCACAGACGCGGTTGCGGCCGTGACATTGTGGGCGATACAACAGCGTGGACGAGTATCGCCTAACGTGGGAGATTAAATTAAGTGACCCCGAAGGGAAATGGATTTGCGAGACTGCTCCGTTAAGAAGTCGATACAGAATGGGGCAGTCAAAAGGATCGAAGCGCTGCAAATCGAAAGGATTCTCCGTGAAAATCGTCAGATTTATTCGTCTAGAATTTTTTTTTTTTTTTTTTTAATTAAGCTACTGATTCGATTTATGGACCGCGCTTGGGCCGCACGCGAACCTGAGTCATCGGGATCATGCCGTCGGACGAATAATGGAAACGCGATAATTCGTGATGCATTGGCCGATTGGCTTTTGGCCCTGGCTGGTATCCAGTCTGCCCGAGAAGATCACGGTGCGTGCACCAACGGCAGACATAATGCCTCTCCGGCCAAATATGCGGCCAGACGTATTTATTTCGCGCGAAGAAGGCTGCCCCGGCTATCCGTTTTACCCGTTTGCAGAGCTTCCAAAGCGAGTTTTGCAACACGCGCGAATCAACAGCGGCTTGGCGCAGTCGGCCGAAGAGGCGCATAATTAATAAATGTCCCTGAGATCGGGATTGTAACGTCATCGCGATACTTCGAATACATTCGGTGATCATTTGATTTAACACGCACTAAAGCTGTCGAAGTATAATAAAAGATGAGAAAGAAATTATTTTAAATGCCAAAAAAAAAAAAAAAGAAAATAGAACGATACTTGCGCAATAATTAAATTACAAGAAAGCGAAATGACTCTTAGATGTTCGGTTGAGAAGTATCATCCTCTTCAAATATAAAAGAATGTTATTAATTAACGGAGAAAAATAGTCACGCGAGGTGTTCGTAACCTTGTAATGAGATTATTCTCGTAGCGAATGTGAGCGTAATTAGCAAGGTACTACTTTCCGTCATTAATCTTCAAGAGCGAGTTGATTTTCATCCTACTGTAACTAAATGCGGACACCTTGAGGGGGAGGAAAAAAAAAGAGAAGAAAAAAAACGCGCACGTTGACGAGGGGACGAACTCTTGGATGCACCGTGACACAGTCGACGTATCGTCGTCGGGGCGTAAAAAAACGCGAGTATAACGAGATCTGTCACGGAAATATTTTCTCGTACCGGAAAACACAGCGGTTCATTTAGACCGGAGAATTAGATTCACGGTGGAGGGCTGACAGAGCGCTGGGGAGAAAAAAAAAAACCCCTCCAAAAAGATCGGCTTGAGAAAGATGCATCGCCGGATGAGAGATTGAACCTCGCGTCGCGACCTCGGGCGCCCCGAGTATCGTTCAAACATGCAAGAATATGCAATAATTTCTATGTCGCACTTCAGCACGAACTCGCACGTGCACGTGTACAGAGCGAAGGTCCCTTTCCCAGCGTTTTCCAGCATCCGAATTCACCTCCACAGTTACCGTTGCCTTCGAAAAATGCATTACCTTAAGGGAAAAGCTCCAACGATTATCCCACCGTAAACATTTTCCGCGCGGCTCGATCGCGGTAAATAAAATTGAGGTCATCCCACGGGAAGGCCCGCTGGGTAAAAAAAAACGCTGAATTTAGTACCCGGGCTAATAATCCGGAGAGTATTAACGGCGTATTGTAAAACTTGGCAGATGCACGATCGCCGGCGAAAAGATCTTTGCATCGGAAAGGACATCGGGCGTCTAGCTAGACGAGATTAATTACCGAGACGGCGGACATTAATTACTCGTGCTACGACGAGCGGCGTTACACCTCGCGCAGGATAATTAATTACAAGCCGAAACGTTGGTAGGTGACGTGTTCCCGGAACGAGGATGAACATCGAGGGCTAAATAAACTTTGACACTTGTCCCGCGAAAACCGGCGCGCTCCGCGATTTTTCCGCATAAATTCTGTCCCACGGTAATCTCGCGGATGACGCAAATAACGTACGCATGAAAACTTCTATTCTCAGCAGGATGGACTTTCCCCGAGATAAGCTCTCCAAGAATCTCTCTCTTTTCTCCTGCGATTCTTCTCTCTCATTTTTTCTTTTTATTTTTTTTTTCCCTCGGAATTCCATTCTCTTTTACGTGTATTAGCTCGTAAAAGCTTTGACTGCAAAATAGGTGTCCGCCAATGAGTTATTAGTAATTACTAGCCGCGCTGTAATCATCGGCGTTTTCGAAAGTGATCGATTTCACTGAGTGAGAGTTAGCGGCTCGCAAAAGACGAAATCGCGCGGCAGAAATCGGTTTTCTTCGTCGGAGATGACCGAGGGTGGAGTCTCAGATAAAGACAACGTCGTGTACCACTTTGGCGAACGTCCACGAAGAGAGAACGTAACGTGCAGGGTAAAGAGTTTGCAGGGCATGACGAAAATTGCTTTCACCGATGGTCACGAGTGCTCCCCCTCCGTCTCTTGTCATCGCGGAACTAAAACGTTCGCGTAATTGCCGGCCCGCTTTATTCCCGCGGGCTGATCATCCTTTCAAAAGGACCGTCTTTTTCTCCCTTATACTCGCCGGTCGGAAACTCGGATCTATCTCTGAACATTCTTGCCAGAACCAAAGGACTATCAAAAACATTCTCCTGTCCTCGCGCTAGTTCAAAAGTTACGCGGCTTCGACGAGAGCAACGTTTTCCCGTCGCGAGATAGCCAGCGCCTATTCGTTAAAAAATCGCGGGCAAAAAGTTATAACGTTCTCGTCGAGGCGAAAATTCCTTTCGAATTATTGATCCCGCCGGGGACACGGTAATCGCCGAACTCTGCAAATTCAATGTATTACGTAATATCCAATGAACTTCGACGTAACGTGAATCTAATTTCGAGCCGCCCGGCGCCGCAAGACATGCAATATTGAGAAATGACGTCGATAGCGGGAGATGCGGGAGGGGTTTGACAGCCTCTTATCGAATTTTTCGCAGACGGATTTCGAGCGGCTGATAGAAATTCTCCGTGTTATGCGACACCCCCGCGCAGCGACGGTCGCAGCGTAGTTTATGCGAAAAACAACAGCCTCGGGATTCTTGGCAGCACGTCAAGCGCTAGTACGCTTCAGGCTGCATTGTCTGCCCCGTGTGCGGTCAAACGTGATTCCGATCTGCGGACGATGCCGCTCTAGAATCGCGGTGTACGTTCGATTCACTTTTCAGAGGAAAAGACGGGGCGAAGCGTCAAACTAGAGCGACAAACGAGGTACGAAGCGCGCGCCTCAATAGCGACGTTTCCCCGGCCACTTTTCACCGCGGTTTATCACCTTATTTTCGAGATAATAGCTTTGATAACTAAGGACGCTAAATGCCGCGATCTTATCTTCGGTGTATTTCTGTCCCCCGTATCAATTCTAGTCCGCGCCGTCGAGCAACTTCAGCTCGTAAATATCAATTCAGAAGAGAAACGTTAGGTTCTTGGTCTAGGTCCCACCAAATGATCTCAAATAGATGTCTAGCTAATGTAAAATAAGCCTGGTTTTCTCATTCCAATGCGAAGAATTATATTACGTGCCAGAACGTTTGCAGGGAAGCCGCGATGTGTCGAAAGGCACGGTCGGCCTCTCGTAAATAAATTTGTAGTAATTGTCAAAAAGAAAATACTGTAAGTGACAGTGGAGGCTCGCGAGTGACGCGTTTTAAGATTTATCATCGTCGCGCCAGCTAACCAATTATGTCCTTTTCTCGGAATTCCCGTTTACGCGATATCGTTGTCTAAAGTGTGACGACGAACATAGCCGTTTTTACTATCACCGGTTGTAACGCGAACGCTTCAGTATAAATAATGACTAACAGAAAAAAAAAAGTTAATTGCATTCGGCAAATAAAATTGACTGGTGAGCACTCGGTAATATTTTTTGAAGTCTTGGACGTTTGAAAAAGGTCCACGTGCGAAAACTAATCGTAATAAAAAATAACTAAGCTCAGTAATCAGTTTTGTCCGCTAAATACGGCCATTGATACGCCTCGGCACGTTTTGCCAGAAATACCTTGTGCGCCTTCGATATATACATATAGGTTTTTTTTTTTTTTACAGCAATACGTGACTAGGAAACCACCAAAAATCATGCGCTCAGAAACGATACGCGAACGATAAATGTGATTTATTCTCCAACCCGATGCGCCTCCACAAACGAATATCAGTTGATATTCAGTGGGAGGTTGTTTGATACCGCGAGATTTCGAACGCGTATCGCACACATACACACACACAGCTTCCCCCCCCGTCCTCGATGATGCATTATCTTATTACTGCTGCTTCTGCAATTTCGTGCCGAGGCACGCGAGTAATTTCGAACATATATAAAAAAAAAAAAAAAAAGGAAAGTTCTATTAATATAAATTAAGGTCGGTGAATTAATATAAAATGACGCAAAGGGTATTGAAAAATGCGCGCGTCAAACGGCAGTAAAATTCGCGAACAAAAATATGCGAGAGACATTAAATTCCTTGCGCAATCGCCCTATAAAACGTTTAATTCTCTGGATTTTTGATTAATTGCTAAAACGAGGAAAAAAAAATGTGCGTGCACAACGAACGCGAGCGGCCCTAAAAGTTTTGCGCGATAAACATATGCCCGGCGACGCGGAACGGTCCGGCTTGAACTCGCGCGTGCACTCGATAAAGCAAACCCGGCGGAATGAATCTGCGTTGAGATATACATATATAAATGGGTGACTTACTTTGCCCTGCATAATCAGGCGGATGGTCAGGGTGACCGAAGGATCGTCGTTCAACACCGGCTTGTTGTCCATTCCGTCCATTGCGTGATTGCGGATCTTGTGGCTTCGGTTGGAGACCTTCTCGACGTTCGCGGGGGGGAAGGGCGCGGAGGAGGGCAAGGAGGACAGGGGGGAGGTTAGGCGAGTGATTTTGATCGGGGGAGTTTCGGGAGATGTGCTCCTCAAACGGTCCCAGGTATTTTCGCTCCTCGTACTGAAATCAGAAAATAATCTGGGTTAGGAAACCATTGCTCGCTCACGTCGTCGATCGTTAGATTCTCTTCTGGTATTTGAAGAGCGCTCTTTTTACATTTCGATAGGGAGCACCTTCTCAATCCGACGTCCCTTCGCGGCTTGAAAGACAAGAAAAATGTCCGAGATGCTCGTATAATACGCGCGCCACGCGTGCTAATTGATTTACTTAATTAATTATCGATTTATCCGCTGTTCGTTCGCCGCCCCGTTTACTTTCAAAACGCCGCCCTGGTCTTCCATTCAATCACAGCCGACACACATGTGACATTGATACCGCGAGACAACGCCGTACGCATAAACCGGTGACGAAATTTGTACGTTTGATTTATGCAACGTGGGAGATTATCGCGGCGGGATTTATTTATCAGGGCGTTGAATCCGCGTGCATGGAAATAAATTGTTCGGAGTGAACTTCGGAATTAGCATAACAATAGCACGCGGTCCGCCGGCCGTCGAGGAGCGGCAATTCCGGGAATGCGATACACCGCTGTATTAACTTAGTCCGTTCGAAATACGTTTGGAAATAATGAAACTACACGCCGAGCAATATAGTTAGTTTCACGCGCAAAGCGTTTTTTTCTTTTTTTTTTTTGTTATCGTTATTTATTCCAAGCACGGTCAAAACGATCTCGCACCGCGGACTCATTTCGATCCAATTCCAATACGTTAGTTCATTAAATTACGAACTATAAAAAAAAAAGTGTAACTCCGCTCAAACGGCCTCCCCGCAAATGCGAAAGGTAAGGCGTTATTAACGCTGTGGGGATCGAACGGAATGAAATCCAACTCTCGATCCGTCGATCTTACTTTGACGCACTTTTATTCTAATCAAACGTATCATTTATCGTCACAAGGGGAATGCTCGCTGAAAGCAACGGATTTTCATTACACGAAGAGTGGGAGGGAGGAGAAACAAAGAGAAAAAAAAAAAATTACAGGAGCCCCAGAGATATCGCGAGCGCGTATATTTTACAATATAAATTATTGTACAATTTATTCCACGTCTAGAATGTAAAGCCGGGGGAAAAATAAAATGTAGCACACAGTCGAATGTAGAGGTACGGAATTCCGATCCGCCGCGCAAATCACGGCGATGAAACGCGCGCGGAAATAACGCTCGGCCGAGGAGCAACGCGATTTTCAAGGGGGTTTTCGACGAGTTATTTTGCGGGCGATCGAGCGGCGCGCATTCCGCGAGCATTATTTTTCAGCCGGCGTAACGTTAATTACGAACCGCCGCCGGTTGTTAAGCCGATCGATAGGCCGCTGGAAACCTGGCCGAGGAGAAGTTCTCCCGGAGATATTCCGTTCCCTCTCGAAAGGAAGGAGACGCAAACGCCGCGCCCCGCCGAGCTCCCTTCTCTTCAACGAGGGGCAGGCGGGGGGCCCCCCTGCGAGACAGGTTTGCTCGGTCGGTCCGTTACGAGCTACGCAGAACGCGTTTCTGGTTGTGCACATTTATTTCTCGCACGCACGCGCGAAGGAGCCGGCGACTACGCTGAGAAAATTATCGCCGTCAAAAATCCGTCGTTGCCGGGGGGAAAGCGAGCGAGGGGGCCACGCAATTCTCGCCCGACGCTTCGCGCAAATATTACATGCGCAACGACGCGGGCTTCGAAATCAATCAGGTCTTTTTACAGTATTTATATTCAAGAGCCATTTCCCCCCATCTTTTTTTATTCCAAAAATCTCTCCGCAAGAAGATATCGAAATGGAAAAGCCGTGCGTAACGTTGATCCCGGATCTTTCTCTCTCTCTCTCTCCGCGCAAGTGTCGGGGTTCTCCATCACTCGAGTGTGTTTGCGGACCGACGGGTTTGTATAAAGTACGGCACAAAGTAGAGGACTTAGCGTCGCGGATAGAGAGCCGTGACGTGTTTTCTAGGTCCGCGTGCGTTTATCGCGTTTCACGGACAGCGTTGTGCAAAAGTTTACTCGGCCACTTCGTCCGCGCGCGCGGAAGTTTCCTCAAACGGGAGACGCGGGTCTACGTCGCTCGGAGACTCGCGGCGCTCTTCTCTCATATTAGTTTTGCATTCGCAAACACGAGGATTTTCCGGGCGTTTTTCGACCCAATTACCCTCGTTACGATTTCCCCTCTTACCATCCCGCTGGCGGAAGCGAAAAAAGGCACTTTATCGCAAAGAAGAGCTCCACCCGATTTATTTTCGCGATCCCACCAATTTCCAGGTCGTCCCTGTCGCGTTTCTCGCGTGCCTGTTAATTAGCTCGACAATTCGCGCCGAGATACTAAATTTAAAGGGATCGACCGGGCTGTGGGAAATGCGAGAACGTTGTAATTGAGCGGCGATGAGGGGACACTTGGGAAACGGGGTACGGCCGTCCGTCGTTACATCTCTCTAATCGGGCCACGCGGGCGGGTTCGCTCGTCGTCTCGCTCTACTGCGGCTCGCGATGCAATTGGACTTGATGGAATTCAGTGCGATCCGTTATGCGTACGTTTATCGCGAGCGGAGTCTCAACGACGTATCACCGAAAGACCAATTCGCACGGCGGTGGAAGTAATCGTCGCGTTCCTTCACCAGCGCGATTTATCAGGACCTCCGGCGGTCCACGGGTCGTTGCACGCACAATTGCGAAATTGCGCCCGCGAACGAGCGGATCCGGAGAGATCTATCCGCAATTTACTTGATCTTGTAAAACGTCCCGCGCCATTTGCTAGTTCGCGAGCTTCTCTCTCTGTCTCTTTCAAATTCCCCGTGATTCTCTGTTCCGCGCAAATGGGACGAGGTAAAACTAAGCGAACCTTCTTTTCCTTTTTTTTTTCTTTTCTTTTTTCTTTATTTTTCCCCCCATTTTCCTTGCAAATCGCCGTGAAACTTTCCGTCAATTCTCTTTTCGCTCCGGAGCGAGTTCTTTAAACGACGCGAATAATAGTGTGAATTTGATATCGACGAGTTTGTAAAATAAAGACGCGTGTAACAGATCGACGATAAACGCGAAGTTTTCCCGCGGTACGATTCGCGCCGAGGGACAAGCGAGATTTTACGTAACTCTAAGCCAGTAATAAAATTGTCATTAAAAAAAAAAAAAAAAAAAAATACCATCCGCTACCGAGCCTCTCGTCGATCCGCGAATTAAAAAATTCAAGCCATATCTGGTTAATCTTCAATTTCGCGGACGACGGATTCTCGCGCATTCCAATTTCAGATTTCGGCCAATCGTCCGGATTTCGTGCGTGCTCCTAGGCTTCCAGCTGTAAAAACTGCTCGCTCAGAAATTCTATGTTGAAATAAAAACTCGGCGAAATAAAAGTGATGACTTTTCAGTTTGAATTGCGCGATACCGCCCGCAATTGTCCCGATGCAGAGAAAAGGGACGGAGGGAAAAGAGAGAGAGAGCAGGATTAAATCCCAAGATACCAACGTTTCACCGATGGTCTGCTGTTCTATTGTAGCCAAATATTGTTACTCGATACAACGCGACTTTCGAATACCAGTAACCCGCAGTGTACGAGGCCTTTTCGCCGTATTTCCGAAATTCAAACGACACGTAGAAGCCCTCGTTCTTCTCGCGTGACGACGGGCAATTCAGCGCGGATCTCTCAAATCCAACGAGGAAAACAAACCGAGCAGACGGGTGTCGCGAAATTAAAATTTATTCCAACTGTCAGCGCGATACGTAATCGCCTACGGTCGATTTGCTTCGGGTTATGTTTTTTTTTTTCCACCTATCACCCCGTACCCGTTTTCAGCGATATAATGACGTCGCGTAAACCGCTGGCGACTAAAATTTGTTCGTTTTCTTCGGGCGATATTTCGGTGTTTACGATATCAAAATCGGAATAAAAATTGGCACGACAAATGCAACTCTGGCGATAGAACGCCGATCGTCACAAAATTCGCCGCGAAAAAAATTTTTATACACATGACATAATTTGTATTAAGAAAATATTTAAGCATTTTTATATAATAAAAATCGTCGATATATTATATTATTGTTCTTGTTATACGTTTATATATAACATAAAAATACAAAATTACGGGTTCGAACTCTTTGATAACCCATTGTACTCTTTCAAAGGTATCATTGCGAATATCGCTCGAGGCTGGAAAACTGGAGGTACAAAATTTCATCGCTAGCGCTCACGTGACGTCATTATATCGTTGAAAACGAGCGGCATAGCGACGCGCGAAGCAATACCTTTAGATATAAGATTTTCAAGCCGAGCGTAATGTATTTGCGTATTTTAAGAAATATTTCGAGCATTTTAAGAAATATTCGCGAGAAAGGTTTTCCCGTCGCGTCGGAATTTCTAAAAAAGCGGAGGCATTTCAGCATGAAAACGAAATGTGGAATAAATAAATTCCCTTTGCCTGAATTTTTCTAGACACGCTCGGTACGTGCTTTTGGGACGTAGCACTTTGTACATTTTGATTTCTCGATATACGCATAATTTGTTAGTGTGAGGGGATTAGAAATGAACTCGCGTATCAGAGCACGTTTGATACTACGGATCCTACGAAAAAAAAATACTCCATCACGGTTCATCCACTAGAGAAACATCGTTACGCTATTAATTACATTATTATTTTTATTCATTAAGCATCGATACGACGAGCTGCAAAATATCGCTCCGAGCCGTTTTGCACGGCTTGCTCCTCGGAAAATTGACAATAATGGGCAATAAATATTTTAATCAAAAAGCACACTAATGGAATTCTGGACGTTATTACGACCCACGTAACCCCTGAATAATATATTTCCATCGCCTAGGGAATTCGCCGAATTCGCGAAGTGCACCGAGAGAAGAGCAGTTACTTCTGGACCCGGCCATAATTTTATGACATTTCCAACGATAAATATAATAAACTTAATTACATATACAGTTGACTCGACCCACGTTTTTGTTAGGAATAAAAAATTACGATCGAGTCCAGAAGTAACTACATTCTTCTCGGCGTAAACAACACAAGTATCGCCGGTCCAGTGAATATTTTTAACATGCGCGTTATCGAAGTTTCCGTTATCAGTACCGGCCACGTTTCTGTTTCTTTTTTTTTTTCCTTCTCTTTTTTTATTTTTTTATACAGCATCGCGGATCCGGCGACGTCGCCGGCGCGGCGCCAAAGCGGTTTTTCCTTCTCGGAGGAGAGAGACGCGCGGATAAAACACGCGGGCATTGTTCGCACGCCGGGGCGCAGCGTGTGTATCGAGCGCGTGGAAAAAGGCACGCAGATGCATGCGAGAGTCGTCGACCAGAAGCGGTACAGTCGGCGGCAAAAAGCTAAGACGGCGGCTCGGCTTTTATCTCGTCTTCTTCTCCTAGGAGCCGTGTGCCGGTCGCGCTGGCTAATCCCGTTCGAATATCTCCCCCCTCTCCCTCTCGCTTGTCGCTCTTGACTTTCTGCGAGGGGACAAACTTTTGCTCTGGAATTCGATGCGACGAGAGAGAAATCGTGCGACGTCGGCGGAAGCCGAGGAGGCGTCGGCAGACAGGGCAGGGTTCTCGCGCGAGGGATTATCAAATCCCAATGACGGCGGATCGAGCCACGAATAGACGCGACTGATAAGCTACAGACGTGATTTATGCAATAGGCACCGTGTATCGGTGGGCAGCGCGCGGCTATCTCCCGAATTTGAAGCCCGTCAAGCCGCCGATACGCCCGGCCGTCGGGAGCGATGCCGGTCACATCGGCGTACGTTCGATGCGGCTCGTGCGCGTTGCGGACGGCGACGGTGGTCGTGAGCGATAATTCTCGTGACGGGGCTACGGGACCGGCCGGGAGTCGCGGCTACAGCTCGGCCGACGGCAGGTGTTGGGTTCGGCAACGACGGCGGTTAGCGCCGACGAAGTTGGGCAACCACATCTCCCCTTCTCCGACGCGGTGCGACACGACACGACACGACGCGACTGCTGGACGCGGAGAAACGACGAGACGAGGCGGGTGCCGGCGCGCAGGCGATTAATCCGGATCGTCGGTGTAGTCGGTCGACTAAGGCTTCCACGGGTAGCCGATCGTTCGACCCGGCCGGGGTTCTCCGTCGTCCCCTTCGGCGAGCAATCGGCGGCTGCGAGCCGCCGGTGATAAAAGCGAAGCCGTGCATCTCGCGCGCGGCGACGATTCACGCGAATACCGAAATTACCGTCGTCATCGTCGTTATCGTGCAGCGGCTCGCGTGGCCGCATGCCGGCAAGAGCGTCGCCTTTATCCGACGCCATGCGAAAAGAACGAGAAAGAGAAGGGACGAGCGGCGCGAGAGAAAGAGAGGGAGCGATAAAAAGAGAGAGAAAGAGAAGGAAAGAAAGAGATCGCCGCGATCGAAATATTTTTTTTCTCTTTTTTTTTCCACCAACGAGAGGCGTGTTCTTTGTAACACGCCCGCGTGCTTTTTGTCGTATTTTTCCCCGCTACGGCCACGTATGATCTTTGCGTGATCGGATCGCGGAGAATTTCAGCTCGCGTATGTCGGGCTCGTGGTCAACATCAGAGTCGGAGAGACACGCCGGCACGTCCGGTATGATGGCGCACGGATAGGTTCCCCGTTGCCAACGGCGTCCTCCTCTTCCGCCGCCGTTTTCTCGGCGACGGCGTCGGCCCGCGGTCGACGCTAATCGTTACCGTTGTCGACGTGAACGTCGCCGTTCGTCGCTGCTGGCGGTGCTCGCGACCGCGCGTCGCCCTTCGATCGCTAGGGGAAGCGGGCGGCGGGGCGCGGGGCGCGGCCTTGCAACGCGCGGCGATGAAGAACCGAGAATAATTCTACAAGCGATTTACCTAAAGTGCGCGTTACTCAGTCATCGGGGGCAGGATACCAGGCGGCCACCTCATCGATGCACACTGCACTCAGCACGCGGAAGCGCGGGGGAGAAGGAAGGGACGAGCGCCGGACGAAGAGAGGAAGAGAAGAAACACTACACTACGCGGCACACTGCGGAAACTCTCTCGGCACCACCTCGGCGGTACGCGCTCCTCGTTCTTTCTGCCTCCGGCCAACCCACCGCTCGCTTCCGACGATGCGCAGCGCTACCGTGCGTCGGCGTCGCAGTCGTGCCACCGTGACTTGATAGTGGCGCCGCTCGCATATGCGCGCGCCATGCCTCGCCGGCCGACCGAACAGCGGGACGTTCGAACCACGCACGGAAACGTTCGCCGGCTTACAAACGTTGCGCACTCTTCCTTCCTCCCGTTCTCCGCTCCTACCACCGATCATTTCGCATCCGAGAGTAATCCGCGGAAAAAGGGAAAGTGTTCGCGAAACGGAGTGTTCCGGGAAAACGATTTGTCTTTAACGATTTGCGGATGAAACCTTCCGCATTCGTTCTCGAGATTGCGACAAGTAATTTTAAGATCGAGCTAGTCGCCGGGACGCGCCACCTGGATTTTTATGAATTTGAACCGCTTTAATGGAACATTCAGCTTGCGCTCTCGGGTCTGGTGCTATTATTATAATGTTAAAGAGATTACCAACAAGCACCGCGCGGAAACGCTCGAATCTCATTCCAGCACTTCGTGCAACCGTTTGAGTGTTTCGAAAAGACGTCGTCTGCAAGTCTTTCCGCAAAGTTTCGCTACACTTAACGATGACTCATTGCGCGGCAATTTGCATGTAATTAAAAAGTTCGAGAGATAATGGGAACAATCGCAACGCAATTCCGCCCGCTGAAAGCGTAGTAAAAACATTATTCCAATCAATATTTTAATACGTGGAACTGCGTTGCCCAACTAAAATCTAATTATCGCGCTTGAACGTTTTCCCCGTTACATCTAATAATATTTTAATGCATAAAACCATGACCTGTTCAACTGAAATCTAATTATCGCACTTGAGCGTTTCGCGTTACATCTAATAGCAGATTATCGTGCGCTAAACAATTCGGTCAAACGCATTGCGCGCCACTAATTGTTTCGTATGCCCACGCCACGTTTACTCGCGAATGGGGGTCTAACTGACGTTCAACGAAAACTCGATTACTACGTTTTCCAACTCGTTCTCTCTGGTAATTCAACTTTCCTGCGGACTTGAAGGACGGTCGGTTAAATAGGTCGTTCGCCGAAGGCGTAAAAGTGAATGTTATCGAATCGAAGTTAATAACGAAAGGGAGAATAAATCGGAGAGCAACACATCAACCAAAAAAACACGTACGATTACGCCGCGAGACTCTTTTCTTTTATTGGCGAGCCAAGTGTGAAGTGTTTTCCGTATTTATGAAGATAAACCCTGGAGTATTTTCAAAGCGCAGAAACAGAGATCTTCCTTGCGCAACCACGCGCATTAAACCTGTACGAACCAAACAAAAACGATTTTGTTTTGAATAAATTGTTCCGTTTGAAGCGCGAGCAATAACGATGGGAGAAAAAATATAAAAAAAAAAGAATTTTCATTTTAGGTAAAAACGTTTTTTTTTTTTTTTTGCTTTTATTCTGGCCGAATTGTTTGCACCCTCTGATGCAAGTAAAATGTTTTCGTTGCAAGCGAAATCGCTTTTGCCCGCGCTTCGCACAAAGCGATTTTACTTAAAACCGAAATGCGATTTTCCTGATTTAGCTTGTTTTGGGCTTAAAATTTATCACGATTAAAAAAAAAAGAAAAGAAAAGCTGGCGTGCGATTTCGTGGCGCGTCTCGTGCATAAACATGCGGGTCAAAGTATCACGGCGAAGGAAGACAAGCGTTTTCATCGTTGATCCGTTTTTGATAACTGCAATTTGCATCGTTTAGCCAAGGAAAAAAAATCGTCCTTAGAAGAGACTAGAGGCGAGCGTTTGTAGCAAAACTTTTCTCGTTCTCTAAGGTTACCGAACGATTATTACGATCACAACGGTATGCCATGCAACGATACTGATGCGGCCCAGAAATTTAATTAGCATTTTAGACGACAACACGGGAAGCAATTATCGGAAATTTAGTTCACGATCGTAAATAGAATCTTGCTGAAGAACGACAATAACCACTGTTACTTTAATGTCGCAATGAAAGAGCGAGCTCATTAGAATCCCCTTTTCACGACTACTTTGGCGAGCGTACACTTTTTCTATTTCTCTAGCGGAAGTTAAATAAAATTTGCGTGAAATGTATGAAGGTTATTTCAAAAGTGCCTCCGTAATTTTATCATGCTTTACGAGGTGGGGGGGGGAAAAAAAAGCTGTCGGGAAAAGTCGTTATTTATTTAAGAAATTTTTTACGCTAAACATTCGTTGGTTACAATTCGTAACTGAGCTTTATTTAACAGCTGCACTTAATAATCAAGTGGCTTAATTAAAAATATGATAAAATGGTCTATTCCAAATTAAGTGGCACACGGATGCTGCTAGACGCGCGCGCGAATGTGTGTATATATGAATTCGTGCATTTTAATTAATTTACCAACGTTACATGAAACGGGAAATTTAAATAAACGTAATTATTTGCTCACCGACGAGTTAGATTGTGAGCTTTGTACTAATAAATTTTTATTATTAAACTTTTTAATAAATTATATATTTACCAAGTACTGTTTTCCCTTAAAGAAATACGTTTCTAGGATTAAATTAAATTTTTTTTTACCCGTCCCCACCGAGAAGGAAAATGCGTGTGCAAGTGTTATAATATGAAGAGTTGTTATGTAAAACATTGCGTCATTGGCAAACTTTGAACAAACACGTGCGTTTTTACATTTCTCTCAAATTTTGCGCAAAAATGTACGTTGCAGGGAAAAAAAGAATTAAAAAAAAAAAACGATAGTTGTTTTTACTTGATATGAGCGATCAATATTGCCCGTTTAATCGAGAACATCCCGAGTGCAAATATTAATACAAATATAAATCAAAGCAAGCATACGCGCTGTATCTATAACAAATGTGTACGAGTGGCAAGCGAAATAGTATTCGTTAGAAAAGCGAGAATTGCTGTTGCTAACAATCTGGGCCAATTATGGCGTAATTTCGAGTTCTTTGAGTGAGCCTATTAGCGAATAAAAGAAAGAAAAAAAGAAAGAATAAAAAAAAGAGAAGAAGATGAAGAAGTAGAAAAAAACCGATAGATCGAAATAAGCAACTTTTTACCTATACTTCAACAAAACAGAGAAGTAATTACCGAGATTGATCAAAAAGTACGCGATTTTGTCTTGTTAATTGGCCAAAGCTAAAGGTGCATGGCAACGCACTAATGAGGACATTCATAAGAACATCGTTTGCTTCGACGAAGCTTCCTTTACAAATGTTTACGTAATCGACGAAACAGGGCCACGTAAGCGTCGGCATGAATAATTTATTTTATTGCCGGCGAACGATTCAAAGTAATGCTTGTAAATTTAAGTGCTTCATAAAAGCGAAAAAGTGACCCAAGCGACGCCAAGTTGCAGGTAAGACTAGTCATGAAAATCGTATTAGATTTGTCCCCTATTAGATTGCGTGTTCCCGAATCGGTCTTCGTTCCAAGTCGATCCCGAAGAGCATATCGAGCAAAAAGGAAAGAAGGAAGGTGCAAATTAATTCTTTCTTTCTTCAAAATTTTTCCGTAAATTGAGTGGCATGCTTTAATAGTTATCATCGTGTTCAAATGAGGTACCAAATCAGAATCGCATTATCGATTACGGGATTATTACTTTTTCCTTAATTCTGCGCTACGAGTATAATTTAATACGATACACGAAAATGTCTCAGTTCAATTTATTTATTATCCTCTTTCTCGGTATCCTTCCTTCTTTTCTTCCGAGCCTTCGCCAGCTCCCTGCTCCATCCATTACGCAATTAAGCTTCTTACGGGATTACAGAATAAAATAGACGACTCGAAGAAACTAGCCAGCGTTATAGTGGACACTGGTTCTTTTTAAGGGAAGGTCGTCGCGAACGATCGAATGCTTAATAGAATTTCCCCGCGATTAAACGAGGGTGAAAGTATCCGCGTGGGAGACGCTATCAGATTTTGGAATTTTATTCGAGGAGATTTCACCCCTAGATACGCTCGTCGAATTGGCGTCTCGCAGAAAATTTATTTAAAAGGAATACCACGTTGTTAAATCAAGGCTCGCGAGTTCCTCGCGTTCGTACCGAAGAACAATTTTTTTCATCGATTTAAATATGATTCGCGCTTTCACGTGCTTAATATCTAGAACGAAATTATGTTCTCCCACGACCGTGTCCGTCCCATTTCTCCGTCACTAATCTACGTCGTCGGCAGGCCCGTGGATTTTTAACGGAATTTCCTGCAGAGGCAAGCGATTGTTGATGCTTGTAACGTCTCTTGCAAAATATCTCCTGTAATTTGCCTTGCAAAATATTTATACTGAGGATTAGGTGTCAGCGGCAAGCGTTGCAAGAGTTATGAGCGAGATCACGATGCGACGTTAGAGGGTGCAAACGACGCCCTCGGCCTCAGATGAGGCTGAAAGAGACTTTAGAGCCGACGGAAATGAGGCACCGCTCGGTGTCGCGATAAGATCTCGCCGTGAAACGTGGTTCGAGGGTAATTCCCCTTCGGTAAAAATGGAAGAACGCGGTGTCGGGATAAGCCGCACGATTATTGAAATTCTTTATGCACGGCTGTTGGAACTGGTGGATACGGCTAGATCATACCTTAACGACGAATTCTCGGCTGTTCTTTTTTCTTTCTTTTTTTTTTTCTTCTCTTTAATCTTCTCTCTTTTGCGCATTTTAAACGTATTCCGTTATTTCTTTTTTTTCTATTTTGACATAAATAAAATGGAGCAAAAAGTAGAACTTTGTATTTCTTGTTATCAAAATTGCGAGGGTGGGAACCGCGTTCGGTATTCAACGGTTTTAACACTGCCAAACAGAATAGTCGGAATTAAAAAAAAAAACCTACGCCGATTAACGCGGCTTTAGATTAAACAACCGATTGTAACGTCCGCAATGAAAATATCTGTCGAGAGCGTCCAGAACTTAATTAGCGACGGAGCGGAAGGTGGGACGTTTTCAAGGCTCGCTTCTCAATATGCACGAGATGTCTTAAAGGGACACGGCAAAAACGATAATCATTGTTTTGTTTCCATTCGTGCGATTAATCGTAGCGGTGCGGTGATATCGCTGGGACGTGCGCGAAGGGAAGAGAGTCGACAAGCTACGGCGAGGTCTCTTTCATTGCGAAACCTATTGTTCTTTAGTCCCGGCTCTTTCGTCTTTCTTCCGACCGTTCTCCTCTCGTTCTATTTTGTTTCGTTCTTCTGGCTCGTTTCCTCTCACCCTCGTTTCGACGTACGCCTTGTTCGACCCTCTGTTACCTTGACCAAACAGAGTTAGTTTAGCCAAGCCTAGCCGGAACAAACCTTTTGCGATGTAACTTCGATCCATCCTCGCCGCAAGTGCTCCTAATGAATTTTAAATTGTCCGGTAACCGAGTTAATGGCCGCCATTATCGTCGTTATGCGACACGGGTTCAATCCTGACGGGATTAAAATTGATAAACCGACGTAACGCATTTTACCATCGACACGTTAATGCTTAATAGACACGCTTGTTAAGGGAAATCGACAGTTTTTAGTTTCGTCCGACGTAATCATTTCATGCTGGCTACCGTCGAATCCTTTTGGATTATCCCGGATAGGTAATCTAACATCTCGCTTTTAGAGGCCCGCCACGTTCTCTCGCATGAGCGAGCAGATCCGTAATTGGACGAAACCCATTGCCTGGATATGATGGATCCTGCGGGTTCTGGTCCGGCGATTATTAATATCGCGGTCACCGAAATTGATTCGTTACCGGGAGCCAATGACGTTGCCATACAAAACAACCGCACGTGTGCCTTTCTGTATCAACAAACTGCCGGGCGACTTCTTTTCGCGTGCATTACAAACTGGTACCGGCGCGCAGTAACGATTCGTAAGCTGCATACAGTTTGCCGCTGCCGCGCCGCGATTTCAAAATAACTCGAATAATTAATGCGTAATATGTTATTAATTAAAGTCGTTAAAGTCGACTTAATAACCGGCGTTTGCGATTAAACGTCAACGTTCGGAATAGATTAATCTGCCGGAACGAATTGCCGTTCGGAAGGCCGCAAATGAAGTCGAGAGCGCCATCGACTCGAAACGAAGCATAAAATTGCTCGCGGCCTGTCGTTGTTTGTCAACGATTTTATAATCGCGGAGAATTAATTCGTCCCGTTAAGCACCGGCCATGCATATGCATGCCGAGTGCGGCGCAATACAATGTGCGACCGCTCTGCACATGCACGCGAACGTATGTAGAAGGGAATGAGAATAGCGAAGACACCCACCCCTCTGTGTCCGGCGATTATATTTGAAAGGGGATCAGGTCCTTGCAAGACGCGCGGAGTTTCCCCGAAATACAGACTCGGAGGTATATTGGTATTTTATCACCGAGCATTTGCATCACTACTAAAATAAACGACCTCTTCGCTCGCTTCTTCCCTCCCGCGAGCATCTTTCCACGACTGGTCCCGGGGTTTGAAATAATTAAAACGGCGTTTATTCCCGTTGTGCCGCTCTATTCGGGATGGTAATTGACATCGACTGTTATCGCCGCGCTAACGTCGAAAGTTCGCCTTGGAGATGAAAGTTTGCGGGATAACTCGCCGCGGCGTGCCGCATTTAATTGCAAATTTTCCTAGTTAGCGCCAAACGCGCGCTCGCTGTCTGCCACCCGACGCGCGCAATCTTGCGAGATTCGATCAAGAATATAGTTTGCCAACTATACAAACGCGGACGGGGGAGAGAAAGAATTGGGAGGGGCACACTCTTTCCTTGCCGATGAATAATTTATATTTCACGCTTCCGGGATTATCAGAGTAAACACGATTTCAGTGGACGGATCTCGATATAAATAGCCCTAATCGATATCCGATGTCGGACCGACGGAGGAGGAATGTGGAAAAGCACGAAAATATCCAGGCGGGCGCGAAAGGGGCCGACGATGGAGGAGAGTATACCGCGAGATCCCACAGACATAATATAATGGCAGTGGATGTTTCAGGGAGAAGAGAGAGAAAATGAAGAGGAGATTCCGCGCGTTCAATCCAGACGTGCCGTTCGATGGCGGATTAAACTGACAGCCGGAATGGCATTAGCGGATACGTCGTTATTCAGGCTCAGCGGTACTTACGTCTCGTCATTACCGTCGCCGCGTGAATCTCGCAACCAGAGGCAGCCGGGCGGAAAGACCGACGAAGGGAGGCCGAGAGCTGAACCGGCACGATTGAATAGCCCGGCGACAATCGGGCCTGTCACAACGTCGCCTGGGAAATTGTGACAATGTAATAAGATTAATAAGTGATAAGGGAGCTGTCCGTGTCGCCGGGTTCATTGTCGAGCCGGGCATTGAGACACTTCGACGTGCACAATCGCCTCGCGCTGCAGTTTAAGACGTAATGAAATTTGACTCGCGAAGAGTCGGCCGGCCGGCGTACGGCGTCGCTCTCCGCAACGCGTATTGTACCGAAGTTGCCAATCGATGGCGAGTTTAAACGCGCGAGCGTCAGATACGCCTAACGATTTTTCCCTTGCTCCTTCTCGCGGAAATCACGACGGCAATTTTCACGGTTCGATCTCACGCCGTATTTTCTCAGCGTGTTTGTACCTACGCCCGACGCTTCGCGAACTACGCCGGAGCATATTTCATTCCTCCCTCGTGGAAACTGCGGAGCTGCACTTTCCGATGAATTCCAATCCAATGCGCTCGCGATACACGCACGCGGAATGCTCACGCTCGCAGTGCCTTTATCCCATATCTTTACACATGTTCTACGCTACCGGGAACACGAAACTCCTCCGACTCTCATCCCGAGGTATACAATCGCGTTATTAAATTCTCATAGTTTCTCATCTTGACGAGACAAAAAAAAAAGAAAAAGAAAAAAAGAAGAGCGCGTTCACGTAATAACGTTTCATTCGCGAAAAAAAGATTTATAACGCAAATAATAATTACAAGTTAATAAAGGCTGTCAGGGAGAGAAATTCCTGAGAGATTGCCAGGTGTTCGGTTAGAGAAATTAACGTTTCAACTTTCATTCGCGAAAATATCAGCGTTGAAACCGTCAAAGAGTTTGCCGATAAGTTCACCGGGATATTATTCACGCCGCAGTTATCGATGAGAAAAGTTACACGTATATGTATCTACATAACTTCGTCGTTCTACATATAACAATATTGAAATTGTTTCGGGTATCGCGTGTTCGATAAACGGACCGCTTTTCTAAGCAACGTCTTCGAGCGTCTGCCACGAGGCTTTGCCCCTCGGGTTTCGCAGTTGGTGATAATCCCGGCGAATATCCACGTATTTTGCGGCCCGCGAGCTTGCGAGGGCGAAGGCTACGTCCGTCGCGCCGTGGCAAAGCTCCTCGGAAAAATGTGAGAAAGAACGGAGAGGAAGAGAAGGAGGAAATAAGACGACGGAAGGGACGCGCCGTAACAGATGTAGGCAGAAGATCCGGGGAAGTTCGCAGAAAAGATCCCGATGCCTTCCGGCCTCGCACTGGTTTTGACTTGGATATCGAGGCCGAGAACTTTCGGCTTATCTCTCTCAACGAGGAATAGATGGCGAAGGGGGACCAGCGGCAGAAAATTCGACGATGGGGAATGAAGATGCCTGTGGCTGTCTATAATGCTTCGGCTGAGACGACAAAGTGGAGGTTTTCGGAAATCGAAAGGTCGAAGACGAGGGTGCGAACGACCGCGTATTGATTCACGGAACGGCAGCGCATCGTGACCATCTACGTGTTAAAAAAAAAAAAAAAAAAGAAATGTGTATATAAAATAGAAAAATAAAAAAAAAATAAAAAAATTCTAGAACGCCCATGTCCAATTTTCGCGTGTAACTTTATATGAAACGCCAATTTTTAAATAGAATCAAGGGAAATTCAATCAATTAATCAAGCGAGAAGGTAAATATGAAATATGAGAGCGGCGAGGAGGCTCTTCTCTCAAAAAAAGCCTCAATTGGAAAAGTAAATTACATTTAATTGCAGAGCGCCAATTATGATAAAATTTACCTTTATTGCGTAAAATGTAGATATATGAATTACCGCTCTCTGTGAAAATACGAATGAATGCCAGGAAATTTTCGTGATCAAATGTAATATTTTACAAAAATAGCTTTTTATCAGATAATAAATGATTGTGAAAATACGCAATTCTTTGTTATTTCTAAAACCAACACCTTTCCTTGAACAATCTTTATATTTTATAACACCTAGTAAAATTTACAGATTTTTATATTAAAGAAAAAAAATTTCTCCTCTCTTTTTTTTTTTTTTGTTTCTTTTTTAAGTACAAACGCGAATTTTTTGACTGCTAAAACGATGGTGTAATTGTTTTAATTGCAATTAGTACGTGCGCCGGCTACTGTTTTTGATGTTATCATGGAAATACCAGTAATTATGTAAAATATTATCGGCGCAATTTACGCGCACCGGGAGCTTCAGCTCTCAACGCTTGTTAGCACGATTCAGTTTAGCGTTAGTACTTCGTGCACACAACACCTCTTGACTATATCGTCTGCAAAGTTCCGGGCACATGCTCGTTACAGGTGAGCAGGGAATGTAGAAAGCTGGGCATTGCCGACCATGTCACGCGAATTATGCCCACCCATCGGCCATGACATTCCTCGTGAATGTAAATTAATCAATTTGATCCTTCACCGGTGCTCCGGTCATAAACGTCCACAATTAGCTATTACAAATATATTTGATATCGCGAAATACCTTCCGATTTTTTATCCGTTTTTTTTTTTTAATTTCTCTCGCGACAAACGCTAAACCTTCGCTTCAACGTGACTCATTATTGGATTTGACGTTCGCGAATGAAGGAAAAGATTTTTGAACAAGCGAGGTTTCGGATTTATTCCCAGCGTCTCTCTCGCCGACGGTTTGTAAGTGGAATTTTTAAACCGTTTCCCCGAGATATCTATAAATTTAAGACACACGCAACCGAGCATTCCCCCGGTTCTTTCAACGGTTTTGCAATCGGGATTTGCAGTAGCCTGGTTTCGCGTGATAACGTTGCTCAAAGAGATTCGATTTCGGCGCACCATACGTTCCTTCGATTCCTGTCTCTCGCACACTCCTTTCATCCGTAGGAGCAAAAGTTCATGTTCGGAAGAGGATCGTGAAAGGCGAAATAATGGAATCGAGAAATTGACCCTGGCTTCTTTGCCGATTTCAGGAAAGGGGAAACAAATAACGGCGGAGTTCGCCGTTCGTTTTAAATTATTTTTGCTGGACTCTGACAAAATTGTTTGCTATCGATCAACGAGGGACAATCATATCAAAATGTGTATATACGTCTTAAGAATGCTGTACGAATGTCACGCGATCGGTACTTTCCGTTAGAAAAATTTCTTTTTTTTTGCAGATGATACGAGGCAAACATTCAGCGATTGATACCTGATCAAATATAACACAGTTTGCTGGTACGTGATTTATTTTGAGACGGATAACAATGGGGAGAAGTAGAAACTGACAAAACAGAGCAGTCGACATAAAAAAAATCGAAGTGTCTGTTCAAATTTCATCGTTCTTTCGTTTGACAGGTAGTCGAACGAACGAGCAGATGAAAATCCCGCTTATTGAGAATCCTGCATATCGGCAGATTACACACGGAAAAGCAAACCTCAGTGAAAAGTCCTTTCCTTCTTCCGAGATTAAAAACCAGCAGCGTTTTGCCGATTCAAATTTGCAGCACGCAAAATACGCACCCTCGTGCCTTATTTCTCGCAAAATAAATAAAAAAATAAAATAAGATAAAATAAAAAGTTGATACACTCCAGTGGTCAATTTTTCAAAGTTCGAAGAACGACGTTGATCATTTTTCAGACATAAAGCTAGACTACCTCAACTAGTTCCGTAAGCTATAAACCTCTCGCTAACCCAAGCTTTCGCCAGCGTGGATCTTTCGATATTCCACGCGCGTCTCACGCGTAAACAGCTTTTTTTCGAAAGGAACTCGCCGTGTGGCTGACTACAAAATGATACCGGAAGGTTTCGCGGGGACGTAAAACTGGTTACAAATCATCGTATATTACGAGCCGCCCTTCGGAGCCGGCGCGCATTCAATCCCAGAGAGCCCGTCGTTGTCAAATCCGTCGATTTTTGCCACCCCCTCGCGCAAGGGTGTCTCGCCGGTATCGGGAAAGGGGCTCGGGGATCCCGGCGACAAATCACGCGCGACGCCCTTCAAGCCTCGCGAAGCGTACGTAAAATGTACGCGAGATAACCGACTGTCTGCTCGAGTCTGCCTGACATTTTTATCTGGCGGCTGGTGCTTCCGTGAAACACCGAGAGAATGTCCGAGGATGTTTACGTGAACGCGCTTTTGTCAAAAAGCGTCATTCTCCCCTCGCCCTTTCGCTCCACTCACGAGAGATCGCGTCCCATTCTTGCGGCAATATCACGCGCGGTGATCACTCTCGCACACCCCCGCGCTCAGCTTCCTTTCGACAGGCGGAAATCTCCCCGCGAATTCAATATCGTCGACCGCGTATCGGAGAAATACCACGAGACTTCGCAACAGCTACGTTGTTACCAACCCATAAATTGCCTTGTTAAAATGATTAACAATTGTTTATTCATCGTATTGGAATTATTGATTCGAATCGACGAGGCTGTCGCCAGAAGTCTTTTAAGTGGGAAGCACTTTTCTTCTTCTTTGAGTTATCGACTCGCTTATTGCTTCCGCAATATGTCGCCCTTATATCGAAAGTATAGACTACGAGCGAAGTTTTAAGATTGATAAATTCGCCCGGCGGTGAAAAACGAACGAGATGAGTGAACCAACAAAGTTCATTGCGTACTACACACCGTTATGTTATGAAGTTCGGTGGTGAGGGGGGACTGAGGGCAGAGGAAGAAAAGAGAGAGCCACATTCTTCCCGTATGTACTAACTTTTCAAATAGATGCCGGCCGGCAGAGCTTTTTCACAGTGTATGTAGAATAAATCGCAGTTTTCCTCTTTCTTTTCCCTATTCGGCGCTAAGAACCCTCCCGGATCCGGAAATGGGATGCCTCTTGTCGCGACGGCGTGAAAGTCGCCGTGAAACTTTGAATTTGCAATTTACCTCCGGAAGGAGGGCCTTTCCACCCTCCCGCCGCCTCCCGCGAGGCGAACTCGAATTTGTACAAGAAAGATTTACCGTGCAAACAGAATTACGAACTCCGCCGGGCGCGCGGATACGATGACGACGGGTTTTTCCTACTTCGTTTACGTCGCGTGAATTTTTCAGATAAATTTAACACGACCGGCGACGACTACAACACGAAATTGGTAGCGTAGAGGAAGTCAGCGGAATCAACAAGGATAATAATGCCTGCAGCGATAGCCGTGATTACTGCATTTTTTTTCTCTCTCTCTTTCTTTTTTTTATATAAATAATATTTTCAATTCTTAACTTTTTAAATATAACAATATATTGATTTTTATACGTAAACGTCGAGCGATACCAAGTGAGATTTCGCGTAAATTATTTTCATTAAGAATAGATATTAAACCGATGACATGTGATTGGTAACGGGAAACCGATCAAGTTTGACATTAATTGTATCTTGATACGTAGCCCGCGGAAGCAATATAATCGGGTATCGCAGGCCCGACATGCACGTAAAAGGTACAGGGTAATGTGCAGCCCACCCATACACGGGAGGACCTAGTGGCTACACTGGCTAATACTGAATACTCCGAACTTCAGAGAATTTCACCGCTTAATTAATAGGCGAGTTACGTTGCGCTTAATACGCCTCGTTTTTGTACATAAATTGAGTTTCGTATCGATCTCCCGAGACGAAATTATTAATGGGGCGCAAGTTGCACGCTCTTCAGGGTTAACGTAATAATTTATGAAGAAAATTAAGTCCGAACGTTGGGCAGTGTTTTAACGTTTTCGAGGGGATGCAGAGAAGTTAAAAAAAAATAAATATTTTTCTCACTTCAGCGGTCGAAATTAATCG
Source organism: Cardiocondyla obscurior (assembly GCF_019399895.1). Lineage (NCBI taxonomy): Eukaryota > Metazoa > Arthropoda > Insecta > Hymenoptera > Formicidae > Cardiocondyla > Cardiocondyla obscurior. The sequence goes on from NC_091881.1 coordinate 3,013,634, forward strand.
GCTTGATCAATTGCGTGATTGCAATTTAATTTCAAGATACGATGAAGTGGTTTCACGGATTGCGTTCTGCAATGTCAAGTGGAGGATCATCGGTGGGGAGATCGAATGCCGCAGCATCCGAGCTCCCGAGAATTCCATTGCCTGATTGATATGTGTCAAGCCTGCCGCATGCACCATTGCCTCGCGGCCAATACCCGACGGATTGCACACGCCACGTTATAGTCATATCCCCGTATCACGAATCGCATTAAAGCCCCGGCAATCAGATTCGAGCGACGCGCGTGGCCGCGAAGCGCGAGCCAAACTAATCGCGATGGATCCCGAAAATCCTGAAAATCCGACGATTTTCCGTGAAATTGGTGTCAACCGCCACTCAATTTAGAATGCGCGCGACGCGAGAAATGTCTTTCACTCGTATTAGAACAGACGGGGGAAAAAAAGAAAATCCGTAAATACCGCTCACGCAAAATTAAACAGTTCAGCGGTGAAAAAATCCCTCCCGCATATGCCTCGTACGTGTTTAAAATCATTATCGTTCGTTTATAATTTCGTAGAGTATTTATATAAATATGATTGTTTAAAATAAAATTTGAGACATCTCTTATACGAGTTATAGATACACGGTAAGCATACAAGAATACATGCTTAAAAGAATATTTGAATTTCATGTGAAATCCTTCGAGTACACTCGCCCTATTGTGCCAATGTTGACCTGAACTTCGACCTGGTTTGTGGCGAAACACGTTTTACATCCGTGCCTTTTGTACCGCAGAATTTCGAAAGGAAGAGTAATGCTTCTCTCGTTTCTTAAACCACTCGTTATCCACCTCGACCGCCTCTGATCGCAGGGCGCGAAACGGAATAACCGACCATCTCTATAGTTAGAGTCCGATAAACTCTATTACGGCCGTCAACGGCGCGAAAATCCAGAGAGAGAAAAGAGAGAGAAAGTGAGCGATAAAGAGGGCCATTCCTCGAAATCCTCTAATGGCGAGAAAAGTTTACGGTCGGCGGAAATGAAAATCTCGGACGGCAGTATCGACTGACTCCGCCTTCTCGCTCACCCTCTCCCGACCTCTCACCCCTCGCACGTTACATACGTTACGACGATGTTGGTCCACGATGCATGTGCACGATTTGTGTGTGCATGCACGTGTGTACCTTACGCAAACACGCCTTCCACATCTCGAAGCCACCTGGCCCCGGGCTAAGAACGACGTAGATGAGAAAGGGAGGAGGATCGCGAGCAACGTAGGTCGAGGGTGAGATTGACACGGGGTGGGCGTTGACTGCTTGGGTGTTTCACCTTTCGCGCGGTCTTAGACGGTGATTTATTTCGCGATTCACCTCGCTCTCGCCCGCCTCGTCCCGTCGAGCCTTCCACTTCGTCAGGTGGAACCAGCTCCGCGACCGCGACTGAATTCGGCTCTTATCAATCGCGGGAGCCTTGCGGGTTTTGTCCCGACCTGTCGTTGTTCAAGAGCCGCCGCGGTCTTTCCGCGATTCTTGCACACGAGGGCGCATTCAAAAGAGCGCGCTCCGCCCGCGCGATTATACGGTTTCGCAATTCAAACTCACGAGAATGCGGATCCCGTGAGCGCCTGTTCTCAATGAAACCGCCGGGAGAAAATTGGAATCCGGATTTCTATTTTTCCAACGCTTTCCACGGCCCAGCTTCTACTCCGGTTACGTCAGCGCGCCGCCATTTGCGCGGTCAGTGCATGACGGTGAGTGGCGTAGATTAATTAATTAGTCCGGGGCTCGAAGAATTAAAACCGCGAAGTACGTCGGCCGCGGAACTAATAATGAAATTTGCCGAGGCCCGCTGAATTAACACTATCTGAAGCGACTGAATACTTTTGGACGACATGAATAATCGGGCGCGTTTAATTACGAAGAAGTTTATCGATTAAAAAAAAAAAAAAATTATAGAAACGTTTCTCGAGGTCTTCGAGAGACAAGCGATAAATATACGCGTGCGAGCGTACATAAAACAGCACCGTCTCGCCGTCTAATATTAAGAACTCGCGCGGGGGATACGTGGACGAGGCGGATGAAGATTTAATGGCAAGTGACGCGTCTCGACGCGGTTCAACCGCCTGATACATTCCGGTTTTCGATTTTCGATGTGCCAATAATGGCGTTCCCGATCGTCTCCCTTTCAGCCCATCCCATTCCGGCTCCGACTCGCTCTAACTAATCCGTAGTAGTAAATGCGCCGGCCCTCGGCTCTGCCGACGACTGTATGCGAAAATTGAAATCCGATAAAAAGCCCACCGTAGGTAGTCCGTAATCATGGCTCACGTCCGGGAACGCGTCGCGCAACAATATGGACGTTTTTTTAATCGAAACTTTAATTACCGTCGCTATCAAGCGTTGCCGGGGCCAATTGTTCAAATAAATTAAATTGCCAAGATGGAACGCGTACAAGTTATCGGCATATCCCGTGGACTTGAACGGTGCAAATGTTCAATTATAGTTTATACGGCCAATGTAAAATTAAATCTTGAAGATTACGGGGTGGCGGTGCTGGCTCTCGGAACCGATTCGAGGTCGAGGACAATGAGGGTGGGCGTTCAGCTCTGTCGGTGACAAACATCCGTCGGTACCACGTCGCAATATTAATAAACAATTAGCCGGGATGCTGTGTGCAAAACCGTGGGAGAGGGTAGGCGAGCAGGTTCGAAGTGAACGCTGGCTGCTATCTGTCAACCCGCAGGCCAGCCCGCCGAGCAAATAAAGCTGATTAGCCGGGAATTTGTCGGCCACCAGAAGGTGCAGAATTCACTAAGAAGCGTATCGATTTTCCCGGAGCTATCGGTCACTCCCGTCGCATGAATAAAAAATTGCGGCGACTTTCTTTCCCCGCGTTTGTCCCCGATCCGGACATTCTGATTTCTGTGCGGGGAGAGAACGTTCGGGCGCAGAAATTGGGGCTTCCGGGATATCCGTCTTCGGGAAGACGTAACGGAAGCGCTCGAGGAGATCCTCCGTATATCTCGCGTGCCATACGCGACGTCTGTTTCCGCGCGATCTGGTTACCGACCACAAGCCGTTTCGAGGCGAGCCGTTACGTCACGTTTCCGCTTTCATCCGCCTCGTACCGAAACCGCTATCTTCGATTCACCGTCAGACTACCGGCACCGCATCCGCGGCCGCCATGTTTCACGATCCCACCGGGCTACCCGATAATTTCCAACGAGGCTTTTCGAGGCTCTCCCGCCGCGCGCCGCAAATAATTTGTTATACGCCGTAAACGCATCCTCGTGTTTCAATCCATGTTTACCAAAAGACTTAATCGAACAATTTAGGGCGATCGCCACGCGAAAAAAATCCATCCCTCCTCTCGCGATAATCGTGCTGTTGGCGAAGTTAATTATTAATTATGTGCGGCGCGAGATGCGCCGCGCTTTCTCATTTTTACGGGCGGGTCGCGCCCCGAAACAATAACTGATTTTATCCCAGCCCCGTAATTATCAGAAAATGTAATCCGTAAAAGCTTTTTCCGTCCTGAATCGCCGTCTGATTTGACATGTGAAACGGGCGCGATTGCCCGCGCATAGGCGCGATTCAATCCTATTAGCGAGTCACGTGGACGTAGACAAAAGTATTGATCATCGACGAGTTCGGCGGGCCCTCGAGATGCTTCCCTCCCTTTCTCCCGTCCCTTCCCCGCCGTTCCCTTTTACTCCTCTCTTCCGCGCGTCTCCGTTTCTCTCGTTCGTGCGCGATTGCCCCATTGAAATTCCCAGCGCTGCATATTAATGCCGCCATATAAATCCAGCTGCTAACCGCCGCCCTTAGCTTCACCCCTCGGGCGGAGGGAGAGGTATATTCCTTCATCGAGGAGGACCTCCTCGAGTGTGTCGCCTCACCGGATAATCTTACCCCCCCGAAATCGCGGAGTCTTCAAAATTGCGCGTCCCGTAAAAAAACGCTGATTGGCAGAAGAACCGGTATTTAAATATATTACGTCGATGTTAAAGTGTTTTCTTATCAACGTCACGCGCGGCATTAAAAGAAAAAAATTTTTTATTATAAACGTCAAGTCCTGCACGTCCCGTCGAGTAAAGGTTTTTTTTTTATATTTGCATGTTATTCATATTTATCATAAAGTGTGATATATATTCATATCGATATGCTGAAAATTAAGAGGAAAATATTCTAATTTCTATCTCCGTGTTTCACGCGCCCTTTCGTTGTAACTGAAGCCCTTAAATGCTCTGGGCCGCGATTAAATCGATGAATTTGGAGCCGATGGCTCGTAATGTTGGCCATCTTGCGATGAAATGAGCCAGCCACAAGTTGCTCATCCGCAGGCGTTGAAATATTAACGCAATTTCCAACGCGATTTGTTAATTATCGACAGGCGACGTGCCATAATGACTTCGTTGTGCATACTGATTAGAAACCTGTATATAATTGCCGCGGCAGACGGAATCAGCAATATTATTAATTGATACGTTGATTAGAAACTCTAATTGCGCGTCAACTTCTAGCGACTAACCCATTTTCGCTCGTGCACGGGTGCGCAGCTTTCGTCGAAATTAACGAGAGTCTAAATTGATTTGCACGGCAAATAAGATAGCGAGTATTTTCCTGGTCGTTTGAAATAATTTTCCGTAGCTCGAAACTTTCGGTTTTCTTACGTTGAAATATATATTGTTTCGTGCACAACGAATTGAACTGCTCGGACTCGAGCAAAGGCAATTTTTTAACCACTTGTCTAACAGTGGTCGTTAAAATTTACGTGTATACGTGTACGTATGTGAGTGAGAGAAAGAGAGAGAGAGAAAGAGAGGCAGAAAATCCCGTAACTGCTGGACTCGAAATTATCATCCGCGAATTCAGTTCCACATTTGATATCTGCTTCGATTTCGAATACATCTTCTCCCGACAAATTTCGCCGCGTCAGTAAAACTGCCCACGAACTTCGGCGAATTCTCGCCGCTAACTAACGGCACGCGAATTGAAACCGGCTCCGTAATTTATCCGGCTATAAAGAAGAATGCATTTTATTACCCAAAAATACCCGGACCACTTACAGCTCGCACGTGTATCGCGATACGAGATAGAACCGAAAAATATGATCGACCCATCGAGCGCCTCGCCGCGCTCTGCTTTTGCCCAGCAGTTACTTGAAAATGAATTATTAATTAGCCTTTTGAGTCGATATTTCTGGGAAAATGGTAGGAACGAGTTCTTATTAAACTACGTGTTCTAAGTAAAATTATATATATCGCGTATGTAAAACAAATCGGACGGTTAATTAGTTTTAGATTAATATATTAACGACTAAGAAATTTTAAATAATAATTGGTGCTTAATTTAATTGTACAATTAACGTATAGGATCTAGTTGAAAGTAGAAAAGGCCACAGGTCGAAGATTGAATTAACTTCTCTTAGTACGATTTTTGATTGATTTGATTTCTGGCACGTAACATCGATCTTAAACTTTTTTTTTTTGCAGCGTGCGCCTAACAGTACGCTACATACGACATTAATTAAAGTGCTTAGCAAAGCTCGTTATCGTATGAGTCGTTAGCAAGTCCACCGGTTATGTCGAGGTTGCTCGTTTCAGCAATATGACAGCTCGAAATGTTATAAACGCAACAATACAACGAGAACGCAGAGATGCATTCGCACACATGCTTGTTAGTACAGCTAAAATTCGGCAAAAAAAAAAAAAATATTTTAAAATTCCAAAACTCACCGTGTACAATCATGTAAACTGTGAGGTACTCCCAAAAAATCAGTTACGTTGAATTGAGTCGATAATTAAAAATATTCATCCGCAGATTTCCCAAATTTGTCATATTCTTTCAATTTTTTAATTATTTTTGCTTTTTTTTTTGTAGAATAATTCTTAATTGTATTAAAATAGAATCTTTTTAGATGTAATAAAAGCATTTCGTGCCTGTAACATTTAATGCACCAAATTCTATAAAACCCAAAAGCGACTTCGATAACGCTTGTCCATCCTTTTATGTTCGAAGCTCGTTACGTTCATCAAGCCGAAAAGCTTTTACCGAGATTCCATGCCATCAATAAAATAGCCAATCGCCCAAGTAGTATTAACGTCCAGGTGCAGACATATATTTAATAGACCGAAATATTATATTGTCCAGAACAGACACCGTCTGCATAAATTTCTTAAAATCAATACTTCGAAAGGCACAAAAAAATTTTATATAAAACTTGTAATATTTCGATGCCGTGAAAATTCTTATAAGAACCTACGTGTTCTATTCTTCTTTCTTCTCCCGCCACTCTTTCCCCCCCAAAAAACATACATACATATAGCTTTTCGAAAATGTTTCATTCGTTTCATCATCGGCGATAGCCCATTGAGGGAATTCGCGGCGAGTCCGTATTTGAATGTGCTCCGAAGGCAGGAAAGTGCATAATCCCGCCACGAATGCGCAGAGAAGCTAACTGTCCCGGTAAATATTTGAATTCGGAGATTGAAAATTTTAATTAAAGATCGGCTGTATAACCCGACGAGTGAATTCATTGGCAATTAGTAATTAGCGAAATCCTGCTCGACCATAGGCTCGCGCACGTTCGCGCCCGCGACGTGCAAAAACCATTATCCGTACGGCGTTGCGGGCGTACGAGTTCGTTTAAATGAAGGGAATTTTAGCGGCACGCATCGGCCAGCAATAGCGGCATTAAATTTCACAGGCGACTCGCGTGAAATTATTACTCGATTTATCGCAGGTCCGAGATACTTTCAACGCGTCGTCATTTTATAGCGCATCGCCCGTTTATTATACCGTGGCGGAGGATCAGTCGGATCGTTTCTGTCAATAAACCCGCGAGGACTTAGCTCGCAATAAATTACAGGGAGGGGGGGGAGGAAAAAAAAGGAAAGCACCTCGGAAACGGAAGTACGTGGAAGATGTCGTATGACGAAGCTTCTCGAGGACGAAAAGTAGTTGAAAGCGCCGTTTCATCGCGGTCATTTTGACGGAGCTCGCCTTTGGCACAATAGTCTCTCTCTTGTGTCCCGCACTAATTTATGTCGCTTTGAAAAACCGAGATTAAAATCTTGTTTCCGAGACGGAGCGCGAAAAAGAAAAGAGGGCGAGAAAGAATTATTTTTCACATTAATATCCGCGTAATAGTATCCGAGTATTTCCGGCAAAATCGCGACGGAGAATTCTCATTGGGTCTCCTACCAGGCGGTATCGGATTATAGAGGGCTCGAGCAAGTCGTATTATGTGAAATTATATTACCGTTGTGCGGGATTAATTTACACATTCGCTCGCAACGCGCGCAATATCGCGCTCGACGCCATTGTAAATAAAACTCTTTAAACTCGTTTCTCGCGCTGCGAGGTACGTAGATGACAATTTATGCGCGGTGACTTTTTATCGATTACGTTCGCGGTGTTCGAGTTGTTTCAGCGGGATCGGGCAAAGAGACGTCAGTTTTATCGCCGCCCATTTATTCAACCACGTTAACATGCAAATTGGCGTATCGGCTTAAAGATAATCGATGTGATTTACGCGGCGACGTTGAACCACGTAATTACGTATGTGCGTTGCGTGTAACGCAATTAAAATTTCTTTAATTGAGACTCGTGAAAACTCGTCGGGAAGCGGAGGGAGGGCATAAGCCGCGCGAGCAGCATCGGGGCCAGAAATCTTGGCGTAATATTCGGAATCACTGGCGAAGCGCGGCCCGCGTGGCAGATTAAAATTTATGATATAATTACGCGGAGTGTCATTAAGGGGAACGTGGAAAAATGTAATCACGTAAGCCCGCGCGCCGTCCCCGTACACACAATCTACGGTACTTCGCGCCTTGTTAATTACCGGCTGCGAGTATAAAGGCGGACTCTTTTGATCGCGACTTATTAAATTAATGCCGGCGTGTACCTCGAAGACAAAAAAAAAGAAAAAAGAAAAAAAATAAGCGAAGTTTACGACGACGGGAAGAATATTGATTACGATACTGCCCCGGCGTGCCCTTTGCCGCCGATTGTACAGAGCGCTGTAGAACAATACGCTGAAACCTTTGACTCCGCGCGGTAAAAGTGTTTTTATGTTCATTTTTCTAACAAACGGCGAACGTTAAATTAAAATAAGAAAAGCAACGCTGGGACTTTGTGCGGGTTAAAATACCAAAGAAATGTCGAGGGCAAACGGCACTGTTAAACTTTTCTTTAATTTCAAATTAAAAAAAAAAAAAGTAGGAAAGAAAAAAAAAAGCTGACAACGTCCACTAATATTTCTCGGCAAATTCATTCAAAATACGTTAAATAAACCGCATACGGCGGAGGACGACTCATCGGCGATTTCTGGAAACGAGCATGCCAATATTTATGCATAAATGTTGTCGTTAAACTGACAGGATTAAACAACGGGGATGGGAAGCTGACTTTGTCACATCTGTGATTGCGCCAGCCCCTGATCGACGCCGTTCCCCTTTCGCTCTTCCCGCCGCCAGGAGAAGACTTTGCCGCGAAACTTTCAGAATTTCCGGGAGTACACGCCACGTCGAAATTCAGATCGAACTTAACGCGGTGCGGCAAGATCGATCCAACGTTTCCCACCGCGCTGCACCGCGGAGAGAAAACTTTTCTGTCTCATCTTCCACGGCCTTCCACGATCAACTTTGTCTTGAGGGTCCTCCAAGTTTCGCCGCCGCACGAGAATTACCTTTGCTCTCGAGCCCCTCGTTCATCTTCGTTGCAAGAAAAAAGGGGGGAGAAGAGAGAAAGGGGGAGAGCAAGAGAGAATCTGGTGAAAAGTCACCCCCGCGTCTACAAGTAATCGTGATTACGATATAACTAGCGGTAAAAAGAAGGAGGAGGTCGCGAGTTATTTCAATCATTTCGAAGGCTCCCTGGCTCTTAAGAAAATACAAATTGGTAATTTCAGTCGGAATAAAATTACCGGGATAAATAAATCTCTTGTTTAGCGAACGAGTAATGTTGAAGTTGGTGGAATTATTTTACTGCCGTCAAGTACACACGTTTCCCCGAGTGGCGGGGATTAAAAGGATTTGGCAATTACATAGCGTGAGTGCTACGGCTTCATCCAATAAGAGCGAAGCCACCGCGGTACGACCTATAAACATGGGGTGCCGTCAAAGACAAGAAGCCTACTCTCGCGTAGATAGCTTTTCGCAAACCACCGAGCAAAAAGTAGCCTCTAACAGCGAAACACTTCGTTTTATCGAACACAAAAGGCTTAAGTGACTTGCTCCGTTCATTTCCTTCCTTCACCGCCGTCTTTTCCTGATCGGGACGACTCATTCGGTTGTTTCGTAACTTTTAAAGGCCACGTCGTTCAGGCCGAAAGTGTATCGAAACGGCGAGCTCTCTTCCGACTACGCTTCGTACAATCGCAATATTCGAACGTAATGTCCAACTGGAAAGCGATTTTTCCACTTACGAGATAAAGGAGGGTGGCCGGATTGACCGAAGGAACCGATCAAATCGCCGCTGCATGAAAATGGAACAGGCACGGAACCCCCGTCACCCCCCTGTACCTTCATCATCTTACAAAGTCCGTTCAATTTTTCAATGCGCTCATAACCATCTAAAATATCTAAATTAATAAATTTGCAATTTCTTTTCATTGAATTTATTTCGACGTTATCTGATATATTGTCTCAAATATAATACGGACGGAATAATCGTGATGCGCGGTTTGGATTGATCGAGTTGAGTCACGTAATTGCCTGTCGGGCGCGAGATTTTTCCAAAAAATACAATCCCCCCGCGTTCCTTTCGCTCGCCCTGGTAAAACTGTCCGAGGATCACGTTGCGGCGGAAGTGCGCGAAATCTTTCCCCGCTTATGTATCGACAGTCACGGCGCCTGATTCAATATTCGATATCCGATTTTGATTATATTGATTCAATCTCACCACTGAGATTCATCGCGGATCGCGATCGGTTACCTTATATTAATATTATTTCTCCCTCTCGTCGCCCTTACCCCGGCTTCCCCTTTTTCCCCGTCGACTGTCCAGGGAGATTACGAATCCACGGATTTCGGTCTTACAGGAATAAATACGGATGAAAATGGGGTATTTATTAAATCAACGTTATCCGCCCGAGATGGGAAACGGACCTCAACCGTCGCGGCACTTGTTAATAATTAAATTTAATTCCGACACTTTTCGATTACGGGTCTACGTGCACCCAGCTGACCCAACCGAAGAGAAAGGATTCGACGCGGGGCCAATTATCCTGTTTTATAAAAACCACTCGTTTCGTAAATCCAATTAAATGGCAGAAAGAGACTGGGGGAAGAAAGAACGCGGTGTATATCGGAATTATAGAGCTTTGGTATAACAAAATTACGGTCAAACGAAAAAGATGGTGCTATAAAAATATATGCCTCCTATATTAAGCTGCTGCATATTACATCGTTTTCGAAACTCGTTAAAATCAGGGAGATCTCTCCGTTTCTCGCTCTTGGTCTCCTTTAAAACCGATAAAAGCCCCCAACCGAGCGCGTTGCCAGTAGAATTAATGAAGAGTGCGGAGGAAGATCTACCGCGTAACAATTTGCTCGTGAAATAAAAAATAAAAGATTTAAAAAAAAGGAAAAAAAAAAAAGAAAAAAAAAAGAGTTTGCTTTGACATGCGATATCCTGTCTACGACATAGGGGCTATCTATCTATAAAATATTTATTACATTCGCTTAACGCGCATATCGCAATGAAAGCTTCCCCCGGGTCGAAATAACGTCCATTTCGAAAAAGCCGATCATTTCCCGGGTAGGCCGCGCAATCAGCGACGTGCATATACGGCAAACCAATTGCATTATGGCGCGTCACCGGTCGAACTTTCCAACGGTTCGTAACCTGCCTAACTCCCAGAGTTCGACCGGCCGTTAATTGCGAGACAATAATTGAGTTTGAAGACACGCGGACCAGAAGTGTTCCGCCTGACATCGTCAGGTCGCTAATTTTCTTCGAGCAACTGCCGTCCCATCTAGCTCGCGTAATATTTCGAAAACGTTCCCGTGAGATCTCGGCACAATTCTTTTTTCCCTTTTCTTTTTTTCAATCTTTCTTGCTATTTAACTTACGATCTTAGCGTAAAAAATAAATATAATTATATATACGTATACTTTTCATCCGAGACAGTGTTAAGTCAAAGAGCCGAGTCGGCGGCTTGATTTCGTAAAAGATGATGGGTAATCCCGTCGAGTTTAAAGAAGCTGCAGTGTTCAGCTGGACAGAAAGTTCGATGTTTAATTTTAACTTTTGCGGGACTTGTCTGCGGAGAGTTTATCGAGGACACATAACCGGCCAGTGTCTCTCCAGAGACCGCGGATAGGCTGATGACAATTTCTGCGTGCACAGACACGGACTCCTCGTGTTTCTACTTATTGCGACGGCGATGTTATTTATTCAACGATACAGCTTATTTCACTTTTAATTCAAAATGCATTCGCAAGTTTTATTTATTTTAATTGACTTAAAAAAGTCGGTCTTTCCTTCGCGTAAAATACACTTGCACGACGCTGTATATAATATGATATAATTCTCGGCGCAACGTGGTTAGAATTGAGTTACGGAATAAAGTTCGTTCGGATCAATGTTATGACGTTAAAGTATGCCGATATCATTATGTAATAATATAATGCCCACCCGTCTGTTTGTTATTAGCGAATGCAGAGGCCTGCATCTGTTCTCTCTCTCGCGGCCCATAGATTGTGTCCTGTCGCGGGATCCATCACTCTAGTAAGCTGCTCATTTCGCCGAGTAAATTGACTACGTGCGCGAAATATCCTACTCCGCGGTTACTGAACGGCTGCGAGAGCGGACATGGGCGAAAGGCGTCAAGATTAACGCATCTGGGAACAAAACGAGCTCGCCGAAGGCGAGCTGCCATCGTTCTTAAGCGAATACATCCCGAGGATCCTCGAAGACGGCCACGCAACGACGAGGATAAATGTGGTATCCTGCCGCGAGAGATTTACGAGAGAAAATTGAATATCACCCGAGTGCTTGGCAGCTAGTATATTTTTCTGGGAAGTTTCTAAAAATTGGAAGCAAAAGGGCCACGAGATTTTTCTAATTTCCGCGGTATCTTGACGGTATCTCTTCGAGCCCGCGAGACGTAACGAGGAAATTATATAACGACTATAGGATAGCTAGTGAATTACTACTGACGTATTAATGTTTATGAAATTGACTGCAATTTGGTAGTAATTATAATCGTCTGCTCGATATTTTTTTTTTTTTCTCTTTCATGTTTAATATTTACGTTCGATGTATGTAGATTGCATGAAAACCGGCGCAAAAAAAAAAAGAAAAAAATTTTTTTAATACACTCGGGAATCCGGATGCATCCCCCTCGGTTTACTCAGATAATATTTTTTCCGCCGTGCAACCGATTAAAAGTACTTGCCCGTAGGGGCGGGCTTGAAATCTGATTCGAAATCTCATTCCCCGCTGGGAAATAAGTACGGCAAATGAAGGAAGATTTAATAAAAAGAAAATGTATTTTTAGTTATCTTTCTTATACATTCTCGCAGTAACCTAATAATTCTCTTCTTTTTTTTTTTTTTTTTTTTAATTTTTTTATTAACAGGTATTGTTCATCCACTTTGTCAATTATCTTCGCTTCACTTTCGACGAAGCCGCGGATGAAAAGTCGTTCGCTTTCAATAGCAGAACTCGCGATTTTGCGTCGAATCTTGTGCCAACGGTATTTCCTAAATGCAAGGAGCGTTTTCACGTCTGTAAACTCGAATTCAAAATGAAGGTTGGGTCGGTCTCTCACTAGACGCGCATTAATATTCATTTAACAAAACTATCTACAGGGCGGAAACTGCCCTCGACCTATTTCCTATATTACTCACACGTATGCACGTAAAAACGCACATACGGATGTGGAAGTAGGTTATCCCCGCGACATTTCCGCGCCGATGTACTTCATATGCACCTATAAATTATGTGACGGAAAATTCTATTTTCCTCGCACCTCGTTTTATCCCTTCCATTGTTTCTTACGTCTAATAAAGCCCGTATAACTTCGCAATTCCATTTCGCTGTTGCAAAACCGCGCGCTGAGCGAGCCACTTTTTCATTTTTCTTTTTTTTTAATTCTCCGTAATTTAAAATAATATACGACCATATAAATTTTTGCAGATAATTCACCGCGCGATCTATTAAGAAATTGTACGTACCGCGCGCGATAAATCCAACCGCTGTTTGAAGCAAGCGGGGAGAAAAATCAATTAGTTTTATTTTAAGAAGAAATAAGTTGAAACTGCCGAGGATAATTATCGTAAATTATAAGCTCCAGCTAGAACGTCGCTCGATTGATTGGCTAGAAGTTAATAATGCTATTGATAGAATGGTACGCCGAAGTACAGATATGGCATCTTCTGCGGCGACAGCGGCTAGCGTACGTAACCCTAGGTGGCAGAGGCAAGGGATGAGAGAACGGGAGGGAAATCAGTCTTCGGCAACCGGCCGGCGCGGTACATACATGCGGCACATATGAAACTCGACGCACACGACTCTAAAGTCACGTTCGCTAGCTGCCATCAGCGGAGTAAACGCCAAATCCGCTTTCCAGCGTACATTGTCCGATCGAGAGAAACCGAGAAAGAAATCGTGCAACTGGTATTGTTTGGCGATTGCCGAGTGGTCTTGGCCGGGCGCCTAATTATCTCGTCGAACCGCGAAACACGCGTCGTCCCGGCTGTATCATGAAGTAAGGATTGTTTTTGCGCCGTGTATAATTATAGACCAAGCGACCGACCAAAAGCGGTGGGGGGGGGGGGATTCTCTCGATCGAAGCGATCCCTTTTCTCGCCGAGGGCATGCTCGTCTTGTCGCGCAACCGAGGACAATCTCCGAATAGTCCACTCGTTTCTGCTATCGGGCACCGTTTTTAACTCCCTATCGGGAGATTACATCTTTCCCGCGGGTTCGCCGACCTCGGGAAGGCCTCCGCGAATTCGGTCATGCGATATACTATCTTAGGAAATTCGATAACGCAGTTTAAACTCTCCAATTGAAAAATCAACGCGGGGTTCTTGTTCGTTTATTAATAATATCAGTACGGCTTAAATTTACACGTTTCCAGGACATAACGCTCGCTCGTGGATATTTTTCAAAATTATTTCAACGGAGGTTGAGTTCGAAAGTCGTAGATCTCTTTTAAATTCGAATATCGCGTTCCGCATAATTAGTTTAATCGGGTCGCATGTAGTTTATTGTGGGATAAAAAAAAAGGCCAACTTTTTTGACGCACCACGCACGGCAATCGATAAATTCAAAATTGTTCTGATTACAGATTCCACATTTCTATAAAATAAACCAGCGCGAAGCGCAATTAAATGTTTAATCGCCGTAATGAATTAGATGAAAATTAAATCGGATTAAATAATGCAATAGATAACATGTTGATATAAATATATATAGACAAAATGTTTATTTAACGGGCCACCGCTCGCGATTATTTTATATAATTTTATTTCAATTGCTTTTGTGTCGCGCGCTATTTATTTTCCCAACGAGGAAAAAGAGAAAAAAAAAGAAAAAAAAAGGTAGGACTCCGATTTTTAATTCCATAAACAAACTAATTAATTAATTATCTTATTTTTAAAGCACAAACAATAAAAATATAATTTAAGCTATAAATCTATAAACGTGAAATGATGAGTGAGCATTCAATATTTTATTACCGAGTTAAAAAGCAGGTCACTCATAAAATGACCGAGTTTGGCAAAGGCGTAACAAGATTTATGTGATTTATCAGAAACTAAAAATCGCTGTGACCACAAACAATAGCAAACCACATATTCCTAAAAAAATCCACTACGTTTTTATATTATATAAACGTCGTTATAAGTAAAAGTGAAATTAAAGATAATCTGATAACGGAACATGAATCGTTTTTATTCTCTGGTCGAGTAACGGAACGTGTTTTTTACGTTCAATCATTGTGCAGTTGGAAAGAGTTGGAAAGGCGTTTAGGAGACATTTCGCAAAGGCTTGAAATTCACAGCACGGATCGTTAGAACGAGGCGCACTTGTGAACTAAAGCGGCTAAAAATAAAGAAATTAAGTTACGCGACTCCCTTCGTCGCGCCCCTTTGATCTCTAACACGCCGGAATTCGATTTTTCTGCCAGCCCGTTTCGGGCCGATCCGACAAAGTGGAACGTAAATTTCGCGTTTCCTCGCCAATTCGGTTCTCGGTCGGCGCTGGGCGTCCCGCGGTTCATCCCGGACCCTCAGAAATCTTTTCTTTTCCGAGAGAAAGTCCGCGAGCTCTCGTTTTTCATTAAAATATTGTCAACCGCGACTGTCGTAATCAAAAAAAGCAATGCCGAGCGGAGACGTTCATAATGCCAGACTCTTCGCATAATGTCTCGCTCTCGTTTCGAATGTTGCGTCGAAGATGAATGCGGGCGCGCCCGGATGTTGTGAGGACGAAAAATTCCGAATACCTTCCCGCTCGCGGAAACGTTTGACACGAGAATGAGATGCGAGTAATCCGCTTCCAATTTGATTGGTATTGTGCTCTTTGAAGTCGACATGGATCACTCTCGCCGTGAGAGCTCTCATCCTTCATGTCTGATCCGCGCTCCGTGCTACGTACTTTATTCCGGGCCAAGTCTCGCGGGATAAAATTTTTGACGCCGGAGACAAAAGCGCGCGGGTGATAGCGCGCTGCGGAACAGATCTCGACGCTATTGTGTCCGTTTCGGACCGAGTCAAATTGAAATCGGACGGGGGAGTAGTCCACTCGTTCCGCAAAACTATTAACCCGGATCACGCGTGTGACAATGCGCCCGACGTCTCGCAAACGAAGCCCGCGATAAATTACTCGCCGATATTCCCGCGTACGGCATATCCCACCCGCGTCTACGAAATTAGAATTATTTTGCGCGACGGAAATATATTTCGAGCAATCCCGTCGCACTTCGCCCGGAGCGTTTCTCTCGCAAAGAGCATTCCTTCGTCCATCTTTAACGCCCGCTCCGAGACGCACGGGGCGTTTGATAAGATATTTATCAGCGCATTTTGTGGACAGCGTGGAAATTCCAGGCGAGCTGAGATATGCGAGTTATTCTACGCTCCGGTAGCATCTACATACAAGTATACGTGCATACGTGCTCTGCACACACACACACAGACTCTTTCTCTATCGTCATCTTCCTATCTCTCTATCTATCTATTTATCTTCCTCCCGCTCTAGCGGACAAACGGAGGAAGATAACGGAAATACTTCGCCAGCGATAATGACGCCTCTTTTGACAAACGCATACATATGCGCCTGCACGCCCGCGCAAATTTTCTGTCCCTCGTTTATCTATTCTACACCGGCATCACTGTTTCTCTTTCCCCTTCAAACTAACGTAACTAGAACAAAAGTTTCGACGCACACTGTCAACTGCCGCCGCGGCGAAGATAATGTGAAAGCCTCTTTGCACAGCTCACCGGTTCGAATCTTCCTTTAAGGACAAAGCAAAAGCGCGGCGACGACGCGGGAGGCGGCGTCGTGGAGAACTGTTGAATACTGTTGAAAGGGGAAACCTTAATTGCAACTCGATGTGAGACGTGAAGAGAAAGATTGGGGAGACGCGTAATCTAGAAAATGTTATACAGCCCGAATAAGATAATACGAAACGATCTAGCGTGATCCCGAGAAAGTTGCGACCTCGTTTGTAGCTTCCTTTTACGTCCCGATCGTTTTATAATTTTTTCTTTTCCCTCCTAGAAAATCGCGAATTATTTTTCACACCGATTCTTCGTATTTTTCCTCGGCCCTTGATGTTATTACCTTCTTATCGCGCTGTATATAAAATACTTCTTTTCCTGCCGCGGAAGAAGAAGTGGTTTGTCTCAAAAAATACGGAAAAAGATGCAGGAGATGGCGGGTGAATCGAAAAATTTATTAGAACTCGTCGAGGCGGTGGTGATGGAGTCGATGCGTTAAATGCCGAAATATTCAAGGTATTTCATGGGAAAAGCGCGGTGAGAGCAGTCGGTGACCCGATCTCTAACTACGTACCAAGTACACCGCACTCCGGCGCATATTTACCCCCCCGTGTAACACCCGTCTATTTTCGCCGACTGCAAGTTATTAACGGATCCGCGCCTCAAGCCGCGATATCCCGTCGCACATTTGTTGTCTAGATGTAATAATAGTCCACCCGACGATACTATTTGTCGGAACAAACTTGTGGGAGAGAGGCGCGGGTCTGAGCGTCTCCCTTTTAACCGGCGGGATGTGCCGAGGCGACAGATCTCGAAACGCACGCTCTCAATCATTAAGCGAAATATTACGCACTAACCCGGCACCGCTCGTGCCACACGGAAAGCGAAAAACGAGACGGTTCCGACGCCGCGGGGCTTTTGCACGGTCCAAAATCTCGACGGGGGTCGGCTTCTCGTCGATCTGAGCAACAGCTAAGTTACGTAACGCGATCGTGGGGGTAAGAATCGTCGATTCCGTCGAAGCGATCGAGAGTAATCGCCTTGATCAAACGAAAAAAATCATTTTGGAATTATTTTTTATTAGAAAAGAGAGAGAAAAAATGGAGAAAACGGTATTCGCGCATCTCTCGACGGCGTTTGTATTGATAATGACGCGAGCCAGCGATTTTTATGAAAGCGTTGAGTCTCAGAGTGCGTGAATCACAGCTCAGTTAGTTTTAACGCATAACTTAGTCAGTTATAACACATAAATTACCACACCGTGCGCGACGAGAGTTTAAGGAGTTTATAAATATCTGGATTTAGCCGCGCTGCCTGGATGCACGCACGGCTATTGCAAAAAGAGAAAAAAGAACTCGCGAACTGTACGTGACGAACTTCGGCAGTATCGACTTTAGAAGAACGACGATAAATTTTTTACGAGGGTGGAGCGGAATTATTTTGCGGAAAGTTCAATTAGATCTTACTTAGCGGCTATCAGCTAGTTTAAGTTTAATTACGAGCTAGATTCGCGGGTCGTCTGTATAAGTTATAATCGCTAGAGTATTAATGAGTCTATATATTATTTTCGAAGAGCCAGCGCTCGCTGGAAGAATTATAAAAGACGTACGTTAAATGTTGAATAGAAAGCTGGTAAAGACAGGTGCGCTTTTCCGATATTTTACGTAATTAGTTCTGCCGTTTTGAAATTTTATTTCGACCGAGTTGCAAATATGCGGCGTTCATTACGATCAAAACAAGTCGCGAGTGTCCACATGGACCAATATGGAGTCTGCGCGGACGCACAATCATCCCTCGTGTGTGTCCACGCATACATGTACGACATCCACCGTAACGTGCATCATATTCTGATTAAACAAAGCGATATATGTACAAACGTATGTGTCAAGTTTCATCCAATACATCCGCTTAAATAATTTCTAAAACAAAATTTGACTACCGACATTGATTGTCCCGTTTTTCATCCCCGGTAAGATTGTAATCGATTGAGATTGATTGATTGATTTTTACGATATCGATAAAAATTGTATCGCATTTTCAATTATAAATAAAACGTATAATTACGAGAGATGTTATTATTCAGTTCAGTCGAGATAATTAATATGCAATTCTGATCAGTGCTTTCCTCACCTGAATAAAAACTTATGATTTACCTGTACCGATTAATACCAGCACTCGTGTGCATTTTCCAATTAATCGAAAAAACCTTTGGACCGGTCCGGAGAGCACTGATCTACGTGACATAAACGACCAGTATCACGCGATACAGTCGCGTGCGGTTGTAAAAATAGTGAAGCTGAAGAAGTAAGTAAACTTGCCAGTGACGATTAACTCTGCGTACAGAAGAGGGTGAATCACGACGTTAACCGGAAACGTCAACGGCAACGACGACCGACGATTGCGGAGCACTGATCGACTTTGGACCCGACAACGTGGCGATCGAACCGCTGGCCACGAATCGTGATGTCGGCGAATGGGTCGATTGGATTAGGTCGGTCGGTTGGTCGGTCGGTCGGTTGGTTGGTAAGAGAGAAGAGAGCGAAAGAAAGAGAGAGAGAGGCAGAGATAGAGAAGAGAAAACAGGTGTAGGTTCTGGACCTGGATCTGGATGATGGTACGTGGTGCGACAGGGCCGGGGGCTGACGCGACACTGCTCGTGGGCGCGTATACGCGCGCACGCCGCGCGCAACCGCCGGCGCGCATATCCGGCCCTCGTTCATGTGCGCCGCCACCGATATAGCCAATCCCGGAAGCTGGATAAGGGTACGTCGTAGCGCGCGCCCGAAGATCGCGGGGTAGGTCGAGTGACCGTGGAATTTCGAATCGGATCGACGCCGCCACGATAAGCCGCCCCCGCCGAGGAGCGTGTTACGAGCGCACCGGAAGTGAAGTGGTTTCTTCCACGGACGAAGGCGACGCCGTTCTCCAGTCGGGCGATCCGTTCCGGCTCGAGTCCGCTATGCAATGGGCGCTTTTCAATTAGTGACGCAAGTCGACGATACTGATGGTAGCATCAGCCTATCATTTTTTTCAGCAACCGGTGAACAACGCAGACGAAAACGTGACTGTGTCGACTTGCATCACTAAATGAACCTAACGAAAACCACCCTTCTAAACTGATCTCACGGAATATATTGCGATACAGCTAATACGCATGTTAAACATCCTAGCCCGAATATTCCACAAACTTGACTTCTCGTTAATTTTTTTTTTTTTTATATCTAATTTAAATCGTTTTAACTCTTTACTGGGTAGACCGCGTTTAACAACGAGTAAATTCCAAATAATTATCAACGAGATTACGCAATACTCACGATTAAATAGTTTTTTTCTATCGATAGCGAGAGAACAGTTGTTAGTCAAAGTAAAAAAAAAAAAAAAAAAAGAAAGCGTCTGAAACTTTCGTCAGAGACGCTCGATTAGAATCAACAAGGAAGTTCGCAACAGGTGAGAATGTTCGTCTTGCATACGCAATGATCCTTTCGACACGAGACTCTTCCCTGATTATTCGGATAGCGTTGAAATCGGTTATCGCAGCGCTCTACCTGCCGTTCGACTGATAATCAAAGACAATGCCGTAATCGCAATCGCTTGTGAGCTTCGGCAGTACAATCTAAAAATAAACATTTTCGTTTATCGCAACTAATGCTCGCGACGTAAATTCTGAAGTCCTCTCGGCTACGTTTCCATTTCGCTGATAGCGCTTTATGGCTGTACAAAAGAGTAACGAAAGTCGGCATCGATGCCGGGATTGGTGCGTCGGCATGTGCGTCACGGTGGTCATGTTATTTTTGTTCGACGTCCCGCGAGGAGAAAAATTCGCGGATAAAGTGGAAACGCCCGGAAAGCAGCCGGCGGCGGAGCGAAAATAAGGAGAAGCGACAGAGAGCGTTCAGCAATGATACCGCCTCGCGCATCCGAGAGTAGATATGCGCAGTGATGCGTCTCGACGAATGCACCCGCGAGCTGCACGTTCCTCGACACGGCGGAGAAGTTTCTGACAATTATAAAAAAGAAAAAAAAAAAAATGAAGAAGAAGAAAGAACGAAAGAGGAGGAAGAGGAGGAGGATTACCGAGATGCGTAGTGAATAAAAGCGTTCGTGGAAAGCATGCGGAACCAGGTTCATTCTTCTGTCACGCTATATTAACGCGGATTCTGACTCGGAACGGAAACCCTTAGACATAAATTTTTGCAGAACTTTAAAATTTAAAATCATACCGACGCATATTTTTATACATTTACCATGCATTACAAATGTTTAATTTTCGTAATATATATTTATTTGCAGGCCCGAATTTTCGTTCTTTAATTAAATGATTTCTGACCGAGTGTCTTGAACGTTAATTACTCCGGTTTTCTTTTTCTTTTCTTTTTTGGTACCAAAGAAGACGAATTGCATAATCTCTTGCCCATCCATTTTACAAACACGCGTAAATTATACCCTAGATGTAACCTCCTCGTCTGCGAGTAAGAACTTGCAATTGCAATCGGATAGATATTTAGCATTAAACAGAAATGCAAATTGGAGTGTCCGTCTTGTGAAAGACATTGTTTCAAACTGCTTATCGTTAAGCCGCTCCAAAGTAAATTAAAATCAGGAGGAAGAGACGATTGTTTTGAGTTCCTTGAAATGTGAGTGCCGCATAAAGGCTGGACCGCGCAAATAAATGATTAATTCGAGAATTAAGTTTTCAAAGGGAAGCGTGACCGTTATTTACTTTTTCCGCGGGATCGTCTTTCGCTTTTCATAATCGGATTCCACCGACGTCTACTTCGACATTGGTATCTCCTCGTTATATCTGAAATTGTCTTTCGTATTGTTTCCCTGCCTTTAAACGATACTGATCGCGATCGTCGTTACATACATAATTTATGAGAGACGCTGTTTTTAATTAAACCTCCCGTTGATTGAATTATTTAAATTCATCGCGATGACGCAGATCGTTAAAAAAAAAGCCGACTGTAGCTTCTGAAAAAAAAAAAAAAACGAGCGTGTCGGTGTCAAACGGCTCGTTTATCGCATTGTTGGCGAAAATATAAACCTTCGCATAGACACGAGTAGCACGTGAGATAAAATTTCAAAGCGCCAAACGGAAGTTCGCGATTTCCGTATAATTTTTTTTTTTTTTTTTGCAACGCGCGTAATGAAATGACTGAAATAACCGTCGCTTATTGAAGCTTACTTTTTCAACCGCTCCACTTCCTCCAGAGACACAAAGCAAAGGTCACGCGTGCGGATTGTTACACGTGGGTACAGATATGCGGCAAAATGCTAGATATGTGATACCTGGGGCAGTTTTCATCGGCGTTTTTGGAATGGAGGGTATATCGCGTTATGCTCGCCGACGTTCTGCCGATGCGATAGACACGCACGGGGATGAGGGCGAAAGAGAGAGAGACAGAGAGAAAGAGAGATAGAGAGTGCGTCAGAGAGCGAGGGCGCGTTGGCGTGAACCACGCTGCGACACGGCCCGACACGTGTGCGCACGGACACACCTTTAGTTCGCGGCTTGACGAGGCCCGACATTAAAGAGCCTCTCGCAATATCGGAGAGGCACGGGCTAGAGAGCGACTTGGCAGGACCCGGAGGATACGGAGAGTGTAATGTAAACTAATTAGCAACGAGTCTGTGTCAATTAAGCCCGCTAGAGTGCCTCTCGCACTGACATTCCGCCGATGGGGCGCTGCAGAGGCATCTCGCCCGTGACAATGACGTACCGGATTCATAAAGATCGAATGGCGGCGTCAGGACGAGACCACATTTCCGAATATATATTGAATTCGCCTTCGCGCCAGATATTTAATTTTTTTCTCGTGATTTTTCATATACAGAGTCGTATATATGTATATATATATATATAATTTTTTTTCTTTTTAAAACAAATAAATATTTTCAATATATCGATCGCGAGTTTTGGATGCTGCCAATAGCTTTCGTTGGTTTCGAGCTTTCTTTGCGACAAAATGACAAATAATAAATTCTAACAATTATAACTCGTATTTTTTTTAATAAATTATTCCAATATGTCTTTTTTCTCTTTTTCTAATTCGATCATTCCCTCATCCATTAGTCATGTTATTAAACCGCTATGTTGAACGACCCTTAGGAAAGCAACAAACACTGGACTCATCGCTTATGCGAGCTTAATGTCGCGGATGTAACGTGCTAATAGGAAAATACTAAAACGGGAAATTACGTTCGTCCCATGATGTCGGCTGTATCCGTCCGATCGTATGTGCACGGTTCGCAATTATCTCGTCTGCGACGGACGGCCTCGGAATCGTGCTTTCGAATTCACAGCACGTTGCAGAGAGTACTCGGTGATCCGATACTTCGATAATTCGAACGCACGCTTCGGCGACATGTGGCTCGCACTTCGGTCCACAAGAGTGTACATAATTCATCTTTACGTGCCTGCTATATGTCTTCGAAATGTTTGCCGCTTTGTCGGAAAGCAATCGATTGAAGGTGATGAACGTTTAATCAGTTAGGCAGAGCAACGATATATCTTATACAGGCGGTAAACCGAATAAACCAAACGTTCGTAAAAATAGTGCATCCTCGTTGAAACTAGAAGATAAATTATTATCACGCCGTTTCGCAATTAATTATTAATTGTTTTTCTAAGGAACCCGAAAACGTTCGTTGCCTTCAAGTCAACTAAACATTTCAACGAGGCAGTCAAAAATTGAAAATTAAAACACTGCCGTACGGGACGATAAATTTTTCGCAATTATTAATAAATAAAAAAAAAACGCCCGGTTATTTTTTTCAATTATTTGTTTCTCGTTTCGATGCGAGGGCCGACCAATATATTCGCGTTCTGCGCCAGGTGACCTAAACGACGTCGACGATATACTCTTTCATTCCGGTCCTTAAACTGTAACCTAAATACATTCAACGGCTACAGCGAGAAGAGCGAAGTTTGATTTGCTTCGAACGCATCGTTTGCAGCATCCCGCGCGCGCGTTTCCACATTCATCGAAATCCGCCATACCGCACGGAACTTTGGCAACTTCGATCGTCCGAGCCGAGATGCAATTGCGGGATTAATCAACGTCGCGCATACGGATGCACGCGGACGCGCTCGATCCACGTGTACGTGCACGTACACGCGATTCTCACGTGCCGCGCGCGCGCGCGAGACGGGCTCTCGGTCGATACTCACCCCGCACACATGCACACGTCGGGACGCGGCCGCTATTTTATTCATAATTCGAGATATGATTCCCACAACGCGCCACGGTGCCGTCACTTATGCATTATCCAGCCCCGCGGCGGATGACGTCTTCCTCTTTTCCCGTCGTGCCGATCGGCCGCGCCGCCGCCGTCTCCTTCCGCGACACGCGACTGCACCAAAGTGGATTTATGTGACGGAAAACCTGCCGATATCTGCCTCCCGCGACAAACATTTTCTTGAGTGCACAGCAAGTACGTAGCTCTCCCTATATCCGATTTCGCTAGCGCCGCTATCTCGCTAAAAGCGCGGCCACCGCGCCGGAAGGAGACCGATAAATCGGTTTCGCGAATCGCGTTTTCTCCGGGAAGAAGACGAAGAGATCTTTTCGGCGAGACCGCGCGCGCGACAAAGTTCCAAAGGTGAAAGGAAACGAATTCCATTCTCTGCAAGTGATCGTAAAGTGTATGCGAATTATGCCGTTCAATTTTTTTTTTTTTTTTTTTTTCCTCTTTCAATGCAATTTAATTTTAATAGAATGGCGTGAATTGTTATATACTTTTTAATCGTATTTTATAATTGCGATTATAACTGCTATATGTAATTTTACTGATAATTCTTTTAACGCTGATCTTAATATAAAATTGTGTGATTACTGTATACATTATTTCGTACACGCGATATTTCGGGATAATTATTTTGCTTTTAAAAGCACGCGAGTGATAAATATACAGATTACATTTTTTTTAAATAAAGAAATTTTGTTTTAAAGCATAGAAGAAAAGGTTTAACTATATGATATCTGTTTCATTATTAAAATATTTTTTTACATGTGTACATAATGTAATCTCTAAAACTGCCTTTTTCTAGATTAAAACTGGAATTATTGTATTATATTATATTAAAAGACTAATCATACATTTTCCAATGCATTCCGTGATTAAATGTAATATTAAACTCATGATTTCATCAACATTTTAATATGTAGTGCAACTGTCGCGTATTTTTCGAGATAAAAAGATTCATATTTTTCAATAAATATATCTTTATATTCGTAACGCAAAATATGCGCTGGAAATAAATTTTCAATTGGCGAACAAATATTTTTGACACAGAAGTGACTGCAAATAGATCCTCCGATAGGACATGTGCGCTAAACACGAAAGCTTCGAGAAAAATATTGCGAATGTCGATCGATTTTCGCCGTTCCGGACATCTTAAGAACCTCTCGCATCTGGCAGCTTTAAGCCCGCGGTTAATAAGGACTTCATCAAGTTACCGAGATTTACGGAGAAGTACGAAGACCTCTTCCTCTCTCTATCTCTAGCTCTCTTTCTCTCTCTCTCCCCTTCTTTCTGTTTCTCTCGGCGAATGAAATTGCACAGATTTTACAGATTATATCGCGAAATTGGCTAACCCGGAGCTACCGTTCTCTGTAACCGCGAATAAATTCCGCGAAAATTTAACATTACAAAATAGATATCACGAAAATGAATTGACGTGAAATTATTCAACCGGATAAATTATTACGGTTCTTTTGCGACGTGGTAAACGAGCCAAGTGCTCGTAAATCGTTTGGGATGTCTTTATAAACGTCCGGATTATTTCGCGATAAAGTGAGAATTTGTCACTCACGGAACTTTCAACGCGTCGAAGATCCCGACGAGAAGCTGCGAGAGCAGATTTTCCGCGAGCGTAGATCTTCCGCAACCTAAAAAGCCCGGCGCACAATATTTTCCCTGACGTTCGAGTGGCTATTTTACTGCAATATAATAATAACAATCTCTGAAATAACAATATCGAATTGTTTTAACTGTCCCGAAGAATGCGAGCCACTAGGCGACGCGATAATAGAACGATTGCGAAGAAGAGCTTTATTGAAGCTTTAAACTTTAAATGATCAGATAGTACATTGAGATAATTTAATTTGCTCGGAAGGACGTGCTTGTGTTATATACGTGAAATAATATGTACAAAACTGGAAATAAATGTAATTAACGACGAAAAATTACCAATTAAATATTGTGCTTCTTTTAGCGACGTTAATAATTAAATTATGCATTATCTTTGCATCGTATATTCACTTCGGAATTTTCGACCTAATGGCAGAAATATATGAACATAATATAATTGAAAACGCAATCACGTTCTATTTATTATTTTCAAATTTAAACGCAAATTTTCTTTATACTCTATCCTCTTAATTTAGTCTCTTGAAATAATCACATAACTGCATTGTAACGTTTACGAATACTAGAACCGTAAGCTATGACGCATATATATCAGATTAAACTTTCGTAAATATGTGCGCAATATATATTTCAACGTTCAACCTCCCCATTGACCTCATTCTTGACCACCGCAGTCATGCAATTACGATATTGACAACTGCAATCCTAACATTATCATTACCACGCATTGAATAAAGTTTGGTCCGACTCTCTTCCTCTCCCTTATACTAAATATTGCCCTCGCAAACTCTTCCCTTTACCGAAAAAAGAAGTAAATGATTTTCACGTTGACACCGTGTGACGTCACGAGGGGGTGAAGAACAAGCGGCGCCGAGCTGTCTAACTCCCGAAGGACCGCGAGGACCACGAGAGAGTGGAAATACGGCGAAGGGTAGAGCTCGCGTAGGGCGAAGAGGCGCTTCGCTTGCAGAAGGAAGAGGCGAAAGAAGAGAAGTAGGAAGAACGGCCGCGAAGACGACGACGGCGGAGACGATGGCGGGAAAGGAGGAACCGAGGGGGAGACGCGAGAGGGGTAGAGATGCGGAGGAGTGTTACAATAGCTTGCAGATTGGAGAGGCAGACGTACAGTCCCTGACCTAGCCGCCGTACAGTCCGCCCAGAAGGTTAAGGGACCGGGAATGCCACGTGAAATGACGCGCTACTTATCTTTTCTTCCCTTTTGCTCTCCCGTTTCCGCTTTATCTCGCGCTTGCTCGCGCTCCCGGTCTGATCAAACCACTATATTACTACTTGTACAAATATATCCTGGCCCCCGAGGGCGACCGGAAATCTGTTACCCCCCTTTCCCCTTATCGGTGGTTCTCAACCAAGAGCCATCGGTCAGCCGCTCTTCGCGAATGAATCATCTGTCGTGAGAAGATTCCTGAGAACCAAGCTGACGGGCTTTGGTCTCGAGTGTGACGTGGGCTTTATGCAGTATGATCTAGTACGGTCGAACGGTAGTTAGAACATGTCGGCTTACAGACGTATATATCCGTCCAACGGGATTTTCACGTCACAATCCCGACGCGACAACGTTAATGCAACCGAATTACTTCCTCGATATACAAGGCAACAGACACGTGGAGTTACTAAGGCGCGTTAATATAAGACTTTTGTAATTTGCAGAAATAAAGACTTAATTTTTATAGCAAACAAAGATTCATTTTTTATCCCGCGTTTTTATAAAGTTAATCAATTAGAAAACATTTATGAAAACAATTCGGAACATAAAGGCATTGGCATTGAAAGAAAGAGTGAATCTGCAACGAAAGGAACATTCGCTCGATCGTAATCGGTAAAACCCTGATCGGATCTGACCACGGCACTTGTCGAGCCCACGAAATCAATCTCGACGATTTCGTATGACAGTCCAAGCGAGCAACGCAATTACCGGGACTATTATCGACTCCATTCCGGCCCCTTCCGGCAGGGCGAGAGGGCAAGGGAAAACTTCGCAGCGGGACTCCACGGCGTGATCCAGACGGCCGCCGCTCTTCCCGGCTTTTAATTTCTCGTTCTGGTTTCCGATCTCGCGTGTTGGAAAAGTTTCGAGACGGAAGTTGCACCACCGCGCGGCTCAGGGATGCTTTGAGCAGGAAGAAGTCCGTCTCGAGGTCGGTTTGGATGCCGTAGCTCTGGGGCGTAATATTGATCATGGCGTGAGCGAGAAAGAGAAAGGAGAGAGGGCGAAAGGGAGAGAACGGCGAAAGGGAGAACGAACGAGACGAAGGGGGCCGGTGGGGTGTCTGCTCGCCCTCTCGTCCTCCTCGCTCCCTACGCTGGTACAGGAGGGTGAGAAAGGGATGCGAGAGGGCAGAGGAACTAGCTGAAGCGTTACAACGGGCCCACTCGCTGCATACACGCGCCGGCTATACCGGGTGCTCGTTAAAAGAAGATTTATTTAACTGAAAAACCCCGCTCGTCTAATTTCTGCTTTATTTTTTTATTAAAAAAAATTTTTTTTATCTCATCGCGCGATAGAAAGTCGCTGCAAAATATGCCCGCTTAATTAAGATAAAACGAAAGAAATTTATCATGAACGGTACTTATTGCAACTCCAAATGGTATACTTCCGACAATGACTAAAAGTTCTCTTCGTGTTACAACTGAGGCTATAATTTACCGAAGAGAAGTAACTTAAAGAATACAAAGAGTCGTTGCTTCTGCCAGTTAGAGAAGCGCGCGTGAACGTCACTGTAAATTTCGGATAGAGAAAGGGCGAGGCCGCAGTTAATTAACTCACTTTTCTAAAAACTTAATTTAAATATTTTAAAATAAAAATATAAAATTTTCAGAAATACAAATTAAAAGAACGAGAGTTTAAACAATTCTGTATATGTATTTGCGTATTAAAATGCCTCACGTATAAAAGACCCACGTATGCTACGCGAAGAAAATTTTATACTAAAAATTACTTTAATGTCATAGTGGTTGTGGACCATTAAGGAATTATAAGATTAAACATTATGTCTAGAAATTGTCTGCCGCAGCATTTAAATTTGTAATTCCATGGTGTAATTCCACAACTACTGTAGACATTTTAATAATTCTGTAATAATTCTATATTAATACGCGATAATTCTATATCAGTTTTGTTGTTAATATAAAATTTTTCTTTTCCTCTCCACGTGATGCAATAGTTCAACCACAAAGCTCGTTGTCGCTCGCCACGTTAGTCGCGTTTAGATCATCCGAATTCTTTATACGAGACCGACAAAATACTACCCCATCGTTCATTATGGGCATTTTTCCGGCTGAGAACCGCTGGGACTGTTTCAGTCAGGATCGAAATGACAGTCTGGGCGAGAGGCGCGAGAGCTTTCAAAGCTCTTCTCTCTCTCTCTCTCTCTCTCTCTCTTTCTCTCTTCTCCCTTTCTCTCTCCCTCGCTAGGGAGAGTTTCTGTGCAGTACGATATGGGATATCGCGTTCACGTAGGCACACGTGTATCGAGCGGGCAAACTCGCCCGAGTGTACGAGTAATCGTTCGAGCGTGTGAGTGTGTGCAAAAAACTCTTTTGAGAATGTGTGTGTGTGTGTGAGAGAGAGAGAGAGAGAGAAGCGAGGGAGGACTTACAATACAGTCATGCAGGTGGAGGCCATAGAAAAGCCTGTCTGGCTTAAAGGGTCAGGTCTCGGACCGCGTGCAAAGGGATCCGCGAACGTCATTATTGAGAATAAATCTTTTTCGAATGCCACCGTTTCGCTACACGTAGCACGCAGGTATCGGAGGAAACAAAGCACGAAAGATTTAATTGCACCCTTCCCCCCCTTTTTTTTTCCTTCAAGTGTGTTATTTACTGATAAAAAATTATTATTTTATTGAGTGTAATCTGCGTGTATAAGAATGCAAAAAAAAAAGCACACTCCACGGTCAATATTGATATTCAGTTATGGCGTTCCAATATTTTCCTACAAAGCGTTTGTGATTTATTGTTCGTACACGTAACGTTTAAATATCGTTCTTTTATGTATTTAGCTTAATGCGTTTGATTCCGAGTTCCATTTACTCAACGTGGATATGACGTTCGAATGTTATCATGCGCTGAAGAATAAGCGGCTACATTTAGCATTGCGTGGGATGCGAATACAACGGCTGCGTAAACAACTCCATGTTGGAGCATGACAATTGTAATGGATGTTGTATCCTTGCATATAAGCTGCAACTCATGATAAGGGTATTTCTTTTTTTAATAATAAAACAGGTAGAGAAAACCGAGAGAAAGAGAGAAAGGGAGAAAGAAATAGAGATGGATTGCGAAAGGTGACACAGAGAAACGGGGCGATACGCTCGAACGAGGGCTGCAGCCAGCAGCCGAAGGGGGTAGGTGCGCAGCACAAAGAGCTGTGCAGCTGCCATAGTCGAGACCTCTCCAATTATGGCTCCTGCCTCCCTTCTCGTATGTGACGTCGGCGTTTCATTAATTTTAATGAAATATTCTTAACACTCCCGTCGAATCTCGATTTAAACTCGCGAGGCCCGGGCCTAAATTTGAGAAATAGCCAGTTACTCTTCATCACATTTTTCGTACTCTACCGAATATCAAAAGAAAAAAAAAAAAGAAACAAAAAAACGTAGCAACGAAAGAGAGTTATAATTATCGCGACGCGGATCGTGTCCCTCGTAAAACGAGGAATTTTATTAATAACGCCCGCGCGAATGGGAACAGGTGACACTGAAATAATATGTACCTGACCGTAAACGCTGCCGTGTCTTTCGATAAATCTGCCGCTATCGTCGCCGAAGGCCTGCGTTGCGGAATCGCGACGAGGAGATAGCTCACGTAACCGCGTTGTTTACGGAGGTTGAGAATCGTGTCTCGTTCGCGGACGTCGCGTTCCGCGCCGCCGAGGAAAAAAAAAAGGATGAAGGAAATGACGTCTGTGCAAGCCTACTTCTAGATGAGACGACGAAGGAAATTTTATTGCGACGGTTGTGCCGTTGCATACACGCACACGCGGGGGACGACGGGCGAGGGAGGAAAGTGTCAGGGGGATCCTTGCGAAGCTTTTAATTGCGTCACGTACCATCCTCAAATTTAAATGTTTGTAGGCAACGCGAGACCGAGCCTCCTCATCTTACTCAGACAAGCCGCCTCGGCGGCGAAGGTGGATAGGAAACTTATCGGTATGCCGAACACGCCGTTCCTAAACCACCTATTATCATATTTATGATGTCTTCCCATTTCTGCGAGGCAAGCAAGAGAGAGAGAGAGAGAGAGAAGCAGGGAGCTTATACGCTTACCGTATCGACTCCCCAAGGCGCATATTCCTTCGCGGGACCTCCATCATAATCGAATGGAATTAAGCCATTATCGAGATCGGGGTATTTCCTTTTATTTTTCTTATCCACCACGCGAGAGATCGCATCGCTCTCGAAATTAGTATGTGTTCTAACGGCCGAGCAACCTTTACGTATACGCGATCGAAGAGATGATTATGACATTATAGACGTTTATTATTAACCTGACCTACTCCTTTTTTTCCACAGACCGCTCTCTAGATTTATCCCTATCTCTCATACGCTCGGATTGCAGATAAGACTTTGACACGACGTGCAAGGCTCTCTCGTATATCCCGCGCGATTACGGAATTAGAAGGAGACTGTGTTGAGAGATAAGTTTAAACGGTTCGAGATAAACAAGGATCGTGTAGCAGTAATTTGTGACACGTTTGACGTGTTCGCATGCCTCAAGGGATACGATCGTCTTTAGCGTTACGAGCGACCTTCGCGTCCGAGCTGATATCCGCCTTCTTAAAAACTTTGAAGAAGCACCGTGGGCCTGGTCAAGGATACCGAAATCGGTCGCCGAACTTGCGCCATGGGAAAACGAAAGTTCGAAGGGCTTTCAAACTGTACGCGCGAATATATATCGTCGTGTTATGGTTTGGTGCTTTTGAACGGGGAAGTTAAACACGGGGTGGCAGGCAAAGCGAGCGTACAAAGTACACTTTGCCTCCTGTTAGCAGGATTAATAACTTCGCCACAGCTGACTCCCTCCGTCACGTATAGTATATAGTTGCGTTATGAACAGAAAATTATATCCCTCCCCCCAGCCTCCCGCTCTCACCTTGGACCCCGCCAAACAAAAAGTCGCACGGTTAATTATTAATACGCGCGTATAAGTTTTCGATAACGAGATTATAAACCAAACAGCTGCCGATCGTGTTCCCGTAAACGCCGCCGATAAGATTTCTAAAAGTTTCAAGGGTCGTGCCGGCTGAATTTTATTTCGAGACCACAGGCTATCTTATCCGAAACTGATACGTCTCACGCGAGGCTTTTAATTCTACGACTTTTACGTTTCCGATAAAGTCATTAGGTGATATATTACGTGACTATCGCCACGTCAAAAATACATCGTGGCCTATCTTGACTGCTGCGTTTTGGAGAGCCAGGGTTAAGCGGTGTCACGGGGCGGTATCGGCATGAATGTTTCATGAGGCCGCTTCACTTCTACACGCGGGAGATCGCACACGCACGTGTGCGTGCTCGTGTTTGCCGGGCGACAATCCAGGAACGCGCGCCTAAATCATTGTCACCTCACTGATTGGCCGGTGTCCATGGCGTTCGTAAAAAAAAAAAAAAAAGGGAAAAGTCGCGAGCTCTCGAAGCCTCGGTCTTTTCGTGCCTGGGCGATCGTTCGTTTGTGTTTACCGC
Organism: Cardiocondyla obscurior; assembly: GCF_019399895.1. NCBI lineage: Eukaryota > Metazoa > Arthropoda > Insecta > Hymenoptera > Formicidae > Cardiocondyla > Cardiocondyla obscurior. The sequence goes on from NC_091881.1 coordinate 3,045,639, forward strand.
GAAAATGGCGAATCAGAAGAATAACGAGAGAATTTAATTTCCTCCATGGAAAAAGAAATTATCTCACCGGAGAAAATAGATTGTAACTATGTTGACGTACGCTTATCCGTCCTATAACGTCCTTTGATTTGTTAAAATAGACATTTGTTTTTAAATAATTGTTTTTTTAATGCAATTTTTATCGATTTCCCCTGCGCGTATATATATTTTTAAACCTTTTGCTCGCAATGCGTTATTTCTACTTCGCGATAAACGAGCACGTAACTGTATTGTATCCCGTTACACTTGTCACTTTCTACGCTTTAACAAAATAAAAATAAATATGCAAATTGTGTACGGGAAAATGCTGCGAGCCGTCAAAATACTTTATATTTGCCCAAAGAAAATCACAGTGACGAACGAAAATTTTTCTTTTTTTTTTTTTTAAGCCGAACGAAGCACCTGTCGAATAAACGATTAACTTGCTCGACGTATTCCCGATCGACGACAGTTTTGGCAGTTTTAGGTCGAGGGCATTGTTTATTGAAAATATCCCGGCGCCGCGTCATCGGCATGCGTCGGGCGCGATTGAAGACAAGAAAATTGGTCCCGCGCTTTCGGCCAGAAGTCGAATTCACAGCCCGGCACAAAGCGAGCGCGGAATAAATTGCGCGAGTCGCGCCCATGGCAGCCTTTTCAGAATACCTTTGAAAGTACGTGCCTGAAGGATACGGGACCACTGCTCTTGACAACTTGCGCGCGCGAAAACCCGCCGAACAATGGGAGGATGTCGAAACTTGCGCGAAACGAGTACACATGTACAATGAGGTGTCTTGCGATAACGCGGAGAATTTTCTGCGCAATTAACCGTCCTTGTTTTTACCGCCTGGCATTAAACGCGAATAAGACACCTCTCTCTCGGCCGTGTTAAACATTGTATGCATAAATAAACGGAGACAGGGAAGGATTAGACGCTTGCTGTTGGACGCGCGAGCAAGTTCAAGCGCGGAACTGTTTTTGAAATACCACGGGCGCCGGTTGCAGCGCAAAATTTGATGGTCACCATCAAGTTTTGCCGTTTACGTAAAATATATATCAAGAATTCCGACGAAAATGTCACGTAAAAGGATATTGAATCGTTTTGAACTTATTAAACGACGGGAGCTCGCTACTAATAATGAAGGCCGAGCGGTCAGCGTTTGAAAAGTTAAACCCGATGCAAGAGATGCAATTCTCTTTGAATGGGAAAAGACAAAAGTGCGATGCGACGCGAGGCAGACGCTCGATGGTTTATTCTGCAACGCCCCGATACATCCCGAGATTGCAGATCCGGCCGATTGATCTCGGATGAATATTTAAGCTCGTGGCACACTAACGTATCCTTTCCGCCGCCTTACTTCCACCCCATATTCACCCCCGCACACGCATACGCGCGCCCACATACGTAAAATGGATATCGGTATTGCCAAAGGGTAAAATTTTCAGCGATAACGTTTAACGTACTCTTTCATCTCGTTTCTCAACCCGCCCGAATTTATTGAAAGTCGTAAAAATCGCGCTGCCGTTAAAACATGTATATAAAGGTAAATATAAATGCCGTTAAACGGAAACGTAAATTACCGCGGAATATAAGTTCATTTTATAACTCTCCCCATTTTTATTAAATATCGAAAACAGAAGGCCTTCCGAACTTTCTTTCAGCCGTACGTTTACAAAGTTTCTCCTAGGATTTTTACGTCTATTATATCGCACGTATATCGTCGCACCTACGCGAGGTTGCTTCGTACGTCGCGCAAATTAAATTTTATTGCCCAAGTTCTACCACGAGTGGGTATAATAAGCGGCAGTCTGTGCGTAAATTATGTCCGATAAATGCGCCCAACATTTTTCGCCGTAACAAGGCGAAACTTCGCGCGTTTCGGTTCGACAACAGAGAGAAAGAAAAAAAAAATTAATAAATAAATAAATAACAATCAAGCGGCGCTGGAATCCGCTTAATTTGCAATTTTTCGAATATCGAATGCGTGACACGCGATAGTCGTACTCTCGACGATTTTAACTATCGTGAAATACGTAAAATTCCGAACGTTTAAAATTACGATTACTTTGATTCGCGGGTAGATATCATCCGCCGGGAAATAATTAACAAACAACGTTAATCGTACAACTGCTCTCGCTGTGCGCCATAAACATAATTCTCACGAAATTCTAGCCCGAAGCTGGAGAGATATCGTTTCTCCAGAGTATCTGTGTGATATTATGTAGAACTGTTTACATGTATTTTCCGGTAAAATAAATGGAAATATCAAAGTACAATTAGAATCTTTTTTTTTCCCCGAAAAAGTGTTTTAAGTTTTAAGTAAATTTACGTCCAATTAACAAATTTTTATCTCGTTTTCTATCTTTTTACTTCGTTCCTAGTCTTCTCAAACTTATAACGCAAGAACAATTTCAATTCAGCGACTGAGAAATATTTTTCCGATTTATAGCGCTATTTTCGTCATAAATTATTAATTTGTTTTTTAATAACTTGTTTGCCTTTCTCGCTTTTGCATGTAATTTTATCAAACGTTCGTTTTCATTTTATAGAATGAACATTATAAGAAAGATATTTATCGAAACTGATTTCTCACGATCGATTATTCGGTTGTGTCCTAAATTTTGCTCTATTTATGACAGAATAGGTAACACCTAACGAATCTCGTTTACGGAATTCGTTAGCCAATTCCCGCAAACGGTAGTTTCCAGTTGCCCACATTGTTAAATCCCCTGTAAGCTTTCGAATGGTATAAATCACATCCCCGATATCATAGTGCGCGGTCGAACACAAAGGACTTTACGCGAGTCATCGAGGTGCCGGGGAAATTCGAAATACTCAGCGAAACTCGAGGAAACGCCGCAGACCATTGCGTTTCGCCGCGTCGGACGGCTGATAAAATTATGATAGAGCATCAATCCTAATGGAATAACCAGGAAATATCAGCTAAGCTCACCCTAAGCCGGCAACTTCGCAGATATTTCGCCAATCTCCATAACTCCAGCTGACAGAGCAAAAAGTAATGCTGCACATTGAATTTACCAGCTTGTACCTATTTTTAACGCGAAGAATGGCAGATGGAGATGAAGATTGGCTTTACTTCAATCATCGTTTTCAACCTCATATATTTTGGAAAAATTACATTCGTGCGTGGTTAGACACGTCAGTTAATAAACCCCGGACGTAGTTGCAGAGTACATTTATTTGCATAAAAAAAAAAAAAGTGTCACTTCTCCGTCTACGACATTATTATTTTTATTTCTATAAAAAGCATTTCGTGCGATCAAAATTTCAATTAAAACGAGAAAATGTATACTGCATATCTCTCAATCGAGATATTTTCAGAAATAAAATAAATGCATTGCGCGTTCACGTGTGTATGTGTATGTGTGTACGCGTGTGCGGAAGAATATATGAACGCGCCCCGTCGTCTGGACCGGCGTTACGTCACGAAGTCAAGGAAACGGCGATAGGCCGCCCCTGCGCCAGAAAGAGAAAGGGAGAAATGGCGAACGAGACGGTCGAGTCGACGAAGGGAGAGAGAAAGTGAGCGAAGGGGGTTGTGGAGATAGGGGTGGAGTGCGCGCAAGAGCGAGAGAGAGAAACGTGACGCGTGGCATCACGTGGTGTATTGATCGTTGCGCAGCATCCACGAAAGCCATTCCTACCTACTGCTGCCAACCTTCCTACCTACCCCAAGCACTCTACCCCTTTCCCTCACACTCCGTCTGCAGTCACTCGCTTCCCCTTTCCCCTCCCCTCCTTTCCCTCCGCTTTTCCCATCGTCCTCTTCATTCACTCGCCCTCTCCCTCTCCCTCCCGCGCCTTCATTCTCCTCCGACCTCCGCTTCTGCAACAAACCCCATTCCACCCCCGCTAACCCTGTCCTCCCTGTCGCGCTTCTCGACCGCTCTTGACGAAACCCCGTCAGACATCCATCCTCGTGTATCCAGCGAGTTAATTATTAAATGCATCGTCGTGCCTGCCGGATAGCGCCCCCACACCCCGTCGCGCATCTCCTCTTTTCACCCTCGTTGGTCCACGCCAAGTCTACCCCTCGCCACCCGTCGTATATCTCCCCCGATCCCTCTTCTACACCAAGACACGGTTCATCTAAAATTTTCGAGACTGACTCTTTCGTGATTCACGGGTTTTAACATCAAAGCGAGTGTAAAATTGCTTCCATCGCCTCCCAATTGCGATTGCGGATTTTGTGTCGAATGCGATGGGTTTTTTCTCTTTGTTAATCCGTTGCGTGAGAGAAAGTCCGGCCGGAGTGTATTTTTCATCTGTCGAAATTAGACCGGCGAATTTCACGCGCATGTACCCCCTTTTTTTTCCTTCCTTTTCACAAAAAATCCGGTGCTAGCGCGAAAATTGGTGGGAGAGCCAAGATGGCGTTATACAACGCGTAGTAATGTCCCTACTTTTTTTTTTTTTTTTTCTTCTTCCAACAACCCGTTTTATTCTCCCCGGAAGTATTATCAGCGCGACAATTCCGAGGCATATCAGTAACGAAAATGAAAAGTGACAAACGATCCGGTATTTATTGTGGTATATGTATACAGGCAATAAATTATTCAGTGCGTCAAATTATCTTACGAAATTCTTAACATACCGCTTTTTATTCTCGCGCGATAACTTTAATTGTTCCGAATCTGGTCAATATGAGATCTATACGCGTGTACGAAAATGTAAGAGTCCTTTGAAATGCCTTTTCTGTTACCAAGCCACGTTGAAATAGAAATACAAATTGTTAGGCGGAAGAGGGAAACCCAGGTCTATCTCCTTTACGGTTTGTGCATCCGACATTACGATTACATTCGGTTTTTGGCGAGCGAAAAATGGGGACGCGATTTAATCCCCGTTAATATCGCGACGCATTCCTGAGCGAGATAAACATTTTTTGACACGTCGCGGCGTAATGTTTCGTCGCAGTTGTTTAAATGATGACGAGTATTGACTTGACCCGGTTTCGAGGAAATTTCAGGGGTAGAAGAGCGAGCTGCATTTACGCGAAAATGACGCGAAACGCGAAAGGGAAAAGGGAGGGAGAGTCGCGCATACGAGTCCCTCGCGTGTAGCAAATTAATTTTAATCTGTGGCGGAAGCGTGCGTTTGCGCCATTCAATCTCCAAACTGCCGAATCGAGAGTTTATTGCATTCTGATACGCAATATCGCCTGGCCACCCCGCAGCCGAACGTGTTCGGCGTCGCGTCGACGTACGAGCTCGCATTTAACGCAAATAATATAATTATAACAGTAATTATGGCACGTTAATTGGAACGGCGTGCGCGTTAAATAAAGTTACCGATAAAGACGCGCGCGAAAATTCGGATTGCGGCGTTAAAAAGTCCGGCGGGTGGTCGCGCTCGCAATTTGTACGGCGAGTGTCTCCTATTCAATTGGGCGAGGCAGTATTTTAGGCCAAACGGATGCCAATACGGACGCCGATAGACGGTCGCAATAGGTGGCACACGTCAGCCACAGGTCGCCGACGTACATATGCGCACTTACGCACGCTGGGGCCACCAATCAAAGTGCCACAACATTGTATCGTGCCGCATTGCCAGGAGCATTACGCCTCCGACGCAGCATGGCCGAAATGTTACTCGTCAACGGGATAATAACACGCGGTGTGTCTTCATTGTTATGCTCCGCGTAACGTCTGTCGCGAACCGCTCGCCTGTCTGCCCGCGAAGTCCATTTGTCTAACGTTCCGCGACGCCAAGTGGATCTTAACGTCGCATCAAAAGTACTCAAACCTTTCGCCAATTACGCGACAGCCATCATCAATCATACGCAACTAACACCGTATGGCATTACAAGAACGTACGAGAACGATTTATCGAAGCCAGACGTAATCACGCGGATATTCGTGGAAAAGATACAACGACCCTGTAACGGCGCTCGATGGAAAGGAAAAAGAACGAAGAGAAATATTGGCGAGACATACTCCGCGCGGACAAGCTGACACATTAGTAATATTAATTCTAAAACCTATAGTTATTTTTAACAAGATCTTATTAAAAGAGTCAGGAAACGAAAAACTGATTTTAACAAATTGAAATCGGATATTATCCAGAGAGGATCGATATTTTTTTTTCTCTCTTTTTTTTACGGTTGTTTAAAAGAGAAAAAAATAATGTGAAAGTTAAAAGTATCATTAAAAAATTACACTCTTAAAAATTTGTTTTTACATAAAGAATTAAGTCAGAAATTTATAAAGGGCATCTTTTCGTTGAGAAATGTGCGTTCTTCTTGAGAATATACGGTTACACAACTTTGTTATTTAACTGTCTGCAAAATAGGAATACCCTTTGTCGTTCAAATTTTCGTACTAACAAAACTCGACTAAAAGATTTTCACAAAAAGATTCTATTCCAAGTCTTTTACATTAAGTTGTCGTATTTCTGGTACAAGTGTTAAATATACAGAAGTAAGAGAAAACGCTCTTGCTATTATAACTTTTCCAAATAACTCGCGAATCTATCGCGAATTCTTTTACTTCCGACTTATCTACGTACGTACTGAGCAAAAAAAAAAAAAATTAATTGAAACAACTTGGTAACTACATGGCTAAACTCCTCGATCGATCGATAGCGAATGCATGCAACAGCGAGAAATGGAACAATCGAAGGAAACTCGAAGGTAGGTTGGCTAGTGAGAATAAACGCTACACGACGGCGAAAGAATGGTAGCGACGGTACTCACCCCCTCAGACCGAAAGCTCTCTTTGCCAGCTCCAGCTTGAAGACGCTCGGTCAACAAGCAGCCGGAAGCTAGAGCCTCGCCCTCCTTATGACGATGCACCGAATAAGCCGGTACTCCAAATCCCGTAGTCGCGTTTTCTTCTCACTCTCGCGACACTGCCGTGTGTTAACCGTGCTTTTTTACGTGACGCGACGACGAATCGGCGAGTTTAAAAAGAGAAAAAGGCGATACTCAAAGGGGGAGGGAAAAGGGGGAGAAAGAAACGATCCGGGGCTCTTCTCGAATTTACTCAACGGTCTGTGACAAGACTGCAAACGCGTTTGATCGAAACGAACGCCGGACGACGGGGGACAACAGCGTCGAGGCGCACCTCGCCGTATGTCTCTTTACAGAAAGAGAAAAAGAGCGAAAGAAAGAGACGGCGGAGGGATAAGTTAATTTTAGAAATAAGGATCCGTACGAAAGGAAAGAGAGAAGCGACGAAGAAGGAAGTATGCGTAGATACAATACGATTGCACGGGGACTGCCTCGCGCGAATGAGAGACAAGCGAGAGAATGGAGAACGCATGATCTTGGGACACGCTGCCAGAAAAAAGTTCGATCGTTGACCAATCGCTATTCAAAGATTTACCTCACGGTAAATAGAGATCGCCGTCGCGGCCAACTGGGGCCATCATGGACGATGCTAATAGACCTCTTAGATGGAACACCGAGCCGCAGATTGAGGCGTTTAATGTCGGGGTTGCGTGCTACTACGCTATCATCAGCCTAACCGTGCTCTCTAATCAATGTCCCTATCACGTTTATCAGACGGCCTTTTTCGTCCACCGACACGTTTTTAATCGTAAACATCGTATACTCGAGTAGCAATTAAAAATTAATTATTTAACTAGCAATGGCTTTCTTTAATTAAACAAAAAATCTATAAAAAAACGATTAAGTTTCGAAGAGCTCTTAAGAACCGATAAGATTTTTCGCGATAAAGAATTTATTAACAAAGAACTTTTTCGCTTACTTTCTACAAACGTCGCATAAACTGTTTCTGTTTACGACGGCAATTTGCTATTTAACGTTCCCTTTCATTTCCCTTGCTTCGCGAACTTCGTAACCGAGAAATTTTAATGGCAGACCATAATCTTCGGTCCTCTTAACAAGCTCGGATGGCTCCCACGAGACGACACGTCGTAATGAAGAGCTAGAGATCTAACGTAGATCGCGAAAGTGACAGAGACAACGGCGGAAGAACCGGACTGGATTAAAAGAAGATAACCGCATCGTAATCTTGAGATTCCCCACGAGAATCCTATTATCGCGATCTCTGTGTAAGAGTAGAAATTACATTCTAAAAAAAAAAAAATAAGAGAAAAAAAATATACGCGTCAGAATGCAATTCTGTCTTTTCAGCCATCGTCACACGTCCTCGCGAACGCGAAATTATTCCGAAACACTCGAGTGCATATCTCATTAAATAAATACAGATCTGCGTGATGGGATTGGCGGTTGCCATTATATTAGTATTTTCCATTCAACTTCTGACCATCTAAGCGTGAATTTGCATTTCAAGCGACTTTCTGCCGTGTATCGTACTATTTCGCGCTTGGTTTATTGGTCCGAAGTTAGCCTATTTGTAGCTCCGGTAATGCGGGAACAATGTCGGATTTTCGACGATGCTTACGTACCCATACAAGAGTTGCAAGAGGACGATAGTACAATATAGACGCTAAAGCTTCGTTCATTTGTTCGCGTGCATTCAGTTTCGCTCGAGTAACGAATTAGGGGATACGGCCAATAAATATTCATGTCATCGCACACACGGCAAAAATGGGTTATAGCAAAAAAAAAAATAAAATAATAATTTTTTCGCTGGGAAGCTTCAAGGTACACGAATATCGTTATCGATTTTATTAAATAAACTATTAATCTGAGGAAGAGTATCTTAAATAATTTTAAATAACAAATCTTAACCCACCCGAAATAATTTTAGGCGAGAAAGAACACAATCAGCGTTTAAACGTTCGGCATAAAATTAATCTTTATTATGGAACGCAACGAGTTATAATATAATTTGAGTCGACAAATATACCGAGCAAACAAATTTTTTAGTTTTTTTTTATATATTGCGACGCTTAGAGTTATAGTGAAACACTTCGCGATGAAGGGATTCTTTGAAGTCACGTTTTCTCGGTTAAAGTTGTCGCGAAGGCAGCAAGAAAGCTGCGGGAATGATAACACCAAGGAATTTGCCTGCATTCTCAAACTTACGGCAGACGCACATTGTTTCAGATTCCCTACGCATTCCTGACTTTCGCTGTCGAATTTTTCCCCGGAAATTAACGATACGATCCTATTTCTTTTGTTAACGCAATATTAAATTCTACGCGATAAAAAAGAAATTAAACAGAAATTGAAACCGACGTAAACGGCGCGCAAATAAATACTCGACAAGTTCCGCAACAATAACGATAATGTAATAAAAATTTTTTTAATTAAAAAAAAACCCGTAGAAATTGCTTGTGAAAAAGTTTAGTACAGTTTTCTGTACTTTGCAAACGTTTATAATTTACACGCTTTTGTGTCAAACGCGAAGAAAGTCCCCGTTCGATGTTTCAACGAGATGTAAAGTGATCGGAGACTGTATTACATATTATTATATTATATTTTATTTTATATTGTATTAGAATTTTTTTCCCTCGTGTAATGTATCAATCTTTCTAACGCCATCAATATAAAAAAATTATTTGGACTCACCGGTCGATGCGCAGCAGCGGAGTTTATTCAGCTATGATGATCTGAAACAGACAAATAAACATTTATATTGTAGGTATTTAAAGTATTCACTGTTTAAAAAAAAATTTATATATATCTCTCAATACTCATTCAATAAAATAATTAAAAAGAAAGCTATATATCATTTAAACAAAACATTAATAAAATTTAATTTCTAAAAATTTCAATCTTTTTTTTTCACTGATCATTAAACTTTTAATTATCTCTAATTATCATCGAAATAATTCCAGTAGCAAAGAGCTATCTATATTATGTGAATAAAAAATTATTATTACCTCCAGGTTGCTCCGCCGAGGCAAGATGCCTTTCCGAGGCCTCCTCCTCCTCTCAGGGTAGCTTGGGATGTCGGGCTGGACTTCCTTCTACGCACAAAACACCCGTGATATTATTCGACACAACCGAAACACGGCACTCGCGATCAAACGACTAAGGAACCGGCTGGGAACTATTAATCAAATCGTATCGGCGACGAGAGTACATTTCTCAGAATAAAATTTGTAATGAGAAAAAAATGGTTCGGTTATTACCGGACTGGACTCGGTTACTGCGACGAGATCGTACTCGTTTTATAACTACACTCCGCGTAGAGATCGTCAATGTCAAATATAAACTACTTTTTTATACGCACACAAGTCCGCTCATAATTCACCACGTGCTCGGCTTGGCGATCGGCTAAAGAATGCTAGCCAGGAGTGGCGGGGAGGGAGGGCTACCTGTATTACGCGAGACAAACGTGTCGCCGACCGAAGTAGATTAACTCAAGAATATTTTCGATGAAAGTACGTTTTCCGGATTTTAATTCGAAGCGATGAAAACTCACGTCAAGGAACACGTGCGTACCGTGCGCTCCACTCGTCTGGCTAAGTAGTGCAGGCAGGAATAAGGATGCCAGCCTCGTGCGAAACGGCGTACGCCGTGCGGCTGTTCGTTAACTTAATAATATTAACAACGATAATACACTTTACGGATATTGATCTATAATTGGGAAAAGAATCGCTCGGTTCAGCACGAGACACGTGGACCCACCGATCGCGACAAGGTTATACCCACGGCAGGGATTACTTTATAGATGAAAATCGAACGCTGCGTACAAAGTCCTCACTTTATCACTACTCTCCGCGCAAGAATAACCAATCGTGGAACCTAATACGCGATAGCCGATACCCTTATGCGCCTTATAACTAGTTTTAATACGCACGCAGCGAGAGCTATTCGGGGACCGCGTGCTCTGCTCAACTTCCGGCTGGAGAATAAGGGTAGGAGTGGGGGAGTCCGGCAGCGCGAGACCGGCAGGCACGCACGAGGTGCGGGGTGACTGTTGATGTTTATTATGTATCTCGTCTCTTATCTAATCTAATACCTCACAATACAAAAATTTTACACGCCAAGTATTGAATACTTATTACGCTGAATATTCACAATATGTATCGCGAATCTTTAACCAGCGAACACTTCGCGGTGCTCGTCGATGTAATCAATTATTCGTATCTTACTTAATCAATCTAAAGAAATTAATATTTAAATATATGAATAAATCGCATTTAAAGGCACGAGAAGCGTTCGAATTACCACGTAAAATACGTACGTGGCTTGTAGTTCGTTGTGAAAAATTATTATATGTACGTAAAACAGTTTTCTTAAACGTGAGCTAAGCGAAAGTAAATGGCGTGCGCGCTTACTGTCTCGTATATTAAACGTTAGACCGTAATATTTTGTACTGTACACAACCCGCCTTCGAAATATGTGACTTCCTATAAGAGGAAATGGAGCTGTGGATTAAAAATGTGTGGGGAAGAGAGAACGAACGGAAGAGGAAATTAAAGCGTTTGATCCGTTACAGCCGGAGGCCTGTGAATGATTTAAATCGGGGTCTTATTAGCGCGACGAACGAGGAAAAAAAAAATGAACTAATTTTAAATTTAATACGGCACTGTATGGGTAAACACATGGACGTGTCGGAAATATCCCGAGAGAGTGCGTTCGTCGCACGGCAGGATGGATAATCGATTAAGTCGAGGTATATCCACTTATCCGCTTGCTCTCACACCCCGCAGAGCGCAAATTCCAGAATCTCAAAGAGACGGTACACGAAGTACCTTAAGACGGGGTGGATACGGCGCTCAATTTGCACGGATCCTTGGCTAAGCCTCCAAAGTGATAACCGATCTACTAGATGCAGCCGGGGCTGATCACGAAGTTCCATAACGCGTCCCCGCAACCTGCAACCTACCCTCGTGCCCCTGGTAAGACACGCTCCAACGGATAATTACTACTCACTTATCTGCAACGGCGAAGCCATAACTCTTCCACCGAAGCTTGCGCTTGTACTGAATCGCGGTGAAAATAAATATAAAAAGAAAAAAAAATATATATAATAATGAAACTGCGATAACGAAAATTATATAAAATTAGACAATCTGTAAAATTATTATTTAGTCGTTTATTACGCGAGCATTATTGCCAGTGGCTCATATTTTAAGACCCAATTTTCTATTTCACATCTGCCGCTAATTGTGACGAGTTTCTCTATTATTAAATTTCAACCTGCTATTATTATTGAATCGAAAAATGAAAAAAGGTGATCGCACGCGACATAATTTATAGAGAAAATTTAACGGATGGAAAAGAGCACGCTCGAAGTGCTGTGCATCAAATATTGACGGTATTCAGTAAACCTGACGTTGGATGGGGTGCATCACGGTATTATCACCCGTGTACGAAACCGCTGTGCCACCTCGGAAAGGAAGAAGGAAGGGTACGCGTGTACGAAGCAGGGCGTGCCGCCGTAATCTCAATTCAATTTGAGAGCACGTCGTCGTGCTGCGCGCGAAGTCCCTTTCGTGATAATCTCCGCCGGAAATACTAGACGGCCGAAACTTCACGACTAACGCGATTTTCAAGTAAATTTCACTGCCATTAGGATGACACGCCATGGCTCTTAGTCAGAGTATCAGCGGACTCGCTTTGCACGTGTACCTATCTTTCACTAAACGCGGACGTTGGAAGGGAGTTAATAGCTGCACGATATTATCATCCCGGTGTCAATATTTTACTTAGAAATTATTTGAATTCCAATTGTAATCGATTATGATAATCGCCGGTACGACTGTTGACCAAACCGAATCGAATGGAATAATGTATAATTCGATAACGGCATAATTCAATTGTAGCTGATACATCTCTGCAATTATTATTATAAGATCATCTCGGCCAATGTATATTCCGCTGGATTCAGAGAGATGAATTTACCCCGGCTAAATGCTTAAACACCTCGATTCTTATTTTGTCAATTGCAAAAAAAGAAAAAAAAAAACAAAAGAACGTGCTCTGCGCTGTGAGAAACATAATTATCACGCTACTCTATGGATTCCTTTTCGAAATGAAAACAAAGGGGAGAAAAAAAAAATGATGAGCACGGTGTTACGTTGCTCAGAGAGCTCGGTAACAAACCTCGTTGGAAAACAAATAGTAGACCAACGGAAGACGTCACGGGAGAAGCGGTACATCTTAAAAGTCCCGTAGCTGGGATCCTTTTAGCAAATTACGAAGTTATCGGAAAACTTTGCCGAAGGGGGACACGCCTCGCGGCATTATATTTAATAACGTCCAATAAACGTTATTCTCCACCACTGCTTTTTCTTCGCCCATTTTTCTCCTATCCTCCCGGTTTTTTTTTTTTTTTCTTTCTTTCCTGCCTTGTTCGCCTCTTCCGCGTGTTTGCGTTTTACCTCACTCTCCTCCGCGTCGCACTTTCTCTCTCGCTTCCAGCATGTCGCTAATGTTTTTACTTGCGTCATATTAAAACGATTGATTTCACCCGACGACGTCCCGTCTCCTCGGAGATAGTGCACCGCGCCGAAAACCAATATCGACCACTTTTAGTCTGGGCGCGAGTCGAATAAACGGCCGCCATTAGCTCGAGAGTCCTGCGGCGTGACACAGGAATTTGTACATCCGCCCCGCTTCGAAAGTGGTGACCAAGCTTGTAGCTTTCGCGATGATCACGTTAACACGTTGCAGTGACCTTTTTTCCACGGTTATTTATAAACCCCTTGACTCGTAAGTCATCTATGCAAATGTACTCCTTTTTAATATTTAAATGATATTATTTTAACATTAATCAACAATTTTATCTACACCGTAGAAACACTTTATTCTCTCTAATTATTTATAAAATAAGTTTAAAAATTACCAAGTAATCCCCAATTACATAAATTTTTCGTGATAAAATTAACTCTAAGTCAAAACTACAATTATAGAAAATAATTTCGTTCATTAATTTTTTTTTTTTTCTTAAATAATTAATTAAAGTTTCGGTATCACATTTTGGTGAAAACGACTGAAATTCGTTCTTCTGTCGAGGATCTTTTCGGAATAAATGACGAGCTGCAGTCAATTTTCGACGGACGGGATCTTTTTCCATCTAAAGCTAGGCTCTTGCGAGTCGAAACGTTTACCCAACGTGTTGAAGTTGTCAGGATGTTTTAGTCGTATTAAGCGCCAAACGAAATCTCGCGTGCGAGAAATTACGGAGGGGGAGCAGCCATACGAAACGAAACGAGCCGGTAAGATACGGTGCGCCAGGATGGGACAGTGATGTGCAGCAGTATTTATAGTATGGATTGTGTCTGCTTGGCAGTACGCCATCGGATGAACGGTTCTTCCGAGAGCCGCCCTACGCGAGGCACTAAGCGAGACGTACCAAGTGCTATTGATAACTATTGTCTCCCCATTTATCCGCGAATTGCTTATTTCTTTGCGGCGATCTTTAGACTACTATTTTGAAACCGAAAAAGTGAAGAGCTTTTCTTAGCGCGAGAGAGCGACGACTGGATTGGAACCGCCGCGCTGACAATCGTTTTTTTTTTTTTTTTTTTTTCCAGCCCGGAACTACCACAGAGGCGGGGATGAATCACAATCGGGGTTCGATCTGTACCGGTTCGCAAGCGCGACCTGGCTTTTATTAGACTGGCTGACACCGAGGATCACTGCCAAACTAGGATCGCACGAACAATAGTTTCCACGTATCGTCTCGGCTGAGCGAAAATAACTACGGTTGGATGTAGTTCCTATGGCACTCTTTTTTGCATTAAAGTTGGAAGAGAAATAAAGAAGCAACAAGAAAGAGACAAGATGAGACAGAAAGTAAAAAGAAAATGGAAAAGGGAAAATGTCAGTTGTAACTTAAAAATAAGTTTACTGTAGACAAATAGACTTTGTAAAAATATATAAATAATTAAAAAAATAAAATTAATTGAAACGAAACGTGAAAAGCGAGAGTAAGAAAACGCCGTCGAGATATAAGGGGGTGTATTTATTGCAGAAAGCGAATTGGTGAAAACGTAATTTTAGGATTTTGAGATAATGTTTCTGAAAATACTATCTCGCGGCCGCGCGTGCTCGGAATCCATTTCCGTCGTCCGAATACCTCATCCCCTAGCTCCTAAAATTCCCAGACGACTTCGGAACACATCGGATCAATGATCTATTCGCTCCACCTCATGTGTACCGCACGATGCGTGTCGTGTCAATGGAATTTTTATTAAGTGTAATTTATTCAAAATTTAAATGTCAAACAAAAAATGCTTAAGATATCGCATTTCGCTTCAAAAACATCAAAAATAAGTTTTCCGCGCGTTGTTCAATTTTACAAATTTATTTTATATTTTTCTTTTGTAGATAGAAAAAAAAATTGTTACACCGTGAGAAACGATAAAATTTCGCAGCGAGTCTATGACTCCTATTTTATAAAAACAGAGAGATAGAGAGAGAAAGAGAAAGAGAAAGAAAAAAAAATACTTTTTGCAAATCTATATTAATGCTACAAAGTGCATTTTTTAAAAATTCTGCTTTATGAAAAATGGGTAACGTAATACGGCTCCGTAAACATTTTAAGCTACACTTTTATTTTCTCCATTCGTTTGTAAAAAAATTCTAAGCACATCGCAGTTCCGACCTTTACCTACACCAAGCGCGATACCGTCGTTGCTATCGTTTTAGCTTTTTTCATCGATTACCGTTACCCCAAAGAGAATATCCCCGTGAAGCTTAACGCCGACTCGAGAGCCGTCCTTGTCTCGCATATTCCCCCACGTATTCTTAGGATTAGTCCTGGCTTTAATGCCCCGACGACAAGGGATTTTGACGGTAATTAAATACGGACACGTCGGCACGTCGCGGTTAAAAGTTCAAAGTGTTTTGCCTTCGTTATTCGCGTGGCATTATCCGGCCCACCCGTCAAAAACGTGACAGGCTTAAGTGACGGAATTACAGTCCGAAATTCAGCCCCGTGAGCTTCGAGTGTCCCTTTAATTACGTAAGATATAAGGTGCCTTTGGCGCGCAAACTGACGCGTGCATGTTAATTCTTTCTGAACGACCCGGCGAACGGAACCGGAAGCAATGTCCCCTTTTTGTACCAGCTGGCCCGTGCTCAGGCGCTCCCGCTCTCGCCGATTCGGCGGGATTCGGTTTTGATCTATCACGTGGAAGGAACCGATCGCCCTCAACTGGGTATTCATTGTCAACCCCCTGTGAGCCGGCTGGATGAAAATCATTCGCTTGTAGCCCGTACTCGCCCGTAAAAATATCAAACAACCGCCGCTTCGACACACAGCGCTCGAAATATTAACAAATAATAAGTAACGGTACAAGAGCGGCGTTTTGAGATTTATGCGCAATGATTAACGGAACGCGAGCCGCGAAACGGAATTTTCTCGATACCCAGAGAGGATCGGTTGTCCCGCGGTGAACGTTATTTAACGCGAGCGAAAGATAGGTCAGTGAAAACCCGCGGCGCGACGATTTATGCATGCATGTGGGGCATAACGTGTGCGATTCGCGAGGTGGAGTCTCTTTTTCTCGTTCCTTGGCATCGGCCGCTTCAAAAGGAGCGGCCAGGTGAAGTGTATGTATTCCGCGTATACTCGACGCGACGGAGGCCACCTTCGTACATGCACGAGTAGTTCAGGCGGCATCGATGGTGCGCGCAAAGCGCGTTATTTTTAGTTCAATTTCAACGCTCGAACGGCACCATAAAGCGAGGAACGTACGCCACGTTATAATATAACCGGCGCAGGTGTGACGGGGGAGGAAAAATAGGAATCGGGGTCTACAAAGAGGGACGGGGGTGAGTTTCGCGGACAAACATTGCCAGGATCGTTAAAAGTGTCAGCTAGTTACCCCGCCCGGTGAAACTATTCGCACCACGAGCGAGAGAGACGGCCCTTTTATCTCAACGCGCCCCCGCGAATTATTCCACAACTCCGTGAAACGCAAATTCCCACCGTCGTGGTATCGAGTATAAAGATGGCCGTTTATCGCCCCGTTTCGCTCCGCTTCACCGACTCTCCGTTCTTTCCCCCCGAGGACCGAACGTCGCGCGGATTAACTCTTAACTGCCGACGTTGATAAACTCCCTCGGTCGTGTAACACGTTAAAAGTTGGGAAAGCCGTTTCGCGCGCGTTTTCATGAAAAGAAAGAACCGAATTCTATCGAAATACTTCACCAAGTCTGCATTTGCGATATCGCGGGGCTCGCCACGTTCATCGTTGCACCGAAAATATTACCCGGGACTCGAAATTGCGGCTTTTAAAGAGAGATAACCGATTTTCGATACCTTGTTTCACGTAGTGAGTTAACAATAATAATTTTGCTGAGTTTATTAATATTTAAAAAGCACGGTATATAGAGCGATCTTCCTAAACGTAAAGCGACGCTACGGGGACTCGGTAACGAATTGTGCGAGAGGCAAAGAAGACGAATTTCAATTGCGGGATGAGCGCGATACGCTCGCAAAAGGGAATCCGTTTAGTAAGCAGCATATTGTTAACATTTGTCGAAAGTATATATTTCACGATATAGTAAGAGTAAGGAGTCCGCTAATGGAGAGAAAGATTAAACCCGGGTAATTGTTTCGCAGTTAAAAGGACTTCGTATCTCCCCTGTTTCTCGCTTTTATTACTCTCGCGGAGCTAAGGAAATTTTGCTGAATCGCACGAGCAGAAGATTCGCGTTAGCTCTGAATGGCGGAGAAGCTGCGCTTCTTCGCCGGCGTTTCCGCACGCTCGCGTTCTCCGGACCCCGCCACGTTACGCGGGCACAAATCAAAATCAATAAGCCGATTATTGGCCGCGCCGAGCGGAGATTACGCCGCTTTGAATTGACACCCCCGGCGTGGCAGTGTGAGCCGCGTACGGCGCGCGATTCAATCCCGCGGGGGCTCTACCGACAGGCGGACATCCGTCCCAGTTCCTTTTTCCACGCGCGGCAGGAACGAGAGAATCGACGACGGACAACGACGGGCAAAATGGTCCACGAGGCGGCCGACATCGCGCGAAATGCTATCCGCGTTGCAGCCACGAGGCCTCGTCCTTCGCGAGCACAAACGAGCCCCGACGGCGAGCATTCAGCCGCCTGTGAAAGACGGGGCTCGTTTTCCACGTAATTTCATCCACGGCGGCGAGGCGCGGGATTTTTCATACCGGAAATCCATCGGTAGCAGGAGATTTGCGCGTGCGAGCAATGACCGCCGCCGCGCCGTGCCATTGAAACATTGCGATAAAACGAGCTCGTTGCAATAACGAGATGGCTACTTTACTTTAAAAAAAATAAGGAGGAGATGAAAAGAAATGTTCGAACTTGTTACTTGGAATATAAAGCGGGCCTAGTATCGACGTTCTTTTACATGTAATATGTATGTATATATATTCAATTAATTATGTTCATTATTTTTAAAAGAAAATATCTTATCGTCTACAACTTTGCATCAACCACGTAATAAAAAAGCAAATTTGATCTCGAATACTTTTGATTGATTTTTTTCTTTTCTATTCAACCGACTGCTTACGTCTTTCATAAGAAAGAAAATAACGAATCTCTTGATTATTTTCACGTAGTAATTTGTGGCGTAAGTGAAGAGAAAAGCGAAGAAAAAAAAAATCGAAGGTCATTTACGCTTGATGAACGTCTAGATTTCAGAAGATACCGAAGAAACTGAGTTGTACAAGGTGTACCAAAATCGCTGGGTGTCTCTTTAATTACGGTTCGATTTGTTGCAAATAGATTTCCTTTTTGCAAAAATTATATAAAAGTACGTAACGTTCAAGTAATTGATGATTAAAAAGATTATCGAAATCTTAAAAGAAATGAGACTCTAGATAAGTTCCTCAATCAGTTTTACGCGGATTTTATAGAGATTTAAAAAAACTGAATTATAAAGATGTAATAACGCTAAGAAAAATCTGAATGGCACGATAATAATCTCGACATATCAGAGAAAACTGTCTAAGAAAATTTAACAATCTCCAGCGATCTTAAGAACACTCTGTATAACGAGATTAGATAATCCTATCTGCTTCCCGAGTTGCAACGGATTCGAATTCTTTTCAAGATGTGATCGATGGATCTGAACTTATACTATCATAGAATAACGCCAGTAACCTACACGACTCCCGTTAAAAATCTTATTGCATTACGTACTCTTGAATTTCTCTAATCGTGATCTTAGAATACTACATAACGAGCGACATTGGAATCGAGAAAGAAAGAGGCATGAATATATAAAATGATGCTGTACTTTGCATCGATATGATTGGAATAGACTCTCTCAGAGACTCTAGTGATCAGAAGGATATGAGAAAGGCAAATGGTTCAGCTACGTGATATTACGATAAGACAATTCAAAGGAACGAATCCATGCAATATACTATTAAAGCGATTGTTTTTGACATCGACACTCAATGCCAAAACAGTTAGACTACTTTTGGTGATCTCTAGAAAGTTATTCCTACTCGAGCGGAAAATAGTAGAGTTCAATTGAACAATCTAAATTGAAACTCAATATTTCAACACTTTTTATATAATTCGAGTTAGAGTGATAAAACAGACGGTATTTAAATTATTTTTATCTTAATGCACTATATAATTCTAACTCTGTAAGCTATAATATAATTTACATAATATAGCCTAATGTTCAGATTTGTGCACACAAAATTATAGTAATTAAACTACTAGAGAAAATAAAATACATTAATAATTAAAACAAAAATAATCCAATGTTCAAAATAAGATAATTTAATTATTATTAGGTTAAAATTATTTATAAGATATTTATGTAGTTATTGCGGTTGTCGCAGATTAATTACGTATAAGTATACGTAAAAAATTATTGAAAGCTCTTCCGAAAATACTATCCGTTTAATCGGATCAATACAAGTCTGAGTACGATTGATGTACGCGAAGTAGCTATGCAAAGTTAGAATTTCAGTTATAGCATATTTCAGATATTCTAGATGTGAATATTTAAATAAGTATGTATATATTCATGTTAATACAATAATGATATTAGCTTGATAAAATTATGTGAAAAATTAATGAAAAATTTCTAAAGCACTTTAATTGCATAAAAGTTTAAAACTTGTCATTTTCTAACTTCTTTATATTCTTTTGATATTATATAAACTTTAAACAATTTAAATTTTATTGCAATTGCTTTATTGAAAAATGAATTTACGTGTAATGTATTTCAAATGAATAACAGACGGAAAATAATTATATCAAAATTATTGACAAGAAAAAAATAATCGGACGAGCCTCAAATATTATTACTTCGATTTAGATACAATATAAAAGTTATGGTTCTCATCGTTTGTGAAATACCAACAGCTGAAAAATTTTTGCATGGTACCGGTATTATTTCAATGGTTAATAAAATTGTTGATAAGTTTATCGATTAAAAATTATTAATAAATTAATTCTTTGAATACTAAAAAGTCGATGCACTAGTTAAACATTTTTGAGACTGCGCCATGCTTAAAACAAATTCTACAACATTGGAATTATTTTTATTTTTCCTCAAATAATATTTTATTTTTCCAAAACATATTGTAAAAAATATATGACTTACCAATCGATGCGCAGCTCCAAAGTTATTCAGCTATGACAATCCTGTAACAAAGAAATATAAAATTTTAATTGTACAGAAATAAAAGAATTTGTCTACTGTATAATAAAAAATTCGATAATGTAAAGCTGTTAATTTATTTGCAAATAAAAAATTATATTTACCGTGAAGTTGATTTACTGGTGTATCATGCCTCTCCTGAACCTCCTCCTCCTCCTCTCAGAATGGGATGTCGGACATCTCTCGCACACAAGGCACACACGATAACCGCGACCGTAAATTTACAATTGAGACGACATTCCTGAATTTAAATTTCGCGTACCAAAATTGTCCGATATTACTAAAACGGCATTCACGATAACGCGACTGACGAACCGTCTACGGTTCGTATATTCATTATCGGCGATGCGGTAGATTCTTCTCTGGACTTTCATCTAAAACAGAAAAAAAAATTTACATAAATATATAAAATCAGATCATAAATACTGTATAATATAAATTCATAAATATAGTTTGAGAAATAAAAATTAATAAATATACTTACATAAATATTATATCCTAATTTAATATTTTTCGGTCCTTCGCGACGTTTTCGGTTGCCGGCAAATAAAGACAATGTAATGTGTCGATTCTACGAGGATCGCATACGCCGCTCGCTCGCCGATGTCTCGATGTCTTGATCGGCCGCACGAACTTTCCTGTGAGATAAAAAAATACATATAATTACTTCTGCAAGCTTTGCAACTTGCGCGACTACTGGCGAGCAAATGTTAAAGTGACTACGTAAAAAATCGCGCAAGTAATGTACGCTACCCGTGCACTGCCTTCTACGCGTCTCTGTCGAGAGCTACGCATTGTACACTGAGAGATAGATATAACGTTTGTCGGGGCGACAACGGCATAGTGCACACTAAGAGACAGATATGGCTATTTGCCGCGGCAACGGCAAATGCCATATTGCCATATCTGTCTCTCAGTGTACGCGTTAAAATAATATATGAATCTCGATTATCACACATAAGATATTACAAATATTTATACCTTACGAAGTTGCAGGCGGTGGATGTCTCGCGATGCTCGTCGGTTATGACCCGCTTCGACCAAGATCTTGATTACTCGAATTCGCCATTCTGAGTACTACCGGTGACGGGGTTCCTGTCCGTCTCTGAGCGTCTTGATCGGCCGCACGATATTTACTGCAACACACAAGAATACATGTTAGTATCATGAGCATTTCTCAACGCGTTTGTCTATCAGCAAGAGAATATTCAAGTGACGCCGTAACGACAGCGCGCGAGCGCGTTACGTACGCCGTCCGTGAGCAGATTTCTACGCGTCTCTGTCGAGCGCTACGCATCGTACGCGTTAAAATATATACGTATCTTGATTATCGCATTAAATATTACAAATATTTATACATTATGGACTTACATCTAGTGGATGCCTTGCGATACGCTTCGATTACGATCCGCTTCGATCAAGTGATCAAGACTCCCGGTTACACGAACGGCCATTACAATTCAATACTACCAACGGCTTTCTTGCCGGAATTGGCGGCCCCGCAGCGCCTCCAATGAAAACGCCGCCGGTATCGCGTCGATACTACAGAAAGTGAGCGGTTCATTCAAGCGGAGCCTAACCAAAGCGGATCTAAATTAAATTCTTATCAACATAGATTAATTTTAATCTCGGCTCAACTTGCTCCTTATCTTTTTCGATAATTGATCACAAATGTAACATTGTCACAGCAAAACGCTTTATTTAACAACTACGACGGAAATATTCGATGGAGTTTTAAATAATATTTCTTCGCTTCGTATACAATTTTATAGATTTGACTTTATCGCCTAAGTCAGTTAATTGTTTAAAAAAATGATAATTAGTTTTACAACGATATTAAATGTGTCTGTAAGCACGGCTATATACATTGTGGCTACTTTAAAACTTACTAAAAAGGAACGTTGTTCATGTACCTTCAGTAGCCGTGATCGTCTAGTGGTTAGGACCCTACGTTGTGGCCGTAGTAACCCAGGTTCGAATCCTGGTCACGGCAATGTGTAAAAGCATTGTCACGGTGAAGGTCTTTTTTTTGTTTCTACTTCGCATTAAATATTAATTAAGACTATTATTTAACAGTGCAGTAGATTCCTTTTTTCGCCTTTCTTTTGATTATTTTATTATTATTTTTTTTTGTTAATTATAAATTATGTGAAAATGCACGGAAAAAAAATTATTTCTGTGCTAAAGATATTTTTAGCGATATTTTTATTTATTAATTATTTATGGCGTATATTTATAAGAATTAATTTATATAAAGTTCTCTATAAACTGTCACATATACATATATATCTTATATGTATATCAAATAATTCTGTTTATAATAAAACAAAAAAAAAACTTTCCACGTGTTGCAAAATCAAATGCGGTACTTAATTATCGCAATCATTCTCCGAATACCGTGAATAAAAATATTAACAGATTGTGATATTTGATACGTCGCCAGTGCAGCTTTATGCAATTTGATGCTCTCGTGGCTGAATTGGAACGCTATGTTGCATTATTGAAGACGTCAAAAAAGCAATTTAAAAAATGATCAGCATTCAGGAATTGTGCAATGGTAAACTGTTATAAGCTACAGCACAATTTTCGTCACAGCAGTGCAATGCGAGTTCGGCCACGACTTAATTGTGTTAAATAAAAAATTGTTAAGCGGGAGTTTATTACTCACTAACTAACATGATTCAACATCAATTTTTTCTATTAATTCATATTATATACTGTGCTGGTTCGTATTAATATTTTTTTAATTAATAATAATATATTATACTTTTGTTAAAATTAGATTAAAATTCTTTTTTACATGCAAATTGTTTGAGCAAAATATTTCTAACTACAACTTAACATTTTCTTTTAAGTTCTTAAAATTTAAAGTGTCATGTTCAAAAATATTCTCACACTTAAATTCTGTCATTACATATACCGTATAATTTGGCAATCAACGTATATTTGCAGTGACAATTCATGGCATTTTATTGAACGCAAATGATGCAGAAACGTGCAATTTACTATGCGTACAATGTAATGCCTCGGCGGTATTTGCGAACAACGAATGTGAATGCAATTTTGCTGAGAATAGTGACAAGGGTATACATTAACAAATATCTTCTATATTAATAAAATGTTAAAATAAAATTATTTTTAAAAAAGTCTCACATTATACTCGACAATACTGTACAGATTTAGATATGGAATGCATGCAACGTGTACAAAGTGAACTCCAAGATATCGAACAGAATATGCTCTACGAAGATCTGACAGATGAGGAGCGAAATGCACGTTCTATTTCAAGATATAATCGTCGTCTAAGACATGGTAAGATAAAATAGCCTATCAACAAAATCCCTTAACTTTCAACTGAAATGTTTCAAAAGCTTCATTGAAAAAAAACTTTTGGGAAAGTGCCACATATGTTTGCTCCACTCATATTTCAATTAAAAAATTTTACTCATCATAAAGCGCAAAGCTCGACAATTTTTTTCTATAAAAATAATTTCTCACACGGTAGCTTTACAATTAATTATTCACGATAAAAGTAATTTAATTCGTAAAGAAAACGCCGAAGTATATTGAAAATAAAGACCATCGAATTGTCTTGTAGGAGATGCCGAAAAAGTGGCACAGTATTTTATCAATGGAGGACCAGCGGCTGGTCACTCTCATTTTATCAGAGCATTCAATGCAGCTTACGATAACCAGCCTGCAACGAGTTCGTTTTCGGGCATCGATGAAAGTAATCCCGAAAACGAATTTCGTAGCGTATCGTTAACCAGTCCCAGTACCTCTTCAAATACATACGACTCTCCGTTACATATGGTACCAGAGTATGGACCACGCGCGAGTAAGACTATGCAGAATAAATGGATGTACATTCCCATGAGTCCAGGTATCGTCTACCCGACACATGAGGAATACGATCCGCACATGATGAACTCAATTATTCGGCCAAATAAATTGCCTCTTTACCGCATTGCATTCACACCGGTTACAATTCCCGATTATGGGATACATCAGATGTTATATCCTCACGTGTATCACTCCGAGTATCAACGTGGCCTTCTCAGAAGTTCCAATGTAAGTAATTAATCGTTTTAATTAACAAGATAATATGCTAATTATGATGATAAAGCTAATATTATAAATCCTTATTCTTAAAATTATTACATAAAATTGTAGACAAATAAATTAGCTGTATTTCTTTTCTAAATACAATATAGTCGCAAATTAAAATAAAAAATATATTAACGCAACAATTAATCTTTTTTTTTGTTAGCCTTTATCGGATAAGTATGATACAATCGTTGGTCAATCATGTGAAGATAACGAAGATTCCACTAACGATGATTCTAAGATTTCTGCCGCCAGAAATGCAGTAAGTTTCGTAACAATATAAGTATTAGTACGTTATATTCATATAAAGTCACATTGATTATTCTTGATTGCTAAAATTATTTAATGCAATTATTTAAGTAATTAATTTTTAACAGAAAACAAATTATAAATCTCAATTAATTTTTTTCAGCGTAAAGAGGTTGAGTTAGTACTTAATCAATCACGATATCCACTCTTCTCACAAGCATTATACAAGCTAAATCCATATTATCCTTATCCTTTAATGTACAATCCTTATAACTATTATTATCCACATATACCTCGACATGCGCAACATTATTCGGATCCGCAGATCTCTGCTACTAATTTACAATCTTTGTGTGAAAATAATGTAAATACTGAAGGAAGTGCAGTTCAAACTACTAACAAACCTGTATATTTTAATGACGGGACAGAAAAAATTGACAATACAAAAAACAATATTCCTAAAGAAAAAAGCACCCTCTAAAATAAGAGAAAATGAAACTGATAGATCATAAACGAGATAAACTAAATATATTGTATATATTTAATGAATCTATAGTATAAACTTGAATTTTTTCACGATAAAATTCACGATAAGTATTTACATTAGTTCTCTCATAAATTGTTATAATATATTTGTCATGTTAATAGCCAAATTGAATCAAATAATGAAAAACTAAATTGTATTTTAATTTAATGAGATCGCGCTATTTCCGAGAAAAATTCTAAAATATCCTGTATAGTAAACTCGAGTGTCACATTACTATCTGGATAACAACGTTGTATTAGTTCTTCGATATTTCTGTATTGTGCAATAAATTCATTCTGCATTTCACGCCAAACAACCTAAAATTATCAGATATAAATTAAGAACTTGAAATAAAAAAAAATAATTATTTTTATGTCTATAGAGATTATATTGCAATTATCAAATCGTAAGAAATATAAGACATATGTACACTGAAAAGCAGATATAGCAATTTACTGCCGACGACAGCTTGTGTGCGTTCTACTTACTTGCAACAAATTTTCTTCTTCACATAAATGCTTTTCAACTTTTCGATACAAGTTTTCCAGACCTTTTTTAACTTCTCTCGCTGGATATTCCTTTACTACACGTCGCAACTCTTGCTTACTGAAAGCCATCTGATAACTGACTTCAGATTCTTTCACACCAGCACCTACTTTAGCTTGTACACCTTCGAAGAAAAGCTGAAAAAAAACTCTTTATAATTATTTAAAAAATATATATGTTTATGTAATCATAAAAGAATTTTTAATTAATAATTTACATTAAGTTTCTCAAGAGGCCGTCCAAAATATTGCGTAACATAAGCACGAAGTGCATCTTGATATTTCTGTTTAGCTTCCTTTCGTTCATGATCCAGAACCGAGATTTTTAATTGTGAAAGAAGGTCATAAAGATGATGAAAGTTCTCTATAAAAAGATAAAAATTAATTCTTTATTTTAGACAATTTTATTAAATATTGAATTTGCCAATTACCCATTTTTATAACTTCTTGTGGCGTTTTGTGATGTTCTCGGCTATGAATAACAATAGCTTCGAACATGGTGCTCACAAGCTTCGTGTACCACTTTTCAAGATCAACTTTTCTATCGGAATTGCGAAAAATCTTTTCCGCGGTTCTCGCAAATGGCCCAAAGTTCTCTATGTATGGTAATATGCCACATTTATGCCGACGATTAACTCTAGTGTCACATAATATGGACTGTAGTTGCGCTTGCATGAATTTATCGAATGCACGTTTCACGTGGATCAGAGCAGATGCAAACGTCATCGATAGAAAGGAACCAGTATCTTGAGCGGACATGACATGCTGTGACAAACGCACTAATACGTACATACACCAGCTACAAATTTATATTACACGTAAGTAATGCAAATTTAATTAAAGAGATTATTATAACAATTAAAAAAACCATTTTTTCAAACTCACAAGCTGTCGATTTTATCCAAAAACCCAATAAAGTTGTTCAATTCCGTTTCTAACGACGGGAAAATTGCAGCCATGGTTGCGCGCACGTCTTCGTTCACTTGTCGCTCTAATCTTTTACTTGCAGTTGAAGTTACTGATCCAGGACTCGCTGCGCCATTACTTACATTTTCCACTTCTTCCATCTCGCTACTCTATATAAAGTAATATGTATTTGTAGTTATAAAACGAAATAAAATTTTATTGATATACTCACTTTCGAAGGAGAGAGAACTGAATCCAATTGAAGAAATGAGACACAAAAACCTTGTTCGGCGAGACATACAGGCTGCATTTGAGAAAGAACGCAATCGAGAACCGAATCTAAAAGATTTCCTTCGTCCATTGGAGTCCACATTTCGCCACTCAGCAAACAAAGGGGCGCCGGATTAAGCAAATCTTCACTCTTCTGACCACTAGACTTCGATGTATTTACTGAAAAAATATTTTTTTATTAATATATGTAATTTATGACGATAAAATTAAACTACATAATAAAATGCAATTGCAGCCTAAATTAAAACATTTTAATGCATATCGTTTTATTATTTATTCATTAATTATACCTTTACTGCACACTATTATTTCTTTACCTTGTAAACGTTTACTGACGAGTTTATTCTTAGCTTCCTCAAAAAAACGTTTCAAATCTCTTTTGTATAATTTGCTCATAGTATCAGTATACACTTTAGTTAATTGTACAAAGGCTTTATTGTCTAATGCTCTTAACAGCTGCATTAATTCGGTATACGGTACGAGCTCATTATGAACCCCTTGATGGGTTGGCAATATTAAATCCGTCATGGAAGTAGATGTATCTCCAATATCATTACCCTAAAATTAAATTAAACGGTTAAATGGCATTCTTGTTTTAATTATAAATATAATTATATTGTATTATTGAGAAAGAGATAAATAATTATAACATAATATTACCAAATGTATAAAAAGATTATTTAAATGTCTAGCGACAATGACTGAAAATTTTGCTTTGAGCTTGTCCAAGCGTCTTTTCTGTTCGGTAACAGCACTCAGCTTATCTAAACCCGATGGAAGAGGTGCTGTGATAGCTTTTAAAAGTGCCGCACCGGCATGACCGAGCTCTTCCCTCTCACCCGGAAGCTCCGCTTCGTTTAAAGTACGTTGATGTGTTGCGGAAATGTCTAATTGCGACTAAAAAAAAAAATATATATATATTAGATATCTCGAACTTTTATAATTTTATAGTTGCAATGACAAAAGTTAACTTAATTATTTGCAATTATATTGTACATTTTTATTTACTTACAATTACTAAATTAAGCTTGTCTAATAAAAGTCTCGCATTATTGTTTGCCGTATGTATAGCTTGATTTTTTTGTCCCACTCGAGCCATGACTTCTCTTATTCTTCCTAATGCTTCATCGTATGCTGCTAACCGTGCTTCTACAATAGAAGCTTCAGTTATTGCGGCGTCTATACTGTTCATGAGCTGCGTTACTCTTTGCTCTGACGCTAAGACCGAGTGTACATTTTCCTAAGGAGATAAAATATTAATATCGTAATTTCGTATTATAAATATTATATTTATTATAACATAATTCATTTAAAAAAATTAAATATTGCTATTTTACCCCATCGAGAACAGACAAATCTTTCGAAAGAGTTTCCATAAAAAGTTCAGCATTAGAAACGGCATATTCACAATTTTCCATCATTTGTTTTAAGTCGGCAGCTTCTTTTTCTGTGATAGGTTGGTAATCCGAACTAATAGGTGATGCTAAAAGATCTAAAATATACGATATTATTAAAAAAAAAAAATATTTAGCTAAAAAAAATATATTAGTAATTATAAACTTATTAAAAAGAATTAAATATATTAT
Source organism: Cardiocondyla obscurior (assembly GCF_019399895.1). NCBI lineage: Eukaryota > Metazoa > Arthropoda > Insecta > Hymenoptera > Formicidae > Cardiocondyla > Cardiocondyla obscurior. The sequence continues at coordinate 3,074,330 of NC_091881.1, forward strand.
CATACCAGGTGAAAATGTAATACTGTCACTTTCCTTCAAAGCAGTCGGATCAATCAACCATTCTTTCGGAATATTTTTAAATTCTGGCCTCTGAGTTAGACTACACGAATACGTATATAAATTACTAATAAACGTTCGCCTTTCCTGTGCCGTCGTGGATGTCCATTTGTAAACTTTGTCAATATGCATTTCTATGTCCATTGAATCGTTTTTTACGCCGTCTATAACTTGTATATCGCTCAGAGGCCACGACTGTTTTTTCTTATAAACATTTTTATCATTCTTCTTCACTTGATACAACGTAAGAGATCCTGGCGTGTCGGTCGTTGTAGCCAAGCATAAAAAACTCATTTTTTTTTTCTTGTAAGCTTTACTAACATAGCAAACACTGAGCAACTTTTCGTCACTAACAGTGAACAATTCTCTTTGCAAAGTATGCCGAATAGCTGCCATTTTACGCCGAGATTAATTAATCTATATAATCCGTTATATATTCTCTATTGATATTTCTCGTTATTGCTAAATATTGCACCTTCTATTTTTCAAAAATCCTAATTATAAAAAATTAATTAAAACAATTTTTATAATACGTAAGAAGAGTATATACAAAATAATAAAATAAAAAATAATTTGTTTAATATAACGTAGTCAAATTTATACATTTATAAAAACAATTGTTAAACAAAAACTATAGAAAAAAATATCACAAATTGAGGTTAGGTCTTTTGCAGCAACAAATTATACTTACTTCTCATTTATATTTCGTAGTATTCCGAAGTTGATATTTATACAAGTATTGCCAGTAAATCTTTGCGTCACGTGAACATTACACTTTCCGTAATATATCATAAAACTGTAACGTGTTCATCTCGTTCATCTTCTCACTCCTAGAGAAAAGGAGTAAAGTAAGCTACGTATCTAATGGTTTGCCATGATGAACAACGAGTATGGCCGGTAACAACGTGCGAACGCGTGTTGCAATTCTTAAAAACTTACAGCGATGTAAATGAATAATTAAATATGCATGCGTGAAAATAGAAAACACCAACTAAGAAAGATTTCTTGCTCTGTCAGTGACAGCACGATAACGTCATCACTGTTACGCACTGACTCTGCTTCGTTACTCCGTACTTCGACATTCTACACGTCAATAGGTATAGATATAGTTAATCTATCAGTTCGTCAACAGTCAACAGTGCGATAAGAATGAAACGAGCGTGGCCCGTTATTGCTCAGTCATTCACTCTAAAACGACACAGGTAAGGAATTATCATGATAAAATTAGCATGCCGAATGAAATAGAAAAACAGGCCCGACGTATTTCTTAATGTACCGTTTATAATTAATCGTTATGCTATTTGGAAAATTTCAGAAAAGAGCTGTCATTACATCGAAGACACATCGGTCTGCTGTCACATTTGTAATAAATAAATTATTATTTCAGTGTACAATCGGCGAAACGTTACGCTGGAACAATGGCACATCCACTAGCTGCAGTATGCCAAATGAGATCAACAGCTGACAAGCTAAAAAATTTAGAGATCGTAGCCCAGTTAGCGGCCGAAGCTAAACATAAATTGGCCACGGTATGTGTATTCGATAATTAATAGTATTGCGTATCGAATATTGCAGTGTAAAACAGTTTACTTTTTTAACTTTTGTCATTTTACAGATAGCATTTTTTCCTGAAGCTTGCGATTTTTTGGGGGAGAGTAAAAAGGATATAATTGCTATGGCTGAACCTCTGACTGGGCAGACAGTAACATCTTATAAAGAGATTGCTGTTAAAAATGACATTTGGCTATCGTTAGGTGGAGTTCATGAAGCTGTGAATACCTTATTTTATGCTTATCTATAGAAGATAAAATAATTCTTTTTTTTAACAATGTACAAAGCTGTTTGTTATTTCAGTCCGATAACGTGGGAAAAATTTACAATACACATATATTAATAAATAATGAGGGACAATTGGTATCCGCATACAGAAAGATACACTTGTTCGATATGGATAACAAGGATACCGGAGTACGTCTGATGGAATCAGATTATGTGCTTAAAGGGACCGAAATTTTACCGCCTACGTCTACACCGATCGGCAGACTTGCACTTAGCATTGTATCCTTAATTAAAACATACACTCAAAATTTTTTTTTTATATATAATTAACAACGAAAATAGTGTTACGACATGCGATTTCCCGAGCTGTCACTAACTCTGCGGAACATGGGAGCGCAAATTCTCACGTATCCATCGGCGTTTACATATCAAACTGGAGCCGCGCATTGGGAAGTGATGCTAAGAGCACGAGCTATCGAAAATCAGTGTTACGTTATAGCCGCGGCACAAACCGGTGCGCACAATACGAAAAGAGTGAGCTGGGGACATGCTATGGCAAGTAATACGTATATAAATAATTTTCTTATTGCTCTAATTTTTTTTAAATAAAAATAAAGTGTAATTCATTAATTTTTAGATCGTAGATCCTTGGGGCACCGTCATAACACAATGTGCGGAAAAAACGGGTATAGCTATAGCAGAAATTGATATTGCATTACTGGAAAAAGTTAGGAAAAATATGCCATGCGAGGAACACCGTCGTACAGATTTGTATCCCAGAATGGAGTGTTAAAAATCGAATTGATATAAAGAATTTAATAAGCAAGTAAATAATTATAATCTTAAATAATTTTAAAGTATATTTGTATGTTGTTATCGTAATTTGTTAAAATTAAAATAAAATAATTATATTTTATTGATTTCTTTATTATAAAAACAAAGTTTTTTTTTTTATATTATAGCGGAAATAGACAGACGTAGCTGCAAATAGCTAGTTAACATACAAATAAATTAAATTTATCTTAGAACTTGTATGACAAATAATTAAATTACTAAATGTCAATTTGCTTTTCCTTGATGATATATACTATCAGTTAAATCTGCTTTTGACTGAATACCAATAATTTCAGTGTCAACACCTTGTAGTGCCCAATTATGTTCACAAATTTCCAATGCTTCCCATTCAGACTTGAAAGCTGCCTTTGGATCAGGTGGCATGGACATTGCTGCTCCTGATACCTGATCCTGCACTAATCTTGTAGTATCGGCGGCATTATTCTCACCAAGTACAAGTGTATAAATGGATCTTAACCCAAATACATTGAGAAAATACCATGAGGCTGAAGAAACCCATGCAGCATCCAAAGTAACTAATTCTATACCCCGTTGTAACATTGGCTTAAAACGTAATGTTAATGGAAATGGCACTTTTGCTGTAATTAAAATATTTACATTAAATTATACATATTTTTTTTTTATCAAGAACATAATTAAAATTTTATAGTTTTATAGTTTTTATAGTTTTACTTTAAAAATTTAAACTGTATAAATATTAAATATTTAAATAACATATACTTGTCACAAATCCAGAAAACATCCAATTGATCCAACCACCAATCAATACCATAGGCAAAACATTAGTAACATTTCCCTTTAACATTTCAGTCATCATACTTGGATCAGTCATAGGATTTTGAGAGACAGGAGGACGTTTCTGAGTCTTAAAATATCCAGTCTCTTCGTTATTAAAGAAATGCCTCCTAGTCATAAATCCTACTTTTGGTATATACTGACCATTCTCCCGGAGCAGTCTGGAGCGTATCATTACCTGACTGTAAGATATTTAACGTCATAATCAACTTCAATGAAAGTTTAATGATGTACATTCGAGTATTTACCTATCTTGCACCTGATGAAGCTCGACTTTCTTCTGTGAGGCGAGTAATATCGAAACGTAGTGACGTATTATACCGACTAGAAATGTGATCACTACTATAGGTAAGAATACCCACCCTCGGATATTCGGATCTAGCAACAGCTCGGCCATATCGGCTATTCCTACTACAAGAAATCTATTTGCAAGAACGAAAATAAGAGACGGAGTGACATATAAATCGATAGCCACTAATTAAAACTGCGTCTACTGGTCAGGACTCGACTCGACCACCGTGACAAACGTCATTCCCAGGTTATGTCAGAGTGCTGGGTAGGACCGCTGGGGGCACCACGGCTGGGGGTGCAGAGTAGTTTCCGATATTCTCTGTTAGAGGACAACACCAGTACCGAATCCGTGTCGGGACCGAGAGAGAAATCTCCGGTCCACGCGACCCCGGCTGATGGGCTTTGGGGCTATGGGCGGCGCGCCGCGGCTAAACTAAGATGGCTTGCGCATGATGCGATTCAGTCTTTCTGGCGCGACTGGCGCACCGTTACGAGGTGAGGAGGAGGAGGAGGAGAATCATCTCCGTCGTCGCCGCCGCTGCCGCGCTAGAGCGAGCAAGAGCGAGCGCTCGTCGTCCGGTCGTCAGTTAGCGTTCCACCCAAGTGCTGTCGGCCGTCACCCGCGACGCCCGCCCGTGCGAGCGCGATAAACAGACATATAGCGCGCGGTCAGGAGAATCCCGCCGCATCGCGTCGCGCAGCACACCTCTCCTCGTGCGCGCGTATAGTGGCGTATAGCGTAATGACCGAGTGAGACAGGCCGACAGGCGTGCGACGCACGAGCTGATTCCTGACTCCACGGCGATCACCGCGGCGACGCGTCCGCGGATCATGGAGGACTTGTGAGGGCGGCATCGCGGCCACCCGGGGCTCGCCCCTGGATCGAGGGGTAGTCGACGCCACGCAAGAGAAGCGAAGACGCAGGAAGCGGCGTGCTAGGTGGGGTAGCGCCGGCAAGGGAAGGGAAGAGGAGGCGCGGCTGGCCTGTGGCCGCTACCACCGGGAGCCGGGGCCGCCGGGAGCAGCGAAAGGCGAGCGTCGCACACCCGCGCGCCTGCCGTCTGACCGTCCGTCCGTCTATCCGACCGGCTGTCACGACCGCCATGTTATCCTGGAGCGGCGGTGTTACGTCGCTGACGCCGCTGCTCTTCTACCTCCTTGTGCTCGGCGCCGCCGGCATCGACGAGTCCGGTAAGTCTGTCGCACGCTTCCTTTTTATCGAAGAATCGTGGGATCTTTTTTCCTCCCTCGGGAGAATAGGTGCGACCAGCCTCTTTAACCGTCCGTGCGCTCGTTGCACTCCGCTGCGAGCTTCAAAAATAATAATGCGCGAGGTACGACGCGGCCAACGTAATTACGCAAAGCATTCTTTTTAAGTTCATTTCTGTTTTTATATAGGGTGAGATGTTATGATAGATCGCGGGAGTTGAATTTCGATGACGGATCCGACGGACTGCCACTGAGATCTTCCACGGCGTCTCAGAAGGATTCTTTTCTAGTATCGTATTGCATGTCGTATCAGGGAAAGACGAGAGGAGAGATTTTGCATCTCGAATATACCGGGAAGAAGCACGTGGAAAATCGCGCGGTGTGTGCGATCGATTGAACAAGCGGCTGCAACTCTCATTGGACAGTAATACGGGATTTGATCTCCTCTACAAGCATGACATTTTTCCGGAGAGAAAATAGAAATGCGATAAAGGAATTTATGGGACACTTTCGTAAAGATATTTTTGACGTATAGATTATCGCAATATTATAGCGTTTTGCATTATAGCTATTTGATTAATTAATTTTCTCTGTTAAATTTAAGGCTTAAAAGAGAGGATTGGAGAGTCTTGGATTCTTTGAACTCTCCCGAGCTTGTAAATCTAAAAAAAAAAAAGTTGATTTCTAGACGGAAAAGTGGAGCTGGATCTCTCCTAAGGTATTCGTCGCGAAGTTTCTTCGTTTCTTGAAGCGAGGAAAGCGTGACTGGTGCCATTGTTCAATCCAACGAGATAGCTCGCTTCCGACTAAACGAATAGGACTTGTCTCACTTTGTCAAAAGCTTCAATTCCGGTGTTAATTTCAACGAACGCTCATTCACTCGGTGTCGTCGTACACCGGTTCGGACCGCGACCCGTTTTTCGCGTGGCATTGACGATTAAGCCGATCGAAATTATATACTTAGTAATGTACGGTATTAGCGACGTGCCAGGTGGTTGTCAAGAAAAAGAAGAGACGAGTTAATGCATCATTTCTGCGAGAATCCACTTTCCGTAAGCGAGGCTCACGGATGAAAATAACTTCGCTTAAGATACACTCGAATGTCGCAAGTCGGACAATGGCATTGAACTAGTTAGGAAAATGTATATATTTATACAGACTTAAAAAAATAAGCCTCGCGACGATGAGAAAAACATTTTCTTAAGTACAATTCTTTTTTTTTTTCTTCTTCTTTTCTTTTTAAGCATCCGTTTGTCAAGTATTTTTGAGTTTTGTTTGCAGAAACAATTTGACTAATTAAAATTTTATTTGTACGATAATTTTAGCTAAATCAAGATCTTAATTTGAATTCTTGAATTATTAATAGTATTAATCGGAATAGTCCTGAACTTTCGGTAGGTGAACGTGAAGATACGGTCGTTCAATTAAAATCTAGACAATGGTGGTCCCATTTGTCGAATGCGTACGTTATCGCACGCGTGTGTACGCATGTGTACATATGGTCGCGTTATCACTTACCATCGATCGTACGTGCATTGCGTATTTGTGTATGCATTATCATGTATTAAACGATACGTGTGTATGTGCGTGTTCGTACGTAGACAGAAAGCATGTATGACGCGTACTTGTGTGCGTGAAACACGCGGGGGGGTGGTCGTTGGCATTGGACATGACACATTGTGGAAATAATTCAGCGAGATGCACGAGGAGTAAATTCGCCACTTATGTTTTCCTCCATTCTGCTGCATTGTACGAGAAATCCTAGATTGGTATCCTCGTTAGGGAGGTGGAGAGAGAAAAATATACGTATGCGTGGTTTAACATGGACAAGATCAACTTGTCCTTTCAAAGATTGATTTTCATCTTTTTACCTTCGCTTGATAGCACGCTTGATAGCGCGTCACTTCAAAGTGAATGTAAAAAGCATTCACATTATTAATCTTTGAACGGTGCGAAAAAATAGATAACGGAATTGCGGTATGAGATAAGACCTACACGTGGACACAGACTCGATAAAGCAGAAGAGTAAACAAAGGATTCGTCACTTAAAAATATACGTATTTTCTTATCCGTCTTTTTATTCATGGAGAGTGAACGATTGCCGAACAGTCGATTGAGCTGTGCCTTAATTTGATTTCATTGATCGTGCAAGAATAGCATGTAGGAATTAAAGGGGCTAGTTCTGTATGAGTGAATTCGGTAACACCGTTCGAGTGTTGGCAAAATTATGTTTAAAATTAATTTTATATTTGTTTAAAGTTAAAATTGTGCATTATTTCGTTTGCATTTTTTAAATTGATATAAAAATGTGTTTCTTTCAGCAGGTATAGATAAATCGGCAATAGCAGTAGCAGCGGCAGAGCCAAAACCCGAGCGGACTGCATCATTGGAGATTCGATCGTCTCAGGATATTGAGGGTATCGAGGCGGGTAGCACACCGTCACTGTTATGCAAGCTTAACGTTCTGGGTCAAGTATGGTGGAGCACCGACGGCAGGAATCTTACCACCATCAAGGATTTCGAATACGGGGGACGACTCGATATAAAAAAGGCCAGCAGGAACGACACGGGGGACTACAAGTGCTCGGCGCAAACTATTGACGGCGAATACCTCGAGAAAAACATTCATATCAGAGTAATAGGTATGAATTAATTTTAATATTTTATCTTATGCACGCTTACGGTATGGACATTTTGAATTCCGCAAATAACATTTTGTATTATTATGCAAAAGTATTACTTTAAAATAAAATAAAAAGATTTTAAGTCATCCGGGCTCTTGTTAGAATGCTATTTCTCGTTGTTTTCCAGAACCCGGCAAAATAACATCCGGCGGAGACGTAAGGGTGAGAGTATCTGAAGCGGCCAACTTGACGTGCTACGTACACGGTTATCCATTATCCCAATTTACTTGGTTAAAAGGGAATGATTCAGAGAGTAGCGAACACTTGAAGGATCACACCGTCGTCACACAGATAAACGAGACCTATGCTGTCTTAATCTTGGAATTTAAGAGTCTGGCGCGCAAAGACAACGGCACGTATGTGTGTCAGGCGAATGATTACAACGGCGTAGTAGGCGCCCTGACGCACTTATTTGTCACTGATGTACCAAAAGTTAATATAGATTTCATGAAAGCAGTCGGAGCCGGCAGTATATTTCTAAATTGGACTGTCAACGACGGTAACGAGCCGATTAAAAAATACTTCATTCAGCATATGAAGAAAGGCACAGATCAACGCCAATACTATGCTGAGCAGATTGGCGGTGGTAATTCGAGTTACGTTCTTAAGGGATTTGAGAGTGACACCGCGTATCAAATCGGTATTAGCGCCATCAACGCGCTGGGTACATCGCATATGCAATTAGATCCACGGTGGATTACGACACTTGAGAAAGGTATTTAAAAAAAAAAAAAAAAACTTTTACCTATTATTTTAGATTTCTTAATTTACTTTAATTAAAAAAATTAATTTTATCGATTAAATATAACTTGAAAAATATATTATAGATCCGGTATTCGTGCCAAAGGTATCAGTTAACGGTGTGACGGAGAATTCAATTACAATTGGTTGGACCGTGCCGCCGCCAGATTTAAAAGAACACGTGCATTATTATAATCTAATGGCTACTCATGCCGATCAGAAAAGAGAAGCAGTGTATCCTGCGCAGCCGTTCATCGTATACGCGTTCGTAGATCTCGACCCGGCAACTACGTACAAATTCAAAATAGCTGCTTGCAGTGAATATACGAAGCAATGTGGCAATTGGAGTGCTGAAGTAAATGGCACTACTTTGGATGGAGGTACGTGGATACGCGTTAAACGAGAAAAAATGTATTTATTTTACATTAGATAAATATTAAAATATCTCATTATTTTTTTAGTGGCCAGCCCTCCGAAAAATCTCGTTGTTACTTGTCGCTACAACAATATAAGTAGCTTTAGTTTCATGTCTATTACATGGAAACCTCCAGAGAAGCCAAATGGTGTTATACAACGTTACAATATACAATTAAGCGGTGTGGCAAAATTTAAGAATGACATGGGACGCTTGGACATTCATAATTTCGAACCGCCCAGCTGGAGTGTCTATAATAAAAACACCACGCATTACACTAAATTACCTCCTAATACAAATTATACGGTATACAGTCAATCACTTAAACTTAAATTATCTCTTTTTATTTATTATTTTTATTAGATTAATATTTTCTGAATTATTTCTTAAATAATTAGAATAATTTTTAACCTAGAATTTTACGTACAGGTTCGAGTACACGGAGTGACAAGATCTCGCACTCTTGGCAAAGACGCTATAGGAAATTGTACGACGCCAGTTGCAGTTCCGGATCGTGACAATATGAACATGCGCAGCTGGCGGAAAATTGAAAGCCAGGGTAGACAGTTGTTTAAGCTCTTTCTACCGCGAATTTCTGAGCGAAATGGTCCGATCTGCTGCTATCGTGTTTATCTAGTGAAATTATCACCGCACAAGACAGTTAGTGATCTACCGCCACCAGAGGAAATCGCAGTGTATTCTTATCAGTATGTGCATAGCTCGCCTACCGGTGGTGCCTACATTGCCGAGACATTTGACAGCGAGCAATTGTTAACGGAAATCTTCCTGGGTGACGGCGAGTCATCTAACGGTGGTCCTATGTGCGACAAATGTATCGGTATACGACCCAAACCGGCACCACCGTTGTTACATTTTGTTCCGGAAATTCCGTCAACTACTATTGCAACTTCGAGTAACATAAGCAGTACCGTTACTACCACAACGGTAACTACATCGACACCCACGACAACTATGCTTAGTAGTAGTAGCAGCACAATTACTAGTACATCTACCACATCAACAACGACTACTATGGACACCACGAAAATTGATATTTCCACGGCCGTGCCTGCCATTATTAATGTCACGGAAAAAATGGAGAGACGAAAAAGAGAAGATACGCCGGTACAAAAGGCATCTATAGATGGATCTGGAGAATTTAGTATGTTATCATCTTACGATGGCTTTCTTGATGAAACATCGAATTATACTGGTTTCATCGAAGTTATCGGTATGTACGATTATCGACAGATTTATGGGACATTTAAAATTTCACAGCAAATTGAATAATAAATAATTGATTTTTTGCAGTATTTGATAGTGAAAAGGATCAACTTCTACCTGCTTATAGCAGTTATTTTAATCCACTTTATGGCGGAGTAGATCCTCTCAGCGTAACAGCTGCGGAAGGGACTAATGTTAGAGAAATGATAATACAGCTCTTCGTCACTCTAATTTTAACTCTCACAATTCTGTTTATCGCACTTTGCGTGTTATATAGATTTACAAAGCGTGCACAAGAAAGAGAGGAAGTTATAACATTGCGCAATAGTTTTAGGTAAGTTCTAAGAAACATGCAAATTTTATCAAATAGAAGATCCATGCATATAATTATACATATAAAACGCTCCTATTAATAACATTGATAATATATCTTCGAAATATTTTTGAAAAACGTAGTATTTTTTTAATGGTTTTGTTTTATTTTAGACATCTTTGTAGAAGTTTGAGAGGTAGACATCAACTCGTGGCAGCGAGTCCACCAGATATGCCGCCCATACCCAAGAATGAATTGTTACAAGCCTATTTGGAACGACATCGGGACTCGGATTACGGTTTTCAGCATGAGTTTGAACTGCTACCTGACCGATTTACAGACAGAACAACGCGTGCATCTGAAGCGCAGGAAAATCTCTACAAAAATCGTTATCCGGACATTAAGTGTTATGATCAAACAAGAGTGCGTTTGGCGCAGATGGACGGTATCTGTGGTTCTGATTACATCAATGCCAATTTTGTGCTAGGCTACAAAGAACGCAAGAAGTTTATCTGCGCTCAGGGGCCGATGGAAAATACTGTGTGTGACTATTGGCGCATGATCTGGGAACAGCATCTTGAACTAATTCTCATGCTCACGAATCTCGAGGAATATTCGAAAACCAAGTGTGCAAAATATTGGCCAGACAAGCACGAAACTAAAAACTTTGGCGATATTACGGTGGAACACGTTAAAGAGCGCGCCTACTCGGACTACGTGGTACGCGAGTTGAAAATGACACGACTAGGCGAACGTGACTCCCGTACAATTGTGCAGTATCACTTTCTCGTATGGAAAGACTTTGTCGCTCCTGAACATCCGCATGCGATTCTACGGTTTATTAAACGTGTCAACGAGGCGTATTCACTCGAAAAGGGTCCAATCCTGGTTCATTGCAGTGCTGGCGTAGGTCGCACCGGTACACTTGTGGCACTAGACTCTCTGTTACAGCAACTGGCCGAGGAAGGCCAAGTATCTATTTTTAACACCGTGTGCGACCTGCGACATCAGCGCAATTTCCTCGTGCAATCACTTAAACAATACATCTTTATTTATCGTGCGCTTATGGAGATGGCACAGTATGGCGATACCGAAATTCCAGCACCTCAGCTCAAGACTACAGTTGCTAAATTGAGACAGCGGGACAACGGAAAAGAAAAGTGTAGAATGGAAGAGGAGTACGATGTAAGTCACAAATTAAAATCAAATGTCACAAATAATTTTTATCTCTTTTTTTTTTCTCGATATTTGATTTTATCTTTAAGATTTGCAAATTAAATTATTATATATTTGTGTAAAAATTATTCTTGCAAATATCTTTTGTATTAGATGGGTTAAAAAATCCCTTGCAAAAAAGTGACTATACATTTTAAATAACCAATATCCAATAAAGTAGAATATACTATAAATATGCATTAGTGATACCCAATAAACACGTTACATTTAACATTTCTTTAATAATTTTATAAAAAAATAATTATTTATTTTTAATTTAAAGTATACGCTTAATTTTTGTTAACAGAAAATTAGTTCCGTATTGGAAGATCGTAAGTCCTTCTCTGTTGGCGGCGGAGACGAAAATCGATCGAAGAATCGAAGTGAAATGGTTATACCATATGATAGAAATCGCGTGATACTCACTCCAGTTCCGGGAAAAGAACATTCAACTTACATAAATGCATCTTTCATTGAAGGCTATGATAATTCCGAGTCGTTTGTCATTACGCAAGATCCATTGGAAACTACCATAGCGGATTTCTGGCGAATGATCTCGGAACAATGCATTTCTACGATAGTTATGTTATCTGACGTAAGTGTATATACATTTTTATTTTTCTCTACTTTTTTACTAATAAATTTTATGAAGATGTTAATTTCTTTTAACTCATCATTATTTTTGTAAGAATGTTTGCGAACTATACAAATATTGCATTAATATAATATACATGGTATGCAATATTATAAAATAAAGTTTTAAAGAATTAACTGATAATTTTTATGAATATTTTTATTTGTATGAAATACGATACGTCAATATCTTTAATCGGGTGCAAAAGCTGTCAGGGTCCCCGATCTTAAGATAACAAGAGACTCACTTTTAAACAGAAGTTTTTTTTTTAATATTAGAATAAATTTTATAATCGCGTGTCACATATAAAATAAATAATTTCCTTTCTAGTTGAACGAAGGTCCGCGGAAATGTCCACGCTATTGGCCCGACGACGAAACCGATTACGATCATATAAGGGTTCGTTACATACATAGCGAAAGTTGTCCATACTATACGCGTCGCGAGTTTTGTATTTTGAACACGAAGACTGACGAGAGTGGAGTCGTGAAGCAATATCAATATCATGGCTGGCCGACAGTAGAAGGTGAAGTACCTGAGGTGACGCGCGGTCTCATAGAACTAGTAGACCAAACGCTAACGAACGATACTGAGACGAGTGGTTCATTAGCCGTGCACTGCAGCTGTGGATCAGATCGCAGTTCCATGTTTGTGGCGCTTAGCATATTGGTCCAACAGCTACGTACTGAGAAACGTGTGGATATTTTCACAACGACGAAGAAATTACGATCCCAGCGGCATGGCATGATTAGCACTTTCGTAAGTACATCATATTTTCAATTTTTTTAAAGTTTTCCTTTTTTTTTTAGAAAATATTTACGATAAAGTGATTACATAATTAAAAACTATAACTAAATTATTTATTATATTATATTTAATTTTTGGTCTTTGTGTATGTGCAGGCGCAATATGAATTTCTTCATCGTGCCATCGTGAATTATTCAGATCTTCACAATTTAGCCGATGACGAAACGGTGTCATAATGCTTGAAAACTAGCAAGGACGAGATTAGAATGTTCTAAGTATTGTTTAAGCAGACATGTGCGTGAGAAAGTTCCGAGACAGATGTCCGAAGATCCACGAACGTTTCAGTCTGTATATTGTCTCAACCAAAGATGAATAAACATCGATAAAGAATCATTGATGTCATTCTCATCGTTATCGTCATTATCGTCATCTAGACAAGCGGATCGCGGTGGACAACACGGATCTAGAGACTACTTGTACATAATATATTCACAAGTTTTACATGTGCTGACTATAAATTAAGTGTGGAAGAAGAGCATCGATTGAAGATATTAGCTAGAAATCGACTCGCCTAGTATCATCACGTGGATTTCCGACGTCGTTGGTGAGAACCGCAAAGTGCAGTGCGTGACATTGTCACGAAAGCGTTACAGAAGCTTATTTTTATCGATAATCTAACGATTCAGCCAGAGTTAATGTATCCACAGTGACAAAGTTTTGATATCGAAATCCGACGTTGAACAGATAAGGATACTCTCGTTGGTATCCTTCATTTGGCTGTACAGCGAAGGACACAGGAACTGACGGATGTAGTTTGTATAGGTATGACAATTCATTCTTCTGATAAATATACGAGACATGGGCTAACTCTAAACTTCACTTTTACGAATCGCGATTAGAGCCAAGTGACGAGAAAGTTCATGATTATTCGCACAATTCGTGAATTGCATAAACCTTTTCGAGGTTCCCATTGATTATTGTATTATTTCGGTATTTAATATAGCGCGTTTTATTTCGAAGCGAGTAAAATAAAGATTTATCATAATGAAAACAATAGTAATTGTACACTGAATGACAGATTATGACGATTGCTGCAACGACGACGGTCAGCGTACATTATCTTAGCGTGGTGTGCGTCGAGTCTCACATGAAGCGCGTAGAATATATGTGCCGCGGAGCGTCGACCGCCGAAGACTAAAGAGATCGAGGGTGTGTTCGGGGAGTTGCTATTCATGCAATTTAGCAACTATCTTTTTCTAATGTGTAACATTAGAGAAGAAGGAAAAGGGAGTTTTTCAGGAAGGAAAAGAAATTGCATAAATAACGACTTCCCGAACGCACCCCGAGAGAACGCGTCCCACTATATTTCCCCTCGCTGACAACTGAGGGAGGAGATCGAGAAGACGAGGGGAAAAAGTAGTGGAGCGCGTTCTCTCGAGCAGCAAAAGCCATATCTGCTTTTCAGTGTACACGCGTATATTTATATATCCATCAATAATATATACGTTATTTTGATGTATTACGCATATTATACGTTGATTTTTCTTTTACAAGGAAAAAAGACTGATAGTATTATTCAGTTCGAATATATGCGATTAAACACGTACTGGCTGGGCAAATTGTTCTATTTTAAATTCGAAATTTCAATATAAAAAATATATTTTGAAAAATATATTTAAAAAATGGAGCACAAAGATGACAACATGGGAATACGATTAAAAAAAAATAGAGCGTGACTTGATGAGTGTTCGCTGATTAGCACATATTCGAAATACCGCCCGGCCCTGCGAGAAAAGACGATGGCAGAAAAATACTGAGATTTAAAAGTAAAAAAATAAAATTATAGATTAAGCGGTAAGTGAGAAACAAAGGATGAAACGAAAGGAAGGATTAGAATTATATGTTTAATTTTCCGCACGTTTATTTAGTTCTAGTCAAGTTTAAGCTTCAGCACGTGCGCTACCAACCCATATTGCCGACTTCTTGCAGAAGGCAGAAGACAATCAGATTAATTACGATTCGCATCGCGTCTAATTATTTTTTTTTCTTTCCTTCTACGCGGGAATCAGTCTCATTCCATTATGAAAATCCTCCAGCGAATGACACGGTAGTAACACTCTTCAAATTACATTTTGTAATTGATATAAAAACTTCGGCGTTTGATTTATATGTTCATATTTGTATTTAATAATTTAATTATTTTTTATATCAATGAATTTCTTTTACCTTTTTTTTATAAAATAATTTATATTCTCAAAATTAAAAGAGAAAAAATTCTGTTAATTCTCAAAGAACCGGACTTTGACGTTATACGTGATTCACTGGAGGATTTATTTTAATGTTAAACATGCTGGATAAATAAGTTTCATTTTATTACATGACACATAGGCACATTAGTTTTTAGTCGTTATCACATAAATAACTCGCTTCGTTTACGTAGTAGTTGATAGAGAGCCTCTAAAAAGATAGGAGGATACTCGCCGCCTGTATTTATAAATATATATATATATATATATATATACATTGTTACACTATCGCCTATCGCTGTTACTATTTGTATCGATAAATGGTGTGACAATACTTGTTTCGTACTCCCATTCAATAATACCTGTTGTTACACGTGCATTCTCTGCAGGGTCACGCGACGTTTCGTTCCATCTTTAATTATCTATTATAATATTATTCCATAAATTACCTTTAATTAGGCAAACAGCGGCGACGATAAATGACTGGAAGAGTCGTGTGAATAAAATCGAGCAAACGTTTAACAAAATTTATTACAAACTCTGTTTTTTCATCAGCGAAAACAGTGTTTTACTATATTTTTAACACGAGTAACGATAATTATTTATATTTAATTTTTAACATAAATAATTATTTACGAATTAAAAAAAAAACATATATATACATTATATATTTAATATGAATAATTAGATATTAATAATGTGATATAATTATGATTAACAAATGATTTTGGAAGATCTTTTTTACCGTTTTTGTTACGAATTTATAGCACATTTATTCACGCTACTCGTTAATCACGGCTTTTCTTTATTTACAGCAGATAATATTAATGCATCGATTTGATCGATCAGTAACTTAATAACGTTGCGAGTCGAGCAATCGTCGTTCCGACTGCTACTGTAAACGCGCGTACCTTCTACGCTTAGTATGTTATTTCATTGCGCCACGTTTATAATTGTAGAGTTACAATACACGTCACGCGGACGTGAGGTCCGACGACCTGCGATCAATCATAGTTTCGTACTTGTCTTTCACGTGTTAATCTATAATTTTCGAACGCCTAATCGACTGATGCGACTGTGAGAAGAGGCGACGAAACAGAAACTCTGCTGGTATTATTGATAATTCATTGCGCACAATCCGCTACGATACTATCTGTTCTTTTTGTCCACGATAATTTTATTCGAAGATCGACGTTTGAAAATATCTTTTGCCCTACCGACTACGATTGTCGTGTGAACGTTTTAGTCTTGCTATAGAAACTTAGCGAAAAATTTTACTAGAAATTCTTTGGTGAGACGTGAGATCTGACCGGCGTACTTTTTAACTATAAATCGGCGAAACCGATTAAGACTAGAATGAAATGTATATTGGCAAGCGATGGACAGACACTGAATGAGATGCACAAAACGCGAAAGATATTTGTAATCGTTTGCAGCTCGAAGTGCGCAAAGTAGTCCTAAAGATTAGAAGAATCTAAAAAAAATTAGGAAAATCTTGAACTCGGTCCTTTTTTTTCAAATTGGAAATAATTCATTTTTTAATTATTATCTTTTTTTACATTTTTTTATTTTATACCTTTTTTATACTGCAGAATTATATAATTTATCGTTGTAATAACAATTTTTTTTTTTAATATACATAAAATAAATGAGCTTTTATTTAGCTGTCGAAACTCCAAGATTGGAAATTCGATTTAAGCCATAATGACTTGCGTCACGTAATTATTTTATATTTTATTTTTGTAAGTATTTTACAGCCGACGTAAACCGTTAAGTATGTAAATTTTCTAACAGACGAAAGATGTAATTTCTCAGCAATAACTTGTGACTGTTCCTCAATTGGAAATTATGTTCCTTCGTGTGAATTTGCGTGGTTCAAGCGGGACGATACGATGCTATGTACCGAGTCTCGAATATTTTCCCAATTGTATAGCGTAGCCACACAGAATAATATTCTTTTATCGTCTGTAATAATAACAGAGCTAATGTCCAGTCGAGCTAACTTACACTCGCATTTGAGAAAAAAAAAAAAAAAAAAAAAAAAAATATATACGTAGCCACTCGGATTTAAGAGTCGAAAGCGCACACGTGCAAAACGCATATTAATTGCTGCCGTTAATTAGCGCGGTAGCAATTCCTTTTTGATAAATCGGGTGAATGACCCCGGACTCTTTCTGGTCATGCCGCGATTTCTTGTTCGCGAACGAGAGATCGCGCGGAACTACAGCTTCCTTGCGCCGACTGTTGTCGCTACAAATGTAACTCTATTTTTACATTTAAAATTTTCTACGTTCGCGAGACGAAGTGGACAAAAGAAAACTGTTCCGTATAGTCCGAGAAGTAGGAGTCAGGTCCGCTTTTGAATCGAGACGAAACGACGTATCGCCGGGTCCATCGAATGGGCCACCCTGGCGTGGCCAGGAAGGGTGAAGCGGATCGTTCACCGTTACGACTGAGGTTCGATACGCGGATAATACGCTCGGCTATTTTCAAAGCGATAATTTAATAAAACTCGATACTACGAAGTTCCCACCGGTGTCGCATGCGTGCAAGATTGCGTGAAAAATTTAAGCGAGGCCTATAGATGCGAGAGAAAGGCTAATGAATAAATCAACCGTGAATGGATCACTCTGCGACATTCGCACACCTTGCTTGAGTTCTACGCAATTCGTGACAATTCAAAACTTTTTCTAAAACGAAAGAAATATACATGGCCTAATTATGTATTGCTTTTCTTTTGCGATTTTAACGAAAGCGTCGAAAGTAGAAAATTCTTTAGTTTCAAGATTTTTCTTTCATCAAAGATTAAAATGTAATAAGATAAAGTAATGTTTACGTGATATACATCGCACGTTTGATTTGTATTATATTATAAAAATGCGAATAACGTAGGGTGATTCTTATTCCTCGTTTTTTTTTTTCATCATTATTACGTTCTAACTATAAGGAAACGTCTTGAAAAAAAAAAGTAAAATTGGCAAAATGTTACAAATTCTTGAAAGCTAAAGATATCAATCTTGATAACAATTAAACATTTATTTACGTGTGTATATAATCTACATTTTTTTAAATTGCAATATAATTTTTATCATAAGTGTACGACGTAAAAAAGCTAGTGTAACGTGAGAATTGGATAATCAGCTATTAGTCATCACGATTCGTTATCTTTCAAGAGTCAAATTATCCTCTCGATTTTCTTTCGAAGTCCACTCGACTCTTCCCCCTTAATTATTCTCGAAAAATGGGATTGTAAATTGTGCAAATAGAATCGGTTATGATTTTACAATTAATTTCGCAAGGTGTTCGAGGTACTTTTTTTTTTAAATTGAAATTTTTAATTTAGGATGTGTACATGCATCATCATCGGCTGGAACATGTTGCACGAATGATAGAAATGCGTGCCCTGTGAGGACGTGTGCGTGACGTGTGTAATGTGTCTAGAAGACCAGCGAAGATCAGAGGAGACGGCGGTGAATAATGCGAGCGAAATAAAAGGATCAATCGATAACGAAAGGCGTGGAATGCGATGCTAAATTCGATTCGAAAGCAACGACGTGCATATCGAATTTACATTCTGGTTATTATAGACTGATTTATATTTCGAGTAAGAAACGTTCGCGGTTAAAATAGCTTTCTTCTTTTTATATCGACGTAGAGATATTTTTTTTTTTTAATGTAGACTTATAACGCGTGACTTTTATTTATTTTTTTAAGTCAGATAAGCGCTAGCTACCGTCGTCTCCGCGCTCGTCGATTATCGATAGGCTCGAATTTTGTAAATTAACTTAACGATTAAGGTAGCACACGAGAAGTACCGTCGCGCATTACATTAACAATTACGTTCGTACATGATAACGAGATATAATTGTAAGAGACATTTGCATATATATAGTCTTAGTCTTTTGTATGATATTCACACGAAGAAGAGAAAAAGAGGGTGGATCACGCTGAAAGATCTATATCTGAGATATTAAGTGTACTGATAAGAATGCAATCGAGGTAATTGATACGCGTACGTGATTACGGTTGAGAGAAGAGATCCCAGATACGCGCAATCTTAAAAGTTTCGCTATCGTGGATCTTTTCGAGAGTAGAACCTGCAAGAACCCGCGCCGAATTTTGCGATAGCGCTCGTCATCGAATCATTCTTTTGTATGAAAAGTTGTAAAGCGATATCGGTAACAGTGCACTCGATGTGAAAGGAAATACATGACACAATAATGAACCACGCACTTGTTTCTCGTTATTTTTCCCTGTACCTTTCCTGTTACTAATTATTAATTCTTTCTTAAAGACAGCTGTTTTACTGTCACTGCTTTTCTAATGATGGAGTTAGCCGAAATTTACGTTGTTTGAACGCGTGAGAACTAAACAAAAAATTATTTTACATACCCGAAAGTTAATTTGTATTAGAAGAAACCATACGCGTGCAATTTTTGAGAGATTCCACCCGATTGCAAATTATTAAAAAAAAAATGATGCGACTTACCAATCTGCATCTTCAGCGGAGTTGTAAAATTCTGCCGTTGGCTGCAACATAAAATAAAATATATTATTGTAGACGTGTAAATTGGTTCATAAAATTAATTAAAAAAAAAAGGTAAAAGTTTTTTATTTAATATTTTATTTAAAAAAATGTATATTCACCTAAGAGTTGCTCCGCCGATGCAGGATGCCCGTCCCGAGCCTGCTCCTCCTCTCAGATGGGACGTGTCGAGTCATCCTTCCGCGCACAGGACACTCGCGTACGCGCCCGATAAATTACTGTTACAACAATTAATTTCTTATTAAACACTTTCGCACGATAGTCCACGACACTTCCGATATAAAATTTTTATGTAAAAGAATGACGTCCGAATACATTGCGGAACTCCCGAAGCGGCCGACGAACCGTTTGCGGTTCGTATTTGTATAGTTTCGGCGTACGACACTTTTGCCCATATGGGTAGTCGAGAAATTCGTCAATCGCGAGGTCTTGCAGTTCCGAATATTCAAAACGGTCGGCAAATATCAAAAGTACGGAGTGCCGTCCCGCTAATTTTATGGCCACACCCCTTTTGTAATGGTTGCCATCAAAATGGTCACGAAACTGGCGGGAACTGCGATCGGTCAGTTAGTTCTAAAATAATCTGCTACGAGCCCGCCACCATTCACTTTCGGAGAAAAAAAATTAAAATAAAACAAATAGAAGTAAAATATAGAAAATAAAAAAAAATAAAATACGGTAAAATAAAAAAAAAATTAATTAAATTGAATCAAATTATTCACATCACAAATAGGATTAATTCTTCTTTTTCTAAAAAATTTATTTAATTGTATTTATTTTTATTGATATAGGTATTTAAAAATATTAATATATATATTTATCAATTTCCACATAATGTAAAATATTAATAATCTGAATCAATATCAGTGTCTATATCGTATACAGACACTGACTGATCGCCATCAATTTCATCTTCGCTTTCAGGCTGCAATTTATCGTTTTGATCTAAAGCGTATCGTCTCCAAGGAAATCTGTAAAACGTATGCCTTAAATGAGAAATTCTTTCCTTCGTGCATAATTACAATTAATTGTTCAAAATTTGTAATGAAATAAATATATGTATATGTGTATATGTAGAAATTAATGTTTTTACCTCTTTTTTTTATCAAAACATTCCTCGATGAAAGCATGAGAAACAACTTTTGTACGATTTTTAAATTGTTGGTACTTTGGCGTGTTTTTGAAAGCACATATTAAATGCGTGCATTTTTTATTAGTTGTATTTGGATCAGGAATATATCTGGCACCCATATTAAGAGCCTTTCTCCTAATTTCATCTCTTTGTGGATTAACGTATCCGCTGAGAGAGAATGTAACGTCGTTGAACAATTCTTTAAATGGCTTTTTCCGGTTTGTAGAAACATTCCTGTTTGTTTCTAAAGGATGTTCGACATCTTTAGGCTGCGGTAATCGTTGACAAATTGCACATAACTGATCCTGTGAATTTGTACAACACTTGGAGCATTGTTTTTTTCTTTTTTCATCAAGTTTTGCATTTGACGAATTCTCCACTTCGACAAAAGAACGTTTTTTAGAAGTTGAAGGCGACTGAGTAGCTTTTTTTACGTTATTTTTATTGGTATTGATATTTGATGAAGGTATGATGTCTCCAAAAGGAGTTCGTTTTACTTCTTCAATTAATACGTCTTTGATTTTTTTAGGACTTTTATTAAGCGCCTTAGCCTTATCTTTTAAATGTTCAGGTTGTGCCTTATCGTTTTTCTGAAAAACTTCGTCAGCTTTTCCAGCTTCTAATTTTTCCAATAATGGTCTCTTCATAACTGTTCGTTTCTCTTGACATTTGGCAAAGTTCTCCATGGAATCTTTCTTGATTTTATCTTGCAGTTCCTTCTTATAATCCGTCTTTAGGCTTTCAATTTTACCAAGTTTTTCTTTCATCATTTCTATAGGTGTTAAAATAGCTTGCGGTTGTCTTAATTTAAATCTGCCAAAAACATCCAAGCCTAAATCGATCGTGGGATCTGATCGTAAAATAATGTACGACAACCCAAACAATACTTTTAAATTTGCAGATTGCATACAGGTAACTTTAATTCGATCAAATTTAATGTTTGCAATATCTGGATTCAATTCTCTTTTAGTAAACAGGTGAACTTGGTCCTTAAATTTATTATTTGCAGCTTCGTCGTTCGTCATGAACTTGTAGTTGACAATAACGATCCAATTATCAGGTTCTGCAGATGTAGATCCGGTAACGATCACCACGCAACTTTGATAATTGCCGATGTCCAAGCCTGTGATGTAAGAAGGCTCGGCAAGTTGAAATATTACGTACGCCAGCATTTCCCCAGGTTTATTACATCGCCATGCCGCTTTCCATTTTTCTGAATTATGTTGGAGAAGATTCGCAGCTGGATACTGTGGGTGCTCCGATGAGCAGTTTATTATCTTTTCCAGTTTGACAATCATCTTTAATAAATTTCTCCAAGTGACATCTTAAAATTTAAATCCAATCTATCTCAAGTTGTGTCCCTCGTGTTTACATTTTCCACCTGCGTAACACCTGTAAGAAAATTTATTTGGTGTATTAATTTGCGCTAATTACGAGATTAATTTGACGATTAAAAATTAACTGTTACCGCCAAAATTGAACATACTCGATGCATAACCTACCACGCGTGGAGCAAGCTGATTGAATGAAAGGTAAAGTGGAAGAACGGACTATAGTTTGTTGCCCTCCGCCAATCGGGCGGAGCAAGTACGGAGCAAATACGGAGCAGTAAAATCACCAGAGCGACGCTGACGGCCTCTACGCGGCGATACACGGCGACGGGGGGGACAACGAGGGAGTGACGTCACTGACGGTCTTGCCGTCGCGGGCTCGCGAGCGTTCCCGACGGCGATTCTCGAAAGGTGCGCTTGATTCGATAGCCTCGATAGCGTAGAGGCCGTAGTCGCCGTAGAACGAGGCAGACGAGTGTCGTCGAGCGCTGACTGACGACGGGTCCTCCTCGCGAGAGCGCAATATGGCGAAGTGTGTCACGGCAGGTTCGGTGTAGACGCAGCGCGGTTACACGAAGAGAATGACAGGCGCGCGGTATGGGTTAAGAGTGATGTAGCAGCGGACGATGTGCGATTTGTGCGTGAGTTAGACGCAGCCACGTCGTCGTGCAGGCGTAGAGGGATCGCCGCCCGACACACGCCAGCTTTATCGCGGCCCCGTGCGATAGCGAACGCGCGCGCGTTACCGGTGCGCAGGGAAGAGCCATGGCCACGGATAAAATAAAGGTCGCCGTGCGGGTCCGGCCGTTCAATCGCAGAGGTACGTATATCTTTCCCCGTGTACGCACGGCGCGCTTAAGCGCGGCCTCGAGGTGCTCCGATGCGCCTCGCCCCCGCCTCCTCCCGCGGCCGCATCTCCGCTTTTGCTTTTCTTCGCCCTCGCCTCGCCCGCGCCTCCACCTCGTTGCGATTCGCGCCACGCGCTTGCACTTCGACGACCCTCTCGAGGGTAGGCGTCGAAGTGCAGTTCTACGTCCGAGTTATACCTCGAGATCTGGCCGCGTTTTCCATCGAGAGCGGCAGAACGGAGTCTCGCCGAGGCGGGACCGAGAAGCTCGACGTCGCGAGATGATATCTCTCTGTTTACGGGCCGACCGTGGTCCTCCGGACAAATCCGCGTGATTAGATTACCAGCTACAATTTACATCCTGCGTCGCCGAACGGCGGCGACTGCACGGGATGCGGAGACGAATCCGCGCCGATAAGCGCTCTGCGTCACCGCAGGAAATCAAACGTGTGCCGTTTGCACCTGTGTATTTTGCCATTTTCACGGCCGCGATTCGCGTTAGCTGGGCGCGAGATATCTGCCCCGAGGAAACCAATCACGGCGCCGTCGTTCAATCTTTATGCCCGATCGAACTCGGGGACGGCTCTCTCGCGAAACTCTGATTCATCGAGTCCGAAGGTCCGCGGGGCTTCGGTTTCTCCGAGCCTCGATTAATTTAATCGGAGGTTAGATTCAACAGCGGATCCAATAAGAGAGTTTGCTTCGCGCGAGGCTGTCCTTCTCGTCGGCTATCGCATCAGCGATTAAATTAATCGGGGCTCGGTCGAAATTAATTTTGCGACGCCGATCGTATTTATTTTTTTTTTTGTTTTTTTTTTCTCCCAATTTTTCGGCGAGAGAAGATCCGCTTTGTCGCGTTGGGTTCCAGCTGAGATAACACATGCCCCGCAACGCGGCGACGGATGCGTAAGAAAGCGCGCAAGCGGGTAAAACGTCGCGGTGACATTAGTCCGATGACCTTGGGATATCGATCCGATCGGGGAAACGTGTAATCACGGGTCGTCTATGATCGAGGACTCCGATCGCCAGAGTCCGCGGGAACTTTATTCTCGATCCGTAAAAGAAAAAAAAAAAAAGAAGTAATAATAAATATCTTCGTATATGAAAGTGACGCCGCGTCGTTCGCTGACTCGCGTGCGATTCGAGATTCTAAAAGCGTGCACCGATCGACGGATAGTGTTGATTTTCGCATGCGATTCTTTTTTTTCTTTTTTTTTTTTTTCGTACAGTTTCGTACGAGAACGGAGGTCCACGTAGGACTCGAATCCGTCGGTTGAATAACCTCCGCCTCGCGTTTCTTTCAAAACGGAAGCCACTTAGCCCGCTCTGGTTCCCGTTTCGGATGTCGTCGAACTGATCTACGGGTAACTTCGCGGCGATATCGCGATTCCCGCTTGCCGTTCGAATTACAACGCGCGCGCGCATCGGTATCGCGTTACTTCATTACCGCCTCGGGAATAATAGCGCAACGCTGACGATCGCAGGCCCGCGTCATCGTATCACCTGTTCGCTGTAACAACCCGACACCTGCGTGCGGCCCGTCTATTAATTCACGGCGGCGAAAAGCGCGCGAGCAATCGTTACGCGACTCTCCGCGTTGTACGCTTACGTAATTCTCTTTTTTTTTTCTCCCCCCTTCTTCTCGCTTCCGCGCGTTAATCGCCGAACTTTCGCGCCTGCGAGATTTAATTTGCACGACGCGACGTTACGCACCCCGTGCGGCTCTCGTTATCCAACAAACGCTTCCGTCTCGTCTATCGCCGCCGAGGAGTTTCCCCGATACCCGCCCACGATTATCTGTAAATTTCTCATTGCGCGAATGACTCATTGTTCGCATGCACAACAATTGCATCGACGCATGTCGGGCGAGAACGACGTCGAAAGTTATCACGGCACGATGCGCGCAAAAGTGCCCGTGATTAGTATTTCTTTAGAAAGTACGGAGCATACCACTCTCGACGATGTAAGCGGCGGTTACGGCGAATAATGTGCAAAACACCAATTACACGCGTTACAAATAAATAAATCCAAGATACTCCCCGTGAAACATCGCTCGTTATCGCCGGAGTTATTATCTAATAACAAAGTCCTACAACGGCGCGCGCGCGCGTTAATTAATACTTATCGAACCTGCGCTCGTCATCGCGCAAAAAAAGAATTTTTCAGTTGCCAGAATTCACGGCTGATTTTTATTTTTTTTTATCCGTCAGAGCATTGATTGCGCGCGCGTGGAATTTATAGCAGCGATGAATTATAGTTATAAATTCCGTCTCCGTCGCTTTGATTAAGGGCCAATTGTTCCAGCGTCCGCGTAAGTAGAAGGTAATACATTAGACGTCTTTATTTATTTCGTAAGAACGAGATAAAGACGGCCACGCGTCTACTTAACGAATTAAGCCACGAAGTAACTGGAACGATCGGCGCAAGAAAGTATACGATATCGCGAGTGCTCGGAAATTATTTCTCCACGTTATTCCTGCCTGAATTAATCCACGTTCTGGACAGTCCTCGCTGCGAGATCGTTCTTTACAGGCCGCCCTCCTTCTTTGGACTTTTCCCCCGAACGCTTGTTACAGCAACGTGCAAACGCTAAACTTTTGTACCTATAGCATACGTACTATGTGACGTCGCACTTGAACGCGCAGATTCCACGGCTATTGCCAATTGCTTTCTACCTTTGCTTATACCTTTTATGAGTCATCATCCCTCTTTCTCAACCGATTGTAGAGTTGGCCGTCCCCGGTCATTTCCCTGCCTTCTAGGCCGTCCGACTTTAACGATTTCACATTGTAACTACTGCGACGGTTTCCCGAGCAATGTCGCGCCGATTCTCGCCGCATTGATCCCGCGTGCAACATCACTCTACGTCGGTGAAATAATTTATCTCGCGTAAGATAACGGTGCAACGACATTGAGTGGCGAGTATAAGAAATTCATCGGAGAAAGTGCACGGAGATAGAAAGAGAGAGAGAGGGTGGGAGGGAGGGAAAAACGGCCTCCAGACTGTCCCGATTAGACTTTTTCACGAGAAACAAGAGAGTATTGCGCTTTCGTTTTTATACAGTTTTATATTACAGTTCATTTCAGTTCATAAGCTGTAACTTGATCCGATGGAGAGAAAGAAAGAGGAAAATTACAACTGAAAAACAGTCGGACGAATATCGTTGCGCGATTGCTGATTCAACACCGCGATCTTTTTTTTTTCTTTTTTTTTCCCTCACTCTTTGTACTTAGAGACCATTGGGACATTTACGTTTCTGATTTATTGACCGCACATTTACCTCTCTTGATTTAGAACGATTTTGCGAATTTACGAACTGATGGTGCGTATTTATTTTATGTTGTCACGATACCGAGGGAAAAAAAAATACTCCCGCACGGATTTCGGTTGTAATTTTTTTTTTTTTATTGGGAATTTAACATTTTTCTAAAGCCGGGCGATACACGTGCAATCCTAATATTTGCCTTTCGATGAAGCAAAACCAAATGCGACGAAAAGAAATCAAGTAATACCGAACAGAATACGACGGAAACGTTATTACACGATCGCGGAAATGGACTGGAATAAAACGACTGCGGAAACGTCTTTGACATTGTGTCACGTTGCTATTTAAAAGCTTTCCCGCGCAGTTCGGATTACATTTTCACACTTCTTAGCAGTTATTGATAAATTATATTTATATTCCGAGCTCCACGGGAAAGTATATTTATTTCATTCATGGGCCCGCCTAGGGATGCAGAAATAACGCGGAAAAAGTTATTTCCGCGCGAGCGGCGCGTCGTTTATCTCGATTGATATTATTTTCTCATTACAGAACTGGAACTCTGTACGCAATGCGTCGTCGAGATGACGGGGCAACAAACTATCCTGCATCACCCCACCACGATGGACAAGATTGATCGGTGAGTGATTTTCAACCTTTCCTGCACGTTCGCTCTATTAACGCTTTCATGGGTTCATCGCCACCGCGATGGCGAAACGCAACGGAAAATTATCTATATTAGGCTTGGATTTTCCGCGTGGCACTTCATTCGACGGTCGGCGAACGTCAAAGTGAAACGATTCGATTCGTACGCGCAAGCCGCCGCGCGACGATATTTTAGAGACGAGTACGTGGCGGAAAAAAGACTTTTCGCGTTATCGTTTTTCAAAAGCCGGGCGCTAATTGATAACGTTGAAAGCGCGCTCGCGTCAGATAATTGAAGCACACATTCTTATCGCAGATAACGTCATTTCCACGGCGATTGGGTGCGATGGTTTCAATAACACAGCGGAGAATAAATTCGAATTGTTGCGCCTCGTGCGTTCTGCGCGTCGACGCTTCTTCTATTCATTAAATTTATTTTTTTTTTTTTTTTGCGAGCGAAAATGAATATGTCTTCACGGTACGCGGCCACGGGTCGGCGTGCACGTTGAAATAAAAAGTGCGTATGAAAAATGTAATGAAAACGGTATGCATGCTCGATTATGGCGTCTATCCCGCGCTTGCATCGGTCTGTTTGGTACGCCGTCTCCTCTCGGGAAGTGCACGTTGCATCGAATCTCACGGTCAAAGGAAAAAAAAAAAAAACGCCGGGCGTTTGCGAATTTAATTTCGTGCTGTTCCGTATTGACACGGTCACGACGTTTTTACAAGTATGTTACGTCGATCGATGAAATGTCGCGCTATTTTTACGATAACTCGCGGTGGCGTGATATAGGAGATACGTCTCGTGCGGGGGAGAACTCGGTTAGTTTCCCCGATTGTCGATTTTTACTCTCCTTCGCCTCGGGGCTGGTAACGGTAATTTATAACGCGCAAATTACGCACGTGCCCGCTAAGCCCGATGTTAGGTCGTGATATAAGACGATCCTAATCACGGGCGTATGTGTCGATAACATTCC
Organism: Cardiocondyla obscurior; assembly: GCF_019399895.1. Classification (NCBI taxonomy): domain Eukaryota; kingdom Metazoa; phylum Arthropoda; class Insecta; order Hymenoptera; family Formicidae; genus Cardiocondyla; species Cardiocondyla obscurior. Next base: position 3,102,276 of record NC_091881.1, read on the forward strand.
ACCTTGCCCACATGTGTATAAATCCCGTTTCGCACACGTGAAACGCGAGAGCGACACGCAAAAGTGAAATATAAATAAGAAATAAGAGATTTACGGATATTTACTTTACCCGAGAGAAGCAGAGGTAAAAGAGAGCGAAAAAAAAAAAAAAAAAAGGGAGCATAACGAGAGAAGACGCGGACAAATAACTTTGTGTTAACAAAAATTCTTTTTGTTATTTAATGATATGAAATAAGATTCTAGGGATGCGAGTTAATCCCAAGTGTTTCCTTATTGCTTTTCCGAGATACACATAAAGCGGAGTGTATCGTCAAGGTTACATCAAAAGCGATTTAAATATTAAATAATTATATTTGAAATTATATCAGAATATTTATCAGCGCGCAAAAGAATCGGACTAACAGTCGACGCAAAATCGAGTTCTATAAAATATACGTTTCGGCTGTCTTCAGTTATCACGATACAGTTATCGGATTATTGAGTCACATCGATAACAGATTACTTACTTCTCCCGACCATCGTAAATAATTCCATTCTCTTAATTATTACCTGTTTTTTTTCTTCTTTTTTCATCCGTTCGGGAATGTTGTGTCGTTTGCTCCAGTTCGGCCAGCAGAAATCAATCCTCGGTTTCTGAAAGATCAAAAGAATTTTAATAAGTATTCGTTATCCACGTGAAAAGATTCGACCTTTCTCACATCCTTCCTTTTCTACGTTCTCAAAGCTTTCGTGTACCCCGTCGCGCTTCATATATGCGACTGCACGTTGAGACGTGCGAAATAATGATCGCGTTGTAATAATAACGTCGCTTTTATTGCACCGCGATGTAGACTCTCGGGAGCCGGTGCCCAGTGTCTTCCGAAACCGACGATTGGAAAACGCATCTGCGATTTGTCATACACCCGGGAATCCTCGCGATAAACACGCGTGGACTCGTGCCAACAGTTTTCGCCGCTTCCATCCGCCCTGCTTCCTTTTGCGAAAGCTATCTTGGGCACTTGCCCTCGCGCATAGTGATCGTTAACCTCTTTGTCTTTTCCGAATTCTTTCCATCTATCCATCGCGGTTCGCGTGCATCCTCCTCGCGCACGGCAATCGGATTAATTTCATCTCGGATCCGATTCCAGCTTCGATTCGGTCGCAAGTAGATTCGCGAAGGGAAAGAAAAGACGCTCTTTCGCGCCAGGTGTTCATTTACTTTGCGAGCCACGAGCGATTCCGATCGTTTGAATCCGTCGACGAGAGCGTCGACAGGCGTAAATGACTCGTTAGCGTCCCGGAGAAAATACGAGACGCGATCGATCGGTTCCTTGCCGGGAACCAGAGAACAATTGTTCCACCGCCGGAGAGAAGACTTCGCGAGTTTGTCTCTTGTACCTAACACGCGTGTCAAACACTGCGGCAAATAGATACGTGTGCACACGTATAGATATATGTGTACATGTTGAGAAGTAGAGCAAGCCATGCCCGACGAGTAGTTGGAAAAGTAATAGTGCATCCCGACATGCTTATATACAGCCTCTCTGTTTCACATCTCTCTTTCCCCCTCGTCTGCCTTTTCCTCTATTTGATTTAGTCCGCAGGTTCTCATTCCTTTCTCCCCGCGCAACCTCCCCCTCCCGCAGTTAAAACGCGCTGCATTAATCACCAATAAACGTATCGACTATGAAAAGCAATACAGAAACGTGAGATTGTTGTCGCGCTCGCCGCGTCCCATTTACGTAAATGGGTCACTTGAGCGACGTTAAAGGTGCATTTTCTTCACCGACGTCGGTATGCATGAACAATGGGATCACTATTGCGTGAAACGCCTTGTCTTCCGTCCTTGCGTACCTGCCCATCCGAAACGCGACATTGCGAACACCTGCTTTTACACGCGGATACAATTACAGCCTGGAAGGGCGCGTGCCGCGATACGCCCAATCTTTTTTTTTTAATTTTTAATTTTTTTTTCTCCCTCGTTACGTCAGCTTGAAAATCGCGATGGTTATTTTTGCGTCGCGCGCTTTTCCCCGGTCTTTTCTCCGTTTTCACCTGAGGGAATCGGCTCGTGCGCCGGCGGCCGACGCACGCACCGCATCTCATGCGTGACCACCTTACGTTACGCGACACGCCGAAGTCCAACAATGAGCTCAGCGTGAGGTGAAGCAAGGCATTCGATTTGCCCGGCGAATAATTGCGAGCATGCTGTTCGATCCCGTTGCTTCGGATTTTATCGGCGAACACATTCGCGAGCGCGCGGTCGCAATTTAATCGTAATTAAGCTCATATTAATCGCCAGCTTTATTTTTCTTTTTTTTTTTTTTTGTTTCTGCCGACGCAGGATCTCGTTACGCGCGGAAGACGCCTTTATCGCCCTTAAATGCAATTTTCTCGAAATTTACATTCTAATGATATTAAAAGCTTGATTTCTCCCTTCAGGGGGCGAGTCGTAAAGATCTGACGGTACAGCCGCGATGACACACGCTGCGAGAATATAGGTCAGGAAATCTGTACGCGGCCGGCCTGATTGTTATCGAGCACGCAGGGGCTGCCACCGGCAAGTGCGTGCGTTAATTACCGCGAGCGGAAAAATGGGGTATCGTCGCGCGAGCTTTTCGCCGGACTGGTCACGCTCCATCTGCCTTCGCATACGCGTTGGTGAACGCGACAAAGCGCGAACCGAGCAAAAATACGTTCTCGGCCGGTTGGACTAGGCTTTGCCGGTCGATTACGGCTTTTGTATTGTATATCGGGATAATTGGAGTCGATTTACTTCGATTTACGTGGAACATTTCGCATACGAAACAGAACGATTACGAGTCGCGCATTGGGCACCACGTCCGTATTACATGTATGTGATTCAAGCGGATAAATAAAAGCCATTGTCCGGTACAAATTGATGCAACATTTGTCCCGGATAGCATTGCGATAACGTAATCTCATATCGGGCCCGGTTAGCGTCGTCGACGCCACCCTGGCTTAGTTGCAAATGCGATGCATTTTGAAAATGCCGAGGAAGCGACTTTCATCTCGCGTCGCGCGGTTATAATACGCTAAGCTATTTTCGCCTCTCTCCGGCCTCGTGAAGCGAGAGTCTTTCTCTCTTCTTGGAAAACGGCTGAATAACTTGACGCTAAATGCATCCCCGTCCTCCCGGACCGACCGAGGCTGAGCAACCGGAGAATTCGCGCGGCGAGTGATGCACCGCGCCTGAATTCGCCAATATAAAACGGGGCTTCCTCTTCACGTCTCTCCCATCTTTATTTCTTTTCGCGCGTTTGATCGTAGGCGACACCCTCTTTCAAGCCGTCTGGTAAAATTTAATTCTCTCCCGGTGCCGCGGGAGGGACCAAGCCCGAGGAGATCAAAAATGCCATCAAAACTAAAGTGCTTTAGCCAATTAAAAGATGATTGCGTGAGATAACGCGAATGCTCCTTAACAATCGATGTACATTATTTATCTTTTAATATCCGTAACGGCGAGGAGGGGTAAGATTTTTTTTATTCCAGCCCCTTACCGACTCGCGTCTTACATTTTAACGTGGGGGTGGACATTAAATTTTCAACCGCGGCTGGTCTCGCTTTCGCATTCGGTGACGTACGATAACCCGAGCGTTACGTAGATATGTACATTGCTGTACACTTAACCACGCGATACTTGGTCGTTGCGTAGAGACGGAATATATCGTCATCTATCGACCGGTGTTGGGTGAAAATGGAGCTAAATACGATCGATGAAAGTCAAAGTCTTTGACTCGACTACCGCGGCTCGCGTGCGGCGCACGCTCTTGATTCCAATTGTGATTGCCTTTTGACATTTTTCTTTTTTTTTTTCTCTCTTTTTTTTTACTTCAAGCTATGCACGTCACTCGCTGTGATTTGCGATTCCGTATGTTTACGCCTTAACTGTTAGTATCGAGAAGATGCGCCCTGCGTCGATACACCGAGTGGAAGGTAGGACGTTCTCCAACGCGAGCTTTTTCGTCCTCCGGCACGAGCGTTCTCCAAGTTGAAAAAGATTAGGGTTGTGCGTGTGTGCGTGCGATATAAAATAACATAGACTATAGGAGTCGTTCGCGGGTCAAAGTGATTAATTCCACTTTGTGGATTTTTTTAAAATTCTCGTCTCAATGTTCGACTGATGGTTTTATATTTCGAATATATAAATTTTACACTCCCCGCGTGAGGCCGATCGATTTGGCAAATAGGCTCATACATGTCCCCCTTTCGACGAGGAAATTTTATCCGTTTAGATCGATCGGAAATGGAATATAATTGCTGTCCTTTCGTTATATAAAATCTAACAACGCGTCGGGGTCTCGGGCGATAAGTAATACACGACGCGACGTATTGTAATCGCATTTACCGTTGATATATCGAGCGGTTCTTGCAATTTCGACGTAGTTGCGTTCTCGCGGTTCTAATGTCACGCACGTCGTGGAAATGCGAATGTTTTACGCACGCAATATGCGCATATATGGATTTCGAGTTAATATTGAAGCGTGCAATGTCAGAGGGAAATGACCAGACGGATCGATAAGCATTTGATTAGCCCCGTCGTCATTATTGCCAATTAATTAATTGGAACGATGTTGAAGAACGAGCTGCCCTCGAAAACCGTCTCGCACACGTGGAAAGTCGACGCGTTTACATCTGACTATTATTTGTGGTTAATATCACAATTAATTTCGGTTACCGAGCTCGCCTGGCGAGTTAAAGGCCAGAGGGTGAAAAGCGCAAGGTGCATATGTGTATATGTGTGTGTGTGTGTATGTGGGGGGATTACTAACGTAATCTCAAAGAGGGCGATTTCGTTGTCACGCAACGGTCGGTTTCTATTCCCTCCCTTCGATCGAGCGGTTGCAAACTGTCGCAAAAGTTCACCCGTGCAGTCCGCCACCCTTCGCGCGAGGGTTGTCTTTGGATTTTCTTACGCGTCGCGCCGAAATAGCAGCCGATCGGAAATTCGGCTGTCAGGGAGTGTTTTTGACGGACGAAATACCGGGATTGTACGCTACACGCGCTCATCGGGAAGCACTTATCGTCAATTTTACACTTTCTTCTTCGGCAACTCGTATGGCGCGTCTCTCACGGGAAAATAAAGGGAGTGGCGGATAGAGAGAAAAAGCGAGAAAGTACGTGCGCGTGTATGTGCGAATGTATTATACCTAATATATCGCCGGAAGGAAATGTCATTCTGCGTCATACGTTTATTGTGCGCGACTCATTCTCGGATATAACATTTCGCAAAATCGATCGACTCCCGCTGGTCCCAAATGAATTGTTTTCCTCGTGTGAAATCAAAATTTACGACGGGCGCACTGTTTTTATTTTCGCCAATTCACTGATAGGAGATTATGCTTGCTGCACGAGTTAAATGACCGGCGTTAATCCATATTTGGCGAACGTATCTCTCGATTTTGTGAGAATATAACTAAAATATCACATTTGTTAGCGGCAAACATGTAAATACATACATTTTACATTTTTGATAACTTACTGATAAGAGATTTATTAAGAAAATATTGCATTTCTGTTTCTTTCTTTTTTTTTTTAATTACTGTTAATTCTCTCAAGTTAAAATGTAATTCAATCAGCAGCAACGGTACTGTCTATCACGAGGCTTTTCGAGACAGGAAAATTGTGCCGATTGATAAATGTGATATTCCTGGCGTGTACGGACGTTCACGTTTCGATGTCAATTTTGATCGATTCTACATTATTATGTCTATCAATTATTTTCCACCTATGTTATAGGAACAAGCCGAAGACCTTCGCTTTTGATCACTGCTTCTATTCCTTGGATCCCGGACTGGACAATTTTGCGAGTCAAGATATCGTTTTCGACGCCTTGGGTCGTGACATTTTGGACAATGCGTTTCAGGGTTACAATGCTTGCATATTCGCCTACGGACAAACCGGTATGTCGCCGATAACAGCGATTGTAAAAAAAATTATTTAATTCGGTTATCGTTGTTTGCGGTATATATAACTAAAGACGTTTAAATCCACGTTGAGACGTGCCTGTCTTACCGTGCTAGAAAGGATGCGATAGTTAATAAGCGAAGTATGAACGCAACGTTGCAAAATAATACGATTAATCGGTTCGGTCGTCACCGATAAACGGCTACGATTAACTCCCTGCGGGGCAAGACATTGACCCACGAGGCAGAATGAGACACCGCAGACAACGATAATGCCAATAATAAGCTTTCCGTGCCGATCTATATATGATACATATATGTATGTAATACGTGTACATAATACATGTAATACACATACGAGACAAAAAACATGAAGCGATTCCTTTTTCTTCAATGAAAAGGAAATTGCGCAATTTTTAAATTTATTTTTCTTTTAAATATCCTTACGTCTTTTTCTAAATTATTATGAGCGCTGCAATTTTAATTATTTATTACTTAATATTGTAAACCAAAGTTTTAAATCATTTAAAATGCCGTGCAATATTTAACGTCATTTTTCGTCGCGTCATGCTCGACTTCTTTTCGCAGGGTCTGGAAAATCTTACACGATGATGGGCAGCGGCGACAACAAGGGGATAATTCCACGGTTATGCGACAATCTCTTTGACATGATAGCGAAGCAGCAAAGTTCCGAGCTCACGTACAAGGTCGAGGTATCTTATATGGAGATCTACAATGAAAAAGTGCACGATCTTCTTGATCCGAAACCAAATAAGCAATCACTCAAAGTTCGAGAGCACAACGTCTTAGGGCCCTACGTGGACGGACTGAGCCAATTGGCGGTCACTTCTTTCCAGGTAATTATCCTTCTGTGCGCTAACTTATGCAGATAAGTTTTATTGGATGTGAGAATGCGATTCATATTTATTGATCATTCAATTCTAGGATATTGACAACCTCATGGCGGAGGGCAATAAATCGCGAACGGTCGCTGCGACAAATATGAATTCCGAAAGCTCCCGTTCGCATGCAGTATTCTCAGTCATTCTCACGCAAACTCTGACGGATTTGAAGAGCGGAGTCAGCGGGGAGAAGGTCTCGCGGATGAGTTTGGTAGATTTAGCTGGGAGCGAAAGGGCTGTGAAAACTGGAGCAGTAGGTGATAGGCTTAAAGAAGGGAGCAATATTAACAAGTAAATGTTTTGAGACTTGTAAAAAAAAAAAAAAAAAAAAAAAAAAAGAAATCTTTTGTGGAGACACGCGTAACGAATATTAATTTGTAGGTCTTTAACGACGTTGGGTCTAGTCATTTCAAAGTTGGCGGATCAAAATTCCGGCAGCAATAAAAAGAAGGATAATTTTGTGCCCTACAGAGATTCTGTTCTTACATGGCTCTTAAAGGTACACTCACCGTCAAGAATGTCTTTTAGTGTACATTAATTTTCGTCTATCTAATGTTTTAGGATGCTTTAATGCTTACGTGCTAATTACCGTTTATATTCTTCGAAATTTTCAGGATAATCTTGGTGGCAATAGCAAAACTGTTATGGTAGCCACAATATCTCCGGCTGCCGATAATTATGAGGAAACGCTATCGACTCTCCGATATGCTGACAGAGCAAAGAGGATAGTCAATCATGCTGTGGTTAACGAGGATCCGAATGCAAGAATTATTCGCGAACTCAGACAAGAAGTTGAAACATTGAAGGAGATGTTGTTGCACGCCACCGTAAGAAAATTTTTCTTACTACTATATATATATAAAACTACTCATATTAAAGTGATTAACGCTATAATTTGATTTTAATTCGACTCAGGGATCGATTGTCGGCCAACAACGCACAGATATTACGGAAAAGCTATCAGAATCGGAACGATTGATGAAGGAAATGTCACAGACGTGGGAAGAAAAGCTAGTGAAAACCGAAAGACTACAACACGAAAGACAGCAGGCTTTGGAAAAAATGGGAATAAGCGTGCAAGCGTCTGGTATTCAAGTAGAGAAGAGCAAATACTACCTAGTTAATTTAAACGACGATCCAAGTATGAATGAATTGTTGGTTTATTACCTTAAGGTACGGAAGTCATGTCTCTACAAAATATAGAATCCTGTTCACATACGATCTCTCTTTATCTACGCGTCACCTATATCTGTGTTGCATATCTTTGTTTCAGGAGAGGACTCTCGTAGGTGGTCGTTCAGCTAAGAGGGAACAAGACATTCAATTACACGGTTTGGGTATTCTGCCAGAACATTGCGTTATTACGATAGAAGAATCAGGCTTGTACATGACACCGTTAAATGGTGCTCGATGTTTTGTGAACGGCACGCAAGTTGTAAATAAAACCCTTCTACAACATGGTGATAGGATCGTTTGGGGAAATCATCATTTCTTCAGAGTTAACTGCCCAAGAACTGGTACAGGTGCAGTTTAAAATTATTATAGTGATAAATGTATTTCAAAAAGAAATTGCAAGTAATACACATTACTATCTTATCTGCAGCAATCAACAGCGAACCGCAAACTCCCGCACAAAACATAGACTACAATTTCGCCAGAGAAGAGCTCATGCTCAATGAACTTTCAAATGATCCGATTCAGAGAGCTATAGCAAGATTGGAAAAACAACATGAAGAAGATAAGCAGGTATATATTTTACTTTAATAAAAATTGTAATATTTTTATATTAATTTTTATATTAATTATTATTCATATTTTTTAAAGGTTGCACTCGAAAAACAGAGACTGGAATATGAACGACAGTTTCAGCAATTACGCAATATACTATCTCCCTCTACGCCATATTCGCCTTACGTACCTTACGATCCTCTAAGAGGTAGTCAAAGTGGGAAACTTCCGGCTTGTACACCAACGACTCAAATGCGAGTTGAAAAATGGGCTCAAGAACGAGATGAGATGTTCAAGCGTAGTTTGGGTCAATTGAAAACGGATATCCTGAAGGCTAACGCATTGGTACAAGAGGCTAATGTTCTAGCTGAAGAGATGGGCAAACAGACGAAATTTAGCGTCACACTACAAATTCCTCCGAATAATCTAAGTCCGAATAGAAAGGTAAAATACCGAGGGATTGCACTTTTAATTTGACCCTTTATTATGTCCTTATGCAAAATTTTTTAACTTAATTTACAAATTTATTTGATTTATTTCATTTATAATAATTATATATTAATTTATTATATTTTATTTGTAATTAATATTAGAGATTATTTTATTTTGGTTTTTTATATTTTATTTCTTTTATATTTTATTTTTTGTTGAGTTATATTTATTTTTTATTTCCCCACACTCTTCGATATGTAGAGTGTATTTTTTCAGCGGGGCGCATTTGTCAGTGAGCCTGCAATTTTAGTAAAGAAGATGAATATGGGAAGTCAAGTTTGGTCTATGGAAAAGTTAGAAAATAAATTAGTTGACATGCGAGATATGTACGAGGAAAGAAAGGATCCTCACAATTGTCAACGATTATCTACGATTAAGGTATATATTTTTCATTTCTAAAAATATTATTTTTTAACAGTGAAATTGCTTTCGCCAAGAAGGAGCAAACTTGGTTTTTTTTTTACAGGACGAAGTACCTGGAAAAACACAAGATCCGTTTTACGAATCCCAGGAAAATCACAATCTTATCGGAGTTGCAAATATTTTCTTAGAAGTGTTATTCCACGATGTGCGGTTAGATTATCACACTCCGATTATTAGTCAGCAAGGAGAAGTCGCTGGTCGGTTACAAGTCGAAATAAGTCGTATATCCGGTCAATTTCCTCAAGATCGGATTTGTGAAGCTGCTTCGGAATCTTCCGCGGATTCAACATCTTCCGAACCAGAAGACTATTCCGGAGGATCTAGCCACATTACTTGTCGTGTAACGATAAAACAAGCTACCGGATTACCACTCTCGTTAAGTCATTTTGTGTTTTGTCAATACATGTTTTGGAATCATCCAGAACCAATAGCGGTTCCGCCTATGGTAAATGCGGAGATACCCAGTTCGAATTGCGTCACTGGACAAAGAGATTCTTTGGCGTTCAAGTTTAATGATACAAGAGATTTTACTGTACCTATCACGGAGGAGTTTATGGAACATGTTGCTGGTAAGATATTACGTTGTTTGGGCCCTATATATCTGATTGAACTTACGGTTGAATCGATATTGCTTATACGAATAGTGTAATAAAATATCAATGAAAATTATCATATAATTTTTTTTTTTAGAAGGGGCATTGAGTATAGAAGTATGGGGCCATCGCAGCGCAGGTTTTTCACGCAGTAAACCTGGATGGGAAGTGGAACAGCAACAACTCGCGAAAGCTAGATCACTCGCTGATCGATGGTCTGAATTAACGCGAAAAATTGAATTATGGGTGGAGATACAAGAACTCAATGAACAAGGAGAATATTCACCTGTTGAAGTTACAGTGAAGCAAGATACATGCACAGGTAAGAATAATTGTAATGTAATTGTCTCCCGAGAAATATCACACGTTTAATCTATTGTTATAATTAATTGCATTTTGTTTTTTTAGGTGGTATTTATCAAGTTCGACAAGGCCAACAACGTCGAATACAAGTTCGAGTGAAACCAGTACAAAATTCCGGAACTTTACCAATCATCTGCCAATCGATATTAAACATAGCCGTTGGGAGTGTATCAGTACGAAATCGATTGCAAATGCCGTTAGATAGTTATCAAGATGAGGATCTGAGTATATTGAGAGATAAGTGGAGTGACGCTCTAATGAGGAGACGACAATATCTTGATCAACAAATTCAGAAACTCATCAATAAACAAGGTTATACATATAGTATCGAATGCAGCGAAATACTTAATAATGTTCTAATTAATATTTGTTGTCACATTTGTTGTTTTTTTATTTTTATAGATAAAACGGAACAGGATATGGAGCGAGAACAAAGTCTCGTAGATCAGTGGGTCAGTTTGACGGAGGAACGGAACGCCGTTTTAGTTCCCGCAGCAGGTTCAGGTATTCCCGGTGCTCCTGCCGACTGGACTCCTCCTGCAGGGATGGAGCCACATATTCCCGTATTATTTCTTGATCTCAATGGTAATGCATAAATATTTATTCAATATATATTATTAATATTAATTTAATTCGATTTATGAATATTTTAATTAAATATTATACAGCCGATGATCTCTCAACGCATCAGTCGGGAGAAGAAGTGTCGGTAACAGGATTAAACTCGATTCTACCTAAGGAACACGGAAACAAATTCTATAACCTGCCTATTATTCGGCATTTAGAGAAAGACGTATGTGCCATTGCTGCTTGGGATTCTAGTATACATGACAACGTACATCTCAATAGAGTGACCGATGGTAATTCTTTTTTACGTTTTATCAAATAAGTGACGATTCTATTTGTAAAACTGTGTTCGATTTTAGCGAACGAAAGAGTCTTTCTAATTTTGAAAACTACCGTTCGCTTGTCGCATCCTGCACCAATGGACCTTGTGTTACGTAAAAGATTAGCTTTAAACATCTACAAGAGGCAAAGCATTACAGATAGAATTTTTAAGAGAATTGTTCGAAATGATTGCTTGGCGCAAACCGGCGTCACTTACGAGGTAGTTTCGAACATACCGAAAGCGAGCGAAGAGTTGGAAGATCGCGAGAGTTTGGCGCAGATTGCTGCTAGCGGGGAAGATACTAGCTTATGTGACGGAGAAACTTATATAGGTAAATTATTAAATAAGATTTGTGATATCTCGCGACAGTGCATTGCATAATATTAATCTCTTATATTCTACAGAAAAATACACTCGCGGTGTATCCGCCGTCGAAAGTATATTAACATTGGACCGATTAAGACAAAGCGTTGCTATAAAAGAATTGCTACAAGCGCAGGGACAACCATTAATGCGAAAGACTGCAAGTGTTCCGAACTTCTCTCAGGTATTAATTATTTCTTCAGAATTTTAAATATAAAATTACGCATATAATTTTTAATGCATTTTTAATTAAATGTATCCGAGGTTCTAAAGGATAAGTTTTGGGTTTTAACAGATTATGAGATTCGATATGTCAATGGATTCGTTGAATGTTACTCGTTCGGAGAGTGTGACAGATCTTAATATGGAAAACGGTCTTCCGCATCCGCGACGTGCGTCCACAGGTCATACAAGAAATGAGGATAACTTTATATCTGCACCGCCAAAGACATTTGGAATCGGTAAGAACTTTTTTTTCGTTCAAAATATTAATGTGCAAATGATATTTAGTCATGGACATGTATTCTATGATTTCTTAATTTTTGTGTGTGTATAGGTATGTGGTGGGTGTACGTACATACATTATACATGCATATGTTTTTTAATTATTGTAAAATTATATATATATATATATTTGTTTTAATTATTGTGCTGTTATTGCCGTGCGATAAGATAAACTTTTTTTTTTAATTATTTTTATTTTGTAATTTGTAAAACGTTTCGCTCGTAAAACAAGATTATGAAATCATAGAAAGTAAAAAGAAGTAGCGTGACATATGAACTCCCTCCACTCATATAGACAAATTCATTCATTTTCATAATTATTGATAGTCCATTTCACGTCAAGCATGAGATATATACATATATTTTCAAGTTATGCTACATTTGATGCAATAAGGAAAATATTTCGAAGAATCTTTACGAGAATAATTTCTGCTGGATTAGAAATGGTCTACGCGCCTGATAGAAAATCGATAGGTTTTAACCAAATTTTATTTTGGATCTCGATTTATATGCAAATTCGTATTGAATGCAATATTTAGTTCGCTTAAGTCACCATTAAACTCTTAAATTATTCGCTTTATTAAATTTAATCGCATCGTGTTTAGGGAGTTTAGTCTTTAGATTAAATTTTTATTTAAGCTAGAGCCACACTTTTTTCTCCACTGCCTTAATCTGCTTCGTCGAAATTTTTTCGATAAAAAACAAATTTTATTTCTGAAATGTGGCTTATGCAGTGTTTTCGATATTTCACTTTGGCTATGACGATCACTTTATATTCCACCTTAGTTTCGATCGTCCTAAGCTCCACCGTTACTTTTTATTTGGTATAGAACCTGTTGATTTTGAATAATAACAAATGTGTTCTGTCCATCTCTTTTTTTTTTTTAATTGAAATTCATATCATCCATCACTAAAGTGTACCCTTTGTACGTGTCTACATCGACTCGTATTCTTTTTTACTCGAGACCGTAACGTATCAAGTTGTAAAATTTTTTACAAAACGCATACGAATAAGTGTGCCGAATGTGTGCGAAAAGTAAATGACACTACGAAAGGGTACTATTCCCATCATCTAAGACAATCTCATTTGAGAATTTCAATTTCATTAGTAGTAATTACAGTGTACTACATTATGGAATTTTATATTATTACAATTCCAGCTTTGTCATTATTGTTATGTCAAAAGGCTATGTTCAACTTAACGACTCAATTAAATAATAATTTTTTTTTTTTTCGTAAACGTGCCTCCCCGTTAATAGAGATAGTAATAACTCGATCTAAAGAATTACGACTTCGTTATCACTTGATAACAAAAAGAGTTGAGCATGGTAAAGTCTATTTTTCTCAGATTTGCCCTAGCATTAGCAGCTATATTTAAGCGCGCTCTACCACTTATTACAATCAAATAAAACACTAACAAACTTTAAATAACGAACCCTACAACAAAATTAATGAATATTGACTTATTAATGTATGCAACTAATCTGTTCCTCTGTTTAAACACTACGTCTACTACTTCTACAACTATTTCGGCCCACGCAAGGCTCCATTCTGAACTCAGGTAAAATGGAGTCTTGATTTGATATTTAATTGATGCCACACAGGCAATGACAATTAGTACATATGTTTCGTGAGTGGTTGAGTCTGTCTGTTTTTTTGTTTCAACGTTTTGCCTTAGTACATCAAAAACGTTATTCGCGATAGTAATGTTGACAGAACGGGAATGCGTTTTGATTATCAGTATATGTTCTCTCATTTATTCATGATCAGTTAGCCCTAAAAAAAAAAAGTTTGACGCCTCTCTTACGAGGAAATTTAGATCTTTATTTTTATATATATTTTTTTATTTTTTTTTAAAACGAATGCAATTTTATCACCTGATCGTTATATCTCAATAGGTCCGTTTAGTTTGCATGTAGAATGCATTTACTGTGTGCCTAGCATATTAGCAAGTTTGTTCATTAGATAGTTTAATTCTCTCATTTACCTTAATCTGTATGGTTAATACATACAAAATAATACCAGTGACCAATTATACGTGTGTGCGTGTATGTACGCGTGTGTGTAACTGAATTGCAAGTGTACACGCGCGCATAGGACATACACACACGAATACGTTCCACGCGTGTCACGCCGTTTATATCAAACTCATCGCATAGAAATCATTTTCATTTTCATATATCTATTTTCATAATTCGTATCAAGATTAACATAACTTTCAAATCCTTGCTTCTTAAAAATATTTAGATCAATCAAGATGATTTCTATAATTGTTGGTGATTTGTTAAATGTATAAAATATCGCAAATATACGTGCACATGTATATTTTTTTTACATTTAACAGACTAATTAAAATGTGAATCAATAAAAAAAAGATTAAACTAGTGCAGTATATTTATACATATATGAATATTGCTGCGACGTTACAATCTTTAATACATATACTCGGGAATGTGCTATATTCTAGATAGCGATATTTTAGATAGAGTAGAAAATTTATTGTTAATACATACATGTTTATATGAATATTTTCCATAGCTAACACACATTAAGTGAGGATTATTCTCTCTGGCTTTAAATGTGATATGTACATATACATATAATATATAATTCTCTTAAGTTTTTATTACCACCGTTTAAACGGCGCAATTAATTAATAATTAGTTCGACATTAAAAAGACAGAATAAACCTCCTGAAAAATACGACCGAAGAGGAAGACATAATGTAACAAAGTATATCATTATCTTTGACTTTAAACTTACTATCTCTAGAAACGTGATCTTCAATTCATTACGTGCATTATCGAATTATGTACTGTATTTATGATATCGCGTTTATTGAAAACCGACTTGTCGAGTCTCGACGTTATTATAGCAAATGAGCAATATGTATTATTAATTAATTTATTATTAATTTATTTTATATTTTATTTTTTATATAATTAATATTATATTAATATTAATATTTATATCATATTAATTAATTAATGTATTATTAATTAATTAATATTAATCTATAATTATTTCGTCGCAAAGGTAACGGCATATTTCGAGCATGCACATTTTGAATTCGCAAGTGCGATGGCGAGTTACTGAGATTTCTGTGTTGAAATGAGACATCATAGTGGAAAAGAAAAAGTGAGACTCGCACGAAATGCTGTGATCAACATTTGATGTTCAAATTAATGGTATTATGATATAACGTACACCGAAAAGCAGATATGGCCTTTTTTTACGGCGAAGGCGGCTAGCGTACGTAATCCTAGGCGGCAGAGGCAGGGGATGAGAGAACGAAAAAAAAAATCGGTCATCGGCAAACCGGCCGGCGCGGTATATGTATACATGCGGTACATGTGAGACTCGACGCATACGACGTTATAATAAAGTCACGTTCGCTAGCTGCCGTCGCCATGTCCGCCTTTCAGCGTACACACACTTAATGAGACCATTCGTTTTAGAATGCGCGTTAGATACAATTATACGTTATCTGTCTATTTGTCTCACCATCTAGTGTCTGTGGCCTGCAGGCATGATGTGTCAGTATATAAGTTCTAAAAAGCTCGTTTGAAGCTCACCGTTATGGGGAAAGTAGCATTGGCTAATCAAGTTAAGGGAAAAGAAGTATAATCAGTGTATCTATCTCCTTTCAGCGAGACCAACTTTCCTGAATCTGAACCTGAATCTCAACTCATTGACACGTCTTCAACAATCTACCTCTGCCAAGTGTAGGTGACACTCGTCAACGAGTCATCATCCTTTCAAACTTCATTAATTATTTAACTCGACTTTAAGTTTGAACCTTGAGAGCAAATTATATCAGACCGATAAACATCTGAAGGCATCTAACGTGACATAGTTTGAAAGGATGAATTAACAAGATTTATAGTGGTTTTGGTTTTCTTATTTCAACCATTAGAAAATTTTATGTAGCACATTCGAATAGTATTCACGTTTTTATTTTATTTTAAGTGTGTAATTTTATTTTAGATGGTTTGTCGTCAACAATTTAATAGCTATGGAATTGTTTTTACTGCGCTCGGGAGCGCAGTATATATGTGGTGTATACACATATATATGTTGTGTGAATGTTTATTATTTTCAGTTATTTTAATCATCATAATTCTTTTTATTTTATTTTATTTTTTTTATTTCAGATTATATATCCCACGTTTTTATTGTCTGAAGTTTATTGCTCGAGTTAAATTATTGGAAATTATTGATTCTTAAAAATTCCTCAGATTTAAAATTATAATTTTTCACATAGACATTTATGTAATTGGCAAATTAATTATGTCATACAATAAATAAGCGTGGAATATATAAGATTTCCTTTTTTTATTATTTTTAAAAATAGCATGGTCCTTTATTTGTAAATGTATGTCAGAACCGACCTGGCACCTTTCAATATATAATGTTTTTATATTAAATCCCTCTAATATTCGTAATATCTATTAAAATCAAGATTTTGAATTAAAAAAATCGCTATTTTACCGAGTTAATGATACATTACGTTATTATAACGGCCAGATCGGCCCTGATGTTTTTATACGCCACATAAATTATTGTCAATTATGTACTAACAGTCTAATCGTGTTAATTGTAGCATCTCCAAATATGGTCAGCAGTAAATTGGGTCCTCGTATGACCACATTACACGAGGAAACCTTAAACGTGGGAAATCAAGCATCTACTCCTAACGATGACAACGAGGAGAAAAGCGACGCCGATTATTCTGAATATGAGGCATATCAGGTAGCGTATTAATTATGATATTTGGTAATTAGCCACTCTATAATAATATGCAACCGACTACGCTATATATAACGCATACATTTGCGCTCAGGCTCCGCCAAAACCGATCAAGCCGCTAACTTCGTCACGCACGTTGGATTCTCTGGTCGAACTACAATCGACGAAAATGAATACTCCAAGTATGAGCAGTAGCGGGTACGGTTCTCAAGCTGTCTCTACAACAAACCTGACTTCGGACGATTCTATTTCTATCAAGTCTATCAGCGTGGACGAGACTCCAGATCACGAATATCGTAATCTTCTCGATAGCAAGAAACCCGAGAAAATGGACAGCTCGCTCGTGGAAGAAACGCCGGAGGAGTACTTGAGCGAAGTAAACGCGTTGGATAATTTAAACATTTCACAAAGCACGGAAGGTGAGTTATAAGGAGTTCCAAAACGTAATAATGAATTTATTTTACACTAGAAGAAACTGTGCGCGCGCTATTTTTTAAGAGATCCTACCCGATTGCAAATTATAAAAAAAAAAATGATGCAACTTACCGATCTGCATGAGCATCAGCGGAGTTGAAGAGTTCTGCCGGTGACTGTAACATAAAAAAGAAATTATTAATATAGACATATCGGTTAAATAATGAGATTAATAAAAAAAAGATTTTTTTTTTAATTTATACTTACTTAAAAGTTGCTCCGCCGATGCATGAAGCCCTTCCCGGGCCTGCTCCTCCTCTCAGATGGGACGTGTCGAGTCCTCCTTCCGCGCACGAGTTACTCGCGAACACCCCGACCGTGACTTTATAATCGCGAAAATTACTCAATGGTCACTTTCGCGCGTTCCACGTTCGGCACTCGCGTTTAGAATAAAAACGTGTTAACAAATTACGCCCGAATATACTATACGGAACTCCCGGAACGACCGACAAACCGGCTGCGGTTCGTATGATTCTTAATATCGGCGACGACACTCGTTGACGACAGCAGATGCAACGGCGTCGATCTGTAACAAAAAGAAATATAAAGTTTAATTGTAGTTATCGTGCTGGAAGGGTTTTCGTTAAACAGAAATGCGAATTACTTACGGCACGGAGACACGTGCTTGCTGTGCAGTGTGTAATACGTGTATGCTTGTGCGACCGCTAGAGAAGGACGAAGCGAGAGTGGGAGTAGTGGGGGAAATACACCTAGCTCGCGGCATGCAGGCTCGCGCTCGCTCTCACCCCGTCCCTCCCCCCTCACCCCGTCCCTCCTCACCCCATCTCTCTCCCCTCACCCCTCACCCCGTCTCTCCCCCTTCACCCCTTCCCCCCGCGGCTATCTATTCGTTACTCTCGTTACCAATTTTTTATAGAGAGGATATCGGTATTATTTTGTTGCATAATATATTTTTTTTCGCCTTACAGAACATACTAGAAAAAATGTGGAAGAAATGGTAACGTATATAGATACTGACATCGATAGTCCGAACTCATCTACAAAGAGTGAAAGCGAGGGTAACATACTACACATCGATTCTCAAAGAAAAAGTATACACGAGCAGATTCTGCGTGACAGAAAAAATGAAATGGAAATCAGTCAGACGTCCAATTCGGGAGACGATAGTCCCATGGAAGGGACTTCGGTCATACATACCAAACTGCCACCTGGCAAGGTAAAAATTATGTATTTTACATAATATAAGACGAAGAAAGAAAGGGCTACTAGTGAAAAATAGCAAAAATAATTTTCTCTGAACTATGCAAGCAATAGATAAATAAATCATATATTTTTAATTAGGTCGTGCGAAGAAGGAAAACTTCAAACGGTACAGGAAGGCCTACCAGTTCGCAGCATAGAGCTTCGTTTCCTATGGTCCGTCCACAACTTTCTGAGAGTAAGGCTGCAGTACATTTGGAGCAAACGTTACAACCTAATATGCAATATGAAAATGGCGACAACAGCTCTTCGGAAAGAATCGACGGTAGCGTAAATTTAAGCAGCTACTCTCATACATTTTTCGACAATATAATTTCGTACTTTTTTACAATGTTAAAAATTTTTTTTTTGTAGGGGATGACGATAAAAGTTCAGCATTTGGTTCAAAGCATGATTTAACTCGAGTTGAAGCTCCTCTACCAGATTGGATCGTTGTTGGTGAATCAGTTTTGGTTCGTCCTTATAGCTATTCCGGAGTTATAGCATACGTTGGTCCCACAGAATTTGCATCGGGAACCTGGATAGGAGTTGAACTTGATGCTCCGACTGGTATAAAAATCTCTTTTTTTTTTCCTTCCCTTTTTTTATAAAAACTTTATAAATACATTTTAAACCTGTGTGCATACTTTAATGTTATATAGGCAAAAACGATGGTGCTGTCAATGGCCATAGGTATTTCACATGTCGATCCAAATGTGGTATATTCGTTAAAATGGATAAACTAATTCAAGACAGACGAGGAAGAGCACTTAGAAGCTATACCAAGCAAGAACCTACACCAACACCATCCACATCAATGCGCAGGAGCGTTAGTAAAGGTAATGTCGCAGTGATTATTTTATTATGTTGAGTGAAAAATGCATTATTGCTGAAATAATATTTAAATAACAATATTGCATTTTAGGCGAAGGATTACATTCCTTGCACCGAAGTCGCAGTCGAGGGGAAGGCCTCTCTACTACAGGTACACGTTCTTTTCCACGCGGCAAGTAAATGGATCACACACTGCTTCACCATTACTTCGTGTTAATGAAAGCCACGACATAAATATCCTAAATGCTACATGCCTATATGATATATGTAGCAGCAATGTTTCAGTCCTTTAGACATTAGGGCAGCTATTGATTATTGAAATGATTATAAAGTAACATTTCAAATATTAATTCATTAATGTCTACTAAACGCACGAAGCATGGGATATTTTCGACTTGTCCTATAAGCATTCTTCGCTATTCGGCTAAGGGAGGGTAGAATGATAAGAAGGTATCGCGAAGAAAAAAAAGAGCATAAGGGAAAGGGAGTAGTATAATTGACCCGTGCATAATACATGTCGCCATGTATCGGAAGTCAGTTACGACGCTTATTGACTTACGAGCATTCCACAAATTTACTTTATTAAAAACAAATTACGAACCATTTATGTTTTAGAGGAAATATACTTTGCGATTTAATTGTACATTATACTAAACTATCAAATCAAAAGTCATCTTTCCTTTGCTATCGATATATCAATCTAAAACGTTACACGATAACTATAGTTTAATGTACATATTCCACATAACGATATTTTATATTTATGAAATTGGTCCGTACCGACATAATAGACACGATAATATACCGATTTTAATCCTGGCGTTTTTACAAATCATTGGACGATACACTTTCCAAAATTACCATTCGGTAATTTACAGGCCGGAAAAGTGCCCAATGATAGGACAAATGTCGAAAAACATTTTTTTGCATACATATATTTTACCGCGTTATGCAGATTATTTAAAGATTTTATATGTATACAGTTGTTTCATATATATTGTATTTTTTTAGAATGATTCGTTAAGTTCCTTTTTATTGTAATATACATTTCTCGTCACCGTTATCCCATCACGTGAACATGACACGCCTTAATTTATATATACTGCATTCTAACTACGTTTTGCATTTTTGGAAATTGGAAATTGGCTCTTAAACGCTGTTGTTAATTATTTTAAGAGACAAATTGCAAATCCAAAGGTACAATGTCTAAATAGAGTTGCAATATTACGTTTGTAGATTTAAGTAGTAGAAACTAAATAAATGAGCTTGTTTTACATCGTATTGCGTAACGCTATATTCATCTAGCTTTTTGATAGATATTTGGGTTACCCACATTATATATCGCTTTATCCACTCACAGCATGGATGTCAAAGCGGACGATTAATATATATATTTCGTATCTTGTAACATGATTTGCTTTTTAACGAAGTTCTTTTCTCTCGGAGTATTAAATTTACTTAGCTGTTCAAGAGCCATTACGTGTAATCACCATCTTGCGTGAAATCAAACGGCGAAAATTATACTATATTTTTCTCTTACTTTACGAAACATAAATTGTGTGTCGTAAAGAAATACGAAAAAGAAAAAAAAAAAGAAAAAAAAACAAAAAGTAAACAATTAATATTTAAGATAACTCGTACATTCGCCCAAATTGTGAAAACAACTCCTGTCCAATTAGAACAATACTTGTATTACCAATAATGAGTATATTACTGTATGTGTAATATTTATGGAATATAATAATATTAATAATAATCGCTGCAGCGCAACGTTTCCTTATCGTGGCAGACAATCTACCCGGTTTTATGTACGTAAATAACAATTACCTCTGCGAGAAGGAAACCTTGCAATTAGCTGGCGGCATCTGTCCATTTTTAGTAATCGAGATTGTTGAGGAAGAAATACAAATTAAGAGTCCACGTGTCACAGTGATACTACTATGCCTGCCTGGCATAATATTAATAAATTCTTGCAATTATTGATCATTACGCGTCTTCGGTTCTTGGTACAACATAATTGACACTTGCATTTGTGCATCGCTCAACGCATTGGCACTCGTACATAATCCGTAAAGCAAGATCATGCTCTTCCTACTTTACGGATGCGAACGGGATGTCCGACACGCGGAGGCGTAAAAACGGAAAAATCCGATAAATCGTACAGAATTTCCATTTGATACGTTTATCGATCAATTCTCGAATATCAAATCTTTTTCCTGCAAACCCTTGTAAGATACTATGTCGAACGTAATACTATTCTTTTCTACAACACAAACGGAAACCCGAGGGGACAACACGAAAGCAAATGTAAATTAAATAGAAAGTGAAGGGGGAAACGGAACAAATCTTTTTTTTTTTTTAATTATTTTTTTACTTTTTTTCAAATCTTAGCAGCCTTACGAGACTGGTCGATGTTTGAATTTCTTTTCTTGTTGTCGGGAGAAATAATGTTCAAGAAACTGCAGCGGAGCATTTAACATGAGAGAGCTTACGCAGCCTATTCCATCCCGTAATAAGACAATGTCCATTTTTACCGTTACAATTGTCTAAAGATAATCGTTCATGCTATACTTTGTACCCTAAATGATTCTAGAATATATTTTCGACCAATCGGTTTTACGAGCTGTGGTCTCAAGAAGACTTCCGAGTTTAACGTTATCCGCGATCGCCGCGAATGACATGATCGCTCGCGCTCACGGTCCAATTTTTTAAAGGGTCGCGGACGGGAGGGTCCATGATTTAAACCGTGTCTCCTAACTATGGCTGTGAAACCAACCGATATTTTTGCTGTTCACGCTGTTCTCTCGTTTCTATCCTCGTGTCCACGAGCACAGAGTATTATACGTGACTCCAAAAAAAAAAAAGAAAAAAATTAAAATAAAAGCAAGTTGTTTCAAAGTTTGAAACCGTCTCCCGAACGATTAATTAAACCCGTTCGTTGGTGCAATTATCAGCGACACAAACGCGGCTTTAACGAAGGATACAGCTCGAACAGATAATTTTCGATCGCGCTTCTTCGTGACACGCGAGTAAAAAAAAAAAAAAATATATATGCAAAAACACTGCGAGCGCATCGACACAATAATTTGAAAAACCGCGTCGACAAGACCGTCAAGAAGGAATCATATATTTTTTTCTTTAATAAAAAGAAATTGGTATCAACAACTGTATACAATATTATACAGTAACGCAATTTTATTTTTCAATAAAAAAACTTTTTTTTAACTAACGATACGTTTAATTAAACGCGTAATTATGCTTTTTCGCGAAATTTCAACGCTGTTCCTCCCAAGTGTCTTGTCGGCCGCGTTTGTCAGCGACCACGCTTTCATTATCGTCAATTAAGGTGAAGAAAAAAGTGCGAAGGCACGTGTAACATTAAATTCGGAGCTCTTCTTGAACCGTCTTCGCGGCGAAGACCGTTCGAACGGTCTCTCACGCTGATGTAAAACCTACACGTATATATGTACAACGTAAGCCTCGAGATTGGTGGTTATATTTTAATGTAATATATAAAGAGAGAAAAAAAAGAGAGAGGGAGAGAGAGAAAAAAAAAATAATAACGAAGACAAAGTATGCGTGCGAAGAACGAGTGGCAAAAACCCTCGTGTTCGTCCTTGTACGTTTATCGACACAATACTGTAAGAACACAATAATGTAAGAGAGAAAAAAAATTAGCAAAGTGAGCACGTGCTTTGTCTCTCCTCCTCATTTATTCTAATCACGTTAAGTAGTAGGCTGTATCTATCACGACGACATTACACACATGGCTAGGTTCACGACAATTCTCTCACGCGTTTAACTCGATGTAATTAAATAGAAGAAATTGTCAATCCGCGACGCCGACGACGACTGTCCGTTGATCGACCGGCGGGGCATTTATTTCGCAGCCGTTTCGGAAGGGAAAAAAAAGAAAAAAATAAATAAAAAATCTCCCTCGCCGTGATGGGATTATTTTCATATATCCTTAAAGTATAATCCGATCGACGTGAGGAAGATTTCCGGCGGCTGCAAAGTGAACGTCCCGGCGAGCGTCCGTCTCTCAATCCGTTGCAAAACCTAGTCGTCCACTCGCTAGAAACAACATATTTGTATCGTATCCGTTTGATTCACCCCTTCTCGACGCGAATACTTTGTAAACCGCCGTGGCTCCGAGCTCTTCCCTTTTCGAGAAGGTCTAGCGAAGCGATCCCCGAGTCGCATCGTCGAGTCGATGATGTGCCTGATGGATCTTCACGATACGTGTAGAAAAAAATACCTATACGCCGTAGACGGTCTCTTTTTCCCGAATTACAGATGCACGTCGCGAAAGTGTAACGCCTCATAGCAATATACATACAATATTGTTCTACATTTCGAAAGGTCTTTACGCTGATGTGGCTCTGATCAATCGAGACGAGGAATCAGCCTTGTACGGTGTGTTGCCCGAATCAAACGGATACCTGGACACTTTGACAAAACCAAAAAGAAAAAGTAAAAAAAAAAGAGAGAGAGAGAAAAAAGAAATGGAACGAATCCTCGAATCGATCTTGTTTCCATCTACTTCGTCAAATGTTGTACGCGCTCTACGGAGGGAAAGGGATTTAGCGCGGGAGAGCGACGCGTAAAATCAAAGTCGAGCGAAATTTTGTCCGGCGAAAGATAGCTGCGATGTAGATAGTTTCAGTTCGATTAGCGATTCAGTCGATATGCTAAGTAAATGTAAAGCTTCTACCGGAAATAACGAAACGATACAGTCGATACTAGATTAAGCGTAAGGATTTCAGAAGTTCTCCGTAGGTCGATAGGATGCGCCATGTCGTTTGATCTGGTTGTAGATAACCGGAAATAGGAAAGCCTATTTTTGCATCGTGTGATTAAAGACAAACAAACAAACGAAAAAAAAAAGAAAAAAAAATAAAAAAAAAAAGGTATCTAGCCGATTTGTATTCACCAAATATACGCATTTGAGGTGTTCGCATATATGAAGCCTCGAAACACCATACAAAAGTAACTCGTAGGACGTTGACTGTCAATGATTCGTATAACAATGATTCCATATAACTCGTAAAAAAAAAAAAAATTTAATCACGAATATGCTTACGAATATGCTTATTTCCTATTTCTTCTCGACGGGGGCCTCTCCGCAGCCTCTCGCGTACAATTATATATATCATTTCACTACTTTCGACTGATTCTCGATTTAATCGCTAGATAAGGAATCTTCTCACAATTTATATTGCATAACGTACAAATTAAACGACTGCTCTAATACATCCCCTTAAATAATTAATTAGTCGTTGCGTTGCTGCAAGACGAGAAAGCGATATCAATTTAGCCGCGGTATCGAATGCACATATGATATTATCCGGAGGGGTGTCGGCGACGTTAACAGGAAAATAATCGACCTCGAGTACACGCCGTTCAACAGTTGTGTAATCGCGAAAGGACCTACTCCTGTACTCCGCATATTTGTTAAACAGCGCGACAATGATTTTTTCCGACGTCACCCTCATCGGTGTAAAAAGTATCTTTGCGGTTATCCACATGCGAAACTGTATCTCTCCAAGTAATTAGGGACTCTTGTAAAATTAGCTGGCAATTAATTCCGATATGCTCGACATATCCGAATGTATCTTCGAATCAAATAATAATTCTTACAAAGATCGTCGAATAAACGATTGTACGTACGTACTAAGCTGCGAGAGCGAAGCTGCGAGAGCGAATCGACCAGATACATTGTATAAAACACGTGGGGTGTGTCGGGGAAGGCGCTTAAGTGACGTTTACTTTTTTTCTTTTTTTTTTTTTTTTAAATCATTTATCAGCATCGCGCGTAGCAATTCGAAGCTGTATTGTCGGATTCACGCAGCAGCACGATCGAAATTTTCAATATTTAGAAACTTAGATAGAGATTCAACTAGTATGTACTTCGGTGTGCACTGGTGCTGGTATGTATTTTAGCGTAATACGAAATTGGTGTTTACTTATCTGAGTGTTTGCATGGAACATTCCGCAATCACGATTCACCCGCGATCATATGTCCTACGGAAATTTCTAACATTCGAGAAGTACTTCTTTTCCCGGGGCTTAACACGTTCGCGTCTCTTCCCGGCCGGTGAATACGCCGCCTGTTTTAGATAACACGATTTAACTACTTCGACGAGCTGACAAAATTTTGCCGCGCGCAATCTGAAAGTAACGAGAAATAAATCGGCGCGGGGAAGCTCGAAGCGTCGAGGCTCTAGCTCGAGATTTTTTTTTTCTTTGCGAGTCTTACGATTGAATTAGATGGGGCGCGTCCCGCGTGTTGAAGAATTAAACAGTATTAAAAAAAGACATCGTTCACGTTGTTTCGCGTATTACGTGCTTATCACATCCATACGTGTCGTAATAATGAAGTAGATTATACATGCACATCCAGTCACACGCGTACGCACTAGGGCATGCCTGCTTTAGCGGCACTCGAGAGAGAGCGAGAGAGAGAGAGAGAGAAAGAAAAAAAAAGGACAAAAGTAAGATAAAAGAATTATAACTAGCGAGTATATTCCATGTATTTCTCGTTCTAATTCAAATGAAAGCTGTTCATCTTTTTTTTGTAGCTGCAGTAAGCGCTGCTGCACGAGCGATTACCATTGCCGCATCCTTTACCGCGAAAGCAAGAATGTACTTTTCGATCTCGTAGGCCAAGAGCTAATTACTATTAACGAAGAATAGAACTGTGTCAAGTAAAAAAAAATCAAGGGATAATTATTGTGTAATAGTATTATTTTATAAGCAGTCAATAATATTAATATTCATTGAAGTAAGCTGAAAATCACCGTATTCACCTCTACTGTTTTTATCTCTTTTTTTTTTTCTTTCTTTTTTCCGAAATCCTCCCGTATGTGAACAAAAGTCGTATGCTTATTTCGTAAGCTCGTTTCGTCTCGAGAGAATACCTATACCTCTATTGTTAAATACCGCGCGATACATTACTGCGATACATGCATATAGAAGCTGATAACAGGTATCACTTAAACAATAAGGTGTGTACATTTTAATTTTTATGAATATAATAAAAATATAATTTAATGTTCTAAGTGTGTGCGATTTTGCATGACTCGTTAAGAAAATTTGCTGTGAGTCTGTTACGCGTCGGATAAGAAATTTTGCGGTTACAACAAATCAATATAGATTGGTTTTAAGGCAAGTACAATTTCAATACTTTTATTTTTTTATCACATCGAGTTTATTACCTATATGAGTTTTGCTGGGCAACTTGTTTATTTATCGTTTAGAGCAAAGTGTGATACTTGTATTGTAAGAAATAAGTTATGTACAATTAAGTTAACGTTAAGTTGTCGGTTTAATTAATTAATTGCATGATTGAATTTTAATTTAAACCCGTGTGCGTTCTATATGATTGATTTAACCATTTAATGCGTACAAATTTGTTTAATTAACTATTATTACTGGCATGATTATCGTTATCATTATTATATTGTTATATTGTTTATTATTATTATTATTATATATGTTCTGCACCTTGCGCTTCATTGTATGTATATATCGATATGTGTGATAATAAATAATTTTCGAGCGATAATATTCTTCTACTTTAAAGCACCGTTCTATCTTAGTTTTGCAGCATACTTATACATTGCATGAGAAAAAAAAAATTATAACTCGTTTATATTGCACGAGGAACTAAAAGATAAAACAAACTCTCGGAAATGACTGGCAAACGGCAGAAAAATTGAAACACCACGGATCTTTTTGCTGTGCTTTCGCATTAATTAGCATTTAAATAAGGGCGCGTCTACGTGTGAATTAGAAGTACAGATTTAATAATGTGGCATGTAGTCATCTAATTTAAATATAATGGAATGACTCCTGCGGGAACATCGGAGTGACTCTAGCTGGAGGATTTCTCAAGGTCTTTTTTGTCCTCGGAACGAGAAAGAAGACGAGTCCTTCTCTTATAGTCTACCGCAAACAGAAATATGCACAGGCCGAGTGCACTCGTGCACTCTTTTCCTACGGCCGAAGAGCGGGCTTATCGATGAGAGATGTCTGCAATTAATATATCTCCAGCGGCCCTGACAGTCGCTATTCGTGCCCCGATGAGGACCTAGACGTTTGTAATGACGACGCTGTCATTGGCGTACGACAGCAACCCGATATCCCGGCAATATCGAACGGTTTCGCGTGATCCCGAATCTGGGAAACGGTCTAAATTAAATAAAAGAATCTCTTTGATTCTCTCAACTGGAGGCACCAGAGTTCCCACGTCTACAAAGAGGCGGTAGGTCAAATTTCAAGAAGACAAATATCCAGTCACGCGTATATTAGTCATATTTTTGTATGCGCGTGACCGTCGCATTTTATTACCACGAAGACACGTGTTTGTAAAAGATTGTTTCGTTACGATAGTTACAACAGTCGGCCTGATTTCGTTTACTCACTGTTAAGAAAAATATAAAAAAATGTTAATCGCATTTCGACGTTGATTTGAAAGATAACGCCAGACCGAGAATTATGCGTTACTCAAGCCGACGTTGTTTAATAATTTTTATAATTCTCCCACGAGATCCAGACGCCAAGCCGGCAAAGTTGGCTTATTTCACTTCCAGGAATCACCTCAGACATTGACATTCAGCAGCCGGCGGAGTTAACTCGGATGTAATGCATCCACGTCTTTTGCTTTCACGTCGCGGCTTGTGTTCTCTCTTTCGAGTGTAAGAAAGACTTTAGGTCGCCCTTTTCTTCTCGTTTCCCCGGTCTTTTTCGCTCTCGCTCCCTCGGCGCGAGCGAGTCGCGGGCATATATTTCGCATCTTAAAGCCCCGTCGCGATGAAAGAAAGCGCGCGCTCCGAAGACGGCGGGATCAGTGAACCTACCCATGGTCAGCACCGACCGCCGTCTCCGTCTGCTCTTGTCTTGGTAGATGAAGTATACATAATATATGCGCTATAATGTATAAATACGTAGTGCGAGGTTTTTTCGTGACGCCATGTGCGAACGGATCGTAAAGGTAGACAAAAGAGTCCGCGGCGGTTCATCCCGCATCGATGCAGACGCTGTCTTTTCCAGACAATGTCCCCCGGATTTTTCTCGGAGATTACGCGCGTCTGCGACACGCGCCTCGCAGCTATTGTCCCTTCATTTTTATCAACAATCTACGACGAAATTAACGTACCCCGCGCGACGTGACTCGCCAAGCGGTTGACTGGGAAAACGCGCGCAACAAAGAAATCCGGATCAACCCGATAGCTCGAGATTTTTTTTATTTTCTTTTTTTTTTTCTTTCTTAAGAAACGGTTCGCCAATGCCTGCTCTTTGATAAGACAATGAATACCGCGAAGTTTGACGTAAATAATTATCATATTTAGTAGAAGTCATGCATTCTCGAGGGTAGGTAGTTTAGAAAGCGAGTTGCTGGAAAAGTTAATGCGGATGGTAATCGACACGTACGTACGAGGAAACGCGACAGATAACACGTGAAACCGTCATATTTTCACTTTTTTTTCTCACTTCTACTACGTTTTAGCGATCGGTTAAAAAAAAAAAAAAATTTATATTGAATTATAAAAGCGCGAAATAAATGTCGCCGCGTCGTAACGAGGGTATAAGAAAAGGAGGTACCAATTTTGTGCAAAACACCCGGCGTACAAGTCTATAAATAAAGTGTGTAGTACGCCGAGGCGAAAACCAAGCGCCGACGATTGCGACAATTTTCGTGAAACGAAGCGTGGAACTGAAATCGTATGAATCGCGAAATCTCGCCGCAATAATTGCAACAAAGCCGTGTGAATCGCGAAATCGATCGCGGCGCATTCTTCGTCTCGAATATAGCGCTACTTTACATTCAAACGCCTCTTTCGTCATCGAGATCT
The DNA here is from genome assembly GCF_019399895.1 of Cardiocondyla obscurior. Classification (NCBI taxonomy): domain Eukaryota; kingdom Metazoa; phylum Arthropoda; class Insecta; order Hymenoptera; family Formicidae; genus Cardiocondyla; species Cardiocondyla obscurior. The sequence goes on from NC_091881.1 coordinate 3,131,553, forward strand.
AAAAAGTAAACGACATTTCGGCAATTTTATTTGATTCGAAAACCTAGAGAGATGTGTCCCACCGCAAAGTGACGCTTGCCAAAGTCGCCAAGGTGATTACAATATGATTAATTCGATTCAAACGTTATTATTTTTTTTTTTCTTTTTCCTCCGCTTATAGTTACAAAGTTTGGAATAGCTTGTTTTCTCATAAATAAATGCAATTCGTGTACACGGCGAGTCGTTACATTGGTTCCCCAAATGCAAATAAGTCATTTCGGCTTCCGTCACTCGACCGTACATAAATCTCCGAGGCACGAGTAACGTCGCATGCTTTCGTGATAGCATCGATCGAAAGAACGATCACATTCCACGTATACGAAGATACATGGAAAAATTCGATTAGTCACACTTTTATTTTTTTATATTTTTTTTCCAAGCCCGTTACAAGTCTTTCTAACTGCAACCAGGTCCGGTTTGATCCTGGCGAAGGACGCCCGAAGGGATATTCTTAGGGCAAGTCAGATTCGAGCCTCGCGATCAGTCGCCTGAGGAAATTTATTTCGCGCTTCTTCTGCACACATGACCATTTTGGCGAAATGTCAAAAATCCGTTGTTTTCTCGCTCTCGGTCCCGAACTCTTCGGAGTTTCTACATCTCGCGAAGACTAAGGACACCCCACCCAGTTAAGACGAGTTTTAATTCTCGGGAAAAGTTCACGCTCGATGCGCAAAGTCTCGAGTGATTCACCTAGTCGCGGATCAAAGGCGGCGTAACGCGGATACGATAGTCGCGGAGAATTTTAAAATTCCGCCGCGAACAGCGGAATTAAAGAATCATCCGTCAAGTCTAATAGGAAGATGGTGTAAAAACATCTATATTGAGATATACGCAGAGTGAACGATTATCTGGCATCGGTGTGCCGTGGCCTTTCGTACGGTCCATCGTGTCGCATGTAAATCAAACGGGAAAGGGAAATACGATGCTGCGCATAATTACGCGAACGATATTCGCATAGGAATCATTTATTACCGCGGTTCGAGGGCAAGCCTACGTACCGACGACGCAATAAGGATAATCGAGCGTAAGAAAGTGAATAATAGGATATTACGAGCGATAACGTGAGTTCCGCGAAAGGTGAACTTTGGTTTCTCACGAAAGTTTCCTACATTCGTATGAGCGGAAGATTTTATGCTCAAATTTACATAACTGGCCGCCAGCGTGGAGAAAAAAAAAAAAGAAAGAAAGAAGAGGCAACTCTCGTTTTAAATTACGATAACAGGATATGTCGTCAAATTTTGCAAAACTTACATGCCGATCGAGATTAACGTTATTACATTGCGCAATTTGTTTTCGTCGTCGATTCGCGCACGTTCGCTCGTAAAAAGATTTTTAAGAGAAGCAAAGACAATTCTTCTAACGTAGAACGATTACCGGGAGCGAATACTTGGATGATTCACCGGTCACCCTTCGGCATTTATCGCGCAACGTACATCGGAATTTCCGCGGCGCATGCCGGACGGCAACGCGAGGGCTGAAAATCTTTTATAAATATTGTTCGCAGCTTAGTCAGGAAGCGTGGACGGTAGAATCGTTCAAAAGAGCGTGTAATTGTTTAACTGTCGTGCAATTTGCATCCAACTAAAATTCGAATGCGACTCAAAGAAATGATTCACTGTTCCGATTACGCGGGACGATTTCCACGACGTACCGTCGTCGAGTTTTTCATCAGGAGTACGTCTGGTATGTTTAAAATTTAATTGGTAGTGTAGATCTTTGTAAGAGAGCATTTTTTTAGTTGATTTCACGGTGGACGTTACTTCCGAGTGTATTCGTTTTTCCACTAATCGCGCGACGATGAATCATTCATGTAAACGCTTAGAGAATGAGTAGCTTTTATACTGGCACACTGCTAATGAAAGCTGCTCATTCTCTGGTTTGTTTCCGCAGCCTACGACTCTCGTACACATAATTTGTCTAACACACACTTCCTGTTTATTAGCGAAAAAGAAGGTTTCATCACGAACATTTTGTTTTCAGATTACCTTTTACACGCTTCATTAATTTATTACTTGAATCTTTGCCGAACGAACGGAAACAGCAAATATGCAAATAATTCTGATAAAGAGATCCTTTCCTTTTTATTTAATTTATAATTTTATTTTTTAATCTCGGTTCGGGAGGTACGATCTGCTAATTTTTGTGATTAGAAACAAGATGAAATCGAATGCGAACGGATCGACGAGACGATGGCCTTGATCAGGTGAATCAAAGTGTCGAGAAACGAAGGGTTCAAATGAATCGGGTGAATCGACAAACGATTAGGATTATAGCGTACGCCGTTCGCAAAAAAAGAAAAGATGGAAAAATTAATAAGAATCGGGTACGAGCGGAATATAATTTTTTTTGGGGCGCGGCTTGGGACGCGATCGTCTCGAGCTGATGTCTTCGCCGACCTATTCTTATTCACCATCTCTGCCGAAAAGCAAAGATCATTGCCTCCATTCGGGAACTTTTCTCACGGACAAAAAGGCTTTTATTAATCTTATATAGGCATGTAACACGCGTTAATAAAAAATAATCGAAGAGAGAAAGAGAAAAGAAAAAAAATTCCTTTATTCATTAAAAAATGAAATGCAGAGCAGCGATTGTGCACACTAAAAATGTTCGATGCTTACTCATTCGTTCAATGTACTCGGCCATTTACATTCAAGTTTTGTCTCCGCGGGGCTTGTGGTTTCTCGGTTAATATACATAAGTATCCTTTGTAACACCGGTGCGGATAGATAACCGGCAATAAAAGAGAAAGCACTATTCGATTATTTGATCGAATATTACAAATAATATGCGATTGTGGCGAGTATTTGGATCGTTTTACACGTTAACGCTATCGACATTTTTACTAGTGGAAAAAATTTTCTTAATTAATATAAAAAGAACGAGATTCCTCCGCGCGTGTGTGCAAATTAAAATAAACACTTAAAAATTGTCACCGGGTGGAGAGCCGAGTCGCTTGTGCAGACAGGACGTTCTTTTGAAAGATTACTTGAATCTCGCGCGAAGGTTTATCTACATATGAATTTTATGCATCAATCCCGACCAGGGATCGGGGCCTGCGGTCGTCGGCATCGTTAAAGAAATTCTTGGGAATGGAAAGCAGCCTAAAACCCGAATGAGTCACAAAGTTACCCACGCAAACCTCTCGGAATATAATTTCCTTCGCGACAATAGATATTAAAAAGTGAATCCTAAGGTTCAAACATATATATCGGAACGTCGTGTGTATAAAGAGATATCGCTCCGTTACTCATCGATTCCGTGAACCAGCTCGCCCCATTCCCTAATTATTAACGAAAAAATACGAGAGGAGCAATAACACCAGTAATGGTACAGTGTCTCGCTGCGCGGGTATCGCTTCGGCATTTGCCGGGCGAGTGCTTTAAAAAGATGAGTACAACCTGCGCAACTAGGTGACGGGCAAGTAAGGGATGATTACGGAATAAGATCGAGGGATACACGGCGTGGTGCTCGTTTACGGTGTGACTTTATCCTTTGCACCCGATCTGATTAACTATCCAGCACGCAAAGGTAGCAGCGCTGCAACATGTATGTACCTAAACGTAGGAGCGCTGTGGTGCGCGATTGGTGACCGTGGCGAACGCAGCTCTGGTGGGAGATCTCGATAAAAGTCAGTGGAGGACTCGCGATTACGATTCAGAGTGGCGGTGGACTCTGGAAAGAGCACCGCGTATCCGCGCGTTCCTCATCGGGTATCCTCTCCTTTGACGTGGACCGCCAGTCCCTGCGATCTGTCCTCGCTCGCTCCGGCCCCAGTATTGATTTCTCTCTTTCACCCTATATCTTGTCTTTGTTTCGTTTTATCCTCCCTCGCTCCTGGATTATCGGATTGACCGAGGGAAACCGAATCGTTTCGGCAAGTTCACGGGGAAGAAAAAAAAACAGGAGAAAAAAAAAAAACCTCGAGGGAGGCCTGAAAATCAAACGAGGTGCACGTAATACGCGTACATGCGAGCCAAGCTAACGTCGGGAAGTCACGTTCGGAGCAACAAAGCGAAATAGCGAGCCTGGAGCGCGAACCACCAGCGAGGAAAACACCACGAGATCGATAGTGTTGTGGCAACCACGTTTAAGACCACCACCCTGCCAAGTGGTACTCTGTCGAGAACTACGGTGGAAACGGTTGATACGAGGATAACGGGAGATCCCTTCCTTCGCGAGCAAAGCCACCGCGGCGAGTAGCAACGAGAGCCCGTGATAATTACATAGGTAGTTCGTTAGTTTAACCGAGCGGGACGGCTCAAATCGGAAGTACCTATTATCGGCCGACATTGGCTCGACGTTGCGAGCACATCGCGGTACGACGGGGTGTTCGACGGAAGCACGTGCTACGTGTGTATTCAGTGCTCTTCGGGAACAGGAGTGTAAAATCTAGCACCCGACGTTTACGCGGGAGGAAGTCATCAGTCCGAGGAAGGGCGAAAATTTAGCTCGACGAAGACCTAAGTTGGATCGAAAGCAGCGTCGTCGGAAATATGACGAGGTGGACAGAGGTAGTCTTGCGACAGCGAAGAGTCGACGTTTACCTGATAACAATAGGCCTCTTAGCTTTATACGCGGATACAGAAGCAGCGCCGAGTAATGTCGTCATCAGCGACACAACTGCCGCGGTAAGAACAACAGAATCAATTAATTTTCTCGCTAATAAAAATTAAGATATATATAACGCGTGGGTGAAAATTAAGTCTACCGTTGGTGTCGAATCTACAACTCGCGGCGAGTTGTAGTTGCGAGCTACCGCGGTTTTCGGAAGAAAGGAATGATCTGCAGTAATCCTCACGATGCGTCACATATGAGTAATGCAAGATTGCACGACACATATGTATATTCGTGTTGAAACAGCGCGAACCAGCATTCCAAGGAAAAACGTTTATCTTCGAGCCGCGACGAGTTTCAATTACATTGATCACTCCAAATTTGTTTTCTGCGAGACGTTCTCTCGGTCTAAAAAGCTAGCACTACGAAAAATCGAGCACTCTGGAAATCTTTCCTTCCTGATTCGCACGCTGGCGCATAAAATATTCGGATCGGTACGCGCACGCATAAATCTTAATACAACGAGCGCTACATTAAGATTTACGCCACATATATTTAGCGATAACAAACTTAATTATCGGCCTAGGTAAACGTACGGTCGAAAAATCACTTTGCCTTATCTGATGTTCTTGAACAGATAAAAACGCGACACCTCACGTTTACTTATTCTCAACTCGGCAGTGAATTGTCTCGAATGCAATATAAAATTCATCGTGAAAAATCGAGGTCATCTTTCTAATGAATTAACGAAAGCACGCATTTACGTATTCACGTTTAACGAGATCTAAGTTTTTATACGTAAAAGAAAAGAAAAAGAAAAAAAATGAGAACTCTTAATAATCTATATTATTGCGCTGCGCGCACGATACTCTTGATCGCGAGACTGTAGAAAAATTTTTCATTTGCAATTTTAAACAGCAATTACCGCGTTGATGAGTATGCATATTTAGGGACAAAAAAATATATGTATATGCATCGCCACGTGTGGCTGTAAAAATTACCACAATTAGAAATATAAAACCTGGCACGGTGAAAACAAAAGCGTCTTCTTATCCGTTACGATATCTCCTATCGCTTCGAATACCGCTACGTATCTAATGAAATTGTTGAATTGACTTTTAATACCTCGATCTTTCTCCAACGCTTGGCAAGATGCCAGAACCGTCAAATCGCGCATCTTTCATTTTTTTTTTTTTTTATGCATTCTCGTTAAATTATACTAGGCATCGTAAATAATGTATGTTCTTTAACACGGAAGTACGATATATAGAGATCGCATATATTGGCCTTTGTCACCGTGATTGCCATCGGATTCGTAGTCGGGACACGGTCCGTCACCAGCCGTCATCGGAATAGTAACAATCCGATCATAGATATTCTCATCGTCGCTCAATCTACCGATCGTTCGCTCTTTTAAGCCTCCGGGCGTTATTCCTTCTGGATTACACCGGCTGTCGAAAGATCGTTTTTGCCTCGATAACAAACCGCATTTGCGGCTGTTAAAGCCTTCGAATCTTCCGCCGTGTGTGAATAAATGAATAGCCTAACAGTCATAAAATATTGCCGCTAGACAAAAATAAATTCTGTTCGTATAACTTCAGCGATGAGATTACAGGACTTTCGAGCCCGATTCGAAGGATCAACAAGTTCAGTACGACGACGGGGGGGTATTTTTGCGAGTCCGAGGAGCATGGTGGCACTTCCAAGCGCGACGTTTCGATTATTTTCAACGATATTAAGCAGAGACGCGGCTGCCGCATAAATCAGAGTGCTGGTTGTCTGTTCTCAAGCACGAACGATATTTTTATTTAACGTATCGTTGATGACTAACAAATGCGTCGAGTACACGTGGACAAGAACAAAAAAAAAAAAAAAGAAAAAGAAAGAAAGAAAGAAGAAAAAAATTAAGGTACGTGATTAGCAGCGCCTTGCATCGGGCACACTCGCGGAGACGGTTCGACACCTCGATAAGACACGCGTCTTCAATAGCCAATGCCGCGGATAATGAAACTCCCGAGTCGCTCCTCTTTACAATTGTATATTATAATTAATTGGAACAGTTACACAATAAACCTGAAATAATCGTTTGTGCAAAATAATACGCGAGCACGCTAATATAATCGTAGCACGTTAAAGTGACTGTCTGATTTCTTGATGAAACCGCTATTTCTATTTCCGCGAACACGTCCGTGTGGTTTACGTAACTCAACACGTGGGACTTGCACGTGCGTTGCTCGTTACGTAATGCGTTCGTAACGGTTACTCGAAAAATTGTTCCCGGCGCAACCTGCTCCCGTGCCTAATTTTTAATTTTAATTCGCCTAAACGAGCCCCGTCACTTAAATGCTCTATTGTTCGAGTGCGACGGCGATCGTACAAAAGAGTCTCGTTCCTCGCTTTCGTGCTATCTTCTTCGTATTATTATTTTATTAAGTAAAGCGCAGTTCTAAAAATTATGCATCAATCTTTATACGCATTAGCATCAGTTGACATTGACGTAACGTTGAAACTCGAACCATCGGCTTATCAATAAGAAAGAAAAATAAGAAAACTTCGCATTTGTGTCGCTTGCACCGCAATGACTCATGTGACATATAGATATCAATCGCGTGTTGCTTGCAAGCTAAACTATTTTACCTCAATGCCTGCTGAATCAACGATTTTTGAGTTTCTTTTTTTTTTTTTTTTTTCTTTTAATCACCGCCTCTCGTTATTTATTGATCTTAAATATAATATTTATATTATTGTTCAAATTATTCGAATAAAACCGCAGATCAGGAAATTGACATGTTAATCGACTTTAATCTTTCCTTCAGGCTGGCTTTTAAATTATTCTGCAATCGTGCAAATCAGTGAAATTAATCGTTTTTATATTAATATGCCGAGATGATCGAGGCAACAGCAAATAAATAAAATTACGAAGTGACGATATCACTGTGACATCGTTCAAAGATAAGTTAACGCGTCGAATGATCAAACACATTTAATATAAAAACAGTATCGAGTTTCAGAAACTCTGAAAACTAATCGACTGTTTGATTAATTTTTTTTTTTTTAATTAAATTCGTTCCTCGTGATTTAACTCGTGGTACTTTTATAAAAGATAAAAGCTATCGCGAGGAAAGTACACATACGGAAAAGCATATTGTACAAAGCAACGGTGGATGGTCGGGGAATATATTTTTCATATTCAAACAACGTTCGCGAGAACAGAGGACATGGAATACCGATGGCGTTTGCGTCGACAAAGACCTCTTCAAGGCCGGTGCAATACTTGGCACTTTTATGCGCTTCTTCCTTTTATTTTATAATCAACAAATTTGAAACCTTACTATCGCGCGGTAGACGGTCGAAGAAAAATTTCTTTTTCTTCAGAATCTCTCTTTCTCTCTCTATATATAAATATAATTCGCATTCGCGTTGCACAAATGCCTTGTGCAATAAATAATACGTTTTATATTCTCACGTGGCAGGACAGAGTCAAAAACCTACCTACGTTAACCTTTCAAGTTACCTCTTTCAAGTCAGACTAACTAGTATCGATCGCGCACAATCGACGAGTAAAAATCTTATCTACCCCGTTTTGTGCTTGTATGACAAAATGAGATGTAACTCGCAAACACTGGGAGCGATTCAAAAATAGAAGAAAATGTACGTACCGCGTATTTAGCAAGTATTATTGCACAGGCCAGAATCGTATATGTATAATTTATGTATTTATGTGCTACAAGTTAACTGCGTTTAAATGATGAGAAAAAAAAAATAAAAGAAGTGAATATAAACGGCAAACCGAGTTGTTATCTTTGATAACGCGACAAGATAATAAACGCACCGGTGTGCGCAAAACTCTTATACCATTTAGATGCATCTCACGTATTCGTCAAATTTCAATCAATTCTAACGCGGCGAATCACACGACTTTTCGATCAAAACGGTCGCATTCGTCGATGCAATTTTCAAATTCCAACGGGTATTTCGAGGAGATATTACGTTCCGCTGAGATAGAGCTGCTCGAGTTTTCATTAGCATAAAACACTTGGCCTTTGCGGTATCCTGCTATCTACTAATCGTAGAATCGTATAATCGACGGTTGACCTAGATATTCCCTTCATCTATTTTCGTTAGCATCCAGTAAATTTTCTGTCTACTTTAGACATAAAAAAAAATAGCCAGAATTACACCGGGATGACTGATTTATTATACTTCGATAAGTAGTATTAGCCTTTTCGACATCTCAGATATTCCGAATTAAAGAAATTAAACTTTCCGCGGCTATCCACTGTAGACAGTGGTCACGATACGTCTGCAAGTAACACGAAATTACTTTCAATGACCAAAAATTCAGGTCACGGAAACGAGTGTTGTGCTTCATATATAACGAGTGAGTGACGTACGATAAGTCCATTCGTCACTCCGAAAAAATTAATAGACACACGGAAGAAGAGAGATGTAAAAAAAAAAAGAAGAGAAAAAATTAAACCTATTCAATTTTCATTATTAAATGCACGAGGAACGTAGATAACAACATCCTAATCCGCGAGATCAATAACGTGCCACTTTTAGCGCGGACTATACTTTCGAAAGAATATTATCGCGGATAATATTCTAACGTCAGACCTCGAATGACGGATTCAAGGTAACCCGGATATAAAACATTTCGTGCCTAACATGAGTTCCGCTATGTAATTACGTCAATATACAAAAATTACAAGTCTCGGAGCAGAGACTTCTCGCCGAGGAAATAAATAACATACGATCAAGAAATTTCTCTGCCGTCCGAAATTCCATTATGTTAATTTGCAGATAATGCTGACACGCCAGATACTATTAAAAAAAAATTCATACGGCATTCGGTGACGTAAATTAAATAGCGGATGTTCGATCGGTCTTTAAGAAAATAGGTATGATTTAACGAGGAAGGAATTAGGGAAATTCCTGATTAAAAAAATCGTTCATAATCGATTAAAACGAAGTAATTATCTTTTAAAGATACCATTTTGCCGTCGCGAAAGCTTTCCTTGTTTCCGCTTGTAAAATAAAAATAAAAAAATAAAATAAAAAAATGAGAAAACCTCATTGTAAAATTAAGTTTGATAGTTTCACGTGTAGGCGGTTCGTTTTCTTTGGAATGATATCCACATGACGTAGAGAGATTTACTCTGGTTGTTCTCAACGTATCATTCTAATGCGACTCATGTGCGCGGTCATAAAATATAATTGTAACCAAGGTTTCAACCAATGTATTGTGCATCTTTCTGCGCGTACATTTCCGGTTACACAAGGAACATCCGGATAATCATCGCGTGTATGTGCCTTCCGTGCTTCAAAGCCTATAATCGTATCTCCCTTATGTTTAGTTACCAAATCGCTGCGGTTTGTTAAAAATCAACGATCGTTTTGGGGGTATTTGCCTGGATATTTTCGCGGCTGTTCATTATCATTTATCTCTACGTCCGTAAGTCTAACGAGCTGGCGACGTTAATCACACATCTCTATTATAAGCTTCACTTACTTGGGATTAGTAGAAGGCAGCTGCTGCCAATGCCCGCCGATCGATGATCAGCATCCACTAGAAAGACCTTGAATTTCAGTGACACCTCCAACGCGAAGCCCGAGGCTGAGTCAAGTCATGATCGGATATACGCGGAAAACCACTCGGCTGATTCAGTCGCACCGTAGTGTAGCATTGATTCCTCACACATGCACAAATATGTTACACGTAGAGAGAAAGAGTGTAGAAGAGAGGGGTTACCACGCGTGACACACGCACGTGTATGCACTCTCCACTTACGTTCATTCATAAAAATCTCAACCTTTGCGGAAGCTGACTTGCCTGGTGCGAATTACGAAATTTGTGACTCGTACCGGCGCTGAATCACCTCATTCATTCGATCGGAAGGAAGTACGACAGCCACAAAATTAAACATTAATATCGCGGTGGAGTAACACTCAGTCTTACAAAAATAATTTCTTATCAGCGAAAGATACGGTTCTGGAAATTCCATTCGAGTTACGCACACGATCGTTGTTCTCTGCCATTGAAAAACTCGATAAAGTCCGATAAACTCGTTGAAGAAGGGAAAACGTTAGGTATAAAAAAAAGAAAAAAAAAAAAAAATCATAGTCCGCGACCTAGCCGATTATTTATACCGTGACGAAATATTTATCACGGATATTAACTTTAAACTATACGTTGGCGTGAGTTTAATATTTGTCCTAAAGAGTATGAATCAGCGATCCAAGGCTGCGCTCAGAAACTTTGCACCGCTGTCGAGGGATGCATCGGATTACTCCAAAAGCATCCAAATGAATGTACCCATTATGCGTTCCTCTCTTTCTTCCACTTTCTGCAACGCGTGATTCACGCCGTAACTTTGCAATTACGCCGCAGTTCACCTCTTTTTGTTTTTCTTTTTTAAACGATCTAATTTACAGAATACCAAAGTGCAGTCGTGCGATTGTTAAATCTTCCAGCGTGCTTGTCACACGAGAAAGAATACCGTAGCTTTACGCTGATTATGAAAGATTGCATTGTCTTTTCTTAGATTCCTCACATGCGATTTCTAAAATTAATAAATATTTATTTTTAACGACACGCGACATGAATAATATGTAAGAGGAAAAAAAAAAGGCTCGACGTATAAATCGCCTGTCTTTCTTCGCGCGGTTACAGCGAATCGATCGTCGGAATATTAATGTGAACATAAATTGTGCGTGCAAGCGTCGTTAAATAACAGTAAACGTCCGTTGACGATTAGGTCAGTCTCCTCGGCTCTCCCGGCTGCTAGCCTAATCTGCTTAAATCTACCAACATGAATACTTTGATAATTCTCGCGTGACTTACTCGCCGGACCTACTTCTTTACGTCGCAATAATAAGTTGCAACGATTGCCGAATGCTATTTTCAAGTCTACTACGCCTCTGATTCATAAACAGCGCTAAAGCTCCGTAATATCTCGTCTTATTTTATTTAAACCTAATTAATACCCGTATTGCTGGCTATACTTTTCTTACGTACGGTTACGCGTATCGAGCTTGTAATTCGCTGGTGAATTAATAAATCTGCGATTAGAGCTACGCGTACGTTCTTGCCGGCGAGCTCGAAGGGCTTTTGTTCGGAAACTAAATCGATACAAAGGCTGCCCCGAAAGAATGCACGCGATAGCAAATTGATCGGCTAATTCTCCGCGCAGCGACGGGGAAGTTATCCCTGATACGTTTCGAAACGATCGTCCGTCAAGATCGCCGTTTTACGTGAATCTAGAACAGGCGAGAGAAGCAGACAGTACTTTCCGTGTCCGATATAAGGGATGACTCATTCTTAAGGAGGTAATCTGTACTTCGAACGTAACGTCATCCGAATTGGCTCTAATGACGATCTTTGCGCGGGTCGTATCGTTCTTGCGACACGCAGCCTCGCGAGAAAAGAGCACGTCCCGCGCTGCGCCGAATCAGTAATATTTTAAATACGGAGTTAGAAATATGTCACGTACAATTGGCGCTCGCACGTTGCAAGCGGGCGAAACGATAAGTTAACGCGTGCACTCGCAAAAAGCCGAAGGCTTGAAATCGAAAGCACGGCGCGACGCTCGGAAGATATCCCCGGTTCTCATCCGCGTAATTGCACAATTTTTAGCCGTGCAAACACGCGGACGATCGCAAGGAGAAGCGACAGACTCGGCGCGAGGGCGTCGGCAAATTTACACGCGGATAAGAAAAGGTATATCCCTATCTTTAGCTATTCACCTTCGTAAAGCAGAGCTCGTAAAACGTCAACGTTACACACGTTATGACACCGAAAGTTAGAGGCCGAAAATTTTCTCTTTGCCGCCAATGGCGTCAATTACTATCTGGGATTTCGCAATGCAATACCTTTATCTCGTGTCAACAAGAAAATATCGATACACGCGGATCGCTGGAATACTTGGAAAAGTTCAACGATGCCTGCGTTGATACTTTCGCGCCGATGAAACGATAATAAAATTGAAAGAGAGAAAGATGCTTTACAAGTTTGTTTTTTTTTTCTAATGTTGCAGAATTATCTGGCGCAATATGGATATTTGCCGCCGATAAATCCGGAAAATGGTGCTTTTTTAAGCGAGAACAAGCTGACGGCAGCGATAGAAGAATTCCAGGCGTTCGCCGGTCTTAATATAACAGGTAAGTATTTTTTTTTTCTTTTTTTCTACGGGCTTGAATTTATTCTTAAATATCGGTATTATATACGTATACCGTATATGTACTATAATTACGTGCTTATAGAAGATACTTGAGTTTTTATCTATTATCAAATCTTGGTAGACGGAACGATATTGATGATTCAAGCGGAAAAGTACAGAAAATTATTAAAAAAATTTACTAAGCTCGCTGATGAATTTTCTGCCCTGAACGCGGCCAAATCACCTGGAGAGACGACAACAGCCATTTCTTGTCTCTCGCTTTTTGTCCCCTAGTCAATTTAGATTGTTAACGATAATGAACAGCGATGATTCAGGATTCGATGAAACGCGACCGAATTCAGCTTAACGTTTCAGCCAGTGAATCACCACTGTAGAAGCCTCAGTTTCCACAAGTAATCGTTTTGGGAAATATTTCTCACGTGAGAAAATTTCGTTATAAGAAATACGCAGTCCTAAAGCCCTACAAAAAAAAACTTTGCATCGCAACGGTCGCAAAAATTGTCGGAAGTGATAATGAAAAGGATCAAGTTTGCCAATCAATATATAGAGATGCTAAACGAGTCCATGACAGGGCGAAACACAAGCAATAGAGTCCAATAAAAACCGAAGGTGAGCGGAAGTGATCTAACTGTGAAATTGTAGGCCATCGGTAGCGGCATTATTCGAGATGAAGCCTGTTTACCGGCAATAATCTACGTAACGTCGTTGAAACATTTATAACTGCTAATAAATATACAACTCTTCAATAAAAAAAAAAAACAATTCTTGTTATTCAAAAAAAAAAAAAATTTAAAGCTACAAAAATTGCAATCTCGGCCGCATATCAGGCGACCTTTGCGCCGGCAGCGATGGATCTGTAAATGTCGAGTCGCGTGACCACGCTGCGAAACCAAGTAGTGGCATATGCACGAGTACTCCCGCGAACTATGCATATTGCGCATACATGCATGCGAGATTAATACGTGCACAGGGTGCGAGAAAACGGGGCGCGTACAAAAGCGTTGATGTTGCCGACTGGCAGCCTAGATTCTATATCCTAACAATTAATGTGAGCGAGAACCCGGGCGCTTCGTTATATCCTCATCACGCGATTCACGCACAGACGAGGAACGATAAGTCGAGGCGATTGCGAGGATATCTATTTTAGAAGAAACCGGAAGCAGCAACGTGTCGCTTTCTCGTGAATAAAGAACGATATGCAATATTTCTCGCGCTTATCCGAACGCGTTTCTTTATTTCAGGCGAACTGAATGACGAGACCATTAAGCTTATGGCCACGCCAAGATGCGGCGTTAAAGACAAAGTGGGACCAGCCGCCGATGGACGATCGAAGAGATACGCTCTTCAAGGTGAGTGAAACTGTACCGAAGTCGATCGTGAGATCAATGGATTTCGTTACTTTATATAACTTAATCGGTAATTGACAAATTTAAGAAAGTCGAGTGCAATCAAGAGTGTAGACGTAATCGCAGGGCGTGACATAACTTTACGTTTGATCGATCGCGATTATCTAATCGATCGGACGGTGTTTATCGAAACTTGCGGGAAGTCTGCGTAAAATGGACAATCGGGATAAAAATAAAAAAATATATAAAAAATATGTAAAAAAAAAAGAGAGAAAAGACAGAGAGAAACTGTCGACATTAGTAATAATTATTACGAAACAACGAAAGTTCGTATAGAGTCACGTAAATTATTTAATGCAAATCGCAAGGTCTCTTTAAATTCAATGAATCACTTGTACCGACTTTCCGCTGTCTCGCTACCACTATGCGATACTAGTTGATATAGAGTCAGTCACCCTAAACGGGTCACGTGGATCTATATCACGATAGCATATCTGTCGGATGTGCCAAATGCATTCTAAATGAGCTACATGAATTCGTTCGAATCAACTGTTGCATTCCGCATCCAATTTGCAATTTAAGCAACGGCGGGGTTAACGGAATCGACTACATACTTTTCTGATAGAAAGGTCGGAAGTCCTCGACTTTAAAAAAAAAAAAAAAAAAAAAAGAAACTTTTTGCCATTGAAATACATAACGTGCGACAAGTATACCTTCCTCGGGTATTCGCGATCGACGAGAAAAACGTTCACATTTATATACGAGGGAGTGTCTCGTTAAAAAACGCTCGATACCGGACTCGTTGGCGTCTCGATCTTCCTGGTGGTCACGTCGTATTGAAAATAAAAAAAAAAATAAAAAAAGAAAGAAACCCCAAGAAGAGTCCCGGCAGTAACATTCTTACGGTTGAATTTCGACGGAATAATAAAGCGACGGGTTTCGCGCGGAGCTCGCCGCGTGACTTTGAACCCGAGCACGTGCGCTTCGTGTTTCAGTGAACTCCCCCGGCGCTAAGTTCGGCCATGCGTGTATCCTACGGAATGTCAGCCGCACAAAATTCAAAACGCCCGACAATAATGTCCAATAACTGGCGCGTTATACCCGCTTCACCGTTGACTCGATCGGACTCGTCGCGCAGTAACGAGCCGTTGCGTAAGAGCGCGAGATGCGCGAAACTGTTGCATAAATCGAAGCTGTGCGGCGCCGTAATGAGCACGTAACACGCGAGCCACAATCTTCATTCTTACGAGTAATAAACAATTTACGCGCGGCGATACGATGACGCAACACGGCCTTACGATTCCCGGCACCGGAACAATATATCGGAATATGACCCGCAGCGGATTCCTGATAGCATATGCGGCGTGGATTTCCGTCATTCTCGCGAACGAACGTACGCGCATACGTTAACAGCCGCGGGAAAAAAAAACGAATGGTTTACGTGCGACGCGTGGATGCGTGAATGCGTGAGTACGTTCGAGCACGCGTGCGAACGAGACTGCATCGCAGCAATTTTTAAACAAAGCAAATTCTGTTCTCCTCGCGCTGCCTCTCCGCGCAGTTTACGCACGTAAGACGTATTAAAAAAATAAATTAACAAAAAAAAAGAATAAAAAAACAAACGTTCTATTGTAGGATCCAGATGGCGTACGAAGAGTCTGACGTACAAAATTAGCAAATACCCAACTGGTCTGAATAAACAGGAAGTGGATAAAGAAATCGCGAACGCGTTCGGCGTTTGGTCGAGCGAGACTGATCTGACGTTCACCCGCAAAACAGCGCATGAAAATGTAAGCCTCGTACAATTGAGCCATATGTATTCTCGATCGGCGCGGGTGATGGTACTTTCTGACCAAAGCTACCGAATTCGTTTGCAGGTTCACATCGAAATTCGATTCGAGGTGGGCGAGCACGGTGACGGTGATCCCTTCGATGGACCCGGCGGCACCCTGGCGCACGCGTATTTCCCGGTGTACGGCGGCGATGCCCACTTCGACGACTCCGAACGGTGGACCATCAAAACCTACCGCGGTACCAATCTCTTCCAGGTCGCGGCCCACGAATTCGGACACTCGCTCGGCCTAAGTCACAGCGACGTAAAGAGCGCCTTGATGGCGCCCTTCTATCGCGGCTACGACCCGCATTTTATTCTGGATCAAGACGACGTCAGCGCGATTCAGGTACGCCTCCGTTAGAAGCTAAGATCTTCTTCTTATCGCGAGATGCCACCCGCGGGCATGGAAGTAGCGCGACTCGAATAGCGAATACGAAATCATTTCAGGCTCTTTACGGAACGAAGACCAATTCGCGGGGATCGCGACCTTTGCCTCCCGCTGAAGAAGATCCTGCATTGTGTAAAGATCCGAAGGTCGACGCGATGTTTAACACGAAAGACGGCGAGATAATTGCGTTCAAGGGTACGTATCGAGTCTTTTAATATTTTATTAGCGTTTATGGATGCTACCAAAGATGCGAGAAGAGATACGTGAGTGGCTCGGTGCATACCACTGTGGAAATAATTTCCAGGAAAACATTATTGGAAATTAACGGACAATGGCGTGGCTAGCGGCTATCCTAGACGTATTACTAGCACGTGGAAGGAGCTACCATCAAATATAGACGCTGCATTTACATACAGGAATGGCAAGACTTATTTCTTCAAGGTAATCGCGTTCGCCTGATCGAAGGCGAGGTCCAAAATTAATTTTGTTTTTTTTTTTTCTTTTTTTTCCTCTCTTTTTCGCCATATTTAATAAAACGGTGTAATTCGATATGCAGATTACGCTGTAATTGACACTGCAATTATTTTGCTTCAGGGCACGCAATACTGGAGGTACATCAATACCACCCTAGACGGTGATTATCCGAAGGAAATTAGCGACGGCTTTACCGGTATTCCTGATAACATCGACGCGGCTACCGTGTGGACAGGAAATGGAAAAATCTACTTCTACAAGGGCACGAAGTTCTGGCGCTTCGACCCGGCGTCGAAGCCACCGGTGAGGACTAACTATCCCAAGCTCATACAAAATTGGGAAGGCATACCGAATCACATCAACGCGGCTGTGACGTATAAAGGCTACACATACTTCTTCCAAGATAACGCTTACTATCGATTCAACGATCGGATGTTCAAGGCAAGCATACTGGATTTTTGAGTAACATTTTTTTCCCGTGCGCCTTTTCTCGTTACACCCCGTTTCTTTACAATTATCTTTTAAATTTAGGTGGACGACGCTAATCCCGCTTTCCCAAGATCGACGGCGTACTGGTGGTTCGGATGCAAGTCGGCTAGCAGAGGGACACTAGGTAATGATCACTGGCCATTTGCATTTGCCAGTAATCTGGACGTGGCTGATACTGATACATACGACGATTTCGGTAATCTAGACAACGTTGGTGACATCATTCTAGACGCAGGTACAAAATCTTTATCGAATCCTGCCTAGCCTCGGGAAAAAAAAAAAGCTCAAAGGTAACCACTGTCCGCGACAGTTCAGCCTACGCTTATCACAAAATCGAAGCGGATACGACGAATCTCTCGAGTGAAACAGACGTATATCTCGGATTCTAAATAAATTAAATTCCAAATTAATGCCTTCGGTTACCGGGTGCATTTTGTCACTGACGCGTGGGCAATTTTATCGAGTGCAATTATCGTTACTGCACCCGTTAATTGCCATACTTATTAGTGTAACGTCGCATATAATACGGGAACGTTCCGAGAACAATCTGGCGATGAATAAAGTTCCGCGAATCCGCATGAATTGCGCTTCCTTTAAATTAATGCCCCGCGGAATCGCGACAGTGGATACCTAGTAGTCTGCTTGATTCGTTCTAATTCGCTGAAAATAATCAATGTGGAAACAAATAATCCCCTTGGAGGCAGGCAGGAAGCGCGGTATTAAAAAAACTTTGGTGTCTCGTATACCTGGCTACTACGATACTAGGGCTACATGCGAAAAGACATGTGCATGCAGTACTTGAAGGGACCAAAAGCCAAATTTTTTTTCAAAAACCTAACGTAAAATTCAGATCTAGCGTGCGTGTTAAAGTAAACTGCTTTGTGCTCGTATCAAAATATCGTTACGTTATAAAATTGTCCCGAGATTATTACGAGCATGACGATTCAAAAGTGTCTCTTTTGTCTCCTATGCGTTTTATCGAGTCACAGATCAGTAAAATCGGATGTGACGCAACATATATGTTTGCTGTACAACGAAACATATTTTTTTTTAAACGTAACATAATTCTAGTTCTATATATTGAATGTTACATGGAAGTTACGAAATTGGGTGACCGAAATAAGCGGGAAAAAAAAGAATAAAATAAAATAAAGTAATGCTTGCACAAGTCTACGCGCGTGATACATCAATGACAATCTTTCTACGCCTATTCTATTATTCACACATCACTAACCAAGCGTACTCGAGTTGCAAAAAGTTGGAAAGTAATCAATTAATTACTATAATTAATATTTTGCATCGTACAAGATTGAATTAACATACAGTGCGTACAGAACATTAATTTATTAACATCGACATTCGTCGTTAACGTTGTTCATAATATTAATCATACAATCGCTAATCGTTTTGTCGCGAGATTATATCACGTCATGGATCCGCGAATAGATTTTTACGTTTTGAATTCATTAAAATTGTTTCTCGCGATTTATAATTTTTTTTTTTTCAATTTTTTATTGATTCACGAATAAGTTAGTAGACAGTTTCACTATAGTGCACTGAAAAACACATATAGCGTTCGCTGGGACGACGGCGGCTAGCGTACGTGATCTTGGCGTGACGTGGTGTGCGTCGAATCTCACACAAAGCGCGCGCGTAGATATGTCGCGTAACATAGGCCACCGAGGACTGAGAGGGAACGCGGCTTACTACACCTCCCCACTCTCGGCGGCCGAGAGAAAGAGAGAGAGAGAGGGAAGTCACATACGCCAGCCGCCGTCGCCGCCGATAAACGCCATACCTGCTTTTCAGCGTACCGCTGATAATTATATGTCGCACGCTAAAAAGCCCAGAGTATTGATTAGCCAGGCGACGGATGAGAACAAAGAGTTTAATTTCTTAAAACACCGATGTCGAAAAAAAAAAAAAAAAATTAATAACGATGGCGCGAAAGGTCGCCGTATATCACCGTCGCCGCATCCAGTTTAACAGGACACGAGTAAATATATATCCTACAAATAAGAGTTTGCTTTTTACACTCTCTCTTTTTTATTTTTTTTTTCTTTTTTTTTCTTCCCGTATCGCTTACACGGCTTTCGACTCCCATTCGTCGGCACGTGGTTATGGCTTCGCGTACATTTTATGCCTTCTTTTGATCCTACACGCGTCACCCTCTACTCTTGCCTCTTCCAGAGTGCGAGATCTTTATTACTACTATTACTATGCACATAAAGTAATACCTGCACGTGTGCAACGCATGAATCTCATCCCGCATATCTCGTACCATCAATCATAACTTTAATGACACACGTAGATAATAGCGAATAATACCAAAAATTACACGTTTCATCAATCGATCACGCACCTTGTTTTAAAATCGTCATGCACGAATGAAGGCACACGCGTGCACTTGCACACAATCGGTGTGAAACGGGAAGGTGCATGAATCGCTGCCGGTTGGCAGTTGCGTTGTTTGGAACTTAATCTAGCATAAAAAAAAAAAAAAAAAATTGGAACAACTCGTATCTTTAACCTGCTCTATCTCTAACAACACGTCGACTCTTACGAGAGATCCTCTTTCCTATCGTCTTCGACTTTTGGATCACCCTGGTTTTACCCACCACTTCGTACGAAAAAGTAATTTAATCCGAAGAGATAGTCTCTTACGCGGCACGCCTCGCGTTGCACAAGCAATTAATCTTGTATGCGTGTCCCCGATTAATAATTTGACTACGTAATGTGTGGTTTGCAATTGTGATACGCACCAGGCCTTAATTCGCACAACTCTTTCCCTCTTACCCTTCGAGTCACTGATGGGATTTTGTGAGGAAGTGCACTATTAACTCTTGGAAACCTTAATTAAACAAAAATTTCCACCTTTCTCTGTATTCTCTCTCGCCGCTCTGCTTTATGAAATAAGCGTCTCTTATCTGAATTACTCGTAACGTTCAATAGATAATTAAATTAAATTAAATTAAAATAGTTCATCAGCGGATTAATTTTTTTTTTTAATTATGATAAAAGCTACAGGAGACTTGTTTGATTCGTAAGATCTTGATATTCCTGCCTCTCTATTTTTTATTTATCATGTTTTCGACTCCAAGTCGATAGTAGAAATTTAAAAATTTTGCAAAATTAATTGACAGTGAAATATGTGTATAAAGTTCAAAAGAAATTAATGTATAATTTTCTCGTCTTACTGCTGATGCATAAATTTTTTTTTTTAATATGAATTCGTAATCGCTGTCGAACGAGAACGGTCACGAGGTAGAAGACAGAGAGTGAAGATTTAATTTAATCAAGATTCGCAAACTACTTTTTACTATTTACATCATCGCTAGCATGGGGATCCTTAACTTTAACCTAATTACTTAATACTACAATTAAACATGATATTGGCATTCTCGTGTATTTGGTGCTCGCCAAATGTCAAGATGGCTTATCCTTGCAATCATCCGAAATTGATTTCAAATCAAACGTGTAATTTTCGCTCGAAATGAGATTACATCCAATAAATTAATTAACTTGCCATTCAACAATAATTAGTGCGCTCAGACGTGTTGCGTCTCGGTAGAAATAAAATAAGGATTACGCATTTGCGAGCAGCACCAAGTACCGAGGTGTGCAGTACAGTGACGATATCTGGTTTAAAAAATATATAAAAAATATACAAAAAAGGTGAGACTCACCTCGACTTGTGCGAGTGCGAGTCGATGGTCCACCACCCGCATTAACCGGGAGCAATCACCTTTTCCAGACGACAACAATGTACATCCCGAATTCGGGAAAAAGTGAGCGGCGCGGATCCCACGACGCGGTACACGTGCCAAATGTCTCGGTTATTTTACGCGCGGAAAAAAAAAAAAAAAAAAAAACAAAACCAAATAAAGTTCCAAACAGCGGCGACCGTCAACCGACGACGTGAGCGAGAACGAGAGCAATGGCCGGACATGTCCAACGCCGAATAGTTTCCTGTTCGACCTGCACCGTTTCCCGCTTTCGTACGTGCGCATGTGCCCGCAGCGTGCCAATCGTTACGTACAGTTGCGCTACGTCACTTTGCCCGCCACTACGACTCGAATTTAAATTCGACAGGAGGAACCGACGAGCTAGTCACCTCGTCGAATCAGGATCAAGGAAATTCCGCGAGCTCGTCACAATTATCGGGAAGAACGTCGCAAATTCTACTCAGCATCGCGACGGGGATCATCGCGAGGTTCGTCGTGGCTACGTAAGGTACAACCGAGACGACTTCAAGGGTCAGACCGATCTCGAGTAGGTATGCGTGTGCGAAATGCGTCCGATGCTTGAACAACTTTCGTCCCGAGTTCTTTTTTTCTTTTTTTAATTTCCCTTTTCAAGAACAATCCTGTCGATCGAATCCGCTGTCGACATAGCGGGTTCGACAACCTGCGCTCTCGACAATTAAATTAGCTATGTAATTGCCGAAGAACAGTTTTTCCGCGATGAAATTAACATTGTCACGTAAACCCGCGTGCTTGCGCGAGACCGAGGCGCATATTTGATCTTGCACAGATTTCTTTGTAAATGCAAAAAAAAAATAATAAAAAATTTAAAAAAAAGGGAAATACACGTACACATACGCACACGCATAATACTGTTATATCATTAAATGATGTTTCACGCGCAGTTAATGTAACGTAGAATATTTTACACTGCCTATTTATTCGCGTGTCCATCATTTGCGAAAAGACTTTGAGCGTCAAAGGGAAGATATCGATTCCTCAAGATTCGACATTTAATTAAATCGCGAAGTGCATGAAGGAGATAACAGGACATTGTGACATGACAAGTAATAACTAATGAAGCAATATCAGATCCTTTACCGACAATACTGTAAAAACTACGTCTCCGTTGATGAATAAAAGTATTATATAAATGTTATATAGATCCTCCTATTTATGTAACGTAAATACTAAAATATTCCATCTGTATAACACTAAGCAATTACAAGTCTATTATTTTTATTCAATGTCTAATCTCATTTGCATCCGCAAACCACTTACATGTATATAAATACTTAGTACTAGTGTCATCGTTGTTGCATTGCGATTGTGCTAAAGTGACTGTTATCCAATGTGCAAGTGCCTTAGAAAATATTTTTGTAATTTATACAACTTTCTAAAAAAGAGAACTGTAAGTGTCGAGGAGTCTATTCGAGTGCAACTTCTTCTGTACGTCATTTTAAAACCACATGTCTAATTTCGCTTCCACAATACGACCGTTAAGTGCGCTCGACGAGAGAAGCCTTGTTTTATATAATAATATAAGCATTTTCTTCGCGATTTCTCCTAATGGTAGCTTGTTTATCTTGTAGTTTTGTATACGCAATTGTCTAGAGTATTATAAATAATTATATGCAAATTGTCAGACTGATTTCTGACATTAATGGTGCTGTATGTGTGAGAATTTGTACATCTATACAGTTCTTGTGAACAAAGTGCCTTTTCTAGATTAAAAGATCTAAATAAAAGTGCACCTTACGATACGCGTTTAGTAAAAGTACGTAATCATCTTTTCCGTAAAACGGAAAGATACGCGCAAGGGAAGATCGTATACATATGTCAAAATTGTCTTCGTTTTATTCAGTATTGAAAAATGTTAAAACAGCTCTGATAACTGTATCTTATATTTTCTTACATATATTCAAAAAGATATCTTAATGTCTAATACTATGAATATTTGACCAGTACTTAATTGTTAAAAAAAATATATACTTTAGCCTTTAAGTATTATCAGAGTACAACAAGAAAGGCTTTGCATTTCTCATCACTATTTGTTAAACCGAAAAAATTTCTGTACAACGCGGAAAGTAGATTTTTTTTTTATTATTATATAACTTCGTTTTAAATTGATTAAACAATTGTTTGAAGCAGCTTAAATATTATTATTTAATGTACATAAAATTAATTGAGCAACGCCTTTCTTTGTGTTACTACTGACATTAGGATATTAATAATTCATGAAACTTGCCACGCTAATGTTTCGTGCCTTGAACAAAATCTCTATTGTATCATATTTTTCATCGTCATACAGATAATATTAATAAATAAACATATGTTTATTTTAATCATTTTTTAATGCATATTATTAGATATATGCTCATTTCATTTGCATGTTACACCCACAATATTTTTGCCGTGCCATCTGGCAAGATTTCACGCGATTTGTTTACCATTTATATAAAATTATGACAACTTTACTGTTCCTTTTTAATGTTTACGAGATCTTTCTTTAATACTGGTTTATATGTTAAAAGTTTACTATAACTTGTCAAAAGTTGTTTCCAAAAATATGAAATATCTAACATACCTAAATTATTCCATATAAAGTCTCTTCCACGATGAGCAATCCTTTTTGACAGATCATCGTTATTCCTCGCAAATCCAATCAGATCTCTGAAAAAATACAAATAATATAGATTAATTGATAGTTTGATAAAGACAAACAGCAACGATAATACAGTAAGATTAAAAGACAAATAATTTTACTCGAGCTCTTTTAGATCTGCATTTTTAGGAACAGGTATGTAATGAATCCATGGTTTCATGGCATAATAATAAAATTCCATCCACTCGTCACCAACGTGGAAAACCAATGATCGGCATAAAAATAAATGCTTATGTCGAAATGAAGCTGCGACACCTCGGTAATTGAATAGATATTTATATGTACAATGAGATTCTAAAGATACTTCTGATGCTGGTGCTGCATGCAAAGTATCCTAAAATAAAGTTTAAATTTTTTTTATATACGTTCGTAAAATATTATCTGCTAATTTCATAATCAAAGTACAACAATATACCTCATTAGACTTCCAGGCTTGATTTTTTGTATACTGAGCATCTACCAAGTGGGGTTTATTACGACTTAATAAAATCAAGCTATCGCGTTCCGAACTTGTTCTAGATCCACGAAAAAATCCTTTACTTTCCTTCTGTTCCCATAGAACTTTTAGACTAGCCTTATTCAAAGACTTACGATGCTGATCCCACCTACCAAGACCACGAGGATATAACGATATAGCTGGACCACCTTCCCAAAATGCCCATGCTGGATACATAATATCATAATATTGTGGTGTCTATAAATACATTTTGCAAAGCTGCATAGCTTATCAAATTTGTCAAGCAATATATAATTACACCCAAAAATATTACATTGTATATCCTATTCTAACAAAATTTGTAGAATAGGCAACAGACCTATTTCTCACCTTGCTAAATGAAAAAACTGGCATGGCATTACCAAAGTATTCACTGGATTGAGGATAGTCTCTGGTATTTATAATTAAATCCATGTCAGACAAATTACCAATTATTTTTAATAAGAAATGTTCAATTCCAGCACATCTGGTTGGAAACATACAGTCTTTCTCTCTGTATAGTTTACCTTTAATTACTTGGTAAAATGTACCCCTGTGATATCAATCGAATTCAGAAGATTAATCAGAGATCAAAGGTCAAGTATACTAATATTAAATCATCAAATACTTGTGCAATGCCAAAGATACCTAGTTCTAGTTGCTTCCATCAATTCCTCACTTATGCCTTTTTCTTTAAAAGGTTTTAAATCTCTCGCGATGACATCTTTAAAGCACTCGTTCTTTTGCCTTGTATTATTGCATTCCTTGTAAGCTTGCTCTGCATTCTCAATTGCCACTAGATATTTCTTATACCTTTCGTTTGTTTCTAAGGATAGAAAATATTATGTAACGTCGTTCGGAAATCTTATCGCGTTGATCAGCACACACCGATCAATTATATATCATCACGGGATTTAATAATTTACATAACCATGACAGGTAATTTTAATTAGAGATCGCAAACCTTTTCTATATAACGACGATCGTTGGTGGTCAACATCTACATTTTTACTTCCTTCACATAACTTTGCGTCGTCGTTGCTCGCCGAGCAAAATTGTTCCTCGCATAGGCCATCGGTGAAAATGGTTAAAAGTACGATATAAATTATCGGCCACATGTCTCATTAACGAAATTCAATCGGCCAAATTGCGCGTGCAATTAATAAACATTCGCGCAAGGTGGTTTTGCATGCCGACGACATCCGTGCGCGAAGCGAGCAACTACGAAGCGCGCTGATTAGATAATACAGAGATGTAAGTTGTTGATGGAGCAAAAAGTTTCTACAGGTGTCAGCACACGTGGCTTCTTTTATGGAGTAAATCCCGTAACAGATACACGCGCCGTTATCGCGTCAAATATGAAGGAAATACATAAAATATATCCATTGCACACGGAATATCGTTGCACAAAGTTGTTAACTCGATTATGAATATTATATTAATGAATGTTACTTATTAATTATATTTACGAATTATATTATATAAATAATAACTTCCGAAGTTTCGATATCAAATTTATATATACATATATGATATCTATAATATACGTATGCAATTTTTTGTGTATTATGACCGCGACATATCAGTATTATATCAGCCAGACATTTTTATCTGACTTCTTTTTCTCTCTCTCTCTATCGCACTTTGATAATTAAGCCGAACTTCAAGTAATGAAGTTTTTGTACGAAGTTAACAATTTTATTATATGTAGTCAAGATATATGTATACGCGGTACGGCCCAACTCTCG
Source organism: Cardiocondyla obscurior (assembly GCF_019399895.1). Lineage (NCBI taxonomy): Eukaryota > Metazoa > Arthropoda > Insecta > Hymenoptera > Formicidae > Cardiocondyla > Cardiocondyla obscurior. Next base: position 3,157,488 of record NC_091881.1, read on the forward strand.
TCGAGTTTCTCACTTCTTAAAGCAACGCCAGGGGATTGTTTATAGTTGGATTTCCAACGTGTGCATTTCTAACCGGGAGACAATCGAACGGCGCTGAGAACGGAAACTTCTTAAGAATGACAGGATCCTTCCTTCACACTTTCCTGATTCCGCAGCCGCGCTACCGCTCGCGGCACGATTGTCCCTCCCGTTACAAACAAAAGGCGTAAAGTGATGGAAACGAAAAAGATTTTCAAATAAAAATTAAATGTCAAATTGTTGTTAAACTTGACTCTTGACCTATCCTTTCCTGCCACTTGATATTCGACAGCTTCGCTCTTTAATTGCAAAAAAAAAAAAAAAAAAAGAAAAAACACCGTCAACGCGTCAAGTGCAAAAGTAAACAAGGCGTAAAGTTTCACGCGTTTTACGCATTTCATGCACCGCCTCTCAGTCAGATGCGTTCAATTTCCAGGGTTTAAACTACAAGGGCAGATCGCGACGAAGCCCCTTGGTCACCTCCCTTCTCTCTGTCCCGCGTTACGCACCGTCGTACATTGACCATTCGAAGGAATTAAAAAAAAAGTAATAATAAATCAATTATAAGTAATACGATTAATCTCGCTTCTCTGGTCAAAAGAGGCAGATTAAAAAGTACGAAGAGTTCCAGGAAGAATAAATTAATATCCGTAGAAAATTTAATTTACGGCGCAAATTACTCGAATGCGTTACCGTACCGTGATCGTCGTCGCAGCCGCGGCGACAATGTACAGGTAACGATTACGGTAAGCTAAGAGCGGCTTTTGCCGGGGCAGAAGTGGCGGGAAACAATGGCCCCGAAAGGATCGTCCTACTTGCGCGATCCTAAGATATTCACGCGGTCCGCGTATGCCGCGTACAATTATCGCTTTGTCCCGACGACGCCGCGCGGGGTGTGTGCGTACTCTCTTTCTCTCACGGGGTTTCTCCTGCTATTCCGCAATTTTTCTCTCGTTATCGCACGGCACGGTTGGGAAACGTCTGCCTTGCTTTTCCGCGAAAAGCGATCAATTACGACCGCGCGGTCGTACTCGCGTGAGAATGCCGCGAGAATAGCGTGGCTCCTCTCGATCTAGAAACCGTTCCTAGTCGTCCGTACAATGCTCTTTTTTTTTTCTTTTTCTTTCTCGCGAATTACATTACAAACACATTCATCCATCACCCTCTTTCTCTCCCCAGAGCGCAGGAAGAATAAACCGTCTCGGAATAATTATCGATGATAAAATCCAATTTAAAAGGCCGCCGTGATTATACGTTAAAGAAAATAGGTAAAGAAAGTTTCTTCAGGCTGGGAATGCGGTAATAAAATTCGGTAGAAAAAAAAAAAAGAATATCGCTCGCTGTATATTCTGTCATCGAGCGCACCGAGTTTTGAAATTTAATTAAAAGAAATTACTCCCCCGCGTAAGGGGGAGGCGAAAGGACAAACGAAAAACAAAGTACAATAGGCGTTTCCGAACGCAAAGGTCGCAGTTAAATTATACAGCGTGATATCGACAGCATTTAATTATAACGAAATTAATGGTGCTCTTTTATCCTTCAAACGTTCGCTAAATAAAGATTTATGGAAGCCTTTTTGAACAGGCGGCCTTGCTCCCCTTGTCGATTTCTCTGCTTAGGAAGTTTAATACCACTCTCTACGTTCGTAATTTATTTTTTTTCTTTTTCCCTAAACCTACGCGCCGCCGAGCGTATGTACCATGTGTAAGCATACGTATTAAATATTAATATTACATCGTATAAAAAATTAAATTTAAACGCAGTGTATGTAATAAATGTGTCGCAAGGATTGTAGGTCAGACGGCGTGCTGCGCACATAAATTCCGCGTTTCATCCTGATATTGCTTTCGCTTCGGATCGGGACGTACTGACAGCGGAGAAAAAAAAAAAGAAAAAAAAATATAAAAATGCTTTGAATCGACGGAACAATTTCCGGTACTAGGAAAACGCTGCGAGCCAAGCGAGTGATCAACGCGCGGCTACATATACATGTCTAGCGAGCGAGAGCGCGTAACAATTTTATATTTAGAATTTAACCATCGAACGCGAAACCGGGAATAGAGATCGAGCACCACATCCGGAATTCTCGTAGACGCGGCCCGCCAGGACGAGGATTCAGATGCGAGAAGATCGTAAGGACCGGCCGAAGAAAGGGAGGAGGCTTGCCTCCCCAGGACACGTCGATATATACGTGAAAATATCGAGGAATAACCGAGCACCTATCGCCGACGTGCTCGCTCTTCACCGGGAATAATTTCAAAATGTTCGTTTTCACGTCGCACGGGGAGGACGAGGGGGTGGACCCCGGGAGAAATGCGCGCCTTTGTTTATCCAAGCATTTTACTCACGGTTACAATCGTTGCAGCACCGCGACGTAATTTGTGTTTTCACAACGCGCGTAAGACGCGGGGCGTCGCGTTAACGATAACAAGTCATCTCAATCGTGGGAAAAGACCGCATTGGCCGCGCTCAATTTCCATGACGTTCGCACGTCCGCAAAGATCCGACGATATGATGCGTAATGAGCGCGAGCGGCGCGCTTGTTACGGTGATCTCGTTACGGGCGATATTCGCGGGCGGCGCGGGACGCGCGCGGTACACGTGACACACGTGTCACACGTGGCGCACAGGCCGTAACGTCACAATATCCGCAAAAATTCCTTTGCGCGCCCCGGGGTCTTTGTAATTTAAGCACGCACGGGCATCCCTACGCGTATCGAGATGCCCGTGCGATTAAAAACATTCGAAATTATATATGCCACTGTAATCTAACTCTCTATATTGCCAGAATTCTAATTCGCAACGTATAAACGCCTACGCGAGTACGAGCTACCCCGGACTACAATACGTACCAAACACGAAGGCGGCGCAATTGAAATGAAAATTTCATTACACACGGAATACACTGTATCGAGCCGGTATGCCCTTTCGTCATATGAATAGACAAGAAGGTTTTACAAAGGGGTGGCTTCAATATTGAGTTTATTTCAGTACCATTTGCATAGCAATCCATTGTGGGATATATTGCACAGTGGCTCGCGTGAAAATCTCTTTGACGCAGAAATAGCTTATTACATATGAACTGAATCTTCTTTCCCTGTAACGCGACGTGACCGCGAGGGGGAGGGAGGAGGGGATCATCTTCTAAGAAAGCCAAATTAAGCGGGAGCCGGAAAATTAGAAACTTTCTTTTTCGGGATTGTCGCCGCTCTCTGTCATCACGGAATCCTGATTCCCTTGCGACCGGTGGCAATATTAACAGGAAGGAAGAGAAACAGGGGACAGCGTGACCTGCAAAGCTCAGGCATTCCGACACCCTCGTAGTTTTCTTTGTGGCGTGCACGCGTGCTTTTATAACAGCATATATTGCGTGTGTGCCATATAACATTATATACGAACCACCCAAGTCGCCAACTCAATATCAAGACGTATCACATTTCTGGACTTACAATCGAAGAAATATGAGAGATCACAACGATAAACGCCTCCGGATATCGACAGGAAGAAGAAGGAAGTAAGATTGGGTCCATTTAAACCAAGATCAAGACTCGCGGGAGAGGTATAAAAAAAAAAAGTTAGACAGCTGAGAAAGCGCCGATACATTGTCCTATCAGAAAGCCAAGAATTATTAACAAAAGGTTCTTTTTTCTTTCCCGCCCCTAGAAAGTTTTTCGCGCGTCGCGTTGTTGCGTAGCTACGAGATATTCCAAACTGAAACGTGTCTAGTGACGCTGTCAATCGATGCCCCCGTTTGCCATTTCATTAGTATCAATGATAGACGTGTGGAAAAAAAGAAATTTCGTCTTCAACGTAGCGTGGTTATCGATCAGCCGATTTCTTTCGTTTTCTCCGAGCGCGCCGAACGTTTTTGCGATAAAAAAAAGGAAAAAAGAAAAAAAAAAAAAAATTCTAACTAAGAAAGAACGAGCGTTGCGTTACCGAGACACCGGTCGGCACGTGTGATCTATGGCAAACGACGACTTATCGATCTCGCCTCGAGCTGATTGCACGTCCCCCCCCCCCTCGTGTATTGTTTTACGCGGTTGTTTACGCGGAATGACACGAAACGATGCACGTGCTACATGCATTACGGGCCCGAGGACGCATGCGCGCCAAACGTAAACCGTACGCGACTGTCACTACCACGACTTCATTCATATTTTTTCCTTGTAACCGTTCCACCCGTTCCATTCACGCGTCCGCTCAATCGAGACTCGGGGCGCGGCGCGGCGCGGCATATATGTGATGTCGATTGCGACGCCGATAAGGATTAGGGAATAGTCTTCGCTATCATTGACGACGTCTTCCCTCGGCCCCTCGCCGCATTGATGCTGATACATCTTTTCGCCCGTCTCCCCCTTTCCTCCCCCCCTTTCATCTGCCTCTATGCGGTCTCTCGAGGAATAATCGTTATTAACGAAAAGCAGCGTCACGCACGTATCGCTCGATCTAATTTCTTCTATGCCGTCAACAGTTTGCTTCTTGCCTACTATTTTTCTTTTTTTTTCTGTTTTTTTTTTTTACGTTTAATATTATTACGCGTAGCATATGACGTGTCGTAACTCCGCGAGACGTGCCTTACTCGCGTGATTCATTCGTAGAAGTTTTAATCCGACAAACTTAAATCGATCTCCCCTCGCCTCTTCCCCCGATAGCATTTTGAAACACTTTCTTGAGCGTAGTGCATATTGTATTATCTGTCAAGTTAGCTTGTCGGGCGTGTACCGTAACCGCGTAATATCTCGCTGTCAGAACGGAAATATTATGCGGAGGACGTTGCGTTATCGTTCTAAGGAATACGTAAGTAATGTTAGCGCGATCAAAGGATTTACCCGAGAAGCCCATTTCCGGTTATAGGGAAGATGTCGAGGGTGATATTTGCATTTGCTTACGACGTGCGATTAATTTTGAACAGAACGCCAAAAAGAGCCGAATTAATAGCGCGTCTTTATTAAACTCTGTGAAAAAAAAATAAAAAATATATTACTATAATTACGATAGCATTTACTGAAAAAAAAATAAAAAAAATAAAAAAACAAAGCAAATTTTTAACATTTTCCGTCATAGTAAAATTAATAAATTAATACATTTCGAGCTCAAATGTACAAAAAAAGGGAAGTGAAGCAGACAAGTCTCTCTTATCTTTTCATGAAAATAAAAAAAAAAAAAACGCGGACGTCGCGTCGCGGAAAGAACGTTGCGCTCACGTGGGAAAATCTTTTGTGAAAGTTGCGCAAAAGTGCTACGGGGCTATAGTTACATCGATCTCTGCAGCTGTAAATCTTTATAATTGAGATCTAGATAGAAATATGTCATCAAGTGTGAAACATACAGGGATTGTTATGCCGGAGGAAGAAACAATCTATCATACATTTCTTCTCTTTTCGCCGTTGGATGTCGCGGGTATTTTGACCATTAATTAAAAAGTTGAGATGCATAAAAAAAAAACACAGAAAGACAAGAAAATATTGAGGTTACATACGCGTGCTTGGACACACTCGATACAATCGCGAGGAGATAACGCGAGGAGTGTAACCTTGCGCTCGTTCACAATGAGGTGAGGCAACAAAAGGAAAAGGTAGCGAAATTCTCACTCGGCCGCAATCAGCGCGCGTCTTCTCGCTTTCTGTGCGACTTGCGGATTGATCCGCAGATTCATCAAACGAGACAGGCTCTTTTCGCGCAAATCCATCAAACGGAGGCGGCTCCGTTCGGCAAATCTACCAAACGAGGCGCCCTTTTCCTACGTGTAAACCATAAATCCGGATAACGAGAACTTTCCCGCGCACGGATCGCTACTTATTCCAATGCTATCGCGATATTCGAAAGAAGATATCGCCTTATCAAGCCCTATTCGAGTTCACCTTGCCGCGTGCTTTCGTTGAGAATTTCTGTCCTTCACCTCAGATCCGTATTTTACACGGGAGGACGCGACGAGAAAGAAGACGAAGACACGGTGCGTGCAGAAAAGAAAAGACACGAGATAGAAAGAGGTGAAGCGACGGGGGGGGACCGCGCGGGGAATAAAGAGCGAAAAAGAGAGTGAAGAGTCAAAAGTGGAGGAGAGAGCGATTGAAAAGCGAAGTGCGAGGAGCGAGGAGAGATTGAAAACAGAGAGAGAGAGAGAGGAAGCGGGCCATTGCGCCATCAGGAAGTGGCTCACCACTTACACATGCACTTAGTTGAACGACGTAAACCAATCCGTCCCGAATGCGCGTGTGAGTACTACGTAACGCTCGCACCGCGTGTAACTCTGTACAAGTAGATAGACGCGACACGCGAGAGATAAGGAAGAAATATAGGCGCCGGCTACGGCGCGTACGCTCGAAAAAGAGAGACGAGTCTCGTGAGCAAGTTTTAAGTTTTCCTGCGCTCGCGTGTGTACGTGCATGCACCCACATCGCGAACGGCGAGGAAAGTGTGACGCTTCTTCGTGTGTTGGTCACACGGTGCATGCCAGCCTTGTACCGAGCGGAATATCGCGCCCGGGGGACATGTGATTCATCTGCTGGTGAATCGTCAGCGCGAGAAAACGACGAACAAACCTGTCGAAATTTGTTCGAAATAAAAAGAAACGAAATAAAGAAAGGAGAAAAAAAAAATGTTTCACGCACCTCTCTGTCCTATATACCTAACGAGAAGGAAAAGAGGGAAGACCGTAGAGGAAAATATATTTAAGAAATCGGTCCTTTGTTTTTGATTGTCGTAACGATTTGTGTAAAAAATTAGGATGACGCTATTCATCGTAATTAATAACGTACAATATAAAATACGACAGTTTACGTAACGTGGTAGATTGTTTTTTTTTTTCTTTTTTTTTTCGCAACCTCAGTGCTGTATAACCGACAAAGACGAGCGATACTTTCGGCACGGAGTAGAAGCGTTTCGGAGCGGAGTACAGGTCTTCGTCGTGCTTTATTTTAGATCCGCGGGGGAAAGATCCGTACGTCTGATCTTATGAATCGGGAATATCACGCGTAATAATCAATCCGCGCGCGGTCCTCTCCGCGCATTCGGTAAAGTAACGCGAGTAGACGCGGGCTTGGCAAGAGCGGACGTAAGAACTGTAAGAAGGAAGTAATGGTCATAATGGCATCGCGTGATAACGGGAGGGGATGCGAAGTCTACGGGGAGTTGGGTGGACGCGCCGGCGAGATGCGGCGTTAGCGCAGAGCGGCAAGAACGACAGGGTGCACGGGGAGGCGAGAAGAAGGAAGAGGAGGCGAAGGTGGGGTGGAGAGCCATCGGCACCCATCCGTCGCTACAGCCCTGGCTTAGACCCATTCACAGAATGAAGAGAACCGCTTGCGTTTCGTCCGTACAGTCGCGCTCAGTAGTGTCATGGAGGTAACATGGCTGAGGAGACGCGCCTAGTCCGCGTTGAGGAGAGGCTAAGGATCAAAATCGGTAGGAAGATGAGCGACGGTGCCGCGAGTGATTCACGAGCGTGATGCGCGACGCTTGGTCATCCTGACGATGCGACCACCGGGGAATGTAATCGCGATCACGATCGCCAGCCGTTGTTTTTTTTTCTTTTTTTTTCTCTCTTTTTTTTTTTTTTTTTTTTTCTCGCGCCGCGCGTTCTCGGGATGTCACCTAATTCTACTCCCACGGCCGTATCCAACTTCTACCGTGGACTCTCCTCGAGGCGGAAGCCTCGAAAACGCGGCCGACGGACGGCAGGCGACGTCACGACGATCAGGACGGCGTGCCGGAGTAATTTGCGAACCCATCGAGAACGACATCCGACTTCCACGCGAAACTCTCGCGGTCGCTGGCGTACATTCTGAACTCCCACGCGTCGTTGTCCTCCTATGCGCGCGCGCGTCCGCACACACCCGTATACGTATACACACACGACGGCCGCATGAATGTACGCGGGTGCACGTGTATGCGTGCATGCATGCGTGCGTGCGTAATTGCGTTTGTGCCGCATGATTTGTACGGCGAGAAAATTGTGCGATCACGTATAGACGTACTAAAAACTTCTATTCGTTTACATTTCATTGAATGCAGAATCTTATCTGATTCTACACTCGATATGCAGACATAGAATCTACATTCTTTAGAACGATACGATTGACGTACGTAGCTACGTGTATTTTTTTTTTTTTTTTCCTAGCTTTATTTCCTGTTTTTACAAATTTTTCGAAATTACGAGAAAAGTGCGAGTTTTAGGAGCATTTACAATAGTTACGGTTTTGTAAATTATTTCTGAAGAAATATCAGCAACTACATTGTTCGATATTTTTTATAGGAGAAGCAAAGAATCTTCAAAGTCGAAGTCATGGATCTCCAGGTACAAGAGACGTTTATTGCGTCCTATCACTGGATCAAGAGGAAATATTTAAAACAGCAACTATGGAAAGAACTCTCAAGTGAGTGCAGCAAATTTGCAAAATTCACATATTTTTTAACTTGAGATTTATGTCATAAATGTAAATATTTTATGAGCAAATATTTTCTGCTTTCCTACAGCCCATTTTTCGGGGAAGAGTTTCAATTTGAAATACCCAGGAAGTTTCGTTACCTCGGCATTTATGTATATGACAGAGATAGACATTTAAAGCAGGATAAAATTTTGGGAAAGGTAGCCATTAAGAAAGAGGATTTAGCTACATATCATAACAAAGAACATTGGTTTCCTCTGAAACCAGTTGACGCCGATTCTGAAGTTCAAGGCAAAGCTCATTTAGAACTTGCTTTGCAATCTCAAGTCGAACATGCTCAGCCTAAACTTACAGTAAGGTAGGTAACCACTTGTCAAATAATTGTATTAAGAATGCACAAATAACTGTCTTGTAAGTGGAACTAAAATAGAAAAATCTCTTCGACTCTAATACTTGATTTTATGTTACAGAATAATAGAATGTAGCGAATTAACCATTAAAAATGGTAGCTGTGATCCCTTTGCAACTGTTACAGTCATCTATAGTAATGGTAAAAAAATACCAAAACGCACAAAAGTTAAAAAGAAAACATCCTGTCCATATTTTAATGAGACATTTGTGTTTGAGGTAAAGGCACATATTTTTTCGTTTATTCCCTTTGTATGTATATATGCACGGGTGAAACATGCACATATAGGTACAAAGTACATAAACTTGATTTTTTTTACTTTTTTTTTTTTACATTGTAGCCAGAGTTAACCGATACCAGAGACAAAGATATCTCCCATTATCCTATTGAAGGAGCTGAAGTTGGAGAAGTAGTTGTTAGTTTGTGGCATTCATCTGGCATGGGAGAGCAATCAGTGTTTCTTGGTGAAGTGCGAGTTACGTTAAAAGGATTACAAAAACAGCCGACTAGTACAACAACCGCATGGTACACACTTGTATTAAACATTACTTGTCATGAATATAAATTTTCATTTAATAGTCTAAACAAGTTACATTATGTTTTTTTAGATTTGGCTTCTGAATTTGGTAAATTCTTTATGTCGTTTAAATGTTTCGGTAATAAGTAATTTCACTTTCTTAGTAATACTAGTAAAAAGTAAAATGTTTATAAAATGTCAAAATAAAATAAAAAATTTACGCGGAAGCCCGACCTAATATTAAAAATTTACACGGACCCCCAATCTAATATTAATACATGTGAGAAAACCTCAAACACATTATTTTATTTTGTAGGTATTTTTTACAACCTAGAGCAGCGAAACATCGTCCAAGTAAAATTTCACATAATTCAACACCACCTGGTACGTTACCGGGTTTAGGATCTTTACGCTTGAAAATTTATTACGTCGCCGATCACGTATTTCCATCTGAAGTGTACGATAGACTTAAAAGTCTATTATTGCAAAGCGCTAATGTTCAGCCTATAACGTCGTCGGCCGTTTATATATTGGGTGAAATTGTAGCCAGTAAAATGGAAGCTGCGCAACCATTAGTTCGAGTATTGGTACATTATGGACAGCTGGTATCTGTGATGCGAGCACTTGCTAGTCATGAAATTTCTAAAGTGACGTAAGTCAGCTAATGATTCTATTATTTTATAGTAATTTATATGTCCTGTCATCAAGTACTAATATTAATAATATCTACAATTATTTATTGTTATTATAATAAATATAATATTATTTAAGCGACCCAACGACGATCTTTCGCGGCAATACATTAGTGAGCAAAATGATGGACGAAGTTATGAGATTAGCGGGTCTTCATTATTTACATGGAACTCTTAGACCCGCAATGGAACAAGTTTTTCTAGAGAAAAAACCATGTGAAATAGATCCAACTCGAGTGAAAGATGGCAATACAATAGAAACAAATTTGATGAATTTAAAGGTATTAAAATATATAATAGATGCTTTAAAATTCTAACATTTTTTCCCTCAATATAAGAAATATACCGATAACTATCTATTTTCACAGGAATATGTTGAAAGAGTATTTGTAGCTATAACAACGTCGGGAGTTAGATGTCCGCCTTTAATGTGTGAAATATTTTGGTGTTTGAGAGAACTCGCTGCAACTCACTTTCCAAAAAACCAAGAGGTCAGATATTCAGTGATAAGTGGATTTATCTTTTTACGATTTTTTGCTCCTGCCATACTGGGTCCAAAATTATTTGATATTACTACCGCACAAATTGTAAGTGACTCAAAAAATATGTATTATACGAAAAATGCTTCGTATTTAATATTTTCTTTTTAACGTATGCAATTGTAGGATCCACAGACTAATAGGACATTAACATTAATATCTAAAACAATTCAAAGTCTTGGAAATTTCGTCTCTTGTAGAGGAGGTGCAGGCAGTGTGTGCAAAGAAGAATACATGGAATGTGTGTACAGGTAAGATTTTTATAAATATTTTTTCGAGAAATTTATCAAAAATTTAAAATATTAAATACGATCTTTTTCCATTATTATATATATATATACACTTTGATGTTGCAGAGAGTTTTATACAGAAAGGCATATACAGGCGGTTAAACAATTTCTAGAGATAATATCGACTAGCAGTAATAGTAGTGGTACCACAAAACAGCGTCCAATGGTACAAGAACAACCAGTAGTACTCAAAGAAGGGTACGTTTATTAACACATATATCGTATGTGTATTTTCCTTTCTCTCTTTGTCTATCGTGCGCGCTTTCTTTCTTCTCGCGTTTTCTTTTTTGATTAAAAATTTACGTATGCACTCATTTATTCGCGCATGTAAAATATAAGAATTGTTCCCAAAATTAAATTTTATTAATTTTAAAACTTAAGTATTTAGACTATATACGTCAATTAAAAAAAAATTTTTTACATAACTTTGTATATTTCTAATAGAATATACTTTCTCTTTATGCAAACTTGCGATCATGACAAGAGGTTTGTATCATACGATACTTGTATTTGTCTGTTAACATATTTATAGTCTTCTTACAATACTATTTTAATATAATTTTAATATATATTTTTTTAATAGAGTAATGATTAAAAGAGCTCAAGGCAGAAAACGGTTTGGTCGAAAAAACTTTAAACAGAGATATTTTAGACTTACCACACATGATTTAACATATTCTAAAACTAAAGGTATGTAATTTTTTAAATTAAGATATAGATTTTTTTTTTTAACAAGCAAATAATGTGTCATTGTTCATATATAGGTAAAGAACCTTTGTGTAAGATACCATTAGAAGAAATTTTAGCAGTGGAAAGACTTCTCGAAGATTCCTTTAAAATGAAAAATATGTTTCAAATTATTCAACCACAAAGGGCATTATATGTTCAAGCTAATAACTGTGTAGAAGAAAAAGAATGGATTGACATTCTTACGAAAATATGCCAAACAAACGCCAATCGTTTAGAAAAATATCATCCAAGTGCATATATCAATGGCCATTGGCTTTGGTGGGTAATATGATGGATATTGAAAATTGTATGTATATTTCTATTCTAATTTATATAATTTAATTTTTGGGACATTTTAGTTGTCGGGCAGTTACTGAAATTGCACCGGGATGTAGTCAAGTATCACCGGGTGTAGAAGCTGGACTACGAATGGTATTAGACCCAGATCGCGATTTACAAAGAATACATTCGTTAATTTTCATAAATATGCCACGTCTCGAAACATTGATGAATGCATGTGAATGTCAGGCGGTTTATGGTGCTAGCGATATGTGTGTCATTCCGGATGGTGGATCGCCTATTGAAGATGTACCTTCGTGTTTCAAGACTTTAAATTTACTTAAAGAAGCTGCATATGCACTGCAGTGTGAACATAGAGCCTATTTTAGAAGACTAGCGCGTGATACCAAGTACGGCAGCAAGTACGTAATCTAAGTCATTGTTTTATTTAATGTATTTTATTTTTTTTTTTACGCGAGGTATTAACAAAAATAATATTTGCTCTTATAGACAGGCTCCTATCGGTGATGACAACTACCTCCATTTAGCTAGTAGAGCGGGATTCGATACTCAGTTAACAAAGAAAATGTTGGAACCGGATGGTCTAAATCAACGATCTACAGAAATGGAACAATGTGACATGGGATTTTCGAGAAAAATTACCGAGAATCAACGACACGACGATACATCCAAAAGTCTTGATTCTGACTTCATCAATCATAGGTATGAGAATGAACATTTGTTGCGAAGATACGATAACAATAGCGAGACTATCAGAAGTATCCAAAATGATCTCAGAAAATTTGATCATAGCTTAAACAGTACATTAAGATCTGATAATTCAGAGAAGCATGTTAACGAAAGTATGGAAAACGAAAATCATAAAAGGTTAGACAGCATTAGTCTCTTAACAGCAGATAGTATTAATTTATCGGGTACATTGTCGCCAAAACTGGGTAATTATGACAACACTAGGATACTAGGCGAATGTTCATTGACAAGACACTTACAGATTGATGTCCCTGACGCATCTTGTAATTCAATGAGTGAGCGTGGCAATCATTAATTTACCTATGATGTACAAATGTAAGTTTCTAGAAATTTAAAACTATTACGAGAGAGGAGAGAGACAAGAGAAACAGAAATATCGACCGCTTTTTTTTCTTTTTTTTTCCAAAGGAAAAGTACAATTCTCTTGACTACTTTTCTTATCGCTACATACGGGCGCACGTACATACATACACACATACGTGTATATTGTACATGAAATTATATACGTATATATAATTTTATAATTAAATATAAATTAATGACTGCTCTGGAGGCAGTTTTTTTTTTCAATTGCGTATGCCTCCTTTTACGAGAAATCAATTTATTTTTTCGACACGAATGAATAATGAGAGAGTTGTAACGAAATATAATTTAACTTTTTTTTATTTGTTACCATGTTGAGCGGAGAACGTAACATATTGTCACAGAAAATTTCTACTATTTATTATTTATTTATTTTTTTCATCTCATTTCAATATTATTAGAAAGGTATGTGCATAGACATGACATTAGCTGTGTTATTGCACAACTTGTAATCTCATTCATTAAAAAGTCGAGTTCTTGCTGATATAAAACACTCAATGTTAGATAATATTACGTAATGATTGATGTATAGACTAGAAAAATTGTTTACTGTAATTGAATATAATTATCGCTATATTTTTTTCATATATAATTACTTCCATTTTTAATCCAACTTTTTCTACATTAGTTACAAATATACATATGCATAAAATAACAAAATAATTCCTAGCAATGTCACAAATTGATTACAACTTTATAAAAAAAAAAAAAAAAAAATTAGAAACTTTAAATAAACGTATTTTTTCAAATAACGTTTATAAATTTAATCGAGCCATGTTAAAAAAAAGATGTAAATTCGAATGTGCAAACGTTTAACTTATTAAATTTATCTTCATAAATTAAAATTTTTTTTATCGCATTTATCATTAAATTATCAACTCTTTCATTTATTATAAAACTATCTCAATAGATCTTTAAAAAATATGTTTCTTCCATTATTAACTTTTATATCTTTTTAGTTATATCAACATAAACTTTTACACAAGAACGAAAATCTTGAATATAAGGAAAAAAAAAAAGTTAGATCTGTTAAATTATTAATAGAAAACAGGTGTATTACAAATATAACGAAAAGATCTTGTAATCTCAAACTGTATATGTGTGCATATGTGTATATATGTGTATGTGTGTGTTTGTTACTTGTTTGTTGCTGCTGAATACGATTTTAATAATACGTGGTTTTCATATTATGCAATGTATATCGTGTGTGGGTGTTTGCAGGTGGGTGAATACGTGAGTATGAGTATATGAGTGTTGGGTGAATGAGTGGTTTCGCGTGGGTGGTGTGCACGTACGAATGTATTTGTTATGCATCGTATTAGTGCGATACTGTTATGATTGATAATATTTTGAATGAATATTCGATCAATTTCCTGTGATAGAATATGAAATCAACATTCGTAATAACTGTTAAGCTATATAAACTGCAAATTTGCTACATAAGATGTATGGTTCATAATTAATTTGAATTTTTTTTACACTTAGGATACATTCGGCATTTATTAAATGGTTATGTTTATGCAATTGCATAACTATAGTTAATGATAATTATAGATTGTTTTATTAATAGCTATATTATTTTATTTTAATTGAAAAAAAATTTATGTGAGATATATATATATATATATAACACGTATGAAACATTTTTCTAGACGTAATTCAAAAAATTTTTTTTAAATTAATTTTTTGATTTAGGTTCTCAATATAAAAAAAAAATTAATATAAAAATAAAACTTATTTAAAATTAATTTTCTGCAATATTTTCAGAACTATTCTGAAAAATATTGATAATGATTTGTTTCTGTTGCAATAAATTATAATAAAAATGAGAGAAAGAATATGTGTGTGGTGGAGGAGGGAGATGATAATATTATGTATACTTTGTAAATGAGCCCAAAAGTGTATCTCTATCTCCGATAAATTATAAAGTTGACTGCGTTAAATATAATAATACCAATTTGTTTGATTGAGGCTAATTATAAAGAGGTAACACTTTATTACATAATCATACTACTTATAACATAAAGATGTAAAAACAACTTGTAATTGAAAATTATGTGTCTCATGACATCAAACTTGTCAAATAACTGTACAAGCCATACTAATATTATGACTGTAATCCCTCCATTCTAGTAAAGAACACCTACAATAATATACAATAACGAAAAATGTATATCAGTCGAGGATTAATAATTATAGAATTTGTGCAAATATTACGCAGATTATAAAAATTAGATATGTACAGTGTATAATTCTTTTTTTATATTAGGAAATAGATCTCTAACATTTTTATCCATTTTTGTTAGATTTAAGATAATTTCATAAAGCTATATCTGTAGATAATTTAAATATTGTTTATAAAATAGTTGGATTGTTTAGTATCGCGATATTTAGCATTCACTGTGTGTGAATCTAGTTTGAAATTTAACATATCCATGCATAGCCTTTGTATGTACTTTGTATATACAGAGTTTTCTCATTATTTAATGCAAAGGATATGGAGATAACATTATATAAATTATTAGGTAAAAGTGTTAGAGTCATAAATTAATAATGAACAATTTCGTATGACGTTAGTTTGTGCATTGGGCGATTTTTCCTTTTCTTTGTACATTATTGTATGGTATAGAGAAAGACAGATATCCTCAAAAAAGAAAAAAAAAGCGCTGAAGCTCAAGTCGACTTCGTACTTGAAAAAAAAACAAGCACATAACTTTTAACTGTTGCAAATTTTTATTTAAAAAAAAAATTAAATCTGTGTCTCATTCTCTTGCCCTCCGATAATATTAATTCTGCATTGCATTTTCAATTTATAAATTGTAAAATATCTCTTCCATGTTATATATCAAATTGATAATGAAGAAGTTTGCGAGAACGCTTGCATTGTCGTTTGTAATTAAGAAGTACTATCTGGAATTGTTTAGCTTTTATGTAATGAGCTTAAAAATTGAGAATGGACTTGTATGACAAATTGTTATGTATGTCACATTTGAAAACTGTTTAAAGAATCTTGTAAAACTGCATTGAACATGATAGAAGATTGTCTCATATAGTGTATATTTTTGAAAATTTGATGCAGGTTTATGTGTGGTAATTCTACTTACAGACTGTATTATTTATAATAATTTTATACTAGTAATTTAGTAATATTTTATGTACTTTCTCTCTCTCTCTAGCTCTATTTCTTTCGCGTTCACCAAGTGACTATTGTTATCATGTAGAAAATCTTATATATAGATTGTGCCTTAAACTATATTGAGGAGTTGAGAGAATATTTTCTCTTCAATCTGCAAAGCATTGTATATGTATGTACATATATTATACATGATTTAATTTAAGTAAAGAAAAAGAGGAAGAAAGAGAGAGATAATTAAGATAACGCTTTATAGTGTACACTTTTTGCATATTTTAATATTGTACATAAAATTCTTTTACTGCAATAAAAAAAAAAAAGTTCTCTGTTAAAAGTTCTCTTTTTAATACAACCAAACCGTTTTCCTTTTTAATTTAAGTTTCTTAAATTAGACAATTATTTTCGGAATAACGAAAATAAGGTAGATGGAATAAATAATGGTACTCACCAAGACGTAGGTAGAGGCTGCTCTGCCACCCAATGCCTTCTGATGCCTCCTGGTTCCCATCGTTTCCCAGATGACGATGTATCCAATATATCCTTTTGGTTTACACAATACAACACAGCACAACACTTCACATCACGTCGTAAAAAATAGACCAATTAAAATCGCGTTAATTATTCGCGTGACATTCCCGGGATTAATCGACGCGAATTTTATTATAACGATAAAGCGAGGAACACTAGCACTAGCGCGAACGCGAACCGTTAAACATCGATGACGTCACGCGAGGTGATGTTGCAGCGGGAAACCGTTTCGGCGGATCGCGAGACTAACTTCGTACCGTTCGTTGTCGGAAAGAAATCTATGTCGAAAGGACGAAGAGCGACGTAAAGCCGAGCACCTAATTTTACGCGCGCAGTTTTAGATTTGACGGCGAGGGCGATGAGGACGTTATCCGCGGATATACGTACCGTAATTCAGCGTATCGCGACGACAATTCGTACGAGCTCGACCCGCTTGCGTGCCCGCAACCCTCTGCCGTTGATTCAACATGGTGAAACTTCCGACTACGCGTAGTTATTGGAGTTCTTTACACTGGCTACGATGAGCGGCAAACCACAGGGGTAACGAGCGATATCTAATGAAAACTCTGTCTTTTTAAACCTTACTTTAGCTACGAAAGAAGTAGAGATCTCAATGAATAGCCGCTTGTCGTTCGTCGTTTATCGCGTCTCTTGACTAGTATTTTACGAGTTTCTCATTGGAAGAGCGCTGACCGACTGGCAAATGGCTACTGATAGGTGGCACGCGAGACGCGCTAGTTATACTAGTGACATTGAATAACGCCGCATAGGATGTTGCGCCTTCGGTAGCGCCGATCTATCGTCCGCGAACATCTGCGAATCAAATTTTATAGTGTCTCAGTGATCGGCGTTTGAAAGAATTTAATTTTTCGAGCCAGCTACACTGGAGAAAGAGAACGCGAAGGAGAAGGCGTTCGCTCGTCGAAGAATGTCCGGTGACGTGCAGCCGAGGAAACGGAAGGAAAAGCGACGTAAGAAAGGTAAAAAGTAGTCGCGGGGGTGAGCATGATCGACACTGCATCTCTTTCGTAACGCGACTTCCACGGTTTATTTTTAGCGATGCATTTGTTTTTTGTTTTTTTTTCTTTCTTATTTTTAACCCTTTCTGTCCTACTATCGCCGCCGTTCGGCGACTGTTTCCCTCTCGTTTTCTTTCGTTCACGAGCAATTGATCGTAACCGTCACGCAACAGCCGCATAATAACGTGATTTTATTTTTACTATCATCTGTCAAGTTCCAAAAATAAATTCACGCCCAGCGCAACTTGTCAGCCACTGTCCTCAGACCATGTGCTGCGCGACGCACATTTTACTTCGATTTTTATTCAACCTTTACCTTTGTACTATTTTTTTTTTTTAATAATACGATACCATCACGCGATGGTAATTCCATAAATTACTGGAATTAAAATACAAAAAATGTATTTCTTTTTTTTTTATACGGGTAATAGACTCGAGTGTTTCATACGATTTTTTTGAAATAACAAACATTAATTAATTTTCAGATATAAAATGACAATTAGCGGACAGTATTGTCGTTTATCGGCAGATTGAACTGCTTTTCGGCGTACTAATATAATTCTCGTAAGACGTGATATGAAGACTCGACGAAGAAAATTTGGCAAAGCTATGCGAATTGGAAAATGGATTTTAGCAGTAACCGAGCCAGCTTCTACTCCTCCTATCTTAACTTTTAAAAATAGATTAAACTGTATTATCCAGCTCAAAAGTATCTCTTGTTTCACTATGTTTGCATTCTGTTCCACTTCTTACATGCATCTCTATTATTGTATGACCATTTCACAACACATGCTTTACACTAACTATTACATTAACATAAAAGCTTGAATTAATTAATTAAAATACCATATTTTTTGTATTTGTAATTTTCACATTAATTATTATGTATTTTTTTGGTAATTATAGATTTTTTATATATTATATTATTCTCGTTTGAAATTTGTATTAATATTAATAGAGTTATAAAAATTAATTTTTTAATTTATTACATTTAGATGATGAAGACGCTGGTACTCCACCACCTATTTTGATTAGTCCAACTGATACTTCCGCCGAGAGCATCAGCATTCACATTTATAAGGAGAGCAGCACAGGTGGACATTGGTGTGCACGATTTATATTTTTCATCTTGCTGTCTGTCCTTGTAGGATTAATTGGTATAATAATCTTTGAACATAGAGGAACTACAGATGGTAAATACAAAAATTACTTTAATACACACATATAATGCAAAAATTCGATCAAATTTGTTTAAAAATATTTATGTTGTAATTTTTTAAGTCGATACGCCAGTAACATCGTCACGTTGGGCAAGTATATTTGAAGGCTGGGTAGATGATTCGGCATTCAATCATGGTGATGTGTCCTATGAACCAGAAGAAAAATTGGAAGTAAGCGAAGAAGCAGAAAAAGACGAGGAAGAGGAAGAGGAAGGTGAAGAGGAAGAGGAAGAGGAAGAAGAACAGGAGGAAACTGATGAAAATTCCGACGAAGAAAAATTAACAAGAGTTAAAAATGAAGACAGTACAGAGCAAGATGTAGAAAGTATTGACGATGAACAAGAGACTAACGAAGAAGAGGAGGAAGAGGAGGAAGAAGAGGAAGCAGAAGAGGAAGAAGAAGATGAAGGAGAACAAGAAGGTAAATATAACATAAAAGCTAAAAAGACAATTGGTGGATGGTATGTAAATTGCGATATGTTATAAAATAACTTTTTATGTTTCGAGATTTTTATTAAAATTATATTTGTAGAGAATGAAAACGAAAGAGATGAAGACGTTGATGCAGAAAATGATAATGACGATGATGTAGAACAAGAACTGGACGCTACTGGCATATTGGAAGAAATTGATGAAATAAGTGAAAATGAGGAGGATACAGATAAAGAAAATAATCAAATGCATTACCCTGACATCGAATTTGATGAATTTAGCACTGAGGCAGTTGACGACTCTGCAGAAGAAAAAAATGACATATTTGAGGAGTTTCCAGGTATACCTGGCGTGAACGAAGTAGATGATAACACAGCTGAACCTCTAGAAGAGGTACATATACGTCGTTGTCTTTATTCTTTTTATATATTTTTTTTTGTGACTAGTTCTTTAATTTTCTTTTTACATTTTACTTACTTTATTTATCTATATTAATGATATTTTTTATTAGATAGAAGGTGAAGCAGTAGAAGAAGAAAGTTTAAATGACGAAAATAATGAATCCGAGGAAGAGGATGAAATCGAAGAAGAATCTACTAGTGGTAAGGAACCATAGTCTATAACAATATATTAGCGACTTTTGAATAATTATCTATTATCTATATGTGCATACGTATACGTGCGAATGTGCGTGTGTGTGCATGTATATATGTATGTATGTGTGAATATGAGATCCTCCATGCTCTTATTTCGTTTAATTTTAAATCATATATAATTCATGAATACAAGATAATATAAGTATCAGCAATATAATATATGAATAAAATATTAAAACATATATTTGCTTTGCATTAATCACGGTATTTTCTTATAATAAAAAAGACAATTAGAAATAACATGTGGTGGTTACAGTGGCTGTGAAGTTCGGGGTCGGTGTTGCACTTGTTGTCGCTGCACATTTTGTTCTCGTTAGACGATGGAACAACGGTAAATTTTTGATTACACATTACTTTTATTACGTCTACACATTTCTTAAAGATGTAACTATAGAATATACATTGAAAAGAAAAACTTATTTACATCAGATAAAAATTATAAGTTGAAATAACTATATAACATAATAATTAAAATTGCAAAAATTAAATTAAAATTTTAGGTAAGTAAGTTTTTGTTGTAGACAAATTGATTATAATTAAGTTAAATATTTAACGTATTTGAAAAACAAAATTAAGAATAAGTTTAAAATTGATAAATAACTATACTACTTAATAATAGTTTAAAGAAAATATTGCATTGCGTTTAGCAGAAAGACCCTACAATTATCGTGAAATTCGTGAATCTTATTAATATATGCTTTTAAGATCAAAAACATATGCCTGTTAAATTCAAAATTGTTACAATTGTAAAATAGTTTTTTTTTTTTTGCTAGACGTAATCAATGTTTTTAACGTACAATAACTAATCAATTTTTTAGTTGATATTGGTACTTTTCGTTCTCCGCATGATATACCTGATTTATCAAGACGTGATACAATAATTTCACCTCCCCACCTTAAGCAAGTAATTGAATCTGTCACGAAGGTTGAAAATAAAACACCATTACAAATACAAATGAAAAATTATGAAGATTTAAGGTCCAAATATAATAAATTTCACGAAGAAAATATTTCTTTAACTGACTTAACGAAACTAATTCCACAAGATGAAGCAGCGCACGTAACAGAAAAATGGTCAGTTCGAAGCACAACTAAAGAAGAAGGTGAGATGTTAATATCTTTTTTTTTTTTCATGAATATTTTCTTAAATGCTGAAAACTTATACGAAAAATTAATTTATTAATATTTTTAATTGTAGGCATCGATATTAAACATAGTCAACCTAAAATATCATCTGAGGAACAAGAAAAAGAGGAAGAAGAAGATTACGAATTAGAAACCTCAGAAGGCGAACATATTTCTAGAATAGAAGAATTTAATAAACCAATAAAAGTAAAAGATGAACAAGATGAAGAAGATGATGAGGAAGAAGAGGAGGAGGAGGAGGAAGAGGAGGAAGACGAGGACGAAGAGGAGGAAGAGGAAATCGAAAATGTTGACGATTTAGAATTAATAGCTAAACTTGATGCAAAGTATGGAAAATTACCTACACCGCAAGATAGTGAAGAAGAGGAGGAAGAGGAAGAAGAGGAGGATGAAGAGGAAGAAGAGGAAGAGGAGGAAGAAGTGGAGAAGCACGATAAAATATCAAAATGGAAACGTAAATAATAAAACTTAATATCTATCCTTTTTATCCTCTTAATTATTTGATAGTATAATCCTTTGTAAAATATTTAATAGAATTTGATATGTATTATAACTTTATAAAATATGTTGTCCTCGTTATCACGTATTATTTAATTTATTACTAGATGTAAATTAAAAATATGAGCATCAATTAAAATGAGCATGGAGGATCTTGGTTTTAATTCTTCACGGAGTAATCTTTTTAATTTCACAAAAATAATTAAACATATATGGAAAATTATTTAATGTTTTTGAATATATGTAATAAATATATAGATTTGTATCACCATTTTTTTTTTTACGAAATTATTTTTTATAACAGGTATTAAGAATAATAAAGACTCACAGGTGGAATCTCGGGTAAAAACATCTGCTCAACAGATAGGAGTGGAGACTGAGCAAGTGGACAGTAGGCAATCTAAAAGTGGAGAAAAAAGTTATGATTTTAGTAAGAATATTTTAAATACGGACGACGTAATCGCATACGAAAAAAATAATTCTGTAGAATCTGAGGTTGACAAAATGTTTTACAATTAGTGTTAATATATTTTTGTAAAATAATTATGATAAACATATGTATCAAATGTTTCTTTGAATTTAAGCATTGTTAATATTTCGAGAAATTGTATTTGTAAGGCAAATTAATATGTAGACTGCAATTATAAGCATTAAAATACGACAATCAAAGATAATTGATATAACATATGTTAAAGTTAAATTAATTTCAAAAATACATAAAATAAATATTATTTAGAAAATATTTAAAAAGAAAATGTATTTAAAATTAAATTGTTAACTTAGAATATAGGTCATTATTATTATATTCCTATTTTGTGTAGAACAAACATGGACACAAACGTGTCCTATATTTATATATATTTTTTTTATAAAATGATTTATTTCAATCGTTTACAATGCAAGGAAACAATATTTTATAAGATTATTTTATTCAATTCTGAAATATTCTTAGCGTTTAAGATAAAGAAGTAATATTCTTGGCATAAACTTAAAGAAGACCACTTCTTATCTTCATATTTAATATATACATTCTCTTTTCGTGTATATTTAAAAAATGATCAACATATGCAATACGTGTGAGTTTCGATAATCAATAAAATATGTTATTACACCATTATATCATGTTTTCTCTAAAAAGTATATTTGTAACACATGTGGTTTTAACTTTGCCATTCAGCATAAAGTATATTTTTAGTGTAAAAATAATTTTATCTTGAAATAATAAAACAGTGAAATATTTAAATTATGTTTTTCTGGAAGATAAGAAAGTTAGTTGTATCGAGCAGGATCAGTCGCCAAGACTTAAATTTTTATATATTAGTGTCATATTTATACATATCTACGAATGTGACGTATCGTAAGATAATAAATGTAAGACCTAAAAAGTAAGTTTTGTCTAAAAAATAGCGTCCTGTGGAAAAAGTAATTCGTGTAATGGCATATTATATTTAATACTTATGTTTATGTCTGTGTTTACGAGGAGAAGGAGAAGGCGGGCTATTAGCTCTATGCTTAGAAGAAGTACGTGGAGGCGGCGGTGGCGATAAAGACGGTGATCTACGCCTTTTTCTGTCACGTTCGTTGACGGGTGATCTGCGCGATCCTCTGCCTGAAGAAAAGGAAGGCGATGGTGTACGTCGAATACGAGGGGGGGACGGTGTAACTGGTACACGTTTTTTATACGGAGATCTTGATCTGCGTTTGCCGCGGGGTGATCTACTGCGTGATCTAAAAATATATTTTAAGTACACATAAATGACGGTGCGTAACTGATAATTAATATCAACTTACGTGAAAAAAATTAAACAGTATGCTGTTAAGTTACATGCAGGACATATAGAAATTTTGTAATAGTTAAAATTCAGTCAAAAAGTTCACGTCATAAGTACGATTTCTAAATTGAATGATATTGATTTGCATTATTAGTGCTGTTGGATGTCAGATATATGCGGACAAAGAATGGGTAGAGAAATGAACTTACGGAAAAATCAAGAGGCAAAATCTTTACCTATATCTTGTAATTTTTGCCGACGGACTTGATGACCGTCTTCGATCTCTATAGGTATGACTAGGAGATTCTGGTGTTGTACTTCGACTTCGTTTCTTTTCTCTTCGTTTTTCATCTTCTCGTTCTTCGCTTTTTGCATCCTTCATTTCTCTTTCGCTCTACACAGACGTTTATTTTATGTATGCATATAATGTAATATATATCATGTCGGGAAAAAAAAATCTACATAATTTCTACCTTTCTTATAAGTTTCTTTCTGTAATGTTCTACTTGTGCTTGTATTGTCATGCCGGACTTTAATGTCCTTCTACCACTTTCTAATTCATCTTGATATTGCATGATTTTTACTTCAATCTCACGTAATCTGTTTCGCCTTTCTTCATTATAATCTCTACCACTGTTAATGTAATTTTTACGAATATATTTTAATGTACATATAAAATATCACAAATACATATTCAACAATTATCATAGTAACATATTACCTGGAATCCATACTCGTATCTTGAGAATTAGAATCTTCATTTTGACCTAATTCTTCCCATTTGCTGGTGGTCATCGCCTGCGCCTCGACCTGACGATTGAAAATTATGTGTAAACTTAATCTAAGCGAGATACTATTAATTGCTTAATTTATTCAGACGAAAAAATTTACAAACCTGATCAGGATCGACAGTTTCCCATCGTGAAGGAACAAATCCAGCTGGCATTGCTGATTTCTTTTCGTCATCTTTATTTCGCGCGTTTACGCCATCGTCATCATCCATTGGAATGCCATCAATATCTTCGTCCACTACAGCAAATATATGTACGTATAATAAAAAATTATATATATTGTTACGCTCGGTATACGGAGCGGCGTGAAGCTGCCGGCTCGCTCTAAGATCTCGGTTCCCCGTTGCTAGGAGAACGAAGATCTTCGAGCGAGCCGGCAGCTTCACGCCGCTCCGTATACCGGGACGTCTCTTTTCTTTCGCGGAGCGCGAGTGCCGCGAGTGCGAGAATGAAAGCGTGAGTATGAAGCGTGAACGCGGAGACGTCCGTTGACCCCGTTCCCGGCGTAACAATATTATTATACAAATAACTATATCAATATATTTATTTCAGGAATGTTATACATACTTGGCACTCCATCAATGTCGTCGTAATTTGAAGGTGTTTGAGATGTGAGACCATGTTTCATGGCACCTTTTAACAAAGCTGCACCATCAAGTGGTACTCCATCTAAATCTTCAGTACCATCGCCATCAACATCGGATAATGGTGCACCATCTATGTCTTCGTCATTCTCAGGTTCCGGTTCATCCATCTTTTAAAGAAATTAGATTTATATCACAAGGTTTAAACTTTTAGAAAAATTAAAAAAATTAATATTATTGTAAATTAAAAATTTACCAAAACAAGTCCTAGGAACGTATTTTGTAATTTGACCAAAAAATCTCTTGGATACACTGCCCAATCTTCCCATGCTCTGAACATTCGCATAACGCGAACTTTAAATCCTTCTGCTTTTAATCTACTATCAAACTGTTTGTACGCTTGATGGACTTCGTTAAAAATGTCTAAAAGCCGTGTCTCAAATCTGCAAAATATAAAATTAATATTATGTACATTTTTACCTCGATACGTTTTGTCGTTTTATTTAAGCAAATAAAAAAAAAAATTTTTTAATGATATGTGTAAAAAATAATTATTTTTACGCACGCACTCGTGCAAATACACATTCACATAAAACTTACGCCTTTCTATAAATAGTGGCATTAGTCACTTTGACTCCGCAGTTGTGTAATATATCAGATATCAAATATAATCTTGCAATTTTTTTATTCACAGGTGTCTGCAATATTGATAATGACTCCGAAATACAATCACAAATCTCTTCTGCTGCTTCCGCATGTTCTATACAAAACACCATTGCTTCAGCAACTTTTATTCTTTCAGGTGATATGTTTCGCAATAAATCTTCTAAACGATCTCGCTGACTATAAAAAAAAATAGAACAATTTTTTTTTAACAATTAATATATACATCTTTCACGACGTGATATATAAATTTCATATTATGATTTACCTGTTTGAGAGACTACCTCTTCTAGGTTCTTGCCTTTCTTCCATTTCTATTAATTCGTCCGGCATGCCTTGTGTCCAAGGATTAATTGGCGGTGGTCTCCATACACTCCCACCTTTAAACATTCTGAAGTCTTCCGTACGCCATTCTTTCTGTACATCTCCTTGTAAAATGGAATATAGTTTCCAGCGATAATAAGTATGTGCGGGAGAATAATTTTCAAATAGAAATCTAAAATAAAAAATATTTTTGTTAATCGTTTTTGTTATACATAAATAAAATATTAAATTCAATGAAATAATACCTAAACATTGGATTATTCAATTCTCTGTTCATAATCATTGCTTCAAACATTGGTCCTTCTCGAATTACAAATTCCACCATTCTATGTATTAACATGACTAAATTCCTATAACGCACGAGTCGATTAAGTATGCATTTATATTTTGTGTCAAACCCCATTGTTACAAAATACATTTTATTCAACAGAAGCATAAATGCTCTTCACAGTTACATACTTACAGATTTGTCATTATGATAATAAAATCAACAAATACCTTTCCGTTGGTATAACCACTTTGACAACAGCATTCTGCAAAACCTTATAGTCCAGATCATAGTGCAACAACGATAGACGATAGGACGTCCCGATCCAAATGCCAAAAGGTACATCCCAAAAAATGTGGTCACCAATAAATTATCACAACGTAATTCGTAAACATAATTGTTATTTTGTATTATTAACAAGTATTAAAATCATTTATAGCATAGTATACTACACTATAAATTAAAGATAAAAATGTCTGTTTTAATTTTATCAAAAATGTCTTTATCTAAGCATATAAAATGCTTGAATTTTGCAAAGAACTTACCAATTTTAAATTTAAATTAAAGTTATCATCGTCTTCGAGTTTTTCTTTATTTGTTGTGTATGTAAGTATGTATTCGCGCTCGCGTATTTGTGTGTATGTAAATGTGTGTATATGAGAAGTGTGCGGGCGTATAATAAAAGAACGGGTTTAAATATCTAATTGAAGCTATTAAACGTTGAATGGTTCATAAAGGAATGATTTTACCTTTTCAAAGTTTTCCTTTTCCTGCGGGTCCGCGCTCTGGAGGTTGCGGATACGTGGTATCTGAGATTATGTTTCAAAATGGGTTATACCATTCCAACGTTAAATTAACAAGACAATTTATAAAAATTTAAATATTAAATTATTATGAAATATTATTTTATCAATCATAAAAAGCAAACAATGTATCGTCGTGTATCAGTCCCCTCGATAATGGCAAGTTTGTGCTATTTAAATTAATTTAATTTATAAATTCAATAAATAAAAAAATATTCAACAGAATACGTGTATCGAATGTTTACGAAACCTGAAATGCTATTTCTAGCAAAAGATGTCTTTTTGTAATCCTAGAATGTGAATTATTTCGCGAGGGTAATATTAAGTAAGAAGAAAACGTTTGTTCAGATATATAAGTGAGCCGTTTATTAATTGCGCTCTTCAAATGGTTCGTTTCGTGTACCTTGTGTCTGTCGCGTCGGTGTGGTTGAGCATTAAACGGAAGACCAGATGGAGGTGGTGGCTGCGTAATCTCCATCAAAGCAGGTGGAATATAGATAGGGTAAGGTGGAATAGGTACGCTTTTTCCCCATCCTAACTTCATCTCATATTGCATTATATCACGACCTGTTTAATCACATTATAGAATTAGTTAAACAATTTTAATACTTTTATTTGTATAAACCGATACCATTACATGTTTTTAAATAATTAATATTTATTATATTCTTACCATTAAGATTTTTCAACGCACGTTCTCCGTCCTTACGACTCATAAATGCAACAAAACCACAATTTCTTTGTCTGGCTTTTTCTTCATCACTACGCGGCCACATTATTTTTATACTCGCCAAAGGCCCATATTTGCCAAATATTTCCATTAATTGCTGTTCTGTAATCTTTAAAAATAAAAAATAAGTCGTATAGTGCGATATATATTGACATTACAGTGTGATAAAATATTATTTTATATATATATACCTTTGGATTTAAATTTCCTAAATATAAGTTGGTTGTATTTGGATCGCCATTATCAAATGAACCATCTGTAAAATACCAATCTTTCAACATATCTTGTAAGTACAAGACCGATAAAGGTGATAACAGGAAAAAGATATTGGAAGGATAATGGTTACCCTCATATATCAGGGCTAAGAGACGGGGATCGTCAATGAAGTTAAGCAGATTAGCCTTTCGCGGATCCGGAAATGAGGATCCACTACCTACTAAAGTTATAAGTATACTACAGACTTAATTACTATTAATATTATAAAAAATATATTTTTAACAATCTTAATTTTGGCTGAATCTAAAATCGTGTATTAATAAAAATCACAAATTTTACAACAGTTGTAACTTTTTGTAATAAGGAATAGGAGATGGACCAAGCACAAGCATACATACATACATATACATACCTTCCACACATTTTAGAGCGGCTAACATGGGATCTTCTGATTGTGCAGAAATTACCGTTTTCACTACGCCCTTATACTTATGTCTCTCTTCACGTTCCTCTTGAATCATCTTTAATTCCTCTTTAAATAATTCCAGGTTACTTTTCTTTTTTTCACCTTCTTTCTTCTTTTTGCCTAATCTATCTAGTTTTCGTTCATTTGTTCCAAGCAATCTTGCATATTCTTGAGCCTGTTCAGCTGAAGACCTAGTGTCAACTAATTCAGAAATTTTTGACTGTGGCTTGTAAAGTTTTCCCTTTTCTCTTGTGTCCTCCTCTACAAAAATAAGTAAAATTATTAATTTATGTATAAAGAGAATAATTTAAACGCTTAAAAATTTCATACTTACGTCTTTTTCCAGCATCATATGTACCTGCTTTGACCCAAACCTTGCTAGTTGTTTTATTGGGTGTCTCTTGAAATGTTGCTACAAATTCTTCAAAAGCCTGCAAAACATAATGCTCAGTAAATAATTTTTGTGCACATAAAATATAGTAATATAATAGCAAATAAGTAATATAATAGCAAAATACGCAAAGAAAAGTTTTAAAATAATTATTTACTTGAGCTGCAGCTTGCTCTTGCTCCTTTTTGCGTTGCTCTTCCAATTCCTTTTTACTTAACGGTCGTTTACCCATTGTACCAATGGAAAAAGCTTTAAGCTTTTGTTCCGCAATTTGCTGTGAATACAGATTACAAGTTTAAATTATAATACACGAGCAAAAAATTCGTAAGAAAAAAAGATTCAGCATATAAAGCGATACCTTCATTATTGCCTTATCCGCCATTTGTAAGGAAACGATCTAACCTAAAACAAATATATAGGGTAATAAAAACGAAAAAAATTGCACGAATTATTATTCGCATACGTTACATTCGCAATGCGCGGACGAACTTGTCGAAATAAATATTACGTACGATTGAAACGTTATAAATATCTGTTAAAAAACTTGAACTCCATTTAACAAGGTGTGTGCACAGTGTTGAACAGCGCAGATACCAATGACTTAAAATTGCTGAGAAAGCAATAGCATGTACGTCGATAACTGCCAACGATCACGATCGTCTCGTATAAGATGAAAAAAAAATGTATAAAATTCGAATCCGATAATCAAGCGTGCACTCTTTACGCAGAAAAATAATAAGTCAGTAACGACCCTCTTCCACGGAAACTGAAGCGACCAAGTGTCACCTGGTGGTTACTACCTAAACCGTCATGATAAATGACACACACAAAAATATAATAGAAACAGATTACGCGTTCTCTACTTTATTCCGTATTAAAAAATTGTATGTACGTACTACAAGACTGAGGAAAACCGAGTCAGCGTTAAAGAGATTTCATTTTTGCTACTGAGAAACGAAACGTTCGTATCGCGTCGTTGACTTCTTCCACCAAGTACCTCCGTTTTGTCGGAATTGTCGGTAGTGGCGACGGTAACGGCTCGCAGCGAATTTTCTCGAAAGCTAAAGAATACTCCATTATCCGATTGGCCCGTCACGGTCCAATAAAATAATAAAATTTTCTTTTAGTAACGTGAAAATTTGTTACGAATCGCCACCGTCGCCGCCGGCTATCGAGGTAGCGATCGGAGACAATCGCCAAATCAAACGTTCCATTCGTCCGCAATACATTTCAACACATGTTCAATCGGAGGAATAATTTTAGTTTTAAGAAAATTAATTTCATCTTTAATATAATTGTACGAACCGACAGATCGAGTCGTCGGTAAGTCTCATATTTTATTAATTAATGGTATAATAAAATACGTATTTATTATACATATACGTGTTGCATTATTGCGTCGCAGTGTTCGTATCGTCGAGCGTTGAATCGAAATTTATCGAGATTAAACGAGGTCTACTCACCGCAGCTGATCGCGACGTCACATGTTCGCGTAGTCAGCGTTTGTCAAGTATTTCTAGGATTGTACGTAATTAAAGTGCATTGGTTACAACTGGCCGCAATCGGTCGATTGTATCGCGATCGGCGAAGGAAAATGTATATTTATTTATAAGGGACGAAGATGAATTTGCTCGTGTGTGCGAGCGACGATGCTTCCAAATGAGGTTAATATCCGATTTTGTGCTATTAGGCGTTTTATTTTATCAGGTATTGAATTACTTTCTAACGTTATTGTTGTTGAATGCCAAAGGTCCTGTCGTAGACGAGGTAGTCATCCTGTGTGAGAAGAAAGGGAAAGAGTGAGAGAGGCATCACCAGCACTACTCTTGACAAGTTTCGTGTACGATCCCGAAAGAATGTATTGCTTACAGTGGCTAATTCCAGTGCTGTTGATTCCGAAACCTGTAAACCCGGCATTGCTGCAAACTCACGTCATGTTCATGGCACTTTATTTGATTGGGTTCTTCCTGGAGCGCAAGCCTTGTACTATTTGCAGTCTTGTGTTTCTTGCTGCCGTCTTCCTTATCTGCTACAGTGGAGTAGGCAACTGCCTGCTGTGGAGCACAAATTGTGACACAGTAAGATGCGATAATGGTTAAGATTGCCAATTGTATTTAATTTACAATAATATTTAGAGAATTATCCCTTTGTCAACTTTCTTTCCATTGTATGTGTGTCGCGTGTATGTATGTTTGTATGCTTGCAAAAGAGGAAAAGAGATAGAGACACAGTCAGAGGGTGGGTTTTTATTCATTGGTTTATCCATTTTGTGAAGTGCTGATACAGCAAGTCAATCTTTTATTTATCAATGAATCATTAACTCATTCAAAGTTTTTAACTTCCTTCCTCTTCTCTTTCCTCTTCTTTGTTTTGCCCTTTTTTCTTTTTGTGCTACATCATAACATACAAAACTAGCTTTTTAATCTGCTAGTGCCTGTTTTATCTATAATATGAAAGTGATTATATAAGTAGTTTCTAGGTTTACTAAGATCAGCTTTATAGATCACCAAAATTTCAGTCAATCTACTACATAATGTTCTGTTGGACATTTGCATAAATCTGAATGTATATAGAGTTCAAATCATAGAATTCCGAATAAGCAAAATTGTGATAAAATGTATTTGATGATATTCATACTTAGATTCTAGAATTTTGCCATTCTTGTTGATTGGAACAAAGTAAGTTTTGCAATTAGTAATGTGATACAGCTTGTATTCCTTATATGAAAATATCTATATATTTAATAAAATGTACTTGTTACAATGAAATGACATTCAAAGATTATGCTGCTATTGGCATATTCCTTTTACATTTGTATTTGTTAAATGCAGTGCCTTTATTCCAATGTTAATTTTATTTGATTATAAATAATTATTTTTCTGAACGGAATTTATACAGATTCTTCTTTTATATTAAAAAATGTATGTTGATTGTTACAAAAAAGTTTACTTAAGATATTTTCTTAAAATTATTTGCTTCAAGAATAAAAAATAATGTAAAATGATTATTCAACTTATGTGTATGAATATTGTATGAAATCGTATGAAAATCAAAGTATCTTACAATTTAAGGTGATATTTATTAAAGAATCTTAAAAATTTAGCAAATTGTTTATTTATTACATAAGAAATAAGAAAATTTGGATTAATTTATGGCAAATACATGACACAACTTTTTAAAAGTAAAATAATGCAACAAGCGTTACATTAAGTTTTAACTAATGAAATAAATTTTATGAAAATAAAATACAAGAAAAAGGGGTCAAAATACAATAGGAACTGTGTATCTTTTGTATAGTTAATTTTATATTATTGGAACTGTATTCTCTATTTATTTTTTAATTCATATACCTCATAAAAAGAGATTTAAGTGATACAAATTCTGTTGTATAAATTATGATTGTAAATTTTTACTTACCTTTCATATTAATATTGATATAATTTTTAGTTTAGCATAAGTAGCATTACCAATGTAAATATCAAGAGCCATAGTAACCAAAATTATTTATGCTAATGCTTCATAAGCGGTGAATCTTTCGTATGTCTTTAAAGTGCATATGTAAAAAGTCAATTATTCTTCTCCATCTACTATGCAAGTTAATGCATTATTTTCAAAAAATAATGTTCTTGGCAGAGCTACAATAATAATAATACCTATAAGAATATTTTTATTTGAACATAATTAAAAGCTTGAGCAGAATTATATTAAATATGTTCTTTCGTCTTTCATATTATATGTATATGTATGTACAAATAAAATAATGTGACGATTTCTATTCAACAAAAATTCTGATTAGATACGGATTAATAATTCGTTGAAATGAATTTAACTTAAACATACACTGTAATTTTACAATACTGTGACATTATTCTCTATAGTTATTGCTTCCATGTAAAATATAGATCGAGAAATTTTATATAAAAAAATTAATAAGGAAAAGCTGTAATTAAATATATTTATAATTATAGAACTTGAGTAATAAAGAAAACCTATATCAATAAAATGTTTCTTTCCATTTCTCTAGTTCACGTATATATAAACAATAAAAATGTTATTTGTAATTGGATTAAAATAAAACTATAAAATCATGATTTTTATTACTTCTAGAACATATTTATTTTAAAAAAGTTATTGAAGAGCTTTGCCACGACCAAAGCCACCACGGAATTCAAGGTCGCCAGTTCCAGCACCAACGTCGGCTTTCTTATCGCTAGAACCTGGAGGACCACCTGGTCCTCGTCTGTACCCGGCCCGATCTTCTGTTGGTCTTGAACCTTCGCTTCTTGTTGCAGCAGGTCTTGGTCTTGTTGTCTCTGACCGTGGCTGCTTTTTAAGAGTTGATGGAACAATCTCGGGTGGCAAATGTAAATAACCACGTAGGTATTCGATACCATCATTTGTCAAATACCAATAAAAGTGTCTCCAAGCAAATTGCTCTTTTACAAACCCTCTTGACTTCAAAGACTAAATAGAAATAAACAAGTTTATATATATTATATTTCATTTTTAATTATTATATATATAATAACTTAATTAATTAATAATTAATAATATATGTTTATTGTGTATATTAATTTATAAAAATAATTAATTATATGTATTTTAGAAGGTTTAATGTATAAACAAATAAGCCCATTAAATAACAAAACCATTTTCCAAAAAGAAAAAAAAATGTTAAACAATTTTACCTGCATAGCTTTAATAACTTGCAGATTCGGTATGTTTTCTAGTTCTGGATGTTTGGTGGCATGGTAATCTTTTTTTGCTACCATGACGCCTTCCTTGAAAAGATACTCATAGATAGCCACACGATTCTTTTTTGGCATCAACATTCTGTAAATATTAATAAAAGTAATCTAATATGCAAATTGTAACATAATATAATGTAATAACAAGTATAATAGCATTTTAATGCACATCACAAACATCAGTAGAGAAATTTTTTTTCTTTTCTATTTTAATGTGCATCTATCCGTTTTAGGATATCGGCACAATTCAGTAGAGAAATTTTTTTCTTTTCTATTTTAATGTGCATCTATCCGTTTTAGGATATCGGCACAATCAGTAGAGAAATACACTATTTGAGGTTATGTATCACAACGAGATATCGTATGCGTCAAAAAGAGTAAAATACTTTTCATCATAAAAGTTATCAAGTTACAAAGTTACATTCTGCATAATTACAACCCCAAATCATATAAAATAAATTAATTAAAGGTATTTTTTAAGTTGGAGAGGAATGGAGTAGGTATGGAGTATGTCTTAAATTTTTCGCGTAATATAAAAACTGAATATAGTAAAATGTACTTGATTTTGATAGAGTATAAATTTCTGTGAACTCAAAACTTCCTTGTAACCTTTATAAATAAGTAAGATTAAACCGGATAGTGTAAGACAAACCAACGCACTTGATAACTACACGTGTACCCTTCAGAGAAAGCAACGAAAAGATGGCGGAGAGGGCGGAGAGCAACGACGTGCATGCGGTCAAGATCGAGACACGGATAATATCGATTCATACTATGTTCCGATATCTCGATTATTACAGTCGAACCCCGGCAACATTATATTGTTGAACGTAGCGAATGATTGCTATTTTTCAACTAATCATAAGTGTTTCGCAAGGATAATTTAATTATTCTAAATATTAAAAAATATATATAAAAGATGCACAAATGTAAAAAAAAAAATATATATATATAGTAAATATTTTAATTGCTATTTATTTCATTCAACCTTTTTTTATTCATATAGTATATTCGTCTGCAACACTTTTATTGAAACTTTTTGAAATATGCTTAAAATTTGTTCTCTTATGTTTCGATCTCGTATCTGATTTTAAACATATTTTATGTCCATTTAAAATAGGCCATTTATCCTTTTCCTTTAGATATTCTGCTGCTACCTGGATATTTTCCATTTTAACTATTGCGCTTCTACACAAACATACAAATTACATTGTTACATATAAAATATCTTTGTTGATGTGTGTAATGTAAAAAATTGAATAAATTGAATTAACTTTACCTGAAGTCTTTATTATAAGATTTTAATAAAGTAGCACGAATACATCCAGGAAGAACACCTTTTAATTCGTGTGATTTAGTACCATTTGGAATATTTGAGATAAATAACCTGTATAAACATATAACAGAACATTAATAATCTTGCAAAATAAAATTGTAATTTAAATGTAAGTATATTCTTACGTTTGTGTTACTTGGATATCAGGTTTAATTTCAGGTACAAAAACTTTCTTTTTTTCCTTGGTTTTTGTTTTAAATGCAACATCAGACAACAGTTGAATGACAACACGCTTGCCGTCAACAGTTTTATCCCTTGCAAGTTTATAATTCTTATTTTTCTCTTCTACAGTAGGAAAGATAACATGACACGATCTACTAGATTGTCGTGGTAATTTTATGTGAAAGTCACCCACGAATAAGGATCTAACTTCCTCTTGGTTCTTAATTACGTGAGGAAGACGAACATTTAACGTTCGTTCTCTCCGTTTTTTCAATTGAATTAATTTCCTCTGAACCTTCTGCATAACCTAAAAGTGACTAGTTATTACGGTTCAAAAAACATAATTAATATAGACGACCACACATTGTAATATAAAGTAAGATTACGCTTACAATTTTTATTTACGTAAATAATATTTATAAAAAATAACTGTTCCCTTTAAAAAGCAATCATCAGACAATATACGAGACACGAGGGTCGTGAGATGACACTCGAAAAATGTGTTCAGAAAGCACTCAATGAGTACACAATCACGATCAATTTCTCGAAAGTGTTGGTTGGCTACAGAGTAGACAATTTTCAAGACATTGGCTAGTGCTTAGGGAACTTTCTAACCGTACCAATCAGAAAATTTCATATTAAATTGACCGGCTTGGCCTTGAAAGCACCTCGTGATCTCACGTATGTTCGACGCGTTCAATGGCATTGGAGTATTGGACTATTGGACGGAGGTATCCTTTTCCAGCTCGCTCTTCCCACTGACTCCAGTTCGATCGCCATTAGATTCTCGGTTAACGACACATTTACGGAGGCAATTCTTCCCACTGTCCTTTCGCTAATACAAACCACATTACGAGAAAAATGGTGAGTCTTTAATATTACGTTATCGTAACAATTTGAATAATTGAGCACTAAGAGATTGCTTGAATAGAATTAAACTTTATTCAGTTTCACCTTTATTTGACCTCCATGTAAAATTCTGTATCGTATCTATCTTGTATTTTAATGAGTTTATCAATGATCTCTCACCCGTATAATGCACATATATTAAATATTTTTATGGTATCTTTGATTAATTTTATTTTGTAGAACATACATATTGCTGTAACTATTTTAATAAGCAAGAAAGAAGAACTTTATGTCAAAGATATCGTGTAGTTTTAAGAAGATATATTTTGTATTATATAGTTAAATTGTTAAAAAAAAAAAAAAAAAAAAAAAAATACATAATTTAATTTTTTTTATTAATTTTCTATTAGGCGGAACCTATAAACGTTGTGGTCACTGGTGCAGCTGGACAAATTGCCTATTCTTTATTGTATCAGCTTGCAGCTGGCTCAGTTTTTGGCCCTGAACAACCTATTAATCTCAGATTATTAGATATTCCACCTATGATGAAAGTATTGGATGGTGTGGTTATGGAATTGCAAGATTTAGCTCTCCCTCTTTTACGAGGTTAGTATTGAAAGTTCTCTTATTAAAAAAAGTAAAAATAAATTACAAGGAAAAAATAATATTAAGTGTTCATATTTTAGTAATATTTTTACATTTTTAACAATATAAATTTAGAAATTATTATGTAATATTACATCTTATTATAGGTCGTTATGCAAATACTTGTAAACAGCTTAATTTAAATTTTTAGAGATTTTGCCAACGGCTGAACCAGCCAAGGCCTTTGAAAACGTAGCAGCCGCTTTTCTGGTTGGCGCGATGCCAAGAAAAGAGGGAATGGAACGTAAAGATCTTTTAGCTGCAAATGTAGACATTTTTAAAGTGCAAGGTGAAGCACTGGATAAACATGCTCGTAAGGATGTTAAGGTGCTAGTTGTTGGAAATCCTGCCAACACTAACGCGCTTATCTGTTCGCATTATGCACCATCCATTCCAAAAGAAAATTTTACTGCAATGACTAGATTGGATCAAAACAGAGCACAAGCAGCAATAGCTGCACGAATAGGTGTACAGGTAATTTATATTTTTAAAATTTAAAACAGTTTTTAATCAGGGATATTAATATTTAATTTTAATTATTGTAATTTATCTTTTTTTTCCGAGTATTAGCAACATAATGCACAAATATTTTAACAGCATTGAATCTATGTTATATGCTATTCTTAAACATTTTATTTTTTAACACGACAGGTTGATAAGGTGAAAAATGTCATTATCTGGGGCAATCACAGTTCTACACAATATCCTGACGTAGCGCACGCAACTGTAGCACTTTCATCTGGCGTAAAACCAGTACCATCTGAGATAAATGATGACGAGTGGTTAAATAGTACCTTTGTAGAAACAATTCAAAAACGCGGCGCCGCTGTAATAGCTGCTAGAAAAATGTCTTCGGCTATGTCTGCTGCTAAAGCTGCTGGAGATCATATGAGGGATTGGTGGTTTGGTACTAAAACTGGAGAATGGGTTAGCATGGGCGTTGTATCTGATGGGAGCTATGGAATCCCAAAAGATGTTGTGTTTTCTTTTCCTGTCGCTATCAAGAACAAACAATACGAGATAGTGCAAGTAAGTTATTATGCACAGTAAATCTCGAAGTAATTTTAATTTACATAAAAGTTTTTTTTCTATTAAAAGTTCTATTTTATAAATTTTTTAGAATCTTTCCATTAGTAACTTTGCAAAGTCAAAGTTGGATGTTACATCTAAAGAATTGGAGGAAGAACGTGCCGAGGCAAACAACGTACTAAAAAAGTGACTAGTAACATCAGTGCCAAACAATGAGCAAGTAAAGTTTGTGTCAGCGAAATTGTAAAATATATAATTTAGTATATACATACAATATTTAGTACACGTATAAAGCGTTTCAGAAATTAAATCTAAAAATATTCTGCAGCAATTGTATATTTTAAAAAAGTAATGGAAATAATTTCGTATCTCAAATAGTATTTTAAATACGAAGAATATCAAATTTGTTGATAACTTGTCTAAATTGCATTTAATATGATACATATATTTAATGTAATAATTAATACGAAGGAAAGATCGCAGTACATTGTTGCAGTATTTTTAAATTCAAATTTTGGATCATGTATAATGTGTAACTCGATGTAAATAGATTACATAAAAATTTGATTAGAGAAAAAGAAAGAACAAAAGAAATAATAAAAGCATAATGTCAAGAAGGATGTTTTAAAGTTTGATTTAATTTGCTGTTGCAATTCTTGCAAATCTTTGCAAATCTTTAATTTATTACGATTTTATTATATATACGAGTTAAAAAAGAATTTTTTTTTCTCAGATCGTATTGAATCGGAAAAATCGAAAAACGAGTGTCAACTGTGCCGCAAGTGGCCGAAAAAGACAAATCTCGTGCCGCAAGTGGTTGAGAAAGTCTCCACTTGCAGACTAACTACTTTTTTAACTACGATACTTCTACTGTAGGCAACGAATCTACAAGTTGTAATATATTGTTATATATCAGAATTATACATTTGAAAAAACTATAATATTTTATTGTGGACTTGTTGCCTTTATAAAAAAAGAAAAAAAACTTACGTTAGATGCGACGCGGGCGGAGTCGGGCAACGATGATGCCATGGTACGATATTCTGTAACATACAAGTTAAAACTACAATGAAAAATATGCTTTAAATAATAATTATTAATTTAAAAATAAAGTTTAATTGTTATTTTAATATAATTAAGAAAAGATAATTACCCAAACGTTGCTCCGTCGACGCCCGATGTCCATCCGGGACCTGCTCTTCCTCTCAGAATTCAGATCCACAGGTCACTCGCGACACTCGCGCGAATTGTTAGTTAAAATTATCCGCACGAAACTGGCAACACTCCTAGTTAAAAAATTAGTTGATTAAATCACTCGGTTTTAATTTTCGTGATTATCGTAAAGAAATTAATATAATTACTTGATGTTCGAATGTAATAACGCGCGCTTAGCGCGCTGTGTAATCTATATTTATCATGTAAAATGTAAAGGTTGTACTCTGTTAAAAATCATATATCTACATAAATTGTTCATATACATAAGATGGTATACGTAATGTATATGTATAGACTTTATAATATATATTGAGTATATATTGGGAGAGGTGTACTTTTTATTTTACAGCACTTTTTGCTTTTATTCATCTTCATGAGAATAATTTATGTTACAGTAATGATAATTTTTAATGTCAATATCATATTACTCACACATACAACCTCTCTTTTCTCACATTTATATATTTATATCTTATTTTCTAAAAACTATTATTACAACTATATATATCTTGAATTTTTTCTATTATTATAATCGCGCGCGTGAGCATTAAGTAGCGTATTATACAAGGATATCGTGTAGTTTAGTTTATCCAATCCTGGTAACGCTCGTAATGTAACACTGCAACATTTTTTCTTCTTATTTTCACATTTAAAGAGATACCCTTTCGAATATTCAGAAGTTAGACAATACACAAATATACAATTAGGAGCAGGTATTTGAAAGCTATAAACATTGGTCTAGATATTATAAGAAATGTTTTGGATAATAATGAAAATTATCATTTTGCGGATATATGTCAATTTCGATTTACACAATACATTTATAGCACGTTAATTCGTTTACATAACATGTGCATATATTTTAATAATAAAATAAAAATTTTTTCGAAAATTGCTTTTGCATAGATTATTTACCAAGCATAATAATTGTAATAAAAATAATACATATGTAGCTATTTATAAATAAAAAAAACATTTAAATTTTTGTTCTAAGAAAATTAATACGTTAAACATATCTCTAGAAATTTTTTTAGGAAAACAATAGCCTTCAAACTTGACCAATTTTATATAATAATTCACGTAAATATTGTCGAAATACGTCATTTCTAGACGTCTACCAAAATTCCAAATATTTCAATAATTACATAACATACACACGCACACACACACACACATACGCAGGCATATGCGCACACGTACGCATGTGCATATTCAAATAAATTCTTTTTACTTGCATGTATGTACAAGAAAGTAACACATCTGTCATAAGTCGCTGCAACATATCAGTGCAATATGCTCATTAAAAATTTGATTAATCATGATTTATAAATTGTAAGTTCAACGACTAATGATGCCTATAATAAAATAAAATAAGAGAATTACTAATTCACGCCAAGAAATTACATTAAATATAAATATGTATACCATATATATGTATTTTTGCCCTATCTATTTAATATAGATATTGGATTGATTCATATAAATAAGTTTTGCTATAAATATAAAATAAGTTAGCTTTTTTAAAATTTTAGAGTTATTTTAATTGGATTTAATAACTTTTAATTATTTAATAGTAAAAAGGGTCCCTCGGTTATTAATTAACATATACTACAACTATGTACACTGAGAGATAGATATGGCATTTGCCGCGACGACGGCGATTAGCATGACACTATCGTGATATGCGACGAGCCTCACACGAAACTTATAGTTATATACCAGAGAGCCCAACTCGGAATCGCGGTTTCCACGCGTACAAATACAGAGGTTCGTCCGTGTGAAGCCAGCGCTGTTATATACTGCGAGGCGCCGACCGCTGACAACCACCAAGATATGAAAGAGAGAACAGTCCCACTACTATCCACCACTTCTTCCCCCGTCCACCCTTTAGGCCTGGCCCAAGGGGTGGAGATTAAGAAAGCGAGGGGAGGAAGTAGTGGGATTGTTCTCTCCCTTAGTTCTCGGTGATTGTCAGCGGCCGGCACCTCGTGGTATATTAACTATGGGTTTCGTATGAGGGTCGACGCACATCACGATAGTGTCATGTGGTAATCGCCGTCACCGTGGTAAATGTCATATCTACTTTTCAGTGTACAATTTTACTTTCTATAATGCACACTATTATGTTTCAAAAATTTTAAAGAAAAACAAGATTTAAATTGCATAACGAGAAATTAATAAAGATGATAAACCCATCGTAACGTTTTGTCATTTAGAAAAATTTGATGAAAGAAAACAAAACTTATTTATGAATCAAGACAATATATGTACATACAAAATATTACAAAGAATATACAGGAAATCAATATCATTTTAAGAGAGCTTGAAAGCATTAATAAATGACAAATGTACTATGATTTACTGATCACGGATTTATGAAAGTAGGCAAGATAATTATTTAATATATCTGAGAAAGAACGATTTGAAAAAAGAAAAGAAACAAGGAAATGCAAAACTACTTTTCATCTAAATTTAAAGATAAGATAAAACACAAAGTCGAAACAAAAGATCAAAGAAATACGACATTAACATTATAGATATGCTTTGTAAAGAAAGTTTTAAAGTCTCAAATCATTAAATTGGTGTTCGTTTAACTATTTATCCCGGAAAATAAAATTATCAAAATTTACAATAAAGGCCGTTCTTACACTTGTTCGTACATACACAGCATACATATACATACTTACCATATATGTTTGTGTGTGTTTGTGTATCTGTTAAGTATAATTTTGTCCCGCGTAATCTACGATTTATTTGATTCATGGGATAAGGGAAAATAATTAATTAATTTAAATGAAACCCTCTTTCTCGGGTAGCAGCCAACAGCCTTTCCCTTAAGATTTCCTCGGTAGGATATTCTGGTAATTTTAAGTAATGAACACAGGTGTTAACAGAAGGATAACCACCAGAACCAGCGTCCACTTTCCGCACAACAGTTAATCTGGGGTGTAGATTGCATAAACCTCCTGGAGGTAGAGCCGAACAACCGGTGGCAAATTGTAAGAACGCTTTTCTTTCGGGACCAGTCAATGATAACAACACATTGACAAATCTTTGGAAACCAGGACTGAAAAAAATTGCATTAAATAAAATAATTAAAATTTATAGTATTTATCGTATAAATCTATTAAATTTTCTAGAATATATTTAAATATATGCATATTTTACATATAATAAATTTATTATAAAAAATATTACGATAAAAAAAAGATTTTTATTGACATAATCTTACCTTTCTTTTGTATATCCTAGTTTTGGCTCGGTGTAATTGAGCAAATCTTCTCTCGACCATTGTGGGTTTTGTTCTCCACAAAGCATCGCTCGCATTTCATCTGGACTAAAAACATGAAGTTTTTCCATCGGAAAGACTTTTGAAAAGCCCGATTTAAACGCTTCGAGTTGTCTAAAAATTCCCTGGTTAAGGCAGTAATTGATCGTAAGATTTGCGTATTCTTTTGCATTTTCTATCGTTACTACGACATCCGAGCCACCTTCCACTAATTCCACTTGATCATGTTGAAAAACTTTCGAACTTGGTGAATACGTCATGGTTAATGCTAAATCTTCGATAGCCACCGAAGTGCCTGATGGATGAGTTATATATAATGACGTTTCTTCGTCAGCAGATCGTGGACCATCGGAGAAAGTTCTATCACGCTTCGCGATCGCGTTTTGCAGTTCTCTTAGAAATTCTCCTCTTACAGGATCCACCTCAACGAGATCTTCTATATCTAATAAGCCGGCATACCACGGACAAGGTTCTAGAGAAGAATACGCAGTATCATTTTCTCCTTCTTCCGATATAAAGCTACTGGACATACTAGATGACATACTCTCTTGCGTGACACCAGTAAGACCGATTTTTTCATTGACATTGTTCGAAATATCACCACGACACATTAATTTTAAAAATGGACGGGATAACGGTAAATCTACTAGTCTATTATCCTGGAGAACTTTTGCCAAAAAGACTCCTAGGAACCAGAAATATCGAACAGCGCGATCGCAACTTGCCGAATCTTGTAATAATGGGGCTGGAAATAAGCCGCTGGCACGCGTTACGTAGTATCCTGCAGGCCGAATCTTCTCTCCAGAAACGTAAATCTGGTCTTCGTTTAAGATTTGTGTAGCATTATCATCGGTGGTGTCATCGCATAACCAGAGACCTAAATCTTTACGTTGCAATTCCGCAGCAACTAATGCAAAAAATTCTAAGGTAGGTCCAAGACCGGTACCTTCTTCCCCTACAAATGCTACTTCGAGTATACTTTTCCGATTTGCATGCACCTAGAAAAAATAAAAGTTTAATATTGTTAAATTATATATTATTGTATATAAAATGTATATAAAAATGTATATAAAAAAATAATCGCTCTCTCTTTCTTTTTTAATACCTTTAACACTTGTTCTGCCCAATCTAATAGTTTCTCTCCTCTTGGTACACTGACTCTTTCATGTTTAAGTCTGCCGACACGAAATTCGTGGCTATCATCACGCCGTGGACTTAGGCCCGGTGCCCTTTGTCTTTCAAGAATCGCATCTCGTTGTGTTTGTAACCATACAATAGATCGTGAAGCACCGAAAGCGGTGCAACTGAAATAAAGTCGTCTTGTTTCGAAAGGTAGTAAAAATGGACAGCTTCGCGCGAGTTCCTCGCACCAATTAGGTAGTGCACCAGCGGCAAGGGCTAACGGATCCTGAATCTGTTGTACAATTTTATTTGTGATTTTCTTAGATGTGAAATCATCTGGGTAAAGCCAGTACGTCATATCATTCGACTCGTCCAGCTCAGCCGAAGCATCCTCATCTCGAATAGAGCCCAAAACA
The DNA here is from genome assembly GCF_019399895.1 of Cardiocondyla obscurior. Classification (NCBI taxonomy): domain Eukaryota; kingdom Metazoa; phylum Arthropoda; class Insecta; order Hymenoptera; family Formicidae; genus Cardiocondyla; species Cardiocondyla obscurior. Next base: position 3,200,936 of record NC_091881.1, read on the forward strand.
AATATATGTCTCAACAGTTGTAAGACATCCTCGACAGTGCATGCGTTTGCGTTTTGCGTTGAATTACGAGAGTATAACGTTACGATTGGAGTTGCTCTGCCAGATGATTCTTCGTCCCTTGCTTCTTTATATATTATTCTATATTACAAAAATAAAAAAGTGAGATATATATAATTTATTAAATAATTTGCTGTTTTTTAACAGTATTTTTAGTGCCGTAAAAAATAATTAATGCAATTAATAAATTTCAAATTATTACGTGTAGGTTGGCTCCCATATTCTTTTCAATTTTTCTTGACGACTGCCTAATTCAGTTAACTGCATTAGTTCCTGAACCGCTTGAAAGATACTAGCGTGTGAATCCGAAAGTGATATTTCAACATCTGGTATACCCGGAAAACCTGGTCCTTTCAACGATAAGGAAAGTCTAGGCATAGGCAACGATCCGATACGACTATTAACTTGCGTTTCGCTACCAGGCGGGGGAACTTCCAAATCTGTTGTCTGTAGTAAAAATATTGAAATAATGCTCGCAATTTTTACAAAATTGAATTAATTTATATTATTATATTATTTAAATTATAATATTTATATTAATATATTATTTACCTGGTTAATATTTGTTCGACCAGGACGCGGATCAAAAGCGGGAATAAGAGCAGAAAACTGACGCTTCAGTACAAACTCATCATCCCATGCACGTCTCTTGCTACTCTGTGGTGCTTCTTCTTCCATGAATGCTACCAAGAGATTACGACTTACCATTACCTCTTCGTATTCACCTTCGCAGCCGTCACCTTCTTCCTCATTTTCTTCATCTTCCTCCTGGAATAATATAATAACGATTATATATCTCGCATTGCTTATATACACTAAGAAAAAAAATAATTTAATCTAAAAAAATATTTAGTTAAATACGTTCAAACAAATAAATTATTTAAAGTAAGCAAAAATATATTTGAATTAATAAAATATATTAAAATAGACAATATATTTTACTGATGTAAATGTATTTTTGCTCACTTTAAATAAACATTTGTTTGAACGTATGCAACTAAATTTTTTTCTCAGTGTACGTTCTCGTGTAATGAAATATAATGCAATTACTTCTTGATCGTTTTCTTCATTATCTTCTTCTTCCTCCAAGACACCATCTTCGTCATCTTCTAGTTCAGTCAAAAGTGTAGGGCCACCTGTAGTGCGACCTCCACCAGTACTAGAAGTTGCTACACCACCGCAGGATTCTAAGAAATCTTCGAGACTGACCTAAAATTACATACGTATTTATGCTGTATTAAAACTAAATCATATTTCATATTTTTTAACGCACATATACTTTTGAAATAACATATTTCTAGCGTATAAAACACATTAATTTCTTAAAAAAAAAGTTGTTTAAATAATAATTTTACCTGCTCACTATCACTACTTGTACTAGTCAGAGACATAGTAAGCGCTTGTCCTAAACCTGGTCCAGTTGTTGTAGTAACGCCACTACCAGCTACTTGTCCACTACTTGTTAAACTTGGATAACTTTGAGCTGTACTAAGTAAACCACCAGGAAAATTGGGACTGAGTGCCAATCGTACGAGACTGGATACGGAGTTTGGTCCTCGAATTGGATTACAACTCGTATTAGAATTTGAAGCGAGATGCTGTCCACCCGCAGGTCCTGAAAATATTTTCACTCTTTTTTATTTTTTCTTTCAAAAGATTTGTTGGAAACAAAAAATGTAATTTTGTAAAGATAATTGCAAATTATTATCTTTTTAATGTAACTAAATATAATAAAAAAAAATAATTTTACGTACAATATATTATGCTATAAAAATTATAAACATTAAAATTGTAGCTTAATAATTTTAATAATAAATAATAATTTTAATAATTAAAAATAATTTTAATAATTAATAGTAATATGTATTTTTTAATAATAGCAAAAGTAGTTTATTGCGTGTAATTATTTAATTTAAAACTAACCTAATGTTCGTCTTCGCGCCATTGCAGCAAAAGTTTCCAATAAACCAGTAGCAGCTGTTGATTCCAAGGTATTGTTAGCATCGGAACAAGCGAGATTAGGCACAGATACCGACATGGGATTGGTAACCACAACAGGACAACCGCCCGTTGCATTTTGCGTAGACGAGCTAGCTTCTTTCTCTCGAGTACAGTCTTTAGCAACTAATTCGAAGGAAATGTACGGAAATTTTTACATACGCTATCAGCACGAGCACGAGGAAAGGAAATCATTGTTCGATCACAGATTAAAGTGCGGTCGTGTATTTACCGCATACGAGCATGAAAAGTATTTAAAAGGCGTACAGTTACGGACGAGATCTCTCTATTTGATAGAATTTTAATGTAAGCATTATAGTGCTAAAAGTGAGTAATGTATTGAAAAATATATCTCGGAAATAAGTCATTGTCGATACACATACCGTCCGCGATCCCAGTAGGATGATGTCTTGGTACAGATTTAATCCTTAATGAGTTTTCTTCTGACTCGCCAGAAACGCTGATTCTAACGGGCACTAAACCAAGTAGCTCACCACTCAGAAAACTGTTGGTATTGTTGCGTAATCTATCAGCACCTTCTCTCATACGGTCCAGAACTTCAGCGGTTTCCAAGCTCAATAAACCTCCACTAGCCTACGTATTGCATTTCGATTTATCAGTAAATAAACTACGATACCTAATCTACAAAATAACGAAAATAGTAATAGTAATTATTTCACAACTCACTTTGTTTCCTCGTACTGTAGCAAAAAGTGGTTTTGAGCTGGATGCCCGATTACTAGTGGTGTTAACTGGACAGTCCGTATTAAGAGTGAGGCTTTCGACGATAGTAGCTAGATCGCTGGTAACAGTTGCATCCGGTCTAGGATGCAGCACGACTGACAGTTCGCTCGTCGAATTTGCTCCGCTCTCACCAGTTACGGCAACTACTGCTTCGGCACGTGCCACCGATAATACACTTTCGGCTATCGACTCGGCAGCTTGCTGTTTGTCACAATTATATATACATAAAAATATAAATAAATATATATAAAAAAAAATATATATATGTGTATCTTTCTATTATTTAAATATTTATTTTAATAATAATTATATGTATATATATATTACATATAAATTAGACCTTTGCCGCTAAATTATTTTAATTATTTTAATTATTAAAAATTATTTTAATATTTATTTTAATAATAATTATATGTATATATATTATATATAGATTATACCTTTGCCGCTAAATTATCCGCACTCGCAGCTTGATCCGTAGAGGCTACTGAACTACGTATAGCGGTATCGGTGCAATCAGGTAAACTAGGAGTGCTGTTTGATTTTCGACCTGTTAAAACTCCTCCACCGCTTTTACATTTTGCCGTGTTGTCTGCATCGAGACTAGTGCCAACTAATCTAAGATCGTATTTTCCTTCAGCACCCATTCTATACGAGTTTGAGCCGCCATGATCCCACGTTACATCTATCCATCCGTTGTGTAATTCTCCCGTAACTGTACCTTCACCTATATAAAAAATTACCAGATTTATTATGTTACATTAACTATTGTAATATAGTAATTTAGATTAATAAATTATATACCTGGCGGTACGCCATCTTGGTCTCTCCACTTCCAATCTAAACCTCTAGCAACTCGAACTCCTGCAACTAAATGTTTAAGAACTTGTGTCTTGATAAATCTTCTTTGCTTCCGTACACCGGCTTCGGCTTCTTTGGCTGCACGACCTAAATCTTCGCATACTCCAGTAACTTCTCCGTAAACCTCGAAGCCAGATACAGACAGATAATGCGTCTGACCAGATGCATTTTTTCCAATTTGCTGTAGGCGTAAATGTCGCCAGCCTTGTGTTTCTTCGCTTGGTGGTTCTAACGTCCAAGTAGACGTACTACCTGGCTCGTTTAAAGAACAATCGTCTACATGAGCGTACAATGTTATCCACGTAACGCCATCCTTCGAGGCTTGAAACATCCAGTTTCTTAATGCGCTTCTGCCATATCCTCTCGCGTGTCTCAGGGTATAAGCACTTGGAATAATCCAAACACCGAGATCTATCGAAAACCATGCTCGTTTGTCATCGTTTGTGTGACAATTTAACGCCGACGGATCCCGGCTGAGTATATCTTCAAGATGACCGTACGGTAAGTTCCTTCCATCGCTCGATGTTACGACAACTAAACCATACTGGCCCGGGTTAACCCATTCGGAACAAGTTTTAGCATTCGTTCCGATCCAATATAGTAAACCATTTTCATCGAAATCATGTTGATATTTGAACGTTATTTTACTTTCTTCTTTTAATCTTTTTACAAAAGCGAATGTAGACCTGTCGTGATCATGCCACTGTTTAGCTACCATTTTTAACAAATGATTTTCCAATTGTTGTATCGTACTTAAGGGTTCCATTTTTAAACTACGGCCAGATCGATCTATTAACGCGCTCTCGCTAGAAGCTTTTTCCAATCTAAAACGTAATCTCCTCGTCAAGATCTAAAAAATATATTAAAATATGAGAAACACATGTGCAAAAGAATTACGTATTGTTGTCATGCACTAAAATTGATAACGTACCTGCAAACCGTAGCCCGATCCAGGTGTATCGTACAGATATACAGGTAACTTTTCTATCGATTCCAGTACCGAAACCAACTTATGGACTAAAATTTTCGCTGAGTTAGGCTCCTTATTTGTGTCTTTTGTTTGGAAGCAACTTTTAAACGCAGTTATCCTTTGCATTCTTAGCTTGGTCGCTCTCGGTGTCGAAGGTCCAGGAGGCGCAGCCAATAGAGCGAGTAACGCCTGTACTAGACCGCTGGAGTGTAGCTCATACGCCGATACTCGACCCTCCTCATTTAATAATACTTTAAGTTGTTCTAATGCAGTTTGCAATATATTACGCCATTCGCGGCTTCCAGATTGTTGCTTTTGAGATGCTTTCTCTATCAAATTAACAATGGCACCAAGCTTAGCGACTACACCGCGTGGTTGAGCTTGAGCCGCTTTAAAGTAACGCTCGTATATCTCCTGCGCTTGTACTTTAACCTTCTGTTTAATCGCTTCGATCTTTGATCTTAATCTCTTTCCTCTTTTGCCAGTCCAGCCTGCCGCAAATTCTGGACCTAAGTAAATTATAAAATAAATTTCCATAAAACATTTCAATATTAAAAAGTCTAACATTAATAACAATTAAAATAATAAAATATTTCTTTCATACCTAAGCTCGTTTCCGCTGTAAAGGAATGCTTAGTACCTCTGTTTGATTCAAAAATAAAACCTGGTAAATCTTCTCTTAGAATAGTTGCCTGTTGCTGACCATCACTGTTATGTATACACAATTCACTTTCCTTTCTACTGGATAATGCCCAATTTCCTACGACCAAGCGTGTAGTGCCAGGTCGAGAGAGTACAGGCTGACTTACGAAATTCACTTTTAACTGACTGCGCGCTCTTTGCAATTTTTCCAGAAACTCGCCACGATTTTCTGTAAATGTATAGATATATCGTATTAGGTGATAAGTTGTCTTACTTGAAAAATCTTAAATCAAGTATAAAAAAGAATAAAAGTATGCTATTATACATTACAATAGGAAAGTTGAAAGAAAGAGAGAAAAGTTGTGATAATTATTTTTCTCTTGTATTGCGCGTTTGTAAAATGTACTAAACAATGATATAACGAACGAGTCATACACGTATATAACCTACCTTCAGTGGTAAGCGACTCTGTGTTCCTCCCTTTTCCTGTAGGCAGTTAGTAAAACCAGTTATTTTTTACATAGTTCCCCTCGCGAAAGTTAATCACAAATGGAAAATAAAATAATGTGAAGTGATGTTGAAGAAAAAATAATGCACAAGCATTGTATATATGTATAATAATTTACACACACACACACACACATACACAACACACGCACGCGCGCAAACATACATACATATTCATCAGTTTATTATTAATAAAAAGAATATAACAGCAGTTTTCTCCCTCTCTCTCCGTTTGATAAAGAAAATTGGAAAATATGAAAAATGATGCAAGAGTAATATGATTTTTGCAAATAAAAAATCAAGCGTGCAAGCGTGTTTGCATGCTTGTCTGTCTGCATGCTTGCGTGTTGTTACGTATGTGCATGCGTGCTTGCGTGCTACGTGCATACGTGCGTGCGTGTGTGCGTGCATTATGTATATTGCGCGTGCGGGCGGGTATTTGTGCATGCTTACCCGATGTATCTGTTCCACCTTCCGGACTTCCACTAGAGTACATAGTTGCTAGTTTGCCGTCAAGGATAAATCTAAACCATCCATTACTTCCATTTGATAGTTCTAAAGCTGCCGCATCGGACCAGATATAAAGACAATCACGTCCTCGACATATACACCAATCTCTCCAGTGATATGCTCTTCCTATTAATAATTCTTTCGCATCTTCCATTCTTTGTTCTTCTCCCAATTGATTTGATTCTGTTTCTGGCTCGGGCGTAGTTTCTTGAGGCCCAGCTAAAGCAGCAACTTTTGAAAAAACTCCTAAACGTGCGAAATGTTCTAAAAATTCATCTTTGCCTTTAACCATCAAATCCTGTATCATTTGTAGAACCACTAAATGACCGTCTTCATCTTCCTGTTAATATCAAAACATACAAATTTTTTAATATTTTTTAAATATGTAAAACACAAAACAAACGAGGCAAAAGACAAGTTACACAAAAAATAAAAATTTTGTTTTTGAAAATATGAAATAAAAATAAGCGTTATATATTTTTTAATTATATATTATTATATTTACCTCATTGTCTAAAACATTAGCAATTACTTCTACGAGCATAGCTCCACATCCTCCGGTTCTGTCAGATCCACAAGTTTCTATAAGTAATTCTGGTTGAATGTAATGTACCATTTTTCTAATTAAACTTAAGCTTGCTTTTCTAACACTTGGTAACATAGTCGACTGAAAAGTTGCACAAAACACTGGCAACAATCTTTTCAGATAAACAGGCGCCATTTCAGGATCACCTTTGGGTTCTGTAAATTCTTCCACTTCCGTTTCAAGTTTTTTATGTTCTTGACTCGGGGGTAACATCCACTCTCCAGGCGACTGTAAAATGGCTGCAACTTCTCTATGTCCTTCGTCGACGCGTTCTCTGGCTTTATCCAAAGGCGTTTTACCATCCTCGTCTCTCAAATCAGGATTAGCACCATGTCTAAGAAGAACTTTGGCGATAGCAGGTCTTCCGAAACAAGCTGCGTAATGTAAACTGGACGATCGTTGACCTTTATTAACGTCTGCTCCTCTATCGCACAAAAATTCGACCATTTCTTGCGTGCCAAATGCCGACGCCCAATTGAGTAAAGTTTGCCCGACGTCATCCATAAAATTGACTTCTATTCCTCCTGTATCGATTGCTTCTATTAACGCGTCTGTATCTTTCGAACGTATGCAATCAATTAACTGTCTATGCGATTTTTCTCCCGCGCTATCTAAACGTCTTAGTCTTGGTAATAAAGGCCCTGATGGACCCCCGGTAGTATTACGTCCCAACGCTGATCTTCCCTCAAACAACAAGACTAGTAAAAGATCGATCAGCCTCATGGAGTCAAGAGCACATCGTTCGTCTCCTTTTAGTGCCTTTTCTATCGCGTCTGGCAATTCCGAACGTAAAAGATCATGTGTGATGGACGGTGATCCTCTACAAAGAGTTGATAAAAGACTGATTATAGTTGAAACAGAGGCACAGGACTTTGGCTCTGGAGTTGGAACTGTAGTCACAGTGCTGGATGGTGGAGGTGTCTTTGGATTGCTGCAAGTTGCGGCAGCAGATGTGCCTGGGCCGGCTGCATTTGACAATCTACAATATAATTCGATTATAATAACTGGCGATCGTAATAATAATAAATAATATATAAAAAATTATTTTTTATATATTTTTAATTATTTTATATATTTTATTAATTTTATTAATATTATTTTAAATATTTTTAAATAAAAATAAAATTAAATTAAATATATACAAAAAGCATACCGATACAAAAGTTCAGAAACTAATCCATTCGATGCTAATGGCGCGGGATCTGTTCCTCTTCTCGAAAATCTGTCTGCTAACGATGCAAAGCAACGAAGGGCTCCATCCGCAACGTGTGCATCCTCATGTCTTAGTAAGACTGATAGAGCTTCAACACAATCAGGTAAAGTCTTATCCTGAGGTTCAACTTTACCGCATAATCGAGTAACAACTGCCATCGCCGAATGCAATGTATCTCGATGTACACGCGCTCCATGTTCTCGGATAAAGCATAACGCGCAAGGTAAACCTCCAGCTTCGAACACTGCGCCTGCTTCTCTTGCACACACAAGTTCTAATACCTAATTTTAGCATTTATAAAAAAATGTATATTAATTAAAACTAACATTACAAAAATTTAAAGTGATACATCAATTTACACATCAAAGATATATATTTCGATATGTTAAGCATCATCAATGTAATCCATAATACCTTTATACACTGTTCAGCCAAGTCTCGACTAACTCTAGAGCCAAGTCCAGCACCAGACAGACGACTACAGATGGCTTTTACAGCGCCTTCCATGGCGACTACTCGGCGCGTACATTCTGCAGAGACATCTAAGTAATATGTAATAGCACGAGCAGTCACTTCAAGCACACTATCTGGCACCATTTCATCCAGAAAGATTCTACAAAGAGCTGGGAGAAATGTGCGTGGAGGACAGCTGAAAATGCAATAAAAAATTGTTAATACATTACATACATATAAGTTACTGAAAATTAAATAGTTTTTTTTTTACCATTCAAAGCAACGATCTACATTGTCAGACATGAGTAATAACATGCATAATTGTTCTAAAGCAATTAATTGCATGTCTCTTTCATCTCCTTGCCCCATACTGAGCCATTCCAGCAAAGTCTCAGGATCAACATCTGCCATCTCTAAAAAAGAAAACACCTTTATTTCACATTTTTAATTGCATTTACATTTAATAAATTAAAATACAAACATACTCTTTCCTACAGAAATAATAATATTATAAGGAAAAAAAAGATATCAATTACTTATTTCATTATTTCTTTTGCTTACCTTACACCTTGAATAACACCAAGCGGATCAATTTCTTCACTCTAATACTCTAAAAGTTGAATAAAGAGTGTCATTAAACTATGCAAATATTACAAATTATCTATGTTATTTAAAAAAAAAAAAAAGATAAAAACAAGTAAGCATTTTCAATACAGTATAATTATGCAAACGTCTATTTTGTTTAATCACGATGTATGAATATTTATAAATTTGAGCACATTACCAAGTAATGCTCTTCATAGTCTCAGGACGAGGTGTCTAGCAGCTTGATCGCTCTCATCCGCGACGTTACACGCGACGAGTACAATGCAGCAATGCAAACGTCATTACGAGCTACTTTCGCGAGTAGCGAGAACGATGGAAAAAAAAAAAAGAAAAAAAATGTGATTACGATACTTGTGCAATGCTCTCGCGTAAATTTAGATCGAAATCTGCTACGAAGGTGACGCGAGACGAAGTGATATCGAGGAGACCTAACCGTTGTAACCTTCAATACGTGGCACGGGTCGCTCGTTTTCAGGCAATAAGCAAACGAGACAAAGCAATTACGCCGCGAATCGAAATGATAATTACGTTTCCGTTATAGACTTGTAATATTCATCGCCGCACCAATCATGAACACATACGCGCAAACACACACGTACGCCTGTCGTTGGAACGTACCGTTGTACAAGGCATTCCATTCTTCGTGATAGGTCAACTTGCCATCCTCTCGCAGAATTGTCGTTTATCAATGCGGAAAGTACAGATCCAGATCACCCATACGTATGTCTCATCCGTTAATACTGCGATCTGCGTCTCGTGTGAACGAATCGACTTAACAAAGCACTCACACCGCAAATAAATTCTTCTTTATATTGTCGATACGTCATATATATTTCCTCGCCATTTACATACGTGATGTTCATGCCCAATGTAGATCGCGCTACGGCTTAACGAGAAGCAAGCCGAACTCACATGTAAAGAGACGTACAGAGACGTGGATGAACCCGAAATACTTCGTTCTCGACGTTCGATGTGGTATATCGCGAACGAGACTGGACGTGGCCACTGAACGATAAAGACTGTCGTTAATGTAGGAAAACGTAAGCATGCAGTAACGATCTGTAAAACAAAAGAGATTTTTAGCTACACGAAATTTTCAGAGCTGCTCAACTACGGTCTCAAATAACTGCTCAAGCTTTCGATTGCCTTCAGCAACTTTAAAAACAATTTGTATGTATATAATTATTACGTTCTACAATTCTAAACGTATTTAAGAAATTAAATTCAGCAAAAGATCCAATAGGAGAGTTTGTTTCACATGAAACTGCTCTTCTATTGGATTTCAGATTTCCGATTAATTAATCGTCTGAATTTCTAAAAGTAATACAGGTTCAGCGATAATTTTCAATTTATTTGTCTATTGTTTCATGTTAACGTTATTGTTAGAACCTTTTTGGCCGCGTGTGCGTTGCAACGCAAGCTGTAAGATACGAAAAACTGTGAGTTTTGGAGGGTAAAAGCCCAGCTCGAAGTACGGAGTAATTGTTCATTGCACTATGGACACAGCAATGGTTGGAGACAGCCTTGGCGGTCCCGCATGTGCCGTCTTGCCTCCACTACATAGCTGCGTGCGCAGCAAGGCTTCGTCACTCTCTGAGCCTAGTGTCTTTGCCAGCTATTCCCCTCCTCTCGCCACTAGCACGGAACGACTCGAGGGTGACGGTCGCACGCGAGCATCTCTCCGCATTACGTAGTGTCTTGAAACTTCGTTACTGACATAGGTATCACAATTAACTAGTACCAATTACTATCATTAACATAATTCTCAACTACGTATCATATATATAACTTTCGAGCCAACAATCATGCACTTGTCGAAGCAGCTCTTGGCACACTTCTCTGTCGGGATAAATTGAACTGATAAAGAACTGAGACTTACAAGGTATTATTTAATAACATTGATTAAGAGCAGCAATCGTTTATTCTCAGTGATACTCGGCAAGTTGAAATTAATGCTGTATTTTAAACTTTTCGTCGATTTACGACAAGAACGGCGCGTAATATGCTAGTCGTTGAATGTAATACTCGAGATAATGAGAGTTATATTTAATTTAAATTGATTGTTTATTTATTTGTGTGCGTACTTTATGTATTTAATTAAAGTAATTTACGAAAATATCGTATTAAGCTTTGAGCTTGTATTTTCGGATAATCGTGTTGCGCATTGACTATTATTTGACCTACGTTGCATGTTTGGTTGGTAAGGTTGCTGGTCTGTGTTCATCGTGTTCGCATACAGCGCCATATCCCGCTTCTTCTCGACGTCGCGGAGACGAGCCGTTCCCGAATCGAATGCGAAATAATTAGTAAGTTCAATTAGTTTCTAATTTCCATGCAATCAGATTGTATATCGTGAATACTTGTGCACTGGTAATTGGTCGGAACTCGTATTTCTCAAGATTTATTCCGTATCACGAATAACTAAAACGACAATATCGTATCTCGGTTACTGCGTTCCGCGGATATATATTTTCGTATTTTTAATGACATTTGAATTGCAATATGGACAAACGTTACGAAACACAAACAAAAGACCAAGTAATTTGATATTTAAGACGCAGAAAGTATTTGTTGTGTAATTCGAAATGTTAACGGTTGGTACTGTAATTGCAGTTGGCTGCGTGTGTAGACGTGAATGTGCTTCGATTCCGTTTGTGTGAGTGCGCCGTATTAGACGACACCGTTGCTGCATGCAAGGAAACGCTTCTGAGATCTGATCCTGAAGACGCCTCCGAGGACTGACTCTGGAGTCGTCGCCGAGGACTGACCTTGGAGTCGTCGCCGAGAATTAATCCTGGAGTCGTCGCCGAGGACTGACCCTGGAGTCGTCGCCGAGGACTGACCCTGGAATCGTCGCCGAGGACTGATTCTGCAGTCGTCGCCGAGGACTGATGGCAATGCTGCTAACTGTGCATCGTACTGGTAAGTGATGACCTTTATAATTCGTTTCTGAATAAGTACAAATATATTACAAATATATAATTTTTATTTGGTATAAAGTAATGCATTAGAGTTTCAAATAAATGCTTTTACGAGTAAAGTTACGAGTTAGTAAAAGCAAATCGCAACAGGTGGTGCCACTTTTCCGTCAGAAACGTTGTGTGCAAGCCTGTTCACCTAACCATATGATTTCTGTAATTTTATAAATTCCATTACGTTCAGAAAGTATATGATCATCAGAATCTTTATATGCAACTTTTTCTTGCTTACGTTTAATTGTTATTTCAAAGAAACATTTCTAAGAAACCTTTTAAGAGACAAATATACAATACTAAGAAATAAATGTGAACTTTACACATAAGAAAAATCTTGCAGTTTATAGTAAATTAAAATGTAATATATTTGTAACATAAAGATTATAATTATACACATGAGTTAATATTGAAGATGCATAGAAATGTGCAAGTATAAAAAATAATATAATTTGGAGTGATTAGGTAAGGTTTATATATGTTTATTTATGCTATACATCAAAAATATGCAAATTAAGTTTTTACATATGATCTTTATACACATAGAGAATAATGCCAATAAGCCTATTGACTCACAGATAAATGTGTATGTTATTTTGAAATTATATTCTCAAATTATACATTACATTAAATTGACATTAAAAGAGAGTTCAAACATAAAATTATAGTCTTAAATAAGAAAATTATGATAGTCTAAAGAAATGTTTAAAGAAAAAAAAGGACAATATATCCTCTTATTACAGATTTTGGTATATATATAGTCAATATTTTATTGTTGCATTTTACTTTACCAATTGCAACAGATATACAAGAAAAAAAGAAAAGAAACTTTGTGTAGAAAGAAAAATATTATTGATTAATCTAAACCTTATATTTAAATCTAAATCACAGCATCCATCATTTTCCATCATTTTATTTTTGACAAAAAAAATAGAGATTTATGTAATAACTATGTTTATTATATATATATTTGTTTTATTATTGCAACATGTGAAAATGATCAAAAATTAAATTTGTAGTATTAATTTCTATATTTTTATTCAATTAACTTGAAGTTAATAAGCAATGCAAATCATTATGCATATAGAATATATTACATATATCTCATCACATATAATAAATCTAAATATAATATTGATCAAAATTGATCTGTCAACTCAAGATTTGTGTGCACCTATGCATTGTTTAAACATATTTATACATATATATTATCAATTGTATTAAAAATCATACATATAATAACATGCATTCTTCTTTAAATTATATGTCAAGTTGGCAAATGTAAATGGTTATTGAAGTAAGCTTTATAGCTTTTGGTGCACTTGACTAGAATTATGTTAGAATTATATAAAAATTTAACACTGATAATTCGTGTATTTATAAGGCATGCAGTTTTTCTTTGGTCGAAATCTATCAGGTAATACTCAGTTAAGCAATTTTATTTTTATTTAATGTTCCGTCTGAACGATATGTAGAGAGAAGGATAGTTTGTCATTGCATTGTTTACCGCACATATTACATGTGTAAGGATGTGTAAGATTGTGACAACTCATATGCATGGTATACATAACTACGTTGCCGAATACAATTTCACAATAGTGGCAGATGAGTTTGGCGTCGAATAAATTGTTTTCACTCTCAATCTCCTTTGCCCTTTCATTTATTTCATAGAAATCGATTGTACTGTCCGGCAGAAAATCAGAAAACGCATCTTTGTTTTGCTCTTGTTCGTCCGTGTCTTCTTCCATTATATAATGTTCCAGTTTGATCGCTTTACCTTTACGTTTGTTGGTCCTTATATCTTTTGATGAGTTCGTAGTATTTTTTATTAATGAATGAAACTGAAGTTTATTATTATTAATGTTCTGTTCGGTTTTACTGAGATCCAACGGCACATCTGTAGATTCAGTTCTCTTGTTAACGTTATTAGTCATGTCGAGATGAGTCACAGGTAAATTTTTAAGAAATATTTTCGAGGACCAATCTTCGGTACATAAAATCTTTGCATATTCTGTTAATGGATCGGTTAATTGCACGTTATTTGCCTTCTGCATATTTTCTGTATATTTTTCATGAAATATCTTGTCTTCGCAAAAAGAAACTTGACTCGACAGATTAAAAGCGGCAACCAAATCGTTGTAAGGGAACATGGCGTTAGGTTCATTTTTAATCGTATCGTTTTGATTTATCCAATGTCCATCGTTTATTCCGTTTATCGTGGTCATGTTTGAATAATGAATAATCGAATTGTGAAAAGGCAAGGATGGTGAAGTCACTGTTGAATCGAGCTGATTATTCGTAGTAGTCATCATGATAGCGGTGGTTGGTTCCTCTTGTTTTTTGCTGGGTGTTTTCTGTTTCGGTCCACGTTTAGTACCGTAGACGTCGATGATAGACAACGGATTTGGCGTACCGTCAGCGTTTAGTACCATCGCCGGCTGATGGCCCTTTTTTCGTAGATGTCTTTTTAAAGCGTTACAAAACTTGCTTTTGTACTCGCAGCTCGCACATCTGTACGAATAAATATTAGAGTGCTTCTTTAGGTGGCTGGACAGCATTGATTTGCTTACGCACATGTATGAACATTTCTTGCATTTAAAGGGCTTAGAGCCGTCGTGAATACTAAGCCAATGATGGGTCATATGATGCTTGTACTTGGTAACGAAAGAACACTTCGTACACGAAAAGCCTTTTTCAATGTGATTCCGCATGTGCTCCCAATATTCGATTTTTGTGTTGGCTATGAAATTGCAATGCTTACATTTCTTAGTTTCTTGAAAGCTTGTCTTTCGCTTGTTAACATTACGGATTATCCGAGAGGCATTGAGAGAAGATGCGTCGGACTCTTCTATTTCCGGTTCTGTTAGTACGAAAGAGGAACAGCTATCACTGTTCGGATTTGAAGTAGATTTAAGGACTGATAAATATCCCAGAACGGTATTATAATCAGAATTGTTGTATTGTTTCGATGCGCAATGGCTAATTAAATGTTTCTTCAGTTCTGATCTAAAAATTTATAAATTTAATGAATGTTGGTCTTTGAGTTTTACTATTATAATATTACAATTATGATTGAATTAAATTATTAAAATTTACATTTAGGATTATTAATGTACGGCATGTTTAAATAAACTCTTTTTTTCAAAATTATCATAACATTATTATAACGTTTATCAGCTCGACATGAAATAATTATGAAAATTACTATACGATGCTTAATTATAAGATTAATTATAATAACGTACCTGTTTGATGCTGCGAATGCACATAATGAACACTGCAAAATATCTTGCTTAGGACTAGAAATACTCTCGCTCGCAGCTTGATATTCATCCATGATATTTGTATAACTCGTAAATTTCTTGGAAAAATTGAAGTTTTTGTAGGCAAATCGTAGTCTGCTACACTCGGTAAACGAGTAACAGGCAAAAAAATTTCTTCGAAAAATGTTCGTTTATTTCTCGACGAATTGTTGTTGGCGCAATGATCGATGAAAGCACCGAAATGAGAGAAATTGTTTCAATATTTTTATCTGCAAATTAATTTTTCTGTTGAATCTAAATTAATAAGACAAAATAATTTTCTTTTTAAATATTGTTTTCCGAATGTGTAAGTTTATTGTAACCAGATACTTTTCGGTATGTGTACAAACTAAATAACCAATGTCCATTCAAGAATCAATAGAATGTATCTCAAAGAAAGTCAAGATATGGCAAGAAAGAATTCAACTTACAAACACAGTTTTGAAAACAAAATTCCTCATTCTTGTTTTTATGATATTTCAAATTTGTAAAAACCGTTTTCTCTTCTCTCGTATTGAAAATTATTTTTACAACATTAATTTTTAATGAAAATATTTTATAAATTAAAAAAATAATTAAATAAATTGATTACCGCGTGCAATTGTGAAACAAATATTAATCAATTCTATTGCTTGAGAGATATAATCGAATATTAATGATATTAATATAGAAAAGAAATTCTACTTTATAAATTATTAGTAGTAAAAAATAATTATTGAATCAAACCTGATGCATCTCAGTTGTCCTTTGGTTTCTTTTTAATTAGAGATTCTTTTTGGTTGAAGAGATATTTCGCATTGGAAATTATTTAAATAAAACTTATACACTTAAAAAAAATATTGAGCATTCAGATTGATTCACAATATATAATTTATCACGCACTATCCTTACACATGTACCATTACGAATTTATAAGTATTAAATATTTAAAGAAAGCTATATGTGGCTGGAACTAGCAATGACACTCTCAGTCCCAAAATGAAATAGCGTATTCCTGAATCTTGTCGATGGGGTAGTGTTATTTTCCCTCTCTCGCCTGTTTATCCAATCACGACCCGAGTATCCCATCCTTTAGATTAATAGATGATTCTCCGGTTGTGCTCCCCTTTTTCTCGCGTTTTCCTCACTTTTTCTCTCTCTCTCTCTCTCTCTCTCTCGCTTTCTCTTTTTCTCTCTCTCTTTGCTCTTATGATAGCTGTTAAACATATTTATTATCAGAAAATTATCTAGAGAGATTAGAAAGAAACAGTATTGTTAATATTTCTTATCAGTGAATATTCTTCGATTTTCCAGAACATGATAAGCAAGAGTTAAAGTATAAATTTATTAATTACAATTTTATGATTATTATGATTCGTTTAAATTCACGAAAGCTGAAGTAATAATTCGTTATAGACTATTGTTACTGTGAAAATTATCATCGCTGACCCTTTGTCAAACGGTGTGCAGGCTGCAACGCGCAAATGGCGTTCCTTTTCTAAGGACAAACAGCGCACAGCTGACCTATGTTGATCGGTTTGACCCTATTGTTACACTTCATCTGCCGAAACTACTATATTGGTAGTGAAACATTTTATATATTTTTATGCGAATTTCCAAAGTATAAATTAATTTATCTAAATTATTTTTTGAATAAGAAATCAAACTGTAATGCACATACTACAAGGCGACATAAAAAATAATAAAATTATATAAAATTAACATTAATATTAGGCGAGAATTTTCAATTCGTGAATTTGACGAGATCTTTTTAAATGTTGCTTAATTGTAAATTGACTTGTGACGTTAAAAAAAGAAATTAATTAATTAATAAAAGGCAGTAGCTGTTTAATTTCAATAACCGTTGGAAAACGTTGTTATTTCAAGAACATGTGTGCTCATTCGCGCGATAGTTCACACGAATTCTACATTTTGCTGTGCGAGATCGATTGCGAGGGGTTTAGTTACAGTAGTCGTAACTTTACTTGATAAATAAGCGGCAGAGGGTCACTCCGTCATAAGAAGGGTCAGTCGATCGAACAATACCGGGTGCAAGACCTTTTCACCCCAAGGATTAGTATGTGGGTTCCTAAACATCGACAGCCGGACAATATAAAATTTTAGAGCGATTAATGGAACGACTCTTGCTGTCATTGCTCTCCCCGATTTCAATAGCCGAAAGATTTTTGTGATTTTAAATAGACAATGAAAGAAACTTTATTTTAAGTATTTTTGTTAACGTGATAGTTATAACTTGTACACAGGGGAAGTATTAAATTTTGTCGTTGCATTTGCGTATGTATGTAACTCTTTTGGTATACCGTTATATATACTAAAAATAGAGGATGCTGGAGCGTGAGAGAAGCAAGCATCTTTCCGTCTGGATTTACGAGAAATCGCGATCGTTGGCGTAGCTGTGTTTCTCGAGTACGTCGTAAATCACGTATGATGATCACATCGTTACGTAGTAGCCGCCACTTATTCCACAAAGCTTCTAAAATGCAATTATTCAATTATCACAGAATGTCATAAAAATTAACGAAGCTGCGTGTAACAATTAAAAAGCGGAGCAGGGAGGGTTTAAAAAGGGAAAAAAAAACAAAAAAAGTTACAGAGTTTAATATGTAATAATCTAATAATAAATTATAAATACATGAATGCGTTATTACGCCTATAAATACAAACGTGACATGAAAATGACGAAGTACTCATTTGTATTGCGCGTCAACATTTTCGAAATAGCTCTCTCTTCTTAGACAAGAGCTTAGGCGGTCGTTTTATTGAGCTAAAAGGAAAAGGATCGTTTAATATAATTTTTTATGCAATTAGAAATTAACGCATTATGTCCTTGCCGTATTATTCGCCGTAGAAATCGCTGCGTCAATTTCTCTCTCTCTCTTTCTCTCTCTCTTTTTTTTTTTTTTTCTTTAAAACTCGCTACTTTCAAAATCTCGCTGTTGTACTCGGTCAGGTCCCGTGTAGAATAGCTTGTGTAAAACGCCCAGCCTCCCCTCGTTCGTTCATTTCGGACTTTCGGTT
This sequence comes from Cardiocondyla obscurior, assembly GCF_019399895.1. Classification (NCBI taxonomy): domain Eukaryota; kingdom Metazoa; phylum Arthropoda; class Insecta; order Hymenoptera; family Formicidae; genus Cardiocondyla; species Cardiocondyla obscurior. The sequence continues at coordinate 3,219,375 of NC_091881.1, forward strand.
ACGGGGCGCACCTTCTCGTCGTCATCTGTGATGATGAGCAGGCAGACGAGAAACGAGAGATGCCCGGATGAGAGGGACCCGGCGGATAACGGTACATTACGGGATTCATCGGAATTCACGGTACGCTCTATTCTCGACGTACATATATACGTCCGTCACGATGCAGGTTTTGTTACGAGGTCCGGTTTCTTGGAGGAGCCGGCGCAAACGGGGCAATAGTCTTTCGCGTCGGGGGAGACTCGCGTGTAACACAAGCGGGGCAGGAAGTAGTACGATGATCTTGACCTTCTCTCTCTCTGTCTTTCTTTCTCTCTCTTTCTCTCTGGGTCAGCAGGCTAAAGTCACGATGACATACTCCCAGTAAATGGAGAACGCTTAGTGCCGGTGTTACCATAATTACTAGAGTTACGGGAAACGTGAGTGTTAAAAAGGAAAAGAAAAGATCGCTTAAAAAAAAAAGAAAAAAATAATAAGGGAAGCTTTGAAGACGCCCTTTAAACCGCTTTTAATTGGCGTTTTTAGTTATCAATACGCGTCTAGGGTGTTGTCACACGATAGATCCGCTGGGTTTTGTATTAACGATAATTTAATATCTTAATTAATGACTTGTGCATCATCAGAAAGATTATATTGAAGTAACAGAATGTTATTCTCGGATTATTATTTATATTAGTCAAATTTACAGATTTAACGTTAAAGATACTTAATGTAGACAACAGCGTATTAGCTTCTAAATTAAATTACCTTTAAAGAAACGTTATGTTTCTTCTAGGAAGTATAAAATTTTAATGCTGCGATGTACAGTAGATCTGTCGTTCAGTGTCCTCGGACAACACGGAAATCCTAATCGGCAGGATGGTTTCTTAAAAGTGTACGAAATGTCGTAAAGATAAATTACAGCGGCGAATGACCGTTCGTACAGGTCGGGAGATCCTCGACCGATTCTAACGTAAAACGCGTTGATTTTATTACGATATAATAGCGCGCGTGATATAATTTTACGACGACGTAGCGCTTAAGGGAGCGAGACAGCCAGTGGACGACGTTCCTCGTGCCGGTGGACATCCAGGCTCACCTGGAACGCCATTTGCACCTGCTTGAAACCGGCTCGGGTAGGCGGCGAGTCTAGTGAACTCGATCGAATTCCGAGACCGGATTCCGCGAAACGACGCGTCCGTCCACTGCCCCGATTTGCTTTTTCACTTGCCGGCTGGAATATGTGTCCTGCCGTGGCTTTTGGCACGAGAAAGAGAGAAGGATTGACAGCGGAAGGAGGACGATCAAGTCGTCCTTACACTCCGGCTACTCGTGAGCAGATTTCGATTAGAAACACGTTCTATATTACGGCTCGTGTGTAACTAAATGAGCAGACTGATTTGACTCATCCGCCGAGTATCAGCCTATAAAAGTATTCAGGTGTCTTAAAGAAAAACGATATGTAAATTCGTCGAGACAGATTTTTCTCGCCGACGAAATCCATCAATTGCGACAGGTTTTATCTTCCGCGGTTCATGTCGGTCGATGGGTTCGCGTCTTCGTGAAAAGCTTGTCGATTGGTCTCGCAAATTGACCGGACGTCACAAACGCATAACAAAGCTTAGAAGATTGCGATTTGTGACGAAGGGCAATTTATTCGTTAGAATTATTTCTTTAAAGAAATCTTCAATTTAGTTTGCTCCGTAGTTGTTAATCTGTTATTAATTGACATTGATTTTAATGTGACTGGCGCAAAACGTCCTCCTCTCGGACTTTTCGAATCTGTTTTTACGAAACTTCGAGATTGAGACAAATAATTAATCAGACAAATTGTTGATAAAATTCATAACATGTGTTTTATATCAGAAAATTAATTATGCTATTGAGAATTAATTTGTAAAATAAATAACATCTCGAAATTCACTTCATGCATCTATAAATTCTTACTGGGGAGATTTCTTTCAAGAAATAGTAGTTAAGCTCCGCGCATCGATAACGTTATCGAGCCATTCGGGACTTTAATACCCGAGATCGCCCTGTACCGTGGCGCTTGTAGAAGGGCCGCGGTATTTAAAATGAATTTTGTCGCCTCGCGAGCGGAGAACGATCAGAAATGATAGTGACCTGCGAGCTGAACGAGCAATTAGAAGTTCGGAACGGACGGCGGCGTGTCACTGGAACCGCTTGCCGAATTTCTCGGCTTGCAGACGCAACCGTTCTCCACTAGTACGTAATCCTGGCCGGTCAAGGTCACTGGACCGAGAGGAATCACCAGAAACAGGTACGGTACGTAGGTCTGCGTGCACTCGCCGTGAACCACGTCGCATTCCTTCGATCTGAAACAACCGACCGATGAGAGAGTCTCTGCTGGGTTCGTTCACCGGGCGAGAGAGGCTGTTTACGGATTGCGTTGCGCGAGCGATTCCGTACCGCTTGAATACATAAGCTGACATAACTTCGAATGTAACGCGTAGACCACGAGGTAGGACGTGTGCATTAACGTTGCTCGCGTACATTACGACATTTGCGTCTATCGTTACAAGATGATTCTTTACGAGCAACAGTTGAACGAAAAACAAAGCATTCCTTTCAATTATTTTCTTGCGATTCTTTCTCATTATTCTGCATCATAAGTTGCTTAGACATATCTCGCTGTCCGCTAATAGACATACGTACGTTTTCTTCGCGCGCGGTTTCTATCGATATTTGCAAGAGGCTTTTAATTGTACTATTTAACACACGTGATTTTGGCTTGCTAGCGATGATTGATGCTAACAGAGCTATGCTCGAATCATCTGGCAATAAATTTCGCTTTAAAAAAATTTCAGAAGTAGGCGCATGTCGATCACGAATACAGAGCTGTAAACCAGTTCGTCCTACTGTGCCACATTTGAATTAATTCAGCGAGCGGGCGGCCCAGGTGAATTATATTTCAATCTGGTCCGATGTCCCGCTGCTTTTATAAATCACCGTTCAAAAATTCATGCAGTATATCGTGTCGGCAAATATTGACCACACACGAATTCCATTTGCATAAATTAACTGCAGAAAGAGCGTTACAGCTAAGTGCATTAAAAAAAAAATTAAAAAAATAAAAACAGTCGAGTACTTAGGCACCAATAAATTTTAAGTTGTAGTTCTGGTTTTTTTTTTTTTCTAATTTTCGAGCACACTTTAAACTGAAAACCTTCCCCGAAAATTTCGATCATGATACTCACTCGCATACTTCGAAGACTACCTGCTGCAAAAGATCAGGGAACTTCTGTACGATCGTTACTGGTTGTCCGCTAGTGAGACTGATCCCGTACATAGGTGCCGTGGTATTGTACCTTGTTTTACAAAGTCTGGCAGGTGAGCCGCAACTTTCCTTCGCGGAAAATGCACGCCCTGAAAATCCAATGATAATCATTTCGCGTGAAAATACGTATATGCTTTTCTCGTTATGATACACAATTGCAGAAAATTAAATGCACTTTAATCTTATCTGTATAAGCGCAAATATGTATACTTAACGTAAGACGTTAGTGCGGTTTATTGACAGTAGTAGAACATTTACAATACGGTATAACATGAAATAGTCCCGTAAGAATACGGTATTCATATGAGCCCCTATTGGAATTACAAAGATAAAAAAAAATCTTTTTTTCTTTAATTTATAAGCGTTAAGTATATTTTCATCTACGATACTTATTTTAAATTTAAAAAGACGACGCTTCTCATGAATGAGTAATAGTCACGTTATAAACCCGTTACCTGAATCGTGATAGCAATAGTGTAAAATAATTTTTTTTTTTTTTCTTTTTTAATGTTTAATCTTTCAAATTAAATATATCATCAAATAATTATCTACCGAATAAAGCTTACTGAAAATAGAATCGCGTAACTGGCGTTAAGCCGAGATTCGCTCTCGGAATCAGCGGCCTTCGTTGAACATTTCGAGACGAGCATATATGCTCGAAACGAGTGGCTCGCCGGAGGGTCCCGTTATGAGCACAAGGAACGATAACTGTATTGGTCGGATAACACGATGCTTTATTGCTGGCCCATCGGTGCGCCGTCGACCGGCTATTATCGGGAGGATCGAGCACTAAGTCTCCTCCGATCTGGAAAACCCTCGGATCGGAGAAGTCGCGCGGATTATCTCTTCGGGCGCACGAATTTCTCAGAAACTCTGGCGACCGGTCAGGAAGCACGAGGTGATTAGAAGTCGGTTAGAAGCGGGTTTTCGTGTCAGGACAGCCGCATAACTGAAGGCTGTAGGGCAACGAGTAAGCCGCGATCGTAAATGTCTGTGCACGCCGATCGGTACCCATCTTGTGACCGGCGTTCCAATTTTCGTGGAGCCTGCTCGAGGTGCCCGAAGCAAGCTATTCACCTCCACGAAGTTCTTTTTTTTTTTTTTTTTTTCGAGGTCTTCGGCTACGTGGGAACAGGGTCGTTTTATGCGAATACCGAAGCTAGAGCGCTCGCGCTTCCCGGATAATTCGCGTCTGCAAGTACGGGCATTCAATAGGCTTTTTCGCGAGACCTTGTGGAAGTCGTTCTCTCGAAGTTAAAACGAGTAATAGCTCCAAAAAAAAAAAACTGTCTTATTGGTCGTTACTATTTTTTTTTTAATAGTTCTGCTTGTCGAAACGTTTCTGTTACGACGATTACTCGGTAACGTTTATTTATACGCGGATGATTGAATTCTTTCAATTTATTTCCATCGAGATAAGGGGAGATTTATTAATTCAAATGCGTCTTAGCTTTCGTTCATATACCTCGCCGGAGGATTAAAATAAACTCCGCCGCGAAACAGAGGAGGAAGCGGAGCTGCGTGCGCAGATATAAAACCGGTTAACAAAAGATTAACAAGATTGTAAACAACTTCCACTGGGTCGCGACGTAATTAACTGCTGCAACGTATTTAGATAAGAACGTGATAAACATGATTCGCGTGCGATGGCAACGAAAGAGCAGGATTAAGCGAATCTAGGATATGGATCTCTTCTTCCCGCGCGATTTGGAAGCGAATGAGAGTATCCGTGCGTTTCACGTTAAAGGCGAACTTACCGTTCCGGGAGCTTCCGGCGATAGAGTAATCCCCGTGGGCCGCTTTGTAGTTGTGTAAGAGCGCCTGCCTCGTCAGTTCGGGATCAATCGTCCGTGGCTGATGCGATCGCGCGGCTCGACTACTGCCTGCCCAGAGGTTTCTGTAGCTCCTCAATATCGCGGCGCTACGAGAACGGTACACATAACATCCGTTGTACTCTGCCTACCTATTATTAATATCTTCTCTTACATACTACCGGCCGGTACTTTGAGTATAATCATCTCAAAACATAGTTCAGTAACATAGTTCGATAATTCTTGCCGTCATGCATTTAATTCATCGCAGTTGAATTCATTATCAACGAAATAAATTTAAAAGAAAAAATGGCAAAATAAATTTAGGAAATATTTTAGTTTCCCTGGTTTTTTCCGAATATATTTTAGGCTTTTCCCGTAGATTTGCCTTTCCTTGAGTAAAGTGTAAAGAGTTTTTTTTTTTTTTATTACTTACGAGGGATACTGCACGTTATTAGGTCCTATGCAGTCATTGGAATCGGTCAGGGCATCACCCCATACATATTTTAAACCTAGACCATTACCCTCGCATTTGTTGGCACCATACGCATACGTAAAAGCCGTGATAATAAGTATTAGACCGAGACACCTGGACATCTGAAAACAAAGGAAGAATTCTAAATCTTTAGGAACGAAGTATTCGAAATATTTAAACGTGCTTTAAATGTGGCACGTCTTTGGCATTATTCTCTGAATGTAAAAAGTCTTTCGTATTTATCGTAATTTCTAAAAAAAATCATGTTTTATGTGATTTGACCACGTCTTGAGACTTGAAATAATCGTTAGATAACTATGTGTAGCGTCTAAAGTGATGTTTTAGCATAGACATATTCTAAGGTAGATATTACGTGTAGATATTGTAGCATCATTTACGGTAGAAGATCGTCAACGTAATGTAACGCCACATTAGATAAAGTGATAGTCGTAGAGGGAAGCGCTTCGCCGCGAGCGAAATCCTGCCGGGCAGGTATTATCTTCTTGTTAATAAGAATTGATACCGCCGGCGATGAACACACACATGCTGCGTCAGCATGCGTAGGTTGGATAAGAACGCAGAGCGCGACGGAAGAACTCGCGAGCGAACGAGCGAGCGGTCTTGGAACTCGAGTTCGCAAGAGGTCAAGAGCAAGAGTAAATGACACACGCAGGTGTGAGCACGCACTTTACAACTCGAGAGAAAATTCCACAACGGAGCTTCCTGAATCGAAGCCATTGTGTTGAGTGAATCGCTACTTTTTTAGATATTCTCCAACACGAATTCTAGAATCATAATCGACAGATTATTTTTATAATATTTATACAAGCGATATTTTTATAAATAATATTTTTTTTAATGATATTTTATTACGATTATAATAATAAAACTTGAAGTTTTTTTTATTATTAGCATCTCTACAAATAAAATATTTTTTTTGTGTGTTACAGAGTTGTCGAATGTGCAGAATGCCGCGCCTTCGCATCGACGAGCGAGCAAATTTTATTTTCGAAAATTAGGAACGGGAGTGCCGTTGGGCGAAAGGGTCGCGCGAAAGGGTGATTTAGCTCCCGCGATAGTAGAGTCATCCGATTGCGGTCAGATTTCACGAGTGTCCAGCGCGGAAGGATGACTCGTCACGTCCCATCTGGGAGGAGGAGGAGGCCCAGGAAGGGCATCCTGCTTCGGTGGAGCAACATATCGGTAAGCATTATTTTTTAAATTAATATTTTCATATATTAAACATAATTTAATTTTTAAAAAGTTAATAGTTTTTTTTTATTTATTGGGATTATTTGATTATTTCGATAACACTTTTATTCAGATAAGAAATAAATTATTTAATAGAAAAATTAATTAGAGTCGCGTAATTTTTTTTATGATAATCTTTAAACGTCTCTACAATTAATATTTTATTTGTATGTTACAGGATCGTTTTATTTACCTAGCTGTATATCTCCACCGCTGCGCATCTAAATCAAATGAGGTAAGTGAAATATATTTGTATATGATACCAGCTATCTTATTGGAAAATTGAATATTTTCAATTTTCGTTAACCTTTGATCACATTTTCTTAAATATCGCGGTGTACCGCTTCAATTAATCTTCTCGCCGTATAAACGCCGTACGTAGCAGTAATTTAACGTAACGGATAATCACCGGGAAATAGTCAGTTCACGTGAGCCTCGCTATCATTTCGCTCTCGGAATCCGTGTCGAAAGGAATTCCGTTTCGCAGTTGAAGTTTACCGTGAAGGAAAAAAATCACGCTGGCTAGAATCCGTACCCCCTTTTTTTTCTCCCTTTCGCAACATCTGCTATGTAGTACAATGAAAATCGTGACATACGAAATAAAGAGAGGTAAAAAAAGAGAGTGAACGACGGGATGAGAATCGCGAATTAGGAATAATGATTAGCGATCGCATAATCGATGCATGACTTCCCAGTGCAGTTCGAGGTTTGTAGGTTGGTGGGACCATGCAAAATCCGTTATGCGCGCTTATGCGCTACTACGAGTGAAAGCGATCGAGCGTTCGAAAAGAAGCACGTCGTTGCATTTTGATTGCAATTTTCGCATATATCGACGCCCGCGTTACTACACGGAATAATAAGCGGGAGGGATTGCTTTCCAATGTTAACGCGAGTCCTCGCTGGACGAGATTCAATTAACCCTGGCACGATTAAGGAGACCAGTTTTACAGATCTGTATTTTGAGGAAGAGAAAACAAGTTATAAAGATGGTAAAGATTAAAAAAGCAAGAAAGAAAAAAAAATTGTTATTTAATTTTAATTTAGTTTATAAAATTTAAATAACTTTATTAAAATCTCCCAGAGAGCTCAGACTTTTTAGAATTTTGAATTTTATATTTCTTCCTTGATGAATGATTTCTGTAAAATATTTCACTTAAGAATCTTCTAATGTTAGGTTGCTGCATTATGTTTTATCATACTCTTAAGAGAGTAATCAATAAAAATCTTGGGAGGGTATTATTGCTTCTTGAGCGATTTGATTGACGTTTGACGGGTTTAAATAACAAGTCACGGCCGACAATGGGAAAGTAAGGAAATCATTAACGGATACCGTCCAAGGTTGATCAATGGCCGTGACCATCGAGAGACGGCTGTGCAGGTTCGCACTTCTCGTACCTGTTGCCTCGACAAATCCTTGATCCCGGCATTGATCTCTACGATCTCTCTCGTTTACCGCATAATCATTTATAACTTATAAATTTACTCGATTAAGCACGATCAAAACGATATCGGTAGAAAATAAGATCTTGTTACGGCAGCGCGGTTCAGCTAAGATCAAAGATGCGATTGAGACGTATCGTTAATATAAAGTTAAGTTGAAAAAGATAACTACCGGCATGGATGTACGTGATAAATTCGCGCAACGGTCCAAAGATGATTATCCTCGTTACGCGCTAAAGTTCTCTCCCTGATTGTTCTTTCCGCTCCGTCGCACATTCTTGACATTATCCGCCCTGGGAGCGTAAGAACAACCGTGCGCCTTTTTCTTTGTAGCCGCGGAAAGGACGCGATAGGTGCTCGATTAACGTTACGATTAATCAAAGTCCGAAACGGCGCTTCCCGTAACGCGAATTATTCCGCAGGTCGGAAAAGGTTCGTAGGATGAGAGAAAGAGCTAACCAGATCTCGCGAACCACGTCTTCCGTTCCTATACATATACATACGTCCCGCTTTATAACGTTACTTACTCCACCGTTGCGACCTTGCGGTTAATTAAAAGCGTTCTCACGCCTGCCGGCGCGTTCTCGGATATACGCGGTCCTTTTTTACGGTCTCTCGTTTCGCCCTGGATTTTTTCGCACGAAAGTCACGGTGAGACGCGGCGTGTATATACGATTTGCACACGGTTTGAATTTAAAATACGATCGATCGAAATTCCGAGGCAAGCGAATACTTATAGATAAAGAGCTATCATAGTCGTAAGTTGAGTAGACGGTATATGTATTTATTTACATGTAATTCATATTTATATTCCGTTCTCCTCGTAATTAGCGAAACGTTTAATTAAGAAGCGCAGTTGTTAGCAGAATTGAGCAAAAAAAAAAACTTTGAGAATATTCTGTTTTTACGTTTACTCTGAGAAACGGATTCTTTACGGTCCATACGCGAAGCGTCGCCGAATCTAACGGTATTGTCGATTCATCCAAAACGTCGCGCCGTTTCCTCTCATACATACAAGTCGAACGTTATCGAGTTGTACGTTTACTTATTCTTGTGCTTGATAACGGTACATGCGTTTCGGTGGTTCGTTTCATGAATAAATTATTCTAACTGTCACCGCAAGGCTTAAATTCCTTCTTGCGGTTGATAATTAACAATTGCGTCGTAACACGTAATTAATTATATATATGTTATAAAAAATATTTTATAAAAAGAGGAAAATATGAATCGTATAATGTATAAGATGCAATACATTTCTAAGTTATTTCCAAGTTAGTTCGAAATACCATGGAGCCTTTTCAAATTTAGTAAGATAATCGTCTCTTTGGGAAAAGTATTTGAATGTTTATGGTTTTTATTTATCTGCTCGTATAGTTCTTTGATATCTTATTTTGCGAAGGTCGGATTTTATAATCGTCGAACCGTGCTCACGATGGTCTATTCAATCTGTTGAAACTTGAGCTTTGCTTTAAATTTTTACTAGAACTTAGATTTAAATTCTATATGTTTGCAAAATTAATCGTTTGAGGTGAATCTTATCTATCTCGCGAAAATAATTTAACAGTGATTAAGTTTGGCATATAATTTTCAAATAAACGTTTATTCTTACTCACCGCGAGGAACATTTGTCTCAGCTTGAGTTAGAAATCCTTTCTCGGTCCAGGAATCTTCAGGTTACATTAAAATCAAACGTAGTGTTGTCGAGATTGCGTAAATAAATAAAAAAAAAAAAAAAGAAAAGATATAAATACCGAAAAAGGAATATTAGAATTAGGGCATACGCTTCTCTCTTCCTTAAACACTGTTCATGTCACTGCACCGGATGTCGAGTGGGGTCGAGTACCTCCGTCCTCGCAGGTGGATGTCCAGAGGTTGACTGTAGAATCGTAAGTAACCGCTCTCTGTGCTTGGGCAGCGAGTCGGGGCGAAAGAGGGGATCTTTCTTTCTCTTTCTTCCTTTCTAGTCGGGAATACTGGCCCCTATTCTACCTCTAAACCTTTTTCCGCCTATTGGTAGAGGGAAAAGGCGATTTGATGTGAAAGAGGGTAGTCTTAGCTACGGTTCTCTTATTCAGGTAGATCAGGAAACTTAGAGCATTTAGAATTTCTGTTTAATAAAAATTTAAAATAATAGAGAAATAAATATAAAATATACTATGCTATTTCTTTTATATATTTTTTTTATTAAAAGATAAATTAATGATAAATTTATTCAAATAATATTGCTACTTTAATTATTAGTGAAAATAAATTCTGTAAAAATCACTACTTAGATCTTAATAGTGATAAGAAAATGTATCAGTATTCATTGACATAATATATTTAAAAACATTTTCTTTCGTGTTAACACTTAGAGCTGTTCGATAAAATCAGTAAACTTCTGATATGCATATACAGAAAATTATGGCGTGACTGTTTATAAACGTGAAAGTAAGAAACATACATTTTTATCAAATGTGTATACATATATAATTACGGTTGGATAACAGTAAGAACGATAATATTAATTTTCAAAAATAACAAATTCGGTTAAACGCATAGTGATATAAATTAAAAATGATTACGGTGACGCATATAAAGAATTTACTTCATTAGAACATTTATTGAAATTGAAATTATCTTTATATACAGTATTTTATACCGCACTTTACTCAGTTTAATGCAATATATACGATAATCGCTGCTAAATATTTTATTAGCTTTTTCTTAAAATATTATTTTATCCTTCCAATTATATACGGCATACGTGGCTTAAATTTGTATGTAGTATATTAGAGAATGTTCAACCGAATTCGTTTTCGTTTCGTCATTCTTTGCAATACTGAATAACAAAGGTTTTATTATATATTTTAACATATATGTTCATAATAAAAATGAGTAATAAACTTAATTATTTTACTGATCTAAATGTGGCGTATTAAAGAATTACGGAATTCGACTAATTGTCGAATTTAATGGAATTAACATGTGTATCTATATGTCCACCGCGATAAGAACCACGTTTTTTCTTTTGCTTCTCATGTCGGAACTTCTTGCCTTTCGTGAATTTCAGTGCCTCGTTAGCGCGTTCTCCCCACGATCCTCGTGCACCTCTCTGTCGAAAAATTAAAAAATTGGAAATGTTAAACGATTATTTCAAAAGTTAAAAAGTTTTATCTATGTAATAATGTAATGATTTTGTTGTCCTTACCTTTATGTACACAGTCGGTTATTTAATATTAATCGTCAAAAACAATTTTTTTATTTTGAGACGACGTCGCGATATCGTTAGATTTTCTTTTATCGAAACCACCTTTAAAACCTCTATCATTGTTGTCATTATTTCCCCACGATTTTCTTGGCCCATCGTTATCTCTGTTTCCGCCCCAAGATTTTCTGCCCTCAAAACTACCTCTATCGCCGCCACCGCGACCGCCTCTAAAACCGCCGCGACCGCCTCTAAAACCACCGCGACCTCCACGATCACCCCTATCATTATTCCAACGTTCACCCCTATCACCATCGTTGCCCCAACGTCTACCCTTATCACCGTCATTACTCCAACGTCCACCTTTATCACCATCATTACTCCATCGTCCCCGACCGCCTCCGCGTCCACCTCTAAAACCGTCACGATTACCCTCGTCGCGACCTCCTCCAAAACCACCTCTACCGCCTCTAAAACCACCCCTGAATCCACCTCGTTCCGAATTTCGTTTTTTAAAACTGTTATCGTTTTGAGCTTCGTCCTAAAACAAAAGAGGAATAGGTCAATCGCCCATAGGTAAATTATACTATTAAAAAACAATTTTTTTTTGGCTTTTAATTTAGATTTTAAAATTTGGATAAATTTGGTGAATGCACGGAAACACGGTCTCAGGCTTTTATAAAAAGGGCGAGTGACCTATGCCTCTCGGACGGTTTCCGAGCATTTACCTTTGCATCAAAGGAATTATTAGCCAACTTAGGATCCAATTCGACGTCTTCACTTTTCACACGTTGATACGTACGATTTTTCTGTAGTTAAATAAAAAATTATATAAATAATAAAAAATCTATGCTACACAGAATATCTAATTTCGGTATTTATAAAAAGCTGTTTTTGCAAGAAGATGCTAAATATGGCCATAGATCATTTTCCATTTTGCAAAATATTTTAAATTATATATTGGAATTAAAATACATAATATAGCATAAATATTGCATACCTTATTTTCATTTACGCTGTTATTAGCTTTCACAAAATTGCTATAGTTATTCTTTGCAACTTTTGCTGGTGTCTTTTCCTCGTCGTTATTAGAATGTTTCCTCTTTTGTGCTTTAGCTTGAACTGTAGCCTTTTCTTTGTCAGAATCGCTTGTATCGGATTCACTTGACGATTCTTTTGCAATAGTTGCTTTAGCCGATTCTTTTGTTGGTGCCTCGTCATCTGAATCTTCTGAATCTTCACTAGACGATTCTTGCTTTTTCGGCGCTTTAGTAACTGCTGATTTTGTTGTCGCTTTGGGTGTTGATTTTTCTTCTTCATCGGATTCTTCATCCGAATCCTCACTTGAGGAATCATCTTTCTTTACAGAAGAAACTTTTCCAGTAGGATTTTGCTTAGCAAGAGCTGGCTTTTTGGCAGGAGATTCATCTTCGCTACTTTCTTCTTCAGAAGAAGATTCTTCTTTCTTAGCAACTTTTGTAGTTGGTTTTTTAACTGCAGCTGGTAAGACTGGTTTTTTAACGGATTCTTCTTCGTCACTGCTATCTTCTTCGCTTGAAAATTCTTCCTTAGTAATAGGTTTTATTGTTGCTGATGCTTTATTAGGTGGTTTTTCTGGTGTAGATTCTTCCTCATCGCTACTATCTTCGCTTGACGATTCTGATTTTTTAATTGCTTTTGACGGTACAGACTTAGTCTGATTTTGCGCCTTTACAGTTGCTTTTGGCGTAACTGTTTCAGTTTCGTCCTCGCTGCTTTCTTCTTCACTTGAGGAAGATTCTTTTTTCTTAGTAGCAGTTGCTGGAGTTGGTTTTTTTGCAGGTACAGGAACTGATTTTTTAACAGGTTGTTCTTCATCGCTACTATCATCACTTGAAGATTCTTCCATAGCAGTTTGCTTTGCTGCTACAGCTGGTTTACTAATAGCTTGTTTTTTTGGTGGTGATTCCTCCTCATCACTGCTGTCTTCACTTGATGATGATTTTGCTTTTGTAGCTGACTGTGTTGCTGACAATTTAGCTTTGCTATTCTGTTTTTGTGATTGTACTTTTGGTGTAGATGTTACAACTGCTGATTCACTGGATGATGAATTACTAGAGGTTGACTCAGATGAATTTTTTTCTGTAGATTGAACCGCTTTTAAAACTGCTTTTGCTGCTTTTGTAAGAGGGGCAGATTTTGCTTTATTATCTGTTTTTGTTTGCAATTTAGCTTTTGCTTCAACCATTGGTGAATCTTCATCATCTGAACTGTCATCAGAACTGTCTTTTTTCTGTGTTACAGCCTTGCTGCTTGTAGTCTTTGTAGCTTTCTGAGCTTGTTTTTCATTTTCGCTGGAAGATTCCTCTGATGATGATTCTTGAGCTACCTTTTTAAGTAACGTCGTTTGAACTGTTAATTTTTTACCATTAACTTGCTCAACATTTTCTTCTGCTTCTTCTTCGCTCTCCGAACTCGAATCCGAACTGCTTTTCTTATTTTGTGCGACAACTGAGATTTTTTTAGGCGCATTTTTTTGGAAATACCTAAATACTTCTACTATCGTTGGACATCCTTTTGACAAGGAAGGCTGAAAGAAATAGGCTTTGATGAAATTATTCTTTCTGATTAAACGTAATATAAAGGCATTTACGAGGGGACAATAACGAGAAATAACGAAATAATCGGGAGATCACGTTGACCGCGTTGCATCCACGTGGTGTTAACGAGTATGGCGGTATCAAATGCCGCATGGTAGCTAAAACGCGGCGTCGGGTGTCTTATCGTGTAACTTACCGCTTTTGTCTTCTTTTGGAAAACTCCTGCCAACGACGCATCTTTTTTCAATAAATAATCGTACACGAGGCCGGATAAAAAGGATTCCTCGACGCCTACCATTGTGCCGGATACGTTCCTCAATTGCAAATGAACGAATCCTATCCGACGAACGTCGCTTCCTCTCGTGCCGGCTTTCTCACTTGTGAGTCTTGTAATATCCGTAGCGTTGCCGTCGCTCTGCCCATGTTTATCCAATATTAGTAGATGGGCATTCGTAATAAATATAACGTCGAATATGGCGGTCTCTATGAATAGACTTTAACAGGCTTGAAGTAAAAGAATTGTAAGCTCTTCATAGAATTATTAATTAATTAGGTAATTACTTTTTATCTTATTTATTTTTTGCATAAAAATAGGATTCATTCAGCATTATTCGTTGTTTTTATTCCTAAATTATTACATGCGACATTTCTGAAGATGGCGCAGTTGCGATAGACGATCGATTTGTTGAGTTCGCGCGTAATTGGTAGCTTGCCAGCCGTTATCTTTTGAATTTGTGAGCCGGCTTCCGCGCGGATCAGTCGTTGGTTTTCTGTGAAAATTCAGGTTTAATTGTTCTACCAAGTATGACAGAGACGCAACAAAAGACGAAGTGTATTACTCTTAAAGGTTCCGCTGAGTTGGTCACGCAATATTTGCGTAAGTATGATTTCGCGAGTCAGTATCGGGTGCCGCTTAACCTCTCTTTTATCGTCGTCTTTCGTTGCAGTTTATGGAGTCAATAGTATTCTCTATCAAAGAGGAATATATCCGCCGGAGACGTTTCAACCCTCCGAGCATTTCGGTTTATTTATCTTCTCGTCCGTGGATGAGAAGATTACGTCTTTCTTGAACACTGTTCTTGGACAGATTCAAGAGTGGCTCGTTCAGCGTAAGGTTCGCAAGATCACACTCGTTATAACCAATGTTAATACGAAAGAAGTGCTGGAAAAGTGGGATTTCAAAGTCGATTACGAAGATCAGAATGTCAATGGAGCAGATGGAAATGTCAAGGGCGAGCTGCCTGAAGTAGGGACAAAGGATATGAAAACTATACAGAAAGAAATACGTGAAGTAATACGTCAGATCACAGGTAGCTTTGATTGATTTTGAGTAAAGCATTGCAGTTCTTCTGTTGCTTCCAGGTTGTAATACAAAAAAATCTTTTGCAGGCACAGTCAGCTTCCTACCACTCCTAGATTGCCTATGTTCCTTTGATATACTTACATATACAGTACCAGACTGTAATATTCCTAACCAGTGGGATGAGACTCAGCCTGTTTTTATTGCAAACAGTCAAGAGGTACAGCTTAGATCATTTTCAACCTCTATACATAAAATGGATACTGTAGTTAGTTATAAAAATACTTGAGTTTATGCATTTTTAAATATGATAATTGTAAATGTACACTCCATTTTATGTTTAGTGTGTTTTAATTACCATTGCCAAAGACATTGGTCAGAATTATTATTTAATACAAACTGAGATGGTTGAATAACATCGATATTTTGCTCTGATATGAGCAATATTTTATATGTAACATATGCATGGTGATTTTGACAAATGACTTGTCAGTTATCTTTGACACAATTTGGGGGAATATATTTCGTTCTAAATAAACCAACATATCTTAAGTACAAACACCTAGAAAAAAAAAAAAAAAAAAATTAGACTTAGACGAAGCGGGTGGGAAAATACACGATACTTTGACACTAGATTATCTTGGCAGATTTTTATTAAAACATAATTGACCGTTACATTTAAACACAAAAGTTACATTTACTTACTTGGCAAAGCATGAGAGATACGACTAGAATAAAGTATTTTCGCTAGCTGACGCTTTACAGTAATTATCTAATGCTAGCGTCTTCCAGCGTAAAGCTTCTCTCACATGAAATCTCGATGCTGATACTAGTCTCAACCATTTCCTAACAATTCCTCGTGTTGTGTTCCGTCTTCTAAAGCACTCTAAATGAAATCCTCATATATTCGAAAAATATTTCAGCGTTATGCTTTTAATTTAGATAAATCATATTTTACAAACATACTTGAAATCTGAGTGCAATGTGTTTGATAATCTGCCTCATTTGAAACGTAATTCGGTAATAAAAATTATTTTGTGCCTTACACACGCTATTGTTTGTTCGCGATGCCCGGTAATCGACACTCGATACAAATCTAAATGAATGAAAAGTTTGTTTCTTATTCTAATAACTGGCACGTACGTAATATTTAGATATTTATTTTTATCAATATTTATGAAAATGTTTTCAACGAATAAATTATTAATAATAACATTTTTATAAACATTCAAGCTACATATTTTTTATGTATCTGATTGTTTCAAATAATTAATATCTGTTACGTTATTTTTGCGTAATCTAACATTTAAATAACAATTTTTTGTGCATCTATTTTGATGTTTATTGACTGTAGAATTATTTTAATATCCCTTTTTGCATTCTATTGTAATCTGCTTCTGGAATTTTTTTTTTTTCTCATGATAATTGCAAATAGTAAATAAATATTTTTTCTTTTTAACATAAGAAAGCTAATAGTTTGTAGATGCAGAGCGTGATACATGCTACCTATTAGGTAATTATTGCAAATAATATTAGTCTCTTAAAAAAAATAGCTAGTTATTGGAATAAAAAAAGTGTTATTTCTTTCATTTATATTTGCCACTGTTATGAGTGCTTTTATCGAAAAAGGTTGTTTCGGGAAACATCGAGGGCGATCTATACTTTTATTAGTAATTCGCCATTACGTTCTCTTTATAATAATTTCGCTATTAACGTTAATACTTCGTGCTGCTAGAATTAGCCATATTAATAGTGCGTAGTCTTTCTGCTATAAAGACTCGCGGAACGCAAACGTCCGATTCTCGTCCGCTTGGCTCGCCTTAAAGACATACGATACTTTTGAGAAAATAGCATTTTCGAGCATTTAAGATTGTGAAAAATATCCCCGATCTTCGATGTACCTTTATAAACATTTCAAGATTTAAGGGCTTATTTTTACAATTATCGAATAATTTATTTTTATGCGAATTACTTTAGATAAATTACATTAACACGTGTCCTTCAGGGATTTTTTGAAACAACAATTAATTTTTAATTTAATATATGATTTATTAGTAATTTACGGTTTATCGTAGCAGTAACATTCTATAACCAATATAACCGTTTAATTTTTTTTTTTTTTTAATAATTTTTAATAAGCAAATTGATTAAACTATAAGAACATTTGGCGGATAGTACTCGTAAAATTTTAAACATTCTGGAAAGAATGGCTAGTGCTTAATGCTATTTATATAGCCGCGTATAGTTTAACGCTTGTAAAATTTTCTACTCGAAATATTCTGTTTCTCTTCAAAAGCACGTGATTTATGCCAAAGTCGGACATTACATTTTCCGTACCAAGCCATACGCCCCCTTTAAAATGTGCCCTAGACTAGTTTTGCTCTGCATTCGTTTTTTTAGCTCACACAATGCGAAAGCTGCTGGAGATACGCTGCAGTTTTACAAACGTGTTTATCTTGCTGGTTCGTAACACCGTAAGAGCGCGGACAAACATGACCTTTTGTAATACTAATGAGCATTGAAATTGGATGCTACATATAAATTATAAATTTTTACCGCATAGAACTATGTGCATTTTCATTAAATAATTACATAATTAAAAACAAATAATTTTAACTAAATTTAGCAATGATTAATCTTAAAATTTTGATTAAAGTAAAATTTTGTCTGTGATATTTTGTCGACAACAATAATAATGCTCATTTGGATATAACAATTGCGCGACGATAAGTTTGCTCCAGCAGTTTGTTCTTCAGTTCGTTTTATTATCTCTTATTTATCGTGTTATCATAAATTTTTCGCGACAAACATTTTATGTCGCAATCTATACGGTGTAATGAAGCAACGCGGATTACATCTTTAATAACATTATGCGGTAACTTTTTTTTTTTTAAATACCGTAGAAACGCGTTTCTAGTAAAAACATTGAAAAATAAATAACGCGAAATAATATACAATATTTTACAGTAGCGCTTAGTATACCAGTGATTGGGTTATCGTTCGCGCGAAACGGTGATTCGCGTTAATTAAAGTTTATCGGGGGTGCTTGTCGATTGGACCGTCCGATCTTTGTCGCAAGTCCCAGTACAATCGCAAAGTTCCTTGCAATCACGTTATCGTGATCGAGCGCGTGCATTGATAGGACAGCAATCGTAAGCGTTATCGGCGAAGTACCGGCTTACGATCATAGAAAGTGAACGTTCCGTCGTTAATTAATTAATCGACATGACGGACTTGAAACTGTACACGCTCAACCACCGTTCCGCGGTTCCCGTCCACCTCTCGTGGACCGAGAATCTATTCTCCTTAAACGTAAAGTTGCGTTTGATCGCGACGCGCGAAGCCGTGCTCAAAACGGCACGCTTCGAATTATCATTTTATTTATACATCTCTACTTACTTAGGTTTTTACCTTCAACTAACGCTATATTTCGATTTACGATCGTTTTTCTTTCTTTTTATGCGTAAAATATCATAAAATACATTCTTTCTTTTGTTCACTATTCGCGGACTCGCCGTCTCCTGACGGTAATCGCACACTCGAACCACGAGTTACGATATCAGGCGAGCGACTTGAAATTTTATTATTTTATTACATTAAGAAATTGGGCCAAAAATTACTTAGTAAATCTACACCATGTGAAGTATTTCACAAATTTTTTTACATTGCATAATTGCAAAGTCATATAATGAAATAATTTTGAATACGTTAAATTGTAATTTGTATAAATATGCAGAAACATTTTTTAATCAATGACTTTTCTGATAATTTTTTTTTATTCTAATGCTCGCTGCTGTAAAATCGTAACTCGTTTGTTGATGTCGCGAGATACTGATCATCAGGGCCAGTCTCGCGATGACTCACAATGACTTTCATACAAATCGTTCGATAGGTACGAGCGATGAAACAGATTTAACGAAAAAGCACGGCGGCACTAGTAAGCTTGCACGGACATCATACGCTACGACGATCTCTCTTTTCTCTTGAGGGTTTTGCTTTTTTTTTTTTGTTTATAGCTAGAGTCGTAAAGTACTTTCCGCTTCTCATCGTGTGAGAACGGCTCGGAACACTCTGCTCGCTTTCTTCGCCCACGAAACTAACTATATGTAATCGTGTATTTTCTTACGATGTAAAAAGTAAGCACGTGCGTCCACTCTCGTTAACGAAAACGCGAAACATTCTCTCGGATGCTAGCCATCATCGCCAGCACACAATTCTGGCTTTATAAAAAGTATTTTCTTCGACGCTCGAACGTTCAATAATTTTAAAGCGATTTGATATAAAAAAAATTGATATAAAAACAGAGTGAACTAGACAAATTAAATAATAAAAGCAATTCTTGAAATTTGAGAATTTTGTCCAGTTGTACAAAAATAATATATTTTTATAATTTAATACTTAAATTATATGTCGAAAATTTATTATAAAATGTTTTTAATTATTCGCTATTACGATTTGTCGTTATAGTATGAAACGTAATTTAAACTTTGTTTTTTTTTGTTTTTTTTTTTGTTTTATTGTAAAAGCTATTTTTGTGCCAATATTAATTGTGAGCTTCGTTAATTAAAGTACATCTGATTTTATCATCAAATAGTGACAACGTAATTACATTTAGCTGCACAAACGTAGTAGAAACGATGTTCTCGTTCTGTTGTCGTTGTCTTTTGTTACTTAATTTTCGTGTTTTACGTGAGTAGAAAATAGAAAAAAAAAAGAAATCAACATATGGAGTTTGCACGGTACTTCGATTACTCGAGAGTTGACGCACTGCGCCGGACGTCTAAAAAGAGAGGGATTACTTTGTACAATAGAAGCGCCCTGAACGCGTTTTCTTGAGGCCGGATTTCTTTTCGGCGAAATCTTTTCGGGAACTCGCGGGAACATCTTTCCGTGCGGTTGGCCAGATCTTTTCTTAGCATACAAAACGATTGCAACGTATATCTTCCGGGCTGTATACAAATTTTTCGACTGACCGTTCTAATATTTTCATGAGTGAGCAATTTTAGTACTTATTCTCAAAGGCTTAGATTTATGTCTGTGCTTTGAATCTCAAAGATGCTATATAAACGCAAAGAAAGATAAATTAAACGTAAAGAAATAGTTAATATTAAAATTTTTCAAATATTTAAAATAAAAAGAGAACATAATAGACATATAAAGGTGTGTATACACTTGGCGAACGAACAGCGAACGCGAGCATTCCCAAACAAATCAATCATTACAAAAATAACATACCAACAACACACATGACCGACGAAATGTTGGCGATCGCTGTGTTCGTACGTTGTTCGTTCGCTAAGCGTATACACACCTTAATGGAATATTTGGATGTAAAGTAGTAGTTAGAAATTTATTTAATTAAAAGGAAAAAAAAAATCTGTTTATATGGATGATGTGTAATTAACGACATCAGATTAATTATCTCGTTTTCGCGTTATTAACCAAATTAGGTGTAGAGGTAGAATTTCCTTGAAATGGTAATCGTAGAACATTCTGCTAATTAAAGCTGCATCCCGTCTGCGGGAGCTGAAAATTTCGCGTTATGCGTTATGCGTTATTTGGTGCCCGAAAGATACCGCAATCCTTCCTGCGTGAAGCTCTGATCCCGAAAATCCTATTACGGTACTCGGGATCATCCTCACGAGTCCCTCTTTCTGCAATCCCGTAAAATGATATCACGACATCCTCGTGGTACTACGTCGATCTGAGCGTGCCCTATGGTATGGTTTTACGACGGCTTTCCTCTCTTATTCCACTTTCCTTGTACAAACCCCGCTATACGAGCGTCACGAGAACCTTTGACACACTTCTCCTTCGGTTCTATCAAAAATCAGTAGGACGCTTTTGTTCGCCGATTTTATTCCTCGTTTTAATGCTGATTTTTAATTGATTGTTTCCGTAAAAGAAGACAACGTTAACGAACTTGCTCATATATCACCGTTATCGTTTTTATGAAAAGCCACGAACGCTATATAATTCGATTGAATAACTGCTCAAGCTGCTTTTAAAATTATAATTACTATTTATTGAAATATTATATAACTTGTTAGAAAGTTATACGTTTAATTTAAAAATGTTATCTTAGAAATTATTGTTATAATACGTACAGAATACGTAAATGCGTTTGTAAAATCAATATGCCTATCGTCACGGTTTATAAAAAGTAAACTGTAATGTCTTTACGGAAACAACCAGAGCACAGTGGATTACAAGTAGTAGGTGTTTGTATAATCCTCTTGCACGTTCGCTTGCGTGTTCATTATCATATCTCATGATTTCTTTCCGTCGAACGGAGGAACGAAAGTTTTCTTGCAGATGAGGGTGGCATGGTGCGTCGTTGGAAGTTTTCTAATCTCGTTCGTGGAAGGAGTTGGTTTTTTTTTTTTTACGGTCAGCGTACGAGTACTTAACGTGATAATCTGTAAGCAAATGGTAAGAATTAATAATGAGATATATATCTAGCATAAACATGAAATAAAAGCTGAAAAATGTGTTGTTATTTGACTTTGTCGATCTTTTCCCCATTGTCGTTACTATCCTATCTTAATCCAGGAAAGCATCCCCTTAAAAATTAACGCAGAATGATACAAGGTAGGTTAGATTAACTGTCAAAGTTGCCGTTCGTAGTATGACAATCTCAGCGGTCTGGTTTGCGTGTGTGAAACCGGAGAGAAAGAAACAGGAGGACACGATAGAGTTTTCTGCGAAACTTTTCTCTCGTGCCGTGATATCCGCAATATCGTTTCGATACGGTTGTTGCTCGCGGTACCACGGGTAATGGATAAAGCATCGAGAGACCAAAAGGCTTCCCTCAATGCCCCTTTCGTGTCTCGTATTCGTGTCTATGCTTTGCCCTCTTTGCGTTGCCCTTTTTCCGCCTTTTTTTTTTTTTTTTTTTTGCGAGGGCTCGGTAGCTATATTCAGTATAATAGAACATCTCTTGTACCGTCTCCTTCATTTTCACTCTTGTCGTTCGACAAACGAGCGGCCGTAACGGCGGATAATGGAATCGACGTGTTCGACGATAGTTCATTCCGTCTTTCCTTTGACGAATAGAGATCATCCGAGTGATAATTCCGTTTTATTCTTTTCGCGAGCCGGTTATTTTTATAGGCGTACTCGATCACGTACCTGCTCACGATTAAACGTGATCGGTATCTACTTGTCAATAGGCCTAGCTATTCGTGAGAAAGATCCGTGCAGCACGCGATTGTACTTGCATAATAATTAATTTTTTAAATATAAAATTAAATTGCTGTAAGTTGTAATAAGTAATTAAAGAGAACCTATAGAGGGAATTTTTTTAAGAAACTCCGTAAATTCGCTCGGCGTTTAAAATACATTAATTTAATTTTTTTTTTTTCTGAAAAGTAGTATATTTTTATTTCTCTTCTTTATTTACGAGTATTAAAATCGCGTTTTTGTGAATCGCTTCGGAAAGAAATACTTCCGTCGAATTTTCCGTAAGAAAAAGAAATATCTTTTTTAAGCGGGGTTGTAACGTATCGCAATCTAGTTCTCACCTTTGTCGAGATCCAAGACGAAGAACTCCGGGCACAGAATTAAAACTTCGTGCCGTATTTCTTCCTCTGGATCTTTTTTGTCCCGCGAGTAAAGGGACGCTCGGCTCGACGGTTACCGCGAGGGTTAGCTGGTGAAATTTCGACTCACGACGGTCCAGGATGCGATGTGTGTGAGGATGACGTTGGTCGGCGGCTTGCTTCGTCTCCTGAGGCTCTCCTACGGTAGGAAGTGGTGGACCAAATTATTCCTGTAGCACGAAAGGTGCCGCTAATGCCGTCGGCTCTTTCCGGCTTAATTATCTTGGGACCATTAAGTTTATCTACGAGCATCAGAGTCGCCCGTCTCCCCCGAGGAAACTGTTAGATTGGGGGAGGGAGCGAAAGGGGAAGGGTAGGTAGAGTACGCTTTTGCTGAGAACCGAACACTGAATGATTAAGTTCGAATACGAGAATAGCCAAATCATTAAATATACTTAGTCGTCAGACGCTTCCTCTCGATTATGAATGATAGCAAACCAGAAGTGAACCAGGAACAATAGACGTTATTTTAATATCGATTATTTTAATACGAGGCATTGCGATATTTCAATAATAAAAGCTAATTTTAATAATACATATAAAGTTTTGCAATAATGGAATTACTATTATTTAACGATAAGAAATTGCCATCAAATTTCTTTTCTTTTTTGTTCTTCTTTTGCAGAGCAATATTTTATAGTTGTCTAAGTTCATCGTCTTGCAATTTTTTGCGCGTTACGCTTTTCGAAAGAGAAAAAGTTTAATTGAGATTAGCGTAGTTAACGAACCAGTATCTTGAAGAGAATTAACTTTCGGAAACGATTCGGTTGTTGTAAACTCAATTATCCATTTTCACAGTTATTTAATCGAGGTAATCGGGTCTTGTTAATGACTTCTCGACAGTATTTACCTCGGTCGCTTTTATTTCCTATTTTCTCAAATTCATAAATTGTTGTTAGAAGTTACTAAGACATTATTTGCGCTATAGGCAGGATTAGATAATAGATGCGGTTTGCAGATTTGGTTTTGTCAAGCACCTAGCAGATAATGGGCCTTTTAATTAGAATGGGTCATTAAGCTTATCCACGATCGTCGTCTTCGGTTCTTGCGCCGATTGGTGTCAGATGGACGCGCGTTTTATTAGCAAATCCACGAATTTTAATCGACGCGTCAGTGAGGAATCTGAAGAGCAAAGATAAAGTTTTAAAATCTAGTTTGTTCGGAAAATTTCGTTCAGGCTGATTTTAAAGTTTACGAAAGATAAAGATTCTGTTCAAATTTGATTCGAATAACTTTTATTTTGTAAACATTAGTATTTAATCAAAATTAGTATTAAATGAGAGTTCAATAAAATGCCGTCGAGTAGCTATGCAAAATTCTAATCGGACCCGTTCGTGGTCGAGGATCATCGGCGAATTATTCGGCCGTCATCGTCACGCCAGGGAGAATCCGGTCGGCGATAATTGATGAAATGAATCACGTTGACATCGACGGTGATCGTTAGCAATGAGCGGGAGAACACGAACCGCGAGCTATCGTTAATCACTGAGCCTGACATATCCGAGCCATCGTTTGTTACTTTTGGGAAAGTTGTGCGGTCGTCCGATCCTCCGACGCGAATTATCGATTCTATGGGACGACGTCGGTAGACTTAAGGTTAATTAAAAATTAATAAATTAAACACGGAACGATTGAATGGTTTTTTGTATAGAAAGAAATTTTAAATACTTTAAAAAAAAGATCTTTGCGAACGTATCAAATATTGAAATTTTTAATTGTTTGTTATTTTTTAAATATATGATTGCGTTATCACCAGCTTTATCTCACGTTTATTTTCAAGGCATTTTATTGTTCGTTTAAACGGCGATTTTCCTATTTTATTCATTTATTGATTAAATTATTAACGACCTTCGCTTTCAGCGAAGTTTCTGGCTGGTCTAACGGACATGGTAACTAGCACTTGTACTATGTCTCAAGGCTTTCTCTCTCTCTCTCTCTCTCTCTTGCTCTTTCGTCTTATCCTGAAAGTTAACAACTATCGGCTTTGTAACCGTGCTTAAGTTAATGCGAGTTTCGCGCGTGTTGAATAGTTTGTAAGTCCATTACAGACGCATTAAGATCATACATACATATATCTGTAGATCCATGTACACGTCTGAATGCTCATCTGACGGTTCTCTTCAGCTACGAAGAGACACGTGATACGAGCACGATCACTTCGAGGCATAGCAGTTGGAACTATCAAAGCTAACGTTTCGATGTGTTACACCGTCATGTTATCTTGAAGTTTCCTTCGCCAATATTAGTCAATTCTAATCGCAGTTTAACTAATTCCGCTTTTACGTCACATATTAGACCGGATCGAATGTAATTAATTCAAAACACGAGGTAGGCGCGCTTCACGAATTAAACACCGGGTAAATATCGTCAGCATTGCCGAAAAAGGCAAGGGGCAGAGGTACCGTAAAAGAGTGGCTTCTTGTTCGGCGTTCGTTTTGCCGCGGGATTCGTATTTTTCTTCTTAATATACGAGCATCCTGTCGGGTATTTACGTGGCCGGCTAACGCGGAGTACCTCTTACGCGAAGCGTTTATGCGACGTGCGTTTCAAGGATACGTAGTCGGTGCTTTTCCGCAAAGAGCTTTCGGCATCGCGCGAGGACTGCTACGAGCTTACCAAAGAGCCCCGCAGAGACATCCGCCCCGCTCGTATACCCACCGGTCTCTCTCTTTTCTTATAGCGCGTAGTTTTCAGCTTTTACCTTTTGGCTTTCTTTTTACGCGGTTTTTCTTTACGAAAAACGGTCAGCCGTATCGCTTCCGTCCGACGTAGCCGCCGTCTAAGGACACCGGGGAGCACTGGACGTTATTGCATGAGATATATATATATATATATATAGTTACGTATATGTATATACGTATGTTCTCCGAGCACATACGTACTATCTTTGAACAGTTATCGATATTCGATTGTGACTCTCTCATGGCTTCCGTGGCCGTAAATAGCGTGTCCGAACGAACGTGAGATAACGCGAATTGTAAAAAGAGGAAGGATCAAAATTTCGTTTTCCTTAATTTTCCACGCAATCCGAACGAGCATTCTCGCGGGTGACGCGAGTTACGGCGAACCCATAAGGGATATGTAATTATAGATGAAATTTCTCCCCTAAGCTAGGTAAATCGTATACGAAATTTACTCCCGGCGCAACCTCGAACGGCAATCATTTTCGCCAAGTCGCGCAACTTCAACTTTGAACGCGGCACGTGACTCGTGTCGCAAGGATTCAGGAACGACGATAAATCACGGGAGACCCGTTGAACCCCTTTATATCGGCGTGCTGCGAAAGCTCCGTCTTCCTTCGTTCATCAGAGAGGTGACGTGGCTGTTGCGGCAACTTTTTTGCCGTCATATAGCGTGTCGCGTGTTCTTTCAACGATAGATAATAGAAGAAAAACGTATTTTAATGCCGAGAAAACGATCAACTTTTTATTTAAGTTAACGAATGATTAAAAGGTTCTAATTAAAAGGCCCATATCGCTAAACGGAAATATTCCGCTTATAATAATTGAAAAGTTTTTTTCCCGTGAAATTGCAATGGTAATAAAGTTGCGCCTTACCTTTGGAAAAGAATGACGTTTCTTGCCGGTGGTCGCTGTCTTCCTCTCGAAGCGAATTGAAGTCGAGAAGATGACAGTAGACAGCGAACGAAACGTAGAGAGGAGGAAATAATAGAAAATAACAAACGCGAAGAGGAAGACGGTTCGAAAGGGCAAAATTGAAAAAACGTGGGCGAACAGCATCAAGTGCTCGAGACGATTACGCGAAATGTCGAATGATAGTAATGTAATGAAGGATAAGCGCGCGGAAAAGCGCGCTTCGGGAGGAGAGCCCGAGAAGATCGCGGAGGGCGAAGTCGCGGATGCAGGGATCTGTATCGCGATAGGGAGTAAAGGGCGGGCGGATAGGTGAGGCTACAACATAACAAAACACGATGAATGTCCCGATGTGCAAGCTGCAAGCAGAAATTGTACGTCAGTTTAAGATCGATGGTTAGGCTACCTCTCGTCGCGCGATATCGCGCTCGCTAAATTATCCGGATAAATGCGCCCGGGCGGGCTCGGCCATCGTTTGCGGATGCTGGATTCACGCCTCGGGGTAATCGTTAAATATTTCGAAATCAGTGCGGATCCGCGAATGCCGCGAGCGCTTCGTTGCACCGCGGGCTTGTTTATTGTTAGCGCGCGTTAGTCCATTGACAGTCACTCGCATTTCGTTTTCGAGGTAATTCGCGCACTCGAGGTACAGATCGCAAATCAATGTCTAGATTCGCCGTAAAACATTTATAAAATACTACGCTCGGTGAGCACGGGATCGTTCGATAAATTACAATGATAATTCTAAAATGCTATAAAATAGTCGTCAGAAAATTGCATCGTTTCAAGTATCCGTGATTATAAAGAGCTGATTTATTTATTAATTTTCTTTTCGCGCGATTTATTTTAAACGAAAACTCGCAAAATAATTTTTTAATGCAATTCTTTTTTGAATTAATATTCCCAATATTGCGGTAATAATTAGAATAAATTGTAGAAATATATCGATTTACCTTGACAGTGCCGCTAGATGCGCTAGAAGCGGGCGAGCGTAACGTCCTCGGCGAACGAAGAGAATTTATCCAAATCTTGAGTGCCAGCAGATAAAGATAGTAGATTTCCATTAAGCATTTCATATAATCTATATATTGCTTTTGTAAATTTGAAACAATAACTGAAATATCAAGATTAACCCTTTCGTGTATAGTAGTCGTTATTTGCACACATAGATGTATTCTCTTTGTTTGATTTGTCGCATTAATTTCTTATCGATTACAATGTGAATCTCTACGATTATTTTGATACGGTATATACAGTGCGAAGCGGTTTCTGCACACTTTCCTCAAATTAAAACGATCAATTATTACTATTAAAGAAATCACATTTCAATATATATGATTTTTAATTGAATCGATGAAATTTATGCGCTTGTGAGAGCTTGAACTTCTCAGCCTCGTACTACAACGACTGCCGACCCCTCGGGCTCTTCAAGGCTCTTCACCGACCCTGAAGAAGAACGAGAGGGGAAACGGTCACAGTTCTATTCCTGTAACCCGTGAATCATTTCACTTGCACCTATCTTGTCTAACGCGTGTAGGGCCCTTATACGGTTACGCTGAAAGGTGCACGACCTCAATAACACATGCATTTAACGATCGTTAGTTTCGAGGAGAGTTATTCGCTTATTCTTGATAATCCGTGACAAGACTATTAGTAAATATAAAGAACAAAAAAAAAAAAAAGAAAGAAAAGAATTAAAATTGATTATTTTTATAATTATGATGATTAAATGTCTCTTATAGACAGAGTTATTCTGAACCACTAAGAATACGATTAAAGAAATATTTTAATTTTATATAATTTTATCAAAATAAATTTGTTCTTAGGTATAATTTAATTCGTGTATTTTTAACGAGAGAATACAATATAGAAAATGCCTGGTACTCTGGTATTAAAATACCAAAATTGTCGTAACTGCTATTAATACGTAATGGTTGAGTGATCTCTCGAGTAAAGCTATTCGATTATTCGTGATATTCCCCGACAGGACTATTATTATTAAATCAATTTTGCTACAAGCACGACTTGAAGGTATCCTCGACGTTTGATTCGTTAAACAGCAAGGAATTCGATAGGTACTGTTGTAGTTTCTGATTAAATGAACGCTGCGGCGGAATTTCGCTGATACGCCGCATTGTCCTGACGTGCCAATTACTGGCTACGTAGCAACGACGTACTTACTGACGGCGAAATATCGCTAGGCGAACGCGAAATGGAGAATTCTCCATAGAACTTTAACATTCAATAAACTTGTGGATAATAGCGGGCCAATATCGGTATTGTGCCGCTGGAGTCGGCTTGACCACTATTAGTGTCGTATCGTGAATTTGTGATCTGACCTAGCTTTATCGCGTTAGAATTCATGTGTTTAGCCCGAAAATGGAAGGATCGTGCCAAGAGTCGCACTTAGGAGCATTACGCAACGGAAAAGCAGTAAGACGTGCTACATGTTTTGCGTTAAAAAAAAATTTAGACGCGGTAATAATCTTTTCTATTTCAATTTTAGTGGGAAAATTTACAAAGTTTTTTTTTTTTTAAATGAATTCACTTGAAATTTATTGCTTTTGACTTTGTTTCAAATCAGTATGTTATTGATTTAAATAAGACATTTGAATAAGTATTATTGCAAGAAAAATGAAAATAATTTCCGCTGTTGTTAGACTTCCGACAAGACGAGTTTATAGATTCAAATCGAACATAGGTAGACGTTCCGATGTCGATATTTATCGGCGATATCAGAATATAAAAATACTTCTTTCAGGCATGGTTCAGGCGCGTTGACGACTTAAAATAATGACGCGCACGTCAGAAACTTTTCTGCGCGAGACATCAATAATACCTCGCGTTTTATTCAATGCCCGACGTTGTCGACGACTTTAAGAAATTTATCGAGCCTGTTGATTTCAAAAGATACACGGATAGATGCGCAACGACGATCACGTTGCGTGTGCATTGGGAAAGATTGCCGAGTGGCGAATATTTATTTTCCGGCAACGACAAAGCGCGTTACCTTTGGAACCGTTCTTCCCGTATGTAAATTACTCTCGATACGCGGCCATTTCTTTTTTTTTTGTTTTACATTCGCTTCCCTCTTGACACCACTCTGCTGTTATCGGAAACCATTGAATTCATGATCGTTTCGCGGATGAGGGCAGTGGAGAACAAGCGCACACTCTCCGATGAATAAAAGAGGCAATCGCGTCGGGGCGCGATGTAAATTCATTACACGTGTACGTCGCACGTTCGTCCGAGTGCGTTTGTTTGTAAAATCTAATCAAATATTGTCGAGCGCTCATTCGCGCCGTTTTTTTTTTTTTTTTATATAAAAGTTCCATCGCCAAAGCTGGCCGAAACATGGAGATGTAGCCGCCTGTACGCTTCTATCGTCAATATTCGTTTATTTGCATATAATCGATTGCAAGAATTAACGGAACGATTTTTCGGAAATAGCGTCTCTTTTCTTTTTATTCGCTGTGATTTATTTTACTCGTTACGTAAAGCGAACAGTAAAATGACATTGCTTTTCAATCTGCTGTTGCAATATAATGTAATTACGGTATAGTAACGATTTTCGTAAATTAGTTTTAAATTTACGACTTTCTTGAAAAGTATTACAAGTAGATAATCAATAAATATTTTTAACACTAAATTAATTTATTTAAATTTTTAATGTCGTTTATCTTTATTTTTTTTTTTCATGATATTAATAAAATAATACCACACGTTTAGATTTCTTGCAATTCGTTTTTCAAGACAAAGTTAATTTTGCAAGGGTGAATCAGAGACTTTAAAAACAGCGGAATTACCATTGATTATGACGTCATTTGCGTATCGGGGTCGTGTTGAGGGTGAAGTGTGTTATGTTACGCGAACGCGACCACTAGCAGCCGAGGGTTAATATGTTAGCGTGTCGCATGTTTAGGAACGACAAACTACACGAGCTCGCGCTCAGGCTGAACGAGAGAGAAATTGCCGCAATTCCATGCGAAGGCGGAATCTTAAGCGCATAGTAGGCTCGGTAATTCTCCGCGCCGGAAGGTAACGTGGTCCGCAGTGGTGGTGCACTATACCAGATGCCGGCAGAACGTATTGGGTACTGCACCCGGTAATACGTATCGGACTACATTTCACGGTTGATCGAAGCCTGAACCGGTAGCGCTATAGACTATTTCCCAAAGGATTCCCAGTGCGATATAATGGGTTTGCCAAGGTATAACGCAGCTAGTTACCTAACTCTATCGTATTACCGGGACCGACCGAGCCACTCTGCTCCCCCGCGCGGACCGGAGCCCGACCGACCGTGGCTTCAGCTGGGTCCTCTCACGGGGTAAATTCGTCAACTGGGCGCGCTCTTGGACCGTGTCTCAGGCGGGTGAGAAACGCGAGATCGATGCCTGCACGCGGTTAGATTTGAAAATTGCGCTTCCTCGCCACGTACGCGTCGACGAATCGTGCCCTCTCCCCGTGGCGATTCCTTCCCTTGGCCTTTCCTTCGCGATACCATCCCCTGAGTACACCTTTTCGCTTCCACCAGGTGAAACCTTCGTACCTTATCCATTCGGCCGTATCTATCTCGCAGGATCTGCGAAAAGACTCCTTCAAGTCGGT
Organism: Cardiocondyla obscurior; assembly: GCF_019399895.1. NCBI lineage: Eukaryota > Metazoa > Arthropoda > Insecta > Hymenoptera > Formicidae > Cardiocondyla > Cardiocondyla obscurior. Next base: position 3,250,494 of record NC_091881.1, read on the forward strand.
GGGAAAGGGGGGGGGGGACAAAATTGGAAAGTGGAGCTAGGAATCTCGTTTAGATCGTTTCGAGTGATTCAGCTTGCACGGATGCACGCGCGCGTTCCCTATACACGATTTATCGACCTTCCTCATTCCGTGTTCTCTCTTGAGAATTCATCAAGTCCGAATCGATCTCGGAGAATCGCGCTGTACACGCGAAATAATAAAGTACGATGCGTCTTTGGAGAAGGAGGAGCGGTTATTAATTATCGTGCTTGGCAGTCATATCTTCCTCCTTTTTTTTATTATTTTTTTTCTTTTTTTTTCGCGGAGCGTTTCTCTGGCGTGTACCTTCGGAACGTATGGAGACTACGGATGACACGGAGGGCATTGTGAGAGCACACGAGGTCGCATATCGAGAGTCTTTTGTTGGTGCTACATAAAGAGGGTAGGAAAGGAGTGAGGAAGGCTATTGTCTCGGTTGTCGCGCCCGGAGAACGGAAGTACTTCCGCGCGTACCCGTATTTCAGAGATTTTTTAATACCACGAATGACTTGTACGCGCCGAGTGCTATTAACCTTTTTATTCAGTTACTTCTGGGTGTTCTCAAAAAAAAAAATGTTAAAATACTCTTTACACTTGTTTCCCTCTATTGATTCCACGCGACAGCATAGAAGCGTCGTCGCTACTGCAGTTTGTTTTATTTCTCGGAAATCATTAAGATTTCTCAGAGGAAAAATCTTTTTCCACGGTGAAAATGATAGAAGTTTGATCCCTCAGTTTTTGAATTAATGTTGCCACCGCCCTAATTCCATCTACTTCGGAAAAATCTTATTCCACTCGTCTCAATTATTTATTAAGGAAACTTCAACGCAGTTGTGAACCTAATTTTATTTATTCTATACTCGTACACGTTTGCAAATAGTTTATCGAGGCCAGTGGCGATTTCAATCCTGCTGCTGTTTCGAGTTAGTTTAAATTTAATTAAAAAAAAATAATAAAATGACGTCAACTAGGCTCAACAAATTTTATCTGAGAAAAAATACCAGTCATAATTTTATAATAATTTTCCGCTAAGTGTACTCATTAAATGCACAATGAGATCACCGCGCGTATATATTTTTAGTCGCGATCGTCGTTCGGACAATTCTCGAGATGTCTTAATGCCGAAATAATTCTTCAGCCGGTGACACTTTAAAAGCGATCGTTACCGTGCTATATGGCTCTATGTCCGTAAAGCTATTGTTAACGCAATACATCGCGGTCATAATCTGTCGCTTAGGCAGACACCCGGTCTTCCGAATGTCCTAGCAGTCGTTATAGTTTAATGCGTCGGGCGCCGCCGTAATGCGAATTCATAGCTGCCGAAAGCAGCGCCGGGTGGGCAGCCGCTCGTGTAAACATCGTGTACATCAGCCAGTCAAGCCAAGCCAAGCCAAGCCAAGCCAGCCAACGGGAAATCCTGCACCCGTGTATCTTGCATGTGCATACACATACGTTCGCCGTCTTCTCGTCCGTGGTCCTTCATCCTCCGCGCTTGGTCCATTTGCTCGAAGGACATACGCCCTTATTCCATCTCGGTTGCGAGGACCTTTAATGAGGAGCCATAAAGCGCATCGCGCTTCGGATCGAAACTCGCCGTACACAACGCCGCTCGCGCCGAGGTCGTGCGAGAAGCCTTGTCGTGTATTAGGTCGGCACAGGGTAGATTGGTAGGGTTTTCCCGCGTGTGCAATGGGCCGCATTGCGAATTGAAAAGGCGGAGTCGATCCAGGGGCTCGCGATGCTGGTGGCGTTGGCGCACTGATTACCGAGTGGCGTAAACCGCGTTATCGGTATAACCGTTCACGTGTAATACTCGCGCGAAATAGATGTGGCTTAATCCCGTAGGCACACAATGAGCTTCGATTGGATTTATACCAAGATCTCGATCGAAATTGCGTCCGGTTTTTAACTTTCTTAAGTTGGAATACGTATATACATTATATTATTAAATTTAAAAATTAATTTATAATTTAAAATTTGCTTGCGCGGAGTGATTTTCCGAAATCTCTTACGACAAACAATTACTTTGGAATTTTATTATATTTCTGTTTTTTTTTTGTATTATCTTGTAATCTGGTTATTAATTTGTTTTAATTGATTAATTATTCGGAGAACTTGCTCTGATTAACACGATCGTCAATGATACTTCTGTCTTATTACGTGAACGTGAATGTTCTTATCTGAATATGTCGAATTGCATTCGTAATAGTATTGTCTGTTCGGAGATGCTCGGAGATGTTCCGCTCGAGATGTTCGGAGGTCTGGAGATTGTACAATCAATGAAACGATATCTATTTGTAGATCAATATCTCTCTCTCTCTCTCTTATACACACGTTAGAATAATATCAATACCCTGGAATAGAACGGATATTCAATTTCACGAAACACCAGATTAAATCCAGATTTATTAGGATAAAGTTACCGACTAATCATTAAAGCAATAGTTGATGTTAAAATGATAGGACTTATTCGCGAGATTTAAACCGCGTAAATTTTTTCCAGCAGAAAATCTATTTTGTACGATGAAAAAAATAATTATTTATCGCTCATAAATGTTTGCTTTATAAAAAAATAGAGGCAACCCATTTCTTTGACGTTTTTAAGAGTTTTCTCTTGTATGCGTCTATGCCGTTGGTGTTAATAAGTCTTTATACGCATATATGCGTATTACATGTTTTGGAATATGAGGTATTCCATTCCACCGCATGCATCGAGTATGAAAGTCTATCTTGCGCTAACGAGAAATAGGGCTTGGTGAAACAGCTGATATAGATTTAATAGCCTAAGCTTCATAGGGGGCTGCATTAGTACTGCGATTACTGCGTAAGGGGAGATTTGTGGTTTATGTATAACTTCTCTATATTATGTGTAACTCGAGCGATTAGTGTTCGTGAATATATTAAATTGTTGGCGAATGTTTGCCATATATTATTGAGATTTAACGCTAGCGTTCGCTTTAAAATTTACGAAAAGATTACGTTTTTCTCGAAAGCTATTTTGCATCATATATTAATTCACGATATAATTTTCAAATAATTATGCATTAAGAGATAATCACTTAAAAAAATTTTTTTTTTAATAAATTTCTTGCAAATAAATTTCAAATATTTTCTTATAAAGATTTAAAAAGAAAAAGACTTTTTAATTGTATTATTTTACTGTAATGTAAAAGAAACTTGCAGTGTAGAATTAAAAAAAATCTCGTCGGACAGCGTTACTTTCGGCAGTGACTTTAAACCTTAAAAAATATGAACGTTTAAAAGTTATGGATTTTTCGATGCCTCTCGGCGTCGCGAGATACGCTTCGTTTAGCGTTAAAACTTTGTAATCGGCGGATATCGTTAATTCTGTCACGGTGTACGCCGGTTGTGAACGATATTTCTCTCCTCATGCATTTTAATTTGGTGACCTTCCATCATACACGCGTGCGCGCGCTTTAATTCATTCCTTTTGTTCCATGACCGGATCTATCATCGTTTTCGCTCTCTCTTTCACTTTGCCGCCGTTGTTCATATTCGGGCTGTGTGATAGTCGTACATTGTTGTATGAACCAACCCTTTGACGGTTTTGCTAAGTGGAGTGCACTAGGCGAGCAATTTGCCAGAATACACGCGTGCAACACTACATTGTGATGAATAGCATCGTCGGATAAATATTTATTCGTATCAGAACGTTTTAGGAATGCCTCACAATCGGGAAATTAGTTTCGGCCTTTCAACTGAGAAGCACGTACAAGAGCACGCTGTAACACTCTTGGATTATTTCAGTTCGCTAATTCTTTTCTTATCTTTCGTAATATATGTACGTTTTTCCGATTTCTTTCTCTTCCACTTCTGCATTGTACGGGCGAACGTTACAGTTCTCTTCACGTTGAATGGCATCATTTAATTCGAATTTGTCAAGAATCTCGAGTCTGCATAGAAACTCATAGCGAAGTATAGTACTTAATACTTGAAGATTAATCTCGGCTTTTTAACTCAGAAGCACGTTCTTAAAAATCCCTGTAATACTCTGATATATTATTTCTTTTTACTAATTTCTTTTGTTTTTTTTTTTTTTTCTCGAATTGTTTTCTTTTTTTCTCGTCCGTTCTTTTATTGTATCTCTATGTTCTATTCTTGCGAGGGGTCGCTGTTATTATTTTAGCACATTGAACGGCCACGGCAGCCGGGCCGTTTAATTCAAAATTCATTAAAGCGCGCCCCGTGATTTTCGTATTTCACATTTTGCATTCATATAATACACATTTACCGAACAATTTATTTTCACACAAAGTGCATATAACGCGAGGAAATAAAAGGTATCGCGCACATACCCGAATTGTCTATATCCATTACTTAACATATTTATGCGCCGCGCGTGCACACAGAATTGCATACGCGCGCAGAAGGCAGATTTTCACGCGCGCTCGTAAAAGTAAAACGCGCGCGAGGCCGATTCTACTCGCGTAATCGCGGTCCCGGCGTTACCGCTCCACCGTATTTTGCGAGCAACCTCGCCTCTCACGGCTGGTGACATAATATAAAATGAACCAAGATTTACATCGCACTCGGCCGTCGGGGTCGATTGTCCGGCGCTTCATATTTCGTATCAGATATGCGGGAGTGCTCGAATTTACTCTGCGTCGCCGGCTTCGTGCTATTTAATTTTCGCATAGCGCAATTATACGCCGGACAGTCTGTCGCTTGTAAATTATTTGCGGCCGTACGCCGATTTCATGCGGAACCATCGTCTTTCGCGACGAGTAGCGGCCGAGTTTCGGAGACCTTTACAAAATTTTTGTTGCGTTAGTGACTAATGTACCAAGTATTTTTTTTTTTTTTTAAACATCGTAGGCAAAGTTCACTGAACTATGAGACAAAGAAAACTGAAAATTTTTATCTTGGTAAATCTTGAATATTGCATTTGTTTTTATGAAAAATCTTAATTTCGGTTTTGGACTCGCGCGATAAAATAATGCAGCATAGTTCGTAATTACTAATGAGTTAGATATTGATTTAAAGTCAGAAATTCACACGTCGATTGGTATGTTGTTATATTAATATGCTTGCAATAGTCATTAATAATGGTTCAAGCTTATTTAGCAATAGTGCACTGACAATGAGACCTAAGTGTGGATTCGAGTTTCTATTATTAGATAGCATAATTTCAGAGCGCTGATGACTGCGAGAGTAATTTCACAAATTGTGGAGTACCAGAATTTATCGTATTGTATTAGCGATTATTCACTAAACAATAATGCCCGATATATTTTCCAATGGTTCTCGGCTTAGGTAGGAATTTATAATGCCGTTGTTAAATAATTTAACGAATAACGGTAGATGTAGATCATAATAACTTCGCAAATTGTAATACCGAGACCAGTGGAGTTTATTGATATATACGGTGTTAGTATTTAACCGAGCCGCCAAAATTCATCGCGTGTTAACGAACAAATGGCATAAGTAGTTACGGAAACGAGTATTTTTCGTGAAAAAGATACAGGCGCGAAGATCGGGAATCCCTGTCAGCTAGTTTCGCGGGTAATGTTAACATAGACCGAAATAATCTCGTGAACTGTGAATGCACTTGAACGGGGGCGGTGGAGGTCGCAGTGTAATCGCGGTGTAACGCTCTCTTGCACCAGCAGGCGCTGATCCTCGCCGCGTCACATCGGCCGGACGAACGACAAAATGCAAAATGGACGAAGATTTGCATTCGAACTGGCATTGCTTTACGCGCTGCCGGGTGCGTCCGTCGGGACGGATGGGTGGGATCCGCGGGGGTGAGCGACGCAAGCACGGCGCGGGCGGGCTCTCTCGTTCGATTATGCGAACGTCCGTATCGTCACGGATGATGTGCGGCACGGCATAATTTCACGGCTCGCACGTGACGCTCCAAGTTGTGAGCACGGAGGTCGATAGCTTTGTCGACAGCGAATGGGACGACACGTCGTTTTGTTATGCCTAGAGCTTCTACTATCAAACTTTGCCCGTGTTTCTGATACGAGCGGCGCAACGACATATCCGAATCATGTCACAGGCAGCTAGCTTAATGAATCGAAAAGTGTCGGATGCAAACTATAAAAAAAGAAAAACAATAAAAAAGAAAAAAAAAAATTGCAAACGTTTTTTAAGCTTATCGCGTGAGGTTTTTAAGGAAAGCACAAGTTGCGATGAATGAAATAGCGGCTATAAAATATCGGAATATCACAGCTCGAAGAAAATAGCGTTTACGTAAACGTTTCTTTTAAAGCAAATCTTTAGTATTATTCTATCCACGATACAACGTGAGACATCTCTTGGGGTAACTTCCGGCAACTTCGGGCATTACGCGATATCCGTCCGTTGTTTTATCGAAAGTTTGTCGCGTCAGCGATCCGTGAGGGAAGTTACAATCGGTTCGAAAGGGGGAAACATATCCCATTGCGTCTTTCTTTCTGAAAGTCAAACAACAGCCTGAGTCATGGTGCGGCCGAGAGAGCGAAACTTTCCGACGATAAATCGATATTCGTTCTTTGAAATGCGGCGGACAGTATTCATCCGCGATGTTTCTCGTGTTTCCCTATTAGACGCTCCGACCTTCTCCTTGCGAAAAGTTTCTCCCTTAGAAACTGACGGAATTTGCGAGCGGCGCGGCGCGGCGCGGCACCCAGAGAGAAGGATGATTCTTGTCTGTTTTTCTTTCTCCTTACTCCAACTTCCCGCTGTTTGCTCCCTGTAGAGAGGACGGTTCGTTTCCGGGGACTATTTACTTTTAATAATAGCACGAGAAATCGAATACCGATTTTGAATACCCAGCGTGCTCTTTCTTCATCGCCCAAGATAAGATCGTCTATGCGCGAAATTGAATTTCCAATCCAATTCTCTCCACGGCGCGCGATATCAAGCGGCATATTTTTTTTTTGTACAAGGTGTTATCCAGATTATATACATTTTTCGAATTCTTTCTCTTTCGAACATTTGCATTTTCTTTTTATTTTTTATTTTTCTTTTGCATACATTATCTGTCGAATAATTTTTTTGTTATTAATGCGATTTTTCGTGACGCCACGTGCGACAAGATAGAATTAAAAAACTGTTTACTCATTTCTCGAGTTTGACAACGTCCAAAAAGGCATTAGGGACCAACATTTTTCTCATGTCACTCCCGCATCTCCTTCTTTCGACCGATCGTTTTGCCATCAGAGGGATCTTCCTGAGAATAGGCGGATTGATGCAAATGTATCATAGTGGTTGAATTTTTCAATATCGCACGTATAAGAGTTCCGAAGACAGGATTCCGCTCTGAGGATTTTCTATTCGACGTTCTCAATTTAAAAATCGTATATATCCATGTCCTTTTTTGATATTGCTTGTATTCCGAAGAAATTTATTTTGTAGCAAGTTAGCAATAATATTATTATTTTTTTTATAACAGTATGAATAAATTGAGCGACATAATCTTGTAATGATTAAATCGAATAATGTAATTTTTTAATAATTGACTAATTGTTATGAATTCATCAAGTAGGTATTATTTTGCAGTTTACGTAATTAAAAAAAAAAGCTAGTTCTATATATTATGCAAGCTTTTTATCTTTTTCTCAGTAAAAAATTGTTACGTTATTTTATGTAGATATTTTGCCATTTAAATGTTTGACCTACTATTTCCCAGTCTTGTATAACTCTTCATACATTTTTTATCATCTCTTGCATACATTGTAACATCGTCGCGGGAAATGTGTTCTATGGACACAGTTATTTACATTAAAGAAAAATTTTTTAATGATCTATTTAAACCTTGCTGCGCGCAAACAGAATTATAGACAGAAACTCGAGTCTGATGCAATCTCTCCGTGGACAGCATCGTGTGTTTTCGCGTGTAGCGTGTAACGCTTTCATTAGACGGATTATTATCTGCGCCGGATATATTGCGAAACACGTTGAATAGCCTTTGTCACGTAGTATTCGTTGTGGAGGCTTTCATCGATTTAAAACGTTCTAGTGAGCTCGTGGCGGCAGTCTGAGTTGAGCGACGGGCGAAGGGTGAAAAATGTAATTGATTTGATCGCAAATTACTTATAATTCGGATGAGAATTTCAACGCGGCCAAAGCGTTTTTGAATTTTTCATGCGATTACGCGCTGGCTGGCGTGTGACACGAAATTTATGAAATGCTGGGCATGAATAAACAACGATCCTCCCTCCGTTAATATGAAGTCAGCAGTGTTTTTTATCCTGTTTTTTTTTTTTTTTTTTTTTTTTGTAAAACGCGGAGAAATATGTAAAACGCGGCGAAACGAAGCTCGCGTAATGTTTTAATCCGATCATCGTCCCGTTTTAGTACAACGATGCGATTATTAAATTTACGTCCACCACACGCGCACACCTTTTGCACTTGCACAAAGTTTCGAAGTTGAAAAAGAAAATAGATAGAATAAAAAAAAAAATGCGCACGAATTTTTCTCAAATTGGAGAGAATCGCGTGCGCTCTCGGGACTAATTGCGAAGTTGCAAAAATCAGCGACATTCAGAATTCGTCAGCGGACTCGCGGTGCATACGTGCTGCGTGCACACGCACGCCCTTTGCAAATTTTACTACCCTAAATTACAGAATGTTGGAATATTATAACGCGAGAGTCTTTTAGTTCGTGCAACGTGTAATCTAGAGAGATCCAAAAGTTTGAAATTCTAGAATTAAACAAATTAATGAGGGAGCGTTCCATTGAGATGGAAAAGTTAAAGGGCGGATTTCATTTAAGCGAGCTTTAGCATTCTCGGTAATTTTGTACTACGTTCACGGCGAACGTTCGACTTGTTAATACAAGTGATCGGACCTTGACGTATCATTCGGCTAGTTACTCGCACTTAATCTGATGGTGAATATGATAAGGGATCGTACGGCGGCACCGAGATAATGACAGGCGATCGTGCGATTAATGCGACGAGCTTAATGAGTAAGACGGTCCTTGAAATACGCGCTCGAAACCTGATTTCGCTCGCCCGAGAATTGTCTTGGTGTTCGGTACTAATTAAGGCGTTAATGAAGACCCTCAGAGCGAGCGATCGGTCTCACGAAACCAAAGCACGCACTTCCTTCTTTCACCCTCTTCCTGCGCGAGAATATCACCCTTGTCTTCCATCCTTCGTCACTCACTCTAGAGTGGACCCAAGAAAGATGGATGACCGTAGAATGAGAATCAAGCCTACACGCGATGAGAAACACGTACATATATATACAGGGTGTTCTTAAAAGAGAAAATCTTAACCCTCAGAAAAATAATTGAGTCTTAATTTTTTTTCTCAATTTTCTTTGTTTCCATCTTTTCTTAATAAAAATTTTATTAACGTTTTTCATTTGCTATTTAATATCGAGGATTAAAATTCTAATTAATTATATAAAGCTTGAAAGTTACAAAATAAATAAAGAAAGTCGACGTTTTAATTAACTTGAATCAAACTTAATAATAAAATTATAAATACTTGTTTTATACAATAAAATATTAAAATAATAGTAAAATAAAAGTGTTTGCTTATTCAAGAAAAATAAAGTCAACACGTTGGAGGTAAATTATACGAGCCCGAAAATTTTATGAACACTCTATATGAAGATACATTCGAAGTCGCGTGCTGGCGCTTAGCTCGTTAAATAAATCATACGATACACAAATAAAGAGCTTTGTTTTAAGACAAGTGTATCTTTGAGGTATCCTTAACGCGAAGTTGATTACGACTGCGATAAGGGTGAAAGGCGACGAAAAAAGGCTTAGAATAGGCATCTACTTGTTACTGCGGAATCTGTTTTCTATTAATGAAAATTGTGCGATCAAAAAAAATTTATTTCAAAGTATTCATTTAATTTAATTAAGGTAACTATACCACCGATCTCTGAAGATAAATAAAATAGTCTAGAATTCATTATACACTATTTTGAAGAATATAAAACACATCAACATTTCAATTATGCATATTATATTCTTTCGTGTAGAGCTTGGATTTTTTTTTTTCCATTCTCGTTAATCCTGAAATTGAGTAAACGCGCAGCCGTGCATTCACATTTTCGCATCTGCTCGGTCCTTTTTTACGTCTCTTAATGGGCGATTCGTTGGCCACCGGATACTGTTAAATTTCGATTATCGACAAAGGGAACGATGGGAAGTGAAGCTAACACTGGGTTTGTGTATGTATCGTATGGACGCGACCAGAGCCAACGAGGGTCAGCAATCAATTCTCTTTTGCCGAATTAGTCCGACAATAAAACTCCTGGTTTCTCTCCTCGCCGCCCCTTTCACCTCCCCCTGCCCATGCCTTCCCTGCATCGTGTTGCTGCAGGTTACACATAGCAAGATAGCGAAGGGCGCGGGTTAAACGGGGGAGGAGGGGAGGGATGAGACCCAGCCATTGAAAATTCTCTGTGATTCGGCGGAATTGATTAGTCCACACCGTGCCGCGCTCTTGCGTATTTATGCAGGCCGCCTAGTCGTTACCGCTCGTGATTTCAGTTTGCATACGAGTCGGACTAATGCGCGTACAAACGCGGGCGTGAGCCCGCTAGATTATTCGCTCGTGACGATTAACAATACCGGGCGGCCAGGGCTTCACCCTACGGGACAAGCCCGAAGTAGTCCTCGTTGCCCGGTATTCATCGGTCCCCCGGTCCCAGATTGATGGAATGTCATTGATGGAATGTCGTACGATACGTCCCGTGATATCGATCGCGTGTGCGAAATGCGTAAAATGTCTCTGGAGTCAGATTGACGTCGGTTCTAATTCAACCCGGAGCACTACGGAATCTTCGATGCTCAGCAATCCGTATCTTAGAATTTCTCGTTCAATTTCCATTCTTTAATTTAATATAGATATATTTATTTTATTTTATTATATTTAATTTTTTTTACTTCTTTTTTGGACAAAATAGAAAGGATATATTTGCTTCTAGCTGTTACGAAATTTTCAACGTTAAATAATTTAAATTAAAAAAATTATACAATTTATTATAAATATGAACAATTAAAAATTAATATTATTTTGGAACTTGTGCGTGTTGGTTAACTAAATGCTCGAGAATGCTTTTAGAAAATAATTCTCAATGTTTGTCGTGTACAGAATTTCGTTTTAATAAGCATGCCGCCGCGCTTGTTCTGGAACGTGAAGTACAGAACTCATATTTTAGAGACCTATTAAGCTTCTTTCAAGAAATAAATAACGGTTTTCGCTAATTGCTGGCGCAATATAATAAACGATAATTTGAAGATAACGTAAACGTCGATGGGGACGTACGTTGAATTGGATATTATTTTTAGTTATTTTGTCGCTTCTGCCGCGTGACGCTGGTGGCTATTATTATTATTATGACTGTCATGTACAAAAAGCGGAACAAAGCTGTCGGATTATTCGCTAGCAGAAATCGACATCCCCAAGTGATCGTATTCCCATCAGTGTGTATTGTTTTCGTTCGCGACAGCGAGTCGGCAGATCGAAACCGTATGCCAACGATTCGCTCTCTGTCGATTTGCCGAATGTTTACGCGCATTTATTATTGCCGTGAGCGAATCATAAATATTACTGCTAAATCCAGCTGTTTGAAATCGGAATTTTCGCTATTGGTAAACCGGATGAATACTTTCTATCTCGATAAATTGGTGCTATAATCATTGCTGTTATCGCTCGAATCAATGTGCAAGGCGATCGCGCTAAAGCGGTAACAGACGAACAATTAACAATTCCAAACGTTATAATCTCTCCACGCATCCGTGTTTTATCAGCGTGAATTTCTCCGCTGATGTTTTAGTTCTATGTTAATTGGACGTACAATCAGGTCAAATTGAGGATTTGCAAGAATATTATTTATGAATAATAACAGCTCTATTAAGTCAATTAAATTGAATATATGCGAGAGTTCTCTAGATAATTAATGATTGCATGCAAATATAATACGTTTACAAAAATAATTATTAGAAATCCTCTGTATAATTGTTGCCGCTTAAAATCGACGCTGATTAGTTTACTCTCGCTTGGCTTGCTTCACGCCAAGCGATTTTGAGGTTTAATTTAATTTTAATATTTAATTAATATGTTCACGCAAAGACGGTCCTCGCGATTTTCGAGATCGAGGACGACTTGGTATGAGTACCGTCTTTGTCTGGACATACTAATTAAATATTACAATTAAATCGAACCAGAGTAACGAATAGATAGCCGCAGGGGGACGGGGGGGAGGTGGGGAGGGACGGGGTGAGAGCGAGCGCGAGCCTACGTGCCGCGAGCTAGGTATATTCCCCCACTACTCCCACTCTCGCTCTGTCCTTCTCCAGCGGTCGCGCGAGCACAACGTACTACGCACTGTACAGCAGCCACGTGTGTCCATGCCTAAAGTAATTCGCACTTCCGTTTAACGAAAACCCTTCCGGCACGATAACTACAATTAAACTTTATATTCCTTTTTGTTACAGATCGACGCAGATGCATCCGCTGTCGTCAACGAGTGTCGTCACCGCCGATATTAAGATATACGAACCACGGTCGGTTCGTCGGTCGTCCCGTGAGATCCGCTGAGTATTCGGGCGTAGTTTTTCGACACACGGCTTCCTTCTAATCGCGAGTACCGAGCATGAAACGCGCGAGTGATCACTGAGTAATTTTCGCGGTTATAAATTCACGGTCGGGGTGTTCGCGAGTGACTTGTGCGCGGAAGGATGACTCGACACGTCCCATCTGAGAGGAGGAGCAGGCCCAGGAAGGGCATCATACATCGGCGGAGCAACTTTTAAGTAAGTATAAATAAAAAAAAATTTTTTTTTTTTTATTAATCTCATTAATTAACTGACATATGTATATTAATCTTTTCTTTTTTATGTTACAGTCACCGCCAGAAATCTACACCTCCGCTGAACCTCATGGTAAGTCGCATCATTTTTTTTCCGTTGTTCGTAATTGAGGTCTCGTAAAAAATAGCGAGCCCGTAGCGCGTGCATGGTTTCTTCTAGTATGATAAATATGAGAGAACCTCGAGAATATTTTTTTGGAATTTTGCTGCAGCTAACATATAGAGTCCGCGTAATCGAAACTGAATGGAGAAGTAGGGAAGGCAATATTCGCTCGATATAGTTTCCAAGTTTTATATACGTTTAAGTACTCGCAAATTTTGGATTTTTCAATTCTCTTCAAGCGTATGGGCAGTAGCAGGGGATGTCTAGCTGGTAAGGGAGAGAAAGAGAAAACGTAGGCGGAATATCTGAAATTCGATTTAAACAGAAGGGCACTGCGCAGCGGTGTTATAAGGAGGATCTCTGTTTCCAATAAAAGTGAACTTAGTTTTCGCGGCATAGCCAGGTTTTCGCAATCTTCTACCGGTCGTTGGCCGTCAGCCAACGCTTGGCTGGTCTGCTCTAATTGGTTATTTGTGTTTTATTCTTTTTTTGCTTTCACATATTATTTCATTCCCTCGTCGCGATTCCTTCGATACGAGAACGCCGTATGATATGAAAATAATTAAATAACGCCACGATATTAATATTAATTAAACTGAGAGAAAAATCACTTATTGACGTTTCTAATATTATTACTTAATTATTTTTATTGCGTATAATAAATGCGCAATAATTTTCATCTTTTTTTTAAATTGCAAGAAAAAGAATGTTATTAAAATGTTTATATTATTTGAATTTCTATTTCAATTGTTATCTGGCAAATTGCGCGACGTGTCACCTAAAGTCTGGTAGATTCTCTTAGGAATTAATCTGTCAAAGGTCAGTCCCATTCGCCACACACCTTTAACGTCCGCTGTCAATTAGTCAGACGTATCTGAAGGATATTCTCGTCCTGGCACGTTCGCATGTCAAGTTTCTGACGTGGACGAAAGTTGAGTGTGAGGACCAATGGTCACGTGTACGTAATAAAGTAAAAGATAACTTTCGAATGAGTTTGCAGAAATTGTAAAGAGTAAGATAAATTGTTGAAAATATGATATTCCAGAAACACAATATATAAAAAAATGTAAATTAAAACTCGCATTTTGATTTGTGCGCTTATTTTTGAGAGAAAACTTTTAGTTTTTAACGTATGTTTGTTTGTACCTGTGAAATTTTTAGTTAAATTAAATCTTGAATATATTTTTCTTTTATGGAGATGACTACAAAAATTAACTATCGATCAAACGCTTTGTTTCCTACATTTTAAGCTCACGAATTTAACCGAATTTCGATTGCGCGGAAATTTCAGAGAGAATAGCACTTAGCGTCGATTAAATATAATTATTCTCTTTTTTTTGCTTCCTCCCTTCCTCCTACTATTTAGAACGTTATTCATCGACACAATTAATCACATCTCTCGCAAATTATCGAGACGTTTAATTATTATTCGCTTTTATCTCGTGCTTTTCTGCGAAATCAATTACTGTTGATATTTTAAGTACTCGTTGTGAAACGCGTTTTGAGCTGATGCCATTCGCGAATTAAAGACAGCCGATGATTGAAATTCTCGCGACTTTTAAATAGCTGTCATTTCCAAGCTCGGATAACTTTTACGAAGCTCTGCATTGCGCAGATTATTACAAAATATTTTATCGCAATTAAATTATATATCACATTGAACCGTACCGTCTTTAAAATTTTTCAATCATTTTAATGAAACTTACTGCTGAGAAAGAAAATTTTCCGCGATCGCGCAGAAAACTATTTTTCTTGTCGTATCATACAATTTTAATATGGTGCACGCGTCGTCTATAGTATTCATACGTTTTATTCTTTCCCGCGGCGGGCGTTTTTTCATAAAAATCTGTAGCGCACAAAAGATACCACTGTCAAGAGTGTTCAAGGATACATAATAAAAATACATCAGCCGGACGTAGCAAGAGCAAAGAATGAGGAAGCAAAACGGCTTTGTTCGAATAAAGGTACTACGCATATGATTATATTCTCGATGAAAAAGCGCTCTTTTTTTTTTATTAATATTGCTGAGGTTTCTCTTATCATTTTAACGCCATCAAACCTCTGTTCTTTATCTTTGATCAGTATTTTCGATTCAATATTGACAGGAAGCCTAATAATAATAACTGCTGTAACATTGTCGCTTCCCTATTTCTGTTATAGAATATCGGTGTCGTAGGTTTCGATCGCGATTAAATACGGTTAGTTTCACCACCGAAAATAATATCCGAAAACGTAACACGTCCGAGAAGTTTTGCGGCTGATTATCAAAGCTGTTCGTATTAAATGTGCATAAGCAAAGTTTAGGGGGACGGACCCGCATTTTCGATAAGTTTCTACCGATAACACGATCCTTCTCAAGCCTGCCGCGCCATTTTCCATCGAAGAAAGTTGCTTTCGGGGTACGAAGTTCGATTAAGAGAAGCGTTTACGAGGATCGCTGTAGGGGCAGTTCAAACTTTACGGTCTATAGAGAGAGAATTTTTTACGACAGAACACGCTCGCGAAATACATCGCTAGGATCGAGAGTGAATATTCGTGTATTGGTTCACAGTTATTTCCGGCCCAGTTCGATTTCTCGTCTTTTTTTTTTATTTATTTTCTCTTGCATTCTTCCGGTCTGTTTTTTTTAATTGCAGTGCGTGTTAAAATTATGCTATTTTTAAAATTTTATTTTTCTTTTTTTTGTTACTGAAGTTACGTGTATTGTACCTTTTGAAAGATTTATCCAATTGCGATACCGTTTTCTTTTTACAAGCTTCCATCTTATATACGAATTGAGCTGCCAGTTTTTCTTTATCATCGCTAAACGTGAATAAATGTACATGCGGTTTTCCCCTTCGCGTTTCCTCCCTCATCAATTTTCACCCTTTTATGGTTATCCTTTGATGATTTGGAAATTTATGTCGTCCCCTCGACGTTATTTACGCATCGCTCCTTGATTTTCCGCAAGAAGATACTCGGAAAGCTATTTTCTCGAAAGAAGGAGTGACTTGTGTCCCAAAACGACTCGTCGGGATGCAATAAGATGTTGAAAGAAGCAACGAGTCATGTCTCAAGTATGAAAATTTCTCTCTTGTATTCCCTTGGAGGTCTATCCTATTCTGAAACATTTTTCACGTAGGAAATCTTATCTCTTGCGAATGTAACGATCAATACGACGTAAATACTTTACGGCGAAACCCAACGTGTTATCCGTAAAATACGTTCCCGGTCGAAAAATTAATTAAAATTACTTATTTAAACTAAAATAAAATACATTTACGTAAATTAATATATGTACAAATAATAATGAGTGCAAATTAAAACGTAGCAAAATAAAAAGAAAAAAAAATACACCTACCTGTGTGAAGGCAATAGAAGATCACGACAAATGCTTTCGCCACCAAAATTTGATTCTCAAAATTATACCTCACTCAATTTTCTTTTATTATAAAAATTTATTACTTAAAAAAAAAATATATATATATTCGGAGGCGAAAGAATTGCGTGCACTTCCAGCATGTCCAGTTGCTAGATGAGAAACGGTGCGAACGAAAGAGTGCAAAAAGGTCAACAGAAGATTAAGAACAAAAGCGGTTGCCGAGGTGGTGATGACGTTTAATCGTAAATCAATAAAATTAATGAATTAAATAAATAAATTAAAAATGTTTATACACATATTTATATATATAATATATATAATATAATATAAAACATAAATAGGGTCCCGCGCGCGCGTAATTCCTGGAGCACAGCACGCATCCCTCCCCATCGTGTACTCGCGTATGGAGATCGTCGTCGAGGTTTCTGACGAATGAGATCATTATCGGCCTCTTAATAATTTTTTCTTTTTTTTTTTTCCTTTTTTTTTTAAGATACGCCCGACACAACAACCTCCGTCTCATTGACACGATATTATCATCGTCTCATTTTGCAAGAATTCTCGTAAGCTTCTAATTATAATGGTAAAAAGTAAATACGTATATCGTCAATGCTTCTCTGCGTATCATGCATTTTACGAACGGAGAACATTTTCGAAGTCAGATCTTATTATATCTCTCAAAAACCTCTCGACCGACCGTCCCGCGTTTCTATCCTCATCGAGATGAGGTCTCGCCGTCGCTCTTTCGCGAGTATTTCTCTTTTCGTTTTTTTTTTTTTTTTTACTTCTCTCATTCTCTTCCTTTTATCTACCTTATATCTCTGCTTTTAGCTAATCTAATGCGTTACACTATCGTATTTTACATTAAATCGTTTTTGCCCTGTGGTATCTCTCCCGCGACTCGCTCGCTGACTGGCCAATTGTCTTCTCCTCCTTTCTTGCTATAATTTATTATTTTTTTATTTTTTTTCCCCTATTTACGCAATAACGAATCTTTGATTTGTGATTCAACAAATCTTCGGAAATGCTACTATTAGGACGTCGTTGCTGTTGGAAGTCGGTTCTCAGTGAAGAGTTAAGTTTTCCGACCAACATATAAACACGTTTGGTTCGTTTATTTAATCATACAAATTATTACGTTATATACGGTTGAACAATTATATTATTAAATGTATTTTTCGCTTGATTTAACAGGTTGGAAATTTAGGTTTCCAAATTGATGAAAATTTTAATATTAATAAATGATGGCAAACAATTATTATTCAATTGTATTATGTTAATAATGCAAGAATGTTTTTGAAAATTTATATATATTTTTTTTTATGTCGCTTTTCGACCGACGATTATTTTACTGTTAACATTTTACTTGCTCGTAAAAGATTGTTCCAAGCGTAAAGATGAAAAACTCATGGATTTTAGGAACCTCTCTGAATGCTTGCTGCATTATTCGAACATTTTACCGGCTTCCGAACAGCGACGAACATGCTGCGGCTTAGTTTTCTAGCCCACCCGCGATTTCAATAAAACCGAGCCGTGGAATAATAAAGTCTTTAAAAAAAGGTCGAAGGGAAAGATAATCAGCTTGGCAAAATGCAAGTTTGATCCGTAGAAACTACTTTCGAAAGTGGCTTTCCCTTTTCCTCGAAAATAATTAATAACATTTTAACATTCCTTTCGCGTTCTTGCACTTTTTGCTTTAAGCCAGTTATTAATTCAGGGGAGCCTTCGCGGGTCGAAATGTGAATTAAAATCATCATTTATGAAAGCCGAGTCTACCACTTTGGCTTTAACCTTTTATCTTGCATTATTTCACGGCGCGGCTTCGCTCGGTATCGAGATTCGATACTCTTGGACCACACGGGGGTCACACATACGTCGATCATGACACGATTGTTACTTTAAGAGAAAAGAATTTGCTGATAGGAGGACCCTTCACGTCGTCGTTCTAGTCGCGCTCGTCCTTGATCGAGACCCTGGGCTCTTTGGTATTGTTCTCCCGTTCGCGGAGACTACTGGGAAGTGTACGACACAAATCGCTTTTCTCGTGCACTTCCATGTCGTCGTTTTGGACGGTGTTTTTTTCTTTTTTTTTTTTTTTTCTTCTCTTTAGGTCAAGCGCCGCCGTCAATTCAAATTCGTGAATAGCCGCTCGAGAGCTCTCCCCCAATGATACCGCGCCGAAAAAGAGCATCGGGAGAGTCGAGAGATCGACGCGTTTTCCTTTTTTCCTTTCCTCTTTCACACACCGGCACACGCTCATTTGCACATTCATGATCTCTCGTACCGTCGCCCCATTCTTTCTGTCATTTCCATTCTCTCTTTCCCTCGCCGAAGAACTTTCCGCGGAAACTGCGAGTATGTCGCGTAGTGACATTTTTTAGAAAGAAAGAAACTGGTAATAACACTCGAAGAAGAGAAACAAGAAAAAAGGAAGCGGCAAAGAGAAAGAGATAGAGACAGAGAGAGAGGAAGTTAAAAGATAGTAAGAAAATCGAGGAGATGTAGAAAGATAATAGTAGTATTCAAGCAGAAGAATGAATAAAAATATTAGGATAAAAAAAAGTAGAGCAAGAATTAAAAGAAGACGTAAAGAGGGAAAGAAAGATAATAGGGAAAATAGGGAAAGGGCGTGTAAGCAGCATTTAGTTGTAGAAATCGAAGAAGGTACGAATGCCCGGTCCAAAGATTTGGAACCTGTCCTTATATAAAGTACGTAGGACCCATGTTAATGCCCGAGATCGACGGATACGCAATACGTCATTTCTAATTTCTTTGTCTTGACTTCTCTCCCTCGTCTAATTATCTCGCGCCCACGTCCCCGATTCGCCTGCTTCTCTCTGCTCGTGCAATTTTCCCTTCCCTCTTTGGTCGCGCGTTGGCCCTCTCTTGACTCCGTCTCGTGTGTTTCCTACACCGCAGTATATCGCGAGGGTAGAATAAAGGTCTACTCATGCTCAAAAAGGGCCCCGCGCGATTATCGCTAGCAGTAGTACGAGGTAGAGAGTCCCAGCTTGCAGGAAAAGGGTGCCCTACGCCGGTTATACACACTTCCAGTGCTGCTGACGTCCTTCGTCTCGCACCGCAGACCCGTGAAGCCCTCCGCGCATCTGTAACAAAAAAAAAATTTGCATAAGTCCGTGAATAATTAGCTTGTATTAAGTCTAGTCGCATTTTAAATAAATTTTAAAAGCCTTATGTGGTAAAATAAAAAAAAAGTATCTAGTTGCGTATAAATATTTAATTTTTTAATATAAAACTATGCGAGTTAAATATATATTTAACAACTGCACTGAGGTATTAAAATCTCTGCAATCGTTTATTACACTTTCATATTATTCTTAATGACTGTTCTAACCAGGTTGTTCCGTCGGTGAAATTTATCGTCCGTCTCGGAAAATTTTTTCTTTTTTTTTTTTTTTTTTTTTGGAGCGTATGCAAAACGTAAGTTTCTTAATTTAACTAAATGTATGCGTCGTATCAGAATTCGCGCGACGAGACGTCTTTCGCGCGCGGCAGTCTGCAAAAGTGCGGGGGAGACGCGTACGGAGACGACAGAATAGCGGGAGATTTCGAGGAGAGACAGGCCGATGTGTCGTTTCTTTGGAAAAATAATGTTATGCCGTCGTCGTGGCTATTTAAAGACTGCGCTTAACTAACCGCGACGGGACGTTCGAAGTCACTGTGGGATTAGGAGTCCGGGCGTTCGCTTGGTGTCCGGATAAATAAATTATAGCACGACTTTTCCTCTACCGATCTTCCTTGCGTCTTTCATTTTTCCTTCAATTCGCAAGCTCGTCTTTTATAAAACTCGGGGGGAAAAGTTAATTGAATGCGAAAGATGCATGCGCAGCGAATCACTCGTATCGTGTAATATTATTATTATAATTTTTTTTTTTTTTTTTACCTACGCGAGACGTAGACTAGGTCACGAGGGTTGATTTAATTTAAAATCGCGGTCGCAATAGGCGTATAAATATCCGTGGATAATATCGCGGAGCTTTTTCGGTGGAATTCTCGTACGTCTGGACGTGCATCTTTAATTTGGCACCATAGTTCGGAGACAAGTCTACCTCTACCGTAGCGTCTGGGTGCTCGGCGGCGTGCGATAAAGCGTATTTTTGTCCCGACAAATTTGGAGCGTCTGAGACTTGGCACGTCGTTTTTATTTCGCGAAATCGCACGCATAGGTAAAACGAGAGAGCGGGCGAGAAGGAGGAGGAAAGAACAACGGAGGGAGGTACGGGGGAGAGAGAAAAAGAAAAAGCGTTAGTTCCAGAAGTGTCGCGGGTGAGAAGGGAGCGGAGATACTCCGACAGAAAATTGCGTTTTTCGAACCGTATCTTTCTGAGCTTTTGGCTTCGTTAGGGTATTTGTCGTGGATATATAAGCGTCATGTTTAGATTGTATTAAAAAAAAAAAAATAAAATAAAATAAAAGGGAAAAGAAAAAGGAGAGAAAGCGAGAAAAATGATAGAAGACACATGGCAAAGGGTTAACGCGTTAAGTATACATAAGGTTGAAAATCGCGACGACGGTGGGATCTTTTCGAAGAAAGTTTTTTTTTCTTTTTCCCAGAAAAAAAAAATTTATTAATACGTACGTATAAGCGGTTGATTTAATTAGATTACCGGCCAGTATTTCGTAAAGCTGATTTAAGAATTTTTCGACGGTGCCTTTGCCGGGATTTACGAGGTTTTACGATAAATATACCGTTCTTTTCTCTCTTCCCGTTGGATTTACTGCCATACGAAATAAAACAGCGGCGTAGATAGCACAATTTATTGTACCATTCACTTAAAGCCATTAACGTGTCCCGCTAACTTTGCTGCCCCGAGTAATTGGCCTTCCATTGAGATTTATCGTAATCATGCGTGTATCCGCCACGCCTCGGGCAACTCTTTCGCCCGCCACCGTAAAAAGGACTCTGACTCGTGAACTGAAACTCACGAAACGTTCGTCTATTTGCGAGAATTAGTTTGGTAAGACGTACGAGTATATGCAGTAAAGCACGAATTAGACAGATTGATCGAGATACGAATTACTGCTCTAGTTGCACAGCGCACGCCTTTTGAAATCGATTCACTTCGCTATTTATCGATTTATTTTATTGAAGCATTTACACGATGGTTTTTAAATAATTTAAAAACCGTCTTCTAACGTAGCACGTTGATTTAATTAAGTAGCATATCGTGTATAGATTGTCAGTGGAAATTAAAGAGTTCAATATTGCATTTTATCGAGAGACGTGACATTTCTTAATCAAATTAATTACCGCTGATATTTGCGATAATTAAATAATTTTCATCTCCCCGTGAGCAATTCGATATTTAATCTGAGGAAAAGCGCAGGAAGGAAAATTTCGTAGAAAGCGTTGCATTTATTAAAGTCATACGCCGGCTACTTTGTTTCAACAACATACGGGCGAAATACGTGGTACTTCGCGAGTTAATTTTTACAGAAAACGACGCTGTAATCACATTTAAGCCTTCACAATGCAATGGCGACAAGCGTCGACGTGGCGCACGTACTTCGCAGTAATAACTCAAAACGTTTTTCCGCGTGACATTACGGATTAAGAATAAACAAACCGGACAAAAAACTAATTAAAACCCAGAAAATCCGCGAGAAGAGCGCGGGAGATGTTCCGACGAATGCTGTCTTTCCGCGCCAGTCTAAACACAGTCGTCTTCCCTTCTCTCAGTATTAATTAAAAGAAGCACAGCAATTTCGAGGAAAGGCGAATCGCTTTTTCTGAGACCCGCATTTAAACGCATCCTTAAAGAAGCCGTTTTCCTTTTGTAATATTTTTTTTTTATTTTTTCTTTTTGTGTCGACAGTAAAATCGTATAATTGCAGTTGCAGTAACGTCAGATAAAGAGAATCTCTATGAATGACGTACGCATTACACGGGGATTTCGAATATACGATATACGATATGATATTTCTTTCGTGAGATTTTTCTTTTTTCTTTACGATTTAAAAAAAAAAAGAAAAATAAAAATTACAAATTGATTATTTAATCTATTTCTAATTAATTATATCTTAAACGCGTGTTTGCGCGCAATTTTTTACGTTTAAAAAATTAATAGAAGTTAATATTTAGTAACCCGTTTAATTATTAAGCCTCGAAAATTACTTCTTTTTTTATTCTCTACTTTCGTGTAATTTGTGCACGGTAAATTACTTTAATAAATACGACCTCCTTTTCTTTTTCGTATTTTCTGGGACATTTACGTGCGCAGATCGAATGCGTTTATGCTCGCGTGAGCTTGAATGCACAGAACAACTCTGGCTATAATATACCGTACTTTATGTCGAAACAGCCTGCGAGTCGCACTTTTCCACCCTCGCCCGTGCACTTACTTCTCGCGGGGTAAACTGGGTTACTTAGTTGCTCGTATAGCAGCTGCATCCACACTTACCGCGCATACAAACGCGGTTGAAGCAAATCTACTAGAGATTCTGTTGCACCTGCACCTTCCTCTTTTTTTTTTATCCCCCCGATCTTGTCGTCGCCCTTGGCGCTCTCTTGCCCCCGTTTTCGTATATTTTTCCATTCTTTGCTCCATTTTCGCGCTGACTTGGTGTCATTCCAGAAGTGAAAATAAATAAGAGAACTTCGTGTTTTATTTAATTTCAAGCGTGTTAGATTTTGACGTTTAACGAGAATGTTTGAGAAAACATAAAAACCAAAAAAAAATTATAAGTAAAAAAAATAATTACGAAAAAGCTTTTTGTCAAGAAGAAATCGTTTTCAATAACGTGATCGAGCTTCCCCGATATTTCTTTTCCAACCCGTATGTATCCGAGGTATATTCATCGCTGGAAGTAGTGTGGAAGCTAGGTGCGAACGTTGTCAAAGGGTGCCAGCTGGAGGGACAGGATACCGTCTGGGAAATTGGGACGTCGAGCGGCGGTGCTCGCTCTCGATCATTTTCCAACATCGTTGTCGACTTCCTCCCTGTGAGGGCAGGTGGAAATGTAGGGTGGCGGCGAGGAGACGCGATATCTCGCCGGTGCAGTCTCAACCAAGAAGTTTCGAACGGCCTTCTAGCTAAGTCCGGTGAAACTTGAATTAGCTCGACTGTAGCCAAGCAATGACCACAAAGCCTGATTCGACGCGGGAGGTTTGAGTTGATGAGCGGAGGCGTCTCAGGAATTTAATTTTGCCCAACGCCTTACTTTAGTTGAACCGTATAAGCTCGCAATAAGGATTAAGTAACATATTGTTGGATATTTTTAGTTAGCGGCGCAGATGTGCCTTACGTTTGTCGTTAGGAAAAAAAATAGAAAGACCTGAAATCCGTTTCGCTTAGTTCACGACGCGATTCAAAAGCGCCAGAGTAATATGTTTCTTTTTTTTTTTTTTTTTTTTTTTTTTACTGTCGGAAAAGTTGAGGTTGTAGCATACGTCTTAAGAGCTGCACTAACATGCGTTACGATTCCGTAACCAAAGTTTCTAGCCCGTGTACCATTCACGTTAAAGCTGACGATCCTCTCTAATCAATTAGTCGGCCTGATTAATTACATGTGTCATTTACAAGAAGTTTAAAGCGAGATTTACGTTTCGCTCAGAGATTCCTCGAAATCGACACTTCGTACACTAGGTTTATGTATCTTATGTATATATATATATATATATTATATTACATATATTACATATATCGAGAGGGGGAGAGTCGTTCGTGCAGTGCCGTGATATATCACGATGTCGAAAAACTTTACCGTAATTCCCGCTGGGCGCTTTCAATAAGAACGCCCGACGGAAGAATTCTGTAGGTGTTCGGAAATAAAAGCGCACGAAGCGGAAATAATAGCACAGAAGGAAAGCGGGACGTGTAAAGGCAAAGGAAGTGAAAATTTTACGGCAGCCTGACTTGCGATCGTTGCGAGAACGCGTCCTCCGTTTGGGCGGGCAACGCTTCTGCCTCGAGGAAACTGCGCGATCTTTCTCTAATTAATTAGAGACGCGTTTAATTAAGTTAAATGGCTGGGTTTTGCGCTGGTCGGACGGCGTAATGAAACTGCAAGACTACCACGGCGAACGTCTAGCGATGGATACGATGCATCAACCGTTTATGTTTATATTGAAAATGTTAGACTGAAACGGGCGATAATTTATCGCCGATAATCGTTGATATCTTTGATTACCAATAATATGCTAAAAATTAAATTAATATAATCACTTTCGTTAATACTTTATTTTTACATATCAATAATATATTTCTATTTTAATATTCTAAAATATTTGTGATTAACTTGTAAAATTTAATTATCATGATAAGTTGGTAATTGTCTTGCGTCAAGTCTATTCTCAAGTGACATTTTATCGTTAATTAAATCAAGAAAGCCATTTATTAGCTATAGAACAAACCTCGCAAGTGCTCGAAATTCTCAGTTTGATGTAACGAGTCAATAAAAAAAAAAAAAAAGTCAAAATAAATTATAACAAAAAACCGGCACTCATTGTTCACTACACCGAGAAGCACTTCAATTCGATTGAGCCAACGTGCTGGATAATTTGAGCAACTATCCGTTCGTGCTTTGCGAAGACGATAGCGATACTTCGATAAAGTTTCTTGTAGGAACTCTAACCCTTTGCTTCAACCTTCTTTTTCGGAGAGCTTTTATAAAATCGCAAAATAAGTTTCGGCCTGACGGTTTGTTCGCGGAGATGTGTATGTTTTCTTTTATCGCTATTGAATATTATAATGCATCTAAATCATGCGCAATTATTGTATGATTTACTAGCTTTTGCGTTTTTAGTATTTTACTTGATGTCTTTTGACTTGAATATTTTTAAATAAATTATTAATTGATAATAAATTGGAAATATAAATTTGAAATGAGCAAAAGATCAATCGGGATGAACTCGGAATTCAAGAAACGACGTCGGCGAATGTGATCAGGTTGCGTATTTTTTTTTTCCGCCGCATCTCGTCATTTCGCGTCTCAAGACGAGCGTGTTCAATCTTCTGAAGTTGTTTACACAACTGACGGAATAACTGCTACGGGTAGACGGCGAAGGCGGATTTTTGTCGCGATTACCATTTATTGGCACGTCTTGAAAGCTCGTCGTGGCGCGCAAGGATCGCGGTGCTTGCACCGGACAGCTCTATTTCCTTAAGCGACGGCTGGGGGTAGTTAGAGGGTGGAAATGTCAGGTAGTACCGGCTAGCTGAGCTCGGGCCCGGCGGATGGTTCTAGACGAGAGACCCAGCTCAACTTCCGTCTCTACATGCGTTGGCCACATATGTCACTGAAACTAACTTTTGCAAGCTCTCGCTCTCGCTCCTCACCACCTCCCATCGTGGTTCTCCTTCCTATGACCATCCCACCCCCTTAAAACTGCCCACCGATCGCAGGACAACCGCTCGAATCACTGTACTTTGGTCCTCGTAGTGGTGAAGCTCTTGTGGAAACAATCATTTACCGTGGCGCTTTTGATATATGACTGCACGGAAATAAATGTACGTAACGTTGGCGTGGTCGAGAGGAATCGTACAGAGTATCACATATCACATAAAATTGTTTTTTTTTTCTTTTTTTTTTTAAATTAAATTTTACAAAACTTTGTTTATACAATATTAAACGAAGTCGATGCACAACAGTATCATCGTTCAGATTAAATTTTTGCGACTTTGATAAATAATCCTTTGCGCTAAAAATTGCCTTTGACCAAATACATCACCTGGTAGTGCAATATTACAATTAACGAAATGTATTTTGGATAAGTGTCGCATATTTGCCAAAGTATTTGTAACACGAGAGGCGATTGCAATAAAATTAGAGTAACTCGGTTGATCGCAAGTTATACTACACGCGTGAGATCGTACATCATCAGTCCCGGTGAAATGCGAAACGGCAGAATTGTAGATCGCGGTTGATGAAACGTTCCCATTCGGAGCAATGCGTTCACCACGAAGACGCGTGCTGCGCGGCATAAGAAATAAATCACAGGTTTGCACGTGCGCGCGTGTGGAACGCGCAATGCACGAGGCGACGTAATTAATTAAAGCGAATCGCTTCGGATTGTTCGCGCGTTTTACACTTGGCACCCTGAGTAACGGCGCTGTTGATTAATACATTTCCCAGATGTTACGGCG
This sequence comes from Cardiocondyla obscurior, assembly GCF_019399895.1. Classification (NCBI taxonomy): domain Eukaryota; kingdom Metazoa; phylum Arthropoda; class Insecta; order Hymenoptera; family Formicidae; genus Cardiocondyla; species Cardiocondyla obscurior. The sequence continues at coordinate 3,276,868 of NC_091881.1, forward strand.
ACGTAAACATTAAGACTTCGTCGTGTCTGTAATCGCATTATCGTCCTTATCATCTTCACCAAAACAATCGCGCCATATTGCTTTTCTAAAATAATTAATTCGTAACATTATCCTGAAAAATTTTCTCCCTTCGTATTATTTCGTATTATTTTATTAATGTTATCCCAGAAAATACAACTTTATTAAATCGAACGTTAACTCTGTTAATGAGATTTGTTTAACTGTCTTTTATTATTATTTTTTTTTTTTACGCACGAAAATATATCAAACTGAGAAGTCGGATATTTTACAAAAAGCTCTCGAAGCGAGAAGTTAAAATATAACCAGCGTAAAAGTGGGCAGTCGCGTAAAGTTGAAGTGATTTCCATTCGTTACGAGAAGTGCGATCCAGGGGGATGCGGCGATAGCGTTCAGTCTGTGTCATTTTTATTAGGCGTTCTAGATCTGTTTCCTGTACCTCTCTCGTTCCCTTGATCCCTGCATATTCTCTCTTGCCCGTTGGTTCTTTTTTTTTTTTTTTTCGGCGCCGATCACATCGGAAGCGCACGTAACGTTGATAGTCAGCCGTTATTCGACCATAAATTCCGCATCGGTATTAACGCGAATGTACAGGGTATCGTGCGCCTTCATACAAAGAATCGAGGAGAGACCTCCCTCCCCCTTTTCCCCTCCCACGACCTCTTTACGCGACGTCTCTTTCTGTTTCGCCGTGGCAAAGAGCCATTCCTCTTTCGGCTTTACCATGTTTCTCCGAAATTTATTCCTCCCTCTCGTGGCTCGCAACCCCCGTTTCTGCCCTCTTGCGACGTGCATGTTCGTGAAGCAGAAAAATCCTCCTCCCCCCCCTGCGCGACTAGTCTGAGGCCCGTGATATTATTTCGCGAATAAAAGCTGCGCGATTCGACCGGTATCAAGCGACACCGCAGGCAATGGTACGCGGGGCGAATTTTACGAGTGCGAATTGCATTTAATTTATCGTTACTCGGCTAACGATAGCTGTAGAGCATCCCGCGCGGTTCTCGTAGCGCGTTTCTCTCTAATTTGGGATTTTCTGTCGCGTACGGCAACGCGATGCGTGCGTGCGACGTTGGTTTCTTTATTATTATTTTTTTTTTTTTTTATAAAAACACCGTAATGAGAAAATTATTTATCGCAAGTGAATTGCTGCAGTTGTAACAAGATACAACGAATAAATCGGAATTAAAATAAAAATATAAAATGAGATCTTAATCTGCTACTATCTTGCAAGAAATAAATATCTTCTTCTATTTATTATTATTTTAATATTATAATAATTAATATTCTAATTATTTTTTGAATTAAAATCGTAAAGTTTTAACTTGAATTTGTCACGTTTGCTGATATCTCATAGTTTTCACTTTTTAATCGAACGGATTAGAAACAATACGCGAAAATCCGCAATCGTTATTTTACTTTGAATCCCTTCAGAATATCTCTATCGGTTTTAAGCCGTACGTTGTTTGAAATTTATTTCAACCTGTTTCGAACGCTTATGCTTTTCGCTTCCACGGTACTGCAGTTAAGCGATTAAATCGGTATAATAACAACAAATACGCTATTTATTACATTATATATTATTCTGTAAAGCTGTTCAGATATCCAGTTGGCTGGGCTTAACCGAAGTTGTTTCGGCTTAGCGCATTTTGCTCAAACGAATCATTGATTAATTACGACCAAATAGACAATATAAAGGAAATAAACTGTATTACGGTTCATAACTCCACATCTTGTTTTGCGAAATAGATTAATTAGAGGTCCAATACCGAAGGTTGTATGTCACTGACGGTAATTAACTTCCATGAAATTTTTTTCAACCCGCTTAAGCTCCAAGGCGACGAACGTGACTTCGTAAGTAATAAAACGCTGCCGTAATGTAAAATAAAAGTAAAGGTGAGCGTGTCACACGAAACTCGGGGCTCGTTTTAACGTTGCTTGACCACAATGGGTGCGCCGTCGTTGTTTTACGTTACGAAACTTTCGCGAAACGACGTCTTTAGGCAATAATTAAAACTGAACGTTTAATTCCGTCAATTTTTTCTACATTATTAATCGCATTATTATTTTTTTTTTTTTTGCTACTGTTTTATGTATTAACGTAAGCAAGATTAAAAAAACTTGTATCTTGTATTTTATAGCGATGATTCTTATTTTTTGGCTGATGTCGTAATGATGGATTACATCAATTTCGAAAAAAATACATCAAAACCAGCTTTGTCGAGCGACGGTGCATACAAATTTTCTTTATTCGCCTTTAACTTGCTCGTAACATCACCATAAATTCTGTCTCCTTATTATCGTACAGAATTTATGTGCATATTACGGCAGCAAATATTTTTTTTTTTTTTTTTTTTTGCGTTTTTCTTTTCGTTATCTGTAGGGTGCGATATATTCAACATGCTTTTCTTCGGTAGTCGCTCGTAAAAAAGAGGATGATACGCTTTCACTTTCATGAATACGCGAAGTCTAAAGGAGACGTCTTTATTATAGCTTCGGGAATATTACTTTGGTCCCCGTTCTTTTCTTCTTTCTTTTTTTCACGAATAGAAAATACTATCGCTGGACTGGACATCGCTAATCCATAGAGTTATCCGCGCGATCGTCTCCTTGCTGCGTGATTTATACAGCGGATCTTAAAGCTACAGGTGGATTTACACCTCGTTGAGTTCGTACGATCGCTAATTCTATTCTCTAACCACGCATTCGTAAAAACGTCACACTTTCTAGATTTTCCGAACTTCCTATTGAATTCATTCTTGAATCTCGATTCAACGAGAAAATTTTTTGCGGCCGAAAGAAGGGATTCGAAATTCGTTATAATTTATTTTCAAACTTCCTCACGTATTTCGTATAATAATTTTGTGATATCTGAATATTTGCTTTGCTGAGATAATTGCGATAAAAGTTAAAATTAAAAATTATTAATCGAGGTGTTCGAAAAACGCATTAATTATTTTTCAAACGCCGTCTGGATCTCGTTCTTTTATGTGGTATATCGTTTAGAAAATTATTACGGATTGTTCCATTTTTCGCGGTCGTGAAAACTTCCACCGATTCCGTGGGAAACGGTGAGTAAAAAAAAATACAAAAAAAGTTTATCTACGTGTATTAAATACCGTTATACGAGGTCGTCAACCTGCTCGAACGATACTGTTTGTCGCGTGTACAATATAAGCTATGATGGTGGTAGCAAATATTTACGAACGATGTTTGCTGGCTTGCGTGTGCGTGCATGTGCACGTGCACGTGGGTGCGTGTGCCGTCTACGACAAAATTATCTGACGAAGACGAGAGGAAGCGGAAGAATATTAAGTTCCGTCGAAGCGACGGGATAACCGCGCCCGCTATTAAATATCGCGGATTATGTCCGCTCGAGAAATTCGCGAGAGGCTGCAGAGCGTTTCGCACGGCGGCGTTTAACTCATTCAGAATCCGTGCGAATTGTAATAATGGCCATTTCGACGCCGGCGAGTAAATAAATGCCGCAGTTGTCGTTTAACATTAATATTTTGTACGCCGTTTATTCGCAGAAATGCCGTGTACGGTCTCCCTCCTTTTTTTTTTATTTTTTTTTTATTTTATTTTATTTTGTACATTATAAGCATTTTAATACGTCGGACGAAATCACTTTGTAAATAACCGCGAAATACTTTTTTCAGCCGCGCTGACCGGTTTGCTTTAATTAAAATATCGGTTATTTCGCGTACGTTGATAACGACAAACTCAGTTATTGTCCTGCGTAGTTGTTTACACTACGAACACGCAATAATTTAACATGGAATCGTAATTTATACAGCATGCGCGTCTCTTATTTGCGTTATTAATTTAATATATTGCGTTGAATATGCTCTAAATTTTTTTAAAGAAATCTCCCACTTTTTTTTTTCTCCAAAATAAGTAGAGTTTAAATTTAGTTTCTTTAAAAATTAATTTTTATTTCTTATTAATTTACAATTAAACAGTTAATCATACAGCAAAAAATAGAAAATATTCGTGAAAAAGAATTTATCTCGCCGATTCCCCGTATTCTTACTTGTCTTCTGAATGCCCGACTGTCTACGTCGACCAGGTGTATCTTTTTGGCGGGATAGCGAGATTTTTGGCTCGTGATCAAGTTGAATGTTTTGGCTAGCCGGTGGCGCGGTACCGCCTTGTCTACCGCGCTTACACGCGACAGATATAAAAAAGAAAGAAAAAAAAGAAAAAAAAAAGGAATCGTATGCCACGAGCTTGCGAACAGTGGAAAAGTAAGAGGGTCGTATTTTATCTTCGTCCCATTGCGTTGCAGGAACGTGGTCGCGTAAAGCGAGTGCCTTGTATTAATCTCTAGTTAACTAATCTCCTTTTAATGATGTACGTAATTGCTTCCGACATATTTTAATTGCCAATTAAGACAGGAAAGATTGACAGACTATTTTCTTTTTCATACATTTTTACGTTTCATATCAATAAACTATCTATTATTAATTTTCTCAGCGAATGTAAGTCCCAAAGGATCCTTTGAATCCTTATTCTTATCGAGAATCATCGGCAATATGTTGTCTAACGTTTTGCAAAACTTTTTATTGCGCGTTTAAAGACATAAAAGTTTTGTCGGTGGAATTTCATTTTTATCTACGAAAGTTTCTTTCTCCGATGCTGCGCTCAATGGTGCAACTCCGCGGAGGGTGGTCGGTCGGTCCTCGTAAACTTGAATATCGTAACGGGGAGGAGGGAAAGGGAAAGAAAAAACGACGCGTCAAAATTATTTCTGTACGCCCGACAAAACTGCGGAGTATTGCGAGAACCGTGGAGAAATAGTTCGTGAGTGTTTCCCTGTTGCCCGATAAACGAATTTCGCGTGAATTTCACCAGCTTCGAGAGAAAACCGTTTTAATATTCGATGTAGGTTCGAAAACGATGACGATTCCGTATGTCATTGAAGCGGACGGGACACTTTGTTTGCCTATACGTATCGACGTAGACGAACGAACCTATGAGATAGTCTTGACACGGTACTGTTTCCGAGTCTACCGTCTGGCAGGAGTATTTCAAAGGGAATGGTGGAGAGCGACGTGGGGTTACGAGATTTCGCTCGGGAGAGAAGATAAAAGAGGAAGCGGGTCGAGAGCGAGAGAGGCGAGAAGCTTTATTTTGTCTCTGGCGAGGAGACACGTCCGGAGAGACGCGCCCGTAAACTCTTCTCCCGTTTGCCTCCTCGAGACGCAAGCTCTGCTCTCCGCCCCTCGCGCTCTACGACCTGCCACCTTGTCGTATATTTTCGATGTCCGGGGCGCCCCCCATTTCTCTTTGCTCGGGCACCTATACGAAATACGAAGGCCGATTTGCCGGAGTTTTACGTGTCAAAACGCGTTATCGTATTGGCGGCGCATCTGCGACGGCTGTTACGTCGCTTTTATACCGATTTCGCGCACCTCCCCCGCGTGTCCCTCCTTCATCCCCCGTGGTCGACATTGTCGAAGGGCTGTCGCGAGAAGAGATGCGTCTGACACGTGCAGAAAGTTTTCCTCTGCATATTTACGAGATGCTCCACGCATGAAGATAATCGGTAAAACGTTATATATTATTTGAATAATCCGGGAGAAAAAGAGCGGCGTTTGAAGATTATTAAAATTCAATTCTGCACTCTGCATTCAGAATAAGTTGATTCTACGGAATTTTATTAATATCAAGACGTTATCTCGCCGTATATAAACAAATTTAATCCGATTGCATTTCGTGGTCTCTCGTAAAGTAAATTTGCCTCGGGCCCCGTTTACTTCTATATGGCTCGGGGAGAATTGCGTCTTTTTGCGATCCGTCGCGAACGAGGAAGGTGGACGATCGCAGATTTAGGAGGGTCGCCACGTCAAGAATCAACGGCAAGGGTGGCGCCCGTAAAAGCGACTAACGGTGTTCAGCCATCGGTTCGGTGCACTCTCACCTGGGGCTATCCTTCGCACGTGGCGCGCGTCTAAATAAATCATTATTTCGGCAAAGTGCCGCTGCCTTGAATAAAACAACGCGCCGCGAAGTGCATGGTTTTAGGCCGGCTTAGCGGCGTTAACGGAGCGTTAGGGGACCGGGTAGCGGCGCGGGCGCCGGTTTTCGTGGATTAATTAGCCATTTATAAGCCACCGCCGAATTCGCCGGCGTCGTTTTCTGCGGCATCCGCCGTTGCGTATCGAACAGCCGGCCGCTTGCTCGTAGCAAAGGTGATCGGGAAAAGAAAGATTGACGGGCCGTCCGAGATACGTGAGAAATTATTAAGTTGCGCGCGGGATTTCTCTGCGGCCGACCAGCGCCAATGTTTAAGTTTTCACGACGATCAGGGATTCTTGTGTAACGATTTCTCTCCTTTTCCCTTACGCGCGTACATATAGACACGTATGGTTACGATCGCTACAAAGCAGTAGTTGCGCCGTGTGTCGGCACCACTTTTGAGAACGAGTCGACATGCGAATGAGGTTCTCTCTTTGCCGTCCTTTGCGCCATTCGTTCTTGCAAACAAATGCATTTGCCATTGCAGGAGGCAAACGTGGGAGTTTGGCATTTTGTTGTAGCGAGTGCTTTAATGTGGCTTCTACAAAGAGCCAACCGGAGCAACCTTAATGGATATTCATATGGCAGATATCTAGCTTTTTAGTTTCGATTGAGAGTCATCAGTCCCTTTCACGTTCAAAATTCTGTTTATTGAGATAGAGAAAGAGAGAAAGAGGCAGAGAAAAAGGCAGAGAAAGAGATACGGATTACTTATGTTCGCCGAGTAAGGAGTAACGTCGGGTAACCGCGAGCTGAAAAATATGGGCTGGTTGAGCGTGAGAAAATTTAGCGACAGCCCTTGTGGGCTTAATTACAATTTGTGTAGTATAGTAGCACCGTGTATCCGAGTATCCGCGCGCGAGTACCGTGCCCGACTGCATTTCCGGCGTGAAACTGGGCGCAGTTACGCGGTTACGCCGTAGACACAGCGGACTCCTTCGCTGTGAAAACCATTTCGTGAGTAGTTTCGACTATTACCGTCCGTTTGTACGGAGGTAACCGCATGCCATCCGGGCGCTTATGCATCCACATACAGACGTAATATTTGTTAGACGCTAGGCAGGACGATATGAATACGTTCAAGTTGGGAATTTCCTCGCGCTCGTGCGACATTACGTCGCGCAACATATGGTAATGTGCCGCCTTTGTGCACGTCGTGTAACACATCAGCCTTTTAAACTTTGCGTTGCGTTACTGCGAATCATTGGCTCTGAAACGAAACGAGGCGCAACAAGCTCGTCGCGCATATTACAAATGCCGTATTGTGAACGTTCGAGGGTACGGCTGCAATATCGCGGTGGCGTAAAATTCCTATATCAAGTAGAAGCAAACGTGTTTTACGTGACAGAGGGCCTCGTTGCGGGCGACCTTTATATCGCCGCGCGATAATTTCAGAAATTAAACACGCAACACGGTCCGCGTTGCAAATAGAGGTTGCAGACGGCGGTGGGCAATAGCAAAGACGCGCGGCGAGCACTTTGAATCGTTCGCTCGCGACGATTCGATTACAACGGGGTTAGAAATGGGGCACGTGGCTCAGACGTTAAACACTGCCTGGGTCGAGTAAACCGACGATTCGCGGTTTTCCTGTTCACTATACCGGGAATGTAGTGCGAGCGGTATATTTGCAAAACGAAAGCGAGAAAGAGAAATCGTGGGGGGACGAGAGAGAGAGAGAGAGAGAGAGAGAGAGAGAAGAAAGCAGATAGACAATTCCTATCTCCGGAATGCAGAATCTTGTCGCTCTGACGGTAAACCGTCTCAGCGAGCGGCGCGTTGTATTGCGCCGGCTTTGCATTCATGTACATTGGTAACGATGCCGCCGGTAAATACTATTAGAAAATTGAGCTGTTTCGTGAATTCCCGGGCGCGTCCATGGGCAAAGTTTGACTGACTACGTAAATGGTGAACTCTCTTATCGATGACGATACGACGGAACTTATTGAAACGCGTTTCCGCCAAACTGTTCGATATTCTTTAGCGGACAACATGTCGCTCCGAGTATTCAATGCGCCGCATGCAAAGGCCTGCGTGTCTCCGATTGTAATGCCTGCCACGTATTGCCGATACATTAAATGGTGATTTATTAATCAGAGGCCTCCCCGTTTCCATACCGCACCGTGTCTCCTCCGCTGAATGCTTTTATTACGCGACAGTAAGCTCAAAAATGTCTTTAATGCTCGAAGAGCAACGGGAAAATAATTACCTGAAATTAACACAAACAGGAAAATAGAGAGAGGGAAAAAGAAAGAAAATGGAACTGCCAGTTATTTTTGATCGATTTAATTTTAACTTTAATTTCTAATTTAGTTGAATTTCATAAATCATAAATAAATTGTTCCGGAGTTTAGTCTGTTACGCTACTCGCGCAGTGGTCTCTGCTCTGTAAATCGCGGAGGATACCAGTGCATACAATTTACATCTCTTTGAAAATTTACGTCGCGCCCCAGTTTATCTGATGAAACAGATGTAACGCAAACGTAGGCGAATTCGCGATCTGCCTTTTCCGCGAGCGAGCGTGTGCGGAAAGGACTCGGTGCATCTAGGAAATGTATCATGCCGAGACATTACGTCTCGCGGGAAGTTCGTAGGATGGGCATTAGAAAATTTTCGGTCCGTTCGCGGGAGTTTCTGCGAAAGTTCGGGGGATGTAACCGATAGAATTGCACGCTCAATCTTCTCCGCGTTGCACTTTTATTCGATCAGCGCGACCGCGAGCTTAATCTTTCCCGAGAGTTTTCTCACCGTGAAAACGGAAAGTACGAGTAACGACGGGACATACATTACGAACCATCGTCTCGTCCCACACTACATTGTACTTTGCCGGAAATATTTCACAGCCGCCGTATATTATCGCTACATCGTCGCTATCATCGCCATAGAAATAATATCGTAAATCCCGGGATTCGTGGGCAATTCCCCCGCGGAATTCTATGCACATCCTCGAATCGTCCAAAAATAACTGTTCTGCTTTTGTAAGTTCTATATCCAGATTTTCTCGATACCACGTATTTTAACTATGAAATTTATCTGCTCTATTATATTCCGTAAATACGCTATATGGATAATATAAATATTAATTTCGCGATATTTTCCAAATTTAAAAGAAAATCAGGAGAAGCCCTTACTCGATCATCATTAATCTTTTAAAGCTTTATTTCCTTCTCGATTTATCGCATTCGACTTGCCTTAATAAATCTTCATTTTGAAAAACATGGAACGTGAATAAAAAGGCTAGGCGGACGCGTAAATTATTATCACCTTAGCACACCGCGGCGCACAATATCGTGGTCTGCGCGCGGTTCTTTATGCGTCGCTCGCGGACTCGCGCGGAGAAGAAAGCCGCGAAAAGTTTCATCACGTAGTGTGTCGCAGCGAGCGAGGCTGCCGAGTATTTTTGCATAAAAGCCTCGTTGCATTCCTTTAAAATAATGAGCGTTTTGAAAGAAAAAAAAAAAAAAAAAAAAAAAAAAGTAGAAGACGCACTTCCGCCGTTTCCGCCGCGTCGTCAGTTCCGAGAGCGCCTGACAGCTTGCAATTGCATCGTACTACTGTGCACCTACTGCTCCGACTTTATTGCTCGATCTTTTATGCGTGTGCGGTATACACGCCGTCTGGCGTTTCTATTCTATGTAGGCCAGAGTTAGAGAGCTTTTCCAAAAAAAACGCAAAAGAAAAGCCCTCGCCGACAAGTTGACCACGGCGAGCGTTTATCTTTTTATTAGAGTGTTTGTCTTTTGTCGTGTCACCGAGAGTGAGATAGCTGTTGTTGAACGAAGTAGTTTAACCAATGATCGCTTAATAAAACATTAACAGATAACTTTATGGGCTTAATTAAATGAAAATATTATCCACTTATATAAATTTTCTGTGTTTTTATAATTGTACCGAAATTGGTTTAATCGTTGCAATAATTCCGCGCTTTTGAATTTTACTGGAATTTAGTTAGAGAACTATTACTTTGTTTTAATTATGTTTCCTAGTTATCGCACGATGATTAGTCTAATAGATTTTTGAAAAGATTTTGTCGCGCTTGAGTAAGCTTTTGCGAGCGCATTTTGGAATTGATTGCTGGGCTTTATTGTCGCGCCAGCACGTCCAATGTCGGTACGTTTGACCGAATTAACGGTAGCGATCCGTTTTAAATCTACCTTGATAACTATAGACGTGACAGGTGATTTGATGCAACTTGAACAACAGTGCCTATATAACGGTGTTTCAAATAGCTCGTATATATATCGCGTTGCTGAATATACGGATCACAAAACATTGCATTTGCAATGTTTTTCTCCATTTAATTTTTATTTTTTTGAACATCATAATAGTTTTTTTTATTTAACGAGAAATATTTAACCGTTTTCATACTCTACTACAAAAGTTACAATTTCTTGTTAATTTTTTTTTTTTTTTTTAACAGTATTATTTATTTTAATTTGGATACTAGATATTACAACGAGAACATAAATGTTTTCTGTACAATCTATTTAAACAACAATTAAAAACAATTTAGTTTTATCTAAATATAAAAATAATAATATTCGCGTAAATAATCGCGCATTTTTCTCAAGTGGGAGCAATTATAAAATTATTTTTAATGTTTTGTGAACCTCGAGCTTTTTTCCCTACCGTAGTTTCACATTAATACTTCAACGTGAAAGAGGAACCACTATGTCTTCAGTCTGACTAATTATGATTTAAACTGAGCGCGCTGTATTTCTGAAATCAGTACAAAAGTATACTTGACGCGAGACACTGGCGTCTCTTGACGACCCTCCTACGTTGCTGCGATAATAAACAACTAAATTTCTCGCGCGTTAATTTTGCTGACGCACACGGTGATATCGTTACCCCGTAACCTGGCACTTTTAATTACACGAAAATCAAGAAGGAGGAAACGCACTACGAGGATATTTAAATAGACCGTTTGCCGGATACAGAACTATAAACTGTAGTATGAGGGGGTGTGGGTGGTTGCCTTGTCGTTGGGCACATATTTTATACAGCAATTTGGTCGTAAGTGGTAAGAACGTAAAGTTAACAAGTTGAGGGGGTCGCCTAACAGAAACAAACGAGAAACCGGGACTCCCAGCACAGGTGGCGGCGGTGGTGTGTTGCATCGCGCGGGAATGAGAGAGATGGAGGTTGCCTTCAGGGGTTGAGATTTACGAGCGTCGCCGGCCGACGCGAAAAAGTTAACATTTGCTTGTGTCCCTTCTTCCCTTCTCTCTCTTTTTCTCTCTCTCGCTCTCTCTGCCTCTTTCTCTCTCTCTCTATCTCACTCTTTGTAGCTTGCCGGAAGTGACCAAGAGGATTGACGGTGTCGCGCGATAAAACCTAGCCATGATAAACTGAACGCCGCAGATTTGACATTTAGACCTGTCGCGGTGAAACTGCGATTCTTCCCTTATTTATTATAAGCTACGTGATTCAGTCGTTGCACTATCGATACGAATCGTATCATATTCCGTGGTTTATTTTACATTTTGTAGAAGCTCACATTCGAATATACTTGCAGCTGTGGGATTTTTCATGGCCTAGAAATTATAAAAGAAGAACAGAATGTATCTAATTTTTTTTTTTTTTTTTTTTTTTTTTCCTAGACGACTCGGTTTTACTATTCATGCCGTAAAAATCCCAACGAGACTGCCGAATGCATCATCGACGACGTGCAATTGAAATTTCTGACAAATTGACATTTGTGTGTGCGTTGCGTAAACGAGTGCGAGTATTGCAGCTGGCTGGGAAGTCCAGCCGGTGAACATTTCGCGAGCAAACTTTTTTAATTAAATGGATACTCAGCTACGCGGCGGTATCGATCAATTTAATACACGCGGCGGTTGAGGGAAAAGGGGGAGAAACGGGTGAGAGATTGTCAAGAAATTTAATTTTCGGAAGCACCGCTTATAAAAAAAAAAAAAAAAAAAAAAGCGACGATGGAGGTAAGGTTCGGATAATTTCAAAAAATTCCGAACGTTTTGCGCGCGTTGGTTCGGCTGTAACACGGAGGTCGATGATTGCAAAAGTCAATAGTTCCATCTTAAAGCGTAAATAGCGTTACCTTTGAGTTCGAGTGCCCACCGCCGCACGAATCCGCTGCTGCGAAATTACGTTTACAGAAAATATCGGTATATTCGCGGAGAAACGTACATTCGGAAGATATTAACCATCTTCCCTTTAGCTAGCGTTAACAAAAGAAGGAAAAATATTAGTTATTGGCTTTATAGCGGCGAAAGCGAGAACCGAAAGGAGGCAACAAATACAATTGACCGGAATAAAAATAAAAAGACGCGGATTAAAAGCAAGATAAATAAAGAGAGCTGAGAATGGCACTGAAACGCGAGAGAATTTAGGAAAATGTGGACGAGGAATGCTCCCGTTGATAAGACGAATAGGGAATGGTAAACGAAGACGGCAGTCGAGAGGAGTACTTGAGGGGAGAATGAAGGGGGGTGATAGAAAGCAGATCTATAGGAAGTATCTATTCTTAAGAGAGGTATCGCGTAGAAATCGGGGGTAGGAAAAAGGGATAAAAGGCACATAGAAGAAAATAGAGAGAAGAAGTGTCCGGGAGAAACGTGGAGGATCGCTCTTCGGTGTATCGGGAAAAGATAGTGGAGTCTCGGCCTAGACTTTCTCGACTATCAAGAACCTAGACCCCTCGAGCAATCGACAGCAAACATTTCTTGAAACTTCGTTCAACCCCGCTAACCGCTAACTCGTCGGCGGCCGCACAAAGGGGAGTAACAAGAAATGCAAGCTCGATTTCTCGCGTACATTCCGGGGAAGACGGCGCGAGCAGAACGTATTTTTGTAGTTTGTACTTTGCCCCCTTTTTTTTTTCTTTCTTTTCTGTCTCTTTTTTTTGCAGGATATGTTGGAAGTAATGTTAAAATTAAATTTTAATAACGGCTCAATTCCATTTTCTGCATCTAGTTCTTTTTCATTTTGCATCAGACAGTTGTACGTTAAATATAATCCCCTCGAGTCGATACTACAATTTTTCCAACATGTCGATAATTATAAGAATCTACAGTTTCGATAAGTTGCATATTTTGAGAGTGGGAACAAATGAGAACAGACGATTTCTGATCGCTTACAAGTTTGGAATACACGAAGTATATATAGCTTTAAATTAACTTCGTTACAATTCTTAACGCGAATAAACACGAACGTAATATTATTACGTAAATGTAATTATTAGTCGTTGCAGTTGATTAAAAACATTATAAGGATTATATGAATTGTAAATTGTAATATATAAAAATATAATATTGTACTTACTTGCATGCCGGTTCACCGACAGTCTCGAAAAATAGGCAGGTACCACCATTCATGCAAAAATCTCCTGCAATTGGACAGGGCTGCTCCTGCCGCGGCCACGCCGCTGTCGCTGTAATTAAAGAAATTAATTATTACTACGCGTCCAAAATATTTTTTCATTCGCGAAATAAGAGATACATCTAAAAGCTCGCGAGCATTTCTCACGATTGCTATCATCAAAAGCAACGTCCAAGAGATTCGGTATCATTGAAAATGACATACGTAAAAGATACGCGAATGAGCAAAGTGTTTAAACTCCTTTGCAAACAACCGCGATCGCTTAGAAAATCGGAACTGGCAGGCGCACGATATATTTTGCATCGTTTATCCGACGCAAAAATTTCGGAAGTTACCAGCGCGCGTCATTGCGAGGGGAAGAAAATTGGTTTGCCGGCCCGAAGCTTTTGCGATCATGCGGCTATTACGTAAGCCGGCATCTCGTAAATGTGCATTAGCGTAATAAAACGAAATAACGCGGCAAGATGGAAAGGAAAAACACGTGGATTAAATGCGATAGCACGTTTAATGAAACCCAAATACGTATCATTGCCACGGGTAATTAACTACCGTGGACCGTTATATATTTCCGCGTACAATTTTAATGTTCGGAGATTTTCACGTTTGCGTCCTATACAGACGTTCCCGCTCGCGCACCGATTTAATTATTAATTTAATTACAACAAACATTAATTAAAATATCGTTAAACTGCATTTACTGGGTGGTGTAACGCGATGCATTTTCGGCGGACGGCGCACAATACGGTGTTATTTCTTGTAATTGTAAACTCTGCAAAATTGCTCGACGTGTGCTGGTTATGGAAAATAACGCCGGTGTGTATCGCGTAATGAGATTTATTCCTTCACCGTTGACATTTTACTAATACAGTTGTTTACGTTATTTTTACCGCTATTGAGTTTGCATCATCACTCCGTCAAAATTAGAAATAAATTGAGCGGACAAAAACAAGGTTGATTCTAAATACGTACTTATATAAATTGGGGAGCTCAAATAAAATAGGCATAAAACGCACCGTGAATTTTAGCGATAGATATTGGCAGCATCCGCGCTGTGAAATCTGGTACGTATCGAGTTTATCCATAGTGACGCGTGAACGCGGAATAAAAGAATTGCATCTGCTTCGGAAAAGCAAGCTGTCGACACAATCGATATCTCCCTTCTTCCGCCAGCCGTTCTGCACCAAGTTGTTGCTTTCGTCGGCACTTTCACCGGGCGTTTTACTCATTCGCGTACGTAAAATCGCATTTTTGAGCATTATCCCTCGCGCGGGAGAAAATGATATTCGTAGAGTATCAAACGGTCACGATATGCATTTTGATATCCCCATCGTCGTCTTTTCGCCTCGAATTAATTTCTGGCCCACAAACGCGGGGGTTGCAAAAAAAAGGAGAAAAGTTTATGAAGATCCGACAATGTAGCGTACTTTCTGAGGTTTCCTCGACTTTTAGCCATCGCGGTTATTTTCTCTTCTTTTGTTAGCAAAACCGCAACGTCGGCAACGATCAGTAGACGACGCTGACACGTCGATAGCTGCCACCGTATCGCTTGCCGTGCTTGCGGAAGATAATTTTATTACCTGGAAAGATGGCTCGACTCATAAGATCGTTTACCCGGAACTGCTCCATCATATAGCGTCGTGACGCGTTAAATCTCTCTTTCCAAAAAAAAGAATTTCCGTACGTAAAAATATATGATTTAGATTTATTGTCGCGTAATTACATTAACAAAACTTGTTTTTTTAAGAAATAAATATTATTTTAAATATGTAACATTACTTATATTAATGATTTTCATAAAAAGACTTCAGCATTTCTTAACGCTGTTCAGAGCACGAAAAATCTCAGGGCTCGATTATCTTATCAGGAAATGCTTGCGGTATCACACTTACCGCATCGTCACAGTTAACCCGATTGACCTACGTAAAAAGACCATTTTACAGAATTGGCTTCGTCCGGAGATGTGGAAAAAAAAGCTCTCGTTTTTCGGATTTCTGTAAATCCGAAAGTACGTGACAATTTCAAACGCGCGTACAAGAAGATATATCCGCTAATTGCAAAAAATCCCTAACTGCCCTCGACGAAAACGAGTGTGTCGCGTAAAAAATAAAAAAGATTCGCACGACGAAATTAAGATTGTTATCGGGAGAGATAAAGGCGGATGTTAATGCCGGGTGTAGAACGTTCAGTTGCGCGCGGAAAGGTAGCGGACGAGTTTTCGAGAGCGCCATTATTACGGATTAACAATCCTCCATTCGGTCGATCCGGCCGTTGCAGCGCTTGCAGCTGGAGTTCCATCCGGGAGCTTCAGAAACCGTCGGACTAACGCGCCCCTCTTTTTCCCCCTTTCGCCCTCCTGTCCGAGTCACGGCTCTTTTTCGCTCGCGTTTCTTCTCGTTAACTCGTTAACGAACAGAAGACATTTCGCAGTGAAAGCTCTTACCATCTCCCGGCCAGATGGTGCACGCGGAAAAGCGTTCCGCTAGGCGAAATTTCAATTTTCTCGTCGCCAATGCGCCACGTAAATGTGTTCATGTGCATTTACGCGGGCCCGGTACGTTGCTCTAGGTAACCCCCTCGTGACATGGCCGGCGCCTCGTTACGTGACTTCCCGTTGTAATGGACATCCGCTAATTTCGAATATGAAAAGATAGTCTTATCGTTGCTTTTGATGTTAGCGGAAGATAAGCGCGTAAAAATATTGCGAACTTTATTCGCGATAATTTAAAAATAAAATTTTACGCGAGGAATAAAGGTCGAAAATATTGTTGGATAAATTGTGAGCT
Organism: Cardiocondyla obscurior; assembly: GCF_019399895.1. Taxonomy (NCBI): domain Eukaryota; kingdom Metazoa; phylum Arthropoda; class Insecta; order Hymenoptera; family Formicidae; genus Cardiocondyla; species Cardiocondyla obscurior. Next base: position 3,293,028 of record NC_091881.1, read on the forward strand.
CTTAAGACAGAGGCGTGAGGCCTCATTTATAAGTAGATGTCAAAATAAATTTGTACGATTTAAATATGAATGGATCGATCGATCGATCAAGCGCGCGGAACTGCATCGGTGTTAATCAGTAATTATTTCACGTTAATGCCGAAGCGGTCGAGTAAACAGGGGCTTTCGTTGATGCATCTTCACCGCGCGGCGAACTGGAATACAATGCCAGGAAAATGCTCGCGTGCAATACTAGTATATTCATCACCGTCACCAGCATTGAACGTGTTAATCCTTATCTAGGCAATATGAGTTTGTTGGGATTTACAATAATTCATTTGAAATCGCTTTTCGCAACAAGCTTGCTAAAACTTCGAGGAACACTTTAACGTGTTCTATAAAAAAATAAGAATGCAAAATGATGATAATTATAAATTTGTGCAGCTGCGAAGGGCGCGGAAAGCGACGAGCACATTATTGCCATTAATTACGCCCCGGCTTTGTTATTTATTTGTTTTCGATTACGACGTGCTTGCCTGCCGATGGAAGCTAACCGCGCGTAAATAAATGATGCTGGAAAATTGAATCGCCAACTGAGTTCGGCGAGCGGGTATTTTCCGGGTTCGCCTTCTCCTGGCATTCTCTTTCGAGACTGCATCGAGGCGCCGGTTCAATTTCCTAACGTCATTAGTCATCGTGGTGAACCCGGGGCCGTGCTGCATCACCCCCGCGAACATGATCGCGCATTTACACGGGCGCACCCGCGGTTCTCGGGGTGTCAGGGGGGAAGGCTGTCGCGAATTCGCGCACACGACACGGAAATAAAACGTCACGATGTATACGGCGGGCACGGGGGCCGTTTGTAATTCGTTGCGACGCGGCCGTTACACCGCGTGGAATTAGTTTGTAAAGACGCGATTTACAAGAACACCGACAACGACAAGCGGGAGGAGAGAGATTTATACACCGCGGAAAAAGAGGAGGGTACGCGGGGGAGGGGAGGGATCGAAGCTGCCGATGGTATCGATTCGAACCGATAACATGCAGCTATTTGAATTCGCTCGACACCGCTTGAAATTCAATGAAAATTCACCAGCGATAAAACTTCTTGACGCTGTGTACATAGACGACGTTCATCAACCTCGCAACTGCGCTGTTTCACCGAATGCGACACGGTCCCTACGATCTTTTTCGATATCTAGCGATTTTGTATGCGTGCGCTTCCTCTATCTCTCATTCTCCTTCTCTCGTACTCTCCGTAAGAACAGTCTCAGATAACTTTTCATTCCTGGAAATCTGTCGGCTTTTACCACTTTGCGATTCGTAGTTCTCGACGGCAAAAATACGATTGATTAGGTTCGCAGTTGCAATTACTTTCATGCGCAACGTATTAAAAAAAAAAAATAAAAAAAAATATAAAAAAATAGAGCTCATGTTTAGATCCGATGGCGTTGTCTTTTTCAATATCTAACGACAATATACGCTCCCGTAAAAATTGCGAGCATATTGACTGGCATGCGAGCGTGTCCGCACGCTTTCAAGTTTGTCGTTTCGATAGTTCCTGTTTTCGCGAATTTCCGACTGAGCGAAAATGTTTCATCGAGACGCCGGATCGTCACTGCCGCCACACTGGTTGTGCCAACAAAAGCACGGAAAACGGTTTCAATTCGCAGTGTGCCTGATGCACACGGACAACGTATTGTTTGGAGACTATTATCGCTGTTACATCCATCGGTTTTTTCAGTTACATGCCGGCAGGTGATCGAAAGAATTTCTCTCGCAGCACAGAAAATCTTCCAGCTTTAAAGATGGATATTCGCACATCTGGTGGGAAATATTATTAATTAATCGTTATATGTCTGAAAGATTTTTGATGAACTTTTTATTTTAAAATTTTACCCATAATTTAAATATATATACGGTCAAATTAATTTTATCGAATTTTAATTTAAAAAGCAATAATTCGTTAAAATAATACTTTATGCATATGTAATTGATTCTCTAGTTAAAATCTTTTTACGCAGTCTTTTCTTTAATTAATAATGTTAAATTTTTACAGGAAATTATATTAAGTTTGCTTTGCGAGGCAGCATTTAAATATATAATTTCGTAAACTGGCGTACACATTGCATTTAGTATATGCGAACAAATATTTGTCTAATTAATGAAGTCGAGAGTGTAATTAATTATTCCGTGTTATGTATTAATTCCGCACATGAACTCGTTAATACATATATGTATATTAGCTTAGGGTGCAATTGAATTGTAGTTAATATATTTTATCTTTGTCTCTATTGGTCTATGATTGATTAAAAATTACTAAAGAAATTAATGTACAACTTGATTGAAAAAATTTATCATAAAAAAAATTAATTTTTTTTTTTTTTTGGTACTGAAACGCATATCGGACGTGCAGGCGCAAATTTATTTTAGGAGTCGTTTTCGTTCGAAGCGAGGTTGATCGAGCTATTTGGTAGCAGCGCAAAGAAAACGCGGTAGGAAAATAGGAAAAGCCGCGCCGTGTATGTCGATGGGAAGCCGCGGTTGCGGGAGAAAAGAATAAACGACGACGTGTTTGTTCGTCGTTAAAAGGCGTTAAAAGTCCTGTGTACGCGCGACGATGTCGAAGTGAAACAAGCGTAAATGGGAACGTAAGCGTTCCAGATTCCTTCTGAAGCCGCTTTTGAGGACACGTCCTTCATGCATACGTCGACGAGAGAGAGCTCCTTCTCGTCGTCGGAATTATCACGCGCCGCGGTTCAAAAGAGACGTCGGTCGGTGTGCAGCGCGGAAATGCGGAGTACGCGGCAGAAACAGAATATAGATGCCTGAATAGAAAGCGGGAAAAACGTGTTCACCTACTAAAAAAAAGAAGAAAAAAAAAGAAGCGATCGCGAAACAAACGTAGACACCGGTCTTAACTGTACAATCGCGTATTCTGTGTTCGCGCGGGAGTTTGCTTATTCATCAGCGAAACATCGTTTCTCATCGCGGTTATGCCGTGAAAGAATTCGCCGTAGAGCTAGGAATGCCGAACACGGCAATGTCTCGGAAGAAACGCTTCGAAAAAAAGACGATACGGCACGGCACGGATACTCGTTCGACCGCGAATCTTGTCGCCTATATAAAAAAAATTAATATAAAATTGATATAAATATAAATCCAATTTTTGTGTTAATTTTTCATTGCGAGATAAATTTATTTTAAATTCTTTTGGGCTTTTTTAATCTCTGTAAATATATATGTGCGACCGTAGAGAATTTGTGATATTTTTTAGAATAGCTGGCGAACGCGTTCAAACATAGGTGTGTGTTCGATGCAATGCAAATTTCGCACTGCTATTAGTGCGGCCTGTCAGTTAGGTAATTATTACGCGCGCGTTGTAATTTCAAATGAGATTGTACGGTAGCGTCGTAAATTTCGACAATCATTAATAGTCGATTCGGAATGGGTGCTCGATTCTAAAACGCTAATGAACTCTAGATGTTAATTACTCATTTCGGCTTTCGATATCGTTGACAAAAATGACAGCTGTTATTGCCCTACTCGTATTTAAATACGAATTTTATATTTCGCTCATCCGGAAGTTGCCTTGTTGAAACAGTAGGATATAATTTGACTAGCGAAAAATTGCAATTTATCGAGTATACTCGTGCACGAAATTAAAGTCAACACGCGTTTGCGATTAAATGAAATCCAAAATTCGCAATAACGCGTAAATCAATTTGGATTGCTGCCATTAATCTCATATATTTATTGGACAGTATTCAATCTTCCGCACAGTACCAATGAAATCGCAATAATGTGTGAATGTACCCAGGTGTATGTAATTTATCCAGGATCTACCAGCAATCATTAAACTTTTAACGACCGCGATTGCGTCACTTACTTTTAAGCGATCGCGCGATATTAACTTTGATCGTCCCGTTTATACGTTACAAACCACATCTTTATTTAATGTCTTATTTTTAATTAAAAAAAAGTTTGACCGGAATGTCGTATATTACGTTTACACGAGACAGAATACGAGATTACGTCTAATAAAATTAGCTTTTAATTCGGTATGGCAAAATACATTATTTATCTGATTCGAAATAAAGCGGTATATCACCCGTCCGTAGAGCAATATTAGGCGACTGCATGAGATTTCGTTTCTCTCTTAATGTTCTTTCCCCGTCGCGGTGATAAAATAAAAACGAACGATGGATCGCGGGGTAGATTGAAGGGCTATGGACTGAACGATGGAAAGAGAGAGAGCGTTCTGTGCGCGTGTCGATCGACGAAGTTTCCTCGTTTTTCTCTTAATATTTTTTTTTTTTTATTTTTTTTTTCCTTACCGGGCGTGTCCATCCCTGCCTTCCCAAGTCGACGTATCGACGCCTAGGCCGACAATCGATCATACGTCGACGTTCGTCACGCGATTCCGCTGCCGGCCGAAAACTATCGCGGTCATTAATCTGACCGGCCTCTGTTGGCCCCGATTGAAGAATAGAAATTGTCTTCGACACCCTGGTCGGTACCTTCGCTCAGGTACATATTTCGTTCTTGCTCTCGCAAAAATCTCATACGCTCGCCGCAGTCATTAAATCCAGCCGAGATCCTACCGGCCGTTTGCATGAACTGGGTTAATCGACCGATTTTATGACTTTTTTTTTATTTTACTTTTTTTCCTTTTTTTTTTAAATAAAATTCCACGGACAGTTGGTTTATCCCTATCGAAATTTGTTAACTCTGCCGCGTTTTTATTCATTTTGCACGTCATAATTGAAAACCAGGCAAAATAAATTTTTTACCCGAATTATTTACAAATGTAAGATAAAATCTACGTGTTTGACAAATTAAAATGTTTAAATTCTATAAATCATAGATAGTTTTATATATTACCCGAGTCAGTAACAAATTAATGAATTGTAATATTTTAAATATATTACATTAGTGGCACGTGTCGTCTTAGATTTTATTTATTAATTGGTTTTTGCATAGACATCAGCTTAGTGATCTTTCTTTTGTCGAGATATTAATAATTTAGTCGATAGTTAAAATGAAATATCGTGGGGAACGTTCAGTATTTAATACATCCACGGCATATCTCAGTCGGTTTGGTATGAATTTTCTATCCGATCTTCCAGGAATACAAGCGAACAGGGATATCTGGACTCGCGGCGCAATAGTGCTGCCCGAAACTGATCAGACATTCAGGTTCCGTTCTTCGTACCGCGCAGCAGGCTTTTAATATTTAACCTACGATACCTCTTGCGAATAGCTACATGACACCTGATACCAACTTGGCATATTGCGTCATTCATATCATATGCGTTTTGATATGAAACGAAAAAATTGGTAACGCTACGTATGCATAAATATAGATAATTATCAGCTCGTAAAATAAATGAAATTATTTAAAAAAATGCGCCTGTGAGGTTTTCATTTTGATTCATAATGTAATTCAAAAATAGACAAATGTTTTAATTGCAAAATATATCCTTATGCATTAATGATAAATAATTTTATTATATTATACATATATCAAATTTAAAATAAACTAGATATTACGAAGCACGCGTTATTTTTCCTCGCTTTTTTTGTAAAAGAAAAAAGAAAAAAAAATTGTTTTACATTTAATAGCTTTCGGAAATTAACTATAAATGTACGTACATCTTACGTAGCACCGTAAACGCTTTTTGTGCCTTTGAATGAATTTGTTCACACATTCGGATGTTAATTATATTTATTTTCATCAGTTTAATTAAATAAATTACATGTGATTGATTTAGTTAAACACCGCGACGTATCTATTAGACACAGACTCGGGTAGTATTTAATTTATGTAATTTATATAGTTTAAAATAATTGTAATAATATATGTTTGTGATAAATATTTTAAATAATATTTTAATTAATATTCGATTAATTTTTCTTTTACAGCGCGCAGCGTCTTCAACCGCATAGCGCGATCGGAGCATCGGAGTGGGGGTCGGAGTGGGGGAAGAGCGAAGTGAGCGCGAGCTACGCTACCTTTCTCCTTCCCACCATTCCCTCGGCGGCGATTAAACGGACGACACGTAGACGGAAGGTGCGCCGTATGTACAAAAAAGTACACGCACATCTAACGAAGAAGGATGTAACCCGGTACAGACCGACTCTACGACTCGTGCTCTATACGCAGAGAACACTGACGATAACATTTTCGTTTCAATGAGGTAAGTTATAACCTGATTCGTACGTTAAATATGTTCGCTTCTTTCGCGCGATTATTTTATCCTACCGATCAAGCCCGCAGGTCCCTTTCGACGCAGCTCGGAGCAAGCTGATCGGAGATTCACTTGCAGTGCGCTAGCGGCGTTTTCGCCGGCCGCAGAATCTCCGCAATGCGGCCGACGGAAACGTCGATGGTAGGACTGAAAGTAGATCGTCGATCAGTTCGGTCGGAGCTCGCTTGAAATGGGACTTTGACGAGAGCCGCGACATAGTTAAAGGTTCGTCGTAATATATGTATTTAAAGTAATGTTTTGTGTTAAAGTTGCGTAGCGAGCGAGCGGGGGCGAAAGGACAACGGCGTACGTAACTCGCGCGACGCAGGCTTCCTTCCCCTTCCCCCTGTCTAGACCCAGCCGAAGGCCGAGTCGAGGCACGCTATACCGAGCGGAGCTGTGATGAGTCATTGCTTGTTGTGTCTGGTAGACGACGGAGCTGATGCCGCGTCTGACCTACTACAATCCCGTAGCCTGTGGTAAGGACAGCGGCTTAACAAGCGTGCTGAATATTTTGCGAATGATTCAACGAGTGACTTTTTATCTGTTTTAGATGGGGTAAAAGTGCCGCACGCCGATATGGTTGAATTAACGAACCGCAGCCGGTTCGTCGTCGGTTTTTTAATCGGAAGTGTCGATCAGTAACGCGGGCGATTTTAGCTTCACGAGGTAGGACCGCGAGTGCCGTTTAATTGTGTCGCGCGAATGTGTGCTCGGTGCTTAGCTCTCGCGATTGTAAAGTCACTCGGCCGCGTTCGCGAGTGTCCAACGCGGAAGGATGACTCGACACGGCCACCTGAGAGGAGGAGGAGGCTCAGGAAGGGCAACATGCCTCATCGAAGCAACGTCTCGGTAAGAATTATTTTTTATTGAATTAAATTGGATTTTTTTTATCAATAATATGAGTTTGAACGTTTCTATAATTGATGTATTTGTATGTTACAGGATCATCCTATTCTGAGAGGAGGAGGAGGCCTCGGAAAGGCATCCTGCTTCGGCAGAGCAACGTCTTGGTAAGAATTATTTTTTATTAAATTAAATTAAATTTTTTTTATTAATGATATTACTTTAAACGTTTCTATAATTTATTTTTTATTTGTATTTTTGCAGGATCATCGCAGCTGTAATCCAGTAACTCTGCTGCTGCGCTTCGAACTGGTGAGTGAGAAATAATTATTTTTTCAGCGTTATGATATCAGCGTTGGGGTGGGAAATTATGATAAATATACTAATAAATAAAAATTATATTAAATAAATTAATAAAAAAAACTATATAACCGTTTAAAGTGTTTACACATTTAAGGTTTAGTCTGCTTTGAAAAAAATTAGCTTCGCGAAACTTCTGCAACATTAGTTTTTATTTTTGAGCGCAGTAGTAAAAAGTAGAAAATATGACTTTTAGCTTGTCGTATTGCACGAGACCATTGCCGTATTAAATGTCTGAGTTTGCGACAGGATCTCGTGAGCAAACACGTAAAACTAGCTTTGAAGAAACAACTCTATCGTAAAACACTAAGTAAACCTTCGGCCGGCATGTCTCGACCCATCAAAAATTTCGCCCGCGACGCAATTTAAAAAAATTGAAATATTAAAAAGCCCGCAATATTTTATGATTTAAACAAATAACTTTCTATTATTACTAATTAAATTAAAAATACCGATAAGTAAAACATTCTGTTACCCGATATTAAATTTTTAGTATTAGAAAAAGAGAAAGAACATTTATTTTAATTTATTCAATAAGTCCATTAATTGTGGAGTAGTATTTTTTAACGCAGCAATTAGGGATATTCGCAAAAACAAATTAGGTGCTCATTCAGATCGATTGCCGAATGATTGTCGTCTGCTCTCAGTAACGCCGTAATAACGACGATGCCAACTCCAACGAGGTGAAAATTGCAATTTAATTGAGTATCAGCGGTCGCCGAAAAAGAGTTCACGCGATATAGGATAGTTCGTTATGGAATTAAATACTTCCGGCTGAAAGGCTGATGGCCAAAAGGGGGATCGAGGGATTTTTCGCATAAAAGGTTAAACTCTCCCATGCCGGTAGTTTTTCGCCGGCAACAGATCGCTGATAATGGTACAGGTCGAGTTTATCGAACCGTCGCACCGGGTGTGATTAAATTAAATTTTTTTCGTTCTGTTCTTTTTTTTTTGTCTTTTCTCTTTCGCTCTCTCCACCGCTTAGTCGTTGAAGATTAGTAATAACAAAGTGTTCACCTATTTCGTGAGCGGTTCGCGAGTCTCCACTTGTCACGAGCGGCAGCTTAGGCCATATTACGATCATGCAACCGTCTCGCGAGGCAAGGGTAAGAAAAAGAGGTATGCTTAGTTGGCGTTTTGTCGATGAAAATGTAATTTTTTATTATTAAACCGTCGGTGGGCGCGTTGATTCGCTTTATGACATCTTTGCTGGAAGACGAATGACCGTATGCGATGCACGAAGCTCGGTCGAATAATGTTTGGATTGCACGATACTGTTGGCCGAGGTGTATATTCACGCGATACGACAAAATCAACACATTTCTTTTTTTACTTTCAAAGACATTAGCAAATATTAGTAATACGAATTCGTAACATTAAGAAAATATATTACCTTTTACCTACTCTACAACTTTCATCACCGTTATATTATTTTATTTGATTTTTTAAATTATAATATACATTTCCTCGGAATAAATTCTACGAAGAGTAAAGTTTATAATTAATCTCAATAGTGTTTCTCACTTTTTGTGCCTCTATCAAAAATCGAGAGTAATTTGCATAAAGCTGCCGCTCCGGCGCAAGCCTTCTCTTCAACGAAGTATTCAGAACTAGCAAAGTAGATGCGCTGCGTGATACAATACATACATATAGATGAGAGGAGTGTCGCGTAGGCGGATGTACATACACGTGCGCACACAGCCGCTTTCGGTTAAGCAAGTATAGAGACGCGTTCTCGTGTGGTAACTTGGAGAACGGCACCTGGGGGCACAATCCTCCTTTTGCGTTACGTCGTGGCGTCATGCTGGGGCAATCCGACCGCGCAAAAAGACTGAACAACGACCCACCGCCATCGCGACTGCAGCGTGTCACAATTGCGGCCTCGCTTGATTCGTTTTCGCTTGCCCCCTGGTCGAGTTCGGAGTCGTTACGATACGCGTACGAACGAAAACGGTGTACGACATTCCGGCTAAGATCTACGCTTGCCCTTCGAGGACGACGCGAGGCGCGCGCCGGCTTTTCGATTTTTAATTCTGGCGAAGGTGCTCCGCGACGAACAATTTTTTTTTTTTTTTTTTGATTATTCCAAACAGCCGTGCGACGAGACGTCGATATTTCACTCGACACCTGATAATGAAGATTGATATTATCGCATATCCGTTTTCAAATATCGGTTATTCGAGGTTCAGTTATAGGGTGTTTAAGCACAAATTGCGAGAAATACCCGCGATGACGTTTAAAGTTCGATCGAGCGCGCGTTCTCGTAATTTTTCAACGATAAGTGGCATAACGCGACGCCACGAAAAAATCCGTGGCGTAAAAGCGGATTTCTCTTGAATGCACGAGAGACCGAAACATTCACCTTGATTGGATCGTTACACGATTCGATAACGCTCTACTACTACCGTTTTCAGCAGATTACGATGAGCTCGCTCACAAATCCGAAATGAAATCAAAGAAATATTCGTGGAAAAAAACTGAAACATAGCGGCATGCTACCCGGGGGCTCAATATACGACCGATTTAGGCTATTAAAAGTTTTGAATATCACCCAGCTCATCGAGCCAATTAGCGCAGATTCTACGATTCTATGATTCAAATGAAATTCTAATCGCTTAAATACCTGTAATAGAACAATTGTATATTAATTTTTTAATTCGCTTTAAATTAATTTGCAAGCCGCTTTGAGCGCAGCGTTGAATTAATTTATCGTCATTTCTCTGACGGTGACGTCAATCTAAATATACAATGTGAAATAAGTTATACATATGTACACCTTTGATTTGCATATTCTGTTTTAGCAGATGTTCCGTCTATTTATAAAATTCATTTGCTTTAGAAAGATCAAAAGCTAAGCATTCTAGTTTGAAATAATTAAATTCGAGATGTTGCAAGAAGCGCATAAAAATTTCTCTACTTCTGTTCAAATATTTTTTGAAAGAAAAAAAATAAAAAATAAAATAAAATAAAAAAAAAATAAAAATAAATCCTCTCGTAAATTTATATTAAAAGCAAAAATTATAATACAGCGTAACCGACAGAATCAGCTTCTCTAAAGGATTAAACATTCCGCGTAACGAAGCGAAATTATTTGGTTCGTTATTTTTTAACATTGTTTTGAAGTTTGTCGTTAACATCGACGAGTATTTTTATGCCTCCGTGTGGTAACGCTCGTTTGACGCGATGTCAAAGAGACGTTATTACCCTTTAATTAATATCAGGCGCGATCTGTTTCATATTAACGTACGGCAATATTGTCAGAATTTGTCGCATTGAGCGGACGACGGGACTTCAATCAGATCAATACCGAATTGTAACAAAGTTAAATTCTATGGTCACTTTTGAATCATTGAATCGTGAAAAAAAGAGAAACGCGAGACATATCGTTATAGCATATTTTTAAATATCTACGAGTGCTTTATTTGGTCTCGGCAGAAATGATCTCATAATTATATCGCGGTTTTTGAAAATGTTTTAAATTGAAACGTACCAAAATCTGGGTCCCACATATCAGTATGTATTATAAATCTCGATATATTCAACTTGCTGTTATCTGCGGAGTCGGTATGTTTGTTCGTCCATTCGTCCGTGTGTTACTCGTTTAAATCTGACGGACATTTCTCAGTCCTTTGTTTCGCAGGCATATATTATAAATGATAAAGGATTTAACTTGCTACTCATTATGGGCCCGTTGAAATAATCTCGATTGCATCGTTTTTATCCGCTCTCTCTCTATTCCTCTCGTTCTCTCCCTCTAGCCTCTTTCTCGTCGGAAGCCCCGGCGACATTTTCGCGTCGGGTATCGCCGCTAGGTCGTTATTCACCGGCGTTAAACAGCGAAAATTTCAACAAAGCCTCACCCACGCTGTTATTTCCCCTCCCACCCTCGCGCGAAATACAATGAATATCCGAGCGTGTTCGTCCGGACTCGCGGCGATCAGAGACCCACATGGAGGTACCGCGCGGAACTTTTAATCCATCCCATTCTATGACCGAGGGAGATAGGCCGTGTCGCGAATTCGCAATACTCCCACGCAGCTGCCCCTCTCCGCGTTCGCGGAAAGGTATTTCGCGTATAAATCGCTTAATCTCTTAAAAATACGATCCGACTTGCGAGCACAACTCCGCGGTACATTGCACACGACGTAACCACTCGATAGTGCGCATTGCGAAAACCCATGGCTGCATGCCATATTGATAAAAATGTCAGCGTCGCGTCTGGTTTTTTTTTAGGACGGTTATCAGGCGTCGTTGAAGTGAAGGGTGCGATGATAATGAAAATTGCGAGTAAATAAAAACAAATATTTGCCGAAACGTTGAGGCAAGGGTATTTGCGAAGTGTGCTAACCGCGAAAATAATTGTTGGGTACGTTATATATAAAAAAAAAAATTTGCGCGAGCGCTTACGCGTGTTCGCACGTCAACATTGTACATTTTTGTGATAACTCACTAACCCTGCGGACCTCGTCTAAACCTGCAGCGGTTAGCCGACTAACGAGCGGTCGAGTAATGTCAAAACATTAATCGTGCCTAGCGGTTCGCCAAAACCGAAACGTCGATTTGCGGCGCGAATCATCGCTAGTTAAACACCGCGGAACTCCAAGGCAAGTGCGATGTATTCGCCAGTGCGTACGCTCGTTTTCACGTTATTTAAGCGATCGATTAATGTTAAATACCGTTCGCGGCGCACTATTTGCGAGCTAGTAGTCCCGTAATCTGCACGGACGGAAAATACTTTTATTGAACGACGATTAAAATGAGAGTAGATTTGCGGTAAAATAGTTTGAAATCGATCACTATATCTGTAACAGCCAAATAAAACAAGCGCATGCGATGGTGCACTTTTACACAACGGCAGAGTTTTAGAAACAGTTAAGTAGGGCAGGATACACATTCGAGATTTAATTGCGTTTGTAACTTGACCATTGAATTAAATCGTGGTAGTTTCGCGTGTCAACGTCGTGCGCACTCATACAGACACGGGGAGATTCGATTTCGCGTATTGTTACGCCGAATTGTCCCATTTGCGTTCGGCGAAATATCGAATTTCGATCGGGCGTGTATCTTCCTTTATTGGCCATCACCGGTTCACGGGTGACGTTCGTCTCCCTTCGCCGCGAGTAGTCGAGCGTGATTTTTCCCCCGCGGGGGAAAAAAAAAAATATTTGGCACGAAAGATGATAGCTCGACGCAGATATTTCGTTCCAGTAATGCGATACTCAGTAGATATTTGAAAAGTTTACAGTCACTTTTTATTTAACAAAAAATGCCGACGTTAAGTTTCACTTTGCACGCGGCGGTCAATTCGAGATCTTTGATATTTTTATGAAAAAAAAAAAAAAAATTGCCTGAGCTTTTCTTCTCGTAGTATCTCGCTTTAAAATATTATCCGGAATGCCTCCGCGCGCGGGAAAGATCGCGGCAGCTTTATCGCGGGTGTGTCGGCCTCTGTGCTGTAATTCGTTTAATGGACACATCCTTGTATGTGCACTAACTACCGTGTCCAGCCGGTCGAACGAGTATGCGAGAAGTTGGCGAGCGCGCGCGGACGATGCGGTGTAAAAAATAGCGGAAAATGAATTTTTGTCAAATAAACGTGTCGGAATATTTTGTTATCGCGGATGACGCACGGCACGATAAAACATAAAAAAAAAAGAGAGAAGAGCTGGGTGGGGGGGTAAAAAAGAAAAAAAGCAAAACCTGATCCCGGCGCGCGCCATGGGAACGCGCCCGACTCCATAAAATATTCGCTCGGGAGCGTTTATTTAGAGATTTCTGCGCGACGCATTTACGCGTACGCGCAATTTCGGCAATTTTTTTTTCCCCGGTTATATATTTCGCTTCGCAGCGCTCGCGCAACGGACCCTGTAACATTCAGCATAATAGCCGGGGCGACGTTGACTGGTGGCATCGGACGGACTTAAAAATTGTAGAATCACGACGCGGCGAATTGTTTATAGTTGAAACAGCGTCACTCTCTGCGCCCTCCGAGACGTGAGTGAATTAACGCCGTTTCTTTTGTGAAGTCGGAAAAGGATAAAGCGAGAGCGGAATAATCCGTCGTTACGTGACCGTTGCGCGGATTCGCCGCGGCGGGTAAAAGTCACCGCTAACTCGGGTCGAAAGAGAGCTGCGCCGAGATAAAAATCCAGGGTTGTCGGGAATGGACGCGAGGGTGGGTAGCTAAGGGGTCGCGGGATAGAAGTCGGAATCGCGCGGAATCTTCTGGTACCGGTCCAGGTCTGGAGGAATGGAATTGTGAAGTTTCAAAGCACCCTCGAAGCTTTAAGCACCGGCGAGGTTCTCCACACTGTGCTTTACTGAGCGAAATTTCTTCCTCCCCTCCCCCTGTCTCGCTTCTATACCTCCTCCTCCTTTTTTCCGCTCGTCCTTCTAGAGGCTGTAGTTCTTTCCTCCCGGAAGAGGACGTACGTTTTCTTCCTTTGTTCGGCGCGGATTCCACCTCAGCGGGAGGGGGGAAAAAAAAAAGGAGAAGGTAAATTGAATAGATCTCGCAAGTCGTACAAGAAGTGCAGACTGAGCAGACGGAGCAAAACTTGGACACACGTTAAAGATAAGCGAGAGTTGAGAAAAAGAAAAAGAGAGAAAGAGAGAGAGAAAAAGAGAGAACAGGTTACATTTTTCAGGGCTGGTTACACTGAAGAAAAAAAAAGAAAAAAAAAAAATAACCTTCGTTAAGAGAAACGTCGAGGTCGCTCAAAAAATTTCTTCGTTTTCTTACGCGACGGCGGACTTTGTAATGACGACGGGCGCATTATTTTCTCGCTTGTTTCTCGGAGAACTCGAAAATATCTCGTTCACATACGTACGCGCAACTATGACGTTTCGCATTTCCTTCGCTCCTTATTTACGTGTCAACAATACAGTGTAAAGCTTCCGACGTTCGCGGTGTGCAAATGCATGCCCGGCAGAAAGAATGGCTCTCTAGGATGTCGGAAGTAACGTGAACGGTGTATTTCCTGAGTTTTATCATCGCGTGCGAATTGGCCGAGGTCGAGACGACGGCGAATCAAGATAGACGAACGACTTGTAATGTAATAGTTACGTGCCGGCTGTCTCTCGTACTGCGTTCTAGGACGAAAAGAAAAAAAAAAAAGAAGTAATAAGCTCCGCGGATCGTTGAGACAATCCGCGTGTGTTTTTCTCGAATAAGAACCGTCGAATAAGAATGCTCGGCATGAAAATTTTACTACGTTACCTAGAAGAAGTAGCCGCGCCAGCGGCTGTCGTGGAGCCGGAATTTCTTTGCGTCTACAAGTTTACATCGCAGCGTTCCGCGTTTCTTTTCGGTATACGTGAAGCGGGTGGAGTAGAAGGGGGAACAAGCCGGTCATTAAATCTTTATAGAGAAGCATATATCGCGTGCTTTCGTCTGACGGAGTTGTAGATAAGATCGGCGTTCAACCTGGACGTTACTCGCGGGTCTTCCGCTTCTTCTTGACTCCGTCTGTTAGAACGTAGGCAACGAGTAAGTATTCTCACAAAGAGGATTTTCGTTACTGCAAGAGTAACGACAAAGAGTTTCAAAGGAAAAAGTTTTCACTCCTTCGTGGAAAAGCCCCCGACCGTGTGTAGTTGCGTCTATGTGTAGTTGCAAGTTTGTTGCACCTTTCTTTCCTTTTTTTTTTCTCTCTCTCTTTCTCTCTCTTTTTTTTCTCTGCCTGAATACGTACAAAAGCGTAACATTTCATCATCTCATATTAAAGGGAATTATTTTCTGACATCTGTAATTTCGCATTTCATTGTTTATCCTATTGTCGGCGAGTTCCTGCTTAATAGATTCTGTCGGTGTAGGGCAGATCTTCACGTACCGTAAGATTTTTCTGGGAATACATTTCGCGAGAGCAATCTCTGTAAAACCGAAGAATTCTTGAACCGCTTTTGCGCGTTGAAAAATAAAGGTAAAAAAAAATTTATAATATATTTAAATATAATATATATATATTTCATTGTTACATTTATTTCGGAGTAAAAATATTCGTCAGTATATGCGTTGCGAATATGATGCAGCACGTGTCAGGTCACGCGCATAAATATGTATTCACTTTAATTTTAATCTCGAAAAAATATTTCGTGTAACAACGTTTACGTATCCGGAAAAATAGAGACCGCATCGACAATATTTTTCCGAATAATTTTTAAACACAATATGTCGTGTTATTTTGTGCAGAAGGGGGGTATTTTATCCCCGGAAATTAGAGGAAAATTGATACGTGAAATTTACGAAATAAATAACACGTAAGAAATAATTTGTATTATAAATGTGAGTTTAAAAGCGCGACATTAGAATCCGTGCTCGCTGTGCGTTTGGAAATATTATTACCGTAACATCTTCAACGAGACAAACGCGATATGAGATTCGTGAACGTAAAAGCCACTATCTGGCTGTTTGAGATGCTAAAGGGAGTCAATTCGCTTTGGATTATTTTCCGGGCGTCTCGTGCCTGCGTGCGCGACCAAGCCAACCGACCGTATTGCGCAAGTAGGCAAGATTCAATAAGACCAGGTGGATATTGCTGACCCGAACTTACGTTGTCGAGCGTTTCTGAGCGGAATTCGAAATGCGCTCTCACGGGGCGATACGGAACCCCCTCCGGCTTCCCGCGCCGCTTCTTTTTCTCCTATCGTGCTATTTCTCACGGAGCGTGCTCCGTTTTTTCTCTCGGCTGCGCACACTGCTCGTGAAAAGTGAGAGACAGCTTTGACAGCCGAAGAAACGGCTACGATAATACACAGCCTTTTATTCACCGCGAATAGAAAGATCCGGATGTTAGCAGCGCGTTACATTATAAAACACCGAACAAATCACTGTGTTCGCTTTGCGTCTGTTTATTACGAAATTAGCTGGAATTTTTATTTCACAAAAGAAAAAAATTTTTTAATAAAAAATGTTTCAAAGAAGAATTGACATTTCTCTCAATAAAAAAAAAAAAAAAGCGAATGAGTCTTCAATTACTGTTAACTTGTATTT
Source organism: Cardiocondyla obscurior (assembly GCF_019399895.1). Lineage (NCBI taxonomy): Eukaryota > Metazoa > Arthropoda > Insecta > Hymenoptera > Formicidae > Cardiocondyla > Cardiocondyla obscurior. The sequence goes on from NC_091881.1 coordinate 3,309,456, forward strand.
CACGGTATAAAAGCGTTTGGTGTCGACTACATTGCGGTACATAAAATCACGGAAGTGCGTAAAAGGCTAGTAGCCGTCGGGCGTATCGTTGGTTTTACCACTACTTTTTATTGTCGATAACATCGAATACCGCGGCACGCGAAATTTTCCGCGAGCGTATCTCGCGAAAACCTCGCGATGCTTTATTCGCGATTTCGAGGGGAAAAGCCGGACGATACCAAGGGGGCGGAGGTTATAATGAATACGATTCTACAGAGTCATCAGCGTTTACTAACGTTGATAAGGTTTAATATCAAAGTTAAGCTCGCTCGCGGCCGTTGTCGAAGCTACGCGGCGCGTGAGCGAAACGGAAAGCGATGAATCGGAAAACGAAGTTAACTGCCGACATTGTGAGGAATTAAATAAATTAAAAAGTTTGCACGCCGCTTTTCCACGCGAATCCGCTGTTCTCGAATTGCTCGCCGTCTGCCGCGAATCGGAAGTTTCGTTAATAAGAAACGATTGATCCCTTCCACCCCTTACTTTCCGCTTTCGCAGATAATTCAGTCGGACCGCGCAATTCTCGGTGAAGAATCTCGATAAAATTTTCGTCCTCGTCTGTGTGCGTTGAGAAATTACGATCTCTTCCCCTCGCGAGAATAGCGTTTTTACTCTTTTTATTTCTTCCCCTCTTTTCTTTTTGGAATTTTCTCATCTTGAAATCTCCATCGCGGATCTTCTCCATTCATTCTCTCCATCTCGCCGACATTTTAATTACGTTTTTGAAAAATATATACAGCGAATAGCAGTAGCTGCGTTCACAATACTTCCTTTCTAGACTCATAAACTAAAAATTTAGATGAAAGAAAGAAAAAGATTTATATACTTCTTTTTCATGAAAAACGAGATAATATTGCTTACTAATAATTAAAAAAAAACCACTTAACTAGTAATTAAAATCAATATTTATCTTTTAATAAATAATTAAAATAAAAAGAAAAAAACTTACGATGAAGAAGTATGTATTTAAATTACCAATCGCGTGCGCATTAAAAATTTTACATTAGAAACTGAAAATAATGACAGACGGTACTCAATTATACACAAGGGCGTAATTATCTCGAATCCGCTGAAATTACAATTCCGGGTCTCGGTAAAGCAGTCCATTTTCCTTTGTGAGAAGCTCTCACCTTAGACACTTCGGAATTGAATATTTGTCGGCGGGCTAATGAACCGGGAGTGCAGTCATTGGTAATTTACGCGCGGCGTACGATGCAGGTGCAATCGCGGGAGGCGGATGCGCAACGTGATACGTATATACGTATATACCATTCTACGGCGGTTCTCTGATGACGACGGGGGCACGCTTTCTCGCGCGGCAAACAGACCCTATCTATTCATCGAGTCGGGCTCCATTGTCGAGATTCTGGGCCGCAGGAAATTCTCGCGCGCGGCGAACGGTGCGGCGGCGGCGGCTCTCTCTCTCTCTCTCTCTCTCTCTCTCTCTCTTGCAGACTAAATTGCACGTAGGCGTGTAAATGTTCCTTGTATCTGCACCGTATGCCGCAGTATCGTCGGCCGACGCCGCTACCGGCGTGTGCACGCCGTCAAGTTTTGTCATCGGGCCGACGTACGCGTGCGGTTGCGGTGAAATATAATAAAATAATATTTTCACGCGCGCGTTTTTCTCTTCAATGTCGCGTAATATCGCCGCTACGTGAGCGCACGTCACGATAGATAAAACGGGACGAAACTTTCCAACGCGCACGGGTTTTCTACTCGCATCCGGAGCTAGATTTAAAATAACAATTTTCGCGAAGCTGGAGGTAACAAGAAGCAGGGAGCAAGTATTACAGATTTAAAGATAAAACGCGCGTATTACAATGTGGAAAGATAGAGAATCCTTTCTCGTTGAGAGATAATGCTCATTGGTAGATGTGTTACAAGCCCTAAAGCGCAATCTGAAAAGCATATCCCCTAATACACGAAATTGCTGCCATTGTTGTACATCCGAGAGCTTCGACAGAAATTATATGCTCGACGGACTCGTAGGGCAGTTTGTAACTACGGAGTTTGTATCGTGAGAGTACTACGAATCCCTCTTGCCTCTCCATCTAGGTAACAACAGGAATGCTCCCGCGGATTGTGTCGTGTCGTTGACAAGGCGGTATCTTGTAATACTCATTGGGAACATCTTATACGGATCACGAACATTTCGATTGCTCCTGAGGATTATCGTCCCCTATAAATTTATAGCTGATATAATTGATTAATCTTTATTAATTACTTTAACAAAAATTATTTAAAAAAAATTATGAAACGCGATAGGCGTAATTTTGCGTAATTCAAATGTTAAACACGATTTTTTTTGGCGAATGCAGGGCATAGGTGCATAGTTTGTTTGTAATTCATGCGTAAAATGACAAAACTCGAGAAGGGCTTCTTGCTCGTCTGGCGCATGCAAGATACACTTTACATGAAAGATGTTACATGTAGCACTTGCTTTGTATGCTTACTTTTACGCGGCTGAGCGCATACATAGCTCTCTCTGTTCGATATTATGTTTCCACTCAGGGACACATTTCTCTCTCTCTTTCTCTGTCTCTTTCTCTCTCTCTCCCTCTGTCCAAGGAACAATGTGCCCAAGACACCTTGAAGATCGGTCCCATGATTCTATGTATCCTCCGATGGTCTTCGCGCTCAGGTAACTGTGCATAACCACGTCTGGTGCTTGTAGTCCCTTGCAACTCGCGCGACTCACGTGCAAGTAGTATAGCAATAGCATAGCGCGGGCGCTACGCTCGGTCTGCCGGCTGCGTCCTTTTCCACTTCGGTCCGGCTTGTTTATTCAGTGCGCTCAGACGGGTTCGCGCATAGAATTGCGCGTCACAGTCGCTGGCTTTACTTTCCAGTTTGATGCATTCTCTTTGCAAAACAACGAAGGTACGAACGGCAACGGTTGTTTTCTACGGTGCTTGAGACCTATCTACAGAATGACTCCTCTGTCTTTTTCGCGACATATGGCATTAAAGTTAAAAGTCGAGGCGTTTCTTTTTTTTTTTAAATTGTAATATTTATATATGCAATATTATTTTACGCTTTCTTGAGGGGTACATGTGTCAAAAAGAGTGACGGTAAAAATACCTGTTTTTTAGCCTATTTTTTTGAATCTCAAATTTGAAATATTTTTTTTAATGCCAAATAATATGGGATATGAATTAAAAAAAAAAATAATAGTACTACTTGATATATAAGAAAAATGTTTATTAAAAAAATTTTGATACACCTTGTGCCGATTTTCTCCAAAGAGTAAGGCCAGTGAGAAGTACTTTGGAATTCGTTACCGAAAGAATGCTTTAGAAATAGCGGGTAGTATTAAAAGTTTTGGTACGTTAGCCAGTTGGGGAACTGGGGCTGAATCGGTTCATGGAACGTTGCTTAAGCGATTCCATCGATCCTCTTAATTAATTCCGCAAGAACAGTGAGTCGTATATCCGTGACATAAGTCCCCCTCGACCTTCTGGCGCACTGCTATGCAGCTGGTTGGTTCTCTCCCTTTCTGTCTTTCTCTCTTTCGCGAAATACAATAGCACGAAAGACAAGGCAGCAACGGAGACTATCGCTCTTCTCTCACAGCATCCGTGCGAAACTCGCCGACACAACGAAGAAGAGCTTACCTTCCTGCCGTAATTGCTTCCATCTCGTCATTCTGCTTCGTGCCCCGTTGGTCTGGCTCTCCTAATTGTCTCTGTTTTTCCTCTCTCCACCTTCGAGAGAACGAGAGAATATTAAATGCGCTCGGCGCAAGGTGTCCGTCATTTTCGTTTTGCGCCCCTTGTCGGGATCCGTCGAATTATTTTCGGTCATCCTTATCATTAACGCACTCGGCCGACACCGTAATCCTTTTAAACTACTATTTTATTAATTTAGACCGATGGATATCTCGTTGTGGAGAATATCTTGTTATTCCCTCCATTACTTGTTTAATTTTCTTTTTTTATAATTTGTAAGGTACAAAATGTTGAGCTAGAAATTGACACAGTTCTCTTTAAAGAGATTACATCTATTATACGGAAGGTGAATTCTTGTTCGCGGTTTTGCTTTAACGCCCGACGGGTCTTGAAAGAACGAAAGGGAGAGAAAAGGGGAGAAAAATAGTAAACGTAAAGCTAGACGCTGCGATATTGGTGGCTAGACGGGCGTATAGATATTAATCCTTCCTCTCTTTTTCTCAGCGAGTAGCAGGGCTCGATTGTGGTAACAGATTGTGGTAAACTTTATCAGCCTAGGGTTACTCGAAAGTGCGGCTCGCGGTGTCGGTACGCGAGACTGCAATAACATTTACCACAAACTTTTACTACAGCTCAAATGTTCCTGCCCTAGTATTCCCCGCGCCACCCACCCTCCCCCTGGCCAGGTATTCACCGACGAGCGGCACTACGTTCTAACAATTGCCGCTGCAGCTACAATGGCACGCTTTACTGCCGCGCGGCGGTGTAACTTGATACAATAATGCGCGTTCCGCGTCGTTTACCTAGAAAGAGTTGACTTACGTGGCGAGAAGGACAGCTTCTGGCATCCCTCAGATCGATAGACGTATCATTTTGAGAATGAGCCGCGGGGCGTTTCATTTCAAACGCATTTGAGATTAAACGGCGCGATATAACGTGGTGGAAGTATCTAAATTAATATTGAGACTTTATGTATTTTTTTTTTTTGCTTTGAAAAGTAAAATAAAAAGGGGCTTATAAATATTTGAATGTTTAAGAGAAGTATTAAGTTTGATTTTAATTTATCAATAAAGCACAAGTGTTTCGCGGTGTACTATTATTTTAATATGAAATTAAATTTTCCATTAAAAAATATTTTCTCCGAATAATTTCTATCGTACAAACTGAAATTAATAAAACAGTTTGTTCGTGAATTTTGAATAGCAATGTTATACACTGCACTGCATGCAATATGATAGAAAAACATTTTTAACAATGTTTCTAATTAAAAAAAATATTTTAAAACATATATATATATATATATAATTTTTTTTAATAATGATAAATTGTTCCCAGTTGTGAAATGGATTTTTATTAAAAAAAAAATTTAATTTAATGATATAATGGTAATAAATTTTAGCCTTGGCGACCGATGAATGTATTTTTTTGATTGTACATAAATTATCATCTTACAATTGTTTATTTTAAGAGTGTTTTATACGCAGAGTTGGTTCTATATCGTTCATATCAATCGACTTTCTAAAAACGTATGATTATTAACCTTACTTATGTAGCAAAAAGAGGTTTACATGACCTATAGCCATATACATTTTGTTACATTATACTTTTAATTTACTAGCTTAATACTTCTCCACACAAAATTGTGGTTTACTTCTCTCTACGTTATTCGCTAACGTATGATTTTCTACTCGTTCACAAGAGGGTTATTTGTAAATAACGTCTCTCACGCGATTTAATAACTCTTCTCACGCAAGCAGCGCAGAATTTTGCAGGAAATAACGTAAAGAAATAAAAATTTTACCAATTTTACATGTTGACGAAATCGGTTTATAAAGCAGAAATACATTTTTTTCCTATTTTGAGGACTCGTCAAATCTCTGAAAGCGCTTTATTTTTATTTGCAAGGCAATTAATAATCTTTCACATTATAAATAATTGGAAGAAATCTTATAGAAATTTTTTTAATAATTTAATAGTACATTTAATTTCGTTCATAGTGTGAATATGTCCGAATTTCTCGAACCCGTCGATCAACGTCGCCGATAGCGATTTTCAAAAAGCCCAGTAGAAAATTTCATTATGGCAATCTGTCGACCTGCAGACGGTAGATATGTATAGAATCATCGCGTACGGAAACATTCCGCCGGCGGGCTGCCATCAGCAGGGTTATATGAAACCCTGACGTGGCTGGCAGGACTGTAATTGTCGCCCTTTGTCCGTCATACGAGCTTGCGGAACCGCTCGGCGGTGAACCACAAGCTTTACCGACCCTGCTAGAACCACTGAGCCGTACAAGCATTATCGCATCAGGTGCTTAATCCTTGGTTTATCACCTGCGATGCCCGACCCTTCGCGCGAAACAGTCTTTGCTTCCCTGTTGTCGCGAGTTTACTGCTGACGCATCCTACAACTACAATTTACGAATTGAATGAAACTGTTTAGAAATGTTTACTCGCAGACAACGTAACGCAATGATTCAATTTCGTGCTCTTAATGCCGCGGTTATTTTCCTTCTCTATTTCTGTACGTCGTATGAAAAGCAAACTTCCAATTATAATTTTATCGAAGTTGTGATCGTGGCTCACCACACACAGAAATCGTAAATTGCAGGACGTCGGGTTTTTTTTTTTTTTCTGTTATAGAAACCTACTCGGTGTAGCTAGACGATAATAGATCGTATAAATACCGGAGTTACATATAATAAATTTTAACCATCTCTCGTGGTATTCCCCACAGGTAACACTTATTATTTTAGTCGGCGGCAAGATGCGGAAAATGAGGGTGGGTATCGATAAACTCGGTGTGCTCCGCGCGGAATATATCCGGAAATAACATAAATATCGCAGTAAAAGGCGTGGCCCAAATATTACGGGCATTATGAAAAGCCATAAACCACTACCCTAAGGGCAGCCGTTGCACGGATCGATATCCGCGCCGCGACTTTGCAACGACTGCGGATCGTCGCACCCGCTTGTGCCCTACCCGCACGTGGCGAACGCGCTTAGCAGCATGCGTCGTTTCGCGAGAAAACGATAGCGGGACGCAGCGTCGAACGAAGCGATCGCACGGCTCGTTCGTAAAACGGACACCGCATGTTCTTTGCCGCGACATGGTCGCGCGACGGGATTAAACTCGTTACGCGCCGGAAACGGTGTTGAAACACTTTGAATGACCGTCCGGGCTGAAACAATTAGCCGCCGTAGTGCAGTCACAAAGACAAATGTCGAGATTAATTTTAGATACGTCCTACGCTGACTTCTGCCGTTAATCCGGGCTTTCGTGCGGCAAAAATTGCGGAAAATAAATGGCACGTAATCGAGTTTTGTATCGTTGCGTTTATCGACGGATGCGGAAAGAAATGAAGTATGGACCCGATATATATCCGGAAGCGTTGAATGAGTCGCGAGATTTTACACATCCGCCGAATGTCGAAATCATCGAGCCGATATCAATTCGAAAACAATTCGGCGGAAAATGATCGCAACACGTATCCTGTATTATTTTCAGAAAAGGTTCAATCGTGGTTTTTTTTTCTTTTTTTTTTTGACACTAAAACTTTTAATGAAATTGCTCTTGCAATTCATGAAAAAATTTTCATTTGTCAGATATCAAACTGTTCTTTTGTTAAAAAAGTCGAAAGTTCGAAAAAAAAAAAACATTTGTTTCTTGGTAAGTTCGTTAACGTATCCTTCATCGGTGCTTTCGCTCGTTTCGGATTCCAACGGAATAAATTTTCATAGTAAAGAAAGTAAAGTACTCACTTGTTTCCGGAATTCTGGTATCATGAGCGACTAGAAGTTGGGCCGCAAGTGAGGCCCGATGACCGGAAGTACTCTCAGCTACGCATTCGTATCTGCCACTGTCCTCAGGCTTCGCGGAGGATATCACGACTTTCGACCTCCGTCTGTAAATTAAATGAATTATTTAAATTACCCAAATCGTCATAATATTTTATAATATAAACCTTCTATTTGCGAACAAATTACAAATTCCAAGCTAATTAAAATAATTCGATTATTATCGAAATAATCACGTTCAAGAAACCGGAATAAATAACACGTTAACATATCTCCGTATATTAATTTAATTACAAGTACGTACTACTTGATATTATTTCCACTGGCCCAGATTCGATTGCCGGCCCGTAACGAAATACGAACTTTAATTATCACGTTCGCGAATCAGTACACACGCGTTCGTCAATCGATTTTCCTTAACGGATTTTCATTTCGTCAATCGTACAACGCAACGCAGTCCCGGGAATGAACCGTCGCGGCCGGTTTCGCATTACGTGGAATTTACTGACGCGTCGATAACGGAATTAAATAGTCGATTTGCCAGAACGGAGCCGTTGACGCGTGCCACGATAATGGTTCAATAAGCTCGATCGGCGAGCTGCGAGTCGGATATTCGCTTCGTTATTAGCCACGACGAGTGTACCGGCGCCGCAATCTCGCCATTATCGGCCGAAAGGATCAAACGTGTTATTTGTGATTTCAGTAATTTTACCATCTAGATTTTATGCCTCGCATTGCTATTCCGTCGATCACAGAAACCATGATTATTATTGCGTTATACGATTCGATCGTACGTCAATGATACTACTAAACAAATCGTGTTTCTAAGTTGTACTTCAATTATCACGATAATTGCGCGAATGTCGAAAACTTCATGATTACGCGATTGGAAATTACATCGAGAGAGAGAGAGAGAGGTGGAGTTCGTAGGTAGCACGCTAACGAAATTAAACGGAGTCGCATGATCGCAATGTAATTTTCATCGAACGTGAGCGTGGACGTGAGAGAGGAGGATTAATTCGTAACTGTACAGAGAACTTTGAAAGACTCTTAGTTAACCAATAATTGTGCTACATCGCCGTTATATATCGTTTCGATCGAAAGTACGTAATTCTGGAGAGTGTAGAAGGTATTTCGATAAAATATCTTTTTATTTTGTAAGGATTTTCAAGAATTAATTTGATCTGAAAAAAATCTATACTGCATACTTTAAATGCGTAATTATTCAACTTTTATTTAATATTTTATCCATTTTTTTTTTCGGAGACCGATTTTTCGTCATTTTTATTTAATTAGCTGGTCGCTTGTTTCGTATATATTTAATATTCAAGTTCTAAAGATTTCTCTAATGCGAATGCGGTATCACGTAGCTTTATCCGCATGTAAGCTACACGGACCAAATGGCGCGTTAACTCGTTTCACGGTTAGGTCGAGTTTATCGGCGTCGAATAATGGAATTAGACGGCCGATTTGTCGAGGAGAAAGTAGACGATGGTGGAAGAGGTAGTCGCGGATTCGCTCCATATCGTCACGTTTGGGTAACTTCGGCTACCCGTGGCACCGTGGAAAACGGGAGGGAGGTGGGGAATTAACTTATTATTATCTTCGCCGGGATTTCGAAATCCTCCGAACGGAGCTGCTCTCCGGGCCGAATGGCTGCTGTTCAAAGAGATTCCATAAAGTTCCGGGCGGGCAGGAAGTTCTCGGTCCTTTCCCTGGGGAAAATCGGGGACTCGAATATCCACGCCGCAGTAGAGAGCAAAGCGAAATTTCTCTGAGCTCTCTTCTAGCCGGGGCAAACTCGTTTTTCCGTACGGGAGAGCCCGCGCGACCTCCACCCGCGAAAGTTCCATATTTTTGAACGTGCGAGAGGAACAAATTTAATAAGTTCAAGCGGGGCACGTACGCCAAAATTCACCCGATAAGATCGACGAAAGTAATTCTAACGGCCGAAGTCGCCGATGATTCACGCCCCGTTTCTGATTTGCGAGCTTCCTGCGGAGAATCAAAATTGATACGTATTTGAAATTAATTTTTTAAACTTTCTATTTTTTTTTATTATTTTTTTTTTTTTGCCGGATCTAATGAAGATCTCTAGCTGCCGTTTTATCTTCCGCCGTTATTGCTCAGCGTATCAAAAGATCGTGGAAAAGGGAGATTCGCGAAATGCGCTACGTGTTATAATTAAACGTTTGCATTTTTTAACTGTCTTTACTTGACACCAACTAACGAGTTTCTGCTGGTCATAGGAGAATTAATCGCGAGCTATTAACTACAGTCGCGAATGAATAGATTGTGATAAAAATGTCATATATTCTGACTGTGCTTTGCGAAAATTTTCTATATCATTTACATGATATTTGAACAATATAAAACATTAGGAACGTAAAAGATAATACATAAAAAAAAAATTCTAATTATCGAATAAATAAATTAAAAAAAAAAAAAAATGTACAAACGCGAATAACATGAGAGAATAGTTTTTAGCTTTATAACAAGACAAAAAATTTTGTAATTAATCTTCGTACATACTTATCGTCAGTTTCATTTAATGAAATTAATTCCGGTCATAATGCGGCCAGGAATCACGTAGAAGAAAAATCTTGTTCGACAAAATTCTCCGACCGTAGGTTTCATAAAGAAATACCGTCTTGAGATTAATAGCGATGCACGTGGATAGAAAAAGAGCGAGAAATAATAGCTGGATGTTATATTTAATGTTTCTCGTAGCCAGTGTGAATTAGCGATAGTTACAATTTATAAAATAAGCCGGGAGCATATACGTGCCAGTGCAAATATCGCAATTGTAATGGGCACGACGCAACTTTACCGATACGCTATCGTTACGTCGATTATTCGATTCGATTCGGAACACGCGGCGGCTGTCATTTCGAATTGCTCTTCGGACGATTACTGCGTCATCGTCCGAAATGCAGCCGACACAGGCCGACCATTCTTACACGCATCCACAGTGTTCGCGTAATTCAGAATCGCAGTTGAAACGTCGATCGATGCGACAATCGCAATTTAATCGAGCCGTTGCTTTCGCTCGCATCGCGACGATGTCACGCTTATCTAAATGTCAATTTCATCCGACGCTTTTGCCGCATACGTTCCGCATAATAAATACAGGATGTTTCTCGTAATAATACAGAAAGTTTACGTTTAATAATGCGCATCGCTCTACAATGCAAATTTTGCAATAATCATATTAATCGCGTAAACGACAAAAATTTGCAGTTAAAAAAATTTAGGCGTCCCGAAAAAAGAAGGAAAAAAAAGTAAAATTATTTATTATTAGAAATTTCGAAATTGTAATGTATGCAGCTGGCTTGATTCATCATAACATGTAAATTAGTTTATAATATACGTAACTGAATGAATTTACTAGCTGAATTAATTTACTTCAGATATTCAATTTTGATAGTTAGTTCTCGGGCTGTTTCAAATATTCCACGAGGACAGCGTTCATAAAGAGCATCTCGTGTACATGTCCGCTCATCCCCTTTAAGCAATTTCACATGCGCGCGTTTACGAGATACACACGTTCGTGAGTAGGACAGCTAGCACGAAAAGGTTGAATGCATAAGGAAGGCGGCGTGCTAGAGTTGATGGCATATGAGAGGAAAAAGAAAAAAAAAATGCCACAACGTGAAGTAGAGAGTCATCGTGTAGTAACAGAAAAAGAAACAGATAAGGAGGGAGAGCGAAAGAGAGTAGGCAAGGTTTCTAATTCGGTGCCGCGGCAAAAATCGACACTCTGTCTGGACCTTAACGGCACTCTCTCCGCTCAACTGTCTTGTATATCTTGAGAAGAGAGAGGAGTCCGGAAAGTTTGAAAAAGCCGGGTAAAAGATAGAGGGACGGACAGAGAGAAAGAAAGAGAGAGAGAGAGAGACTGAGAGTGAGAAAGACCCGACAGAAGAAGTAAGGCAACGAGACGAATGCAAAGGGGGAGGAAGGCGAAGAGGGCCCGCGAGAGAGGATTAGATTTCTATTTATACATATACCGTACGCTTCGTTCATGGTTCGCCCGCCGCACTCTTCTCGCTCTCCTTTCATCTCGTTACGACTCTGCGGCTAGTTACCGTGCGCGCTTCGCCTCGCTCTTCTCCCGCCTTTCTTTGACGGCATACGGAGTCGATCCATTTTCTAACGACGCGCCAGGCAGATCGCCAAGGTATTTCCCTGCCGCGTCGGTGCGCGTCAGCGTCGCGTTTTCGAGCGGGCTTGCATACGCCGAGTCTCTGCCGCGTGAATCGTATCCGCGAAGTTACACCGAAAGGTCGGCCAAGTCCGGGACAAGGTGGACGAAAGAGGGAGACGGCTTATCCGCGATCTTTTCCCCTACCCAGAGATACGGGGCTGCGGTGGTCGCTTTCGCCGTTATGACGAGGATCCCGTGGTTTTCAATGAAATACCACGAGCGCGAGAGGGAGAGATCTCTACGTTCCCTATCCGTATACCCCGCACGTGTAGCCAACTCGTTTAAATCTCTTCGGGTTATTCGGAGGCCGCACTGAACCGTCGTTGGAAAGGGATCGCGCTCGAGTGTCTATTACCGCCTCTTTCGAGCAACGCGGATCACATGTGCGAGCGTTCGATTTTAAGCACTTGCTCGCGTCCACCGTTCTCGGCTTTCTGGGAACAGTTCATTAATTTTATTTTCTTTCCCCCCCTTCGTCGATGGCGACACGGCTAATTATTCAGCTTAGAAATCTGATCAACCGTCCGGTTTTTTGAGAACAGTTCTAAGATTATCCCTTTACGTGTTATATTTTTATGACTATTATTTAAAAAAATATATATATCGCGCGCATTAAATTATCGCCGATCGAGTTTTGAGAATAAAAATTCGAGCATGGGTGAAGGATATTAATATTCGATAGAAGTGCAAGCTTAACAGTGGCGAGTGTTTTTATATTTTGTCTATATCGATTGTGTACAACATGCTAGTAAACGCGGATAATTAAATCTCAATTGCAATCCCACTTGTTTGTTGCATAAATATTTGTTGCAGTTTCGCGCGGGTCCGAAAATACGCCGGGCAGTTAAAAGGTAGAGGGACAAAGACGGTAATGAATTTAAATTCGCCGAAACCTGTCGAGATCTCTCGTTTAGCGATTAAAATTCATCTCGCATAATTGCCTATTATCCGGAAAATAATTAGTCACGTAGTTTCATAAGCGCGCCGTTTGTTTTTAATTAAATCCCACGGGGAGGGGAAGGGAGTGGCGCCAACGACTTTCGGCTCACGCAATCCCTGAGTCGTTCAAATCTCTTCAGGCTATTCCGAGTTTCCGTTTGCCGGATCGCGCAAGTTGCGGAAGTCTCTTCGTCAGAGATCAAACGCAGGCTATATCGCTCCCGGATATGCGGCGATGAGCGAGAGTGTACGAAGTTATCGGCTGGAAGTTGTCGAAAGTTACGCGGAGCTTTAGAGACGCCACTTGGATTTAAGCATTTTCGAGCGTCAAAAAGTAAAGGATTATTTCTGGGCAGCGGCGCGAGAATCGATAGTGGGCTTTACCAATTTAAAAATTAGGTCGCGTAATGTTATTTTAATTTGATTAATAAATTATTCGTAATTTTATGACAATAAGCTATTTACGGTTTGATATTGTAAACGATGCGAGCAACCTGACGCACGCGATAATATTTATTGTTTAGTTTACGTACTTTTAATGCACAAAATTAATAATAAACATATTTGGCAAACAAACAGTGTTCCTTTCAGTTGGAAATTGAAGGGATAAAAACGCCCGTATAAAATATTATATATGTGCAAAACGGTAATTTGTAAACGTAGAGAGAGAGTTTTGGATTATAATTTTGATACTCCGGAAAGTTATCGCAATAGCGGTGAAGATTAGACGGCGACTTCAAAGCGTAGATGGATTAAGTCTTAGGAATAGATTCTATGATGATCCTGAAGTGAATGAACTACTTCGTAAACTTTGCGAACCGCGCGGTAAACCCACGCGATAGGAAGGCGTAAATCGATTGTTACGTAATTATAAGCCTGACACAAAGAAGGAAAAAAAGTTCTTGCGTTGGATTATTTTTTTTCGATATAAATTACACCTGTAAACATTTTGGGGAATTGCGTTCGTCGTAATTAAAACGCAGTTGAAAATGAGTAATAATTACGGCTGCCGCGCCGTAATTTCTCACATACGAGTGCAAAATGAACACGCGAGTTTTGCACGTAAAACACGAGTTAATAACTTATATTAAGTTTTTCATTATCTGGCCGTTTTTTTTTTTTTTTCCAACAACGTCGTCTCCGGTCCGCTTGGATTCTCGCGAGATGGAAGTTAGAGGAAAGGGTGGGCAGGAAGGAAGGGAGGAAGGAAAGAGGAAGGAAGGAAGGAAGGAAGGAAGGAAGGAAGTAAAGGCAGAGGGTGTGCGAAAAAAAAACGAGGGTGGGAAAAGGAGAAAAATAAAGCGTCGAGCCGCTGGACATTTTGCCGCGAATTGCGGTCGCTGTTCACGCGTCCCTTTTCAACGGCGACGCCGGCGTCGCGACGCGAGCATTACGCTTAATTTGCCTTCTGCGTTCTCCGCCGTTTGCCCCCTGTCTCTTTTTGTCGTCGGTACCGGGAGATATGTTGCAGCGGCGGCGGCGGCGGTTTAAATGGAGTCGAGGTGAAGCAATGAGAGGGAAAGATTGCAAAGTCGAGATTGGATTTTGACCGAGTGGGCAGCATTATTTGATAAACAGAGAATGGAAAATTCTTCAACGTTACTTTTTAATTATCTGAATAAAAAAAAAGAAAAAAAATATTTATGTAGGCTAATAACTAATGAATATATACCAATTTTTAAATATTAAATCTCGTATAAACAGAGTTAGGTTCTCGCAACGTTAAATAAATATTAAAACCGTGTGCTAGTCGTCAAAATAAATATTTCCTGCGTGCTTTTATCTCTTCATAACCATCCATCAATGGTAATTTTAACATGCCGGGTCGATATAATCCCTTGCGACTTTCGCCCGATGCTTTTAAGTCGCCGAGATAGAGTAGAAAATGTGTCTGCTTGTCGCGGGCACGTAGATGCACCCTGCCGTACAGACAGAAGTTTTTCATTCACGGGCTTTCGCGACGGCTGGGTGGCCGCGCCAAATGTCGCGGAATGTTGCAATTCGATTGACCGGCCGGGGAAATGGATTCCTAATGGTGGACGTCACGGCGAACGGCGCGCGGTAGAACTATCAGTCTTGTAATGGAAACGGCGTGTCGTGAAAACCGGGCGGGCTAGCTAGGGAAAGGGATGATACATTCACAAAAGCAGAAAGCGCCGGACAAGGGCAGAGAAAGGAAGTAGGGAGGGAATATCGAAGAAGGAAAATCGGTGAGGGGAAGACGAGGGGGGTGAAGGGAGAAGAGGGAGAATCTTCCTATCCTCTCCTCAACTCTCTAAGTCTGTTTTTCTTCCATCCTGTAGAAGTAGTTAATGGTTTTCTTTTGGGCGACTTGCCTCGCTGTGTTAATGCCTCTGCCGATTGAATAGAATCTTTCTCTCTTTTCCCGCCCTCGTCCTCTACTCTGGCCTCCCTCTGTCATTTCACAGCGCTGGTTCCTCGTCTTTCGTATGCTTTCCTTTTTCCATCTGCGCGTCAACGTCCTCGCCGCGCGGAGGCATCCTCCTATCTGTTCCGTCTGTAGACGCCCTTCCCCCCGGGGGCGATTGTATCGATAAGTGGAAATCGTTTTCAATGCGGTAGAAAGCGTCTAAGAGTTCCATACACGTTGAGTGCATCAAGAGTCGCGTACGTTCTCTTGATCATAGATGTAGCAAGGATTGGAAGGAAAATCGATTTTTTCAATGACGTTTGAGTAGAATCATAGTCCGGTACTGATTCCTTTTGTCTCTTTCCAGACGAAAATAAAAATCAAAGATAAGGTGCATTCATTTTTCAAAGTTATTAGAAATTTGATATTGCTTGGAATAAAAAATATTTTTTACAAATTAAGTTTCAAATGTAAAAATACGTAATAAACTCTCTTTGTTTTATTCCAAGTGGGGTTCGATTTGACAAAACAATTGCAATTCGTGAGTTAATTGCAAACATATTGAAAACCGAATGTTTTCAACGTTGTGAGAATAGCGATGACAAATCAGGAACTCACGTGTGATTTTTAATAGGTTCTGTATAACGTGTCGATGAAATAGTTAACGAGAATGTTCAGTTTTTGCGTGCTGCCGAATGTAATTTAATGAGTGCGCCGCGGCACACAATTTTCTTTCATTTCGTGAACGGCTTGAAATAATGGCCGACCACTCGTTTACTTCTATCACTTGCTCCGCTGGCCGATGATGTTGAGCATTAAATGCATTTTACATTCTGACTTGGCATTTTGCAGCGCTTATTGTATTATTTGTGATTAATTTATCAAATTAAATTTGCAAACACGGTTGTTGGATAATTGCTATTTATATTTAAATATTTGCGATTTTAATTGACATTTAATTATAAATTTTCATAAACATGAACAAAGAACTTAAAAATTAATGAGACGAATGCAAATCGTTTTATAGCACCGCACATTTTATATTCGCGCGATCACGTTATATAAAAATGAAATTTAATTCACGTTATCGGACACGAAATTCTCTGTCTGAAGTTTTATTTCGTTAGTACGATTTATTGCGAATTTATTCTCTGGAATTCAAAAATTAATATTACTAAGTATGTTTCGTACGCGCGAGATAATCGTGTATATAAAATTATTTTTTTATTATAATCGAAAGACGTTGAAATTTTTCGGGAATGTACTATTTTTATTAAAAGCTCTTGGTGAAATTTTGATTTTTTTAAAACGGTTTCTTTGCACTAAGTCCTCGTTTCATAACCGTATTATTTCGAGGTTTATAAAGTCTTTCGTACAGAGTTGGTTGTTGCTGACTCACTTTGACATTTGAGATATCATCGTCTCGATTACGGATCAGTTACGTTAGTGAAATACGAATAACTATGGCTAGACAACACGACGCTTCTTAACAGCCTCCGACGCGACGCCTGGGCACGATTTCTAATTTTAGTTGCGACAGAATTCAGGGCCGTGTCTCTTTTCTTGCGCAGAGGTGTACTCTTCTCTTCTGTCGTAATTTATCTTGCTTTCGTAATGGATCTGATCAATGTTTAAAAATCTGTACGCTAGTCGTAATCCTTAAAACGAAACATAAAAGTGTATTAAAAGCTATAGAAAAGACCGCCCGACGCAATATATATATATATCTTCTTTTCACTAAGTGCAGCATTGAATCGTCAACCTATATCTCTTTTTGAGCCGAGCTTAGAACACGGAAGAATAATGTTAATATATTTAATTAAAAAAAAACAAAAATCTCCGATCTAATATTTTTAATTTTTGCAGTCAATGTAAAAGGATATTAACATCTAACTTTACGATTCACTGATCGATACTTTTATCGACAAGTGTGCTAATCACTGCGGCACATATTTTTGGCACTCAAACAAAATCGAGGCGCACCAGAAAACATATTTCTCCTTTGTCTATTGAGCGAGAAATCTGATCCGCGTGAGTCAACTTATGTACATATTAATAGCTCTTAAATTTCATATTGAGTGTCGAGCTGAGGAAAACTGTCGTTTAAAGAGAGAACGGTCTTCCACGTGAAAAATCTAACCTTGAAAAATAAACGTTTAAAGAGTGATAAATAAGAATTATGGAGCACTATTTTCTGGTACGTTTTTATAGATTGAAAAATACTGTACAACTTTTTTTTTTTTTTTTTTTTTCTTTGAATGATATATCGATTAATAAAATAGAACGGCACGTGTCGGCTTGAAGTTAACTTTCTTGAATAATCTGATAGATTTTAATAATAATACGTTAACATTTTTTATTGTGGGTCGTTAAAATGTATTCGCTACGAAATGCCACAAATATGGAGGCGTAATGCAATTTCCGATCGTAATTTCCTGCTTTCTTATTTATTCGTTATACTACAATACTTAACGATAATATGCACGTCGCTGGTGCCCCGTAAAACACCGTACACGATTATCGTATTCCGATAATTAGTGCTCGCGCGGTCGTAATTAACCGTGTTTTCGAGAACAGCGTTACACGGACGCAACAAAGGAATTTGAGAAGAAAAGAGGCCTACGGAGGTAGGAAGGATTGTACCGAGAGGAGAATCAGGGCTGAATGCGATCTATTATTCGTGCATTGTTTATTATTTAGGGGATTAGCTTTCAATAAATTTTTTTTTCTTATGTAACGTCGTTAAAAGTACAATTCTCAAAGCCACGAGGTAGGTTGTCGATAAAAAATGATAAAAATAACAAGATAAATTTAATGACATCTAACATGTATTACGTCGACATTACGAAACCACTGCGGTGCAAAATTCACGATGTAACGCATTGCGTAAGTTTTGACGTGTTTCACGAGCTAACACGGAACTAAACTGATAGACCGCAGAGAGTTGAAGGGGAAAACATCCTCTCTACAGTCCAGAGGGATATTCCTGAGAAATGGTCGGAATCGTATTCCGATGGGAGGTAACTCTTGTCGCGATACCTCGTTAAACCACACGGATTTTCCTACCGGAATCTCGGCGGTATCGCACTGTTCCTCTCCGAACGACGTGAAGGTCGAGCAAGTTTTGCCGTCTGTACGAGACGATAAAGCGATCCGATTACTGCCACGAATATATCTTATAAATTCTACTTTTAAATTCGCGAGCCTTTAAAACCTTAATTTCCATTTCTTTTTTTTTTTTTTTTTCCCCAATTATTTACGAATCATATAACGTAATATTTTTTTCTGAGTTATACATTATTCTATTTTTATCACGTAAAAAATAGCACGGTCCATCAGTCCAGTTTCGTTAGTTCAATTATTATTTAATGGGAGGTTAAAAAAAATATACGAAGTTTTTTAATTACGAAAACGCACAGCACGTCAATTTCAGGTAAAATAATAAAAATTCTGATTGATGAGACTACTTCGTGCGAAGGCATTTGTAAAGAAACAATTTTAAGTGTTGTACGACAATTTATTACAGTCAATGGGACGTAAAAAGCTGGCTGGCTCGCGCCATTGTATCGAGTCGTCTAACGTCTAGCGGCCCTCGCTTCGTCGATAATAAATCAATCGTCGCGACGTTTGGTACGATCGACAGAAATTCAAGTTGAAATTTCGTAGGACTTTTCGGGCTAGAGTTATCCGTAGTCGGGACACCCTTACCCTTTCTCTCTTTCTCGTGTGTCCAGTATCGCGGCGGTCAAACTTCGCTCTGTTTATGAAAGGCGCTGACCGTCGATGAAACGGGGAAAAAGAGCTTTGATTTATGGTGGCGTTTTTGCCCCTTCGACCTTAAAGAGCGATTTTCCGATCCGACGGGCCGCGGAGCCTAAAGAGGCGAGACGAGGCGAGGCGGCACCGAAATAATATCAGCTTGCCGAGAGCTTGCGATGAAGCACACACAGGTAGTCAAAAGCCTCGCCCGTGCGGGTGTTTCCCTAGCGAGCTTGACGTTCGGGTTATAAATACCGTGGACCCATCAATGGCGCGACTATCGCCATTCAGAGCATCAGGGGAGAGATACTGATGAGAATAGCAAGTACGTGGAGGTAGAAAACCAAATAAGAACACAGAAAAATAGAGATAAAATAGGGTGAATGCAGGCGCGGAGAGATTCATTTTGATTAAAATCAATATTTAACAAGCCAGGAAAAATATGGTTTTAATATACTTCAAAGAGAGATAAATTTAGGACGAAAGTTTAATTTCTTTTTTGTTAAAAATAAAGATAAAAAATAAAAGAAAAAGGAGTAATATTTAATTTGATACATATGATAAATGAACTTTTTCATGTGATACCAGATACGTCGGTAAAAAGAAGGAAAGAGAAAAAAAGAAAAAAAAATTGAAACGTTTTATAAGCTTTCGCTCAATCGCTTAGCTATTGACAACAATGGAATAACATAGTTGAGTGCAGACATTGTAAAAATATTTTCAATGTATAAATGGGAATATCGATCAGTTAAAACGCTAAAACCATTTAATATTATGACAAATTACTTTGCGAAATAATAATGTTCTAAAAATTATCGACGTTACTTGCGGGGGATTTCTATTATCACAGAACTTGTACATTCCGCGGAAAAGAAAGTTGAGTATTTTGTAGCCATTTTTAGTTTCCTTTGATGGTATAATTACGCGGTATCTTTTAAGGTGTCACTTTGCGGCTTATCTCGCGCATCGCGTTCAAAATGCCACGCCAAGAAAGTCGCGCGGAGTTATTTTTTAATGTCGAGTGTTTCAGTGAATATTCTAAGACAATGGAGAAAAATGAAAGGGAATCTCTTTGAGAAGTTCGTTCTTCGGTACCGTCGAAGATAATCGCTCGCGCGCGCGTCGCGAAACTTTCTCTCGCTTCCGCGTTCGCTTTTTCTTTTTTCCGTGTCGTCGCGGATGTTGCGGCTCCAATACAACCAAACCCCGCTTCTTCCTCTCGTTCTTTCGCTTTCATTGCAATAAGACTACCTTAGCGCTAATTGATTAGTCTCGGCGCGCGGAGAAAAGATAGGAAGGATAAAAGAGTCGCGTTGAAATTGTCGCGAAAAATCATACTATCGCTATCTCTTTTAATTCGTTTTAATTCTGTCTTTTTTTTTTTTTTTTTTTTTATCGTACCGCGATATCTTAATTTGGTCAATGGCCTCTTTTATTATATTCGGGAAGTTCCCTTTTGAT
Organism: Cardiocondyla obscurior; assembly: GCF_019399895.1. Lineage (NCBI taxonomy): Eukaryota > Metazoa > Arthropoda > Insecta > Hymenoptera > Formicidae > Cardiocondyla > Cardiocondyla obscurior. The sequence goes on from NC_091881.1 coordinate 3,329,700, forward strand.
CCTTGGAAGATGTCCCCGTCCGATAACATTACTAGATGCCTTCCGGAAACTTAACTCTCGGGCAAGAAGACCCTACAATATTGCGTTATTACATCTACACCATTTCTCGTTCGTTCCAACTGGCTCTCGGCAGAAAACACCTTTATCTCGCAAGAACGCTCTTCGATCCGAAATAGTTCTTTCTTGGTTTCTCTATTGGTTTAACCCGGAATCGTGCTTACAATTCTTTCTTTTTTATTTTTTTAAACGGACAAATGATAATAATACTTATGCGATTATCAATATGTTATTCTCTATACTGACGAGTATGTGAACCTTTTTTATTCTCTGCGTAATAAAGAACTTGTCTATTATCCTGATATCGCGAGTCAGTCACTTTTGCGGACTATGATTTTTTAATCTCACTATTTTCTTTTGAAATATTCGCAAATTTCACGGGGTCGTGCAAATGGCAATGGTGTTCGATCTATCGGAACAGGAATCCGATGCACTTTGAGTCCGAGGGGTGCCGTTAGGGTTCGACACAAGAAAAAAAAAGATAAAAAAAAAAAAAACCGGCGGGGAATCCGGTTCTTAGCGAGAATGAAGTGCTCGACGGTGAAGTCCTCTAGAGAGCTTTCAAGTGCTTCCCATTCTACGTTCACCTCCTTCACCCTTTATCGCTATCCCTTCTCTCTCGTAGTCGGTCGACCTCCAACCTTCGCGGCACTTCTAAGAAGGTACGCCGTCTCCTCCCGCGTACGTGAAAGTCTTAACTCGCGCGATCGTGATATATATCGTGGTTACGCCCTGATTCGTCAAGAACTACCACGTCTTACATCTCGGAACAGCCTCCTCGCGACCGGGGTCCCTCTTTATCCCTATCCAGCGTTCATCTTACGCTTCGAACTTCCGTCTTCGCTATGCCTTCTGCCTTTGGGGAGCTTGTACCCGCTTCTACTATCTTTTCTTTTTGCCACGAGGAAAAATTTCTGCAGGGCACGACGTCCCACAGTGGCGGGATAAGTCGCAAGCCCGCGGTTTTTCATCGAGAAATTACGGCGCGTTCTTTGACTCTCGTTCTGGTGTTTTATCATCGTCATTTTTCCGAAGATTAACTCTTTCAAACGCGCAGCTGCTATTAAAAAAAAAATTTTTTTTTTTTACGTTACATTAAAAGATATTTTTGAAGTAATTAAAAAATATTATATGGCGTAATTTATTTAAACATAGTTTAGTTAAAAAAAAAAAAAAAGAATTGTAATTGTTTTAAAGAATACTATCTACTATCTACGTTGTTATTCTGCACATATGCGCTTTGACTGTTGTTTGAGCCGGTACTTTTAAGCGTTTCAAAGATTATAGCAGGTAGAACATCAAACCTCGATTAAATCCTTAATAGACGGCACGTCAGTTTGCATAAAACGCGGGCGCGTTGCGGGCCACCACGATGCGGTCTAATTTTCCTAAAAGGTGCGCCTTGGCGCCTAACATTTTACCGACATAGCGATATCGTGTTACAAAGTAGTTTTTGAATCCCTTCTCCTTCCTCCCTCTTTCGTTACCTCTCGCTTTCTAGCTCCCGAAGTTGCCGACTGTTAAGCCGCTCTCGAACGTTTTCAAAATCAAAGGCATGACGTGCCCTTTGATAGTATTCCCGCTAAAGGGCCCACTCGAAGTTCTCTTCGTTTCAGGGTGTTGCAAAAGGCGTCTTCTCTCGTAGCGTCAGCTCCTCGAAACGCGGTCGATAAAACGGAGGAACTTTACCGTTTCGAATAAAATTATCGGAATATTTTTCCAGAGATTTTGCCCGGAAGATACCGACGCGGTAAACTCATAGCGAAGCACATGGCACAGATGCGTCGCGCGCGACGCATCCTTTTTTCTTTTCCCTTCCTTTGATCAAATATTTCATACGCGATTCGCTATTATTTGTAGCTGCTGTTCAAAAATCTACAAGATATACCCTTAATATTACAAACTCCTAACATAAAAACTGCCGTTAAAATAATTATTAAAGCATTTATACTGAGATTTGTCCCGTTTATTATTTAAATAATTTATCAATAATTGCTTTTTTTTTCTTTTCCTTGGCTATTTTTTCTTTTTGTTGTATCACTCTTCTCGAATATTAGTTCAATATCGTCTCGCGACGCGACGGATTTGTGTAAAAACCTTATATTGATTCGCAATGCAATTTCTGCAGTGGTATTCGCCTGTAAGTTTTACCGAGAAAGAAACGCCGGCATAAGAGAGAATCGATGTAACCCTCGAGAAATATTTCCCTCGCGATCGGTGAAATATTTCTGGAAGATCCGCAGGGCAGAGTAGGTACTTTTCCAAACGGGGACCGATTTAAATCTAAGCAGAGTTTTGGCAAGCGCGCCGGATCGCGGATGTCGACGTGGAGGATACAGGAGAAACGTGGCTTCGTCTACCCGCGAGCTTTTGTCGAGGACGAGGCCTCCTCTTTTTCTTTCTCTTCTTCTCGTTTCGCCCTTCCCCTGTCTCTCCTCCTCTCGCTTTTCTCTTTCACCTATCATTTCGGTTCCACCTTGCTACGTTTCCCGGTCTCTGTATATCTCGCTATCTGACTCATCGGGCACCCGTGACTCATTCCCGAGGAGCAAGCAGAGAGAGTTGCTGGACCTTGCCGCGAATCTAAATAAATACGGGCGCGCGAAACGAAGAGGGCGGGTTTGGGCAGCGCCTAGAGCGAGACATCGCTTAGAAATGCGTGAGTAAGAACTTCACGCCGCGGTAAATTTATATCGCCGTTCCGGTGCCGTCACCTCCTAGACGTCTTCTCCACTTCTCCGTAGCCGTCGATTCCCCTCTGCGAGCCGCGAGGATCGATCGATCACGTCGACGTTCACGCAACACATTTATTTTTCTTTCTTTTTTTTTTTTCTTCCCCTTTAATTTTATTTCTTCATCGCGATCCGCCTTTCGAGAGCCCGACAATGTTTTTCTTTTAGTAGAGTGGAAGTTCCGAAGAAATCCTGTTCTCTTTAAAAATCACGGCTTCGCAATATTTTATTTGATACGACAGTGATGGAAAACCCCGACAGCGTTTCGTTTAACAAGCTAATGTATTAAAAAATAACCAGATTCGTCTTGCGCCGTCATATTTCCTTTATTAACGATGGATAAGGTATGACAATAGTACGGAAATTAGTTCGTCGAAGCAGAGTCGAAGATTTTTATTTTATTTATACAGTAATTAAAGTTGTATTAAACGTTATATCAAATTTCTCCGCGATATAAAGATAAACAAAACTTTTCGTATTAACTCTTTATCTCTTATTTATATATTACACGAGATGAGTTAATTTATAGGTATTTGAAAGCGTAATTACATTTTTATAATTTTACGCACAGTTAATGGATAAAAGTTTCATAATTTATCATTTATTAGCATTTACCGACGAGCAAGATAAAAAGCTCAAAAAGCGATGAAATTTATATTACAGCTGGGACCATTTATGATTACCTAAAAACTTTTTAACTCAAATTTAAATGTCAAATTAACGTTTAATGCAATCGATATATAAACGTGCATCAAAAGTGTCCTTTATAGAATTTGGTGCAGAATTTTGCGAGAGACTTTATCCCCGAGAAGTTCGTTTGATGTGGACATTTTGTGCAGTTTCTGCTAAATAGCGCGTTCGTCCGGGGAGCTTCGAATTGCAGACTTTACGTTGTAATTTACACATCGTATACCGCGCAGTGTGCGTTGCCCCTTTATTTGAGCCCGCATCGTGACGGTTACGGGCGGCCAACATTGCGCCATAAAGTTGCGTTGAGTGTAACGAAAGCTCGGCGAGGCGGAAGGGAAGTTTCGCGAGCGGAGCCGGGGGGCCAAAACTGCGGGGAAAAAGGGACCGATGGGACCGTCGCGTTGCGTCAGCGGCAATTAAAGAGAAACGATTAATTAGAAGTATCCGGTTTTAGCGCGCGTGGTCAAGCGACATTTGAGATCATAATAGGAATTTCTATCCGGCGCGCCGAGATGGCGGCTAATATTCGTGATGAATCTCTCACCGGGAGAGCCGGTGCGAAAGAGGGCGGCATCTCCCATCAGCGGATGGAAAGATAGCTGCGGGGAGACCGCTGTGTGGCTTTGTTCGCAAATTAATAATTAATTAAAACTGATGGAGCCGACCGGCTGTAACCAGAATCCCACACCGCCCGCGCGTTACCCGGCAACGTATAAATGTGATTATTCTTTCCTCGAATAAAGGCGCGCGGGCGTGGATATAACACCGTCATGTAAATTTGCACCTAAAAATTTTTCCATTTCGACAGATTTTTTTTTTTTTTTTTTTTTTAGTTAAATTTACAGGTACATTACCTTAAGCAATTTTGTCACATTTTTCATCAACGTAATATAGAGCGACATTAAATTGGTATGACGCTGGAATAATTAAAGTGTTTATTGCGGAATTTTAGGTCTGTGGAGAAAAAAAAAAAAATTATACAATATCAGTATTTTGAGTTGAAGTTAAGTTGACTCGTTGTAATTATTGACGGTTAGTTTTTCTTATCCGTCTAAAAATCAATTATTTATATTAATGTCGAGGGGGAAATTTTATATTTACCACTTTTATTTGTACCTGGTATAAAATGTCACGGATGTAATTCTAATTGTATATCCAACAGAAAATGTTTCCGTATTAAATTTGTATAACTAACATATAAATGTTACGTAATAAAATATAAACCAATTGTTAGCAAATAAAAATTAAAAAATATACAACACATATAAACTTAATAAATTGAATAAATTTAAAAATACACTCTCATCGGTTCGTAATTCTATATTGCGTTAATTTTTCTTTAAATAAAAAAAAAAAAAAAAAAAAAATGCTTGATCGGCACATACATTTTTCATAATACGAGATATCCATTTTTTACGATCGAATTGGAAGAAATGGCGCGGTCAAGAGCTTAATCACCAAGATAGAAGAGTCCTAGCAAATATCCGATATCCCTTACGTTAGTTATACGTCTCTTCCCCGGGCTTATAAATATCTTATCCCCCTATCGGGGGGTAGCGCAGTACGTTAGACTGACTTCTTCTTGACCTCTGCGGATCGCTCGTGGAAAATCGCCAGTCGATCTCTCGACTCCGCGATCCATCTCTGCCGTACTCTCGCCTCATCTTCGTCGGGTTTGCGGTTTGGGACTCGTTTACCGTGCGACAAGGGTGGGAAGACGGGGGAGGTTTTCGTTGGGGCAAACTCACGATACGGCGGCCGGTGCGCGACTTTGGACGGTGTCCAAGGAGCGTTGCAATTTCGCGCCGATGGAGGAAAGGGACGAGAATCGGGACCGGTTTCTTTCTCGGGTCGCCTTCTGAATCGCGCTCACCCTTGACTCTTTTCTACCAGCCTCTTACAACGACCAGGAGTTGCGACTTAATCGCGTTTGGCCGATTTCCAGGACACGAGCGGAAGTTACCCGTGAGTTTGCCATCCAGTCACCGGCTATTATCCTAAAACTATGTTTGTCTCATTCGCCGGCGGATGAGATCCTGGTACGTGTACACGATGCTCGTTTAGTCGTTAAGGTCTATCCTTCTTTTTCGCCGCGCGTATCTCTTTGCTCCTTCGATCGTTTTGCTAGAAGCGTAACGAAACGGCTCGTTTACTGATCGATCACTGATCCAACTGATTGAATTCTAATGCGTCGCAACGTAAAAATAAACGTTTCTTTTCGGTTAATTGTCTGGAAATTATTTTTATACGGACAGAGAAATATTTTATCGTCTTTATTTCGATATTACTGATTGATTGAACATGCACCGCGAATGTTTCCGTAATTTGAAGTCTTTATTCGGATACGAAGTTCGGTACGAGGAAGCGCAGTGCGCTCATTAGGAGATTTCGAAACTATTATATAAATGTTGCAAATGGCAACATGCGGAGAAACTTGTCGCGAGCTGATGATCGATTAACAATGCAGTGAGTTTCTGGAAGTAATCGAGCGCAGAGACCGGGGACGGGCGAGTGGAGTGCCTTCTCGGCTTCGAATTTATTCGCGCACACAATGAAAAGTATCCTGCAGGAGAGAGAACTTCGTTTCCATTCCCGCGTTAATACTTAACAGTGGAGGTATATAATTTCCTCGCTTCCGGCGGCTCGTTACGAATTTCCTTGAGCCCTCGCGCATTCGAAGTGTTAAATTAATAAGCATTGTTCTAAAGAGGGATCTCGCGGTTATGTCGGTTAAAAAGTATCATTAAAAATGAGGGTAAAAAAAAAAAAATGAGAGGAAGAAGTTTCGAGCTGAAAGTAGCTCACGTTCGCTGACCCACTCGACTCGGGCCGACAAATTATCATGCGGTTCAGATGTATTATACTGTAAAGTTTCACATTAAGCACATAAAGTCAATTTAAATTACAAATAATCATAAAATATTCTAGCCCTCTTCTTTTTTTTTTCTCTCTTTTTTCGAGGAAAAAGTTTTACCGCACCCGAGCCGGAACGTTTAATATCGTTATATTGTATACAATCATATTTGTTCTTCCTTATTGCCACTTATTTCTCATTTTGAGTTTAAAAATTCACGAAACACCTGTGCTGTTCTTTCATTGTTAGAACTCGCGAGATAACTAATACAATATACAGGGTTAGTGGGGGATAGGGAGGATAATTTCGCCGACGCGAATTTCGGAGGGAACGAGGACGGAAGGTGAAGAGAGGGAGAGAGTCACCGGGACTCGAAGCGTAATACGAGAACGAGTGGTACTTGCACGCTTGGTTCGTGCCTCTCTGCAAAACGGCAGCACGCGTGTATTTTCGCAGCACTTACACACGTACACAGAGCGCGGTAGCGACGTCGGAGTAACTTTTTCACGCCGAACGTACCTCGGCTGCCCGTTTTACATTGCGCCGCGCGGTCGCCGAGATTGGCACAACGCTACCCTTTATTTCCTTTGTCCAATTACACGCCGCCCGTTTTGGGTAATTACACCGCTGCCCCCGGGTTTTCGGACCCGCCCGGGCACGATAATCCACGTAGCCAGATGATAATTCGTCACGTGCGGCGGCTACAACGATAGCCGGTTTCCGCGGAAATATCCTCCCATTCATTTTACGAGTCGTATTTACGACGCGAATTTGTCGTTGTCGGATGCACGTTGATGCCGCGGCTCCAACCGCACGGTATGCGCTTTTCATACAAAGAATAACGAAGAGGAAATGCAATATTTGATTCGTACGGTTTTTTTTTCGGACCGGAACGCTATGCACTCGGTTTGTTTACGCAAGATTAAAAAAAAAAAAATTCTATAGGTAATAAATATTATAATTAAAAATTGTAAAACATCTCTTGAATCGATTTTTCGTTTATATTATTTTCTTATAAGCAATAATTAATTTTTCCAATAAAGGTGTCCCACATGGATTTAAATTATTATACCATTACAGTAATAGCGCCATATGCTCGGTAGCAATATTTCTCCAAGAGTTTCTTAGAAAGGCCACGAGAATTATTACTTATTTGCGCATAATGAATAATTAGAGGGGTGTATGTGATAATTATGAATCATCCGCTCTTATAATGAGATCAGGACTCTAACTCGATTAAGGGAAAGACGTGAGCGCGGGGTCGTTTAAGTAATTTGCAGCTGCGCAATTGTGCCATTAGAGTTAATTAATTTCTGCCGCTGATGGAAATATTTGCACCTATTTCACGGGTTTGCCTCGGCTTCAGCAAGTGTACGGTTTAATATGACGGTTTGTTTCGCCGTTGTGTTAAAATAGGGACGTTTTAGCCAGCTCCATTGCGCTCTCAAGATGTCGTCATGATCGAGGTGACACGAGAAATTGCCGAGTAAAAAGAAAAAATAAATAAAATGATATAAAATAATTGAGGGGGAAAAAAAATATATATATATATAGTTCGGCGTGTTAGCTGAAACGCGCGGCTCAGCTCGGTCGAAAACGGACGGGAATTTCATAGCGCACACGGTACGTCTGATTCACAGAACCATAAAGCGATTTCTGCCGGCGCATTACGCCGATCGAGGCGCGAAAATGCGGGAATGGCTTTTAATAGGGCGTCGAAGAGAGCTTCGCCCACACGGTTCGGCAAGCAAGGCTTTAAAAATAATCGGTGCCGTCCGCGGCCTCGCGGTTGGACGAGTCCGAACCGTTTATTCGTCGTGTTAATGGCTTCGGTCTTTCCAGCAATTTGTATTTACCGCTTTGGTTTCTCTTTGGGAAAACATATTTTTATAACCGGATGAAATTTCACGTTTAACTTTAGATCATATTTTAGAAGGGAAACGCATTTCAAAATTTGATATGTAAGAAATTTTAATTTAATATTTTAATTTAAAAAGTATGAAATAGATTCCTTTATTTTCGCGGATATATTTTTTTTTTTTTTTTTATTATTTTTTTTTTTTTCTTAATGGTTTAAATCCGTTATAACTGTTTTTGTAGCGTAAAGGAAAATTAGGTTTCCCTATTCTGTCTCTTGTATACACGTGTGTTGTTTTTACATTAAAAAATAATTTGTATTACAGAGTAGAGGTAACTTTGTTATAATGATTTCCGACCGTGGCTAATATCAGAAATCCAAAAGACTCGCGAAAGCCATATAGTATCCGTGGCGAAGCTGCACTTTTCGAGCAGCTTGGCATCTCGCGGCCGCGTTTTCCGTCGACAAAAAGAACGGCAACATTTGCATATGCGCTGAATCGCCATCTCTCTCTCGTTCTCTCTCTCCCTCTCTCTTCCCTCTTCTCTTTCGCGTTTTTCCGATAAATTATATTTGCCAAGTTGGGGTGCGAGGAACTCGGCCTCGGTGAGCCCATGCACGCGTGAACCGAGAGCCGCGGCGAATGCAGATTTACGCAAAATAGGAGCCCGTTTTTGAGAGACTGTTGGCCAACAGACAGCGAGAAAGAGAGAGAGAGAGAGAGAGAGAGAGAGAGAGAGAGAGAGAGGAAGAATGAAAAGAGAACACCCTCACGACGAGACCGTTGCAAATGCGGCTACGTATCCGGCGAACGTCGGCGCCGGACACAGGAAAACATATAATTTAACGGACGGAGATAGAGCTCGGTGTGCTAAACGGTCATTCGACCTATTTTCACAGGCCTCTATTATTACTGGGATCTTTGTCAGGACGTCGACACATGTTACCCGTTGAATTCGTATGCAATTAGCGTGGTAAATTTACACCCGAAGTAATCGTTCCAAAACATAGAAGGTAATACGATTTATTACTGTCCCGTTCTATATATATCGATTTCAAGTAGATCTTAATTTAATTAGAAAGATCGCGAAAAACAGCGATAGTCAGTCGTTTCTGTCGTATACAATTATAACTTCTGTTAATCAATTAACTCTTCAATTAAATACGTGCGATGCGACTTTTCGGTGTGTTTTGTTCGTGAATTATTTTAAAAGCTCATGTCGAGAAATGTATGTATTACGAGCTAACGACACGAACTAACTTTGACTTGATGAAATATTAATATTCGGATTTATACGTATGTTATTTTCAATTCACATATTGAAACGGAAAGACGAAGCTTATTTCAAAGTGTGCTTTTAATGTACTCGCCCGTTTGTAGAAAGAATGAAAATAAAAGATGTAAATGTAAAAAATTCACACAAAAACGCGGCCTGCGCGAATTGCGGTGTGGTGGTCGGTCGTCGAGAACATCTCGGATGTTTGCAATGATATATGTTGAACGTGAACAGTCTCACGACGAATAAGCGTACAGTGGCACTCGTCCGAGCTTTGGCACCGATTGTTCTTCAAGCCATAAGCGTGAAATTTTCTACGGAACGGCATGACGCTGTAAAACAATTCTTCGCTCGTGCGAGTACTTTGCTGTCTTGTCGAGTCGACGAAAAATATTCTTCACGTTATATTCGGCTCGCAAAAATTCTCGAAAGGAGTTTTCATTTCCGTACCTGTCTAATATTTTTATATACCCCGTACCGTATTTAAATAAATTAAATTGAACTAATAAGCTGTACAAGGGAATTATCGGTTCTATTATAAAATTTAAAATTTAATAAAATAAAGAGATTCAGTCGATGCTGGAAAAAATTTTTATTACGTCATGGAAAATATGTTTGAATAAATTACTGTTCGATAAAGTAGTGTACTTTTAAAAGATAAAAAATTCCTTACAATCGGACTGAATATTTAATTAAATATATATATGAATTAGTTACAACAATTAAAAAATTAAAATAATTGTAAACGAACCGAAAGCATTTGTTACACAAACTGTAATTCAACGTTGTAATTGCTTTATCACATACTAATTTTTTTATATGAAAGAAATCTGTTGCGGATTGTTAGTTTGAAGAGCCATATCTAGCACACTCGTAAATAATTCGGGAATACGGGACAGTGAGTTCTCCGAAATTTCATATAATTTCACCTTCACGGATTTAGAAACGGGGTGTGCAACGTCGCTGGTAAATAAGCGGCATAAATCAAAGCTCGAGTGTGCTGATGGCGCGGCGCGATTCGTCGCGTAAAAATTTCGCGAAAATTATCGCGGAACCTTGCGGAGCCGCGCGTAGGATTATCCCGGCTTTTTCTGCAAAACGAGGTTTCGCAGAAAGTTGGCAGCTCGTGGCAACTTGTATCCGTCCCGCGATGCAACCACGTTGCTTGGCCAAGCACATTATGTGGCACAGCTCGATGACGTAACACGAGAACGGCTTTAGAGGATTTTACCTGCATTTTAGCGAGATAATTCACTTTGGTTGTATGTTATAAACTCGATATGACCTTTCAACGGATATCTCACAAACTAAATTATATATCATCACAGTCGTTACGCCATCGTCAATGTTAATATCGAATTAACGTAGGTTTGTATGAACGATGTAAATAATATAATTTAAAAAAAAATCACTTAATTAAACATTTAGAGATAAACAGCAAATGATGATAATTTTAAACCAAGCAACTTTAGGGCATTTTGCACACATTGTGTACCGTAGCACTCGAATTATTATAACAGGATTACGGGTGGGTCAATTTTGTTGTACCAATAATTACGTATCTTTTACGTTTACATTTTTCGCGAAAAGTGTTCGCAGAGGACTCGGGAGATTAGATGTTTTCCTTTGGTTTTTATCGTTTACGGAGTTGTGTAGACTCTACGTGGCGGTTCTTTGGGGGGCGTCTCGTGAATTCCAACTCGCTATTCCGTGAGCTGCATTATACCGCGACCGGCACGTCAACGTTATTCGTCATCTTCGGATTCGTCCGTCAGTACGTGAGATTCTCCTCGCATTTGCGAACGCAAATTGACATTTGATAACAATACATCGTGCGTTGATATTGGCACTTTATACATATACGGCTTACAGCACGTCGTTTACTTTTCTCGAATAATATACAAAAACGTATTTGTCTCGCAGTTCAAGCTTGTCGAGCATGTGACGAGAATATTAAAATATCTCGTGACTTTTAATGAATTTCTGTCGCATTCTTCATGCGACGTATGTTCGTTATTTGATTTACATTATGAATGATATACTTAATATACATTTTTATACATGCGATTATCATTCTGCAACGAAGGTACGATAATAGAAACGTATTAGCAGTAGAACATGTCCGCGTCGAGTCAGACGGGATTTAATACATTAACGTTAGTCACGGCATAAAAACCTTAATGATACCTGTAAATGTATCATTGATAAAAATATTTCAGAGATGCGGTAAAACAATACGAGTATTTTTTTTAACGGAATCGTCACTTCTTTCGTGTTATTCCTCGCTTTTCGGCATGAAGATATGACAAACGGGTTGCAGTAAACCCCCCCGGTTTTCAGCTTCGCGCAAACGGCTTCACTCGTTACACACGGTCGCATCTGACGGCAAACGGTCCCGGGATCTGCGTGGTCTACGTGATTTTGAATCGACTGCGAAACGAGCGAACGGATGTACGTTTTGCCATGGCGCTCTCCTACTGTCTCCCTCGTAGCATTTCAATTTCCTTGTTCGGTGAATTCCGGGCCGCGTTGCACGCCACTGGCTCAATGTTTGTCAGCAAATATTGGTGCCGTGGCTTGGTCAGAACGAAGGTAGCGAGCATTTATTTTGGCTCCGGCAGCTGTCGCCTAGATCGTAAAGGCATCACGGAATAATGAGCGCGAACTGTGTTTACCGAGAGATATCGCAATGTATTTGCGAATTTTAGGGTGCGACTTCTGCATCAAAAAAGCGCTCATCGTGAATTTTCGACGTGCCGTTAGATTTTTGCAAAGTAATCGGAGATATCGTTTGTGACAAACGCGTAATGCACAATTAAGAAATCACATATGACACATCCGTGCACATTCTCTAAGTGCTAATATAAAAAATAAATAAATAAATAAATAATACATATGAAATTCATTAGCGGTGGATAAACCTAGTTGTTAATTATTACTATTCATCGAGAACCAATTGATAATGTACGAATTGTTTTATATTTCAATTCAGAGCTTTGTGCGAAATCACATGGTGACAGCACGGTAACACTACGCGCGCATACAAAGGCGAATGAAAAGCTCTTTATTCCAACAAACCTCATCTACGTAAATTGTAATTAAAAGTTGAAGTGTCGGCCGCGTCAAATGTACTAATGAGCATCAAAGATAAAAACGCGAAATTTATCACTTCAACGTGAGAATTCTGCAGGAAAGGGAGGAGAGGAATCGCTATGCGATGACCACATTATTTTGCCAACAGATTTCTATTGCTTGCCGTTTAATGAATTTCGTATTCGCCACTGCAGCTTGATGAATACTAATTACCGCGACAATTACATGCTTTGTCCGTGCGATAGTACGAAACGTTTGCAATTACGCGATACAATATCTCCACTCTACGCGATATTAATAACGTAAATACGCGTGCGTTCTTTTGATGTTTTATTAAAATTCTCCCGCGTGTCAAATTTTATTTATTCGCGCCGCTCGCACGAGACGATCGCGCTTGTTTTAATTTCCACGCTTCGGCGGACGTATGCGCGTTAAAAGTTACGCAATTCCCTCCGGTTCGCGCGGCGGCGTGGCATTGATTTTACGGTGACGTTAAGCGCGCACAACGTTTCCCAATTATCCGTGGGTTCTCTCGACTGCTCTCCGGTCGGATTCGTTAACCCATTAACATTTTATTACCGGCAATCTTTCCTCGGCCGCGGTGCCCGTTGCGATTAACCGGCGGAAGTCGGCGAGGAAACCCAGGTACACCGGCGCAGCGCCGATGTTAAGGGCGAGATGTAGAAGTAGGAAAGGGGCAGGCATAGCGGAGGAATAAGTTCCTCCGAGCTGCTTCCGTTACGGGGGGGGGAGGAGGGTGGGTGGGATGGCGGGAACGTGAATAGAAGTGGAAGAGATTTGTGAGTGGAAACACGGAAAATACGAGGACGTACTTCCACGACGTGCAGATCGCCGGAGGGGGTGGGCAGTCGTGGCGAGTGATTTATTCACTTAACCGTATATAGAGGCGAGATCGTATCGGCAGCATCGATTTTTCGCGGCGCGGATTGCGAGCGATTTGTCTTCCCCGGAAGGTATTTCCTCCCTACGTCTCTCACCCTCTCCCCTCTCCCTCCGCCTAGTTCCTTTCCCCGATTATCGCTGGAATCGACGATAATAATTGCCGCGGCATGACGACGCGGGAAAGCTGCAACGATAACCTTATTTCACCATTTTATAAAAGCGCAATCCCGCTTATAAATATCCTTTTGTAAAATTTAGTACACGCGGCTGTTCTTTTTATTGCTGCACGCGTGATGTAAATTCCCAGATGTTTCCGCGTATGTTTTCGTGGAAGTTTTCGTGCGAGGGATATTATACTCCGTTAATGGCTTTTACGAATTTACGACTCCTAGGTCTACGTATACGTATACGCGATATACTGTATGCACATATGTACGCATATGACTAATATTTTATTCATTATGCAGGCATAAGAACGAATTAATTTTACTTACACGCGTTACTGCGGTTTGCTGCATTTTGTCCCGGCCATGCTAAGGGGATTATTCAGCAGCGGTTTTTGCATTCTTAATATCAATTTGAATAAAATTCATTCGTATTCTTCGCGACATTTGTAATTATTTCACGCAGTCGTTATTGGCTCCTATTGGACACGGGGGGAGAAATTATTAACTATATAGCGTATATACATAATAAATACATTATTTCCCGGCGACGGCCAGAACGAAGCCAGTTCGATAATCCGCAACGGGGGTCAGAGCGTTCACCGTTGCAGTCTCCTTTACCACCTAATCGTACCTAAAGACGGTCTTTATGTTCGCCTTATCGTAGCCACGTGGTGCAACGTATGGACCCACGCCCACGGCATGTATAACGCCGCGATCAAATACGAGATTATCGCACTGGCGTATATATTTTACAGGAAATCGGTGATTTGAGAATGGAATAAATATACCGGGACGAATAGAACGATATCGTTTTCGCGGAACTCTCAAATCACCGGTGGTTTATATATTGCCCGAGGCGTGTCTTATTTTTAGGAGAGCGCTATAATTAAAATTTACCAGCGGTATTTAATAATAGAGTAATATATATATCAGTGATAGTAGGACGGACCGGTGGAATACTCGGGTGATTTTTCAGTGCGCTTATAGCATTGTTTACTTGTAGTTCACATATCGTTATCTTTATTTAGAAAATTATTAATCAATTTAATTTCAAAGTTGCCCCGAAAGCTTTGCTCGCCTTAATTCAGTTTCCTGTCGAGAGTTATTTATCGGCCATTGACAACTTATAAATTGGATTGCTTCGCGACTTCGTGGAACTTTGATAGCTGTCGATAAATCCCGTTTAACCACCATGGGGAAACCAAAGTAAAGAGGGAGAGAAGCCAGGGGAAAATAATTAAAATTGGCTCATTAAAATTTTCGTACATGCAGCTGCGTTATCCGATTGACGGCCGTCAAGGCTAATGATACGGTCAGTTTCGAAAGCGCTATAAATCCGTGAATTTAAATTGTTGCCAGACGAAAGTGCCTTGTTAAAAATTTAAATGTCGTCTAAAAATAACACGATATTTATTCCTCATTTGTTAATTTTTTTTTTTTTTTTTTTATTGCAGTCGTTATGCGAATTTATATTATTCTCGCGCGGATTGCAGCTATAAACTATGCGAACAAATACACAATATATTTGACATATGTAGGCATCGCATTAATTAACTCCGCTTTCGAACGTATTATATTGTTCTCATATTGACGATTTAAATTTTAAACGATCGTACGTATTCAGACGATAGCCGAAAGAAAGGAAGAAAACGACGTGCGCGTTTTGCAATCACGTAATAGCTTGTAACACGTCACACAGAACGACATCGGATCGATATAGCGCTAACGGAAACTCGATACCAATACGCCAATCGTTAACAAGCAAATAGCAAATTAAAGGCATCGAGTTTTAAACCCGTGAATTACATGACATTTTTTTTTTCTTTTTTTTTTGCCATATTAATTTTTTTTGCTCGAGTTTCACAGAAATATAAGTGACGTCTAATTAGCTGGCTGTTTTTCAAAAATAATTATGTACAATATGATTTATAATTCAAATACGTCAAGCGTCCCCTAATAAAATACGTATTCCTGCTGCACGTTCCATACCACGATTATCTAGCGTTACCATTTGCGCATTTATTCCGCGATAGGGATACGTAGTATATATCCGCGAGTTTCGGTATTCAATGCTTGGCAACGACTACTTGTACCTAGGGAAATCTCTTTTCCGTTCGCGCCATTACCGCGTAACGGTACTTCGCTATCTCGATGAAGCCAGTCGAGGGTCCTCGGACAGAAACGAGTCGTCGTCCTCGAGTCGATTCTCCCGCCCGCGAGTAGAGGAAGGACCTTCCGCTTTACTCTTTCCTTGCGCTCTTTCGTCCGCAATCAACGTGTGACATCGCCGATTCGAAGGCGCTTCCTCAAACAACTCTCTTGCTCCTTGTTCGCGTCGACCGGTGGATCTCAGCGACGATACCGGGGCAGCAGTCTCGTCATCATTCAGTTCGTTTCTTTTATCTCCCGGTTACTCCGATCTCCGCACTCGCGGCTGCTCCTCCTCAAATATAGCTCGATACCGCGTGAAAAGGACGGAAACGCGATACGGACTCGATTGTCTCGTTCCAATCGTTCATTCGTCCCGACCGACGTTGTTTAAAATGGCTCCGGCGCCATTCCGAATGTATGTTATACGCTTTCTTCGGAGACTTTGGTACATTTCGACTCCGCGTAGAGCCTCGCAATGTCAAAAAGCTTTCTACGGTGTCTTCATAAAGCTTTCTGACTGAAGTGTCGTTTTTCATATACTTTATAAGAAAATTTTAAGAAATATACGTGAATAAAGAAAAAAGTTTTTGAACGTGATATATTTTTTACTCGATACATATTTAGCTTATAAAATACTTTTGAAAGTGAAATATACCTGCGTTGGGTCAGACACATTTCAATTTATACAAATTAATACTGTTCTTTTTAGATTTAATGTTTTAAAAATTACGTTTTACATAAACCCATAATTAATTTATTATTTATAAAAAAAATTATTTTTTACGAAACGAGTTAGCATCAATGTTTTTTTTTTTTTATTTTAATTCAAGAAACTCGTTGAAGTAAGCGCGGCCTTTGAGCCGACACGTTTCTCCTTTCGATCTAATTTTCAGGAAATAACGAATGTCGTATATAGGGACGTCTCGCTGATAAGACTCGATTACTTTCGTCAACGGGCTTACGTTGCGGCCCGACAGTGCTTAAGGATGACAAATTAACGAGATAAGTACTGCGGTCGGATAATAAATGCGGCCGATGGAACACGCGCGAGATAATCCCGGAATAATTATCAGGTGCGGACCGCGTAGCGATATTGATCAGAAGATGAACGTATTGCCCGTGTCTTCGCATATCGCGGTAAACTTTGTCGTGTTGCATATCGGGCGTGTGTGCGATTAATTACTAATAACAATTATCCGCGGATATTGCCGCCGACGCACGAGGGGGCTTCCCATGAAGCGTCTGGTTACGTCGGCGCCACAATTCCACCGTCGTCGACGCTCTAATTCCAACTAAACGATTACCCAACTGATCGCGCCCTTTGATACACCCACCACGCCTGCAGATATCAATTTGGCGTTAGGTAATTGCCGCACTGCTCCGCTCGTGTCTGATCTTACGGGAGTTACATAATGCTAATAATTTAATAATATCATTATTATGAGAAGATTGCTCGTTACGTTAAACTCAAGGGTACACATTTCGATCGTTAAACTTTAATGGACCGGAAAATATAAGCTTGCCATCCTATCTCGGATACTAGTATTTCTAGATAATGCTAAAGAACAGTCTCTTCGATCAAATTTGTCCGTGGAAGCAAAGAGGATCGAGTAAAAAATACAAAAATAATCTTTACTCGTTAAATATATATATATAATTTTTTTTCCTTTTTTTAATTAGAAATATTTAGTTTCTTGATTTTATATTCAACGTTAGCTTCAGTTGTGTATATGTTTCAGTCGCACTGGCATTTCTATGAATATCGATTTTTCATTTGACTCACAATTCGTAACTTTTTATTTTATTTTATTTTATTTTTTTCCTTGTCGAAATTCTCATCGGTTGGGCTTTCAAACTAATTGCGAGACGCGATGCAAGAGACAGATTAAGAAATCCGAGAAACGTAAAAAGTTGTACCAAAGGATCCTGTAAAGGAATCCACACTTTTTCTTCGCCCGTTACCGAACGCACTCTTCGGACGCGTTTGATTCTTTTTTTTTTTTTTTTTTCTTTCCTTGTCCCTCCTCGCGCGATAGCATAAAGTTTTCTTTTCGTTCTTTACTACGAACGTAAAACTTCATTACACGCGACATCAAAGCTGCGCTCTCGATGGTCAAAGCGAATTATAAACCTCGCGAAAGTCAATGCCCTCGAGAGATTTCGATTCAGATTCGTAGGTCGAATGTGATCTGACAATATTCGGGACATGATTCGACGGTAATAATATTACGTCACGATCTCTCGGATACTTCGGGATTAATTTCGTGGCAATCATTTTCGCATAAGGGCATAGCATCGTGTCCAGGCGTACCGAGAAGATCTTATTAGCGTTAGTATATTACAGTTATTATTTCGAGTATTCGGAACATATTAAAACCATGTAAAGTATTACAGCACATTAATACACATCATATTTTTATGCTATTTGATAAAAAGTTCGATTCGTCTGTTTTATTGTTTCTTTTTAATTTTTTAATTTTTCCACGTCTTTGTTTTTTAACGAATTAATTTTGCAAAATTGATAGGAAAAAAAAAAAACTTTTTTGCGAAACACTGTTCTTCAGAATTTGTAATTTAAATTAAACTTTGTGTACAACTTTTGTAACTCTGTTTATTCTGGGAAATAATTTCTCTCAATTTTTCCACTTATTCTTGAATGTATGAAATATGAGATAAGTATTCATATTTCCATGTGAGAGTTTCAGGAAATAAAAATGTGACAGTTGCTACATATAGAAATTCGATTTCCCACGGGAAGTATATCTTTTCTAGATAGTATTTCGAAAACGGAAAACATATGGGATCTGTCTCATCCTTATTTTATTTTTGAAACCAAATGAATAGAAAGCTCGTATCTTTGGGCACGAGCGCGTTGTTCTCGTATATCCGTTTTGTTTTGTATATCGCGTCGGTGATTTGACAAGATTACGGGGTTTATTTTCGAGTCAAGTGCCGGCGTTCGTTACTCGAAAATTTCAATATTTCTTCCGCTTGTCCGGCAATTCTTGCCAAACAAAACGCCGGGCGGGTGGAAGAAATCGGTGGGAGAGAAAGAGAGAGAGAGGAAGCGGGCGGGCGAGAGAGATTTACCGATGTATCGCGTGGACACAAAGGCCCCAGAATATATTTCCGTGCCCGGCGGGACCATCATCTATAAAATACACGCCGCTCGGTCTAGACGAGCTTAAGCGGCGGATGACAGTTTTACGTTGCCGGTTATGCGAGCGGAGCTGGTCGACGACGACGGAACGAGAAAGGGAGATCCGTGGCGCACATGACTCCGTATTAAACAGCGCAGATACGTTCGATTTTATGACGACGTTGTATCCGACAAAAATGACGGGGCGAATGACATTGGCGTCGCACGTCGCGAGATACGTAGCATCCGGCTTATCTCAGTCGCGGAGATAGTAATTGGAAATTACGATAAAGTACATTCTAAACATGGGGACGATTGAGGGTACGACGTCGTAAAATCGGTCAGGATTCTTTTGCCATCGCGAGAATGTGTTTACGATCGTCACACTAGCCACTTCTCTTTCGTCGGCGGTAGCAGCGGTGCTTTACTCGCCGCCGTCGGTCTTGAAATTTATTCATGTACGAACGGTTGCGTAATTAGGAATTAATGTTTTGTATAATCACGACGTCGTTCTTCCGCTTCTGTATAGATTTCGGCTTGACAGATAAATGTTAGTAGCGGCACTTTTCTTATTTTGACAGGACATGTAGTAGAGCAATTTAAGAGATGAAAAGAGATATTTCGGTGTTTAAGAAACAGAACTGTTAATTTTATATATTTATATTATTTATTTTTGGAAGACGAGATTAATTTTTGACATTAAGTGTCAGAAACGGGAAGATAGCTGCCGAGTAGCGCGATGGAAATTTGCAAGTTAAACATTTTTAGAAAATGCGTCGTGAGAACGAGTTCGGAAAGCGACGTGGTCCAGCCGAACGTGGTCCATTTCCATCATGACTGGGATATAACGGGTGGCCCAGTGAGAAAGCGCGAGTGGCGGCGAATTTATGGGCCGCTCCGAGATTATTCCGAGACTTACGCGCCGAGGAAAGGTGCATCGCGCTAAACAAATTTATGGCACGCCCGAGATTATGGCCGACGAGAAGTAGCTGGAGAGCTCCCTGGCGAATTTTCCGAATCGAAATTCCGCGCCCGTCCCAGCTGTCTTCTCTCTTTTGCCTTCAGATGAAGCCCGCGCGCGCGCTTTCACGAAAGCGTCGATCACGGCGGGATATACCCTCAATTTATTTCCTTTTCGTTAGAAGTTCTCTTCGCGCTCGTAAATACGTAGAACCTAGTATGAGACAGACTCCCACTGTGAAACGCGCTGTAGTAACTGGAAGAAGCGTCTTAAGTTTGAACTCGAGTATTACAGTATTCTACGTCTGTTCATAAAAATTCGTGAAATTATTGCTAAAAACATTGCTAGACATTCTGGCTTATTATTACAATAAAAAAATTTTTGTATTGCTATTAAAAATATTAATTAATTAAAAAAAAAAGAAAAAAAAATACGAACAATAGGCTCATTTTCAGAATTTTTTTTTTATATAATGCGTATGACGTTTAACGTTTATGCAATATATATTGTTTTTGCTCAACTATAACTCAACTGTTACCGATAAGTTAATCAGATAGCAACGCGATTACCAATCACGATTAAATTACACGATGATTGATCGAAGTCGTGGAGTTCAGCGGTAATATTTCCTTGCGGAAAAACAAATTTTTATAAGCATTATTTATCATCATATGCGAATAACTCGCGGTTATCGAAAAATATGCAAGGAAATATGATGAGGTATACGAGTTTAATAACAAATACAGTCGTCAATAATATTTACTAAAAATAAAAATTTTAAAAATAAAAATAAAAAATTAAGGAAAAATAAAAAGCGGCAAAGTAGCACGATTACACGAGTTGGTCTCGCGTAGCCGGCTTTAATCGAATGATTCAATCTAACATATACTATAATGTCAAAATAGCATTCAGTGATAGCAATTAATGCCACATAATAAATCAAAGGCAGACGCACATGCAGTTTCAGCGATTACATCGGGCTCGCTTGTAATGATCGATGAAAAATGTCGCGCAATGAACTTCAACTAATATCATGATTGATTGCGAAACGAATGTCGCATTCTACGACAGCAGTTATGCTCATATTACATCACGCGGTGCGAGCATATGTGAATTCTCCGCGCACTTGTTGAGCATTATTTCGACTAATTAAAAAAAAAAAAAAGTATTAAAGAAAAAAGTCTTTTACAGCTTCCAAGGCCTGTTATTATAAATCTGGAAGCGTTTTCGTCGAACAAAAAATTGGTTAAAGAATGATAGAAGCACGTTATTTTTTAATAAATTGCTATTTATATATTAAATATGTTAAATAAGAACGCAATTAGTAGTTTCATGCAGAGAGGAATCTTAATTATGCCAGTAATAACGTAATTGGCTGCAAGCTTGTTAGTCGTGCTTTTAGGGTGTTATGCGCAAACTATTGCTGTTTCTGAATTGGTATCTCTCGCGTGCGGATAAATAAAAAGATATTGTACGAATGCATTATATTTAAATAAATATCTTAGGCATCTTATGTTTAAAATAATAAGCCCAGGGTTGTTTTAGTAAAAACCGGAAATTCCAACGAGATACTTATATAGAGACAACATTAATATCTTCAAATTTCAATATAATAAAGTGCAGTATAACAGCTGAAGAATGTCTGCGCGGCTCGCGGAAGCAATTTCGCGCAGATGCAAACACGTACACTATTTTTGAAGATGAAACGTCGCATATATGCGTATGCCGATCAGAAGGAACATTTCAATTTTTAACGATACAGCGCCCATAAATCCGTGACGTTAAAACACACGTCATACGACGCGGTACATAAGATTTTTTAATGGGACACGCGCACGCTATTTTCACGACGACGGTGGGGGGTCTTTTTTTTATGTTTCATTTGGATGAGTGCGCGAGAAATGGACGCGAGCTGTTCTCGAACTTACTGAATGCGAAGTTGGCGAGACGTTACTTGCAATTTGAGTTTGGAAGCTCGTTAAAATTTATCGAACTGTGAGAAAAGCTACACATTGCTCTCTTCTTAACTCTCGCGACGGTTCGCGCCTCGTCGTTCTTCACTTTCCCCGAGTGGAAATTCATCTACCTATTTTGATTTGGCAACTAGTACTTAGATCGCGCAGATTACATATATTCCTTAGTTATTGACTTGTTACTATCCATAATTTATAAGAAAGTATTTATTATTTAATGACTATCTGAGTTAGTGTCAATCCATTACAATATAAAATTCAAAAAGTAAGATTGTCATTAAAAAAAAAAAAAAATCTGTCTAGTATCCGTCTAGTCACTGTCAGGTTTAACTTCCGCTCGAGGATCGTCGCGATTTACATTCACACATTGCCGTCGCGTGCGCGCTTAAAGTAATTAACAATATTTTGTTTAATTAACGTAGGTAATTAATCGACAAAAAAATTAGCGACACGCGAATCAACGTAAATAAATTAATTGAATTTGATTAAAGGGTAATCCCGATAAATAATTGCGTTCAGTTATTACAATGTTCATTTTCTTTTAATACACGTAAAATACTTATTACTATTTTTCCATTTCGAGCACGGACAAAATTAAAAAAATTTATTTAATGTTACTTTTGTTTTTTTTTTACTTCGTAATGTTTGTTAATTATTTCTTCCGTCTGCTCGATTTATATTCTGCATTTTGGAAAAACAAAAAAAAATAGCTTTTACGTTCTTGAATTTAGTTTGCAAAGTTATTTCACGATTTAAACGAGCTCTAATATTAACGCTACCACGAGAACTCTCTTAAAGTGTAAGAATCGCGATCAAATCCCGTTTAATAACGAAAATTACTCTCGAAACGAGCATTCAATAGTGTATTGATAGCGTAGTTGAAACGGGTGTCGAGCGAGAACGACGGTTCCCCACTCTATGCTGTTGCGGATATCTAGAATTAACTGCTCGCCGTTGTCTGAATAGTTTCTCTAACGTGTTATTACGGAGAGGTTGCCGAAAGCTGAGGCGAGGGTGAGGAAAAGCCGCCGTGAGCGTGCGGTTAATGGTAAAGTCGGTCGGGCTCACCGTTTGTGCTGAATCCTGAGGCCTCTTCGAGGGTGCAGCGGTACACCGTCCTTCAGCCAGTGCACTCTCGGGGGCGGCGAGCCCCTCGTCCTGCATACTAGCTTCACTCTCTCCCGTAACCTCGCTATCGAGTCCCTGAGTTCGGACAACGTAACTTCTCGCACTGAAATCAAAAGTTACAATCTCGTTAACGCCTCGCTGCACATGCCCGCGATTTCGGGCCCCCGATACCAGGGAGTTTTAATTAATTCATGTAACATTTAGACCGTGATACTTAAATCCCGGCCACCAGAAACCATCTGTATAATTAACACTTAATGAAATTCGTTAAAGTTCCGAAGTAGAGAATACGATTTTACATCTTTGTTTTTTATATTTTATTTTATTTTATTTTTGCACATCGCAAAAATTCCGCGCGGCGAGGTGTAAAAATAAAAAATAGGAAATTATCTCGCGAAGCTCTTCGAAGATGGGCGGCGATACGCGTGATTCGTGTTCGCGAGCGAAATGTAATAACAGCGCGCTTTAGCAGAAAGTATGACAGAAGCGGTTCTTCCTTTCGACAATTCGATATGGCTATCCGTCGGTTTTGGCAAAGGCTACGCCGTGTCGCGTTTCAGCTAGAAGCCGCGTGGAGTATCGACAGGTAGCGGCGTATCGATTTACTATTTCGTTGCACTCTAAAATGCGGGTGTAAAAACGATCTGGAGAGGAACGTACATTCATGCGCGTACAGACGTGCGCATATGCGGATCTGCATCGCGAGCGAGATACCTTTCGCGAACTGACGTAACATTCCTTCTTGACATCCAATAGGTCGTGGCACGGGAAATACAAAAGCAAATGTAGATGTGTATTTATTAAAATTGCACAAAAGAGCCCTGCACATAAAAGCTTTTGAAATACGAGGATCGTAGCCTAGATTTTCTGCATTTTTTTAAATTTTAATGTCTTTCTTATTTTTATGATCGACTGAAGTTAACGGTGAAATAAATCACTCGCAATTGCGGCTATCTTGACGTTTTCGTCAAAAAGAATTATATCGCGAGTTAGCTTAAAAAGTATATATATCTAAATGGGTAAAAAGCGAAGAGGGGGAGGGGTAGGGTGGTCCTGCGACGTTCCGTGCGGAGCTCGCACACGACTTTTTCCCCGCCGTAAAATATGACCGTGCGAAACAAAGCGAGTCCGACACTCGGATATGGGCTGTAAATGAAGAGGAAAATTTGCGTTAATAAAAACGACAGCGCGCGCGGAGCGTTCTATCTCGGGATCGCGTGATTTCCGTGATACGATATAGAATTTCTGAAAATACAGCTGGGAGAACCGTTCAATGAGCTCTCTCTCTCGTCTATTATATTCATGTCGCATGACAGGGAATGATAATAAGGCGCCGTTAGCAAAGATTTCTTTGTCAGACCCGCGCGCGCGGTACGTCGGCGTCGGCGTTTGATTTATTATGTTTTCACGTGCATACGGCAATCCCATTCGCCGCAAATATATATTTCTCTTCGTGTCGCGTGTAAATAAAACTGATGTTCCCTCGCGGAGATGCGTTTGAGAAATTGAACGTGGACGAGGTGCACCGCGGATTTTCTTTTTTTTTTTTTTTGTTGGCGAAAACCGAGCACTTGACCGCGCATCGTTCGCCTTCAGCCGGAGATCGTTACCGAGTCGACTGACGTGCGAGATAGCGAACTGCAAGTCGACGTTTTGATCGGCAATAAACGGCACCGAAATGGGTCGACGCTTCAAAGGGTTGAGCCGCGCGTAGCGCGTTCAACGAAGTTGGAAATCACTCCTCGAGTTTTCCCCTAAATCAAATTGTACAATCGCTGACTAAGTTACCGGAGCTACGGTGTTGATCTTTCGCAACAATTTATTTGTGGAAAGCCGACGCGAGCGCAAGCCTCTCTCGGAATTACGGCTGTTTAAGCGCACCGAGGACGCCGGAATTAGATATCGTCTTGTACTTTTTCCCGGGTAATTGTAGTTACAGCTCGAAGAAGTTACGATTACGCTCCGCCGTTGTCAACCGTGCGGGACGTTCGCTCGCCGTAAATTCGCCGTGGCGCTTTGTCGAAGGCGTAATCGATAGGCGTTTGATTTGCATAATAGATTCTTCACTTAATTGGAACACGGCGCGCCTACAATTCCTTTGCTTTAAATCAGCCTGCAAAGGAAAATGGGAGATAAATCCGCCGTACCGAAGGGGCAACAACGCTTTCACGCCGTTTCCATATTTCGATCGTGTTTATCCGCCGGTAACAAATAATTACGTGGAATAAGTGAGCCGGCAAATGTGATCGATCAGAAAAGTGGAATATATCGTGGGAAGTTTGTATATTTGCTTTAATGGTTAATTTTAATTTTAATGATTAAGGTAATGCCGTCATATTACACGGGACGCCGGAGCGCGATACGTTGGCCCCGTATCGTTTTACACAGTATTGCATTAAAATCATTAATTGACAAATCCCGTCGTATTTAATTATCCTCACTCGTTCTCGAAACGCCGAGTCGCGTATGTGCGAGTGCTGCACGAGCAAAGCGCGCCTAAAGCGGCAGCATCCGCCGCGTTATTTGTTCGCAAAACCGTCGCGTCGTCGGCGGAGCTCTCTCGCTTAAACGTATTACAACTACTATTTTACGCACGGAGCGAACGCACCGCGCGCATCGCGGTCGAAAACTATGCCGGGATAATTGCGTCACGTTGAAGTTTATCGAAAACACGACGCGACCTGATTATCTTTGACGCGTTGCACCGCCACGGAAAATGCCTACAGCGTTTAATACGCCGCTCGACACGCTAGCTGCATAACCAGCCGCTCGGGCTCGCGACATATGAAATACAGAATATTACCGGGGACGGTTTTGCGAACGGAGTCAGCGGTTTCGCGTCTGAGACCTCCACTCCGAAACTTATTAGCATCGTAATGCGAGAGTGCACGTCATTTTGGCTCGGCCACCTTTGGTACGGGGCGTGTAATAAACCAACGAAATTTCGCCGCTCGTTGCCGAACGTTAAATTACAAAAGGCTGCCGTTTTGAATTATAAATGCGCGCGGGCGGATAATTGATTGAACGGCTCTGGTTACGATAATGTATGAAGTAGATGTAAAATTGACGTTTCTATTTTAGTCACGGTGATAAATAGCTTCTATTAGTGGGTGGTTTTGTAAAATATTTGTAGCCGTTATTAAGAAATAAAATTTTGATTCTACTAGCGCGAGCAGCGACGAAACGTAAAGTAGAGAGAGAGCAAAACGCGGTGATGTAACGCGAACGCGCGCGGATTTCCAAATGCAGGTGTAACGAAACCGATCGATGCGTAGTGAAACAGTTCCAGTCTGCCGATAGTTATCAATGGCCTCTAGCGACAAACCGTGTTATCGAATCCTTGTTCAAAGACACGGATTTTCCTCCCGCTTTTTATCCGCACACCGTCAAATAGACGCTTTTGCCTTTGTAAAACGATGCTAACGCATCTGAGATAGAAGCGAAGATATGGGCAAAAGAAAAAAAATAAAAAGAAAGAAAAAAAAAGAACACTCGTCGATATAAGTACTAGACGATACGACATTTCATCAAAGTAATGGCATCGATGCTTGAAACTAAACCAGATTATAATATAATTTTATTATTCTCTTTAATCTCAGCGGCGGTTTGCAAGGGCGCACCGTTTATTTTTGCACGTGATAATTAATTTTAAACCCGCGATACACGCGCGAGCTTTACTGTCTTTGCAGTGTTAATTATCGCGATATTAAATCCCGATAAAACATTTTATTTCGCGTAATGGATTGGCGTGCTCGTAAAAATAAATAATGATAATTACAATGTTGTATGATGTATGATAATGGTAATTACGTTATTATATGATTTAATTAGTATTATGCAGACGTATATATATATCAGATACATTGAAACACGCGCGTTCTAATTTCGTTTAATAAACTTAATGAAAATTTCCAAGACACTTACACGGTGTCGAATACCTCGACTGACGCCGAGGAGAAAATATTTCCCGTCGATTTCGGAGTACGACCCGCAAGGAAAGAAACGACCCGAGAGAGAGATAGAGAGAGAGAGAGAGATTGCACGGCGACGAAGCAATTTCAGAGCGTGCAAAAAAGCTGCTGTAATGCAGTTATGACGCTCGTCATCGCCGCGCCATTACATATCGTCGGTCGTGGCCGTAAACCGGTGATCGCGGCAAAATTTGTATAATGCAACCGGCTAATGCCCCGCACCGTATTTTTGCGTTTGATATCGAACCGGATTAAGTCGTCCGGTGATATTCGTTCTCCGTTCCGTTCGAAGTGCTTTTACGCGTCTCTCGTTGAAATCGGAGTGGAAAACCGATCAGTCGCTGCGGCTGGGCGCGGTATCTGAAATTTACTTTGAAGGGGGACAGAGGATTTGATTCCCGATGTTCTATTCGTTATCACCAGATTACGTATCTACGGCGTGCATACACACATATGAATTTGTCGATTCTTCGACAGATCGAATTAACGGTTTTGTGCGCCGGAACGGTATGATACAAGTTTGATGATTCTTTTTATCGTAATTTAATATTAGATAATAAATGACAACTCGTGTAAGACATAAGGTGAACATTTTATTAATGCTGGCGAACGCTGATAAAATTAAAAGATAAATAATTTAATAAATATATTGAAAATTATAATTGTAATGCGTAAAATAATGATATTAAAGAGTTATCGCCTCGTGTTGGTAATGAACAATATAAAAGGGAGATAAAGTAAGTCAAATAAAAAATGCATAAACTGTTATGCACTTTATTATCATACGTTCACGTTATACTGTAATTGTCCATATACATAAAAGTACATACATAAAAACGCATATGTGCATCTGCATTTAACCGCGTTTAAATAGGAAGGAAAAAAAAAAAAAGAGGAAAAAGACTAGAGTCACGAACGTGGTATAAAGAGAAACGATTGGCGGAGAGAAGCGAAAGATGAACACCCACAGAGAAATCCCATGACAATCGAGCGGTGTCCGAAATGTCATTTAACTATTAACGGATCGATGCGAAATTTGAATTTAAGCGGACGGACTCGATCGGAATGGAATTTGGGACTACGAGGATTTATGCCAGAATTTTCCGGTCGAAGAATCAGGTAGACTGGTGAAAAAAAGGGGGGGTTGACGGGGCGTCAGGTGCAGAGCTCTGGATAATGATGCTCGACGCGAATCAACCTATCGAAAATGCGGGCCGTTCTAGCGTCCGGTGGGACTCTGTCGTTACATTTTTTACTGCGATAAAATGAACTTTTCAATGATTAGATTAGTCAATATTATTGCAAGTATAATAAAAAAAATTAAAGGATGATTAAAGAGACAGACTGACATGGTAATTAAAAAAAAAAAAAAAAGAAAACAATGCATATTCTCGTAAGCAAAGTTTGAAAATCGGTTGCAGTCCCGAATCCTATTAAAAAAATTTAGTGTGACGCTTTAGTTAGTTGAAAATCGAATTTGAGGTTCGGTTTAATATACTAATGTACTTATATTCATTAATTTAAATACTAATATGTCTATATTAATATTTTTTTTTTTTTTATGTTACAGGCAGAACTCTACAACTCTGCTGATTCATGCAGTTTGGTAAGTCGCAACATTTTTTTTCATAGCTTGTAATCGCGTCTTTTAGACCGGCAACACGTAGTTAATCGTAGATTACTCCATTATAATGACGCACCCAAACCTTCCGAAAAATAGCGCACGCAAAACGTGCGCAACGTTTGTTCTAGTAAATATAAATTTTTTTTTTTTTCTGTATATCGACGTAATTCGCAACACTACTCTAGTACGGATCCAATATTGAAGAACGTTTTCTTGCAAAATAGTATTTGAATTTCGCGTCGCAACAAAACGTACGTTTCTCAAAGAGACGAATCTCGTGAAAGTCCCGCGGAGAGTGGCTTTGACGAAATCCCGTCGCCCTTAGATTTGCTAGACCGTCTTGGAGCATTTGTGCCGCGAGGTGGGTCGCGGAGAAGGGCGGGATGCAAAAGAAAAGGTCAAAAGAGTGAAGATAGAGAGGGAAAAAAAAAAAAAAAAAAAAAAAAGTAGAGTACAGCGGCCACCAGTCGTGGCATGTCGTATGTTGCCGCGAGGCTTGAAAAATGCCGTGGACGAACGACGCGGAGAGGGCGTTTGATTAATGAATGCGTCGCCGAAAGAGCAAAATAACAAATAGCCAGCGTAGCGGGGGTTGTAGTCGCCGCCACCCTCTCGGCGTCTCGTGGCCGGCTTGATTCATAGGCGCCGCGCGTTGCATGACGAGACGCGATGAGGGCCGGTCGCGGATGCGCACGAATGTGGCCTTTTTACCATGATTTGAGGGCAATTTACTGCAAGTCGCGTCGCAAATAGCTTTAGCTTTCACGGCTATTACTTTCACGGGATGTCAATCTAACATTTAACTATCGACGTCTATGTTATTATACTACGCGTCAACCATACATTAAAGTTCGAAATATTGATATAGGAAATTAAAGATGTAAAAGAGAAATTTAAACGGTTCTGCAAAGTTTATTTATTTAATTTAATTTTTTTTTTTTTTTAATACGTTATAACTTTATAAATTGTTTTTGAAAGACAACGTATACACGTACATTTTTTTTATAAAAAAAATTGTACACCGAACAATTTATTTTAAATGTATCAATAAAAAAAAATACTTTACATTTTACATCGTTGACCCGGATTTCCATTTGAATCTTTTAATAGTAACTCAATTCCTATTTTATTCTGATAAAAAATGTACATATTTGGAAGCAGGATCCCTTTTCTTTCTACATTAATTATCGCGAAAATTTTAATTTTTTTTTTTATCGCGGGTGATCTAGTCTCGTCTCCAAAAGCGACGGAATCGCGGACACGATCTCGCAGCCGTGTATCATAATTCTCATTCGGCAGGAAGACGCGCGACAGGGCGCGATTTCGTGGCACGCTTATTTGCCTTGGTGGCCGGGCGATTAATGCGGGTTCATGCACGTTAGTATGATTCTGTGAGTTTGCACCTTTGTCCGAAGCGGATAATCATTTCCGGTTGAGAGAATAGCTCGGCCGCGCGGAGAGTGGTTCCGGTTATCCAGCCTGTAATCGAGTCTGCGCGAGTACACGCTGATGAGCTATGATCATCTGTGCGGGGCCGTGTGATTACCGATCGCTGTCAACAGATATTTAATCGTTTTGCGCCGATTAATTTTCCTGGCGCATTTATCCGTCCCGCATCGTTTGATACCGGCGCAGGTAATTACCGCGCTAATAACAGGTTAATCGAAACTCATGGACTTCTCGCAGAACTTCTCTATTATCAGTCGGACAAACGTATATCGCGCGCTTTAAAATGAGATCCACTTTGGGTCGTATTTTTCCCCGCGAGCCGCGCAAAAAGCGATCGTTTAGAGTCGTATAGGGAGATAAAATTTGATGAAAATAATGTCAAGTAGGATTAAAGTAAAGCTACAAAATGTCAGGAAAGACGGATCTTTTAATATTTAGGGTAAGAAAACAGATGCGATGGTACGTATAAAATGGTAATCTCTATCGTTATAAATCAGATCAGATTAAAAGTCAGAGTACGACGAATAAATGTCTCGTAAGAGAGATAACACCAGACGTAACCGCGATTATCTCACCGTCAAAATCGCTGGGAGTGTCGAAATGAGGGTCTTTTTTTTTTCACCGCATGGTTGTTATTCGACCGTTTGAATTGTCCATTATACTTTTTAAGTTCGAGCCAGATCCGCGTACGATTGTAAGCACCGACACGAATGACATTGTAAATGCATTTGCGGTGTGTTTTCGTGCGAAAATCGCGTTGACACGGCGATGTGATTTCGCCGCTTTATGCCCGCACGCACATGCGTTTTACGCGCGAATGCGCCAGAAAAAAAAAAAAAAAATTGAGCGTAAGAAATTCGTGAACGATGGAGCGTAAAAACGCGATCGGTGCAATAAAAATACTGCTTATCGAGCCGTTGCGCGGGAATCGATAGCGCTCATAGCAACTGCTTTTATCTTTCCGATTATAAATTGTAACAAGCACGCGAAATGCATATACATATATGCGAGAACGTAATAAAATATAACAGGGAAAAGAGGAAAAAAAAAAAGAAGGAGCGTTATTGATGGGACAGTGTTACTTTAGCGTGCAATATTTATTTGCATTTTCAGTTCTTGTTAATTCTCCATACGTGACTAATAATGGCGAGTACGAAATAAACTTATTAAAACTCTATTAAAATGCATCAGAAAAATTACCAAGTTATTTCACCTGTACGCAGGTGAAATAATGAGCGCCCAACTTTTTTCCCCGGCTAGTTCTTCTCCGCGATCACGCCACCCTCTTATCGTATCGATCTCTTTTCGACAAAAAAAAAAAAAAGAATAAGAAAAAAAGGGTTGAGTCATCTTACTGCACTGTGGAAGTTATCCGATTTGCTCGCGGTAATTCTCGAACTCGTCTACTAACCGTAAAATCCGGAAACTTTTTCAGGATCGCTCGTTGGTTTTCCGGCTATTACTCTGTGTGCGCTAAGTATGTACGTATACACATGACACCCACATATATATCCGCATATGGCGTATACGGCATGGAAGCATCGTAGTTCGTAATCAGTCGTACGTGCCAAGTTTACGGAAGGAGTAATACTCGGGGG
This sequence comes from Cardiocondyla obscurior, assembly GCF_019399895.1. Lineage (NCBI taxonomy): Eukaryota > Metazoa > Arthropoda > Insecta > Hymenoptera > Formicidae > Cardiocondyla > Cardiocondyla obscurior. Next base: position 3,361,325 of record NC_091881.1, read on the forward strand.
GTGAAAGAAGTTGTGTAAATATCTAAAGGTTTATACGAAAATTCGATTTGAAATAGAACCTTAATAATAAATTATTCAAAATAGTGATAAAAATAAATAGACAGGTGAATAAATATTTTATTATAATCTAAATTAAATAGAAATAAAAACGCCAGACGATCATTAATTATATATTATTAATTTAAAGCACTTTATTATTCAGTAAAGATTCTTAAATGCACAAATAAATGCACGCGAAGCAAAGAACATAATATGATAAAGCTGTACGACTCTGTAATCATAGGGAAAAAAAAATATATATATATATAAGTTGGTTTGCGGTCTCGTTAATCAATGCGATGATTATGGAAGCTTCGAAACGCGCCAGACAGTGGTGCCTTTTTCTCATTAGTTCGAAGAAAGGAGATTATCACTGTGGTCGAAACGAGCCGCCGGGAAAAGGAGAACGCAATTTCTTGTCGGTGTTTTTCGTTTTAATTGCAGGCGAGCGAGTTAACGAGATAGCGCGTTACCGCGCGCGGCTGCATTGAGACAAATTTATTCTCGTTTTATTTTCATTGGGCCGTAGGTAACGTTTATACCCGTCGGATGTAAAGAGATGATTTAGGGCAATTTCACGTCGACCCTATCCCCAGTTTCTTCTACAGGCCTGTCGTCAAATTGCGTCACGATGATTAGCGTTATCACGCCGGTCGTTCCTCGTTAATAAATTCTGCTGTCATCGTATTTAATTTGCGATTGCAAAAGTCTGCGGTCTGTATTTTTGCAGCCGACGTGCCGGCTAATACTATATTTTATACGCTGGTTTATCGAGATTCCATTGGCGAAATAATTGTATCAGCGTGATTTTCACATGCAGACTTTTATTCATCAGATGAGCATTTTTTTGCCGTTAACGCGTGTCCCGATGAAACTAGCTTTTGCATTCGCGTAGTTTTCCTTCTTTTTCATTCTATTAAAAAAAAAAAAAAATTGCGCCGTAAACTCCAATTGGCGGCGGCATTGTCCGCTGGACGAGCACGTCAGAATCGTTGAGCCTTTATGATTAATAGGCGATCGTGCGTTCGGCGACCAGCGTGGAACATCGATAAATCGCAAAACTCACCCCGTCATTAAAGCTGGCATTTTGTGGCCCATTAATTTCGGTAATTTCATCACCGAACATTTTGGATATCACATTACGCTTTATTTGCTTTTTGACGACCTATTTCAGAAATGTAATAGAATTTCCGGAAAATGTTAACTGGATTAATTTCGACATTCCGCGGCTACTTATTAATGATTTATTATGAAACGACTTCTATTATTTCGTTAACATTTCTGTCGATCGATTTTTTCCGTATTTGCCTTTAATATTGCCAATAAAACGATGTCGTTTGCAAGAAAATAACTTTTTCTCTCTCAAGCTCGTTCGCTCCTAAATCTTATTCCACTCTTGCGCAATTCTATCCTCTGTGATCTACATCTACCTCTTTGAAATAAATTCGTGCGCTTTCTATTTAGATTAAATTCTTCATTGAAAAATTTGGCGGCTTGTTAACATTTATGTGCGCGCGCGAAACGCGGTGCGACAAGCGCTTTTCTGTCTTATGTATGCTCGAGAGTAGTAAAGCTTTTTTTCATGGGCGCCGTTTTGCGTGGAGCCCTTCCGCATTGTCACCGCCCACGATACGCATCTTATTGCCTTTTATCGCGCCATGAGCCCCCATAAAACCACGACATAACGATCTAATTTGTCGTCCCCGAGAATGGTTCTAACGCGCACACGGGAATAAAGTTATTTTTACGGAGATGAGGCAGTTCTCTCTCTTTCTCTTTCTCTCACTTTCTCCCGTCCCGCGTTCTTTCCCTTTTGCTCCCTTCCACATATATTGCCGAACTAAAAACGTTCTAGCTTGCATTCGAGTTCGGGTAAACAAAGCGAATGTGCGGAGGGAAAAGCACATCGGCAATCGCCGGCCCGCGGTTTTCATCGACGGCGAACGGGTACGCGAATCGTTTTGCCAATAATAACGCGATAATTGCGCCGGGCGCTTTATTTTCTGCTTGCCGGACGCAACGCGAAAACATCGATGCTTTTTCGAGGCAAGACCGTCTGGCCGAGGAACATGGTCGGAAAATACGGCCGATGGTACCGAAATAAACGCGGGAGTTTAGTTAAACGCGTTCTAATTAATTTCTAGCTCGGCGGAAAATTGATATAATCTAATCTAGCGGTTTAATTGATACGCGAATAAGAGAAGAAGGCGTGCAAGGGTAACAAACGCGCGTTTCAAATACACATAGAGAATTCGATGCGATCTTGCGGCAGCTTTTACCTCGGCCGGTCGCGATTTTATGATAATTCGACAGCGCTTTTTCACCCGGCAATTTACGAGCGTGTCATTTTCGTGCTTGCCACGAAGGAAGAGGAAGAGAGGTCGGGGGAGTACGGGAACACGTTCGTGTGAAAAGGAAAGGTAGAAGGGAGAAAATAAAAAACGCGATTAAGGGTAAGGGGGGAAAAAAAAGGGCGACGGGACGCGGCATAACTGTAGTGCCGCGACGTTCGATAAACTGCCCGCGAGTCCTTTTTATGCGGTCGCGATATTTTATTTACCGGCAAAGTATATTTGCGCATCCGTTTGTACCGCCGGAAACTGTGGAAGCGGGAGGAAAAAAATGCCCGCAAAAGCACGACCGCCCGCCGCACGAGATTTTCAAACGCTTTCGAATTCGTTCTCCGTTCGCGCAATACCATTCTCGCCTTTCCGTTCTACTGATTCTTCTGCCGTCTCTTCTTTTTTCCCCTCGCTCTCTTTGAGTCAGTCGACGAACATCGTGTTAAATTCACGTGTTGCAGAAAACTTTTTGTTAAAAATAATTTCAAAGACAAAATTATAGAAAAAAAGTCAAAAATAATATAAATAAATTTATTAACAAAGATAAAAAAAAAATTAGCACAGTTGCGTGCGTATTGAAATATAAAAAAAGAAAAAGACATCTGTACTAATTTTACACGGGCATCTTGTGCATGTCGTACGATGATTTTGAGGGCTCGAAGGCATTCGCGGTATTCGATATATGCGTATCATCGTGCGGTAGATCTCGCTTCCGCAGATACGTGAGCCTCCTAGTGTCGAGAGCGGAGTGCCAGCCCAAGGGCTTGGAATTCTTTTCCCCTTTTTACCTATAATAAACTCACTCATTTGCACGCGACGTCGCCTCTGCGATCCGCGAATGTAATTTACTTTACGGACGCGTTATCTTTCGGCGTCGCGCGCGAAACCGCATCGGCGTGCATAATTCGTGTCCTCTCGCGCGTCTACGGGGTCGAATACCGTCGCTTGTAATTCCGCCGTCGAGTTTTCATAGTAAATTCCATTATACGCCGTGGAACGCCCGTTTCATTATGTTGGCTTCTGGTTTAAGCCTATGCGGACTATCATGTTTGCGTGCACTTCGCATCGCGTTATGTTCATGACTGTTGATGCGCATGAGAATACATATATAATAATTAAAGGCTCTAGGAAGAGAAGGTACAAAGTAAATTCTCAGTTCGTTGAACTAAAAGTTAATCTCGAGAACAGTCTCTATGTTTAATCCATATGGAGTGTGAATATTAAAAAGCTACGGAGTGATATGGATTGCTCCATGATGTAAAAATTGAACTATTACCTCCTTATTTTATGTAAAGTTTTTATAATAAAATCGCGAAGCGAAATAGAAATTTATATGATTAATAAATTATCTCTTAAAACTTGATTGCCGCTTTCTATTAACGAATAATAAAAATTGTTCTTTATGCAAAATTAATTTTGCAATTTAATGACGCAAATTTTTTTTTTAATAGCTTCTTGATTTCTAAATGTGCAGTTTTAGCATATAATCTAATCTAAAATCAGCTAAATATTAATTTAATTTTCTTAATTGATAAAATTGTTTTTCCGTTAATGTTGTTATAGAAATATTTAATCTCAAAAACTGAGAAAAGATATGTTCACAAATCGAACTTCGTTTAATTAAATAAATATTAAAATTTCGCGCTTTAACACAAGTGTTGAAATTTTTATATGCTTAACGTGCACGGTTACTGAAACATTTAACGTACAAAATTACGAGTAACCACGTTTAGTCATACTTATTATCAACTTAGATATCTCCTTTCTCTCTCTCCTTCGTACGTTTAAATGGATTTGGAATTCGCGAAAGGCATTACATTCCGTGCGTTTGTTGGCAGGGGACATAAGTTTCCAGCTCGCATGCACTTTGTGAGTAAAGAGACGGGGGCTGGCAATCGTACGAGGCGCAGAAATTGTAATTTATCGATGCGGAGAATAACCGACTGCCTTGCAGGAGGCGCAAAAATATAGCGTACGCGTACTTTAAGTGGCGAACTCGCTCTATTCGCGCGCATTACTCTAATTAAACGATGCGAGTAATGGCGAGTAACTTGGAAAGGGGGTGAGAGGGGGGTGAAAGTAATGTAAATTTACAGAAAGTTTGGCCGCCGCTTCTCTTAAACAACCAGCCTCAATGTCGTACATCAAGCAAAGGAAAGTCGTAAGATAACAGACGTGTTCGTTAAGTTAAGCCGTGTGCGCTATCCTCTCGAATTACAACGAATTAACACGAAGCCGATTTTGTCGTCGCTCACACAAATTTTACCTAATTAAGAGAGAATTAAAAAAAAAAAAAATTCTGGTACGGTATAATTCGATAACGAACTTCGTACGAAGCACTTGTGTAATGTACAAATTTATTTTATTCAATTTCCAATTTAAAGAGTTATATAATTTCTACGATTTTTAATTCACATTTATCGTTTCGTTTGTTAACTGGATTTCCCCCCTGTTACAGTTTTATAATATTTTATACAATTTTGTGTGAACTTTCCCTGCTTGCAGTCGATGTACATCTTTCGCCTCCCCTTTCCAGCGTCTTTCTATTTTAGCTTCTCGTAGATTACAACCAGTAGCACAAACTTGAACTATTATTAGGCGACGCGGCCCTCCGCTTCTAGATCGTGTTATTTGTTTGACCTCGCTTTCTCGTACATCTTCGTGTTTGTGTAGCGTCCAGTTATGCGTCTCGTTGGTGTAAAATTTGCAACTACGTGATTATTTTCATGCTAGTGTACGTAGTAACGTTTCGCTACACCGATTCCGATAATCAAACATTAGACTATTATTACAATTGAGGAGAAAAACGATAGACGAAGAACAGTTAGAGACGAAATATGCAAACGGGCGATTCTGCCTCGTGGCGTTCCGAATAATTTAATTACCTTTGGCAACGGATTTTTTTTTTAATGTAAATATTATTTAACGAAAAGGCGAAAAAGACGTCGCGAAAATAGAGATCTCTTAAACAAACCCCGGAGTATGCGGGCGTTGCCCCGGGTCGCGGAGCATGCGTTTGCGTCGGGGATAACCCAATTTCAACCTGACTGCAACCTTGCCCACGTCGTAGTCAACCCTCGACGACATCTCCTCGCGGAGCCTCTTCCATCTCGGGATTTGGACCGCGTGGCAAGCTTGGAGAAGTGCTCGGTCAGCGACGTAACCAGACGAGATGTATTCGAAAATACGCGGCGCCCTGACGCTTTTAGTCCCTGCTCCCGACAGCTTCGTTTTGCCTCGAGAACCGGGCGTGTTTCTATGATTTAGAATAAATTTGACACCAAAATTAATACGCATTCTTGATCAAATAAAACGATACAAAGCAGTAACTGCAGCGTTATTAAAAAGAAAAAAAAAAGAAAAAAAATTATTATGTAAATTCTAACGCACGGTACTTTGACGCGAGATTGAAGAGTTATACGACTTGAAAGCGCGTTAAACTCTTACGGCGATAAATTAATTAGTTGAGGCATCCGCTTCTTTGTCGGTTACGCCATTGCTCGATCCACCGCAGGACGATAGGGACCACTAGGGCGAACTTGATGATTCCTCTCTTCCATCCCCCTTTACTATATCCGCCGTAACGGAGCTAGCCAAGTATAAGCAACACGCCGAGTGCCATCGGGGGAAGCATTAGTGAGCGTTAAGCTAAATAAACACTCAGCTGGCGAGGACCGGGCGCGGTTTACAACGGTAACGAGCGTAGAGGAAACGCGGTAGCGGCTTCTTAGTCAATGGCTTTCCACCCGTAGAAATTTACCGAAGTACGTACAACCGCGATCGAGCGGTTCGCGCTGAAAATGGGCACTCGATTGTTTGCTGTGTCTAATAAGCGTTGTCAGCGCGTCAAGAAAATATATAGTATATAAAAAAAGAAAAAAAAAACGCATCAAGTTCATAACGGCGATATTTACGAGTAAAATATCGCGTCTCCTCTAATAACGTAATCGCCGAGATGTGCGGACGTTTTTAAGATTAATTGCGAATTAAAATTACAATGAAAAACCACTTCTTTCCGCGGAACGTAGAAACGAGGCTTTTCGACGGTCCTTTTCGCGCACCCGCACCCTCCCGCCTTGAAGTATTCAACCGATTTAAAGCCACGGGTGGCGTCGTCGCGGGTGTGCGGCAAACACGCGACGCGCAGCGGGAAGCCGCCCGGCGTCGATTGCTTAATCGACGCTGCTCGAGATTAGCGGCCGCTGGCGTTAATGCGCGCCGCTCTCTACACTACGATGCCATTAAGCGCGTACTTAACGCCGTGAGCGAGCAGATAGAGAGAATGAAAGCGAGTGGACGGAAGCGAGGCGAGGCGCGGAAGTGCGGCGAGCGAACAAGGGACACGGCGGTGGTGGCGGTACGAGTGCGAGAGACATCCGGCGCAGGGGGAAAAGGGTGTGTAGCAGGACCGGGAAGGGTGGATCGGCTGAAAGCTCTTTTAGCCGGTCTCAGGACGTGCGAGAGAATCGAGCGCGGCGTTGTCTCGACAAATCCGTTTAGCGCGTTCTCATTCTCGCCTCTCCATCGCTCCTCGCCTCTCTGCGCCCCGTGCGAAACTTAACGTCCACCGTTGTCGACTGCAGCCGCGGACACGATGTCAAGATTAATACCTATGGATCTTATTAGACGGAACAAAGAGAGGCGCGCGTGAGCAATTCCGCGCGACGCGGATACGTCCGTCCTCGTCCACCGGTATCGCCATTTTCGAGGCAACAGTACTAGCATCGGGAAGTGGATCCGCAGTCCACTCGGTTCCGAGCGGCGGCGGCAAATAAAATTTTCAAGTCTCGAATCGCATCGACATTCGTATTCAAATGTATATCAATTATACAACAAATTAAAAAGAGTAAGACAATTATCCAGATATTAAACGGAGATATCTGTACGCGGTGAAAAAAATTTTTTTTTTTTTTTTATGTGTATCTGTCGCCTACGGCTATTGCGAGGCGCGAACGGAAAATATCACGTTATCAAACTTTTATAACCAGTCCCATCGATGTCGCAGTATATGTCTCACGAGCTGACATCACGTTATCAATTTTACGCGCTAACGTGAACACGATATCACTACCTATTCCCTTGCTTTCATTCATTTTTTCTTGATTGCGAATAACAGAAGGGGAAAAAGGGAGAGAGAAAGAGAGAGAAAGTTATCGAAAGTACAACAGTTCTAAAAAGAAAAAAATATATATAAAAAACAATACGCTTTGAAATATGAGAAATGGAAAATGATAAATCTTTAGACAACAGTATAGACTTTAAAATCGACTTCTCTTTACGAGTTAATTAATCTGAAAGTTTATCGCTTCCCAATACATTACGGTATGACGCGATGTAAAAGTAAAAACGATTTAAACAAAAGCATCGTGTAGAATCCATTTAGGATATCGGTTTTAATTATATATTAGGTTAATTTATTGGTAATTACCGTTTTATATTTTATTTGGCGCATAGCGCAAAGAATAATACGTCGCCGCGTTTGCGAAAATTCGGTTAGAGCCGTTGAATAGGATAATTGGAATGCTTTACGGGAATCAGTATGCACCGACATGCGCGATTCATAAGTTTCGCGAGAAGTGGGTGGGTGTCGTCACATCGCGCACGCGATTGTGCCAGTTAAATATTTTGCAAGACACAAATAATTGCCAGTCGCATCGGAGAGCATAATAGACCCCGGCCGTGCGTTCCGCGGATAATTAAATTCGTGTTTATTCGGCGTGCTCGAAATTGCAGGAATAGAATAAACGTTTATAATAGTCAATACAATACTTTTGGCAAAACGTATTCCTATAAGAGAGCACTTTTACGTACGCGTTTATGCTTCTGAACAAAAAGCATCTAATCCAATAAAATAACAATAAAAAACTATACAGAGGATAGGTCCAGTTTTACGACGGGTGCACGCTTTACGAAGTTTCGCTTTAGCAAACTCCGCCAAATTATCCAAAAATTTATCTACAAGTGGAAAAATAGGAAAAAGAGAAGAGAAGAGAAAAATAAAATAAACGGCAACAGTAAAACCCTGTATCGGGCTGTGCATTGAAAATTAAGGTCTCGTTTCCGTGAAATTTATATTTTACGAACCTGTTTGTTGCTCTAGCTTTTACACCTTCACGAAACGGGTTTTACTTCTACTGTATTAATCAATTTTACACGAATGTGCAAGTTGATCTTTAATTATAAATTAAAATAATAAAATTTTAATTAAATTCTTATCTCAATAATTTATTATTTAAAATTTGTACTGTCAATGAAAGACATATTTTTTCTTACAACATCACAATGTTATGATTCGTAAATTTTATCGCAAAAAAAAAGAACCAAAAAAAAATAAATAAATAAAAAACAGATTGCACGAACTTATATAAAGGCAATATGATTTAATCTCTCAACGCGGCGCGAGCGCATTGAATACAGCAGAACTTTTAACGAGAGGTTTAATGGAAATTGCGAACGCGATCGTTAATATGCAAGGATGGCATTAATTAACGGCATTCGTGACGATGTGTCGCGGGTAATTCCGATGCGATCTCTTTAAAAAAAAAAAAAAAAAAAAAAAAAACAAATAAACAATCAAAATGAAAGCGATTGCGGACGCATTTGTCGACTTCTTTGCTCGAAACCCGTTCAATCGTAAGAATTTCTTGGCACGTTCTCGACAGTGTTCACAGGCTGCGCGTTCACTCGCGTTCTGCAGGGAAATTAGTTCGCGCACGTGATTCTTCGCGGCGGCACGCACGCTTTCGAAGACGCGCGAGAGACCCCGAAGAACGGCGCGTCGGCAGAATCTCCCCCGGTTGAAATCGGATGCTGCGGGCGTATCTCACGACGGGGCGGCCCGGTGGCGGTACGGGTAAAGCGATAGGGATGGGTAAAAGCCGCCACACCGTTTGTTTAGGATCAGTCGAAGTTTAGAGCGACCTAATAAAATTCGAATCGCCTTTAATCCACGCGGACGTGACAGAGCCGTCACCTCGACGCTTTAGATCGCTGCAGTTCGGTTATGATTGTTTTCACAACGGCTGTGTCATGTATTTGTACCTCCCGTATTTCCCTCCATCGAGGGTAGCGATGTGTTTTCAACGAAAAAAAAAAAGAAAAAAAAATTCGATTTTATACATACGTAATAGCACGAATGCTTATGCATAATATATAAGGATGATCAAATATAGAGCACTGCAAACGAGTATTTTGTGCATTTTACATGACGGAGAATACGTTGAATACTTTGTAATACTTAAAAATATTGTTTAAAATATAAAGATCGTGAAAAATTAAAATGTTAACGTTTGAAAATAGAGCGGTACGATCGCGAAAGATGGTCGACTGAACGTGAATGCTTCCGATCGGATCGAAAGTACAATTCAGCATAATCGCGAACAAGCATCTCACCGCCGTCGTAAACCAGTCGGGCGGGAAAACTATTAATTCTGCTGGGCTCTTTCCAATTTAAGTAAATTACGTGTGTGGATTGGGGAGATTAGAGGTAACAACGTTCGCTGTATTGTCGTTTGCGGAGATAGAGCACGACGTTCACGGTGCGCGCGACCGGTTTTCGCGTCGGATGATTGCGGAAAAGGGTAGAAAATGGGCGGAGGGTGGAGTAGCGCGAGGCGCGTAAGTGCCATCGTATATTCGTCTCGCGCGTGATCCCGGCGAGATAATTCGATCGAGCGTCGACTTCGCCGTGGTGATACGTGGAAACAATCCTAAACTGCGCGTCGGAAGAACCGACGGCGACGCCGTCGATCGATCCCGGGCGCAATTTAACAAGTATCGGATCTGGGATTTCTTTTTTTTTTTTACGTGGCTCTTGCGAGCATTCGCGAATCACCTCTCGGCTGAGATTTCAGATTTATACCTCCGGAACTCGTGCGAATTCTCCGCGGATAAAGTTTCGACTGCGGCAAATTCTACCGTACGGCTTGCGAACGCGGTTAACTTCGTCACGCACTTTAGCTGTCTGAAATTATTTTCTACATATTGTACTTTGTTTTTTTAAGTGATTATACGTTTAAATAAAATAGATATATCTATTTAAAATATAAAATAATTATCAAAATAAGAAGGTCGATACGAGAGTATTAAAAGATGAGAAAATGTCAATATCTATTAATTAAAACGGTTACACCAGAAATACTCTGGGAAGTTTCTCATAAATGTATTTCAATAAGTCAATTCGCGATGAGAAAAGAATTGATTGCGACCTGTTTAGAAGCTGCTTGTCGGATTTTGCGATAGAAAAAAATTGATGGTAATTTAATCGAATAATAGGACGCCGAATGTAATTTGGTTATTCGCGCGCTAATCAGCTTTAAGAATTCATCGCAGGCCGTTCGTAATTATTATAAATTATATTCCTTAAACAAAATTATACGAATAATTTATTTGGGTAAGGATAATGACGCCAAATTATTTGCATAATCTATTTCCGATTTTGATTGGCCGGCCGATCGTAATAGCCTTCGTGATGGGACGAGAGTAATCGCAAAAGCTTTGTGATCAACGAGCCGCGGTAAACTAACGTGTTAATTGTCGATGAGCGACAATCAAAGCCTGCGTTACGAGCGCGCGCTATCATTTCATCCGTGTTTCCTTTACGCGATGCGGGGAGGACGTTGACAACTATACCCGGCGACTGTGACGATGACTACGGCGACGACGACAACGACGATGACGACGACGACGGTAGTGGCGCAAAGTGCACTCGGCTAAAGTGGACGTGGATGGGTAGCCGGCATCGAAATTAACGACCCGGGATCCATAAAGGTCCTGAGACCAGCACTAACGGTCGACCCGTGGAAATAATGCAGCTGGATGGCGCACCGGGCTTGTGATCCAAAATTTATGCGGTTAGACCGATCTAAATCACGATTTATAACACCGGGTCTCCCCTCGCCCTACGACCTTTTTCGCGCCTTTGCCGATTTATTTCGAGCACTGTACATATAAGTTGACTCTGACCCACGGAGGGCGATAGGTAATTGTTCATCAAACAATCCACCACCTCGTCAGACCTTGACGATTAGTTTTGTTCGATTTTTTACGAAGCTCGAACTTTTTGTTCCACCCAGTTCTATGTAATTTGGCTAAAAATTTTGGTTTTATTTTTTTTTTTTTATTTTTCACGAGTCTACACGATTAATCTATTATTAATAGTACTATATTTTTAAAGAACGTCGAATTGTACGATTCGAATATGAAATTAATTAGGGAATGTTCGGACTTTTTTCTTGTTCTATCAAACACTCGAGATATCGACATCCGATCCCGATTACGTTCATACTACGTTTGATTTGTTCGGCCGAATCGCGAACTCGAGTCGGAAATTTAATTAGCATGAGTGGCGATTCGCTACTCCGGCTGCGAGAAAATTGAGATCGCGTATCGTGATGGTTCGGTGTAAAAAAAAAAAAAGTTATTCTCGATGGTAGTTTGAGTGGGCATCGCGAACTACTAATTACGTCAAAACGCAGATAACGAGTGCGGGACCCTTGACTACGCAATCGGCGGAGGAAAAGGGAATATCGAGATGTTTGGAAACATCATGGAAACAAGCGCTTAAATTGAAAGTGGCCCCAACACTTCATACAGAAGTGGCGTATTCATCGCGAGGGGTTGTTATCTTGTATGTAGGAGGACGGAGAGAGCGGGAAGGGACACGGCAGAGGCCGAGAGAAATTGACGTAGGATTGCCCGCGATCCGAAATAACAAGCGATGCGTTTGCGAAAATACGAGGTAAAGATAGACATAGCGGCCGGCGCTTCCGCCTTAGGCGACAATTTCGCTTTTTGTCGGCGACTAAAATCTCCTTAGGGCGGTTGTTTTCCCTCCTGTACCGAATAAGCAGGCATCTTTCGAGAGGAAAATGTTTACGTTTCGGCGTTGATGGAAATTTTTGCGGAAGTGGAGAAGTGGATACTGCAGATTTTTTGCGCGCGCAAAATCGTCGAGTGGCGAGCAAGTAGAAATGTCTGGCAACGATCAGACCGCGCACCGGGAAAACTGGTCTCTCTCGATGTTCAATTAAACATACCGCTCGCTACTGGAAACGATAGGTACAAAATACACTTTATACATCTCGCGTGATTGTTGAGTAAATAATTGAACGAAATAAGATTAAAAAAAAAGAAAGCAAAAATATTATTTTTCAGTAAGTTATAAAAATTACTCGTTTTTAAAGAAGAAAGAGTTTCCAATCGGATATAATCGTGTCATTTTTTTTCAGAAAAATATATTTTTTAGGCAATGTATTAAATTGTCCAGTTTTATTATTATTCTCTATAACATGATATCAAGCACAGTTATCAATATCCATAAAAAAAAGATATTTAATTTACATAACTAAATATTTTAAACTCAATATTGGTTTATTTTTAAAAGAGATACATATTGTATTAATTTATAATTTTATAAAAAAATTTTACGCACATTGTCGCCAGCGGTTCTGAAATTAAAGCTGAAGTATCTGAGAGCGAACGAACCTAAATGAAATTTCAACAATCGTTCGGGACATGTTGATTATCATCGTTAATCGCGTGTGCGAGAGAAAGAGAGAGAATTGCGGTTTCTGATCGGTATCCGCCGCGATTATATCGCTACGGCGGCGTTTCAACGTCGTCCGCCTGGCGTGCCCGTAAGGCATTTCTAATTTAAACGTTGCCGAGATGCGGTAGAACAGGAAAAGACTTATCGTGCGACTTCGGCTTTAAGGCTCGTTCACACCGCGAGAAACGGCAACGGCCGCCGGAGTAACTATCATCGTAAACGCCCGGCGGAGTAAAGTAACAGAAGTTTTCGCGAAGTGTCACAATGAAACGAAATAAGAAACTCTCGAGCACCAGTAACCCCTGGCACACAAACTCTCGGCCGTTCTTTGACCCTCCTTTCGCCTCCCCTCTCCCCGCGGTAGCCATCTTCCACGGTCTTCTCACTTTGTTTTGTCCCGTGGCGCGGGGAATTTTCTTATGATTCGCAGTTACATTTCAACTTTTTTGACTAACAGCGTCCCGGTAGATTGTAAACCGATGCGTTTCTTCGGCCCAGAGAAAAAGTTTAATTGGAAATCGTTTTCCCTCGTTCGTTTTCTCGTTTATACGCGCCGTCGCTTTTCGGGAGAGGGGTAAACTTAATTTTTTATTTTTATTTCCTGAGGATTATAGCGAAAGAAAAAAAAAAACGATCGGTCAGGTATTAAGCTTGCGAGTTTGCGCGCGGGTCAGGCATAATTAAATTGCCGAGAATTGGAGTCGAATTAGAATCGCCAATTGCGATGCGCCCTTGCATTTAATTCAACTGCAAATATCGTCGCAGGTGGTAAAAGATATGGGAGTTCTAAGTAAATTCGTACATAATGCGCTGTAAAAGGACAGTCTGGCTTACTTGAGATGCAAATATAAATTACGTGAAAGGGAGGGAAAGAGGTGGAAGCACGAAGATCTAAATAAAACATTTAAAAGTAATGTACGTAGAGAAGTTTTCTATTGATTTTACATCGCGCGCGGAAACGAGAAATCCAGGGGTTAAAGATGAGCAGCGTCCTCGTAGTAACTTCGGGAGATCCGGTTACTCCGCGCGCGAGAAATCTCCCTCTGTTTATTTTCTCTCGGTAACGTTCCAATATCGATACGCCGCCTCGAACCGTAGACGCGAATACTATCGGTGCCGCGCGTGTCGACGACAAAGTATCGGCAAACATTTCGTCGGTAATTCAATATCCTCGTTCCAAGGATACAGAATGGCCTAGAACTATCACACGCCTTTTCCATCCCCGGATTCTATTTTAAATTTAAAATCGATCTCGGCACGCGAAAATGCCGTTTCAATATTAAATAATCGGGGACGGCGCTTGTATTATTTCTGATACAAAAACCATTTACAAGAGTAAATATAACTTCCTTCCCTTTTAACATTTAACGTAACCACGTAATCACCGATGTTCCATCATTAATACAGTCTTTGTATAATTTTTTAATCTATTTTCCGATTTTATTGGGGGATTACTTCGATACTTATACCGCTCGTTCGACGTTCGTTTGCTAAGTTACATACATCTTGAGAAAATAAAACGAAATTGAATCTCATATTTAGCGAGGCAAATAATATCCACGTATACATCGGCAATTAACAATGAAATAAGGTCTTTAGATCAAGATGACCCGCGAAGATCAGTAGTTTTAATTTTCTCTTTCCTTCGGAATTATGAAAAGTGGGCACATGGAGAAGATAGAGTTACGTTGTCGCGTGGAGTACCGCGATACGATAAAGTGGCGTCTGCCGCTTGTAAACTCGTTCGGCTAGAAGTAACGTCTTATGAAACGGGAGAGGTTACGAATGGAAGAAAGAGGGATGGAGGCAAAACGAGAAGGAGAGAGATCGTGGGAGGGAAGGCGAGACTCGAGGCGATGTTCGCGTTTCGCGAAACGTCGTTGCGTCTCCAAACTAAATACGCCGCGTGTGCATTTGTGCGTTTTGTTAACGCAACTTGACACCTCCGGTCGAGGCCGCCGCGCACAAAGTGCCGTAGAAATTACCGCCATCGCTCGTTCCTCTTCATCGTCCGTCGTTCGAGCATTCTCGGCCACCTTTCTCTCTTTCTCTCCCCGAAGACGGCGGCGTGGCAATTTGTCAACCGCGTTAATTACTATTCATCACGGCGCCGTAAAAAGTAAAAGTGTATTGACGGTTGTAATAAACGGCGGCGAAAGCGCGTTTAGAAATAAAGGTGCAACGTAACAGAGAAGTCGCAATAAAAGCGCCCGACGAAGTACCCGTTCAATTAATGCCGGACGGAGTTTTGTTGTGCGAATTCTCGAATGTCTCTCAGAAAAACTTCCGACGTTGCCGCATAATTTCATGCATTAACATTTATTTCACGCACTGCTCTTGAAGCAACAATCAAATATTTTTACCACGTTAATATCAATAATTACCAGATTGTTTGTTTCGGGTGGGTTTTAATTAATTGTTGAAAGTAAATAAAAAACACGATGGAAAAGTCTTGAAAAGATTTGAAAATAAAATAATATATAGAATCGACGTAGATATATGTCTACAAAAAAAAAAAACGTTTTTGAAAAGAAAATAAGTAGAATAAAAGCTCGAGTGACGAACTTTGAAATAGTTTAGGATTAATTATGAACCGGGCGTAATTTGATTTTGTAAATTGGAGAATGTATTAGAGAGCAATTTCCGTGATATCTTTTCGCTATGAAAAACTCGTCTTAAAATACGTCAAGAAATCCATCTCTGAAATTCTAGTGCTTTTGGAGGGCTCTATATAAGAGAACGCGGAGGAGGATAGTCGTCCAGAGGGGTCGGCACCAACGGAGTGTTTGCCTAGCCAGGGCACGAACCCCGTAAATAGAATCCCATTAAAGCCTTGACGCGTTACCTCTCGTCCTCCTCCGCGGATATATACGACTGTAGATACGTGAGCGTGTGCGCGCATACACGGGCGTCCCACACGTACGGCACACCGATCTCTTGTGTACTCGCGCAAGACGTCTTGGAAAACGAGACGAGGAAAGTCACGACCGAATAGTGCATGCGGGTGCAGTAACTGCGTTTGTGTGCGCAAACGGGAACGACGAGCATTCACCGCGCTTTTAAACTCCTCGCGTTTTACTTTTTACCGTCCCCGCGGATGGCCGGTGGTCGGCAGCCGCGGATGCTGCGATCACCGCGGGGACAATAAACTATAAAGACGTGGATAGGTAGGGTCTCGCGTCGCGCGAGTAAATTTTTCAAAAATAATTCTCGCAGCTTTCCTTCCTCCTTTCTAACGTAGCCGAAAGCGAGACTTTAATCCCGCGCTAAAGGCAATGAGAGCTTTGGACACGAGCAAACTTCTTCTTTCAGCCGCGCCGTTTAAGATTTCGTCTAGCCAGCGATTTTTCGATCATTATGCGTCGTCGTGTCCCTCGTCGATCTTTTTCCGTCCGCATCGTCGTGCTCCTTCCTAGTTCTCTCGCGCCTCCAGCTCGTCTATCTTCACTCGCGGGCGGTCTGTCGGCGCTTCCTTTCTTCGCCCGCACGTCGATGCCGCGCTTCCGCCCCTTCGCCATGCGCTCCCGCGTGACTTCGGCATTACAATACGTGTGCATTACCGGGAGTTCACGGGAAGCGAGGCTAGATCTCTTTCTCTCTTTCTCTCTCTCTCTCGGCAGTTGCTTATTTGTGCCAGTCGACGATGTCTTCGCTAGAAATTGATAGATCGACCGCAAAATCCGCGGAGCTGCCGCGAGTCGGTTCGTTTTCTCGTGAGACGTCCCGTCGAGGATGCGCTTCCCGAGAGAGATTTCACGAGTCTGATTAATCGTCAGCGAAGGAAAAGTTAACGTGCGTCGCTGAATATTTTTATATTTCGATATTTTTTTTTTTCTTTTCTTCGAGTGCTCAGTCAATTATGCTTTAATTACGTATTTAGAGAGAATGAGCACTTTACTAACGAGATTATTATTTTCGGAGTAAATGCGATAATAAAAGCTGTAATAATTATTCGAAATTTTACTTCTTTTTTGTTTTTTTTTTGTTTGAAAATAAAGGTGCATTTTATCATTAGCTGTACAATTATAGTCTCTCTGAAGGCACGAGGCAGAAGTCCAGAGAATGTGCCGCGCACATTTATCTGGTCGAAACTCTCGCTAACATTAGAGTATCGCTGCCGTCTGCGCTATAAATTCGCGTTAAACTTCTGCCATAAATACAGCCGGACTCTTTTTCGAAAAGATAGGCGTTCAACGGACTAATTTCGGTAATGATAATCGAAAATAACGACGCCTGGTCGCAATAACCGCGATTTATTTAATCGTAATGGACTGCAAATGCAGCGACAACGTGCCGGCACCGACTCTCAACGCCGTCGTATCCGTACAGATGAGTTGCTGGAAGTACAATTTAAGTCTGATTAACCATAAGGAGTCCGAACCGCTCTAAGAAGCCCCGCGGAACTCTCCGCGTTCGTATATCCTCTCGAATTCTCCAAACTGAACATAAATAGCAGTTAAGAGCGAAACTACGTTAAGCGAAGGCTCCCCGCTAACGAGGACCGTTATCTTTCGCACATGAACTCGGTCGGTTTTGGCCCGGCTCAACTGAAACTGTAATTAAAGCACCACTTAGCGGGCGACATTTATCATTTAAATCTTAATTTTTCTAGGTACTCTCTCGGTAGAATTCTCTCTTTATAATTACTACCGTCTCATGATTTCTACATTTGTTAATAAGGGCGACGTTCTACTCGCACCTGTCGTTAACGTAATGGAACCGATACCTTTATCTTTATTTCGCACCTCTTATAATACAGAAAATGTAACTTCAAACTTTATTTAAAAAAAAAAAAAAAAAAAAGATAAAAAGAAAAGAAGGAAAAAAAAGAAATTAATGAAGTAAATTTCAATCACTTAATTTCTCGTAATTATATTATATACAATATATTAATACATAATTGTAATTCTAATAATATCGTGGTAAGGTCTCTCATTTCATTAGCGCAATTAATGTCGCCGTTTAAAAAATGTTAAACGAAAGTAAAAATACCGAAGGAAAATTGTATTTCCATACGCGGAGCGAAATGAATCATTTACGCGATGGGAACGCTCGTTAGATTCGGAAAAAGGGATCGCGGTTTTTTCTCTTCTCGTTTCGTTCTTACGAGACGGACGAAAATTTATTTGGCCGAACGAGATTTAACCGCGAGAGAATGTACTTTATTATACGTTCCTCTCGCACGTTCCACTTTTCCACCTGTTATGGCGAGTCGCGAAAAAGAAGTGGTCAATGGCCACGTGCCATCTATGGGGGCTTAATAAGCGAGAGCCGCGGTGGATCTTTATCGTCGTAAAAAAGATGTGGTTATAAGGCACTCGGCTAACCGGCATTCCGTTAGTTTCGCGATCGTTTTATCATTTTCTCCTCGCCAGCGGTCAGTCAAATCCTTGTCCTCTCCGTAGAGCACCTCGGCTGTTCTTTCCTATTTTCTTCTCTCCCTTTAATCGCCGTTCGACGTCGTCGCAAAAGGACAGAACAAAGTACGCGATAGAGTCAAAGTTGCACTCGTAAAAACCGCCGGCGCTCGCAAGAAGATAAAAACATTATCTCGCGTCTGCGATTACCCTTCCGAGGAATATCCTTGTTACGAGCCGTCGTCGTATAATTCAACAGTAAAGCGCGGCCTTTTATGAAAAGGCTATGAGTTTAATGGATACATGACGCAGTAAGCGAGTGAAATTGTTTCTCGCAGCGAAAGTCGCGCGAAATCGTTTGCCCAGACGAGCGAAAGTTAATTGTTTCATTACTATTATTGTTATAAAAAAAAGAAAAAAAAGAAATAAGATTTTTCGCAAAGAAGCGGATTATCTTTAAAAGATATTCTCTCCTCTTTTTTTAAAAATCCAGTTTGAAAATACAAGTCTACTTTAGCTAATAGGCTCGTTAATTCTTTTTTTTTCCAAGCGGCGATAATGATACGCAACGTCGACGCATATGCGATAACTGTCGCGAGCTTTTCTTAAAGATCAAGCGTTTCGCAATTTACATTTCGCGGGGAACAGAACCGCTCGATGTCGTCGTTTACAATTCACGGTCGCCGTTGTCGTTCTGGCTCTCGATTGTCCACGCGCGATTTTCCCAGCACGATTTCATCGTGTATGTCCAATTTCATCTACGACGCGGCGGATTACACGGGACATCGATAACCGGGTCGAAATAAGAAGAGAAGCGCCTGCCACGATAAATTCGCCGGATTAAGGGAAGCGCCTCGTTATCGGCGAGCGGCGGAATCCCGACGAACATGTTCGACGCGCCTTATTCCGGGTCTCGTTTTCTCTTTGCCTCTCTGTCTTTTCCCGCCTCCCTTTCTCACGGTCTCTCCCGGAGGAAAGGCGGGAATTGGATGGAATTGGGTTCGTCTGAGTTGCGGCAAGCCGCGTCTTTCGCGTCACGAGAAGTAGAGGAAAGGGCGAATTGCGCGACAGAGGATGAGTCTCAGCGCGCGGCCGACGCACTAAATAATGCACGCGCTGTGCCCGATCTAATATCTCAAGGCGCTTGTCAACTGCAGCGAATCACACTGCAACCGTGTGCAAAAAGATAGCTAAAATCGTAACTATAACAAAAAGTAATAGTAGTCAGGAGAGTTTCCTTTTTTTTTTTTAATTTTTTTTATTTTTCTTTTATATATAAAATATACAGTAATATTTGTAATTGACATACTGTGTGCACCGCTATTTCTTAGAATAAATACTTTGAGCGTAACGGTAACATGGTTCGTTTAATAGAAATTCAACGCAATACGTCGCCAACGATATTACGTAATATCGGTCGGATTCGTCGTTTTTCCGAGCAGTTGCCTCTGAACGTTTTCGTGACGGATTACTTGAGATTCCTTGACGTTGGCTCCGACGTTTACATGTAGAAAATAGCCGATCGACGATCGGCACATACCAAGTAAGAAATCGGGAATGGGACTGTCGTTTCTGGCAAAGAATCCATCGGTCGCGAGTGCCAAATCGAATCCCTCGCCAAGGGAAACGAAGGGACGCTCAGTATCGATGCATTTGCCAAGTGATGACGCGAGGCGGAAAAAAAATGAAGACATAAAATAAAGAAAGAAAGAGAAATAAGGGGGAAAGAACGTAGAACAGGTCTGCCTCGAGGCAGAAAAGCAGAGCGAAGCTTTCAGAGTAACGACAATTTCGAAATCGTTCTCAATCGGCCTTTCCGGCAAAATTATTCTTAAAAACAATTTCTATTTTTATGAATCAATTTTTTTTTTTTAATTAAACGGTAAGCGATAAAAATCCACGTAACCATAGTAAAATAACAATCACGTAATTTCTTCCTTTCGGCGCGGAGGATAAGATTTAATTCAATGGAATTCATGAGATTCGAAACGACGGAAAGTTAATAGCGGAAAAGTTCACTGGACCCTGGCCCAAGTAATGGAGACAACCGATGGTGACCTCTTTAGAACTTGTTCGCGAGTTCCAATCTTTTCACTCGGCCGATCGTCGTTTCGCTAATTACCGGAACGTCTTAATTAGCGCGTCCGCTCGCGACTGATTAATTACAGCTAACGCGAGGCCGTTGCGTTTGCGTAGAATGCATCTGCCTTCTGTGACGAAAACGGAAAGATATATTTGTAATTGGCGCAGAGTCAACGTTTTCCGCGCGCACAATTAAAAATCGCAAACCGATTGTGGACGGTGACACCTCCGCGGGTGGGCAGTTGAATTTCTAAATAGCTCCCGCAGTAAAAACGGAAACCAGCGGTTGATCAAAGCTTTTATACTTAAATGAATTGCAAATAGCCGACCGATGCTCATTCTGTCTTCTCTTTATTCTTCCTTCTCGCCTTCTTTTTTTTCCGTAGCAGTAAGTGGCGGAATCCTTGTTGCTTGGGAAATAAATAAAAAGCTTTACAGAAAAATACGTGGTCTTGATTTAGCGTCGTATCAGCGACGAGATACAACGACACGTAAAAAAAGAAAAAAAAATCGCGATCGAACTGCATGTATTTTTCCCTTCGAGCAATTGTGCGACTATAAGGTAACCGTGTTGTACGAAATATGCGTTATAAATGGCCTCGCTAACCCGTCATCTGTCTTTATAATCTTCAATTCTCGCGAAAATACATTCCTTCTTCGGAAACGCCGCCGACGCGGCTGACGCGGGCATATCGGAATTCTATTCGTCATCGTCTCGCGACGGAATCGGATAAAAAGAAAGTTGAACGAACGGTCTAATGACTATTTAACGGCGGATTCTTAAAACGACGAGGGGCATTTAAATTATCAGCATCTATCGGGTTCAATAATCATGTGGGCTAACAATATTCACGAGAATATATTAGAGAATATGTTAATCTCAGCGTCAGATTTTTTTCTTTTTTCTATTATTAATAAAATCGATATTTAATTAATCATACTTTTTTTTTTGTCGCAAAATCGTTAATTCACTCTCGTGTGCTACCCCAGAGAACACGAGATTATGTATTCGTGTCTCCGAAACAATGAGCAATCATAATTATGAGATACTTCATTAGCAGATATGACAGACTCATAAATAGCGACTGCACGCCACCGCGCAAATCTAATCCATCAGTGCTAATTATTGATTTCGCACAATGACACGTTCGACCGAGTTTCAACGAGATTATTGAACGAACATTGTGATCAGCATCCTGTTCGACGAAGTGCTTTTATTGAATTTTGATTGACTCAATTTTTTTTTTCTTTTTTTTTTTCCTAAATGTAATTTGAAGCCGGGAGAGTTGCGGAACATCTTGTGTACGCCATCAGCAGCCGTTCGATTGCCGTACGCGAAACCGGTGTTGCTGGCGGAACGCCAATTTTTGGGATGATAGGGACCCTCCACGTGCGATAAGTGCGCGCTCGCGTTTCAGCAGCGCCGATGAGAATTCGAGCGGCCGCTATTATCCGCGATTCGCAAATCGTGGGTATCCGGATAGCGTGCTCGGGCGCGGCGTTCAAGCACTCGCGAGTGTCCGCGTGAATGGCTTCATTTCGCCGGGCCATTTTTCGCCGGGCCACATCGACCGCGGATTAAACCCGGAAATAAACGCTGACTCGTCGACGACTTTGTAAATGCGCCCGTGAACGCCGAAACAACAATCCGCGGTCGCTTAGCGCGGAATTAAAATATTTCACCGCGCCTCGAAAACACCGCAGATTGCCTAAACGCGTGGGAGGAAAAAAGGAACGCCACTTTGTTACTTCGTTACGTTAATTCTCGTTAAGTAACCGAGAGAACTTTATTTTACTCTCATAAAAATGTTGGTACTACTTTAGGAAACATTATATTAATTATTTAATTGATAAAATGAAGACTTAGTGTTTAGTTTTTTTTTCTTTTTTTTTATGTATGATATGGATGGATATTCAACTACCGCCGAGGGTGGCGTTTGTATCCCAATGACGATTTAGCTAACTCACGTCTGACCCAAATGTGTTTTTATCACTTTCGGGCGAACTCAAGCGCACTTCCGCCGCGACGGGACGTCGTTACGTCTCTCGTAGCTGTCCTACTATGAGTTTAAATAAATAATACGCGACTTAAACGTAGGCCTTATTACCAATGCGAAGTATTCCGGTATAGTCAGTGGTACCATCGCTTCATTCTCCGAATCGATCCCAGTCGAGTCTTTTTTTTTTTTTTCCTGCACCGGGGAGCCGCTTGTAATTTTATTTCGTCGCCGTTTCAGCGTCCTACCTTCGCCTCCGGCGTCGTCGGATCCTTATCGGAAATTTGTACCGTACGACTCGGTTTTCCCGCTCTTTCGCTTTCTTTCTCTTCTTCTCGAGCTTTTTTTTTCCTTTTTTTTTTTTCCTTTTTTCGTTTTCGTCCTGTTCCTTCATTCCGGCCGTCGAGTTCTCGCGCGGAAGCGGATATGGAAATGGGCGAAGGCGATGGTCCTTACGAGTTTCGGGCTCGTTCTGCTTTTGTTCCGTCCTCCACCGAGGAATGGGGAATGCATATTTTATAACGCTGCGATGTCTCGCTGGCCGGAGGTTGTTTGCCGTTCCTATCGTCTCTACCTCGCGTCTTTTGGAGCTCCTGTTAACCCACGCTTTCGATGCGACAAATCTTGATCGCGCCGTGTTTGAGTTACTATTCGGGAGCTTTAAATTTAATTAAAGATCGAGCGGTATTTTCGCCCAAGATTAGAACGAAATATAATATTACATTGTTACATTACATTGTTATAATACTTCACGAAAGGTGAATCCAGAACTCAAAATGCCGTTCATATACTCTTTAATTCTGCGATATTCAAAAAAATTATACAGACGTATATATTCTAAATTAATTCTCAGTTCGATAAACGCTTTAAAAAGAAAATTAAAGTAAAAAATAAAATAATATTAGATACGTATCCGCACGTAATTAATCAGGTAGCGTCTTAGCGGAAATTGTGCAATTTCTTCTCGGTGCACATTGCGCCATTCTTACTGGCTAAATTTCTGAAATTGGCACATTGTGATCGCTAACGAGACGTTTGCTGCGAAGTTACCATTCCACAATGCGTAATTAAACAGCAGACTGCTTCACTTCAAGGTTTTCTATAGAAGATCGTTGTGCATGCCTAAACGCGGCGGAGACGGTAGCTCCGTGATAGTTCGTTCGTGGGGCGCGTATCAAAAGGCAGGGAGAGATGTCGAATAGATATAGCGGGTGCAGCGAATATCAGCGGGAATATAATAGGACGCATTTGTGTTGCGAGAGGAAGGAGGGAAGACCTATCCTTCCGTGGGATATTAATGGTGCAAGATATTGCTTTTGCATCGATTTACTCGCTTTTCCTTGTACATCGGTTATATGTATTATTAATGTCATCAGCGAACAAAAAGCGATTTACAACCGGAGACAATGGGCGTTTTAAAACCGCTTCGATCGACGGTGAAGGGGCAACCGTCGACCGATCTTCCTCGGATCGTAAAGAAACTGAATTCCACACGTTCCCGATATTTTGTATCCGCGCACCTTTCGGTCTCTACTTTTTTTTTTTTTTTTCTTCTACCGATGTGATAAAATCGCAATTACATTCTTTTTCTGTGTTACACCTAGCGGCTTATCAGCCTGGATTTATCCGGGAAAACGCGATCGTGACTGTGACGTTTAAGTAATTACGTGATCCGCGCGGAATCGACAACGGCGATAAATTCCTGTTTTCCGCGATATATCTACGTAGTATATTTGAAATGAAGTAATTATATTTCATTTCACGTAATCACGCGTATATCATGTGGGCACGTGTTCGGGAATAAATTTCTATTGGCCACCGAAATATCAACGCGATTCAAAATTAAATAATTAAAATTGGTTCAGCTACGATAAATTAAACAAACCCGATGAAATCAGCCTGCTGCCGAGACCTCCAAAAAAATTTGACAAATTGAAAGACTTGTCGTCTTATTTTCTTTTTCTTTTTTTTAATGTAATAATTAGAAATTCTTTCTTTTTTTTCTGAGAGAAAATAGCTTTAAATTATACGTAGCCTTACATAAAATTATTTTAAATTACACATAAATAAGAGATTGAAATTTTTTATATTAATTTTTAATTAATATAATATTTAAATTTTAAATAAACTATTTAAATTTATTTATTTATTTATTTTTTTGTATATTGAACAAATTTAGATTAAAGCTATTTTTTTATCGCGCTACAGTAACAGTGCGTTTATACGTAGGAGGAAATGAAGTATTTCAAAAGTTTGCGAATACAACTGTCTAGTTGCCCGCACGTTTCGTGCCGTTGACCAACGAACACTGAAAACTCCATCAAGTATAACTTGCTCGCTGAACGTAGTAAATATTTTTCGATAGTATCCGGATAGTTTACACAAAATAGAATTCTCTATAAAAATACTTTTAATAAAAATATTTCAGTTAACTTTATGCAATCCTCGATCCAATTTTCGCTGTATTTAAAACTATTTATAACACGTTGTTTGTTATGATATAATACATTAATAATATAACATTTTTAATTGAAGTATACTTCTCAACTACACTCAAATAAATTAAACGAAGCTCCAAATTTTGTTAGGAATTTATGATGCAATTAAAAAAATTTTTTTAATAATTAGAAAAAAAGAATATTAAGATAGACAATATTTATAAATTTATTTTATTAAGACTTGTCGCAAATTATTTTAACGAGGAAAATAATCATTCGAAGTAACACTAAAAATTAAATCGAAAGAAAGAAAGAGATAAAACGGATCGGATGGATATCTGTCACCGAGCAGGATGAGCTGAAAGACTCGACGAGTCTGCGCCGGAAATCGTGAAATGCCTCCTGTAGATTAGAATCAAGCGGCGAAACGGAAGAGTCAGATCGACGGATTAATTTACGGAGGAGTCCTTGAAATAGAACTCGAGATTTATCGGCGGAGGATGATCCCGCTGTTTCTCGCGTTCTACCAGAAAAGATTTCTCGATTCCGTTCCTTTTCCATTTCGCCTTGAGACCACCCTCTTTCTTATTTCATCATCTTTTTCTTTCCTTTTCCTTCTTCCTGGTAATTTCGAAGCTCCGCTAACGAGATACTGACTTGGCAGACTGGTCCTTCGACGTCAAAACGTCGCTCCTCTCGACCTCGCTCTGTTCGAGAACTTCGCGACGCGGAACGTTTAATAGGAGATCTCGCAGCTTTCACAATCTGTGTCCGGGGTACGTCTTCGAGTCCGCACGTAATCGCGAGTGATTTGCGAAGTGCCGATCAGAGATCAAACGTCATCGACAAGGTACAAACTTGAGGGAGGGAAAGATTAATATCGACGGAACCTTGGTAAAGATATTCCGAGAGAAGCTTCTAATGAGAACTTCTTTCGCGAGTCAAATCCTAACAACGTTTTTGACCGAGATTCTGAAATTTCTCCAAGGCAAAGAAATCAACTGGGAAACAAGGCTGAATATTTACTTAACGATATACTTCAATTTTATCGCAACTAAATCTGCATACTTGCTGCCATTGTTTTACTATTTTTATAATCGATATAATCGGTTCACTTTTTAATTCCGATAAAGACCTCAAAATAATAATTAAAAATTACGATCTCGCGTTATTACCGCGCGCGTTTTGTTTTCCAATATGCGCGAGAGAGGATGTATTTACCCAACCATATGATGGTGGAATCGCGCTGTTTATTCGTTCTTTTTGCGCTCGTGATTTCACGTATAAGCAGTTTCTTTTGCAATACGCGTGTAATATTAAATGGAAATATGGGGACCGTACGACCGGTCATAAAGTGGAAGTTATTATTGTTGATTATTCCCGCGTACCGTGCCGGAACGACCTTGGTCGTATGTAAAATTGAAGGACAGCGACGCCGCTTTATCATCGGCAGATAGAAATGAAAATCGACGGCTGAGAAATCAATTTGCTCAACGTTGCTATTTAATTGCGTGCGAAATAAAATCTTTTAAAAAATATTAAAATGGTATTTAAAAATCAGCCCCGAAATACCACAAATCATGGCAGGCTAAGTTTTCTCTCCTTCGCGATTTTTCCAAGGTTTGCACATTTTTCAATAGCGAGTACCTACGACTCGTGACGTCGAGTTCTTTTTTCTTTTCTTGTGCGTCATTCAACCCTTGATATTTATGTACGCTTGCTGATCCGCGAAAATGAAAAAAATGTATCCTCTTCCTACGGGTCTCTTCTTCTTTTCTCGCTTGGACCCTTTCTTTTTATATCACTTATACTCTCGTCCTTCTACGGAACGTGATAAGTCGATCCTGATTTCGTGCGAGTTAAGCCCGGTTTCACCGACCTTCTATCGGCGACGGAAGAAAAAAAAAAGGAAAAGAAGGGGCCGATATTACATGCCGTTCTCGGTCGAGCCACGAATTTTCTCCTCTTAGGCATAATCCGCGCCGTTTTTCCCGTCGCGAAAATTTCTTATTACAATCCACGCGATATATTTCTAAATTGCAATAGACGTTCGATAAGAACCGGCAGTGATCGTGAAGGCCGCGGGAAAAAGAAAAGGAATTATCGTTTGCCTCAATGACTTTCATACGCGGAATTTATTGCCGAATTACAATTGTACGAGAAATAGCTCTGACGCGTATCTCGACGAAATCAACGTTGCAAGAAACCGTGGAACGGGAACTCTTAATTACGAACTGACGTTGTCGCACATTAGAATATCGTTCGGACGAATTCGCGGGGCACGAGAAATTTTCCCCTCCGTCATTCTATAACGAAAGGCACATAATCTTGTTATGCGTCAATTACAGTTATACAGTTCAATGAAATCCGATTATCTCTCATTATTCGTTTCACTATCGACGCCGTTCGGAAGACTCATTAAATGCGAGAGCACTTTAAGTTCGCGGGCTTGAAACAGAGCGCACCGGCTGAATAATTGTAAGGCCGATAGTCGCGCCCGCGGAAATTGGACCGATCAATGGAGAGTGGCATCGCTTGTTGTTAAGTTACATTGGTCTAAAGTTCGCTTTGCTCAATAAAAATTTTATTCGATCGAGTGCAAGTTTTAAGTAAAGCGGGAAAAATCTTTGGAACAATTGAATTTATCGCGAAAAAAAAAGAAGTAAAGGGAGAAGGAAAGGGTCTTGGGTACGTTTAACTACTACTCGAAGGAATTAACACGGGCGGTGTTAATTAGGTGGCCACTCCTACGGCCTGAGAAATGCAGTGTAAGGGATCGTACGAGGGAGCTATAGCAGAAGCCGCTTTCACGGCTGTCACGTGTCATCAAAGACATACCGGACATACCGGCGTGTAGAATCAGCGAATTAATGACCGTGGCATGTGGCGGGCGTTAATTATCGGGGAGAGCGACCGGACAAGGTGTCGTCGTCGATCGTGCGTATATGTTCGGTGAACGCATGACGCCCCGCATGGTTCAATGCGCGACGCACGGTTCACGCGCGCATGCATGCACGCACGCACGCACGCAGACGTGCACGCTTATACGAACGCACAAATGTGCGTCCCTGTGGGAAACGCGCCACGGAAACAATAATACGTAATTGCAGAAAGCGCAAATCGCGCGCAGGGCACCCCCGGTAATTGACGGCCTCGCGTAGAAGGTCCACTAAACGCAACGTTACCTCATTCGATATGCCTCGCGTTGCGTCGTACATTATACGTATCTAATAATTTTCCTATCACAGATTACCCGATAAAATTTTTTTTTTTTATGCAATCTGCACGGATTTTTTACACGCATGCCGCTGAGAGCGCAGCGTAATCAAAAAGCCAAAGGGGAATAAATAATGCCACCGCTATAGGTTCTCTCTCGTAAACTCGCTCGGCAACTGTGCGTAATAATTGGCGCGCGGAATTAATTCTGTTATTGCGGAATATGCGTTTTTACGTTCTACGCGCGCGGGCTTCGTCGGCAGCTAGTGGGGTAGCAACCTCAAGTAGTTTCGATTTACATAGGCGCGCATATGTGCACGCGCGGTGTGTCTCCGGCATTCGATATGTGCCTACGGAGTCTACTGTTCTCGCACACAAATAAACACTTGTGTACGACGAGGTACCCTCTTCCCCTCCCTCCCCCTTCTCTCTCCTACATCGGGTTGATTGACACGCGCGTGCGAGGGTGGGTTTAGACGTCGTCGCTTTGCTTTGCAGCCGGCATACCGGCGGGTGTTGCGCGCGGCATGTAAATTGTTCTTCGTGACTGTCGAGGCTGAAGCCACTTCGAGCCGTTCTAACGAAGTTTCGGAGCCATTGACTAAGTAGGAACGCTGAGCAATGATATTTACACGTTCGTATCGCTTTAAAGGCCGCTTGCAATGAAAGCTCTTTAAACTTCTCTTTTTTTTTTTTTTTTTTTTTTCTTCCGCTCTTTAAACAGGATTGCGAGGGACATCTCGAAAAATAGCACGAAGTGGATAAATATCATTTCGTTTCACGCGAATATTGGAGTTGAAACGCATGACGTATAAAATTGCTTTCGGTGAAACATGTTATTTATCCTCGCCGAATAAACAATAAACTAAAAATCAGGAAATAAAGTATCCGAAATAATTTATTCGTAACGGCACATTTTAGATTAATTATTTTTACAAATTATATGAAACTTTCTTTTTTCTACGGAGTATTTGAGACGGAGCAGATGTATTATTTATGCTCGAGGAAACCAGGGATGGTGAAAAAAAAGAAACAAAAAAAAAAAAAAAGAATGTAGCAGGACGGTATTTTTCAGCTCGGAAAAGCGGAACACTTCCAGTTGTCTCAATTAAAATCCGCGGATTTTAAGCACAGTGTCTCCGTCGGGGTTCGCGTGTGCTCACACAAAAGCGACGACGTGGCACGGAAGTGAGCAGGTCGCGTGAAAATTTACTGAAATAGCCGTATTTCGGATCGCCGGGTACAATTATTCCGACGACCGCGGTCCCGCAGTTTGCCTTGGCGAGTTTAACATAACACGCCGGTAACACGCTCGGTGTGATGCATTCGAATTGGCCGACGCGGTTTATTGACCCATCGAGTTAAGTGCTCGGGCTGATTAGCGGAAGTTTCCAATACCGTATCTAGATTTGGCTGGCCACTAATAAGGGCGATCCAACGAGAAGGGAGGAGAGCCAGGGCGGCCGCGCGCCACCACGCGAGAGGGCCAGATAATAAGTTGCGAACACGTTAATCAACCCTCCGATTAATCTACTTTCGTTGATTAACACGTTTCGCTCTTCGTTCCCCTTCCGTCCTCCTCTGCATGATCTTTTGATCCAAATATTTAGCACGCGCGCGAAACTGTTTACCGCGAACACGCGGCTATGTGCTAATTGACAAAACAATGAGTAATTTGGCGCTGATTTTATTGAAGCTTCGCAAAGCGATGTGTCGTGACGTTTAATCCCCGATGAGCGCAATTTTTTTGTAATTAAAATTTTTTTTTTCCCTCAATAAAACTTAGATATTTATATAAAGTTAATATATTTAATTTTAACGAAGTAACAAGTTGTCGTTGCCAAAGCGGTCATTTTGTTGACATCCAAGTGCATTCCGAGCAATTGACTTTGCACCGAGGAGCGACGAGCTAAAACTCTGAGGTCGGCTATAAATTTCTCACAATCTACACGCGCGGAGAGCACACGCGGGGAAAATGACGCGAAGGGCATGGGCGCATCGCTCAGTGGTTCTGCCGGCGTTCAAATGGATTTCGTCGTAATTTGAATAATTGTCAAATGCCGCGTGACGCTGCGCCGGATCGTTCGGCAACCTTGGTTGCACCTTCTTCGGGTGCCGCCTAATCTCTCCTCCAGCCGCTATCCCTCTCCGTCGTTCTCTCCTCTCGCGCGACGTGTTCCTCTTTCTCACCATTTCAAAATCAATTTGTCTTTCGCGCTGGCGCGTTCACATGGCACGACGGCGCCTCTCTATTCCCTTCAATTTGGCTTGTAAATGTCGTCTGAATATATTTCGGCACCCCACGAAAACCCACCCACCCCTCCGCCGTCCGCGCTGTTCGCTGTAACCATTTCTCTAAGCGGTGGGATAAGGGGAGACGAAGCCGCAACTGCGAAGCCGGAGGAGAGAACGCAGGATGTATTTCTATGTATCGACGCGAAAGAGAGAGCGAGAGAGAGAGGACGTTAAGGGCGTTACCATCCCTTGGGATTTCAATCTCGGCGAGCGGGCGAACAAGTGAACGAGATCTCGATGTAGAGCGCGTCTTCGGATTCTTCCGAAGGATCGCCCTAGGGTCGGTTCGGGGCCAACCACTTCCGCCGCGCGTAGCTCCCTTTATCGAAAGAGCGGAAGCTTCCTCGCCAAGGAAATTCAAAGCTCCGCGGTAGTTGAATATATTGTAATGAAAAGGATACGGGAAATTTGGATTGCGAATATTCGGATATGTGAATTCTAACAACGCTGTCAAAACTTTTCTTTCCTTCTAAATGCTATTTTCCACGGATTACCAGGTTTATAAAACGGCGAAATCGAATATGAAAATAAGTTGGGAGAATTATTATAACCAGTCGGGATATCCCGCAGAACTTTTAAAACGTGGAGAAATGTCGAAAGAAAAGTTTGTTTAAAATTTTAGAATTAAAAAAAAAAAAGGGAAAAAAAAGAAAAATTATTGTAATTTTTCAAGCTTTAAATTAGCATTATTATACTATATTAGCATTAATAAACGATAAATTATATTATAGAAAAGTCTCTTTAAAAAATTGATCGAGAAGATTAATGACAATTTGAAAAACATAAGATAAAACTTTTTTTTTCTTTTTTTTTTAACAAATTTACCGACTAATTTAGTCATCCTAAAGGATCAATTAACGCTTCTTGTTGTATTACCTCCTAAGTACTTGAGGAAACTGCCACGGGCGACCCAGGAACCTCTTCGCGAGTCTGTATTATTACTCCGGCGAGCTTCTTCCTAATAGAGCCGGAGAGCTCGAAGGAGAATGGCGTCATGTTCTTGCTAGGAAAGCGCTCTAGTCCATTGTTCTTCGTAGAAAGAACGTTTGACGTCTTTCGCAGAGAGAACAGAATGATTTAACTCCCCCGAGATTCTCCATCTATATACCAGAGGAGAACCGTTTATCGATAAAAGTTTGCGTTTGCTACTTTATATAATGATTTATTACGAGCCATTTAATATTGTTAAATAGCCGAGAATATTGCAGGCGCACGATCCGATCCGTGTTCTCGCGACGATTAGTTTGCGTGGGCATGCATTCATCGGATAAGGCATCTATCTCAGCGGATTTAAGGGCGGATTTAATTATCGTTAAGATCTCCGGCCGCCGCCGTCCTCTCTTTCTCCGGTTATTAATTTCAATTACCGTCCGCCTGGATATTTTGTGCCCACTAAAATAGCTCTTTATTTTTCCGCAGCGTAATAAATTACATCTTCGTTATTTCCGTCCTGCGTTTCCGCTTAATGCGGACTAAACCTCATTCGTGGATTTTATTACGCGGCATCTCGGGCCTGTATTGTCCGAGAGCTTTCACTTCCTCGACTTCAGTGCCGTTGCGCTTCCTCGGTATACGTATCAACATTAAATATTCCGCGCAACAATGATGAAATATTAATAAAATTAAACGAGAGCACATCGGGCGATTTCTACCGGGGATCTAAGGATTATTAAATTGAATCCTAAAAATTTCACGTGGTAACTGGACTCGGAAGTAATTATAAATGAAGAGTTGAACGTGCACGATTTGGAAACGTTCGAAAAATAAAAATACTCGACTGACCTGTCCGTTTTCATTCGCCGGAGCAAGAACCGCGGAAGTTCGCCCACGTCGCTTTCGCATGTTGAAATAAATTGCCGCGCAGTAACTGGTGCACGTCGCATTCTGGCGTTCGAATTAGCTCTGCTCTTCCGCCTATCTCTCGGCCTCCCCGCCGTTATATTTCTCTTTCGCCCTTTTACCCGGCGTCTTATCTCCGCGCTCTATTCTCGGCCCAAGAGAATGCAGATCACAGATTTTGGCTACTTTATATCGCCATTTAATCCATCCTCCCCCCCCTCTGACGTTCCACCGCAATGTTCTTCTCAACAAGGATAAGGCACCCTTGATTTCTCATTTTGCGCACACATATTTTAGCTTCTCACGTCCGTACGCGTTTGCTATCTCGAAATTAACTGCGGCGGTGTATCTACGACGCGCGAAAGAATTAACTTCATAGATTTTTAACGGCCTTTATTTATTATTTTTTGTTAAGAGATTTCTTTTTGCTATAAAGTTATCAGTAATACGAGTATAATGAATAATTTGCTGATATAGTGTGCGATTTGAGAAGGATCTTACGTTTTTTTTTTTTTTTAATTTTTTGAATACCGAAAGAGCGAGTCTCTGATCGTTAATTGTCATGGTACGTCGCGCGATGGCAATCAATATGTCTTTGTCGTGATTGCATATCGCCGTTCATCAATAAACGAAGGTAGAGAGTCGATTTGCGAGCAGGGATTGTTTCGGGATAGCAGCACGTGAGGACCGATCGAGAGAGACGAAACGAACGAGGCGATACCGCAAAAGCCGTTCGTCATTTCTCGGTAGTTCGGCGCCGTAACGTCGATCTCGTCAATCACGTGGCGGGCGCTCTTTTTTTTTTCCTCCCTACGGAAAACAGAGGAGCGGAATTTCCAACCCGGGCGGAAAAGTTTCGGCAGCTGCTCGCGAGTCGTGCTCGCAAGCGGCGGCGGCGGCGTCGCGACGCCTAGCGACTCGCGGTTCACTCGCTCGTTTTTCAAGATTGACGTGTTCGCCGCGTTCCGCTTTATCGCGGAAGCGTCGACGAGAAATTGTGAGCGTTGCACTTTGGACGCATCTGGTTTTCCGGAACAAAAAAAAAATAAAAAAAAAATAAAAAAAAACGACGGAAATGGACGATAACACTTCGCTATTTTCTTACTTTTTCGCGTTGTCCGATGCATCAATGTTTAATTCCATTCGTGCGTTTTTGCGGAGAAAGGAACCTGTTACGTGACCAACCGACTTACGTCTTATAGTAATAATAAAATAGTTAAAATAAAATAATAATTATATACCTGAAGTGGTAGGTGGCATAAAAACGAATCGGAGTTGTACGGTTAGAAAAACATATGCATTATAAATTATACATTTATTCATTCGACGTCCGCGCGTACCAATCTTATCCAATATTACTTGATGGCAGGGCGCTTGGCACTTCCTCGCGTCGCTCCACGTGCTCCTTTCCCTTTTCGTTCCCGAAGGATTCCGCCCCGGAATGACGATAAACGTCTTTTCTCTCCCTTCGCTGTTTACGCGATATCACACAGAGGCTGATCGATCGAGCCTGGCGCCAGAAGGACGCGACGCGGATCAAACGAACCGGAGGAGAAGGGTAACCGCGCGCTTTAATCCCGGCCGCTGGGTGCTTTTACCTCCGGGTCCGCGTAAAGGTCGGCCGGATCATCCTCCCCCGAATGGATGAACAATCCCGCGCGACATCGTAAAGGCCACGATAGCGAGTGTGTCGTCGCGCTGCGTTAATTTTACGTTGCCGGTCTTATATCAAGAGCACTCTTAATCCTCCGCAGCCCTGTGTCAAGGTGAACTCGGCTAGATTTATGATACGACACGCCGCATGCGGAAATACGAAATAACGAACGATATAATAAGTGATAAACTTTGTGAGCGCGACGCGCCGTGGCTGTACTAAAATAGATTATCCCGCGGTCTAGGCGACACTTATCCGGTTTATTGCCGCGAAACTAGATTTCGAGCTCTACTTAAAATTGCTTTTAATCGATTGCCCAATTTCATTGATAAAGCTTAATCATCGAGAAGCACTTAGCGGCGCGCGCGCGCGCGGCGTTTTACTAGAGTGCACACTCGTACGCGTTTTTATATACGTATGTGCACACGGGATTATGGTATTTCAACGAATGAATGATCGGGGGAGGCCCGCACAATGAGCGCGATCGAATGCTCCGGCGGTGTTTTTTTTTCTTTTTTCTCTTTTTTTTTTTTTTCTCTACCTCCAAATAGCTTGACGAAGTACAACGCGAAATTGAAATGGACATATTGCAGCCGCGCCGCTCTAAATCATGCGTTGTATCTCCGGGCCGTAGGTTATACGCTCGAATAAAAGAAGCTCGGATTTCGTCAGCGGAGAAAAAAAAAATTCCAGATTCCAACGCCGTGAAATATTCCGTACATTGCGCGGCGGAATAAAACCTCGATGCGCTTTGTGTAATTTATTTTATTGTACTCGCGCGTGTGCGTGCGCCGCCACAAACGGACGGTACAAGTTATTTATCTGTGCTGTTAGTTAAAAATTCGAATTTGATATAGACGCGATATTTTTCCGCGCGGGAAGGATACGCCGAAAATCCAGCCGATACCCGCGATCGCGCCGCGGTCGTACTAGACACCGCGCCGACCATCGATCCCTTTTTTTTTTTTCCTCTATTTGCCTAGGTGTGTGTGTGTGTTTTTATCTCGTAATCCTCTTACACACGCGAATGCACGGCACATTAAATCACTCGCCACACGGCGGCTCAGCATTCCCCTGCTGAAAGCACGAGCGTTACACAGCGCGTGCTACGACAATGGAACCCTTGCGTGTGCACGTGCGTGTACGTACGTTTAGTTGGAGGATGCGGTATATTTCAAAAATCGATTTGCATTCGTGCGTAACGATCCGGATTGTCAAATCCGCATCGCGCCGACGCAAAGCTCTTTCGAACAGATCATCCGTCGACCGGTAAGCGCCGAAAGAGATTTCTTTATCTTATCGTGCAAAAAATTGGCTAGGAATTTTTGCGAGGCGATCTTTTTTCTTTTTTTTTTTTTAACAGAAATGAAAGAGAAATAACTGGGTTAAAAATAGTAAAAATGTTGAAAATTTTGAAACTCTAAGAAATTATGTATTTGTCGCGCTCAAAAGTTGGAAAACGTGACTCAATCAAATTTTTTAATTTTTTTTTTAATAACGTCTCTCGTTACGAAAAATTGTTTTTAGCGTAGAATCAGGTTTGACTCGTCTCCATCGTAGAAACAAACTGTTTCTTGAAAAAAAAAGAAAAGAGAATATTACTGGTTATCTACGCATCTCTCTGACCGTTCCAGACGTCTCTCTGTCGTTATATTCGGTCCGTCTCTACTTCTGAAGGTTTATTTCTTCCCTTGCTCGCGAGACCAAGGTTTAAGGGCTTCCGCAATCCGAATGGGGCGAGAGATCGAACCCTCGGGGTTAGAAGGATCGTCGGAAAGAATACGCTTTATCGCTTTGCCGTTCGTGAATCACGCGACTGGCTCTCGTCGACGCGAGAAGAGAAATTCGAGGTCTCGAGCGGCCGACCTGCCGCTCGCTTTTTGCCCATTATACTTCCGCTGTTAATGATCTGCTTCCGCTGTGAATTATTATGATATCGAATCGTGTCGCTCTATAACGGTCACTTAAGTTTTATCACCATCCCTTAGTGACGCCGATCCCATTTAATGATAGCGCTAATCGCGGGAGGTTAACAGGGGTTACGGGTATACCGCCGGGGTAAACCGCCGAGGAATTAACCGGTATTACTTAGATGGGCATTAGTGTATAAATTATTGTACAACAGTTTAACCTTTGCTTCTAAGGAAAAGTTAACGGAGCTTAACAGCTGTGTAAATAATTAGAAATAATATATTTCATCGATAGGCCAGGCGAAGGGATTCGCGATAATCGATTAAAAAGAATATACACTTCCTACAAATATAACGTACAACAGTTACGAGTTTAAAAAAAATTTAGAATTTGCTCTTCGCCACTGATATAATATTTAATATTAAAAGTCACGACGCAGATTCAATATTGAAGTTAAATTTTCAATTCTATTGTGCACCACTGCGCTTTGTTTACATCTGTCGATCTGTTCAAATTAACGATCTCGCAAATATCAGTTTCCTTTTCAGTGCATTTATCTGTGTGTTAAAATCAATAGCTGTGTTCATGATTGAGCCTGCCATTTCGAGTTATTTTTATTTCTCAAGTCTGGTAATTCAATTGTCCATGGTATCGGTCGGGTGGCGTTTATTCCCCATATTCTACGAAAAAACGAAACGTACCGGACGGCAAATTTTGCTCGGTCCGCCGAATGTTCAGCTTCGGCCGGTCGGTGGATGCACTGGAAAAGCGGTCGGGCCGATTTATCGCCGCGGGCGAAGCCATGAGAAAACAGAAACAATGAAATTTCAACTAAGCTCACCCGGCTGGTCTGATGGGAGGCAAACGGGTGGGAAGAGAGAAAAAGAGAGAGAGAAAGGTCTCGACCGACGAGGTGGACCAGAGTTCGGCGCGGATACCTCGGAGATCTCGCCGGACGCTTCCGAGGGTCCGGCAGAAAAATGATAAATGTGCGGGCGCGGTCGTAACAAGCCCTCTCGAGGCGAACCCCACTTTTTAATTGCTTCATTCCTTCCTTTTTCCTCGCGCGGCTCCTCACCGGCACGGAGCGAAGGGTGAACGGGACGGAAACGGAAAGTGGGCGAGATTTATCGTGTCATTGTTTATCCGCTCTCGCGAACGCGCCGCTGCTCCCGAGCGGATTGCAAGTGACGTCGGGTATACGTACGATCCCATCGCGAGCGCACCATTCCCGGAGTTTTCGAGCTTTTCTCCCAATCGAGCCGGCCGTGTAACACCGCGATACCGCAGGAGTTCCTTTCACGCTGCGGATCCAGGCACGGTACCGCTTCACGGTACTCGCTGAGAATCTCGTTGCGAGATTCTCAGCGACGTTAAATAATCGAGAATTTAAAGGGCATGTGTCGTATTTCGAAATAGATCCCAGTCCACTGCCTTGCTAACTTATCACGGCAAATTGCGGTCAATAGGAAGGAAAATTGTAATATAATGACTCGCGCAAATTTTTCAAATAATAATAAGGCATGTTTATTTTGTTCATTACATTGGCGAAAGAGAAAATAATTTTATTCCACGTACTTTGATACGTGCAATATGTTGAATTAAAAATATACGGAATGCATAATTGTGCGGATAATTAAAGTACGGTTTCTCTTGAGAGAAATGTAGCGAATGCAATTGCCGTGTTATTTCTCTTTGAAGCGATGGCGATGTACGAGGTGCGTACAAAGGCCAACGGAAGCGCGGGTAGATGTCAATGTCTATGTAAGGCACATCTGATAAGGTAACTCGACGACCCATTAAGACATTGTATTCGCCTAGCGCACGTCTCGAATGCAACGTGCATCAAAGATATTTGATATTACAAAGCGCGGCACGTGGAAAACGGTGAAACACTTCGCTAGATTATTATGACGCGTTGCGCAGAGCTCCGTTTGAAGAAAAAACAGCAGCTTCTTCGACGCGACTCTCGCACAAAAACGTTTCTTAAATGTGCGACGACGAGCGTTACAATAGGTTGCATTTAGCGTGTAAAGATGCGACGAGAATGGCAGCCAATACCCGGCGAGTGTCGATAGTATCGTTAATTGTCACTGTAGATGTCTCGGCGGAACTCGTAGCAGCAATTAGACATCCTGATCGACTCGAGTATTCCAATTGTACCGAATCGAGTAATCTGATGATGCAACTTCGACGCGCTTATCCGAAAACGGGCACGAGCAGTTGAGTGCAGACAATAGGAGGAATTGAAGCGCATTCGAAAGGAGACACTCCGTCCGTTATACTTTGAGGATTAACTCCGCTAATTACCCTCTGATTAGCGATTATCTAAACGGTTTCTATAAATTGGATCGTTCTTGGAAAAAAAAAAGAGTTAATTTTGCTATTTGTGATTCGTATCAATTGACATTAAAAAGAAATTTAAAGTTAGGAGATAAAAATAATTGTTATTTGTGCTAATCTAATTTGTATAATATTGATTGAACAAAAAAGGGACATTTTTACGTATAAAAAAAAAATAGTTACAATTTAGAGTCGTTAATTATATTTATATCGTTGCATAGAATTAATAAAATAAAGTATAAGTTATAAATGCGAGACCTCGCATATTTATTGAAAGTTACTTTGTAAGTCTTATCTTGAATTTATATTTATCAAAACGATATCTCGATTTTACTGGCATCGGTGTGCTCGATATTATTTTTAGAAAAAATTCAATAATAGAAACTTCTTTTTAATCAATCGGACTAATACGACACGTGATATGTTTTATTACTTAATTTTGATAAAAAAATAGAATTCTATTTTTAATTCGCTTAAACAATTTAATTACAATTTATCGATACACTTCAACCAGTGCGATTTAATTTTTGGACATTAAAAGTTATTTTGCATGCAAAGTTTTACATAAACTTCATTTGATTAAAATACAGATATTGGTTGATTGCAAATAGCGGATTGACCAAACTCACGCTTTGATGTTTCCTACGTTCGTGGTTCAACCATTCCTTAGATCTGGTTGCACCGAGAATTTGGGTTAGCGAACCCAAATTTAGCAGTTCGTAGTTCTTTTCTAGATTATAGGACACCTACCTAGAACATAAAAAAGAGAAACACAGATTAAGTTAAATGTAATTATTTCAATCAGATTTACAGAGGCAAAATTAAACTTATTGAAATTCGTATTTTGATTCGACAGTTTAAAATACATTATATGTACATAGATTTGTGTTAGACATTAACTTAATTATTTTATATCTGACATCTTTCTTCCTTATCGCGCAATCTGCCAAGTTTTCATAGAAAAGAAAATTGTTAGCATCGTTCATCGCTACTGATCTGGAATATTGGTGGACAGGCGTTTCCAATTAGCGGGCCGAGTTGCCGGTAAACGTTCCCGCACGGTGTTCGCCGGCGCGCAATTAGGGATACCAGTAGTAGTCCCGGCGATAGTCCGACTCGTGCGGGTAATCCGATGATGTTAAGGCCCGATACATTATCAAGCTGGACCGCCACACGTATACATGTCGCGAATCGAGTCAGCGGGCTCGCTGACGGAATCGTATACGGTGACGAACGGTTCCGGGATAACTAACGGTTTCTCTTCTCCTCACGCCCCTCGTTGACGACCTGTTTCCTGTGGCAGACGCACAAGGACCTTCACGGACGACGGGACCGTTCCGCGGAACCGCCCACGACAAGGCGCGTTTCGGGCACCACCGACGTCGCGTTTCAGCATCGTGAAAGCCCCCCGCCAGGCCTCACCTCGTGTTGCCGTCGTAACAAGCGCCTCCATTAACGGTACGTTAGATGTGACACGTCGGCCGAATTTCCCGGGCAACCTCCCGCAGCTCGCGGTGCGTTTGTGCTGCATCTTAGTCGCTCGGTTGCTAATCGTCAGCTGTGGTCTTTGGTAAAAAGGAAAAAAAAAAAAATATTAAGCGGACGGTAGCGATCTCAATGTCTTCGTCAGGTCTCATTTCGTTGAAAATTTTATTTAAATAGGAAAAAAAAAGATTAAACAAATTTTCGAATGACTTTTTATATCATCTCCTCGTGAATCAGCTCATGAAAATGGCACCGTAAACTGTGCCGGTTATCGCGATGTAAAAACGCAATTTACAGCATCGCAAAAGTGGAGTTCGAAGTTTTATTTTAAGTACCGATAGCAATCGAGTCATGACGCGCGACGTATGACACAATAAAATAGCCTTTATAAACGCCCTTTATTACGATTATCTATAAATCGACGCGTTGGAAAAAAAAAAGAAAGAAAAAAGAAATTCTTATCGCCCAGTGCTCAGTGGACTTTAAGCCGCTACAAATTATATTGCTAACACGGGACCGTCAGAACTTTCCTATATGATAATCCGTATATACAGCACGAGAGAGTCTCGTGCAATTAAAGCTTCTAAAAAAAAAAATAATAATAAAATAAAAAAGTCGCTCCGAGTCAAGCCTTTTAATCGTGCCTTTTTCGCAGATATTTTTGACACGTCGCGCGTCGTGATGCTGCAACGATCCGCGGTAAATCTCGAGGTACCCGATATACATATCCGCCTACGAGTAACACGTATGCATCGCGGTGGTTCTCCGACTGGCGTACAAACCGCACCGGACAAAGTCAATACAGACTAACAGCACGATATACTCGCACGTAGACAGGCAGATGCAATCGCATTACGCCCGCACGCATATATACAACGCGTTCTAAACCGTATACCCACGTACATACTTAAATGAAGAAAGAGATGCAGCGGGTTCTCGTACACTCGCGTATGGTTGCCAAAGCATAAACGCACCGTCCCGTTAACGCGGCTAAGCGAAGTAGATAAAGACACGGCCAGACCGCCGAAACCGCATGAGCGGCATCGCTATTAACTTAATTGAACCTATCCCAAAAGACAGATTCTACTTTAAGAGATAACCCCAAAAAGGTTGATATATTTTCAGCAAGCTCCGAGATAGAATTTGTACAAAGAGTATTTCGGTAATCATTAGCCATTTATATTTATTTATTTATTTAATTAATTTTATTTTATATTTATTTTTTATTTTATTTTATTTTATTTTATTTTTTATTAGACATTGCAAAACGCGTCTCAATCGCTTTTGCTTCTTCTACGTTAAAGAAAATTTTACGTATACTAATAATATTTAGCAATGAACCGTAGATGTAACTTGTATGGAATTTTAAATAATTTTTATTTTGTGGTAAATATAATTTAAAATTTATTTATATATTAATTATGTTCATCGCTTTAGTTTGATACTGTAAAATACAAATCATTAATATAGTCAACAAGTATCGCAACGGATACGCTAATTACAAATTCGTCATACATTAAAGTTAAAACTCGAATTAATATTCGAAATAATATTTGAAATAATATTCGAAATAGTATTCGACTTATAAATTGTTTTTCGCGCGAGGCAGGCCTGCGAGCATTCGCACTTTTTACTATCCCCACTCCTGCCCACCTTCATTCCCTATCCGGACACCGAGCGGAGCACACGTCGTGCAGTGAACGGAGCAACGTACGTATCATAAAAGTCATATTCGGCACATAGGTACCGTTCTTGGGTGTTGCGAATTAGCTTCCGCGATTGACGATCTTTACGCGAAGCATAATTACAAAGCGGGTACTTGCCACGGATTATTTATACGATTAATTATTATTCAGTTATTTTGCTTCCTCGCGTATTACTTGTATGTTGTTGCCGGCGCGTTTGATGGGTCTAGTATATTTCATATCATTCTAACATATCTTTTTTAATTGCAGAAAATAATCTGTAAAACGTATCGTCAACAATATTAATACGTTAACCTGCAAACAGCGCCTTGCGGCCAGCGGCGTACGTGCGAAGTGGCCAGCGAGCGTCCTCACTCCTGCCGACCTTCATTCCATACCCAGACGTCGAGCCGAGCACGCAGTAAACACCGAGCTTTGACTCCTACCAGCATTCCTTCGCCAAGAGCCGCCGAGCACGCAGTAAACAGTGAGCGGACTTTTGTACGTATTAAAAAATAGTTGTATTCGTCACGTAAAACTCGGCACTCGAATACTAGCTTTTCACCATTGTTAATCTTTGTACGTAGAATAGTTATAAAGCGAAGTATGACTTTGTCGCGGTTGTTGGCCGCAGTATCGCGTCATAACTTAAAAGCTTCTTTTTTCTGATTACAGACACGAATCTGAGGAACGTGATTTCGTCGCCGATGTGATTGAATCAACGAACCGCAGCCGGTTCGTTGGGCTTACGATCGGTAGTGTTGTTTAGTAACGCGGGCGACTTCTGCTTTGCGAAATTTAGTAACGCGAGTTTCGTCTGGCTGTGTTTGTGCGAAGGTTTTTGCTATTAGCTCTCGCGATAGAGTCACATCCCATCTGAGAGGAGGAGGAGGCCCAGGAAGGGCATCTTGCTTCGGTGGAGCAGCCTATCGGTGAGGATCTCTTTTGATTTTTAACACTTTATTTAATTTCTTCGAAATTTTACTTGCGTTCTAAATAAATTTGTTTTTAATAGTCGAATTAAAGAATTAATTGAAAGATTGTATTTATTTTTTTTTAAACAGTTATATTATTTTGAATGCTCCTTCAATGCAATTTTTCTTTTTTGTTGCAGTATCATCAGGACTTCATG
The DNA here is from genome assembly GCF_019399895.1 of Cardiocondyla obscurior. Taxonomy (NCBI): domain Eukaryota; kingdom Metazoa; phylum Arthropoda; class Insecta; order Hymenoptera; family Formicidae; genus Cardiocondyla; species Cardiocondyla obscurior. The sequence continues at coordinate 3,403,689 of NC_091881.1, forward strand.
ACTGCCTAAACTCCACCGCTGCGCATCGAAACGGTGAGTCAGATATATATTTTTATCTTATCAGCGTTATGGGGAATCGCGTATGGAAAAATAATATAAAATATTTATACAAAAATACGTTTAACGATTATAAATCTTATCTATTTAATACCATTACGTTAATACAGTACAGTACTTTAAAAACGTTATTAAATAATTGCGATAATCATGTCGTTTAAACTCCCAAGCTGTAACTTTTTAAAAACCAACATTTACTTTCGCGGCACGACTATGAGTCAAGCGAAAGAAACGAATCAGCACCGGCGAAAAAGCGGCGACAATTAAATCTCTATACACCATCTCCTTTTTAAAACAGGCGTTTTCTCTCCCTGTTTGTTCTTTCTTTGAGAGCATTCGCGAAGAATATTTCGAGAGTTTCATTTTGCATGCATGTTATATTCATATTTCCATAAATATTCATGCTATAGGTATTCACGTTTTCGTATAGATTAAAATGTTAAAATTTCTTTCGTCTGTAACGCTTTATTGTACACTGACGGAAATGCCCGGCCGTTTTAACACTCGGGTGTCAATAAAATTCTCCGCGTACGATCGTACCTCGACGTAATTTTAGTGGTTCGTCAAGTAGCTAATTAGGTAGATAACGAAGCGCTGGTTTCCGAGATGTATTCCTAAAATTGACGCACGTCGCGTGCGAGCTGCTTTAATGCGACGGCAATGATGATGAAACCGATGCCCCCCCTAACAATAACGACGACGACGTCGACGTGCTTCGTTACTAACGACCGGGCTACCGGGATATACCTGTCGGACACCGCGACGCGTCTAATTGGCGGAAAATACGGCGGAGACGTCTCGCCACGCGAGGCGGACGTCCAAACGGCGGACGTGTCGACGTCCGGGGGCTATACCAGGAATAGACGCATGGCCAAAGGGCTGTCGCGACCCCCAAGGAAGGAGCTGTCTCCGAATACGCGCGTCATGTTCCTTTGGACACTTGCGTCCGGCGCGATTATCGATCGACGGAGCGAACTCAAATCGGTACCACACTTTCATCTTCGAATACTTTGCCAAGCGTTGCGCGAAGTTAGACCGAAGCCGCGTTCGTTTTACCTCCCGTACGAAGATATTTTTAATGACACTGCTTATTTGCGACTCGAATTGATTGACGCGGTAATACAAAAAGCAGAAATTTATTTAAGATTTATTTAAAATATTAAAAAAAAAAAAATTAATAAATAATCAAGTATTTAGGCATTAAAGTTAAAAAAAATTTTAAAGTAGAGTTGATTAGTTCGACCCGTGGACAACTCATTATAGGTATTCAATCGGAGTTGAAAAATTAAATACGAATTAAATAATATGATTAATAGGGACGAATCGAGGGGAAGTAAAACGTATGAGGTGATGATAATGATGATATACATAACTTATGTAAAAATTACATGGTATATGCTCGCGCATTTACACGTCGTTATCGCGAAAATCGACGGCTGCCCCGGCTGAAAAATTTGTATTCGGCGCAAGCGAAGGATTAATTTCCTCGAGGGTATCGTTGGGCTATCTCTCGGGACAGTTTCTCCCGTGCGTTCAATTGTGCGGCGATCCGCCGATGGCCGAGATACGCGGGAGTCGTTAACCGGGCCGATGTTTAATCTCACGTGAACACGCGAGCTCGATGTTTTCATCGCGCTCGGACGACATCGCGGCACGTTTAACGCAGGCGTTTTACGCAACACTCAACGCACGCGATTCCAGTAATTAGGCTTTTATTACAAGCGCGTTTAATTATTTGCCTCGAGTTTCCGCAATTACGGCCGATACGACGTCGGGTTGGTCGACGATGACGAGGCCAGCCGGGACAAAGTGTTGCGAGGATGTCGCTAAGAATAGAGGGACCAGTCGGCTTCCGGGACCGGCAGCCTCGAACGTCGGCCGCCGATTTATATGCGTCCAGCGCGATTAAATATGTTTTGCGACCGCGCTCGCGAATACGTGTATCCTATATTTGTCCGTGCACGAATTAATGCACGAACTAAATCCAGCCGAATCCTAACCGGATGATACTAATTCCCTTAGTCCAATGGCCAGAAAGTGTCGCATTACCAATTGAGATGTTTGCGCTGGCGAAAGCGCAACGTGATTAACCCTTGATGAATTAGAATCAGAGTATAATTGCAACGTGAATTACGAGTCGTACACATGCGATCGGTTTTGTATAAAATTAATGCGCTTTACGCGAAAGAAAAATTAACCTGATATCATTTTCATTGCGTCACATTGCTCGCCGATGTCTTTTTAATCCAAGATTTTGCTCGATTTGGTAATTAATTTACAATTAAAAAAATAAAAAGTTATTAAATGTGCAGAGTCACGTATATATATTTTCTGTAGATTTTAGTGCGTTTTAATAGGAGAGTATTTACAATCTGTCGCAAATTACGATCATGAATGTCGGAACGCGCGCGTTTAACTTCTTCTGCTCTACGACTCAAATCGGATTTTATTCTGAAGATTTCCCCATGAAAGCGCGGCGTCTGAAAATGCAACAGACACCGCTCGCGGGTGCCGTTTCTCGTGCCGACGCGCGCACATTCCGAGCTTTTCGTGGCTTTGATGGGTCTCAGACCGCCCTTTCCCTGTAGCCCTCCCCCTCGTGCGTCTCCACGACGGCGGCTTCTCGTCTAAAAACGGAACGCCATTCGCGTTTTTATCCGCCGCCTCGGCGTTCTCCATGCGCGAGTATCTCGATCCCATCGATCTCGCGAGATCAAATTTTCACGCGGAATAAACGTCAAACGTGAAGCTCACAAACACTCGGCGGTATCGACTCCATGTCGAATCCTTTATCCGCACCGCGTCCTTATTTATGAGACGGAGGAATCTATTTAGAACCTTTAAGCGCTCTTTCGCTCGCTTTCGCTCGCTTCTAAAAAGAAAGGCGGTTGAAGTAAGCAAGTTTTGCGAAGTAAAATTTTTATTTTTTTATTTTTTTTTTATTTTTATTTTTTTTTTAAACTGTAACGTCGCATTTAATGATCGTGTCAGAAAGTATGCACTTTTGCGGCTAACACAATTTCCTCCTTCGAGGAGTTTTCAGTTCTCGCGGAGTTTCGTCGCGATCGTATGCCGCGCCGCGGTGAGATTTAATGGCAGGTGCGCGGTGGCTTTTCTGGCCTTAAAGTTTGTAATTTGCATACATTTGCTCGAGGCGTTGTATACGCGTGTAAAAATCGTTTGGGGTTCGGGTTCTTTTTTTTTTATTTTACGCCGGAAAGGCGGATTGCGGAGGCAAACGTCTACCGAGAGTGTAATTTAAAGGAGATTTAAAAAGGGTGATTATATATAATATATTTAATAAACCGATTTTTTAGAATGTTACCGGGATTAGGAAATTTATTCTCTCTCTTCCTCTCACTTCGCGTGTAATTTGCACATATTTATGGGAGTGCTCATTGACAATGGTATGCCAATAGATAAAGTAAATGTCACGAGCGTAAATTGAATTCAGCGAGCTGTAAAAAACGTTAATGATCTCACGTCATTGTTTTTCTTTGCTTAACCGTAGTTTCGCGCGGTATGCGAAATTAAAAATGTCCTAGATTTTTATAAAATACAAAAAAAAAAACAAAAAAAAATATAAAATGAGGGGGAAAGAACAAATATATTAGCGCGTACGTTGATTCCGTGTAAATTGCGAAACGAAGCCTGCCTGCCTGTGCCTCGCTGTTACCACATTGTTTATCGGTAACAATTTTATCAAATGTCAATGGACTCATTAGCATACGAGCAATAATCGAGAGTAAACTAACCCGTTCGTCGCAACAATATACTTTCGTTACAACGATATAGAACAGCTCATTCAATTGCAACAATATAACGTTTGTACAATTACAACAATAAGCCTTTGTGACAAGAATGGAAGGACAAATGATGACCTCGGTCATTTGATTGAAGAACACAGGATGCATGCACGCTGACGCGATGTATGGAGCGAGATTGCAAATTCAATGAGACGTGACGTAGAAAAACGATGAAATTATTACTTAATTTGCAACGTCGTGCGAATAATGCACGCGGGGCGTTATTGTTGCAAGCGTTATAATCATAGCTTAAATATATACGTTATGTACTCTAATACGAATTGAGTGATGCATTTAAGCTCTCTTTGATAATTCATTTGAATATAATTCCATGACACGGCTGTCATTATTTTACTATTATATCAAACCGTATCAGTTAATTATTAGATATTACACCGAGGCCTGTTTTGTGTACGAACTTTAATTCATTCCGTATGATAAACCGCGATAACCCATGATTGATCGAAGAGACTGTAAAAATCAGGTTGCGAATTATTTTGAACAAGACAATAGTACGTTGTTTTTTTTTTTTTTCGGAAACGTCGAACACCTTTCAATTTACCGAGGCAAAGTTTAGAAGACGCCGACTGTAAAGTTAAAATCATTAACCACGAAATCGAACTTTCTGTAAAAAAGAAGTAAGGGTTGTCCGGCCACCTTCTTCCCTTCCTTCTCTTTCTCTCTTTCTCGCTCGCCTGGCAGGTATCGGTGCGGTTTTACATTCCGGCTTGACGAATCGATCTTTACATGGACAAATTGGAAAGCTTGATTGATGTACGGTACGAGGTACGGCAAACGGAGTTACAGAGCGGCGCGCGCGCACGTGGCGGAGGCGAAGGGAATATAGAGACGGGGGTCTCTTATTGCTGCTGTCAACAGCCGGGTACGAGGGTGGGAAACGGGCAATGATCGCGCATACATGGGACGGCGGTGGTCCTCGGGGCGGAAATTGGTTTAGTGTTTGCCTTTTTGACTGAAGTACTGTCAGTTACATCTGTATCGCGGACCTCAGCCTCCGGAATCGAGGAAGGGAGCGCCGATAGCTGCAGCGACGGAAAGTTGATCGTCAAAAGCGCCCCGAGGAAAACCGCCAATCAATTGAAAGGGTAGTGGATCGATGTGGCGGCTCGCGCAATGTCGAGTGCTTCGCGTGACGGGTTCCTCTCGTTGAAAAACGCGGTGGAAAAAAGGGAAAAAAAAAAAAAAACACAGGAAACAAAAAAAGAAGGTAAAAGTCGAGTGCGGAAGAATGCTCGTTTATTCCTACACGTCGCTTATATGATACAACATTGTTCACATATGAAGCTCGATCAGTAACACGCGCGCGAAGATACGTTTGTTCTTCGACCGGTTTTGATCCCTCACAAATACGGTTAATGTTACAATTTGATCTCTCCTTGCGTAGACAATAAAAGTAGCAGATTTGCGAGAAAAAAAAAGTACTTCTTCAACGAAATAACTCGACACCGTATTTCGGCTACGTTCACTTATCGCGACCGCTCGTAATTTTAACACTTAATTTTTACCTATCGGCCGGAAGTAAGACTTTGTAGAATCTCGTCCCGTCCCGTTTTTATCTCCCGGTGCGTGTCCCGAGTTTATCTCGCGCGAATAAATTTCGCGCCTGATCGGAGCTCGCGATATACATGGGATTCGACGCCGAAGGCAGCTTACATATAAAAGGCATTTAATAGAAGCACACAGGCTCGCTTCGCTTTGCGGTGACTACGATGCAGACTGCGGTGGTTATGCGGGGACACCAATTGGCATTCATTGGCGCCAATTTATCTTCGCAGACGCGAGGCGTGGCTGAAACTTAAGCGTGCTGCTGCTCCTGCGTCCGCTTAATTGTACGCCGGTACTAATTAAGCGACGACGAGCCCGCCACGAAGGAGAATACCTCACAGCTTGGTTCTCCCGCCTCTCTCTCTCTCTCTTTCTCTCTCTCTCTTTTTTTTTTGTTTTTTTTTTTCTTTTAAAGTACGTATAATGACATTTTCAAGTTTATTCCCACGAGAAGAGCAGCAGAGTTTCTTTCGATGTGCTTTATCTTGTCGATTACGCCAGGTAAAACGTATTAACAGACGTCCCAAAGAATTAATTGTGATAAGTCAGTCCCGTTTATTTGCAATGGTATTACACTCGCAATATGTTTGAGAGTAATCGCGATCTTCAATTATTCTTGCCGTTGCTTTCAAGCACTTTCATGCCTCGGACTATTTGCATGCTAAAGCGCGAAGATCACCCAGTGCCATCGTCTTTCCGTTCGCGTTCATTATCGCGTGGCGAAATTATTTTCCTGTCTACATAACTGCGGAAGTCTGATAACTTTTAGATAGTTATCGCTAATCATGTATAAACGTCAAACTTTTCGGTACAGTGGCAGGCGCTGGATGGACGTGTTCCGTGCGCGAGTGAAAATTAACCTTCGTGATTGAGGGGGGTCCAAATTCAACTTGCGGTCGAGGCGCTGATAGTAGATATTGATTCGCCAAACATTTCACGGTAGGCGAAGGCGATCCCGTTTCCGTCAACGGTTCGGTTGTTAGAGAGTATCTCGGATGAGGGATCGCAATAATTTTTTCTTTTTTTTTTCGCGAAAGACTTATTAATAGTAATTCGCGGTAAATGAAAGTAAGGAAAGAAAGAGAGAGAGAGAGATATATATATATATATATATATATATATATATATAGAGAGAGAGATAGATTGAACTATAATAAAATAAAATTTAATTAAAGTCAGTGGAACTTAACATTTTAGATGTTTCACGGTGAAATTCACGCGGCGTATAATTTAAAACGTACTTCCATACTTCCATTTAATGTCCGTTCCCTGTTATAATTCAGCCTCGGAATTTGAATATGGCGAGTTGAACTTCAGTAGACACCGCGAAGTTCGCCCGCGCTGCGCTTCATACCGCGATGCAATAAATCGAGACCGCGACGACAAAAGGTCAAGTTATTAGCACTAGATTACACACCATCTATTATTATCTGCGCCTTGTGAAGTGCAAAGAAGACCGAATTTCATTACGCGCCAGCCCCTCGGTACATACTACGGTTTAAAAAATTGACGACGAGCGGAGGGACTAAATTATTCAAGTCGGGATAATTGAATTATTGAAAATCAATATTGCTTTTTAAAAAGGAATATATGCGTGATCTCGCTAAAACTAAACCACGGAAGATTATCGCTGAAGTGCATTATTTTTAGAAAATAAAATTATATCTCCCTCCCACAAACAGAATGGGATTGCAATCAGGCGCCGTGAGAGAGCGAGAGTAGTTGTCGGCCAGCTCGATCTCCCCAGTTAATTATTCTAATTTGATTAAGATTTATCTCGGCACGGTGGTTCGTTTGTTCGCGCTCTGCTCGTTTCTATCCACGGAATATCGCTTTCGAATCGGCCAATTCGCTCCGGTCTATCCTTTAAACTAATTACAAGTTGGAGAACTCTGTCCACCGAGCCCTCTTTTGTTGCTTTCTTCCTCCCTTTCTCGCGCTCAATCGCGTACTATTTCAACCTGCCCGCAACCCACCGAGACATTTCTCGGATTATCCGAAGGCGACGGTCGCACACGACGACCGTGTTCGATCTCGCCTCGAGGCGCGCATTTCCTCTTCGGCGGAAGATCCTGCCAATATCCGATTGTTTCGTGAAGTATATGCCGTGTACAAATAAGTCAAAGAAAAGGAAGTGGCTCTTAAAGGAAGAGCGTTTGATTTGCGCGAAATGCGACAGCTTACAAGAGACTAGACGGGTGTTTTTTTTGAGATTCGGGAAAGAGAAAGAGAGAGAGAAATCACCTCCGTTACCGTCGTTGTCGGAGTTATCGATCGCGTTTCTCGACCCACGGACTGCGAATGACGTCGGGTAATTCAACATCGGAGACCACCGAGGGACTTTAATTGCGGGATGTCAAACGTGGACGTGCGATTAACCGGAAGACGGTCAAACCGTGACGCGGCGGGCTCCGCTCTTTAATTAATTCTTCGTAGGACTTTCTCCTCCTGGCGGTATGCGCGATATTCGAATTCATAGCTTTTAATAAAATATTTTCCGCGTTCGATAACGGTACTCCTCAGATTAAACGAGAATTGTCTTTGCCCCCGTCTGGTTCACTGTCGAGATCGGTCGGAGAAATATCGCGGCGGCGACAATATATTTATCGCACCTCGCGATAAATTTGTATAAGTCAAATTTTTCATAACTGCTCTTTCCGTCAGAAAGATTTAAAGCCTTTTTCACTTTTCCGTTCTTGAAATTCTCAAACCTGCAAATTTCACCCCGCTGCGAAATTTTGTACGCAAACTTGACATCTGTCGTTTCGGAAATCAACACGAGCACCTTGTGATAGCGGAGGTACGCCGTATCGATTTCTGAATATAGTAATTGGGCCAATCGCGTCTCGTCCCCGCGTCATCGTTAATTAAATCGAGCCCGATGATTCAGGAGGGACGACCTTTCGCTCACGGAAACAGGCCGTTTGCATACGGTTTCTCGTTCACAGCTGTCGAAAGGTTTCTACCGGCCAACGTTTGTGCGCGTGCCGAATAATTGCACATTTGGTGGTCGAGGCGCGAATTTCTCATCGCATTCTAATGCTGATTGGCGAATTAACCGCCTCGAAATTTCGCCGCGTTCATGCCGCTCTCGAAACCGAAAAGCGAAAGACATATATTCGCAATGCGTTAGATAACTTGCGAAAATTACCAGAGAATTTATTAGCGTGTATATTTAACGTATGTTAAATTAATAATCTCTAAATATCTCACTTGAGCGTATTAAAATACTATTTTAATTATTAAAAAAAAAAATAAAAGAAATTAAATTGAGAGGCGATGTGCAAATATACAATTAAATTTAGTAAGACCGAAAACGATCAGCGTGAAACGGGCTTTTAGTGACAACAAACAGCAAACGATGTAATTACGAGAAACGAAATGTGGAAAGTTTCTAGCGTAAAATTGCAAAAATTACGCTGCGCTCCGCGCTAAAATTAAATAACTTTTTTTGCATGCGCCAGCATGCCGGGTGCGCGCGGCGTCATGTAACAGGTTGATCCGCGGGTTGAAATATGCGCGGTTGCACACGAGTAACAGATACCAGTCGTTCGAACGGCAAATACGGCTGTAATATGAATGCCCCTGCATCGCATCGCGTTATTTTATTCTCCGAATTAAGCACGGTCCATTAACTGACGGAAAATCATCGCGCTGCCGGAAGTTCGCCGAAACGGTTTTAGCGAAAGGTTCGCCGACCTTTGTTTCGCATGAAGCATATTGTGTACTTATCGGCGGGAAATTGCACGGGAAGAGCATCATGATGCGCCGATGATTTTCGCATTTCGACGCCAGAAACGAGGGGATTTTTTTTTCTTTTTTTTTTTAATCGGCATTTCATTAACTTACGCTTGAAATATGATCTGCGCGTGTTTAAAAAATAAACGACGTGCATACGATGATTGCGAATAAAAATTTCAAGTTATCTCGTTTAATCCTAATTCATCACCGGGCAAGGCTTTATTAAAGAAAGAGAGAGAAAGAGAGAGCACTGTAAAAACTTTCTAACTTGGTTTTCCCGTAGGAAGCCTTCTTAAAAAAAAAAAAAAAAAATTTATTACCCGACTAAAAAATGATCCGACTTATAAATAATTACCCAGCCCCCTTTTCTCGGCTCATTACGCGAATTAAGATCCTCTTCTAGTCTCGGAAAGACATGATCGTGAAATGATTCAGCGGACTCGGCCACCAGGCCGCTACGATCGCAAGCACGATAAATCTTGTCCGTCAGTCAATCGGTCAATCGATGAACCGACCGATCAACCCGCCCATCTATCTCGAACCCGACAAACGTATAAGTATATATATATGTATATACACGCATACGCGTGCATACGTACGCGTGCATGCGTGGCCGCACACTTGGGCGCGTACGGTTCGCCGTCGGAAGTGATTCTGGGCGTTTGCGTTCCGCGCCGGCGATGTAGTTCATAAATTCCCGAATTTAAACGGGAGACGCCCGTCGTAAACGCCGCGGCCGTGACGACCGCAAACGAAGACGTTAAAAATCGTAACTTCGAAGGGGCTAGCATGAACGAGTGAAGCAACGTATGGGGAGCGGGACGAAAGGGAGACGGGGGGGGATATCGCGGTGGTTGCGGGCCACCCGTGCGCGACGCGGCGCGGCGCCAACGTAGGAATCGCGTGTAGGCCCTCTCCTTCGGGAGTAAACAAATCAATTCCGGCTCGGGACACGTTTATGTCCGCGATCGTAAATTACCATTAAGGTGATTGCCTGTGCGCACACATGCGCCCGGTGCACACGGTAGCGTCAAACGATCCTGGACGCACGAGAGAGGAAGATCCATGTTGATCGTTGTCGTCGTTCGTCGTGGTGGATCGTCTTTCGCAGTATGCTCTTGCCTATCTCATCCTCGCATATCTCTCAGACGTTCTAAACTCGTAATATTACAAAAAATTTAGCAAAAAATCACGATTAAAATCACGTTTCGTGCAGATAACGAAAAAAAAGTCAGCGTGCGGGTTTCAAAATATTTTGATATACTTAACAGCTTTAAATAACGCGTTAAAAAAAGAAAAGACTTCGGAAAGAAAAAAGTAGAGGAATTGCGGCTGCATTATTTAGTCCGTGCGATCGTTATTATTGTCGTTCTCGCGGCGAGGGAATTGTAATTTATCGCAAAAGCCAAGTTTGATTAGACTAGCTCAAACAGTTTTCGATAAATCTGTCTTTACACCGGTTAGAAATTTAACCTCCGCTTCAGCGGTTTTCCGATAAGAATTGCAATTTCTGCCGGTTTATCGTTCCTTTGAGACGAAAAAAGGCGCGCCAGCTCTCCGGCAGGATTGTTAGTCGCGTTTCGAAAGGAACGCCCGGAGTTGGGCCTGAAGAAGACGGTGCTCGATCTCGCCTGTATATATATTTACCCGGCGTTTTCCGTCGCTGGCTCGTTCGCTCGCTTTCTAAGGTTGTTCCAGGTAATCCGGGAACAGCTACGACCGCGGCGGCGCAGTAATTTGAGAGCGCATAATAATTTTGTTGCTCGTCGGAGATATTAATTTCCCGAAATTATCTTTGATAGAGCAATTAAGAGTAGATAGAACCATTACGCGATACCCGGTGGCGCGGGCTTTAGTTTAAACAGCGAGCCGGCGATCCTTCGCTCGTGGCGGATAGCCCTCCCTGCGGGCCGGTTATGCCGTCGAGATAATGGCTAATAAAGCCACCAGTAGTACTAATCAATGACTTGTTTGGCCGTCTACGTCGTCGCGGTTTATTGAGATTACTGATTTTCCCGGTGCAATCTCGCGTGCATTTTATTATGTACAGCGTGCGTCGTGCTTAAAGAAAACAAACGGGAGGGAAAAACTTGGCTAGCAATTTCCCAAGCGTCCTATTGTCGTTCAGGTATCGAAAAATACAGAGAGAACGCGCGAAGCTACGAGAACGAATCGCGAAGTGGTTTCTGACGCAATTATAATGTTGTATTATCGAGTAAAATTTTTATTAGGAGGTAATGTACACTTGGTTTAATATTAAAAATTTTGCGACGTATCTGAAACATAACCATATCAAGTGCGTGTAAATTAATTTATTAATCTCGACAATTACGCGAAATTTTATACCCGATGAAGAAGCTAACGTCGGCAGGTCGGCTGGGATTTCTTTGGAATCTTGAACGTGCGACGCACGTATCGAACTCGAAAGTTTTCGATATTCTTTGGCTGAGCAATCTCAAGTTTTAATCCGGTTAGAACATAGAGGCTATTATTCCGGCCGCGTAATGAAATGCGAATTGAAACGAGGAGGCGACGACGACGACGACGACAATATCGGATATCAGAGACGTCTCGCGTAGAGAAGTAGAACGTTACAAGCATAAACCGGTAATCGATTTAGCGACGCTCAAGTCGGAAGTCCTCGGCAGTACGAGTGCCTGCCGGTTATCGAGTCGCGGCATTAAAGTTTAGCGAGCCGAGTCATGCGCGAGATACTCGCATTGGGGACGAGTTCGTTCGACGTCGATATTAGATGAGTTTCGCGAGTAGCCGGCAACGATAGAGACATCGGAAGTTATTTAGAAAAACAGCTGAGCGATCGAAATCGACTAATTCGGTCGATTAGAGATGAAAGGCAGATCGGCGTGATTACACTTTTTCGCGATATCCACGGATAATTATAAAACCTTATGAGGCATAAAACGTTAATGAAATTGCCGCGGCGCGTGGAGATGTTTTCCATTGCGTGTGATCGATTGCGGGAAATGTGCGACGGGTTTTTATTTATTTCGTGCCTCGCGGCACGAAAAAAGGTGGATAAAAAGAGATTAATTGCGACGGACCAATAATGCCTCAATTAAATAGCAATCTTATCATTATTATCTCGCGGATAAATACGCCGAGCGATAAGAAATTAAATTCACAATTAATCAACTTTAGCGCACTTTATTATATCTATCTTTACCTTGCTTAAGTGATGCGATTTATAGGAAACGCTCATTTATGACTTAACATTTCGTAGCTTTGTATAAATAAAGGAAAATAAAAAAAAATTAAAGAAAACGAGATTTAAGTTTCGATACTTTGCAATTATCGTAATAATTGGCGGCGCCAATCTGAAGGAGTGTAATTTTGCGATAGCGGACATTATGTCAGATCACCGCGAATGAGAAACGGAAACGGATTCACTCGTTTGACGAGAGGATGGAACGTCTACGACGGTAATCCCGGTATTCGTTTGTTCCCCGAAGAAACTTATCCGGCAAAAAAAGATACCCGCCGGGAATAGGTCTCGCCGACATTTCCATGAGCGCTCGTCGTCGCGGGTGATGCAGTGTCACGGACTATGTCACGTCGACCGAGCTCCTTTTTTTTTTTTTCTTTTTCTTTTTTTTCTATCCGCGCCCCTTTAGAAGCGACATATCCCTGGAGAAGCGCGCGGAAGCCACTGGTCATTTTTCAGTCGGCGCGGAAATAAGATGTCGGGCACCGGGTTCATATGGGGAACGAGGGGACGGCTGCAATTCCGCAAAAGCACCGCGATTGTTATCCGCGGAGTCGAGAGAAAAACAGAGGACGTATCACGGTATTGCATCGACACGCGATTCGCAGCATTCGGCGAGAATTTATAATATTTTTTTTTATTACAAATTTTTTTTTTTTATTATAAGATCTTTCTATATCAAAAATAAATAGCGTTAATTAAATTGCTTTATTCAATTCTTATTTCGTAAAAGTGTCCGAGGCAAAATTCGTTTAGCTATTTCGATTTTGCAACTAGTGGTTAGATCGCGCGGATTAAATTATATTCCTCAGCTGTTCTTTAGGATTTTACAATTAAAATTAATTTACGTAAATATAAGAGTACATTTAGGAATCTGAACGGATAATTTATTATTAATAATATAAATTTGGTTACCCAATTGTTCGATGAATCTTTTAGTATACTCAATAAAATAATCATCGCTCATTCTTCGTCTAGACGGTCGCGCCAATATTTACGCTTATATTATAATCGGATGGTATCGATTTCTCGTGCGCTTTCAATCGTATTCTACGTCATTCGGAGCAGACGGGGCGGAAAAGGAAGTGACTCATAAAAAAAAAAGAGCAAAAATTGGATTGTCAGTCAAGGGTGGCATATGAAAATGTTATCAATCTTAGGTGGTTGTTTACGACGAGCGTTTGAGAGCCCTCGATTTGGCGTCGATCCAGCCCAGATATGAATACGCGAGCTTCGCACGGGCATGGGTGGTCGGACGAGTATTTGATAGCGATCGACGGAAGAAAATCCCTTCATTCTACATCGAATATGCGACATATTATCCCAGTAACATTTATGGAATTTGTAAAATTTTAAAGCTATCGATGTTCTAAATATTCGCACGTTAAACGGACATCCCTCCCCTCTCGCGTTACATTTTTCTCTTTATCCAATTTTATCGTCTCTTTTTGATAATTAAATTTAACGTAAAATCCCTTTTACATATACCACGCGCAAAATGATATATATATATTTTTTTTTAACACAATTAAGTATCATATTTATGCGCTTTAACTACTACCGCTCACTTTGATCGCGGTGTTTAATTCCATTCGCGTCACGTCGAGTGTGAGCGTTTAAACGTGAGTAAAATCGCGAACAGTTACTAAAAAGCGCTCAACGACATCCGATATCCCGCTAGCGGGATCCATTCGGGACGATCGCGTAACAATGACTTTCGTGTTACGTACTCGGTACGACATAGTCGTACGGCAACGTCTTCGCCGCGGAGTAAAACTGCGAAAGCTCTCGCCATCTGGAAGAGCTGCTCCCGTCATCTGCGGAAACGACGGGTACGAGTCTCTCGTGCTCGACCTCGGAATGTGTTCCGTACTTCGAACATTTTGGTTAATGTTTATGCGCGTCGAGGACCGGGGAAAGACAGCGAATACGCGAGAGAAGAGCTGTCATTTCGTCGTCGAGGGGTGCCATCGTGCGTAACGTGCTATGAGAGCGTCTTATTGCCATTCAAAATGTACAATGCGACGATGACTCAGATGCTGCAAATATTTGTACTAGCACATCCACGAAACGTACGTGGAACGCGAAGCAGCGCTCCAGCTCGTCATAAAGCCAAGCGCCGTCTTTTCCCATCCGAGAGAAGACTCGAAAATTTACCGTCGGATTATCCCACATATACGATATCTCTCGCGTGAATCTTGAGAATTTTATTCCCGGCGATATGTATTTTTCCCCCGTCGATTCTGCCGGCGAACTTTTCGGTGTCGCTAAAACTAGATATTTTATATCGCTCACCCTTGGCGCAAGAAAAAAAAAAAAAAAAAATTATGCAAATACCGCGAGATTGAACTTACCCTCGCCTAATTACTTATATCATATTAACGAATGAGAGTTTTTGCGTTATCATATTACGGAAATTATTATACGGATGAAACAGAAGGATTCACCAAGTGAGTTAACATTATTTTCGAAGATTAAACAAATTCAAAGAGGAAGTTAAGCTTGTGATAAAATAATATGCATGTAAATGCAAATTTTTCGTAATCAGAATATTAAAACGAGCTTGAATAATATATTACACGGGCGATGAAATTTAAACATAAATAATTTTCAAAGTCAGCGTTACGTCTTTTTTTTTTTTGTTTTTGAGAAAAGCTTCCATCACTCTTTCCCCATTCCGTCATCTCGGGACCGAGCGGTAAGGACGGGAGAGCCCCCATTTGCAACTCCGCGCGGCCCTTTGACTTCCGTGAAACTCGTCGCGGCTCACAGACGAGGATCACGCGTTGAATTTTGCGTTTGCCGGATACGGGATTGCGTCGGTAGATGCGCCCGCGAAACTTTTTCCCACAGCGAAAAACGTCGACCGGCCGTCGTCGTGTTTTATTCGACGAAATTCTCGAGCGTCGCACGTATGCAGCGTCGCGCAATGAAAAATAAACAGCGTCTCTGCGGAACGTTTCGCGTAAAGGCCCGCGATACATTTTTTTAAATTCACTGAGACGCGCGACGTCGTTAAAACGTAATCCATGGACGCTTCGTCTGCAATTTACATCCGGCGTCCATCTCGCGCGGAGAATGTCTCGGAAACACAGGCTTGGGCGTTAAATCGTCGCCAACGTTACGCCGATTCACGAAGACGGGACGGATTTTCGCGGAGGTTTAAACGGCGGATTTACGGGCGAGAGCTTCTCGAGACATTTCCGATTTTTCCATGGAAATTGCACGTGAAAGTCGGCGGGGCGCGCTCGAAGGGCGTTAACAATAATTGATGCGGTACTTCCGGCGGAATCGCGGCGGCGGTGCGGATTTTATTTGCGACTCCGTAATTCGACGACCGGCCGTCATTAGCTCGAATAACTTAACTCGATATTTGAACAGACGATCTTTCTAACGCGCGATAACGCGGGAATTGAATAGGTGAGCGATTAGCCCGGCAGCAGGACGGCGCGCGCCGGATAATAACCGTTTCGGGTGTACGTTTCCATAAACGCTTCCTGCCATTATCAATTCTTTAGAGCCGTCACCGCCGGTACCAAAGCGAGGGCTGAAATATGCAGAGGCCTGTCAGCCCTTCGTTACGAACGGTTCGACATTTTCCATGAGAACGATGTAACACCGGCCCGTAGATTAATGATCGCGATACCCGTCGCTACAATCGCGTAATGCGAATGTAATGTCCAATCTGTCGCGCGCATACTTAATAATTCTCCGGGTGCCCGATCGATGGCTCGCGCGACCCGCGAATAATGACGCGCCTGAGCCGAATAATACACCCAATCTGTGGGCGCAACAATATTTCGTCAGCGTGATTAACGACTGCCAATCAACGGCCGCCCGCGCGGCCGACGTAAATTACTCATTAGGTATTCTATTCGCCCGATAAGAATGAGGGCCCGGGATGGAACGGATATATAAATTTTGCTATTGCGCGTGAAATACGAGTCGGGATTCCGTGTTCCGCGAGTCATACCTTGATTGAGTTATCGAATGTCGACGTTAAAACCTGCGAAATTTTCTCCCCCCCCCTTTTTTATCTGCGGGTGAGCGATAAAATTTCGACCGTCGCTTCTTATAAATAGCAATCGTGAGATTCGCGAATATTCCCTGGCCCGCACACGCATTCGCATTGTCACGGCGCGTTCATTACGGCGATCCTTCTTTGCTGTCGTATCGATCATCCCCTATTCTAAAGAGCCCTGGGAACTTTGAGAAAAATATCAAGTCCTGGGCAGCGCATTAATGCAGCGTATACGTAAATTTGCAAAGAGGGCTGTAAAAAGAGAGACTGCTTTTCGCGGAGGACATTTTGAAAGGGACGCACTTCTCTTGCCTATGCGAAATAGCGAAAGGACGTGAAGCTATAAATTTCAACGAAATCTCTGCAGCATATTTTGAATCAAACCTGCTTTTCGAGAGAGAAAAAAGAAACCTTTAGGAAACGATATCAGACTACTATTTCCTGAATATTTTCAGAATTAAAACAAAAAGAAAAATTTCAATATACTTTTTCCTACAAAATCTGGAAGTTTTATTAGTAGAAAAATGGTATTTATGTATAAGCGTTCTTATTTATTAATAAAAAAATATTGAATGTAATTTTTTTTTTAAAGAACAAAAAAAAAATCTTTTATATTTTTATACTTTGACTTGTTAAAAAATTTTTAAGAGAGCTACTGCCTGCACATTTATGCATTGAAAAGCGTCTATTAATAAAAGATGAATATTCAGCTTAAAAAGTAATAGCTGAGAGAATCGCGGATTAATTTTTTTTTTCTCTCCAAAATCTGACAAGAAAAGAATTAAAAAAATGCAGGGTAAAAAAAGAAAAAAACCAAAAAAAAAAAAACGAGAAAAATTCAACCTAGTTGTAAACGAAAAAACCAGTGCAGTTCCAACGCGTACCGAAAACTTGCAGTCTCTCTCCTCCTAAAAAAAAGAGAAGAATGAAAAAAAAATTGAACGACCTTTCGAAATGGGAAATAACCGACGTTCCTCACGTCGCAAACATTTCTGTTCGATCGCGTCGCGGCAGGACGGCGTACGGCGTTCGTGAAAGACGGCGTCGACGCCGACATCGGCGCGAATGAAACGATAACGGCACCGGCGAGAGGCCATCAAGCAGCCGCGAGTCCATTTTTCGCGCGACGAGCTGCGTCCGTTCGCACGTAGCGCGCTATGTCGTAAAGTGAAAAGTTGCAACTCTGGCTGATGGACGAAAGAGAGAAAGAGATAGGATATAGGGGGAGAGGGAGAGGCGAAAGGAAAGAGGAAGAGGGGAAAAAGAGTGAAATGCGAGAGCGGCGCGACGGCAGAAGGGTCGGTCTTCGTGTCGGAACCATTGTTGGTTAACGAGGTAACTCGACACGTCCGAAGATAACAGGGTTCGTGCTCCGCACGAGTAACTCGCCGCAAAAAGAGTCCGTTCGTGGTCCCGAGCCGCCGCCTGTTGGAAAAGCTTGTCGCGCTACGAAGCTTGACTACTACTTAACCTGCGGATCTGTAGACCGAACGGGAAAATGATGGAGCACGCGGGAAAGAGAACCCACCGTGGAACGGGAAGCCCCCGGGTGCATTATGATTCGAATCGTCGTTCTGACTTTTCAGATTTCCGATTGCGTTCACTATCTTATTCCGTAGACACGATTAGGCATTTATTATTTTCGCTCGGGATAAATTTAAATGTTTCGTATCATATTTTATATATATTTTATTGCAACGTTATTATTAGAATTTTTCAAGCCCTTTTCTGTTCCTCCGTTTTTATTCCCGTCGATATAAATACGCGGTGAAAACGAATGGAATCAAAAAATCCATCCAAACTTTCTCCACCTCATGAAACTTTATTACTTCTTAATATAATTGATCCATTCACCTTTCATCTCAATCGTGCTGGTAAAATTTGATTTCGCCGGATGCTGGCCCTTTTTATTCTGAAAATCAGATTCGACCTAAATCACACTGTGATTCCGTAATGAACCTCACAATTTCGCGGCACGTAAGTCAGATGAGAGGTGCGAACAGGGTGTCGGGTGGGAGGGGGGGATCAAAGGGGGCAAAAGAACAGAGAGGGAAGGGGCTGGCAATTGCCTTTGACGAAGGGGCGAACGAGCGAGGAACGTGAATAAATATGACGGTGGTGGTTGGAACAACGACGCGCGGAAATGTAAGTTACTTGAAAGGTGGGTGCGCACCGAAGGGAATCGTCGCCGACTGCATATGCGCCGGCTGCTGTCGCCGTTCTCTCGCCGTTCTCTCGTCTGCACTCTCCGCGAGCTCGTAAATCGACGTGAAGCCGCGCGCGAACACTCTGTCTTCGGGTGGCATAACGCGAACGCATCGATTATTCTCGATGACAGGCGGCTCATTAGTTATTGCCGGGCGGGGAAGAAGAGACCGGGCGGGAATAATTTCGGGACCCGGGACGTTCGGCGTAGCAAGTTCCGCAATTTTGCGAAATGAGCTTCCCTTTCTGCGCCTCCGTGCGCGCGAACCGAGCGGACGGCACGTCAATTACAATTGTTAACTCTAATTTAATAAGGCCGCCGTTAATAATGTCACCCTAGGCACCCGTGGATTTCCGAGATTCTCCAGTTTATCTGTGTAGATCTGGAGATGGTTTAATTTCCAAGATTTCGACGGTCCCTATCTTTTTTCCTTAGCCCTCTGTGTACAATTCTTTAACTTTCCTTTAATATTTCGAGTGCTTTATAATTTAAAGAGAATAAAAAATAATTAACAAAATGGAGTTTGACAATTAAATCTTAAAATATCAATAAATCTGGACATTCTGCGGGAAGGGAAGGGAAAAAAAAAATTTGTTTAATAAAATATGTATGCGGCGTCACCACAATTATTAGACCTATTCACGCGCAGGCACGAAAGAAGCGTATTCACTTCCCGGAATCTCCGGAATAGTTGAACTAGAAAATGTTGCTTCGACCCGTCCATAAATAAAATACTTGGGGAAAATTCTCGAGGTAGAACTCGTTGTTGGCATCCACCGCGGAAACTACGAAGAAAATCTCGTAAACACACGTGTCTAAAAACCAAGGCACTTACGTAGGAGTTTCTTAGTTTATAGAAAGTTACGATACGTGGAGGAAGAAGTAACAACCAGTTGCTTACGCTCGATATTTTTGCGAATTTTCCATATGCGCGTGAATCAATGTAGGGAATAACGAGCCGCGCACACATTTTAATGTAATCGACAAAGTTTACTTAAGAATGTTGCAAGTGCCATGTTTAACAGCGGATGCTTAATGATCTTTCGCCGTGTAACAACGTCGTGCAGCGGGGTGCTGTTGTCTAAGATTTTTGCTGCAGCAATTAATTAGGAAGCGCGTGCGTCAGCTAGAACTTCCGGATAATCCCGATAGTTCGCATTAACGACAGCATAAGCAATTTGTCTTGGCGATTAATTACCATGTGCTTTAACAAGAGCTTCGGATAATCTTCGTAATCCACGTGAACGACGACACAACAGTCGTCGAAGCGTCTTTGCTATCTGAAAGCTACTCGTAGCGCAGACGAGAGACTTGAAGCGGCAATGTGGCAAACGTTTCTTATTAGCTCGAACAAATATTCTTTCCGAAGGAGCGTTTACGAAATATATATAAATTTCTAAGGACAAATCCGCGAATACGTAACGTCTACGTGAGATAAACGAGGAAAACGATGATTTGCGCGAAATGTATCTAAATACGAAAACACCACCGCGCGCGAATAAATGTATCTTGTTGTAAATTTTGATTATCGCTCGACAGTGAACCGCTTTTCGTTGGAGAAGCAATGTTAATGTAATCGTATCATCGTTAGATGTGGATTTGTCTTCGCGTAGATATGCCCATGCTCGCGAGATAGAATCGTTGCGACGTCGGAACGGGCGAAACAGCTTCGTGCGAACCGACAATTTACAGAGAATTTACATAAGGCGAATAAACGTTATGCTACGTGCTGCGATGTGAGTAAGCACTTGCGGGAAAGAGGCGGCGCGAAGAAAGGATGGGGTTACGTTACCTCGACTCGCCTTGGGACTCCATTGGCACTTTGTTGAACAAAATAGATGCGTATACAACGGGCGCGACTGCATAGTATAACTCTAACTTCATCTGCCAGAGAAGTAGGTAGCTTTGCGGGCATTCGATAAAAATATACGATAGCACGGGTGAAAGCTATACGCGAGAGAAAAATAGTGTCGTAAGGCGAGAGTAGAATCATTCACGACAATACATATCGATGAGATATATTTTTAGGAAGACTTTGATATCTATTTAAAAATTTCACGGGAAGACTTTTCGAGGTACCGCAATACGTTGAGCTTAAAAATTCTCCGAATAGAAGGGAAAGGTTAAAAATTAACGGTCACTCATGGTATATCGGTATTTTAATCAGCGACGTTATTTTTTTTTTTTTCCTTTTTTTTTCCTTTCCTTTCGAACGCCCCTCAGCATAATCTGTCTTAATGCATTCCGTGTAAAAAATATCTCCTCCGCGCGTTTAAAAATTGCTGTCGGTTCTACGCCGAGCAGCCTATACATTTCCAGGCCACTCCATTCCGGCACTCCGGGTACTCTAGATCCTCTCTTTCCACCTGAGGATCTCTCCAGCATCCCCGCATTTTGCCTCAGTCCCTTCGCTTGCCCCCTTACTCCCCCCTCTTCGGTGCGGCTCGCTGTTTCTCTTCGCCGCTTCCTCGTAAAGCTATATGGATCCGTCGCGGTATTCAAGAATTTCTCCGGAATTCCCGCAACCGGCCAAGTACCTTCCCCGAAGGGTCGAAATCGCGCGGGAGACGCGAGACAACCGGAAATAGATCGACTCCATTCCGGCGCGGAATTACCGCCTATGCCTCAAAGATAAACGCGACGGATTACCGACGTTGCTACCCGGGACTGGCAAGAATAAATGATGGCGAAACCATAGTTTCTAGAAGATAAGCGGGTAAAATGAGAGAAAATCAATATTCTTTTTAATGCCCGCACAAGTCATTACTTGCTGCAGACTCATTAGTTTGACTGTCGATGTCCGCCACTTGAAATTATAGTTTAGAGAAAGAAAAAAGTTAATTGTTATATGTGCCTAATTTAATTATATTATATAAATCTTTTATATATCATATAAAATTCGTACGCAAATAATTTTTATTCAAATTAATGATTTACAATATCTGGGGTAAAAAAAAAAAAAAAAAAAAAAAATACAAGGACCAAACAACTCTCGTTGTTTCGTGAAATTCGAGCAGCATCATGTTCCTTGATCTTGTTAAACCAAGCATTTTCGATCCGTACCCAATGCGAGCCATGATTTTCAATTTGTCGAATCTTAGCCAAGGCGGTGCTTCCGCAGGGCGTTTGTCTTTTCCCCGCGGTGAGTAAAATTGCAGGTGGGTTAGGTGGGTGCAATTTTGTAGGAGATGGAATTGGATCGGTCATTTCTTTGTTTCAATTTCGTTCTTCTGGTTCGCCTTTGTGCTGAGCAAAGCGAATCGCCGGAGACGCGGTAAAGGAACGACGATGAAAGCGCATGCAGAAAGAGACTGCAAATGAATTATAAAAATCGCCGTGGAGGGTAGCGCGAATTATCTACTGAGAAAACCGGCCACAGAAAGCGTGATTGGCTCGCTCTATTTCTCTTCTTGAACAAATTGTGCTTTCAGAATTCAAGAAGAAATAAGAAAAGAAAAAAAAATAAATTAATAAATAAAGGAAAAAAATAATCAAACGCGAAACAATAAAACTTCTGCATCTCATTATAAAATTAATTAACCATTCATCGCCGTTTCCTATTAATTTTTGTCATTTTGTCAAATTGACTGTCGTTAATTTATTTGTTTGCTTCATCGAGTGGCCCTTCGTCATAAATAACAGAATTTGTGAATCAAACGGAATATACTGGCGCAATAATTTCTCGCGTTAAATGTTCACCCGACACTTTCCTCGTTCTCGCATTAGATTACTAAATCAAAGGACAACGTTGAGCTGATTTTTCGGAGTCGTCGCTAAGAGATAATATAACTGCGAGCGCTTGCGTTCGCGCGGTAAGGGGGAGGGACGCAAATTATCCCAGACGTTATATCCATATTTTACACACCCGGTGCCGACTAGAGCGCGGCGGCAATCCGTAAAGCTCTTTCCCGCAGTTTCCTCTCGCTCAAAGAATTTCTCCTTACTCAAAAGTGCAAACGGGGAGCTGGTACGAGAGCGGGCCGTTCGCTCGTACGAACGGGAAAAAAGGGATATTCTCCGGTTACTATCTCGGCCATTCAGGGGATTACGCGGCGAAGTGGTCCGAGGGGGTGAGACGTTGGAAAGTGTGCCGCAGGAATCCGCCCGGAAAATCCTCTCTTTGAGTTTTAAGACTATAACATACTGCGCGAGAGAGGATACGTCTTCCGCGTGTTCGTATTTCACTCATTTCACGAGACGGCCGGATAAACGCGACGATTCAAATGAACGTAATGCCCCGGCGGCCGACGTTCATCTTCGCTTGAAAACCTGGGTGGTGGTTTGAGTTTTTTTTTATATATAAAAAATAGAAACGTACAGTATTCGTCGCGTTAAAAGCAACGAGCTTCTAAGTCCGCAAGATGAGTCATAATTTATTCGTAACCCTTTTTATATCGCCATTTTTTGCTCTTTACCTTTACAAATCGTTTGCGCTCGTTGCAGACATAATTTTTTTATTTATAACGCTGCATAATTTCACGTACGACGTAAACAAGCGAGTTATTTAACGCGTTAACGGCGCCGATAACTGATTTGACTGGCGCCGAGTACACCGCGCTGGCAGAAAGATATTGAGCCAATCGAACCGAATGAATGCGGTTTGCTGCTTCAGCCTTTTGATCAGATTCCACGAACTACTACTATCGAACACGGAAAGTTTTCCGGGAAAATCGAAAGCGCGCTTATCTGAGCTGTCGACTCGCTCGGGAGCGGTCATTCGAAAGCCACACGATTTCCGCAGGCGGCACGACGCGGAACCGCGTGCGCACCCGTAGTACAGACCGTACGCTTTCGGCGTCCGTTTATTACCGTTTTCCTAAATTGATTTTCAATTCTCGTGGGGACGACGTAGGGATGAGTGGAATAGGGGTATACGTCGGTAGCGCTCGCGATTGGGGTAGCTACCGTAGAATCGACTGGTTGATCGAAACCAGGAGGACCAGGGGGCAGGGTGGAGGGAAAGGGTATGCGGGTAAGCTCGGCCGACTGGAGGTTTGACCGGGCTCTGCCGAATGCCCAGTGACCCGTAAGGAAAACGCGAATGCACGAGTTCGGCAAACAGCATCGGCGTCACGTACGCGCGGGGTGAACGAAGAGAAAATCGTTCGTGTGACAGCGAGAAATGCGAGAGCGGGAACGAGGTTTCGCATGAGAGAAGCGTTCAAAATGAGGGCCGATGAGTAACTGAAGATAGTTGAGAAAGAGAGGATTGAATCGAATGTCGCGGCAAGTCGGCAGAATAAAAAGCAAGCATTGTAGGATAGAATGAAAAATGATAAAGGGGAAAAGCTGTAAACGTTACTCTTGATCGAGTACGTAAGCAACTAATATAAAAAAAAATTTCGCAAACAATCTAATTAGCGTTATAAATAAGATCTAAGCGGCGAGCAGGAAAATAGTCATTTCAATATAAAAATGATTGTATCGGAAAACGGGAGAAGCGAGAGGCATTCTTGGAAGGAAGTAACGGGAAAGGCACGGGGCAACAATGCATCGCGTTGCATTCACTACCGTATTGCTTCGTTGTATCTTTCCCTTCGCGACCCACCGCGTCCCGCGACCGCAAAGAAAACGGAAGAATGCGTGTACTTTTCTTCGTCTTTTTTTTTTTTTTTTTTTTCCTTCCTCGGCGTCCCTTTCCTTCCCACCTGAGCGACCGACGACGGAAGAAAGGGTGAAAGGCGACGCCGTATCTCAGACGGCGCACGTCTCTCCTCGGCCCTATTTATCCCCCTGCCCGCTTTTCTTCCGGCACTTTTATTCCGTTTAAGCCGAAGACGAGGCAGGGAACAGACGGGGAGGCGCCGAGAAGAAAGGGCGCGGCGCGCGATTGCAAGTTTAATGATAACATAACAAAAGGCGTGTAGCTGCAGGAAAAATACGCGAAAGCGCGAGCTACCTTCTTCCAAAATAGCCGACACCGACGGTACATCCCGAGCGAAGGGCTCACGTATATTTTCAAAACGCCTTCCGTTATCTCGCCCCGTTTTAATTAGGTCCTTCCCGTGACGACACCGCCGTCGCGCATCCACTGCGACCGAAATAAAACCGTCTCGGTGACCCCGCTCTTTTTATAACTTCATATTAACCTCATCTTGAAGCACTCTTCTCGCGATCCGTGGAAAATCGTAGAAATTGCAAATTAAGACGCGATCTGAAATTAATACTCCGACGCGTTTCCGGAGTTCGTTACGTCTTTCGACACGTGGTGTGACGGACTCGTAAAGTGCAGTATCTAAAAATACGAAAGAAAGGAAATTGAAAAGATTTTTAACTCGTAGACATTTGACGCGTCCAAACTAAGAATATTTTTCATATTTTACAAACGGTTTAAATAATATCTAAAGTAAATCCTTAGCTCGCTGGCGGAGTGAAGCCTCTGAAGGGATTTGATACATTCGACCAATGAAAAATAAATGATAAAAATAAAAATCGGAATAAAGAGGCGATGAGTTTTCATCACTTTGTATTCAAAACTCAATACTCCCCTTGGAATTTCAGATATTAAATAACTTTATTAACATTCATTGTCGGTTATCGCCGGGTTCTCTTCTGCAGTCTTTATTTACCATTGCGAGACGGCGCCTCGAAAGGGGGCCGGAATAAAAGAAATAGCGACTGCTCTTTGCATTTATTTCTAACTTGAAGTTTCCCTCTGGTTTTTCTTTCTTCCGGATCGTAGACGGACTGTCCTAGAAAATCCGGCTAACCGCCGACTGCGGAGCACCTGATTTGCAAGAAACTTCAAACTCGGAAAAATTTGCTATCCCCCTTACGGACGCCTCGCGGTAACCCTCTTTTTCTTCGGAGTATTTCGAGACGGTACCCTCGCTGAAAAGCTCAGATATTCATTCCGCGACAATTTCACACTTGAGAAAATCGCGACAAAGTGCCGAGCGGGATAATTCGTACGCGATACGAAACATATCGAGTTTTATCTCGATTACATTCGACGGTGATAATTTAACGGTAATAGACGGGTGATAGGAAAAGTTGATTAAAAGCGCGAGAAGCGTATTATGCTGCGTGTTATATGAGAAAGTGCGTTGAAAATTGGAGTAACATTAAAAAGCAAATATAACATGAGTTAATTAATTCGTTAATTGTCACTGGACCGATTGCGGTTCGACGTTTAGTCGTTTAATATTTAATCGTTAAATGAGTCAACCAGAGGGATAATTGTGCTTCCCGAACGGTGAATTATAGCAGAATTCTATTGAATTATAGGAGAAATATTATCCATGTACCATTTTGAACGGGAGCGTTTAATAATCTTTGATTTCGGGCAATTTATTTTTAGAACGTTAAATTGTAAAAAAAAAGAAAAAAAAATTAAAGTTGTATACGCGCGTATATTTAATCAGTTTTATTAAATATTTTTGATAATGCTACAAGTTTTGAACACGATGGAATTATGCTTTCTCTAAATGTATCGAATTTTTATCTACATGTATTCACATATCAATAACAAAAAACAATAAAAGTAAGCTCTAGTCCGTTTATTTTTTACGCTTCTATTTAAACGTACAAATAGAAAACCCCAAGGTTGTATCCGTTCGCAACGTCGCATTGGAAAAAAAAATTATAGAAAACAAAGAGATTTTTTTATTTTCTGCAATTTTTTTCGCAAAAATCCGATAGTTCCACGTGCACATTATAACGTGTTCAAAAAAGGATAATTACAGATAATTATTCACGTATTCACATGTAGGTGCAAATTTGCGATAGATTAAAGTAAATATTCGACATGTTATTTAAAACAATATTCGGTGTATACATCAATTTTTTTTATCACACGCTCACCTGTGTGGAGGTAGGAATATGAACAAAGTTCGTCGCGCGCGAGTAGTGTAACATGTTAATTCGTCGCGAATTCAATATCTTCTTCATTTTATATTAATTTTTTCCTTAAAATTACGATCTCGTCGCGGTAGGTGAACTCTTGAGAATCCGTCTGACCAATTCTTGTTCTGTTTCTGTCCAGATAAAAATCCGGAGTACACGAAAAGAGGCCTGGCGTTCCCCTGGACGATCTGAGAGGAGGAGGAGGCCTCGGAGAGGCATCTTGCGCCGGTGGTGCAATCCATGAGTAAGTATCATTTGTATAAAATTAAATTTTTGCCATTTTAAAGATGGAAATTTTTTTTTAATTATTTATTTAATAAACTAGAGACGCGTTTCTCTAAAAAAAAAAAAAATTTTTTTTTAACAGTAAAAGATATCTTTAGCATCTCTACAATTAAATTTTCTTTTTGTTTGTTACAGGATTATCGGAACAGTATCTCCACTGTTGCGCATCGTGGCACCACACGGTGGGTGGAAAATTTTTTATAACGTCAGCGGCGTGAGGAACCGCTGATTGTGCGTAAAATTATTTTAAACAAAAAAGCGTGAATCGGGTATTGCAGGTAAATCGCGTAAATCGGGTATTCCTCATAAATCGCGTACTCCGCGGAAATCGCGTAAAAAAAGTTTGCTTAGTAGCAGTAGCAGTAGTAGTAGTGGTAAATCTTTATATCACAATTGTATAACGTGCAGTTTAATATAATATTTTTTTCAGCCGAATGTTTCTCCTAGGATCTTATCTAAGTAAAACTCGATATTTCACTTAGATAAAAATCCGAAAGAGAATTTTAAGTATCGTCGCCGACAATCGAATTACACGAATCACGGTCGGGATTCGTCGCGAATATCGCACAAGTATTCGGGCGCCGCAAATTATTATTTAAACTTTATTATTGAGAGTATCGCCAGAGTTGCGCGAATAATTTTAGTTATCAATCCGCGCGCGTATCCGCGAGTGTCGCGAGTGACTTGTGGACGTCGTGACCTGTGGATCTGAATGCTGAGAGGAGGACCAGGTTCAGGAAGGACATCGGGCATCGGCGGAGCAACGTTTGGGTAATTATTTTCTCTTAATTGTAATAAAATTACCTTTTTTTTAATTTTTTTATTAATAATAATTATAATTATTATTATTATTTATTTCATATTTTTCATTTTGGTTTTCACTTGTATGTTACAGAATACTATCGTACCATGGCATCATCGTTGCTGAACTCCGCTCGTGTTGCATCTAATGTGAGTGATTTTTCTTTTTTTAACAAAGGCAACAAATTTATAAAAAAATATTTTGGTTTTTTTAATATGTCTCAATTAGTATATTACAATATATTAGAACTTGTAGATTTGTTGCCTGCAGAAGTAGAAGTAGAACAGTAGAAACGTAGAAAAGTAGTTGCATAAATCGCAAGAGAGGCTTTTTCAGCCACTTGCGGCACAATCGCCGACACTTTCGTTAATTTGCCGATCCGGTCCGAATAAAAAAAAATATCGTTTTTTAATTCGCATACGTAAAAAAAATCGTAATTTTTTCTTGCAATAAAAATTTAATTTAAACAGAAAAATAATTATTATAACGCACAAATTAATAATGTAGAATATAGGCTTCTTAAGGGCATAAATTAATACAGTTAAAGGAGATCACCTAATTAATAAATTACACCGATAAGTAGTTAGGGAATTCTATCCGTTCTCTTGCAGATTGTGCGTGGACAAATTTCGTGATACCGGAAGAGATAACAGATCAATTGATCCACTTAACAATATTGAGGTTATCCCCGATATTTTCCATTTAAACAATCTATATTCCATAACGATAATTATGCAGTTTCGTTGATACATAATGATTTGCGCGCTCGAGAAATTGTCGCAATTAGCATTCCCGCAATGCGATACTTTTATTTATCCTCGAAATCAGTGCCGGTGTACATCCACTTCGTCAATATAAGCGATATTCCGAAACATTTTCAAGCCAATCGTCCTGCTACGAGTGGTGGACGAAGTTGAATTTAAAATTGTTGTTCGAAGAGAGAAAATTATACGCGCGCACTTTAATAACGAGCTCGAAAACCAATTGCGTTTAATAACAAGCAATCTGTCCGTCGGTATTGCTTTTAATCCATCGCGTCGACATATGCATATGAAAAGTTGACGACTGCTAAAAGCGGTGCGTTAATCGCTCCGGCTAAGAAATTCCGTTTTAGATATATTAACTTCGTGATGCAAATATATTTTATACTATACGCGAATGTATGCTGGGTGGGTTCTTTTTATCGTCGAGATTCGTTCTTACCCCTGTCGTCGTTTGCGGAAGATAACATTCATTTCTATTAGCGAAAGAGCACAAATGCGTTTATGTAATCGTGCTGCATTTAACTGGCGGAAATTTTTTCCTCGACCCGACTGCTCTAATCCGTTCCATTTGCACCATGCTGATCCTAACCCTTTCAGACACTAAGCTTATTTTTGTTACGTTAGATTACAAGGATTTCTTAGAAAGAAGGCAGAAGGGGGGAAGAAACTCATTCCCCTTATATTAAAAAAGATCCGAGTTTTCTAAATGTACCTCTTTTGTACAAAATGTACCTCCGTACAAATAAATATAAAAAAAATAGATTTTACATGCAATAATTTTTCAACTCGATACTTAACGTGATTCGTATTAGAAATAATTGTTTCGATGGCATTACAGGGTTGTTGCTTTTCCGCAGTCGCGATATACATATAGCATTTTTTGTGCAAAACAAATTTTTAATTCAATAGAGAGCCGGCATATTAAAACATTTTTAGTTTTAAATTTTAGTGTTTTAATATAAACTTCAGTTTGTTTAAAAAGCTTGGTATAATTTACGGATAAAATTTTCAAATAAATTAAAGTTTATTTTACCCAAAGTTTAATAGACTTCGGTGTGTAGTGCTTCGGGATTAAAGTTCTTCCGAAATGTCTGCCGTTCGCAAAGCAACGAAGAAACAGAAAGAGAGAAAGAGCGAAGTGAAGGAGGAGGTGAAGAGGGAAGGGAGAGAAACAGAAGCGCGAGAAAAGTTCGACCGATTGGTGTGAACGCAATTACTAGGATTAACGGCAATTGCCAGGGGTTAATTCGCGGTCTGCTACTCCTAATTGGCAGACGTTAGTAGGTCAGCCTCCAGAATAGTCCGATCAAACGAACGGATATGAATACGTCGAGAATGACCGGTTTTGAGATCATCTCCCATCTAATCATCCGTACGACGAGCTCTCCGGCATATAGGATCACACATGATCGAACCGAATGTAAAAATAATATCAAAATTCACAAAATTTCATCCAATTATTCTGATCCACGAAGCAGTTTTAATGGTTATCAAACGTATACGTTATACACGTAATTACTTGTTGATTGAAAACGCGGATAATGAATCCGCGCGTAAACGACGCCCGTTTCTACTTCAGTCGGTGTTATTTCCCACGAGTGGAATATCTCGCGACGAGTTCATAAGTCGCGCCTTTACGCCGGCCTGTAGCGCATAATTCAAAAACAATAATTCCCCGGCAAAATCACGGCCCGCGCGTGTAATGTTATTAAGTGGATTTCGCCGATATCCCGAGTTTCCAATTAAGCTGGCGCCGCATTCTCGCACGGGACGCGGAGTCACCTCCGAAAGCACCACGAAATCCTGTCGTATATTATTTGCATAGTTATGGAGTTTCGCGCGCGGGGATGTTATCGGGCGATAGGCACTCGTGCGCGCCGAAATTTTCGGCATTTCTTCGACGAGTAACGGGACACCAGATGCCGGCGTTATTTTGGCTCCGTCGAAATTCTAATGCGAAATGGACGCGGCATCGAGAGGCGAGCGTCGGAGCTTCGCTGCCGGGTCTCTTCGGGCGATGTCGAGAATAACGGCGCATGTAATAATTTCAGGATATTAACGCCTCAATTTTATGCATAGAATTTTCTACCGAATCGTCTACAATACGGTCGTGTCCGGCGCTCTCGATTAAACCTTAATGTGAAAGACAGACCGTCCATTTCGTTTACGCATAGAACGTATTATAAATTAATGTCTGAAGGCAATTTCTATATTGGAAAAGAATTTTTTCTTTTGGGAAATAAAATTACCGAATATTCTGGCTTTAAAAAGATCCTGGAACACGTTTCTGTTAATTAAGATTTTATGAAGCACAAACGTCGTAATCATTATTTAATTTGTATGCTGAATATTTTGCTAATTACGCCTTTAAGTTAAACACTGTCGGAATAAGAATATAAAACCGGTAGAAGGAGAAAAAGTTTCCAACTCAAATTAACCGAGAAATATAGTTTTTCTTATGTATTTACATTCCTAAAAGTTACTTTCCACAAGAGCGCATTTCACTTTCTGTATAACTTCGAAATGTAGCGCATATTATTTCGCTATTTTCGGCGAGAAAAATCGACTGATTGTTTAAAAATTTAATTTCTTTCTTTTCTTTCCTCGTTTTCTTCGAATAAATTTTGTTGATGTTTATCGCGCGATAATTTCCACGCAATTTAAAATTTATTCACTGCCTTTTCCAAATTTAGTTTTAATTCTCACGATCAGAAGACGGAACGAATAATTAAAATAACTTTTAAATAATTTGCAAAAATCGCTCGGCTCAGATTTTTCACGTTCGCGTATTGGCAGGGAAACGTCTTCGCAGATGTCACTGGGCTTTAGCAGGATTAGAAATGAAACTCGAATCAATGCAAGACACCGTGATTTATAACGAGCGAGGGCGAGGAGCTCTTTTAACTTACTTTTTTTTTTCTTTTTTTTTTCTCTCCTCTTTCCTTTTCCGAGACGGCGAGTCGTCTGTGCGCGGATCCGACCGACGTAAGATCTCAAATATTAACCCGGAAACATTTGTGCGGATTCTCTCGATGGCTACGAGCAGGCTCATGAATATTCCAAACCCGGAGCGGACGTTAAGAGGGGTCGGCTCGTGCTTCATACGTATCCACATCCGATCTCTCTCACATTCGACGTCTGTCGGGCATTTCGAGGAGCTTGTCTACTTCGTCGCTCGACTTTGAATTTTGCTTTTTTAATATTAAGCGACGTTAGTTTTACGATGTATGGAAACATTCCCGCTTGCAAATACGTTTCAGCTGAAATAGGGAGCGATAAAACGCGGCGAGAGGGGGGAGGGGGACGACCAAGGGGAAGAGATATCGACAGCGCACCGCTTGGTATCTTCACAAGCGAGTCATGTGCAACATTGAGGATGTTCATATACAATTTACATACAACGGATATTGTTATCGAGACCGTGCGTAAATAAATCCGCCGCCCTATTGACGGAATGGCTTTCGCGAAAATTGATATCGTGAGCGCGCATCGCAATTTGCCCCGAACATATCCTTCTGGAACGGAATCCTCAAATAAACACGTGAATAAATAATTTTGCGGAACTCAGGGGAGATTTCATTACGCCCCGTATTCTCCGCGGAAGATACGTCGGAAAGAATAAGCGGGCATCGTTAACTTTTCACCTGGCGGCGGAAACCTACAATCAATATGCAATATGACGAAGGAAATTACGCGCAGCTGAGAAAATTGCAGTTATGCAAAGAGAAGGGGCACGAATTCATCTCGCGGGATGCGTCGCTAAGTGTTTAGTATCGCTAATTAGTTCTGAACGTTCGCCGCGAGTCTAATTACAAGCGTCGGTCCCTCATCAAAGTCGATGCTCGTCGCAGACCGGGGGTGCCGAATGGAGTTTCAAATTCTGATCTTCCATCGGATTCGCCGGAGCAACGCGGGCGTCAGCGCTGGCATACATCCGGTTCCGACACGACGGTCGAACTTCCGAGTCGAAAGTTACTCCCGCAGCTCGCACAGAGTCCGTCCAAGACTCAGCCCGCTCTCGCCCGGCAGTCGTCGATTCAATTACCGTCGATTCAGTGGGTTACCGTGTTTTAATGAAGCGCGGTTTGTTAGTCAGCCGGAGCCGGGAAGAAGGGCGCGCTCGTCCTCGCAGGACTTTGTCAGCCGGAGCGAAGGCCGTCAAACGGACGACGCTAAAGTCCTATGCGCGTTCGTCACGGTGTTGGTCAAAACTTAATGCAAGCTATATCGACGGTCAACTTTGAATTCCGCTCAGTGTTTACTGGAGCAGACCGGTCTGTTTGACTGTTGTTTAATATCGCTGAAACTCGACCCGAACGGAAATCATTCATTTGCCGCAGCTTGATTTAATTCGAACGTTTATTTTCAATACTCGCGTTAAGTTTTTAATTACGAGTATTCTTACTACGCTTTTCTTTTTCTCTTCCCCTTCAGCTCGAAGTTAATCTCGGACTGACGTAATTTAAAAAATTATAATAAGGAACGTGAAATAAAACGATTAAATTTAACAGACGGAGCCTCGAAATATCAAACTGATAATCCAAAAATGGAATTAAATCTGAAGTGTAATAAAGTATCTTAATAATCTTTAATGCGCTTATATAAATGTCTCGACGTTAAGACCGATTCCTCCATTATCTTCTACAATTCCATGAGTGAAAATCGCTTTCGATTCGATCGCCGAGACCGCCGCGAAACGATAACGCGGAGCGAAGGGTCGTGACGCGGCCCTCGCAATACCGCCTAAACGAGGCCCTTCGATGTCACGAAGATTGCACGCGCGTAAGAAGGGCCGAAACGTCTGTTAACCGCAATGCCCGGTGAAGCCCACGACAGGTCATTTACAAAAGTGGGTAGAATAATTTCGTTAGAGCCACTCCGGCCGGGCCCGGCTGACTAGCTGGTTGGCAGGCCGGGCTGTGTTCGTGACCCGTGCCGTTGCCATTATTCAAATAGGAGATTAAGCGAGCTCCTCGACTTTGTGTTTAATCTTACTCCCCTCCCCTTCGCGCGGCGGCGGCCTACGTTTTGCACAATACTTTTTACTCGACTCGTTCGTACCGAGGGCGCAATCCCCGCGTCACATTTTGCTACTTCCCTCCCTCGCCTTCGTGCTCGTCCCACGGACTTAAACGGCACTCCGTCCCGTCCCTTTTGACAGCCGCGCTCTCTCGCCGCTCCTCCCCTATGTGCTTCTCGGCGCACACGATAAATTATACTTATTCCTCCGCTCCTTTCATCTCGACCTTCGTCCGCTCCTCCGATTCGACTTCCGTCCGCGCTCTGCTATCTACACACCTTTGCTTATTCCGCACTTTATCGCGGGACATAATTAACGACGTTAATTTAGTTGTTCTATCTCGCGGGAGACTTTTCTCCGAGACATAATGAAATCTCAAGTCCTTCCAGACCTACCGGTTCCTCTCATCCGATTACTTTTTTTTTTTTTTTTTTCTTTTTTTTCAGAATTTCTGCCAGAGCTAAGACGTTTCTTTTTTCACCGTTATCGAATTTAGCAATGCTCGGCCGTCTTTGTTGCCGTTTTATAAAAATTTTTTTACGTTATTTCCGACGAACTGAGAGCCTAAGCTTCAGGTCTTATTATTTCCTATATAAATTTGTCTCTCGCTTATCGCGTATCAAGCTCGCCCTAAATCTCGACCTATGATCTGTATTTATTTGTTCGCCGTTCGGGACGATTCGTCGTCCATGTCGCTCCGTGTCCCTTTGCACTTTGCAAAGGAGAACATTGCCGTCCCCTCGGCTCGACCCTCTCACGATAGTTTACGGTCTCCGGGGTGAGTTTAACGATTCGCATGTCGATCTCACCATGGAGCCGTCTCCCGTCTCGCTTCACGACGGCCCACACTTGGCCGTGGCCCTTCCTCGGTCATTAGTCCACCCGACCGGAGATTTGAATCGCAAAAAGCGTGATACGCGGGACCACGTTGTGTTTTACTCGCGCGGCACGTGCGAGCGTTACACGTCGGCGAATTAATCCACGTCGTTGCGATCTCGAGATTAACCCCTTGAAACCTAGGCTATATATTTTTTTCCCGGACTCGTATAAAAATTATTTCAATATATATTTAGGTCACAGGCTCCAATTTAACGTTATTTCTACTCCGTTTCTTTTTGAAATTTTAAATGTATATGCAAGGTATATCTCAAATAACATGTCGTTTTTAGAAACTTATGTTTCACGTTACACTGATTTTATAAGTAAGGTGTCGAGTTTGAATAAATTAGATTTAATTTTTCGAATATCCTTATTACATCTAATCTTACTCTGTATAAATATAAAGTTTTCCTGAAACTTGGAAATGTCGGTATCGTAAAATTTTCTGTCGATATCTCTTGACTCGTTAATTATTTTTATGTTCATATCAAACGTCGGAGAAAAGAGAAATTATTTTAGACCTTCTCGTAAAATATAAATGTCCTTTCTTTTTAATTAGATGTAAGAACTTCGACTTTAAATCACGATTCGCTAAACTTAAGTGAAATCTCGAAATAAGATATCCGTCCAGGAACGAGTTTACCACTTACGTAAATATTTCAATAATTATCAGCTCGCTTATCAGTATGCATACATTAATAACTTAACCAATATTCCACACGTCGCGCAAACAGTAATGATTAAACGCAGCTTTAATGAATTATCAGATCGGTCGTACTAATGGCATTATTCATACGATAACCACGCAATTTTCGCTCGCAGTAAAAGCTGCGAAAGTTATTCCGGGTCGAAAGGAGGCTCGGATCGACTTATCTCGCGTAGTATCCGCGCGAAGCAGGAAGCGAGAGTCTATCCGATAATTTTAAATGCCGGACGCACGCGCCGCCTGCCGTACGTGCCACGATTTCGCGATCAGTCGAGGGGGTCCAGTCGTCCTGGGAAACGCGGGCGCGAATCCTCGTGGCGACGTCCTGGGCCACGTCCCGGGAGAAATCTTATCGGATATCTATGCCAAGGTGCCTACCTAACGTCTGCCGCCGAATGGATCCCCGGAGTCGCGGCGCGGCGAGGCGGGGGTGGCTTCGACTTCTTCCACGCGGCGGAATTCTTGAGAGACTCCCCTCCTTCTCCCCCTATCTTCCCAATTTCCTGGGGAAACCCCGTCGCGACGGAACCGGTTCCCTCCCACAACCCCTCGGCCCAGCCGACGTTTCCCGCGGGATCTCGGGGCGCAATCTTGGATTAAGGTTCCACTTGCATACACGTGTATTCTCGCGCGAACTTTCAATTTACACGTGTTCGCGCGCGTACCGCCGGAACTCGCGCGTTGCGCGCACAAACTGCCCCGGAAAGTCGCCTCTCCGCCCGACAAAGAGTTTCCTCGGCGAATTCGAAGTGAACGACGATTTGTCACAAAGGTTTTTCATCGAGAATACTCTGTTTCCTTAAGCTGTACGACGTCTTATTATTGTACTTTTGACAGATACCGTCTTCGATAAAGTGTCTTGTTCTTACGAAGACCGAAACCGTTCTACATATATCTTTCGCAAGCCTGTCTAAAGATTTGATAAATAACTTGGAATTATGTTTTAATAAATAAATTATTTATTTAATTAGCGTTATAACTTGCCGTTTTATTTTCGCGTATATGACTTAACGCCCATTGCATTTTAAACCGGAAATAAAGAATTGGCACTAATTTCGCTAAAAAAAAGGTCTTTTTATAATTTTTAGAGTTATTGCGCGCGCGTATTAAAGCATGTATAAATTAAATTTTGAGTCTGCGCCATAATAAAATCTCTGTGAGACGAGCACGCATCTGCACAATCGACCACGTTTTCATTTTATATCCTTTTTATGTGTTTTGAATCTTTAATCGCTGTCTACTATAAAAGCCGTGCAACTTTAATTGCGCACGCATATCAAATATATATCTACGTGTAATGTGTCTACCTATAATTTATAAAGGATTCCGAATTTTACAATTATTATTAATTACATTTCTGCAACTCCTATTACTTTTACATTATATTTGGCTTTCTCTGAAATTATTGATCTAAATTCTCTCGTTCGGTACACGAGATATATTCCGTATAATGA
Organism: Cardiocondyla obscurior; assembly: GCF_019399895.1. Taxonomy (NCBI): domain Eukaryota; kingdom Metazoa; phylum Arthropoda; class Insecta; order Hymenoptera; family Formicidae; genus Cardiocondyla; species Cardiocondyla obscurior. Next base: position 3,440,064 of record NC_091881.1, read on the forward strand.
AATAGCAACAAAATTTAATTAGAATTTCGATATATTTAATACGTAAGTTTATTTAATAAAGGGTATTACCGAACGAAAACGCGATTATTTCATTATCTTTTATGTTAATTTCGTACGTTCGTTATTACTTCCACGAAATTATTCTCCCACCTGCCGGGACGCATGAAAAATGCAAAGCTGATGTAAAAACGACGTGTCAATACGCGCGTTCCTTACACGGTGCAACCAGGTACACCTGTCGCGCCGCATAAAGGCTCGTATCACTTGCGTCGCGAGGCTTCAGTAGTGCAGAAAACTTTTCGATGAGCTGGCATATCTTACACTTCGACCGTGATTTTCTAAAGTACCATCAAAACGCTGACAATTTCTTTTATACATTACTCGTCTAAACAACATAAAACGCGATGTCTTTACAACGCACTCGTTTAATCGTCTTTATTGCACTTCAAATAAAAACATTAAAAAAATTAAAAAAAAAATTAATATATTTCTCTTTGTGGACAGTGAATTGTCTCGCGTACGATAAATAATTAAATGCGTCGTAATATAGACCGAAGATGCGTAATATTCGTAAGTCGAGCTTGTTGAGGCCGGTGCTAGGTCCAGACGTATTTGAGAACCAATACGGCGTGTGTTTGCGGCTACGGTAAATGGATAAGCATCGCGTTACGAAAGTCGGGCACGTAAGATCGGCGGAGTCTAGGCCGAGGCCGAGGAAAAGTGTGCTTGCACGTGTGCAGCTTTTCTCCGACGCCATCGACGAGATAAATAAATAAGCGGTCATCGACGGTTGCGTTATGCACGTTTATGGTTCACGCTATGCACGTCCATAGGGATTGGCATTCGCGCGTTTTTACGTGTTACCTGACGATGTCCGAACGACATCGTACACTTTTATTTTTTACTTTATTTTATTTTATTTTTTTATTTTTTTTTTATTTTATTTTTTTTTTTTGAGCGGTTGAACGGATCGCCATAAAATCGCGCACGCACGTTTATCTCTCACGTGCGAGAAGCTTCCGGTACGATCTTCTATTTCGGGTCGTGTCGGGCAAGACACATTGGTGCGCCAAGATAATGGAGCAGAAAAGCAGGTAACGCGGTGAGCAACGGCCGAGACTTATTCCGCACGGCGTATTTCGGGACGAATGGGAAGATCGGACCCAGAGCACGAGATCGGGTCATCCTCTAACTTCTCGCTCTGTCCCTCTCTGCCGCCTTACGGTATCCGGCGAAACCGGGTATCTGCATAATCTTCGCCAATTCTAACAAACCCCGTACGTGTTTCCTCAGACTCGCAGCGCGGACGAATAAATAAAGTGGCTGTAGGGTTAAACGGTATAAACTAACTATTTTCCGATTATTACGAAATTGTTAAAAAAAAAAGAAACCTCACCGTTCGATTTTATAAAAGACATTGAGATAAAACAAATCTGGAATCGCATTAAGTTTAAATATCTTCGGCGCGATGTATCAATTTTTGAATCCGAGGTTGGGGAGTATCGGCAATTCGCTCGAATGCGATCAGTTGGATTTCGACATAACGTAGATACCGAAAATCCGAGGCAACAGTTTTCGGGGTAAAATACTGGATTGCACGGCAACCTTCGCCGAAACAAAGTCAACGGTGGCATTGTTCGTACGGGCGTCGGTATCGTGTGATTTTATTGCGCGGTACTTTTGCCGATTGGATGGACCGAGCGTTCAACCAACGCTGTCCGAAAGTTTACTGCAAGGGAAAGAGACAGAGGTAGAAAACGCGCACAAGAATCACGGAGCGATCAGTGGATGTTACGAATTTTGAGTAAAACGCCAGCGGCGAATCGTTGATTTTTACCTGTTGTTTTTTTACATACGCTGAAATCCGCATTGCCATTGGCACGATCTTGTACGAATTTTGTGGGGAGGGAAAAAAGGAAAGAAATACAGAGTTGGTTAAACATGATATGTAGTCAGCACAATAAAACATTTTTGTGTAGATAGTTTTTATATAAAAAACAAATATAGAAATGTCTGAGTTAAAAGTTTATTTTTAATATTTCTTGTGAGGGAAAAAAAGTATATTTTATTGCACTAAAAGTAACTTTGTAAAAAAAAAAAGCTTTGATCTTAATAATTACAGTTAAGTCAATTACTAAATTTACTGAAAAAAATAGTGCAATTATTTTATTTAACAAAATTACTTATTTTTGAAAATGTTTATTTTTACGCTAAATAAATTTAAATTAATTTTTAATTCTACAAAAAGTATCTCACGGGTATAATATAATTTTCATTTTGCATATTCAGCAAATATATCTCTCTATATATATCTCTTTGCTCTTCTCTTTATTCTCTTTGTCTTTTTTTCTCTCTTTGATAAAGAGAAGGTCACATGAATAGTTAAAATCAATTCAGAAATGAAGATTGAATTTCTTGAGTGAAACAAGTTTCTTCTACGATTGATTTTAATTATAAATATGGCTTTCTATTTAATTTAACATTAAAATATAATTCACAAAGTATAATAAAAAGACAAAAATATATTAATGATTAACCTTTCAATTATTAGAATTGATATTAAACCTAATTACATAAAACCTCAATTAAGATATATAATTTTGTCATTGTGAGATATTCTATTTTTTTCTCAAAGAACAATCTTTATTCTAAGGGTTTACTTTCTATAATTTTCTTATTTGTTATGACGGTTTTAATAACTAATTAATCTACGTGAAAGCTGACCAAAATGCTTACGCTGCAGTCTTAGAAATGAACGAAAAGCAGGTCTCTCTCTCTCTCTCTCTCTCTTACACAAAGAATGAAGTTGAAAGAAATAATCTCGGAGGATCGAGAGAAGTTTTTCTCTTAAGAGAAAAAGAACGCGCGTGCCGGATCTCCGGGGCGGATGCGGAGACATGGCTCCGCACACCCGTCGACGAGAGCGGCCTGACTGTGGCACCGCGGGCACGTGGTGTCATTCCCAGGAGCGTTAAAATTAAGCCGTGGGAAGCTTTCTGTTCCCCAAAAAGGGGAAATCTTAGCGCGGCGAACCGGGCGAAATTGCGGATTATTCTGACTTTCCGCGGGCCGCGTCGGCGGCCGCGTTGCGTTCGCCACGTCTTTTCTCCGCTGGCGTTAAAGCGGCACGCGTTTTTGCATTGAAATTCATGGAATAATAATGCGGCACTCGATCGCAAATACCCTCACCGGTATCCTGCTTATTCGGCTTTGCGACTACGTCGCGGGAGAAATCATTTTTGCACACTGTCGAGATAATGGCGAAATTGAAAAGGGGGCGAATAAAATCTTAAAACGCTATATAAATCATTCCCCATTTGTTTTGCATGACGACCTAACCTCGAGCTAAAAAGTTAACAGATGCGTGAAAAAATAAAAATTCTTTAAATTATCAAATTAATATTTTTAATGCGACAAAAGTGGACACGCGTTGCCGCGAATACAATATCGCGCCGAGAGAAAACAACACAAAATCAGCTGATGGAAATTAATGGTTAAATGTTAATAGGGTTTATCATAATGCAGTTTCAGATACACGTTCTAAATGTGCTTCATATCAACTACTGGTGATCAATATTACATTGCCTGTTATTGATTTTTGTCAATTACCAACACAATCTTCTTTAATTATGTAGCATATTAATGGGTAAACATGGGATGTTAACGGCTAACCGAGTTAGCTTTCCATCGTTAATATTAGAATTGGCGCCCCCGTTCCTGTTAAACGTGCAGTCGAGAAGCCGCCAGATTAATGCAAATTGCTTATAAAATCGAATTACTCGCGCCATCCAAAAAGCAATCGTATATACCTCCAACTCTTCCGATTAAACGGATTTATTGACACGATTTAATCGGATTTCCGACATATTTGACGTTATCATGTTTCGCGGTGTGACTGGCATCCTTCGATGTCGATAAATCGCTGTCGTGATGATCTCGTACAAGAGAGTTACCGTTATATTGGACTGTCGCGCGAGTCGTTACACGGGCAACTCAAAGCGACACGGTCACCACGCGAAGCCCCGACCCAGTCGAGAAAGGCAGACAATGTAGCGTGACAGGTAGCATGACATCGGCGTATCTATTCCGACGTAATCAAAATTTGTAAAATAAAATATTAATCTACGAATTTTATTTGCGCAACGTACATACGTGGAATTATTTCGCGTTCACTCACGCGCGGCAGGACAATAAACGTGTGTGGTTCCTTTCGAACGCTATTAATCTCGCCTCCGTCCCCGAGGGACGAGAAACGCACGGAGAAAGATGCACAGTCGTGCCCGACACGCGGTAAACTCGCGCGTGCCGCGAATTGCAAGCCGCGCGCCGTTGGCAGCCGATTTCTCTCACCGACGACGAGAGAACGCGACGAGAGAGCGAAAGAGGATATATATCTCGTATCGAGGCGCAATGGATTGAGTATGCCATATTTTCCGCGCTCGGCCGACCGGAAGACCGGCGGCGGTCCGCCCGGGTTCGCCCGCCCGACCGGAAGATCCGACAAAAGCGGCTTATTGCCCCAGCGTTACCTCGTCTGGTCTCATCTTAGATGTTTCGGCACCAAGAGCGCAAGTCGCTAAATTCGCACAAAAGATTATTACGATTCGTGAATTTCTCTCTTCTCGCGCGAGTCCGGTTCACTCCGCGATGCTCACGCATGTTTTTTTTTCTTCTTTTCTTTTCTTTTCTTTTTCGCCATGCACGTTTCGGTCTTTGACAGCTCGCTGATATTTCATTACGTCAACATGGCCGGCGGGGAGTAATCATTCCTGCATTATTCCGAGCACGCGCCCTTTATCGAGCGAACTCAGGAAATTGTTTATCGATGGTACGGACGTCAAGCGGATAACGACTTAAAGATTACCAGCCTCCATTTATTCGCCGCCGTCCGGAGAAGACGGATTTGTTATTTAAAATGTGCTCCTGATTGAACAGCCGCTATTTTTTCTCTTGCGTCAGAACGAAGTTTTATTCCGCGCGCTTAGCCGTTAATTGGTACCCGGTTAATGTCGTGCACTTATGCGCGTTCCCACATAATGTGTGTCTTTAATTTAATTTTTTTTTAAATATTTTTTATCTTTTTTTTTTCTAAAGTTAATCGAAATCCCGCATGGCGTTAGACGCACTAATTAACTGGGCATTTAAAATTACTTTGTAAGTGTGCTAAACCGGTTGCAGAATGTTATTGGTTAATTAAACTTTTTTACGCAGCGAGAACACGTACGAATATATAAATGTTTTAAGAACTGTAATTCTACCTTGTGTCTAGATATATATAGATATATATATATTTTTTTTTCAATTATTTTTCATGGGAGAAAAATAATTTTATCTCTACGGGCGGTAAGTGCAATAGCGAGGAAATAATCGAAATTGTCTCTTTTTTTTTTTTTTTTTCTTTTTCTCTCTCTCTCACAAGTTTAAGCTCAATTTTGCCAATAATTAATGACACTCGGCGCAAGAATGTGGCACGGGAATGATAGGCAGCATTTAATCATTTAATCGCGCCATGATCGATACTCTAATTAAGCTTAATTGTTGAAATTTTTTATTCCACCAACACTGAAACGCTTCTGTTATCGCTTAATATGAAACAAGACCGGCGGGGGAGGGGGGTCGTTGCACCGGCGTGCCACCCGACTTGTTCTCGAAATTCGTTCTTTGTGACTTTTGGCAGATTAATTATTGGTTTTATATCCGATTATATAACGCGGCAAATCGAGCGTGAAATACTCGCGATATCGAAATAGCACTCTCGTGTATAATCGAGATCCGATTATCTTCCAACATTAATCACAATGGTCGCAACCTTTTCATAGAGCCATTTTGCATCCGAGCACATTTTGAGGAAGAAAATACATATAACGCGGTTATTATAATAACACAATAATAATACATTAATAAGTACAACTTCGGGCTGCGTGAAACGTAAAGATGTTCCAAAAAGAAAAGAAAAAAAATTTCCGCGTGAGATAATATTCATTCGCAAGAAACTATGCAATTTGTAATACATTTTTCGATACGCTCAGAGATTCCGCTTGTCGATACGTGCGTAAACATAGCCGTGTTGGATAAAAAAAAAAAAGAAAAAGGAATAAAAGAAGCACAGAGACATGATGAAGCTTTGACGTTCGTCTGATTTTTAACTACCGTGTTCCTGCCATTACTGCCGGCTCGTTATCAGATACTTTCAGGCGCAAAAATTATCCGCGAGCAAAAGCAAAACGATTACTCGCGCGATCAAGGTTCTGCGCCGACTGGTGCTAACGGGCGCGATAAAGCACCCTGTTCAACACGGGGAGGCTACTCGGGATCGTCGATGTGCTTTTCGCGAAGGGGGAAAGGGGGGAGATTGTCCGAGAGGAGGTATCGCGAAGTTCTCACGACCACAAAAGCTCGTAAATGCGCGGGGAAATTGCGGTATCTGCCGGAACGACAAAGCGCTCCGCCATTGAACAACGGCTCCGTTTGAAGAAAGCTCCTTTTTTTTCCAAGAGGTTAATTAAGGCTGGGTAATACGGCCAGCGCGAGCAAGGATCGAGGAAGGATTGACAAAGGCGCGGCAGATGAGAGAAATTGAGGGGAAACGGTGACGCAATGCAGATCAATATCTGCATCAATGAGTTCGTTTTCTCTAGCTCTTTTTTTTTTTTTTTTTTAATTTTTTTCCCCTCTTTTTCTCACTTCTTTCACCCATGTCGATAGTTAAATTCTATATTTTTACCTTCCTTTTTCATCTCTTATTTTCGCATTGCGTCATCACATTGTTTCCTACCTACTTTTTAAATCGATTTAAATACTATTTTAATATTTAAAATTAATATTAAATACTTTTAGCATTGAGGTAATATCTGAAATTCTAATTAAATAAAATAGCGCAATGAATATTTAATGAGAAATTTGATAGATGTTATATTTTTAATGATTCTGTGATGATTTATTAAATTAATATTCGCTGCTTATTAAATAAATAATTTGCACTTTTTAATTTTTTTTTTTGAATGTTATTGTCAATGTTATTCGTTAATTAATATTTTATTATTACGAATCACGATATCACATATATTAATTTGCAAGAGCTGATAATAGTTTGTTTAAATTGTATCTTCATTAATATTAATTCACTATCAAACGTAGATAGAAGAATATTTAGAAACCACATATGTATATATATTTCTTTTTAATCCCGATAAAATATTAATTTGTATCACGAATAATTGCATGAATTAGAAATAAAAAAAAAAACTGAGGTACGAATCGCTATTTAAATTGCGCTTTTATTCCGCTGAGGTAACCGATGTTACATAAATGATCGATCGTGATACGTCGATGCTCGCAACAGTAATTTATTCGTCCGAGTTTATGAACAACGTCGCAAAAATGCCACGTCAGCTTAATCCCCCGCAAAGTTTTAACGTCAGTAGTTTTTAGAGTCCTAAATTCAGTTATTAATTAATTGAATGTACAAAGCTGGAATTATTTATTAACGTGAAAAGCTTTTTTTTTTCTTTTTTAATATTAACAAAAATCAGGAATTTTGGTCGTATTATATTATAAACTCAACTTATATCCGTTCACGTAACAAAACATTTCATTTGCAAACATTTGTCTGATATATCCGGCGCTAATTGTGATAAAATAATTTATTTTGCGACTACCTAAATTCATCGATGTATTTTAATATCATTTTCTCGCGCCAATTGCATTGTTAAGCGAATCCGTGCGGGTTAACGTGTACGAATGTCGTAATCTTATCCGAGATAAAGTCAATACGACCGCAAGTGGACGAGGCCAGGCCTCCGTGTCCCGTGGGATAGGCGTGTGCCACGGTCGCGATTTGTCGATGCCAGATTTCATTAGCAAGTTTGATTTAATTGCCGAGCGCGGCCGCCACGCCGGTCCGCGGCGCGAACCTTTAATTACACCTTCCATTTATAAATCATTAATTTTCCGGATCTGCGAGTCCCAGCGACGACGCACCGTGCATCCCGGTTCTCGGTAACTACCGACTGTACTCGTATAAATTACCTCTAGTTTCCTAATAAACCATGCTCTATCTGAACATGCTTAATAACTCGAGAATCTCTTCTCATCGTGAAACAAGGCTTATGGAAGTCTACTTAATTATGGAGAAAGGGAAATTCTGTATAGAGATACAAACTTGAAAGGACGCTTGAACATATATATATATATATTTTTTTTTGTTCCTTCTTTTTCAAAAACTCGACGTTTTAGAAATTTGTAAAAATATCTCTTGAAAATTATGGCGACTCACGTCACGTTTGAATACGAGACTGGTTACTCAAAACCGCCTACGCTAACGCCCTTCCTGTCCTTTCCATTATCGGTTTTCACTGAACGAAAGCGAAGTCTATGGTAGAAGCCTATTCGACTTCTTTTTCAAGCCGCGTGATTGGCTCCGCGCTTGTCGATAGATTAAAACTGCAATCGCGCGTTGCACCGAAAAGGAAATGGGAGGAAGGGGGCAAAGGAGACCGGAATCAAGATCAGACGAAGGTGGAGAGATCGCGCGGCGTCTTTGGATCGTCTTCTTTGATCGACGTTGATCCGATCGAATCGGTACTGGAATCCACGGGGGATGATACGGGGATGATAGCCGACAAGAGCGACGGGTACTGATTTGCCCCGCGCGTTTCCAATTTCTTCCCGCCGATTTAAAGGAAGACGCTGCTCGAGTACCTAACGAGCGAACCTTCCGAGCGGTTGACTTGGCGGCTCTTGCGAGATTAAAATTGCCCGCTCGATTCCTTCCGTCTGGATCGATGAAGATATAAGAGGTAATGGATGACTATACTCTTTATAAAAAAAAAAAAAAAGAAAAGAAAAAAAAATTTAATTATTTTTACAGTTTTCTCGCAGCCCTGCCATTACCGCTTATATTTTTCTTATGATCTTTCACTTTTACGTAATCTAATTATAATCCTATTAGTACACTTTAACTTTCTTTTACAATGTTTGTCATTATTTAAAAATTTTTCTTTGTACACGATATGTGTTGAAAAGTTAATGCTATTTTCGAGTTAAGATAATAAAGACTTATGGTTTTTGGTAACGAAGCGAGTTGTGTTTAAAGGCTATTAATTACTTTAAAAACATATATTGCATTTGATAGTTTAACCGCTTGTAATGAATAAAAAGAATTTTTTTTTTTAATTAAGTAAGTTTCCGACTCGAGGTAGTTATTAAGTAGACGCTCTGCGATAGCGCTTGGTGAGCGAAATTTTACATAGAAGCCGTATGACGTTAGTCGGTTGCGTGAACCGTTGGGGATCGATAACTCAAATAATAAGCCGTTCGGCGAAACAATTAGAGCATCGATTACGTCGGCGCGCCCATTTGGCTCGTCTTCAATTTTCTTCGAGTTAATCCCTGATAACAGAAGGTGCTCATCAAATCGGTATCGACAGAGACATTTAAGGGATAACGAGCCAAGTCATGGAGAGTTGAGAGTATCGGAGACTCTCACATAGATCAAAATTGTTCGCAATGTCTAATGATTTCCCTGAATCGTCGACCGACAATCCCGTAATCGCACATTTCGTAGACCCCTCCTCGCCTACGTTTATTCCAAATTCATTCCGAAAGCTCAGCACGAAATATTAACGCTACTAATAAAATAATTCAATAAGATTTAAGCAAATAAATTAACTTAGATCTTCTGAAATTATACTCAAATGGAATAAATTGAATTAGTATGAATTTTGATTGCTAAATTGTTGCTAAAATTTTGGACCGACCGGACCGAAGGTCGATCGAGATTTAATAACCATTTGCTCGGATTAAAATTGCCCCTGCCTTCGCACCCTTACCTCCCAAATGAGTTACGCATCGTAAACGACTATTCCCTAAATCATCTTTAATCGATTCCGCGAATCGGGCCTGCGGAATCCAGAACAACGACGGGCGGCGCTACCATTTTTATTTGTTATTCGAATTTCAGACAGAAAGAAGAGAAAGCCGGCGGCGGCACCGTCTACCTTTGCCGCGTCTCTAATTTCTTCGTCCCCACAGGCTTCTATTGAGAGATTTATAGCGAGCTCAAACGATATTTGGTAGTAGCTTTGAGACTATGTTTCTCTCTTATTTTACTTCCATTTCTTTTTATCTCACTTTTTCTTGCGCGGGTCCATACTCAATTGGCACTAAATTTTTTTTTTTTTAATTTTTCTCTTTTTTCTTCTCTGTCCGAACTTGATCCTTTAATTAAGAAACCCTAGTTAATATCTTGGTCCGCGTTTTAAATTTTTTTAGAAAACTAATAAATTATCAACATCAGGAAGCTGCAGAGTCATAATTGCGTGCGAAATTGTTGAGTCTATCGATCCACCAAATATTCGTTTACGAGTGCAGAGACGGTACGCAATTTCGTCGCGAACTACGCCTGTAAATTGAAATATAACAATGCCCTGTTGTCGGATCAATTAAAATATAAATTGGACAAAGTTCGTGAATCACTCATTCCATGTGTCATGGAAAAAAAAAACAAAACAAAAAAAAACCCAAAAAAAACCGGGAGGAAAAAAAAGCGAAACTGTCGCCCTCGGAAATCTGTTTTACGAAGTCGGGATAATTATTAGAACGATGGAAAACCCGACTTTTTCACGTCGCAAAAATTTTTTCCGATTTTTTCAAATAGTTGCAAATTCATTCAATACGCCGATAAAAATAGCTTTTACCCTGGACGCGCTACGTTCGATACATTGAATGTGATTGCTCACCAGCGCGAAGTCACTTTTTAAAGAGGAGATAAAGGACCAATTTAAATATATTGACGCGGCGCGAGCTCGTCGTATTTTCACGTTTTTCCAAAATAATTAGTTCGCGCAGAATTCGTAAAAGGACTTTTGCGGCGAAATGCAATTCTGCCGGGTAATTAAACGTTACACAAATCGAACGTACTAAGTTTCAAGGACGGCCGTGACTACAATCGCGGCACGCGATACAAAACGGTGCCCAAAACTCTCAGGGGGAGGGGGGGAAGGGGGGACGAATGGCCGAGTGCCATGAAGGATAGTTAGAGATTAGAGAACGTTCTTTGACCCGCTCGACTGCGCCGTCGCCTTTACAAATGCCATTAAATTTGCCGCCGCTGCTGTGAACTTTTCCAACTTTTGGGATAATGGAACCGGCGTGCCGGCGCGCGGTCGCGCGTGCTCGCGGTAATTTCGCGCTTATTCGGCTTTATTACCGTCGCGGCAATTATTGAAAAGTTTTCGCGCGCATCAAGACTGGACGGCAAGACCGCCCCCGACTGTCTTTCCACTTTGTGCGCGGGTGAATTCATTCGCGGAGCTTCGTGAAACTTAAACGTTTCTTTATTAGGCATGAATTGTCATCCTCCTGGAAAATTCAGCTTTTATGATATTAAAAGAGCTTCACAATTATGCATTTACGTATATAAATAACTAAGTAGGTATATATATATTTCTGACAAAGTTCTTTTAACTTGAATTACTTTCAATACGTTCTAAGCCGTCGGCTTAAAATAGAACGCAGACAATAAACGGCAAAGAGGTGACAGGGGAGAAAAAGAATATATAAAATTTTTAATCAAAATAATTCTAAGAGCGCGCAGCGTTAAACGCGGTTGAGAAATAGGCGCTCTATCGCGAAACATATCGTGTACCCGTAATTTCAATTTAAGCAACGTGTGTTTCGTGACGTGAATTCTCTCACGAGGTCTCTACCGGGTTCCAGGCGTGCCAAGTGGATGATCGTTGCGAAATCGCGAGTGCAACGCTCGAAATTACCCCCGAAGGAGGTGAACACAGCTGGCCCGGTCCGACGCGAGCGAATCTAAAACGGCGTCGCGGCGCCGTGCGCGCACCGCGAGAAGGTAATCAAATTAAACTCGCGAAGCGGGGGGAGAGCGTAAAGAAAGCCGTAAATGTACGATGCATAAATTAGCATCGCGGCGGGTGCTGCTGCGCCACCTAAACGCAACGTTACATACCCGGGGCTCGCCCTGCAAATTGCCGGCTTACGCACTTTCCATAAATTAAGGGTAAAATGATAACGACGGTCCGTGCTGTCGATCGCGATAATCGCGCGGGAAAAGTCCAGGCACCGATAAACCCCCCCAATCGTTTCTCTTTCTCTCTTTCTCTCTCGCGTTTTATTGCCGCATCGCTGCGAAAATGCGTGATCCGATTTTCGCAACGTGCGTCGTGGCCGGATTATGGAAACATTCTGGCGTGCACCGCCCGATCGAGGAAGATTTATCGCGATTGTAACACGCGGCTGTCAAAAGCTATTTTCGTCCCGCTCACTCGTATTCTCTCTCTTTTTCTTTCGCTCTCTTTTCCTGCATCCCTCTCGTTGCGCTCGCATCGCCATAAGTCATGCACGTTTGCCCTCTTTTTTTAATCCAGTACTTGTTCGGGCAATTTAACATTCCTGCGCTCCACAAGTTCCCGAATAAACTATGAATAAACATTAGATTTATGGACATTTTATATTATTACTCAAATGTGATAGCGTACACATGGTTATCGGAATAGTAAATCAGTGTCGAGTGTCTAGCTCAATATTTTCGGCTGTTGAACGTATGAAAAGGAGATGTATGTTTTGATAATTAAACAATCTTTTTGGTATGTAATTTTTGGAGAGCGAGAAGAAAAAAAAATTTATAAAAGATAAAAAGACATTAAAAATTCGAAACATTTGTTTCAAGTAAGAATAGAAATAAAATAAAATAAGTGGATAATAAAGAAAGCACTATAAACGTTCCACCGAGCGCGATAAAGAAAATAAATTTTGTGTAGTAAATAACTTGATCACTAAATTCCCCAATATCGGTGCGGTAAACGAATAATTTGTGGCCGAAGCAGGTGTCTCAGGCGCACAAAACGTCGATTCGTTTTACATGGCTGTCGAACTTACTTATTGTTTCGATTATAAAATAGCTTAATTTAATGTGGAAAAAAAAGGGGAGGGTGATTTTGTCTTGAATTGTATTAATCGCTCACAAACGGAAAAGGTAGATTTTTTGCCCACTGGTGTAATAAATAAATCTGTCCAGAACACTGTAAACGTGATGTACGAGGAACTTTCCAATATATCGCAATCTCAAATGTTCGAGCGATTTTGTTACTAAATAATAATTGTTATTAAATTATAAAATTTATTATTGACGACAGCTTCTCGTAGATGATTAATTTTATGATCGCTTGTTTTATCTTTACTATTAAGAGACACGTATCAAAATTTAATTCAATATTACTATTATTTTAACTAATCTGTAAAATGTACATATTAAATTACGGATTCGATTATAAAAATATGTACCGTGCAAATGTAGAAGTTCTTCCTACTGCAGTACGATATTGCATTACGTTCGACATTGTTTATGACGGAGCTTTTTGCGATCGATCGTTCCCGACTACTTCGTCGTATCGTTATTATTAAACGACGTTTTCGCGAAGGAGGTACACGGGAATCGATCGGCCGTTCGTACGGGAGAGGTCGAAGAGAATTCTCCGGCGAATCCACGATGGCTCGGAAATTGGCCAATCTTTGGCCGTGCAGGCGCGGGCAAAATCTCTCTGTGGCGGTGCCTGAGATTGCCAGAGCCGCGGTTTTTCTCCACGCTTAACGGTCCACGTACTACGATTGGCTTCTGCGACGAGCTTTTCGGCCGAGCACGCGACAGTCGACGCAAACTCTCTTTTTATTTTTTTTTTTCTCTTTTTTCTTTTTTTTTCTTCGCCTCTTTATCCCTCTTACTCTTTATCCCTAGTCTTCAACCTGGCTACGGATTTTACAAACGCGAATAGCAAATAGATTACCATTGTATGCGAATCGACGGATACTTGGCGATTTTGTGTCATTCCGCTAGGAAACGAGTTCTACCTTCAAATTGACCGGCATTATCCGAAAAGCCTATCTCGACAGTCACGAGACTGTGTTGCATGTTACGTGGATTTGAATCGCATATTTTCGACGAACTCGCGTAATAACGATCTTTAATAAATTCAGACGGTAATATAAAAGGGGAAGCTTCAATTGTCAGGAATTGTCAAGGAAATAATAGCGAAAAAATAAAAATGACAAGTAGATTGCAGAATTTTAATTTGCGCAATGTTTGGGGACATTCTTTAAAGTATACAATACACATTTTTAAGATGCAACGATTACGTCGAGATCAGACAATAACGGGGAGAGTTACAGAACTGGCGTTTCGTTGATTTTTCCATTGTGCATTTGGCAGAACGGGAGCAATAGGCGAGCTCGCGTTTCAACGAGCTTCCTCTTCGTAGAAATTGCAAATCGACGCTGCACATTTCGCGGTGACACATCGCGTTTGCCGGACGCGCATACGCGCGCATTCCGTAATCTGACCCAAATCTCAAAACGAGTGCGCGAAGAATCCGCTTGTACTGTCGCAGATGTCGGTCTCATCTGCCAAATGAAGCGCGACGGAGGGCGCCAGTCGAGAGAGATCGCCGTCGCGATTCACGCGCAATGACTCGCGCAAACGGTTTTGCCATAAACACCGCTTGCGCGCGTGCATGTGCCGTCGCGCATAAAAACATCAGCACGTAAATCGAGTTTAAAAGAACAGCGTAGATCAATTTATAAACTATTTAAGCGTATACCGTTGATCGCGGACAAACCCGCTCGCCTATCTTCATTACGGCATTATAAAACATGGAGGTGAATGTAAAAGAGCAATTTTCCATTTAATCTCGCATTCTTTTTTTCGCTCAAATTTATGTCGCAACTATATCGCGGCTTAAAATACGTTTCTCTAGCACCGCAAAATATTTCAACCTATTCGCAACTTCGTCCGAAAAATTTTTCGAGACAAAAGTCTTCGGAAACTTCGCACCTTTTTGTTTTATCAGCGAGTTTGCGCTCGTTATTAAAAACGCGTTACGTGCGGACTGCCCGCAAAGGCGACATGTAATTAAATATATTTTAGTCCGGTTTGATATCAACGAAAAGAAAAAAAAAAAATCAACGATGCCGCCTGATAAGCACCCTCTCGCGATGGCGCGGGGGGACAAAAGCTTGAGTCAGTCATAAATCAATCCCGGGTGCGATTTACTTTGTTGGCGATGCGCCAGCCGAACGACGAACGGAATCCCGGGGCCAAACGATTTCTTCATCCTTCTTTCATATACCTGCCGACAGAATCTTTTATCCGGTACTTCGTCATAAGGCTCACCGCCGGGAAATCCGGATAAGGCGCATCATCGTCGGAATAATCGATTAGTATCGCGACAGCCGGCACCACGTGTAAGTCGACGGCGCGAAATATGGCATTCCCCTAACGACCTAAATTTAGTATCTCGAGAACGACGCTGTCAATGTCATTCTGAAATTTACGGATGGTATTTCGTAAATAACACTTCATGTTACTTTGACGAGCTCCATTTTTTATGCTTTTCAGTCTCGATGATGTTTTATTTAAGAGTGAATATTAAAAGTCACGTTTACCGAAAAAAAAAAAAAACTTATCTGTTACTTTATTAAATTACTCGATAAAATTGGCAAAAAGTGACATAAAGTATTGGAAATATAGATATCTTTTTTTTTTTTTTTTAGTAAAAGATATATAATAAAAAAATTTTTTTATTTAATTAGAACATAATTTGTGTGGTAAATAATTTTCGATATGACAGGCAAAAATATTTTTCGCGATTGATCTTGACAATTTAAATACACAAAATATACCAACTTTATTCTTGCTCGATCTGCGATCTTCGAGGTTTCGCGAAAATCGAGGATATACCTCATGATTTTTTTTGTGCGGACGTATTTTGAACGTCGGTGTGATTAAAGCTTACCCGCGTCTCGTGAATTTGTATTGTTTTTGCGATTTTTATACGTCGTTGCTGATTGCGCTAATTTTTACGATGTGCTTTGCATTACTTTCGTTATCGCTATCGTGAGCAAATATTCATCCCCAAAGCCATTACAGCGCCTTTGCATTAACACCGTTGCTAATTACGCCTCTGCACGCGTGGCGTTATTAAAATTGCTGCAATTACCACGGGCGTTCGTAAAAATGGCGCGTTCGTTGCCGGATAAAGCGTCATCCAAGACAGTATTTTAGGATTAACGCGAGACAGTAGCCGCGAGCAACAAAAGTGCGGTTCGCGACGGAAGAGATATCGCGTTTAACAGTCCTCTCTCCGCCACCAAGTCCCCGAGAGGCTCAATAAAAAAAATATCACTCGGAGCAACTCCCTCGCCGATATCGATCGACCTCGGAATTAACCGCATATATATCGAGGGACGTGGGGAACGGGGAGAAAGAGAGAAAAAAAGCGGAGAGTTGTAACCAGATATGTGGTCCCCATAAGTCATAAAGAAATAATAATAGAAAAATTGAATAAAATAACAAACAATAAAATAAAATAAAAAAAAATATTAATCGAGAAGCGTTATCTGAACAAATGCAAATTAATTCAAATCTCATTGATTTTCAACGTAAAAGCGAGACGATCGCTTGACAACGGTATCGGCTTAACAACGGCTGATAAACGACGAGAAAAAGGTAGGCTCCGCTTTAAGAGCGGCAGAGAGTCGCCCGCGGCACCGGGCCAGTGAGAGCACGAAGGGTTGGTTACCCTTCGCTCGTGTCTCGAGGGCACAACCGAGTCGGTGACAGGAAAGGGGTTACGAGAGAGAAAAAGAGAGGGAGGGAGAAGGAAAACGTATTTTTGTACAAGGGAATTTCATAAAAAGTACAACATAACTGGTGATGGACAACAATCGTTGCGTTTGATTTGTGAACGGAATGGATCGCGGTCGCGCTGCACCCGGCTGCTTCGCGCATTCGAAGTCGCGCGCAAGATTTCCGATCATCGCGGGGGTGCCTCATCTGGCCGCTCCTCAAGATTTCCGTCGGGTCGATTTAGCAGCTTATTACGGGTGTTTCAAGATCTCCGCTCGTGTTTTATTCCGTTCCGTCGGTTCTATCTGTAATGTAACTCGTTAATTTAAGTTAAATTAAGTTAATTTAAGTTATTTTTAGTTAATTTTAGTTAAATGTAGCGTTACTTTGCGATTCTTTCTCGTGTCTAGTTGCGGCGTTCTTTGTAATAAGACAGTAACATAAAAAAGAAAATTTCTTCAATTTCGGATTACTAACATAACATTATTAATAATTATTAAATATGAAAATTGTTAAAAAGAGTGAAAGGCTGTTTAGCTCGAGGTATCTTTAAAGCGTTAAAAAAAAAAAATAGTAATAAATCTTTCTCTCATTTTTTTTTAACGACGCAGTCTACAGTGACAATTGTTTTCAGCGTAAGTAGCTGTAGAGGAACTTCAAGCGTTGCGAAAAACTGCACCGTGTCATTAAACGAATCGCCCTAGTCTAACTCGCGGCAGCTACTCGTTTATTCAAAACACTCGAGCGTAAAGTTTTGTAATACGGCCACGAACATTCCGCGCACTCGAAATTGCCATGTGTATGCATCAGGTATAAAACAAAAAAAAAAAAAAAAAATACGCTACCTTACTTAGCGCATCTATCATAAAAACTTGCGAAAGCACCTGAGCCCCGAAAACGGAGTAAACAGAATAATGAAGCTTATAGGGGACAGCGTGTGTCGATCGTTCCGGAGAGAATGCCACCGCGAAAAACTCACTTCGGCAATATTCGCGTTAACGCGCCGGTAAATTGTCGGCTCTTCGCCGCGACAGAAATCGACGTCCGGTCGGAGAATTAATCTCGTTTTCCTGGAAAAACGTGAGCGAGAGCCACGATAATAGGAATGACGGTCGACCCACTTTACTTGAATGGCCGCGCGCCACGCTCGTGCTTAATATCGGCGATAAATAAGCATTACGTCGCCTGTACTCTTTATGGGAAGGCGCGATCCGCGGCCGGCCTTCGTCAGCTTCAAAGTTGCGTTACCTTCGAAACGGTTGTCGCATGCCACTAAGAATTACCCCTCCCGCATTATTTTTCCCTCCGCCTCACTTAGCAGGAATGACACAAAGCTCTGAGAAATTTATACGATTTATCACGGCAGATCATGGATAGTTCGATGAAATATACGAAATAAGTAGGAGCATCTATTACGTAATGCATACTACGATCTATCATCTTGTTAGAAAAAAAAAGTTGTCCCGTAAACTTTTTTCAAAAAAAAAAAAAATAAAAGAATCTATTACATTACATTTTTATCTAGCTGCTTTCAAGAGAGATTATCAATTATTTTCATCTTCTTTTGCTCGCCTTCTTAAAACGGAAATCAAACGTCAATATGCATTTATTTTAAAACGAATTTTGCGACTTGAAAACCGAAACTGTCGCCTGTTATTAAGTTCTTTTCAATTAATTTAGAATTTTTATCTCGAGAAATAAACTGTCGCGTTGATGAGTATATTGAAATACATTTTGACAAATATTTCACTATTATGAAACTTTTATATAGCTACCGGAGACAAAGATCGGAAAATATTGCGAGTTAAACGCAAGTAAAATTAATTCGTGTATCGTATACATTTTTTTTCATCCGCAGATAGCTTGTATTTTAGACTATTTAAATAGTGACGATGTTTCCTCAGCGGATTTCACGTCGCGCTAAATCAATCTTCAAGTCGGCACGGATTTCCTTTCACAAAGTGCAGTTCCGAATAATGTATACCATTTATCTCGCTTGTAATAATACGATTTTGCTCTATCGCGACATATTATCCGTTACGCGATACACTGCGATAAACAGCCATCTCATACTACATAAATTATGTCTGGATTACAGCTTTTAAAATGTAACTTTTTGACGTCAAATATTATGTTTTAGTGTCGGCAAAAAAAAATTAAAGCGAATAAAAAGAAAAAGGCTATCGAATAATCTTTATTCGTAAAAGGAGATGGACGGTTCTCTCGCAAGACTGCGCGTAGAAAATAGCCACGTGAATAGTCGTCGTTGTCAACAGGTATAATTTTAGCCGGAGATTATTAATGTCGATAACAACAATTATCTCGGATATAATGCACGAGGTGTGCAAACGCAGGTAGCGAAAGTGTACCAAGTATTGCGATGTTTAGCACCGCTTAATCGCGGTTGATCGCCACATGACGTGCCAGTTCGTCATAAGTTTATTCTTACTGTCGTGCTGCGAAGTGATTTAAACCGCTTTAGACAAGTTGCCCTTCGTCGAAGAGATACATCGCGCACTTTGTATTTCGCGAAACGCGAAAATGAGCGAGGACTACTTTACAGATAAACGTTAAGCACTCGCTTAGCTTGAAATTATCTTTTAAAATTAGAATTTTTTATTTTTTTTTTTTTAATTCTTAAGATGTGCATGTTTTATTTAGCCGCGTTACATTTCAGATATAACGCTTTTAAAACTTACACGTTATTAATAAAAAAAAAAAAGCAATAAACTGCAAAAAGTTCTTAATTATCATTTATATACATAATGCATCTAAATGATGTTGAAGTCGTTGGGAAAAGACGAATTACTCTTTGTCGAAGGGCATCGTACTTCTCTCGCAACTTTAGACAAAAATCTACTTTAGATCGTCGACAACGAAAACTCTCCGGAATGATAACTATCCAACATTTCTAGTGAACTCTTTAGGAGTCACTCGTACCTTTATTTCGCGCGCGATTAAGAACACTCTGCTAACTTTTAACAATCATCCCAGGCTGCTTCCTCGCCGGGTTTTAAGAACTCGTACAAACGTCGAGCGGGCGCTTCCGGAAGTGCGCCTCATCGAAGAGTCTGACTTTACTCGGGGATCCTCCGCGGTGTGACGGGGGAAAGGGCGCGGGACAGTTAGATCAAGAGCGAGAACGTAAACTACTTCGTAATCCGTACTTTTCTCCTTTTGCCATCGTGCGACAAAAGCAAGTATACGTACTTTCCGCAGCGAAATATGAAGCGTCTAAAAAGGGCACGATGAAAGTTAACAAAGTACATGGGATCAAAAGTAAGCGCAGCTGCGTAAGAATTTCTTGAAAGCAAGAGAAAGGTTTTTGCGTGGAAACATTATGAAAATAATATATACTCATCTACTCTAAGCATCCACTTGAAAGATACTCCTTTTTTTTTTATATCGAGCGTTTAACAACGTCCGCCGATCGCAATCGAGATATCTGAATTAATAATTAAATTAATAATAGTCTGAAAGGATAACCCTTTTACTTTTCAAACTTCGATAAACTACAAAATATAGGTCTTCCGTCGTTTCTAACTATTCCATAAACTTATTCGAAGCTTATTAAAATAGAAAAGCTTTCCGCGAGAACGCTTACTTCTGTTAAATAATAAAGCGCATTTAAATCTTCATTAAAAGAAAGAATAATTTTATTATTTGCTCGAGTTATCAAGTTTAAAAGCTGCTTTGTTTCTAAAAAAAAAAAAGAAAAAGAAAGTGTATATTTTATCTCTTTACATATATAATTTAAAAAAGATAGATAGAGCAAGATGCTAATCGAGCGATTCAAATCATCGACGATCTCACCGGATGTTCCGCGAGATGGACACGCGGTGTGGACGAGCTGACGATCTAATTATCACAAGCGGGCAATGACGATAGAATCAACGAACGCACCCATACGACGGCACCACCCACAATCGGGTAGCAAGCGATCATTCTGCGTTCTGAATAGACGGCTAACTGTTACGAATTCCGGAATTTGTCATCATCCTTTTCCAACTGTTTTTCCTGACATTTATTTTACATTTATAAATCCGTATAATTTTACATTTGCAAAACTGTCGTTTCCCGTTATGCATATTACTCTCGTATTTCCGCGAAAAATTTTACATATATTAAATTCTTTAAATCGCGAAGTACGCTTGAGCCTGTATCTCATTCTTACGAAATATCGAATCCACAGATCGCAGTAAAGCATTACCTCTCCTTTTTTTATTTTTTTTTTATTTTTTTTAACGTCTTCGTTTTATTCGTAGCACGCGGAAGCGATAAGGGCGCGTCTTACACAAGGGAACTGCGATATCTTTGTAATACCAAAGCCGGACGCAATTTAGCAAATATCCCGATGCAGGAGACGTAGGAGAGCGCCGCGCGTGCATCACGAGCCGTGGGCTCTATAAAACGCAACGAACCCCACCCGATGCGCGGGCTCGATGAAGCGTGTCTTGAGCATTATTGCGATCGTCGTAGCACGTTGAGCACAACGCTCGCGGGACCCTCCTCATCTCGCGGCCTCGGCGATTCCTCCTCTCGACGTTCGCGCTCGGCTACGACGTGAATTTACACGGCTAATACGCGCGACCGATACGAATTCACACTTACCGCTGATCAAACCCACGATCGAGTCGCGTTTGCAAGACCCGGCAGAGGATCGACAAGTATTTTTAACGCCACCGCCGTCACGAAGTTCCGCTCGAGGTGAGCGAAAAAAAAATCTGACGTAGACGCGTAATCGCATTCAGGGATCGTTATATCTAGTGCATGTATTCCATCAGTATCCGTCATTTGGGCGCGTGTAATACACGCGACCTGCCATAATTATCAGATATGTCACTCTCGGCGGCGTGAGAGAAAAAAAAAAAGTTAACGCCGTAAAAATTACAAGCCGAGGTCGTTTGCGTCGTGTAAATGTTAGTTTGAAAAGCTCGCTTAAACGTTACTTTTTGCATAAACGAGATATATATTTTTACTTGCACGACGGCTATAAGAAGCGTTTACTTCCGATAAGCAAAATTAACATTCAATCTCTCCTTACAATATTCGTAACAATTTGAATAATTACAAAGAGGTTTTTATTAATAACACACTGTTTTATTAATCATATAAATAAGAAGAATAATTTGAGTGTTAATTAAAAGTAAGGCAACGAAAGATGTAAATTAAAAAAGAAAAAAAAAAGTCCCGTTTGATAGGTAAATTCCTTAAAATCTCAATCAATTTATCTTAAACGAAAATTCGATATATAAAACGTAATTACAAAGTTTAACAGCGGAACTTTTAAGACATTAAATTTAGCCGTATAAATTGAATTAAGAAGGCTTTTCTCCTATGATTAGTTAATTAAATGGACTTAAACAGACTTTCAATTTCGCGGCATAATTAACAAGACATTTCGAAACAAGTGCTCGCCGAGGGAAAAATCGCTTCCAAAGTCATCAAGGAGCGAGACGAGAAGAAGCTCACGTCGGTTCCCTGAGACATTATTTCACCTAATGACATAAATAGCCTTACCGTGTCTGTTCAACGTGGATACCGGCGGAAATCTCGTTCTTACTTTGTTCACGAACCGATGCTACGTTACGTTATGCGCTTGTCTCGCCTGTGTGCACAAGTTAAATCCCATTGCAATTTTAATAGAACGATACGCACCACACGTGGGAAGCCTGCAAACATCGACGGTGTTTCTTTACAACGCGACGCGTAACCGATCCTTCAATTTGCCACCACTTTTACCCCTTTTCATTAAATCCTCTCGTTATACACCCCGCCGGCCGTGCGCGCAAACATCGATGCATATAAAAGTGAACGGGCCCGACGCCGAGGTCGTAACCGCATTTAATTAAAAGCGCTCGTTACCGCCGTCGCTCGCATACCGCCGCGGATCCATCGCCGGTTAATGCGCCCGCCAGAAAAAAAAAAAAAGTCCGGATTCGCCGTCATATCGCGATTTTCGCAGTGAAATTATGCAGCTGTCAGTCGCGCGTCAACGCGCGCCCGTTCTCCGCCACTGCTTCATCCCCCTGCCGATAAAAGTGGCGAACAAACGTTTGCGCGCGCAAATTTCACATTCGCGCGCGAATATAATTATCGTGAAAGGGTCGCTGATTGGGATCGGTCGGCGCCCGGTAATTCACTCCGGAGTGTCACAACACTCCGTCACCGTTTCAGATTTTCCGACTGCGTTACCGCCACACCACTTTTCCCCGGGTGGGATTACGAAACAAATATTTGCGGCTTAATAAGGCAGTTGAAAATATTTTAACAGGCGCTTTTCATATTCGACTACACGAATTTATTATATACTTTTCACGGCGTTGATTCGCGAACGCAATTTCTTAACATGATCCGATACAAACGCCGGAGATTTATTTTTTCTTTTTTTTATAGATATAAACGACAGTTCCGATTTGTGTCTCTCAATTCTACCGACATAAAAATTCATAAACATAAATGCGAGCGGAGCATAAGTCGAACGATTTACGAGCGTAATCTATTTTCTAGTTACGAGCGCCATTTCGGCGGGCAACTTCCGAAAAGCGGATTTCGCGTAAAATCGCAACAACAATTGAAATGCCCGGGCACGTTGGGGGGATGAAAGCATTTTTTTTAATGCGGCGCGAGAGGTAGCTTTACCGAAAAGCTCTGCGTACTTAGGTACCACGGTGCAGGGACGATCTGAAAGCCTGGTCCGAAAGCACGGCCGGTGTAACCGGCAGATGCCATTATTTATCCATTCTCCGGTCACGGCGAATCCCACGGGATATATCCGGGTGTACGCGGTGTAATCGCGACGATGCCATATTCCCACCGCTTGCGACACGTTCGTGCGCTGGCGGAGCAAAAGAATCGACCTTTTCAATGGCGCCGAATAAAAGGAAAGCTCTTCCCTAATAGGTAATTTCTTCATGTTTGCCTTGTACATCTGCACCTACGTGCGCAGCCATTCATTACGATACGCTAGACCTAGGAATGAATAGAAACCCCCCCCCGTCTCTCCCTTTTCTTCATTGTTATCTTCGCGCGTTTTGTAGTGAACCGAGAGCAGCGTTATTCGGCGGTAAAAAGATCGGGTAATTGTGTTTCAGTCGTCGAGAGCGTGTCACTGATAACATGACGCGAATACAGCGCTGCCGGTTGAAATGTAAGAAATACAGCAGAATTTTTCAGTGCTTTGTAAAAAAGAAAAAAGAAAAAAAAAATTCGTATGCATTGTTATTTTTTGGAGTCTTCAATCTTGCGATCTCTTTTTTCTTCGAATACAAAGTTCCTCTCTTCGAGAACGACAATGGTTGTTTTGCGTACACCAGCGCCAGATCATGTCCGGGCTAATAGATAATGGGCAGTGTTGGGTCTGGATGTGGCGGGAAGAGAGACTCGTAATCTAACACCGGATGGCAAACGTATCGAGAAGCCACAACAATCGACCGAGAGAGAAATGTCTGAGAATGCGTCCGAAGCGAGCGCGCTACGTGGGTGATCGGCGACAAGCCTTGCGAGAAGGGTTCGTCGTCGGCGTCATGACGCGATCATCTAGTCACTTCGACGATGAAGTCATCGCCGTTCCCATGCGGGGCTTACCTCTTTCGCAAAAATCCAAGAGTATTGAATACGCGTTAACGGCAGAAAATTATATTATATATTTACACGTCTATGATTTCGCGCGTATGTAATACACGAGCGGGGCACAGGTTTATTGAAATATTGCCGATGTTGCGTTTGGCGAAAGGGACACGATATTTCACGCAGAGCGTCAAATGGACGACGCGAAAGGAAACATCGGGTAACTCGGTTATAAATACGAAAGGGTTAAAGGCACGCTCGGTGAAACGGGAGAACCTCGCGGCGCTACCGAGAAATCGAGAACACCCGGACGAAATGCCCAGTGATTACGGTGATGAATAATCAGGGATATGTTTGATCGCGGCATCTTATCTCGTACCAAAGTCGTGGGCGGCGAGGTAGTGGATTCACGCAATTATCGAGAACCTCGCCTTGTGTACTCTCGAAGGTCAGGGTCGACGGTACGTATACCGTCGGCCGCTGAAGAGAGTTCTCCATCGGTTTTCGGTACGCGCAGCTGAAACCCATCAGCGTTGTCGTGTCGCCAAAATTGCTAGTAGTCCAATTTCACAGAGTTTACACCGCGGCATATGTACACCGGATATATTAACCTATCCACCTCAAGTCCGCCAACCACGCGCCGCGAAGGTCCTCGCGTTTAATCGACTTTAGAAAAAGGATTTGACAAAATTTTTTAAAGCACGTCGCGACCACACGAATGTGTACGTTCGTTGAAATTAAAATGTTACAAAAATTTCTATTTAAATAGCTCGAAGATATTTTTATTAACAAACCGACATTTTTTAATTTATATTTATTAATTATATATTTATTAAATTATATTATAATATAATTTAACAGAGGAAATTTATTTTAAAGATTAGGACGTTTAAAAGAAATTTGATTATTATCTCTGTTTTAGTCGTGTCATTAAAAGGGATGGGGGAGGGGGGAAATATGATGCAACCAAAGATTAAAGGAACGAGAAATTGCGAAATAAAGCGGATCTTATTATACAATATCGGGGAGGGAGGTAATTTCGACTGCGAATCGTTAAAGTTTATTGCGTATAAAACGACGACGGAGGGGCACGATGGGATGAAATAACGTTTTCGCGTGCAAATGAAACGTCAAAATTCGACGTATCACCCACGTCAGAAAAGCAGTGGGCGGCAGATATTGATTTTACAAGAGTTTAATTGCGTTCCCTTGTAAACGTCGGGCTAATCTTATCCGACTGACGTCAATTAAAAAGACGCCTAACGGTATTTGGCCGACATATGCGGATTAATCCACTTTTCGCCGGTGTCTACTGGCCAGTTAACACTTTGACTACCGGATTGTACGGAATATCCACAGGCTTCCTACACTATCCTTCATCCACGAGCTACTTTAGATCAGCACGAAGCGGAGTAGATTTCTCTTTAACAAGTGCATCAAAGCGGCGAAAGACGGTTTCAGCTTGTGAGCAAAAATCCGCGTGCGGAATTTTTTTTTTCTTTTTTTTTCATAAAATCTGAAAGCGACGAAATAAAATACATTTTAGTTCCATTTGTATTTCTATTCCGATGTATCTGATAGCGGATAATTTACTTTCACACTAATTAGCTTGAATATTTTAATTACGCGTAACTAAATTATTATTAGTATTATTAATTATTGGTAGTGGAGATTATTTATTAATTACGAAACAGCTGCCGCATATCGCGCGTGGATAAATAAAGCAGTAAAAGTAATTAAACATGAAGAATGAGCCTGCACCACCGGGGGGGAAAACGTGTTTCAATAATATAACGAGGGTATAAAATTCTCAGTGTTGTTCGGACATTCCTATAATTTTCTCCATATTCGTGCGCGAGCACGTCGTAAAAAGCTTGATTACATATCTGACTCGTAGATCACGGATGACCGCAGAGGATGATTCAGTGAGAAAATATAAGATGCCGCGAACCGTTAGAGCGCAGAAGCCCGCGGACAGATTTATCGCGGACGGGCTGCTTATGAGAGTGATCGTCGATAAATCAAATCGAGAATTTCGCGCGACGGCAAAAGTTGCGAAAAACCAGTCGGAGAAAGTAGTCGCGGGGGCGGTTTAAAAGGAAAGGAGCGAGGCGAAAGTAAAAAGAAAAACAATTAGAAAAGAAATTAAAAAGGCACTCGCGCGCTCGGGCCGCGTGCGATCTCACGACGGCAATGTACAGAGGGGGGAATTATTGCCGCGAGATCGATTTAATTGATACGGCTCCGCTTCTAATAGCTTGACTACGATTAGGTGGAATAGATTGTGTCTAGCGCGCGGACACGCGGCCAGATTAGTCCCTCTATCCCGTGTACACTCACCGGGCGGCTCGAATGAGAATGGCGGCGCATACACCGGCAATTTGTGCAGCGCGAAAGTGGGATCACCTAATCTAGTTACTAGTTCTGCCACGAAGCGATATAAATCTACGTGTACCGGGTGTCCCCGGCGCACCGCGAACCGTAACTTGCCTTCGTAATTAAGCTGCAATGTTGCTAATAGCGAATCGAAGAACAATCTAATTCTACATTATTTGAATGGGTAACAACCGTAGAGAATATAAATTTGTAATAATTTGAGCTTTCCTTTGATTTAACTTGTAAATATTTGAATGCTTTCCGGAATTTTAATGATCAATATACGTAATTAGATATATCACTCATTGATTTTTAAAT
The DNA here is from genome assembly GCF_019399895.1 of Cardiocondyla obscurior. Lineage (NCBI taxonomy): Eukaryota > Metazoa > Arthropoda > Insecta > Hymenoptera > Formicidae > Cardiocondyla > Cardiocondyla obscurior. The sequence continues at coordinate 3,466,972 of NC_091881.1, forward strand.
TGTAGCTTTTTAAATTTTTTATGAGTAACAATTTTGTTCAGAGTATTAGGAAGATTATCAAATGTTAATCTATTAAAATACAAATAGACAAGTAATTCTTTTAAATAATTGGTTTAACATAATAATTTAGTAGATGATCCTATCAAATATGATCGATTAAATTTAAATGACTTCGTAAATTTATATATCAATTTAACCTATATTGGAATTATTATTTTTCGCTCTACAAATGGACTTATTTAATAATTTAATTGCTTAATAAATTTATTCACATTTATCGGCAAGCAAGCATACATTACGGAATAAAATACGATAACGGCGTCTGGCGGCGATGCCTTTTACCGCGTTCTTTTTGCCATCCGAACTTTTAGCTTTTATGTCCCTCCATCGGTGGCCGTTGTATCTCTGTGTATGTATAAGTTATCCCGAGCATCGTACCGGAGGAGCGGCAAAAAAAAAAGAAGAAAAAAAAATTAAACGAGAACAATTTTGAAGCATGATGAAGCCGTCACTATCAGACATCATTATTGTGCACTTGCACTGTTCTCGGTTATGGCGAACCTTTTGAAATTTCTAAAATTCAACAGACATTCTAGCAGTTTCCTTTTTTTGCGCGTAGAAGATAAAATAACGAATATACGTTACGAGACACATGATCATTTTTTTTTTCTTTGTCGCGGTGGTTCTCGCGAAAAATAGAAACAGTAGAGGTAACAAACCACGTTAACAAAACGTGCTCCGCGAGATTCGCGAAATAAAAGATCATAAAGGCGCATTATGGAATAAAAAAAAAGGAAGAGAGCAAAATAAGAAGGAAATTTATTATACCCTGGAAGGAGTTTTGTGGGACAAAAAGTAACACGCAACAGAAATGGGACATTTACGAAAACAATAAAGTAAAAGTACCGTGAAAGTAATAACGCCGTGACGAGAACGTTGCGATGTAAAAATCGATGCGCAGTAATAATGTATCGATTTCTTTTAAACCATGATTTTTTTTGATGATGATTTAAAATAATATGAACAAAACTATAAATCCAACAAATCAAAAAAATGTTCTGGACCAGAAAAATGAACGCAGTATATTAATCGAAATAGATTTCAAGTAAACGTACCCGTCAAAAAATAAAATAAAATAAAATAAAATAAAATAAAATAAAACCGCGTTTGGACAAACGAATCCGTGAAGAATGCAGATGTTACGGGCGAACTCGAGGGTGAAACTCCAGCGTGGAGAAAGACACGGAGGGAATTCGGATTCGGTGCAAAGTGCGGGCCGAGGGTGTGGAAGACGAGAGAGAGAGAGAGAGAGAGAGAGAGAGAGAGAGAGAGACGGGGAATTCGGTTGAAGAGGGAAGAGGGGAGGAAAGAGAGGACGACGGAAAAGATCGACGAGGCCTTGGTGAACGCCGGTCCAAGTAGAATGACAATTATTTCTGGCCACTGGGTACATGGCGCTTGGCGGCTCTCCTTTGCCCCGTACTCATATGCATGCCCGTCATGCTTAAGTAAACCGAGTTTATTCTAAGCCCCGGGTACAGTGCCCTAGAATACTCCATTCGATGGTCAGGTTACCCACCGGCGCAGCGCGCGGCGCGGCGCGGCTCGGCTCAGCTCGGCTCGGCTCCGGCGTGCGTGCGTGCGGCACGACGCACGATCAAGAACACGAACACGCCACGACCGCATCAGCATTTGCACGCCGCCACACTTGCATGAAATCTAAACAGTGGGAAAACCGATCGAAGCCGCGAAAGGGGATAGGCGGCGTCGATATGCTCATGGATATTGAACCACCATAATTATCCGCGTGCTCAATTTTCGCGCTGCCGACGCAGAGAAAAAAAAAAAAATTTAACTTTTCGCCGGAATAATCGTGAAAGCGTGATTTTCGAAGTTGTACCGGCAGCGATTAGACATACCCGACGGTTTCGTAATACGCGTTAAATAATCGGATAAGAGGAGGCTGTTATTTTTTTACGAACGCATATTATAGTTTGCGCAATTAGATTTTGTTAGCACGAGAATTTGCAACAAATTAAATTCTAAAAGAGTGAAATAATTTTTTTAATAATCACAGAAACTATTTATTTGTAATAAAGCTTTTATTTTTAATTTTAATTTAACAAATTGAATAATGGGTTTAATATTGATACGCCGAAATTTCAAACTACGTTTAATATTCATGAAAATAATTCTAAATACACTATGAAGTCCCCCGGCAAGTCGCGAGCTGACACACTGAAGTGTATATGTACAAGACGCGAGGGGTTTGAAACTGGAAGAACGATAATGCACAAACGACGGAGACGCGAGCGCGCCCGAGTCTCACCGGCTTATTTGCGCACCTTCGCGTCGAAGATAGACCCAGGAAGGTGCAATGTCATTCGCTTAACTGCGTGAACTATGATAAGGAGAAATAATTTCAAGTTGAAGTTCTGGTTGTAGGAAGGTGTTGCGAATCGACGTGGCTGGCGCCATGGAATTCGCAGAGTCACTCCTCTATTCGCGCTCGTACGCTCGATCGCGATCGAGAGGTCGTGGAAAAGTCCGCCGAACGGCGATAAATCAATTTCGCGCTCACCGAAAAGGCACGGCGCCGGAGAATTTTCATTAACCATTGTCGAGACCGGCAGTTTTGCAGACGTTTCCTACGTAGGTCCGCCCGCGGCATCCCTCGACGCAATTACAATACTGCCGAAAAATTAATCAATTCCATTGCGACGTGTCCCGGCGTTTTCTTCATTTTTCCGACGTTTGCGTGAGAGGGGCGAAAATGAAACTGGAGTGACGGTGTAAAAATTGCCGAGGAAAGAGAACACGAGTCTCGCACGCCTAGCAGAAAAAGCATTTGCACTTGCGATTCCGTTGTTACAAATACGCACGACACACGCTGCACAGAGTAGCTCGAAATGAGAAGCTCGTATATTTCCTTAATTTTTTTAACTTCTCTGCCTGTTATTAAAAATGTTTTAATAAACCCCCGACAATTAATTTAAGAAAGGATCCGTTTTGCTAATTTTTTTTTTCTTATTTAAAAAAAGGCGGCTTTTATTTCATTTTTTAAATACTAGAACAAACCATACGCGCGCTATTTTTCAATATAATCCTATCATAGGCATTCGGCTAAAGTGAATTCGATTCCAAATATATTTTAAACTTTCAATGTTAAATACACGTTTGCATATAATTACTTTTTGTTTGAATTTTCGTCGTGAGTAAAAAAAAAAATTACTTTTATCGCCAATCGGGTGTAACATACTACTTTCAAATTAACAAAATGACACGCGGCCGTGCAGTTGCCTTTCACGGCTCAACGATCCACCTGTGCGCGACAATCGGAGCGTGCTGTTCATTGGAATCCGAAGAATGGCCAAGCGTAAGTTATGCCGCGGCGTTGATACGCGAGCTGTTCGTGCACGCGCACGACTTACCACCGCAGACTTCTACGGCGTTTTATTATCGTCGTTAAAAAAATACGCCGGCAGGCCTGTCGTCCGCGTCTAAATAGAGAAAGAACAGGGGACGTTCGGCAGTGATACGACGCATTCGCGTAACGCGTAGTCAGCGATCGGACCACCGGACGCGCGAATCGCCGCGACGATAAAGGGGATATAATAACGCGGAAGGGGATATAAATATATACGTATATAAAATCGTAGAAAAACCGACGGGCCGTCGATGTCATCGTCGCAAACGCGCGCGCTTGAGCTGTAATTATTGCGTCCCCGGCGTATCATTAGAGCCGCCCGTAAATCTTAGCGCGGGGATCTAGATCGCGCACGCGAAACCCGCGCGGACTGACACTAAGCAAATAAACATTGGTAATGAGAAGGAAGCGCGGAGAGAAAAAAAAAAGAAAGAAGAAGAAGAGAGCGTCATCGGGAACATCTGAGAGAGCGCGGCGTGATTATCCCTGGATAAACGTGGACCAGTGCGCCCGCGTTGCGCCGGATATCCGCCCCGATCTCGCGAATACCCGGTAGGATTGCATCGATATTAATATACGTCGTCGCTTTAATGAGAATCGCGCACAGCTGTAATAATTTTCGAACTTTCGGCACTGCTTGTCTCCGCGATGCTGAATCCTTGCGATCTCGCCGCGGTAAATTAACGATCGTTCGATAAATAAAATAACGAAAGTAAAAAAAAAGAAAAGAAAAAAAAAGTCAAGATATCACGATAAAGATATCTTTGATTAGAATACTAAAACACGAGAAACTGGCGATCAGAAGAGAAATATCCCAGAAGCGGATGTGCCGACGTTGCGGAATTAACGCCGCGGCGGGCGGGGGAGGCGGTGTAAAGTTAAATCTGGCAAATCTATTAATTTGCCAATTCGCGCGCGCTCGGCGGCCGTTGCGACGAAATTAAATTTCGGCATTCGTAGGCGGCAGCGGGCCCCATCGATCATCGTATCGACAACTCGGCCCGCACGGGGAAGGCTAATTCCGCGCGGCGGATAATTGATATCGCGCCGGCGACGGCGGCTGTGGAGCGGCGGCGCTCTCATGAGACCGCATTCCTCGCATAACCTTTTATCAACCGCGAGGACTCGACGGGCCACAGCCCCTCTCACCTCGCACCTTTTACCGCGCGCACGCGGATATATCTCGCGCATTCTATACGTGTATATTATCTTACTCACTTTCGTGCACAACCCAATAAGGCGCCTATCCCGCGGTCCACGAGCCGCCTAGTGCCCGGCTAATAATACTGTGCGCGGATTTCACGGCGGAATAACGTCACCTCTCTTTCTCTCTTTCTCTCTCTCTTTCTCCCACGTGCATGCAGCCGTGCACAAAATCGATCCCGCGACTGTCTCCTCGCTCTCTCCTCGCGTGTCTTCCCTTTTAACCCTTCGGCGATCGACGCTAACGCGGCGCGCAACGAATAAATACCAGGGCTCGACGGCTATCCGGAAATTTGCGCACTTTTTATCCTCATCCTTTAATCCGTATTGTAATTACATTCTGATGCGCTATTTACCTCAGCGAGATAATAACTACGTCGCGATAATTAATCCTCTGGTTGTTTGTCCGAAATATCATTGCATTCATCGCATTTCGGTCAACAATTTCAAACATAAACAGCGCGGAGCGTTATTAAAAACTGATTTAGCCGTTAATAAATTCATTACGTCGCGGTACTATAATATGCTGTACATGTATCATATCGCGTTACTCGCCGTATTTTCGTACCGCGGGCCGTTTCAAAATCAAAACTGGCTATTTACCGTCGCCGTTCTCGCTGTTAGCCGGGTCCCCGAGCGATTCGCGAGATGCCCCGTAATAAAAACAGTTTTCACTTCATTACGCAATCGATGAAAAACGTGAGAGAGAGGAAGAGAGAGATATGCATTACACGTATTTACCGTCGTATAACAGTTTTCGGTAACAATAATTTCCCGTAACGTTCGCGCGCGTTTGCATTTACCGAATGAAACAAAATCAACGAGTGATATTACATCATTTGCATTACGTAAGTATGTCACAAGTATCGATGACCCCGCGCGCCCGGCGGCTCCTCGATCGACAATTTATAATTTCGTGTCGGCGTGTCTCCGTCGTGCTATTAGCATGTAACAATCAGCCCGATCGACGTGTACGTTGTCGGATGCGACACCTCGGCCTCCCCGTGTACCACGATCATACGATACGCAACGTGTCCCGAAGATTATCACCTCGCTCGACAATCCTCCTCGCGGGCGTTTGAGAATTTACGCGAGACGTTGGCCCCGTTTCATCCCGGCGGTTCCGGCTCTAGTCTTACTCGCCGCGGCCAGCAACACCCGGAGTGCTCTCGATCGGCAGGAGATTCCGCGATACACGACTGGCTGTGCGAAACGACGCAGAAAATACAATCCCAGCGAGAGGAAATCTCTCTCTCTCTTTCTCTCTCTCGCTTTTTCTCTCTTTCTCGCGCGGCGTGCCGCCGTATCTGCATCCGTGTCCCGACCGCGCCGATTTGTTCTCGCATTCTCCGCCGTCGGATCGTGGCAAATCGCGCCGGGACTATGTTGGCCTAATCCGCCGATATCTTCGTCAAATGAGCAAATAATTTTGCGGAGCGCGGCGTTCTCACGCACGCTCCCGCAACCGGCGCAATTCCACGCGCGATTGACGCCGTCCTGTCTACTTTCTTTAGGTGGATTTGCGATACTGGAAGCGTTTTTGATACTCAATGGTATCGACATACCAGTTGTAACGGTACACCGAGTAGCTGCGAGGCGTACTCGGAAGATGTTAATACGCATTATACGCACATCGCGTCTTAAAAATAAATATTTTTCATCGGTGATAACGGGCCAACGCCGCTGGAGCGTATCCCCGCGCCGCTTTCCTAATGTGTATCCCCCTTGCTTTTATCGTATCGATTTTCTTTAATTCGCCTGTGACACGGATAACTTTTCGCCGTTGCTTTGACACTTCTAGTAATTCAGCGTTCGCCCGCTTACCTCTTCGTCTTTTATTAAATTTATATTGAATTGGAACGAAAGTCGATCTTTCTCCTCGCTCCCGATTTATCGGCGTAACATATTTCCTCGATTATCACCCGCAAGTATCGGGGGAAGGGGGAGGACCGATAAGCGTCGGATTTACAAAAAAAGAAATATATCGTGCACCCGACGGAGTGAATAACAGCGCGAATGCCCCATTAAATTTAAGCACCTCTAATTACGAAGTCGGCTGATCAAAATATGTCTGGTAAAATGCAGGCTCGGCGCGCGCAACGCGCAATTTGCATTCGCGTACGTGGCGGGGATCCCGCTCCATATTAAATAAACGCACGGTATTCCGTGCGTACGCGCGAGCAAACAGCGCCTTTGATTGCGGACAAGCACGTGGAAACGCGCCCGCGGCGAGTTCCCGCCAGTCCGATACAATAATCGATCAGGCCGAAATTAACGAAAACGACGCGCCCGGTCCTCGCGAGAGCTGAGGGGAGCTCCTGTCGATTTTAACGATCCGAGCTTTCCCTCCAAATCGATCGAAATTCCGCAAAGTACGTTTACAGAGGGAGAAAGAAAGCTTTTAGCCGCTACCCGCGACCAAGTTTTTTTTTTAATCGAAACTACAGAATATCGATAACGAGGGACGGAATATTTTTCCGCGGTGGTATTTTACATTTAGTTTTTTTTTTGTTCTTCTTTTTTGCTGAATTTATTTTTCATCGGGGATATCTTCATTCGTCAAATCGTCGACGATTCGTCACCACGAACCGCGAGCAGGCGCGCCGTGACATTTTTCTGCCGCACGGAGAATGACGCGAACGCGCTGGCGGCGACGGCAAAGGATCTTCTTGCATTCTGGGCACACGCACTCGAAATTTGAATACCTACGTAAAGTGGATTCACCGCGGACCCTCGACTCACCTCTACCGGCTGTGACTAAGCCACACGCGAAAAGAATACTGAGAGGTGCGGCGGGAAAGAGAGAAAGAGAAAGTAAGTGAAAAAAGAGGGTGAAGAAGAAAAACGGATATCTAGGCGAAGGAAGAAAGAAGATATTGTACGGGGGAAGGGCACATGAAAAAGTTGATTCCGAGCGACAGATCATCTCCAGCGCAATACTCTTTTTCTCTTTTTTTTTTTTTTATTTTTTTTCCTTTTTTTTTCACTTTGTCTCTTCCATTATTCGTCCCTTTTTTCGTCGCAAAATCAGTATTAATATTCATCAGGATTACAAAAAACAATGCCACCCACCGACACCCCGACCTGTTGAGCCGCGCGGCCGTCAAACGGATTATGGGGGATTACAAGTTTATAATTGAATCTCCATGCGAGAGAGAGATACCGCCGGCGCCGTTTTACAAGCATCGGGATCCCACCTACGTGCGTCTCGCACGAAAATATATTCTCAAGAACTCGATTTCAGAGTTATCAAAAGCAACGAGTTTGTCCTCCGAGGGACTCAAACTTGGTAACGCGGGACACTTGACTGTGAAAAATGCGGGCTTGGTATTCGTGATGGAATTTCTATGTCTTTAAACTCTGAGAACTACATTATGTTCAGATAATTGAACTGGAATTAAACGTATTTTTTTTTGCAAGCTGTACGCCTAAATTTTAAAGAACCCTACGTTCCTATCCGGTGCAAAGATTTTGCATAAATGCCCCATCATAAATTATTTAACACACTGATATTAAGAGGTGTCGATGTCGCAGGAATGAATTCGCCGGTAATGACAGGTAATTGCATCCGTGGAATGCTTTATCGCGCCATAAAGTAATAATAACATTGTTATAAATTTACGCGACTACGTAATCGCCGAGCGCATAGAAGTTGCACCTATAATTATTTCGTTCCTAGCTTTTGCTGGGAAAAAGAAGGCTTGGCTGGGTCAAGGTTGAGCGTTTACAGATCAGTGTATACCAGGCGAACCGCACCTACGTACTCTATCACGGTAATCGGTATTATATTGCCGATCGAAACGGATCGTTGATCGTTTTCCTGCATTAACTTTCTATGGACTAAGTACACCGACTCTATTTATCAAAACTGCATTAATCCTACGCGAAAAATTTATCGTTCATTTTTACCTCCTTTCACAACTTCTTACTTCATTTAAACAAATATCCGGATAAGCATACGCGTTGAATTAAATTCCGAGTCCAATGACGTAAAGAAAATCATTAATTTTTCATCGGGCGCACAATTCTATCGTCGTTTCGGCACGAGGAAATAAGTTTTTGAATTGATTGAAATTGTGAAAATAAAGTTAAGGATGTTCCGAGACGATTATGAGATATCTTATATTGTTTGCATTGCGATTCGCCGGGTAATTGACGGTGCGCAGTTGAAAATTATAGCCGCCCGGCGGGCTTTATACGGAGGAAACGAATTAAAGCGATTCATCAGCCGCGACTCAAACCGTGAAAGCACGTAGTTGATCAAAGGCGGGGGAGGGAGGGGGGGAGTACCATTCGCGCTCCTTATGCCACCCCGTTTCAACGGGGCAAGTAACCAGAGCCCATCTTGAGTAGCGTGAATACCGGGCCTGCGGCGGAGCCGCGCTAATCAGCTTTTCGGTGTACGGCGAGGAGAAGACCGTATCGATCATCGCGAACTTACTGTAATGTTTCCGCCGAGCCAGCTTTCGCGAACAATAATGTTTGAAAGCGAATAAAACGGCTCGATGTAAGAGGTCTAATCTACTTCGGTAGCTGAAGAATATATACTGAAACGCAACACGAACTTAACGCCAAATAACTGGCAACTGCCGAAGCTGCAACGAATTTTAAGCCAACGATTAAGTACTCGGGACTTGATACATGTATAAGTACATTAGTTTGTTTATAGATTTTCATACAGCATTAAAAAAAAATTGAACTTTTTAATATGAAAGCTACAAATTTATTTCGATAAAAAATATATTTAAAAATATGCACAAAAAGTAAATTAATTAAATATATTTCTTTTTATTTCTAATTTTTCTGCCTGCAATTTGGCGAATCGTTTAACAGCTTTTGTTTGATCAATTGCGCGTTTCATCATTTTTCTGACGTTACAAGATAGATGCGCGAAGTTTTGTCCGCGAATTCCTGTTACACCGGCATCTAATTTCGCGGTGAAACTCGACTTGTTCTATTGCCAAAGGAGATATCGTGCGAATAAAACGTTCAACGTGATCGGCGTGCCAACCAAAGCCCAACCGAACGCTAAAGATAAATCGCAGATAACTGCCGCGAATATTAATTAATTTAGCACAGATTGATAGGATACCTGACGGAAATAAGTCAAAAGCGTAATTTCGCCTCGGTAATCGTGGGTAATAATATTTCTCAACGAGTTTATCGATTCTTGTCGTTGAGAAATTTCAGTCGAAAAGGCAAAGCGTGGATGAAACGGATCGATGTCATAATTATAACATTGTATAACTAATGGTTTTTAAGTTCTCTCGCGACTTGTGATTTATATCAATAATCGCACGCGAGCACACTTTTACGCTCGGACATAAATTTATGGACGCGATGATATCTGAATCGCCATTAAGTTTCTATCTTTTCGAACGGGAAAGATTTAAGGAAGTATCAGTTTGACGTGTCACGAAAACTAGACTTTCGAGAGATTCTCGCAAAAATATATTCCCGTACCGTTTTAATTCATCCGGTGCCTCGCGGCGCCGCGGAATAATCCGACGTTCGAGCGACGCATCTCCTCGATCTCTTGTCCGCCGCAATTATCGCGAGGGGGAAACTCCATAATCGCTCGATTAATCTCGGAGAATTCTCGCGGCCGGGGTGTCTAATCCGTTTTCGGTTTTGAATCGTAATGCGTCGTGGCGTATCGATCGCGGCCGGGGATCTTAGTGCTCCCCGCACTTCCGGTTAGTGCCGGCGATGCGCTCACGGGACTGGTTTGCCCGCGTTGCACCGGCACGCGTGGATGCACCGGCCGTGAATGCACCGTTTCACGTCGCTGCAATTGCCCTCCGCAGCGGGCGCGCGCACGGCGAGTGCCCCCGGTATGCCTCATTACGACGGCGAATCAATAGCATCCCCGCTGACAAATCCACCGTCGTGGTTTTAAGCGAAACCCGTCGCTCTGCATACAAGCCCCCGTCCCGCAATAGGATGCCCCGTAGTTCAATCACACGCCTCTTGAGAAAAACTTGACCGGACGCCTGGAATTTCAACGCGAGCGAGCGACAAACAAGTACGGGAGGAATTCCATTTGAAGAAAATCACGGTCGTAATAACGATGGAAAAAAAAAAAGGAAAGAAAAAAGCACGCGACAAAGTTAATAACGACGATCATATTAAGATGATCCTTAATCGTATTTTAACCGATAAAGTTTACATCGGCGGTATGATGATATTAATAAGACTTTAACGTTTTCCCTTCCCCCGCTTTTACATTTCGAAATTGGTGGGACCGGGATTTTATCGTCTCCGCGGCCAAACGACGTTTTTACGACCGCGTAAATTTTGCGCGATATGACTGCTCTTCCGTCGGAAGGACGAATACGTGTTAGAATATTAGCGGGCGTAAAGCGATGTTACATCGTCTTTAGGAAAATACGAAGTAACGCGCCGTTTATATTTACCGGCAAGTCGGAGTGTCAGCGATCGCGACCGTTAACCCTTCTGTCGCCGTGCGTTTAATTATGCGGGTGTGCTCGCGCGTGTGCGCCAGAATGCACCGTCGTAAACTCGCGGATTACCTGAAATTCCGAGATGAGAGGAGAGATACACGCTCGCGAGCGACATTAACCGGCCGCTTTTAAAGCGCGAGACGTTCCGGCGGGGCAGCGCACCGAAAGCGGACAATTAATATTCATGACCTGCGATCATATCGCACGATGGCGCGGCGATTAGGGTAAGATGACATTTCCAGTCCGGCGATTTCTTTTCATTCTATATAGTGACTCACGTAATGATGCGGCAATCACGTACGGCGACCTATATAAAGCGCGTTCTCTTTCACATCTCCGTGAGGTAACGAGAACCGCAGGATAACGAGAGTGCCATCTTGAGAAGGCGATTATTAGATCTCGAGATCCTGATACGACTAGGCCGCTGCGAGAGGGAAGGATCAACCGGAGAGAGATGTCAGATACGAGACGACGCGTAGTTTGTTAAAAAGATATTAAATTGATGCACGGATATAATTATTTTCTAATACTTTTCGAGATAAAATATATGTATTTTTTTTTTTTAATTTTAGAAAGTGCAATAAGCGGGCAGATTTATTAAAAAAAAGAACGTTTAAATTGATGGAACTTTGATTGCGATAAATAGGCACATAACTGATTTTTTTTTCTTCATCTCTTTCATATTGGAATTTTTTCGCAAATTTGTCAGAGTCGGAATTTTAAAAACGCAATCTGTTGAAAATGAAAAATTTCGTATTCTAGATAAAAAAAAAAGGTAAAAAAACAACATCGCTCTATACTGATAATTGTGATTTTTCGGCAGAAGAAAGAGAATCATCTGCGCGGATGATTGAAAACTGCGAACGCGAAAGAAGAACATGATGCGAATTTGCATTCAGATTACATGACTATCGGACACTGGCTGTCGCGCTAATTTCGGGCGAGAGGGTTTCGGGGCCCTATGAATAATGTTAAACGCCGACGCACGTTAGCGCATCCTGTTTATGCACGCTGTATGCATATTTACGCCTATGTACGTATATGATACAGCTTATATAATATTTGAGTTTCGAGTGCGTATGCGAAACAATGAAAATCAGTTTGCCGATGCGTTTACTAGAGCGTCGAATGCAGTGAGAAATTATACGACGAACGTGCGAAAATTCCTCTCTGGTTCCCAAATTAAAAACTGTCCCCTTTTTTCCCCCGGGAAAAAGAATTAGGAAAATATAAGGGAAATAGAATAATAAATGACAAATAAAAAAAAAGAAAAGAAAAAAAAAAGACAGCGTGCTAATAAATAGAAGATTCGCAGCTGACCGTCAAAATCAATCTACAATTTTGCATAAGAAGTAAGAAATTGAAGTAAAGTTCATTTAATTTTAGGCACGGAAGTGTAAAGTTATACAGTAGATAAGAATTTAAACTAAAGTCAACTTAAACTCTCAGGGCGCATAGTTCTTAAAATATATTTGATAAAATCATGATAAAAGATAAACGCAAGTTTAAGAACATTTACATTCCCGGCAAATAACCGTGCTGTTTTATTAAAAATAAAACGTTACGCCCGCGAAAAGAAAACCCGATGGAGTTTAAAATACAAAATACCAAAGAATAATATTATAGAGAATATATTCATAACATTTAGCCGCGATATTTTATTTTCGCACAGACGCGGAGGAAGCATTTGAATACGAGATTAAATTCAGAATTTAATGTAATTATTTCGCGAGGGATGTTGTCGATTCTGTTAAAAGAAGCTGGGCTTTTAATGGCGACAATGTAAGAAGCCGTTAGGTAAATGTGCCCGATCCCAGGGCGACCCTTTCTGAGCAAGTTCAACGACGAACTGGCTGATAATTAAAACTTTTAATTATGCAACGCCGTTGACGTAAGATTCGCAGAATCCTACAGCGGCACGGCTGCGGGGCGGGTCGGGTGGGGCCGGCAGGAATACACCACGTTTTACATGTGTAAAATTGCGGAAATGCACTCGTGAAAAGAACTTTTTCGCTGCTTGATTATCCGGGAAGTTTACCTGCGCGTGTAATCGCGGCGACCGGCGAGAGAAAATCAAATAATGCCAACATCTCGCGAAGAGTAAAACGACCCTATATCAAACAAGCTGCCAAACGAGGGAAAATTAACTCGGCGCTTCGTATGCATCCAGCGCTCTAATTAATTATGTATAAAGAATAAATATTCAATTAAAGTAATGATCCGCAAGGCTTCGAGCTATCATTTTTATTCGTTACATTTTTTTTTTTTGCCTTCGAGAAGAAATATATAGATAGCCAAATATAAAGTTATATATTTATTCCTATAAAAATTATTTAAATTATCGTACAAGTATCGAGTGCCGAAGCTCAGTATTTTATTACGTGATGTACTGAGAGATGCGATGAACAGATTATATCTCTCGATTACGCCGAATAAAGTTGGTCATATTAAATGAAGAATTATACGGAGATTTGTTACGTGTACTAATTGTTTTATTGCCGATGAAAAAAAAAGAAAAAAAGCTCAGCTTGGCACTTACGTGAATGCTTGTGAAGAAATTCCGCGTGTACCGAGGCGAAAGCCGAAAGAGACAGCTCGGAGACTTATTGGAGCGCGAAATGCTGGTCGATCGGTTAAAGCTTTGCGGACTTTTCATCCTCGGAGAGCTTTCAAAGTGGCGTACGAACGGAAAAGGGCACAACGCGGCTTTTTTTTCCTCCATTATACAACACCACGTGTCGATGAAAACATCGAGCAGCTTCCTATAGTCGCATTGATTTTACGCACTGTCTGCTCCGGCTCCTCCTATTTTTCACGGGCTTCTAATAACGCAATCGGTGGTAAATATGTTGGCGCAAATTTCATTAACAAACGTAAGGATGCGAAAAAGACATGCGAACATTAAACGCACGGCACTCCTTTTTAGCTAATGAAAGTGCTTTTAAATCCGCAGTGACATGACCAAGTAGATAATAGCATACTTAATTAGTTGCTGCATGTTCTTTGTACGTAAACAACAATGCACTGCTTAGCTTTTACATGCTTATCCATCTGTGCTTCTTTCGAGAAAGGAAAAAAAAATGCATCTGTTTTTTTTTATTTCGTAAATCCCACACTTGCTCTTCACGAGACAAAATGATTAGTGTATTTTCCATTTATATTCTGTCTCATTTCGCTCTCATAAAATTAATTCCGCAACTACGCCGAATAAGGTGCATATTATCAACTCCGGGCTCTTACCAGATAGCTTCCTATTTTCACAACTTGCGGTTCCCCGGGACGTGAGGAAAAGTGAAGCGAAAGGAATATAAGACAAAACATGACGCGTTTCATGATGCGTTAGACCGGCAGAGAAATTTTTTTTTTTTGGTCACGTTTGCTGAAACCGTGCACGGTAAGCTCTCTCTAATTTAACGGCAATTCCACGTCGGAGATCTCCTAATACGTCTACGTGATCGTCGCGTATGCGTATACGTACGCATGTGAACGCGCGTGGGCTGCAGTCACGGCGTGAACGGTGCGCAACGGCAGAGCGACAATGCAGATCTCGCGGATGCGGTGTTTCCCATCGATTCGTAATATCCGACGATATCGGCGGCTGCGGCCGGGCGCGATATCACGAAACGGATCGACCGCGACATAGAGAAAGATATTGTAGCCGTTCCCACACGAGACAGGGGGGAAAAGGGGGCGATTGGCCGCGCTTTCGCCCTCGACTACTGTCAAACTGCCGGGGTCGAGCCACCGTGAGATCGCGTGCATTCGAGACACCGTGTTTGAACGCGTACATATTTCTCCGCGAGAGCGAGAGACCGAGGGAGGGAAATATTCCAACGTGGACTTTCCTATAAGCGATCGTTTTTAACGACAGATACTTCGGCCGAGACACGGCAGGGCAATCTCGTCCAAGCCGAGCTGTAAATACAAAAGTTTAAGGAGGAACTTTATCGCTCTCTGAATAACGCGATTTCGCTCGAATAAGAAGGAAAGGAGGATTACGAAATACACGCATTAACTTGCAAATTCAACGTTGCTTCGCGAAAATTGCCTGAAGATTTTTCCGAAATTTTTGTACCCGGGGCAGATGGGACGGTGAATATTTCGCGAATCGTTTGACTCCTGTGCCGTCACTGCGGAGAAAAAAAAAAAAAAAAAAAGAGAGAGAAAAACCCTCCTCGTCATAGAAGCGAATGACCGCTCCGCGAGTGCATTTTGTGCCAGGGAATTGGTCCCGCGCCAATTTCTCGCCTACTTCGTGCAGTTAGGGGAGGGCGCGAGATTATTGTATAACGGAGCTGGAATAATTACGCTGGGAGCTTCCCAGAAAAACGAGCGGGATTATAAGCGGGGCGTACAGCTATTTGCATAGAAGGCCGCGGGAAAAGGAGAGCGGCTTGCGTTCCAAGATTTCTTTGTTGCATCTTTCTTCGCATCCTTTTAGCGCACCGATACGGTTAGGTCTTACAGCACTCTCGACAACTTTTAACGAGATCCTCGCGCGCAAATATTGTTAAAATACCGGCGCCTGAGTTTTATCTTTAAGAAAGATCGACTTCTCGGCGTATTTATATTGAAGCGAGGAGAATCACCGATAACATTTTAATCAGCCCCCTCGGTCTTCTATTTCGTAATGCGAGTGGATTGAACCCTCCGGCCGTTCTTCTCTTATTGTTCGCATCGAAAGAAATTATACCATTTGCTATTCCGGTAATAAACCGGAACCCAAGTAACCTGAGGTAACGCGGGGCTCCACGTCTTTTTACCGCAAGCACGACGGCTTTCTAAATTTTGACGCGTTCGAGGTAACCGAAACGCGCATTTGTTCTCGTCGTTTGATGATTAAGGAGTAAACAAACTCTGCCGCGATATCTCCCCTCGGAGGGAGGAAATTCACCCGGAAAGTGTAAACCGCCGGAGGATTCTCGCCGTTGCGTGAGGAGTTCTATCGCGCAAGAAAGACATAGATAGATAGATGAGTTTATTTACCCTGGGACAAGTCGCCTAACGCCACATAGTGCAATTACTCAAGCCTTGATCCTTTCTACCCGCGGAGGATCGCAAAAAAGATCATCCACATTTCTCAAAGAAATCTGACGCGGAAATTGAGGCCGACAGCTCCAGAAGACGGTTTTCTATATGCAATTGAAGAAAGTTTTGCGAAATAAATACGTCAGAGAAATTTTCATGGAATAACACGCTTTGCGTTGCCGGGCACAAAGTGACTCGTAACTATCGCCATTTCTTTCAATTGCAGCTTCTTTGATCAATTTGTATCACCGACCCTTCTTAACAAAAGTCGTGAAACGTAATATTTGTCGCATCGCTTTATCATATTTATTTCACGTCTCGCGAGTTTAATGTTTTACTAAAGTCAAGTTAGAAAAGTATTGTTATTTAAATATAAAAACGTAAAAAAAGGAAAAAAAAAGGAAATTAAATAATAATTTCAAGCGTAATAAAATATTCTTGATTAATCGTTTCTTCCGCGCTGATTAATTCGTTCAGCCACCTTAGGCGAGCATGACGTATAGCGTATGTAGTAATTACGTATCTATCACAATGCCGCTTAGAAAAGGCAACGTTCAAAGCGCAAACAGTTCTCGCGGGCAAGCGGGAGGTCGAGCAAATAGACGTGCATTAGATCGTTATCGGCACACGGGCAAACCGTTTGAGCGTTCACCATTCGAGTTCACTCGAAGCCACAAAAGTACGGAGTTCGGCTCGTATATCACGCCGGGCAGATAAAAAGTTTTAGCTCGTAAGCGCGAGGTTATCTCGCGGATTCCTTGGTAAATGTTTTCGAACTGCGGAGGGAGGAAAAAGGGAGGCAAAAGAGAGAGAGAGAGAGAGATACCCTGGCATCACGCGGCGTATTTAATCCGCGCGGCTGTTACTACGAACCCGGTCGCAAGTAGACACGCACGCGACGGCTCCACGTAGAACAATATTAAAAGAACCAGTCGGTCCTTTACATCTGCACTGCGACGCTACGTTTTGATTACAATTATTCCGCCCGGCACTGGCGTGCAAGACACTGATAAGAGACACTCTATTCTCGAGTGATAAAAATTCGTACTGGACGATATCTCTCATAAATTTGTACCGTGTATAAATAGAACGACGAGAGGAGAGAATATTATTAAAAAATAAATAAGAGAACTGTAAATTTTGTAAAAGAAATTACGAAATAAATTAGAAAAATTTATATCACATTGCCTCATTTATTTTATAGAAAAATATAGTTATAATGTACATTTTTTTTTTTTTTCAGTATTAGCTGTGTAGGGAAAATAAATTTTCAATTTTATTATGTGATTTATCTACCTTTTTCGCGTAACTCGCGCAAAAAAATACTGATCAAAATAAACATGAAAATATTTTCGACTACAATATATTCATATCACCGATATGAAAAATAAAATTGTTCTGATATCAAAGTAAATGTTTTTTTTTTTTTTACTTGGTGTTGGTTTGCATTTTTTTCTTTTTTTCGCACATATTAATATTAACCACCAACACCAATTAAATTTTCTTTGGAAATTTTGGTTATAAAATTTAAGTATATATGGTTTACATCTTTAATCATTTAAACAAGAAAGCTGATGCGTCATTAATATTAACATTTAGGTACATGCATCCTTCGAATTTTGAGAACGTCCGAATTAGCTGCACATTAAACTGCCACGTTACCGTGGCTTTCCACAATTTTTCCATTCGAAAGTCAGAATATTCTGAATATCCGTGACTGCCATTTGACGCAGCATCCGGAGCATCTTCCCGACCGACGGGAAGTCTCGGCAGACATCTTAATAGCACGTTCGCGGTTTGTTAAGGGAGCGCGCGGTGACGACGCCGAGGATGGAAATGAAAATAGGCAGGACGGCGTAAATGTCATTTGCCTCTCTTTGAAAGCGATATCTCGTCGTCCACCGCGCCGCGAAGAAACGCAGGATTGTATATCACTCGGCGATACAAATTTACTACTCGTTACTAGAAAATATAGTAAACTCGGGTCAGTGATCTATGGCTGGCACCAAGAGACCGGCGAGCGTTATAGACTTCTGGCTCGCGCTTCCGATCTTACGTTATACTTCGTAACGGACGCGCGCGATCGCGATTTATTTTCAGCTCCGCGCCTGATTTGTGATTTATCTTGATATTTCCGTGGCGCTTCTCGACGAAAGGGAAGATCTTACGCGACACTCTCGCGGGAACTTTCAATTTTTCTTACATATATATATCTGTATATATATATAGATATATAATATATATATCCGTGTCCAATCGAGTTTTCGAGCCGCCGAGAGATCGAATATTTATAAGATCGGCTTTTCCGATTGCGTTCGGGATTGCGAAAATTCTGGGAGAATTGGAAAACAGAAAGCTGAGAATTTTTGATTCACCATCAACGACGGGTCTAAAGTGAGCGCGCTCCAACTTTTCCGCGATTTGTTATTAATCCCGCGCGCCGGTTAGAGTTACAAGTTTCCAGAAAACTTGCTTAATATAATTTCCTCACGGTGATCCCCTTTGTTATTCCGCCAACAACGGCGGCGTCTACCGGGGCCGCGCGATTTAGTAGAACTTGATATTTAGCAAGTCCGCTCTCTGGCGCTTGTTTTACTAATACGTGCCAACCGACTCCGTAACACGTGCCAACTCCCTTTGGTCAAGAGGTCATCTAAGACGAAGGAGATACAATGAAAATACGCGTACGTGCACAGCGGGGGGCTGCCGTCGTTGGCACGTGCGATCACCTAATTATTATTTCTTTTTTTATATTTAACGAGGATAATAAACAATCAGTCGCCGGTTTAATCTCTGCAATCTCAACTCCGAAAACGCGCGCCGCAATTCCGAGCAGTGCGATAGCTCGCGCCTTAGAACGCCGCGTTCTCTTTTGCTACCTTTTAGATCTACTCGCGCGAACGAGAGCTCGGCTCTCATTTTCCGCGTCCCTCCTGAATTATCATCGGCCATCGAATTACGCCGGAATAATGCAGCCGGCTTTCGAGATTCTCCTCTTACGTATACGTGCACGTTTTCGCGCGTTTACCGTCGCCGCTCCGTCGCCGTGTAGAAGCGGCGGCACGCTCGACGCTCGGGCCGACGCACCGAAATAGAATTTCGAAATAGACCTAATATTTTCGTCGTCTCGCATTTGCGCCATCTCTCTTTCTCTCTCCCTTTGCCTGCCATCGCCGACATCGTCGTCTCAGTCGTAGTCGTCGTCGTTGTCGTCGTCGTCGTCGTCGTGATCGTCTTGCTTGTGCCTCTCGTCATCCGCCGCCGCCGCCGCCGCCGGCAAACGCAACCTCGAGAAGAGTCTCTTCAACGATTCTCAGACTTCTTCGGAAGCTAAGTGGCTTTCATCATCGCTCGGCGTGAATACATTTATCGTCTCGCTTATCTACGAATTGAGGCACCCCAGCTTTTTCACCGAGCGAAAAGGTGGCCCCCTAGCCTTCGGACACGCGAAACATTTAATCGGAGCTTTCGATTTTTCTCTCTGTATTTCGGGAAGATAAATTGATAGACGAACGACTGGCAATAAAACGCGTAATTAATTCTTGAAATAAATTTTTCAAAATGTTTGCTAAAAAAAAAAAAGAAAATTGACAGGATGTATCGTAATGTCTGGATAGTTTTTATCGAATTATCCTTCTTTTTTCCACCTAAAAATATTTTCTTGGGAAAACACATAATAAATGAACAGCTTCCGTTCGTGCCACCTTTTACGGCGATGTTCGCCTACGTGCCATTAGCGCGCGCGAGAAATATTAGCAAGCGTCGTTCTGCCGATAATGTAATTGCCCGTAAATCATAAAACAAAGTCGCGTGTCCGGGCTACTGTGCAGTATAAGAACGTAAGGACGCCGGGAAGAAGCGGCCGAGATATTCCTCCAAAGAACAAGGCATCCTTTCAGGTCCCTTACTCTCTCGCGACAATAGCTCATCAGAATCAGACGAGCAATTATCTAAGCGATTAGTGAAATTAGGATTAAATTTATAATCTGTCAATTACGCCGAGGTAAATTCGCTCGCGATCGATCAATAAATTCAGTCGGTGAAAATAGCTGAATTTCGGGAAATTGTATCGCAGATTAGTAACACGGATTAGACGCTGCACGAAATAAATTACTTTTTCTTTCTTTTTTTTTCTTTTTTTTTTTATCATTGTTGTTGCTTAAAATGTGGCGCTCGCGGCCGAACGATTTTTCAATTCCGAGCGCGAAATGCCGCATGAGTCTGGATGAAAAGCAGCTTCGCGTGGCTCGCGATAATTAGAGCGCGCCGCTCTAGAATTCGACGCGTTTCTTCGGCAACAATGACGCCGGAGGTACGACCGCGCGGCGGAGAAAATCGCGGCACGACATGAGCGTCATAACGCTCCCGCGGGGATTAAACTCGAAGCGCCGGTAAATCGAGTCATGGTAACGGTAACGATGACGATGCCGCCGCGTTCGAATTACGCCAAGCGGCAAACGGAAAGCGCGCCCGTGTCACGAAACAACTATTAATGACCCCCTCGGATCAACGCTAACTATTTATCGCTGCTAACTATTTACCGCGCGACGGGTCGCCCCTGACAAATCGACGAAATTCCAATACGAGTTGTCACTGTCGGTCGCGACATCAAATGACACCTGTGCGCCGCGGTTCGATCGACGGCGGCATGATATTAAACGCGACCGTCGACACGGCCATCTATAATGGACCCACCGGGGACCGCTTGTGCTCTTTCAAAGATCAAGAGCGGATAATACGTACAAAAAGTAACGTCCCTTATTCTCCAGCCTCAAAACAAGTTAGGAATTTTAATTAATACTTCAATATGTTAAAAAGCAGCAATAAGAAAAATTACGCGTTTAATTACCAATATTGATCAAATTGCAAACAAAAATTTTTGCGAATTAACGCATTCGGGTTTTATAAGAGATATAATTACGGCAACCGAAATGCAATTTCGTGTAAAAAAAAAAGAAAAAAAAATGAAGAAGAAGAGAAAGAAATGAAAGGAGAGAGAAAAGAGGCTGCGAGTGGAGGCAGGAGGACGCGGCCAGGGCAAACGAGTTTGTTTCCTACAATTTTCCCACAAAGAACACGGCGTGATGGGCGACGCGCGGGGTGTAACGGCGCGGAAAGATAGGTATACATACGCGGAATAGCAGTGGACACCATATAAACAGCCGTAGTACAGTTCCGCGAGAGCCGGCTGGAAGGCAGAATCCCGGTCGGACTCTCCCTCCCCGGATACGGCCGCGGCTGCTTGGCCTTATACGTTGATCGTTCACCATCGAGCGCGCCGCCACGCCGAGTTGACCACTGCATTTGATGCAAAGAAAGTAAGGACGCGAAGATCCGCCGATTTAAGAGCGACTGCCGCCGTACGTCTGTCTGTCTCCGCCAGACCGTGCCCGCTTGATGTCTCTTCTGCGCTCGAATCGCGACGTGTATAGGACAGATCCAGAAAGAGGCCGGCCATCGAATCGACTCGGCTTCATCGAGCCTTGAGATTTTAAAACGACGCATCGACTTAATCTATCATCGGTTTCTCCTTTGATTTTAATCATTTAGCTAACTTTGTAATTAAAGAAAAAAAAAGATAGAAAAAGAGAGGTGTTTGTAGTCTGCGTTTGAAAAATTTCTGAGAAGATACTTTTAATTCTAAACTCTCGTTATAGGAAATTATAAAGAAAAGAATTCTTTTTTTTTTTTATTTTTTACTCGATGTAAGCATTTCGTACTTCATTTTTCTTCCTCGTAAAAAGAAGCGAAGCCACGAAAGCAATTTCGCTTTCTCATAAACGCCCAAGTATCTTGGCAATCTTAATCCCGGCGGAGGTTAGGCGCGGTTCAACGTTATTGCTAAATCCGCAATAGAGGATCAGCCTCGTATCGCCGTTCGTTCATTCGCTACATGCATCTTCCGAAGCGGACGCGGCGCTTAACAAAGCCTCGGAGTGCATTTGCGTGATCATTACTACTCGCAGTAGGGCGAGAGTGATTATGCGGGTTATCGTCTGGTTAACCAAAACGCCCAGAACAGAACGACAGCGGTGCGCTATTATTTGATCAGCGCACGCGCGTTACCGCAAACGCTACGAAACGATCTCGCATGCCGACGGGCTTCTCTCTCTCTTCCTCGCCGTCCCAATACCACAGCCGTCGAATTGCGCGAAACGCGCGGCGGACAACTCGTCAAACGAGCGATCCCAAACGACACGGCGGGCACGAAGACCCCCCCGAGGAGGGAAAGAGGACAGGGTGACGCGGCGCGAAATTCCCATCGCCATTATTATATTGCGACGCGAGCCTCGCTCGTTAACGGGCTGCCGCTTCGTGTCGAAGCGCAGATCGCGCGAAACGAGTTTCTAATGATCATTCTTTTTCCTTTTCTCCTCCCCCTCCCTTCCCATCCCTCGGCCTTTTTTTTCGAGACGGCGGAATTTATCGCGCTACACTTTACGCGCGCGCGACTCGCGCGCCTGGCACGTCGCTCGCGCGCTCGTCGTCGTTAATAATGAATGGACTTTTTTATTGTCGCCGCACGCCGCACATATCCGACACTTTCTACGATTTCACTGTGCGTCCCGGCGCTGCGCGCTATACTTTTTTTTACAATGGAAAAAAAAAGAAAAAAAAAGGACACTTTGCGGTCTGTTCTTTCCGCCGTAATGGTCCGCGCCGGTGAACGATCGATCGGCACGAGTCGCAAATTCGACCGAGTCGCGTCGCGGGATCTGATTTTCCGCGAGTTCGCCGAGGTGGAAGTTAGTTCCCCTTCAAAGAATGCCAATTACGTAATTATTAAGTGTGGCGTCAATGTAAACCGATACGCGTCGACTAACTCCCCGATAAGTAACAACGATAACGCGAGTTCTTCAAAATAAATCCTTCAGAAGAATCGAATCTATCATCGTGGAATCATATCGCGCTTTTAGAGGGAGATGAATTCATTTTTCATGCGGGGGAAAACGACGATTCGTCCTCTACCTCGCCTCCCGATTCTTCGGCAGCCGCCGTTTGAACTCTCCCCCGAGAACGCGGTCGTTTTGAATTGCATTCCATAATTCAAAATCAAGCGAACTTCTTCGGCGAACCCGGAGAAATTAATTGGGATCCGCGGAGAGCGTCGCTCTCGGCGTAGGGGAAGCCGCGCGCGCTCCGTAAAGTCGTTCGACAATATATTTAAAGAGTTAAACGATCCAGCCGGGCGAAGCCACGGGATAGCGGAAGAGCGGGAAAGGCCCCCCCTGAGAAACGTCCGTGGATCATCCATCGTCTTGGCAAAAACTAAACCACCAACGCCAAAAATAACTTAAGCGAGGAGCGCGCCGCGCGTTTGTTGGTCGGCCCTCGATGGCTCGCCGCGAGACGGACATGACGCCTCGCTTCCGAAAACCGGACAAGAACGAACGGCGAGCTGCCCGACGCAGAAACCGTCGCGATTTGTTTCGCCGTCGAGCGGTTGCGGGACCGTGCGCGGCCAGCGGCCGCAGATCGATGCAGCTTCGAAGAAAGCACGCTTCTCGCCCACCTCCATCCCCCCCTCCTGGCCCTCCCCTTTCACCCTCTTTCCCACCGGTAAATGCACTGATAGGTGGTACTGCCAAAATGCAAATAGCTGTATAAACGCGACGACCAGAAATACGAACAATCACGGTCGACGTGCGGCATAAATATGCATGATATCGGTATGACAGCGATTTCAAAATGTTGGAGGGATGCGTCGGCGGCCGAACGTTAGCGGGATTCGCATCAGCGAACGTCTGTCAGAATTCGCGATACATCGCCCGGCGTTGTTAAGATATTGCTGGAGTGCACAATGGGCCATCCGTGTTAGAAGTGCATATTGATGATATCTGGTAGCAAATGCTACTGATCGATAACAACGCCGAGCGACAATGTTTAATTTCTATCGCGTTTAACGAATACTTGCTTAAAGACCGTTTCGAAAAATTATAGAGACCGACTCGCGACTTTACTTCGGTAATATCTCCGTAGGGAATAATCATTGGAAATCTATCTACGACATTTAAGACGTCTTAAGTGTACAATAGATTGGGCCACGATTGAATGTAAATCGAGACCGTCATTTAATATGTCCGTTCTACACGTATCAAACATCCGCGAAATAAATAACAGCGATATCTTTCCTACGAAATGCCGTATCGTTATTGTTGTGGCTATCTTGCGCTTCGAGATACTGCAGTGTTTGAAACCGCCAGGTATCATTCATTTTACAGCGACAAAGAGAGAAAGAAAGTACAAAATAACAATTATAATCATAGCTACAGTTCTACTTAAAAGAAAAAGAGAGAGAGAGAGAGAAAGAGAGGTAGTCAAAAAAATTTTCTTATTATTAATTAACTATATTAATTTTTCTTTTTCCTTTTTAATCACGTAAAATATATACTTCTATATAATACGAAACACGTAAAGAATTTTATACAGAAGCTACGTAGATTTTATTGTCAGCTTGCCGAAGTCTGCCGGTTTGCTGCCTAGCAACATTTAAATGACGGAGGAAAGCAATTAAAACTTCAGACGCTATCGAACTCTTAACGGTACCGAGATAATCACCGAGATGAGAGTGACGCCTAAGAGAGAAATTCGCGGCGCTTTAGCGTTCAGTCGGGCGGCACCGTCGCCTTTTTGGCTGCGAATTGGAAGAATTAAGGCGTTGGGAAAAGGCGGAGTGAAAGAGGTTTGCAACGAGGCATGATGGAGGCACTTGGGGGCAATAACTCGCGGCGTGTTGTGACTACGCGACGACGGCCAGACCGCTGGTCGCTGTTCCGCCGTTCCTCGATGATCCCATCCGTTCGTCCATCCGTCCCTCTCGCCCTTCCCGCCCCCTCTCACGCCGTCGCTCTCGTCTCCTTTTTTCGGCCCGACTGCGCGGCCGCAGCTCCAATTTCCCAGTAGAAAGTAACGCGAAAATAAACGACGTTAAGAGTAGGATCGATCAAGATAATGGGCTGGTTAAGGACCCGACTGCCATCAAACCTCGTCTCGGGCTAATTTTATTTTCCGACTACGAGTTTCGGGACTATTACACTTTGGAATTAATGCGCAAACCGATGGGCGCAAAATATCTTGTATATTATTAAAGAGAAATTTGATTATCGGAATTAAATGTATACCGAAATCTGAATTACCTCGGGGGCCATTGATGCTCGTCGTAGACCTAATGACGCGGCTATTTATAAAATTTTATTTTAAGCGAATGCCCTCTCTCTTTCAAAATATCAAAAAGAAAAAAAAAAGAAAAAGAAAAAAAAATACTCCGCTAGGAAAACGCCGAGGAAAGTAAAAAAAAAATTAAAATATCCTACGGTGTTATTCCCCCCCGGCGACGCCGCGCTTTCCGGGGCTGTCCGACCAAATATTTTTAGGAAAGGCGTTATTTTTTGTAGGTCGCGGTGATGCAATTCCATCAGGCCGACGACTAACGCCAGACTAAACGCGCTATTTTAATAATGGCCTGATTCCTCGTATTATTTCACACTGTGTGGGGCGGGCAAAAATTTCCTACTTACGACGGTCATTCTGGTGATACGATGTGCGCGTCGCGAATATAATTTCCATTAACTTGCACTTTGCCTCCGAAATAAAACAAGCTTTTTTTTTTCAGCGTCCGAGCACGAGCGTGAAAATAAAATGTTATATTTCAGTTGCGTGCGATTAAAAATATTCCAAGATCGTTATTTCTCTCGTTGAGCCGAGTTATCTGGCAAATAGTTTATTCCGTCAGAGCTTTTTATAATCGTCTTACCGGAAATATAAGAAAATTCATTCCTAGTAAATTTAGTATCGTCACAACGAGACTGTATAAATATAATTGCCATTTTACAATTTTAATTAAAACTTTCTTACTTTCAAAATCTAATTATACATGACTAAAAACGTGAATATTTTATTATTTCGGTATCGATCGAAGGCGCATTTCAAAAAGTGTGCAAGAAAGCAGGGGGAGCCTAATCTCTAAATGAGGAGAACACCGGCACTTCATTCCGTTCGGATAAAGTCCAATCCTTGTATTACATTAACGATAAGCTCTGGACTCCTTCGACGTGCCACGCGAAGCGGCGAAACGGTCGTCGAAGGCGGATATCGCGGAACCGCGCGAAGGTCTGGTGGGTCGCACGAATGCGGCGCAATTACCATATAGAGTACGTGCTTACTAGCGCCGGTAATGGCCGCGCCGAATATTTCCGCGGGTCCGTTGTATCACCCTCTCGGCAATGAACGGTAACGCGTGCGGCGAATCCGGAGCGTGGTCGCGTCTCTAGCCGGCCGCGGACCGGCTGCCAGGACGATCGTGACCAGCGTTCGGGAGAACGACGAGAACGCCCGGAGGAAGAAAGCAAGATGCACACGCAGATGCTCACGTAGACAAGCGGGAGGAAACTGGTAAGGAAAGGCCAAGAGGGAGGAGGGCAGATGTTAGGCCACCGGAAAAATCGCGGCGGGAGATTAGCCGGATTACGAGAGATCGTCTCCGCGAAATCCAAAAGGGAACCGAATCTTTCGTAGCGGGTGTGACGCTTACGGTTTTCCGCCGCCGAGGTAACGGCGGATAATTCTCAAGGGCCGCAAAATCTCGGTAAATACGGTAGGTGAATATCGGTCAAAGCACCGCTAACGAGTAATTAACAAGCCAAACATGCGATACCTTCGCGTTAATTACGCGATTCGATGACCACTCGATCGGATTTAAAGCTGAGCCTCTCTTCATCCTTGTAACTAAAGTACCCGTGAGAACGTCACCGTAGCTCCCCCCGACGTTCGTTATAAATCGCGAGGGCATGGATTACGCGGACATCAAGAGTGCATTTATCACGATTAATTTATAATAAACGATCGCGGCGGTCCAGATCTCATGATCGCGTAAAATAGCAGCGATTGTATGACCGTATCTCTCGCAATAATTTATGTATAAAAGAAAAGACTTTCGTGCGTGGATTTCGTTATTTATTTATATCGCGCGCAACGCGCCGTCGATAAAAATTTATAATTTATTAAGATTTGGATATATATACACGAACATTGTCAAGCTATATTTAAAACTAAGTGGCGATGAAAAATACAGTTTGACGACAGTTAAAAAAAAAAAAAGAAAAGAAAAAAAAATGCCGTTTGAACGTATCTAAAGATTTTTATTTCATATAACGTGCGATCATGTTTCGTACATTATTATAATATAATTATTATACGCATAGTAACGCATTTTAAAATAAATAAAAATTTTCCATTCGTTGCCCGACGGGAGAATTATCCAGGTCAATTGGAGGAAGATAAAAATTTTTCTCGAGGTTAAAATTATCGAAATGCCGAAAGAGGAGCGGGGGCGATGGTTGCCCGCGGGAGAAACCGTGACAGCTTAATTCGCGTCTCTCGCAGCCAAGATTTCCCGCTTCCTCGTTTTTTCCACGTATTACGTGACCTCTTTCGGGGATCCGGGGTGTATTCTGGAACGTTCGGAAATAATACTTCGTGAGTAGGATATTTATAACCGCGACAAAACGCGCCGGTCGGGCCGTCTGATCTAACGGGCTCTAGGCGCGCTCCACGGGCTGCATCGGCCAGACTCGCGAGCTCACCGCCGACAGTATATTTTTCTACGTTGCAAACGCTGCCACGATCGGCCTTGAATGCTCGCGAAATATCGGCCGTTCCGCGAAGCATCGAGCCGATCTACGCGGATTGCGCGAACGTCGGCGTGACAAGGAGCAACTCCGCGCGCTATTAATTCACGGCGCCGGGCGTACGCTTCGCCGAAATACGCTCGTTAAATATCGGCAGACGCGTAATTCGCGCCGCGCAGCGCAGCGGCGTGCGAAACAACGATGAAAGACTATGACAACGTTCGTGAAATGCAAACACGGGAATAAGCTTCCCGGAAAGTTACAATATACATCCGTTTCGATCCATCGGCGCGATAGTCACGTCCGTGGCTCTTTTCGCTCGAAGGGAGGAACGGTTCCGCCGTCTCGCGTAAACCGGCTTCGAAAATTGAAAAGCAACGCGGTAGCGACCGAGCGACCGATGCAAAAAGGAGAAGAGTTAAAAGGCACGAGCGCAAGAAAAGGGATGCCGGAAGGGAGCTGGTGCACCGTCGCGGATACGAGGCCCCGGCTAAACTGTCGTTTATTCTAACAATCGTTGGCATAACGCGATATCGCACGCTGCTGTAAACAGCGTGGAATATTGAATTTATTATTTATACACGACACCCGAGATACTCTGTTTCAAATCACGTTTCGAATATCTCGAATACCTAAACTCTAAAATAATGAATATTAAATTCAATAAATATTGATCGGCGTCATACGCGACATATCAAAACCGGATTGCTCGCGTTAAAAGAATTAAATAGAATTTAAACTAGTGCGGAACAGATATGTTAATAATAGAATTAAAATTATCCGGAGCGAAATGCGTCGGGTGCTATTTTATTTTATTTTATTTTATTTTTTTTTGTTTTCCTCTACTTGTGCGAAAAGCTAGTTTTCAGAAGGATTTATATAAATATAATAAATGTTACAGGCACACTCCGGCAATTGCGACTGTCATGCGTAAATCATTTGCAAATGCCTATAATTTGTGCACTTCAATTAATGTCCGCTTGCGTTACAGTACTCGTGCTATTACATTACGATTACAATACGATACGCAATGGTCCATCAATACGCGCCAATCACTATAATTACAATGCAGGAGGCGGAAAGGGTATTACACGCGATTATCCCGTGAAATCCGTACGCGATAACTAATTCCATGAAAAGTTACAGCGCGATTGTGTTTCCCGGGAAACAGCTCTGACCACAAAAAAAAAAGGTGTTAATTGTAGAAACTAGGAGATAATTTTCGAAAATTCTAAAATGCCACGCTATGCAGCGATCGAAAGCGCAAAGGCTTATTCGAATAAAAAGTACTACGAGCGAAATAAAAAAAAATGTGCGCTATATTGTGCTGGTATTGAATTTATGATTTCTTAATTAAGAGCATCTTTACTCAGAATAAAGAAAGGATAGCAACTCATCCTTGCTATTACGTTATCGAACGATATTGGTATGTTCCGTGGAATATAGGAGTCGCTCAAACGGCAGGGAAAACACGTGTTATCGACAGTCTACTCTTTTTAGTCGATTCGTTCGTGGCGAGGGTGGAATGAAACAGTGGGGATGAATTAGAGAATGAAAAAGAAAAAGGAGAAATATGTTGAAGGAGAAAGAGAGAGGGACAACTAACTGGAACTTTCTGTGGACTTTTTAACGAGATATTGGAACGCTTTGATAGACAGCAAAAGAAATGAAAAAGACAGAGAGAGAGAGAGAGAGAGAGAGAGAGAGAGAGAGGGAGAAAAAGAAAGAGAAAGAGTGAAGAAGGAAACGGAAAGTATAGTTGTTTCAATGGACAAAAATTACGTTCAGAATTCCGCCCTTAATACATTTTTTTCCCCTAATATTTTAAATCTTTACTTAAAAATAAAATACCTATTTTTAATATTTTATTAACACCACAGAATAATATATTTTTACTTTTATCATTAATCCTTCGCTTTGTGAATAATTTTTAAATGTTTCTATTTCAATATTTTATCTAGTCGCTCGTAAAAAAAAGAAAAAAAAAAAGAACAATCTGTCACAGCGATCAATCGCGCGTGTCGAATTGAACTCGTCTTCAAGTTCGGAGCCTTGAATTTGGCGAGAATGAGAGGCGCGCTTTCGGAATCGTGCCAGCGCTGATTCATTGTGGAAGATTAACAACCGATGCCGCGGTGGTAGACGCGACAGAAATGGCATGCTGCGCGTTAACCTAAAGATCGGGTTATCGCGCGAATTGTGACGGAAACGACGACGTCGGCGACAAATTTTGGGCAATTTTACGACGTCCATCAGCCGCACGGACGATGTTGCACACCTTTGACATTGCAATTGGCGCGCACAGTAGCTTTCATATCGGGACGAAAAATTGCCAAATGCTACCCGATAACGTCTTGAATGAGAACTAATATAAGTACGATGCAGGGAGCTACTATATAAGAGATAATCCACTTGTGGTTAAGTACGTTACTGCATCGACCTTATTTCATCTCAATTTTGCGCTTGCACGGCGCGCGTTGCAAAGCTCTCGCTTTAATTCGGGATACGCTATTGGGGTGGGTTTTTTTTTTATTTTTTTTTTCTCCCTGTTCTGATGAAGCAGTAAAAACGAAACGAACGAAAGAAAACGTGGATGCTGTATTATAAAAGAATGACGTAAAGCAAAATTTAAAGCAATGATATTATTGATGTATCGGTTTCTGTATAAAATGCAAAGAGATGCGTACGATTTTTATTTAAATAAACCTTTATGCTTTTTGTAAGTCGATCAATCAATACCGCGTTGTGGAGTAAAGGGCGACAGTGATGAACGGTTAATTGTACGAGCTGCGAGGAAAATCGTCATTTTCTCTTCACCGGAGCAAAACGTTTTAGCTTCGCGTACGATTGATATTAAATCTCGATACGGTTTTAAAAACATTTTCTCGCCGATTAGTAAAAACAAGGCTCTCTCACTTTGTATTCGCGTGACTCACTTCGATTCAATCCACGATGACGCCACGGCGGGGTCAATTATTACGCCGCGTTCAGGCTCATTGATCGTCGCGCTATAAATTCGTTAGTCCCCGATTCTCGAGGACGAGGAGGAAGAGTGGAGAGAGAGGGTGGGAAGGAACGGGCGGCAGACGCGCGTGCTTTAGGCGATTGCCGTCGACTTGCGGATAGTATTCAATCGTGACGCAGAACGGAGACCATAAATCGCCGTTGGGGACAATATTAAAATTTCTTTTCCTTCGGAAAGTGATATACGTGGGTTCTATCGCCTTGCGAGGCGCGAGGGACATCCGTCCAGGGAGACATTAATCACGCGTGTTCCTTCTATTAACAAGAAATATAAATAAAAGTACGTCCCACGGCAGTGAAAACACGTTTCCGCTTTCTTCGCATTTTCTCGTGTCGCCCTCGCGCGACTCCTGTATGTAATTTTTATTTTTTTTTATTTTTTAATAACGGACAGCGTGAACATGAATACGTAACGAAGGCTCTTTCTAAAGCTCTTCAGACTGCGCCGTTCCGCGCGATATATTTCGAATTATAGCACGTAAGCACGATCGATTTTGTAGTTTGCTATTGTCTAAACGGAAACTAACGGAACTAATTAATTATCATTCAGAGATAATTGTTTATTTTATAATGGTTATTACTGTATGCAATTTGTCGTATTATGGCGTCGTTCGCGCTGCGACGTTAATGATCAATAAAACGCGAAGCGCCGGGATAACAGGACCATAGAGCACCCTAGCGTGGGATACGCAGAGCGGCAGGGATCGAGGTGCGAATTCGTCGATGTTTATCGCCGCGATTTTCAATTCGTGGGCATATTCGCGGAATCGGTCTGCGCTCGGGGTCTCGAAAGCACCTCAGTCACGGCAGAATAAAATCGTTAGAATTGTCTGCGAGGCTAAATTAAGGGCGTGAGCAGCACGATCATTGTCGTGCGATATTTCTCGCACTTCATTACGGACTGCCTAAGAGAAAGAGAAAGAGAAAGAGAGAGAGGAAATTTCTGCGGATAAACGGGCGGGTCGCGAGTACAGAGATCACGGTTTCGCTGTGCAATCGTGCCGCCACCACTGCCGTTCACTGTGATCGCACGGTCGGTCAGATCGCTAAAAATAATCACGCTCTCCGAGAACGGTCGGACACGTTAGGAGATCGGCGGCTGCTGGCCGCCCAGCAGTCTACACGATCGCCGGAGCATACCGGGCCAATATACCGGGCAATTAATCTGCCTTGCGCGCGACTCGCAAGCCTGATTTAATCCACCGATCGCGGATCCGTAGCCGAACGATGGTTTCGTGCACCGTGGCTGCTTCTTTTTTTTCATTTTGTAGGAATTGAAGACGCGGGAGTAAAAGTGCGAAGTTAAACGATTAGCAGCGCTTTGTCGCTTTCCTTTTTTCTTTTTTTTTTTTTTTTACATGTCAATGAAAATGCACCAGTGTACTCTAAAGTTGATTTTATGTAGTGAGATCAAACAAGCGCACGCGGATATTAAATTTTGCATTTGTCTGCGCTCAGAAAGGATTAATTAAAAATTTAAAAGGTTTGCTCAAACTACTGTTCACGGCAATTTTGAATTATAAATGATTTCATATGCCGAAAGTGCATGACTATGTGCTGAAATTGTGACTCATAACACACTGACTAAATATAAATGTATCAAATTGCGTACGATCGAGCATCTCCGATTCCACGGGTGCATGAATTCATAATTCAAGCAGATCACGAAATTGATTTCCATGTAATAATATCCCAGCGAAAGATCATGATTTAAATTGTCGATCAATTAATTTCACAATTGCACGAGGTACGAGATAATGACAATGGTAACAGTAATAACTGCAACATTATTATAATAACTGATAATGTGTATATCGTGTTACTATACGATCCAACTGCAAACCGATTTCAACCGGCATTACCCACTTAAGTTGAAAATTAACGCAAATCATTCAATATTTTTCATAAAAAAAAAAAAATTAATGTATACCTATATCTATCTTCTTTTTTTTTTCAATTATAAAATTCTTGCGCTTTACTAAATAAAAATTTCGCAACAATGGCAATTTTTCTCGCTACTTCCGCTATCGATGCGCGATAAGATACCGCGCGCTCACGCGCACCGGATCGCTCATCGATCCCGCGCTGCTCTGGAACGGTTCGAACGATCTTCGGTAGATCTCTCGGCCGTGTTTATGCTCGGCGTTGAATCGGCGACCGCCCAGCAGTCTACCCGGGTCTCCCCGCACGCCGGGACGGTGTATACACACTCCACACGTGTGGTCCCCCACCAGAGAGAGGGAAACGCGACGGTGTCCGGTCGTCCCACCTCGCGCGCCTTCACCTGCGGGCCCACCGACGTATGCGTGCCGGACTGCGTGCGAGCGTCCAGAGAGAGTATATAGAGCGTGTACCTGTGGGTTCCCTCCTTTCTTTCTCTCTCGCACATTCTCTGGGTATGAACACAGGGCCGTACGTGCTCTGGATACGTACGGTGCCGATTTTCCTCCCTCCTTACCCGCGGACCCGGAATGGCACAGCCGAGTGTATACCTCATCCCGCTGACCGGCTCGCACGATGCGACCCAATCTGACGTTCGTTTGGCTTCCGAGCCATACTATTTCCGTTAACGTTCAGAATCGTATGCGCGTTTTCGCCGTTACATTCCCCTTTACTCGTTCCCGTAAAATTCACGTGCCTCTAACTACAGGTGTAATAATCGGAGATTCGATTAACGAGATGAAAAGTACGCGCTGTTAAAAATCAATCAGATGACGCTTAGGGAGTTGTTTAAACTATCGGGTACACAGGGAAAAAGGCGCTTCGGCGGGCTTCGGCGTCGGATAAACGACGGCGCTCGATTTGCGAAGGCACCTCGTTCGAGTTGAGACGCGACTTCTTTTCGGATCGTTCGAAAGTGTTACGATGACGGCGACGATGACGACGGCGATACGCCATTATCGAGATTTCCTCAGCTATTTACTCGAAGCACCGTTGTGTCGTTGCGTCGCGGTGCACCGTTGCACCGCGCGGCGCAGACCGAGCTCCGAGTCCCACATACGGCCGCGTGTCGAACGCGACGATAATTGGCATCAATTAATATCGATAGTAATTCGCCGCCGGGACCGTGGAATCTGCGCGACCCGCGCGCCGACTCCGCGCGTCAAGCGAGATCGAGGTCTGGCGGCGTGTACCAGTAGTTAAGGTCAGAGCGACGCGTGTTCTCCACGAGATTTTACGACGTATCGACGCGTACGCGATACGCCGTGTCAAGTGCCCCATTACGGAAACAGTCGGGACGCGAAACAATCACGATGACTTAACGCGCCGGGACTTCAGCGAGAAATAATCGGTGACGGAAATTTTTATTTCAGAATTATGTCAATGTCGCTCGTTTCTTTCAGAGCCTACCTATTAAAGACGCGAGAATGATGATTGTATACGTGACGGACTGAGAATTATTAAACCGCAGGGACTCGCGGTTGTTTTCGATGATTTCATATGGAATTTTTTAATACAGCTTTTAAACACCTATGAACGATCCGCGTGGTAGAGGTGTTGACAGTGAATTTACTTCGAATTTCGCGACGAATGTGAAGAGATCTCTGGAACTTCCCGAACGGCAAAGGGAAACATTTGTCCTCGTAAATTCGAAAAATTCGGCTTCGAAAGTTCATTGAAAATTTTTCGGAGGTTTCGACCGACGGCGGCTTATCTAGTAAAATTTTGTACGATGAGTTCTCGTTATGGTGACCACGGGACAAAATTCGTGCCGAGTTTAATTCAAATTGGTCGATTGGCGTTCCACGAACTAACAGCGTTTGCTGGACGACGCGACTGGTAGACGCGAGCCGGTCGAAAGCACGAAGACCGGTCACGAAGAATGTAGGAAATGACGTACACGTAGTAGCCGGTAATTTGTTTCCGGAAACTGGGAATATCAACCTGATTGCCTGGTCGCCACGCGCGTTTCATTTTACGCATTACGGGGACACGCAAAGGCGACAGTTCTGAAGGATCGCTCGGTTTGTGCGCCAACTAGCTTTCGTAACGCTTCCAAAGCTATGAAAAACGGAGTCGCTAAGAACTGCGAACGCACGCGACATTTATACACGTAATATTTGATCTGTCCGATAGTTACGTCTGCAAAAATGAAACAATAAATTTACCGTCGTTATAGAAAAATTTTTTTTTTTAGCTTTATAAGCATTCCTCCAGCTTGTTTAAGAAAGGTATCACTGTACGACCAGGTTACATTTACCGGATAATATACAAGTGCCTTTGTAGATCGTAAAATAACGTTTGCGCAAGACTCTATAATAATTGATCAGTTACGTTTCGAGAAGCACATGTAGCGCATATCAAGTGCACCTTCAGACGCACTGCGGCGGTGCATTAACAAAATTGCGCCGTTGAGCTCGACGAAACCAAGTTTACGTCCTAGTAT
The DNA here is from genome assembly GCF_019399895.1 of Cardiocondyla obscurior. NCBI lineage: Eukaryota > Metazoa > Arthropoda > Insecta > Hymenoptera > Formicidae > Cardiocondyla > Cardiocondyla obscurior. Next base: position 3,502,132 of record NC_091881.1, read on the forward strand.
GTTTAACTCGCAACATAATGCACATGTTAATTCATTTACGTACGCTTCTGCTTAACTCGGAATCCCTTATGGAGATTTTGTATTTTGTAGTTAGTCGGCAAAATGGTAGGAAGCGCTTTCACGGTCATTAAAAAAATTAAAAAGAATAAAAAAAAGAAAAAAAAAAAAGGAAACGTAAAGAATTCCTACAAACAGCGAGAGCAGCGATATACGCGGATAAGCAGGCACAAAGGTACACAATTTCTCAGAATACTTTTGATATAATATAAATTGTATAACACTGACCACCAGACATGTTTACTCGGCGGTAATTAATTCGGGATCGATCGCGAGTCCGTTCGAGCGCTTAAAAAAGTTGTTCGAACGGCGAGATTCTATGAAAAAGAGAAAATGACTATTACTGGCGATCATGCGAGGTTTCTTACGACTCATTTGTACTCATAAGAATGCCTTATCGCAACCTCATATATTATTGTGATGGATAAGGTGAGACAGCGAATCAAGATTGCATTCACGTGCAAGTATATTACTCGCAGTTAACACACGTGATACAATTATTCAGGGTTGAAAAAATTTTTATAAAATATGAAAAGAGAAAAAGAGAGAAAAAAAAAGAATGCTCGTACAATTGCCGAAGAAGATCGGGCTCTTTGTGCAGCGATGTGAGCGGGCGAGAATAACGATAAAGGAACAATCAAAAAGCTGGAATAGAGCGATGAGGAGAACGAGGTACCGGGGTATCGCGGTGTTCTCGATGCTCTCCTTCGATTCGCTTTATGTCCTCCCGGGTTCGTTTTACACCGCTCAGGTAAATAAACTAACAGAATGTAAGAACGAGTTTCCAATTAAGGCCTTATAATTGACGTCTCCAGCCTTCTTCCTTCTCCCCCGGCTTAATCACCGCCAACTGGAGAAGGCACTCGAGGACCCGGCTCTTACAGATCAGGATCAATGAACTGTCACCGAACATCAATAGGACATATTATATTTTATGTTTTGCGTGGCTCGCGACGCCATACGAGTTTCTTTTTTTTTTCTCTCTCTCTCTCTTTTTCTCTTACTCCGTGATCGTTCACTGATTGAATGACGACATCACTATCACTTAAAACATTCGCGCCGGAATTACTTTTAATAATTTAATATGTGGAATATACGTAAAGATTCGAATTAATGTATGCCCTGCTGCGCAACGTCCGTAACTTCTAAGTAATTAACTACTCCAAAATTTCGGAATCGCGCTGCGATACGTACCGATCGATACTAATGAACGTGTTACTAATTAGTTCTTTCTTGAAAAAAATCTCGTCGCGTCAACACGGTCTATCGCTTCACCAGGGCTCACTCGTAATTAGCGCACCGGCTAATTAGCGCGTTGCACAATTACGAGGTGCCGTTCGCCAACGAGGGCATATATTCCGAAAAAAAAAACCAAAAAAAAAACAAAAAAAATACAAAAATAGAGCCGGACTAATTATTTCATCACGACAATTCGACGAGTTTATTAAGATTGGGTGGAAGCCGTCGAAGATCCGATTACCCTCCGCCGCACTTGCACGTGATAAATCTACTTAACGAAGTATACGGTAAAGTACACAAGCGCTATGCGGGGCCGGAACTCTCGTGTGGCCCTTGATCGAACATAACTTGTGCATTTACGTGGGGAAATCTATACCTACAACTTTCTTCTTCTCATTATCATTATATTAACTTTCCGCGATAAATAATAATTCGGAGGCTGCTTCTCTCATCGGAGTTTAGGAAAGACGCGGGGACCCTCGGACGAGAGCGATCCTCTATGAACACGCGAGCCCAGACCTGCTTTTCACAGTCCTCTCTTGTATCCCGTCACGATCTTCGGCGAACGATAATGGGATAAGTCGCGAAAACTTTCGATCCGCCGTCGAGATGGATGTAATACACGCGCGGTAGAGCAGGTAGGCGCTAAGCAAACGAGCGCAACAGTTATGAACTCCTGCGGGAGAGACGGGACGGAGAAGGACGGGCGAAGACGAACGATGGAAACGTTAACGACACGACGGATAATACCAGCCCGGTAGTTTCCGTGCACGTCAAAGGGCCCCGTGCTCGTTTTCTCGCCGGAATTCGCTTATCTTCGCCGAAACTTAGATAAGCGATCGGCCCGAGGCGTTGTTCCGACGGTAACTACGGCGGACTGATTAAAATGGCGTTTGTGAAAATCGATACGTCGCTGGGTATCACAAAACTGTCCCCGACTGTCGTACGCGTCGCAGCGCCCGAAGAATCTTATTTAGATATCGACGTTTATTCTAATCTTGTAGTTCTTGGATACGTTAGTCCCTTTTTCCCTTTGCCGTTTTGCCGTGCGCGCCCGACAAATAAAGCCTGAAAATTAATTCACGACATTACGGTCGCAATTGCGAGCTTAACTGAAAATTTCAGGGAAAAATGGCTTTGAGAGATAGTTTTAAATTCCATTTCAACGTTCGCAGAATTTTTGAGGTTTTGCGCCGGCTGAGCGAAATAAAGTTTCGTTTGTCGCCCGAGCCCCCTTCCCCTCCCGCGCCAATCGATTTCTTATCAAACTATATGTATTATTTGCCTATCGATATTCTATATATAATTCGCAATTGTAAAATTTATTTTCGTCCGTTGCGATATCACTTTACGCCGGCCGGCGCGAGACGTGAAATGCGAACGTAGTAACGTTTGTTACAGTGATTGTAAAACCATCTGCGTCGCATCCGCATTGCGAATTCAGGTCGATCACACCGACCTGTTCATAAATATAAGTTAACTTGCATCGAAGTAAATCGTAATATAATCAAATCAAGCTGTTATTTTTTTATATTAATTACCGACATTATTTATAACAACGGCAGCGTGCAATAATTTTCACTTAAATTAAACTAAAATAGTACCGAACACTTTTAGGGCTCTCTCCCCCTTTTTTTTATCTCTACATTCTGCGATATTATCAGAGAGCGCGGCCCTTTGGTTTTATTTTAAAAAACATATTTCCAATAAATTTCAATATTTTCAGCAAAAGTTAAACAGCCGCATGTAAATCAAAGATTAGACGAAATGATGCGAATATGAATATCCCGTATAAATCATCGAGAATTGGCACGAATAACGTTAGCAATTTAACCATGCATTATTATGCGCTCCGGTATTACGCAATTATTTAATTAGCGCACAAATTGTTAGTTAATGACTTTCATCTTGCATAATTATAATAATCAAAGACTTCCGAAAGAATATAATTATTTGCTAGATCTCTCTCTCTTTCTCTTTCTCTATCAGCTCTTAACACTTCGCTTTTTTGTTCATAAAATTATTTAAAAAAAATTTTTATTGAAAAAACCAACTGAAATAGGTCGGACAGGTCAAGCGCAAATGTCTTGGGATTTCTTGTACACGGGATAGCAAATGTAGACGCGAAGTGACCGCTAACTATCGCGTATCGTTAATGCCTCTTATTCCGTTAACGTTAGAGATCGAGCGCGTGCGGCCGGTCGCCCGTTCCAACCTGTCTGTCGTCGTCGCGATTACGCGCCGCTTGTTAACTGTTAAGGACAGGTGGAGCCGAGGCGCGCGCTCGCGCGCTCGCGATTACCGCTTACGTACCGCCGCGACACGAAGTTCAAGATAAGAAAATTTGCAAGCCTGCGACACCGACCCCGTCATCCTCCGATGCCCGCACGGAATTTGTCGTCACCGCCGGCGGCTTTCTACTTTTCCGCGCCGAGCGTTTAAGGTAATCAAATCGGATCGTTCCTTACTCGTGCCTCGCCGAGCGATTTCTACCGCTGCGAGCGAGCCGTGGAAGTTTCCTGCATTCAATGTGAAAGATAATTTTTTTTTTTTTTTGCAAGTTACATAATCTATTTTTCATCTTGATCCTTCAACGTCGACATGCAACAAACGCTCGCTCCGGCTTGAGAACTTTATCTAATTTCAGGTCCCAAGTATTATAATTGAGACATTTTACATAATTTAAACAGATACCTATTTTTAATTTCCCAGCTGCTAAAAGTTATCTTCAGTTAAGAGACGCGATAAAATAATTAACATCAAAAGAACGTAAACCGAGCCGAGATACACACGTACGACGAAATTTCATACCGGACTTCCCGATGTCGTTTACAAAAAAATCTCACGAGCCCTGTTTCTCGGGGGAGGAGGAGGGGGAATATGACCCTGTTCCATCATTCGTCACGTTCGGCACGATAAATCGACCGCGGAAGGTCGTCATGCGAGTCAAGCGGTTGGAGTCATCCGGCGGGGCGATTCGTGCGGCCAACGAGCACGAGGTGGGAGCCCCGATAGTCTCCGCGACGTCGGGAGATCTCGCGTGGAGAGGTGGAAGCACATTGAACCGACGCCGGCGGCAAATTGGACCACCTTCAAAAATTCACCGCTCGTTAAGCCCCCCGACGCAACGGACGCGACGTAACCGCGACGATCAAGCGGGCGAGAGCGGGTCTATCGTTAATCGTCGATCGCGATGCGTGCATAACGGAGGAAACACTAGACGCTGCGGATACGTAGCCACGAGATTCGGCGCGGCGAAACGACGCGCGGATTCGCGACTTACGTGGCGAGTTAAATATAAGCGCGACGCACGGCGTCCCGACGAGATCGCGCTGCCGAAGAGCGCCTCCTCTCTCCTTCGTAAGCGGTCGTACTCGCAACGAGATAATTTGAATGCTCAAACACGATATCCGCGGTATCATTACGCTGTCCCTGAAAATCGCGGAAGCGCAAGGGAAAGCGTGCACATTGCGGAATTTAAGAGCGGACCCTTCGTCACTGACCCTCGCGAAGCTCGTCTTCGCGGCAGCGCCTATGACTTTACCGCGATTAATCGTGAATTTTGAAAAGCTATCTCGCGGTGAGATTATTGAACGCTGCATAATTCAAACGTCAACTCGTCAAAGCTCCTCGATTATAGATAATTAAACATGTAATATAAATTCCATGACTTTAATATTTCAACCGCGTCAGGTGCAATGTTCGATAAACTCGAATAAGAATTAATTTGAAACGTCAATATCAGACGACGAAGCAAAATGTTAGATAACATTACAGTGTGTTAACAGCAATACCGCAAAGGTCATAAATTAATTTTAATTTAATGAAAATGATGTTCGAAAATAAATTTATGCTAAATTTTCATAATTTTTTTTGTCTTCTTTCTTTTTTTTTCTGAAGGGGCCCGTACTTTAATTAATGGTTAAAACATGTTTCCTATAAATTAATAAAGTCAGCACTGAATTTAAAGGTGAAGTGTGCCTATGCATCCGTGCTATATCACACGTGAATTAAAATATTCACGGGCGTTTACATAAGTTAGATGCCATATTGCCGGGCTGTCTGCAAAAGCGAAATATGTACACGTGCTTGTTGGGGCATCCCTCTCCATATTAACAATATTGCCGTGCAATATCCCGAAATTGATCGCGAATTCTACATCGGCGACGCACTTCAACTAAAAAACTATCCCGGCAGAGTGGTATCGTGCTCGATCGTACCCTCGAGTCATCGCAAATCGATCGTAGCGGTCGCTCTGCGACGAATAATTATCGGGAACAAGTGATATCACGCGGTGTGCCCCTGTTTATTCGAGCCCGAAATGCCCTTAGGGACGTTAAATTCTTTCACATGCTCAAATATGCAGCCGATTTATTGGCACATTTTACAGATCGATATCTGCCGCCGAAAGTCGAGCTAATAATTCACTCCTTGCTCACTTGAAAACTAATTATGATTTTAAGCGAAATCGCGACCGAGTTTAAAGACCATTCGTTCGATTCGATTATGTATAAATTATTTTAATTTAAAGTGCATCAGCGTTTAAGTCCTTACATTGAAGAGAAATAGGAAACCTTTTAATAAGAATCGTACGATGTCGTACGAGGTGGAATTAATTAGACAAGTATAATATGGAGTTTCGTCAATATATGTTCGCGAGCGCGTATAACAAACTTATTTAAAGCAATTTTATATTATTGCGTTTACCTTTCTTTAGCGGAGGGAACTTCAAATTATCACTTTATGAATGTAAAGCCGTAATATTTAAAATGCTGAATTATAAGTGATAATAATTCTAAGTATTTTATAGGTTTTAATTAACGCGCGTTACGTCTAAAATACTTTTTTCGTATTTAATAGAAATTTCCATTAAAAAACAATTTTGCAAAAATAGTAATATGCATAATAGCAGTTTCCTTTTGTGAAAGAACTACTAAAATTAGATCGTAACTTTTGAACTAAAAGAATAGTTGAGGTAAATTAATGTTGTAATAAAAAAAACTTAAATTGAAAAGATATAAAAAAATGCAACAAGTGTCGCAATAAAAAAAAAAGAAAAAAAAGTTCAAAGAAATATTCTTCCTTCTAAACAATATTCAGTCATTCGAAGAAAGCGTACGAAACATTTCTGTTTTATATTCATTTTGTCATAAATATTTTAAAAAGTTTTTTATTCACGTTATTAACAGCGGCAGTGCTAAGGGAAATGGTACTTTTTTTTTTTTTTTTTATGTTTCCTTTTTCTACGAGCTTTCGATCATTTTTAGCCAGCACCGTTTTCGTTCGTCCGACTAATCAGAGATACATAAATATGGCATAACTTTTGAGACTCACCGTAATCCGGTCGAACGACAGCTTGGACGGCTTGTTCGTTCTTCTTGTTTCGGATCACCGGCTCGCCGAGGATCGTGAAGTTTCTGGGTCCCACGCGATTCACAAACACTAGATACACTTTGCCCCTTTTAATATTGGCTCGCACCACACCACTCGGATTATCGCGCTGCTGCTGCTGCTGCTTGTTGCCCTCGTGGCCGTTGCACACGGTCGACTTGCCGGGCACCAATTTGTCGCGGAAATGCAGCCGCACGCTGTCGTTCTTCTGCAGCGGCTGAAAGCCCGGCTGGCTCTTGTATACCTGTTTCACCTCGAACGTCACCGCGTAGTTCAAGCCGGGCTTCCTTCGCGAGGACATGCTGCGAGCCTTGCCCTCGAACACGGTGGGCGCCAGGTAGGCTCGATTACCCACGTCGGCATCGGGACACCAATTCTGACCGCGGCAGCTCCGGTCCTTGTTCCTGCAGCGGCGTCGTTGCTCCCGCGGCGAGTCCGCTCTGGTACGGCTCTTTGGTCTCTGCTTCGTTGACCGGGCGATCCGTGGCCGCTGCATCGACGACTCCGCCGGTGTCGATGCCATCGCCGGCGCGTACGCGAAGGGTGCTTGCGTCGACGAGTGACGGGGCGCGCGAGTCAGACCGGACTCGTTAATCTCCGGGTGAAAGGCGAGGCGTACGCGCGTTCCCGCGACAGAGACGGTGCCCTTAGCGAGGTCCGTCGCGTCCTCCGAACTTGGCACGATCCGCCGCTGTGCTCCGACGTCATCATCCACTGCAGCCGACGTCGTCGTACGTGTCGTGAAGTAATACGAGATCTCTCGCATGCCGTTTTCCGACGTTCGTTCCCCATCTCCGAAGGAGTTCTCTGCGAGACTCGGCGTGCTCAAATCGACCAGCGGAACCGCGTCAAGATCGCGGCGGGCGGGACGAATCTCGTGCAACGGGCGCGTTAAGATTTCCTCGGCCACGCTTCTCGACGGCGGACGATAGTGCCTCGCCTCGGTGATGCTTGCCGTCGCGCCGGACGTTTCCCCGAGGGTGTCCCGATTGGCGGGGGGTGCTGCAGCGAGCGCCAGTGCGCCCCACCAGCCGCTTAAGAACCCGGCCAAAAGCAGAGGCGCCCACATTATCCAACCTGGTTAGCGGTGTGATCGGGGGTGAGGTCGACACCTCGGTCACCCCGAATCGCACAGAGGCACGCGCTTTTTTACGCCCCCCCTCCTCCTCCTCCTCGTGCTCGGGGAGCGTGCCCCCTCGTGCTCCGGACGCAAGTGCTCTTGCGAATGCCGCGTTAATCGAGTCCCGTTTCCTAATTTTCTTCTTCGTTGCTGCCCCCCGCGCGATTAAGTCACCTGTGGTGACCTGATTCACGGTCTCGTGCCGCTCGCCAAGTGACCAAATCAGCGCTGCTTGTCCGCCTTTCTCTTCCGGACTTCGGGCGCCTCACGAGGTGTTGTACCACCGGTAGCGGAACGTCGGGGTTTCTTCCATATTCCTCTTCATCCTACGCGACACTATTCTCCGCATCCTCAAATTCGGCGGGTGCAGCCGTGGCGTGCCGCAGCGTGCGGCCGCTTTTCTCTCCCGGTCGGCGCGTCTCTCTTGTCTTGCTCGGAAAAACTTATTATCGCAGATGATCCCGTCCGGCGGCTGCGACGATCGCGGACGCGACAACCAGCATCGATCTCTCATAGGTCGTGATCATTATGATCCGCGATCGGAACGATCATCCTGGTCCGACTCGAACCGCGGCCGCTTCGATTGTTTACCGCAACTTGCTCCAGTTCTTTTCGTTTTCTTCTTCTTCTTCGTCTTTTTTTTTTTTTTCCTTTTTTTCACACTCCCGGGACGAGCTCTTGATTCTTCACAGTCGCCGAACCGTCCGAAGTGACGAGCGGTCCTCTCTAGTCCACGTGTTGACGCGCGTTCGCAGGCGGACGGCACTGATCGACCTCGCAGCAGGGAACACCCGCGAATGTCGAACACGTCGGTCCCGTCAGCAACATCGAGTCGTGCGGAATTCCGCGACTGTCTCGTCGATTTTCTCGCGCGTCTGTCCGAGATTCAATGCCGCGGTGGATTTTGAAACGGAAAAAAAAAAAGTGAGAAAGAGAGAGAGAAAAGGAGAGAAGAAAAGGGAGAGAGAGAGAGAGCGAGACGCGGTCGTGAAAATAAAACTAAAAGAGACTGTAATGGGGACGAGAAGAGGAACACGAGGACGCGGACGAAGACGAGGAGGAAGACGACGACGACGGTGAAGAAAGTGTCGGCTTCCTCTCTGATCAGCCGAGACACTATTTAAATATACCCACGGGACGACCGCTCTTCTCTCGACCGTGCGCGGCCATCCGCACGCTCGCTCGCACACCACGCTCCCTCAGCCCGGCACTTTCTTACGCGCGGACGACTTTTCGAAACGGACCACCCTCGCCGATATCCGCGTGACAACGGAGGCGTCGCGCCGGGGAGGGCCGGCGAGGTAGCGTAAAAAACGTACGTAACAATCGGGAGCGCGCTGCCACTCGCGCGCGTTATCGCACCTTCGCCGCGCTTACCGTTTCCGCAACTTTTTCTTTTCTCTCTCTCTCTTTCTCCCCTGATTCTTTCCCTTTTCTCCTTCGTTCTGTCGCCCTGTCCGTTCGCGCGCGCGGGCGCGACCGTTCGTTTCCTCGCGCGCGGTGACGGTCTCGATCGCCGTGGAGGATCGGTCGACGGCGGGTGATCGGGTCGCGTGTGCGCCGCACGCGGCATACAACACACGAGAGCGCGCCTCGCGTGTCACGCGTGTCGCGAGAGGCCCCGGCGGAAGGGAAAGAGGATCGTCGGTGGCCCCGCGTCGGGCGCGCGCGACGGTTCAAATTAGACTGAGCGGCCCGCTCGCGCAAGCCGAGGCCGGCCACAGCGCCAGCGGCGCCTGGCGGACGCCGGTCGAGGCTTGCGCGCGCACCGTTGCAACGCGCGGAGGCGCGGGGACGCGGTGGCGATACGCGGAGCGACGACGGGACCTTTAAGAACCTGTATAACAACGACCTAACAACCGAAGGAACCGCACGCGTGATCCTCTCGGTCCGTCTCTCGCTCTTTCCATCTCTCTCAATGCCTACGTTTGTCTTCCTCTTGCGAGTTACCTCGTCTCTCCCTCACATCTCTCTTTCTCTCTTTCTCTCTTTTTCTATCGTTCGCGCGGTATCTCTCTTTCACTCTCTTTCTCGCTGTCGTCTCCCGTCCCGTCTTCCTTTCCCCCGCGAGAGAGAAAGAGAGAGAAAGAGAAAGACGGCGCTTCTTTATCTCTCGCATTCGGTCGTACCTCCACGCCTGTGTGTACGGCTGTTCGTCATCTTTTAAATTGTGTTCGGAGATGCCCTCTTCCTCCTCCCCGTCCTCTTCTCGGATTCCGCTCCCTCTTCTTCCTTTACGTCGTCGTCTTCATCTTCGCCGTCTGCATCGGGACGCCGTGGCTCTCTTCGCTCGCGCACGAGTTGGCGAACGTCATCGGACTACCGAAAATAAAGTCTTCCTCCGCTTTCCTGTCCTCTCGTCTTTCGCTCCCTCTCCTTTGCGCCACTTCCGAATCGAATATACGCCGCGCTGCGAAGAGGCTTTATAAGTGCGAGGAGGCGCGAGAAGGACGTGAAAAGGCGCTACTCACCGAAAGAAGCTCTAGCACCGTCTCCCTCGCGCCGTACCTCTCCGCTTTTTTCTTTTCCGTCGTTCTGTCCCGCGCACTGCCAATCAAACGATCCTTCGTGAGACTCGCCCTCTTTAAACGGATAGTTTTTCACGCTCGCCGCGTGACAGATTAATCTCGAGCTAAACGACGACACTTAAGCGCGCCGTGCGCTGTAATTAACGCCGCGGCGCTCCAGTTCTTTCGCACTTTCCCGCACTTCCGAGCTGGCGCCGCGCGCTCCAAAACCCATCGTACTCAAGCTTGTCCAGCCCGCGCGACGTTATCCCGCGAGTTATAAAACGCGCGATTACTTGAATCGCGAGTGAACGAGACGCACACTTTTTACGTCGAAAATACCGCTCTCTGACCTTTCATTTTTTTTTCCTCCTTTTTTTTTTCTACTCTCCGGCAGATTTTTCGAAACCCCCTGTCTCTTACACGGACATTAAATTCCTGACTCGGTGAACGTTTTAATTGAAACGTCCTTAAGTTGCTCCAGTTTAACCGGGAGAACGACGTAATTGTATTCCGCGCGGCCGCAGGTATGCGGGAACGCGGTGTAATTTTATGCGGTACGATTAAGACGCCTTGGCGAAAGCTCGTTTCCGCGGATAACACAATAGCAGCGAAATAATTTCGTGGGTGGAGGAGTCCGCGTTCGGTTTTTTTTCTCACGTGTGTTTGCGGATAACGCCGCGACTACTGCCGTTGCGATCTATAGCTGTTTGCACGAGATGCTCGGGATAGTCGAACCATTTCAACCCCTCCCCGGTCGGATGATATAGTACTGGAGAATTCTGTTAAAAGGTCACTGTAATACCTTTTCGACTAATGACAGATGCAATACGCGATACAGCAGTACATTATTGATGCATGTCAAATGGCATAGGATAACAAATGGACGAGCGTGATTTCGATCGAGTGGATTTAGCTTCGCGTTCTCGATATTTGTCTTTTATCATGTCAATTTCTTGTACTTTCTCTGACAAGATTAATACCTTTTTCCTTCCCCTTTCCCTCTCTTTCAAACTCGATGCTAGCTTCGCGTTATAGTTACGAATTGTTTCCAGCAATTCCGCAATTGTTCTGAAATATAATAAAAGTACATCACTCTTTTTGTGCCTCGATATATGTATTAATATGAATTTCGTTCGCTCTACGTTTGAGATGGACAATTTATCCAGTAAATATTCAAATCAATCTATAAATTCCGTGTTCGTTAGTACGTGGCTGTAAATTTACAATGTGTTTGTTTTATTTCAGCATATTATATTTAAAAAATGGCATTTAGAAGATAATAAAAAAAGAACCCTTTAAAATATGTTTCGACGCATCTACCATTATGTTGTCGCATAACAAATATATTGCATTATATTTGTCGTTCAACCGAATTGTTGTTCCCTTCGAATAATAATGTCACCGCGCGGTGCAATTTATACTTAACAATGCCTCGCGTAAAATATTTTTGTACATTAATGCACGTTTTTATTCAATATACAATATTACGCATAATAACAATATTTCATTGCGTAAATGTTACGCGACATCGTGATATCGATCCGTCTCTGCCTAATAAATATTCGAGAATGTCAATCGAAAATGACGTCGAATCATGTTTGGGTTTCACTTTGCGGTCCAGGGCGATACCTCGTGCGATTCTTCCGCGATTTCGAGCCAACGCGTGTGGCGGGGCCGGTTATTGCAAACAGAAACATTTTTTTTTTTTTTTTTTTGCGCACGCACAAAAAGAGTTTAAAGTGCGCTCGATATATCCGCCGTGAGAGTCAAATTCGTAATCGAAATTCGGTTTTGTCTCCAGCGAAGCGCGAAGCATCCCGCGATCGTTAAGCGAGCCGATCGACAAGGCGCGACGCGAGCCCAGAGCTTACGGTCGATCGGCGACGCTTTGCCGAATATCGAATTACTCGCGGATGTGGCCCAAGAGCGGCCAACTATACGCGAATACACGCGATCATTCTGCCGATTGGATTTGACGACGCATCGACTTCGGGATGGCCCATTGTCCCGCGTGCGACCTTCTGTAATCACTACGTCCGCTGCAGCGTGGGGCTTTTGTGCTATTGTCACGACCACATTGCATTTCTACCGCGAAGCTTTTCAATTCCGATCGATGTTGAAAGAGCGCATTAAACGCCGGTCTAACGATATTTTCTCATCAATATGTATACTCCGCTCGCATCGTAAAAGATATACATATGCGATTTTCGAGTAGGCAACTCTTTCTCTCTCTTTCTCTTTGATTTTCAGAATTAAAAAAAAAATTACGTTTAAAGAAACAACGAGCAGAGACGGGATCTTTAATTATTTATTAATTAAAGAATATATTTTACACTTGTTTCGATTATTCTCTTTATTCGAGATCGACAGTTTGCAAAACGGTACCTTTTCAGTACGTGAAATAAAAAAAAAAAATAAAAAGTATAGGCGAAGATAAGCAGAGCGAGTTTTTGAGGTGAGAATTCGAGACGCACATTCTGCGGATAATCCGCAAAGTAGATCTTTATCGTAAATACCAGTTGCACATTTACAATCAATAGCCCAATAGAGATTTCCTTAATCGGGTAAGTTCCTGTGAAGTAGCGAGGAAGGGCGTGAATTTTGTCGGAATAAAGCCAGTTGCTCGTTTCACGAATACGCCCAACCATCTGTCTATGTACTACGAGCAACCCTTTGCGGCGAAAGCGGACTTTACGTAGCAGCTTATAACAATTGTCACATAAATTTATGTTACTGTACAAATTATTCCTTCTCGAAATTTTATAGTAACCCCAGAATTAAATATATATTAAATGTATCAAATAATTGTGCATTAGTTTTAACAAAAACTGATATAATGGCGACTCGGTTAGAGGACAGCTGCTTGATATTGCAACTTAAACAATAAATTAGGAGCATTGTGGTCAAACAGGGAAACAGCAATTCAAAGTTTCATCGGACAACACATGTAGTTAATGTGTTCACATTTCGAGCCTATACTGCGAGTACCAAAATCGTCAAAATGATTCTGTCGCGGATACAAAAAGAAAAAAATGTAAAAAAATATATATATAGAAAGAGAGAGAGAATGCATGTTGTCTGCAATTTTGTAGCGAAGATGCAGGACTGATCGAATTCCCAGGGAATCCAATAGAATCAAAAGCAACTGCGCCACTCTCCAAAACACTCTCTGTGTAAAATGATCAGCGATACTGTGCTCCCTTAGAAATATACCTTCGCTTACGACGTGAAAATGCGACTGTAACGGAGGGAGACTCTTTTACTAACAGCAACAGCGAACGAATGACACATCGAGCGAACGTGTCCCGACACAGAGATTCGATTCTACTCGAGGACATTTCGTGAAACACGTAAGGCGGACAAGGAAGAGCGCGTTTTCCGTTGACTTGTTCTAAAAGTATCGGTGGGATGCATGGGGGATACGTAAAATATACCTTTCTCCTCTCTCGAGATTCTCCTCGCGGGTGAAACACGAATAAAAATGGTATGATGCATGTTCGGATCCCCATAAGTGTCTCCATTGAGAAAGGGAGAATTCCTCGGAAACGCGAGTAGTGAAAGACGAGCTTTAACGTTTTTTTTATTTTTTTATTTTTTTTTTTATTTACGAAACGATATATCTCCCGATCGTTCAAACTGCAAATGAAGGCATTATTTCAAACAACTCTTTCTTTTTATTTTAAAACACGAATTCTTAAATAAAAAAAAAATAAGTAAAGTAAAAGCAACTTGAAAGCGAAAGTTTTCAGAAAGGAAAGATCGTTAGGTGCTTCTTTAGTAAGCACGTCTAGTTACCCTACTAAGAGATTTTTAAATGTCTTACATTTTTTTAAGCTTTATTTTAAAACGAAGAGAACAAAAAGCATTACTGTTTAAATAACATTCCTAAAATAATATTTCATATTAAAAATATTGAAATTAAATTAAAATTAAATTTAAATTAAAAGAATTTTTGTCAATTCCTGTTATCGCGAGATTCCAGATTGCTGTAGTTTTTTTTTGGTTTTTAATAAATTACAGAGCTACTAAAGATTAGATCGAAAACTGCAACAATTAGTTCTACCAGTCTTGATTAGAAAGTCCATGCGGCAGGATGAAACTCTCGTTTAGTGGAGCTTTTAGTTCTCGTCATTAATTGAGACGCACTCGGAACTGCTACCAACCTCAGTTCGCTCTCAATCTCCGGTAACATCCGTCGTGAATCGTTCAGAAATTTCCAGAAAGTCACGGCTAGACGTATACGTGATACGAACGTAATATGCGACAGCGTGATTCACCGCAGAAGATCGGGCTACGTTCGAGAATCAATTGATCGTCGCGAGAAATTAAAAGCGTCAACTTATAATTTGCATGAATACATTGTCGTGCGATCAGAAACGAGATCCGTATGTGCCGAATAAGCGTACGATCGAGCTATTGTAAAAATTTCGCGTATTGCATGGCGCTAAGATACGATAAAAACAAGCAGAAGGAAGAAAAAAATTATTTGATAACAAGCGATGAAAGAAAAGTAAAATTTTACAATTGCAATGCGAGCGATTGTAGTCGGCGACTGTCTAGAAAACATGGAAGTATTCGCACGGTATACGAACATTATTACAAGAGCTGATAAAAGAGCCGATAAAATCGTGTAATCGTATTGATAACGACGTCATAATTATCGGTGAAGGACTAACCGCGTTGGCAATCAAATATTTTACTACGTGCTCGGTTACGTGTAATCGAATAAAAATTCGATGTCGAACGCAATTATCTCGTTGTCTTTGCTAGCGAATAAAATACAAGGATGAGGATAGAATTACATTACATATGCGGACGTAAAAGGTGGAAAAAGCACAAGCTATAAATCCATCACTCGGTGTATCGCGAAAAGATAAAAAGATGAAGTTTTATTGTGGTGGCAGATTTTATCTTAAATATACAGGTACATATAACGACGGTTTTTTTTTTTTTACTATAAATATCTCATAAAATATAAAAAAAAAAAATTTTTGTAATAATTTAAATCTTAAATTAAATCTATAACGTACACGTTATTGAAAAATAATTAATTTTCTTTAATTGATAAATTACACAACATAATTATATGTATCATTAAAAAAAAAGTTCGAGCGTGTAATATCGATTCGAATTATTCTTAGGTACGAGTTGTACGTAAAATTGGTTAAAAACTTTCACCGCATACAATTTACCGCTACTTTCCACCGGGCGTAAAGAAATGGAAGTGAGAGCGTGAATAAGAGAAGGAAATAGAAAATTCCGACAGAGATAGGGAACGATCGGTAACTAGCAGCGACTACTGAGCAACAGATTATCGATAAACACTTTTGATATTGGCAAATTGCTACCCGGCATCCCTTTTCTCCGCTTGGTCTCTCGCCCGAATCTCTCGGCCCTCTTCTTTTCTCCCTTTGCCGTTGTGTCGCTCGTACCGAAGGGAGAAGTTAAATCGAATCCGGTAACTGCAGTCTAAGAACAAACCGAACTGGGACGGGGTACAAAAGCGTGGCCGCCCTCGATACTGGCGCGGGCTAACTTTCGCGAAGTTTGATGCCTCGCAAATCAATGGCCATTCGTCGGACCGCGTTAAATTACTCCCGGCTTGGTGCGTTCTACCGTTCGCGCGAGATCCAGTCGATCCGGCCGGTGGAAGCCGACGGTGTCGATTATCCGCGTCGAGCGTCCATCCCTTTCCGCCGTCCCTTGAGAAACTTCTCCGCAAAAGCAGACGCAGCTTCGAACCCTTAATCTTACGAGATTAAACGTAGGAGCGCACGGATAAGCATTGTTTGATTTTACTACGTTACGTTTGCCTCGCTCTGTCGACCGTTGACGAAATCGGCGTGAGAATCTTTACAATTAAGCTTAATAATTGTGTAACATATATAACTGCGTGTACCAGTTATTGTTCCGGATAAAAAGGGAAAAGGTTTTCATGTACTTTCAGAATTTTATTTAAGAAAGAGAAAGAATAAATTAGGGAGAAATAAAAAAAAAAAGAAAATTGTAAGCGAGATAGAGAGAAAGGGAGGAAGAGAGAACGATCAACAAGAGCGCATCTATTTAGAGATGAAGGTTTGCGTAAGAAATTTTGAGACTCGCAAAACGAAAAGAGGTTGCCTTCTAATCATCATGCTCGACTTTTTCAAGATCTTATCTGGCGCTCATAAAAGTATCAAAGAGAACGTTTATAAATAGAGATGCTGGGGGGATCTTCCTGATAATACATGACAACATGCTCGAGTTTAATTAAAAACAATAGCGCAAAAAAAAAAAAAAAAAAGACGGCATTATGTTCTCCACTTTTTCGCTTAACATTGATTTAATTAAAAATTCTGTTAATATTAAAAGGAAGAAAGTAAAACAAAGAAGACGGCGCAAAGACATTTTTTAATTTTTTGTGACATAAGACGGTACAAGTAATCATTCTTGTAGCACGCATCGCGCATATTATTTAAACATATTTCATGGAAGATTAGTAATCGACTGATACTTGGCTTTGTATAGATTACCGACGCCACATAGTATAACCTTTCTGAGAACTAAAGTTTTTAATCTACCAGTGAATAGCGTTTGAAATTTTTCGCCTCCAACGACGAAAAGCGGAGTATTCATCGCCTCACCTGACTACCCTTTTCACCTGGAAATCCGTGAGCTTTAGCGAAGGTACCGCATTTGCAAACTGTTCCCGAAACGCCGAATGAATGGAAAACGATTTCAAAGTGTGCATTCTAAATACATCGTTTTCCGGCGGCAATATATTCACAGAAAAAAAAGAGGAGGAGGAGGGGGAGGGGGAGGCGTCGAACTTACAGTTGGACGTGATAGAAAAATAAAAGTAGAAAAAAGAAAAGCGGGAAAGAAGGAGCGTAAAATTGAAAAGAACGAGCAAGACACAAGCAAAGTGTCAAAAAGGAAGAGAAAACGGTGGGAAGATAAAGATCCCGTAGACAGTGCATTCGGCATTTGGCAAAGCCCCTGCGGTAGAGGGTAAAAGCGACAGTTTAGACCCATTAAGGTATTTATGGATTGGCCGTCAGGGGCGAGTATACCACAGGGGCAAAGCACGAGGGTTCGATAGTTATTCAGAGGCACATCGGCACGCGACTTTAGGCCCGCTGCATCTCCCTCCGCCCTCGTCCCCCCCTCGACGCCTCTTTCCTTTTTCTCGCACTCCTTTGCATTCTCGCGCGTACTTCCTTTGTCGCTCTCACGAACCTGCCCGGCGGCCGTGCACACGTACATACACACGTCCACGGAGCCTTTCGGGGGTAGTGCGCCTCGCTTTTCACCCGACGACTGAAAAACAGGACGGTGATTTATGGGACGGCGCTGGACGGAGGCATCCCTTTAATGGTCTGCCTAAACGTCTCAATTTTGTCGCTGATCCTGCTATCCGCGCCCAGGCTTCCGACCCGGTTAGGTTTTCAAGGTGTTAAGCCCCTTTACTACTGCCGTAAATCGGGGTTACTTCGATTCCAGCGAGCAGTCAAAGAGATCCCGTGTATATAAAACGTAAAGAAAAGAAAAAAAAAATTATATTTTTCAATGGAATTTTACCCGTAGCTAATTTTTAATAGAATCTGCGTAAAGTTTTTTTCCTCGCAACAGCGAGGACACTGTATTACTCTTCTTTTATTTATCTTTGTAATGAGAAGCGAAACTGATAGTCACGCATAGTATTATGAAGAAGTTAGGAAAGTAATAAGACGAGAGCAAGTTTCGTACTCTTGTGTGACGCTCCATAAAGTACCTGCAACACTGCCAGATTTAATCCCACCATGGTAGCTGAGAGCTAAATAATGTTTTGCGGGATTACATTTAACTCTGGCGGTTTAATTTGCTCCTTCTGTTTGTATCCTACTTCCTATCTCGTCTCGTCACACGCGTGCGTAATTGAGAAAGTTAATCTTCAAATATAGTTAACGCGATTGCATCGGCCGATCGTATTCATTTAATTTGTTAATTTATCGTGCACATATTTGGCGAAGAATTGCCGGATATATCTCCGAAGCTTGTCTCACGAGCGTTTTAAATAATCCAGAAAAAAAAAAAAAAAAAGAATGTCCAAAGAAATTATTTGATATAAATATGTAGAAAACCGCGCGGGGTCTCGCTTCCCATTTCTAACCCCGACGTGAACTTCGTAACCTATCCGTCTACAACTGAGCAGCTGTAGAAAGCGTCAAGAACAGTCTCCTTCCGTCGTGAAAGTATCTGAAGAATTTCGTCAATTAAATTCGACGGCGGGATCGACACGACGCGGCGGCACGTATTACAAAAAGAAGGTGCACCGCGCGTGCATCGCAACGCACCACCGGTCGTCGTCGTCGTCGCATCGGATCGCATCGCATCGCATTAAAGTGCACGACCATTTGCCAGTCGGGCACGAACGAGAAGGATCGCGCATTCTGCGGACGCGCTCCTTTCTTCCTCTTTAATAAGAGCCGCCTGTACACCCGCCAGGCCGCGTTTCGACTTCCGGAGACTTCCCCCGGTCTCTTCTTCCTCTCTCTCCTTCTCGGTCAAACAGAGATGCATTGTGTGCAACGAAGCACCTGGCACGCGCCAGCTCCTGTCTTTATGTAGCTGCTTATTCTCCCTCTCTCCCACGACTTCTCTCCTCTTCTTCTCTTCGCGCTTCTCTCCATTTCTCTCTCTATCTTTCTCTCCTTTTCTTCCTTTCTCTATCATCCTCGGTTTCTCCTTCTCTCCTTCCACCCACACATACGCCAGGCGAGTCGTTATCCCCTGGATATCCTCCGGACGTTTGCCCCTCCGTTTCAAGTTCCTAACAAGATTTCCATCTCAGATATCTCTCTTTCCCCGTGCCCGTTCCGCTGCACGACGACTATTAGCAGTAAACGTTGTTCGGTAATTCGACATGGCTTTTGGGTGCCCGCGGACTTTTGTTCCCGCTTTAACCCCCTTCGAGGGGCGGAGGTAAATAATACGGCACGCAAAAGTAATAAAAAATAATTGTATCTCGGCAAGAGAATTGTTTGCCGGGAAGAGAAGCGTCCGAAACACTCGCTTCGAAAATTAATATCTTTGGGCACTCGAGGTCCGCCTATTTTCATTCCTTATCTACTTCCCGCTTTTAAAGTGCCGTGAAATAATTATAATTCTATTCTGTGTGTATTAAGGGAGAATTAAAAGTATACTTTACCCACAAAAAAAAAAAGAAAAAAGAAAAAAAACGACTCGTACATGCTATAATAATTATTTAAAAAGCAGCTACTCGACTTAGAAGTTGTCGGCTTTAAAATGGTAATAAAAAAAATTCTATTTGTTAGCGGGCATCTGTTTCTCTAGCTATCGAAAAAATCCCTTCTACGTCACTCCTCCTTTTTTTTCTCATGCCCCTATCATTGTTGATCTTTGCAGTACCTTCTTACAACAGAAGGCACGTACTCGGCCCCTTCGAAGGGGCCAATTCCCTCGACATGTCTATCCTCAAGGTTGTCCTGGAGCCCTCTCACTTTTCTAAAAACCTAAACGCTCGGGGGGCCAAAGACCTTTCGCTTTTCGATTCTACGTTGGCAAAAAAAAAAAAAACCTCGAGCTTCTCGTATTTCCCCCACATGCAGGCTTATACGAAAGCGTGAAGAAATGTGAAGACCGTGACAGAAAATAAGGCTCTTCCCTTCAGCGTTCTGATTTCTGATTTCTCGAACGCTTCGCCGCGAGTTTTTAACGTTAAACTGCGCGTTAGTCGTAACAAATATTAAATTTTCCAAGCAATTTGTTCGCCGGGAAATATTCTACGTCGTACAGTGAGTAACATTTCTCGTAATTAACTCAAAGTACAAATGACAATACCATTAAAATTTAGTAGGTAAAGCCCGAGCTATCAGCGACGTAATTGATTTGCCACTGTATCTCGTAACGATATTCTATTTGTTGGAGAATAGAATATCGTAGTTAAAAAAGAATAAAATCGCATTATTAGACTAACCGAAGTGCGCCAGATACATGATACAGTGCAATAATATATAATGTGCAAATTTTTGAAATAAATGTAGAGAACTTTGAACATTATCGCAAGTATAATCGTATTAATTGTATGATTTGCGATTTAATATATATTTCCATGTTAATGTTACGCATTCTGTTGAAGCTATATTACATGTTTCGCATATATCGAGGGAATGGGATGCAATTTAATATCGCGTATAGCCGCACGCGCCGATCGCGATTGCACCGGCTGCTGATCGCAGACGTACAGAACCTTACGCAAATAATTCTTCCGGCAGACTCGTTCAGTTTTTTAAATATTTTTTAATTTTATTTTTTTTTATCGTAAATTTAAACTGTTTCATTGCATTTATTATTTAATATTTCAAAACTGTAGCTATTTTATTAGACCGAGAGTCGGACGCGATTTGATTTAGCTCTGTACGGACACAGCGAATTCCATTGGCAACGGATCGCGCCTAGTACGAGGTATCGCTCGTTGATTTTCAATTTCGAGTCGGATGAAAGCAGCCAAGTTAGGGAAACTGGAACTTAGTCGTGTGCGGCCAAATCGCGTATTGGCGATCGCTTCCGGCGACGCGCGAATTACGTGACACACGCTGCAAATGACGGGCTATCCGGCGTCGCAGCGGCAGCGACCTTTCTTCGACAAGGGAGAAAGAGCAGAGAAGCGAAAGAGAGAGAAGGGGAAAGGGGGGAAAAAAAGGAAAAAGAGAGAGTGCAGAAAATGACGATGCACTATTGCACACGGCGCAACTTAAGTGCGTTGCTTTGCTCGGATTGACGCGATACGTCAAGGCGCTTCCGCCGCGAGATAAACCTGTCGCAGATCGAATCGAAATCTTATCTAAGCGCCTGTCGATGACCTGCACACGTCAGGGATTTGCGCACTAAAAATGTCCCGATATGCGCTTTCTCCGAGGAAGATCGATAACGGCAACCAACGGTGGCATCCTCTCTATCGGGAAGCCACGGCGGCAAAGCTGCGCTTGTGTGCACGCGGGAGTATGTGTGTGTAATTCACGCGTGCCATCACGCTGACGCCCAAGATCCGATTCCGTGAGTAATTTCATCGCTTCGTTTCTGGTATCGATCGTTATCACTCTCTTTCTCCTTGTTCCCGTCTCGCGATGGGAACACGTGCCGCGAATAAACGGTAATAATGACGATTTTTTTCTTTTTTTTTTTTTTTTTTGCCGGACATCCTCCAGTCGCGAAACTTTGGAAATTTATTGTCGCAATAATAAAGGTAATAATGATCTCTCTCCCGTTACGATAACGATCGACAAGGGGAAAAAAAGAAAGGCAGAGAAGTCTCATTTTCGGTGTCCTCATTACGTTGCGTTCTCATCGTAAATCATGACGTCATAATAAATAAAACGCGATTCATAAGATTTATTTTTAAAACCCGGTATAAAAATATCAAAATCGAATAAGTTATAAATTAAAAATTAATTTATTATATCTATAAAATGATGAGAGGAAATGAATAAGCCTGTAGATAAGTAAATATAAAAAAGGAAATACTATTTTCCGACGATTTCTCTCAAATTCATTAAAATTATATTAAATTCTCGTTCCTCGTACAGAAAAAAATACAATACGTGGATATTTGCGGATTATCAATCTTGTTAAATAATTTTTTATAATTAATAGTACTATATTTTAATTTAATTTTTTTTTTAAATAAAATATTAATAAATTCCGAAGGAAGAAGTGATCGACACATCGCGATAACCGAGCGAAACGTATTATTACAGAACGAAAGGGTGGATTAATAAAATTTACTAAATTTAAAGGGAGTACTTAATAAAAATAGAAATTATTAAAGTATACGTCGAGGAAGTGACGAGAAAATATTTTACGGCAGTTTCTTTTCTCTGGAATTAAAGTGGGGAGCTGCAGTTTTATCAAGAGACAGAAGGATGAAAAAACATGCCTCGTACTGATAAACATAGCTGCAAATATAGTGCTTAATAGCATTTATTATGACTGAATAACTGTAGAGCGACAGCGATAAACGTGGAAAAATTCCTTGCAAGTTGAAAACTCGTGTAGCAACCGATAAGTGAAACGAAATCGTGTTTACGATAATTATACGTGCGATAACGAAGATATAACGCGAGAGAAAAATTGCAATAATCTTTAATAAATTTTAATGAAAAAGTTACGATTAATTCTAAATGTGGAAAAAAAAAAAAAAAATCATAACGGATAAGAAATACATACTGTAATAATTTCTATGATTACTATATATCATCACACTTAATTAAATAATTTTTTTTACTCCTATTTACAAAGTAGCCTTGTAGATAAAATACAATTTCGCGACTTACGTGACTTCCGCGGGGTTTATTTTATCATTTCTAAGACGTAATCTACTTTTACGTGAATTCCACGAATTTGTAGACCACGCTAGAGAAATATAAAAGCTAATACGTTGAATAAATTATTATTTAAATCCAGGACTTCCCCAATCCGATTTCAACTTCTACATGTTTTACTGGACTTACTGTTTCGATAAAAACGCGCTCGAATTTCGGAGAGAGATCTCGTTCGCGGCGTATCGGCGCAGGTCGAGGTTCTTCATAATGAGCGGTGGCCGTCGCGAATTGAATCGCTCGTACGGTGACTTATCGATAGGATTCTTCCGCGGAAGGAGTGGCCCCCGATTAATGGATTTCCCCGTCGCTTGTATCATTAGTCGCACGTATAAGTAATAAATAAATGCGCTTTGGGATCGCAATACGGGTTTTCTCGTTCCCGTACGGCCGGCGTTTATTATCCTGTCGCGAATTAGTGACGCCAACCCGGGGCGATCGGCCTCGATTACGCCCTATCAAGGATATACGAACTGTCGCGATCGATCGATCCTTCGTGACGCGCGCGGTTCGCGCTAAAAGAGAGACGAGCTAAATCACCGATGAGCCATGGTCGGTCGTTAACGCTAATGACACGTTTTTCCCTCGCTTGTTTATCGGACGAGCGATA
The DNA here is from genome assembly GCF_019399895.1 of Cardiocondyla obscurior. Classification (NCBI taxonomy): domain Eukaryota; kingdom Metazoa; phylum Arthropoda; class Insecta; order Hymenoptera; family Formicidae; genus Cardiocondyla; species Cardiocondyla obscurior. Next base: position 3,525,418 of record NC_091881.1, read on the forward strand.
CATACATCACGGGATCAAGCCTAAGTCGAGTCATTCCGCCGCGATTGAGTGATTCTGCCGTGTGCCCCCGAACTATCACCTCGAACTTATTTGTTACAAATTGCGTTCGTGTCGAAACGAGCCCTATTTGTCACAATTAAAAAAAATTTTTATTACATTATGACGTTTAACGCAATCTTATCTGGTATCGTCAATAAGCTGCTTTATCTTTAAATTCGATTATTCTCTGTAACAGCTCATGTAATGACTGCTGGTTTATTTTTTTACTAATCGAGATAAGATCCGCTTTATCGGCTCGACCAAGCGAACAGGTTTTATTCCCGACAAATGTCGCGTGGTCTCGTTTAATAGTCTTCCTAAAAGTATTCGGTTACTATTTGAAGCGATTAGCATTTTTACAAGTTGATAGGAAATTTAATTATTACTAGAAGAAACCATGCTACTTTTTAAAAGACCTCAATTACAAGCATTAAAAAAGAAAAAAATTATGCGACTTACCAATCTGCATGAATCTTAGCGGAGTTGTACAGTTCTGCCGATGACTGTAACATAAAATGGAAAACATTAATGTAGACTTGCCAGTATATTAGTTAATAAAATTAATTAAAAAAACATCAATTTTTTATATATAGGATAAATTTATCGATTATTCGACGCAAAGGGTTCTATTTTTTTTTCTTTTTGTATCTTTTATTTGCCATTAATTATAACGTCGGGAGACACCCTGTAGACCTTTGTCCGAGTTTTTAGTCGCCCTGGCTCACGGCAAAACCGCCTTGCCGCCGTTTTTTTTTCGCGGCGTCGCCATCGTGATTTGTCACGTGGTGGGTGGCGAACGATTACGTTGCATTTGCGATTTCACGCGGACGCTTCCCCCGTGCGACCGCCGCCGAAACTTTTCGCTTGCGAATTCCGTTGACGCTCTCGCCTATCACTGTCGACAGCATCTTAATTTCAACACGGTTCTTTTACAAAACGTGCTTCTACAACGCTGTCGGCAAATGGAAATAATAGTATTTCGAGAACTATTAAATTACAAGCCAAATAGCAATTTTCGAATTTCAGTTTAAAATATTTTGCAGATATTTATGTAAGATTTGCTGGAATTCGTCGGAAATATCATTACATTGCAAACCGATTTTGCTGCAAAATTCTAATTTTGATGCACATAACATTGCCAATGTTAAACATTCGGCCAAATTTTACACGTAAAATTTAATTTTAAAGTTTATTACATTTTTAAGATTAAAAAATTATAGTAAATGTGATCAAAACGAAGAGACAGCACTTGGTTTTAATACGACTCATTAGCGAAATGCAATTTATTAAAGAAAATTTTGTTATACCCTCGTTATTTAAAACCAGGATACCAGACTATATGTTTCCTTTTTCTAAATAGAAAAATAATATCGAATTAATTACAGCAAATCAATCGCGAAGCCGCGCGCTTAAAAAGAAAAACGTTCCAGTGACTTTAGCCGAGTAACATGTGCCGAGATAATTTCACGAATGATTATAAAGCGGGCGAAGAGTATAATCCATTAGCGAAGATTTACATCTCGTCGAAATGCGCGTCGCGCCGGTGAATCGCAAACAGCGATTCTGTTTGCTCGTAGTATGCGCGAACGAGAACGACGACGGGGGCGAGGTACGTCCAGCGTACGTGCGTATATGTATATCGAATTCGACCGGAACGATAATCCGCGTTAAATTAATTCGACACCTCGGAAACCGGCGATTGCGGAACAAATGAAGTCCACGTAAAACCGATTATCCGTCTGGAATTTCTCCGCCGCAAAGTACGCGAGACGAGTTCCCGGCGAAATTACACCGCAGGTGATTGTCTCCGTTTCGATCTGCCGGCTACCCCGACAGTTTGCCAGAGGGGTCGACTGCGAATACGGGGGCGGGGGAGGAGGAAGATGGTTTGGCGTAACACGGCACCGAATAATTCGCCAAGGGACCGACGCCGGATCACCCGGTTGGGCCTCGCTAAACAAAGCGATCGAGATAGAGAGCACGAATGGAGCGCGAGCGAGGAGACGGCTGCGTGCCTCGTCGCATCGAGAAGAAATATATGGTACGGCGGTGCAAATCGCGCGCGCACGCCAAGGCCTTTAAACCTGAGTATCGGTCCTGTAGATTTATTTAAATATACCCGTGGAAGTCAACTTGTCAATGGCTTGATCGGAAAGTGCACCGCGTGGCTTCCAAGACGGACAGTTTTAGTTGACTTTGCCAATCTTCAACAGTACTCGAGATACGCGCGCCTCGATAAATAAACGGGAGCCCGTGCGCCGCGACGTGGCGGAAAAACACGCTGGCAGGAAATCCCGGAAGTCAGACGCGGGCGCGGCCACGTCTTATCTAATTCAGGTGCGCTGCGCGCGTACGACGGTAACGACGAACGCAACGTTCGCGCGCGGGTAATGTTTATCGAAGCGATCCGCCGCGATTGCGCCGGATGTGCTGAGCCGTTCTCTGTTTCTCTTTCTTTACGGAGGATTATCTTTGAGACTCGACGCCGGGATTTGCTGGTCATCTCGCGCGCGTTAAGATGATAATCGTCCTTCCGGAGCTGACCGATTAAACGCTTTTCCATTTTCCGCCGTTACTCACCGGCGTCATCCTTTTCGCAGATGAGACTCTTTACCACCGAGAGATCGCCGGTAATCCAACGGCGAGAGGGAGAGAGGGAAAACGGGACTAATAATCGTTGCCGTGCAAACGAGTCACATTCGATAATCTTTGCCTCTTGCGTTCTTAAGCGAGGGAAAGAGAAAATAAGAAAAAGAGGTAATCCCCGCGAAATTCTTCGCACGTAGCAGAGAGATACCTACGCTACCGATTATGCAGAATGCAAAAAGAAGAGGAGGAGCACCTCGAACGTGGCACCTGCCAACAACTGGATAAACCAAACTGATCTGCATTCCAAGATCCTGGCCGCGTGCGTACATTCGTGCGCGCCGCGTCGAAGACAATCTCTCTTAACGCAAAACACACCGCGAGGATTCCAGCCTCTCTTCTTCCTCTCGATCATCCTTTTATCGTCCTTAATGCCGCGATAATTTTTACGTTTTAATCAGGCCGCGATAAACAAGATCGTTCGGCAAAGAGGCCGGAGTTTGCTACCACAAATTACAAAATGTACGGAAATTCGTTTAATCGGTTAATCAATAAAGATACGGCCACCCCGCTGGGAACGACAAACGAACGTATCGACGCGAAAAATTCACGCATCGCTCGGCTAAACGTCTCCCTGATAGAACTTACAAGCGTTCTATTATTAGAATTATTATTTTCGTACTCGCGACTGATGGTCGTAATTGCGCAAAGTGAAGCTGTACAAGAGAAGCCGTCTGTACCAACGTCCCCGGGATCCTTCGGCCGCGAGTGTCGCATAGCGCGCGAACTAATCTCGATCGTTTGTCGTCGACGACAGCCGCGATCTCTCGCGCCGGCCAATCTTGACGTTGCGAGCGGGGGATGCGAGATGAGGTCGGGATTATGGAACGCGTGCCCGCGATGCTAGCCCGAGAGAAGCGTGTCCGTGTGCGCGACCAGTCGGCCATTCACGAAGAGGGGAAATAATCGGTCCCTCTAACGAGGCGATTCCCGAGATCGTCCGGCGAACAGATCTGCATTCCCGGACTGACGGGAGGAGGTGGAGGCGCAGGAGGGCGGGGAGGAGAGGCGGCGGCGGCGAAGGGCGAGAAGGGCACGGCGCGGGATTAAGCGGTCGCAGTGCGGCCGTGGCTCGATTATGACCTTCCTGCACGTGGCACGTGCGTGACTGCCGATGCCCCGCGCGCTCCGGCTCCCTCAGGAATGACGCCGCGGCGCTTAGCCGAGGATGATAATTGCTGACACCTGCGTATAAGGGAATGATAGATCATTACCCATACACATGTGTCGGGCAACGCGCCGCCATACGTCCGGCTCTCTGACGTGGCCGTTTCCCTACTTACCTAACCGGCCGTTTCGGGGCTCGCTGATTTCGGCCTCGCCGAATTCGTGCCCGGGTGATATACGTGATATTCGAGAGATTCGGATGCAAAAGCCCTCGAAAGGCTACCGGTATAAGTCTTTCGCGATCTGACAGGAGTAAAAATAAATTGCGTTGTTTATAAAAAAATTAATTTGTTAATTAAGTCTCGAGAAATGTTTTAATAACTGTTGAGTTTCAGGAAAAAATGTACTGATAAACCTACGTTTTTTCTTTTTATTAAATTAATTTGGTACACGTTAATGTTTTTTTCATTATTAAATGTTACGCTCCCTTTTTTTCTTTTTTTTTTCTTTTTTTTTTACGTCTTGTCAAGAGTCGTCCGAAGAAACGTGATGATTGTCGGACAAAATATACTTCAGGCATTTCTCGATTTTTACGAGTAACGGGGTGACAATAATTCGGGGTCTTTTTGATAGCATCACGCGCGCGTGCATGCACTCCTCGTTATGTTTATATCGTGCCCACGGGGCGCATACACACGCACGACTGCAACCGTCGACGCCCCCGAAGGGATGCCGTGCGGTGCATTTAGGCTTAGGGTGATAATTGGCCGTGGTGTTAGCCCGTGACGCGTGCATGCGCCGCTCATCGACATTATTTAAGCATGCATGGGACACGAGACGGCCAAGTCCCGCGTGTTTCTACAACTCCCTGGCTCTTACTCACCAGTCCTGCGTCGTATCAAATTTTTTAATATAATTTCTTTAAAAAAAATTTTTTAATGCCGGTGAGTAATTTATTCTTTTCAATAGTATCACCACCGCGGGTGATTTTTCAATTTATTGAATATCTATATTGTAATAAAACTGCCATTCGTTCGATTTATTTTTCGCCGTCGCGTTTTAGCATGCAGTCGCGCAAAATGTCGAGGCGGGTCGAAGAGCACGAACGAGGGGATAGGGAACTCGGAGAACAAGCCGTCGGCGTCGGCGGCGGCGATCTAAAGGCGGGGAGGGCCCGGGTGAAGCGGGATGACGAAGAGGGCCGATAACAATGTGGCACATTCTCGCAATAAGATCCTCGCTCTCGTTCCTTCCTACGCCAAACGAGAGCTCCCGCTGCACTTCTCGTTCTCTTCTTGCCTCCTAACACGGCGGCGGCGTCCGTCTGTCCGGTGATGATTGGTGGCGCTCGATCCGCTAAATCGCCGCGCGACCAGGCGTACATTTATTTCGCGTGCTCCGAAGGGCGCGCGGCGGGTGGCTGCGGGAGAGAGACGGCGCGGTGAAGGGTGCAGGGCGAAAGGGGAAGAGGGGAGGAAAAGGCAGGACCGAGGGCCCCGCAACAATGCGGCATATGGCGCGTGCTCGTCCCGAGCAACACGCGATGCAGTTCAGCTGCCGGCTGCATCATCAGTCGGTTCTCGCACGAAGCCGCGTGCATCGCGCGCGCGAGCTACCGGGTCGTCTCTCTTTCTTTCTCTTTCTCGCCCGTTCCGTTCCCCTGCGCCCCGTACCGCCGCTCCTCCACGTTCGAAAATGTGCCCCCGCGCTCACCCGCCCTACTCTCCTTGCACCTTCGCGCCGTTCTCTCCCGTCATTCGAGTTACAGGATGCGGATTTTCGGGAATGAAACTTCTGAGGCGCGAAGAAATAATCAAATCTCAATTTTGCTTTTCTTACTTTAATTTCCACTTGACGGAATTTTAATTAAAATGAAATATTATCGATTTGTCTAAAAAAAAAAAAAAAAAAAAAATAAAGACGGCGAGAAATGTTTTAATAAAAATATTTCTCGTAACTTTATTTTACTCATTTCTCTGACGCTCTCTTCGTTTCTCGTTTTTTTTTTTTTCCTGGCTTCACATCATCCCTCGTCGTTCGCATGTCGCGGGATACAAACTTCTCAGCATCTCCTGATATGTCGAGGCCCTCGAGGCGAGAAATTCGAAGGATTTCAGGCCCGAGTATTGCGTGTGCGCCCACCCTCCCTCTCTTCTTCCTCCCCCGCCTTGCGCTCCGAAGATATTAAGAGGTCTCTCTCTCTACCTACGCCTTCGTTACGTATGTTAGCCAAGCCGCCGCCATCGTCGTCGCAAGCCCACCCATGCTTCACGACGAAACGAAAAACCACGCTAGAAAACCACGAACGGGGGAAGGATGCCATATTACCGGATTAGGGAACCCCCCTTGCATTAGGATTGCCAATTGGTCCGATATTAGGAGGCGTCTATTATTATCCTTTCGAATATTTTTCTTTCGGTACTTCGGTATCGTTTGCTCTCAAAACTGCAGCGCCGAAAATGATATCTAACTCCGAGTGTGTCTCTAATGAGAAAAACGCGGAGTCGATTACAGATTAAAAAAAAAAAAAAAAAAAAAGTAATTACGCGCAAATCAGTCGTATTGAATGTGAAACATTTAACGATGCAGGAACCGTAATGCACGCGCGAGTAAATGTTCTTTGTTTTCGATATTAGAGTTAAAAGCAACGGACAACGATAATTCTGGGTCGTTGAACTTAGTTAATTTTTTTTTTCCTTTTTTTACCTTTTTTCGTGCTCTCGGATTAATTACTCCCCGGTAACATTCGCGGCGGCAAGTAATTCAGCGATGCGGCAGAGCACGGAGTCTCGCGATGGAGACATCGGGGAACCAGGTTTAGGTGGAAAGAGGATAGAACGCGAAAAGAGGTCATGCAAGCGACAGAGAAGAGGAAGGCAAAGGGAAGGAAGGAGAAACGGAGAATGAGCGAGCGAGACATGGAAGAAGGGAAAGAGAAAGAGAGAACCGAACGATGGTGTTGGCCCCTGCATCGAGAACGCGGTGGCTGGTCGCACCTGTCGCGATCACGGTGGTCTGATGCGACTGACAATGAGAAAGAGACGCCCCCACGGCTGGACCGGCATGGCGAACGCGTTCCGAACTCGTTCGTTCGTTCCTGAAACGCGGTGTATCCCGAAACATCGTCAGACGAGTGCGGTGAGTCCTTCCGCCGCGGCGTGCATCACGCGCGATTTTGCCATCGCCGTTGGAATAAGAGAACTGTGCGCGTCCATAATCCCGGAGATTAATCTCGTAAAACCATCAAGTGCACCCTCCCGCCATCCTCCTCCAGTCAAATTGAATTCGATCGGATCCTCGCAACGCTCCCACGCGTAGCTCCTTCGGTGTTTATTTGATACTTAACGCGCTTTCGCGGCTCGGCAATAAAAAAGAATTCTGCTCATTAAAACCGTGTGCTAAAACCATATTGCGACGGACGATGATCTCTAATAAACGTTTCTCGTAAATCGACGTGCGGGCGTCTCGCTTATTCCAAGACATTTTGTAAAAAAAAAAAAAGTGCGGTTTGAAATTATTTTCATTACAACATATCAGCGTATAAGAGACTTTATTAATACAGTTTTTAAAACGATAAATTTTAAAATTTATTACCATTTGTTTTATCAGTTCTATAATAAACCACTTTTATGAAAATTAAAGATTAATAAGTAATTTATTTTATAAATTTACCCACCCGAGAATAACTAAAATTAAACTTTATACGGATAAGAATGGTTCTCATTTTTTTTTTTTTTTCTTTATTTAACCTCCCGGAGTTAATATTTTGCCGCAACGAAAATCAATTTTAATTTATACATTATTATTAAAATAATTTAAATTCGAAGACCTATTAAACCAATTTCTTGGCGATAAAAATATCGTTCACAAGTTTTTTTTTTAAGACTCCTGTCGTAAGCTTTTATTGCTACAGCACACGTTACGTACATAGTTCGGCATTTATTTATTCCTTTTTTTATTAATCAATCTTGCTTCTTTCCTCTAATCGCGTTATTATTACCCCGAAATGTGCACGGACGCGTTACTCGCGGGATTATTATTTTTCATAGGCGGTACGAGTGGCGGCCCAATAAACCCACCTGCTCGACCGAGCCCGCGTTATTACGAGCCATCGTTAGTGCCGCTCGTTGTCTTGGGAATCAACCGGGTAGCGACGAGAGAGCCGGGCAATCGAGAGGGAACTGACGGTTCCGTAGCGGCGCCGCACGCCGCGAAGATGCGCCGCAGATTTCCCGAAATTAAATTGCGACCCGACTAGATTGCACGCACGCAGAATGTCTTCCTCGTGAAACTGCGGCGCGCCGTGCCGAGGCTGGTGGCGGTGGCGGCCAACCAAATCCGAACGGTCGCGTTTATGTCTCAATTAAGCCGGATGCCCGCGGTATTAATCTGCGGAGGGGGAGCGGAGCGGGGAGAGAGCGCGGCAAGGGGGATCGATCGATCGCGCTGATTGAAACGGCTGCCTCCGATCTTAATGCCGGGTTACCATTGTTGGCGGCAAACACACGCGTTTGTGTAATGTAATATAGCTAATCTGCCGGCGCGGGTACGTACGATATATGGTAACGCTCCACGGCGTGGCGCCGATGAGACATTACGATAGCGGAATAATACCGACGATCTGTGTGTTCCGCACCGTGTATTGCGATATTCTTATCTCCGCCTGACAGAGTCGTAAATTTTGGAAGAAGCTACCTATTGATTATCGGGGAAAAGTTCCGGGCGTGATTTACGCCGGGGCAAACTAATTCTGGTTTAATTTAATTAATTTTCTGTTTAAATCGATGTACGTCGTTGTAATTAAATTTCGCAAATATAAGCAGATCACCCATGTAATTAATGAACGATGCGAAAATGTGTTTGACTTATCGGACACTCGCGCGAGGTCCCCGCTTCGGTTTTCGGTTGCCGCTGTCAGCCGCAACGTCGGTCTTTATCGGGCACGCGGGAAGGGTCTTTCTCAGGCCCTCGATCGAATTGATCGAGTCGATCGATCGACGACAAAAGGTGTCCAATATATTGTGCGCGATTGCATAGCGGTGCACGTGGTGGACGCAGCGGCGTGCAACGGAAATCGAGAGAAAGAGAGGAAGAGGAAAAGTCCGGGCGGAACGACGGGGTGGAGTAAGGAGGGAGAGAAGAGGGAAGAGAAGAGGCTGTCGCGTTGCGGCGAGTTGCAACAAGTTGCACAAAAGGAAGCGATCGCACGTCATACTTAACGAGGGCCTGCTGCGCCTCCTCCGTCCCCATCTACCTCTCTCCGGACCTCTCCTTTCTCATCTCTCTCTCTCTCTCTCTCTTCCTCACACGAGGATCGCCCTCTTCCTTTCTTTCCTTCCGCATTCGGCATGCCTCCGCTTTATTCTTTCCCCCGCCCGGGCGCTCGTAGGCTCGAATCTCTGTTTATCTTTATCTCTTTTGGTTTGGTTTGTCGGCTCGCGGCTCGGCACCGTGATTACAGAGTATCCGCCACTCACCTCGGGAACTCTGGTGGTCCTCTCTCCGCCGCTCGGTCATCTCCTACTACCTCTTTCCCCTTGAAACGCGCCGGGACCCACGCGGGATGACGACGGACGGTGTGCGGCCAGGAGCAAGTGGGACCAACCTACCGTCGCCTCCCGCAGCTCCTCGTCCTTCGTTCGCTTCCCTCGCCCTCCTACTCCCCTCGCCGTACCGTGTTCCTCGGCACCGTTCTTCCTCGTTACTTTATCCCCTTTCGCCTTCTTACGTCCAACTTCTCTTTCATCTTCTCTCTTCGCCGTCTCGTTCCCGCTCTATTTCATCATCGGGTGCGCGTCCTCTCTCTCTCTCTCTCTCTCTCTCTCTTTTCTTCCTTTTCTATCTCTTCTCGTCTCATTTTACTCATTCTGTCTGTCCTCTACCGTCACCGAAGCCTCCCCTTCCCTCCTTCTTCCGTCCTTTCTATTCTTTCGCTATTGCCCTCGCTCCCTCTTTTGTGCCCACCTCGCTCGCTCTCTTTCACTCTCGCGTACCGTCTTTCTCTCTCCTTCGCCTTTATTTCCTTGCCCTTCTTTTCTCGTGCACTAACTACCTGTGTGTCTTATTAGCGATACAGTCGACGCGAAAAGGCAGCTGGGTTCGAGTAGGTGATGTGTTAATCAGACGAGAACCGACGTGACGCGTTGACCAAAACATTGGCGATATGTCGTAGAACAAACGCACGCAACATACTGCGTCAATTATTGAAATTATTCACGAAGAAGTAGGCGCGTGTCACATGTTGCTTCAAGAATTCTAACAGAATTAAAAAGAAAAAAAAAGAAAAGAAAAAAGTAACAATTTGCGTGACTCTCTCGGACGTTCTTGGAAATGGTTTCGGCTCATTTGACGACAACTGCGGACTTATTCGATTTTAGTCTCGAATTTAAAATATACCGTTATCGACACAATACAATCGTTCATGCGAAACGCTCGCGGAATGAAAACTGGAAGTGGACGATAGCGCGGAATAAAAGTAAATCGAATAGCATGACGGCGGTATTGAAGAATCGAACATAATTTAGTAAAGGAATCAAAAACTCCGTTTTGATATAGCCGTATTTAATTAAACATTTTTGTATAACAAGCACATTTATAAATTGTGCTATGTGAAGGCGAGTATACGCTCGACGAACGAACACCGAGCGGAAACAGCGAACGTGAACGTTCGCAAACGCCACAATGACTGCAAAAATAACACATTAATAAAACACATCATCGTCGAACATCGCGGTGGCTGTGTTCGTTCGCTAAGTGTATATACACCTTTGGATATTTCAGTAACTTTCTAACATCGTGCTTTTTTTTTTTTTTTTGGTTATTCTACTTCTCTCGGACCAAGCACAGTGAGAATAATTTCGTTTCCTGAATTTCTAGTCGCTCGCAGAAAAACGAGCCTCCTCTGCGGTACAATGATTGTTGCTTGCGCTACTTTCGAGCGAACGAAATGATGATACAAAGAGAGCGACGACGGGATAAGCGGTCCGAAACGCCACTCGGCGATGCACGCCCGGCCGCGAGGAGAACAAGTTCGAACTGAGGCAAGTTCGCGAAAGGGAACATCGCGGGATATAAAAGCGCGAAAGAGCGTGGAGCGCCGTGTCGGATAATATTTCGTCGAGCGTAACGCGCCCCGGGGGTGAAATACGAGGTCGGCGACGAGGAGGAAGAGGCTGAAGCTAAGCAGGATCGCCGCGTAACGAGCGGTGCGCGGCACCGGGTCTTTCACCTGTGCTGCGAAAAGGGGGTGGTATTCCGGCTACCACCCTTCCTCCTCCTCCCCTTCATCCCTTGGATCCTATTAGGAGTGCACGCGGCGATGCACTCGTGGTCTCTAACGACCCGTGAGAGAAAACTGCAACGGCGCGCAATAGCTGCGGCCGGCTGCCCCGCGGTGGCGGTGGCTCTAATCTAAAGTGAATTTCGGCACGACGTGGGCAATTTATCCCCACGATTTTTAGCCCTTCCTCTGAATCCTCCGACGACCGCGGCGCAGAATATTATTACGATTAATGCGCGCTCGTAAACATTCGCGATCTCGCGATGGCGCGGCCGAGATATATCGATGAAGGTCCAGCGCGTTCGCGGAGCTAAAAAAGAAAAGAAAAAAAAAAAAAAAAGAAAACGAAAAAACAAAGTTAGGATCGCCGCGTTGTAATTAGAATTAATCACTCTAGCTATTTGCGGGATTAGCAATTATTCTTTTTTGAATAATTTTTTATTCGGTTTTAATAAGACTCAGCTTTCCGTAACTCTCTTTTTTTTTTCCTCTCCCGCTTCATAACGCGATTACAGCTGCGAGTAAGATAACCAAGGGATTAGTAGAATAACGTTAACTTTTTAAGTGAAATAATTTCCCAAGATAAATGAGATATCGCCCTTTGTGAGCTAACTGCGGAATGGGATAAGTAAATAAAGATTATAATTTCGTATTGCAAACTAAAAGCGGCAAATCGCAAAGCTACGTTCCGCTCATTCATTTAAATTGTTAAGTAGGGCCTTAAAAGTGCATCCTCGAAGGTGGGCTGGCTCTCTCGATTGCGATCAACGTTCAAACTACGAGGAAACGCGCGGTGATAAGCTCATAAGGAGTCAGTCTACGAGACTATCCTTGTTGAGCGTTTAAGATCCGCATACGGCCCCCGTCGTAACTCTCGCGGTCGCTTCCGCCCGATAAACCCGCGCAGGTGCGACGATTCGCGGGTCTGCACATAGAATAGCCGGGCTTTATCGGTGGCAGAAACGATCCGCGTGCTTGTGTGCGAGCGCGCGTTGATATGCCACGTTTGCGATCACACGGATGGTAAAGCACTTGAAATATAGAAGAGCGCGCTATCCGCACCGTAAATCTTTCACTTCGCAAAAGTGGGTAATCATATGTCGCATGGGATTGCAGGCGAAAATAATAATAAAAAAAAGGAAAAAAAAGCGATAAAAATTTTACGGCAATTTATGTAAGAAATCACGGACGATCGAAGAGAACGAGCGTACGTTGGCTCAAATTTTTATAATCCACGTTCGTAATTTTTATGTACTTTTGTGGTGCGATCAGAGAGCCGCTTATTTTAACGCACGTCTTATTTTCTCCGTAAAAAAGAGGGGGAAAAAAAAGAAAAGAAATATTGCCGTTTCGTTACTTGTCAGCTGCTGATTAACTTCAATTATCTCGCTTTGCGCGAGACTAGGGCAAATCGTGCTCGCCCCTTCGACCCCTTTCCAGCGCCATTGTACGTTACATTAACGCCGCGGAATAATTTAGCGGTGAGCTACAGGTCCTGAAACAGGCCATAAAGCCGTCGTGTAGTTGTTAGCGTTCTCAGCGAAACTCCTTACGTGTTGTAAAATAGTAATGCGAGATCGCAGCGGTAGCTTTCGTCGGAAAGAATGGGATATAGAGCGCTCGCTAATGACGCGACAAGCGCTTATCAAGTAATTTACGCATTGCTAACTAAATATCGGGCAATTAGCACGGTCCCGCGGCTGAGATTAAAAAAAAAATGGTCGTTAATTGTTGATAAAAAAAAAAGGACTTTAAGTCTACGCCGGAAAGATCTCGTTTGTCTTACGCGTATGAATTTCAAATAAATGTTAAAGTATGTTAAATATTTTGAAGTTAAAATTTATATTTTCCGCATATTACAATACGATACATTAAAGTTTAGATTTTTAATTATGACTTTTTCTTGGGATGGAAATGTAATGAAATTTAATCAGATTATTTTAATCCCTACAATATTAATAAATTATCGAATATTTTGCAGTCGGCAAAGGGGTAAAAAGTTCTGAAGCGAAAGGAACGCTGTTTCTCTATTCGAAATACGTCGACCCTTAGAGAACTGGAAGATACCGGCGCTTTGACATTCGCTTCGGAATGACGATTCCTGTAACAAATTTGCGAGGCACGATGAATTATCGCGTGCGATCCTTCGTCGATACTGTCGTCGCGTTGTCGTTGCCGAAAAGGAGAAGAGAATAAAGTACAAGGAGGGCTGGATTCGTGCATAAATTTCGCGCGACGTGGAATACTTTTATCCCTCTGAAGTGTCCGTACGATCCGCACACATGAGAGAAGGGGTGTCGAAACGAATCGAATCGAATAAACATGAAGAGCAATGGGAGAGAAAGAGAGAGACGGGGAAAAAAAAAAAAAAGAAAAAATATCAGCCTACCGACGGAGAAGACGCGTGTAAATTCCTGTATGATCTCTCTCTTCCTCCACCTCGCGTTTCCATCTTCCTCCCCTCTTTGGTCCCGCGCGCGGTACCCCGATTTAAATATCAAAGGTGGCTTAAATCTGACCTATACCACGCTGAATCATGTTGCCTCTATAGGTTTATAGGGGATTTACTGGCGCGCTATTCCGAGGGAGGGATTCTCGTACAGCACCGTGTTGACCGAGGCGCTAACATCGTCCAGGACAAAGGCTCGCACCGGGGTCTCGCCGGAGGAGAGCGAGGGAGCAGAAGGAAAGAGGAGGAGGTGGAGAAGCGGGAGATATATTCGTCCTTGGGCCATCCTGTGAGAAAGTTCCTGATCCCCGTGTGTGTCTGCAAACCGAATTTACATATGGCACCGGGATGCATTCAGCAATTAATCCTGTGTATCGGGCCGCATTGGTTCTATACAGGGCGCGCCGAACGCACACCATTGAACTCTCGATGTCGTGATTTGACGCTTCGACGATAAGACATTTAATAAAGCCGATCAGGAATATTCGATCCGCGAGTTTATTTCTCATGGATAACTTGTAAAATTATTCGCGTCGCAGGATTTGTACGCCGTGCGTGATTCGAAGTTAAATTGGCATTAAACTCTGAGCGATCTTTCACAACTCGATTCGCGAACGATAAATCCTACCGCGATAATTGTTTGATAAACGGTGGGTGCCTTTTCGACCCGCGAGAACGTCTGTGCGCGATTTTCCAGTAGTTCCGTATAATCGAGATATCTCCTCGTATAATCAAGGCACTCGCTCTCAGGTGCGCGTGTAATCATTCGTCCGTTTCCACTCGCGGGTACCACTCGACTCGGTCGAGAAATCACCGTCTCCTACAAATGCAAACAGATCTGTTTGACGGATGCTGTTGACGGATCTTAGACAGCCGCTCGTGATGCGCGCCGTGTTGAGACAGGAGTTTATACTGGAATCACATTGACAGTCAATTAGGCGACCAATTAAATTTCCGAATTAACCCGCATTCCGAGATTGCAACCGATGCACGTGCCGCGGCCTTATTGTCTCCACGTTCCCGCCGCCAGCGGCTTCATCCTTTCGACCTGGGTGCAGCCAATAAAACCAAATGCAAATTGATAATAACACGACTATAAATTTCGACTCGCGGTGCCAGGCTTGATATCTTTTATTTATTACCCCGTATCGGGGCCTCTTTAACAAAGTGTGATCCTTCTTCTCGTTCTACTTTCGGCGCTAAAGCGGAATTCCTATGCTAATCGTTAAATTATCCCGTCGTTCAAATTTAGTTAATCTCGAAAAGACGCTTCTCTGAACCGCCCGGGCGTCACTCCGCGCCACTCGGATGGAAAAGAATTTCGGGCTCGTTTAGCGCCCGATTCGTAGCGCGCCCGGCGTATTTTCTGCCGATGCTGTACCTTATTTGCCGATAATCACGGATCTGGATAGGCCTCCCCCTCCCGGGGAGACAGGGTGATGGCTATTTTAGTGGGTGGAAAATTATACGGCGGCTTCTACAGGCTCTAAAATGGGCAGCTCTTCGGTTACGAACTATAATAATCATTTCGTCGGATGGGTTAGGGAGCGGAATAAAGGGGGAAGAGGGGGGAGGGGACACGAGGGAGAAGGTGAAGGAGGCGGTCGGGACGGATACACGAGCGCATATGCCAGCCGGCTTCAAACCGTTCCGATGTGGTAGTCAACGTATTTACCGGCTCGTTAACGTCCCGTGGAGAGACGACGACATTCGTACTCCTTCCAACCTTCCCACCTTTCTAGAGACCCACGACTTCTCATATTTCCGCTTCGCCGTTCGCGCCTCTGATTCCCAATGTGATTGGAAATGAGGTCAAGTGTCTTCCCGATGCAGCACGCGCCTACTAAAACCTTTTCTCACTCGTTTAATTTAACTTCCGAATTATTATCAGACATTAACTGCACGATAGAGAGCAAAGATTCACAAATATGACATTAAGTAATTAACTAAAAAAAAAAAATTAATTTAATTAAAAACAAAATTTACATTTTAAATTAAAATTTATTCTCTCTCGAGAATTAAAAATGCATATGTTAATTAATAAAAAAAAAAAAAGGAGCTCTAATAGATATCTAGTTTTTCTCCGACAGTAATGAGAGGACTCCTGCAAAAATTTCCGCGATATCTTTTAACTCCGAGGGGCTTTTTCACTTTCGCGCGACAATGGGGACGATTCGTCGTTTAATAGCCGTCAATCCGCCATCGTCGACAACGTCGTGGCAGTAACTCGATCCGGCCCAGGCACCGGTGGAGGCAGCTTGAATAAGAGCGACGCGGAAATCGGGAAAAGAGGAGGGTAGCGGTGCATCGATAAAGAAGTCGAAAATTTACGATCGCGCTTGTCGCCGTCCGAGATTGCCCCGTCGTAATGTCACCGCCATTCTCGACGCCCGATCCCCCCGACGAATTCGTCCCGCGGGACGCACCGGCATTCTCGCGAATATCTACGATCTTTTTATCGCCGCGCTATCGGCGCCATCGTGAAATCGAAACAAACACCTTTCCGCGCGCGGATCCACCCGCGCCGGGCTGGCTTCCGCGGCTCTCGCACGAACAATCGGCATTTCCGGCTTTATCTCCTACGCTTGATTATCGCGCCAGTCCGTTTACTTTGACGTTTATCCCCTATGATCTCCTCGCTCCGTTGCTTCCTTATTACCTGAGGTCTTCGGCGTCTTTATGGCCCTCCATCTGGTTGTCCTTTTTATTTCTCTCTCCCCTCGAATAAAATAAAATTTCGCAATTTATACAAGATTTGTCGCGCATCGAGCGGAAAAATCTTGTTTCTTTTTTTTTTTTTTCTTTATTTTACGTCCTCGTGTTTCGCGCTAGTACAGCTTTATGAATCTAAAGTAAATTATATGTCTTAAACGGTGCAATTTTGTAAACTGATAAACAAACAATACTTTGTTCTGCGTCCCTTTTCTTTTTTTTTTTTTTTTACTTTTACAAAGGTAACTTTTCTAACATGTATCTTTACCCGTTCGCCACTGATAGCGTAGAGAACGAAAGAAGATACCAGCCGAGGTTAGCGAGGGCGGGCGAGCGAGCCCAAGAAGGGGAGAAAGAGAAAGAGATTTCGGCTAGCAGCGGTGGACCAGGAGAAGCGAACAAGAGAAGCGACCGGCGGCAAGAGGACAGGCGAGAGGTGGGCGAAAGGGACGAGGCACAACCGAAAGTGGGCAGTGTGTAATTTTGCGCCGGCTTAGGAAAACACGGCGGCCACCCGCGCGTTTCGCGAGCGACGAGGATTTAAAAATAGAAGGCCGCCGGAGAACGGCGGAGGGACGCATGCCGATCGCGCCGTCGGCCACCTTGTTCTCCATTCGGCCGTCCCTTTGTCTCTGGACGGGCGAGAAGGGGAGGGTAGGGGGGCGGGAGGACCCGAGGCTTTGCCACTTTGCATCCCGGCGCGACTCGGGGCTCTCGATCGTGCCGAAGTGCGAATTGAAGGTGCGCGGGAGGAAGAAAAAGAAAAAAAGAAAAAAAAAAAGTAAGAAAGAAAGGGAGAATCCCACGAATAAGCGTGGACGATATTTCTTTACGGATTAACGCTGTCCTCTTGTTATCTCGTTGCGAAAGAAACTTTTCGCGTAATTAATACTCGCGCGTAATAACTCGCTGTTAATTAAATGATTATGGGTGATACGCGCGCGTATGCAGCAAGTAGCAGTTCTCTGAAGGGACAGCGTCCCCGAGTTCTCTCGCTCTCATAATCGCTTCCCTCTATTTTCAACAACGAGAAAAGACCCCTCCGAGATCTCCTACCAAGATCCTACCGCATCTTGGTCTTATCCTCCTTATCAGCCGCGCCGCGCGCCGGTCGGCGTATGAAAAACTTTCTATCGCGTGCTGAAATCTTCCTGAAGAAACCGCCGCACGCCCTTACCACCTTGCTACCATCTCTATTCTCCGCGGAATAAATCCAATCTTATCTTTTTTCCTCTTAGGACTTCTCTTTCTCTTATCGCGCACATCTTTTATGTCTCGTAACGTGGCTACTTTGCATTGTTGAATTTATACTTTATCTTCGTTTGATCCAATTTAATTGAAATGCCAATGCGACCGTCGCGAAGGAGAAATTTATTAAAAAATTTTTTATCTTACTTTTATAATTATATCTATTTTATGCAAATTCTGCATATTTAATACTGCAAAAATCGATTTAAAAAAAATATGAGAGAAAATAATATGTTAAAGTCAATCGTTATTCATGTAATTAATTAACCAGCCCCGTAATCGTCCAACGTTACCACAATCATTCAATAGTAAGCGCCGTGTGTCGCGTTAACCGCACTATTCAACTCGTCCATATAATCAAGTTAAATCTCGACATTGCAAACATACTCGTCCGAGATCTCAGTTTCGCGGACAGATTTAGTTCGCGCCACGACCTCACCCTCCCTTTATCTTTCTCCCTCGCAATCCCCTCTCGTTCTTTTTTTTTTTTTCTCGTTCCTTTTTTCGTATTCTCCCTTAGCCCGTAGACCAGGTAACCAGATACGGCGACGGCGGCACGCCGTTGGTGCCCAAAAGAGACCCCCAGGGAGCCGATAGCGCGGTGGGTCCCGCATAC
Source organism: Cardiocondyla obscurior (assembly GCF_019399895.1). Lineage (NCBI taxonomy): Eukaryota > Metazoa > Arthropoda > Insecta > Hymenoptera > Formicidae > Cardiocondyla > Cardiocondyla obscurior. Next base: position 3,543,514 of record NC_091881.1, read on the forward strand.
TGCCAAAAAAGGGCCCGTGATGCGCTCGTTCGCCCGGGATAGAGACCTCGCCGTCGTCATCGTGTCCCGGTCATCTTACCGTCGTCGGCCGCTCGATCGATATTCCTTTTCTCATCGATTCCCTCCCTTAAGAACAAAGCGGGGAACTATCGATTGACCTGTCCCTTTGTAAGCGTGTAACTCGGAATTACCGCTAGCTACTAGGATCACCTACAACTTCCTCCCATTATCCGTCACCATCCATCTTGGATACCGTCGATCTTCGTCGTCCTCAGACGTGCCTCCCGTCACGAATCTCTATGTCGATTAAGCGCTATTATATTGCCGCAAGAATCGTCGGAAATTAATATCTCGTTCCTTATTCTAATTTCGAATTAAAGGGCATTTCAAAATTCGAAGCGTAAATTAGTATCATAATTTCTCCTTTTTTTTCTTTCACAATTTTTATAGATTCTTTCTACATTCGTGAATATTTCGTTAGGGTAATGTTCCCGCAGATTTATTGCGAAAATTTTTTATAAATAATTATTAAACCGAAGAGGTCTTAGAGCTAAGGCGTTTCGAAAGGAGAATTATTCAAATCTTAATTAACCCAATGTCGTACGGATTATATCAATTTGCTGATTGCATTTGCTCATTTGAAATCCCGCCGCGTGGAGGTCTTAATTTTACATCCTGCTAATGGACAACCCGTCGCCGTCTGGCGTTCACGCAATTTTGCGATCTTCTTGTTACGCGATCTGTTATATCGGGAGACGAGGAAACGTATTATGGGCGCTTTCACCGGCGTATTACGGGGTGCGGCGGATAACGCCGATCGATTTCGGGCGTATTCTCGCGAGAGGCCATCGCGCGCTCTTCCGTGTAACGCGCGGAATCAAACTTCCTCCATTATAACTAGACCGTCTAAGTGTGATGGAGAATTGTTCTACTGTAGCATCGCGATACGAAATCAATAACGTCGGCTCGCAGGATAGCCTCGTAAGAAAAGTGACGTCGTCTGACTACAGACGAGCGAGTTCTACTTCCTACGGCGGGCGAGAACTCGCCCCCGATCGCGAGCGCAAACATGAAACGAGAACGCACGACGTTCGCAATTTACGCATGTCACCAGCCGTGTCTGTTCGCACAAACACGGCGAGTAAAGTTTCAACCGTTTCGACTGATGTAATAAACGCATTATATTTGCCAGGGCACTGGAAAACAAGTGTAGTGTAATTTAATTAACATTTCTGCGGAGAATTTAGTTTCCCTAGAAGCATGAATTTTTTTTTAATGCGGAAAGTAAATTTAATGCTTTGAAGGCCTTTGCATTTTTTAAAGAAAACGTAAAGATTACGTAAAAATGCAATTTGGAAAAATGTTGCTACTTACTTTCGCAAAAGAAAACAAAATTAAAACTGAAAAATTTGAGGTATTAAATGTGATAAATTGAGAAACTTGAAACATGAAACTGCACGAGTGACAAACAAATAAAAATGTAGCGTTAAAAAATTAACGTGTATATTTAATATTACATGCGTACACGTTTAAAAGCTTTAATGTAAATGTAAAAAAAAATGTGTTTTCGATATTTTTTTTCTTTTTACACGTGCTTTGTATCTTTCAATTATTTTAATAATGTCTTTGAGATGCAAAATTTTCGTTCGCAAGTTTTCTCCTCCCTTTGTACTTTGCTACCTCGACACGCATTACAAATGGTTCGTATAATAGCGTTTTCCCCCAACGCGATCACAACGTGATCTCTTTCCGAGAGATTCAAGATTCCAGCTAGAAAATACAGCATATATTTCATTTTACAGCGCTGGAGTGTTATTCCACATACGGCAATGTACAAAGTCAATAATCCAGTCTTGTCTGCAGCAAAATTATGAATAAATTAAACGCGCGATGTTTTTGCGTCGGCTCGGTGACCTCGAAGTGACACGCCGCACAATCAATCAAGCGAATCTGGAAATAACGTCCGGCCTGGCGGTGAAAAAAATAGAAACACTCCGGCGGAATATGATACGCGATTCAGATCTGAAAGCGTTGCTCGCAATAACAGAAACGCTATTAGTTGAAACGTAACGCGTAATCATTGCTTTGGATCGCGAAGAGCCGCGGCGACATACGCGGTTCCGGAAATCTCCCGTTGTTCATTTATAATATCTAACAATATGCGCTTCGTTAAAATTGAAACCTACGATCGGAAATTAGAAAGCGCGCGACTGCGTAATTAAAGGAAATAAATGCGGCGATATACGGAAAGGAAGATGGACGATACGGGAAATGAAATATTGCTGCAGACAAACAGTCGTATAAACTGATCGGAACAATTTCCGATCGATACTGTTATAATAACTCTGTAATAATATTTTTATTATATTGTCATATTATTCCAATAAAATTATGGCTATTATTTTATCTATCATCATTGGCTCGTATTATCGGATTTTTCACTGTCCCTTCGTTTCAATTACCGCGATATTTTTATACGCATTGGAGACGATTGAACACATCCTTCGGGCATAGGACATTTATCATTTTTTTTTCTTTTTTTTTCGATAATTTCTTCCGGCCGTAAACGGACGTAAGGCGTTATGAATATTTCATTGTGTACGTTGCGCCGACGAGTTCGCCGCTGGATTCTCATTTGTATCACTTAATTCCATTACAACCCCTTTTCTAACGCTGCCCTTCCCCCTTTTCTTCCCCTTCCCCCCTACCGCCCCCTTGTTTCCTCGCCTTTCCTGGTGAGACTCGAACCCGATGTTGTTTAGCATCGCTCTCTATCCTCAAACACATTTGCATGGATCTGCATAAATGCGATTAAATATACCTCTTTAACCCATTCTCTCTCCTTACTTATGTGCATTAAACAGACATTTTTCTGAGGAACCAATAATCGACATTGTAAAAAAAACATTTGTTTAAAAAAAGAAAAAAAAATCTATCGCATTTTCGTGCCTCTCTCTCTCTCTGACGATCTCTTTTATAATTTCAGATCATGATTATTCCGAGCATCTTAAATTCAATTTTTAATTTTGCTTTTATCACGGTTGTTTAACTCGGCACATTTCGATTGTAATTTGTAATCTTTCTTTAAATTCCACCATTTAATTACGAGGATTATTTTTTCTTTTTCTTTTTTCTTTTCTTTTTTTCTTTTAATCACCGAGCCTGTGAAATCGCGAAGGGAATTCAAATATGAAACTAACTACACAAAAATGTTAAGATTAATAAGATACGCAGCATCAGGGTAGGAATACAAATAAAGCAAGTAACACTTTTTTCCTCGTTTCTGCTTAATGAAAATTTAAATTAAAACGTAAGTTGAATATCGCTATACAAGATTAACAAAATGATGATTACATGTTAGGTTCGAATTTATACCGTGATTTATACTTTTAGAGGGATGTACATTTTAATCACGATTTTGCTCATCAAAATATTACGAACGTATTTAGCATATCGGACACTTTTGCGAAGTAGATATAAAATAAATTGCCCATGTGTAATATAGTATATAAAAATAATTAATTAAGCTTCGTGATTTAAAATACGCAAAATGGTAAGTGTTATTATTTAAGTTTGTTCTAAAACAAAATTGAAGATGCGATATAAGAGAGCTACAAGAAGCAAAGAATCGTTGAACATATTATTCTTGGCTGTAACGGAACTATCGCTAACGTTCCGTTCGCGCCAGTCTTAAACTGTGCCACACGCTATCGGAATTTCTTGGAATGTCTGGTTGGAAACTATATACACCTATATTAAGGCTTGAAATTTTGAGCATGCTCGAAATACCTGAAATATTAAAGCGAAATACTATCCGCTATAGCTTCTGCAGAACACAGATTTTTGTGCGCCCAATTAAATGGAACATAACTCAATTCATTTATATTCGAATGTAACATGTACCATGTTTCACGATAACTTTTACATATAAAAAAAAAATGTATAAATGTATTTAAAAAAAAAACATCTAAAATAATTCTCCTTAAATCATTTTAATATTAAAACTTTTTTTTTTCTTTGTTATCATTTTATGGACGACGTAAAAACAGTTATTTTCATATCGCGTTACTTAGCAGGCAGGGCGATTTATTTCTTAAATACGAATGATTATACCGGTAAGTAAATCTGGCGCGCATACGTGTGGCAACAAAGACTTGGCCGGATTGCCTCAATTACTCCTTTCACCGTAACGAGGGTGTCGGCGTGCACGGTGCCTCGCGAGAGCGAGTTAATCGCGGTGAGCCCCCGAGGGGATTACCCGGGTTATCACGGTGATAGGCTCATTTCAAGTTCGCGACGTCGATGAGATCGCGCCTATGGGCGCCGATTTAGCCTTTAACGTGGCTTTAGCCGCTTAAAAAGTCATTTGCAACCATACGCGGAGCGAATGACTTCTTAAGTTTGTGACTACCAAACGAGCGTGCGGGAGATCATCCCGCGGTGATCCACGTACGAGGCGGGGGGCGGGTCCTCTCGCAAGGGAAACAAGAAAAATAACTCTTTTATCGCCCGCGACCGACGACGTGCTTTTAATCTGCGAAACGATCTCTTATGATTCGTGCCCCCGGTTACGGCTGTATTTCGGTTAAAGCGCCGTTGACCGTAAAAATTATACGAGAAAAGATAAAGATGTTGAAACGAGATAAGGACCCGCGGCGCGTCCTCCGTGCGGGCGCAAGCGAGACGACGGCGAATGGGGGAGAAGACGAAGATGTACAGCGCGAGGAGTACAGGGAGCCAGCGCGAGATTACACTTTTACGAATTCGCCTCTTATGCACTACAAACTGGTTTACGGTCTCTTCGACCTACGACGACGTCGAGAACGACGGACGGTACGCCTCTATAACAGGGAAACGAGGAATTAACTTGAAGATCGCGGGACGATTGCCGCGGCTCGATCTCGGGTCTTACTTTCGGGCGAACGCCGGGAGCCCCTGCGCCGGGGAAACGCGGAAATGTTCCGGCTTCTCGTATACGCAAAACCAGAGGGATGCCGGATCTATATGGAAATTGGTGTAATGAAACTTGAACCTCCCCCCTCGGAAACTCTCAAATTCGTCGAGTGGAGTATAACAAGATACCTGTCAACAAGATACGTGTTGATTCGGTTATCAGTTACTCATCGCGTAAAATAAAGAAATCAGGTTTTGAACCCTTTCGGACCACGATATTATTATCAGTGAAATATTATATTACTCCGAAGGTGCGTACACCTACACCTGGCGAACGAACAGCGAGCGCGAATATTCCCAAACAAATAAATCTCTACGAAAATACCAAATCAACGGCGCGTATCGCCGACAAATGTTCCCGGCACGTCTGTGTTAGTTCGCTGAGTGCTCGCGCGCCTTAAGATAAAAGTATCGAGCCGTAATCTTTATTGTTTGTGACTTTTGAAGTACAGTGATAAAAAAAAAAACAAAGTTTAAACGGACTAGCCGGCAGCAATAACTTCACTTTGATTAATCTCGCAGAGACTCGCATTCCGCGACAGAGTTATCGCCTCCCGCCTCGTCGCTTGGTCGCGCGAACGCCACCGAGACATCGGAGACGAGCGTGCATTGGAGAACTTAATAAAGCAACGAGGGGGGCCTTGACGGGGTGTACGCGTGTTGCGCGACGTAGGCAAATAATAACACTTTTACGAGGGGGCGCCCATTAGGTTCTCTTGACACCGGAGAGCGCCGCCGACGTGGGTGTGCCCTACCGGGTCGGCCGACTCGTTTTCTCAGGACATTGTTGTGCATTCCTCGGACATTGGCCGCGATGCCCGCGGGAATTGGCGTCTGGAACGATTCCAGGGCGAGAAGCTCACGTTGCACCCACCCTCCCCCCTCGCCGAAGACAAAGGCCTAATCCCGTCGCGGCGTCGGCGCGCATTTTCCATTAGACCGTACCCTCGGCTCTAGGTGATTTAAGCGATACGAAGTTGAAAAGTAATCACCAAATAATTTAGCCGCGGAATAAAACGAGGTAGGAACGACTACGAAGTAAATTTATCCGAGCTTCGTATCAAGTTATCCCGCTCCCGTGAAAGTCGCAGAAAAAATATTTTCAAAGTAAATTAAAGCACCCCAATCGAGAGATTTTATACGTAACATTTGTAAAGGGAAATATCGGTGTCGCGGTATAATACGGATGTAACTTTCCGGTAGCAACGGCGGCCCGCGACTTCGCCCTCGCCTTCAAATAACGACCGTAATGTTCGCGTAGTCACGGCGGCGTGGCAGAAAACGAACAGTCGCGCTCGTTAGCGGATACGAACCCGTGAAATCTGCATGAGGATTCTTGGCGCGGGCGGAAACGGGAATAAATGTTTAAATATCAAGAGGTTCCCACGGACACGGCGCGCGCGCCCGCAAGAAACGTTCCTTTATAATCCTGAGCGACAAGAACCGCGGACGTTTATGCGCGTCGCGTCTTTTTGCATGCAATTTTGGTTAAAAATTGATAATGGTGGATACACGTAAATTTTCCAGCCAGGTTGAAAACGTGTGCGCATTAAACGTACGGTTTCGCTATTGTTCAAAGTACGAGATAAAATTTGAAAAAATAAAAAATATAAAAAAAAAATTAGTGCAACAACGGCATCGCAATGTACGACTATTAAATAAATTACAATACTCGAGTGATCACGACGATTGTTACATATGGAAATAAAGGCAATTGCAAATAGTTCTGAGGCTTTGCAACCTTCTTTTATTGCTGTAATGCGACAAGATATATTTTGCAGATACTTTCCCTACTATGATTCTCGTGTCACGCCAGTTTTTCACGTCGCGTCATGAAATGCATGGGTATTGATTTTATTTAAATTATTCACGTATCATGTTACGCGAAAAGTGTAACTCATAAATATTTTCTCCGGATCAGTACGATAATCTTTCTTCATAAAGTAGTAGAAGAAGATTATTATAAAAAGATTTATATATAAATATAAATTAATATCGGCTGACGCTCTCATTTCAATAACGCACATCTTGAGAAATACGTCACAACAATCTTTATGCACGTACCCAATGTCGAAGTAGCATTTTTATCGTACTCTCGTCTCGGCGATGCGTTTCCCCTCCCCCCTTTTTTCTCCCCGAGGCTCCATTGCAAGCACCGGTTATCGGAAAAATAATTATATCGTCCAGTTTAAGAGAAAAAGACTGTAAAAACATTTTCAGGAGACCGTCGAACTGGCGTAACGCGGCATATAAATAATCGGAATAATCCAGAAGCTCCAAAATACAGCCATCAATATCGGGTAAAGCCGGATCGTAGATATGACAGAGCGCGAGGTACTGTTCAATAATTCATATCATCCAATTGAAAAGCGTACCCGCGGTTCCGACGCCGTTCACCTTAATGCCGACACTCCGTATATGAAGACTGAAATAAAACCCGAGAGACAGAACGAATATCCGTGCATGCGAAAGTTGATCTATATAAGATCTGATCTCATATGAAAGACCGAAGGTCTTTGAGCAATTTTGCCTCGTCCTTGGAATGCAGACGCCATTTAAAGCTAACACGTAATTATATTCGAGAGAGAGAGGGGGAGGCGCGTTATATACCTATTTTATAACAATGCGCGACTAATTACTTCGAAATAATTATCGTTTGTAGCCCGAGACTCGCGAAATAATGGGAGTGGGCCCGGGCACAAAGTTATTCAAATGCGAAATGATTAACGTGAGAGTTAATACAGCAGAAATAAAACGAATTTTCCTCTCGCGGGGCCCTCTAAAATTAGGAGCGCACGTCAGTGGGGCGCGGGTCGGGACCCATAAAGCAAACGTAAATATGCGTGACGAAGCGCGTCGTAACGAGGAGCGAGGAACCGCGTAGAGGAGCCGCATAGGTGTGTGTAGGAGGCGGCAGGTAGGCAATCTCCTCCGGTGGAAGCTCGCAGGAGGCCAGAGTAAGCGAGCAAACGAGAGGCATGATAAAAAAAAATAAAAAATAAAAATAAAAAATAAAAAAATAAATAAAAAAAGGAGAGGCGGCGGAGGCGCGAGAGGGATAGAAGGACCAGAGACCGGACCGCGAGCGGCTGTCAGATTAAAATGTTATTCGCTGCGGGCGGTCTTATCAAACGGGCCCGTTGCACCGACGCGGCCCACCGCGGACCCGCTACGCGAATAACGATTTCACTTTTTGCCAAGTCTTCTTTTCGTACGCGCGTTTCGGTTCTGCACGTTGCAAAACGCACTCGGCTAAGGACGCGTAATCAAATTAGCAAGCATCACTGCGAGCGCCTGGTTGGCATAGAACGCTAGCTAGTAAAATAATTCAGACACTCGGAATATAAACCGCGAATTGCTTTTTCGATTTTTTTTTATCGTCACGGGTAGAATACGGTGATTTGTTTCGTTAACGACAATGCTTATTCTCGCGAGCCGCGTGGATCGCGATCGAAATTGGAGATGGTGCGCGTAACGGCGGCGTCTATTCTCGCGACCTGACGAGGTATTTACCCCGCTGTCACTCAATTAACGCACGGTCAACACCGACACGCCATGTTGTCCGTGTCGTCGGAACAACTGGGGCCCATTAAACCGCCCGCGGGTTTTGGCGTATCGCACCGGTTAGCGAGCGGAGAAGTAAATATCATTTTCCCCGGTTGTATATAAAAATGCACTCTCTGATACAGTTCTGCCACGTTTACAGTTACGCCCTGTTACTCCCCTGGATGTCCGCGAGATGTGCCTATGTCTGATTGCACATCGACGCGAAGCTGCGTTCCCGATCGATCGTCGCACACGCGGCGGGCGACGCGCACCGATTTACGTGAGAATTTTCGCCGAAATGTGTTGTAATCGTTCCCACGTTCACGGATCATTCGCCCGCGGGTAGTACATTGCTTCGCAATAAAAAATCACGAAGTGCAGTAATCGAAAAGAGCGCCGGTGCAACGCGAAAAGTGAAGAACTTCAAAACAAGCCGGAATTTCTTCAATATTAATTAGCATTTCATATTTTTATTCCGTACGGTTTTATCCGAGAATAAAATATTTCAAATTGTAAAGCCCAATAATTTAGAAAAAAAAGAAAAGAATAATATTCATTAATTAATATATGAGAAGTTACTTCTGATTTTAAATAAGTTTTATTAAAATTTTATCGAGATTGTGATAATCCACGAAAAACATTTCTCATTTATAATTTTGATGAGAGAGGGGGGCTCTTTTAAAATAGAATTTGCCCCCTGATTAAGGTAACGCTAATAAGATATACATGATTTTAGGTAATATCGTTTCAATTATACGACTTTTTAATTCAGTTTTACTCATATGATTAATACTTGTTTATGGCATAAAGTGGGCAGCGGTTTATGCAAGCTGCAGAATCATTATTTTCTCATTGAATGAGCATGAAATTTGCGATGCACCAAATTAAATTAAATTAAATGTCGATAATACGTCGAATAATTTTAACTGTATTTACCGATGCGTAAAAAATCAAGGGTACCTGTCTATTAAATAGCGCCAGATATTCTCGTGCGATAAATATTCCGCTCGCCGGTACGGCGCGATTTAATTTTTCACATATTCTCTTTTTTAGCGTTACGGCATTAGAATTAGCAATTAGTAATAAAGTATTTCAAAGAGAAAGAGAGAAAGGCGGAATCTTGCTCGTTACTGAGTGAAAGAGGAACCGCAAGGCAGTTGTATAGGAACCTGTAATCCGGCTTAACAAATCCTCTTAGAGGTTCCCATCCGAGCTACGGAAGCGAGCGTAATGTTAATTCCTTCTGTTAAACAGGTGATAGGTGCGTTAATATACATTTACGGCAGACCGACGCAACGATATCGCCCCGAGGTCTTTCTTAACTTTAAATTACACGATGTTCACCAGCCTTTGCGTGGGATGCTCCTCTTACGAGGAAAACGAATGTTACTGCTGCCGCGCGTTTGAAGTTCCCGTTAAACGTTTGATCGCCTCATTAAGCAACTTCGAAGATACGTTAGTAACAATTTGTAACGTACTGCCAACGCACGCCTTGTGCGGCTAACAACTTCTTCCAATCGCATAACTTAATGGAATCGTCGCGAGAAATAACAGTCGTACCGAATCGATCGAGTAAAATTATAATGGTAACTAAAAACTTTCTAAATTATTATCGCTCCGATTATACATAATAAACTTTCTGCGTTATACCCGAGTGGAAATTGATCCTAGCCGTTATCTAATGACTAGCTGGCCAATTCGTGGCTTATCTCGTGGCAGTCCAGTAAAGCTGTCCGGCATTGAGCCAGAAATGTAACGCATAAAAATAAAAGTTGCTAAACAATTTTTAATGGTTAATAACGAGCTAGAACAGTTAGATATCTAAACGTTTGTCGCCGCGTGGTAGTCTACTGCGCGTATTGACCTATGCCAACGCGCGCTCGACTGCCGCGGCCGCTGACCTCCGGGACCGCCGGCCGCTGCCACGCGGCTTCTTTCCACATTGACCGTGCAACAATGATGGCCACCGGCCGAGGTAAACACACGCACGTGCTCGCAGCAGACCGCGGCGGCCGGCGGATTTTTTTTCCCCCTTTTTTTCTTGTTTTTCTTTTTAAAGTGATACGTATTTATTTAATTATAAGGGCTGCTTGATTTTATTTCTCCAACGAGCTTGGCTTACTTCCGCGAGAAACGATGAGAGAGACATTCAAAGGTTTAAAAGTCACGCGCTCACTTGAATTCTCGGATTTGCAAGATTTGAAAACTAGGTGTTGGTAAAATCGCGTTCTTTGCTCAAGCGAAATGGATGGGGAAACACTCGGGAATTGGAAAGAAGGTCAGAGATGGTCAAAGGTTTACGCTACGCTCCTTCTCGCTTCCCACATCCCGCCACATTGGGACCGTCTCTACTTATCCGCACCTCGGGATGTTCCTCTTTGAACCCCGTCTCATCTGCAAGCTCATCAAGCAATTTGTTACTCTCGGAGGGTCTTTAACGCTATCTCCTTTCCATCTATCCCTCGTTTACGCTCTCCGCAAATATATCGCGCAGCGAACGCTTTCAAACCGGTTCGTACCGTTTAATGAAATTCCTAACAATTTACTAATCAGTTAAATTCCCGATTAGTTCATATTTGACGAAGGCAAATGTTTAAAATTTGCCCGCTTCCGCGCGAGCGCAACGAATTGAGAAAATGGCAATGGTGTACAATCAGAAAAATGTGCCAAATAAATTAAATAAAAAAAAAAATTAAATGTACGCGAACGATAGCGGGGAATGTAAAAAGCGGGCGAAGGATGATAAAGTAATAAAATGGAAGGATGGCAATTTGCTTTGAAATCCTCCCGTAGTTAGCCTTTCTCTCGTCCTTTTATTCTCGTATGCTTAGCGTTATTTTTCGTTCACTTTTTTTTTCTTTTTTTCTTTTTTTCGCTTGTGGTCTATACTACATTTTTCAGTGCATCCACTGTATTTCGCATTTCGTGGTTCGCTTTTTAAAATATGTACGTAATATCATCTGTCAGATTTCTCGGTATTATTAAGATACCCTCGTCATGTTTGCGCAAAGTATAATCTATCTCGAAACAAATTCTTAATAAAAAAAAATTAATCATGCAATTACGTTCAAAATTTTAATCGAGTTTTCCATTTAAAAGTAAAGATACGACTTAAAAAAACCGAATTATGCGAATAATTTTGTTCCGAAAAGATATCCATAACATCGCTATTCGCAAAAAAAAAAAAAAAAAAAGAATTCGAACATTCGAAGCGTTTTACATTTCCAATGCAGTTGAAACCATACTCCAGTGTGTTTTTTACAAATTTAAAGCAGATATTCCGAAATAGTTGTACATTTTTTAATGTTGGAAAAAAAAGAGAGAGAGAGAGAGAAAGAGAGAGGAAAAGAGACACAATTTAGAAACCGTAACTAAAGCTAGCACAGACCCATTTTGCCAATGTTATCCCTGGAAACGTTTTCTACATCGACGTGTCGCAGTTTCGTTTTATCTCGGCTATTCCCATCGATCGCAATTGTCGATCCCGTGTCGTTCGGCACGGCGCTCTCAAAGGGGTACCTCTCTACTGACGGCGGCGGAGAGAATAGATGCCAGGATCGAACAGGGTCCGTACGCGATGCTCGGACCCTCTCGAGATTAATGGCGGGAATTAGTATTCGTCGCCGTACGGTTGAATTACAGAAAGTTATCTCGCCGGCTACAAGCGGACGTTTAGCGCCGCCCTCGCACACCATTGCCCGTTCCGTGCATCCCACCCCTTCTCCGCTTTTTTTTTACCCCGCGATCCATATTACCGGCCCGTTGAATAATGCGACGATTTATTTTTCTCGGGTACGCGATCGCTGATTAAGAATAAGCCCCGGAGCCACGCGGGGAAAGAAAGACGTAAAAGAGAAAGAGAGGCTCACGAATTCAAGGGTGGCTTTTGCGAGTTGCGATGACGGTGACGACGGTGCGCTTTAAATGAGTTTGGCCCGTCTAAAAGGATCAAAGATAATCATGGAAATAATTATAAGAAGCGAGAGATATTAAAATTTCTATGCAAAGGATCACTCGAACGCTTATAAATATTGCACTCGTTTTCTTTATTTTTTCTTTTTTTTTTATTAATATCTTATTACGTTAACGAAAAAGAAACGAACAAATTTGATGCGTCTTTTTTTTTTAAATGAAGATTTTTTCTGTTCCTAACGTGGAAATAAATTCGGCAACGCGTATTTTCTCTATGAGAATCTCATTCTCGACCGGTGTTCCGTTCTGGAGGGACCCGCTCCCGCCATTTTCGCCGTCCGGACGATTTTCGCGTCCACATAAAAGAAAGAAAAAAAAAAAAAAAAAAAAAAAAAGAAACGAGGCGAGTCGCTTCTTTCGGACTTCAGTCATTAACTACGGGAGGAACCTCGGGCAACGCAGAAGAAGAAAACGGTGTAGAAGCGGGCCGAGAGATGGAGAAGAAAAGAGGGAAAGAAGAAGACGAAGAAGTCCGACTCGCGGGTGGTCCTACCGCGGTGAACCGCGATGGTAGCAACGGGCAAACTAGCCGCGTGCCTGAAACGCCCACTTACTTCCGTTAAGATTTATTCCCCGTTGCAGCAAGATAAACCATTAATAAGAGATTTTCGGCTAGAGTTCATCTATATGCAAAGCGAAAGCGCGAACCCGAAGACAAGACCAGTACGAAGTGGCGATGTTCTAAGGCCGTTTAGATAAAACGTGAAAGGTATTACAAATAACAACGAAAGATTCAAGTTCAGTTGAAAATTTAGTAAGTAAAAGAGACTTGATTAATTTCCACTCTGATTAATATTTTATCAAGGAATGATTTCACGATTGATGCGAGATGAGATTTAATATAATTAATAATAACGTAATTTGCATAGATGAAAAGAAAGGTTAATTTTGTTCTATTTGGAAATAGTTTTACAATCCACTTTCGAGACCCAAATATACCCGGCAAGCTCTAGGTTGTTTAAACTTGCATCAATTCAAATTTAATTGGTGATCTTCGCAGTAGTGGTCGGCAGCATGGCATCGTAAATTCCGCGCGGTCTGCCGAGATATTCGGGGTCCTCATTAATTCGCGCGAAATCCTCGATGAGGCGCGCTCTCGCGTCTTTCGCCACGCCGAAATTTCGTAGGGAAATCGTGAACGGTCCGAATTCCAACCGTGTCCTTCGTAGAATCGGCGAAAGACACGGGCGAATTTTTGATTTTATAACTTTCGCTTTCGTCTCGTTATATATTTTCTATAATTTACGCTTAGTTCGTTAATCGTCGCCCGCTGTTTGTTACGTAAATACTTGTACTTAAAGAAAAAAAAAAAAGAAAAAGAAGTGAGAAAAAACCGAAGGAAGTTAAGAAACAATTAATTGCATTTATACAAATAAACTTTCTGCGCCTGACGGTTTCTGGGAAGCCAAATACAACGGCTAAACGTTTCCATCTTTAAACCACACGTAGTTAACGTTGCAGTGCATTACAGAGGCAGAGCAGATTTCCGTCTAGTTTAAATTGCAAGTATTTGTCAAGCGCGAGCATATCTCTTCTCGTCTATGGTCGTGAGCGTGATAATTACAGCCCGTTGAAAAATTATCGCATACTCGGCGTTCCGGAGAATTGCTGTAAGACGTCACCCGTTGAATACGGTCGACGTTTCCATCTCCCTCGGCGCGCAAATTATTTCTTCGAGCTAAACTGCAAGAACGCGACCGTGCAGCCTCGTAATTTCACATGCGCGCCCAAGATTTCGCGCAATCCCGGCGACAAATATTTCGAAATATCTTCGCTTCGTTACCGGGTGCATCGAGCACAGCTCTGTCAATCTTGGAAACTAGATTAAACTACCATACGCGGAGTACGATTTAGTAATGGCAATGCGCTAAGCCGCGACGGTGACATCGACGAAGACAATAACGATTTATAAAAAATTTTTCACGCGCACCAAAAATTAAATAGATATATTTTTATCGAAACGAAAAATCTAAGTTCTTTAAATATATATATATAAAGCAGACGCGGTCTGTTAGGAAGATAGAGACGGTCGTACTTTTCAGACACTTCTCTCCCGTGGTCACGCATTCGTAAATGTTAGCCCGCCGGCGACCCTCCTCGGCATCGTTCTGGCTTAGTTGTCGCGACATAAAAAAAACTGGGGTTAACCTGTTCCGTTAGTAGTCTCGTTTAGCCACACTAATTCTTCTACCCTTTCCATCCCTTTTATTTCGTTACAACTAGCATTCGTAGTCCGCAAATAATACTAATTATTCTTATAATATTGTCCAAATATTATGATATCGCTTGTCGCGCATTTAAAAAATTATAATAAAGTTTAATTATTTTTTATATCTAATTAAAGAAGTTATAAATATGTTTAATTTATTAAAAATGTTATACCTATAGACATTAAAAATTAATCAATAAAACAGAATCGTATCATCGAAATAATCACCGAGTATTGCGCCCAGAATATTTCACGGCGCGTGAATAACGGGTTAAATAAAGACACGTGTATCGAATAACAGCTGAAAGTTAATAGACCGTGACACAGTCCTTGTGTACGATAAAGCGAGACATTTATCTACGAGGACAGCAGCACTCTCGTACGTGCTTTATCTGCTTGTCGCGCGAAAAATCTTCTCGCGCGGCTCCACGAGAAATCGTCTACCGCGAGAGAATTTCCGGAATTCACAAAGCGCTATCTCGGCTACGAGAGACGGGCGCGATTACGTACGCGTCGCGGCATCAGTGGCGCACCCCTGTTCATAAAGCGTGCCGGCATTAAGGGAGAAAATATTCGTCCTTTCGGCGCGGTGGGCCCAATAGACAGCGACGGATAGAACGAACCGAGCATCCCGGGACAGTCTTATTTTTGCGCGTCGCGTCGCGTCGCGAGTCTGCGAGACGTAAAAGCCGAGAGGCTCTCTCTCCTTCGGGCCGGCTTCTGCTCGCGGGACGGCCGTCATTATTTCTTCAGTGTCGACAACTCCTTGCCGCGGTGCCCTTCTGTCTTCTTCCCTACGGCCCCTTATAGCCACGGCAAAGCCAACGCCAAATACAGAGAGGAGCGCGGCACCGATGGCACCACGGCGCGCGAGGCGGTGGGACGGGGAGAACGGGGGAGAGGAAAAGAAAAGGAGAAGCCGAGATACGGAGGTAGAGAAACGGCGAGGGAACTGCGCCGTTAAGCCGAGGCAATGGCGGGACCCTAAGACCGCATCCCGCGGGTGCCTCTTTCGTTGACAGGACTATGAGAACTGGCGCGCGGTGATTTATCGAGGCTGCCCGGCTTAGCCCTTTGCGGTGATTCGCGTTATCCGCCGCTGCAGCCGTCGCGTAGCGAGACTTATGAAGCTTATAATGTACGCTCGCGCGACTCGGCGCGCGGGATACTCGCGTTTGCATTTCGTTTTGCCTCTCGTAGACGTAAACCTCTAATTTTCTCTTGTTTTCCCCGCCCGAGGGTTTCGTGGAAGATGTTTGTTCCGTCCCTTGCTATCGCATTAATTGACGAAGAGAGATAATAGAATTTTTTGTGGGATATATGTATCATCGTTTTTCATCTCAAAAAAAAAAAAAAAAAAAAAAAAAACGGTTATTGGAAGACAATTAAAATTTTAAAGAATTAAAAACAGATCACCGTTTTCGCTAACAACTTGCCGCGATTTCCATACGAATCACCGTTACGTTGTACTAATAATTATATTGTACTCGTTGAGCCTTCGTCTCTCTTCATCATTGCGAATCGAGCGTATCGTTGGAAGCATTAAACTAAGATATTCACGTACATTCGATAATAATTAATGCCCAGCTTCAATTCCGATTATGATTGGCGAGCGTATCACGAATTCCCTCGGCGATATTCCAAACGAGAGAATCGAATTCCCTGTGCGCTTGTATTCGTGCCAATATTTAATGTACCTCGAACTCGGCGGCGGGCTACTCTCTCTCTCTCTCTCTCTTTCTCTCTCGGCGCTAATTATGCCATGGTGAAAACATAATCGCCCTAACGCGCGAGCGAGTTTAACCTGCGCATCGGTATGCGGTGCGCAAAAAGCGATTATTTGAATCGCTGATCGGAGAGCGCAAATTCTCACGTAATTTAGTCCAAGCGAACTATTCCCGTTCTTCGAATAGTTTCCATTACAGTTACTGATTTTACTGTCTGCTCTAGAGTGGGTGACCGAAGCCCTTCTTCCGCGAATGAAATAAGTATTCAACAGCGAACGATTTTCGATCGATGACAAAATAACGCAATTGTAATACCAGACTTTTAATACATTTTTTTAAAGCGGTACGACGTATGTCAAATATATTGTGTCTACTTTCACTCGATATCGCGCATTGTCTTCGTGGCGGAAAAATTTTTAATACAAAAAATGGGGCCTGGAAATATTTCGTCGCCGTGTTGTTGTTGTCAAACTAAATTTTCCTCTCTTTTTACGAGCGCTGATTTTCACGGCAATCAGCCCGTTCGAATATTACAGTACCAAGAGGGAACGAGGAAATTGTCGACCAGAAAACTCTGTCGATCAGTGCAGAATTTCGGAGCGAAACGCATGTTGGCAGTCGGACGGAAGAGAAATTGATCGGACGGCGTCGCGCTCGAGAGAAAGAGAGAGAAAGAGAGAGATATTCGCAAACTCCATCCTCCGCGTCTGACTCGGAGGAGCGAGCTAAGGAGTCGTCGGCGGTGCCACGGCGGGAAGAAACGTTCCCTCATGTATAATAAAATATGATAAAACGCGGCCAATCCCGACCACCCACCGGAACTTGGTTTTCCCTCGGAAGTGGATTCGTGGTCGCCGATAGAAGTCCCGCTCCTTTGCGAAGCGCGAGTCCCTCCGTGCACACGTACGTGCTTAGTCCCCGTGTATGTGCAAGGACTCACTCTTACATAATATGTACATGAATTCTACACAGATCTACGCGCGTGTATATATATACGTAAATATACCAGGTGGCGAGCGAGTAACAGGATTCGCTCAAAGATTTCCGAAATTAATCGCGCCGTGGACTTTATATCTCTCACCGTCGTACTTTGCCTCCGACACTTGGCCGTCTATAAATTTATCAAATTGAAACGATACAATTGTATTAAAATAAAAACGTAAAATAAACGGCGCTTTTTCCTTTGCAAAAAGTAATATTTGCCAAGCGGCAGCGATTAAGGACCTTCGAACGCGGAACGGGCAAATTTCGAAACGTCGAAGGGGTACATATCTACCGACATATATTTATGAAACACCGCGTATATGCGCGTATGTACACGTACATAACGTCGGCTTGGTATAACCACCAGGGCCCAGGATATCTGTGAGCCATAATTCAAAGGCAGAATCGGGGAAGACGAGAGTCTCGGGGCCAATCCTGCGAGGGGGTTGCTTCCCCTGGGGAACCCATGGGGTGGGGGAAATGGAAAACCTTATCGGGAGGATGCGCCCGGAGGACGGAAGGGAGACGGAGGCGACCGCAGGAGGGACATGACACGACGATCCACCGATTTGCTGTGGACGAATCGCTTACGATTTTTATCCCTTTTTACCTGCCAAGTAGTTCGCCATCCGTCGCGCCGGCCGAACGCTCCGAGGAAACTCCCCCGAGGACACGACAACAAAAATCCTATCGCCGTGGCACTTCAGTGCAGTTTGTAAGCACTACTTTAATGATGCTGGATGACTTTATCGCGTGGCCGCTATATACTTTACGAAACTCGAGGAGATATACAAAGGAGAAATTAAAAAAAAGAAAAAAAGGGGGGTTGTTACGTTAAAAGACTTAATATGTGTAACGTCGTATAACTTTCTAATAAATGGTTCGACTTTGAATTGCACCGAGAAAGCCGTGCGAGATTACCGATTCGCCGTGCATCAATTCGAAATTGCGGTACCGAATCGGCAGAACTGTTGTACAGATGAAATAGGCATAAGACATAACGGCGAGCATAACGTTTGAGAAAGGTGTAGTTCGAGGATAAATGGAATCGGTTATAGTTGCCTCGGTCGTATGGTAGTGTCAGCGTGGAATGATGGGGTATATGGCACCTGCGATATGTACATGGCTAGTGGCTGCTAGATATCGCAGGATCGTTTGTAAGCGGTGTTCTAGAGGCGCCGAATCGGATAAACATCCGCGACGGATTAATGACACAAAGCCTCGACGCGAATATCGAATAACGTCACCTAAGACTAAAAGTACTGGGATTATTAATTACCGTTATTAAATTGAAATTTTTCTCGCGGTATACCATCTACATTTAAAGGAAGGAAAGTACTACGTTTACATTAATCATAAAAATAATATTGAAATTGTATTAATGTCTGACGAAAAATGTACAATGATTTAATTCGCGCAGAAGGAGAACTAATTGAAACTTGATTCTCTCTCTCTCTCTCTCTTTCTCGCACTGTCTTTCTCCCACTCTCTTTCTCTCTCTCTATCTTCGCGAAGTTCGTTAGCCAAACGCCTAATTAGATAAATATGGGAGCGGAATTCGCCCGGATCGGAATTCGGACTCCGGAACTGCGGGATCTTAATTATCTGACGCGCCAGATTCGCGGGGCGAGCAGGCCCATCCAGAAACTCGATTTTGATGAAGCCACGGCCCTTCGGCTTTCTACGAACGTGTAATTAACGTTTGTCAATTAGCTACAGGAGAAAGGAGACGCTGGACTGTCATCGGAACTTCGCGAGCGTAAATGTTTATATCAATTAGCCGGGAATGACCGGCGGTCCAATTAATCGAAGAGCTGCTACTAAGAGAAAGAGAAAAGAAAAAAAAAAAATGTACTCTCCAGTTAATTTACATACCAACACGGCTTATGCCACAGTTCCTTTCACTCGCGATTAACACTTACTAATTAACCGAACACCGAACAGATTATCGAACTTGATTGTTCCCTGTGAACATAATCGTGAAAAAATATACCTTTTTCTTTTTATAAAAACTGACGTTGAAATTTATTTAGCCATTTATTTAGTCATTTTATTTTATTTCCCTCCTCGTTAAAATTTATTTTATTCCATGGGTTAATAAAGAAATGGTTCCCTAATACAAACACGTGGTGGAAAAGTTTCTCCGGGCATACCCCATAGATAAGAGATACTCGTTCCCGCTATGCAAATAGCCCCGATGATGAAATAAAAGAGGGCATATCTGCTAGTTTTATTAACTTTCATCATCGGCCCTTCCCTGGTGCGAACATCTTATTTGTATTCAATGGACAGGGCCATGCTGTCGTAATGGCCGATACGGACAACCTCGAACCGCGATAGCAAATTTGTGGGAGAGATAAAACTTGCGCCATGTTTTCGTAATCGTCGACTGCCGAGTGGCCGAACTTCGTGCTGCGGGGGAAACGAGAAACTGAAACTGTAATCCGACGGAATTTCGTCGCTTATGTTGCTTTATACTGCTAATTGGAGGGCACCGGCAAGTGCAAATCCTCGCACTCGCTGAATAATAACGACACGAAGAGATTGGCTTTACCGTGAGAGGGAGAGAAAAAAAAAGGAAAAAAAAAAAAAACTTTAAGATAGTAAAATTCGCAACAAGAAAAAGACAAACCTGAAATAACATACGACGCAACAATGTTGCAAAAATATGCACCGCTCCTTTTCTTATAAAAAAATAAAAAGCAATCTCAGTTATTCAAATTAGCAAATAATAATTTAGTGCGCGACATATATCCTTCGAGAAGAAATTAAAACTCTGACCTAATTAAATCTTGAGATTGAAGATCGTGAGAGTATTTTAATTCAAAGTTAATTCGGCAAATATAATTTAAATGTGTATATTAGTCTTAGCCTTTTAATGAGAAAATATAAATCGCTGACAATTTCGCAATATATATGTCATGCAAACGCGGCCCGCTTTGACCGCCTCCTTTCTTCAACGGATTCCCGAAAAGTCCTCGCGAAATGTCCTGCGAGCGGGGGTTAATGTCTTCGTGGCTCTTAGGAGAATCATAAACGGAAGATTAATGGACGTGCTACTCGAACCTTCGTCTATGCGTTAAGTGAAACGACTCTACTGTAAAGTTCGTACGCGCGCGCACACGTGCGAAGTATGCACGTCGAAGCGCAGGTTAAAACAAACAAGAAGCAGAGTCCTATCCCAAGACGCCCTCGGCGACGCATGCCTCCACTCTGACTTCTTGCTTTTCTTCTTGCTCTTCTCCTTAGTCTTTTTTTTTTATTTCTTCCCCCCTTTTTTTTCTTTTTTTTTTCTTTTTCTTTTTTTCTTTTTTATACTTTTTTCCCGCTGTCGTGCTGCCGCGCGCGGTCGGATATTATGCGAGAATTTTAAACGCCGAATATTATGAAAGTCTTTCGCGTAATCTGCCATCCCCCTGTCACCCCATCGTCCAACCCCCTCCGTCGCCGCCTTTATCTTGGTCGTTAGCCCGCCGTAGCGGGCTGTTCCCCCCGCGGAATCCGTACGATTAATGCACCGCTACGTTTGCCCGAAGGAGTCGCGTAATTAAAATGTCCGTCACTCACCGCGTGTCGGCGTGCGGAAATGTGTCTTTACGTGTTTGACTTTATTTCGCCCGCCGCGGAGGATTCCGCGGGCGCGGATTAAAACGTGCACGCACGGATAACGCCGCGTCAGGGTATTATTACATCCTACGCAATTTCGCAGCCCGACGATAATGTAATAATCATTTTCAGTCCGAGCGATGATGAATATCCCCCATTCCACGGGATTATTATCGATGGAAAAATAATTATCCGCGTATACTCGTGCAAATGATATATCGGCGCGGCGTACTTTAAATGCCATTAAACTTAAACAAAACGGCCGACGTCGCGAGGAATGCAAACACGAGAGCTGACCACGCGCGCCTCCCCGGCCCTTCGGCGCGATCAACAACAAGGATCAAAACAGCATGCCGATCGTCGCGATAATGTTTTCAGCGAGCAAGCTTCTACGTAACGTCTTTAATTTTCAGCACTTTAATATTATATATTTCAATTATACCGCGCGCTCGTGCGCGGCCACGGGGACGCATACGCTCGCGAGCGTTGTCGCTAGCGCGCCGTTTAAGCGGACGATGTATCACGTTAAGCGCGATAATTAATTTCCCTCATTATCGCGATATTATCCAGGTCCAACCTCGAGCGGACGCGCTCGCCCGGCGGTAGGCCCGTCGCGGCAATCCGGTCCTCGTGGGCATGCACGTACCAGCCGAGGGACCACCTTTGCTGCCGGCCCGAGAAGGAAGACGGCCCGGGCGGCCCGGGAACGCGGTGATTTCCGAGCGAGTGAAGAAATGCGACCGAATTAAAGCTCCGTTTGCTTCAGGGGGGCCACCTCGACGGAGACCCACTCTCTTGGTGGTGGCGACCGCGAGGACGGGGAACGATGCGGCGGCGGCGGCGGCAGGGCCCGGGCGTAATTGGTTCTGCATATTTATGAACGCGCTCCTAACCGAAACGGCGAACGCGTTCCCCTGGCCGTGTCTTCGTCATCTTCGTCGTCGTCATCCGCAGCCGCCGCCGTCGCCGCCGATCGCGTCACGTTCCCTCAAAATCGCATCTCCGCGAACTAAACGCGGCCGAACGGGCACCGGCGCCGGTGATTACCGATCAGTATCGCAGCGGATAATTAAACATTTTTTTTCAATCGACTTCTGAATATGCAACAAAAAGCGGCGTTTTTATTTAATCGCGACGATCAATAATCTTCTATTCAATCGGTCGTCCGATCCGAGGCAAATATTTTTGTTATTAATTTAAAATTAAAAGCACGCTCTTCTCGGCTGCGTTTATCCGTCGTTACAGCACGTCGTGTTTCATGGATCGCCCGAGGTAATTCTCACGCCCAAGTACGAGGGAGAGCGCGTGGAACATTTTTCGGAGGAACGACGGTGGCGCGTGTCGCGAATTTTCCCGCGCAACTGGATGGAAAGGAAAACCGCGGGTGAGGAGGAATGAAAATCCTTCCCGGGCGGGGAGGAGGGGGCGTCGAACGTTTGCGAGACACGCTTCGCACGGGCTGGTACCACCCACGGAGATTCCCGTCGAAAACACGAAAGCGCAGCACGGGTTACACGTCGATGAATCGCCTCGTTTACGTGCTGCAAAGCACTATGATTTAAAGCACATAGAGAGCAATCAAATATACCTATCCTCGCCGCATATGCGGAAATCTCGGCCAAAACTAAGCGAGGGTGGGCCCGGATTGTATAACAATAATAATCCATAACGTTCGTTGATTCGTTTCGTTAGTATCGGCGATCATGTCATAAAGTTCCATTGGGAATATAAAACGACCGACGAGCGCCGAATATCTGTTCTATTTCATTTTATTGCATGTGTTTTTTTTTTTTTACGCGATTACCAATTTATTTACCTCTAATTGTTGCAGTAGTCATTTTATAACATCGATAACAATGTTAACTATGTAACAATTGTGTCATAAATCTATATATTTTTACTTCGCGATATTGGAGACTGCGCTTGTTATATAAAAAATTAAAAAAAAAAAATTTAAAAAAAACGTTTAAATGCGATATTTCACAGTTATCGTACGTTTGTAGCTAAAACATTTTTGATAAGTTTATTCCCGTGATGATACATAATTTTTTCAAATTTGTTTTCTGTATTTTTATTGTTCTATATAAATTATTTGAATAATAAATATCACATTTCTTACACGTATCGCGTATAAATCATATTTATTCCTCGATTAAAACGTGAATCTCTACAGCACCTCTCGGAGGCTTATCGATTCACAATCTAGATATCTTTCCAATTTCACTTCTTCGATTTTCGCATTAATAATCTACAAGTAAAATAAACTGGAAATATAGTTTCGTCCTCATTTATTTACGTCACAATGCGTGTATTCGACTAGGTTCATCTTTAAATGTCACTATTAACGAAGAGTGGACTAAAAATTCGCCAGAGAATCCCTGATTAAAAGGAAACACGATAACGCTGGGACACCCTATACACAACGCTGTTTTCGCAACGATGAAGAAGACTGTAATCGGGGTTGATCGCATTAAACAAGACTATTCGGTTACGTGGAAATTTAGAAACTTTTACTCCTCTACGCCCGCCCTTCCCTCCCTTTCTCCTTCCCTCGGCCCGGCGTGTATCACGCTGATGCTTTGAAAATTATCGCTGGTTTATCCACGAGCGGCGGGAGCGAGGGTGGCCGCGGAACAGGCGCACTCACAGGACGTGGTGCAAATATGGATATAACCCAAATAAGCCGAAATGACATTTCGCGTACGAGACACTGGTGCGACATTAATTTACCAGCGTTGGCGGCACGCAGCGCGCGCAAAGCTCGTTTGATATTTCTTCCGATGCGGCAAGAATAATAATCCGCGGGAGGGTTGCATGCGCATCCACCGCGCTTCACCGCCGTAAACGTTGCGCGCGTGGCCTTTTCAGCCGAGAAGGGAAGAGAGGAGATGCGCGTACATCGCGCTCCTATAAATCGCGTTTCCATCTCGACGAGGAAGCTCATAAACTTAAAGCGCATGGGCTTTCATAAAATGTACTCAGATGTACTTTGCTCGAGATACATCCCGGCCAGATTGAGACGCGATTTACATACGCGCGAAGGGGGATGTTAGAATTTACAGACTCGACATAGAAGGGACCGTAAAACGTTATGCAAGCAGCTGCGGGAATTATTTTTTTCCTTTCTTTTTTTTTATCTTTTTTTATTAAAGATTTTATTTTCCAAAATTAATAAAGTTATATTGGAATGCGTTCTAAAATTTCTAATAAAAATCGGAAGTTGGAGAAAATTATTTCTTACATTTTTATACTTTCTCTTTTTTATTTTACTAGAACAAACGCTTCGCGTGCGCTGTTTTTTAAAAGGTCTCATTTCGTTCATGTCATTATAATTGGCTAATCTACGGTCGACGACGTGTATGTTCAAGGAACCCGATTAAAAACTACGAAAAAAAGACAAAGATTTTCTTGAGATAACTTTCCATATATTTTTGTCACATACTGTGTTAAATATATTTTAAAATATAATTTCGAAAAAGTCTAAAAAAATCGCTGTTCACTCTATAAATTTTCCCCGCAAAAAGAAAAAAAATGCACTCTGGAAATCGATTACGACTTGAACATTTAAATGAGAGTTAAGTTTGTAATTTACTTGTTACTTACTTAAAAAAATCCTCCTATTTACTTCTTCGCAACTCGACCGAGGGATATTCAAATCTAGGGAGATTTCCTGCTCGGAGATGGGCGTGTTCCGGAAACTCGATTCGCGAACGGGAAAAAGATTTTTCCCGATGTCTCTATCATGAATTTCTCATGGAACAGCGCGTCGAATATTTAGATATAGAGCGCGTCACCCTTTTCCGTGCCATTCAATTTGCTTATTGGACGTTCACAGCCGGCTCACGGTGCCATATGTAATACGCGCGCTAGTTAACTCGAATTTACAAGATCGCAGTTACGTTGCGGCAAGAAAATTTAACGTGAAAACTCGCCGACAAATTTTATATCGGCGTTAGCCATTGGCGCACCTGCGGCCTACTTTGGGACACATTTACATAAGGCCACAAGATTTGAAGAGCGACTTTCTTTTCCTTTTCCTTTTCCCTCAAAACACCTTCGAAGTACCGCGTAATATAAATATATGTGATAAATGCGTTACGGGGAAAATTACTTTATCACTCCTGCAAGACAGTTTGTTTTTTTCTTTTTTTTTTTTTTTACACGGTAAATGTGACATACGTGCATTCTGCGTAAAAGATTTATGTATTTTCATTCACTTGATATGCATAATGTGAAATATTGATGTATGATGTTTGAAATATGTCTGAGAAGATTGACATGTTCATTATTAATTTGTTTGTTTCAAATAATTTGAGATAAATGCATGTTATATTAATCGCGAAAGCAATGATTCACGTAAAACAGAAAGCTGTAGCTGCGTGCAAGAGATGGTTCAAATGAAAAAAGAAAACAAAGAATCGAATATATATTATATTCGACAGAGATTTACCCTCGAAGGATATATCGGAAAGTTCGCGTTCTCGATATTCTGTACGAGATATACGACGGTAAATTTTCTTGCAGAAGCAACCAATGGCGCGAGTAATAATTCGACCTGTAATAACATCGGTTTCCTTATTGACTAGTAAACTCAAAGGACTATAACTAAAATCAATATTTAAGGAGCTCTTTAAAATGATAACAGCGATTGATTTAACGACAGTCATATTTTCGACAAATTGTCGGATTCAATTTCCTACGCGGATAAAGAATAAATCATTGCTCGAAATAATATCCCCCTTTTAAAAAGAAAAAAAAAACCTAAAGAAGTGTCCTCTTCGGCAGAAGACGCTCGAGAAAGAATAAATTTTTATAAAGAAACGCCGTTACATTTCCTTTCAAGTTTTCCAATTTTCAGTGTTTTACGTAGAAAATAAATGTAGACGTAATGCGACGGAACGGGCATAATGTAATGCACAAAAATATTGGCTTTCTTGTTGATAGTCGCGAGCAGAATAGCACTATCGAATTTAAATGCCTTTAAGAATGTAGACGTAGTCCAGATGAGAAAACTCGTAATGCATCAACGAGTGACAGAGACTGTTGCCTGGTGCTTTTTTTTTCTTTTTTCAAAAATAAAATTTATTTGTATATTTCAGAATTTGCTGTCATATTTCTAATACGTTTATACAATGCGCAATAACTTACGTTCGTAATAAATTCAACTTTCGAATATTTTAAATTAATATTAATTTTGAATAAAAAGTAAAACTTTATTTAAGACGAGTCTTATCTTATCTTTAATCGCAATTACATTAAACTCGATAAATTTGACGCTTTCTAGTATTAACCAGGCGATCTCCAATTGTCGTCGGTGCATCGCAAGATTGTTCATTGACACACAATGCATGGGGAATCCGCTGAAGAATGTCTTAAACCCAATTCCACGGCAATTGCACGCTTCGCCTCGTGAATGCAGGGACTTTCACAAACACGCACGACGCGATTTACAGGCCCGCTCGATCCCTTTCGTCATCCCACCGACGAGACACGACACGACGGAGGGAGATGAGGGGGGGAAGGGCGGGGGGAAAAAGGAAGAAAGAGAAGCAGATAGATGCGGAGAAATGCAGTGAGCAAAATATGCCCGGCGCTGGGTTAGGGTCCCAATTATTACTCGGGGTCCTTAAACGCGCGCGTGGTCCTTAATATGGCGAGGGCGGCCTTAATAAGGGAGAGGGAGTTTCGACTCGACCGTACCCCGGCGTGTATACCGGGACAAAAGCCGGCGAGTGGCGCGGCGAACGGGCCCCCCCTACCCTTCCCCCGATATAGGAGGTCAAAAATGCGCTCAAAAAATTGCCGCCAATTTGAATTGCTAATAAGGACGGTGCGCGAGTCCTACCTCAGCCGGAGTTCGGCCTAACCGGTGCAAAACAATGGTCTCCGTGATGTAGCGGTATACTCTACGTCGGCACGAAACGAGCGTTCGCCGGTGACGAAGTCCATATAAGTGTTCTGTTTGGCTCCGCAGAAATGCAGTCCGAAGGGGAAATATAAATGGCCGTGGAGAGAGGAGAGGACGAGACACCGCTCCTCTCCGTCTCTCCTTCCCGCGACGAAGCGGAATGAAGCGAGAAGGGTGGAGGAGGGAGTTATCGCGGTTGAGAGAGACAGAGACGAAGAGGGCTGATCGTGAACTCACCCTAAATAATTAGTCACTGCCACGTCCGCCGGTGGGGAGAGGCCTAAAGAGACAAACGGAGAAAGAAAGAGGTGCGCCGCGGGTCGAAACAGAGGATCAGAGGATCCCTCGAGGAGGAGGAAGGGAAAATGTCAACCCCCGTTTTAGCAGCGACCTACTCGGTCGGGGAATCCGTAGCTTGAATGCGATCAAAGTGCACCGCCTTACAACGGGTAGCTCGCCCTTTCTTCCCCGCGGGGCTTCGGAATCCCGATTCGGCTTGAACTCTTGTTATTTAAGGACGAAGCGTAAAATTACGATCCCTTAAGAGGGGCTACTAACTTGAAAGTGGCCATACCTTCGACAAGTTCCTAAATTTCTTTGCATTTTCTTTAATCGATCTCTCTAAGTCTTCTTTTTATAACAATAATGATGAAAAAGTTATATCGCCTTTTATATTTATTTAAAGACACGTTGACACAAACGTAGATATTGCACTCTAGCTATTTATAACGAAATTAATTATAATAAAACTATTAAGAACCGATGAAATAAAAAGATTAAATAAAATACTAAAAGTTAATTTAAATTTTAATTCAATTTATTTTCAACTGATATCTATTTAGCGAGTAAAACGTGTTTAGACAAAATCGAGTTTTCATTTAACGCAATTTAAGAAAATAATTGTGTTAGTTTCGCGCATCAGAAACTCTCGTCCTTTTCCTACACGTATTATACAAGCGAGAAAAAGCGAATGGGAACGAATAGGTGTCTCTGGAGCACATATGGGCATTCTGGTGTCCTTGATAAGATATCCGTGAACCTAACCGCAGGCATGCGTCCACGACGGATAGCAATGGTAACCGGTAACCGGCGCGAACTGTGAACCGCATTCCAACGCTAAATACTACCAGCGCGATGCGAGCGCGGAATCCATCGCGAGGACATGCACTCCTAATCTAACTTCCTGTTAAACGTCATCTCGATTCCGCGTCTTCGATAAATAGCTCTACGTTCGCGACCGCTCTGATTTTCCGCGATAAGTAAACGCGTTCGCGACTTGAAATAATCCGGCACGTTGCACTTATAATTTACATATCTAAATTAAGCTCGTATCGCGGAATAAAAGTTGAACACGATAACGTCCTCGTTAAGACGGAACGAATAGAATTTAATCGCGCGATTTCTCGCGATCGTGGAATTTCGAGCCACAGCTGGTTCGCGGCTTCCGGATTGCACGCATCTTTTTCGATCGTCTGTTTTCCTTTGACCCTCTCTTACTATAACGAGAGATTGCTCGAACAATTATAGCGCTTTGTGGTTATCTACGACGTCGAGGGATGCGCGTTTTCTCTCCGTCTCTCTCTCCCTTCCCTCCCTATCTCTTATCGATCGATATATTGCAATATCGTCTCGATGACCGGTTACCTCCCTTTGAGCCTTCAACCACTTAGTTCTCCCGTTATCCATCCATTCCAACGTTCCGGCGTTAGAGATGTATGTACGGCACGCATCGTGCATATATGTGATTGTGTTCTGTGAATACGTGATTAAGATTTGTTCGATCGAACGTTCACGAACGAGGGATTTGATCGTTACTTAGCTGTCGCATGCATTTACGGTCTTCATCGGTGCATCAAATAACCGAGGGATATAGTCGGGCGCGCGTTCCGTCAAAGGTACAATTTTACGACTCGTTTGATTCTCCAATTCGCCGGCTATATCCGCCACGTAATCCAACACAACGTTTCCACGTTAAAAAAACGAATTGGCAAATAAACGCGAGAAAGAAAAATAATTCGAGTGAATTCAATTAACACAAGGAAATATTTTATATACGCGGGCTGCCTGGGAATTAAAAATGGATAAGGAGATTAAATGTAGCGGGACCTGCTAATTTTTGATGACAAAGTATATCTCTTCAATTTCTCTCGGCTATTTCCGCCACGTTTACGTTCTCCATGCCGCTCGCATGTATTTTGAAATTTTTTTTTTCTTTTTTACAATACTCCGACGGGCTCTCTCGCGGCTATTTAACCGAGACGATCGTCGACCTCGCGACTCATCCGAGCCGATACCGATTTCACGCGCGTACGACGAGGACCAGGTCTGGTCTGGATAACGACATAAACTATCTCCGGCCCAGTTGCCCGGCTTCGTTCATTTTCCCTCAATCACCCCTTTCGCCCCCCCCCTCACCTCCTTCTCTCCTCCGCGCTCCTCTCTCATTCTCTTTCTGCACTCTCCCGGCGAGCATCGCAATGCACCAGTTCGACAGTGATGGAGCTCGTAAGCACTCGGCTTCGTGGATGTTAAGCGGATAACAGTGTTGCGCGACGTAACGCGCGCATTTGAACCCGTTTCTTACGTCATTAAATATATTACAACGTTTAAGATAATATCGCCGCGCGGTATACTCGCACTGAAATACCAGAGGCGAACGGAGCCAAGGGCCCGGAGAGGGGAAGGGGAGGGGGAGGTTATTTGCATTTCGTTTTGGACAGCGATAATTATACCGGGCAAAGTGGTACCTCCGGCTTGATTATTCGATATAAAATACAATGTCGCGCCGCGGCGGTTATCGAAATAAGTATCACGCACACGTCGTTGAGATAATATATCGGCGAGGATACCGCGTGTGTACGCGAATTAACGTTGATCTCGCGTGAGAAACGAAAAAGGGTCGTTTTAATCTCGCCGATCGCGCGGTTCTTGCGTTTCTTTGGTTCCTGGCCCTGAATCGCGAGCGCCCTTCGAAGTTTCTCGCCGCTCCGGCGGATTCACCGTTTGCGGATTGAGTTGTCGAATTGCGAAAACCCCATAAAATCCACGCTCCTCGTCGCGAGCCGATTGACCGGGACGCAATTAAAAGGACGTGCACGAACGCAGATATTAATCGTTTGTTTTTAGCCGGGATGATCGCGCGTGTAAGTGCGGTTATACGTACGTCATATAATTACGACTTGAAATACGGCAGTCGGGGTGATAATCGAGATTCCGCTGGCGCTACGGAATATTCCTGGAAAGTTAATCTCAAGCGACAGTTCGCTATTGATAATATCGCCGTAGACGCGCGTCGGGCGTAACAGGTACGGCTAACGTGTCGTACATGCTTCAAGTGGCAGCTGCACGCGAGGAACGCCCGGCCGACACGCGCGCGAGTGCGTGCGGAGTGCGTGTATATTGCGTGGAAGAAAGAGATTCGTGCATTCGGTGGATAAAGAGAGATGTATCAGACTGGATTGCGGACGCGGGCGCGAGCAAGAGGAAATGATAGTTGTCGAGGACGTATCCGTTTAGAGTGATCTCCTTTCGCCCGCTTTGCGAGCGCAAGAACGCATTCGGAAATCGAATTTCGGTAGCATTCGCGGTGTTTCTTTCTCGAATTTGTGTTTAGAAAAAAAAAGAAAAAAGAAAAAAAAATAGATCGCACATATTTCTCAAAATTCGAAAAAAGGTGTAAAGAAAAATTGAAAATATCCGTGTATAAAACGATTCAAATTAAAACACGAGTTAAAGTAAGACGCTTATTTTAAATTTTACAAAAAAAAGTAACAGCATATAACAATATCCAGAGAAATTAGTACCGAGTCGAATATAAAATCATTTAAAACGAGCAACTTCAAGAATAAACTATCACCTCTCAATACAGAAATAAACCTCTGCATTATGTAAAATAATACTTTTTTCTTCTGAACGAAATATCTGAAATAACGTACAAGCTTTAAACAACTTCCATATGTATCCATTGTATTCCTGGCTTGTCGAGCAGCTGTATTCTTTTTAATCATTTAATTGAGAATCCAGTTCTCCGATATAAATATACGAGGAATAAATAAAATCGTGCAACGGTATTTGCATAATATATTTCGTAACTGTTATAAATAGAAAATTTAGTTATAAATAGGAAATTAAGAACCAAATTTTAGTATACGATCGTTTAAAAGTTTCAATTAAACATTAAAACTGCTCGCAATTTTTATCCTCGATTTTTTTCTCTTTATAGAAATACACGTGGAGTCTGCCTTGAATATGAAAGCGGAGCGGGACAACCGAGCCCTGAAGAGAGGATCGTCGAGTTTCATTGTGGCCATGGCGAAGGATCGTTAAGGATTTTAATCAAACGCTCGCGCTGGAGGTGGAACGTCTTCGTCCGCTACTAGGAAAGTTCTGGGCATAAGATACCGGACTCGGGGGCTCCCCCGGCACGCGGTCCTTGGATGGCAATCGCCACCGTAAAAGGACATTTGTCGCTTTATATGGTCGAATCGGCTACCAAATGCATCGCGCGCGAGTCGAGCCGTAGAAAAACAAAAGGAGTCCAGCGCGCGGCTCTCTCGCGACTCTCTCACGCAGAGCTGAGCCCAGATGGGACGCGATCGTTCGAAATAATGCCGTGCGTGTCAGGCCTTGGCCACCGATCGTAGCCGATACAGTTTCGGTGAATTTAATTTACCTAACTCTAACGTTAAAAGCCATATGTCTGTGTCGTAACACGAGAATGTAAGGTGTATATATTAATTGATATACAGAAAATATTAATAAATGAAAAAACATATAATCACGTGTGTCTCGTGGTCTTTGTTCTTTTTCACCTCTTCTCCCGTTAAGTAATAACAAAACCTTAAGTGCGCTTCGATAGATTACGAAGGCATTTAAGCTTCCGCAACTGTCAGATCTTTCCCTCCCCGAGTTGCATTCGCAATTACCCTCGTCGCGGATTCGTCGTCTTCATCGGCTTATCCTAATCGCGCTTCGCGAATACTTGCGAGGATCCACAAGGACGACTTCGAATGCATGGCATGGCAAGCGTGAAACATTTGACGCGCGCGCGAAACTTTCTACCTTTTTCGCGGCAAGAGGGAAACTCCGTTGAAAAGCGGTCGCTTCGACGAGAACTCCTTAGCAGCCTGCCTGGTTTTATACGCCTCGCGTACTTCGGCGACGACGGCGAAATATGCGTTCGTCGCACGGAATTGGGGAAATTGAATTCGCGAACTTCCACTTTCGGAGGAGTCGCGACGCAACACGTCGCCAGTCGCCCGTTCGATTGTGCCTCGCGATTTGTCACGGTCGAGTCCTCGGCAGAGACTTCGCCGGAAAGTAAAATTCAGCATAAAACACAGAAAAAAAGAAAAAAAAAAGAAAAAAACGTTATAGTGTATCGATGTTCTTCAAACTATTAAATTACAATTCTCAGCATTATAATAATAAAATCGTACCATTTAAAATTAATAATACGAGTGTTAATCGCCGATACGAAATAAACAATACGTTTAATAAAAAAAAAAAAAAAAAAAAAAGATTTGCTCGTACCTTATCCTTTTAGATAAATTCTATTTTAACCTTCTACACGTCTGTGGAAGAATAAGCATAGATTCAGTAGTCATTTATATTAGTGTACCTGCTCCAGTGACACTCGACCGAATTACGTCGTAATATTTCACTCGGTGTGTCGTAATGGACGGCGCTCGCGACGCGGTTGCAAACTCGGATAGAAGAGCTAAAGACGGATGCACGGTAATTTATTAGCCTTATCGCCGGCGGTAGACGCCGCGGAGATTTTTCATAGTTTTGCACGAAGGGAAAACAACACGCCGCGTGCGCGGACGACGGTGGGAGCCGTTTGCCTCCACGGGTTTCTTTTCGCCCCGCAAATTACAGGATCGCAGGCCCGCCCTCCGGGATTTCAATTTATTTCGCCGAGTCGTAGGAAAGTCTTCCCCGCACGGTCGCGGTTCCTATTGTCGGATTCGTGTGAAATCCCTCGGAACGTCGATACCGCGCGTCGCGCGGAAAATCCACAGACTGCAGTCAATCCTATTACGAGGGTTGAAGGGCGAGAGGCCAATCGTTGCTTCTTCGTGCCGTATGGATTGCGTTTTAGAGGATCGAAGGTTGAACGCGTCGCGAATAGATAAACGCGCGTTCGCGGAAAGACTGTGGATTTCATCGTCGATACGCGGCGAAGAGCGCCGCGGAGAGAAAATCGGCGCCCGCGATTCCATTCCGTTTCGTGACGCATACCGACGAGAGAACCGCTCGGAAGAAATAATCGTCCCCGAACTCTCGAAGGAGAAAACCGGAAACGCGTTTAATTTCGCGAGGGGGGGGAAGGTGAAGGAAGGATTTCCTCGCTAAATTTACCCAACGGCGACGGCCAGCATACAAATGCATCATTCGTTTTGGAGAAGATTGTTTTTTCCCGAAAATAGTCAACCGACTGTCTTTGCATTTGCAAAATAATACACGCTAGCGTGTCATTAGCGAAAGGCCTTCGCGTGGCTTTCAAAACAAAGAAAGTACGTAATTAACAAAATTAATACGGTTACAATCGTACAATATTGAAAAAATATATCGCGCAACAAAAATATGTGCGTAAAAAAAATTTTTTTAACCAATTATTCCACATTTAATAATTAATTTATCACAGTATATAATTTAAAACATTATTAAACTGCAAAAAAAATCCTGCAACTAATTATACAGCCTCGCAAAAGAAAAAAGTACTTTGTACTAGCGATCTGACGGACCCCGGTGACCTACACGCAGCAATTGGTTAATTAATCGAATTCTCCGGCGAGGGCTCGATACGCGAAAACCGCGTTGCGAAAAGTGTTCGATAGAACTGCAGACGCGAGCAATGTAAACGCGATACCGCGTTGTGCGCGATCAACGGCGGCTTCAATTGCGTACGTGGCTCGCGCACTCGGTACAGAGACCTACAGATGGCGGCAGTGAAGGTAGGAATAGTCCGAAAGTAGGTTACCAGTGCGTCAGCTGACGCTCTGGTGTCCTACTCTCAA
The DNA here is from genome assembly GCF_019399895.1 of Cardiocondyla obscurior. Taxonomy (NCBI): domain Eukaryota; kingdom Metazoa; phylum Arthropoda; class Insecta; order Hymenoptera; family Formicidae; genus Cardiocondyla; species Cardiocondyla obscurior. The sequence continues at coordinate 3,577,441 of NC_091881.1, forward strand.
GCTATCCGTTTCTCTCTCTAGTGCCGATGACCGCTGGCACCGGGCGACCTACGACAATTTTCTCGGCGGCGTACGGTGACTCGCGCGCGCGGTGTTAGACCATCGCGCTACCCAAAACAACTGACACGACCGTAGCTAGCGGATCTCGATACGCAACGAATATTCGTCACGCGGAGAGTATGCAAATATTTTTTTTATTACGATACATTGATACGCTTACTTAATTAATCGAGAAAATTTTTTATCTATTTCGAATAAGGATCGAGAAGAGAAGCGAGTGCGGAGAGTATTTTATGTGCAAAGAAAGATCTCACCTGATGTTTTGAGAAGAAGAAAAAAGACATACATCGACGGAGCAACATGTATCAAGCGGAAGTATTATTTTGTATTTTTATAAAATCGGTAGATAATACTCGCGAGGCATTGAAATAGTATTCAGAATAATATTTGTCGGAATAATTAGCATAAAATTCTTTTACAGCGTGTTGACTTGCTCAGAAGTGAGGAATGTACGCAAACAACAATGAATCGCTTGGTGGTCGGGCCAGCGACGAGAACGAATCCTTGTCACCGCATTCTTTAGGCAGGCCATTCGCGTTACGCGTTCGCATACCACGCGGCAAGCAAATCTCTTACTCTTTTCGCCAAAAAGTATGTAATTCCGTTTGATAATTATTGAATTAATAATTATTAAATGCAACTATATTTCATGCATATTAATTTAGTGCTGTATGTAATTGTCGTTAAATACGCTTTAGTACACATATTTAATGCATTTGAGGAGACTTTCGCCCTTTTATTTATTTGCGTAATGTATTTTCTCTTCCAGCGTTTCCACGGAACGCTATAAATCTATTAGTATAAGCCGATAAAGCGATTTTGCGTTGTATACCAGAGGTGTGAGAATGACGGAAGGAGAGCCGAATGAAACAAAAACAAAAAAAAAAGAAAAAAAAGAAGAAAAAAAGAAGAGCAGAGAGAAATACGACTGACAATATTGCAAGTCGATGAAGTCTAGTAACACAGTTGCAGAAGCCTAGCGTGTTGTCTGCGGAAAATGCTCGCTTTATATCGATGTGTGCGACGATACGAACGTTGGTGATTTATATCCTCGATTTGTAAAATTCGATTCAAACAAAAGCGAAACAGCCGCACAAATTATCCGCTCCCGCATTAAACTACAATCTTTTCTATAAATAATCGGCCGATAATGAGCAGTGACAAAATTACATAATAAATATATCGTGATCTGATTATACCCGAGAGTCTCGAAATCGGAAGATATATGTTCCAACGCTTGCATCGCGCGACATATAAAATCCGAAAGTGCGAGCGAGAGGTAGAGTCTCTGAAATGGTTTATCAAATATTCATCGACCGGTACACAAATTTTGCGCGCGCTCGCGTCTCATTAAAACGACTGAATCTTTCATCAAACGTTAATGCATCTCAGAAATATGAAATTAACAGCGAGCACTCAACCGCGTTTCCTGTCTCATTTCGTGTGTATGATGGATAGGCAAAAGTTACTTTGCCATGTCTTTTGGCAAACAACACCAGCTGATAAAAAATATACTTGGCGAAAGCCCAGATCTACCGAGCGTAAAACTCGGATCTTGCAATTACGAAATTATTCGATAGATCCAAGCTTTTCCACAAACGACAGCATTATCTACTTTATATTAAAAAAAAAAAAAAAAAAAAAAAAAAGAAGAAAAGAACTATTTATATAGATATATAAGATTTTCTCTCTTCTATTTTATTTCATTTACATGAAAGAATCGGACGACTATTTACATATTAATAACGTTCTTCTTAACTGTTTCATCTACGCGAACCCCTCGTCCTATCTCTCCCGGCAGTTTCCAACAATTAAGAGCGCGCTGTGGGACGCGTTTAAATTTATATGCGTTACCCCAGCGGAGTGTCTTTATCGGTTCGGCACTGATAAAATCTTACGCTCGCGTAAGAGAGAAAGAGACCGTGCGGGGGGGAAACAAAGAAATCGGTGATCGCTGCACGGGAATCGCCGTCGCGCCAAATTTCCGAAAGAGTCCACTCGTTATCTGGCCATTTTGCCCCGGGAGCCAAACTACGTTACAAAGATTCGTAGGAAAGCCGAAGTTTCCTAGCGAAACCCCTTTACCGCGTACCGTCGTCTACCGGCGTCGACGACGACGACGAAGAAACGACGACGGCAGGCGCTCGCGTAAAAAGTACAAAAAGAAAAAGTCCCACGGTATTCCTCCGGCCCGACAAATTCCGATATCAAGGAAGTTCCTCCAAATAATTTCCTCCTACAGCCGTGCCTCCGCCGATTCTCCCCCGGTCGCGACGTCGCTGCGGCGGCAAATAGCGAAACAAACTTCCACTCCTCTCGCGAATCCGGAGAGAGAAAGTTCATTCGAATCGTCCGATAAGAAGCCGAACCCATCGGATACGGAACCGAGGGACAAACGAGTTATCTTCCCCTTCGTACGCCGCCGCGTAAAAGCGATGAATCAGCTCCGCCGATGTGACTTTCTCCTTTTTTGCCGTTCGCTTCCAACCCCCGAATCCGCCCGGCGGAGACTCGCCGCTGCCCCGCGAGTCGAGCAGAGAAATTATTACCTAATGGAACGATTGTTATAAAAAGGCAAACGCGCCACGATGCTGGTAATAACTTGGAGAAATCGTAAAGAACATGTGAATGTTCGTAAAGTACGAGGAGTGTAATTTCAAATTCTTTTTTTTTTCTTTTTTAGGTTTAGAAAGAAGTTTGACTTACTCAAAAAATTTCTAACTATGTGCTGTCGTATATGTATAAGGATTTATTTTCTATTGCAATTATATGATTTTTTTTTCGTTGGCGCAAAACTTTTCGAGTCAATTTCAGTAAACTGCACGAAAGATGAATGTACGGGAAAGGGACTGAAGTGCTCGCGACGGAGATTATATCGCGCCGGTCGTATCAACGATCTACGTTTATTTACCAATACGCTGCGACCGAATATGTGAAGCGAATTAGGTTACTGCTCGCGTATTCATACGCAGTCGTATCGATTCCTTACGGGAATTTCGCTCCTGAGAACTATGAGAGAACGCAACGGGATCACGGACCGCTATCGAGGACGAAGCTCTTCTCTTATTTAGCGAATAGATACTCTCACGCCGAGTTTGCGGCACAGTTTAATTAAATTAGGTCTTAATGTTAATTCACCGCGCGCATCTTTGCGAAATTCACGCTCAGAGTAACATCAACGTAATATTGTTATATGTTGTCAAAATTGAAACTATCACGTCTTACCGTAGATATAATGGTATAAGATATTCTATTAAGTGATCTCTCATCTACAGTTTTCACGAGCGATTATTAAATAATCTCCGCTAAAGTTTAATGGGAACTATTATTATTTAGAAAATCCAGTAATTTCATCAGCATTAAATTATCATCTCGTGATACAATATACTTTCGTGTAAAAGCCTCAATAAAAATATTGTAATAAAATCGATTTTGATACCTTATTCGGTGATTCACGTGCGAATTAACAGACTCGAACGGCAAGTGCCTGTAACGAGATCGAGTGCAAGATGTTCTCTCGCCGCGGATAATTCAGCCGAGCAGCACGAAAAACTTCAGTCGTTACGAAAAGAGTCTTCAATCGACCTTGCGATAACGCGCGTGTCGTATTTTTCATTATTCTCGCCTCAAACGGAGCGACGATATTTCGTGCCGAGCGGACCGTGTCAAAGAGACGTCCTAGACGCGTCGACAAAGCACCAAGTTCTTCGTTTCAGCTTCGTGCCTGATAATATAACGAGAGTTTACTTTGTAAGGGCGGCACCGCGGCGGCTCGAAAGCAGCTTAAGGCATCTCATGAACGAAGTGCGCCAAGTGCGAGGAGAGACGAGTGGAGGTACCGACCGACGCAACCGACGCGTCTTATCACGAATAAAGGGGAACGCGGGTATTCAAACTTTCGGCGAGCACGTTGCTCTCAAACGTCACGGCGCCCCGGAAAAGACAAGTCGCACCGCGCGATGGCGAGATGACTCCTTTGTTCCCCAGTTACCGCTTTATAATTTCGTTTCAAGAGTCGCCCTTGCCGGCAGCCTCGATCGCGATTTCCAGCCGATGAATCACACCCCCCCTGCATCCGATCCGCGACCCTCCGTCGCCGACTTCGTACGATCGCGTCGAATCGAGGTCCATAACTCGTTTTATTACGCACGAAAAATTAAAACCGTCCGAATTAATTTGATCGCGACGCGTATCTTTCTCGCATTCTGTCAGGCGGTTATTTTTTTTTTTTTTTTTTTTTTTTTTATCGCGGATAGGAAAGCCGCGTGAATTTATCTGCTCCCTTCTTTTCGTTTAGTTTGCCCGTCGGTCCCGCGAAAATATTCAACCCGGTCGTGATACGCGCAATTTGTCATTTTGATATCCGGGCGCGTGTTACGCGAACGGTCGCGTAAATTTTCACCCGCCTCCGCCGCGACGAAAATTAACGCTTCGTAGCAATCGTAACTTCTGTTGAAGCGGCTTCTACGTTGGCGCTTGTTGTCGCGTTTGGACTTTATGGTTCTCGTGCAGGATATCCGGCAGAGCTCGCGAGTAATTTTCGCGATCGCGCAGCGTTGATATTTTTATAATTGGCTTCATCGTGCGCTTCGCGCACGGTAACAACTATTCCCGGCTCGCGCGTTTCTTTAAGTTCGCAATAAAATCAAACGAATAACACTTTTGGAAGATATATTTTTATGAAAAATATCGCGCTCTCGCTCCTCGGAGAGACATAAACGGATCACCTGAATTAACGGCCACGTTGGCTCCCACCGGATACCGGACGGTTCGCCGAAGACGTCATCGCGGTGGGCGACGTCGCGCCCGCGGCGGCGAGACAAAAGTAATTAAGCCCAGAGGAGTGCTCGATAATTTAACACATGTTACGGCGCTTGGAACGTAAGCCCACGCTTTTCTCCTTCTGCACTCGCGCGGATTCCGCCGGCGTCTTCCGCTTCGGCGCACGGACGGGAGCGACGGGGCGAGTAGCCGCGAATCCATAGAGGCCCCTTCTATGAACGGCGAAAACACCGCATAAAGGCATTATGCATACGACGTCACGTACGCGGAAATACGTTCGGTACGAGAATGTTGCCCGGGACGAAAATGCAAATTGGACGACGGCACGACGACGGCGGCACGAATGGAGCGGGGGTGATCCGGGAGTTTTGAGCCAGTCGTTAATTTTTTCCAACGGGAATGGCGGATGATGCAGCGAGTTTCGTGACCGGCCATTCTACCGCGCCGTTATTGCTGGATCGTAATTATTATCACCGCTGATGACTACGGTAACGGGACGGTCGACGGACAACAACGACGACGTCGGCGATGATGACAATGATGACGACAAAGATAAGGATAATGATGATTGGATATGATAAAGACGAGCAGAATAACGATCGCGGTGATTTTTAATCGGTATACAGCTGCTGCTTCTTATCCCTTTTACGCATCGTCTAATATATCTCTGTTATTATTCAACGCGGCGTTTCGATTCTATCTTGAATTAGTTAGTTTAGTTTCTAAATAGTTAAAAAAAATTTAATTTTTAATTAAAGGGAGAAAGAAACCTTTTTTTATAAAGTTTAATTATTTTACACACATTCGCACGTAACGTATGCACGTATACGGATATACATATATTATGAAGTCTTTAAAACTTGTATCTGGCAACAATCGCGCGTTGCACAAGTTTTTTTTTTTCTAATATATATATATATATAAAGTTTTTATCAATTTAACGCTAACCAAAATTGAAATTTTAATACAAAACGTAACGCAAACTTGAACCGTTTCACGTGGATAAAAAATTTTAACGTGTCAAAAATATTTTCTATTTTTATTAAACTAAAGCTGCTTGGTGGAAAAAGTTTTTAGCTTTGTACCGCTTGTAATCTTTGAGCGTGTAAATATTTTAAGGATATAATGTGCTCGAATGTACGTAATGTAGGGAAGAGGTTGGCAATTATACATTTCGCGTTTGCATTTAGAAAACAAATTACTTGAATAACGCCACGGATATAGTTGAATGCGTCGTTAAATTCTGGGAAATGAATATTTAAGCGCTCGGTACGCACAAATCGCTATTTGTCCAGTGACAATAAAGTCGATCGACGATATTATTGATAATGAGATAAGTTAAATTCGCAGTTGAATATCATTACCATCATTTGTCACGATTGAAGCAACGAATAAATTTTCCAATTTAAATTTATATAAATACGCATCGTCTGGCTGCACGGTATATAAACGCCGTACAACATACATCATCCGCTATCACGTAAAATCCAGACGTGTAAATAGTGCAACACGTCGGAAGATAAACAAATCCGTCAGACGTATTCATTTTTAACAGACGATTTCTCTCCTGATTTCGCTTGAACAACCGAGATAGGCTTAATTACGGTTAATAAAAACGCTGCATCGCGCGTTTAATGCCCGACGTGAAAATAAAAAATTGCTGACGACACGGAAAGCTCTCATCTGGCTCATTAGCCAAGAAAATTGCCAGCCACTGTTTCACAATTTTTTATATGAACTTAATGCAGTTCGGAATAAGACTTAATTTTTACAAGTTGCTGTATTGAAAGCTGACTCTCCGCTTGGGCGACGTAACTTCCGCGAATTAACTAATAAATTTTTGTAAAACGTGATAATCTCCTCAAGGTTTAAAGTTTAAAGAGTTGCGCGGGAAATATCTGTGGGTTATTTCGAATTGTCGTGTAACGCGTTTAGTTATGATCAAAATGGGGTAATTAGGCAAGAGAACGAGCGTTTCCTTGTAAGGTATAATCACGCGTAGGATGTAAGTGTACGTTCGTGTATGGCAGACTAAAGGTTGCAGCGGGCTTTACGGTCTCCCAGGATCGTGGCGGTAAATCGGCTAAACCACTTCGCTAAACTAATCAGGATTTAGTGTGCACGAACGACCACCTCGCTTGGCTGTCGGTGAGGACTCCTACCGAAAATCCGTGGCACGCGGCAAAGAAAGTCGCCCGGCCAGACCCCGCCGATGCAAAAACGACGAAATTCGGGTCCGCATGCAGACAGGGGCCGCCGCATACCGTGTCCGAAGAACCGTCGCTCAGCGCGGAGTAGACGGCCCTCGGAGGGACTTATTGCCGGCGTTACAAACCGAGGTATAATTGAGGATCGAGGAATTTTTGAGAATTCACGAAAAACGTAACGGAACACGCGCGGATGGGAAAAAGAGTTAACGCGAGAGAAGAAAATTAAATGCGCGCGCTTAATCGTGCAGGTCCCACCCGAATTCGATATAAATTGATCCGATAAATAATTAAAGAGTAATAATTAAATGTCACCAAGGGACTTAATATCGATTCGTAATTAACATTCAAATTATAATTGCGGCTGTTTAATGTTAAAATGCGGTGGCCGAATAGTAGCGAAGGTATTCATTGCGTGTTGTTTATTACATGCATATGTGCGGCGTCATCATATATTATTTCGGAGCCTGATTTCGACAGTTGCATTGATAATTCAGCACTGTGTAATTCCCATTGACAATAATGCCGAACGTGAGGCACTTTCGCCGAACCCGTCATAGAAAATAATATAAACCCGAAGCCTGCTTGTCTAGCTCCATATTATGCATAATCTAATATTATAACCTACACACACATATACACACGCAACCTACATCCTGTAATTTGATTTGCAAGGCGCATCGCAAATTCTGGGTAACACATTTTGCGCACAGACTCCAAAGAGACAGAAATTGCGTTTTCTTGGGAACAAAATTTTACTTCAAACCCACAGTTCGGGTCAAAGGGTTGATATCAAAATTTACACAAATTGAAATGTACATTCTCTTTTTATTATAATTTTGTTTTTCCCTATAAATAAGCTAACTCTGTGCCGTCTCTTTTAAATTATTTCTTTTTTTTTATTATCTCTATCTATAATAATTACTCGAAAAGACGTGCTACTCAAACGGACGACTCGAAGATATTTTATATATTAGAACTCGAATTTTCACGCATTCGGCACGTTAGGAATCAATCTTATGTCTTAGATCGACATTTTTGACATTGCGGCCGTCACGTTCCGAGCGATCTCGCATCAGCTCGCGACGCTCGAAACATCTTAGGTAATAACCGGCCCATAACACTGGCTATGGTATTCTGAAACCTCGATCAGACGCGACGGGTTCTCTTGGTTCGCGCCCACCACGATTTGAAACTTGCACTGTCGAAGCTTGAAGACACGCTAGGACCGTCGAACGGCGCGAGTTCTCCCTTAGGATAACGCTATTTCGGGAATTCGGACATTGCAAGCGGAATTTACAAGACGTTAGAGAGGTACCAAACATACGAACTTTTAATCTACCAACTTCCTACCGAAATCTAAAATCGATCCTTTCCCCTCGAAAATTTCACACTTTATTACTTTTCGATAAACTAACGCTAATTTCACGATTTGCCTAAATTTTCCTCAAATCTTTATTATTACTAGAAGAAATCATGAGCGCGCTATTTTTTTAAAGATCCCAATTACAAATAATGGAAAAAAAAATCATGCAACTCACCAATCTGCATGAGCCTCAGCGGAGTTGTAAAATTCAGCCGGTGACTGTAACATAAAAAAGAAAATATTAATATAGACATATCAATTAATTAATAATATTAATAAAAAAAAAGATTTTATTTAAAAAATGTATACTTACTTAAAAGTTGCTCCGCCGATGCAAGATGCCCGTCCCGGGCCTGCTCCTCCTCTCAGATGGGACGTGTCGAGTCATCCTTCCGCGCACAAGTTACTCGCGAACACCCCGACCGTGATTTTATAATCGCGAAAATTATACAATGATCACTGACGCGCGTTCCATGTTCGGTACTCGCGTTTATAAGAAAATCGTATATCGAAAAATTCCGCCCGAATATTTTACGAAACTCCCGGAACGACCGACGAACCAACTGCGGTTCGTATAATTATTTAATCGGCGGTGACGACACTTTAGTTGAACAGTAGTGAATGCAGCTGCGTCGATCTGTAACAAAAAAAAATATATATAATTTAATAAACGACAACAATATAATCGATTAATTAGCTTCTGAAATAAAAGATTAGTTCGGAGAGATAAACGCGTAAGGATAACTTACTTTAAGGAAAGGAGACGTAATCGTACGTACTCTCCTCACACGGAAAATAGGGAGGAGAAGATATAGTTCTCGTGCCTGGGCGATTTGCGTTAAACGCAAGTACGTATTAATTTCGGCACGTGGCTGCTGTGTAACACGTAGGTGTGCTTCGCGCGACCGCTGGAGAAGGACAAAGCGAGAGCGGGAGTAGTGGGAGAATATACCTAGCGCGCGGCACGTAGGCTCGCGCTCGCTCTCGCCCCGTACCTCCCCCCCGCCCCCCTTTCCCCCGCAGCTATCTATTTGTTACTCTCGTTCGAATTAATTGTAATATTTAATTAGTATGTTCAGACAAAGACGGTACTTCCAGCAGGTCGTCCTCGAAAATCGCGAAGACCGTCTTTGCCTGGACATATTAATTAAATATTAAAATTAAATCAAACCTCAAAATCGAACCTCTTTTACTTCTACAATTTTTTTTTTTCTTTTACTTTTTTATTCGGAGTTAATGGGCTACGTAGAAGGAATATATATGTTACGACGTGAGATACTTTGTAAGTTATTTTGTGTTTTGCGTGAGCAAACTTCTATTAGAAAGGGTCACGCGGCGAATGCACGCACTTGAAAAGTTTAGACGGCGGATGACGCGTAGCGAAGTTACTATATAGCAAATAAAACTTCGACTCGATCTTCTCAGCCACTTTCTTCCCATATGACTCGCGTCACTCCAGCTCGCCGGGGTAAACTTTGTTAATGTAAGTTTGTTTGCGCTGCAAGGCAATTTGTATGCTTAACCTCTCGCTTCGCAGAGTCTCGTCGGAATTACACCTTACGATTGTTGTACGCAAGTTTGTTATCGAAGTTTGTTAAGTTCCGACGAGCTGGTGTGTGCCCGCGATAATAAAAGAAAACACTGTCGTTGCGTTTGCCTAAAATTGATAAATATCCACCGTAACAGTCGATTACGAAGCAATTTCCAGCTTGAACAATTTTGGGAATAAAAAAAAAAAAAAATTCGACAGAAAGAAAGGCCGCGAGAAGTTTGGTTTGGTAATATTTTTCGAATTAATTTTTGATCCACGTTGCGCGGTCGCAAATAAAAATTATTTTTATCACAAATTTTTATCCGACTTTTAACAAAAGGCCGTCGTATCAAAGAAACCACTGGCTCACTAATCAGGTTACCGCCAAAGTCATTAACGTATGAAACTAGGGCCCAGTCGTACAATATGCAACGTCGAGGGAAGAAGAAACGCGGCGAGGAAATGCAGAAGGCAGGGGGCAAAGGGAGCCGGAAAAGGGTGTTCCGCGTGGACGATAAACTAGAAACGCGGCAGGAAGACGGAGCTGACTTTACAGCTCTGACGTACGACCTTCCTGGCTGCTGCTCACCGGGTACAAAGCCGTCGTCGTCGTCGTCGGCCCACCTTACTTCCACGGATAAGTTAAGCAATGCCCAACCCCATTTCGCGTCTTGCCTCCCCGTGCCCCACCATCGGCGGCGACGCGTCCTTTAGATACCGAGGAAGAGGACACTTTTCCGGAAGACCGGTGTCTCACATTGTGCCTCTGCGCGGCCATATAAATACCGTATAAACTCCGCACGGCAATCCGCCGCGGATTCATTATCGATAACGAAGCCATATGCATCCCCGTAAGCAATCAGCCGACTCCTCTTTTTCATTTTTCGCGTCGTCGACGAGTAATTGTTTCCATTATTATCAGTAAAAGAGCATTAATATTATTCGTTTTCCATTCAGATTCCTGCGGAGAGAACGGCACGCGGAGGCGGAGAGAAGAGGTATACCGCGTGATTGCAGATTAATTAAACCTCACGGTTCGATAACAGCGGAACAAAGTGAACAATCGGAAGAACAGTATCGCATCTGCTCCTCGGTAATAATATATATATATATATATATATATATATATATATATATATATGCGCGGCGCAGCTCGTTCATCAGCCGACAAACACGTCTATTGGTTTCTGCAAGTCGTTGCACATTCGTTAGCCCGGTTATTAAGCCGCCGCTATAAAGGACGTATTGCGCGCGCGACAAATCAGCGCCCTTCGTCTTCACCCGTTACCTCGCCCCGGCTCCTTCTCGCTCCTTAACATTCTCTTCTACCACCGCGTCCCAGAAACGCGGAGGCTCCCCCTCTCTTTTCGAGCAGCTCCGTAGGAAACCATGATTAAAACGGTGTTAAGCCGCAGCGAGGCTGTCGGCTGCAAGCTCGCCGAGATAATGACTCCGAGGTCGGTAGATTCCTTTCGGATGGGTCGCGAGGGATAGAGAGATAGCAAGATCTTAAGACTGATTGAAACGAGTAGCGACTACAAGGAGGATTTTAAAGCAATTAAAATATTTTTTATAGCGCGACCTGTTACGCTTTTAATCGATCGATTTTATTTTAACACACGTGCTTCGTAAACGCGTAAAGTACCTACCACCAGCGTAAGATAAAAATGTTAACGCTTAGAGCGCTCGTGTACCGATAGCCGACGCGATAGGAAGAAAAGGATATGCAGAGGTTGCGGTAAATGAATGAGGTAAGAATGACGTTGAGTTACGTTGAGAAATTATTACGCGACGGAGTCGGATGCATATCGTAAAAGGAAGGAATCGTAAAAGGTGGAGGCATATTGGCCGTTCATGTGAGTCGGAACGAACGATTTGAGGGAATTGAATGGATCCTGGGCGAGTTCACGGGCCGCACGCGACGATTAATCTTTGTCCCGAAGCTTCCGGTCGCTTTGAATACCGCTAACCGTAGGACGTCTCGTCAGGCAGCGCGCCGTCATCTTTCGACGGAAATGATGTTCGTAGCGATATATTTGTAAAATATTAATTGCAGCTTCTCGTGCAGCTAGTCGAGCCGGCAAGGTGGCAGGTGGGAAAGGGAAAAGGCCACGGATAATTCCTCGCGAACAAATTGCGCATTCCTCGCCAACGTCTCTGTCGCGCAAACGATCCGTAGACGTAACTGGCATGCGACGAATGTCGCTAATCTCGAAAATTAGTCTTGTAGAAATAATCGCGCGCGATGACTATTTTATATTACGCGAAAGTTTCTGGCAGAATAAAAATAAAATATAGAAAAAGAAAAGAAAGAAAAAAAAAAGGAAAATAATTTTTATTAAAATCCATCCAAGAGACCAATTAAAATTTCCGAATAATCGCTAAACAAGATTGACCCCGTAAACCACTAAAAGATCAGAAAAAGATTAAAGCGACTAACGATCGGATTGCGCCCAAAATACCGCGAGTAGCGTCCCAACTATTTTCGTATTATCGGCGTAATTAATATAATTTCTCGCGCAATTAGACGACGTTGCTGGAAAGCGAGCGGCCTCCATGTATTTCCTATCCCATCTAGTCCGTTCTGTCTAATACAGAAACGGATCAGCGAAAGCGAGGGATCGATGAGAAGAGAAATGATGCGGCGGGGGAAGAGTTATCAACGCGCTCTTAGAAAGGGAAGAAATCGCCGGGGCGGTCAACTTTGTAATAGTGTTTCCCGACCACGACATTCCCGAAATGTTCCGGCTCCCGAAAGCCCCGCGGGGCCCCGTGTGCATTGGAACGTCGAAGCCTCTTGTTTCGCCGGGGACCCTGTTTCTTCTCCTCCTCCCTCCCACCCCCCTTACCCCCTATCATCCCAACTGGTATTTAATTTAAAAACACGGAAGGAGGCGGCGTCACGTTCCCGCCGAGGTATTTTAGTGCGCGCCCCGACGACGTTGCCCGCCGCCGCCAGGTGATCATCCGCAACTGCAATTTAACGCACACCGACGCTTGATGGAGAAGCGAACGGCATATGCATTAACGTTTAAAGTGCGGCCTCGCGCAAATAGCGTTTACCGATGAAAAATGTCGTCTACCAACGTCGACCGCGCGCCGCGCCCAGCGACACGATATCCCTCGGACGTCAGCGCGATGAAAATGTTGTATTGAGATAAATGGGGAAAATTCTATCTTCATCACTTTCGCGAGAAGATTAATTCAACGCCTAGTCAGAAAACGCCTCTGACGCACACGACAGATTATTCTTTTTCGCGGAAAACAAAGAGCTACGCGTTAGAGAACAGTTGAGATTGTAGTACAGAGTATTGTTAATAAACAATGTTAAAAACTATCGAGATCGATTTGATTCAAATTATTTTTCCTTTTATTTTCTTCTATTGATTTAATGAGTTTGTTCGAAAATTCACCACAATGTAAAAATACGATTAAAAAAAAAATTAAGATTATCTAATGTAAAGATCGAAAATACGGATATTTTATTTCAATACTGCGGAGGAGAAAGAGAATTGTAAAAAAAAAGAAGAAAAAAAAATCGTAAATTGCGAGATTTTATTTTCTAAAGTATCTTCATAACAAAGTTCAGCCAAAATGTTTAATCGAGTGAGTTGCGCCGCGTCAAAAAGGTCTAAGCTTCCTACATCCTCAAAAAAAACCTTTAATCCTGGCGCTAACTCGCAACCGTTTTTCTCCCTCACGAAGCGAAACTTTCGGCTCTACTAATAAACTTCGGCCACAGCCACCGTGAGCTCTCACGGTAGATCGGCAACATAATCACTTAAATAAGCTGTATCCAATGGCGACAACAATCTGATATTTCAACGTCTTTCTTACGACAGTCCTTAATAATCTGAGTAACCGTATACGCGAACGCATTAATATTTCATACCGCGAACTTGCGTGTTCTTCGCCAAGTACAAATATTTAGATTATAACGTTGCTCCAGATACATAATTTAATAAATTTGGGACGATTATTTCGGAAAATACTCAAATTAAAAAAAAAAAAAAAAAGAAACACGATACGTTTGAGTAAAAATAATTATTCTATCAACGTTGCATTATTTACGAATAACTCGATGTTTACTTGAAATCCAATCGGTAACATAACAGCCTTGTGAAATTTGCACCGTTCTCAGATTAGCTTAGGAATAGACGCTCGCGATTGTAACACCAATTCCGTTCCCTCTGAATATCTTGTGTATCGCACGCGCTCGAGCTAGGGCTCACATAAGGTAAGGTAATTCCAGATCGCGGCTTATCCTATGGCACGATGTAATTTTGCAAGGAATCGAATTACCTAAGGTGATATCGCGGCTACGGGTTGATTGCGTAAACGACGCATCATAGTGACATCCGTGTCAAGCTTCGTTCAAATTAAATATAATAAAGCCATATATCAAATAAAAAAAACTGCTTGCGTGAACAATAAAATTGCTAGTAAAAATAAAAACAGGAAAAAAAAAGAAATTAAATCTGTATATCGCTATCGAACTTTAGATTCGCCCGAAGATAAATGATTTATCACGTTGTTGCGTTGTTTAAGGGCGCGGTTCACGAGCTCGCTCGTCAAAGCGGCCCTCTTTTCTTTGAAATAACAGCGGTATCGCGAACGTACTGATTCACAGCCAAAATGGTCAAAGTCGCAAGCAAGGACCACTCGGTTGGTTCGTGCGGGGGAATAATTCAGGGACCCGACCGGCTGACCGGCGGTATTATTTCAACGTCACGAGCCACGTAGCGGCGTTGTTTTCGTAACCGTCAAACGCGCACCGCCGCGTTGGACACGGAGCATGGTAATTGCATGCAAATTACGGGAAACCCATCCGGTAATTGTATGCATGGATATTAAAATTAATATTAAAACACGATGAATTAAATACAATGTTGTGCGCGCGCCGTGCGCGCCGCGTGCCGGGCCGCCGTGTCCGCGAATGCGAATTCGAATATTAATGACTTTACGATTATGGCCAGAGCCATTGTTACGCCGCCAATTATTGAGCAATTCGAATGGCCGCGTTACTCGTTACGGCGCAAGACTCGCGCCCGGTTGCGCGACGTGAGAAACAATGCGAAACAACGCGTATTAACGCGACACGATGCGGTAAAGTAATGCGTCGATTCGCTTTGTCGCATAACGCGATGCGTAATTAGTATATTGATACAGCGTATATGAAGCCGGAATAAATTGACAGCTTTTTGATACGGAGAATACATTGTTCCCACCCTATTGTAAGGATCATTGTTATCTGGCTATTAGACTATAAAAATTCACCGATTAAAGTGGATAAGCCAATATAGAAAAAACTAATAAAGAGCATTAACGAGAAATGCTCGACAATCGCAGATGGAGATCAACGAACAACGTTGTTTCGAAACAAGCTACAACTTTTTCGTTGAAAATAATTTACATATTACAACTAAATAACTAAATATTTAAACTTTGGGATATATTTGGTGAAAAAAAAAAAAATATCTTGTTGGTGCGAGTTGAAAAATGCGGCTGAGAAACAGAAATAGAGCGAGAAAAATATGCGCTCCTGCTAAAAAAATCCTGCTAAATAAGTTTTCAAAAAATTATTTTCGCCGTAATACGCTACTACGTGTAAAGTCATTTTAGTAAAAATTTACCGCTGCTAAATCTGGCATTACTTTTCGTCTTCAAACAATGAGCGTCAATTACTGTCGAGGGTACATCAACGGTTCTCGGATATGCAGCTAACGAGTATCGCGGATCTTTTTTTTTTTTTTGTTCCATCGCGCGTGACTATTTACCGGCAAATTTTATTTAAAAAATATTCTCCGCGCGCGCCCGTGAATTTAGCACATAATTAATTTATTCCTTTTTCCCAATTACGAAGTTCATACACGTTATTTTAACGCGTTAAATTTGTCGGCGCGCTTGCCGCGCCGGCGAATTTTCCTTTTTTATTTTTTTTTTTTTTATTGATACAAATACGGGACAATATTAAACAGCAAAATTGAAAATAAGACTTAATGAATGTATGACAGGCAAAACATAGTCGCCAGTTAATTAAAACCGGAATATGGAAATGGGTAATTTCGTTATACCGTTTCGATTCGATCGCGCGAGCTTTCCTGCTTCTTTCGCAGGCGACAAGCTTTGCCCCGTACAGTTGACTGGCACTTAATTGCATTATTTTCGGAAACAAAGAATCAACCGGTTAGGTACGAAATCGCACTCATCTAATGAACTACACATATGCATGCGTATAACGCGTTATATGCATGCGACGCGCTAGTGAGACTATTATCGTATAATTAGGTCACTTCCTATGAAGAAGTGCAATCCCAGTTTGAAATTTTGCGAAAGCATATTATTCCGTATCATTAAAAAAAAAAAGAAACTAGCCGCGCGTGATACATATTATATTAAAAACTCACCCGACGACTTTATCAAAATTTTTATAAAGTATTAAAATATTCTAAATGTTCCGTATTTAATATCAACCGTAAATGTCTTGTGCTATCAATTTAATTATAAAAATTAATCAGAAAACTAACTAGAAAAATGTAATAATCAATAAACTGCGATACTTCAGCGTGGTGTTATTAATCACGATTTCTTTTTGCCTTTTAGATTGTCTTAAATTTTTGTTAGGTTTTAATAACGCGATCTAATCCAATTATGTTGTTTCTGTGCGACGAGTTCGCTCGCAGGCCTAACTTATCCCCAAATAGACCTGCATTATTGGCCGTGTGTAGCAAACGGAGTATCCACTAAGCCATGGAATTAACCGCAATGTGTTCCCTCAATATCGAAAGCACTTGTCGTCCCGATGACACGCAAATTACGGAATTTCATGTCACCTAACGACAACGACGCAGCGTGTACCGTCGCGCCCGCGCCGCGCCGTCGGACGGTTCAACTGTTTGCGCGGCGATTGTTTGCTCGCGCGACGTGGAATATGTCGTGCGGTCGATAAATAAATATCAAACACAAATCTCACGTGCCCAACTGGAATAATTGTGAGTAGCGAACGATCGATACGGTGGTCACTCGACAAAGATCGATGAGTTAAGATTGTACTTCGGGGCAATCCTTGATAGTCGCTCACGTGCACGAAGCTCACGGCTCGGAGCCGCACGTGTTTGTTTTACGTTTCGACTTGTTAATCGAGCACTCGGCGGAAAACGGTGATGATCGTTTGTTTAAAATAATTAAGTATCGATATTACGGAAAATTTTAAAAAGGTAATAAACTCTTAAAGTCAATTGTTTTCATTAATTTAATCGTAATGTCGAATTAAAATAGAAAATTAATTTTGGAAATACTATCGGATTACTAATGGTGACACTACACGTTCGCAAACCAGTCTTGTGCGTTGATAAATGCATCTGCGCGTCATTACTCTCGAATAATTGCCACCGCGCTTAATTATCCGGGCTGACATAATCGTATCTTTACGCCACCTTAACGCAAGGTTTCTGAACGGTGAAAATAACCCGCTTCGTCAGCTTTTTTCGATTTCTGTACGATTTAAAATACGGGCTTGGAGTCGTCGATTAATAATACATTATAAATTCTTTTATGTAATTGTTTCTTTTTTTTTTAAGTTTTATGAGAATGCAATACTGTTTTCTAATCTTTTTACGTATATTAAAAGTCACAGAGCGCGCGTTATTAAATTCGGACATTAGGTAATTATATTAATTTTACTTACATTTGTATTTTCCGGTTAAGTTAGGTTAGGTTGATTTCCGTCCTTCCTTCCTTCCTTCCTTCCTTCCTTCCTTCCCTCCTTCCTTCCTTCCGTCCTTCCATCCTTCCGTGGCAGTATCCTGGATTATCTTGACGTGTTGTAGCATTGCAAATTACTTAACTCTATATCACACTGCTCTGCTTTCTTTTTCACAATTACTATCACTAACACTATTACTCGAGGGACGAACGATCGAAAGAACAACGGTAGAGTATCGCGGCGATTTTTCACGATTAAAATTAAGAAGCGCGACGAATAACCGTTCATTGCATATAAAATTTGTCTTCTCGCTCGAGTCATTCTCGATCTCGATACACGAAACTAGCAATGATGTAAAGCGAGGTCCAAAGAGTCTTCATGATTTTTCGGTCAATTCTCGTCGGCGGAACGAAGCCGAGAGAACGAGACGGGCCGCGATATAAAACGTTCCTCGCGCACTTTATCTTTCTTGAGTTCCGCAAAAGTCACTTGCTCCAAACGGAATGAGAGTCACGGTCACGACGAAGAAGACGGGCGAGGTGCAAATCTCGCACTCTGACACTGGCGATCGCCGAAACCCGCCAAAGGAGATGGCGAATGAGACGGGCCGCGATATATAACGTTCCCCGCGCACTTTATCTCCTCCGAGTTCCGCAAAAGTCACTTGCTCCAAACGGGATGAAAGTCTAGGTCGCGACGAAGAAGGCGGGCGAGGTGCGCGGCGTTGACGACATCTCGCGTAGCGGCCATTACGATTGTTGGAACCCGCTGAAGGAGGTGACGAGTGAAGCGAGACGAACATGCCGCACGAGACGAAGTTCAAGTCGAGCGCTGCGTGCATTCCGACCGCGACGCACTTAACCCTTCCGAAGCACTTGTTTCGACGGCCGAAACGAGGCACAGAACGATCAGTGAAATAGCTCAGGCATGCAGAATATGATTGTTCGTACCCGAGTCCAAGACGTCGACACTTATTCGCGTGCGAAAGCTTCCTATCCGCGGTCAAAAATACGCGTAATTGCGGAACAATTAGCGACACGTGCGCGCGCCCGAGCCTCCGAGACTAGACTGAAGTGAGGTCGTTAGAGATTTCGGCCCTTAGAGGAAAAGAGACAACCGCGTGAGAAAGTGAGACAACCGATAGAGCCGATCGCTAATTAACCACTGTCTCTCTCGCACGTTCTCGAAAGCGCCGAGGTCAGCGGGGGGAGTCGATCTGTTTATGTTAATTTTCTGCGCACGGTGACCTCGAGGCGCTTTCTCCTAAAACAGAAAAAGCAATGCGTTTCTTCGTGATTCCGAGATCAACCGTGTCATTTTCAAGCTCCGAAATCATCGTCGTTATAAAACTCCGGTTCGCACAAGACCCGAAAATAATCTAATAATTCGAATACTTTTCTGTTCTCGTACAAATTTATTTCTTAAAGATATTCACACGCAGTAATTACAGCTGACGTTTATTGTCGCTTGGCAAGAAGCGAGTCAAGCAAGAGGATCAATCAGCGTCGCGGAAGAACGGCAACGATTAACAATTAATTTAAGCGTAACACTAATTTTTTTTTAGATAAGAGAGAGGAAACTGGAAATATGATCTAAAAATTCGTAGCGCATATCCGTACAATTATGTCCATTTTAATTAACGTTGATTCGCGAAAAAAATTACCGTACCATAAGTATGCGCGGTAACATTATGCACTGTTATCGCGGCAATATGAGATTTGCGAAATCTATTTCAATTTTTTGCAACACACGCAGTTCCACCATTAGCATGTCGTTTGCACTATATCGCGCGACCGTTTCCGGTATTAATTACTTAATTTAATGAACACCCAACGCAATCTGCTTACAGCTCAATGATCGCAAAAAGAGAGGAAAGGAGAGAGAAAGAGAGATTTAAAAAAGAAAAAAAAACTCACGTTATACGACCTAAATACGATAAAAATTCGTAATTTTATGGTTCTAATTTAATTTGTGGACAACAACAAATAATAATAAAAAGTTTCTTGTGGTATGTAATGTTGCATTATACATATCTATATGTATATCTATAACGCAACATTACTGACCGTAATACAATTTACACGTTAAAAAAAAAAATCGTAAATTATACCAACAAGAAAACTGTAAGCTTCAACTCTTCTAATTTATTTAATTAATGTCTTCGAAATATAAACCGTATAAATTAAACCTGAGGCGATAGGGAATCGAATAGGAAACAATATTGCGTGCAGTTTATATGAATTTCATAAAGGTAAAAATTAATAACCGATTGCGAGAGTCTGTGCATCAATGACGGTTTATAATTTACTTTCCTTCGGAATTAACATGTCGGCTACGATTGAACGGACATAAATATACCGCGTTTGATGAGGAAGGGAGAGTAGGAAGGTAGGACGGTAGCCCTTATCGGTGTCGGTAGATCGATATCACGGGCCAGGTAACCTACCCCGTTAACAAGGCAATCAGGGATAGTTTCTCGATACCGCACGAGCTGGGTTAACTTAATTAAGGGTTGTTCTACGATTGCCGATTGTACCGATTGCGCGAGTCGGCTGCATTTGCCGGCTGTGTATATAGTATACGGATGCAATTCGACGCATCGGCCTCGTACAGCCTTTTCGTTCGCGTTGGAAATGTTTAATGCGTTGTACCAAAGCAGTGGGATTTTTTTTTTGTACGTTTATTAGAAAAAAAAACGCGAGTAAGATAAAATAAATGAACTTGCATTTATATCGCGCCGTTAAACTTTGAGAAGTACATACATCTTTTATATACTTTGATGAAAGTTTTAAAGAATTTAAAAAAATGGATATTAAAATTTTTTTTTTTTTAATATATAAATGGATTTTAAAGTATAATAATAATGAGCGAATTAGTTGATCGTTTACTAATGAGATGATTTAAATATTTAGTTGAAATCGAATAAAAAGCTTATAAATTTTTTTTAATATATTAAGTGTATAAAAATAATTATTTCTTGATGGAAGCGTCGGATAATAACGAAACTTTTCTTTGAGTAACGACCAGCTCTCGGTATTCAAATTCCAATAATAAGAATTCTAGCGAGGCGCTTGTTTCTAACAATTCTTTCCAACACACCGTTACATTGTTTTACAGTTAAATGGGATAAAGAATGCCGATTATGAAACTAAAGACCAGCCAATTATATTGAATCAAAACGTTGGTATTATCTGTATCGCTTTGAGATGAGAAAATTGCATTAATTTTGCTGCTTCTCAAAAGATAGAAAGAAAAAACAGTGTTAATTCTTTGAAAATCGACTTCTAGATCTTTTAGCAGCTTAATTATTTCTGCTGTAATACTTTCCCAAAACGCGGTACCGCTATTCGGTACGTCTCTTTTCTCACGGTTTCCTATCTTCCTTTTCGCATCGGCCCAATAGAAAAACGAGACTCATTCTAAGATTCTTCTGAGTTTTATCCGGATATTCTTTTTCACGTCGTCGACGAACGCCGAATGGCGCGTCGAAATTGCCTCCTTTGGAAGACTGGAAGACTTTCGGAAACAATGAACCGATGGGGTTCAATGGAGCCTGGCTTAAGGCACCTCGAACCGTTCTGAAGAGCGATTTCGATTAACCGTAAAAGCATTCGGTGTGCATACACACGTATTCACAAACCAGAAGCATACAAACTCACGCGTTCACGGTGGAAAGAAAGGGGGAGTGAGATGGGGGAGAAAGAGAGGAAAAGTAAAAGAAAGAACGAATAAGAGAGGCGTATGCAGCAAGAAAATCTTCTCGTACTTGGCGATGAACTATATTATTTCCGGTAGAAAGCGCCTCTTGACTAAAGAGGTGGCGGATAGAAGCGGCTTCAAACACAGTCCTGTAATTGGTTCACTTAAAAGCGGATCGATACACAATTATAAAGTAATTGGAGTACCAATTAAAGCAACGATGATCCACCGTGCTGTTTTTTTTTCTCTCTTATCACGTTACATTTGTGTACGCAAAAAAAAGTTTAAGCGTCTAAGAAATCCCCCAGACACCGCGATGGAATATTTTACGTAAGAGGATTGATTCAGAATATTTTAAGTTTAGAAAATTATTATGTTAAAGCATTTTCTTTCCTAAAAAAAAAAAATAAAATAAATCGTGGAATATTTAAAATACCATGTAAAATACGTACGTCCGGCCGTAGTTTTTTTTATCAAACCGAAAAATTATTAAATGTAAAATAACGCGCGCTCTGTAATATCTGTAGTGAAATGAAAACTAAAGAAATATAATATATTGTACGAATCCGCATTTAAAGCGCCATAAAGTTTTACGCGTTTAGATGTAAAATCAATGCTGACATATTAAATACATTTTTGCTCGAAGTGAAACCGTCACATCCAGCTGAAACGATGGAGTGGGGAAATTGATCGTGTTAATTGCACATTTATATGAACAAGAAGCGAAGATTATCGATGCTGAAAACGTAGCCGGCGCAATTACTACTCGCAGGCAATCGTCTATCACTTATCAATACGCGGTGCACTTTCATGCGCGGATTAATCGCTGTGCCCCTCAATCAATCACGACGCAGAGAACAGAGCCGGCTAATGTTATTCATGAAAGCGGCCGCGCCGGTAAATTTCCCGGGGATTTTCCGACGTCGATAGCTCTTTTAATTCGAGTTTGCAAACTCGCAACAAGTCGACGGCACCCGCCGGCCACGCTAAGCCGCTCCCGTCGAGTCGCGCAGACGGCTTGAGAGTTGAACCGGAAGTTGAGGGTAACGGAAGCGAGGGCGAGGTAAGGGATGAAATGAAAAGACAGGAGGGGGGTTGCAAGGGGGAAGCAGAGCGCGAGAGACGCGAAACGGACAAGAGGCGACGGCGGAAAATCCATTGGCGATTCGGTGGGACGGGGAGGATTTTTGCGAGTGTCCCTTTCATTGTCCTGCAGCCGAGCGGCGTTAAATAAGTAAGCGAGGGTGCTTGGAGAGAGGGGGCACGTTTTCGACCCCCGGGGCGGTCTCCGGCGCGGTGGTGCCGGTCGTTTCCTTTATTTTTCAGTTCGGGTACTGCAACTACGGATTGCATTATGCAGTCCGCACCAGACAAGCGACCGTGCGACGCGACGTCCCGCGAGACATCCCAACGTGTTATCCCGGTACAATTTCACGTCACGGACCTACCAGACGCACAAAATTCCTTTCACGTAATGTCCTTGAAATTTTGAAAAATTTAATCGATGAATTAGCATCCCGATGTTACGCAGAATGATATTCTAAATTCTATATTCGCGTCTAAATACACTTGATATACATATAAGTTATTTCTAATTAATCATTTTATGTATCTTTTTTTGTTTCGCAAGATAAGTAGTACAAAAAATCAAATTTTTCTGTATATCACAGAGAATTAACACAGAAAAAGAACATCCGCCGACCGGGAAAGAGTCAACAAATTGCGGCGTAACAGTTAAATCTTTCGAATTCAAGAAGAAAAACGAGGGTAGGGGGACGATGAGTCCGGCCATCTCTCGCGAAACGGTCTCGCTCGCAAAACGCGGTGGAATATGACGTTCAAATTTCTCTCTAATTCCGGCGATGACGGCGGAACTATTTTAAAGAGGATTACGCGTAATTCCTGCTTCGGTAGGGCGTAGAATTCAGCGCGCGCGTGCGGGATCCCTTCCGCCTTTCGGCAAAGTGGGATGCATTATGCTGCAAGAATATTCGCGAGACTTTGAAATTCTCGCTGCTCTCGTAAATCTTTGTCGGACTGCAAGCGTACGAGAAGCTTAAATATTTAAGCTTAAATATTAAATATTTGTTAAAGAGCATTCTAATCGGGAATAAAAAGAAAGATTACGATTCCAATTTGTAGGTAGAAACGATGTGAATTGTATAAAAGAGGTTTATTGTTTAAGTAAACTTCACTGTTTGTAAATGTTTTATGAAAATCTCCACGTAATAAGCATCTCGTACCGTGCGCGAAAAGGGAAATCAATTTTAATAACAAAAATATTTCTTTATTTCGTAAAAACGTTTTTTTTTCGTAACTAAACACGATTTACCGCCGCAAGGATTTGGTGAAATATAAAAAAAAAAAGAAAAAAAAGGAGAAATGTGTGAAATTTCAGGTGTAAATCTAATTTATCCGCGTAGAATCGTCGGATTGAGACAGTCGGATTCCGAAACCAACTCGTGACGAGCACATCGAAGGGTAAAGCGCATCTCAAACGAGATTACATATAAACGACGCGTGCCGAGGTGCTGCGGCACACAAAGTTCGAACGTAAAATCGTGCTCGACGACGCGAAGAAGTTTCACGCTAAAGGCACGACGGTAGTCCTTTCAAATTGGCCAAAGTGAACGACGCTCTTGGGATCCACGGCGCTTCAAAATAAAAAGAGTTGGGGAATTCACCGCAGAAATCGGGCCATTCGGGTGATCCACGTCTCTCAAGAGTCCCCGTCAAAGATCGAAAAATATTTACGAGGGCGGGGGGGAAAAAAATGTTATTTTCCTGGAAAATTTCGAGAGATTGAAAATCACTTCTGTTTGCAAGAACGTTGTTTTGCTTATATGAATCGTCGAGCTTTCAATTTCCTGTTGATCTTTGCCGTGAGTTACCGGAAGTATTCGAACCGTGTGTTATTTAATCGTTCTCATTTCGCCCAATGCAGCTCAACTGTTTGCCGCGGGGGAATGTAAAAAGACCGATGGCAGTCTCCGGTGCGAAAAGTGTTTCCGAGAGCTTTTTAATGACTCGCATTCGACCAGGTCTAATTATTTGCGGGGCCTGCAGGTTATCCTGGGCGTTAAAGCTGAACGTGACCGGACTACGGGACTCTGCCTTTCACACGACGAGTTACGCGATTTCGCGAAATTTCACGAAGTCCTCATCTGCTTTCGCGATTGAATCTATTCGTTTTAGTTGACGAGTTTCTTTACGAACTTTCATCAAGAAATATTCCGCGTCCCATGATCTTTATTAGTGACAGCGTCTAACGTATAAAATTTTAAAGTTTATATGAAATTGGAAATGTATCTATCATTTTATCAAAAGAATTAATTTGTCTTTTTTTTTTCTAAAGCGTATTTATTAAATCATTAAAAGCGAAAGCGTTTCGCTGGAATAAAATGAGTTTTTTGACTTGCATCAATTCTCTTTTTGGCGAGGTTTAATTCTTCGTTACCGCGAAACAGCCGAGCTCGTGTCACTTTCGCGACAAATGGTACCAATTCGAAAATTACTCGTAAATGCCATTAGTATGTATTACACGCGCGCATTGCGTCAGTTTATCGCGGGCTGTAGAAAAGACAGACCGCATTATTTTTCAGCCCGCGTATCGGCTGCACGAATATAAATCGATGCGAAATTACTGCAAATAACGAATGCGGGGCCTCGGTCGCCGGTACTGCCGGTTAACTGGCCGGCAGCACGAGGCACTTTGCATAATATTTGGATCGCGTAACGAGACTGAATAAACTTCGCGTCGGAGGGTCGACCCGGTGATATTCCCCGTACCACAATTGCACCTCGCCGATGGCGACATCGTCGAGCGTTGTCTCGGAGTGCTATATTCTCGAAAACACCCTCGAGCGATCAGTATTTTCTTTTTATTTTATTTTATTTTTTTTTTTTAATTGAACTTGAAAGAAATAAAATTATTTTAGCGAAACCAATTCTTGCACAAAACTGACTTACATTTTTGTTTATCTGCGTTTTATAAAAAGGCATTGTACATGCGTGTCATATGCACACGAATAATATTTTTGTATAAACGATAAATAAAAAAAATATTTCTACGATTTTATAAGAAAATGTCTAAATATATTTACGTTTCTATCCTTTTACAAGTGTTTTAATTTGATGTCCTTCAAGTGCGATTAAAATTAAGTAGCAGTTTTAGATTTTCTTCCGATTTTTTGGAAGAAATAAATTTGTCGAATATAAAATTAATAGATACGGGATTTATGACGGTAACCGGAAGAAGCATCTCTTTAAAGATTGCGCATGTACTTACCTTTCGCGAGGTCTCCTTCTAAAGGTGTAATTTATCGATCATCCGAGTTTTCTCCCATCCGCAAAACTTACACTAAAGTTGTCGTGCCTGTTTATGCAAAGCAGCCCGGGAAACTGATCCTATATTCCGCATATACAGTAGCACTTTAGGCACTAAGTCTTTCCAAGCGAGGGAGAAAGAATGTAAGTCACCTAGGTTGGCAATGAATTTCAAGTCTACG
Organism: Cardiocondyla obscurior; assembly: GCF_019399895.1. Taxonomy (NCBI): domain Eukaryota; kingdom Metazoa; phylum Arthropoda; class Insecta; order Hymenoptera; family Formicidae; genus Cardiocondyla; species Cardiocondyla obscurior. Next base: position 3,603,299 of record NC_091881.1, read on the forward strand.
CCGTTGCGTAATGTCGGTGTACGTCACCACAGTAACTCGTTGCATCTCTTCGAGCAAGTAACCTGAAAAATAATTTATAGCAGTTAAAAAAAAATTGCGTACAAAATATACTGCTTTTCGGGCATTTTTACTTATGACTAAAATTTAATACATAAAATCAAACGTTACAAAACGAGCATTTACACGCATTTACTTTAACTTCTTCCTCAATGTGTTACAAATAACAATTCAGAGGAGATCGCGTTTCGTGAGTGTCGATCAAAAAGCACTCGATGAAAAGATCAGTTACCGAGAAATTATAGTACGTAAGAACGAAAATCTTAACGAAAATCAATGGGTATTACTCGAACTCAACAATTATTTAAGCAGCGTATCAAATATCCTCTGAAAAATGTTCGCATATCTTTTCCGTTATAGATTATCTCGATTTTGGATTCGCGATTAAACTGAGCGCAAGAGAGTTTTTACTCGATATAAAATAAATGAGGGATTGTTTGGGAATGTAGTAAAAGTAATACGGTACGAGTGTTTAGCTTCATTCTCCTGCAGAGACTGTAAATTTTCGCAGAGGCTGTTCGTTCCAAGGAAACGAGAAGAGTAGTACTTACGAAATAACGGAAAGAACCTGTTCAATGATACGTAAAGTTATGATCAAGCGGAAAACTCCGAAACGAAGAAAGTTTTTAAATCGAACGCGGCGTAGTCCACGCCAGTCCGTTGCTTCCACAGTAATAGTTTTCAAAACTAATCGGAAAATATGGTTATGTCATATCTAAAGAGAGTCGCGGTAAATATTAGAACGCTTCTAAGATTAAACTTGATGAATTGGATCAATAGATTTTTCATTTAAAACTTCTTTTTCTAAAAAAAAAAATTTTTATCGAGTATTTAAATTATTATTAATTTGTCTTATTATTTATTATAAATATAAAATATTTCTCTCCTCGCGTCTTTCGTATAGAGATATAATGAATCACTCGTCCTCCATTATACATAGATTAATAACCTTTTAATCCTCCCAAAATCCCATGTGACCTTTCAAGAAACAGACGCTTATTATGTTAGTAACGCGAAATCGCCCTATCGCTCATATAGACGAACAAGATCCCAAGGCGGTAGATCCGAGGCGTCAATTATCGTGACAGTCGGAGAAATCGTTATTGCGGCAATCAGAGTGTAGCGGCACACCTCGCGATTCATCGTAAATCGCATCCGTCACTGATTAGCTTGCTCGATCAGCGGGGAAGAAAAACGCGGCTTCATAATGCGGGCGACGTGGATTGACCGTTCGAGTTCTACCGTCGATGGGACAAAAACTATGTTTTAATTTCATGAAACCATGCAAAGACGTTTGTTACACTATTGTCCTCCTTTTTATTCTTTCAGTGCCGTTGAAAAATCGAGAAGCTGTTTTAGAGACTCGCTAATTTTACTCAGGCTTGTACAATTTGTTTTTTTTATTCAATACCTTAATAGAGATTCTATGAATCCTCGCGATCAATGCGAGTCAAATCTTTGTGAAATAACGAGGCAGTGCAATGCGTTCAATTAAATTGGCAAAATTCGTCAAATAGGATTTCTCGCTTAATAAAACGCATCAATGGAAACTCTTGCAGCTGAACCGAACAAATGAGCCCTGTGTCTCTTTGATAGGAGCGCGAAATTTATTTTCCATGCACTATCGATTATTATGAGTATACGGCTGGTAAATATTGGCCGTTATATTAAGTGAATTTGATAGACCGGGTTGACCGAATACTCGCACCCGTTAATCTTAATTAGAAAACAAATACGGGCAATACGAATAATACATACATCGGTAGAAAGCCACGCGTGTGCGTAGGTTGATCGATTAAAATAATATTACATTATATTTTTCGTAATAACACCGGTGCGACACGATGCAATCAAGGATAATACACGTCACTGTATCATTCACTATACTAATTAATTAGAGGCGGTAAAGTTTTAATTGCTTTCAAAAATAATATCGTGGTTAGATCAACGCAGCTACGTCTACTCCGCTGTTGTATATCGGTTAAGTCAATCGCATGCTTTTTTTTAATATAAGCACTTTGGATGGGAAATACACATTATAAGCAGTCAAAATTAAATATATAATAAATTAAAAATTTAAAATATAATATATTATACGCGGATAGTGCGGTAATAAAATACAAAGTAAAATAATGTATATAAAAAAAAATTTAATTTGATATTGTTACAGCTCAGCACTTCTTTGGATTTTTATTTAAGCGAAACAAGAGTTTTGCTTTCGATAAAAATTCGAAAGAGATGTTGTGCCGCACGCCGATATGAGTAATTAAAATTAAAAGAATAATTAAAACCGCGCGGGCAATAAATCTGAAATAAATTGGAGTGTCCTGAATACGTGGCCGTCTAATTTCTCGCGCATTAACTTCGTTGTTAGGTTTGTTCTAGTGCAGACATAAATTTCATGCATATATTGCGGAGCACACGTTTTCACTCGGATGGAAAATATCTGTTTATTGCAATTAAAAATAAAATTTTATATATATTAAAGTAATACCGATATTAAATATTAAATTCTACGCCGTAATCCTCAGTTGGTTACGTCTCGAGAATAAGACATAATAAAAATCAAAACTCGATTCTCTTCATCGACGAGGGACGGATTTCTGTCGTTCGTGCGTTTCCGGTGCAGAATTGACGGCGCCAGTCTCAGACGGCATCCACCGCATCGGAGTCTACGCCGAAACGAGATAAGGATAACTTACTGTCGCGAGGGGCTAGCTTATGCTTTCACACTGAGAATGCTTTTATATACGTCATTCCTTGTCGCGACGAACTACCGAACATCGCGGGGTACGAGTGCCGTTCTCTCGATCGACGTAAGCGTCGTTCACAAAGGGCGAAATCGTCTCTAGAGATGAATCTTCGCATAAGCAAGACGAACCGTCGTAAAGAAGTCTGGCGCCGTCACGAAATCAGTTAAGGAAGGAGTTATTTACCACTCGGAAAAGAATGAATGAAGCCGAGACTCAAATGTGCGCGCGTTCCCGAGAAAAATAAAGAAAACGGTGAAATCGAGTTCCTATATGACGTATACGTACAACAGAATTGCACGACGTATGAGAAAAAAAAAAAAAAAGAGAAAGGATAAATATAAAAAAAAGTTACATTCAAAGAATGTCTAAATTAGACTCAATACTTTAAATTGACTTGTATACATTCATTATCGCCTTTTCCGCAGGAAAGAAATTAAACGTCAAATGTCCTGACTTTTTCTGAAATACGAGCCATCAATATTTATGCGCTATATCGATCTTAGAATCGCGATCGGGAAAATGTTTCTACGATACGCGCCCGACGTCATCGAATAGTGTCAACGATACGATATGACATACCTATTTTGTCGGTCCTGAGCCTTCGCTGAGCTTAAAAAATGCAACGTTGCGCGACGGCCCCGCATATACTCCGAAATTGTTTAAAGAAATATTATAAATGTGTGTCTTTACTTCGAGTGCATTTTATTCAGCGCACGTCAGAAATATAAAAGAGAAACGGTGCCGTAATATTATCGTGGATATATTCGAAAATTGAAAAACCACGGAAAGACGAGCTCGCGCTTTTATAGTAGCACCAAGAGAGAATAAATGAAACGAATGAATCGCGGTAGAAAAGAGGTGAGCGGTTTAAAAAAGTTCTCCACAGCGTTCCGTACGTAGCGGGGTACGAATGACTTCCTGCCGCTAGATTTGAAATAATTATCGCCTTTCTGAAAGACGATATGAATGTCGATTGTCGGAAGGTAAAACGAGACCGATTCTCGTTTGACGGAAAAATGAATTCGAGCAAGCCGAGATGTGCGCGCTACGAGTGTTTTATTTAATCTTCGCAAAGACGTACGCTACAAAGGGTGGCGATCCCATCATCGTCGTCACTGTACGAAATGACCTTCTCGACGGAAATTAAAAAGGCGCTTCTCTCACCGTACCTCCATATCTATCTTTCAGCGTTTCACGTATCTCTTGCAGGGTGAATCGCAGCTGCGAGCGCCGCGAAACGAAAGCTTTATCGAACAAGGCATCCCCGCGAATTTTATACGAAATACACGCTGATGCACGGTGACTTTTATCAATTGTGATTTTTCCATTTTGCTCCTCGCGAAAGAAAAGAAAAAGAGAAAAGAAAAAAAAGTGCAAGCAATTAATTTCCTAACCTGATTGCAGGGTATACATATAAATTAATTTAATAGCCAAAGATATTATTAATTGAATAAATTAATTTCGACAATCGAAAAGATATAAATCTTTGCTTATACTTTCTCGGAGGTGATAATAACGAAAGATGAAGGATATTGTCTTTTATTAAAAAAGATATTTTGTATTTAACGTACGCAGATCATTGGATACATGAATTTTTCTTTTTTCTCTCTCTCTCTCTCTCTCTTTCTTTCTCTTTCTGTTCGGAACATGAACAGCAGTAAATGGAATGGGAAGACCGTTAATTTCGGCACAGAGATGCTTTTTTAAGGCACATGAACGAACGCCCACTGGAATAAAGTAATTCCGGACGCGCAAGACGACGGGGCGGGAGTCACGCGAACGCTCTTGCAAGCGGGTAGAGGGGCTCTTAACGGGTGGCACGGAAGAAGAGAGATGGAGTTTTATATCCCGCGGTATTAAAGCACCCCGAAGGCAATCAAAAGCCTTATACACGACTGCGATATTACCGCGTCTGTAATTCCCGCATGCGGATAAAAAGCCCCGCGCGCGGCTGTTACGAGCGTCGACTTTATTATTTTAAATGTTTCACGGCAAACATCTCGATATCGTCACTGCCGCGACTGTCGGGATACTTCGATCCGCGAGCGACGACTTCGATACGAATGATAAGCGGCGAAATAACATCCGCTATACGTGTCACATGCATACAATCTACGTGGAAAATTATCTAAAAAGGTATCGAAAACTTTTCTGCCCGAAACATGATCCTAATTTTTTTAATTTTTTTTTTTTAACTAATTCATGTTTGAAATATTTAAAAAAGCGGCTTCAACAACTGGAATAATCATAATCATTCATGCGTATAAATTTATTGCAAACGATTTACCGCGCATAAAGTGCAAAGGGTATTGGATTAAAATTAACAGGGAGGTTCGGCGATAATTAATACATCCAAATAGCTCCGCAATTATCTTTACGGAAGCGTGTTAAAAAAAATCGATCAACGTCGTGCGATCGCAGTTGTAATCGCGCGAAAAAATAATTTTAATAAAGTGTAATGGATCGAGATTAATAAAGAACGTAATTAATATACGAGGCGCAACGCCAGAATAATCTCTGTGTGAGGTATTAAAAAATCATTTATCACTTGATCAAAAGTTTCGCCACGCGACGACTGAAAAGCGTATAAAAATTTACCGCGCGTACGTCTATATATAAACGTAATACGTATTACATGCATGCAATTTTGCATATTCTAGATATTACATTGCCATTATGACCCTTGCGCCACGAAGAAGGGCGATCACCTTTACTTGACACGAACGTTACTTATTACGGTTAAAAAAAAAAAAAAAAAGAAAAAGAAAAAGAATTAATCCTTCACGTCTCATTTATCAAACAAATTTAAAGCGCTCGGTGTATTCTCAAGCTCAGCAAAGAATCTGATATTATCGTAAGCAGTATTCAAAGTTGGACTTTAAAGAAGTAATTCCATATAACGTGCGTAATCACGCAATCGCGACAAGAATTCTTCATAAATATTATAACCACATTTTGCCATTAGCTCTCTTCCTTTCTCTCTCTCGTAACTCTCTTTATGAAAATATTTCCCTTCCTTCGTTCATCAGGAAACCCCGGAGTATCGCGCCGCTCGCGAGCGAGGTAAGAGAAATACGTTTTTCCGATTTTCTCGCTATTGCCATCGACCGTTCGTATATTTCCTACCTTTCTCTTCCTCCTTTTCTCTTAACAGCTAACTTCAATATTCATGAGAATATAAATATAAATAAAAATATAAATATCGATACATATGAATATAAGCGCGATGCATAAATATTCATGGGACCGAATATTACAACCGAATAGAGACCCAGCGTAAGGCGGAATACATGGAACGGCAAGGGGGCGGCCGGGGGAAGAGGGAAGGGGGGAGAAAGGGAAAGGAGCAGAAGCTGCGCGTTGAAACTATACCAGGCAGCCTCAAAGGGGCGCCCTTCAATTCGCCGTCGTTATCGACAACGTAGTCGCAGCTATAAACGGCGCCGTAAGCTATCTCGCCGGTAGCTACGCGGTTGCATGCAGCTGCACGCGTCTACGTAGCCCTACCGACGAAAACCAGGAACTCTCTCCCGACCAACCGAAATTGCTCGCTAATGTCATAATTATATATATTGCGGCGGTTGTGCCTGGAAGACGAGAAGTACCGCGATGCCGCCATTGTTCGCCCTTTGAAGGGCCCGGTTAATTTATTCGTAAGTAGCACAGCGCGAGCTAAACGGCCGTATAGGATGTATAACGGAATCGAGCTCGGTTGCTAATGGCAATATTGTCGGGTGCGCGGAGAGCATACACGCTCGCGGTGGATGGATTTCGTAATGGTGAATGCACGCCGATGCGGACAGCTCTGCTTTACAATCGGGACATATCTTTTGAAGCATGCACGCCGTTCGTGAATGAATGATCCTGTAGCGTATACACACAGTCGCCAACACATACCGATTGAAGAGCCGGGCGTTTCAATCGTTCAGCCCTTCAATTTGCACCTGAGCGTCTACTGTGCCCAACGTACCTGCCCGTTCTTCGTTGGCTAACTTCGACCCTTGAGACTACTCGGGCAAAGACGTCTTGTGACAGCTCGTAAATGAGGTCAAGCAAGTTGGCGACGAGGGCAAAGGGTAGTTTGAAACACTCTAACTCATTATGAGGGGAAAGTTAAATTTGTTGGAAAAGTAGCGGTAGTGTGTTAGATACTTGAAATATATTAGTCGCTTTATACCTTTATTAGATATAATTAATATATTACTTAAAACATAACGCATAGAATATTTGTTTCAAAATTAAATTATCAAAATATTTTACAATTGAAAAGGCTCTAGCGTTACCGAAGAAATTTCCACAAGCCGGTTAAAGAATATAACAGATATAAATATAATTAATTTTAAGCTTATAGAAATTATTTATATTAACGTGCACCTCGCCGTCTAAAATCCAAGTACGCTTTATAATTACTATACGCCCGGCAATTAATGCACGTACGCACAAATACGCGCGCGCTGGCACGTGCGTGTGCTCGAGTAACATTCCCATTATGCAGGCTCAAGTCAGTCACCTCAATCGATGAGACTATGAGATTTCAAACGACAAGATTTATGCCCCCGGTACGCGCACGAAGGAAAAGGTTTTTATGATTTTCTTTTTCACGCGCACGCAATAGTTTAATTGGCCCTCGCGCGATCTAACACGCTTATCCGAGGCCCTTAATTGCACTCGCTACTCGACTACTCGTTGGTAATAAGAACGTGTCGAAAGTTTTGCGCGACGTGTGCGATAACATTTACGGAAAGAGATCCAGTAATATTAATACTTTTAGTTATCTCCTGGGGAAGTTTTTTAAATTTCCAGCGCATAAAACTCGCGTCGAACAGGGAAAGTAGAATTACCTTCGACGAAATATTGTGCCGTGAGGGAGAACCCTCGGGTTCTGTAATTTCATTTTCGCATTCGTCGCTAGAGAAGCCGCATAGGTTTATTAATTTCATATTTCTGTGACACTGCAAGATCTACGCTTAATAAAATTTTTGGGAAATACATATATTCTTAAAGTAGCTCGGAAAAATTTCAGATTCCGCTTCTCTCGCTTACGAAATTTTTATTGCTTTCTGGAGGAACGAGTGAGAGGGGAACCCTTTTCGCTAAACGTGCGGGTTTCGTAACTTCACAGAGGCAGTCAGCGCGCCTTCTTAGGGCGGTGGAATCGGTTAATTACATTTTCTGCGGGGCCACGTCTAGACGGAATGCAATTTCGATTCGCCGGTTCCGGCAACCACAGCGATCAGCCACCTTAAAACAATGGCCGATTTTCGAACGGAGCGTAACACCGAAGCTAGCTGGCGGTAGGTATCTCTCTCACGCCATTTCAGACGCGCTCAGCAAATTGCGTAAAATACAAAAGAGACAGTAACAGCGGGCAGTATAGTTTTCCGAGAGGCGTTGGCGCGGGAACTAACGCTAAAATTTCAGGCGCTTTGAAAAGAACGCATTCAATGAAAATTTATAACTCGTACGTACCAAGATATTTCGTACTTTTAAATATGAAATTAACGTTATCGAAGCAAAAAGTATTTCTTGAAGATCGGACGTGCCCGAGACGAACCCGAGTATTTGTATAACGCTTGATAACTCGCCATAAGGATCTCTTGTTTTATTATCTCGCTCGTTTTCTTTACTTTTCGCGACGATTCGCCTATAACTAATGCCAAAAACGCGTCCTCCGGGTAGCGTCAAAGAAATCGTTCGGCGATAGCGTTGCTACACGGTGTGTGGGCACAACGGCACGGCGGACCTCCATCGTGGGGCCCAGGCCCCTAAAAGAAAGGGAGAACGAGGGGGCGGCCTCACACGGGGCTTCGACCGGCGTGAGTCTCGACGCGAGGAGGTCTCAATCTTACAGGATATGCCGCGAGGCTCGATGTGTACACATACATGCGTACATACAGGGTGGTCCGGTCGACTTTCCCACCCGAAATAACTTGCGCATTTAATTCGAAGAGGTGACTGAATTAAGTCCAATAAAAGCTGCGGTCAACATAACCCCATGACGGAATCGAATGTATATTTATTTCGTTTATCAAAAATTCTTATCAAGATAAATAATTTATTAAATAAACGATCGAATATAAAGATAATTTTGAAACAATCGCGATAGGTTTTAATCTTCCTTACTCTTTAGGCGCACGTTTTTGTTTATCGAGTCGAATTAGGTAATGACAATCGAATTAAATTTTAATAAACGAGACTATAAAACGTAATGGTAGGACAATCGTAAAGGGTTTACCCTATAGATTCACATATTTTACATGGGTATGTACATGGATATACGATGTCGGAAGAAGAGGGGGAGGAAAAAAAAAACGAGGAAAAGGAAGAGAAAGGACTTGGCCGAATCGTACCGGACGATTTTACCACCATGATTAATCGGCACCGCCTACTTATCGTGTTAGATTTAGACGGGATCGCAGAGGCGACCGGGCCTTGTATTTCGGACAACACAAAGGGACCCCGCGCGTTTGATTCATTGGGCAGCGAAGGATGCTCGACGTATCGACTTTGAACTTTCTCGGCCTAAACCTTTCGCCTCATTTTTTTTTTTTTTTTTATATCTTTTTTTTAACTAAAACCGTCTCAGTGTTACGAATGTTCAGAATTCCGCTCGTAAATTTGGAAAATTGTAAATCAAAAAATTAAGAATTCGTAGAATTGTCAAGAGCGTAAAAGCGACGGACATAAAGAGCATAATTGGCAGTAAAAAATGTAAAAACTCGCTAGAAACATATGAATATAAAAACATAACGTCGACTACTGGTGTCCTCTCGCGCTCGTAACATCTGATCGCTCTAAATTGTTAAAGTTAAATTAATACATTCGTTTATAAATCAATATTCCGAGCTTCCGTTTCATTCTACAAGATTTGCACTTTCTTTAAAAGTAACCACATGCGGCGGAACTTCGATTCGTAAACGCCCAACAGAACCTATTACAGTTCAGAAAACCGGGGAATTCCGAAAGTTTCGAATTTTCTCTGTGTAACAACTCCCGGTGTTGCAATCGACTCGTCAAGGATCTCTCTTGTGATTTCGCACACCCGAAGGTACGCCGCGCTGCTCAAAGCATATCGTACGCTATCTGCGGCTTTGTAAAAAGCGGACGCGCGCTTTCGTTCCGAATCGGGAAGATTCTGAAAACAGAGGAAGCGGCGCGGGTGAGATCGTTTTACGCGAGAAATCGGGAATACGCAGGGAAGCAAAAATGTCGGTGAAATGTCGAAGACGGGCGCACGCGTCGTCGTCGAAGCCGAAATCCGAATCATTAATCACCGTGTCCTTCGCTCGATCTACCGATTCTCTCCCAATTCTTTTTACTCCCCACCATCCCTCCCCCCGTCGCTCTTTCCCTTTCTCATAATATTTTTCTTTTCCTTTCTGCGTTTCTTCGTTCTCTTTATTCGCGGCTCGCAGAGAAGCGTCTTACAGCCGATAGCTCGGTGAATGATGTAGTCGTCGGATCGTGCCCGGCATTCGTCCTTTTGCTTTACGCTCCGCGAGAAATCCTGCGAAAGGAACTTCTGTCGAGATTTGCCGCCCGTCTAGCGATGCTAGCTTCTTCCAACGAGTTTTCACCCTTTCTCGGCGCACGTCGCAAGGAGGAAACTCATTACAAAAACTTGCCGAGTTACTCGTTTCGGGATCGTGACATGTTCCGAATTTAGTGGCATCGTGATACTGCGCGAATTTGTCGATTTTACCGTGGCGTATAATACGCCCTTTTAATTTACACGGCCGTAAGCTGCGTTTATATTAATTTTATTTAATTTTTTCCATCGGTAATTTTTAATTAAAAACTCCCGTTCATATTACCTTAATTCAGTATTATTTAATCGATTAACGATGATCTAAGAATATCGCGAAAACCTCGGCGGTTAAGCGAGCGTCAATTCGCAAAGGAATTAAGCTCTATATTCTCCTGGCTTCGCTGGCGCTTTTCACCTGCAAAAATGACTCGCGGCAACCTACGCCGGGGGTTGAATGTACAGACGGGAAATCCACCCCCGGCGGTTCGCGCGCGATTAAATAAGCGGCCGTATGCAATATCGGGAGCGTAAGCGATATCGGGAACGTGACCCAGGAATTAATCGCCGCAGCAAATGTCGCCATCGCGCCGTGCTTCCAGAATGATCGGAACTTTCTGAACTCGGGTCGCACCGGGACGGAGAAGGTCCGTGTGTATTGACAACGTTATAGTCAGCCCTCACGTACGTAGTAATTTGTGGCCAGTCGTACGACAGACGACTGGCCTAGGCGGCGTGCGGCTAGAAAACAGACGCAAGAGAAAGACGGCGATGTCGTTGCCGACAAGTCGGGCAGAAGAAGACGCAGATAGATCAAAGGGAAAAAGAGAAAGAGAGAGAGAGAAAGAGAGCGAGGGATGCGAAGGCGTGAGAGCACGATGGGTCCTATAATGCCACGGTGTTCGATGTGGGAACCATAACCCGGTCGAACGGCGATTAGTCCTGGGCCACCGCGTTGTTTACTCTGGACAGGTCCTGCCTGCCACCTAGTTTACGTTATTATATATGTCCGTCGAAACGGGCCCGTGCGCGGCCACCGACCGCCGGCGTGGATTTTGCTTGGCCCACCGCCGTAAGGCCCTTTTAAATCGCGTTCTCGGGGGGTCTAATGATTTCGCGGAGATCTCGTGTGGACCCGACTTGGTTGAAATATCCGTACGCGTGTGTGCGTCCTGTAAAATTCTATGTCTCGTCCGTCGCTCGACTCTATCACGGTACCTTATCGTTTTCGTATGGTTTGTAAAATGTATTTCTCTCTTTTTTTTTTTTTTTTTGAATAAATGTACGTGTTTAAAAATGAATTTTTACTTATGTTTTTATATATCATTTTCCAAATAACTTTATTAGAAATATTTATGCGAGAAGGAAAGAGATATATCTCTCCTGTGGATAACGCAGAGCGTACAGGAGAGCTCGCCAGATTAGGGCCTGAGTTATCATATTATAAATTATTCCTAGGGCACGAGATACTATCGCGCTCTCTTCTGTAAGTGAACTTTAGGAGCTCGGTTTCGAGCTTTCCGTCTAACTTCTTTCACGTAAGAAAAACATCGAGACAAGTACCCCGCGAAATGCAAGACTAAGTTTGTTATGAAAACGCTTGCCGTGATAGATTTTATTTTTAGAAAAAAAAAAAAAAGAATAAGCGGGGAAAAAAAAGGGGAAAAAAGAAAATTGTTTGAAGAGAATCATAAGTTAATATATGAAGAACTTTGAGAGGACGCACAACGTGACCCCGATGTGCCTCGGTGCAGCAGAGTAAACGAGCATTCGCAGAGTCGCGAAATGCAAGGAAAATGTCAGATAAGAAGGAATTTGTTCCTTCACAGTCGTAAGTGTTCCTGTTAGCAAAGTAAGGAAACGCAATTTTCTCGTACCCCGCCGTCTGATTGGAGTTTGAATAATAAATCGTTGAATGAACGCCGACTTTCCTTCTTCGCTAAACTAAGGTACGAGGACTGTGCGCGGGTGGACTTTTTTTTTTCTTTTTTTTCACGATGCTCAATCGGAAGGTTTTCTTTTTATCTTATTTTATTTTATCGCGAGCCACAGTCGTGTTGAAATTCGTGTCGTTTTCCCGGATATCGAAAATCAATTCAAAGCTCGGCATCCGAAAGAACTCGCAATCAATTTTCATCTATATTGAAAATTGCAAAAATATCTAATAATATGTAATATAGGTCGTGCGATAATACAAAACTAGGATTCGTGTATATTTAGCGGGCTCGAATATTCCTCGGCACTTTAATCCGTGAAATTGTCTCCGTCAATTTATGACGGCGCGTGTGACTTCGTCACAATTTTCTCTCGTTGAATTACAAAGAGATTATCCTGGCTTCTCCTTAAATTCCATACCTGGGTTTCGGTGAAACTCAAGTGAAAAATGAGAACCGGCACACATACGTAAGCATGTTACGCATATACAGATACATATGCGCGCGATCTTTTTCTTTTCTATCTTATGCGCTCTTCCCATTACAGTCGCGGTACTGTACTATTCTATCTCCTATCCTCTGGCTTACTTTATATGCATTATTCTTTGTAAATACGTACCTCGCCATTGCGCCATGCATTTAAAAAGATTTCCTAGACTGCAAATCTTATCGTCCGACAGCTCGCGGACGACTTTCATTTCCTGATGACGATCCTCTGGATCTTGAAACGACGCCGTCGCTCGTTTTTATGTAACATGCATCTGTAACACAAAAATAATACGAGATATGATTAGTCATTTAGAACTCGCTTATCTAATTAAGAACGGCCGAGAACAAATTCGCGTCATTCATAATGTTACCTCAAATTCTTTGAAAAGCCGCACTCTAAAGAGACGAGCAAACGTTTGAAAATAGGGAGGAAAAAAAAAGAAAAAAAAGAAAAAGGAAAGTGTGAACGAAAGAGAGAAAGAGGGAGAAGGGCAAAAGCGTGTCGTTCGAGAATACAGAATCCGTAAGGAAGACGATGGTCCGCGCGACAGTACCTTCCGACCTCCTTCGTGAGTTCGGAAGCTTTGGATCTACGCATACACATGCAAGTTGGCTTCAAGTAGATCTTGAATTTCTCACGTCCCGGCGGGAACGAGCCGGCAGCATTTGATCGTAGTGTGCGCAAGCAATGTTTGCCCAAATAATTCCCGAATTAGAAGGGATGTTTGAGCAAGAGTGAGAGCCTCGCGAGAGCGTGAACGTCACTGTTAAGCGATTCTGAGCGGAATGCCCATTCTCACGAGAAATTCTTTCAAGGATGCGACACGTAACGCACGATGCACATTATTATTACTTTGTATGTTTTAACACTGCTCGGGAAATTAATACGAATTTTTCCCCAAGAATTCTATAACGAGTAATGAATAAATAAATTAATAAATAAAATATATAGGCGGCATTAACGCCAATTCTTTGAGGTGGAGAATTGAAAACGATTGGACAGAAAGTCTGGCCGTTTTCTCCGGTAATATCGCCGGCGCAGTAAACTCGATAAGAATGCTAGGATAAAAAGTTACGGTAGCTTTATTTTATTACGAAAAGAACCGGTGCAAAATCCAAGCGGATACGTTCGGGGATGGATCGATTTATATAGGGTGATTCGAGAACCGCAATACCTGAAAAACGTATCTAGAGAATAAAAGTAAAGAGAAAAGGTCTCGATAAATAAAGGGCTCCCAAACCCCGTCGCTGCATGAAAGAGATGGAGCATGTTAATAGTAAAAGTAATAGATTCGGTTACCAGAAGAAAAAAAAAAAAAAAATTGCCTGACAGAGAAACGAAAACATTTTTATTTTAGAAGAATGTTATACGCGAATCTTGAGTAACAAAAAATGCCGGGCCTTTGTAAAAAGGAAAAAAGACAGTCGACTTATTTAATGCAATATTTTCTGCTTTACTTCGAAACACATTGAGATTTACGATTATGTGAATTTCCTTGGTTACTTTAACATCTTTTCCAGATAACGTACTTTTAAAAATAATTTCCTCCCGTGTCACCCGGCGTAAGATTCATTCCCTGTGTTGCGATTCGGCCCACTACTGCCGATCCTTGCGACCTCGCCGCCTTTTGCCAGCGGCTCTTACTGTCTTCAGGAACCATCAATCTTACTGAACCGAATGCACTGTCTTCGGTCGCGTGAAAAGTGCTCCTCGTCGCCACATCGCGTAACGCCCGCAGAAAAAGCTTCGACACTGCGAGAACGGGTTTTGCGCCTTAAAAGCTTCACTCCGACCAAACGAGAACAGTCAGTTTGACAGACGAGGGAATAAGTTCACGGCAAATTATTACATAAAGGATCTCTGCGCTGCAAGTACAAACCTCTTTTCGATACCTTCCAATTTCACGTCTAATTTCAAAACAATTAAAAAAAAAAAAAAAAAAAAAGAAGAAGAAAAAAGAAAAATAACCAGGGATAGATAGATCTTTGCAAATGCATCGCAATTTTTGCGGATTGTAGATTGCACTTGGATCGAAGGACATTTGTCTTCTCGGAGACGTTGCGAGAATCGCGCTCAATACGTCGATAAGACAAAGACTGGCCTTTATATGGAATCTTAAGAAAACTAAGAGATTGTCCGAAATTTACGATTCGCCACCGAGCTATCGCTTTTCTGCGCGATTGGTCGCGATCCTATTTGAGCTTACTGTCATACGTCTACGGGAAATTTCATAGAGCTTGAAAGTCTTCGGACAAAGGCCTACGACGGCTTGACGCCTTCTAAGGTGTATCACAGTATGCATGCGTGCCTGAAACCGAGACACGGAGGCACCTGGATGCCGATGAGGCCACCGTGAGCATCGATCAGAAATGATACTTCTTGTCCCTATACCTTTTACGGATTTAAAAATATATGTATACTCGCCAGCCGTCAAATCCTATCGCGTAACTTCCTTTCATATTCTTGTACGCTGCCTTCTTTGTAAACTTAATGAAAATTACGAGTTCCGTGGACTAATGAGGTTTAATAAGTTTTCCGCAAAAAAAATAAAAGAAATAATAATTAATTTAATTAATATAAATCAAATCCAAGAAGTAATAATAGATTTAAAAATTGGGAACTCAAACGGAACACGAGCACTCTATGGCACATAACTTGAATTACTTTTCTTTTAATTAAAAAAGTTTTTTCACGTTATTTCACAAAATTAAAGACTTCCTTGTAATAATAATATCGAGTATACCTACTATTAAAAATTATTAGATTAGAATATTCCGTGGAGCGTCTTTAATAAATTGTTAAATCTAAAGTAATAATTTTCGGTTATTGGAGTAACGAGAGTTCGGAATGAAGATCACGGGGTATGGGAGCATCGTCGAAAAGAGGAAAGAGAAAGGAAGAGAGAAAGAAGCGGTTTTTCAAGCAATATACCATAAACAGCCGAAGACAAGGCTGACTCTAAATGGTCGCGGACGGGAATCGCGATGCCACGTGTACGCTCATGCTCATAAGTCCCGGCATAGTCCGCGCCAGGCTATCTTTTCGACGAATCGTCCTTTTTTACGTCTGCACGCCGCTGAAACTAGCTTGCACTCTTCGCGAGGAACGGGCAGATGCCACGCGAGAAAGGAGACAGTAAAATGAACATGTACAGCACGGCCTTCAGCGTATAGTAAACGAAATGCAGCACGTTTGTGAGAAAAATTCGGGCACGGTGCGACAGCACGCAAGGTCACGCGATCCATTCTATCACGATCTTATTTATTTTTCGACAATGCTCAAAAAGTCAGGAAATTTCCGAGCTCTACAAACAAATCGTGACGGCTGAATTAAGAAGAAAAAAAAAAAAAAGAAAAACAGTTAAATAAAATTATATTGCATAAAAGTTTCAATATCACGTTGATCGAGCACGGAAGAAGTTCGTTGCTGAAAGGATTGGTTCCCGTGAAATCGCAATTAATCCTCTTGGTTGCACGAGTCCGGTAATACAATTAGATTTGATTGTACGTGAGTTTTGATACGATATGCGTAAATATACACGAGTGATAACTCAATATTCAAATGCAGAGATATAGAGAAACGTAGGAGATACGGCAGGTAGAGCAATATTCGTGCGCTAAAACACAAGGTTCTCATTTAAAACGATTAACATTTGATATTTCTTTTTTTTCCTCCCGCGTAAAAAAATAACTCGCAGATATTTCAAACGATGAAAACATAACGTCGAACGAAAGTAAAGCGCTATCACTTCGAAAAAAAAAAAAAATTAAAAATTAAAAAAAAAATAGAATTTGCCAGTGACTTTTCCGCATATATAGACGCATAAAAGATGCAGGCGGCGATGTGCACGTTGTGCAATCGTAACGGCCTTCCTGCATATTTGACCACCCGGAAGCGCTTCGTTACGCTAATGCCATCAATATCGGCATTTAGTGCGGAACGCTGAAGCTGCCATTGCGACAGAGCTGAAATTGCGCGTCATCGATCACGCGTTTCAACTATTGGATAATTATTAAACACGCCGTATTATTTATTGAAAAACAATCGCCGGAATACGGATGCGCGCGCGACGGTTCGTTTTGTTCCTGCCAAACTTGGGGAACGACGGAAAACACGTTCGCGAAGATGACGTATACAGGCAGGCTGCCTCTATCTGAAGAGGTATCGCGTTCCGCTTTGAAGGGACGTAATCAGGTCCGACACGTCCGGAAGTACGTGCCGACGCAAGCTCGTGAGGAACACCTTTGTACCCAAGGTACGCAAACCGGATGCACAACCGCCTCTTCCGTGTTCTTCTCTCCGTTTGCCCAGCTGCACTACGCGAGACTCTTACTTGGGACACCCTGTACACATATGTGTATGTAATTAAGCGCGAAATAAAAAAAAACCTGGCAAGTTAAAGCGTGTTCTTTGCGGCCTAGACGTCGCGGCGCAATTTATCAATTTTTATTAATATATAAATTTATTTAAAGAATGTGGCCACATTTTGTAGAAATTGCAAACAACGTTTTCCAAATGATAAAATATCACGAGAAGTGTCCCCGTAAATAAAATTCCCAATAGATCCATAGGAAGGAAGTCATTTGAAAAATGCGATTTCTTTGAACGTGTGAAAACCAGTCGTTCACCAACCAGCTTAGCACACTTTAAAGTACCATCGTCTCTAACCCTTTCGATCTTCGACGACCTTCTTGCCACAATATCCCACACGGATATTGAATGGTTCGGTGATTCGTGTTGATAGGCAATTTGCCAATTTCCACTTCATTCCACCCCCAACCTCGTTTCAGAATTCTGTAGCAGCATGCGGTCTCCCTCAATGATTCCGTTTCTTAGTCCCTTAGGTCGAATAAATTTTTCATTTAGATTCGTATATTTTTTTATGACCAGAAACTCCATCATTCCTTTCTCTAATTTTTTTACAACTTTTTTTTTTATGTATTTAAAAAAAAATAAGAAAGAAACAAATAAAAATAATTTCTAAAATAATATAGTTGACGCAGTTCACCGCTACAAAGAAAAATTAAGAAAAATGCTTTAATTTGCCACCTTTTCTTTTGCTTTTTACGTGAATCGTTTAATTATGCAAATCATATTTTTCCGCAGAAGAATTAAAATTCACATCCGTTTTGCATAGGACCGAGGAAAATTATTTCACTTTTTAAATCATGGAGATAAATATTACATACACATCTCACTGTAATTTACAGCCATTTCATTCGTACGAGTATTTCGTCTTATTTTCTCATAATTACCAACGCCAAACAAACGAACATAGTGAAAAGAGAGGAAAAACATTTCTGTCAATTACGTATAATTGATAACCGTTTGGTTTTATCATTTTTATTTAAAAACATTTTTAATTGCCTATAATTCGCATCATGTCGAAATAAAATTCCATTAATAATTCCGTATGTCGTATACCTCACGGAAAACTCATCTATTATACATGATGGGATAAAGTAGTATACGCGAATATTTGTAAAATAAACGCATTGCATGAAAACACCTTTAGCTGAAAATTACGTCAACCGCATGATAAGCTGTGCTTGTTATCCGTTACTATGCATACGCGTCGATCGCGTGGCTTTTGCCCAAACTCCATTTAAAATATCTGATATTCGTCGCGCTACCAAAATTTGCATGAGTGGTTACTGCGCCGATGTAATTTGTGGATTAAAGTCAGTAGTTTCTAATTATCGAATTAGCCCGATCGCTTGATGAAATTGTTTAATCATCGATTTACACGTTTACTTTGCATATTATGCTGACGAATCAGAGAACATTGGCAAATTCATTGAGGCTGGACGATATTTTGGCTTTTCCATTCATTTAATACTGTAATATTTCAAGATCTCTTTTTTTCCTCCCCTCCCTCCCCGCCGGGATTAATTAATATCGCCGTATGGAGAGCACAGTTTATTTTCGGCCTCATCAAACGCGATCACAATTTGATGTAATAAAAATATTATCGCGCGCGTTGTAATATTTATTTTAAATTCATGAGAGCTTCACTGACAAAGCGGACTGATTGCAGCATTTTATAGCGAAATTATTTTTATAATACTTAGCACATTACAAAGGTTACTTTCTGTGAAATACGGAATATTGAAAAACGTAATTCGTAAATGTGTTATTTGAAAAAATATGAAATATATGTACGAGGTATTTGTTAAATTGAAATAACAGTGTCGCTAAACTCCGCGCATTAAATCGGCGAGTAAGAAATTTTATTTGAACGTTCGCATGAGAAACCATATGCGTATTACACGTGGATAAGTAATGTTAATGAAAAAAAGATAAGCATAGTTTGCAATATCGTCGATTAGAGTTGCCGAGCTATAATTTTTCGACAGCTGATAATTGCTATCGTAACTCAAAGTAACATAAATGTAAAAGCCAGTCAGTATCACAGAAAAGAAATAATTAAATCTCTAAATCTCCTTCTTAAAAGAGAGGCTTCTTTAACAAACTAAAGTTTAACTTGAAACAAAATGCATGTCGACATCTATTGGAATGTCATCCAACCCCAATCGAGTCTTTACTAAAATATTAATTAAAATTAAAGAAAAAAGATTTAATATTCAATTATAATTTTATTTCTTTTGTAAAGAATAATAAAGGTTTTTTTTTTAATTATTCTCTTCAAATTCTTAAATAAATTAATTAGATATTTTGTACTAAATTTAGTTTGGACGTACAACCCCTGTTATCAGAAAAAGTTCTATTAGAAAGTCTCGTGGTTAACCGTGGATAAGGTAGAGTTTCCGTTTGGGAAATTTCTGTTTCAACAGTACCTCGTGCGGCCAACTGCGGCTCGGTTACTGACATTCGGTGCGTATCCTGCGGTCGAATATTTCTTGCAAAAATTCATACGACCGAAAAATATTAAAACTTCCTAGCAGACTTCATCATCGACAACTGATGCAAACGCGTGCGGATGTAATATATTATTTTTTTTTTTTCCCATAATAAAATGATAATCCTCCTTTTCACTATGCTCCCTTCGGTTTTAATCAATATTATTCAACAAACGATCTCGCGAATTTCCCTTGAAAAACAACGAATATCCAAGCCCTCGTTAAGCAATCAGGCAGTCATTCCCGCGCGAGAGGGCAAAAATCGACGACGGGGGGGTAAGAATACGGCGAGAGTGAAGGACAGTCTCCACGGCGTGACACACGACTTCGTATGCCGCGGAAACGCGTTATTCAAATTTTATATTCGATTATGCAAATTAATATGAGACGCATAAAACTGTCTCTGGAATTCGTCGGACGGTGAGGAAGGAAGAATGGGGAATTGTACGGGGAGAGAACGATTTTTATGTTTCTTCGGAAACAAAAGTCTGCCGGCGCCAATTTATCTCTTTCTCTCCTTGATCTCCTCCCCTTGAATCCGACCCCCTCTCCCTCCCCCCACCGTTACCCCCCGGCCGTTCTTTGGCTCGCTGATGCCGTAACTTCTGGCGATATGCCCTTGCTTCGCAAAGGGGTGGAAGTATGAAAAGGGGGTAACGTCGGTTCTCTTCGACACGTCGTGCATATGTCTTCCGGAAACGAGAAATATTGCGGCGGCAATGTCGCAAGGCATGCATCCAACTTTACAACTTTCATTGCGCCGCTAAGCATCCCCATCCCTCTTTCTCTGTCTCTCGCTCTCGAAGTTTTAGAATAACAGCTGATACGTTCGCATGATTATTTCTGATTTGTTATCCGCGCGAAATTGAACAAGATTTTATAACGATGAACGAAGTAACGGGACTTTCTTTCTTTTTTTTTTTCTCTTTCAATTTTATTTTTTAACTACAACAAACGACTTCGCAATTAATTTTCATCAAACTAACATAAAAGTTAATTACAACAAATAATAAAATATTTATTCTACCTTTTCGAAAGAGAAACATATTTTACGTTCGTTGAAAGGAAACGTTCGCGTTCGCTGTTCGTTCACTAAGCGTGTACGCACCTAAAAAATTGATAAAAGCACGTCGCGAAGACGCCCGCCGCACCTGATGTCCCGTTTGAGTTTTTCGGTCGGAAGTATTGAGGATATCTTGACGTTTTACGCGCCAACGATGGATTTCGACGGCGTCAGGATATCCAATTTCAACGCCGGCTAGAATAAAGCGTGATATCGCTCCGCGCGAACGTGATGGATGCATTTAGATTGCGCTCAGTAAATCGAGTTCAACGTAGACGTTACCGCGGCGTTCTGCGCGAGAGACAAGGAGAAAGAGAGAGAGAGAGAGAAGCGGGGTGGCAGAGAATGGAGGGATTTTAACGAAATCGCGGTGATGCCATGCAAATGGCCCGGTAACAGCTTCCGCGCCTGTATTCTCCGCGCGGCGGACACGCCGACTGTGTTGTGCACGGCGCAGCTTAACTCAATTCCATACATATTTTAACACCGGCAAAACCGTAAGAAAATTGCGTGATATGCATAAACGACTTCGCAAACTCGGTTACAAAACGGGGGATTGCGCGCCCGTGTCACGCGCCCGGCCCCTCCATGCAAAATTATTTCGAGCGGAGTTGTAATCGGAAGCCTTTTTTCCCGGTTTTAGCCCGGCGATAGCCGACGGACATTTGCATTTTTTTTTTTTTCGACAATTACCGCTAAAATAAATAGGGACCATCGATTGCGATTAGCTCTGGACTTCAATTTTGAACGCGGTATATTTTAATCTTGAGAGTAGGTAATCGAAAATTTGACAGATGAATAAAAGTCTGCAAAATAGGTTTCGTTAAACTTGCTACTAAATTTACGAATGGAATTATATTAAACTAAAAATTAAAATTGCTGGCGGAGTTCTTCTTTTTCTCGTCAATAAAAAAGGCTAGATATTTTTTTTATTTTTTTTTCCCTCCCGTAGAATCGAGGCAGAATCTATTGTTTCGAATATCTTAAATTATTACGACTGTAGACTGAGAGTTTATTATTACGTGAAGTTTTTAATGCCGCGCTAGTCGTGCTATCGAGCGTTCTGATAATACGACGAGGCTTGTATTACTAAAATAAATCCCCGCCCCTGCCGTGCTACAATGAAACTCGTGCATTACACGTTTTGCATTGTTATATATCACGCGTGTACATGTGCGCACCGAGAATGAAAGAACGTTGAGCTCGATAACGATCCGACCTACGACCGTCCAACTCGAGTCGCATCCGGAGGATGAATCGGCCTGGCGCGGCACAGAAGAGCAACGTGCAGCGGCCACATTAAATTATCTATCGCGCAATTATTCATTTATGCTTATTCGCCTTGATACACACGCGGATCTTGAATTATTACCGGCTTAACCGGATTTTTAATTCTAACGTATTACCATACTTATCGTACCGTACGAGCGATTCACGTCTCGCCGAGCCAAGCCAAGCCGATCCGCCCGCCTTTTTGGCATGTTTCTCATTAAAATCTCTAAAATGAGGAATACAATTTTTTTTCGCGCATACCGTTTAAAAGAAATATTACTTCTGGATGTAAAAAAAAAAGTTAATAATAAAATAACTAAATAAAGTTTGTCATTTGAACACAATAGTCGATTAATTTTCTACGCTTTGCAATTTCATGTCAATTTTTAAAAAGAAAAAGTATTTTTATAGTTTTTATCATTGTATAATAAAAATAATTGTAAATTGCATAAAAATAAAAAAAAATAAATAAAAAAAATTGTTTGCTTGAAAATTGTAATTTTAAAGCTGATCTAGTGTATGTTAGAGATTTAGTAAGGAGAAGTTGGGTCCCTCTTGTGCACAGCATCTACGGTGGTTGGTTGCAAGGAAGGCATATTTAGTACATAAATCAAAGCCCGAGTGGCCCTTGCTGGAGGCTAGGAGTTTATATGCTAATATAAGGTGGAGCACACTGTACGCTGGTCGCCATCTTGACCGCAATGTAGCGTCTTGAAAATTTACAGCGTAGAATGTTCCGAGATTACCAATATGGCTATTTGTTTTTTTCTTTGTTTTTTTTTAATATAAAAAAAAACTTTTTAAATATTTTAAAATTATTTTTATTTTTATTTTTAAATCTCTGATACGCGATAAACTTTTTAGTGAGCGAAAGTACGTTTTACGCGGCGTACGGTTTGTGAAAAAATTTTACTTGACTCTTTTCCTAATTATAAAAAATAACTGTATAAAAAAGTACGCAATAATGCGTAAATGTAACGAAGAATTATACGTATATGCGACACGGAAGGAGTCGATTAAACAGTCAATTTGCTTTGTAATGGGAAGAGAATACATGGGACTTATTTCAAATTGCGCACGTTCGAACCGCCTTCGCGGCGCGGTCATAAAAATGAAAAACGGTTCCCTGAGTCCGGCGTATTTTGTATGCTAACACAAAATCGAGCACGCTGTAGGGGCTCCGCCATCTTGACTATGATAACGTCTTGTCGGGTACGGGGGCAAGAGGTGGTAGAAATATTCTCCGCGCTCGAGATTACCAATATGCCCGCGACACGGCGAGTCCATTCTTTCTCGGCGAACGAACAGAGTTACCGTCTCGATATTTCCGAAACTTGCCGCAGTTGAAATATATCGTCCCTTCGCTTTGTGTACCATAAAGTTTTCACGTCGAACTTATCAACGGGGGATGGAAGCGTGGGCTACACGATAAGAGATTTTATTTTTCGAAAATCTATTGGCGAGACGTCTAACGGCTTAAGCAATTGTTCTTTTTCTATCAAAATGATATACCTGTTACCACATTGATGCATGTAACAAGTACGATTCACTAAATATCTTTTGTACCTTTTTTTAAATAACAATTTATTGGCTACGTAATAAAACTCGTAATATTCTGCAAGGAATTGATCCGAATGTTCAAATTTACTTATAAAAAAGGTATTTGCCTCGGTCAATCGTTGATAATAGGTAAAGTACGCAAACTCGGGGATAGAATGAGCGCGGGAGGCGGCGCTACATCGAGTTCAGCCCTAAAGCCCCGAGATCCAGACGTGCTTTCTTCGTCTCGGCCTTTAATAACGACGTTATGGCAAACATTTAATTAAACTTGTAACAACGCACCTCTTCCCCCTGCCCCTTACTCGCGGCTAAGGGATTCTCTGCCGTTGCTATGCGCGGAGCGTAGAGAAATCCGACTACCCCCCTCCGTGTCACGGCGTCGTAAAGGCGATTGCTGGTTTGCTGCGCCGTGTTTCGTAATACGGGCATCTTCGTGTTCGTGTTACGACCCGTCGTTTTCTTATCTCGACCCAGACGAACGTGTCATCTGGTCCCCGGTGCTTTTTGCCACCGCCAAATGCCCTCGCCCGACCGCAGCTTCCCGGTGAGCAACAGAAGATTCGACTTCCTAATACGGGATCCACGAAATCCTCACAAATATCGCACCTGTTCCCATATGGACCATCTAACGTCTACTAGGTTACTCTCGTCCGCAATCAATTAGCGTTAGGTATTTAAAAGATCACGGCTCTGAAGCGCGCAACTCATATGTCCTCGGAAGACGTCGGTAAAATTCGCAATATCCAATAAAAGTATAAAAAAGATCGTCTTAACGATAAGAATTAGAATAACGAAAGGGGTAAAAGTAATCGGAAACGTTTAAAGAGATAGTAACACCGCCGGCCTTCCAGGATTCGTAGCTTCGCAAATTAAAGTCGTTTAATATCAGCGAATATTTCATTTGCACTCCTGCGTTTTATGAACTCCATTGAGAAACGTTAAAACTAGAGATCTGTGATCTCGCACGCGCGAACTGAGGACGACCCAGGCCAGCGTGAGAAAAATTCGATTCCGATCCAAGGAATTCAGATACAACGATTCCATTTTCGCGAATAATGACAGAAAGTTAATAAAGGGAACCGTGTCTCCTCCCAGTCTCTCGGATCATTCGACAATGGAAAAAAAAGTCTTTCGTCCCTGCTTAAATATGTCCGACCGCAAAGCAATAAAATATCTTTATCTTACTCGTGCCATTACCCCCTTGATTCGGAGGGTTCCAATTTACATTTCTATCGGGGGGGCTTCGGCAAGATAAGTCCATTTAAATAAATTAGTAATGCTATCTCCCGCGCCTCGGAGGTGTAGAGGCGGGGAGGAGGGGCGGATTAACTAGTATTTTATCAATTTTCGCTGCGATTCGTTACGCGGCGCGGCGCGATACCGCTCTTTTCGTTTCGAAATCTCGTTTCGATCGCGTGTTCTCGCGCGTTACGCTGCGATGAATCACGTTGTCTGAAGTGTTTAGATTTTAGATGATCGTTGTACAAAAAAGAAAAAAAAATAACAAGAAAATTACGTAATAGAAATTTTTTGTTACTTTGACATAATATTTCCTGACATATTAAAAAAATGTTTGATAACTTTTAAGAATATTTTAAAGAGCGTATTTTTCAGCGTTGCGTACGCGCGGTACGTGCAATGAATAGCAATAAAAACCTAAAAAAAAATATATATATATTGCAACTCGCAGTTTACGTAATTAAGGTAACAATATCGCTGACATTCTGCATCTTTAGTGGAATCGGAAAAAATGCATGAAGGGGGTTACTGGAAAAGGGGGACGCAGGGAGAACACACGTTTAATTTTTCAAAACGGACGCACGGCAAGCCTTTTTGCGGGCCGTGGGCGTCTCTACACGCAATTGCCTTTCCCTTCGTATGCCGGCCTGTGTTGGTAGGACAATATAATGGGGCATAACAACGGCGTTAACACGCAGTGGCCGACCCCGGACACGACCCGCGACCCACCCCGAATGAAATACACCTCTGATAATTACTAGAAATTAATGCGGCAGCCTTACACATACCACCCATTGTGAGCGAACGGCGTGCGAGTTTAACCGGCGGTCGAGTTTACGCGACCTCGTATTTACCTGCGTTAGGGGCGGTAATCGCCACGATTCTAACACCAGATTAGCGTGGCTCACTCGTATTAATTACCTCTGCTAGCTAACAGGAAAATAAAGCACGTCCGTAAAATAAAACGGGAGAAAGACCGGCAATACGAAACGGATCACGTTTTTAGCCTTCGCGTGTCATATTATTAGTAATCTAATGTGCTTAATTTTAAAGAAACTGCGTTCTTTATAAAAAAAAAGAAAATAATTCGAAGCTGTTCTTTTTAATACTAATTTAATAAAAATACGTATCGATACAAGATATATCTCTTGTATCTATTAAGTTATTTAATATTTTTCACGTTACGTTGCATCTCTTTGTAATCGAGAGCCGATGAACACGTATGATTAGGAAAGACAAAGCGCGCGCGCGACGGTGACACAGAGAAGATCGTTAAATCAGAAAATTAAAATCGGCGGCGACAACGAAGCCGGACCATCCGCTGCTCGTGCAGAGGTGGCTTTTGCACGGTAGGGCACAGGCGGTTCGCGGGGCCGGGGACGGGATGTATTAAAGCTGCGGCCGGAACCATAGCGGAGCAGATAGTTTAATGTGAATTTATTGCGATCGAGATATCGCGGCCGGCCAGAAAGCAGAGTCGCGTGCTACGCGCACGCCGTCGTGCCGATAGCCGACTGCGGTAATGCTCGCGGTGCTCGGGTCCATTGTGAGCGACTTCAAACTGACCCCAAATCGTTCGAAATGAGCCCGGACGGCCGGCAAGGCAATGAGACACCGAGGGGAAGATCGCGGGCGACCGTTTTTAAAATGGGGAGACTCTATCGCGGCATCAAAGCGCGCAGGCACGTGCTGCGTCTCTCCGAGGGTGGTTGCGCGTGATTTGTCTTCGACAGATTTTCTGCCGCGACAAATTTGCGTCCCGCGCGCACGCCGGCGAACGCTCAAGCGATAGACAAAAGGCCGAAAAACTGCCCGGAAAATGCCCCGAAGAAATCACTGCTCGTCATTCGACGCGTGGTCACCGGATAAACTTTGTTTCTCTATTTCTCTGTTCGGAAGCTTTAAATTTATTTTTGAACGGTGCTCTTAAGAATAATACTTTTTAAAAGAGAGCGCAGTTTCGTTTCTCGCGACGATCCTTGAAAGATCCAGGCTTTCGTGACTCGCGACTCCGGTTCACCGGCGCACTTTCCGCCTTTCGCGTTTCTTGGATCCGCAAGTGTCTTCTTCAAATGCGGTCGCGTTGGACGTGCCCCCCCTTCGTGATCGTATATCACATTACTTTAATTCATATGGTAATTCACGCGGCTCAGCCGCTATGCCGACTCGCCGAAAACTTTCGGGGACAATACGAGGGACAATGCCGGAGGGGGGTGTGTGTCGGCGGGGGTGACAGAGGAGGGGGACATTGGGCACATAGAGGTGACTGCGGAGGGTACCAACGGGGCCATTGGAGGCGAAGGAAGCGGGGGAGAGGGTTCGACAGTGCGAACGCGATATTGAATTCGCCCCCTGGCGACGTGCCTGTTATCGACAATGTCCGACCGCTGGACCGGAAGCCATTTGCTCGCTCTGTGACGAAATTTATGAAAGTTTCCAACGCTCTCGCGGTGGACAATTGTCGGCGAGAGAGACGGAGAGAGAAAGAGAGAAGAGAGAGAGCGCGCTTACGGTAGAACGTGCGCTAGGTGTCTGCTCGTACGAGCATCGTCGCCTGGAACATGTTCCCTTGGTTTAGTACCGCTAGCGTTACGTCACAGCGAGGAAGGATCATCTCGATTGAGAGTTGCCTACGAATTTTTTTCGGTAAGAAAATTTCTTTTTACGCCCGGCGTATTTCCGACGTCTGAAAATATCGAGATTAATATAATTATGGAAAACGTGATTGTCTCTCCTCGACGTTAATGATTCGTGAATTATTTGATTAACGAGTCGCGAAATAATGAAAATAAATATTAGTTATTGTATTCAAATTAAAGGAATGAACCAGTGACAAAGATAAATTTGATAATAATCTTTTAATCGGGGCAATTTCGTAAAGCTCACATAATTCGTCTCTATTTACGCGAGAGGCCAAAAGTCGCGGAACAATCTCGGTGGCTACTCCGTGGCGAGCAATCATAGACATGAATTTCCCATTAGGGGATGGAAACCGCGGGTCAATCCGCGACAAATCCATATGCCGAAAAGCGTGCTATCCAATCTGAAAGTGGCCGGTTAACGCAAACAGCTTATGCGCCATACGTTGCATGCGTATACATGCACGTGCATGTGCATGCATATCATCGTGTCTTCGATCACGAGCCATGAAAACCACTGAGGGAAATGAGTATTACCGCTCATGAATTTCGATGCTTCTTCTCTCTCTTTTTTCTCTCATTTAAAAAAAAAAAGTGATAATATTCCGTTTTCACTAAAAATCTTGTTACTTCGTTTACTGTTTGTTTTTTATTATAATTTTCATTATTTAAAGAACTAAATTAACGATTTCTCAATTAATTCGTTATTTCTAATTGTGTGATTCGGGAGCCAATTTATTTAGAAATTCAGATATTCCTTGCGAGAAAAAGCTTATTTTCTAGAGGAAAATCTTTTCGGCACATCCGGTTTCGGTGTTTCAGCACGCGAGGAAATTGACCGGTCCGCCATATGCGTCGACTCTCGTGCGCGCAGCAAAAGGTGGCGACAACGGGGTGCGAGGGTGGCAGTATGACAGAGAACGCGGGGAGCAGAGAGGCGAGGAGGAGGGAGACCGGAGTGTTCCCGCATTACAAATTTAATCTTACAAATGGATCCGAAAACTTGGAAACAATGGAATATATGAAATGCGGCCGCGTATATCATGCCAGTGGAGACGCGGGGTAGTTCCGACGGCAATATTGTCAGGGCCGATCCATATTCTCCGAAAGCGCGACGGCGAGAGGGCTGTCGGGGGGTTAAAAGGGGGGGCGAAAGTGGTTCCCGCCCGGGATGGGGCAGGACGGGCAAGCGGCAAAACATGCTTCTGGCACGACAAGAAGCCGCGCACCGAGGTAGACGCACGGTTCCTGTCGCATTCGAATCGTGTCGCACAAATGCCCGGTATAAGCAGCCTTGTTTCTTCGTTTCCGATAACGGAGAGATGATTTTTCCCCGCGAACCGCAATAGCAAAGGCTTCATCGCGAAAATTCGAACGGTTAACCCCGCTGCGTTTTCTCGAAGACAAACTATTTCGTTGAGAGCAGGAAATATTGCGAATACGTATGAACATCCATATTCATTTTCCATCAGAGATTATTATTTTAATTATATTAAATTTAATTAAGAAGATTATACATAATGTATATTTTACGTGTAATTACAAAATAATCTGATGGAAAATGAATTTAGAGACACTCATATACGTTTACGTTATTTTATAAAGTTTACGCACGTGTCAATCTACAGCAGAAAATAAAAGATTAACGCAACTGAAACTGATATAGAAAATATTCTCTAACGTAATCGTCTCATTCGCCTCGGTAATCGGTAATCGGCGGTTAACTTTATGTTTAACGCAAAGAATCGGGCGGCGCAATCTGCATTTTGCTCACTCGGTTCAATTTATTATTACAAAATCGAAATCGTTGAAGGTCCGCGTTCAGTAATTCATAAAAGTCGCGACTAATTCAACGCGGAAACTCGCTTGCGATCGAAGTGCGGTATCCGTGTTCGGCGTAATACTCAAAGAGGAATCTGCGTTCGAGAAGTTAGTGTAGCGAAATACCTGTCTCGCGACTTCGAGGATGGGGAGAAACACCGGGGGATGGTTTTCTCGGTGCCCTCGACTTCGTGTATCCACCTACCTACATCGGCGGTTTCCTTCCTGCGGGACTACCGCTTGCGGTGTCCCGCGGGGAATACATACCAGCTCGACAATTCACAGGAGTGTGACTGGGCGAGTCCCAGGAAGCGTGTGCTTTGCTAACGATGACAAACTGCCCCGTTCTAAGACGCCATATTTATGCTAATCTCGGCGCAAGGGTAGAGGAGCCCGCCGCCTCGAACCTACGAATTTACTCGCGTCCTTGTGCCCCCCTCGGCGCTTCCTGTCGCCTCCACCCCCTTCCTACCCTTCCTTCGGAACGTTAGGATGTTCCGCGACCGGCGATTCCGCGCGACGTCGAAAATTCGGTGAATTACGGATTTCGCGAGCGCAGAAGTTAAGTTCCTGTTTTATCTCCCCGTCATTTACTTGTAAAGCCAAATTCTCTGATTAAGAGCTCGTTATAAAGTTCGACAGTCTTTCTACGACAGCTAATTAGAATTAAATTATAATTTTGACAATATAGATACGTAAAAACAAATCTCACTTTAAATACTACAAGTGCGTTAATAATTTTTTCACGTGTATATTACGTTTATACCAATTAATCTGTATATGAATCATAAGGAATTATTGCGTAGATTTTCTCGAAATAAAATCTTCTTTCTTACTCGAAAGGATCCGCTCGATCCGTGTTATTACGATCGGCCATCACCAATCTGCTAAAACGCATCGCCATACTTCATAAACACCCCTACGAGCCGTAAGGCATATTACAATCTAGGAGACGAAGAGGGTTGACATTACTTTTCTATTAGAGTGATTGAATCAAACCGCCGTAGAGCTCGATATCGATTCACATGACGATGCTCACGTTGGCAATGCAAATTGCTTAACATATATATATTTTCATCGCGTATTCGCTTCTAAAAGCAATCAGCTGAATATAAAAAAATAATTACAATATGTTCGGGCAAATATTTTTCATATTTCACGCGTAATTAGAAATAAAACACTAAAGTTTTCCGATATTAAATGGCAATCGCAATTGAAAAGCGGTTAATGCCGCGTTAATAAATTTAATAAGTCCGTTATAACAATTCGCTTTATTAAATGCAGTAAATCCGCGATCATATATTTAATAACTTGCATTATTAAATTTAGTAACGATGCGTTAATTTGATAACTCGCGTTATAATAAATTGTGTTATTAGATTTCGTAATTCTACGAGAAGATATATCACTTTTGTGACCGCCCGTATATTCTAATAATTTATTTTATTAATATCGCGTTAATTAGGTTAGATTCGTTAAAATTTTTTATTTGCTTTCTCACGGGGAGAGGAGAGCCGTCGCGTTATTAAGTGCCGAAATCTGTCGATGGCTTGATATCCGGCGACGTCTTAGAATAAAATCACAGCCTCTCTCAGTTTCCTTCCATTCCCTCGTCCACCCTCGAGGGAGCGTTTACCGCGGATAATTCATATTTATGATCGAACGCTCTATCAACCCCACTTGCCTCGTATACATTTAATTGAGACGTCCGTGTCGGAGGCAATAGGGTGCGAACCCCGTTGTCTCAGGGGGTCGTGAGTACAATACTCGTCGCGCACGGGGGCACGATGGACTTTGTGCACGATTCTCGGTGCTGTCGTTAGTGGTCGGTTCGGATATCTCAAACACGCGAGTGTCTCACGTCCGGTAAGATCATTGTTCGAAATCACTGTGACCGTACTATAAATAATTCGTAAAGTAGGAGTACGATATCCGATATGTTTCGCGAAAGAATTACAGATTAAACGACAAGGAAAGGAATGAGATATCAGTTTCACATTCTTGCTAGACAAAAACTAGTAACTAACCATTTTTTTTCTTTTTTTTTTATCGACAGATGTTTTACTTTAGTCTTTTAAATGTAGCGTAACGTTGCAATAAATTGTTTTCGCGCGATTGTATAAACAAGCGACGTGCAACAGGAAATAGTTAAATCGTAACTCATCTCAGAGTTTGTTTTCGATATCCTATCGTCGATTTCTCTCGTCCGACTTGCCGGTGGAAGCAAAGATTTGTCGCCGTGATGGTGGCCGCGGTAGTCGGTAATTTTTTTTTTTCTTTTTCTTTTTTTTCTTCCGCTGTTATTTTTCCGGCACGGCTTGTAATTCGAAGGTTGTAGTGAGTAGTAAATTTTCTGCAAGGCAATACCGATAAACGAGATCGCGCCGACCCAACCCGGACAGATCCACTTAGTTTTTAGAGAATGCCCTCTCGCGTCCACCGGCCCCTCGAGTATTAAATACTAATTCCATTAAAGCGAGGAAGGGTTGCGCCGCCCATATCTCTGACCCATATTTCATACCGAAAGCTTTTCAATCTGAGAAAATACTTATGGATCCGCCGTCGTCCCTCGTAACGTTCGCGGCGAAAATATGGCACATACTGCTCAACGAAAGAAACGCATTTTGACGTCGGAATTATAAGTGAAGCATGGTTGCGAAGTACTATTTTATCAAGAAATATGAATAAAATATCAATTTTAACCTTTCAGTATCCTGTCGTTTTATTTTTATTATTTATAAATTTATTCTTTTAAGTTCTTTATTTTATTATATCACATTTAATATAAAAATATGTCCGCTAAATTCAAACGACTGTACGAATTGGTCATTTCTGCCGAAAAATGATCTGCTTTCGTACATTGAAGATATGGGTATCGTTTATTTTCCGCAACTACGAACATACTTTATCGAGAAAAACTTTCCGACACGATAAAAATTTTCAAGTAAGTTCTCTCTTAATCCTGATATACCGAGATTTCGGCTGACGTTGATTGTATCCATGTCACTACGTCTAACATGAGATCGCGCTGTTTTCTGCAGCATCTATCACGTTACCGTTAATTCGTTAATTCGACTATCAAGAATAAATCCTCGAATTGCCAAAGTATTCGGTCGGTTTCTCTTATCTGCGACACGCCGCGCGATGCCAACTACGAGATCGGCCGTAACTCAGAGTCGATTAAGTCGAGTATTCCCAACTGCGCGTCGGAGGTCGGCTAAAAAGCGGCGGTTTTCGGACAGCACTTCGCCGTTGCTCTTCGATCGCGAAGTTCTTGCCGAGGCAGATAAACGCGCGCGATTCGCCGTCGCGCGCTCGATGCAATCACGTAGAAGGCCGTGATAACGGGTTATTCAATTATCGGGCGATTCGCGCGCGGGTAATGGGGAACGATCGGCCGCGAACGGCAAACCGATCCGGGATTGAAGATTACGGAAGCTGGAAAGGGGATAATAAAAGTCCTGGACCAGGTCGCGCCGTCGACTTCTGTCGGACCCGCTTGCCATCGCCTGCCTTTCCTTCGCTCCTTACGACGCAATCGCGCTATCGGCACTGCGAGAGCGAAAAGTTTCGTTTCAATTACTCGAGGAACCGTCCCGAACTATACCGTGATAACTCAGGCGACTCAGGCAGATACATGGCTTCAATCGCTAAAAGGTCCTTCGACGATGACACCAGCATCCTCGAAACGAGAATGCGATGACCTATATGACTATCTAGCGATATCGCTTTATGAACATGTAATAAAGTAATTCGCTATAGCTTGTTTTATACTAAATGCTTTTATGTAATGCGATTTATCCTTAGAAACAGATAAGCGTATCATTTAAAAACTATATTACCCGAATAAAAAAAAAAAGAAATTTTTTTGTAACAATCGGATATTTCGAGCGGTGTAACTTGAGGTTCAGGTTTAATTTCTTCCCACCCGAAAGCTTTAATCTCGTAAGGATTTCCGGTTAGACGGCGACAAGTACATTTAGCTTCCGCTTGTGCACCGCCCGGGGAAAAAATTCTTTAGCCGCTTAAATATAAACGACGTCGGCGGGAAGACCGACGGGTTTGCTATTTCCATTTTTCATCAGGATCCTCGTAATATGGGGGAAGGGGGCGGTGGTGCCGCGGCGCAGGGGGGAGAGGTGAAAAGGGAAGGCGGAAAGAGGGCGGCTTTGGAAAGGGCGGGTGAACGCGGGTGTTGTATAAAACCGCTCGCGACATTACCTCCAATATTCGCAAAACGGATTCTCCGGCAGCCGCCTCATCCAGAGGCGCATCCCCGCCTGTCCCCTCTAACCGCCCCCTCCCTTCCCTCCCCCCTCGATCTACCGCAGCCCTCCACGGTCCGCCGTGGTAATGAGGTGGTTTCAATTCTGGCCTCGGGGCACACACCCCGGCCGGGTGGTATAGGTGTAGGTGCACCAGCTATTGCCATGTAAATGTCCGAGCGAGAGGGAACGATTTGCGCGAGATTGATAGGAGAAGAGAGGGTGGAGGCAGCGCGAAGGGGCGGATAAAACTCTCCCACGGTCTATCCGACGAGTCGTCGCACCTGCACGAATCTCCCGAGAATCTGGGGTGGCTGAAGATAACTGCGGAAAAGTGACAGCAAATGCGCAACAGTACGATAACGTATATACGATTTGTCGCACTGAAGTCAAGAAGAAATAAATTTGCAAGTGTCGCCCCGGTTTCATTGCCGGCCTAACCACGTCCCGGAGCTTTAAGATATTTTTCTTTCATTAATATATTTGTTATAAATATACGCGTTTATACTGTCTCGTTGTACACAAACGTGTATTAAAGAACTCGTTTCTCTTTAGGGTAACTTTTAATAATTGAACGTAGAATTGCCACGTAATCGAGAGTGTGATTTACATTTATATTATCTTTATTTATATTGAAAATAAAAATCTAAATATTGATGGTTCACGTATATAATTTATGTCGGGCGAGCCAATGGGGCTAATGACCTATTACAATAGTCGTTAATCAGGGATCGTGGACGACACGTAACGTCCATAATTTCATATACCGACGACAAATATCAGCGATCTCAATTTTTGAACCAAACATCCCTCCTCGCAACCCTCCCTCCCTTCCTCCCCCTCCCCCCCCCGATCGTCAAACGCCGGCATAAAGCATCGCGTCGAGCGCTTTATTGTCACAGGCCAATAGAAAACCGTATCACATAATCTTCGAACACTTTCAAACTTCTCACCCTGCTATCGTCGCCGTGCCGTCGTTTTCTGAAACTTCTACAAAGAAAGTTTGCCGTTAAGCGGTACGCCGTCCGTAGCGGAAAGAGAAAAGGCGGGGGGAGATAGAAGGATCGGAAAGAGTATAAGGTACTGAAACGGGCGACTCGCAGGAAATAAAGTACTCGGTGTCACCAGCCGCGGAGTTGCGAGTACTCAAGGTTTCGCACCGACGAGAAGGAAGGAACGGGAGAGACAACTATCCCTTAAAAATATATCGCGAAGGCGCCGCGGCTCGTAATTTAAACTAGCGCAGTTTCGGTAACTAGTTTCTCCCCTTACGGAGAGAAGCGGCGGAGGGCAGAGCGAGATCGGAGGTAGAGAGAGAGAGAGGCGGCGGTTGTTGTAAGGGGGTAGAAATTATAGGTGCTACCATAACTGACGGTTATAAAGCGATCCACAGTAAACCGTCGAATGAGTT
This sequence comes from Cardiocondyla obscurior, assembly GCF_019399895.1. Taxonomy (NCBI): domain Eukaryota; kingdom Metazoa; phylum Arthropoda; class Insecta; order Hymenoptera; family Formicidae; genus Cardiocondyla; species Cardiocondyla obscurior. Next base: position 3,638,188 of record NC_091881.1, read on the forward strand.
TATTGCGCTTATTGGCCGCGAATCCCCCGACGTGTCAAGCAGAAGTGTAAGCGAGTTAAAACCGAGTTGATATCGCGGTTATTTCAACTGCTTTGGTTACGCTGTTACGACGGAATGGGACCGTAGTTGAGAGGAATTGTCCGAACCGCGAAGACAATGGCCAGAATTTTAAGCTTGTAATTCTTTTTACAAAAATGTTGAAGTAAATTTTTTAATATGTAATAGTTGTATTACTATTAATTTTTAAATATCGTTTGCATTGTGTCTATAAAATGTCAAGTGTTTCGATATAACATACTCATTATTATAATTCCTAAATTTTGAATTTCTAAATCACGAGAGAATGTCTTCAAGCATATAATTTAAAAAGAAAAGATCTTACTAAAACAGTAAAAAAAAAGAAAAAAATGTACTCACCAAAACAAATGCAGACATTTACAACAGGCGCTTCTTGCAGCAACGATTCACTCTGGGTCTTCTATAATTTTTCCAACAAAGACTTGGTCATCTGCAACACAAGAGATATTTTATTATTAGTAACAGCACTGGTACTGAAATATGATCTTACAAGTAAAAAATTTATTTCAGTCATTGTATCTACAAGTATGATAACGTTGCCTTATTTGTGCGCTTCTTCGCAGCGCATAGAGGATCGTTCGCGCGGCTATTCCTAGCGTAATTGTGATGATAAATCTGTGCCACGAGAGCCGCGAAATTCGGGCGGATACGCGTTGACGTCCCGCGACGGCGTAACAAAGAGCGAGCGGCTGCCGAAAAATAACGTGGCAAAAAAAAAAAAAAAAAAGAAAAAAGAAAAAACGCAAACAGGCAAAACAGAATAAAAATAGAGCAAAATAAAATAGAGCATTGTCGCGCCCGGTGGAGGAGCGGTCGGGAGCGGCGAAATAGAAAGGGCCGGCCGCGCGAGCGCGGGCAATAATTCGAAACAAAATGTCAAGCGAGCCCGCCATTGTCGGGCGCGGTGGTGCGGTAGGCGCCAACTAGCACCAACGAGAAAATATCGTCGACAGTAAATCAAGGTGCTCCGGCAGAGGAGAGAGCAGGCCCTTTCACCCCTTTCATCCCTCCGCCGGACGATCCGCTCCGGGCGGCCGCACGATCGCGCCGGAGCCCGCTTCCGTTTTTCATCATACGTACGTCGTAAATAAGCCGAGACAGCTCGCCGCTTCAACGTTTCAAGGTTGCCACCGCGAGCTTCGATCGACCGTCGCGCTTCGGGTGCATTTCGAGCTCTGCGAAATCCGCGACCGGAAGTTTATTCCCGCGAACGAAGGAATATCACTTTGATCCTGATTAAATGTATTTAAAAAATAGAAAACGATATGGCGTTATAATCGTCATATATTAATGAATGATTTCGATGAAAAGTACTTTAATTCAATGTCCACATATACGGTTTTTATTTGACGAGGACGCGTAAGAATTTTATTAAATATTCTCGCGAAGAACATGGAACATGAAAATCTGACGTGCGTTATTAACATGCCGAATATACGTGCGAAGCTCCACGATCGAGTCGCAGCATATGCCCTAGAAAAGTTTCGCTTGCGCGAACGAAATCATTTAGCGACGGCTGATTGACGATGAAACGCTGCAACCGGCTGCATCGTGAGACCGATGTAAGCTGCGTGTTCGCAGTCAAGTTACATAATCGTACCGGAAGACCGTGACCAAACGGGAATCGGGGTGGCCGACGATAAAGGACAGATAGGTACTTATATCAAAATGCGCTGCCGAGACTCAATTAATCGTTCTTGCTCTTTAGACATTTGTTAAAACATTATTTTTTTATCACATTAAAAAAATTAATTAAATTAATCGGTATTTAAATATCATCGCATTAAATTTAAATTAATTACAATTAAAACGATCAAATAAAAAATTTTTTTTTCTCTACACATACATGTAACTTAAATATATTTATAGAAATTATTCCAAGTTGGGAAAGAATCGAATTCTAATATGAACGTATAGGCAATGACTCATGCCTCGTGAAAACCCTACCGGATCCCTAAAGAAAATCGCGTATTCCGTGATTGAAGGCACAATAGTGGAAGGTGATATGGACGTCAAGACGTGGCTCGTCTGGCGAGAATCGGTAAACCGAGAACTTAATGTCTCGGAACGGACGCCATATTAGCATATCCGCGTCCAATCGTCGCCCACGTGGCAAGGGTGCCGTGGCGAATCGGGCCCGGGCTATGACATTGTCATTATTTCACTGACAGAACAAGCATGCGCGCGATTCTCCACGGGAAGTATCGCTAACAAGGGTGGGAAGAGCAGCGAACTGATAACGAGAGAGAAAGGTAGATTCTCTATTTAAATGAAAGTATAGAACCCCGATCTCCTAATGCTTTTATTTATTAATTTATTCCTGCCTTTAAAATAATTTATAATAATTACTTTTTTTCAAAAATGTTATTTTTATTTTATTTTAAAAAAGCTAAAGCTGAAAGAAGAATCAAAGTCGATTAAAATATAAGGAAAAGATAAAAGAAAAGAAGTTTGGCCGCGATGGGAAATATAAGAATGAGAAAGAGAGATGATGAAAAGAACGAAGGGATGATGGAAGTCCTCAGGGGTCCCTTCATCGCTCTGTAAGGGATACAACTACGAAGTCCGGGTGCTCCGTGTTATTTATCTTTATGGACCTTGGGCAGAGGGTAAGTACACTTACTTCAGGGGTGGTGAAGGGGCGAGGTTAAGCCGGAACGAGGGCGGTAAGAGATTGTTTGTCGTATTGGCCGCGGTTTCGACGAGCTTAACGTTACCCGTTTAGGGGATTTCGTAATGACTCTCTCAAGAGAGAAGCAGGAGTTGAAAGAGTTTCCGAGATACCTCTTCCTCGTTAAATCAATTCGATATATGTCAATGAATAATTTTATTTTAATATAATTTACTGTATAATTAATAATATTTTACAATTAAAATGTTACGTATTAGACTTTAATGCAAAAACGTTAAAAAATAAATATGTGAGAGATCGTTTGACGTTTCCACGTCTACTATTTTATTTGAGCGTAGGACAAAATAACAATCGATCCGGCACCCGCGAATCGAATGTCGGGGAAAGGTCTCTGAGTGGCCAGAAATTAATCTATTGCCGCGTAATCGGCTTTCGGTGATTTACCACCGAGGAGACAAGAGGAGGACGAGCAACGTCCATGAAGTAAAGAGCAAGAACGTTTCTGTATCTGGGAAGTTATTAAAAACCCATATCGTGATTAAAAAAGTCAATAAAAAACAATTTTTTTTTTTCAATAAAAAGAAGATTGAAAAAAAATAAAAAGAGCTATATGTAGTACTTAATAAAAATTTTTTACATGAGCGATAAAAACATAAATATGTCACATAACATGTATAAATTTTAACATCTAATAATATCTTATTAACAGTTGAGACAGAAAATTAATTTTGAAAATGTAAAACGTATGATTTTAATCACGTATGATTTTAATTGTCATGGATATTCTTTTATTAATTAACAACAAGCTAAAGTACATACAGTGCTTATGTACATTGGTGATATTTACAACGAAGTGATACAACGTGATATTTTGGATAAATCAATTTTTATAAAATAAAACAGAACATCGATATTTCTATAATAATAAGAGAGGATTAATAATTTACTATACAGACTTATACATATATTACATTTAATCTTAAAACAACTTCGTGCACACACACATTGCGGTAGCTGATTAATTTTATATTTTCCGTCAATATTATTTCCGATAATACTTTCGACAATTGTAGAATATAATACTGAATTTGTTAAAACACCTATACGATATTTTAGTCTCGCCGTTTCTTAATCGGTACGTTCCCTTCGATATCGATACACCCACTTACTTGTTAATTTATAAACGTATTTTTCTTCTCGTATTAAACTTCTGTAAAAGTTGTACTACGTATATTTACACGCTACTGTGATTATTGCTGTACAGAATACCGCGGAGGTCGTACTAACGATACGCCTTTCCCCTCGTGATCTCTACGACTAACCCTATTTAAAATTCTATTATAATAAATTGCAATATTAACAAAGGGCTAAATTAATGACGCGATAGAGAATAATAACTTCTTTACTTTTGACAAGCGCTCGGTTCAATATGTTCAATATGTTATTCCCGCAGGAGAGTTCAGTTATTCAGGTGAACGTCGAGAAATATGTATGATGATAATTCGCGTAATTTTCGGGCAATATTAAGCCACTCGGCGACGGCTTAACCCTATGTTAAGCTGCACACCGCCGGCGGGAGCTTCACCGGAGGTGGAGAGCAACGGGTGGGGGCGGCTCTCGATGGTGGTTGGAAACCGGGCTGTATTTAAAACGCGAATGCGCGCAGGCCGATTCGCCGTTTGAAGTTAAATGGAGTGTAAATGGCAGATAACAAACCGGCACTGTTTCCGATTACGGCATTCATTGTTTCCTACCATTATGCGCGCTCCGACGGTTTGTGTGTGACGCGGGTTACGGTTTACGATCTATTTATTACCACGCCGCCCTCACCTTCGTACACACGGTCGAAATGCGCTTTACACGCTTACACCACCCCTCCGCAACACGCGCAAACCCTTCCGCGTTCCCCCGGCCCTTCCAACCCCTTGCGTCTAGTATCGCATTCGCGCCCGCCGCTTGTTTCACCTGTCTGCCGCTGTAAATACGCGGTAAATATTTTACTTTCTACATCGTGGTAATGGAGTGGTTCGAACGAACCGTATGTAATTTGCGGGTATATCGAAATACGATTATTTTATCTCTGACAATTTTAGCACGCTGCTTTTCCAAATATGCGTGATTTTAGAAATGCTTTATTGCTACGATTGATTTCATATTCAGAGGCTACGTGCTTTTAGATTTAACTCTTTATTTTAAAAGTAATTAAATGCTTTTAAACGATATTTAATATATTTTTAACGTTAAATTTTTCTTTTTTTTTTTTCTTTCTTTTTTGCTCAAAGTCGAAATTACATCTCGGAATCTTAAATGGTTATTCTACTTGTTACGTCTATTTTCTTCGCAAAAGAATGTAAAAGTTAAACTGTAAAATTTTTCTTTAAAATAATTATATGTATATCGTATAGAGATGAATCAAATAATTTTTTTTTTTCTTTTTTAATTATAAATTTTTATATTTTAATCTGATCAATTTGATTATCGCATACAGGCACACACACATTCTCTCTAACTTTCTCTCAGCTTTACAGATAACTATTACTTTGCTTATTTTAATGAATAAAACTATTTTATGTACAAATTGTTCCTACCTAATATTGACTAGACAGGGAATGTCTTTATCGCAGTGCATTAATTATACTAAAGTATTTTTAATATATGGACCGACATATCCGTAGATATTTTTTTTTTTTTTTTATGCAGACATTAAAATTTTCTTATTATACACGTATACAATGTAAATGTCGCAATAATGTCTATCTATACAGAGTGTCGTAGATTCAAGAAGCGAAACTTTTGCATATATTCGCGATAAAAAATGTAAAAAAATTTATTTAACCGAAACTACCACAAGCGTGATAATTAAATTTATATATGGCGAGTATTTTTTTTTCTTTTTTTTTTTTTTTAATTTGCAAAGACCGACGTTTTAATTTTTCCCTTAATAAGATATAAACAAACAACCCTTTCACCGTTATCACAAAAACTTTATCGTTTTATTACGCACCAATTTAGTTCTCGAAGGAATAGCCAGCCGTAAGAATATCATCTTCGATCGGCAGTTTTCGTCGTCACTTACTGTGAACGGTAGTAGTCCTCCTCTTGATTTCGACTTGATCGGCAATGCCGTCGCTCTCCTTATCTTGATGAGCGGTCATATGTCTAGTGAGATGATGCCTCTCGCGGAAGCTCTCGTCGCAAACCGGGCACCTAAGCTTCTCCTCTCTCCTTCTTCTTGCCGCCTCAGTGGTATTCTCGTTCTTGTGATGAGAGCGCATGTGATAAACCAAATCGGAAGTCATACGGAACGACAGGTTGCACTTGGCGCAGACGTTCTGCGCCGGTAAAGTCAGCGCGGCGAACGACGGCGGCAAAAGGCCCGCCACTCCGGCCGCCGTGGCTAGGAATCTCGGTCTCGCAAGAGCGTCTGCCATCGGCGGGAATACGGAGATAGGATTGTAGGAAAGATTGGGATAAACCGGGGGTAGATCCGGCCGGAAAGCGGGCACTTTCGGACTTGGCACCTTGGGCGGCTGAGCGATTTGCGGGATCTTCAGGTTCTCCAGCAATCCCGTCTGGCCGGTCTCCGCTCCCATGGCCAAAAAGGGATACGGCATTTTGGTGGGAAAGGGCGCGTATTTGTAGCTCGCCGCACTCGGCAGGGATACCACTGGCGGGCTAACGCTGCTCTGATAACTCGCGCGATCATCCGGCGATATCGACGACCTCGGTGACGCTTGGCTGTCGTCGTTGAAACCGTTCCGTTGCCCGGACAAGTTTACCTTCGTGAAAGCACTGCGGGATTCACCGTGGTGATCGCTCGCGCACGAGATACCGCTCTCGTAAACCTTCGTGCAGGCCAGGATCGACGAATCCGTAGATTCCGGACAAACGGTCAGCATAGATTGATGATGGCTGACGAAAGTAGGCGGGCTCGGTGATTTCTGATGCCGGCCACCGGCTGGCGCGTATCTTCTCCCGTCAGAATCTGGGGATAGTCCGGGTAAGGTCGGCGTCAAAGTTCTAGGCGATACGTACGGTGGACTTAGCGAGTTTTCCGTGCAGTGCAACAATCTTCTTCTATCTGAGCCGCCGGAATCGTTATCGTAGTGTTTGATCGTGAGATTTTGCGGCAGCCTGTCGGCGTCCAAGACACTATCGACTGAGATGTCGTCTCTCGGACGTTCCTTTCGACCGGTTACCAATCGCAATTTTTCGTTCTGACGGCGAGCCAGGTTCTCATCGGGCGCCACGAGAAAAGCGACGTCGAAGGAGCGCTTGCTCGCTCGTTGAAGAGGGTAAGAAGCGTCAGGCGTGACGTCGCTGATAGACGCGGGACACGCCGACGTCAATGCCGTCGTGGCCGGCGTCGATGTCGCGGGGGTGGCACGGTCGATGCCACCCGTGCGATCTTCCATTGTCATCCTGCTCGCTCCGGATGATCGACCTACGACAGCGACGACGAGTGAGTGAGTAATAACGTTGCAACGACTCGAAATAATTAATTGACAAAAATTCAACACACTTAGTCTAGACGTCGTACATTTCAAGAAAAAATTAGAGCGAGGTAAAATGCATTGATACACGTAAATTGATAATACTTTATAAATTATATGCATTTGTTGCATTAATAAATTTTAATTTAAAAAATATATTTTCTTCGCAACAAAATAATTTTTTTTTTAATTAACAGAATTAATTTTTGTACGTTTGTTAATTAATAACTATTTCATGATTCAAATCGCCAATATAAAATTAAAAATTTCTTGCTTTAAATAAACTAGCAATTTACAACAAATTAATCAATCGATAAGGAAATTACAGACTGGCAAAATAAGATATAACTGATTTTGGTACCGTTGTCAAATAATAAAAAAAAAATTAAAAAGACTTTTAAAAAATATTTCAATGCATCTTAGATATTTAATATACATTATTATATAAATAAGTATTTACTTACCAGATTATGGTGGTATTTTCCTTTAAAAACACGCGGTCTGTAAGCTATACTAATTGGACCACGTTTCCATACCTCAGGATGGATCTTCGATCTTCTAAGATATCAGACTAACACTTTTTCTCACAAAGCTTATCCCGCTAAAACTGATCCTCGCGAGCACGCGATAGATCACAAATGACAGAATTAACACCCCCAAACGGACGCACCGATCTGGTGTGCAGTCCAGGGCGAACTAAACTGGCGAACGGTGGCCGCATCGGCGGTTCGCGTTAAAATGAGGATGCTATTCGCGCATTCCCCGTATTTAGGGGTAGCCGTCGCGAAGGGTAGCTCGAGCGTGGCAGGTGGAGGCGCGACGAGGGTGGCACTGGCCAATGGCAGTGTCTGCACCCCTATACAGGGGTGGAGCGTAGCAACGGGGTGAACATATTCCCTCGTCGGGATGCGTCTGCTAGCACCATGCAGACCACGCCTACATATTTCAGGTTCGACACATGTGCCTGGGATCGTCGTCGTCGTCGTCGTCGTCGTCGTCGCCGTCGTCGTCGTCGTCGTCGTCGTCGTCGCCGTTGCCGTCACCGTCGTGGTCTCTTACCACCCCCTTTCTCTCCGTCCACTTTACTCTCCCCGCGTTGCGCAACGCGTACCGCAGAATCCCGTTCTGCTAGAGTGGCGAACAGAGTGGTAAAGACGACGGGCGGGGAGAGGAAACGGCCAGGGATTGTAATTCAGCCTGACAAACGATCTTGAATATTTTTAACGCCCGCGCCCTGATCTTCGCCTCTTTTTTATAACCGACTCGCGGGTATATTGGACGTTCGACAGACGACACGGTACCGCTGATAGAGATACGACGACGAAAGAAAGTCGTTTCAAAAACGCGCGCACGAAATATAAAAAGAAGGCAGTTATAACAGAAGAAAATAAGAATTTTATCCAAGAAGCAACAAGCTTCGCTAGTTCATAAATTATCTGACCACAAAGTAACTATATGCGATTGTTAATCATAATGTTTTTTTTTATTCCGGAATATTTTTAATTTATTTGTAATTACGCTATAATCTTTACGTTTGCAACTTTCGATCAAGTGCACAATTGTTTAAACATTACAATTATTTAATCTGTTTTTTTTTCTTTTTTTGCAAGATTACGCACGTAAACCTAAAAATAAGTCAAGATGGGTAGCATCGTAGTTTCATGCCAGAAAAATAACTCCCAATACAAGTGGGCGCAGCAAGCAAAAACCCACCGCGCAGCCAATAGGCGATCAATCATACGCCGGTGATCTATTTTACCGGGCATGTGAGAGCCGTCGATTTCTTACGCGATTCCCGAGATCTCGGCAAATCCTGAGGGGAATGCCGCGAGGTTAAAGGACATTAACTTCTTGATTGAGTCGGCAAAAAGTTGTAATGACTTTTCGATTGGCGCTATCCCGCGCCCAGACTCGCAAACGAGTATTTGCGGAAGAGAACATCTCAATTTCTTATATCTTATACACAGAGTATCTCAAAAACAAAGGATCTTTCGTAAATCGGATACTCCGAACCCGAACTAAGAAAGGCGGCTGTTATCACGACGTTAACGAATAATTTGTAAAAAATAAAAGGAATTAATTTTTTTAAAACATTATTTAGATTTAAAAAATAGATTAATATAAAATAAATTATTGTTATACGTTTACGCAATGTCATATTATCTCAGAAATTATTTCCGCGGCAATGAATAGCAAAACGAAAGGCTTACAATCTTAAAAGTCAATTCCAGCAATTTGATAAGCTTGATTATATCGGCAATAACTCTCACAACGCGATTCATGCGCTGAATAAATTAGACGATCCACCACGTGTGCAGTAGATAGTGTGGCATGCAATACAGCTGAGTCTAATCCTAATTCAGAGTCGTAAAGTCGAAAGAGTCATTACGACGACGTTACGTGTGACACGCGTCGCACGACGGGGCGGTTACGAAACGTTTCTGTATCTTGGTGCAGCCATTCCTGGATTATGAACCATATTTATTGCCGATCATACAGTGACATTCCCCGCCAACTCGGAGAAACGGCGATATACTGATCTCTAATTCCATTTTACGCCCCTCTGCTTTGCTTCCCGTAAAACAGTATTCTAGCAAGAAAGCTTCGAATTCTTCTTCCCGTAACAATACAAAAAAAAAAAAAAATATGTATTATTTTTTTATTTATATATTAAATTTTTAATAAATGACATTTTTTTTTAATCGCGTACGTACTTTAATAACATCTGAATTTTGGTCTAAAAAAATATTAAAAAATAATTAATTAAAATTATACGTATATTTCGAATTCTTTCACCGCGTCACGTTTGCTTTTTCCATCAATTTGTCTTTTTTCCCTTCGATTATTTTCACTAAACTGCTACGGACAAACTGAAAATTCGTCTCGGCCGGTACGCGTTATAAATCTTCAAGTAGAAAAATACGTCGCGCGTGAGAATCGCACTTTGCCACCATCTGCCCGTGTTATTTTGCAAATCGGCCAGAAAGGGCAAGTTTTGCCTAATTCGTCCAAGTTAAACGCACGAGCGGATGAGCCGGCGACGTTCGACACGTGGCGGCCACGCGTGAGCTGTTAGCACGGAACGTGGGGGTTCGCTGAAAGGCACTTTAACATCGACAGTATCTGTTACGTGGGTCCACGAAAGGGACACCTTACATGACGCGTGTACTTCGGCTCGATTGACTCCTACACGGGAATTAATACGTCATCGAGTGAACATGATCTATGCATATACCATATAGACTTGTTTCGTAAGAAAATTGCACGTTTACTCTTTTAATTTAAAAAGATTTGAAGAAGATATTCTAGAAACTGTTTAACTATTGCCTGTCAATCAGATTCTTCATCAAATCGTACTAAATACTTTGTACAAATTTCTATACGTTCAATTTACCATATTAAAAAAAATTAATAAATAACTAATTAAAAGTAAGTCACAGAAAAAAGTTTGAAAATTTTTTAATTGCATAGTTGGATATAATGTTCACTTAATATGAGCTAGTTAGCATAGTTAAAACACCACGATTATTTATCAAAGTTTATTTTTTAAATAATTTTTTTTTTTATTTTTACGCCGCGCTTTGCGCTTCGCGAAGGGAGTAATGTCATCCGCTTTTCGCATCGCTGACGCGGCTGCACGAACCGAGTGCACACGCGTTTTTGTCGGGGTCGGCATAGTGATAAATATGCAGCCGATGCAGTTGATGAGAAAAGGTCGTTTATCAATCACCCATTAACGCAGCCCCGCCGAAAACCTGCTCGCTCCTGAGCCATATTTCACAGAATCATCGCGATTCTCTTCCGGCCGCTTTGGCCGCACGTTCGGTTTTCCATTAAAATTCACCACCCATGTTGTTCAGAAGCAAGGAACGCGTAAAAGCAAAAATTTAAATTACCGAAAAGCCATTCAATCATTATAATAACTAAATATTAATAAATACGTCGTAGTGACATTTTCTTTATTTAAAAAAAAAAAAAGAAAAAAAAACTCTTGAAAATCTAAGTTGCATAAAAATTAAAAATTTAATAAAGTTAAATTAAATTTAATATTTCTCATATGTTTATTAATTTTATTTTTAATTAAGCGATTCGTATAAAAAAAAATAAAATATACGGCTAGAGATGAAGGTAGTACTTTTTCAGGAATTCTTACAACAGGGTGGTCTTGGCCTGACAAATTGGATGTGCGATAAATTCAGAGGATTGTTGAAATAACTTGGCATAGTATACATATTCGCGGCGAGAGGAGGGAGACGCCCGAGATGAGAGTGCGGGAGATTTAGATTTTACGTACGTTTAGGCAATTTCTTAACTTACAGTCGGGGGACCATGCATACAAAATGAATCGACTGCTGTTTTAAACGTTCCCGTAATGTCTCTTTGCCGAAACTTTACGTACTTTTACGAAACGAAACTTCCAGCGAAATAAATCTAACAGGCAATATTGCTCGCGCATCCTATCCAGCAGAAATAACTGCCTCTATATTCCTTAAACAATTAACCATTTTCCCCAAATGATTTATCGAATCGGCAGTTAACTGACTCGACATTAACCGAACTTAGACACACCGCGTTCGCGGCGGCGTTCTTTGCCAACGGCTTTGTAACTCTGCCTATGTGTGCCACATCAGAATTATCAACGTACGCCATTCTTCCTCCGCTCGCGCCCCCTTATTCCCCCTATCTATCCGTCTATCTGTTCTACGAGAGAAGTTTGTCCCGCATCCGCTCTTGTTGATATCGTCCCGACGATATCGGGTCGCGTTTCTCTCTTTCTCTCTTTCCCTCTCGCCGTCCGCGATAGCTCTGGGGAATTTAATTCTATTCGGAGCACCGCCTAAGATGCCACCTTCGGCTCTTATCTCTGTGCACACGGTGGGTTGCGCGTGGCGGTTGCTTATGTGTTACGTGAATACCTTACCTAAATGCCGCCGCGGGAGAAACGTCCCTTGCGTACCCATTCCATGAACACCCCCTCCCCCCACGGCTCGCAACGCGGGAGGGGCGGGAGCTGACGGTAGCGCAGCATCGCGCGAGGGAGTCGACCGAGGTAAAATTAATGCGACTTCCAGCCGGGCGCTATCAGACGCCGCTATCTCGCGCGTCGACCGCGCGCGTAAACGTGATTCGCCTAGGCGAGAAGTTCCCGAATTTAAGCGACCGAGATGCGACCGAAAGTACCGCGCGATCGTGGCTACGCGCGCGAACGGAGAACGTTCCGGAACCCCCGTGATATCTAGGAGCGTCTTTCTCCGCGAGCAGTTACGTCTGTTCCCTGAACAGTTCTATGATATGGCGAATTCAGTATCTCTCTCTCTCTCTCTTTCTCTCTTTCTCCGTTTCGTCCCGACTGCAATTCAACAGCTCTTAAACGGAATGATCGGTTTTATATTCTCGTGCGAGTCGCAAAAAGTATAATTTCTTGCGAATGTACAAGTAATTTCGTATACGTGAAAAGAAACTTTTAGAAAAAAAAAAAAATTGAATAATTTTTATGATTGCGATGTCTAGAAGCATAATGTGCTCCGCCGACAATTGCATCTGTTGTCAAAGAACTACGTCTATCGCTGTTAAGACCGACGGTATATAATGGAACGAAGAAATTAACGGGAAGGTACTAAGCTGCTCGTTTATCATAACGATGACTCGGTAGACGGAAGCGCCATGTGCTCTTAAAAGCATTCTGTTAACGCCGGTTTAATTCGTATTGATGATCCTAGAGAAAAGTAAAAGATGGACTGACGTGTATTGACGCGTGTTATTTACGAACGTTGCAATTGCAATTAAATATCGCAACGAAAATCACGATATTTTTGTAGAACGCAAAATGATTTCCCTCCCTAATTAATAGCGTGTCGTAATTAGCAGATAAATATAATAATTTCGTTCGCGATTAGCTTAATAACTTGTTCACAAGGATGCGTATGCACCCAGCGAACATTCATAAACAAATCAATCGCTGCAAAAATAACGACACGCTTTAAGGAACGTTCGCGATCTCTGCTGTTCGTTTGGTGCTCGCTCGTTAAGTCTATGCACACGTTAAGTATAATATTCACAGAACGGGAAGCACGTGGCAGCCAGTCTTTGACAGCTTTACGAGTATATTAGTCGAAATCGTACCGGCGCTATCTGTGGTCGGTCGGTCGATCGGTCCGTTCGTCGGTCGACTTTCACCCCTCGACAACGACCCCGCGGTCGGTTGTAGATATCACGACGAAGAAAGGTTGGCGGAGGGAAGGTGGATGGTAAGAGGAGGGAGTTATTAGAATGGTCCGGAAAAGATGGCGCGGAGTCGCTCCGTATTTTTATACTGTATGGCCGCTGCTTTGCATAATCCCGCACTTAGCTCGCTCGTCCCGAGATGCCGGCTCGCGCTATGCAGATCTCTCCTCCTCGGTGAAAACCCGAACCTACCGAGCGTTTCGCCGTTCCGACGAATGATGGACGACGCCGAGAGATCCGCAGAGGGATCCGCTCCCGCGGCTTCTTTCCTCGGCGGACGCATTCCGGTCGGAACGCCGAGCAAATCGCGCAATGATCTTTTTACCATAACAGGGCAAAACGTAAACGCTAACGCATATGCAAGACAAACTCACAATTCGACCGTTAAAATATTAAAATTTATGAAACATTAATTTAAACTTTGCATTAATTTACTTCCATCGAACATACAAACATGTTAATTTTATAAAAATTTCAATAAATTCAATATTAATTTAATAAAAAATAGAATATATCGAAAAATATTAATTAAGAAAATTATACGGTGACTATATTATTATTAAATTGTATAAGCTAAATTGGTTAAATTTAAAGGGCAATTTTCTCAACATCAAACTTCATGTCAAAGATTATTTCTGTAGAGGATAAACGAAAAAAGTTTCCATCAGCTTTAAAGTGGTTTAAGGCGCTTATTTATGCCACGCAAAACGGATGGACAGAGATACATCATGAGACTTCCTAAACCAATGTCGGGAAACATTTGTCACGACGTTCTACTTGCTCTAAGGATCAACTACGAACTCTCCGGCTGCTTGCACGGGCGGAGATGTCTCATTTGCACCGAGAAATCGCGTCTTTCCTTTACCGTTGCCTAGTCTCCCTATATCGCGGTGTTCCAGCGCAAGAGAAAGAGGAGCTAACTGAGAAAGAGGAGCAGAGAACGTGCGGGCGTCATCAATCTTAGCGCGGAGAAGACCCGGGACAAGCGTAGCGTCGTCGGATCTCACAGATGCGACCTTGATTCTCTTCCAACATTCCCTAGAGATACCGACGTAGATTAAGTCTGATCTCGCGAGTAATTTGTCTGAGTCGCTCGATTCTCAGCCGGTTTTCGACATGCTGGATGCCTCGAAAGCAAGCGAACACCTGTGTCTCCCGTTTAAGAGAAATCATGAACCGAGATGGTATTTTCCGATTTTCCTTCGATCACGAAAGTCTTTACTTTGTTTTTTATTTTCATATATTTTCGACCGTCACGTTAATTATTAAAAAAAAAATGTATAATGATTATTTATGTGTATAGAATAGAACTGAATATTAGTTAAACTACTTTACATTTTTTTTATCTGGCTTGATATTATCACAAATTTTTTTCTCGTTAAATTCGAGATACATTTTAGTTATGTAAAAACGATATATCGCGAAAGTATTCGGTCACGGCCGGAAATAAATCCTGAACTCGGGCAAACGTACGGCAATGGCGAATTTTCAGAGATTGCTCGCGACCGAACGCATGCATGATCGGGTGCCGGCACATATGCTCGTTTGTACATACATATGTATGTATCTCGACGTGATGCGTGAAGAACATCGCATACGTCACTCGGTTTTCCTGCGACGGTCAGGTCGTATATATTCCGCGACCGAGAACGGATCGAATACTCGCACCCTCCTGACACTTCGATTGACGTCGGATTTTATCTGCGTATACTCTAGAAGTTTATTATCAAAAGCAATCGAGTAATATCACTGACGTCAAGTAACTGCACTACATTTATAATCTCGAAGGACGAGACATAAAATATAATTTGCTATATACATAAGATTATTATTATCACTTTTAATTTTCTGTTTTTTCCATTTCTCAGATTAAACTTAAAAATTGAAAATTTATTTAAAATGTAACTATAAGTATATAAATAAATAAATATATATATTTTTTAAATGAAAGTCTACGCATTAAATCATTCTAATCAAAAAAACTATTCGCAGATCGTAAATTCGTGGAACATATTTCGCAAATGCATTTACACCCGAGCATATGCACGAAATATCAGGTTTCGCTATCTCTTGATCCACCGATTGTCCATCGCCCCTAACAGCGCTGTCAGAAACGATCACGTTTGATTTTCGGGAGTCACCCTTGTCAACCTGATGTATCCCTTGATTTTGTGTCAACGTAACAGGTTTTCTTTTTACGCGCCAAGTTAAAACGTAAATTTCAATATTCCGAACTAATTGTAAGACATAAAATAAAAAATAATTTCCACAAAATTAATTCAAGTCCTAAACGTTGCTCGCCGATATTTTTTTCGCAAAGAAGGCTTCCGTAAATATCTGACGAGCATTTCTCGAAAGCTGTGATTTTTATCAAGCAGCCGTTTAGTAGTTTATCGTTCGCGAGAACAAAGACGGCCACCAGTTGGTAGCTGCTTAGTCTAAAGGTTTACGCGCAGCATCCCGGAGGCAGCGAGTGAGACGACGCTCGGTCACGGTGGATGCGCCAAGCTCTCCGAGAGATGCCGGGGGTATAAAACCTCTGGCCCGTTGCGACGGTCGCGTTACGAAAGGTACGATGATTACGTCGAGTCGGGGACGGGGGTCTCGGGCAGGGTTAAAATCCAGAGCATACCTTAGTTGTCCGCTCGTAAAGCAACCCCGTATGCCCGGGGAGTGCGTGCCGGAGCTCTTTCTCCGTTACGTTCCGTCTCGGCGATGCCGGATCTCTCCTGTCCTCTCTCTTTACGTCTACGCGGAGTGTTTGTTAAACGAGAAGGAATATGCATGAGGTAGGAGAAGAGAGCCAACGGCGGAGTTATGCTACGGTGATCTTAATGGTGGACGCAACCTTAAATATGTATATGCGCCGCGGTGGAAACGGCAATCAGAGGCTGTCCAGAAACGAATACTAGCAGCGGGCTCGCGTTGGTGCAAGAGCGATCGCGGTTCAATATTTCATTCGAAGAAAAGAAACTCGTGAAATAAATTTCTTTTTTTTTATATATATATATATAAAACTAGAGATTACAGGGCGTGCGCGAAATTTGCCTTTCTCGGTCTACTTGCGGCTACAGTCAACGCTTCCAATTTTTCGATCGGTAAAAAATATCGTTTTTAAATCGCGTACGTAAGAAATTTCGTCGTAATAAAATCGTAATTAATTTATTCCCCTGATAAAAATTAATTTAAACCGAAATGTAATAATTATTACGACTTATAAATTTTTATACAAGACTTTTTTGAGATAGGACAATGAAATATTTACTTTGATCCTCGAAATAATCAGAAATTAAATCATTTTTTAAATCACTTAACTCGCATATAGGATTCGTCGTAATCTCGAAAGAATTTCCCGACGATGTTCGAGATAAAAGGGGTCGGGATTCTACAGGTGACGTTGGACCGATTACGATATATCTCGAACCGCGGATCGCGTATTTCTGCCACATGGGGATGTGTGACCAGATACCGCCTGTCGAAGAACTCCGCACCATATTCTCGTAAACATGCATCACGGGCATACACGAGTATGCATATACGTAGGACATATGGTGGTTAGCACGGTGCTTGGGCCCCCACGAAGCGAGGAGAGCCTCGCCGAGACTTCTGGGGGCTTTCACCCCCCCTCGTAGTACCGTCGCGGACACCCCCCTTCACCCCTCCGCTCGAGAGTCCTCATGAGTTTTCAATGAGATTAGCGGCCCATCTGTGCCGAGACCGACCCCATCGTCATCATCGACCATGGACAAAGCTAGTCAACCTGCTCACTGCCCGTACGTTCTCCATGGGGGTCGCTACCGTTCTCTCCCTGTCTCCCGACTATTCGCTGTATTGCACCGTACATGCACTTGCCGCACAAGCTCATCTCCGCGCTTTCGCCGACCGACACCGCGTCGCGTGACGATTATAGAAAATACCCGGTTTTAACCACCCAGCATCATATGGTTGAAATCAAAATCGCCACTGACCACATTTCTATCTCATAAAAAAATTTCTTTTAACTTTAAAGCGTTAAATAAAATTCTTTAATATGTGGCGCACCGATATTTAAAAAGCAAAGTCAAATTTTGTATTTAACTTCAACGGTAAAAATTGCATTTTAAAGAAAGTCTTTTTTTTTTTTAATTAAACGAAGATACGTATTACTCTGCATTTATAAAATATTTTTACGGTTATTTTTATTTGGGAATATATCCAGTAAAACGCAGTCGGGATATAGTAGCGAGCATTGAGCAAAGCCGCAAAGCAGACCGATTAAGGAGCGAAATGGTATCGATCCCGCGTAAAGGGGGTACCGGGGGCTTCAGATCTGGGTCCATGGTAGCCCATATGGAGCCTGCCCAGCGCATATGTTACGACAACGCCGCTAACGACCTGCCTTGGGCCTTCGTAATGCTAAACTGCGGTTCGATCCGCACCCCATGAAACTAAGTAACCATTCGATTGTCATTGGTAAATAGGTAATCATGACAGCATCGGCCAGAGCCTCCTTAAAACGCATGAATTTTTACCCTTCGAACGATCTCAAGTCACAAAATATCTCCGATCTAGCCAGCAATATTCTATTTCAATGAATTTCTGTACGCGAACATCGATCGATTTTATTTTATAATTTACGAAGCTCGTTTGTCGAAATTATATAAATATCATAAGAATATAAAAAGTAATTATTTTTTTTTTTTAGATTTAAACGTGAGCATCTCTTATATCTATCGTAATTGTAAACTTTATTTATCGATATCTCTAATTTTGTAGCTTGTACTATTTCATATTATAAAGCAGTAAATGTGAAATTAAAGTGTTAAAATATTCGATGTTTGACGTTGTAAGAAAGTAACCAAAGGGAGCCTAAACACTTTGGCCAAGCAAAACCCCGTGACAATCCTACCAGCGACCCCCCGGCTTTTTTGCCAACCTGCAAAGCTAAACGAGTTATGTATTATGCCGGGGGATGACCGAGTGGGGTGGACTACTCAATACCAGGTTGTATGTCCTGGTCGTGCCATCTGGCACGCTATTATACGAGTATTTTAATTTAATTAACTCAGCTCGCGCATCGATCGATCGATATTATCGGTACTCGCGCGCGGATTAAGCTTGTACGTGGTCGGTCGACGATTTCGAATCTGCCGTTTAATTAGGATTTCGGGCGTCGGTGCGAGCAACAGATTTTATGGAAACAAACCGCGTTCCTGGTCTGTTGAATCAGACTGTGCCGCAATCGACCGTTTATTTCGATACTTTCCGCTGTTGGGTAAACGTCATCCATTTAGGAAATCCTTTTTATTTGGCGATGATTTAATATCAAATAACAAATTTTAAACCGGCTCACGGCATTTTATAAAATAGACTAACTGGGATATTACAAATTTTTTTATAAAATATAATATATAAAAAGCTTCGGCTCTCGCGATAGAATTAGACGCGATTAAAAAAAAAAAATTAATTAATATTATAGTTTTGTGAATTTTATAAAACAACGAGAGAGATAGACTTTTTTTCTACAATTAATAGTAATTGCAGTATGTTGATGTTTTTGAAAAAAATATTGTCAAGGAAAGTTACGCGTTGATCGGGCACTCGATTAAAGCATCATCGAGTTAAAAGTATCGAGCCGCTGGTTAATCGATACTCTTCGGCGTATTTACGGCATATTTGCGGGATCGCGAGCATAGCTCTTTGTCATAGACGAGTGATTTTCGGATCGGCTGTAGCCGGGCCCCGAGAATTCGAAATAGCCGGTGCTCCATTGTACTTCTCTCGGGGTCATTGTAAGCGACTATACCCTCATCTCCACGCTGCACACAGCGCACTTCCCCTTCTCGTGCATCTGTCCTCAATCAGCGGCCTACGAAAATGGGATATACACGTCCTCGTCGGCGTGAAACTATTGACCTACCCTGAACGAGAGAGGGAGAATTTCAGTCATCACCGCGTGGTCGATAAATAAAGATCAGCGGGTGACAAGACAACTCTGTGATTTATAACTTTCGATAACTAACAAATATTTTTCGTTAAAAGAAAAAAAGAAATTTTTTTTTCTATAAACGCGATAAATCTTTTTACGAACAAATTTAATTTTTATACTTTAGATTAGTACTTCGGATATTTAAAGAGTTAAAATTATTTTTTACTTCGATGAAATAATTTTGAAGACTGTTGATTGACAATCGAAAATAGATTGCATCAGGTTCACACGAACGGAAAAACTATCAGAAACGCGAAGAAAATATACGGGTGACGTGCTAGTGACTCTCGCGAGGTCAAAAGCATCCCTGCCGATAGATATTAGAAACTAGGGGCGAACTAGGACGACATAGTACTCGCGAAAGAATGGAACGCACTTAACTCGGGACTGCTTAAACAGTTGTTTGATCGGCATTATGTATTAGAGAAAATCAGGAGAGAGCATGTGGCTGGTGCCACCGCTTATTAACGATGCAACGTCGGGAGCTGGGTGTCATCAAGAATGTATTCACATTGAATTTTTTTTTTTTACCGAAGAAAGAGTTCGACCGAAGTTCAATCAAAGACTCTAAAATCTGAAACTAATACTCGATTCAAAAACTACTCGTCAAAACTAAAATTCTAAAGCAGAAATTAAAAAAAATAAAAATAAAAAGCTGCAAAATATAAAAACAAGACAATAGTAGACGGTGATTCCGGCAGGAAGTGAGCTAAGAAAACCATCGGCGGAACCGTTCCGATGCGATCGCTATTGTCGGGCATCCGCGCGACAGCCAGGTATAATATTCCGGATATTAAATCGCTTTTAAATCGGCTTAGCGTTAACTAGTGGCACTTTAAGCTGCCCGTTGAAATGATTATCAGGGCTTCCCACTCCGTCGAGAGAGAACCGGCTAGCTGTTATCGCCCGTTGATTAATTGTTATGCAATATGACGTCACACACGCCTACCCGACCTACCCGGATTAGAATCCCGCGGTGGAGCATCGGCACGGTGGTGAACGCCGGCCCCGCGACCCGCCTACGCACGTCTCACCCTTGATACGGCGCGCGTTGCAGCAGCCCTCTTGCTCTAAATCTCACACCGTGTTTGTATACGTACACGTGTGCGTGTGTATCGCCGCGCAAACGGTTACAACGCGCGAGGGAGCAACGCGAAGTTTCCGGCTAATCCGACGAATTTGAGCCAGCCGAACATAGGACGGCTGATGAATATTGATACCGTCGACTCGACGGACCACCTCGCACCTATACACAGATTTCTCACGTGCAAGCGGGCGAGCTGTTCTTGGCTCTTTACGATTTTCGTCCGCGCGCCCGAGGAAGAAAATTGTAAACGACCGAGGGAGATCAAACGAACAAAATCGAAGGTACTTTTCTGACGAGGATTACTTTCTTATTTTGCTCATTCGCGAGTGGTGGAATTCTGCCCGATTCTTTTTTAAGAAGTAAACGAGAGAAAAGGGTGGCCGAAGGGTTTCTAACATCGCGACACGTTGCGATTCGCTTTGAAAAGCCAAAAGCTGACGGCTCGTGGCTCGATGCTCTCCGGTAACCTTGCACCATTATTTCCCTAAATAAAAGAAACCATAAATCGTGAGTGCACAAGCCCGTGGAGGAACCACGCCACGGCTCCATTATATCTTTCACGATGAACGGTGCCCTTCTTCGTCGGCCATTATGCCACGGAGATAGTAAGGAAGCAGCCACCCCTTTATCTCGGTAGACTCCACGGTGAGAGTAATGCGCGGAAATCAAGGGTTAATTCCTCGGCGTCGTAAAGCATTTTATCTGCCTCCAGTAGTGTCGCCAGAACGAGAAATATTCAAATATGGCAATAGACGGTATAACGTACCGATTGAGTGCTAAAGAAACTCGTACTGCAGTTTTCTTTTACGCATTTTACGTCGGCGATCGCTAGACTCGATTATTTTTACAACGCTCTTAGCGATGCGTGAAAAATTTGCATCCGTTTAAAAAAAAAAAAAAAAAAAAATATTATAACATTTAAATAATTATTGTGTGTACAATTGAAGAAACGTGCACCTTTACGATAAAAATCAGATCGACGTTTTATTACGTACGATGAATGTTAGCTACGAAGAAGACAAAAATTCAAACAAGTACACATGTGCGAATGCAGACATATCATGCGAAGACCTCTCGGACCTCTAACACCTGATCCCTACTAAAGATCCTATCGGGAAAATTGGATTCGGTGTCAGGGTGACCGCTGAAACGTATAAGCAGCTCGTAAAATACTTTTTAGCGCACGAGCGCCTCCGCGTCGAGGGATTAAGCTTTATGGTTAGATAAGGATCCTGAATTCGCTTCCGTGCTCCTCGTGCGCGCTGGGCTTCCATCCCCCGAAAAATAATAACCGCGACAACGATCTCCCGAGCAGTTCGAACGAATATTTTGCGGATCAGAGTCCGTCCCCCTCCCCCCCGGCCCCGGCCTCTTTTTTCTTCTGGCATGGGAGCATGAAATGTTCTCTGCAATATTCCAAGCCGCGCCCGACGTCTCCCGAAAGTTAATGCGAACCGATCGCACGAAGTTGGAACGCGACGACCTGAAAAGCGCGATTTCCCCTAAGTAAGTATCGAATTTGACTCTTTGATCTTAATCTTTCGTCCGGGTACAACGCCGATATCGAGAGATTCGACGAAAGCTTTTTGTATAAAATTGCGATAGATATATCTATATAAAAGATATGAATCGTAGTTCTATCTGCTCGTGAAAATAAAAATTAATAATTATAATATTTAACTAATTCGAACAGCATTAATCTTAAAAAAAATTTCATCTAACAAGTTTATAATATTTTTGGCTTTTGTAATGATCGGTCAATAATTCTAATTCCTATTCGACCTTTCTATCGACAGAAGGACTAGATTGACACATTTAATGTTTCTTTGTAGCGTCGTCGCGAGGGCATCTTCAATATTTTCTCACGGAATGAAATATCGTCCCGAAAGTCATTCTTCTCCAAGTAATGGAGCCAATTCGGGTCAGCGAATTGCCTTATTGACGGGCAGGCTGGACGGCCGGAGGGACTTTCAGTGTCTCAGATGGAACGCAAAATCGAGTTACGGCCAACGCCATCCTCGTCGTTGTCGTTGCAATAAGCGACGTAGTCGATGTATTGAGGCGATATATGGCTGTTACGTCTCGTAAGTAGTTTGCCGACTAGATCTATTGAGCCAACGTTACCTATCCGATAGTTCTCTGTCTCGGAATCATCTTACAGTGTTAAATACCTCATATATAATATTAAGCGATTTCTTTATATCGTAACAATTTATACAATTTATCTGTCTCAATTTTACGACCCGTTAATACTTTTCGTACAGTTTTCTCAAACTTCAATAACTGATCCTCATATACGTCGACCGTATTAGCTGCTACTAGTAGACGAGCATCTACGAATTCTGAAGTATTTGGTGGTAACGCGGTCGTATCAACGAATCGACAATAAGAGGGCGAGAAAAATGAAATTGAGAAGCCGGTCGAGCACGTTGGCCGATAAAATGCTACCGGGACCGACACTCGGGTCTCCCGATGGCATAAAAAAGTGCCCTCGGGGGGTAGCGACAAGGCGAAAAGGGGGCTGGTGCAGAATAAGGCACGGCGACGTTTATTCGGTCGGACAGGAGCCGAGTGACCGAGTCAAGTAGAACGTACAGCTTGGTCACAGTCCGTTTGATCTAATAAAATGGAGCAAGACCCGGCTATCCTTCTCCAATTTTCTCCGACATCGTGCAATTTCGCAAGAACACCGGTTTCATTTCCCCGAAACCCGCGTACTTTTTAACGCACCCCGGTAAATATTCCGATCATCGGCCCGATGATGATGCCATTTCATTCGTATCGAATCGACGAAATATAAAGGAGCGCGCTTGAAAATAAACGGAGACCGCGAAATATAAAACGTTGGAGCAACTTTTTAGCCGTAACGATTACAATAATTCGCAATATTGAAAACGACGCGACTCGACACAAGGCGTTCTAATTTCATGAAATAAGTGCCGCACTTCATTTATAGTTGAAACCGCGCTTTTGCCGGAAGCTCGATACGACACGCAAGATCGTCTCTCGCGTTGCAACGATTTTTTTTTTTTTTTTTTCTCCTCGTCAGCGTGCTGTCCGATATAATCCGCGGTTGATCAGATTAAACGTTGCACAGGGACAGGGAGGAAGGGAGCGAGGGAGCGAAAGAGAGAGAGAAAGCGAGAGGGAGACAGAGGCAGAGGCGGAGGCAGTCACGAGGGTGTGGCGGTTTGCTAGAAACCACCGCGCCGCAACCATCGCCATCGCCACGACCACCGTGTCGCCGGATGAAAGAGGCTCAAACTCACCACGCCGTAAAATAACATTGTCCCCGCGATACGGAGCAGCGAGGAGACGAGGGGAGGGGTCGAGACGGCGAAAGGGATGGACCGGGCGAGAGAAAGCTCGGCGAGTACTTTCTTTATTTTCTTCGCCAAAGTCCCCCGGCGTACTTACGTTAAGTACCGCGGAAGTGCGGAGGTCCGCTGCGAAACGGCGGGCGCGATGCGGCGTCTTTGGTGAAAAACCGCGTCGCGAAAGGAAGAAGAGAAGTTAATTTATAAATTTTACATTTTTCTAGCTCATTAACGCTATCTGCGCAATCCCGCCGGCTGCTTCCCTTTAACTCTCCCGGGCGATACTCTGACGTGAGAATTTCATAGGGCCACTGTCGCGATCTTCGAGAAATTATCGTTCGTCGTGCGATGGAATTTATTCCGCTCTCGCGTCGGATATCGGGAGACCGACGCGTGGCTCTACTGATTGCATCGAGTCTCCTCACATCTGTATACCCCCGCGAAAAATACAAGCCTTCCATGCGCGAAGAGGATTACCCGGTGAAGGAAAAGTTCGAGTACGCTATTACGGAGGTAGAGGACTGCGAAACGTAGTGGAGCGAAACACGAAGGGGTGGAGGGTGGGCGGCGGCGGCGGCGGCAGCGGCGGCGGCGGGGGGGGATGGCGCAGGGTGTAACAGGGTGTCGGGGGCTGGAGATTACGGCGGGACAAGCAATATTAAGCGGCCAGGAACAAAAAGACGATCCACCACGCCGGATTACCCGCGATGCACCGCGTTGTCCCGTGAAATTGATACGCGAGATGCTTTTTAACGGGAATAACGGTGAGCGCCGTCGCCGCGGATCTCTCGCGGACCTACCGCGGAAATATTCGGCGCGATTTAGATAACCCGCCGGGGCGACGCGGCACACACAAAAGAAACGATTTGTACCGACCGCCAAAGAGGCGGGCAACTAATGAGGAAAGTCTGAAAATAATTATATCATTCGTCACTGACGCCGAAAGCAGTTTTTGCGGACCTACTGCAATTACAATCGCGAATCAGCCCCGTGATCTCGTTGTATAATCAACATCGAAATAACCGGGATGTTATTTCACTTGATAACATTATGCACGTTTATTCTTATAACGGAGATGAAATATACGACAATAATTAATAATATACGACGACGGTCGGTATTTAAAATAATTAATTACAAATATACTTCAAGGACGTAAGTGATAAAAGTAATAATTTTTTAATATGGTATTGCGCGTCGTGTCCAGTCTTAGCAGATACTCCCATGAGAAAATGCTTGTCCCGAGGCGAAGTTTGTTACGGGCCAATAGAACGAGACCGCTGGGGCGGTAATACATAATGTTTTACAACATATCTCTTCTACCTGCTCTCTAGTCGGCACACGTAGCGAGGTTTATCTAAATATTGCCATAGGAAAAAAGAAGCGACTCCGCCTGGGGAGTCGCCCTATCGGTCGCGTGGGAAACATTATTCTGCAAAAGCGGGCGCGAGGTGCGATCTCTCTGGCGTGGCGGCGCGAACCGATTGGGCTCCGAGTAAAATTTTTAATCTTTTAAAACGCGCCAAGATTTGCGCGCCCGCACAGCGTGCGCTCTACGTGATTCAATGGCTGCAAACCCGATTTACATTCTTAAACCCTTGCGTTAAAGCCACGACTCACGTACGCCTTCAGGCCAACGGTAATTGTATCGAATAGAAATCTATGAGCTCAATGCTGGACAGCCACGAGATAAACCACAAATCGGCTAGCTAATTATTAGGTAACGGTGGGAATCAATTTCTACTAGGGCACTTTTTAATTTAATTAAAAAAAAATTTTTTTTTATTTCTACGGCAGTTTAATATCATTAAAGGAATTAATAAAGAATATAATGTTGCAAATAGCGTTGGCTAAGGCACAGGTAAGAGCATCTCGCGAAAGATCGAAGCCAAGGTTCCTTTGTTCCGATGCGCAAGGGGAGGGTGAGAGGGCCGCGTATCCTATTTTTATCGAGAGTCGCATATATTTTCATATCCGAACGAACGGCACGGGAATATTGTAATTTGCATCGGAGACGGCAGAAAGAACTAAGTCGTGGACTGTGTGGAAGAGTCGCGGGGAAACGGGAGTCATCGGCGGAATCGACGGGGTATGCAAATGCGAATACACGGTGCGTTCCAAATCTTTAGATCTGGACGAATAACTCGGCAATGCCGAACCAACTCTCTTTACTTTCCCATATCGTCGCCAAAAAATACGCGGAAGATTCAGTCTGAAAAATTTCGTTACGTCCACAACTCGCTTCGGGTAACGAGGTGTGCCTTATTACGAACCCTGGCGCAGCTTTACATGCCCCAGAGATACAACTTGGTGGTTTAAAATACTCGTCGGGCAATAAATAATTTACTACGCTAATTACATCTGCATTAAATTTTTTTTCTTTTTTTTATTTTTGGCATTTAAATTCGATTTGATCGGCGGTAATAAAAACGCGCGGCATTTATGTACGTTCGTCGATTACTACGCGGAATGCATTTCGCGCATTTACTCTACTGTTGTCTCAGTTTGCGGAAAAACATAGGAAAACGTTGTAAGTACATAAGACGGGGTGGAAACGTCAAGCGACGGGTGCAGAAAACATTTCTCGGGAGCGGCAACTGTCGCGGTGCATCAACCACCGCGCGAGTCTGAAAACCATTATCGGCCTCTTTCCGCCCTGCGCACCGCTACGGAAAGGACCGCGAAGAATTTATGCTCCCCGCGTTTTGTAACGATCGATTACGCCGTTGCAGATCGTGCGGTCGTTGCGGGGAAAACGTCACGGTGCATCGCGCGCGCCCGCGTTTCGCGTTGTCGCGACTCGCGCGAGAAGAATCAGTAAATCCAATAAAGGGTGAATAATGCCGAGCGTTACCGAAGTGCGAATCCGTAGGTTCGTCCGATGATGCTCCCGCTGGAAATAGCCGATCACGTATTTATCGATGCGAGAAAAGAAGAATGGGGTTGAATGAACAGAATGCAGCGAGGCGAACTCTAAAAAAGTGAGATGGGGAGAGGGTAACGGATTATGCATAAATCTATGCGCCTAAGATGACCCGCACATACGAAGGGATTTGTATCTCGGCTCAAAATTAACATGTTTCTTGGGAACAAGAGAAAAATGAATTATATTAACATCTAAAATCGCATACAAAACGTTTTGATATATTAGAGCGAAGAGAACGCGCAGATAATGAACTGTTCTTCATCATTAGATCCGCAAAAGAGAAAGAGAGATAGAGAGAGAGAGAAAGAGATAAAATACGAACGTAATTGTAATAGGGAGAGTCGACGGATATATGTGGCCGCCTCTTCCGTAATGCCGACGGATTTTACTAATAACCGATATAACCCAAACTAACCATGGAATATTATAATTGATTTATCGCGCTAACGCGATACACACGTCGGATTTATCAGCCCGTCCCGTCGCCGTTCCGCCGAGCCATTCCGCGACGCGCCGCGGAACCGATCGAACGGAACGGCGATCGACGATAGACCGCTTCCGGTCGACTCGGCGTTGCCCGCGGGTGCATTCATTTGACACGGCTCGTTCGGATATGCAACGTGCTCAGCAACCGCGTTAAGTGTCGTTTCATTTAACGTGTTCATTTAGCCGTCGCGCGCGGAATAAATGCGCCGGCGAACAATTAACTTTGAAGAGCACACGCGGATATTGAACTTTAAAAGAATTATTCCTCAGACGTGTCGACATATCTTAGGTCTCGATTCGTTGGCTAACGATACTCTTCAGATTATAGCTTTTTTTTTTAAATAACATTTTCTTCTGCTTTGTTTAAAAATTTGTTGGTGCTAGCTTTGAAACTCCGGCTTAACTATTTCGGTACGAATATAGAAAGGACAAAAAAAAATTTCTCGGGGCGAACTCCGCGAAACCGATTAGAAATAATCGCCTAGCTCTCGATAAGAAAACGATGATCTCGGCACTTTGGAAGCTTTAAGCCCTCTGATCTCGACGGAGCAGGCAGCTGACGATTGGCAGCGAAAGAAAATTATTCTTTCGAGCGCGCGATCGCCATCCGCCACCGCACGGCACTCCGTCGTCGGGCAAGGGTTGATAATAAATTCAAATTTAGGGGTGCGCGCAATCTGTGATTCAGCGCCATTAAGCACAGGATCTCTCTAAAGGACACTACCCCGTATTTCCTCCTAACTTGGCACATCCGTGAGAGTGCTCTTTAAACTCGCTAAGAGGTAAAAGGTCACTTTGGTAATCAAAGCACCGCTGCATCTTTTAAAATTGACAAAGATTTGACAACGGATTCTCTCGCGGTTCCGCCTCGCGAAATTGATTACTGCGGATACTTGCGAGTACGTATTCGTGATGAAATAAAATTACTAACGCAAAAATTAAAATATCTTAATGACGGTCAGTTTGCTTAATATATTTACGTAGATATATATTAATTTTTTTTTTTTCAGAAATTTCTTTACGTTTGAAAATTTTTACATTTTGAATTACACGTCGGAGTGCGACTAGTGATCGTAAAGCACGCGAAATAAAATCTACCTAAGTACCTCAGAAACAGAATGCCGAACGAGGACACTTTATGGGTAATCGAATCAAGTTTTTAACTGTCTAGATGTTTCTCCTTTCCGGGACATAAAATTTCCGCGGAATATTCGCGTATCGATTCGAGCCTCGGGGACGAAGGCAGAACGCGGAGAGCCGCGTTGATAGCAGACGATTAACGTGCTCGTCTATCGCGACCGGCGGTGCGTTTCGCGATTGCAAAATCGCCAGCAACAAGCATTAAAATCCTTCCTTCGATTGCCCGAGAAATGAACGATTTCGTGGTCCGCGTTCGCATTTATTTCGCGAGACGAGCCGCGACCGGTTATCGATCGCCACCGCCAATAACGAATGTGGAATAGGGACGAGAAAAAGAAGGTTTCTAGGAGGCTTTGATTTATATCGCGTCGATATTTTCCGCAGGTCTCAGTGTTTCTTAATTCGAGGTTTCTCCGCGCGCTCGCCGCGGGGGTAATTCGATTTCCTGGCGAATCGGTTGGAAGTAAATCAGGGTACAGTCGTCGGCAAAATTCGTTGCAAGACACCGTCATAATTTCCGCGAAATGCATAACGCCGATTGTCTCGTAAATGGGACTGACATTAAATCCATGTTTATCCCACGGTCCGGATACATTTTTAAAATATTGTTCTCCATTTTGTCTAAATACTTGTCAACAAATTTCAATTCCCGCGAATGAGGAATGTTTGAAAAATTATTATTTACCATAAGAATGTATTTTGTTAATCCCGCGTAAAGAGTAATGAATAGCACTATATGAATTACATTTTGCAAATATGCCCAACAATGCGCACGGAGAGAAAGCGTAATTGGGTCGATCATAAATTACACTGGATCCTGTTAGCGATTATTTCTACTTGGCCGAACATACGTGGATTTTTCCAATGGGACGCGCAGTGGGACTCGAATTTATTTGTAACGCAATTTCTGTTTAACGATTCTATTCAACATTGTTTTATTTCAAGAATAATTAAAACATTTAAACCGTCAAGTTATTGATTCCAATGCAATAGTAGCTCAACTTATTTTTCTATCCCACTCCTACGTGGACTATCAATTTTTATTTTATTTCAATTTTACTTTATTTTTTTATTAATACTAGAAGAAACTATGCCGCTTCGCGTGCGCTATTTTTAGGAAGGTTTTGATTCGTGCGCGTCATTATAATTGAGTAATCTACGGTCGTGTTATTCGTTAGAGACCCGATTACAAACTACAAAGTAAAATATGATGCGACTTACCATTCTGCGAGCTTCAGCGGAGTTGTTGAGCTCTGCCCGGTGACTGTAACATAAAAAAGAAAATATTAATTTAGATGTCAGTTAATGAGATTAATTAAAAAACGAGATTTTTTTTTAATTTATACTTACTTAAAAGTTGCTCCGCCGATGTATGATGCCCGTCCCGGGCCTGCTCCTCCTCTCAGATGGGACGTGACGAGCCATCCTTCCGCGCACAAGTCATTCGCGAACGCGACCGGGTGAAGTTACAATCGCGAAAACTACTGAACACTTCCGCACGTTACTTTTCGGTACTTCCTAAAAAAAATCGTAAAAAAAACGTCCGATAATTAGCGGCACTCCCGAAGCGACCGACGAACCAGCTGCGGTTCGTATAATTACTGATATCGGCGTGCGGCACTTAAGTTTCTCACGGAGTTTCTTTTAATCTGTAACAGATAAATAAAAAAAATTTTTACTTTTACTCTTATTTTCGTCCCATTTTTTTGATAATAAAAGTTTTCAAACCGTGCGAAGTCGTAACGAAAAAGATCCGCGCGCTTTGCTCTATTTACTTCCGTCTTTTCCGTTAGTATTCCGGCATTAGGCGACCGAGAAGCGATTTGAGCAAGTTTAACGTCGCTTACTCCGCAGCCCACAAGCCGCACGTACGAACACTCTTGCCTAGCACCCGGGGAACTAAGGTGTTCCTTCGCAAATCCGTCTGGCCGTTCAGCAGTGGGCAACGGGCTGAATACCAATTTCCAATTTGTCCGGGCATATCGGCCGGACGCTCGAGAGCGTGACACAAATGCCAGATGCAATCAACGGATTGCGAAGGAAGACGCACTTCAGCGCAATCCCTGTGCTAATCCACGATCATCGAGTGCAGTTACTCTGCCCCTATGCGAGCCCTATTCAACGAGAAGAATGTTTACGCAGCTTATGATATCCCTTCCTACACATCGAGATTCCGTATCAAGATTTATTCCCGACAACGGAGAGATTTTTAACAAGCTCGTCTGAATCTTTTGTCTATGAATCCGTAATTTATTTAATTTATGTAACATCCTATAATCGCGAGAGAACTCACGAAAAGTTAGTGATGCGAAAAGATAGACCGCATGCAGATTAAAATTTTACAGGAACAAGTTCGTTCCCTGGTCATTTTTTACACGCCAAGAAATGTGTTAGAAATGCCTCAACAAAATATATGCATAAGCGTGTTAAATTAACGCACTTGAATTTGCATTGTAATTTAAATTTTTATTTTTTTTTCTTTTTTTTTTTTCTTGTCTTTGAGCATTTTCGCGCGTTTCAATATTGTCGCTATCTCTTGTATACAGTTGCCGCCATATTCCGTGAGAAGACGCCATATTACCGGAAACTTCCACCCCTTTTTATGTTAGCTTGTCGCGGACCGTCTCCGCGAAAACTACCCCTATAAAAGTTGACGACTTAAATCGCAGGGCGTATGCCCCGCCGGAGAGAAGGAAGAAACCTGGAATACTATAGCAAATACTGTTCGACGTATCTGAGATATGTTACTTCATTTTAGAGGAAAAGGTCGACGAGAATCTCAACGTTGTAAAAAAAAAAAAAATTCTTAAAAAGACACAGATCTTAAAAATTTTCAAAATCACGATTTATAAATAATTGCCACCATATTACAAAACTAAAAAATGTACAAATTATTTTATAATCATATTAAAATAATTGTTTTATAAAATTAAAATATTCTTCTATTAAAAAAAAATGCTACTTTATTTCTTAAAAAATTATTTAATGTAACAGTAATTAAAATAGCTTTAGATATTATATTATTCACAAGCAATTAAAATTATTATTAAGTAGTAACTATCTATGTACATGCGAATTTTGAATGATAAATTTAAACTATCGATCAAATTAGGAATCAATTCCGCAACTCTGTTTCTTTTTTTTTTTTTTTTTTCTATTTGAGAAAGCGAATCCAACAAGACGAGGAATTTACAGTCGTCGTCACATCGGGAAACTTTCCGACGGAATCGTCGTGAAAGACATTCGATTATGATTTCGTGGGACTTTATCATTGCCGTCCATAAATTCTGGGCTCGCGCAAAAGCAATCTGCGCCGGCGGTGATCCTAATAACCGTGCGGCCATTCGTTCACCCGGGAGAGTGAGTCGTAATCCTAACTGAAAGACACTCGGCGGAAAAGAAGACGGGAAAAGGAACGCCCGAAGTGGCCGTAATGAAGTAGATCGAGATAAATATGGAAAGGAGAGCTTAAAGTAAATGGCGATCTCGCTCGCGGATTCCGTCTCAATATGCTTCAAAGTGTCTCTCTCGCTGACGTGGCGCTTCGAAATTAAATGTTCGGATAATTAGTCCGCCGTGGATATTAATGACGATCGATAATGACGCGGACATGAGAACGGAAATAAAAAGACATTTAAAACGGACACAAATTATTTCGTACGGTAATAAGTTAAGACACAAAAAAAAAATAATAATACTATTTTAAATGTAATAAAGAATATAAAATATTGGTTGATGTAATTATTTGCCGAACGTGCAAGTTTCGAGTTTCAACGAAACAAGAGATTTTAAATAAACGACCGTCGCATTTCGGCGTTTGTAGCGTTTAGGCTTTCGCGGCTAATGTGACCGATGTATGTATGGGGCCGCCGGCATGCAAAGGGCCAGGGGTGCATAAATATGTACGTATGCGTCACCGCGCGCATAAGTGCCGCTGAGGGGATTTGTAAATGATCTTAGCGCTTGGCGTCAATCACTTACGCCGTTCCGACACGCACGAGCACGCTCTCGTATACAGAAAACTGGAGGATCTTGAACATTCCTGCGAGGTTTCGTTTCGCCAATCGAGCATGGGATTTTTCTACTTTCCTTTCGCGGGAGAATCGCTGTTATTTGTCATCGATTATTAATATTGACCGCAGATACGTTTCTGTTTCGCGTTTGTCTAAGATATTTTGATTGAAGAAAAAAAAAGAAAAAAAAAGAGAGAGATCTTCAAACCACGACGCGGGGATTTAGCGAGATCTTCCACGGACAGAGGTATATCCTTCCGATGATATATGTACAGCAGGGGGCACGTTACGCGGTAAGGTAAAGTTCTCTCAAGACGCCGGAAAGCGCGCGCAAAAAGAATCTTTCGGAAGACGTTGCGGCTGCGGTGAGAAGGGGCGAAATTACGTCAAAAGTCTCGAGAATTTATCGGAGCACTTTTTAAACTCCGCCTTCGCGCGATTAGCATATTATTTCTATGGAAGTCGAGAGCGAACAGAAAGCGCACGAGAAAGAGAGAAGGACTCTATACGTGTGTGTGCGCGTACGCGCGAGCGCGTGTGTGTGTGTAACGCACTTGCGACTCTACATTGGTCTAGATCGAGGGTAGGTGTGAGGAGCATATCAAATATGTTGATAAATGATCCCTTTGAGCGATGAATAAGCGGCGTCGGGTTCGTGCATATCCTTTTTCGTCGGCGGCGGGCAACATTTGAATGTCAGAAGGAACACCGCAGCGCGCTCCGCGTCCGCATTCGCGTTTCCTCAATATCTTACCCCGCCGAGAACTATCGCATACAGGCGCAACGTCGTAGATCCCCGGGTCTCATCGCGGGATACGCTCGAGCGGAACGGAACGCGAGAAATTACGCAAATAGAATATTCGCGATGCGAAAACTGGTCGAATTTTTATTACGGGATCACCCCTGCGCGCTACGAACCGCGCGTCTCTATTACCTCGTGGGACATTATTTTCTGATGGGCCGTCGGAGGCGAGCTTGACACAAAAATTGCCCGAGATAAAAATCCAAGAAGACACTGGATCTTCTTTGGAGATAGACAACGTCGGATTTCTTTGATCCCTCGGGATTTTCGCGAAGCCCCGAAAATAGACCCGGAAACCGTCGGGAACGTTGATGCAAAACAACCGTATTTCCGTATCGCCAATCAGTTCTGACCGCCCGTTCTTTGGTGATCTACATACGATTTGCCCGGCGTGCGCGAGAGACACCAACAATTCGGAGTTTTTCGCGCGGAACATGTATTGCAACGTAAAATATCGCGCGTATCAATACGTCACGCTTCGCGAAATTAAATGCAGATTTTAATAATCGCAACCGTTAACATATCTTACACCGTTATTCAAGTTTCCGCGTGCCGGTGAATGCGAGAGAGAAATAGAGAGAGAGAAAGAGAGATTAATATCCCCAGAATTTAATTAACATAATAAAAGGAATATCACGGAAAATGCGGATGAAAATAATATAAATATAAGGCTGTGGCGAGACCCAACGTGAAATTGCTTCGAATTGCATGTTAGAACGTATACGCGGTTATCTAATTTTACTGGTAGTTCTTTTTTTTAGACTAGCTTTGTTTTAACTATATTTTATAATAATTATAAGGTGTATAAAGGTAAAATCAACTTATTTCTAAAAGAAAAAAAAAAGGCAGCTGGTCTCAGCGACTCTTATCACTAACGTTATCAAGGGAATATTTTACCAGAAGATTACGTTACCCTACGTCATCGCGTTACCGACGTCACTAACAGGGTTACCCAAGAATCACATTTACCAGTAGTGCTTTACTCACGAAACATGTTACCCGTACTTCATAGCGTCACCGATATGTGGCGCCGCTTGGACATTCAAATTCGTACGCTTGCTGGTACTTTTCGAGCCGCGCAAAGAGCGAAGTCGAGATATCATAAAGTCCTTCTTAGGACTGTCGCGATATTGTAATATGACGAATATTTCAGGGCTCGACATAGTTGCGACGAAAAGAAATAAATATATCAAATAAATATTCACTCACCGATGATTCCCGCGACGAAAGGACCGCCCTCGAGATCTGGCGAAGAGACGCCGGGACGAGCCCATCCGACGAGATCGTCCTTCTAGGATGGGGCTGTCCTTCCAGGATGGAGCTGTCCTTCCAGGACGGGGCTGTCCTTCCAGGATGGGGCTTTCCTTTCAGGATGGGGTTGTCCTTCCATGATGAAGCTGCAGCTCGGGCACTCCTTACCGACTTCTTATCACTTTTCGATTTTCTATTTTCACTGTGAAACGCAACGCACGGCACTCGTCGGCCGGCTCGCGATCGCGCGCGCGCACGATCGCGCACAGTTGAAAATAACCGCGACGATACGCGACGTCGATAGCCGATGCAGACTATTTTCGAGCAACGCCCAGTACGATTCACGTCTCCCGGAAGACAGAATCGTGACTTCGCACTCCCGTCGCGACTAAGAGGACGACCGTCCCGCACGAGATCGCCTTTCATCTTGTCGGCGGCGAGTACTCGCGGCGCGGAAGAGCACCTCTTGATCCGGCAAGCGATTCAGATCCATTCACGAACCCACGCAGTTCTTGGCCTCGCGCGAAACGCTACGGTGCGATTCCGGATACGACGCGATTTCAATACGGTACTCACGGTAAAAATTAAAGCGAAAAACCGACCGCCAAAGTGATCCGCGGCTGCGACTAACGACTGACCCGTTAGTCTCGCGGCTCACGACTCGCGGCGTTGTTCATTCTCGCGAAACTGCAACGTTGTTCACTCCTAATCCGAAAAATGAACGATCTTCAGGACGATCACTCGATTGGCGGAAATGCAAACATGGCGCAGTATTTCTTTTGCGATACAGCGGCAAATTTTAAGATTTATTAAAATTAATTTCTGCCGCTTGATATGAATACTTTTATTAATTTAATAAATTTAATTACTTAAATAATAAATCATTATTTTGTGGAAACTAGCTATTAGATATTCGAACGTTACGAATAAGAAAAAGATCAAAGAAGGAAACAAAGAAAATTATTATATATTTCACGTTTGATTTAAATATATGTAAATTATGAAAAATACTAAATACGTGTATCTAATATTTTCAGTCTTTTTCAATGTTTTATTTTAAAAAGCATTTTTATCAAACGGCGCTATTTTAGGGTCGATTTTCCGCGCGCAAGGCGGCCGTGAAAATTTTCTCGTGCGATCGTCGGTGTCATGCGTAATGGAAAGTAATCGATAATATCCGTGGTGATAGCGCAGCACAGACTCCAAAGGCCGCCAAACGTCAGTCGACCGGCAAAGCAAAGCGCCGCGCGGCGCCTGTTGAAGTTCCCTCCGACGTGACAAGGTTATGCGTTCACGTTGCTTATAAACTAAACATTGCAGGCGTCCTATTTTCGATCGTCCTGCCCGGAAGACGCACGATGGCTGGTCAACGGCTCGTCTCTCTGCTGTTCGTTATTGTCCTTGCCACAATGCTGCCAGCCTTGGGCAGCGACGCCGCCTCGGCACACATCCACATGCATCAACACAACAAAGCTGACAGCAACGAGAGGATGGAGGACGGTGCTTTCAGCCCTCGCGACGCCGTTCACTACACGGAGGGCGAGCATCACCAAGAGTTTGATCACGAAGCTATTCTAGGTGCGAGTTGACTGGGAATTAAACTTCCAAGATCTGTTTACGAAGCCCCCTTGACATCCTTGTAAATCTTTTCTTTCATCTTTTTCTTTGTAGCTGTAAAAAAAATAATTGAAGATTTTTAGGCCTGATTTTATATATTACTTTTCTTGGCTAACAATAATTTTAAATATTTTATTTTTCGTATAAAGGAAGCGTGAAGGAAGCAGAAGAGTTCGACAAACTTCCAATAGAAGAATCAAAAAGGAGATTAGGAATTCTATTGACCAAAATGGATCTAAATAATGATCAGTACATAGAGAGAAATGAGCTGAAAGCTTGGATCTTACGATCATTTAGGTAGTATTAATTTTGCTTATTTGTAAATTATTGAAAAACATAGTTAATTAATGGAATTGTATAAACAGCATGCTATCAGCAGAGGAATCTAAGGATCGTTTAGATGATGCTGATACAAATGAAGATGGTAAAGTGACTTGGGATGAAGTGTTACTAGACACTTATGGAAATGATCCAGAAGATCTAGCTCTTGACGAAAAGTTGCTTGAAGATGATAAACAGACATTTGATGCTGCCGATTTAAATAAAGATGGTTATTTAGATGCAGAGGAGTTCAAAGCTTATACACATCCTGAGGAAACACCTCGAATGTTTCCACTCTTGTTAAAACAAGCTTTGGCCGATAAAGATATAAATGGAGATGGACACATTGATTTTCAGGAATTTATTGGCGATAGAGCCAAATCAAAAGATAAGGATTGGTTGTTGGCAGAGAAAGAAAAATTTGACTATGAACATGATAAGAATGGTGATGGCAGACTCGATTCAGATGAAATTCTTTCTTGGCTTGTACCAAGTAATGAGTGAGTAGCATTAGCTCAAAATGTATTCATTAATTTTATAATTAACAGGCTTCGTTTATCATATATTTTCATATTAACATTGTTTAATATAAGTTTTACTGTATTTTATAATAATATAACTCCTTCAAAATTTATGTACTATTTGTTGATTTATTTATTTCAGAGATATAGCTAACGACGAAGTGGATCATTTGTTTGCGGGTTCGGATGATGATCACGATAATAGATTATCCTTTGACGAAATCTTGGAACATCATGATACTTTCGTAGGTAGTGAAGCAACAGACTACGGCGATCATTTACAAGAAATTGATCGTTTTAACGACGAGCTCTGAGACTCTGAGATTAAATGAATTGATGATACTGTGTTATCTTTCATAATACTCGTCCGCGATATATATGATTAAAAATATTTTTAATACACTGCTCAAGACAATAACAGGATTATTATTTTAAAAAGAAACTTGTATATGAGTCTAAAATTAAAAACATTTATTGGACATCATTATAAATTAAAAAAAAATTTTTAATGTATGTAACTAAATTTTCTAAATTATAAATTGAGTTTAGAAAATATTCGAACGGTTGTTTTGAGCAGTATATCCATTAATATTTTTTTTTGCATCTCTTTTAGCCCGTTTCAATCTATGCAATCATTAAAATACTTTTTTTAATGATAAGTAGCACATATAAAACTAATTTATGCATCTTGTACATTCACGACGATTTGTAGTATAACGCATAAACCGTCGCGTCTTCCACTTTTTACCAAACATGAGTGCCATAATAAGAAATGTGGAAAGAAAGATATATTGGACACAAAAAATTTCTCACATTTCTGATTGCATGTATAGTGTATTATTAAGTTTGAATTTCATCAAGTTGTAATGTAATACTCACATACATATATACGATATTTTATATATGTATGTAGTGTATATCATATACATATATGAAGCACTGTTCTTGACCTTGTTTTGCAACTTAAAATCATTTTTGTAGATTACCCTGAACGAATGCGTGCTATATTCATACACAATACTTCCATAAATACAAATATATTAATTTGTAATAAAATATTTTAACAATTCGACAATTGTTCTTTTTATCTTTTAAATAGATTTACGTCATAAAAGCCACGTCTTCAAGAATAAAGTGCATTTTCTAGTTTTTAATTAACGTGTATAAAGAAGCAATTGTAATGTTATTTTTTAAATTATTCTTATGCACATAATTAAATATATACATATGTGATGTATGAAAATTTACGTACTATATATTTTATTTTTTCTCGAGGAGATCAAAAGAACGCGCTCCACTTACTTTTTCCCCCATCCTGTCGATCTTCTTGGCTGTTCTCGACGACCGGCGCTCCGCAGCACGTGTATGTAATGCGCACTTCGTGTGAGACTCTACGCATACCACGCTAAGGTCACATAGGTAGGACGTCTGTGCAAGAACGACGATAAACCGGCTAGCGTACGTGACTCACTCTCCATCCCCTCTCTCGGCCGCCGAGAACAGAGGAAGGAGTGGGAGAGCGCGTTCCCTCCTCTCTGATCCCCCCTGATCCTCGGCGGTTGGCGCTCTGCGGCACATACGCTAATGCTATATTTACCTTACAGTGTACGTTAGTCTATCTCAACGTTATAAGATTTATTATAACTATTTCCTGCAAATAAACGAAAGAAAGATATCTGCAAAAGTAAAATGCCGTACGCTAATCAACCTTCTGTTCATATTTCGGATTTAACCGAGGAAAATGTTAAATTTCAAGTGGAAGATACTGAATTGAGGTGAGATAGACTAGGTTAGATTATTAAAAATATACAAGTGTAAAAATTAATTTATCAAACTAACGATTAATAATTTCAGCGTTGCAAATAGCATGAGACGTGTTTTCATCGCCGAAACTCCGACTATGGCTATTGATTGGATACAATTAGAAGCTAATTCTACTGTCTTGAGTGATGAATTTTTGGCACACAGAATTGGAATGATACCATTAGTCAGTGACGATGTATGTACATATGTACCAAGATCGATTTATTAAAAATTAATTTTATTATTTTAATAAAAATATAAAAAACTTGAGTAAATTTTGGCATTTAAAAAAAATTATAACGTATTATTTAAATTATTTGGTAGATACAGTTCTAAATAAAATAAACTTTTTTTTAGGTGGTTGACAGAATACAATATACAAGAGACTGTCAATGCATGGATTTCTGTCCAGAATGTAGTGTAGAATTCACTCTGGACGTTAGGTGTGATGACAGTGAAAACAGACTTGTAACTACAGCTGATTTCAAATCCAGTGATCCTAGAGTATTACCTGTTACATCTAGACACAGAGAAGATGACGCAAACGAGTATGGAGACACAGATGGTTTGCACCTTTTTGTTATTTTTATGTGATACTATTATATTTAGTCATAAAAAAATAAATGCATAATAGAGATTTATGAATTGTGGGAATCTTCTAGAGATTGTAATAGTAAAACTAAGAAAAGGACAAGAATTAAAACTTAGAGCATATGCAAAAAAAGGTTTTGGAAAGGAACATGCCAAATGGAATCCAACTGCTGGTGTAAGCTTTGAATATGATCCTGACAATTCTATGAGGCACACTTTGTATCCTAAACCGGACGAATGGCCTAAGTCAGAATATACTGAATTAGAAGAAGATCAGTGTATGTACAGGTTTTATATTAATCCTAAATTTGTTCTTATAGTTATAATTATTGTAACATATATATTTTAGATGAATCATTGTTTAATTGGGAGGCCAAACCAAACAAATATTATTTTAATGTAGAAAGCAGTGGAGCCCTAAAACCTGAAAACATTGTCATGATGGGAATTGCGGCGTTAAAAAATAAATTATCGAATCTGCAAACACAATTAAGCCACGAAGTGCAGAACGATGCATTGAGCATTCATCATTAAAATTAAATATTTACGTACAAAATTAAATATTCACTTACTATTATATATTTCATTTTATAAAATAAAATAAACATTTTTTAATTATATAGGTTATTTAAAATAAAATTTCCAACGAAATTCGCTACGAGCCGTCATCATTAAAATGGCAATACGAAATGTAAAATATTTATTTTGCATTAAAAAAATGTTTTTTTTTCAGAAATTATTTAATGTAATTTTATTTTAAATTAAATAATTTTATTAAACAAAAAGAAACGAATATATTATTGCATGACAAAAATCACAGACAAGAATATACTTTATACATTATTTGTATTTCTATATTTCTATATTATATAAGCCTTATCACATAATAACATTCTGTTAAATTATTTATAAAAATCTGTAAATATTACATTATTACGCAACTAATTTGTACAAATCTTTATCTTTTATATATATGTATATATTATATAATCGAAGCTATACCTCGTATTAGCAGCTTGCAGAAACACAGGGTACTCGGGCAGAAAAGCTCGTCAGTTGTCCATAAAGATCTTCTATACAAAGGAATTATACATTTCGAACTACGTGAGGCCGAGTGAGCCAAACTAAAAACAAAATCAGATATTAAATATATGCTAATAGATCGATTTGTAAAGAAATTAATTTGTACAGCACTTACTAAAGTTAATTTATCCTCTTCTTTTTTAAGTATTTTTGCAGTCTGTTCCTGATCAAACTTAACAACGGCGGCGATTACTCTGGCGAGCACCATTGTCTCTCTTCCCATCATGTATTCAAATAAAATATTCCTGAGGTATTCAATCTCCGTCGAATCTTCGAGTGTATCATGTCGTAGATTCACGAGCTTCCTAAGCTCCGCGAGTTCTCGCCTCTGAGACGTTAAGGTTTGCTGTAGAGTGTGAATCGACCCAGTGCTCGTTTGTACTGCGGCCATTGCCACACGTGAAGTGCTTTCTAATTCCTGAAAATATCAGTTTTTCTCAAGTATTTTATTAACTAATTTCACTATGTAAAAACATGCATAAAGCTGTCATTTTCATGCAAACGTGCT
The DNA here is from genome assembly GCF_019399895.1 of Cardiocondyla obscurior. Taxonomy (NCBI): domain Eukaryota; kingdom Metazoa; phylum Arthropoda; class Insecta; order Hymenoptera; family Formicidae; genus Cardiocondyla; species Cardiocondyla obscurior. The sequence goes on from NC_091881.1 coordinate 3,679,050, forward strand.
TCTACTTTGATTTGTTGATTAAAAATTATTTAAAAAAATAATAATAAATAAATAAAATTAAACTTTACCTTGGAAGCTGCATTGATTGGTGCATCAGACTGAAAATAATGTGAAATACGTAAACGCAAATTAAAATAAATTAAGTCAAATAAATAAATAAAAATTATATAAATAAAATCGTGCATATAATTAAATAATTATTAACGTGCAAAATTAAAAGAATATATAGAGCTAAATTAAACTGTGTTTTCGGATTGTGTAAATTTACCTTTCTTTCATTTTGCCACTCTTTTGTTAATTCATTTAATTCTTCCTCGTGTTTAACTTGCTGGTTGTCGATTTTTTGCTGCACTATACCCTTCCACTTTTTTTCCAATTCTTTCATTTCGTTAATGTGTTCTTCCTTAATCTTTGCAATTGTTTCCACCAAGCGAGCAATATCCTTTCCCTTCTCCTCTACAACATCTTTCTTTTCTAAAACCAAGTTCTCGAGCTGTTCGGACTTTTCGGTCAATTCTATTTGAAAATCTTTTAGTTGCTCCTTATATTGTTGTACAAGATTCGATTCATAGTTATGTTGACGATCTAAATAAAAATTAAATATTGATTATAAATACATATATCACAATGTTTTTTTTTGAGATTTTTCAGTCTTACATTAAGAAAAAGATAATAAAATAGCATCTTACCAAATCGTTTCTCCAACGCGGCTTGAAGTTCCTCCTCCTTGTCGTGCAACTGAGCTTGGAACTCTTTAACTAACTGTTTCAACCTCATCCCTTGTTCTTCCTCGCTGGTTTTCAACTGTTCCCTCAAATGATTGGTTTGCGACTTTAGTTCGTTATTTGCCAGTTGCATTTGCGTTTCTTTTGCTTGGAATGTAATTAACGTCTCGTCGAGCTGCGCTTCTAATCTCTTGTTCTCCTCGCGTAACTTATCGTCGTCAAGCTTCGTATTTTCGTCGTTACGAACTGTTTTCAATTCCTTTCGCAACGCCTCGTTCGTCCGAACAAGAGAATCGTTTTCTGACTGCAAACTAGCAAACTTTTCTTCCAATCCCGCGAGCGAATTTCTTAGCATGTCGACGTCTTTTCTCTTTTCATCTAATTCGAGAGAGAACTGCTTCAAATTCCCAATCTCTAACGACATGCCGGATATTTTGTTCTCTAGTGATTCTATCTCCGCGTCTTTCGCCACTAATAAATTTTTCAAGGCATCCGATTCCGTTGACGAATTCTTTTCGACCTGTAAAGCATCTATTTCAAGCCGCAACTTATCGTTTTCTGCTTCTAAAATAGCTACCTTAGATTGTAAATTATTTACACAATCTTGCAACTCCGTACTATTGAAATTTACACTTTCCAGATCGGCAGTTTTATCTTTTAGAGCTTCCTTCTCGACAGAATCTTCCTTAATTGCATCGTTATTTGCTGATTTCGATCTTGCATTATTATCTTCTGTAACTTTGATTTTCTCCATTTCATCTTTTAGCAATTCTACTAATATTGAAAGCTCGTTTTCCCTTTTCAGAGCATCCGCCAGAGCTGTATTTAGTTCCAATACTTTACCATTAAACTGTACATCCATTTCATCAAATTCTTTTTTCAAATCTTTAATTTTTGTCATTAGCTTTTCATTAACCAAATTCAGTTCTGAATTTTTACGTTCAAGCTCAGTGTTAACGATTGTTAAATCATTTCTCACACGTTCTGCCGCTTCGTTTTGATTATTTAGTTGAGATTCATACGATTCCACGTAATTTTTCATCGTTGTTCGTAACTCCTCGATATCCTTCTCATAATTCATAATTTTCTGCTTCAAAACCTCGTCATTCTCACAAACCTTTTGGTAGCAGCTCGAAAGATCGTTATATTTATTCTTTAAATCTTTGTTTTCCAAAGTAGCCATCGCGAGCTGAGAATTTTCCAATTTTAGCGACTCTATTTGTTTCTCAGAGGTTTCCAGTTTGCCTGACATTTCCACTTGGCGAGTTTTCGATTCGTCGAGCTCGGTTTTCAACTCCTCGATCGTTTTATTTTGCCGCTCTTTAATAGTTTTCATCTTCATAAATTGTGCGATCTTCACATTCACCGTCTCCTGTAATACTTTGTTATTCTCTATTAATTCGGCAATTTCCTTCGCGTGATTCTCCCTTGTAGCTTGATATTCCGCTTCCAAATTCAAATACTTTCTCACGTGTTCTTCGATTGTCTGTATATGACTGTCACACGTGGACTTTAAGTGCGTGATATGTTCCTCTTCGCCCGCTAATTTCTCATCGCGAATTTTTATTTCCTTTTCTTTTTCAACCTGATCGTCTTTTATAACAGTAATCTCTGATTTTAACAAACTAATCACTTCCGTCGCCTCTCGTAATTTCGCGTCCAATTCTTTACAAGTACTGCTAGCAAGATCGTACTTCTCCCTTAAGTCGTCAACCTCGACAGACAACGTGTGATTTGTAGCCTCGAGATTCTTTAACACTGCCAACTGTTCTTGTAAAGCCTCAACATCTTGCTGCGACTGCGTTAATTTTTGCGACGTAACTTCTAGATCGTGAATTTTGAAATTAAGATTATCGATCTCTGCTATTAATTTGTTATTCGTCGCATTAAGTTCATCGTGTTGGTTACTTTTCAGCGTCATTTCTTTCAACTGTTCATTACTTTTCTTTAGTTCTGCTTCGAGTACAAGTTTGTGTTTTGTAACTTGCTCTAGTTCCGACTGCAGCCTCGCCTCGTTCAACGTAAATTGTTCCAAATCCTTAATCTTCGAATGCAATTCGTTTACTTCAAACTTAAGTGTCGCATTCTCTTTTTCAAACTTTGCAAAATAATCAGCAAGGGTCGCATTCATGTCCGATATTTTAGTCATTTGAGTCGAAAATTCCTCTGTAACAATATTTTTAACATCCATCCAATGCTGTTTTAAACCCTGCGTACAATTGTTGTAATAAATGAGACGATTTATTAAATCGCTCCTCTCTTTTTTCAACAAACTTATAACTGAACTGTCAGCTTGCATTTTCTTTGTAAAATCGTCGATCGTAGATTTGCAAAGTTCAAACTCGTTCTGTATTACGTTCAGTACGGCCTTTTTGTCTTCCAGTTCTTTTTCCACTCCAGAAAGTTCGATTACTTTGTCATTCAAAGATTTTATCTGGGCATCCTGGTCCATCAATTTATACTTGGCTTTTTCGAGCTTTGCCGCATATTGCTGCATCTTTTTATTATAATTTTCACACACTTGATCTCTGTCAGTTAATGCACCTCTCATATTTTCAAGTTCCTTGTCGACGCTTTGTACCGTGGCTTGAAGCTTTTCGATTGTCGAGTCGGAGTCTTTTTGTTTCTCCTCCACGATAATTCTGTATGCGTCGTATTCTTTCTTCAAATCCAAATGTGTGATTTTGCAATTATGCAATTCGATCTGCAATGTTTCCCTGTCGTGTCTATATTCTACATTTTGTCGTTCTATTTCTTCCAATTTATTTTGCATTTCTTGCAATTTGACTTCTTTTTCTTTCAAACGAAGCGTTACTTCGCTCAGTGCATTCTCGTCTTCGGTTTTTGCTTCACCACCGTGATCAGTTTCCTCGTAAGGTTTCGTTTTCGCTTGTCGTGTCGATTTTGCCACTTCAGTCTTCTCTTTCGACGTGTCGTGTGCGCCTATATTCGAATTAGCGTGCAGGTGCTTAAATTCATTCAATTCGGTCTTGTAAGTCACTATAGCCTCGTTTAATTTTTCTTTATCTTCCGTTACATGCTTAAGATCGATTCGCAGCTGCTTGATTTGTTCTTCTTTTTCTTCGAGTTCCCTGTGCACGGAAAGTTTATTCTCGGCTAATGAAATCGCCGATTCTTCCTCGCGTTTGTGCAAAATATCAATTTGTCCAGTCAATCTTTCAATCTCCATACGTGCCGCATTTAATTCGCTCTCCGTCGCACTTATTTTCTCGACAGTAGAGTTCTTTAGTGTCTCGTGTTCGCTCTCCAAGATGTTCTTCTCTTTCATCACTTCTGTAAATTTTTCCTTGTTACGCTTCAAAGATTCTTTGTACTTCAAAACAAGACTTTCCAGCTTTTTTAACTTATCTTTTAATTGAGTATTTTCCACTGACAGCGCGTCGCTTTCGTCGTTAGACGGTTCGTTCGTTAAATCGATTAAATTAACTTTCAAACTCTCTTTATTCTGAATGGTTTCGGATACTGAATTCTCCAACGTTGGTTCGCTCGCTTGCAATAATTTTATCTTCGTATTTAACGTATTTATAATGTGATCTTTCTCTTCTATGTCATTTCTTAATACATCCTCTAAATGTGCTTTTGCCTGTTGCTCTAATTGACATTGCTCTTTTAGGTCAGTTATTCTTCTTAGAACTTTGTCTTGCGTTTCAACCAATACAGACTCCAATCTAGTTTTAACTCTGTCTAATTCACGATAATGCGTTGCAAGATCTGTATATCTGCCACGATATTTGTGATACTTGGTTTGCACTTTCCTATAGGCAGAGTATAACTGATCTTTGGTAACTCTGTCGAGATGAGGACTAATATTATCGTCCACTTCACTAGCTGACTGATCCATATCCGACTAGAAATACAAAACTGTCAGTACTACAAGAGAGAACTGTAACAAACAGTTGGTTGGTATTTTTTGACTAACCTGCAAATGATATAAATTTGAAGGACTCTCATATATGGGAAACAATGAGGATGCATCACTAGTAATGCTGCTAACTGAAGATCGTCTTGAGATCTCCATGGAATTCGGCGATGGCGATATCAGGTCAACATTTTGGAAACTGTGCTTTGCTGGCGTATTTTTTGGCGTTTCTGCAAATAAATTTCACAGTCAAAAACATCTTGTGTGGAAAATAACTATCCTATACAAATTAATAAAACTATTATCGACAATTTTTTTTTTAATCTGGTACCGATTTTCACGTAATTTACCTCCAAATCTCGAATCTCTAAACTGTGAATATTCGCTGGATATTTCAACATCCAGACATACTTACCATCTCCGTCTTCTGTCAGACTAAAATTGTCATTCGACGCAGATACTTCCTGAATGGAGCTGTTGGACAGAGCCGGCGACACCACCGCCTGCGAAAAATAACGACAAAAGAATGAGTCCACCGAAGATCGTCGCTTTAGCAAAATCGCATTAGAAAAAGAGAGCTACACACTTGCGCCAGTTGTTGCACGCTCGCCTGCAGTCTCGCAGGCGACTGCTTCATCTCCTCCGCCAGTTTATCCTTGAATTTCTTAAACATCCTGGTGTGCGGGAAGTGGCGGTCAGTCGGTGACGATAAAGTGCGCGATAAAGTGCGCGATAAAGTGCCGAGCGAAGTCAGAGTCTCTCGGTGACAGTCGGTCGCGCGTGCTGTTTACGTGGACACCGTTGGCTGTCGGAAACGGTGGCGCGAACACGAGGATCACAGGGAATCCGAAGTATGGCTAAATGACATCCACCCACCACGGGGGACATAATCGTACCACAAACGCGCCTTCTCTCCGCGCCGTTCGAACTTTCGCCCGGTCAAAAGCCACGTCCGATCGCTCCGATAAAGGTGTACTGTCGAGAAAAATCCCACAGACGTGAAGCTACATTATTTGATTATCTCATGGATGCCAACTGTGCCACTTTCGTGCTCGCGACTCGCGACTGCGAGAATGCGTAAGCCACCATTTCTCTGTGACGTCATCTGACATTCTTTCGAACGCAAAGTACAGTTTTCAATGGCCTGGCCCTCATTTAACTGATTTACAATGCGACAATTGATGTAGATAATTATATCCCACTAATTAGTTAAGAAGAGAAAGGTTATTCACGCCGTTATTAATATAGTTATCTTGTAGATCTTATTGAAATAACAAGGTACGTACATATTATTTTTTACACTATGTGTGTGTGTGTGTGTTTGTGTGTGTACACATATTATATAGTTTAAAATAAAATTCCACTCCATGTGTTTACATTTTTTTAAATGTAATTTATAACGTAAATTTTATGCATATTAGAACACTAAATAATTAAAATTACTAGTAAAATTATATCTAAAAATCTTATGTAGATTAAAAATAGTGCTAGATTTCATAAATTTCTCACAATTACAACTAATCATTTATACATTAAAATATTTTACCTTTTAAAAGTAATTTTGTTACAGTTTGAAAAAAAAAGAACTCATTAAATAAATTTTAAGCGCTACAGAAAGCTACATTTTAAATAATTATAACAAATAACAGTCCAGAAAACTTGATATAAAATAATTTTGATGAATGAACGCTATATAATCCATGAACAACTTTTTACAGGTTTTATTATTTAAAAAAATAATAAATAAATAAAAATAAAAGAAACGTTCTACATTTCTGTGTCACATGGCAGTCTAAATCTGCTAAACCTATATCATGTGGTCGATTGCGCACACGGATTCGGACGGAAATAATTTCACGGTCTAAAATCGCCGAGACCAATGGAAAATCCTCAAATGTCTCAGGTAAGCGCTTCACGTCATATCCGATATTTCAAAAAGCAGTGTTTTACATACACAATATGAGGCAACATGCACGAAGGCGATATCAATTTACGTTTTTGCTTTTTTATTGCTACCGTACACTTAAATAACGTTATAACACTTGTCACAATATGTAACATATTGTCAAATATTACGTCCTCGGCAATCACGCATCGACTCTCGAAACATCCCGTTTCAGTCACATTATCAACAATATTATATTACGATCGATGATTACAATCTGGGAAACGTTGAAGATGCTTCAGTTGTTACAGAGGATTCGCGTTATTCCGCATACACAATCTTACAAAGTATACGTTGAAAAGAAATAAACTTGCCGGAACTGAGTTATATAATTCAATAGTAATAATAATTCAAAAATAAAAATAAAAGTAAAAGGAAATCTTCACATAGAGAATATCGTACCTTAGAAGCGAAGACTGAGGCTCGAGTTTTATTAATCACATTAATTAATGTTAATTCTACTCCGTTGACATTGAGGACACTTGTTGATAATGGCGCGGTAAACGTTATCCACTATCACAGATGTAACTCGATGAGACTTGTGAGGGTAGCTCGTTTTCGCGATACAAATACGTACCGCCTACCGCAGTACAAAACGCGTCGTTCCATCGCGTTTCTCTTCGATCGGTTTGATGCGATACCTGAGTTATAAAAGTTATTGTACTGAGAAAGGGAGAATAATACATCGAGGGCACACGGTGATGAGATCACACGTTCCGAAATGCACATCGGATAATACTTTGGTAATATGTACTGGCGGCGAATAATCGAGATAACATGTTCAACGTCTCACGAAGCAACGTCTACGGCTAGCGAGACCGATCGCAAGAGAATCGTCGCGTTAGAAATCCTCTATACGTCGCGAAGTGATGTCAACGGAACATTCGAAGGCGATTAAATGTGCACTTGGTGCGACCTGCGAGCTTGACCATCATTTTTTTAGCGTTTAGGTTCATCTAGGAATCTAGTCGTGTCTCTATTGTGCATCGCAACTTTTCACTCGCAAGCTCGCGCTATGCTTCTTATTGAGAAACTTCTACACAAAAATTTTTTTTTCTCTCAATTTCTGCTCGTTGAATTAACTCGACATAGGACACTTTGTCACACGTATACAATACTTATTTTTACGATTTAATTATATTTCTTATTAAATAATTCCGTTCAATTACGCGATCAACAAACTGAAACCATCAGCGTGAAAAAAGAATGTTAATCGAATGGTTTTATCTTAAAAAAGAAACATATTTTACGCGTTTACTTTATCATATTTGCTTTTGCCGAAATTTTGAGCTCTTTTCTATTGATTCTAAATGTATTGGAACTTAATTTAAAAGTAATATTCTCACGAGTCATTAATTTCCTATATATTTCTATACCTCGTTTGAATGGTGAACTTTTTTTTTTTGCTCATCCACTTAAAGCAGCAGAGTACAGTAACGCCGCTGTATATTGTCTTGACATAATATTTCCTGATTAGATATTATAAATATATCTCGATTTGTGACACACACCTGTCGAGCGCGATCAAAATTAACCAAATTAATAACAAGCTGCATTTAGGCTCTCATGTACGGATAATCGTATTCTCGTAGAGGTGCAAAATTCTCCTTGATAGCTTGTGGAGATGCCCAGCGAAGAGCATAGTGAGGACCGCCGGCTTTGTCATTGGTGCCAGACATTCGACTGCCGCCGAACGGTTGTTGGCCAACCACCGATCCAGTAGATTTGTCGTTGACGTAAAAATTACCGGCAGTATACTTAAAATCCTCAAGTGCCTTTCGCGCCCATTTTCTATAATAACATATGTATGTAGATAACTTTAGAGGAAAATTCAACGTGCTATTTAGAATAGACAAAATTTCTTTTTTTCTTTTACTATTATTTTTTGTTACGCATACGAACCGTTTTGTATAGTAAAAAATGAATATGTTCAATTAATTTTACTTACTCATCTTGGGCAAATATCGCGCCTGTTAAAGCGTAAGGTGTCGATGTTTCCACCAGTTTCACCGTTTCATCTAACTGAGAATCTTTATAAACATATATCGTTAATACTGGACCAAATATTTCTTCTGTCATGAGTTTTTCTTTTGGATTTTTGGTTTGTACTATTGTTGGCTCGATGAAATATCCGCATCTGAAAAAATATTCCTATTTTCAATAGATCAATGCGTAAAAAAAAAAAATTATGTTAATGATAATTGCAATAAAACATACGAATTATCGTAGCCACCACCGCCAAGAATTTCCATATTAGAGGATTTTTTCGCGTAATCAATATAACCAGAGATCCGTTTGAATGCTACTTCATCTATAACGGCACCGTTGAACATAGTGAAATCTCGGACGTCACCGATTGTGAGCTTCTGGCGAAGCGCTAAGAGACCGTCCTTCACCTAAAGCAATTTATAAAGGTCACTTAAAGCACACTCTTGAAAAATGTAATAAAGTGACACGATCGTCGCTTAGGCTTATTACCTTGCTCCACAGAGACTCCGGCACGTACATTCTACTGCAAGCGGAACATTTCTGTCCATTGAATTCAAATGCGCTCCTTATCGTCGCGTAAATGACCGTTTCCACATCGGCACTCATATGGAGGAAGTGAAAATTCTTGCCGCCGCACTCACCGACTAACTTCGGGTAGTTCCTGTACTTGGTGAGATTCTGACCAATCTGCATCCACAGACGATTGAACGTGGGCACCGAGCCGGTGAAATTAAGTCCGGAGAGGTAAGGTGAGGACGTGATGGTATCACCAAACACGGGCCCCTCGCAAGGAACGAAATTCACCACGCCGGGTGGCACCCCGGCCTCTCTGCATATTTTAAAGATCCACCAGTTGGATAATAATGCAGTGTCGGAGGGCTTCCAGAGCACGGCGTTACCCTGCAATCGCGGCATGCACGTCGACACGTGCATGTTATTATTAGCGCGTTATTTATTATCGCGCGAGCCTCGATTAAAGAGCTGTCAGTATGGTTTGCAAATTACAAACCATCAGTGCCGGCGTGTAGCTGAGATTACCACCGATGGCAGTGAAGTTGAAGGGCGATACCGCCGCGACGAAACCGTCCATGCCACGATACCTTATCGAGTTGAGAGTCTGCTGATTTGGCGAGATTGGCTGGTACTTAAGGCTATCCTTTACGAAATACGCGTGCATCTTAAAAAAGTCGATCAGCTCTGCCGCACTGTCGATCTCTGCCTGGATCACGGTCTTGCTCTGCCCGAGCATAGTAGCGGCGTTTAGATGTTGCCTGTATTTAGTCTTCATCAAATCCGCTATCCTCAACCACATATCCAACCGTTTTTCAATTGGCCGCTTCTCCCATTCCCGTTGCGCCTTTACCGCGACGTCGATCGCCTTCTTCACCAGCTCCGGGGTTGCCCAGTAATACTTAGCAATTTTATGTTTGTGATTGTGCGGCTGAAAGCAACATTTCGTAATACTCTCGTACAACAATAAAAAAAGACAAAAGAGTGTGGAATTTTGTATAGCATGAGGTTAAAAAAATATGAATGATTAGGTAAACGTACCATGACTTGATATCTGCACAAATCGGTTTTGATCTCCTCATTTCCGATAATTAATGGCACCTCCTCGCATTCGTTGCTCATCTTATCCAAGACTTTCTCCAACTCCGCTCTTTCTGGACTTCCCTTATTATAGCTGAAAACGGGCTCATTTTCCAATGGAAAGTCCGGCGGATTCGACACCGGAACTATCGATCCCAGATATCTGATGCCGACTCTGTCAAATAAACATGCAATGCGTTAAAGTGAGAACTACAACAACTCGATTAGATGCGTCAGATAAATTGTGATATATCTCAAGAAACCTAAGAGTCTTGTCCGTGATATCATCTTCAAATATTTACCCAACCACTTGTGGTAAAGTCACAAGTTAACAGTCTTATCGTTCTTGTCAAATATACACTGGCATTTCGGAACAAGCCTCTCGTTTGTTTATCGGCTTCGACAATATATCATATTTTTTTTAATTTCAGAATTTTAAAAAATACCAGTAGCAAACGTTGAGAAAATTTTTCCGAAAAAAGAAAGTTTTCAATGATTTACACTGTAGACACAGTATATTTAATATAATTATTGTAATATGAATCGATAAGTATTAATAACTTAACGTAGCATAAAAAAAGCTTGACACACAAAAAACGAATGCCATGATGACAATATTACATAACGCTTTCTCGCTTGACCCTAATTAACACGGTGTTATCAGTATTTAATATACATATAGATAGATAATTACGACAAATTGTCCTCGATAATGTATCATGGCATTGATGCTACAATTATTTCGCTGAATTAAAGTAATGAAAAATTTGCAGAAAACGCAGAGGTTTTCATGTGTGTCAGTCAGTGTTCATTAATTGCAATCATAATTAAATATCAAAATAATTTGTCCCGTAATCCATCTCGAAAAAACCCGGCGTATTCAAGTCACGGTAGACCAATGTTGAGGGATAATACATTCAATGGTATTCAAGTGTTCTTTAAGATAACATACATGTAGATAGAAAGGTAAAACAATAGCTTTTAGTCAGTGCTGGTTGACCGTGTGACGAAAAAAAACAATAATTATAAAAATAATAATAAATTGCAGTCACTCGCCTTTTTCTTTCCGATCTAATATCATTATTTTAGATGGACACGGATCAAATCAGGTGACAAAGCCTCGGAGCAAATTTTGCAAAGTATTTTACAGATTTTGCTTGGCTGAATGCCAGCGGAAATATAGAATCTGTTGGGCAAATTGATTTCGGAAACCGAACGAAAGCTGCTATTTTATAGTCATTTAAATGATACATTGTGCAATGACAAGATCGTGCTCAATTTTTACTGGCAATGCTCTCGTGTAAAATAGTAAAATGTGGATACAGTTGACGTCAGTACTTGTCGCGACTCCGCTTAATTCTTCTGGCATAATTACATCTAATAATTTGAATATCTCACCTGTAAAATTTGCATTTCTTAATTCTTTTAAATAACGTCAAAGAAATTTCTAAACTAAAACTAATATAAATTCTAATCCTATTTCTTTAAGGCAGCTCTAAACTTTTTGTTTTTAATTTTGTGTAATACCTGCGTTTATAATTAACTACAAAAATGAATCCTATTAACAAAAAGGAACAAAAGACGACTTTAATTAAATTCCAGTTAACTCAGTCGGCGGATTAATCCGGCTGGCGAAAACGTTTGTGGGGAAAAATTGGAAAGTATCCGTTATCTCGAGTCTTTCTAACTCTTCCTTCTCAGTCCTAACATCAAGAAGCTAACGATTCTTCGTGCCGACGAGTTATTTCGTCGCGGGCATACCTGAAATAACGCGTCGCAGAAGTCGCGTGATGAGTTAATCGGCGATTGGGCTCGGGCTCGGCCCGAGGTCGTGCCGCCGAGACCAAAATTAAATTCAACGAGACCGTGAGATACGCAGGGATCACGGAGACGCGTTTACGCGCGATGTCTCGGGAGTCGCGGAAATCGGTAGTCGTACCTTCGTCGCAAATCACCTACGTCGTTCGCGACGATCGAGGGGGGAAGCCCGCGGCCGGCGAAGGAGAGGAAGCCGACGTGACAAGTTAACCCAAGGGGGAGACGCGTGCGATTTTGCGGTTCGCGAATGCGATCGATATCGCCGTATTCGGACTCCGTAGGCGAGATACCAGATGTTTAAGGACGACACCGCAGTATCGCGAGGTTGTACTCACTTTTGGGTATTCGTCAGCAACGCCTGACGACAAACCAGGCCCAGCATCTTCCGGCGGTGAGACGGACGCGGGGTGGTGAGAGAAAGAGAGAGAGAGAAAGAGTAACGGAAGGAAGGAAGCAAAAGGGAGGGAGGGAAGGAGAAAAAGAGAGAGAGAGAGAGAGAAAAAGATGACGTCGCACGCGCCCTTCGTCACACAACGATCCAAAGGGCGAACCACGAACGAGGTCCTCTTCTCGCGACTGACAGGTTCTCCAACGGACGGTGGTTGACGCAACGATTGACTCTCCTTTCTTTACAACGAGGCTACTGCACCAAATTGCCGAAACTACGACGGAACAACACGGGCCGATCCGATGCGAACACCGCGCCGTCGGCCGAACCAACCGCGCTACACCGGCTTCTTCCTTCTTCACCTTGCTGCCTGCCTCTCTCGCGCAGCTGTACAGGGCTGTATCTGTCTGTCTACTGTAGACACGAAAGTGAAAGGTAATTGAAAACGAGGGCTACGTAGGAAAGGATTACGACGAAGTTCTCAATAAACATTTTATACAAACAAGAATTTTAGATCTTTAGAATTTCCTTAAGAAACGCACATCTTTCAGCGATATACATTTTTAGATATTTTTCTTTGTGCTATATTATTTAGAAAAATAACGAGTTCTCCAAGTTATTAGATTTGTTCTTCAAATATTAGTTATTAAAAAATTGTCAATCAAGAGATTTTTGTATCTTAAAAACTCAAAGAAAAATTCTAATGTTAGCAAGTTACATTTTTTTAATTAAAAATTTAATTCTTAATTCATGGCATAAAATAAAGTAAAAATTATAAAATAATAAAAGTATTACTATAAATAAAAAGATATATATATATATATATAATTTAATTAATTCTTACATCACGAATTATACTTTTTTTTCTTTCAAATTATTAGAATTATATATTGGCAAAATATAGCATGGTATTGCAAAAGTCATCGAACATCATTATATTGCAGTAATGCTTGTCATGAAAATTACAATTCTATACTCATCATTTTTCACACATCGTTATTCCTAATGAACAAAGAACAGGATGAGTAAGGCGTAGAAATAAAAGATAATTCACATACTTTAAAAAAAAAAAAAACTTACAGCAATGGGAGGCCGGAATGCGTTATGTAAGGTGATCCATTTTTAAACAAATGTCATCGCACGTGTATATATGCGTACGCGCGCATATATGTAGATGCACATTCTAAATTTATGAATATTTTTACAACCGAACATATTCAACTTATTATGTATTCGTTTCTGTCAATATATCTTCATTTTTCGATATAAAAAACAGTTCTCATTAAATTCGAGAAAATGGTAAGAGAAGATAAATAATTTGTGATTATTCCATATTCTGTATTTCCGAGATATGATAGCATTTAGAAGTCATTAATTTTCCTCCTGTTGCATTTGTAATTCGCGTAAGAGTTGCGCCCTTTGCTTTTCCAGCTCGTCCTCGGAGAGTTCGTGATGTTCGTTATTCTCCGTGGCGGAACCTTCGCTGTGAACCGAAGGTCTTCTGTGTTTCTCTTCTTTCCGTTTCCGTTCTGGCGAACACTCCTCGGAAGACGGAAGACCAGAATGTGAGCGCTGTAATAAATATTTAAAAAAAAACCTGAAATATGAAAACTTTTTCTGACAAACTTAAATATTATTAATACATACAGAATGGCTGCGACCTCTCTTTTTTTTGTTCTTCTTCCTTTTGGACTTTTTCGTTTCCGACTCTGAACTGTCAGATTTGCTAGGAATACTAGGCGAATGAGACTTGTGTTGCTTTCTTCTTAAACCCTTTTCACTACCTTCTGATTCCTGAAAAAAATAACAAACATTATTTTACAACTTTCGTTACGTGTATTAGAAACGAGAAAAAAATTTTTTTTTGTATTTACACTGTGAGAACGCGATCGTGATTTACGCTTCAATTTTTTTGCTTTTTTCTTTTTACTTCTAATATGGTGATGACTACAGCTCTCTTCAAGTTCATGCTGATATTCCTTAAATATCCGTATTCTTTCACTTTCCAAGGTGATCGCTTTGAAATCTTGCTCCTCTTCGATTTTCGTTCTTATGTCCTCCCACGCCATTTGATAATCTACATTTAATGTTTTGAGCAAATTCTTGAAACCAGTCTCCAGTTTCTTAAACTTTCGCGTTTCTTCTTTGACGCGTTCCTTTTCACGCGCCTCTGCTTTTTCCAGCAGCAAATTGTACGTTAACTTAACATTACCCGCGTCTAGAGTCGCCGATTTTCGGTCTTCGCATACTACTGTAGCGAATTCTTCAAAAGTTGTATTTACTTGCACCTCGAAATTTTTGTCTTTAAGTATCTCGCGAATAATTTTTTTCTCGTCATGAAATCGAGACTTCAAGTCTTCAACGTAGAATTTGAAAAGGTCTAGCGGAGTCGAGCCCGATTGTCCAAGCATAGCCGAAAATCGAAGATCAGCGGATAACATAGGGTATAATTCTACCCAGAGCGACATGGACGTCAGCTTGCCTTGTTCATGTAACTCATCGAGTAAATACTGAAACGTATAATTTTTTTTTTAAACAGAAAAATTGAATTTTTTAAATTGACTTAATATAACTAGATAACAAAATATACAATATAATTATAGTAAAGTAAATTGCTTGTAACTCACTATAAAACCATCTCTATTTTTTCTTTCCTGCCGTTTTCTACGTTTCTTCTCGCACTCTTTTTCCTCCTCTTCGTCTTTTTCCAATTGACGGATATGATTCTCGAACACAATCAGGGCATCTTCTTTGTCCATTTCCAACAAATCAGCGTCTTCTGCGAAAGCAGGATGCTGTAGCAGCAATGCTTGCGCTTCCTGCCATGTAGTTCTGTAAGTCACTTCTGTCATAGTGTCAAGAACTTGCGCTAGTCTTTTAGTATTTCTTTTCTTTAATTGTTTCGCCTCTTCTTTTTCGCGCTTCGCCAAATTGAAGACGACATCCTCATAAATATCTCGACGATCCGAATCCCCAACTGCTCTCCAAACCTCTAAATTACCAAACATTTCTTCACATTTGTAATATTTAGTTGTGCTACCCATTCTGTCGCTTTCTAGCAAGAATTGCTCCAGATCCTCTTTAGCTTTCTTCAATCTATTGAAAATACGTTATGTTAGCGAATTTAATTATACTTATAAACTTAACACGATAAAAATAATCGCTATACCTGAGTCTTTCTAGCTCGCGTTCTTCCTTCAATTTTTGCGTTTTGTACGAATGAAAGGCTTGTTTACGCTCACTCAGTTTTTTCATTGGCGGATATCTAGGATCGCTTTGAATTAATTTGACTGCTTGTTCCCATGTGGCATTTGACGGTACATCTCTTTCTCTCAGTAATTCTTTGAATGCCTCAATCGCTTCTTTTTTATCTTTAAATTGCATCTTTGGTTCTGGCGTGCTAGTGCGACTTTCGTTAGCCGAACCCATCGCGGAATTACTATCCTCGTCTGGTTTTGCAGGCGGTGTCGGAATATTAATTGCCGCGAGGGTCGCGGCCATTGCCTGCTCAATAGCTGACTTTCCACCTGATTCCGGTGTACTGGTCTGCGATATAGTCGCGACATTCGGTGACAAATGTTGTATGGCTAGAGGGACCATATTTCTGAAAATGCAAAGATCTCAGTAAATACACATATATACTTATAAATAAAAATTTCGGAAGTTATTTAGCATCAGGTAATGTACAATCTTAATATTACTGTATAATTTTACTCACGAATTTGTGGCGCTTGCTACAACTGCCGCAGCAGCCGCTGCAGCTTCCTCGGCTATAATTCGCGCTTTCAGTTCTTCTAACTCTGGAGGTATCGTCCATCTAGATTCTTTAGTGTTTACATTGTGATAATACACCTTGCCATTCTCGGACTTATACTCTTTCCACGGACATTGCGACAGCAACAATTCGCTTGGTGTTTTCAGCTCGTCCGGTTTTTCCCACAATGACTGCTTTGTAATGCTGTTGTAATAATACGTTCTACCATCAGGTGCTTTGTGCTCGCTCCAGTCTGTCTTTTTTTCTGCCGTGGAGACAGACATTGTTGTTGTAGAGTCACTGCTGATAGGCGAAGGTGGAGGAATTCCTGGCGCTGTTATTTGCGGCGATGCGGCTGTAATATGAAAAAAACTGTTTCAGCAATGAATTCATGGAAAAGTGTAGATATTAAACAATGAATATTAACCTATGACTCCGGCATCTTGAGGAGGTGCCGCGGTAATTGGAAAAGTAAAACCTGGCGGAGGTATAGAAAACTGAGGTGGCATTATACCCGGAGGACCTGGCGGTAAACTGGGAGGAGGAATGAAGGGTGCCGCAGGCATAATAGGTGGTACAAAGCTAGATGCGATATTTGGCGTTGCCGATGGAAATCCTGTTACAGCAGCAGGCGGTGGAATACCGTCGTTTGAAGCCTAGTAATGTTTACATTGTCAGTCAGTCAACAATTTTAACAAGCATAACATAACATTTCTTTTATACTATGTGCGGCTCAGAGCTGCGTTTCTGCTTCATGTCTTTTTTTTTTTTTTTTTTAATTATAAAGAAACTTTAAAGGGAAAAAGTAAACAGAAATAAAGCGAAAAGTCAGCTGTGAGTCGGCATATATCAATATATACATATATAAAAATTATTATTGCTTAGCATCACACTGATAGTTATTGTTACTCGTTGTCATCGCATTTTACCATATTAAAGGATTATTCGAAGCAAACAAATTAACTTCTCAAACTTAATTTCGTATATCTCGCAGAGAGGTTAACCAGTTACAATACTTATAAATTGAAACACTCGATCTACATGCCATTTGCTTTAAGAGATCACCAAGTGGAATATATTCTGCAAAATAATTTGTAACTCCTGATCACAACACGATCATAATATCGATCATTAATCTATCGCAAGTTCTTTACGAATTTACTGGAGTGACGGCTAAACCGGCTAAACTCCGAAATACTCCGAAATGATATTGGAGACTCCGCGCGGCGACAAAATGGAACTCTGGTGTCAGAGTCACCACGTTAAAAAAAAAACGTTTTTTTATCTTTGCGTTTTTAAAACTTAATTTTGTGTTATTTAATTAAAAAATAAATGACACGTATAATCTTGATTTTTCTAAATAATTATTGAGATTCTATGTACCTGTATCTAGTGAAACGCTGTGATTGGTCGACGCGTAGTTTCCCTAGCGCGCCGACCAATCACAGCGCTCCATCGATCGCCTGATTGTGAGTTGGTAAGAACTATGTGACTCGTGCTGCTGCGTGCTACCAGAGGACACGGCGAGCACGCGGTTCGAGTTCGAAATTAAAATGTCGAGGCATCCGTGCGTTGTAGCCTGTTTTTCGTGTCGAATTCAAGGATTTGGGACGGTCGGGAGTGTCGTGGACTATCTCGCGAGTGTCCAGTACGCGGAAGGAGGACTCGACAACTACTGCGTACTACTTGAGGTCACGGCGAGCACGCGGTTCGAGTTCGAACGAAAATGTCGAGGCATCCGTGCGTCGTAGCCCATTTCTCCTGTCGAATTCGAGGATTTAAGACGGTCGGGAGTGTCGTGGACTATCTCGCGAGTGTCGTGGACTATCTCGCGAGTGTTGTGGACTATCTCGGAAGTATCGTGAACTATCTCGCATCCGCCATCGTCAGAACGTGAGATCCGCACCTCGCACGCGTCTTCTCCGTCGCGGCTGAGACTCTCAACGTGTTTCGAGTGATTGATTTAAAGAACTTGCGAAAGACAGTGCGGGATTTAAAGAACTTGAGAAAGACAGTGCGGGGTTTAAAGAACTTGAGAAAGACAGTACAGGATTTAAAGAACTTGAGAAAGACAGTGCGGGATTTAAAGAACTTGAGAAAGACAGTGCGGGATTGAAAGAACTTGAGAAAGACAGTGCGGGATTGAAAAAACTTGAGAAAGACAGTCCGGGATTTAAAGAACTTGAGAAAGACAGTGCGGGGAACGTTTCATATCGCGGCCGTGTTTCGTTCGCCGCTTGGTGCAAGCGCAAGGATCAACCTGACATCCCGAGGACATCCCGAGAACATCCTGAGAGGAGGAGGAGGCCCAGGAAGGGTATCCTGCCCCGGCGGAGCAACCCCAGGGTAAGTATAAATTTGTCTTTGGAATAAAATGCTTTGAATGTGATATCTACAAAATAATTCTTTAATTTGTGTGTTTCAGATCAAGAGAAACTCCGCTGCTTCGCATCGTTTAGTGAGAACTTAAAGTGCCGCGCGCCGATATCAGTCATCATACGAACCGCAGCCGGTTCGTCGGTCGTTTCGGGAGTGCCGCTAGTTTTTCGGCGTTTTTTTTAACGATTTTCTTGTTCATTTTCGGAAGTGCGTTCGCGAGTTACTTGTGCGCGGAAGGATGGCTCGTCACGTCCCATCTGAGAGGATGAGCAGGCCCACCAGGAGGCATCAGGCATCGGCGGAGCAACTTTTAGGTAAGCATTAATTTCTCTAATAAAATCTTTATTAAAAGATTTCCTCTACTTTTTTTTTATTAATTTTTTACACCGATATACATGTCTACATTAATATATTTCTTTTTATGTTACAGCCACCGGCAGAAATCTACAACTCCGCTGACGCTCATGCAGATCGGTAAGCCAGTAACTTGTTTTCAGGATTTTCTCTTTACAGCAGTGCCGAAAAATATCGCGCGCAAGTGATCAATAATTTTCGCGAATATAAAATCACGGTCGCGTTCGCGAGTTTCTAGTGCGCGGAAGGAGGACTCGTCACGACGTCTGAACTGAGAGGAGGAGCAGGCCCGGGGGGCATCGTGCATCAGCGGAGCAACTTTTAAGTAAGCATAAATTTTTTAATATTAAATTTTAATTTAAAAAAATGTTTACCTTTTTTTTTATTAATCTTATTAATTTTCTGGCACGTCTAGATTAATATTTTCCCTTTTATGTTACAGTCACCGGCAGATATCTTCAACTCCGCTGACGCTCATGCAGATTGGTAAGTCACATGATTTTTTTTTTCATAGTTAATTGGGTTTCTTGAACCGGCAACACATCGTTGACCATAGATAACTCAATTGTAATAATCATATAAAAATTATTATAATTAACTGATGTTCCCAATTATAATAACGCGCACGAATTGGAACCTTTGGAAAAATAGCACACGCGAAGCGTGCGCATAATTTATTCTAGTATAATTTAAATTGTATATACAGAATATATATACTATCAACTTTTTTTTTTTCTAATCCACTTTTCCAGATTTATTTTTCTTTATAATATTCTTCTTAATTTGTTCCAACATTGACGTATCCTGAAAAAAAAACGCATGATAAATTATCTAAAACTTTTTTTGTTATATAGAGTATAATAAAACATCATCTTTCTTTACTTACCATAACTGTAATGAGAAATGAACAATCATTCGTATGTCTATATTCAATAGTTGAAATACCATCACCATTAGAGTTATTATTTTTCATCGCTATTGTCTTATTAAAATTGTCATTATTTGTCATTGGGTGAATAGACACATTCCAGATTCTGCTCACTCCTTTAATTAAGTTTACATTTTCTTGATAAAAATTATAATCGTGTGCATTACCAACCAGAATATTAACTGCAAATAGTCACAAAATATAATTTATATATTTTAATTATTTAATTAACACAATTCTCTTTTGTTGAAATTATTAATGCTTACCTTCTGGATTTGACTTTTTGCTTACATTCGCCATACAACTTCTAATCGAATTTATTACATGAATTAGTTCATGCATTCTTTCTTCCAAATCGATGTCTTTTAGATGCTCGAACTATTAAACGAAGAAAAATAAAAATAATTTTTAAATAATTATTTAACATGTTGTATAACAGCATATAAAGAATAAGATAAGGTAATATTATATCAAAAGTAAAAATAATATAAATATTATTTATATACTTCGTTTGGCATAGGATAAGAAGTCTCAAGCAACGAGTTGACAGATAAAAATCCTGGAAGTTTTTTCTTGGCAAGTCTTAGGTATAAATCATCCGTTAAGTAGGGTGTAATAGGTGATAGAATACGTAATGACACTTCTAGACATTTCGCAAGAGTATTAGAATGTCCAGCAGAATTACCGCTTTTAAATCCAAATTTCGTACCTTCCTATATTAACAAAAAAGTTTTTTTTAATTAAAATTGAGTTATCTAATTATATAAAACTTATGATTATTATTTATATCGTACCACATAAAAATCACAGAATTCATAGTATAAAAATTGACGAATTGCCGCAATTGCTTTATGGAAATTTCGTTCGGCAAACGCATCATTCACTATTCCCACCATTCTTGATAATCGACTCAAAATCCATCGATCGAGATCATTCAGATTTTCCTTATTTTCATTTTCTTGTAGATTTTCGTTTGTCATCAATAATACATATTTACTAGCTTGCCAAATTTTATTGCAAAAATATTTGTTTGTCCGGCAATCATCCACATCGAAACTAATGGTATGATCTATAAGAAAAAAAAAAATATATATATATACATAATATATTAAAAATTATTTAAAAACTTCAAATATTTTCTTCAAAGTTTTTTTACTCTCTTTTTCAAGATTTATAATTTACTTACTCTTAATATTACGTGCACATAATGACAGCCTCAAAGCATCGGCACCGCAATCTGGGATGCCCGCAGAATACGATTTTTTGTTAACGCGCAATGTTCGCTGTAATTCTTCGGCGTTCAGAATACCAGCGGCATGACTATGCCTTGCTTGTTTATTTAATTCCTAAATTATAATTGTGTATTCTAATTAATTTAAAAATAAGAAAACTATAACACACTAATTTTTAAAAATAATTTTAGTTTGTTGGTATTTAACAATTAATTTTGATTTAATCTAAAATTTTTATGTTTATATTGAACCAATATAACTGCTATAATCATAAAAAAATATTTACCTCAAAAGAACAGCCATTGATAATATTTTCTGGTGAGATAACGTTGCCAGAGCTTTTGGACATTTTTTTACCATTACCGTCGCACAAGACACCATGAAGTAAAACTTCCTACATAACATACATAATTTACAATTATCAATTGTTATTCTATTTTATGGTAACATGTCTTAACAATGAATAGAACAGACTATTGTAACGTACGAGAGTTAATTAAAACTGTAACAAAATATTGATAAAAACCCGATTTAAATAATTTATGTGTAATTATACTTTAAATGGTAAACGTTGTGTCAATTCCAAACTTAACATCACCATCCTCGCCACCCAGAACAGAAGGATATCGTGGCCCGTTTCCATTAGTGTTAGGGGATAGTGTCTTGTCATATCTTTTGTCTGTAAATTTAGCAACATGTAAGAACATATTTATAAAATATATAGTATACAAAAGAGTTAATAAAAACTAACATTTTTTGGCCAACCAAGCGTGACAAATGGCACAATAGTCGAGGAAAACCATGTATCTAAAACGTCTAAGTCTTGATGTAACTTTACTGTGTCTCCGTATTTCTCTCGTGCGTGAGAAAGCGCTGCTTCTTCGGACCGCGCCACTATCCATGAAGTACTATTATTATTAAAGACATCATTACTGCGATTATCGTCTTTGCTATCATTATGAATTACACAATACGCCGGAATGCGATGACCCCACCACAATTGTCTTGACACGCACCAATCTCTAAAAAACAATTAAACTTTATTTAAAAAATTAATTAACTATTATACATTCTTATATTTCTTTATTAATTCACTCGTTTATCTGAATGTATGTTTATTTGTCAATTTAATTACTTTATTCTTTTGCAAACCTACATTTATTTATTGAGTAATTGAAATAATTTTACCTCGCGTTTTCGAACCATTTATACCACATCTGTTCATGAATCCCATCATCGCTTGGATCGATTTTTAATTCACCACTCGCCACAGCTTCGTATGCACGCTTAGCCATTGTCGTACAGCGTAAAAACCATTGATCTTTTGGCAAATATTCAATAACATCATGTGTGCGCGAACATAATGGTAGTATCATCCGATGATTATCTTCCACACTTCTCAGCATGCCTTGTACTGTTAGTTGGTTCATTAGTCTCATCCGTGTAATGAATCTTGGAACTCCCTAAGACAACTTACTATTAATAAAAAAAAAGATTTTAATTTTATGTACAAAATTATACCTTAAACTCTTTGCAAGCATTTGTCATGTTTCCTTCTTCATCTATAACACTAATAACTGGCAGGCCATGCCTTCTGGCAATATTATAATCTAAACGATCGTGTGCTGGTGTAATTTTAACTGCACCTATAAAATAAACACATTATTAAACAATATTACATCTAAATAAATTAATTAACAATGATAAAACTAAATATAAATATACTTTATGTGAAGTTTTACCAGTGCCAAAGTCTCTCTTGACTGAAGAATCAGGTATAATGGGTATATAAATTTCTCTAATAGGATGAAAAACGTGTTGACCAATGTATTTTGCATATCTATCATCGTTTGGATGCACAGCAATCGCCACATCTCCAAAAATTGTTTCAGGCCGAGTTGTTGCAACTACCAATTCTTCCTCTATAAAATAAAGATAATAATAGTAATAAATCTAAAATAAAATTAAAATTAGCAAAACAGGTTTTTAAAAAATATTAATTATTTTTATCCGTTTATATACGTAATTATATACGTAATTAAATATATAAATAGTTAAAATTAGAACTTATTTTCATACTTGAATCTCTAATTGGATAGGCCAGCTTAACTAATTGCCCGACAATGATTTTGCTATCATAACCGGGTAATTGGAGTTGTGTCTTGCCATTCAGCTCAAAGTTTTCAACTTCAATATCTGAGATAGTACTGCGCAAGGCTGGGGACCAATTAACAAGATCTCTCGCTCTATACAATAAATTTCGTTCATTTAGCCGTACAAACGTTTCTGTCACTGCTGCACTATGAGTCTGCAAGTGTACAAATTAAAATTCGATAATAACGTAAGAAATAAATATAAAACAATAAATTGTAGCATTTTATAATAATTACTTCATCGATAGTAAAATATTCTCTGTCCCAATCAAGTGTAGCACCAAGAGCTTTTAATTGTTCTTTAATAATTGTAGCCTTTTCTGTTTTCCATTGCCAGATTAATTGTATAAATTTCTCACGACCCATGTCCTGCCGCTTAATATTCTTTGTATGTTGTAATGTACGTTCTACTATTGCCTGTGTAGCAATTCCTGCATGATCCAGACCTGGTATCCACAATACAGGGTGACCTTTCATTCTGTGCCTATATTTATATGTGTGTATGAGCAGTAGAGAAAAATCTATAAGATAATGAAGTAAATTTATCTATAATAAATAATTGCAATGCAAAAAAAAAGTTTCATGATATATAATATAACAAACACATATAAGATTCTAGACCATTACAGTCTAGATTATTATATTTTAATATTATATGTTATATTATATATAATGATATTTCATTGCTTTATATATGTATATATATGAATGTGCTAACCATCTTGCTAGAACATCTTGAATTGTAACAGTAAGTGCATGACCAAGATGTAATATTCCTGTTATATTAGGTGGTGGTAAAATCATACTAAAAGGTTCTTTGGTTTCTTTTTCTTCTTGTATATTATTATTTGTTCTTCTGGATGAAGTAAAATACTTGTTACTTTCCCAGATATCATACCAGCCTCTTTCCACATCCTTTGGTTTAAAAGTTTCAGGGAATTCTGAAATATACAATAAATTGTAATACAAATTTTTGCACGATGTAAGATATTATCTTTTTTGTTCATTTTATCAAATTTTAATTGACGATCTTTAATTTGTTAGTAGGTATAATTTTTCGAAGCATTAAAAAAAAAATAAGTTAATATACAAAGTACCTGCTAATCGTTTATTCTTGCACAACTCTGTTGCAGTTGCAACAGACGAACAATAACGTATATAACGTAATTTTCGACAACAAAACTTCGTATACAGAAAAGAACGATCGAACAATGCGTGTTTCATTTTTATATATTTATAAAAATTTTAACGGAATCACAGTAAAAATAAAAACTTGCGTTCTTGCCAGATTTATTAGTCAATTAACGAAATATGTGTACATTTTATTTTTATAATATAAACGTATACGTTTTCACAAAATGTTTAACCGTACAAATCAATACCGATACACGAGTTCTAACCACAGACTGTGGTTCTAACTATAACTTAACCTCAATCTTTGCATTCATTACGACTAATAAAAAAATAAAAATTCTTTAAGTCATATATTTCGTAGCACTTTTCCTTCTTTCTGATATCATTTTTTTAAATAATCTATTAATTTTAGTGTTAAATTTTTTAATATTTGAAAAATATCACGTTTAATAAAAGCGTTGTCAACTATCGATAACTAATTTTAGATTTTTGCACAAACTAAAATTATAAAAAATTCATTTGTCGTTTCTAATACAATTTTTCTTTACTACATCATTAGATTAAAAATATAGAAATACTGCGTTATCATTAATTTGTTTTTCTTACAAAACTATAAACTGGAACACTTTAAGTAAACTAATTATTTTATTTTTTGTATATTTTGTATTATTTAGGAACTTTAATTTTTTTTTAATAAAAATTTTATATTTTGTTGTCATCTTTGTATATAGTTAACACTATTTATATAAAGCTGCCTGCTGTTCTATATGTTCCTGTGAATAAAGATGACCTTGTAATTCTATTAGGCCAATCGTTTTTTTTTTACATAAATTACAAGAAACAACAACGTTTCGCATTTTGCAGGCATCTCTGTAATAAAATTTAAAAAATGTATAAAATACATTTAAAAAGATAACAAAAAATATAATATCTACATACTCGTGAGCAAGACGTTCTAATTGTGATAAATGCTTTATCATCTCCTCTTTTTGTTCATTTGTTTCCCGTAGTTCTAATGCTTTATGCGGTGGATAGAAATTATATTTTTTTGCAGATTCTTGAATAGATAGAAAATAACATCTTTTGTAAAGATTCCAATAATTGTTACGATGATCGATCTCGTCGTCCTCTAAATCTCGGTGCTTTCTTCGTTTATCTCTCAAGTTCAATAAAATATATTGAATTTTATTTTGACACATTATAATATTCTCATCATTAGAATCATTTAACTCCAACCCAGTATTCATCCAGTGGCGTAATATATTTATCTAAAAAGTAATAATAAATAATTTAACATAATAAGTATTACAATATCTCAATTTGATATTATAAAAATTATATATACTTCTTTTATATCATCCATTGTGATGTCTACATCAAACTGAATCGGTATATCATGATCAGAGAATCTACCCCGACTAGTACGATTGTCTATAGGGCCCAAACCACATAAAGCACCTGTATAATAAGTTCTGCGAGGATTGCATCTCAATTCCATGCGTGGTGTAAAAATTAGTGTAATCAATGCGGCAAGTCCGGGAATATTTGGTAGAAAAGTAGTATTTCTTAGAATTAAAGTATCTGTATAATTGGATTCAGAAATGCTCTGAGTAACTAAAAGACGTCTCGATTGGTTCAAATCATTATCCAAAAGAATATAATTAACAGACTTTGATTCTATAGATATCTTCTTGATTTTTCCACCTAACGTCATATGACTCAACCTCATTTCTAAGGGAGAAAATGGACCTTGAAGTTTTACGTTAAATTTACATTCCTCTTCTTTAGGTGGATCGGGATACTATAAAATCATTAATTGATTAATATAAAAATTAATTAATTAGTTTTTTCACAAATTATAGTTATTACAAGCTTTTATAAACATTTTAAGTATTTTACTTACTTGTAACAAATATTTGTCGTATTGTTCCTTTTCATAAAAATCTATTTCCTCCGCAGACATTCTACTAACAACGTCATTAACTCTTAATTCATGATTATGTATCGATAAAACGCTCTCTTCTTTTTTCACAGCATATCCTTTTCTAATCAAACCATCATTAACGTTAAATTCTTCTCCTTTTTCATTAACAACAATCAATTCTAAATTAATAACACTATCAACAACTGAATAAATCTTTCCTAATATTTCTTTATTTTCCTTGATTTGTGTCTCAAAGTAATTTTTAGATTTTTCTGACCATTGTTGACGATTATTTTGATTTGAAGGTCGTAAAAAAGCTAAATTGCAAGCAAATGCTAAAGGAGGAGTTTCCAAGACTCTATAATTATCAATTTCTCTTAAATCACTAAATCGCATTCTAGAAAAATGACCATAATCAACAAAAAATATGTCAACTAATTCTCCGACTTCTGAGATAAATTCCTTAATTATGGCTCTATGATAAGTCAAAGAATTATTCTTTTCTATTGGCGCAGCGATCATGGTCAAGATTTTTGGAATAGAAATAATTCGTTTTAATGGGTATTTGTTAAGAGTTTCTTCTATAAATCGTAATTCATTACGAGTGATATCGTCATTAACATTTGCCCAGAAATATCCAGGGCTAACGACCTAAAAATATAAACATAATTATTACAAATAAAAAAATATTTAATAGATAGTAAATTAAAAAAAATTATGTGTTAATAACTCGAGACGAAAAATAATCTATTTGCTAATAATTAAAATACAATACAAAGGTTTAATTAATTTCAATTATTATAAATAATAAAACAAGAGAAAACTTACAGTTTGTATAAATAGAGGTATAGAAGTTACATTAAGTCCTGGTAATCTTGGCCTGACTTTAAGAATATTGGTTTCTGTTTTCTTAATATTTCTTTGAAAAAAAAGATATCGTTTGAATTTATGAAGATCATGAGATTTTGCCCTCTTATTTGCTTCATATGCATCTAATAATTTTATTTCTATCGGAATATTACACTGTTTCATCATGATAGCCTAATTAATAAACATATTTATCATATTATTACGAATATTATTAATATTTAACAATAAAATAAAAATTATAATTAAAAATATTTAAAGAAGTAAAGAATAAATAAAAATTTGTAATTTTGTTTAGATGTTGATTATATAATAAAATTAATTAGTATTAATAATTAATCACCTGATAAACAGACATCGGTATATTTTGAAGACTGTCATCAATAGCAGTCTCCTTTTCACGGAATTGGATATAAATACGTTGTGATTCATCAAAAGATATTGCTATCTGCTTTTCTGGAATTCCTATATGTTTGGAAAAAATCTCTTGAAATTTCTTAGCATATAAATAGCCAGGCTGATCCCTTGGCCAACCTCTTAAATAAACTGTTTTCATAGGATCACAAACGTTTAGAGTCTTTGTAACATTTTCTTTATATGCTTCTTGACTTTCCAAACGTTTAACAAAGTAATTGGGATAGAAAGCTCCAGCAAGAATAACTTGGAGCACGAAATCGCGATCTGTACCTAAAGGTAAAACAAAAATAAAAGAATTATTAAACTGAAAAATAATTAATAATTAAATGCGTAACGTACGACTAATTAAATAAATAATTAAAAAAGAATTAAACGCTAAATAATTAAATATACCTTGCCAGATTACTTTATTTACTCCTACACTTTCTGTAATTCCTAGTGTCGCCAATCTTTTTGTAATTTCATTCACTAAAACATCTAATTCGCGCAAAACTTTTGGTTGAAATCCATTTCTTTGACACCACATTTTCTCGGCATGATAAGTGTTTAATCGACGGTTAGCTCTTTCGTTTTGCCACATTTTATAAACATGTAATGCAGCAATACAGTCGCTATCAGAATTGTAAGCCCAGTGTTTTCGAGTTGTGTAAGATGAAATGGTAGAATGGCATTGTTCCAGAGAAAAGATATCCTTAACAGTCATGCTGGCGGCTAAAATAATAGCATCTCGTAAAACCCCAAAAATGTAGCCCAATAAAATTAATTTCGAAATTCGAATGTTGAATGGAAGGTGAGCCATTATCTCGCCAATCTTGGTTAATTTTCCATCAAACAACTGATAAGAATCATCTTCATCCACTAAAGCCCCAACTTCTTTTAAGTTCAAAATGGTATTTGCTATATTAGAAAGAGAGGGTGGATCCAAAGAATGTGAAAGAATGATACGTGGTTCGTCTAGATCAAGAAGTTTGGTACGGAGAACTACGTTAGCGAGTGGAGCGCGAAGTATTTCTGGTACACTATATTCTTCCAAAATATTCTGTAAATTTTATAAAATTTTATAAATACTAAAAAAAATACTACATAATTATTTGAATACAAAGAGTAATAATAAGAATAAAATTTATATCACATGTAAAATATCAGAATAAATAAACGTGCATTATTAAATTCTAAATAAATTATAAATAAAATTTGTCTTATATTAAATAGTAATATGCTTAAACTTATTATTAATATAACTACTTACATCATAAAATGCTTTTGGAATTAATCTAAATACTCTGCCATCTGTTACACGTCCCGTACGACCGGCTCGTTGAATACAGTTTGCTTTACTTGCCCAAGAAAGTTGTAAACTTTGATAATAAGTTGTAGGATTAGCTACGAGCAGTTTTACAAGACAAAAGTCTATCACTAAAAATTAAATGTTTTATTAATTACTTTATTACTTTTACTCATGTTTGTTGCTTTTAATATTCCTGTGCAATTAAATTTTTTCCTTTTCTTAAAAATTATAATTACACGTAATTTGTACACACGCACGCGCGTGTACTACTTTATATTTACCATATTTTACATCTGGTACAGTAATACTGCTTTCAGCAATATTTGTAGACAGTATAATGCGTCTGTATTTGTCTGGTGGTTTTTGAAAAACCCGATTTTGTTCATTATCATCAGAAACCAATGAATGTAAAATTGTTAAATCCCATAATTTAGTATGAAAAGTCGACAAGTAATTATATAATTCCTCAATTTCATAAAGTCCTGGTAAAAATATAAGAACGGCATGTCTCTGGGGAAAATTTGAATTTTTTTTATCATCATTACTGTCAATATCATCTAGGGCCCCAATAATAAGTGAACAAAACTGTATCATGTCTACAGTGACTTTTGGATCTGAAGCAGACACTTCTGGTATCTAAAAAATTAATTTATTGTTATATCATTAAACAAATTTCTATTTATTAATTTTTCAAAATTTATACTCACACTTCCTAGATTTTCTATCTCATCTAAATAAAATATACGAACGTCAAAATTTCTTTTTTCAGGAATCTTGATAATTGGTGCAGGAAATAAATTATTTTCTATTTTTATAGAAAAATACTTCGCAAATTTTGTTACATCAATTGTAGCTGACATGAGAATAACTTTAACTTGTTTAGAATTTGTTTGTAATAACCTTTTAACAACTAATAACAAAAAATCTAAATTCTGATCACGTTCGTGAATCTCATCTAATATAATATGTGTAAATTCCAACATATGCTTGGTACTAATCAAGTATTGAAGGAGTATTTCAGTAGTGCAATAAATTAAACGAGTTGCAGATGAATATTCCTTTCTCATTGATACTTGATAACCCACAAGGTCTCCAAGATCCCAACCTTTTTCATAACATACTCTTTTGGCAATACTCATTGCAGCAATTCGTCTCGGTTGTGTAACTATATTAATATTTTAATTTTTATCCACATAAATATATAAACCTTTTAATTTATATTAACATTTTAATGAAGAATAAATAATTTAGTTAATTAAAAAAATACCTATAATGTTGCAGTTAAGTTTCTTTTTCATATTATTCTCAAGAATGAATTGTGGAATTTGAGTTGTCTTTCCACAGCCAGTTGGTCCTTGAATAATAACTACAGAATGTGCCTCAATTATTGATAGTATCTTATTCTTCATGGATAAAACAGATAAATCATTAGATTTTGGATTGCAAGTAAGGTTATATGCTTGGTGAATGTCTTTGGTATAGCATTTTTGTTGATTCTCTTCTAATTCTTGAAAAGTTATATCTAGCTTAGACTCTTCTTTTTGTTTTTCATCTC
This sequence comes from Cardiocondyla obscurior, assembly GCF_019399895.1. Taxonomy (NCBI): domain Eukaryota; kingdom Metazoa; phylum Arthropoda; class Insecta; order Hymenoptera; family Formicidae; genus Cardiocondyla; species Cardiocondyla obscurior. Next base: position 3,709,370 of record NC_091881.1, read on the forward strand.
TAATATTTATATACTAGAAAAAATATAGATACATAAGACATAGAAATTATTAAATGCCAAAAGTTTTATGCAACAAAATAAAAACCTTTATACCTTTAAATATTCCTCAACTTCTTTTTCTGAATAATCCTTTACATAACTTTCTTCGCAAGTCGATTGCAGATAGCAATTGTCCATTTCATTTGAGGTAGCCATTGTTAAAAATTTATTTCAATTCTTTCGATCTATTAAAAATTTGTAAATAATAAAATTATAATATAATTGTACAATATTACAACACATTATAAGCCATAACAAAATAAAAATAGTGAACATGGTAGTGATAAAAAAATTTATTGAAAGATGCCAACCAGTAGCACTTGTGGTAATTGCCTTTGGAAAATTAACATTATTCAAAAATATACCAAAGAATTATGAATAACCAAATAATAATCTTACCAAATCTCAATTAAAAATAAGTCTGGTCATAAAAGTTGAAGAAATTCTGTATGCTGTTATGGCTTTTTCTTGTATTACTGGTATTCGAACGATATGTATAAAAAAAAAAAAAGATCTAATACGACTAACGTAAAAACTTTTCACCCTTTCTACCTTATGAACGCAGAAACTGAGTGAGTATAGTACACGATAAAACATTTTTCGAGGGTTTGAATATGTTAAGAATTAAGTTAAAGTTAGGTAATTAACTAATGATGCTCAATGAGCTCTTACATCTAATTGGTAGATATTTTTTATAATTTCATTGGATATCTTGAAAATAGTGACGACTCATGCTGGTTTCGTTGAGATTAAAATCTGTCGGTTCGTCTTCGAGTTATATACCATTGAAATTCAGTAGTGTTCAGTAGCAGAGAGCCCAACTCGGAATCGCGACTTCCACGTGTAGAACAGTCGTGTACAGAGGCAGAGGCTCGTCCGTGTGAAGCCAGCGCTTCGGGTGCCGTCGGATAAAAGAAAAGGCCAGAGCTATACATTGTCTGTCCTACTCTTTTGCGGATCTGTGATAACTGCCGGCGACGTCGCGAAAGAGTAAAACAGACAGTGTATAGCTCTGGCCTTTTCCTCTATCTGACGGCAGCCGAAACGCTGGCTTTATACGGACAAGCCTCTGTATCTGTACGCGTGGAAGCCGCGATTCCGAGTTAGGTTCTCTGAGTCCGAGGCATTAGCAGACGCTACGGGCACACACGGACACGGCATTGTGCCTAGTGTGCGTATGTTGCCCGTCTAAAATCTGCGACCACTGGTTGGGCTCTCTGTTCAGTAGTATGCACTATGCAGCAGTACGTCTTTTTTAGCATTATCAATTTGAGGTTACGTTTGTTATTGAAAACAAAGGCATTTGCAAAACGATATATTTAATTATTTTATTAAGCAAACAATACATTTGATTTAAAACAACATGACGCTTTTTGAAGGTATACATGTATAATGATAAGAATTTAATTTTTATACCCATAAAAAAACTTTCTTTCGAAAATTATTTTCTGTAATATTATTAAATTTCTGTTATTATACTTGTCTAATTATAATTATGTATATTTTATAGTGTTATAAAAATCGTATAAATATTGCGTATTTATCTAAGAATGGATTTAAAAGCTGTAGTTGTTTCTGGAGAAGCTCCAGAGTCTGATGATGATGTATCAAACATTGTCACTGTATGTAATACATTTATCGAACATTTTTTATGTAATTTATAAAGAAAAATATTATATACAAATTTTCCTGTATGTAGGGGCCAGGATTTCCTGCTATTCGAACACAGTCAACTTATTGTGGGACCATTATCTCTGGTGAAGCCCCAGAATCTGATGATGGCAAGGTTTTATTAATATTAATTTATAGTTTATGAAAATTTAAATAACATCAAGTTTTTATTTACAGATGTAACAAGCTTGAGTAGTATTAGTGGAGCAGTAGATGCTATGGCATGTCCTCCTTATACAGATCTTAAAATAGCAAAATCTAAAAAAAGTTCTATCAAGTACAACAGTTTACTTCACAAAAAATTACGTAAGTGATTTAACAATTAATTAAAATATTTCGAGATATTAACATGAGGTATAATCAAATTTTTTATTTTATATTAGTTTTTCTATTGCTGTTAAAAAATACCAAATATTGCTGCTAACTACAAGGCATATGTTTAATAAAATGTTCACAAAATAAAAAAAGAATATATTACTTTCGTTAACATTCGTTTATTAATATTACAGCAGTACAATGTGTGTAACTATAGCTAAACAGTATTATTATACGAGTTCATGTGTGAAATATCGATAATTAATTTTCGAAATAATTTATATTGCTATTTAACTAAATTTCAATTTACTGCACAAATATATATTCGCATAATTACAGTGTCTATAAGTTATACTGTACAAAGAATTTTGTTATAAGTTTTTATAAAACAGTATTTATGAACGGCATTAAATTATATCTTAAAACACAAAACTGATATATGTATGTATAGTACACGTATCGCTTATTAATTTTGAACATTATTGAAATTGACATATGTTAAATTTGAACAGACGAATGCAATGAAACCTTAGATAGAGACATTCTGCAAATGACCGAGGGCGCAATCACGACTAGCTTACAAGAATTGTCGGCTGTTAATCGACAGTTGCTAAGAAGTGAATTGGTGTTACAAGAGGCTGTGTGCCAATTACGCAACGCATCCAGTCGGGTGAAAGATGCCTCTGACGCTCTACGTCAACTCATAGACGATAATTTTTTGCATTCCGTTAAAACCTAACTTCTGCTAAACTTATTAAGTGCGTCTCTATTCTTAAGATATACATGTAGCAATGAATAACAAGTAATTACATGCTTAATATATAATGCCATCTTCGTGGTACTGCGCATTAGATGCGAATATTAAAAAGAAATACGTTTTCCTCTTTGAGATCAGGGACGTTGTTGAGCATTATCGATCTTTCCTTTAATTGGCAGTACTATTTAATGCGCCCTTTTATACTTTCCAACGACGCGTCGTCTCGTTTATTTCGAGAATAGTATCAATCACATCAATTTATTATAAACTAATATCCTAAGATCGATCTGCGGAACTAAACATATTGCGTCTGATATATTTAACGATTTATTTGATCATACAGTGAAGATAGCAAGTAGTTGAATACCGACTGTTTAATTTTACGGTTCTTTCACTTCAATATAATGTAAATTTTAATACCAGCGGTAATTCTAATACAAATATATGTATATACGATTATAGTGCATAAGAGCCTGTTATATTTTAATATGTATATACGTTAAAGAATATTACGACATTGATACAGGATATTTCTGCAGAGAGTAAACATACACTTTCGTTACGATTTTACAAAATTGAAAATGTGTATCATATACTTTGATTTCATAATTTTCAAGTAATATATAAATGTAAATATGACATTGCTCGTTTCGATTATTCACGTAATCATAAAATTGAAATAATATTCAGTACCTTATGTGTATGTATAATCTTGTCAGAAACACCTATGTTGTTACTTTGCTCCAATTTTCGTGTTCTTTTTCTTTTTTTTATCAAATAGCACAATTTTGCTTGGTATCAAAGGACTGATATCGACATTTTTGTCGCTATTATATCGCTAATGTTAGTATACAATGAATTGATGATCTCAATGGAGGTGGTTTTCGTTTTCCCTAGAAATTCAGTCTTAAATATTCCATATTCAATCTTCGTTGAACCAAATCTCAGTATGACGTATCTAAGTACAAAATCCGATAAACAAAAAACCTTTTACTAATACGTGATATGGCAATATCGCGACGGAATGTCCACTTCCTTATCACGGGCTTTTTTTTATGTATCATTCAGATAAATTATTAGCTAAATTGCGTATTGTGTGTAATAATAATTCTGCCGGTACAGTAAGACGTTTCTTTCTTTTACGTTGTACTAAAGCAATTCCGTACGCTCACTAAGGATATAAAGTATTGCCAAAGCATAGTTGTGCCACTGAATCATGTATATATAGATTAAAAAAATTCTACAAAAATTTAGAGCTACTATTTTCTCTAGGACGTGAAATCTATTACTATTATTATATTATCATTATTATTATTGATTATTACGGTACTAAATTGTCGGGCAAACGTAAACTACTCGTATTTTCGTATCTCTGTACAATGTCTGTCTCTGCATTTCTTGTATTCTTCGTACGCGAGGAATAATGTGAGAGTTTTCTCATTAATGCAACTGCGTTTAATTTAACGCTCATGTTCTCAGTTACTTTACCAGTTTGTGTAAATAGTGATGGGCTCAATTCCAGAATAGAATCAAAGTTTGTTGCAGTTGGCGACCTTTATAGAATATGCGACGTCGCACTCTATACATATTTGCTAATGTGAGGGCGCCCACCCCCCACATGGCCTACGCTCGCTCCATCTCACCTCCACTTGCATACATCTGGAGAAGAGCCATGGATTCCTGGGCTTGCCGCTTCTCTGCTAGGAATCTACCTGAAGCTTCCTTAAGTTGCTCGAGGAAGAGTCTGTAATAAATTTATCAGATACATAAAAATTAATGACGCTTTCTCAAATATTTAATAGAATATTATAATGATGCAATCTATATTGTTTACCGGTCAGGCACTATGTCAGCTAAACTATCAGGATCCATATCGCTGAGTAATTCCAAGTCGTTTCCTCCTAGAAGCGAGATATGCGATGGGTCGCCGTGCAGCGATGACACCAGAGGCTCGATTGGTGTTCGTCGTCGTCGAATTTTGTCGACTTTTGAATCACCCTCCACATTATCAACATCATCCACAACGATATAACGAGATGCCGTCTTACTACTACCGACAGCGGCCCATTTTTGATCACCGTGCAATACCATCAAGCTTGTATTTCTTTCTAACGTGGCAAAATATTCTTCGTCGTCTACCTCTGTTCCTGTAACATTAATAAATAGTGCAATTAAAAGATTACTTAATACATAAAAATATAATACATTTTACAACAAATTATTATAAACATTTAATATATTGAAGAGATATTTAAATTATATATAAAAAAAAAAAAAAAAAAAAAACTAACGATTGCTATATTTTCAGATAAACATTTTCTTACCGTCCTGTTCAAGCACGATTGTTAGATCTGCGTCTACAGGCAATGCCAGACGATTACGTGCGATGTTAGTCAGATCCTTCAATGACGAGGCAGTAATGCCCTTTCTTCGCTCTCTGGTGTGATCGACTATCTTGTAAGGGTTGCCCATCCCCTGCGTGACTACAGCTGTTTCTGACATCTTTTCTCTTCACGATCGGTAAAGGAAAATAAGTAATCTTAATTCCTCTGATTGATAATTAATCAGTTTAATTCGATTTTAATTAAACACTGGAGAAAACAATTGACTGCTGCTAAGGCCTGATTCTCGTTGCACATTAATTAGTTCGTGCCTCGACGACGTGTCGGGGAGATTCGAGTGACCCGCAAATCCAACGATGACAAGGGGAGAAGGAATACGCCCTTACGCGTGAAAGATGAGCGAACTCAACTACGATAAGCACAGTATGTACAAACGCTGCTTATTATTTTTTTTTAGCGTCGAAAAATATTTTTCGACGATGATGCACTAGAATACAGTCGTATCACTGACGATTTTCTTTAGATAAAAAGTCGTATAGCTTGACAGAGAAGCAAACAGGTATGAAAGGGCAGTGCTCAGGATTGCATTGGATTAGCCTGAAGAACCGACGAGAATTTGAGCGAGACCTCCCTTTTCTCTCCTTCAACGATTCACGCGAATAAAAAAATCGGTGGTCGGCGGAGAGACAACGGCGATTGTGCGATGCAATAGAATGAGATACAGAAAGAGAGAAAGAAAGAATGATGTGTATGTGATGCGTCGAGTGACTGAACTGACCGTGTGTCAACCCAACACTGGGTCAACGGTGCAACTACCCCTTCTATTTATACCCCTGTAGACTCCCTCACAGGTATATACGCGCGAGCAAAAGACACCCCGACACAGCATCTACTCCACCCACTTCTGCCTATCCATCCAACCCTCTGCTGTAACACCCCTATACGGAAATCAATAACTTACCCCACTCTGTGTTCGTAGCCGCGCTCATTTTTTATCAGCAACGAGACGAGAAATTTACAAAAATATCCCCAATGCACACCGTCATCAAAGACGATGGATGCAAAATACACGGGTTAATGAGATAATTCACGACACGTGCCAATCGATCCTCTTCTATGAAAACCTGGGAAAATAGATTGAAAATAAAAGCGAATGAAAACAATTCTGAACAATATTCACATATATATATATATATTGTATATATGTATATACATATATATAAACGTATATCGTTCGGATAATATGTAATTTAAATAAAAATTCACAAGTTTTATACAAAAATAGAATATAAAATTAAAATAAAAATTAAATTATTTTACGTTATTTCGTATTGTAGTATTTCAATATAAATATTAATAGATTATTATTAAAGAATAAATAACATCCTAAAATGTAATAAAAAGAATTTGATGCAGTTTTTAATTTAATAGAATATTAATTAGTACTTTACTAATATCTACAAAATCTATCGTCAAATATTTGAATTTGCTATGAGCTTTTAACTTAAGACACAGCACTGTAGTTATATTTAGATCAATGAGACTAGACACTGTTTTAAAGTTAGCTCAGACGTAGCCCAGTTAGGGATCCTCCGCGAGCTGCATCAATTTATTTTCGAATGGAGTTGATCACAGATTTGATTAAAATTTTAATATAAAATTAAAATCAAGAATGCCGTCATCGAGTGGAAATAAAGAGGCCGACGACAGTCAGACATGGGAATTAGCAGAGAGGTGTCTATTACCCATCGCCTTTTCGCATGCAATCGCAGTCATCCTAGCAACTATATTGAACACCTTTGGGATTTCACAAACGTCTAGCTTTGTACTCTTCTTGTTGTTATTGGTCATATCCATAGGATCTACATTATTCTATCACAATTTAAAGGTATGGTCTCAGCGTTTACTACGAATTTTCGTATTATTTCTCTCTCGTTAAAAATAATTTTATTTTAAACTTTGCAGTAGCTTAAAAAAATCGTTTCGACCTTTAATAAATTTGAATATATATCGCACCCCTCTAACAACGAAATCATGTTTCCTCCTTGACCTTTTATAATATCATAATACTTGTAAATATGAGAAAGTTCAAAGGCCCTGTAGTAGAGTTCTCACCGATTTTTCTGATCTAAACTAAAACCTTTGACCTTTTTTTTTGCATAATGTTGTATAATGCATATATTTCCTGCTTCACAAGTTTTTTCTTTGTAAAAGACTCTAAGACTATCGTCACATTATCAATGATTTGATCAAAAGCATTATGAAGCTTCATTACATCATATCATGATGCAATAAGTTATGAACGCTCTATTTTCCTAACGGTCTATTTGATGCAACAGGTTACTGCAGCAGGAAAGGCAATACTAATCACAGGTTGCGATTCGCGAGTCGGATGTGCTTTGGCCAGACAATTAGACGATTTGGTAGCGTATACGCGAAACGTATAGAATATTACTAAATTAAATAGTAATTTAAAAATAATGTCTAAAATTTCCTTCTTTTTAAGGGCTTTACCGTATTCGCCGGATTTAGTAATAAAACCGAGAATGAAGACATTATGCAGAAATTAAAAGAACACGCGTCTGGAAGATTGCATGTGTTGCAACTAGATATTACCAGCGAACGTGATATACACTCGACTTTTCTTTACGTCAATGAAAATTTACCTGACGGTGCTCCTGGTATAGTTATATCTTTTAAAGCCTCCTGAGATTATCGGATATCGGTGCAACGGATTATTCCTACGTCATCGTTACTACGTTATTTCAGGATTATGGGCACTCGTGCATGCCGCTGCCTGGGTGACTCTTGGAGAATGTGAGTGGGTGCCCCCATCTGTTCTCAAACGAAGCATAGATATTAACTTCATTGGCTTAGCGCGTTTAACTCAGGTATCATAAACGTTATAAAAATGTCAAAAGGTATAAAAAAAACCTGTGAAAGCGGAAAACTCTCTTTTCTTTGTATGTACAACAGGTATTTCTTCCTCTGGTCAGGAGGTCAAAGGGCCGAATTGTTCTCGTTAGCAGTCTCTTGGCGCGGATACCGAGTCCCGTCCGAGGAATTTATTGCGCCCTCAAGGTAAATTCTCTTTGTCGCGCGTGCAATTAAACGTCGCCTTGTCTATCTGTACATAGGAAAAGCATTGATAAAGCTTTGAGTAGATCAATAAAAAATTATAAATATGTCTAGGCCGCTGTAGAAGCTTGGGGGTCATGCCTAAGGCTGGAGATGCGGAGATGGGGTGTCGACGTGGTGATCGTCGAAACCGGGGAATATGTATCTGGTAATGCATGGCTGAAGGACAATACCGCGTTGCTCGATCAAGCCAGAGATATGTGGACTCAGCTGGATCCTCAAACTCGCAAAGAATACGGGCAGGAATTGTTTCAAACGGAAATGCTGGCTCTTGAGAAGTATACCCAGGGACCTGAGGCCGACCTAACCGCCGTTACGAGAACTCTAACAGATGCTGTAGTAAAGACTTTCCCGATGCGACGATACACGCCGGTGTCGCGCAGCGAACGAATTCAGGCCTTATGCAATCATTACCTGCCGAAACCCATTTATGATATATTATATACAAATTGAATATCTCCTGCACGACTTGTACGGACAATGAAAAAGCTCGGTATATAATTAGGACATTCTTTTCAGATCACATCTTAATAATAAAATTTTAGATACAAACGAGAATCTTTTTTTTTTGGCAGATTGTGTAATTATGTAAAAGCAGTCTACTCAAAATAACTATATAAAAATACTGTACAAATTTAATAAAGTTCCTTTATCGAATTATAAAATACTATTGCTCTTAAATATAAAATATTTTAATTTCCAAAACTTATTATGTATAAAAAAAAATGGGAACTCATAAATACACAATCCTCAGTTTACATCTTTCGATATTTTCAGTATAAATGCAACGGAGGCTAGTTTTCTCTTAAATAATTCAATGACTTTGAATTTTTTAAAACAACGCATGTGCAACGCGTGTGCAAAAGTAAAAAAAAAAAAAAAAAAAAAAAAAATGAAAACATCGCAAAGATTAAAACGTATTTAAAACCGTTTGAACAATACAGGCTGCTTTCCTTTTAGTAGACACAGTCGACACAAGTGTCATTCTGTCTTTTTTTGTACTGACAGAATAACGAAATCAGAACGACACTTGTGTTGGCTGTGTCTACTAAAAGGAAAGTGTACACAGTAACCAGTACGTAACATTTTTTAACGCGAGCATCACTGTATTATCCAAACTTTAATGATTTTTGTTTACATATTTAAATAGTATTAATTACATATTAATTACGGTATCGATTTCCTCTTCTAAAAGTTAATAAATTACATTTACCAGAGCGAAACAAATGAATAAGCATGTCATACGAAAGAAAATAACCACTAATTACACACACATCGAAAGTTCGGTGCGGCATTGACCAATGATGTTCGAGATAAGAAACCAAGCTGCGCAATCCAATTTCCTCTGCTATTGGCTGGCTTGCCTCTACGAAGCCGGTTTTATGGCTCCATAGCAAGGGGCGAGTCCATGAACGCGAAACGCGAGAGTACACGGTGCAAGGCTCGAAAGTAATGCAAAAAATACCTTTTGCATACTTTTATTCTGCAAACATCCCTCTTTTTCGCGAGATTACCGGGATATTTGTGCGTTTCACCGTGAACCGACGGCTCTTGACTCTTCCTGGAAATTCTTGGAGGCTTAATCGAGCCGAAAATCCTTCAACGCCGTGACTGTGCACCATCGTCGATTGCAACGCGTGCTCGTCAAGCGTATTGTAGGTTTAATAAAAATCGACCAGCATCATTCCCGACGTCTGTAAGATCGACGGAAACACCGACACCGCGAAGCTTTACGCTGCGTTTCGTAGGGAAACTTGCCGGGACGCGTCGTTTAACCCAAAATGGCACTGCCAGCGAATTACAAGCAGGTCGCGATTGCTACGTCGAACATCGTGGCCTCAAACCGTAAGTATAATCGATCCTTTTCTTTTTTTCTCAATTTTAAGTTGGCACAATATAGTTTTGAAATATTTATACTTATAATAATAATTTATGCAGAACGTATGAGAGCTTCCGGCGGGAGTTCGAGCAGTTCGACGAACAGTGTAAGTATATGAGTACTTGTAACAAAATATACTTCTCGAATTTAGAAGCTAATTAAAACAATTTTTATGTTTAGAAAGACACCCAGAGTCCATTTATACAAACCCCTCATAGTCATCCAGGATTTACACCTCAAAAAGTTGGAAAGAATACCAATGTATGTATTTGATTTTTATTAAAATTAAAAATACAGCTGTAATATATTATGTATTTATTTGATATTTTTTTTGATAAGGCTGACTCTCGAATGCCTAAGCCACCAAAGCCACCAGAGAAACCGCTTATGCCTTATATGAGATATAGCAGAAAGGTATGGGATCAGGTTAAAGCTCAGAATCCTGAGTTGAAGTTATGGGAAATTGGTAAAATTATTGGGCAAATGTGGAGAGATTTGCCAGAAGAAGATAAGACAGAGTTTATTGAAGAATATGAAGCTGAGAAGGTATATATAAATTTTTTTTACTAATTTTTATGCAGTTGTATAATTTTCTGATTTTTTTATACATATTATTTAATTGTTTAAAACAGGTAGAGTATGAGAAGAGTTTAAAAACTTATCACAATTCACCTGCATACTTAGCTTATATTGCTGCTAAAAATCGTGGCAAATCTGGTAAATATAATAATTAAATTTAGAGATTTATAATAAAAACTAAAATTGCATTTTTTTTAACAATACAATATTTTTAACACAGCGTTATGTGCGGCACAACAAAATAATGACGATCGAGAGAGTCACGAACGTTCATCGGGCAGTAGTAAAAGCCAAGCGGCTCAGGATAGAAGAATTGATATTTTACCGGCCGAAGATGACGATGGTATATATATTGATTATTATAGATATTGACCGTGATTATTATAGATATTTATTAAATATATTTTTTTATTATAGTATTAATTTTGTATTTAATTAATAGATCAAGATGATGGATATTCTGTGAAACATGTGGCATATTCGCGTTATACAAGAAATCATCGACTTATTAATGAGATATTTAGTGATACAGTTGTCCCTGATGTTCGTTCTGTAGTTACTACTCAGAGAATGCAAGTTTTACGTCGTCAAGTACAATCTTTAACAATGCATCAGGTAGTTAATGCATATGTGTTATAATAGATGATATTTTTTTATACTGTTAGGTAAAATGTATTTTAAATATTGCAGAAAAAACTCGAAGCTGAATTACAACAGATTGAAGAAAAATTTGAAGCAAAAAAACGTAAATTTATAGAAACTAGTGAAATATTTCAAGAAGAATTAAAAAAGGTATAAATTATTTTTTAAACGTTAGTCATATTCTAGTAAATGTAATTATTTTTACTATAATATATTATAAATACGTTTTAGCATTGCAAACCAGCAGTGGATGAGGAGACTTTTAATAAAATGGTAGAACGGCAATATGAAGCTCTTCGACGAGAAAGACTAAAAGGATTAGAAGAGAATCGTTCGGATGGACCAGCATCTAGTGAATCTACTCCAAATTCTACTCCAACCCCGACCCCTGCATCACTTAATGACGAGAGCCAACCTGATGTAATAATATTAATACATAACGCTTACATAGGTTTTAACACGAGCAAAAAATTAAGAAATAATAATTACTTATTTGTATGTTTAGGTGTCTGATAACGATTCGATCGAAAAGAAATCCGCTAATGTCGAAAAACCTAATATTGAAATGAAGAAAATGTCGCCACCATATATCGAGAATAAAAATGAGGCACCACCAGCAGTGCAACCAAATGCTAATCAGCAACACCCGACTAACTCTGGGATGTATTGCAATAACGTTAATCCGATTCAACAACATCCACATCAGCAGCAAACACAAGCACCTCAACATCCACCACCACCACCACCTCCCCAGCATCAACCGGCGCCTCTCCAACAACCTCCGCCTCCTCAACATCAGCCTCCTCCGCAACATCAGCCTCCTCCGCAACATCAGCCTCCTCCGCAACATCAGCCTCCTCCGCAACATCAGCCTCCTCCGCAACATCAGCCTCCTCCGCAACATCAGCCTCCTCCGCAACATCAGCCTTCTCCTCAACATCAACCTTCCCCTCAACATCAGCCTCCTCCTCAACATCAAGCTCCTCCTCAACATCAGCCTCCTCCTCAACATCAGCCTCCTCAGCAGCATCAATCTCCTCAGCAACATCAAGCTCCTCATCAGTCTCCCCAACAACATCAGCCTCCTCAACAGCATCAGCCTCCCCAGCAGCATCAGCCTCCCCAGCAACATCAGCCTCCCCAGCAGCATCAGCCTTCCCAGCAGCATCAGCCTCCCCAGCAGCATCAGCCTCCCCAGCAGCATCAGCCTCCTCCTCAACATCAGCCTCCTCAACAACACCAGCCTCCTCCACCACAACATCAACCGCCGTCACAGTCGGCTCCACAACATCAGCCGCCGCCACCTCAACAGCATCAAATAATGCCTCAATCTCAATCTCAACCTCAACCTCAATCGCAGGCATCACAATCCCAGCAACAACCACCGCAATCGCAATCACAATCACAAGCACCGGTGCCTCCGGTAATGTCGCCGCAACAACCAACGACAACTGCTGCAGCAGCAGCTGCAGTTGCGGCAGTAGTTGCGAGTGCGAACGCAACTGCAAATTCTGGTCCATCAAATATGCCACCGGTATCTGCTCCTGGAATGCCTATTCAACATAATCCTCATCAGCAAGGAATGTTATCGAATGCTCACTCGATGCCGCCACATCAAAGTGCACAAGCCACTCAAAGCTCGCAGGTTCTACCATCGCAAGGGCCAGTAGCAAATCCTCACACTCCACAAATGATGCCGCCCAATCAGGCTTACGGTCAGCAGTATCAGTCCGGGCCAGGACCACAACAACCACAGAACGTTCCGTTAGCTCCGAGACCGCCGCATCCTTCTTACAGTTATTCTCAACAACAGACGTATCATCAACCTTATCCGCAATATGCTCATCCGTACTATCATCAGCCGTATTCGCAGTATTCGCCCCATCCTATGGGTCGTCCTCATGGTCACGGTCCACATAGTCCGCACAGTCCGCACTATCATCCGCAATCACCTCATACTGTCGCTCCTGAAAACAATAACGTCGGTCCTAACGTCGCAGGCGGTACAACGGCCGCTGTGGCTTCCGCTCCCGCGCCTGATACCAACAATCCTGCTCCGTACTCTGCACCTGCGGGACACTGCGAGGGCGAACGTACTGGTCCACCAGATAACCAAGAGGGCCAGGTAGATAATAAATCGGGATCTACTTAAATATTCTTTATTTTACAAATTTTTATTTTGAATTTCTATATTTGACAACTTATATATGTCTGTGTATTTATATTCTTGCGCCAACAAACTCGTTTGGTAATTTTTTAATTTATACGATAAAAATATAATGGTAGTGTTGGTTTTATTACGACATATAACGTTGTGGGCATAAATATCGCCCAAGAATTGTACTATTCCATATGAAATGATTGCATAGTGAAGTAAAAAAAGAGGTAAAAGAACATTCGTACGTAAAATTCTTTTATAGATCCATAGTATAATCAGTCTTACTTCACTGGTTTCATTTGCCAAAGTCCATCATTCAAATAATGACAGTTTTCGATGCCTACTCCTTTATTCACTTTGATACTAAAAATAAAAAAATAGAATACATAGAATGATTAAAAACATGTTAAAAAAATAATTTCAGCTTACATTTCTTCGGTTGATAATGTTGTAATTCCAACAGCTAACGCATGTTGCTTGCCCTCAGCCATAACAGCCTACAGCAGGTTGAGTTAAGAATTTGTATCTCATTATCGATAAAATAAAATTGTTAAAATGGTATCATAATTATAAAATTTTACTGCTAAAAGGATACGACAACTGTTTTTTTATCCACAGTCATCATCTTTGCACCCTTTGACGTTAAACCAGGGCACATTATATTGGCACCGCTAAGAACAAATCTAATGGCACCTTTATCGACTTGTTGCATCGGCAGGAAAAATGGATCTGAAATATGTATGTATTATAATGGAAAATATGTTTTCCATTTTTTATTCATTTAATAAATAAATAAACTCACACTTATGTAACAATCTTAAAGTAGGCATCCATGGACCCTCTCGTTGACGAAAGAATAACAGGTCTCCCGCTGCGTTTACTATGATCTCTATGTGATCGTGACTGATATAAAAAAAAAAAAAAAAAAGAACAGAAAATGGTTAAATTATAATGATTTACTTTAATATATATTATTATTTACCATTTCACAATACGAAAAGCATCTTTCTTTGGTATTATAACGTCTATATGGCTCTCCAAGTGAGGATACAGCTCCAGGAGTTTTGCACGAATTCCCTTCTGCACGGAGGATTTCAACTGCTGAACCCCGGAAACACTGTCCTTTTCATCGAATCTAGCAAACGTTAGTATACATTTAAATATATTTATATATATTTAAATTGTTTAAGTATATTACACTATTCGGATATTCTTGTTACACTTATTAGCCGGCACGTACTTTTTAAACATTTTCTTGCTTTTCTCTAACGCACCACCGTCTTAAAACCTTTCAGACGATGCATTCGATCAGGCGATCACGATTAACGAAACGTTATTTCGTCACGAGTAAGTTTCTTCAGCAAAATCTCCTCATAAGTGAGTTTATTTCTTTTCTTCCTAAAACTAACGAATTTTTTAATTAATATTTTATCAAGATTATTGGCACATTTTTGATTTTCCGTTTTTTATGTTTTTTATGTTATTTATATTAATTTGCCGTTTTTTTCAGGAACCGTCTCGCTGGAAATGTTTTAAACTTCTTCCCTTACCGTATATACGTGTGGAAAATTCAGTGAGGTTAAGTCGACCGAACGTCTCGTACACACTCACATATGCGACTAACTTTTCTATCTTAAGGCCCGTTTAGACGGGTTTGCATAGTCGTGGACAACCGTGGAAACCGACAAGTTACATCGCATTCAACATGATCAACTTTTCTGCAAACACTTGGGGTAAGATTTATTCAAATTCTTTATACGGAAAAAAAAGATGCAAATCTTTCTTCGTTTGGATAATACAAATACGATATGCATTCACATAATTCGATCAATATTAATTTTTTGAAACTAAATTATTGGCTTTTAAATTGCCACTAATACAGAAAAATAAGCAGTTTTCTTTTCAAGCAGTAATTTAATTATTTTTCCTTTGAAAGCAAGAAAATAATTATTCTTATTATATTAAAAAATTGGTAGCTAACTAATGAGCTAATTGTTAATTTTTTTCTGAATTTTATGATCAATTATCTTAAAAAAAAAAAAAACCTTTTTATGGTTCATGAATGTTTCTTAAAAAAAATACATGCAAATTAGATTAAATAATGAATTTCTATCTACAATAAAATATCTCTCTTTGTTTTCTCTCCAGTATTAATTTATTGATTTAATTCTGAATATAAATAACGTGAATTTGTACAAATCAATCTTTTGCCAAGTATCTTATAATACACTCTCGTTCTGCAAACAACGGTCAAAGAATAAAATCGAGGGAAAGACGCAAATGTATGAAGCGGCGATCAATACGTTTTGCCATTTCAATTAAGATCCTCCTCGGTAGATGAGGAGTACCTCACTAAATAAAGAATAAAAATTTATCTTATACATTTTTATTTTTTATTTAACGATAAAACTTTTGGTAAGAATATAAACAAAATTCTAAAAGAAATACCTATTATTGAACATTTCTATTTACTAAGACCTTTCAAATTTCAGCGTCTGAATAATTTTTTTTTCTAATAGCGCAACAAGAGCATATAACTGCCCCTGGTTTGCTCAACTATTATATAATTGAGTATTTGCGACATAATTACGTTTTACTATGGATGGAGTTAGTCCATCGCGCACGCACAAATCTAAAGAGGATTCGTGAGATTACGTCTCTCATGTGGCCTCCACCTTGTCGGATTGCCGAGAGTACCTCCGTCAGAGAGGTGGCGATCGAATAAAACCCGCCGACGGACTTTCAAGCGGATTTAAACTTAGATCTTTAATTTCTTTTTAAGCGCACGTGTCACTGCGCTACGATCGCCACTTCAGCATCCAAATAATTTAATATTCCAAAATCATCGTGCTCTGCGAATTTTTAGTACAAATACATCTAAATCAATGTACAATTAACGACGTGTGGTACATCCACATTAATATATGCTGCCGTCCATAACAAATACAATTATGTAACTCGTATATAATATATACGTATCCTCGCGAGAATATCGTCAAAAAACGCTAATTGATCAATGCATTATCGATCTTACAATAAGCAATCTAATGTACAGCGGCACAACCTCTCGTGTGTATTGCTACAAAAATCAGCTGCCAAGGCATCGTAATTTCGTTCAAGCAATCCGGATGTGACGACGAGCGCAATAACGTTGTAATGTTCTTCCGTTTTGCAGTTGTTGTCTTCCGCGAAATGCGTTGCAATTTCTTTTTTTTTTTTTTTTATCGATCTTGACAAACGTGTCGCATCTTAAACCACGATGACGAAAGCATCCAGGTCTACGGTGATAGAGAAAAAAATATAAGAAAGTAAAAGTTGTTCTGATAAAATAACGCGCTACATCTTACGCGTTGTCATCTTACAGCAAATCGCGGATACATAAATGAAAGACGAGTAATTTATCAATATTACAATATTAATATTTACACACCCTTCGCCCTCTAATAATAGTAATCCTAATTATCTTCTAGATTCGATTACATGATACGTAAGAGTTAGCTGAAGAATCGCATGCGTTGAACAAACGGAGAGTCAAGTACGACGCCGGAGCTTCAGTATCTCGGAGCAGTTAACATCGCTTCCAGTAGCATCTAAAAAGAGACTAGCGACGAGAGATAGAAAGATAAGAGAAAGAGAGAGAGAGAGAGAAACAAACGTTAAGAGTTACGTATTATTTATTTCACACATTACTGAGACTTTAAAAATTACTCCATCCGATATAATCACAAGTTCTTCTTTTTCTTCTGTTTCCTTTTCATGTTCTATGCGCGCCAAGCGGGGACGAGAACAGAAAGATTTGAAAAAAAAGACTCGATGACCTAGAATAATTCGTAATTAACTATAAAAACCGTAATAGCACTCGTTTTTTTGTTCATTTGTCGATTGCTAATCATACCGTTTTATTTCGCGCACGAAAAATATTAAGAGCAGTTTTTACACGATGATATGGATATTTAATTACCTATTACTCATTATTCTAGGTCTCTGAAAAGATTAGAACGCAAGCTCCATCATTTGTATATGTAGAAAGTCCTACATTTTTATTTATTAAAAAAAAAATAATAAAATAAAATAAAATATGTGACAATCGGTGGAGTATCGCGTTAGTCACAGATTTGCATCTATGAGCAACAAAATATGTATGCAACAATCTTCGCAATAATTTTAATAAATATTTATAATAAATACGAGAACAGGAGCCGTATACTAATTTATGTAACAGATAATATAGAAATTTTATTAATTTTAAAACAATTAAAAATAGAAATTTTGTAACTTTGAAAGTACGATATATTAGTAAACTGTAAAAATAACGATTGCAACGCGAGATGAAACAGAGAGATGAAAGAAAAAAAGACTAATGCATGCAATTATCATTTTTAAATATACAAAGCCGTAATTTCGTGCGCGCATTGAATAAATTAATTTTGTCGATCTCGGTATAAACGCGAATAAAATTGTGGACGATCAGCAATCAATATTTAGGCTGCTACAGTTTCGTTTAAGCGTAAGAATCAAATATTTTCTCACATTATTTTTTATTTTGTGTCTAAACATCAGATCTGTCGCATCGTGGCTGGACTCCATGGAGTTACAGATGTTGCCACTGGGTCGGCATCAAGTTGTTTGAAGACTGTTCGAACGCCCGGGTGACGGACTCGTGAATTCCATGACCGAGCCATATATGATGCAACCGTTGGTACTTCTCGTGGCAGAGATGCAATGGGTTACCACGTCTCAAACCTTGATCAGTTTCGCCATACTCGTCGAGATACGGCGGGCAAACGAAGGAACCGCGATTAGGTGTGCGCAGAAACAGAATCTCGCATTCGCGTACTCGCAGAAATATACCGACACCGTAGCCGCACTTGTTTGCGTGGAACGTGCACGCGCCTACCGAAGACTTGTTCGTCAATTCCATCTGACAGCAGTAGCTCTGCGAGCAAAGCATCTCGCCGCAAACTAGGCACATCGTCGGATTACGTGAGTCTTCCCGATCGCTGTTCGGACAGGTGAACTGAGATATAGAGTTGATGAGCTCGCTGTAATCGTCCGGTAACTCTATTAATTTATTGACTTTCAACGGATCCTTGATTATCGACACCTTTTTTTCACCCGACACGTGATTCCAGACGGTGGGATGTCTTCGCCACACGGCCATCAGCTTTAAGGTAACTTCCAGATGAGAATAAATTAAAGCGTCGCAGGTAGTGGGCAGTCCCAGGTACTGACAAAGTTTTTCATATGTGTCCCCACGCACCTGTGTTAATTCGCTTGGCGGTGGCACGTCCGTCACATAATGAAAATAGATAGCGCAACACCGAAGAAAGGGTCGACAAGCAGCTTCCACTCGTCTCCATACGTCGCTTGCTCTTTGTTTATCGTAATGTACACCTAAAATATGAAACAAAGCGAAGTCCATTTTAGTCTCAATTATGTTTTCCTCCTCGTCTTCGTTGACGTTCTCCGTTTCGTGACTATCCAGCTCCATTGCGTCAGTAAAGTCTGACGTATACAGAATTTTTGCTATGTGACTCAGAAACACGAGTTTAAGCACGTGCGAATCAAATACATCGCCCGTGACGATCGGCGGTGGATTCGGAGCCGGCTCTTGTGCCTTCGTGTGAAAAATGCTCGGCAACGTATTAATAAGCGGTATTAACACGCCGAAAGGATCGATGTCAAAGATACTGGGTCCAGTAGACGGTGCTTCTATCAATATTGTCAGTAATGATCTTCCATACATTTTGATTTTTTCGCGTTGCGACCATACGTTTGCACGATTTGAATAACTTGAACCTAAGAGAGCTGCCATTCGTACAAGACTTTCGAGACTGTCGCCTTGCCGGGAAGTCATAGCGCCCAGCAGTGGTTTATCCATGTCACGCAACAGAAATTCTATTGCATGAATCGTGTATGATACTGACTTCCAGGCTAATAAAGGCACCTTCGGGTCATCGCCGTCGGGAACACCGAATCCTTTATACGTGCTTTGTACAAAAAGTGAAGCATACATGTTGATTATCATTTCAGATCTTCGCGCGAAGTGCGGCCCAGATCGCGAATACTGCGTCTGGAAAGGCTCCCAAGCCGGTGGAATTTGCTGATGGAGAACCGTCATAGGATTAACTATTCTTTCATTTTCCCATTCATATTCCTCATATCTTCCATCTTCCATATCAATTATTTTGCCAAATTTTCTATTCGGTTTGCATTCCATCGTGAGCGACATTACTTTCACCCACGTTTCAAAAGTAATATCCGGCTGAGGATTTGAAGTTGGCTGCAACATACCTAAAGGCGGTACAAGAAGAAGAACGGTATTACTGAGACATTCACATAACGGACAGAGATATTCATGGTTGTCAGCGTCGAAGCTAATCTGTTGTCGTGTTCTATAAGGTCTTCGATTTTCCTTGGCAAGTACATTATCGATGTAATCATTCCAGCAGCGAGCATGCATTACGTGGCCGCATGTGCTCGTGTACGGCGACATGCCTAATTTCGCTGATAAATAGAGTGGATCGGCTTCTTGAAAATCTCCGTGGCGTTGACACAATACAGTAGACTGCTGAACAAACGCAGCTAAAACCATTGTCGAACCATTTTCCGTTACAGTTTGATCCTCTTGACACAGAATACACGTATACATTTTTTGCTCGCACAACCTACTAGTTTGGTTAATGCCGACGGCGACCGGAGTACCTTCCTGAGAAGAAGCCTCCGTCAAATCCATGGCGGAACCGCGTCCATTGCTTTTACTATTAATATCTAAGCTCGCTTCTTCGAACAGAGTAGCATTTTTCATCATAAAATGATTTTGCATAGCTGCCATTTGTGCCATGATTTTAGCACGTTTCTGAGCTGCCATTTTCGTTCGCCACTCTTTATCTGTTTCCTTGTTAGCATCACTTTCACCCGCCTGTTGCTGTTGCTCGAGTTGAAGAGGCGCTGGACTAGTTTCTTTTCCTGTTAAACTAGCGACCTGACGATATTTTGCCAAGACCCACGTAAGCAGATCTTTGTGAGCATCCATACGCGGACTGCTAGTCAAATTCTCTAATAATTTATAAATTTTCCATTTTGCTGCTCGCTCGGGAAACGCAAGGAAAGGATAGTATCCAGATTCTTGTTCCTGCAACGCATAACCAATTAGATATAATACCTTGTGTACCTGTGGCTCGGAGAAACTCCTTGCTATGAAATTAAGCGCGCGTTCCAATACTGTCTGCATAATATGAAGCATAACGTCGCACTGCAGTAGATTTGCCACCAGACTAAACGATTCTGTTAATTTAGGAAGTTTAGGCGGCGGGCAACATTCTAATTCTCCTTGAGCTTTCCGCCGCTTTCGTTGAACCTCTTCAGATCTACTGTGCTCTTCCTTTGTATAATGATAAAAGAATACATTGTATTCTGAATACAAGTGTGGATTCAGTTCGTACACACCCTTTGCCGATGTATGCACCGGTTTTTTAAATTCAGCTACTTCGTGTATCACTCTTTCCAATTCGCTTTGAACGTTATACACAACATCTTCCGGTAACGTTTTGCTTAATTCCGAATGAGAGAGAGGCTTGATACATAATTGTTGTATTATTTCTTTTTTGAGACAGTCGTCTGCAGTCACTTGACCGACTCCGGGGACGTATCTCTCACCGATGATCGTAATGAGCAAGCCCAAAAATTCTTCTACTAAATTAATCGTTTGCCGCATACTATCCTCTTCCGGATTCTTCAAAGCGTTTACTTCAAAATCTGGCTGTACCCAATTAAGGAGATTAAATCTGTTTAAAACATGAATTAAAAATTCGTTGCTTTCTATCAGTGACGCGCCAACTTGCAATAAAACGATGTCTCGATCTAGCATTTCACTGCGGCATTTGACGTTGTGATAGAAGTACATCTGATTCAGCAGGGAGTACCCGTTTCGCCGCCACATACCCGCGTGTACTTGTGAGATCATCGCCTGTGCTGTCAATACAGGATCGATAATTTGTTCGGGCGTCGGTTTCATCGAATTATTGAATTCGGGAGATTGAAAGTGTAAATTATATTTTTCCAGATGCAGAAATAAACCTGCGAGGAATCTCGAGAGCGGTAGATGAATAGAAACTGGTTCGGACGCCACGTCGTATTGTAGACATGTTGCGCTATGATCTGCCAGCTCTCGCACCTGGCTCGGCGGCTGTTCATTTCCTTGCTGTTCATATAATTTTTTCAGGAGCGCTATAAAAGATTTAATCAAAACCACGCGATCCGAGCTGCACCACTCCAAAGCCAATGAGATAACCGGTGAAAGTTTTATATGTAGATTAAACGCAGACTCCCATTCTGGCTCATATTCCATATGTTGCCCGACTTGTCGAAGTACTGCATCCATGCACTGCATACTGGAGAGAAGAGTAAATAACAGGGAGAGACCTAGCAAGAATCCACGTCTCAATTCATTCGTCCATTCTTCTGGTTTTGCGCTCAGCAGGTATCGAAGATCATAAAGTATATATTGTGCTCGCTTGAAATTATGATGCGACATATTTCTTTCAAACTCCAATTTTCCAGTTGCGTTACAACGACGGGAGCTCTCCGATATGAACGTAGTCAACAGATTGAATAATACTTCGTGCTGTGCGATAAGCAAATGCGCCAGAGTTGGTACAGTAAATAACTGCACAGAGAGCGAGACAATCGAGAACGAGTGATCATGGTCATCTTTGATGAAATCTTTCATAACAACTGCATAATTATTGGAGAATACAATGGAAAGTGCTTTTTTACTTTCGTACTCCATAAGCATTCCATAAATAAGTAATCTGTGCCATACTGTTCTGGCAGACTTCCACAGTTGCGAATCTCTCGTGAGTATACCTACAACAACAGACATATCAGATAACTTAGTGTTGAGAGCAATGTTACTAAACAGAACGCGGAAACCCTCGCAGTGGCTTATGAATTGTTGCAACCAATTGAGCAGTCTTATAGCAAATGTCTGATGGGCGACTATGTGAGTGTGAAGGACGAGCACCTTGAGCGGACGATTACTATGCCTATATGTGAATTTCTCGACGTCTCCACGCAATTCATTGCAATGTCGAAATATCGCGCATTTTATCACAGCTCTGCCCTCTCTGTCGACATTAGTCACATATTCCACAGCTTCTTTATGCGAGCATTTGAGAACACGCGTAAGCATGTTTATTACCTGATCAAAAGTATGATGCTCGTCGTTGAAGAGCACAGTGCAGTAAGTATCGAAAATATCTAACTGATCTAACGTGAGTGAATAAAATGCTGTGTCTCTGATGCAGAGATTCGATGGTAACGCTACAGTGTATCTCAGAGTCAGTAATTCGTAACAATACTCCAATAATGCTTCAAAAGCCACTACTGCTCTCTCTGCAATGTCACCGGGTAATTTGTTACCGCGCGACTCCTTTGTCTGAGTTCCCACAACATGCGTTTTACAGAAAGGTTCTTTCTTCCAAGCTTCTGTGTCACCACAATCGCAGCATCCGCCTCCATTGGATGTGCCCATTTTGTACTTGTGATTTCGGTGAGCTGATTGTTTGAAACAATCTACACAAAGAACGCAGGTAGAATCCATACCGCATTCCCTACAGCTATAAGTCGGTTCGCCCATCTTAAACATTCTGCCACATATGGACGGTGGATTATCCATCATACTAAGCTCTTTCAAAATCACCTGCGGATCGCCGCCGCAAATAAATTCCTCTAAAGTCCTAAGAAGCATCCTGTTTGCTGTATCTTCGTCAATAACCCATTCTAAACAATTGCCATTACGCTCGGGACTGTATATTTTTGGCACCCAAACTCGCCAATATTCTCTAAAGTTAATACTCGTCAGTACTCTTTTGTTCATCTTCTCAATCCACACATCTACACATCTTTTACTTGTATCTGGAAATACAGGCTGCAATGAAGCAAGACTTATCTCTTCAAGGACCAGAGGCCTTTGGCTTTCTTCTGTACCTTCACTACTCATTTTGTCTGATTTAAATTTCCCATACAATGTGCACTAAAACAATAAGTACAAAAAAAAAAAAAAAAATAACTTGTTATAAAAATTTTATTTTTAAAGGAAAAAAAAATATATATAAATATATATGAGTACTTACCAATGGAATACATGCAATAGAAGTGATTGCAAATATAATTCAGACAAGTACACATCTTAAAGTGTCCTTATATAGCTATTATTTCATCACTGCAAAACACAGCTACAATTTCAGAAATCTTAAATCTTTCACCAAGTTTGAAATAAGTACTGGTGGATGAAAGCTCCTTATTCCTCAGATATCATCAACTTCAACAGCTCACAAAATCTGAAACCACAGCCAATTTTATTACAAGCTCATACTGAATTGCATTCAAATGTGATGCTTATACTTCTAAATAATGCCAAAATATTTGTTACAGATTTAACGTCTACGTATATATTAGCATATACGCGTATATATAAAAGTGATACATATACACACAAAGAAATCCAGAGCCAAAAGTGCAACAACGCAGATAGCACCCGTATCACCGTATTGCGTTTCAAGCATTCTCGCTGCGCGTATATACGTGTCCACGATATATCGCGCAGATTAGTCAACGTGAAGCGAGGCGGGGAGTTTCTTTTTTAAACGTTCGCCGAGTGAAATCTTTTCCGAGCTGGCGAGGACTATTTTCGTCGATGGAACACTCACTGTTGTCGACGAGCGGGTCAAGGCTGATAAAAGGCGCTGACGGGTGATCGCACGGGGGCTCTTTGTTCCCCCCCGTGGGGCGACCAAGTTTCACGCCACCACCCGCGACAATGACGACAACAAGGAGGACAGTGAGGATTTTACGTCCAAGTCGCGGCTCGGCGCGGCCAGACGCGCCGTCGAACCACTGTCGCTATCGCGACACCGCGACTATGCAGAGCGCGCGACTACGAGCGTTGACATTTCACGACCGACACCAAACGAAACGATTATCCTGCGCACAGCTGCTCGCTGACGACGATACTTCAAAATGGCCCGTGACGACTCGCGATGAGTCGCGATTGTCGCGATCCCTATCCGAGAGATCTGGGACTATGCGAGAAAGCGCCGCGCTAGCGTTCCGCAATCCACAGAGGATCACGTCACGGCGATTTTTTGCGGCCGTATGCGCCGTTTCTAGCCGTCTGCACTACCTACACGTTCTCGTCCTGACGCCGCGCGTTCGTGACGAGATTGTTCCGCGTTTCGTTCTTCTTCCGCAGCGCCCTGTCGACGTCGTTGTCCCCGCTGTGGCCCCGCTGGCTCTCTATTTCCCGACACCGTTGTAGCGAAGCTGTCGCGCGATCGAGATACCTAATATGGCCAGTGAGAAAAAACCGGCGAAGGCGACGTCGAAAAGAGAGAAAACCGCCGAGGAAGTACTGACCGAGTTCCAGTCGCTCCGAAATGAACAGAGGATGCTGGCGAACAAACTGTCCGAGATGGAGATGGAGTTGAATGAGCACAAGTATGAGTCCGCTTAGCCTGTACGCACGCTTTCGCGCTTGATAAACGAAATTATCGCTCCCGTGAACGCGATCCGGGGGGGGCTTTTGCCGCTATTTTAGCTTCGCGATGTTTCGTTTGAAGACGAGTAAACTCGAGTAGAACGGTAAAACGACTTCGTCGCTATCCCCACTAATACGACTGACGTTTTAGAATTGTTATCGACACGTTAAAAAATGTGGATCCCAAGAGGAAGTGCTACAGGATGGTCGGTGGGCTTCTGTGCGAGCGCACTGTGGAAGACGTGATGCCTGCGCTGGTAACAAACAAAGAACAGGTGCGATTTATCGTGTAGATACCATTTACATATATTTAGAACAGAGCATTGTATGCTTTGGTTATACAGTGATAACGTTTATGTGTGCTTTCAGTTAATAAAAGTGATAGACGCTTTAAACGAGCAGGTGACGAAGAAGGGAATTGAAATTAATGAGTACAAGGAAAAGCACAATATTAGAATTAGAGGACAAGATGATTTGCAGCAACAGGAAGAAGACAATAATAACAAGGAAGAGAAGAGGAAGGCGATTGTTGTAAATCCAATTGAGATTTAAGCGTATTAAACATAAGCATTTCTCATTTTTAATACTACGTATTAAGGCACATCAAAACGCGTGTGGAAGCAACGTTGGGAAATTAATTTCAAGTTAAGCACATCTTATAAATTAGCCTTTGTATTTATTTATTGTGCCGTTTTGATGTACACTGAAAAGCAGACATGGCGTTTGCTGCGGCGACGGCAGCCAGCGAACACGACTTTAGCGTCGTGTGCGTCGAGTTTCACATGTGCCGCATGTATTATATACCGCGCCGGCCGGATTGCCGAAGACTGATTTTCCCCCCGTTCTCTCATCCCATGCCTCTGCCGCCTAGAGTTACGTACGCTAGCCGCTGTCGCCGCAAAAAGTGCCATATGTATTTTTCGGTGTACATGCTGCAGCAGCTTGCGTCATTGTATCGCTAGGTGTATTCCATGCCGTTTATACAAATGTATTTGACCAAAAGAGCAGGTTATTCCATGGTCTTGCAGAAATTAAACTTGTACAGATTCGTGACGATATATATATATATATTTCAATTGTATCTCTGCATCAAAAGTGAACTAATAATAATGTACTGTTCGTACATACAATTTGTTCATTGTAGGGAGCGATGTTATATATTTTTCTGTATTTTTATACAGTGCAAGCGGCGAAAGTAATAAAAAGAACCCGAGAGGAAAAATAATAATGCTATAAAAAAAAAAAAAAGTTTACACCGAGGGTTACCCTTCGAACACGGTGATGAAGATTCGCGCACCCCCCACGTAAATTCGAAAACTTGCCTGGACGCCAAGTGGAAGCTATCCAATCGGTCGGGGTGTCGCGTAGGGAATTTCAACGGGCACGTGCTGCCGTGCTCGAAGGAGGGACTTTGTCGTGATCGCGCGGATACGCAGGAATTCCGGCAGGGTACACGCGAATTTATTTTTCCTCTCCGGGGGGAGAAGCGCAACGTTCCGGGAGTCATCGCGAGGAGCGAGAGATCGCGGTCCTGGCGCGATGTGGCCCGTACTATGTCGTGTACCACGCTAACGATTGGAATTTAGCCACCCGGTTCCCAACGACCCCCGTCCGACCGGCAGGCTCGTGCGAAACCGCCTGGCGTGCGTACCCCCGTGGACGCGTAATTCTACGAATCCTGGTTGTCTTGCACGTCGAGAGGAGTTTGTGATGGCGGCGATGAAGGTTAGTGGACCGTCAGATAAACAACCGTTCGCGAGATAGGGGCACGACTCATTACTCGAAGATCACGTTCGAGCGAGGGTCGGCGTTATCACGCAGCAAACCGTTGATAACAGATGTGCGTCGCCTCGAGCACGCAAAGCGGCACTGATATTTAAATCTTTTCGATATTGTCATTTTAAAAAGTTGTTCTTTTTTTATTTATTGCTTAAATTTTAATTTACTTTATGATGGCTCTCTCCCCCCGAAAAATGATGAAATTAATGTTAAATTTCAGGATTAAATGTTATTTTTATTTCCTTGCATTTTTCTTTCCTTTTGCTGCTTTATTAATGCTTATTGCTAATTTTTTGTTTATTCTTATTGATAATTAGGAAAGAACACAATTCGTATTTGAAGATAAATGGCCGTACATGCGTCCAATAATATTAAAACTGCTCAAGCAAGAGCCAGTAACACAAGGAGAATGGCAAGACCTGTTTTACTCAGTTCATGTATGCCTGTGGGATGATAGGGGACCTAATAAATTACATAATGCATTGCAAGAAGATATAATGGATTTTATACAACAAGCTCAACAGGTAAAAAATTGCAAAATTAAAATTTTATCTTTGATATATCTCTTTTACATATCTCATTGAAAAAATCGTTTTTTATACATCACTATTTTATGTAGAGAGTTTTAGCACATCAAGAGGAACAGGCATTGTTGAAAGCATATATTGCTGAATGGAGAAAATTTTTTACTCAATGTAATTATTTACCAACACCGTTTAGACAATTAGAAACGTATCTTACAGGAAAATCAAGTTCTGGCACACAGAAAAAAAATCAACCCGACGACATTGTTAGAAAGGTAAAGATTTAAGTGATATGCTGTATAATTAATGTCCTTTAATATTTAACGATTTTATTTTATTTTATTTTTTTTTTTTTATTTTTTTTTATTTTTTTTTATATAGCTAATGTTGGATAGTTGGAACCAAAGTATATTCAATGAAATAAAACAAAGACTACAGGATGCAGCCATGAAATTAGTACGAGCTGAGAGAAACGGCGAAGCGTTTGATTCCCAACTAGTTATTGGCGTCAGAGAATCTTATGGTAATAAATAAAATTCAACTCAAGTTTACATATAATAAAAATTTTTTTAGAATTTTTTAAGAATAATAAAATAATGTTTTAGTAAATTTGTGTTCAAATCCGACGGATAAGCTTCAAATATATAGAGAAAATTTTGAAGCCGCGTATATAGAAGCCACCGAGTCTTTTTATTGGATGAAAGCGCCAGAATATCTTTCTATGCACGGTGTAGAAAATTATATGCGTTATGCTGATTCAAAATTAAGAGAGGAAGAGGCGCGCGCTCAGAAATACTTGGAACCGAATACCGCGAGTATGCAACGATTAACAGACTGTTGCGTAAAAGTGTTGGTCGCGACCTTTAAGCCGGCGATACTCGCGGAGTGTCCACAAATGATTCAACATAATCAAACGGATAGTAAGTAAACATTTTCCTTGTAATTTCACAATATAATTTTAAGAACTTTAACAATTTTACGATATTTTTAATTATGACGTTGCTTCTATAAATTTGCGCTTATTAACAAAAATAATTGTAGAACTTCGCCTCATGCTGAAATTAATGGATAGAGTACCCGACGGTGTCAATCCTATGTTGAGAAACTTGGAAGAACATATTGCGAGCGCAGGTCTAGCGGATATGATGGCAGCTGTAGACGTTATTACTCAAGATTCCGAAAAATACGTGGAAAGACTGTTAGATCTTTTCCATAGATTTTCCACGCTCGTTAAAGAGGCGTTCGATGATGATCCACGGTTTCTTACAGCACGAGATAAAGCTTATAAGCTCGTTGTGAATGACGCTACGGTATTTAAATTAGAATTGCCTACTCGGCAGGGCTCTGGAATCGGCGGTGCGTCCGTTTTAAATAATAGACCTATTACTAATAATAACGGATTAGCCGAATCGAAGTGTCCGGAACTCTTAGCGAATTTCTGTGATATGCTTCTTAGAAAAACACCACTCAGTAAGAAACTAACTACTGATGAAATCGAAAGTAAATTGAAAGATGTGGTCAGTATATGCAGTGAAATATACTTATAATATAATTTAAAAATCTTCTGATTAAATTTATTTTGTATTGGATTTTATTTCAGCTGTTGGTGCTAAAGTACGTTCAAAATAAGGATGTATTTATGCGTTATCATAAAGCGCATTTAACTAGACGATTAATATTAGATACAACAACAGATTCGGAAAAAGAAGAAAATATGGTAGACATGCTTCGGGAAGTTGGTATGCCCGCAGATTTTGTTAATAAATTAGCTCGTATGTTCCAAGATATTAAAGTATCTCAAGACTTGAATCAACAATTTAAAGAACAATGTCGAGCTGCTATTGCAGATAGTATAAATATTAAGGTATTATATATTATTTCTTCGTAAATGTTTTAAGATTGGCATTGAAAAATGGGATGTAAAAGATACAGAATAATTAAAAAATATTAATTTTTACAGATTCTCAATGCAGGCGCATGGGCCAGGGGTAGCGAGCGCGTCACCGTAAGTTTACCACTTCAATTGGAAGATTATATTCCGGAGGTCGAAGAATTTTATAAGAAAAAACATAGCGGGAGAAAATTGCAATGGCATCATCACATGTCGAATGGCACGGTATAACAAAATTTTTTTGTTTG
Organism: Cardiocondyla obscurior; assembly: GCF_019399895.1. Classification (NCBI taxonomy): domain Eukaryota; kingdom Metazoa; phylum Arthropoda; class Insecta; order Hymenoptera; family Formicidae; genus Cardiocondyla; species Cardiocondyla obscurior. The sequence goes on from NC_091881.1 coordinate 3,738,871, forward strand.
TACATTCTAAAATATGCTAATCTTGCATTTAACAACAGATATTTTATTCAATTTTTAATTAACATGAATGTTTGGTAATATTTGCAGATAACATTTGCAAATAAAGTAGGACGCTTCGATATAGACGTAACAACTTTTCAAATGGCAGTATTGTTTGCCTGGAATCAACGACCCAATGAAAAAATCTCTTACGAGAACCTCCGGTTAGCCACTGAACTTCCGGATCCCGAACTAAGACGAACTCTATGGTCTTTGTGTGCCTTCCCGAAGTTAAAACGGCAACTTCTTTTGGTAGAACCGCATGCCGCAACCCCGAAAGATTTTGCAAACGATACAAGATTTTGGGTTAATCAAGAATTCGCTATTGTGTTAGTATTTTTTTATTTACAAAAAAAAATCATACAGTGCATATTGTATAGTTGTTTAACTTAATAATTATCTTGCTTGTATTTCTGAGAGTAGTGTTCATGTAATGAGAAATAACATGAAGTTCTGAAAATAATAATAAATTATTGTAATTATTAATTGCAATATTTCTGTATTAGAAAAAATGGCAAGATGCAAAAGCGGGGGAAAATTAATTTGATAGGACGTCTTCAATTATCGACGGAACGTAGCAGAGAAGAAGATAACCAATCTATTGTACAACTCAGAATATTACGAGTTCAGGTATTGTATAAGCATGAAATAGTGCAGTATAATATATAAAAAAAATATCGATTAATATTTTAATTTTTAATTTTTATGGTTATGAATAATTTTTATCTTTTATGTGATTATAGGAAGCTATTATCAAGATTTTGAAGATGCGTAAAAAGATTACCAATGCGCAATTACAAACCGAATTAGTGGACATATTAAAAAATATGTTCTTGCCGAGTAAAAAAATGATAAAGGAACAGATTGAATGGCTTATTGAACATAAATACATTCGGAGACACGACGATGATATTAATACATTTGTGTATATGGCATAACACGGGATTATATATACATGCGAAATTGTTCGAACTCTGTGGTTAATATTATATTTTTATAAAAAAAAAAGAATTTAGTTTTTTCATGTGTGAGGATATGTTTAAAATTCGTCATAATACGCGGTTATGTTTTACCTGTTTTTTTTTACAGTGCAGTGAAAACAAAAAACTAGAACAATATATTGCTGCATTCAATTTTAAAATAAGCAGGACAAGTTGCAATCATCTCCATTCGACAATTGTCGACTATCATACGTGAATAAAGTGAAATGTATAGCAAAACTGAAAGAAGTGTCGCAATAATAATAAGATGTACAATATCGTACACGATAAAACTAGCATTTATCGTTTATTTTGGCATTGATCTATATTAATCCAATAAGAGAAGAGAAAGTGAATTAAAAAGGAGAATTATATATGTTGTATATACATCGATGGCATTACTACTCTACTTTAATCACGTTTATACTTCGCTAAAAAAATATTCCTGAAATGTTTTTTATATTCTTTTTTCCTAGAATCCGTACTTCAACTAAATTTGTCAAAAGTCTTCAGTACACATTACTGACGCATCAACAATTTGGCACTAAAACGTCGATAGATCCTTGCACAATCTGAACGACAGTGCACATATATATGCACGTTGCATTAAATTTCAATCGTAAACAATAAAAATTCGCACATATTTGAATAAATATATATCTATATATACTATATAACGTTTTACATACGGATTTACTCGTCACTAATTAAACGTGGACTACACTTTAAAACATTCGTTCAAATATTCGTTCTTTATACGGTGTAACATGCTTGATTTAGCCCTAAAATTTATAATCAAATTTGCGGACGGCGTTCGAAGTATGTTCATAATTTTCATTTTCAGAATACATATTAAAAGCCCGACGAATAATGTCATCTAATGGCCTACAATACTTTAATGTGTATAAGCATATATACCTCGCAACACCAAACTTGATTTTAACGGTGATAGAAATATATGTGTATTTGTACGATTTTTTCTACATTTGAAACAGTCACGATGATTCGTGAATAAGTCAGAAAAAGAAATATAGTTATTTAAGCAAATAATAACGACGGTTATATAAAGTTTTTATATAACTTCAGTAAGTAAAAGACGAGTGTAATGGTATAAAATCTCAATGAATTAAATGACAGACTTATTTCATAACTGTGTACAATACGTCCTTATCGAATCGATTTCCATTTTACCTATTATTATCACGATGCAGATGAACGTAATAAACTCACGCGGCAACAAGTAGCGCTTACATCAGCGCTAAATATATGTATATGTATATAATATATATAACAGAATTTTAACATAAAATAATTTATATTTTCTTCTCTTTGATACAAATCATTTGTACATTATTTTCTCTGGTGTAATAATTATTCGTACTATTTGTTTGGGACGTTCGAAATTATTCGGTAAAGAAACATTTAAAATAAATAATGAAACAGTTTTACATCATTTCATCGCCGGGACAATGTAAGCGGTTATCGCACTATACAAAAGTAAGTGCTGCTATAAAGTATTTATAAATATTCAACAATTATTAGTAGGTCACAGATTGCAGGAAATATATATATATATATATACGTTTTACGTATAGAACAATATATACATATACACAATCACCACACTGCCTCGGCATAAAACTGTAACGCTGATATGACCACGTACATTTCGGTATTTCTCTTCTTATTTCTTACTAACATAATTCTTTTTTTAAAGACCAGAGTAATAACAATAAGTTTTCATAAACTTCATTAATAAGAGACCATAGAGATATTAGCTTTAAGATAGCATGTAACGTTTACAGCTAATGTGAGCTAGCTTTCTACGAAAAACACTGAACGAAGAATCACACGATATTTTCAGAATAATACATTCGTATACACATACATATCACATACATTTTAATGCCATATATTTTCGTAGAATTTTTTTTCGCATGCACGCAAAACATAAAATAATATATAATTTTTGAAATACATGAGAATAAATGAAAAAGCTGCTTTTTGATTCAATAGATTACTCTAACATTAGTATCATTTGTGAATTTACAACAAGATTGTTATGTATTACGTGCTGTTAAGAATACAGTAACACACTGACAATAAGAGGTAGAATTGCAAAATCTCTGAATAATTTCTAACGATTTTTGTCGATACATTAATCGTTAGACGCTTCATCAGATTGGACGTAATATCTAACGATATGCAATTATTGACACAGTGAAACGTAGAAACAATATAGGCCAAACATGAACATTTCTCGAATTCTCACCACAAAGATTATAAGAAATGAAGCGCAAGCATACTCGTTATGAATTCTCATGGCTAAATAAATGAAGTTTTAACATTTTGATCGATATATTATAGATAATTAGTATTTATATATCACTGCTACCCACGGGAAGCTTACTAAATATCAGATCGCATCGTTATCTGTGCCACACAAACTTGTAATTTTTTTCATATTACTTGTCAGATGAATGCCAGCCGCGCAATCAATTTTGAATTGCAATCCCGATTTAATATTACTAATTTAAAATTACTTCTCGGAGTAACTCGTATCTGGCCTTTTAACGGGGCAGCATAAAAACGCGTGAGAGATTTGAGACGCGGATAAAAAGAGAAAATTAGTGTTCTGGACATCGCGTGTGTTGAATGCGAGGTGCACTTTTCGTCGGGTTCGCGTTCTCACAAACATGTACAACTATACCCGGTTGTCCCGATCCTCCCGGATGTATCTCGTGTGTACCGCCTGAAATATTAATTATTTATGTAAAACACTAAGTCGATTAAAGTTTAAAATAATATAAATTTAATATAACGGAGACCAATAATAACCTGCGGATAAATTGGCTATAGCAGCTAACAAATCGTAATTAACAAGTGGTTCTCCTTCCTCACGTGGCTCCCAACCGACCGGCGGAGAAGCGGGAGGAGATATGAGGAACTGTTTGGTGAGCGCGGGTGGTTGAAGATGTTGATCCTCCATATCTATAAATTAATTAATTTAGTGAACTATATTATCTCGTTTATAAATTACTTCGATACAATAATGACATTTAATTGCAGAATTCCACAATTACCTATAGGTGTTACTGGCTGTGCAAAATAACAATTAATATCAGTTTCCCCGAAATGCGATTGATGCAGCTGTATTCTCGCATTTGCTGCGGCACTAGGCGAACTATAGTTTACTCTCATTCTTCTGAAGGATCTGAAGTATTGAAATGTAGCATCTTCTCCATGCTTTTTGAATAATTTTTCTATCTCTGACTATAAAAATACGGCATTATACATACGATGTGACAGAGATTATATACTATTTCCTTCTTATCTTATCATATCTTATATTTTTATATTTATTACCTTCAGAGCGTCATCTTTAAAAACTCGTGGATCTACATTGGTAACAATTACCGACGTTGGTAGATCTTCGTCGTGAATCAATTCATTAATTGATCCAATATTTGTATCGGTATTTTCACTCTTTAATTTAAGCTCTAATTGTTCGTAATTTGGATGCAAATTTGGTAAGCCATCCACTTCGTTAATTATTATATTTTCAGTGTCTTCCATCTCTTCCTCGTCTACCGCATCTCTACTACTGTGTTTCTCCTCCATTTTTATTTTCTACTCTGCTTAGAAAATTAATAAAAATTATCAAATATTAAATAAAACAATAATCTAACACGTACAAGACTGAATAACTTAAAAAATTAAGTTATAATCGACATTTTACGACATTAATTTTTTTAAACACACAGCATGATTAACATTATATAATTCATGTTCTTCGTCAAGTTAAACGTTCTAATATTTACATATTAATAGCAAAAAAGCTGTAACAGCATAAATCCGTTTAATCGACTACGTGAACGCTCAGCTTCGCGACTGTCAGCAACAAAAATATATACAATGCTAAAATTGAACGTTGTCCTGTTGACAATTCTCGGGTAACGTGCGACAGTGTCAAGAACGATTTTCTCTTACCTGCCGATCCGGCGACGAGGATGAGGCCACGTATCGGCCTGGATGTTCTCGGAACGCTGTCTCGTTAACGTACGTGTGTATTTACGTTTCGCTTTGCATATACGCAAAGTCTACTCCATCGCGGCGGGTCTAGTTACCGCGGCGCTTCGTCATCGGCATCCTAGCACCGCGTTTCACTGCCAACCAGCGTGTCTTCTCACCGACGGCGTTCGCTATTTCATCACCGAGACGTAGCCGCGCGTCATCGTCGGAGTTGAGGCCAGTTTAGGGCAGCTGGAGCAGTGGACGATTCGCGCGTCCCGTCCGTATCGTAGTGCGATCGAATGCCATGGCTCACCTTGGGTCAGGTTAGATACGTGCGGGCCACAAACGGAGATACCGAGAACCAATTGAACCTGGCATCGTCAGCTGTGTCGGCCGATTGGTCATCGACTGGGAGATTTTCTAGGTATTTAAAGAGCATCGCTACAAATTCTCTATCTGGCAGCCAGTTAAAGCCCTCGTGCTGCTTGATGAAAATTTGCAGCACAAAATTTGACATTTTAAATTTGAATTATTTTTAACAAAATTAGAAATGCAGGACGCTTTGTTGCTCTGGCTTTTATTGCTCGATGTTAGCGTTTAGGTTTACATCGTACGTTTCTATATGTATTTAAATTAAATTAAATTTTAGCTTAAAAAATATGTTTGAATATAAAATAGACTGCTATGTTTAATATTCTTTATTATCACTATTTATATACGTACGTAAGATATATACTACAATGATCTCGATAATATATATTGCACACAAAAGTTATTTTCTTAAATTATTATTTAACAGCTAACAAAGTTTCTCATTGTGTGTATACATAAAAAATTTTCAAGAGCCAATATCAGGTACGCCGACCTGCAAGTTTTTTAATTTCGATAGTTGACACACTGGTCAATGTATATATAAATGCTTTGCATGTCACAAATAATAATTATTAACAGAGATTATTGCTATAATTTCGAAACAACTAATGCTTAGCATTAGTTTAACATTTGTTTTTTTTGTGACACCTGTATATATAGATTAATAATATATAATAATATCTTCATGTAACTTGAATTGAACATTTTGAGTTTAAACCTATAGTTTATAAAAAATATGTAGAAAAAGATTACATGTCGTCTCTTTGTTATAATACATGCATACTAGTAATGTGCATTATATGCACATTACTTTCGACTTTTTCTTTTTCCTCGCATTATCGAATAAAAAATTTAACTTCACTAAAGCATTGACTAGGTCGAACAAAGCAATTGAAGTAATGTCTGTGACATTAATTATTCTTTGCTTTTAGCAAGGAATCTTGTACAGCAATAATAGCTATAGCATCAATTACATACGATAAAAGCAAATTGCATACGAATCACATATTATTTCGTATTGACGCAAACGTATAAATGCCCGCTAAAAGACTTCAGACATACGCTGAACGAAGCAGACACATGCACACCGACACATTAATTAAATTAATTTCTCTTTTGTGGTTATTTATCGGTCCGTTGTGAGATGTTTAATACTCTCAGTGAAATGCATTTGCATAATAATAGGTAATTACTCTGTACTCTTTTTTTTTTTTTACCTAATAATTAATACTTCACGTTTCACACACCGGGATTTGTACTTGTATGCATATAATACGCACACGTATGTCATCGAACGCCATCCACGTACATATATCTATGTCCGCAATTAAAATTAATATCACCGTGACGAAAAAAAAAAAAAGCATTTACAAACGGGCTATATTCTTGCAGCCAGAGAGCCTTATTGTAGCGTACAACCGCTGGCGTTTTTCGGCTCCTTGTTACTTTGATGAACCGCTTCTTCTTTAACCGGCGGCAAATTTTGCTCCTTTTCCGCTTTCGCCGCCGCTATTCCGGATAGTACGGTGTATGTACCCAAATTCCAAATATGATTTGGTGACGGCATTTGAAAGTCGATCGGACTGACCAAACCGTAGGTAGCCTTAGTATCTAAGGCTGGAACTTCTCCCGGTACTGTATGATGATATCTAATAATTTAAATTTAGATTAACATTTAATTTAAACGTTTTAAACTAAGTCGACACATTAAAAATTTGCGAAATAATTACATTAAGCCGTTTTCTCGGTTACATTTATCGAGAGTAAGCTTTACTATGGGTGCCAAACGTCTGAACACAGCATGTTGATCCGGTTTAACGCGAGGCGCAGGCCCGTTCGTTTTACCGTATTCTTGACAGAGCGCTTTCGCTTTTTTTAAACACGATTCACTTTCTTGCATCGCTCGTATCGCTTCGCCGCACTTATCCATTCCTAGCAAGTTTTCACCACAATAATTATAAGCCTGAAAGATTTAAAGCACTAATAAGTTCACAAAGTGTAAAAAACAATAACAAGAAATAACGACAAATATTCTTCGCTGTATTTAATTGTAATTAACATAATTGCCGATTTTTATAAGTTTGCAGACTTACGTAAGATTGATAAAATGCCGCTTTAAGTTCCAAATATTTCGTCCATTGAGCCGATATCTCTGGTTTAAACGGGCGAAGAGTATTTGCAGCATCTAGAAACAACTTGCTAGTCTCGTTGGCTAAAGCAGATATCAAGCTAGAATTATGTTTGAGCTCTACCGCTCTAGCCACTGTCACTATAAAAAAATAATACAGCTCATGTAAGTGCAATTAAATATTTGAAAAATTACATTGTTTCGTAGATCTTACCTTCTTGAGCTTCAGCAGTGCATTGATTAACATATGCATTTAGTACACGAGGATCTAAATCACTTCCCAAAGGCGGTGGATTAGCTAACTGTGGCAAAAATTCAGTCTGCACAAAAGTAAATATTCCAGCAGCCCGTCTCAGCATACTGTGCACTTCTTTGGCTTCAATCATTGTTATACTATAATTATAGGTCTAATTAATTAATTAATAAATTGTACTACATTAATAAAGAGTAAGAGAATTTTTTTTCATATTTTTCAATATAATATACATTAAGAATTACTTAAATTTTTTTTTTTAATTTATACTTACTCGTCTTTTGCAGCAATCATCGCCGCGTGCTTCATAAACCAAAGGCCTATGTTAACACTCATATTAGCAGCTTCGTAAACAGAATCGGCGCTGGAACTTTAATTAAAAAAAAAAAATGTATAATTAAAAATTATTTTGTAAATATTTCGGAATTATTAATTTTTTTTTTTTATAATTACAATGTTCCACTGCCGAGTAATGTGTGTGTCCATTTGAATACAAGAATATTTCTAAGCTTGCTAGGATTGGGTCTACCGACATGCTGTGCCTCTTCTTCAGATGGTTTGACTTCCCATAAAAACCCATACAGTAAACTCAGGTAACTAAGAAATGCAGGCTCTATTGTATCGCTGGTATTGTTTGCATTTCTGATCAGATCCAGCAGCCTGGCTCTTGACAGCTTTAAATCACTGAAAAAATTAACATTTTTTTATAAAAAAGAACTGTTATATATATATTTTTTTTTTTTCATAAAAAAAAGCGAAACCAGGGAAGTTGTAGATGTAATAAAAGACGCGAGGAAACAGTCTGAATTTTTTAACTTAACATATTTGTAACGTAAATGTAAATGTCAGGTCGAATAATCGAACACTCATTTTACAGTTATCAGATATCGTAACGTTTGATAACCGATAGAAAATGATCATCGTTAACAAGTGGCGATCACAAAGTGCGCGTTACGTGATTTGAACGAAATAAGAAAAGAAAAAATAACACACAGAGAAATCTCTTAACCTGCAAAGCTTTCTGGTGGCGTCCGTAGGATTAGAAACTTTCAGGTCGAATTTCTGAACCGACGTCGCTTTCAAGACGTTACGATGAAACCAGTGCGCCATTTCGCCGATCCCGAATCTCGCGGGATCCACGTCCGACGATCGGCTGCTCCGATCCGGCCCCGAGTGCGTCACTTGCGACAGATAAGGTAAAACGGAGCGGCCGAGGCAGCGTCGCAATCGCCGTACTCAACAGGGAAGATCTACTTTCGGCTGACGCGTCACGTGCCTACGCGCAGTAATTGATAACGACCTGCAAACGCAAACGAAAGAGAAAGTATAATACAATCGATAACATTTAAGTGGGAATTAAAACGCTAGTTATTGCGCGAAGTTATTGACAAAAAAGAATTAAAAAAAACTACCTGGCATATCTTCTGATCCGCGAAACATAAAAATACTTGTAAATATAAACGTTACTTTCAGCATAACTCGAAGAATATTAAATCCTTGGGAAAAGTTCGAGAACGCTTGGAATCCCACTTGCGCGAGGATCCGGGTTTTGAAATGATTGACAAAGTATCGGAGAAACGCGATCGCCTGGAAAGCCGTGTTCTATTTTTGACCGCTTGTTTATTTTTCTCCTTTTTTTTTATCGCGCGACGTCCATCAAGTGTACCTGCATCGGGTAATCGTGGTAACCTCGCAGTCGGTCGTACGAGCGGTTTATCGATGTCAGGCAAGCGCGCTTTCACTCGGTCGCACATAAGCTTGTTATGCATTTTTAAATCGCGATTTATTAAACGCAGAGCATGCCAGGTCGAAGGCAGCGTTTGGCGATCGCATTGTCTTACTTAATTCGAATTCGCGGTGACATCGCGTCAATATCGGAACACGATGCGCATGCTTGGTGTACATACGCCCCAAAATCGGTGTAACTCGGACGTGGAAGACATTTTATGACGCCGAGCGTATGCGCATGCTATATATAGACAGTTGCCGACATTAGGCGTCCGTATACGCAGTTCTCGCCTCGCGTTTTACTCGCGTGCAATTTTTTTCTCGTGTGTACGGCGCTGCAATTACTCTGGCGTCTTTCGAGGAAGAGGTAAGGGGTCCCCAGGGTGTCTATTGTTCTCCACTTGGTGCGATCGGCGGTGCGGTGATCAAGCGAACGGTCACACGGCCGCGAGAGATCGCGCGATCGTGCGACTCGCGAGCGGCCACTTCGCAGCAGGTTTCCGCGGCGTGTTCGCGTTCCACGCTTGCGATTATGGATGCTGCGCGCGTGATACAGGCACGCAAAGCTGGATCCGCGATCGATACTCATCGGTGACAATTGCCAACGATATTCGCTGATCATTCGAAATACGCCATATGGCGATCAGCGAATATTGGATGCCGGGAATAGGCGCGTCCTTGAATGGCGGTGATGGTTTTATCTGTAAACTCTTCGGCCCGGAAATAATCGCAGTCGATAAATCCTTAAAACGACGTTCGTGACAAAAGCAACCAAGTGTCTGTGTCGCGTCGATGTAAAACAATGTGCCGTTAACAAAAGGGGGAAATACAGAACGTAACGGTGTGCTTTACACTCCTACGAATAAACGGAGTATAACGTTGTAACAATGTGAATCTTTATATAGTTTTACATTTATACATCGTTACAAGACTGAATAATATTGTTACCTTTATTTTGCGCATTAAAAGATATTTTTTTTACACGGAATATAAAATAAAAGAAGAAGAAAAAAAAAGATTTAATGAAAATTAATTAATGATGATTATTTTTAATTAAATGGTTTAATTACATTTTTCTGTGAGCACAGTGATCATAAAAATGTTCAGCAACAAATCGATATGCGAATTATTTTAACTGTAATATTAAAATTTTTATGCAACAAAAATTATAAATATTTAAATTAAATTAAAAAGATTACATTTTTTTATAAGTGATTAAATCAATTCGAATTTAATTGAACTTATTATTAAAATTACAAGACTGAATAATATTGTTACCTTTATTTTGCGTATTAAAAGATTTTTTTTTACACGAAATATAAAAAAAAAGATTTAATGAAAATTAATTAATGATGATTATTTTTAATTAAATGGTTTAATTACATTTTTCTGTGAGCACAGTGATCATAAAAATGTTTAGAAACAAATCGATATGCGAATTATTTTAACTGTAATATTAAAATTATTATGCAACAAAAATTATAAATATGTAAATTAAATTAAAAAGATTACATTCTTTTATAAGTGATTAAATCAATTCGAATTTAATTGAACTTATTATTAATATAACATATTTTTAATTGTAGATGGGTGAGCCGTTGGGTTTGAGCAACAGCGAAGTTCGTAAACTTTGCAAAACACCAGACCCCTCAACAAATGGGTTTATAATGCAGCAGACAATGTATCGTATAAAAGACCCAAGAAAATCTTTGCCTTTCTATACCGAAGTCCTCGGAATGACTTTGTTACAAAAGCTCGACTTCCCAGAAATGCAATTTTCCCTGTACTTTCTTGGATATGAGGACCAGAAGGAAATACCACTTGATCGTAGAGAAAGTATTGAATGGACATTCCGTAAAAAAGGAACCATAGAATTAACGCAGTGAGTTTATAATATATAACAGTTTTTTTTTGTGATACTTTGCGAGAGTGCGCGAGAGTTATTGTATTTTTACACAGAAAATGAACGCATATTTTAGCAACTGGGGAACAGAAACAGATCCCGATGTAAAATATTACAATGGAAATGCAGATCCTAAAGGATTTGGTAAGAGTTAATTGTTAAATGTACCAAGTTTAAAATTATTCTCTAAAAAAAAAATATATAAAAGTAGAATACACGCGTAATCAAAGATTATGTTTTTTGAATGTGTTATCTTCTCTTATCTAAAATACAGGACACATTGGAATAGCAGTACCTGACGTTGACAAAGCCTGCCAGAGGTTCGAAATGTACGGTGTAGAATTTGTGAAGAAACCAAATGATGGCAAGATGAAGGGAATAGCCTTTATTAAAGACCCTGACGGTTATTGGATTGAAATTTTACATGGCGCTAACATTGCCAATTATATGTTAGGTGCTTAATATATATTTTGCGCCGAAGCAATAAGTCCTTAATTCAGTGTAATTCAATGTATTGGATGTAATGTTCTACTATGTAACAAACAATCAGAGATCATTATCAAACCTCGGTATATATATTATATAAACTCATATTATAGACATGAGAGAACCAGAACCATTATATAAGTTAACGCGAGTGAAAATGATATGTATTTATGTGCACTATATAACTCCTAGCACACAATCTGTACATTTTTTTTATATTATTACATTACGTTATATGTGTAGAGTATGTAATGTTTACAGATATCTCGACTAATAAAATCAAAATATTTATTTTCCGTTTCCAAATAATAGATATTTTTCGTTTCCGTGTAAACGTAAATTTTATTATTAAATACTGGTTAATTAAATTAATAAATTGGTCAATTTATTTAATAAATATAGTAACAATCGAGTAAATAATATTTAATTCTCAATTATAATTAAACAAATACGGTAATTTGATCATTTACCCATTTAAATGACCGAGAAATAAATATTACATCAGCTGACAAGTCTATCAATCCCGGGCTGCCGCGGCGCTGAATCGTCCGAAAACCGTCAGAAAAGTATCAGGAACTATTAAGAACATAGAAAGAATAAGTTGATGACACGGAGAGAGCCGTGTTTCCGCCAGTTTTGCTCGCTCGTGATTGAAAAAGGATATAATAAATTTTTATATTATTCATTTATCAATTATTAAAATGTTTTATTATTACTATTACACGCATCAATCGATAGTATTTACAAAATGCATATGATTAAAAATAATTTAAATTTTTATCTCAAAAATATATTATATTTTACATTATTTATTTTCATTATAAAATAATGTCGAATATAAAGATCCTAAAGTATGAATATTTGCCAATAATACTAAACGGAGAGTATCTGTAAATCGTACGTCAGGGGTTGACATATCGATATCTCTCCAAGCTATATTAGCACCTTCATTTCTTGTAAATAGCGCTGGGGATGGCACATTGTCGCGCATATACGTCCATAGGCATTCCCTCATTATTGTGTTTATCTGCAATTAGAAATATTTGTGAAATCCCAATATAAAAATTTCATTAAAATAATGTTAAAAAACTAAAAATATACCTGGTGAGATTGTAAAACGGGTAAAATGTCTCTGATACTCGCTAACGGTGGTGGTAATAATTGACCGAGTGCCATTATATTGACGAGTGAAACACCTTCCTCTGTATTCCAATTAGCCATAACAGTTGCGGCAATACCTCTCAATAAAACGGAACAATACGCTAACGCCGGCCTATACCAGGCAGTTAATTCTAATAACGTCCACAATAAAGGAACATCCTTAAACTTGCGACGGATTTGTAAATCTCTTTCTATCGTAACCTGTTACAATAAAAATTATTATTCTTACTAAGTAACAATGAATTGGATAATAACTAATTTAATAGTATAATAATGAATCATATAAAAATTAATGATATCAATAATTAATTTAGCATATTGACAAATATTTTAATAATACCTTTGTGAATTCTTCATCAGGCCACGGTAGACCATTGTACATTACGTCAGGTGATACCAATTCAACTAATAATAAACTGACCATTGTCAGAGCGTCCAAATTGATCGGATATCGATCTGATTCTTGATTGCTACAACACGCCTGTAAATAGTTATAATTATTTTAGTATTTAATATAATATTTTAGCATTTATTTTATGATCAATATTATCAGATTTTTGTACCTTTATAACATCTATTAATAATGTTTTATTTAAAGCAATAATTTCTTTGTTAATAGAATTTTCTGGCGGAAGTCTTCGTGGACCGTGTCCTATCACACCAGCATGAAATACTGATGAATGTCGTTGCGCTAACATAGTGCTCGTTACCTAAAGAAAAATCACGTAAGTTTTACATATTTAAACCAAATAAGTCTCTCATTTTTGTATAAAAAAATTTTTTTTAATACTTTTCGAAGTATTTCTATCATAATTTTGCATTGAGTTATACCTGTTTATGATTCTGATGTAATAACAACATCTCTTCAAAACGAGGCTCGAATTTTTCCTTTGCGCCAAAATATTTGGCTTGTTCATTATTAATGCTATTTCCTAATAATTCTCTAAGCGCAAACACGCGTGCAGACGCAGAACAATAGGACAAATCCTTTAATAAATGACACACCATCTTTACTCCTTGTTGCTTTTTTATAATATCTAAGAAAAAAAAATTATTATGTGCTTTGTTACTTAAAATAATAAAGACATTAAAATTCTAATTACCAGTTTGCACAATGCACGAAAAGAAATATTGTATAATCGCTCTCGTCAATTTCAGCATAAGTTCCACATCGAACTGATCTTTTTTAGGTGAACTTAGCAGATACAAGAGAGTAACAATATCATTCGCCAAATCGAAATCATCGTTTTTCATTAGTAAACAAGATATTTGATATAAATTAGCTTTCAGAGCTCTGTTAATTATCTGTGATTGCAATATTGCCACTTTATTTGATTTTTCCCATCTAAATAAAATAGAAAAAAAATGTTATTTATTAAATTAAACTACAAAATGTTTACTTACTTGATATTGATACTTGCTTTAATATTATAATGAGATTCTTGAATAATTGTCTTGATTCCTCTTTATCTATATCACTTTTATAGTTTATTTCTCTAAGTGCTTGTTCCAAAACCTGTGCAAAATAATTGTGACTAGCGAGGATATTTTCTGATCCCGATTTATTCGTAGGAAACTGCTCAACGTTATTAGTTACGAGACGTATTAAGGCCGCAAGGTGAAACATTGTTTGTGCTTTCATCAACATGTACGATGCTGTAAAAATGATTAAATTTGAATTTTGACTTCTAAGAAAACATAACAGTCGAACAGCTGTTTGTACACGCAGCGGATTAGAATTTAGCAGCATTGGCACTATTAATGACATCTCCTGCTTGATAGAATTCAGCAAATGGATATTAGCTGTGTGCGGTTTCTGTGTTATCAATAATAAGTTGATTTCCTGTAAAACCAATTCCAATATCTCTCGGCAAATGTTTTTTACATTTTGTGCTGCATTAACACTGTGATAACCAACATTGCTTGTGTTTAAACTTGTATCTAGCAATATGTTAATTATTTGTGACGCGCCTTGCTCACACGACAATATCAAGTGCACCATTAAGTTCATTAGCGGCGTTGGGTCTTTACCGAAGTATTTGTACCAATCTGCTGCAAATAACGCCAGTCGTGGTATAATATCTGGTCTCACTGTAACATATATTTTTTACAATTAATTTTAGTTAATTATAATAATAACAAACTTTAATGTAATTTGCATTTGTAGAAACATACATATTTTTAAAATATCGCTGGTCATGGCTTTTAAAAGCGTCTGTGAAAGAGAAGCTAAATTTAAAAGAAAAGGTACTGTGGCTAGTTTTTGTTTTTTAGTATCCTCATCGATATTTATGTCTTCTTCCAAACTCCACTAAAAAATGAGAAATATATTATACAATGCAAAAATTAAAATAAAAAAAAAATATATAATAGCACAATAAAACATATATTATTACGCCCGTGGTGGACGCGTCTTTAGGTTCGCGGAAATCGCGAACCTAAAGACGCGTCTACCGCTGGTTTAAAAATATAATAATATACTTGCCTCAAATAAATCTAGTAATGCTTTTCTTATATCTTGAAAATGGCTACCCGCCAAATGTCCTAATATATCAACTACCGATTTCAGCTTTGGATTTTTAACATTATTGTCATAGCTTGTGGCACAGAAGTCTTTTAATCCACATGATAGCATTCTAGTGATTACAGTATTTGGAAAGCAGCTCCCTACATGGGCAACCACCCAATCAAAATCTGGACTGTGCAACACGCTAGCGTCTAATAATGCCTTGATACAAGATTCTGTATCGGAATGCATAAGACACTGCAAACATTGAGCAGTAATGTCTATCAAAGTTTTTGTTGCATTACAAGACATCCACTGCTGCAGAGAATCATTGATGCCTGCTTGGGTAGGTAAATTACCGCGCTTTGCATAGTCGGACGATAGTTTGCCTAACAGAAAAATACTCTATATATTATAAAAATAAATCTCATATAATTGTACATAAAAAAATATATACCAAGTAAATCCAATGACCATGCTGATATAATAGGCGCCCAAGCTTCTGGATTTCCATTGACAAAATTGCTCAAAATGATATAAATCTCTGCTATAGTGCTCTCTTCGGGAATTGGTATATTTTGCTTTGTCTAAAAGAATTTTAGTTATTAAGTTAATTAAATTTATGCCATGCAAAAAAATTATAAACAAGATATAATATGCTTTACCTCGATTTGACGGACATATTTCGTCACCGCGACGAAGAATATGTTACAAAAATATTCGAGCACGGCTTCCCTCGCCGCTGGCACATTTTTCAGTAAGAATAATGCTGTCCGTGTCACATCTTGCATATTCGTGTTGTGAGAAGACCGGAGGGCACCGCAGATAAATTTTCGAACCTCATTTAAAATATCCTGAGGCGATAGAGTTGCCATATTATGCAGCATCATTTATTAGTTATCAACAATAATGCTCTAAGTACAAGATATCGTTAAATTTCGCTCGCATTTCCAGTTAAATCAACGTAAATTCGTCACATCATCACGCCGCAAGTAACGTGGCTTTTTCTAATTGAAAGGTTATGTTGTAATATCACTATATAGTGTGTTCTTCAAATTCTGATGTTTCCGATTTAAAAAAAAAAAAAAAGAAACAACTCTTTTAGTTTCTTAAAAAAAAATTCTGAAAATAAGTGGTTTTAATTTGGATAAATTTTTTTTTTTAATCTTTTCTCATGTCAATTTCATAATAAAATTTGTTTTTAAATATTAAAAATAATGCTTTTACAATTGCACGTGAAATTAATGCACGTAATAAATTTCATGATTAGAAAGTAGAAATAAATTATATATTTTTTTAGATCGATTATAAAGCATCCATTTAGACTTTTAGAGTCAATTATTTAGGCTGAAGAATTATGTTCAAAGTTCAGCTTTTAAATAGTTGTAATGCATAAGGGTACATGTGTTGCAAGAGAAACATCTTAACGCCTTTTTTTTTTCTCTTGCTTTCGTGGCCGATGAGGTCTTCTTGGCGTCACCTGAGGACTATTTTCAGAGCATTCCACATCGCTTGGGTCATCCTGTAAAAATTATCGCCATGTAGAAGCATAGAAACCGTTCTCAGTTGCAAGTCTGCAATAAGCTGGATCTTTCAAAATACCTTCAAAGCCGCCACACCATCAGGTGGCCCGGATTGATATACGACTATAGCTAACAAACACATAAGTTGAAACACTGCACCAAGGTACAGGCCAAATCTCAATATCTGTTCGAATAAAGTTTCCTCTGCTGGAAGCAAAAGCCGTTTAAACTGCGAATCCGTATCGGCCATCCCTACATGTGAAAGCACAGAAAGGTAAAAGTAATTTTCGTTTGCAATATATCAATGAAACGTAAAGCTTATTACAATAAAAATATATAATACTTAAACATACTTCCGAGATAATATCTGAATGATTAAACGTACAGTCGTGATTTCGTCAACCGGCCTGCATGACAAGTATTTCGGATGTCAATAATTTAAACTGCGCTTATTCGCACGGCAAAATTAAATTGTTTCAATTGCACGAAGTACGTCACATCCGCATATCAAAATCGCGGATGTGTATAATTATTCGAGCCATCACGTTCATTCGTAAATTTATCTCAAGGCTCTGGCGTGTTTCATCTTTTCCGTTTGTTTTTTCTCTCTCTCTCTCTCTTTTCCAACGGCATACTGTTCTCTCAGGGTAATGAGCTCTCGCGTGACAATCCCATGTTCTTCCTTCTCAAGTAATACCCGCAGAATACCCTTCTTTACGATTTATCAATCAACTCAAACGAAGTCGCTTCCTCGATCGATGAGGGACATACATCTGCAAGACAAGAAAACGTGGAAGAAATCAATAAACGGCAACCAACGATGATCGCCACCTCGCAGGCTCTCACCCGTAGCGGTAAATAGTACCAACATTAGAACATGCTCGCGAACGTACGCGCGTCCTGCCACGTCCTTTCCCAGCCACCGCTGTCACGAACGTGACGGATCGTGATGTTTCATGAAACAAACGACGGCGACGGGTCTCGACAACTTCGAGAAAGATCGCCGTAGGTTGGAGTCGCGCGATCGCGGTCTCTCGTTTTACTTGTCGAATTGGGCCGAAGTCCACTCGGGTGGCTTCGGCCACGACGCGACGCAATTGAAAATCTTCAAGTTGGCAACGCAAGGCGTTCATGCCTGCCGCGCTCGCCGTCAGGTGGAAACGCGCGTGAATGACGCGACATCTCCCCGCGGTCGCGCTAAACTTCGGTCAGTCAGGCGTCTGTCGTCCGAGCGATTTCGATCAACTGGCGAACGTTTTGCCTCGAGTGTTATTTCTCCCGTTCAAAATCGCGTCGCGGAGTGTGTCAGAGGCACGGATTTGTCGACGAGAACACAATTTACGTTCAGAGGAAGTCGATACGCGTGGTCACTCGATAGGTTTAAATTACGCGGCGGACGTCGAGCGCCGTAAGACGCTGGGTTTGAGGCTTGCTAGCTCGCGAGTCCGTGGATGTGGACCTTTGTTTTGTACAAAAGTAATGGCTGCCATCTCTAGTTTTCGATTGATGTTTTCCGCGGAGAGACCGAATTCCCGTGTTTACCGCGGTATTTAATAACGCAAGCCGGCTTTGTGCGACGCGTCGGCGTTGGCCGCGATGTAATCGGTGCTCAGACGCGCATCGTTTCGGCTGCCTCAGTGTCATTTCCGCCGAAAAATGCCTGTGTTTACATCCGAGTTACGTGCTAGCTTCTGTATTCCTGTCATATTAAGGTAAGCGACGCTTTTGCGGGCTGTGAATTAGTGCAACGGTACGGTGGCGGTTCAGGATCGCGGAAACGCGCTGCGGAATCGCGGCCCCGGGGCCGTCGACGAACATTCTCGTTCTCATCGTTGACGACGACCGTCACAATCGACCGTCGTCATTTTTCGCAGTCGCCTCACGTTTCGCTTCGTTCTGGTGCCATTTAGAGCCGCGAATTACATCGTCATATCCGTCGGCCCGTTTTCCAAGTAGATAATCTCTTGGACGTCCACGAAATCGTCCCGAGGAACGAGTGACTCCGTTGTCCGTCGTACTTAACCAAAAAAAAGTTATATCCCCCCCCGGAGATAGAAGACGGGGCACCCGACGCGGGTTCCTCGTCGTCTCGGGCTGGCCCGCGAACGAGCGAAGACAATAACATGCGTCGGATACGTCGGCTACGAGTTTCGTCAATTCGCGAGAGATATTCATCGGGCATATAATCCGTGCTATACGCAATTTTTCGTCCCGGGATGGTGGCAACAATGGCTGGTAAAATGGTGAGCAAGCGAGGGCAGGTCAAGCGCGCACAACGTCGCCGCGAGAATCCACGGCTGCGTTTCTTACAATCGCGAAAATGACGTTTTCCCGATCGCGCGTTCTTCTTATTTTTTTTTATTTTTTTTCCCCGACCTGGACCGACCGCCTCAAGCCGATCGACCTTTTGAGAAGAAAACGAGAGTTTCTAACGCGAGACGTGAATTCGACGTTAGGCGAATTGCTATTTTGCAATAGTTTGTTTTCGTAACGCTTTTATTCGTTTCAATTTAACGGCCGAGAAACCCAACTTGGTTGCTGTTATAACTACTCGCGCAGTTTGTTTCTCTCAAATTATCGATAACACGTCTACGTTGTGTTTCGGATCGCCAAATATGGTAACAGATGGATGTTTGGCTGTGTCCATTTGTTTAGATGATTACTTTTGCTTGCAAATGTTTTTTACCTACTCTGAATTCATTATAACAGGAAACTCTCCTTTTTACGTAACGTAACAATTATTTAACTGAAATAGAAATGAGACGCTTAAATAATTTTAGAAGAGAGTAGGGACGCAAGAGAGATAAGTGCCAATAATAAATTCATAAAACTTCGCCGTTAAGTTCGGATTAATTTCGTCATCTTCGAAGTGAATCTTTCGTTTGTTTAATCGTAGTGACTCAAATTATCACGCCGATAGGATTTTTCTCATTCCTCGCGAGGGTAAAATTCGCGGAGGAATTTTTTATTCGTCATTTTCGTTGTGCTGAATTCCGTTACCGGCGGATGAACGCGATAGATCGTGAATTTTTAGCACCGGGATATTTTTCACGGGTGGGATGCCGTTCGCGAGGTGACGTCGAGCGTTTCTACCTTCGTTTCGCGTCCGATTCACAATTCTGATAGCCCTTCGGGCTGGCCGCAGCCTCGTCGGGATCAGGGATCGGGGATTCAGGCGCGTTCTAACCTAAGTCGCGATGGGAAGTCAACAACGAAACGACGGTCGGAAAGCTGCTCGCCGCCTGAACAGAAAAATCTTTCCAGGCGGCGCTTCTCTCGTTCGCACACCAGCCATTTTGTCCCTTCGCAACCTTCCTGCCGCATCCCCCAACCCTCGGTCACCCTCCACCCCTCCTTTTTCCGCCGGAAAGTTCCCCCTTTCCGCGATCTTTTCGTGAACGTGCGATCCCTTCCTGTTGTACTCCCGTTTCTCCTATTTTCTCTCTTTCTCTCCCGCGCGCTTTCTCGCCGCCCGATTTTTTCTCTCTCCGTTCTTACGTCGGGTTTCCTCACCGCCCGCTGTGAAAGCTGTACGTCATGAATACACCGACGAGAGCGTGCAGTGCGTTCAACGAGGATTAGAACCGCAGGGATAAAGAATGAAATTTTATTTTCCGGGTACGCGTTAAAGACGAAAAAAAAAAGAAAAAAAAATCTGAAAATCGCCTGATAAGAATCGATATCTCGTGCGCGATTTGTTCTACGCTCTACCGCATCTCTCCCTTCCTTCTCTGATCCGCGATCTCGTCCGGTGCGAGATTCGTTTGCGAAATGTTGGACACGCGCGGACATCGCGCGGGGTCGTCCCCTCTCTCCCCTCCCTCTTAGCTCCTCCCGGGTTTTACATCCACGCAGATCTATATCCTATTTTTAGACTGCGCCCACGGCTGACTTGAAAACCGGGTGCCGTGTGATAGCGCGCCGGAAGTGAAATATTAACAGGCACGAGACGACGCTGGGTCCGCGCGCGTGCTATCGGCCGTCGTTAGCGGTGTAATTAAAGGGTTGCGCGTAGCGTAGGGTGACGGGTCCCATATGCGTTCATGTATTTTTTAAGGGGAGGGTTTTCTACGGCGCGCCGGGTTCAAACGACGAAGACGTTGTCGCTCGCGCCGTTTTAAGAAGCCGCCCCGACAGCGTTGACAATCTCTACGAGACGCCCGACGGATTCCGAGGGTCATGACCCGCGGCTCGATTGATCTTCTGGCCACGGAAATCGGCCGGTTAATTGGCCGATCGCGTCACCGCAACGAGCGGCATGCGTTCGATTAAAACGCCATTGGCGTTGCCTAACTTCATTTACGCGTCGTGCATCCATGCACGAATCAATTATTGATTGGTTTATCCGAAACGGCGCGACAGCCGGGGCAAATAATCGGACAGGTAACAGCACGAACTCTCCGTCCGGTGCCATTTTTTTTTTTTTATTTGCAACACGAGATAACCCTCGGCCTTCTCAAGGCGTTCGTTAAAATCGAAGAAAATCCCGCGGTCGACTTTGAGAATTTTCGACGGCGCGCGCGAACCTTTCGAGAGCGCTCGTACGCGGTTATCTATCCCGTGCGGTAACAAAAACCGTCTTTGCGTGGGCGAACGAGCAACGGGCTGACTCGTCGCGAGGTAAATCGTATCGACCGGGAAGGAAAGGAAGTCGCGCGGATTGACGAACGACACCGAACAAGCTAACGCTCCGTGTGGTCAGAATAAAATAAAAAAAATATTACCGAGATCTTTCGCAATTGCGGACGGCGGACGCGATCTACGGGTTGCGTTTATAATTCAACCGGCTTCGTAGTTTTCTTCTTTTTTTTTTATTTTAATTCTATCTCGTTAAGTCCGAATGGTTTGGCCGCTGAGAGGATATACATGTATAACAATCGTTCTCCGGGGAGGCCAGAATTGTTCATCACTGACGGCGGATTATACGTCAGCAGCGCCGGAAGAGGAGGCGGCTGCGAAGGGCATCGGATTTACCCCTTCTCGCGTGGGGGGAGGGAGGGGGTGGAGGTTTTAACCTTAACCCGCGCACACACGGGGCCGTTTCGGGCGCGTAAGCGAGAGATCGATAAGCCGCGTTTCCGACGCGGCCGTCATCGACGCCTCGGCGATGCGGATTCTAATTGCGGCACGACGTAGTGCCGCGAATTGGCTTTTAAAAGTATGCCCCGTGCATAATTCATGAGCCATGCAAATCCCAATCAGCGACCCCCCCTCGGACCTCTCCTTTTGCGCTAATCCGATTCCCGCGATTGGCCGATTCGACATGCGGGACGGTCAGGTGATGGTCGCGTGGGCGCGTTTTGTGCACGCGCGGAGTCTCATAGATTTTTTTTTTTTTAACTTACCGCTTTAGAATTAATTGAACGATGATTTTTTATATTTCTTTTACTAAAAACCCAATTTTTACTCGCATAAATGAATGAAAAAATCGGTGAGCTTGCGATTTTGTAGATTATTTCCGTTTTATATTATTCGTCACGAAACCTTCAGGGTCATAAACTCATGCGAAATCACGACGTCACGCGGTAGGAGTAACAAGACGAGGTCTGTTGATTGGACAGTCGATCGTTACCGTCGATTATCCTCGCGCGCCGTAACGTATCTGGAAGTTCGCCGGAGTTAACGAGATATTCGTACGATTCGTCACGATGGCGCGTCGGATATTCCGGCACTCGTTCTAATTAAGGGCGCCTTAGGGACCTATTAGCCTCGGTTTTTATCGGACGGACGATGAAATCCAAGACGGATCGATCCGCGCGACGAAACCTACTTCAATACCCCTCCGTCGTCTAATTTTCCTATCGACAATTCCGCGACGCGGAAGCGCCGAGTTTACCGCTTTTAGACTGCTTTAATTTTACGTCGATCTATATTTTTAAGCGCGCCGGATTTTTCTCCGAGACGTGTCCACAGTCGCGTGTCTGAAATCGCGAATGTTGTCCGCTGCGATAATAAACCGCTGCAATTTCCGCGGCTAGAGCGCGCCGGGGAACGACAAAGGATTTTTTTTATCGAACGCCAGACGTGAGTGGCAAATAATTGCTACCGACGTGTCGATTTCGTGAGGCGAGCGCGATCAATTTACGTTCCCGCCGCGGCATCGTGCGTGCGTCGCATAAATCTTTTTCGAAACCAAATAGTAAGGCGCTTTATGCGCCGTCTTACGAGCCGCCGTTATCGCCCGGCGAGGATTAACGATCTCGTTTCGACTGGTGGACAGAAACGAACCTCCGCAAGGCGGGCGCGTTATCAATTACTCGCCGCGATATCAGCCAGCTCTTCCGCGCGATGTGTGCAAACAGACAGCGCGTTATCGCCGATCGCGGAAATACAGCGGAAAGACTGCGCGCTCGAATCCGACGGCAAAGCCCGCCTTACGTTTCTGCGACATTACGTCAGAGCGTATTAATGGCGCATAAAAATTCCGACGATTCGCGTAACGAGCGGCGCGCGTTGTCTTTGGCACGCGAAATCAACTTCGCGACCCTCCCCTACGTCTTCTCTAACCTATCGCAACGTTTTCATAATTGTTTACGCGAGAGCAATGGAGCCGTCTTAAAGTTGCATTAAAGAAAAGAAAAAAAAAAGATACATTAAATATTTATTAGCCGATATAAAAAATTAATAAATTTTTCTCTATGACGTAAATAAACGATTTCTCGCAAATGAGCGACTTTGCGACAAAAGAAAGTTGCCGCTGGTAATATAAAACTTTGTCTTACTTGAGGAAATTCACAGAGACTCTAAAAATACTGCCCGTCGCTCGTGATTCGGGATATTTGTAGAGCCGCGCGATAAACATAGAACGCTATCGATTCTAGCTCGACGGCTGCTAATTAATCGTTCATTAATACTTGCGTGCGTCCGGACTGTTATTTCCTCGTCGAATCATTTACGTCGCGCTAAATGTTTCCTTCCGTCGAAAAGCAGATGGGACGTGGGTAGTTAGTACGCCGTGCACTCCAGCGCTATCGATAACGTTTGCAAGTATTGTAGCGGCCTCGTTACGATAATAAAAAGTTCGAAAAGTGTGATAATCTCATACCCCGGCGATAACGGAGAACGTTCTTAACAGCAGCGGTGCATTCACCCTGCGATAACAGCCATAACGCATCTGATTTCTTACAGAGTAGTCGCCGCGTGTACATCATTTTCTGTAACAACATAATTTAAAAAAAAAAATTAAAATTTATATATATTATTAAGCGTTACTCTCTTTTAATAATAATAAAAAAAAAGAAAAATCAAAGATGATAATTTTTCCACTACATTATTATAAATGAGACGGAGCCGTACTACTCGCACATGCAGATTTATTTTTAATATTTATTTTTAATCAAGAATTTTTATACGAACGTTATTTTCTGAAGGATATAATTAACAATCGAGATTATCCTTTGATTAATAAAAAAAAAAAATTAATAAATAAACGCCTTAGCTAATAAATTTCCTTTGTCTACGCGTTTGCAGATTCTAGCTCCGAGTTATCGTTCGGGTCGCCAATTGACACCAGCGAGGGGGAAAAGAGCATGTATGCTTAAACTTAATCTTACGGAATTGTCCTATAATTAATTAATTATTCTTACTCTTCTGAAATCTTAACGCAATTGGTTTCTATCGTATGTGATTTAAATTCTCTCGGTGGTCTTCTCGCGTTATAGTTGAAGATCGGATCCGCGGGATGGCTTTAGATCACGCGAGGCAAAGTGGATCTCTCCCGGTTATTAGCGGAGAACAAAAAGAAAGGGGGAAAAAAAGAGAAAGAAGAAGAAGACAAGAGGTTGGCATGATAGACGCGCTATTATCGACTTTTCACATAAGTCCATTTATCGGGACGTTTAACTCGACATTAGTCAGCCGTTTGTTCAACGCGAAGCGTTTAATTTTCCTGTCACGCAAACGATAACGCGTTCTTGCGAATTGCTCGTGAATTGAAATGTGTATTTAGAGAACCGCGACAGACTGTAAGTCACCATTTAACGAACCCCAAATGAAAAGGTGTCGGGAAGTTATCAAAATTTATTGGAAATTTCACTTTGTTCCAAGAATTAATCGCGCGCCGAGATTTTAAGAATACAACGTCTGGTTTTGGGAAATCTCACTTCTCTCTTGCGTCTCTCATCTTCGGATTAATTTAGACTCTTGTAATATTCAGAAAATGGAGCAGCGCGCGCGCGTTATTTGCAGTCGCGTCGATGCAATTGCTTTAATCGCAATTGGCCCATAAATTAAAGCCGCCGGCTAAATTACGCCCGGCGGAAACGCGGAGGACAATTGCTGTTGTTCGCCGCGCGGAATTGGCCGGCTCTCGGCCGCGCGGGTAGTCGTTAAAAGTTTGAGGAAAAGCGACGGAGGACGGAGATTATTCTCGCGGCGCGATCGTTCACCGGATCATACGACGTTACGCTCTTTTTATTAGCGTACGCTTCGTCGCGCACGTAAGGAGTACGCGGCGTTCATTGCGCCGTGCGCGCAGTGGAGGAAATCATGTTGCAATGGACACGCGTGCAGACGTATGCGTGGACACGCGTTCGCGACGCGTGGGGGGGAAAAGAGGGAGGGTGTCGATCTTCTTTCAGCGTGTTTCTCGGCGGAAGTATGCTCCGACTTTATTTCTTTTTTTCTCTCTCTCTTCCTCTCTCTCTCTCTCTTTTTTTATCTGACAGATGAAGAAAAGCGGTACGGTCCGCGATTGCGTAAGCAAAGCTTCCCGCTTCCCGGCGCAGCTGATAATCTCGACGTCGAAACGACATCGGTCTTCGTTCGCGGCGCCTCGCGCGAGCAGAGCCGCTAATTGCCGCGCTTAATTGTCATCTCGTACACCACTCGACGTGCACGATCCCATTCGACGGGCCGCCGTCCCGTCTCGCGCGGCGAGAGAGCCTAGCTTAACGATCCCCGGATGTCGGCATCGAGTCAATCTGCGCGCTATCGCGACGCGTTTGAAATATGGTCCCGCGGAATATGGCTGAACGGGCCGCCGATGCATGTGAGCGAGAGAACGGCGAGGTGCGAGCGAAGGAGTGAGTTTACGACTCGTCGGAGGTAACCTTGGATGTAATAGCGGAGGCGCGCGATGCCGGGTCGTCGTCTTTCATGTCGTCCCACCGCTCTTCTGGGACACCGTTAACGTGCCGCTGCGATTCGCTCGCGAGATATTGAACAAACGCCGGTGTTTCCCAATGGTACTCCAATCCACCCCTCGGATCTAAGTAGTATCAAAATTCGAGCCCTGGTTCGCTAAAACGTGTTTCATTAATTTTAGTTTTTATTTTTCAAATCTCGCAGGCATTTGTCAGCGTCACGCGTGTTGAACTGTACGTAACAAATTCGTTAGATTAGAATTCGTTTGGAGTACCTTCGGACTGTTCAGTCTTGGTTCACTATTCGTCCTCGGTCGTACTCGCGCGGCGCAATCCCCGTCCCTCGCTCGCCGTGCATTCGCATTCCTAACTGATTAATCTGCGAAACCGCGATGCGAAATCGAGCTGCAGCGGTCGTCGACTGGAGGCGGAGGTGTCCGCCGACGGCGCAGCATCATTCCTCGAGCGCACCGCGGTAGATTAAAGCGTTTGAACGCGCTCTTCTCGAAACTATTCATTCCAGAGAGTTCAACTTTTCTTCGCGGCGATCTTCCAGCGGTCGATTGAACGAGCGTGATGTGCGTCGCCGTCCGTTGTGCATATCGACCGTTGCGAAAGGGGGATTGCGTAAAAACGCCGGGGGGTGCGATGGCGCAACGTCGTCCCCCGTGCGGACGAGCCGCGCGCGTTCATTCATTTTTTTTTTCCTTTTTTTTCCTAAGAAAACGTGGAATCGTGATTCCCTTCGGCTGCCGTCCCGCGGAAAAACGACGCTCTCGAGGATACACGCTACCAGCTCGCGTGCGTTCTAAAGAACGGACAAGCGGCGAATACGTACGTTCTATTCGCGTCCAGAGTGCCATTCGAATCTTGTGCATCGTATCGCGTTCCTTTTCCTTTCATTAAAAAAATTTTTTTTTATCCGTTGCATTTCCGGAAAGCCACGACTTGTATCGCAGGACTCGGCAAAAGGATCTGCTAAAGATCAGAAGCGTCATTTAATTCGTCAATGCATTAAGTCTTCGAAATAAATACATACCTCGTAATTTTAATGTTTTACGAAAAGAGAAAGCTGTGCGGAAAGTTCGCCGAGGATTGTCGCGGTCGCGGACCTCGGAGTCGCGTTAATCTGCGTTTTATTTCCGCCAGGATCAACCGACTCGGTGTCGCTTAAAGTTTATTCGAAATTCTGCGTCGCGGGAGAGATCCGATCCTGCGCCGGCGGTTGTTGCATTTCCACGGTAACCCGGTTGAGCAACAAAATTGTACTTTGTCCCCCTTGGTAGCGTCTACTCTGATTTCTATTTGATTTCAGCCACTTTAACGCCAGTCGCGGAAACTGCTTTAAGCCAGCGAGCGACATTAAACGCGATTTTCGCTCGGTAACGTTGGCACCACTCGGCATCGCGTTGCTGCCCTAGGACCTCTCTCTCTTTCTCTCTCTCACTTATTCTCTCTCACCTAGCTTTACCTTCAGCACAACTCCTCTTATCTTCGATCGAACTTTCCGCACAACTATATCATGAAAATAACTTTACGCAAATGCGAGTATAAGCGTACCCAAAGAACTCTTCTTTTTTTCTCTCCCGGCTTACGTCCTCGAATTTGGATACATTTTACGTGCTCTTACGGATACTCCTGAATCTCTTATCATGACTCTGAAAATATATACTTCGCATTAATTGGCATTAATAAATTGATTATCACTCTAATCGCGCGGTTATATATACTTTAGCTTCCATTTGACATCGCGTCTTATAAAGATAATTGCGGCGCGTAATCTTCTTGGCCGAGAAACGTATCAATTACAAGCTATTATTAGACACAGACATCCGACTACATTAGACGTTTCTGTTCGTTTATATATTATACGCGTATCGAGAAAATACGTATTCGTTTAATTCAACGTGTCGAGCTCGACAGATCGGCATTCCCCGGGAACCTCTAAAACTTCTATGCAACAGCGTTTAACTCGTTTTCCTTTTTTTTTTTTTTCTCTCTCTCTCTCTCTCTCTTTCCTCCATTTATAACTTTTGTGCAATCGCAATTACCGTTCGTTATTCATTCCGCGGCGGTGTTTCAAAGCGTTAAATAAAACTAATTAAATAAGCGGTTTCTCTTCGCGCTGCCTTCCTTCCCTCGTTCTCTCTCGTTCCTCTCTACGCTTCCTACGGGTAGCATCCAGTATCCAGCTCGCGTCACATTGTTTTCTCGTATCCCGATACACTTCCATCAAGCGTTCGTTCCCTCTCGCCGCTACGCCGTGACTTTACCTCGCCCTTTCTTCCTCCCCCTTTCCGTTCTCGTGTTCTCCACCTTCGTCCAGCCCGTCGCTCCGTGAACTCGCAGCGAAGACAGCGTAAAAGTGAAGAGAGGGCAGCGAGATACCGGTTATTGGCGGGGACTGGCATATTTCACCGGGTGTCCGGCAATCAGGCCTTTGTGTACGGCTCACTGCACGCTGTTGCATACTCGCGCGCGTGCTACGAGGGAAAAGGGGAACCGACGGCCGAGCGAAGAAGCAGCGTGGAGACGGTGGTCGAGATGTGGCCGTGGGGGGAGGGGGGAAGAAAGGGAGACGCAGCAGGCGAGGAAGAAGTGAGAGCGACCGAGAAACGGAACGTTTATTCAACGGCGTGAGACTAGTCGTAGGTGCACTCGGTCGGCGAGGGTGAACGGGGGGACATACAGGCGGCTGGGATACACTGTATACACCCGAAAGTGTCTAGATGACGCGTATCTACCCGCGTATCCGTGCAATCGATATTTTCCGGCGACCGCAAGCTGCTAAAAAAAAAAAAAAACATCTCCCCCTCATCTACCAGCTTCGCAAGGGATCGACTGTAGCCTTTCCGCGTCGCAAATTTTTTTTCCGAAGACTTTACGGAAGAACATAAGTCTTTTTTTTTTTTTTTTTTTTATAAAACTCTACTAGGAATAATTCTGAAAGGTTTTTTTTTTTCTTTAGCGCCGAGTTATATTTATAATTAAAACGATGAAGTTGTTCGAGCTCGTCCGAGTGAAAAATAAAGACGCGGGACCGTTCTAGACTTGGAAATCCTGGGAGATTGTAAAAAAGCCCGTCTTAATTAAATTATGCAAATCCCGTAACTGGGACAAGCGCGCCCAAGTTCATCTCGATTCGCGGACGGGCGTGGAAAGCGATTTGAAGTACATTCCAGAGGTCTATTGTTCGAGAGAGGATCCGCAAATATATTCTGTTTCGCGAGCGAGATCTATTTTTCATCTGGATGTTCTAGTTCTCGGTCCGTAATGATGCTCGCAGCATGGCAGCGTGAAACCGTCGTCGGTTTACAATACAATACAGTCGCCTGTGGATTTAACGCTGGAATCATTAGATACCCTAGGAGCTGGTACGCGATTTACATGTATATGCGTATTCGCTATTAAGTTCCTCTCCTCGCTCTCACCCGCTCACTTCTTCCTCTCCGGCTCCCTTCTCGTGCCATCACTCCCCTGCTGCAAGCACAGGAGCGGATTTCAAACATCCGTGTATATCTAGAATATAAATCGCGTTGATACAACAATAGTGAGTCGCTCTATTCGATTTTTCAATATCTCGTTACGTGTCTTACCTCGTATTTTACATCCATCCGTACAAATATCAAAGATACCGACTGATTGGAAACGTAACTTTACCGTGTACGTTCTAAGGATTATTATTCATTTCCCATTGTCAGCGAACGGAACCGCCGACTTTTATCTCGCCCTCAGTATGGCGGATCCTTGAAGGATTAAAATCAATGCTCTGGCGAGGATGTCCGCGCTGGTGGTCGCGGCTCGCGGCGACGGGTGAAAATTGGCTGTGTAGAATCCGGTCCTGTGTCCGTGACGTTTGCACGGCTGTTACGTCGGGCCTCTTACGATCAGGCTGGCTAACACTGCGGCGGAATGCGCGTCGTGGAGTCGCGCACACGCGCGAGAATAACGTGGTTTTCCTGTAACGTCGACCGTCAGAAGAGCAGGGCCTCGAAGGGGTCAGCGGAAGCATTGCGCGCGACCCGCTCGTTGTAAACGGGCGACGAGTAAGCGAGGAACGCGAGCGATTGATACGCCTGCGAAGCGTATAAGGAGATGCGATCCATTTAAGTTCTCAAGGCGACCTCGATCAAAAACCTCGATCATCCTTACTCGGCGGTTAGGTCGACTCAGCCGGCGAAATTGACAAAACTCTCTCGCGCGATCCTCTCGCTGTTTCCCGTCTCATTGCAGAGGAGAGAATAAAAAGTATAAGTTATATCTGTATCGACGGGAGTACAAGTCCTCCGCTGTAATCCTGTCTTGCAGAGATTTTTCTTGCGACGTTCTTCATTTTTTTTCCCTGTATTAAAAAAGAAAAAAAGAAAATTAGAATCTTTTTCTTTGTTAAAGCTGCTAGAATTTATTTTTATTCTTTATTCGTTTATCGGTATCAGATCGACGAAAGAATCAGTTTTATATCTGAATACGGTCTGAATACTTAAATCTGCATATATTGCATCGCGTAGCGCGGAAACAAAGAAGCGTCCACGTGGTCGTAAATAATTCATACCAACGCTCGACACGATGAGGTCATTGTTTCCAATAGATAAATGCGTAATAGGCGCTCGTTCGCGCTGCCGTTCGCCGCGCCTAAAGAAACTCACGTTGCGGCTAACGCATCTGCGGACAGCGCGTCGCTGGAATACCGACTTCGCGTCAATTAATAGACGATCTTTATCTTTCATTCTCAAGGTACTTTTCACTCCGAATCAACCTAAAAAAAAGCGGCTTCGATCACTTATACGATAATACAATAATAAAAAAATGAAATTTGACTTACATCCGAAGAGCTCCGAGGCTTCGGGTTAGAATTCTCGGGCTGTACCGTCGACGCTGATTTTCCAAGCGGATTTAAAAATACGCTCGACTCCCATTTCGGTGGAGACGCGCTCGAGGAACGGCGCATCCCTTCGCCGGAAGGGCGAAAAGGGGGAGAGGGTGACCGATAGTCGAACAATAATCATCTCGGAAATAATTTCGGTTTGAATCGATGTTTCGAGGGGGTCGAGGTACGCCAAGTAGGTCGAGCCGCGGATCTCCCATTGCTGCCAACAAACGAGATGCCACCGCTGCCGCCTTCGCTGCCGCTGCACTTTCAAGTGCAGCGCCAGCGGCACGCTGCACCTCCGTAGCCGTGGGAGGGGGACTCGTTAATTCCGCGCGGGCGACAACATTCACCGACGAGCGGCATACTCGACGCTAACTAAGCGGGGATCGATGATTCCTCGCGCCGATACCTTGAAAAGATTAGTCACCGAAGGCTGAAAGAGCGCAGCCCGAGACTTACAAAGCTTGAGTTTCATTAAAACGGAATTTCACCTCAGGTAAAACAGAATTTCTCAAATGAAAATACCGGGAATTTCTTCTATTCGCTCGAGGCTGGTTTTCCGATAAACGCTCGCGGCCGCGAGCCGTCTTGTTCTTTGGAAGAGCGTCGATGTTTTATTTTAAAATTCGGTACTTTCTCCAGTCGTAGCAGGCGGCGTTTTGAAGCGTTACGATTGTTCCGCGGACCGGCTTCCTTCTCTTTCTCTCTTCACCGCGCAATAAACGAACAATACGCCTAAAGTCGGTCACGAGAAAGAGAGAAGGTCTCTCCCGCTCTCGCAAAATCGGTTTTTTAAGGTCCATCCGATGCAATCTCTCGCGCGTTTGCCTGCGAGACGCGCTGAAAATCGCGGGCAAACTTTCTAATTCTCTCCTCGCCGACTGCGTTCGTCGTTATCGAATTCACCGGTGGTTGACCGTCGGGATCGTTGGCATCATTGCCGATGATTGGCGCTCGCGTTCACGGTCAATTTTTTAACCTTTTACGACAATGTAACGTTTTCTCCTCCGTGATCCAAATGATTCGAACGTCGGGAGCAATTTATCGCAATCCGCAAGCCTAGGAAATGCCCCCGGACATCGTTAGCATCTGATAAACCTGGCGCGAGATAACTGGAGGAGGCATATCGACGGCGGATCCCCGCGTTGATCGAATTTCCCGTCGAGAGGAAAAGGCGAGTATCGGATCCATCCCGCGAACGCCCCAGCGTGGATTCCGGAAGGGTGCCTCCGGAATACTCGTCTGCGCGTCGCGGATATAACTGACAAGTATAAATGTTGGGATTAGCGCACCGCGGTCGCGGTATTATATTTAGGTGGCCTCTTCTCGCCGGCGGCGAATTGCGACGTGATGTCCGCGCGATTTCGCGGCCATGTGGAATAATATGCCCGCGGATGATTAATTTCGCAGGTGCCCGTTATAAAATTAGACGCACCGGCTTCTCCGCGGTATCGGCTCTTCCGGTAAATCAAATCGGTTGACGAAGGCAACGCGGTGCTCCGGCAAACTCGCGCCGATCTACCGAAAATGCACATCCTAGTTATCGTTCAATGAGCGAGCGCCCGTTCGCCCCTGAATGCTAATGAGTCTTCTGGCTCGGTCCCATTCACGGACTCCTCGTCTCGATCCGACTGATTCAATATTTGACGCTAACGCGCCTGTTGTTTCTCGCCGGCGCTCGCGGACCGAGCGGACGCGTGCCGCATGCTACGCGTTTTCGCCCGCGGTCGTGCTGAAAGCAAATACGACATGGTAATTAGCCGCGTAAACAATACGCTCCGCTGAATTTGTCGTAATCCGTTATCTCGAACGATAACGCGCACGTGTCGCTCTGTTGTCTTCCTCCTCTTTAGCATACGAGGCCGCGGACGGCCCGATCGGCCGCGAGATATTTCAATACATGCAGTACCGCTTTAAAAATTCCGACTTTAAAAAACATTAACGGTGAAACGCCTAGGATAATCATTCTCTCATTTGCATATGATATTTTAGGGTGGCATGCTCGTCCCAATGAAACGATTCAACCCATGAGACGGGAAAGAAAAAGAAAGAGAATCTTCGACTCTTGGCAGTCTTTTTGCTGAGCCCGACCTAGTCCTGGTAGCTAACTCTTGAAGTGTATTTTAGACGATTGTAATCGACGAGCTGTTTTCTGAAGCGTCTTTAGTCCTTTATGTAATGCTGCAAGGAATAATTGAAGACTGAAAAACGACGAAAGTGTGAAAGAAAAATTATTTTTTTAATGGAGAACGAGATACTCGATTTTCGTTTGCTTATGAGAGACGATTTAGCTCGCAAAGATGTAAGTTTCATCGGCTCCGGTAGCCTTAAATAATTCTCACGCTTAATTATCGTTAAGTTAGCGAGGTAGCGTATTACTGCGTGCTAATGTGGATAGAAATGCGGAGACACGGGACAGTAGTGATCAATGACCGAACACAGTCAGCGGAGCCCGCGAACGCTCACGTAGTTGGCGTGAAAGTTGTTCGGAATTTGCGATCCGCAGAAATCTCTCGCGGGCGTACTTCCGTCTTTCTCGGTGTTCACGGCGCCGGCCCGCAAGATAGACACGCCGACTTCGAAACAACTCTCGCATTGTCGCGTTTCGAGTGTCCTCGAAGTTGGCGATCGGTTTTCTAACTTAGAAAAGATTTGATGCTCCGATTATCATGATTACGCTTAAACGTCGCTAAAGCTAGATTTCTCAGCGACACGTCAAATTTCCATTTTAGCTTTAGCTACGTGTGAATCATTCGAATCTTAAATTGCTTTCATGATTAATAAAGAAACATGTTCTGCGTTAAAAAAATTTTTTTTTATTTTTTTTTAACTACAAATTGAAAAATTTCAAGATACAAATTTTTTTTACTCTTATAAATTATGTGAAATATAATAAACTTTAATTTATTTGATATTAAATATTGACTAAATAGTTCTAATTTTGTTTTTTTTTTCTTTTAGCCTATGGTCCATGGTCCTCAAATAGTCGAATCGAGAACTAGACTTGGTGAAGCCAAAATTGGGCGAGGACGATAGCCAACAGTCCTTGGACTAGTCGTGCAACTCCCTTGCGAGTTTCCACTTGGCGTGCTCCCGTAAGGCTACCAAAACGTCGACTCCATCAGTAATAAAGTTATCGGGGGGTGGAACAGCTGGCAGTGGGGAGCAACTGTCCCCAGGGCCTGGCCCACCTCCCCCGGTGTCTTCGTTGATTAGCGATGGTGATCGTATGAATGAGAAAAATACAAAATCTACAGAAAATAACGATGACGAAGCAGGGCAAACAGCTGTCTCAACAACGGTCGAAACGACCAAGTCTGCGTCTGCGAAATTGGAGAAGAAATACGACCAGGCCAATGAAACCACCATGAGTTTCGTTTTAAAACTAGACGTGGAAACCGCGGCGACGTCGGTGGAAAGTGCAACAAAAGACGGTGTTGTAAGTGAAGGACAACCTCCACCGACGTTGCTGTTAGCTGATAGGGTATGGCGATCCCAGGAGCCTGTTACAGTCGCTACTGGCACTATCACTACCATGACGGGGAATACTGTGGTGATTACGAGTGGTGACGATGTTGCTACGGCTGCTAATAGTGCCAAGTCGCAATTATTACAGTGTCTGGAAGCTACCAGCAATCAAGAGCAGCAGACTGTCACCCCTGCGTCCACTCTCACGACGGTTAAACCTGTGGTGACTTATCCAGTTGCCAAAGGTGCCAAGGAGCAGATACAGAAAGTGATTGCTAGTTCGCAGACCAGCACCACGGAAGTGTTGACAACGCGCGTTATCTCGCAGAAATTACCACCATCGTCTACTGATCAGACGCAGTCTGTTCCAGTAACTGCCAACATTTCTTCTCAAACGTCAGCCAATTCGACATCCTCACCATCACCCAATAGCGGCGATGCTTGTTCCTGGCAGTCAACCATGACTACTGTGCAAAGTACTCAGCCAGCGTATCAGTCGAAGAATCAGGTTGCAATAGCTGATCTTATTCAATGTGGTAATAAGCAACAACAAATGACAGCAACAACCAATGTACAAGGTACGTTACATCACAAGCTTCAACCAATAGTAGGCACTTCTACTACGGCAGTGAAGGCAATGGATTTACAACGGTATCATACGAAATCATTACCAAGCGGCATCATTACAACTAGTCAACCTGCGCAAAAAATCAAGACCGTAACAAATGTAATCACTACTGTGTCATCTGTACAACGTAATAATGCTCTATCTAAGTCTCAAGGCGTGCCGAAGACACGAGTATTACCTGGTCAACTTATAAACAATCAAGCGACCGCGAATAACGCAAATCCGCAAAAGATTCAATTGGGCAATTCTACGATACAGAAGGCAACACAACCTGTAACAAATGTGCAAAAAACAACGCTTCAATCTGTCTGCAACAATCAAAAAGTTCCAGTGCTAAGTGGCAATCATCTTCCAAATCTCAAGACGCAGCAGCAAGGTTTACAGAAAATACAGGTGCCTCAAAAAATATCTTTAGCTGTGGGCAGACAACAGTTTCAATCAAATCCACAACAGATGAATAATGTCTCAAAATCTAATAACCTTGTAACTGGCATGCAAAAATATCAATCATCCGGGCAACATTATATGGCATGCCAGCAACCGGCATTATCTCAAACAAGATCTCAATCGACGACGACCGGACAAAAAACATTAACAGCAGTACAAACCACCAAATTGCAAACCACGGGGAGTAATGTTTGTAAGAGCAATAGCATGCCGAATGTTTCTAAACCATCGCAAAATTCAAACGTGCTTGCAGTAGGCAAACAGCAATCACAAATACAGCCTACATCAACACAATTATTACAGGGCTCACAAGTAATTCAAAAATCTCAACAGCAACAATCGGCAAACGCGAATAACGTACAAATTCAAAGAAGTCACAGTATTACTAATATGCATTCAAAAGTGATAGCATCTGTATCGAACAATCAAAGAACGCCTTCGGTTGTGATGAATTCGAAGCAGCCGCAGCAAACAGTGATGAGGGTAGGAATATCAAAAAGTCAAACGCAAGCTGCACAAACTGTAGCAGGTCTAAAAACTATCTCGCAAAAACCCATGGTAAACAGCCCTGTCAAGACTGCTGCAAATTCTCAAAATAATGTTATTCAACACTCTGTAGTACAGAGAAATAATAATCCTCCTCAATCTATGAAAATTATTCAACAGCAGCAACAACAGCAGAATATAATCGGTCCACAGAACGCTCCGCAAAAGCAGCCTGGATGCATTAAAACTATTCCTCCGCAAAAACCCTTACAGAGGAATCATGCTCAAAAAATCAGCAGTACTGGTGTTAAACCTTTATTGAGTCCAAACGTAACGGGATTTACAAAAGCTCAAGGTGCAACCGCGACGCAAGTAGCGTCAAAGACGAGTATCAAGACCCTACTGCCGCAGCAGACAATGGTCGCATCGCCTAACGTAATAGTTTCGCATAAACACTCGCCGATTAAAATTCAACAAACAATACAGTTGACTCCACAATATACTCAGCAGATCCGACAGCAAACCGGACAAGTAAAAACCTTGCTTCCGATAACTTCAGCTACGATTGAGCCTCGTAAAGATCTCACTGAAAATAAGTAAGCTTATCTAATTAATTTTTATTTAATTATTTTTATTTTTTTAACTAATCTAATATAAATGTTATTTTAGAAATGATAACGAGTTGCGGGTGTCTAAAGAAGAAGAGCAAAGTACTCCTAAATCACCAGTGAGGAGAATGCCTCTTCCTTACGAGGTATGAAACTATATGCTATAAAACAAAGTATTTAATGTATAAAATTTTGTATGCATTGTTTGAATATATCTTAAAATAAAATATGGATATTTTTAATTAAAACGTAAATTCTCGTTTAATTATAGTGTCTTCAGTTCGTTCTTCAAGATCATAATTATGGTGCGCCACCACCACGAACACCACCACCGCCTCCATCGCCACCTCATCCGAAACAACAACCTATTAATGGTGCCAGCAGTTCTACAGCTACGTCTCAACATCCTTACATATTTAGTCCTGGTAACGTCTTCGATATTATTTTACAATTACATTTATGTTTATATTTTTATATTATATATTTATATATTTGTATAAAATTACAGTTGTGAGCAATACTAATGTGGAGGATGATGCTGCTAGTGCGATTAGTAGTGAAGCAGGACGAGAAGCCGAACCGGAAGGTGAAGAAACCGAAACAGCACCCGAAGGGGAAGGTGATGACGAGGATAGTGTTACTAGATGCATCTGGTAAATTAATGAGATAATTATTTTATAAATAGATTATAGTTGCAATGGTCGGTTGTAATTTTAATGTTCGATATTTTATTTTTAGCGACTTTGAACACGACGATGGATATATGATATGTTGTGATCGTTGCTTGTGAGTTTACCAATTTTTTTCTTACTATTATACAGAGAACATTAGATGCAAGAATATACAGAATTTAGACATTTTTTTATATTTTTAATCTGTTATATATTATGCAATTATTATAAATCTTACGTATTATGTTTGATAATTAAATTAAAACACTTTTTGATAATTAATTACGCGCTCACAGAGTATGGCAACATGTCGATTGCATGGGCATTGATCGTTCGAACATTCCTGATGAATACCTTTGCGAGAGATGTCGACCGCGGCGAGTGGACAGACAGCGAGCACGCGCTTTGCAGATGCGTAAACGCGAAGAGCTTCTCAATTCGGACACATCATCCGACACATCGTCTACGAGTTCGGCGGATACGGACGTCGGGTCTGCGAACAATGCTACGATTCAAAAGAAACGCTCGCTTTCGCAGCAGCAATCACAAGTTCCAAGACGCAACAAATCCGATGCATCCGCTCAATCGTCGCAGGTCCGAAGATTGAATAACAACAATAATAATAATAACAATAACGTTGGAAAAAGACAGAGGAGGGACTCTCAAGCTCGACAATCGAGTGCTGTTCGTAAGAAGGAGAACGCTACTCCAAAACGAGGACCTGGAAAACGTAAGGCTAAAAGAAGAACAAGTCTCGAAGATAAAGAGGAAGATTTGCAAGATGCTTGGGGCACTAATATGGCACCTCTAAGGCAGTGGATTGAACGATACGAAGAAGCCGTTACGAATCATTATAGTCCCGAATTACGAGCCAGGATATCAAATATCAAAGTCAACGGTACACATAACGATCTCAGGCAAAGTAACATGAGTGTTGTTGCTACTGGTAAATGCAGACTCAATGTGCACAGCAATAATCTTAGAGTAAGTAAAATACTATCATGGATGCAGACAAAAAAATACTACACAAATGAATTATTACCTTATCTGTAAATTTTTTTAATATTTTTTAATTTACTAATTTACATTATTAAATTACTGAATTTTGTTTCTACAATTTTTTTTTTTTATATTTATTATCACATTTATTTTTAAAACATTAAAATGTGTTAAAATTTTTTTTTTAATTTTATAAAAATGTATATTAAATCGCTTATTAAAAAAAAAAATCCTTTCTTTACTACAGTTTTTAGTGGCGACAATGTATCTTCCACCAAACACCCCCGTTGTGGAATTACGAGGCAAATATATGCTCAGTACACAACACCGACTGCAATACACGCAAAGTGGTAGGCAACACGTTCAACGGCCAGGACCGTTTGTCTTTTTCTATCGTTTGCCACGCGACGGCACCGAAGTATGCGTTGATACGCGGACGTATGGAAACGACGCAAGGTTCGTACGACGTAGCTGCAAACCAAATGCCGAAGTAAAGCATTGCATCGAAAAGGGCACGCTGCATCTCTATATCGTGACAACATGTGCAATTGAAAAGAACGCCGAGATAACAATTAAACACGAGCAACACGATCTATTGCTATCACCTAATCCTAATTCTCCTTCGTTGCCGATTGTTTGCGCGTGTAACAATCAGCGGGAGTGTCAAATTGCAAATGCGGCAAGTCAACTAAACAGAAGAAGTAGCAATGGCGCTCTCGTTGAAAATGCTGAGTAAGTTTGCATAATATCGAATAACGATTAATAATAAAAAAGCGTTATAAAAGTATTTATATAATTTATTCATTATATTAATTTGTTATTTAGTGGCAGAGAAAGAAGGCGACGGGGTAGAAGGAACACAGTATGCGAAGAGACCGATGTCACGCCGCCAGTAGTACCTCCTACGAGTGTTACGCAAACCACTACTGCTACTGCAACAATATCGTCCACATCGGCGACAGTAACTCCGGCGACACCGAAAAGAACCGTCACAACAACAGTTACAACTACAACGACCCGCCAAGTTGCCAAGGAAGATGTTACAGCAACGATACCGATTACGCAGCCTCAAACATCGCCTAGTTCGAATCAATCGGTGACAACGACACCAGAAACGAAGAAAGATAAAAAGAAAATGACTCGAGAAGAGAGGAAGATGGAAGCGATTATGAAGGCTTTTGAAAGGCTAGAAAAAGCGGAACAAAGGAAACAAGAAGTGCAAGCGAGAAATGCGCAACGGAAAGAATCTGGCGGCACGCACAGCGATAACGAGGATTCAACGCCAGGACAGGCGAAAAGTAGCAAACAGACGAATTCGGAGAGACCGCTGCGACGGAGAAGGCGAAAAGGTCGGGCGAGAACGACAAGCTCGTCTCAGTCGCAAAGCAGCAGTAGCCGAAGAACGAGATTGAATTCGGCCGAATCTGACGTATCTTCCGGAGACGAGAGCAATTCTATGCAGTCACCGCCTCTGTTGAATCAAAATCGTCCGCCTAGCCGGGACGCTCCTTATTCGTCGCATTTACACACTCCAGTTAAGAACACGACGGGCGATGCTGGGAATACTGGATCCTCTAGTGGCCATCAAGGTATTCCCACTGCAGCTGGTTTACTCCTGGCCTTAGCAAATTCGAACGCTCCCGGTCCTTCAAGCTCGCCGCCGTTACAGCAACCTACACCTGTTAAGAGTCCTACTTGTGACAGCGGAGCCAGTAGTAGCTCGCAGAGTTCAACACCATCGACACCACTGTCGTCTGCCTGCTTGTTAGTGGCCGCTGCAGTCGGCCCGTTGGCTCCGGGTTTCAAGTTTCCAAAAACAAAAAAAGTGCTGATGAACGAGTGGTTGAAGGAATCGCCAGACCCGCCACAAGCTAGTGTATCACAAGTGTCGCCTTTGCCGACTCTACCACCTGCCGGTCCTCCGGCTCTACAAAATTCCATGAATCCGTTATGTGGCAGGCATTTCTCATCGGTATCTACAGAAGCGTCAGCGGAATTTCTGTCGCAAAGTTATGCAGCCAAAAGCTTAGCTACTCTCGTACAGGCCGCTAATTCAGTTAGCGGCATATGCGACTCACCGCCACAACGTCGACAGCAAGTGTCCACTAGTAACAACAACGGAAATGCTGGCTGTCCCGCTATGTCATCAGGCTCGGCAAAAAAGCGATGGTTGCGCCAGGCGATCTCCGAAGAGTGTGATTCGCCTAATAGCCGACCTGAAAGTCCACCGTCGCTTAGCGAAACGGTAGCACCACCAAAAAAGCGAAGAATAGCTCGAGAGAGTTTGTCATCGGATAATTACACTCCACCAACGACACCAACTATGCTACTTCCGACCGAAGTAACGCCTAATAGCAGATCATTGTGCCCTGCTGACGTAAGTTTTACATTTGCACTATTTTAATTAAATATATTATTAATTTAAATTAATATTTTATTTTTTATTATTTTTTTATTATTAATCTAAATTAAAATTAAATTAAATATATTATATTTTATTAATTATTATTAATTTATTATTAATTTTAGGATGACTATACAGAACGTGTGCAATCGCCTATGGAACAAACCGATGAAAAACATTACGATTTGGAATCCACGAAAGAAGAAATTAAAATGGATCATAAACTTGCAGATTCTAATAAACCTGCCGTTCGAGAAAAACTTTCAGTCGATATTTTTTCTCAAACAAAACTTTTTGTTAAACACGAAGAAAAAACAGAAGACTCCGTTAAAACAGAAGGATCATCTGAAATAAATACAGAAAATGTTACGATAAAAAAAGAAAAAAATTCTCCGAAGTGGGAGGAAGACGATACAAAATCTGAATGTAATTACGATCAATTAAACCAGAAATTAATTGAGAAAATTCGTGAAACGGTGGAGAAAGTAAAAAAAGAATCTTTCACGAAAGAAGAAATTGTCAAAGGCACAGTCGAGATAATTGATCAAAATGAACCCGATACCGAAATGGAAGAATTCAGTTCTCCAATCGCTACTATAGAACCTGATGCGATTTTAAAACAACGAGTGGTCGAGATGCAACTGGAGTTTGGCGGTAGCATCTCTGAAATTATGAATATCGTCAGTAGCGAAATAGAAAAATCGAATGATGAAAAATCATCCGAAGCCACTCCGAAAGGTCAAGAAGTTGTCGAGAGATCAGACGACAACGCATCCATCGATGAATTCGACGTCGAGGCGCAGATGAAGAAGATCACGGGCGACGATGGTAACGACTATCAGGAAAAGATCGACACGAGTTCGGAGAAGGACAAAAGCATGGACGGAATAGAGGGTCTAATGGAGAGCTCGAAGGAGGATTCAGATTCCGAGGATAAGGACATGGATGATGACAAGTACTGCGAATCTTCCTTTAAGTTGTTTGATATCAGTCGCGAAGAGGCACCTTTCAAAAAATCGGATACTAAGCCCGATATTAAACCGGAACAGATTATCGTTACAGAAGACAGCACGAAAGAGACGGATAAGGGTAGGAGCGACGAGCCCGCAAAGGAAGTCTCCAAGGCGGAGCAGTCGTCTACCTTCGCTGCGTTATCGGAGGAATCCATCTTCGAATCGGCTTCTACGAACATGGACGCGGAGCCCATCGCGGACCCTCCCAAGATCTTTCACTCGATTCCACCTTTGAGCGAGCGCATTCGCAAGAAGGCCGATCCATCTGCCACATCGAAAACACCTAAGATGGACTTTGAGGCGGCTATCATAGAATCCACGATAAGTATGGACGTTGTAGACGGGTCCAAAAACGGTGAGCAAAAGTCGATATTGTCAACTGCGTTGCGAGAACTCTTGGAAGCGAAACTGGACGACGAGCCAACGGGCGAAGTAATGAAAAATGACATTGATAATGAGATTAACACGCCATCACAAATAATACAACCAAAATCAGACTCCTCTGAACATAGTTTAGACACGGTACAAGATTCAGCTTCAATTCAGGAAATTCCAAAGCCAGAAGAGACCAAGGAGATTCCCGCCAAGGAGGAAGAGGCCAAACCCAAAGAGATAAAGCGGTTAAAAGACCCGAGGACAGTTGTACCGAATAGTATGCCAGCACCAGCTTTTAAACCGGACGCTCTTCCTCCCGTTAAACGCAAGGTTAGAAGGCTAAGATTGTAGTAATATTTTTTTATTGCTGGGAATGGTATCCTGCAATTTCTCATTTTTTATCTTATTATTTTAATTATTTCAGCTATTGCGTAAAATTAGACGATTTCTGCGTTCTTTTTTTCTTTTTTTTCTTTTTTTTTTTTTTTTTCGTATGATCCAATTTCTTTTTGTAGTGAAAGGCGATTATATAAAAATATTATATACAATATTTCGATATAAAAATACATCTTGTGATGTATTTTATTTATTATATAAAAATATTAATATATTTTTCTAGCTATCCATATCGGAATATCGTAAACGGAAGCAGCAGTCATCCGGAGGAACGGGAACGGAGCCGGATTCATCGAACGACGCTTCTACAACAGATAAAAGTGGAGCGCGAGGTAGATCTGACAGTGCCAGCAGTGGCACTTCTTCGCTCAGTTCTGACGAGGAAGGAGCTAAAGCG
The DNA here is from genome assembly GCF_019399895.1 of Cardiocondyla obscurior. Classification (NCBI taxonomy): domain Eukaryota; kingdom Metazoa; phylum Arthropoda; class Insecta; order Hymenoptera; family Formicidae; genus Cardiocondyla; species Cardiocondyla obscurior. Next base: position 3,781,809 of record NC_091881.1, read on the forward strand.
ACGCTTGATGTGACAGGCCTTAATGCATTAACGCTCTTTCCTAATGGCGCTAATGAGAACGATGAAAAAAAAGGTAAAATTTAATATTTAAATATTTCTCTTTATTTTATATCTTAATTATTTTATATCTTAATTTTAACGATACTCTCAATACAACAATTTATGAACGAATAAATACTTAAATAGCCGGAGAAGAAGGTACGATTGGTTGGTCTGCAGCACCGACTTTGGTAGAACGTCAACGAGAAAACCTCACCGAACGATTGAAACGCGAGTTCGGACTGTTCCTCAGCGATGACGAAGAGGAAAGAGCTCGTAAACATGGTACGTATTAAAAAAAAAAAAAATATAGCAGTCTTAGAGAAGTTAAAGGTTAATGTATATTTTAGAAAAATAATAAAAGCAAGCAAATATATAATTAAAAAACTCATAATGCTATTAATAAGATACTATCTTTAACTTCTATATTTTTATAATTCTTACTTACTTAGGTTTGACAGCAGAGGCAATACTAAAGGCACACAAGTCCTCTCCTCCTAACTTGGTTGTCAGTACTCCACCGGCATATCCGGGAATACCTCAATTACCTCCGCAACCGTATATACCGCCACCTGGCTCGGCGTCCATCCATTATCCTCAGTTCCAAAATAAACCTGCAACAGTGCAGTATCCAAACTTTGCGATACCGCCACCGACCACGACACAGCAATCAATGTACGCCACCGCGACGCCAACACAAACGACCGCGGTTGGCAAGCAGACGCAGCAAGCGCAGTTTTTGGTACCCCAGGCGTCTCAAGCACCACCGGGATCCAATCCATATCCACCACAATTCGTCCCATCCCAGCCGTTGCCGCCGCCGGTTACGGGAACGGCGGTGTCGATCTCTAAGTTCCCATCGACGACGCCGCCAGCTCCGTCTCCAAGCACCCAGGTGTCATATCCTCCAGCACCATCGGGACAACCTCAGAAGCCGTTCTTTAACCACCCGGCACCGAGGTCGTAACCGGCAGAAAAGGGTAGGATTATTAAAAGTTCTTAAGTTTTAAACTGATATCCGTTTTCTCTACGATGTCGATCTCTATCAAACCGAATATCTTGCCCACTCTTCAGTCGACGAGACGAAATTTTAACCTCGTTTCTTTGGAAGAAAAAGCAAAGAACAAATTCGAATTAAATATTCACAAATATTTGCATTCTCTTATTATAAGATACTGAAATATTATCTCGTACAAAAACGTGCGCGAGATACAAACGGCAGGAAGCCGCATACAGAATTCCAACACTTAAGATAATTAGAAATATCCAGATAGATTTTTGTTTTTAGTTTGCGCTATCAATCGCTTTTAGAATTTTCACATACATTTAAAATTTATTGACATTTATTGATATACGTTGGTTCGATGGTTTTTCTCTCAAAATATTTGACGGAATTCGTGTGGCCTAAGGTAGATAGCTGAGTATTTTGAGATTAGGTTTAGCGACGCGCATTTTAGATAGCATATATCGAGAGAGCTGTACTAGTACCTTTTTCGCGAGCAACGGCCAAAAGTGTATTTGAATATCGTACACTTTTTATACCAGTGAAATGGTGCCCTAAAATATTTATATATAGTATTAGTTCAATTTTTCGATAAGATGTTAATAAAGTTGGAAACGCGCTTTTACTCGGCCGACAAAGTCAGCTGATCTCGCGATATCCCATCTAAAAACAGTTATCATTATATATAACAATGTGCACCCTGCATAATACTTATATGTACATATTATTTGCATATACGCATAATGTTAACAATTTAGCTATATTTAACGACACTGCTCTAGATTAGTTCGTAGATCCATAACAAAAACTTAGTATGACACATAGATAAGCGAACTAGTACTGTGTTGTGTTGTTCTTGTTTTTTTTTTACATATAAAAAAAGAGGTAAAATGGTACGCGAAATTCTCTATATTTTATATTTCACTGTAAAAGGGCAAATTATTTATAATAAAAAGTAAATGTTGAAATTTAAAGACTTGAGTTTTATTTTGGATATTCGTAAAAATTATATGCTTCAATTTCGTTATGCGCGAATAGACGCCAGTTTTATATGCAAAATATGTATATTTATTTATATGGTAATTGAAATGTCGTAAGTAGGCAGGACAGACCATCTATAATAAATGGAGCATATAATGTACGTACGTACATTTTATTCTCTTTGATACTTTAACCAGTTTAAGCAATATTGCAAATATATTTTTAGTTGGATAAAAAAGAGCGAAAGATCACGATACGTGACAATATATATATCATTTTGTTACTATTTAATCTCTTCTTAGGTCTCCCAAAATTTCATTCGCTCATAACATTCATTCAAGTACAAAACTTACTATACGACAAAAATTTAGAAGTAAATTACGATAAATTAATACAGCGAAAAATTGTAGTCTATTTTGTAACTAAAAATCGCTTTACAATTCCGTTTAGTTTTTGAATCTCGACATTATTCTGTCACTAGCAAAAAAATTACACATTTCTTCTTGTTTACTCTGAGTGATTTGCATTAAAAATTACGATGTATACATTAACGACATTATTTACGCATATATTAGTAATTATATGTATTATATAATCTCATAATTAAAGGTTATCAAAGCGATCACCTTTCTGTCTATAAAATTAGAGGTCGTCTAGTTCCAACATCCACTCATGTAATTAAAATTATTGTATTTTATATGTAATTGAAATTTTATATAGCGTATGAAAAGTTTTCTAGATTTCGATGGTGCGATTATTAGATGTACATAAAGTATGTTACTTGTTATGATGTGCAAGGAGGAGCCAAGTTTGAATTTCTTTATAAGTTATTTTTCTGTTTTGTAATATAATGTATTGTTTATCTAATTTCGGTCGCAGACCCTCAAATTGCGAAGAACGAGCGGTGGTGAATATTAGAATAAACAACGAAAAAATTAAGTTGTTTCGTTAATACAGCGTTAATTATGCAGCGCTAAGAGTCATAATTATTATTCACTTTACGCAAGATTTGACCGCTCGAATTAATTATAGTACAATTAGGTGATAATGTTGATTAGAAATTCTTAGTCGTAAATGCGTTACACATTAAAGTAATGTTGCGTCGAAGTAAGAACTAGAATCTATTTCAGATATATGTGTCCGTAAGCTCATTTAGATGATATCTTTTATTGGCGAAAAAAGCAAATATATATCTTAATTTATTATACAAAGTAAAATAATATTTTTTTCACGATAAATGAAGATTTTCTTAGCTTGGACATGTAATATTCTGATTGCAAACTATGGATGCGGTGCATTATAAATACTTCGGAATACTTACAATACACTATTAATGCGACTTTTATTTTATTTAACGCTCGACATTAATTAATGCATCACAGATTTTACTCTGAAAACTGTATTTTAAAAACATAACTTAAAAAAAATTATTAAAAAATATTTAATGGATAAAATAGTTTATAACACTTATAATATTTTTTTTTTAATTTGGAATTAAAATCCATATGTAAAATGTATTTGGGATAAGTATTTAGGAGTACCGCATCCTCTGTATAATTCGGTATAATAAAAAATTTTACCTGAACGAATGTGCAAAATGTGCAGAGCGATTTTCGAAATATGTATGAAGAAAAGAAGGACGAGATATCCTGCACTCAATCGGTTTTTAAGCGAATATCAAAGTTTACAGATCTGTGATTAGGAAATGCAGTAAAAACTGGATTTGAAAATTCTTGCGTTCTCTATGGAGATATTCTAACAAAATTACTGTGTATATTTACGGATCTCCCATAGACGAGCGCGAAACCTTCATCTCTCTTTTTTCTTTTACATTACGTTTGGCTGCGATTTCAGAGTGTAAAACAAACGTATTTTTGGCATTTGATATTTACTTTATACTTTAGCTGATATTTTGTAATAAGAAAAAAAAATGTGTACACTATTGTAAGTTAAAAATTATCGTGGGTGGTGTATCATTCTACTTCGAGAAATAGAAAAATACACAGATTGTATTCGTCACCCACGTACAATGAGAATATACATATTTTTGTAAGATAATTAACTACATGTATATGTATACATAAATACATTTATGTTTATATATATATATGAATGCATTCATATATGTATGAATATATATACATATATGTGTATGTATATTAATCACTATCTTTCGAATTTTTGAAAACTTATTTCGAAGATTCGAAGAACAAGGTACGATACGATTGCTTTGCAGCTAAATCTATATGTTTATTGTCCGTTGTATAATTCTCCGATAGGTAGTACATATACATATACATCATACATACAACTACACATACATACATACATACACATCACACAAACACGTATATATATATATATATATATATAATGATATTCTGACATCAAGAAGAAGGAGTGGCACGCGACCTTGTTATTAAAGCATCTGATAGTATAAAACAATTCGTTAGGATAATCGTTTCAATGTTGTAAATAAATGCAGAGCGCATAGCAGTTATCATATTATATATTATATTAATATTATATTATATTCGCATATATATATTCAATCTTTATATAATAGGCTGAGAATACACGATAATTTTTTTATTTGCGAACTCACTGTTACATGTATGTGCCTAGTTATAGCCATGTTACAATTATTATCTATTACATTGTATGATAATTTAATCCATATTACCGATTATAATAAATGTAACAAGTTCTTCGATATCAAACTCTACACGATATATTATTATGGCGTAACGTGTAAAGAGCTCATATTTAGGCATACATGAAAAAATTTAATAAATCGGAATACATTTTACGAGTCGAGACTGTCGACTCGATTAACCCTTTCATCTAGATTCCTCTCCTAATCTTCTATATTATTGGTAGGTTAACTTTTTAATTATAATCCTCGATTATAATGAAACAAATACGGTAATTAAATTATTTATTCATTTAAATGACCGAGAAATGACGAATACACCAGCTGACAAATCTGTCAATCCCAGGCTGCCGCGGCGCTAAATCGTCGGAAAACCGTCAGAAAAATATAAATGAGTATGAGTAACATAAAAGGGATAAGTTGATAACATGGCGAGAGCCGTTTTCCGCCAATTTTGTTCGCTCGTGATTGGCCCATATTATCCAACCAAATTTTTTCTATTTTAAATTTAATTTTTATGAATAGTCAATATGGGTCAATTACGAGCGAGCAAAACTGGCGGAAACCGGCTCTTGCCGTGCCACCAACTTACTCCTTCTATGTTTCTAATACTTTCTGATACTTTTCTGACGGTTTTCGGACGATTCAGCGTCGTGGTAGCCCGGGATTGACAGATTTGTCAGCTGGTGTATTTGTCATTTCTTGGTCATTTAAATGAATAAATAATTTAATTACCACATTTGTTGAATTATAATCGAGGATTAAATATTATTTATTCTATTGTTAATGTATTTTTTATTTTTTTTAGATATTGTAAAACATGCGGTTTGATTTTTATTCCGTGAGTGTCAGAGGATCAGAAAAACTAACAAAGCCGCATATATTCGTGCAGGAGCATAAGGAAATAATAATAAAATAACGACACAATAAATAAGAGAAGAAAAAGAAAATTATAATTAAAAAAATAATTATATGAATAAATACAGGTATTAGATACACACTGTCTTGACAAAATTTTAACATTAAAATACATACTTACATATAATTTCTCACTTTGTATATAACATGTTCAAAGATTATAAATATTAAGATTAAATATTTCCACAAGTTTCATGTATTAACCACCATTAACAGTAAGTACATTTGGACATTTAGTGTTTGTTTCTTATTACATCGATATTCTATAACAATAATTATAATTCATATCTTATAACAACCCTGAATATAAAGTAGAAAATGACAATTACGTACATTATATAAAATAGAAAGTAATTTTTACCGGTTGTTTGTATACATCGTGTTTATGTATATGATGTATTACATAATATATAAAAATTTTTTTTGATGATATCGATCATTATTTCTCAATTAATAATATGAATAAAAATTTGGTCTACAGTTCTTGATAAATTATTCAGTGAGTTATGAGATTATTCACAAAGCCGATTATGTATGACAAAATGTGATGAAGTTGAGGAATGAAACAAGGAAGACGAAAAAAATATATATGTATATACATATATTTTAATATTTATAAAAGCACATTCTCTCTCCTAAAAATACATGTGTAAGAAACAAATTAATTTACTTCGTATTATTATCAATATAGGAATGGATGGTACCTAAGATGAACGAACAATGTTCGAATTGCTGCACGAATACCCTAGGTGGGTGTCTCGTCCTAATTGAAATGATTATTTTGTATAATCGTATGCAAAATCAGTTCAATTTATATAAATGTCGCGATTTCATTTTTATTGAGTTTTCCGTGGCTCTGTCAGTGTCAAATCACAGAGCCCAAAACGCGTGTAAAAAATGTTGAAAATATTTAATTACTTTCTCACTATGTACACTTTGCTCGTTGTTATAAAAGATATTACATCTTATATGCAAGCACGACGATGTACACACAATAAGGACATCTTCCGTGCTTGCATTTGCGAGCATTTATGTTAAATTCGCGTTCTTATATATTATCTACGCTCCGTCAATATATCTCACCTTGATTTGTTGGTGGTTTGTGTACAGTTTGACACAGCATAGAATTAATAATGTGTAATGTAACGTAGAGTACATTTTTTTTCTCAATAATCCATGAAAATCTTATAAGTGAAACGTAAAACAGTTTTCCAGAAGAGTTTTGAAAGTATAGTGCGTGTCAATAGTCACTTTAATGTATTCTGTATAAAAGAAGCACATATATTTATTAATTTTTTTTTTTTCCTTTAAGTAATGTCATCGACATTATAATTTTTTGAGCAGAGAATCAACAATATACCAATATAAGTTAAATATGTGCGACTTTGTATAACAACGGGGAACTTTCGTTTGGCGCCAGTGTTCGTCATTCTGAGCTTCGACATAAACACACAGCTGCCAATCCGACTCTCTTACTTTTTACTAAATTATTATTCAGTTCTTCAGAATTAAAAAAGTTCACTTTTCAAGTCTATAGATGAATTAAGTTTAGAAGAGTAACGTGCTCATGCCACCCATTTCACTTTGCTCCTTCACAAAGATCTCGAAGTATTGGTATATGATTGTGACAGCAAGCAAGATACCAGTACCGGAACCGATCGCGCCCAAAAAGTCCGCTAGTACAGAAAGAGCTCCGATACACAGTCCACCGAAAGCTGCTGCGGTCGGGATGTACCGATTTAATTCGCGAATCATGGAATTATCTCTGTGGCCCCGCATCACCATCTGTTGCTCTCGCAGTTGTTTAGCAACCTAAAAGTTCAATAATACACGTTGTAAATTTTTATATTACATCAAAAAGACTTAATTATGTTTTAGCGATTTATACTAACGTCTTTTGCCGAGCTTCCAGAGACCTCAATCCACGTCTTAGAGAAGAAAGCGCACGAGCCAAGCATGAAAAGAATATAAAGCACTGCATGGACAGGATCTTGAACGATATGACCAACCGATTCTGGAGGTGATAAATAATAACATAATCCGCCAACTGGATACGATCTGGCAGGACCTCCGCCACCGACATCCGACCAAACGCCTAGCAAATTCACTATAATATTCCCTTGGAATTTAACGGCCAACATCTGAGAAATGACGTACAGATTGGACACCAAGGCCGATTGTAGAATAATCGGAATATTGCTGGTATAAAACAATTTGATCGGATAGCTGCTGTACTGGCCGCGATATCTGGCAGATTTAATCGGAAGATCCACACGGAAGCCCTAAAAATAAAATTAATTAATTTTTCGAATTTAGTGCCATTTATTAATTCAGTATTTTTTAATTCCGATTTAAAAAAAAATTACACAATATAAAACGACAAATGTAATCTTAATTTACCTGGAAGTATATAACAATAGCGAACACTAGAATGGTGGCGAGGAGATTCATTAAATTTGGAAGATTCTGTCTGTAAAACGCTTCACGAAGACCTCGAACTTTATCTTGTCTGGTGGCCAGTAAATGAAACAGAGCGATTACTGCTCCTTCAAATTCGGTACCACGACCTATAAGTGCATAAAAATATATTTTTAATTTGCATTTAAATAATTTTAAAAAATTAAAATTTTTTGTTCTATCGAGAAAATTACCAGTGTTAACTGTGGCTGGCGAGAATGCTTTCCAAACAATAGTTTCACAAATATTGGTGGCAATAAAAAGAGATATCCCGCTTCCCAATCCATATCCTTTCTGGAGAAGTTCGTCTAATAGTAATACAATGAGTCCAGCAACAAACAGTTGAATAATAATCAAAAGACAAACACCAGCTCCAATTTCAGTTGGATCTCCATACATTCCAGTCATTACATAAACGATGGCTTGTCCGACGGTAATTACCATGCCAAATACTGAATAAAAATAAAATGATTGTTATTTCTACCCAATTTAAATTGTAATACATAAAAAATTTATGTACTAACATTTCTGTGCTCCATTAAATAGCGCTCTATCCTTTGGTGTATCGCCGACCTCAATAATCTTTGCACCGTGAAGCAATTGCATGATAAGACCGGAAGTAACGATCGGTGAAATACCCAATTCCATGAGAGTTCCTCTGTTTGATGCAAGTATCACACGAATCCAATAGAATGGATCTGCACTGTCCGAAGACATAATACCAAACAATGGAATCTAAACAAGATAAGATTATATATTTACTTAGGCCAGCTTACTATCTATAGTGAATTTTCTTTAGCATTACATCAAATAATGTTAAGATTCAACTTACCTGGCAGCATACCAAGAAAATAAATAATGTGATTGCTGTCCATAGTACCTTTTCTCTGAACTGAATCTGTGGAGAGGCAAAAGCATAACTATATCATTCAATATTAAAATATATTGAAATAATATCGAAATATTGGAAATGCCAACACTGAAATTATTAATAAATTTATCAGAAAATACAAAAGCAGTTCTAGCTTTAACACTATGCTGTGCTACATATATTACAGACATGTGTCCTAAACAGATGGTGAAAATTATTCCATCTTTATCCTGTACTTACAAACGCCTCGGGGCGATCGAGGAATTTAGGAAAAACGGTACACGGAACTGTAAATACAAGAGAGAGACGGAAATAGATCACACGATGGTGCGTAAGTCTTACCTTCCGTTGCGGCTTCGCTATTTCCGGCAGTATACTGCAGAAGGGCTTTATTACCTCCAAAAATTTGACTGAAAGCAGAAGGGAAGAGATGGTTTAGCGCATCAGAAGAGATTTAGGTACGCGTATTGTCAGATGGATTCGCGACTCTAGCAATATGCCGCGCGATGAGGTTACGCGAGAGAGAGGTTGGCGGCGAACGCTAACACGCAGAGAACGCAGCGAGCCTTATTTCTAACTAACTGTAAATTCATCTGTACTTACATCCCATTTTGGTTGCGTTGACACGACTGTCCTGAGCGCTGAGGATCGAGTGACGTTCCCTCACAGGATCCGGAGAATCGACACCGTCACAAAATACCCTCTCATCAAGCGCAACGAGAGCGGCTGCGTATGCACGACTGGCAAAACGTAGCGAGTCGTGGCTCACCCCGCCGACACGTATCAATATGCCAGTGTCACGTGACCTGATGATGTTGGCCGGCACGCTTCCGTTTGCACTTCCTTCGCCGACCACGAGATTGTGCTGCAATAAAAAGACTCAGCTGTCGATATGAACTTTTCGGTCTGCATAGGTTACCGGCTTCACACAACAGTGCACGACGGGTGGCATAATGACAGGCTTCATAAATATTCTGTACTATCATCCTAACATCCGATCTGTAATCTTATCTATAAAAAATTGATGTGATGCCTAAATCAGCTGAATTTCGATTTTACGGGAGTGCGTTCGCGAGTGTCCAGTGCCGCGGAAGGATGGCTCGACACGTCCCATCTGAGAGGATGAGCAGGCTCAGGATGGGCATCCTGCATCAGCGGAGCAACTTTTAGGTGAGAATAACTTTACTTTTTTTTTATTAATTTTTCAAACTAATAATCATGTCTACATTAAATTTCTTTTTATGTTACAGTCGCTGGAAAAATTCTGCAACTCCGCTGACGCTCATGCAGATTGGTAAGTCACATAATTTTTTTTTCGTAATTGTTAATTGGGTTCCTTGAACCGGCAATGCATCGTCGACCATAGATTACTCAATTGTAATCATCATATAGAAATTATTATAATTAATTAATGTCTCCAATTATAATGACACACGAATTGAGACCTTACGAAAAACAGCGTACGCGAAACGTGTGCATGCTTTGTTCTAGTATCTTTAAAATTTTAACAATTTAAATAAATAATAAACTTAGTTGTGTAGCTACAAAAAGAACCTCTCAATTTTATTAACGTCCCAAAAACATTAATTTTTAACTAAATATTTTACTAACAATTGTTTTATTATTTATTATTATTCGTTTTTTTTTTAATTAAATCTTATCAAAAAAAAGAAGTTCTTTCATTAATTGCATCTCGTTATTTGCATACTTATAAAAACAAGTGTCGCAATTTGTGTGACATTTGTAGGTCTTCTTACAAGTGTAAGTTACGCAATTCCTTGCCTCGTTTCCCCGTAACGCTCGCATGGTCGAATATCCGTTTATATCGGTCAAGAACTCATACTTTATGCAAAAAAACATAACAAATGACCTGTTACAATCGACTTATTCATTATTTTCGTTATCTTGCTTTCATTCTATACATTGACGCACATACACGATATATATTGTACCTATGTGTCTAACATTTAAGCTGTATTAACAAATCATTAATTTGTTATTGCATTTTTTTTTAATCTTTATAAATCTATTTTATTTTTTCCAGATTCTGCAAATTATTCTTAAATATCGAATATATGTTTGATAAGGTTGTCAATGTCATCTATATTAGTTCAGAATGACATATAATATTGATTTGCATAAGTCTAATGTACACTAATTTACATATTTACATACGCTAATATTTACGTATTTTTAGATATAATTTTGCCACAAAAGTAATTCTGACGTAAATTTATCATCTTTGATAAATAAATATACTAATAAATTACATTAAAATCATGTACTCTCTGTACAAACGTATTTATACAACATCTATAAAATTCAGTCAATAATTCCCATTTCGTATACCTTATCGCAAAAGCGTAATACATCTTCACAAATTATCGTAATCAATATATCTGCACTCATTTTCTGTCAAAGATTGTTATCGCAAAAATGTAAGTAAAATCGATCGTCAAATATATCTTTTTTTCTGTTTGCTCACGATTACATAGTACGACAATGACTCAAAGGATTATTATCCCTAAAAAACAACAAAGTATTTAATTTCCACCATCTATCATCATTACATTTAATGCTATACTTGGGTTTTACTTATGTATAATAATAATACAGTAAAATATTATCTACTATCATTATTTTAAATGCCAAAACTGTGTTTCATATATTTATGTACAAGCAATAAATACTACTTCTGCTAAGACGCATATATAATAGGCACATTAAATGCAGGTAAAAATATAAAATTCCGTGAAAAATATTAACTTGTGCAAAATTTTTCGCTTTATGTCACTTTAATGTGATGAATTGTGGCAAAACACGAAACTCCTCCATATATTTCGACCGAACCGGTGAAGGTAGGAGCGCTTATATATAAAAGAAGCAGTGCGTTTAGATTTTACTCGCTCTTTTCAGCCTATCCTGAAAGAACATTCCTTTCCAATCGAGCACTGCTACATCATGAGAAGGACAATTTGTAAATACCTATACTGGGTGTGCGTTCTCGTTGCCCTCATCATTTGCAAGTAAGTGAAAGGATATTATTGTATTCACAGATCAATGAAGTACCACGTACGCACGATGATGATGATAAAGTTAGTTTTGACACGCTGTGTATTATACAATATTCCTTCTTGATCTCTCTAATAAATCTGTAATATTAAAATATTTATATATGTATAAATACTTGAAGTAACACTTTTTTTACATATAAAAAAACATTTTATAAATAAATTATTTTTAAACATTGTAGCAATCGAAAAAACGTTACTTTTTATATTAAAAAAAAATTAATTCTTGCATAATTTTAACAAGGTGATATGTATAATACGTAAGTGAATTTCACGTAATATGTATTTTTAATTCCAGAGGCCGAAATAAAATTATATTCGTATATACTTAGCTTTATTTCAGCCGCCGAATTAAAACAGTTTATATTTTTGATTCCGGAGGCCGAAATAAAATTATATACGTATATATTAGCTTTATTTCAACCGCCGAATTAAAACAGTATATATTTTTGATTCCGGAGGCCGAAATAAAATTATATACGTATATACTTAGCTTTATTTTAGCCGCCGAATTAAAACAGTATATATTTTTGATTCCGGAGGCCGAAATAAAATTATATACGTACATACTTAACTTTATTTCAGCCGCCGAATTAAAACAGTATATATTTTTGATTCCGGAAGCCGAATTAAAACCATATACGTATATAAATATATGCTTATAATCTAACGTTTCTATTTTCGGTAAATATTCTTCATTCATCACTCTTGTGCGCTTGTGCAAGTTCCTTATTCAATATCGCTCGATTGTTATACCATGAATAAATAAACGGAACTAACTTTTCCGAGCTGAATCAAGTTACGGTGATTCTCTACTCTTTGAAGATAAGCTGCAAGTGTTAACTCATCGAACGAGCCTTCCGAATTTATCGAATTAATCTTCGAAAGTTGGACCTTTCCCTCGCACGAACCAGGCAAAATAACGCGTGCTCGATAACCCTTTGACTGTAAACGAAAATACGTGGTTTTATCTAACTACAACTTTATCGCGTCATTTATATACCGTCATCATATCTTACGTTCCACAGTGTTGTTTGCCACTGGAACGATCGTGGGTTATTCAGAGCAATTGAACTTGATTATACATCCCCAGGCGTATTTAATCTATTTACATCTCGTTCCCTTCGAGGTATTTGCTGTCGTTTGCTGCGACAATCCAACGTCGTTTCCTCGTCAACAAATTCGCATCGCAGCCGGTCTGGCACGACCACTTCTCTGGAAATAATGTCGACGTAAATATCCGTTACGCAATTGTATTGTGGAATTTTTAATACCGATACATCTGTCTGTCTTGTTTTTCCGCGTCTCTTTCTCACGAGTGAAAACGTGACGAATGCGAAGATTAAAAAAGCAGATAAGTGTAAAAAGTGTGCTGTGCACGCAGCGCGTGAAGAAGCAGGCAATTGTCTTTTCTTTTTCTCGTCTCGAGCTCTTTTGCAATCTTCCTTTCTTTTTCTTATTCTTCGTTTCTCGCTTTCTTTTGAAACTATCTGCACTTACACTCTCCACGTTCGACAAACAGCTGTTCTACTCGAAATAGTCGGAGCGCAAACAACTAACTCCATAATTAATAGAAATAACTATCTTTTAATTAGTACAGTGCATTTGGGTATTGATAATTATTAATAATTTTTTTTTTGGCTTTACAAGTATAATGCAAATTTATTTTATTTACAGGCAGGTTGAAAGTTGCAGCAGTACAAATGTGACTGTTGAAAAGGTGACGCCTGCTTATGGTCTTTCAGAAGGCCCCCATTGGGATCATCGTATTCAAAAATTATATTTTGTTGATATAAATAATCAGTATATACGCAGACTAGATACTGCAACAGGTGTTGTAACCAATGCATATATAGGTAGGACAATTATTATTTCCATTGAGCATATGCGTATATAAGGACGTTCGCAAAACGTTTTATCATTTTCTCTTTCAGCAAACGGGACTGTTGGAGTTGTTATACCTGTAGATGATTCAACTGACGAATTAGTAGCAGGTGTGGGAAAAAATCTTGTTCTTGTTACATGGAACGGAGAGAGCGATCAGTCGGAAGTACCGACGAAAGTGTTGTGTTCGCTCGATTCTGCTCAATCTAAAACAAGAATTAATGATGGAAAGGTGGACTCAAGTGGAAGATTTTGGCTCGGTAAATTGAAAACGTTACCGTGATTTAAAGTAGATAAAATTAATTTGTTCACCTTTAATGACTAATATTTTTTATACACAGGTACCATGGGTTTAGAAGTCAATGGACAGGCACCTCCTAATCAAGGAACGTTGTATCGTGTTGACGACACTCGTAAACCTGAGGTGGAAATATCGCCTGTTTCAATAAGTAATGGATTAGCATGGAATATTGAAGATGACACCTTTTATTATATTGATTCACCTACACGCAAAGTTGTTGCGTACGATTACAATCCGAATACAGGAGAAATCTGTAAGATTTTATTATGTTTAAAATGACAAGAATGTGCCAAAAATGTAATATACATATACATACATAGCTAAAAATTAAAATAATCGTGAAGCACAAGATTTAAAAACGGAACATAGAATTGTATGCTTTTGTTTCAGCTAACAAAAGGATTGTGTTCGATCTTGACGATACCGATCTCACAGGATTACCTGATGGAATGACTATAGATACACAAGGCAATCTTTGGATAGCATTATTTGGTGGTCACCATGTGCGTATAATCGTAATATTTTAATTTAATATAAATAACTTCCGTTTCTAAAATATATAACTTGAAATATTACCTGCAATAGAATCATAATTATTAAATTTTCATAATTTATAAACTTTTTGATTTCAGGTCATTCAGGTAAATCCAAAAACAAAAAAAGTAATAAGGAAAATTAAAATTCCAGCTGAAAACGTAACTAGTGTCACGTTCGGTGGTCCGCTTCTAGATATTTTGTATGTAACTACGTCAGGTTTTAATTTAACTGCTAAACAACTGCAAGAGACTCCAGACGCCGGTGCTGTTTTCGCGGTGAAAGGCTTAGAAGTTCGTGGAATTCTCTCAAATTCATTTGTGATGATGAATTAACAAATAAAAGATATTAATTAAAAGTAAGATTTGAGAATGCATCGTCTGCATTCTTTATATCATAATACATATATTTTTAAATTTTGTTATTAAATAAATTTTTTTTATACTATACGGAATTTTTTAAAGTTAAATTTTATAAATATTGGAAGCAAATTACACATGCAATTGTTAGAAAACGTTTAAGTTTATTGAAGCTAATTACATTAGATTATTATACACGTAGGAAAAAGATTGTTATAAAGTACATACACGATAGAAAAATAACGTTTTCTTATACAATGTCTTAATAGAATTAGTAAAAAAAAAACAGCAATGCGTTCTTTTATTTATGAATATAATAATAAATTAATTTAATTACATTTTTAATTAATGAAAACTGTAGTACGTGTAATTTAAGTCTTATAACTAAATAATATAAAACTACAAGATAATTCTGAAAAAATTAAACTATAAATTTTGATATATGTATATATCTTTTAATCATCCAATCAAGGAATTATAATTAAGAATAATTGAAAGTTATTTTTATATTGCAACAAAAAAATTTGAGAAATAACTCAAATTTATTAATATTACGATACTTATTTGCTGAAAGTAAACCTATAATCACAAAAATAATTCTAGCATTCAATAAAAATTTTAAAGAAAAACAAATTTAATACATTATAGTAATTAACCGTATGATAATTCGTTGAATCAGATTTCAGTAAACGATTTCTCTTAATCGATTTTTATATTTTAATTAATTAATCCGAAGCTAAGTTCGTATGAAACGCACATTAAATGCAACGTTACTACATCAGTAAAGTAACTAAAATATTTGCAATTAAAATGCTATGCTATGTGTGCGAATATAAAGTGTTATTTCAAGGTGAGGAGTTATTTAACAATGTGCCGAGTAAATAACTATGCAAGTATTCCTTGAAAGCAAGAAATCTGCAAAATAAAAACCGTAGTATAATTGAGCGATTCTTAATCGTCCAGCGTTATAATTTCGACGTTATCAGTAAGGAGTTTATCCTGTGTTTTTTTGTTTGAAACATTAGTGGTTTTTCCTCTAGATATATCATACATGGACATACAATCAGCGGTGGCCGACGGCCTCAAGGGCTCTGCAGCTTTCGGCGACACTATACACACAGAAGACGAGAGAGTTTTCGAATAGTCAATACTAGGTTTTATCGGCGGTTTTTGCTGCGGTATTATCTCTAAATGCGAGTGCTGTTGTAATTGTGACAACATCGAAAGTGCCTCGACCGAACTACCGGTAGAAAATGAAGTCGGTAATGAGCTCGGTACTTCTATCGTCGATGTCACAGACGGTGGTTTTGGCTTGCTGATAGGTTTCTTGTAATTATGATATTTGGAGCTTGGAACTGTTGCCTTGATACCACCGGGTTGTGAACCGATAGCACTTACCGATAATCCGCTTAACTCGGGAGGAATAAAAGGCGGTTGTGCCATCGCGGTGGAACTTGTCGGTGGCATCGTGTTTAATAAATTTGGAAAATTGCCAGATATTGGCACTGGTATAGTCGGCGTCTTAACCGTTGATTTTGGTTTTCTCACAGAGTGACTTTGCACGTTTGCTTGCGTCGGATAAGGTCGTTGGGAATTTTTCTTCGACAGTAATTTATGCTGCAGCGACGTTCCAGAGCGTGATACATTCGGTAAATTCATGGGTAATGCCTGCTGTTGTTTCATAATTACCGGCGCGCCCATAGATGTGTGAGCAACATGCGGCATAGCTGTAACTGGATTTGTCGTTACGGTACTATTACTATTCTTCAAAGGCGAATGTGATAACGACGGATTGTGCGCTGGTTGCGGCTCCGTCAACGACTTTGAAACTCGTATTTGCGGCGCGCTCATTTGTTTCGGCGGGCTGTTTTTCACTTGCTGAATAATGGATGGTTTGAGCAGAGATACTTGTGTCGTCGTACTAGACGAATGCAATATCGGTTTTGTAGGAGATATTTGAAGCGATTTAGGAATGTGGACAGGTAATACCGGTTCAGTCTGCGAGCTCGGCTGTTTGGTGGGCTGCTTTGCTTTGTGTAAAGGCTGCTGGTTCATCGAAGTGCTAACTGGAGTTATAGATATGCTAGGGCGATCTTTCGTTAATGACATAGTTGTGCTCGTCTTGGCCACTGTTTGATGATACATAGGCGTTGGTCGCGAGGTTGATACTGTAGAATTACTTAAACTTAGTAATTGTTGCACCGACGCTGTCATAGGGTCTAAAGGACCTTTTAAATTGTTTAAATTAGCGATATTGCTTGAAGTATTAATGTTACTGGAAATATTGATATTAGAGCTGGATGTACTCATTGTCGGAGCATTACTGATGCCGGTTATAGTTGTACCAGAATTATTTAAACCGCCAACAAGATTAGTTAATGACGACAAATTATTTTGATATTGTCTAAGAATGTCTTGATAACTTCCTACTTGATTTAAGTATGTCATAGCTGTTAGAGGATCCATCATATTGCTACTTAATCCACTTGTCAGTAAGGCCGATAACATGTTGTTTGCATCAACTAATGGATTCATGAAATAAGGATTTATCATAGAACGATTCGAACCGGACGCACCCATATAGTTCGTAAAGTTACTTTTGGAACCGAACTGACTCATCATATTACTGCTTTGTTGTAGATGTTGCAAATATTTGTTAACATTAGGCGGACGTCCTCTCGGACGTCCAGTAGATGTTAGATTTCTATGTGGCTTGCGATTCTGTAACATTTGCACAGATGTTGGATTCGCCGGGATTTGTGGCGCGGGCGTCTGTAACAAAGTTAAAGATTTTAACTTGATAAAATTAAAAATAATAATGTAATTGCGTAATAAAAAGACAATGCATTTACCACGATAGTAGAGGCGACCTGAGGTGGCGCACTGAAAGAGTTACTGCTCTCTTTTACTGTATTAACAGATGCAAGTTTATTTGCTTGTATCTGACGTTGACAACACTTAATAGCGATATCTAAGACGTTTCCTTCCAAATTCTATAAAAGAATAATCATATAATAATAATTGTTAGCATTTGAAAATATTGCAATTGTTATTAAAAAAATTTTATAAATATAATTTTAAAAAATTTACATTAAAAAAAAAAACAATTTTGCAAATAACATATTTCAAAATGAGTTGTGTAAGTTTACGAGAGGAAAAAAAAATAATTAAAAAAAAATACCCGATAAGAGATAAGACTCGAGAGAATATATGCTATCTATTTTTCACTGCTCCGAATATATAGAGAACATACGCAGAAATAATATGAACTCCAATATCTTGCAAAATCTATTTTTAGCGATGAATACTGTAATTTGCTACACTTACTTTACTTCCAATATACATTTTGTATGTATCTGTTAATAACGTTGCGAATGTCTGTATAGTTGATTCCTTGCCCTGAAAATGTTTCTGGACGAGTTGATATATTTCATATACATCGAGTAATACTTGTGTTCTAGCGTCTGTTCTAATGAGATGCACGCTATCAATAGTGCTTGTTGAACCTATTGTTTGAACTCTACTCCTGAGCGATTGTTGGCAAAGTGTTAAAGCTTGACGAGATAATTGTTCTCTTTCGGAATCACGTAAGTATTTCCTAAACATATAAAATATTATTAATATACATTTATTTTCTCTTCTTACATAATTTTGTTTCGAGATGTGACATTATTAACAAAAGAATGAATAATATATTCCAAATATAACTAATCTTACTTGTCTGAATCGGGAATTTTTCCGAGTTGTATACACAATTGCATTAACATTCGACTATCGTTACTTTCTTTTAACACCTGCATAAGTAATGTTACGCATTTTGACATATGTGAAGCGAAACTCCCAGGTCTATCGATTTCGTTAACTGGAATGTGCCACACTCCCTGTAAAACAAATTATTATATTAATTTCAAAAGATATTTGTATCTTATTATATTAATAATATGAAAGTATATTTCTTTCAACAGTTTTATGTATGACACATTAATTTCACATATAATTGCAGATTTTATCAGAGTTAAACAAAATGTATATAATTCGTACTGCATCTATAATTATAATAGTGCTGTATCTTTGTTTTACTGTCAGGTATTAATTAAATAATTATTTTTTGTAATCTATTACACATATTACAATAAAATTTTTTTTTTATTTTATCTTACGTTTTTAATAAACGTATGCGTACAAGTAATATTAAAAATAATATAATTTTTTGCAAAGTAATAAGACAAATATGAAATCAAAAAAAATAGTGATAGATACAGATCCTGGAGGAGACGATGCTTTAGCAGTAATGTTGGCTTTATTTATGCATAAAGCTCGTGAAATCGAGATTTTAGCTATAACTGTCACGTATGGTAACACACTTTTAGAAAATGCAGAAAAAAACATATTAAAAATCTTAACAATTGCTGATGAAAAAGTGAGTATTTAGTGATTATGTTAAATATTTTTAATTTTAACACATACTCTAATTTTTTGTAGTTTCTAAAGCTTTCGCGGAATACTAATGTATGTAATAATTTTTTGTTGAATTTTTCTAGGTACCGGTATATGCTGGCGCTGTAAAACCGTTAATAAATTCATATACTGATGAATGTTATTTTGGTAATGATGGATTTGGAGATTTTAATTTCACTCAAGAAATAACTGCAAAAATTGACAGATCAAAACATGCTTCAGTAGCGCTTGTAGATTTAGTGAAACGATATCCAGGTTTAATTACTTTTTTTATTGCTCAGTAAAACATTATTAAATTTCGATTAATATGTTATAAATATCTAATTTGTTCTTTTTTTATTTTTAGGTGAAATAACTGTAATCACTCTTGGACCTTTAACAAATATTGCTACAGCAATTGCATTAGAACCTAATTTTCTAAATTTCACCGAGCAACATATCATGATGGGAGCAAACATTGCTAAAAATAGTTTTGAATTTAATTTTATGCTAGATCCAGAAAGTGATTGGATTGTATTAAATAATACCAACAAACCTAGCGTTATACTTCCATTAGACACAGTATATTCTCATGCCATTTCAAAAGTAATATATCGTAATCCACAAATATATTTATAAACGTTTAACTTTTATATTAATCACGAATTTCTATTTTAAGGAGGAATACAGAAATCTTTTTAATAATTGGAATAATTCTATTGCAAATTTTTTGCACCAAGCGGAAGAAAAGAGTTTAGAAAAACAAGATTCTTGGCAACCAGCAGATGGTTTCACTATGGCAATTGCGTTACAGCCAGACATAATAATGCAATCTTATGAAACAAATTTAATTCCGGAACTTGTTGGTAATGCAAGAGGTTCAGCTATCATAAATTCTGATAATGAAATACATAATGCAAAAATTATACAAAAGTTTGATAAGGTTGCATTTCAGAGTCTACTGTCGAAATATTTTTCTTAATAACCTAAAATAAATTATAAAATAATATATATTATAAAATTACTTACATTAAAAAAGTTGGTGCTTCTTCTTTCGGTAAAAAGTCCTTGAAAAGTTTGTCCGGGATAAAACTGACAGGTATATGTTCCTAATAAAAGGTCTTTACATTTTACGGTATCTTTCGCCTTTTTATTATTAAAAAAAAAGTGCGAAAGTCTATAAAACGACTTATGATGTTCTGTAAACCTTAATACACATTGTTCTAATCCAGCTAAGCAATAAGCGATTAATGTCGCTACTTCTTCTTCTGGCATTTGTTCTTCTAAAGTTTAAAATATAAATATTAAATATAAATTATAACTTTTTAAAGTATTAAAATTTATTTTCTTAATAATCAAGTAAAATTATACTTTACCGTCTACACTTTCAGAATCCTTTTTCTTTTTGTCCGCGTCACTGTCGACAGATTCACTATCACTATCGCTAGAACTATCGCTGTCAGAGCTATCGTCACTACTGCTAGATTCCTCACTACTACTAGAGCTCGAATTATTTGTCTCCGTAGTTGTAGTTGTGGTTTGTGTAGTTGTAGTACTTTCTTGAGAGCCCCTCCTACTTAAAGTAATTTCTTCATTTGCATTTGCTTGCGTTTTTCTTCTTTCTTCTATTTTATCTTTATTTTCCTTGTCCTATGCAATAAAAATAATTGTGCATATTAATTAAAAATTTATATTCGAATATAAAATTATATCACGAACTTACAGTAGATTGCAAGTCTTCATTCTGCAACCATTTGCCATCAAATCTTCTAGTATCCTCGTCATCTGCTGAAGATTGCTGGGTTTCCTGACTAATTTCCATTGCCTGTTTCATAAGAGCATCCATTAAATCCTGTACATCATCGGTCTTACGTTCAGTATCAACTGACAATATATTTGCTACATTTTTCTCCTCTAATTTCACCTGCGATTTTGCTTTATCAGCATTTTTATTTTCCAGCTTCTTTTTTTGCAGCTTCGTTTCATTACTTTCATCACTGGATATAATCATTACATCATCACTCGTTTTCTCTTTTTGCGATACCACATCGCAAACTTTAGTAATTAAATCGTCTATTAAGGCTACGACATCTTGCATTAATTGCAAATGTGAAATACTATTTAATTTTATTTTTTTCGTATTGTCATATGACAGTTCTTCAGGAAATCTTTTGCGATTCTCAAATTTTCCTGATTCTGCAGACTTAACATCAGAAATTTTACTCGATTTATCTACGATTTCTATCTCTTCAATACTATTTGAGCGTTGACATACTGTTACATTTTTATCTGTATCTGCTGTACTGTCGAGTTCCTTCGACATATTTTTCTCATTATCACCACCCTCTTCTTTTTTCTTGTCGTTAAGTTTAGACTGATATTTCATAAAAGGTCCTTCAGAGCAGTTTTTAAGATGCCAATGGAATAACCGACCTAATGATTTTTTTAGTGGTTTTCCTTCGTGTTGTTCCAAGTATTTCAATATGCTCGCATGAATACGATAATGAACTTCTAGGGCCTCTATAGATAAATTTTGTGGGCTTTTATGACTTATTCTACGCGGATATTGAGCGTTGTTCTCATATAATAATTCACTAGCCTAAAATTAAATAAAATTTTTATTAAATATAAAATAAAATAAAACATATAATTAGTAAAAAAAAATATAATAAAGTAATTAACCTTTGCGTAATGTTCCAAGAATACAGGAGGATCTTGATTCTTTTTCTCTGCGACTTTACCAAGCATATATTGATAAAGCCATCTTTCATCGTGTTGTATGGATGGTTCTTCAATAGTTTGACATATCCGATTAGCAGATTCAAAACATTGATCTGCAATCTCCAGCATCTCTTCCTTTCTCGTTTCCAAAATTTCGAATCTCTCCATACTTAACGTGTCGGTCTCTTGTTTAAGCAATCGTGAACAGAATGAATGAACCATATAAACGAAATTTCCGTACTCTGTCCAAATTACAGAATGACCAGGCGCTAGTTCGATAGCATGTTGATAACTTGATTGTGCCATTTTTGCCTTATTAAGAAACTTATCCTTTCCGCTAAAAGTATCAAAAATATAATTAAAAATATAATATAAAAGTAAAAAATTACATTTAGAAAACAATACTTACATAGGTCTATAACTGTTCAACCAATTCTCTATTATACTGCCCGTTGCCATAGCTAAACCTGCCCATGAATTTAATCCCTTTGGATATAAACACAAATCTAATAAATAATACCGACATGCGTGTTCCCATTTATTGTTTTTGAAATAAAAATCACCTAACAAGTAATAAATAGTAGAAATTGCATGCGGTAAAAGTTTTACCACGCTCGGCATTTTATCTTTTCCGCCGAGTATATACGCCGTCATTTCGTCTACTATTTGATTTGGATCGCTTTCTTGTGGAATTAATCTGATTATTCTTTTAAGCAGTATCTCTGTATCCATGCTAATAGAAAGAATTCGGGGGGATTGAAAGTTTGGTAGTTGTTTCGGTTTATAAAAATCGAACAGCAATTGCGCCCCATGCCAGGTCAATTCCATTTGTGGTACTCCGTGATCTTGGAGATGTTTCGGCCGCGTTTTGTTCACTCTGTTTGGATGACCGTATAAACAAAAGAATATTTGTTCCAAATATTTCGTAAGCCTATTCTTGATAGAAGCATACAAAGGAGTTTCAAGTTGCGGTATAATAAGGTTCATAATGAAAAATAGAAGCTTTGCCTCGTTGAAACAGCACCACGAATGTCTACCAATAAATTCATGTGCAATAAATAAAATCATAATAGATGGTGGAATATCGTCATCCTCATCATCCGATTCGGAATTATGAGCACTATGCAATTTATTTTTATAATGAGACTCAGCCTTTCCTCTCTCTTTATCTTCTTTGCTATTAAATAAATCGTATTTATATTGTATGATAACGACATTGTACACTGAAAGGCAGATATTACATTTGCCGCGGCAAATGACATATCTGTCTCTCAGTTTACGCACAATGCTTAATAAACTTACTATTGCAGAATGTAATGTAACAGAATCCAAGGCAGAACAGTCTCTAATGGCATTTCCACAGCATTTTCTGGTACATCCAATTGATGACAAACAATGTGAACTAAATTTTGTACCAATCTCGATAAACGCGACTCTGACAGATATTTGACTAAAATTATAATTAATTATGTTAAATTAGCGTGCTAGTATTATATTGCACGACTGTAACTGGTAATAAAATTATGATCTTACCAACAAATACACTGGCTTCGATTGTACAAACTTCTAATTTCTCAAGTGCCGTTACAACAGAACTTGTCCATTTTTTCTGTTCAGCTTCGTCAGAGGAGTTCAAATAATTTTGCCATGATTCGTTCAAACAAGCTTCTGCCCAAACATAACATTCCTAAAAGTATTTAATGTTATTAAATATTACACGTTTTAAAAATATAACAATAATGTAATTATTATTCTACGC
The DNA here is from genome assembly GCF_019399895.1 of Cardiocondyla obscurior. NCBI lineage: Eukaryota > Metazoa > Arthropoda > Insecta > Hymenoptera > Formicidae > Cardiocondyla > Cardiocondyla obscurior. The sequence continues at coordinate 3,805,797 of NC_091881.1, forward strand.
GGATTATAATATCATTACTTCATATTGTTGAAGTTGCCACAAACTATCAAGTAGCATGTTTAATTGTCGAACCCTATCAACAATTATTTCATTAGTTCCTAATAATTTGTTTCTTTGTTTGGCAAATTTAAACGTATCTTGCAATATATAAGATAATTCTGCATATTTCTTTTCTTCATATAAATGTTGAATTTCACCTAATTTTTGACCCCTATAATAAAAATTATATTTTAGTGTCAACTTTAATACATAGAGCATTTCATTACGTATAAATTAATAAAATAAATTTTTTATACCTTTGAATCGATTTAAGTTTTTTCTTTACAAGTTTGGCACTAATTTGAGAATTATTTTTACAATTTAAAAGCATGATACAGAGATTTTGGTTTTCCATTTCATGTAGACGGTTGAGTAACTAAAAAAAAATTTAGATTTCTGTATTTTATAACAACGATTACTTCAATTTCTAATTTCCTTAGTATTAGTTAATTTTCTTACCAGTTCTAATGTTTCTATTACTACATCTATATCACCTTGGCACAAAAAAATATTACTTTTAAGCCATAAAACTCTTAGTAATGTACATAAATTTTCTTCGTTTAAAAGATCCTGTCTAACACTTGCAAATATTATATGTCCTAACTCTTCTGCTGGCATTCCTGTACCAAGTTTGTCTAATCTGCAATAATAATTTTAAGTATACATAAAAAGCGTTTATTTATCGTTTAAAAAAATAATTAGTATCTTACGTTGGATTTGGCAAAGTTTCCGGTTTGGTATCTAACCATTTGTCCGTATGAAGCTCACCAAATAATAAAGTCGTTTCGGTATCTAATTTCAAAACTTTGTCATTCATATCTTCATCAAATGGTGATAAATGTGGAATATGTTGTCTAAAAAAATTTTTTATTTAATTTATCGTTGTTTAAAACATGAAAAATTCCGAGAAATTAACCACTGATGGGAATTAAAATTTTTATGCACCTACCTCATAAAAACATATGCTTGTAGATAAATATCTGGCATTCCTTTTGGCCATTCTTGGTTCCATTTCGTACATAAAAGTTCTGCAAATTTCGTGATAATTATCATTAAATTGCTTTTACCGCTATGTTGGTTTATAAATGCATCCACATCGGCAGTCTCTGCTTCCGTCCCGAAGTATTTTTGTGGTTGACTGTGTGAATAAAATTAGATTAATATTAACATAAAAAAAAAAAATTAAATTATTCAAAAATACCTTGTATCGGGACTAGGCGATTTTGAACTTTCCGAACTTTTAAGATTTTCTACATTTTTATTATTTTCTTGATTCGCAAATAGTTGATACATATCCATGGTATCCATAGAATCATCAAGGTTTTTAGAAGCATCATCCTTAGTCAATCTAACTGTGTCAGGTCTAAAATTAAAAAAAATATATATAAAAATAAAACCATTATACATTTTTTAATTAATTGTATGTATATAATTATTTATTACATACAATAGAGTACTAGGAAACAATCTTCTAAGCGTTTCCTCTAATTGTACATCATCCCTCTCTGCTTCTCTTCTGTTTGAACCTCTTACTCTCGCGGATCGTCTCATGCTACTGCAACTCCAAGCCCATTGTTGCAAGAAGCATAATGCACTTCTGCGTCTTTTCTTTACTTTCTGCCCTTCTTCTTTTCCGTCGGTTTTTTCGGCATGAGTTTTATCCTCGGTCTTACATATCGTATCGCTTGTTTTTTCTGTGCCTTTCTCGGAAGCTTTGTCACTTGATTTATCACTTTCTTTATCGCTGGATTTTTCATTAGGCATTCCATTATCCATATAAATGTCATCTGTAACTTTATCGCTCTCTAATTTATCGATATTTGCATCTGCTTCAGAGTGCACTTGTTCCTCTGATTCCATATTTTTCGTTTCAATTTGTTCGTCACATTGTAAACCGTCTGTGTCAGACATTCTTAATACATCCTCATCTTCGACTATTTGCACATCGCTTGAGCAAGATTTTTTGTCTTCTTCGATTTCGATTTCCATTGCTGTGTCTGCATTGAAAACTTGATTGTCATCTAACATCTCACAATCTTCTGTTTCAATTTTAATAGATTTGTTAATATCATTCTCTCCATTGGCAATGGAATCATTTTGTTGATCTACTTCCATTACATTTACATTACTTTCTACAATATCCATCTCATTGCTCTCGGCATTTTTATCGTCAGGTTTTTGAACCGATAATAAAATTTTACTAACAAAATTTAAATTGTTTTCGCTGATATATTTATGCATGTCTAATAGACTTTCTCCAAGAGCCAGCCATGTACAGCTCGTTAAGGGCGTTCTTAAAGTCAACTCTGGCAAGGATTTTGGTGTGAATTCTGCTTTACAAACTTCCGCCCATTTTGTGGAAACTTCTTTTGCCTCTGCTAATAATTTGTCGCCTAATACATGATCATATTCAGTGTACAAAGGTGGGTCTAACTGCCAATCGCTATTATACAATTTGTAACATTCTTCCATACATGGAATATCTTTAAATATCCTGTCACGAAAAGCTAGACCCTTCACATAATGAGGATCCCTTTCTAATGCTATAGAAATATACAATAGACAGTTCATATAATCAGGAACGGCATATAAGGCAGTTATTAGGTTATCTAAGCACGGCCAGTGATTGAAATTACACTTCAGGCCTTGCTTAAATGACGAGCAAGCTAGTTCTAGATTCGAAGTTTTCATAGCTAATGTGCCGATCCTATGCCACAACGTTACATCGGCATCGTCCAGATTTGCAGCTTCCCAGTAATTCTCCACAGCTTTCTCATAATTCTCGCTAGATGCGTGAATAGCACCAATATTTTTGAAGCAGGAATACTTCAACGACAACATAGGTCTGGACCTTCCATCCGGCACTTCGGGTTTCTCCACTTCGTCCAACAGCTCGGTGTCCAAAAGGTCCTTAAAAATAATTAGCGCTTCTTCCCGCTTATTCTCTTTCAACAGCTCCAGGGCTCTGTTGTATTCGGTCAGCGCTATTTGTTCCTGAAAGAAATTACTTTCTATTGCACGACAAATTGCAAATAAATATTGAAATACAAAAAGCGTCGGAGAAGCTTATGTGCTCCTTTTAGGTTAATCGTTGATGTAAATTGTTAAAAAATAGTCACGCGCTTACCTGCGCTTCTTTGGTGATCGTGGGTACGTCCTCCTCCTCGCTTTCCTCGCTCGACTCCTCGTTGAGCGCCGATATCTTGATCATCCTGCCGATTTCGCACGGACTCACTATGTACAAAATGTCAACAAAACAGCCGGTTTTTTAGCACGCCGCCATTCGAATTTAGACGAGATCGTCGTGCGAGATGAACCAGATAACGATCGAGTGCTGCACATTATCCGAGTCGCTTACGCCTCGGTGCTTCCTTATTTTATCCCCGCGCTCCCTTCGCACGTCACCAGGCTTCGGCGAAGGAAAATATGATTCCGAGACGAGAAAAAGAGATGAATTTGGTTCACGCCGGGTGCCGACGGGTGTAGGGGAGGCAAGCTTGCCTATGAATTGTCCGCAGGCACCGAGTACAGGAGCCCCAGGTATCTGCGTGCGGTGAGAGGAGCGATTTGAACTTTTAACTTGTTTGTCTCGCTTCTTGTCGCTCGGCCCGTACAAATAAAACCAATAAAACACTGAGATGCACGCTCCGTTTCGGACGCGATAACCATACGCCGCGTCGACCTGGTCGGTAATCCACTTCTGTTTTTAGCACGGGCGATATCACTTCTGATGCCGCTGCTTTCCAGGCGAGGGCAATAATCGAGATGATTTTGCAAAAGAAGATGCTGCACGTCAAGGTAAGCACACATATGCGCGCACATCGCGTCTTTTCGTCGCTAATTTGAAGTAATGTTGATTAATACATTTGATGATCGAGTCAGATTTATCTTCAAGTTTATGTGATTGATCTTGCAGAACGGTGTGCTTGAGAGTCAGCGTTTTGTATGCTTGAGTATGTTTTGCCAGCGGGTTCGAAGCTTGCTCGACAGTAAATTCGTATTTGCAAGTGCTGTACATTCTTTTTCGTAAACTATAATTAGAAATATCTACAATTAAATTACACGTACATACAATCGTAGAAAATATTACGAACATGCTGAAACATACATTAAATTTAAAATATATGTTCTATTATGAAATTTGATTAAATAATTACAAATGTTCTTATCCCACACATGACTATATAATATCAATTTTTTTTAAATATATTATAATATATTTTAAATATATTATAAATATATTATACAGATTACTTGTTTTATTCTTAAAGTAAAATTTACTTTCAATTTCAAACAGTATGACAAGATTTAAGGTTTCAAGTAAAAATATCAATTTATAAACACAGTGTTATTTCATAAAACTCGTGATAAATAATAAGAAAATTATTTAGTAATATTCAATGTAAAAATGGAAGAAATAACTATGTAATAATGTTATACTATCATTAAGAACGACGCAAATCAGTAACAGTCTTTAATGAGAATGTTGTATACAATAAACATTGCTAGATTACAGAAGAGGTAAGGTTGCAAAGATTGCAATATAGAAATAAGGAAAATGTGACAACGATATTTAATTCTATTATTTGCATTTTGTCGATTCTAAAGTTATACAAATAATAATAAATAATGAGAGATAACAATAATTTAAAACTAAAATTCAAACATTTAACAAAGCATCCTTACCATTGACTGTATTCTAACAAGATGTATAAAGTATATTACAATCCATTCTTGGCACATTAACTCATGATACATATGTTCTTATTACATAATGAAAAACTCACTTAATAAATGTAAAAATCAAAACTTCAAAAATTATAAATGATAATTATTTTTTATACTGTTTTAGTTATTATATTAATAATATAAATTGACAAAAGTATGTACATCGCAAGAGACCATTTGATAGATGATACACGAACTGTAGATACAAAAAGTTTGCTTGATTCTGGAATTGAAAAATATAAAAAGATTATAATAAGATCACCTTCTCCACTTTATAAATTTGACCAAAATTGGTATTCAGGTGAGTATCTAAAAAAAGTCTATTGTTTTTATATAATTATTAAAAAAAAAACTTTTAAACATAATTTTTTTGTTTTAGAACCTGAAATGAGACATTATTGGGCTGCATCATTTTTGCTACCAGTCGGATCTATTTTTTTTCTTGCGGTATTTGTTTTGTTAATGGTAATAACTATAAATTTATTCTAATCATAATTTTTCATTTTTTATTAATAAAATATTTAATTAAAGTTTAAAATTTTGGCAATTATAGGTATTGTTCAAACGATGCCCTCATACAGTAGCCGCGATTGTCACTGTGATTCTGACTCTCATTATCATATTGACAACTATATTTTCACTTAATCATGATCCAGTTTATACATAATGCATTTATACCAAATAATTAGATATGTATTGACTGTTATATGACATAAGTTTCTCTTTTATATGTATATCAAACATGAAGCTCAAAGCTAGTATATATAAAAATTTTTGTAATAATTATACATAGTGATTAAAAGATGTTACTTACTACTAGGATTGTTCGTTCATCACTTTCAATTTAATCATATCTTTTGAAACTCGTTCTACTATTTCCAGATATTTTTCTAAAGTTGCATTTAATTTTTCGTAGCTCTAAAATACAAATTTTATTATATATTAAATTATGGTATTAATTTTAAAATATAATTTATTAAAAAATCGATTTATTATACCTCTATATGAGCAGAGTCTTTTTTCAAGTGCTGTAACTCACTTAATAGTACTTCTATGGTATTAAGTGGTAACCAAATAGGTGGAGCAGTAGCCACTAATGGTGTTTCAAGACCAAAATGTTCTTTACCGCTACCTAATACTGCATTAATATAATCTACTGCTAAATCGCTGGCTTCCACTAATCGACCGGTATTTAACATAAGACGTAGAAGCTCTGACGCGTTTCGCTTCTATAATATTTTTATAGAAATTAATATTTTATATATATATAGAATATTATATAAAGCGTTAAATACTCACTTTGTACGATATTAACAACCATTGTGGCAAAAAGGCTCCATCTTGCAATAATTTTTGTGCAACAGCCTTGTGTAGTTCGCAGTTATCACTCTTTTCGTGCTTTAATGTAAAGTATTCCAATAATCTCCATGCCGTGTTTGTAATACTTGTATTCGATATTCCAATATCTAAAGAAAAATATTACATATTATTATATAATATATAATAATCAAGGAATATTAAAAAAAAAATTTTAATTAATTAAATTAATTAATTAAAAGTTATAAAAACTATACCAAATATATCATTTTGTATTAGCCAATCCCAAGCGTTTGGATCTTCACGTTGACTTAATTTGATGCATTGAGAAGTCAAACTTTTGAGTACAGAGGCTTTACTAATGTTAAATACATCGCATAAGTGTAATGCCGTTGTGTACAAGCCAGTACTACACAAGGTGACAATAAGCTCCGATAGTTCTGAAATAATTTTCGATTTTTAAATTACAATAAAAAGATCTGTTCATTTTCCTTATAAAAATTAATTATATAATTAAGAGGTATTTACCACTGTGCGTAACTATATGCATTTCAGAATTTACTTTCGATATTCTTAATCTTGCATCTACTATATAATATTCCTTTTTGATATCATCTAATTCGAGTACTTCGATTTGTTTTTTTATTTTATAGCGTAACACTTCTTTTCCATCAATGCTTCTCTTTTTTTGGGGATTCGACAAGTTTATTTCACTAGGAATACTCTGATCAATTACGGGCCTCACAATCCATCTATATTTCTCGCTTACATGGTGTAAAGCATTAATACACGCCAATAGACATTGTGCTTGTTTTGCTATAATTGGCGTGGAATGAGGTTCTTGACTTAAACGCATAGCTTGTTCGTACATCACGGATGCGGCTATAAAAATGAAAAAAAATTTTGTAATAACAATACATGCTCAATTATAGCAAAAAAACTCACCTTTCCTCATATTTTGTTTATTGACATGAAAACTATATAGAAAATTATAATAATTATTTTCCATAAGATCAACGCTTCTGGCTCTGCCTTCAACTATTCTTTCAAGATCCTCGTACATATCAACGTAGGGAAATGAAATTAAATCTATCAACAACTTCTTTTCGAATAACGTTACAACCAATTGCCGTAAGCAGTCCACTCTACGTATGGGGTCCGGATTGACATTCAAACAATGATAGGCTTCCGTGTGATGACCCAAATTTAAATGCTGTGCGAATATTATGGAATGTAGCGTCGGTAAATTCGGATCGTCTGCGTCGGCGGTTGCTATGGCCGTTTCGGCAATCTCTATTATGCAATCAGACGCATTATGTTCCTCGAACAATTTTATAACTTTTAGGTAATAATGAACTAGATCCTTATTTCTTGACGTCATATTAGAATTGAGTAAGGCATCCACTAAAAACACGTCGGTCAATATTCCATTGGAAGCACGAAGAAAATGATCGCATGCCTTTTGCATTTCTCCCATTTCTAATAAGGCAACAGCTAATATGAATTTTCTCGAGGCGCTATTCCATTCACACCATGTATTTAGAAGTCTCACGTATTCTTGAACAAGTAGAAATTGACAACTAGAGAGCAACCACTCGGGGAAAATAAAATTTCCGGATATCGGCCATCTAATCGCTTTGTTCAAGAAAATATAAAAAGAATAAATCTGAAATGTTATTATATTTGCGCTTTCTAAAAATTGCAAAGACTGTTATTAAAGGATACACAAGTTGCGCGATAAGCGTCACATGCGTCAGCATACTATAATGCCATGGTATCAAAGTGGTCGGATCCATATTCGCTTGTGCCATAAGAATATGAGCATGTTTTGCACCACTGCTATGAATAAACAATTCTAACAGTGAAAGAGATCGATGCTGCCTCTGTCCAACATTAATACGGGAATCGGCGAGTTTAAGAGTTGAAAGACGTTGAGAGCTAGATTCACTAAAATATTAAAATGTTTTATAACGCTGCATTTAGATATTGCATGAGAAATTTATACAGTGTCCGAAATAAAATATTAAATCGTAAAATTATGGGTAGGAGAATTGACATTTTATTTCGGACACCTTGTAGTTTTTACATTTACATAATATTGAAATAACAAAACTTACAGCAGTGATTGTGAAGGAGTATACGTTGCCGTTGATTCGCATATCCATGTAACAACATAATAAGCTTGAGTAAGTATAACAGTTCTCGGCGCCAACGATGATCTTATCGTATGTAAAGATCTTGAATTAAATATTTCAGGACGCAGTAATATGAGTTGTTGTAGCATTAATAAATCTCTGCAGATGGAAAATCTTAAGAGCGCTATCTGTGTTATTGTTTCCGCTACCGCAGAAATTCCAAGCTGACTGCCAAAGAGATGACTGACGTTTAATAAGATTTTTGAAGTATCGTGGTCGTCTTCAAATTGCAATTTATTTGGTTGCCCAAGATCATATGTCAAAGCTTCCAATAACATAGCCATTGCACCCGATATGTCCTTAACGTTACTCAATTTGTGACAGAGTTCCGATTGGAAGTCAAAATCCGATAACTATTATTAATAATGTATGTGTTATATAAAAATAATATTCAACATATAAAGAAAACATAAATTAATAAAAATACTTACCGCATCGTCGGGTTCCAACATCAGCTTTGATAGTAAATCGTCAATTATAATATCTGGACTTCTCAGATGATACAACTCTTTCTCAATTTCTGTTTTAATTTCTTCAGATAATTGTTCGCCTAACATAACTAGAGCGGACATTAATACGATTAAATCTTGACATGTATCTTCATCTTGCGACAGAACAGGAGTTGTCTTGAATCGAGAAATATATGATTTATCGTTGCAAAGTACCAGATGCTCCAAAGCTTCCATTGGTCTTAGAAGAGAAAATGAGGACTTTTTCAGTAATACTGCGCCGTAAACGTTCGGCAATAGCAATAGACCTACAGGACGAGTACCGTTGGCATGGTATTGAACTACACACGAATAAAATTTCGACCAACAACGATTAGCGATTTCGAGATAATCTTCATCTGTAATCACATAATCCATTGCTTCCGCCTGCATCTCGGCTTCTACGGCCATACATACTCTTTCTTTTAAAACGGCCGGTGAAAAATTCATTTCCGCTACTATATTAGATCTTCTGTAGATGCTCAGAGCTTTTGTAATGTCCGCTAATGAAAATTGACCTGGGTGAAAAATATAATTAATGTATGCTTCCTTCGGATCTGTTCCAGGTTCGATTACAATATAATCTCTGTCGCGCGCTTGTTCCAAGATCGTGGTTTCCCATTCGGGATTAATGCGGTGCGTTAGCGGTAAATGTGCGTGCGTCACTGCCACCGCATCCATGTCAGCGGTCCTCCAAACTGCCCATAATCTAGTTGGCGTAAATGCAAAATCGACCAAATGTTGCTGCAAAAAAATAATGTTAATTAAGTTTTTTTTTTTTTTTAAGTAAAATTACAAAAAATGACGTATTAATAAAAGTACTCACGTCCGGCGCGTATAACGTACATAATCTAACAAACTTAAATATGCCGTTATCCTGTACGGGTTTCAAAATGCTGAATTCGCATCCCGTGCCAAATTTTAAGAAAGTCGCAAGATACAATTCGTTATCGTTGCCCAGTGCTTTCCTTAAAACATGGCCTTGCGCACCTTGAGACACAACGCGACTTTCGGTCGCTGCGTCTGTCACAGCTACGCATTGTGTTTTGTTACAGGACCATATACGTACGTTGCCCTCTCGGCATAATGCGAATAGAAACATATCGCTGCCATAATTGTGTATAACGAGTGACATGGCCACATGAGCTTCGGTATTACGTCCTCTAAACGCGGTGGCTATACCACTTAAAAATTTCGGCATTATTGAATCCTGCTTCAGTTCGCTAGTGTGCACCAAACCTGTGAGAGTATCAAGTCTTAAAAGTAATATAGTAGCCGAGCTATAGGCGAGAGCAAACAATGCTTCCTCTTGTGGCAATGTAAGCCATGATGCTGCTGCATGAGGCACTGGAGAATCTAAAAAAAATTTTCAGGTAAGTCCTTAAAAAAAACTGCAACTAAATTTATTGCTTTATTATTTTACATTCTAAAAGCTCTTACTTGTGGCTCCTGCATTGGAAATAATGTAAAATGTATGAGGATCTCTGGCATGTTGTACAGAGGCTTCACTAAATATAGATTGTACACTAACATCAGTATATGTACTCAATATATTTTCCTTAAAAAAAAAAAAAAAATTAAACATTATTTTGCTGATGGAATAACTTTTGGTAAAATATATGTATCAAAGATAAGTAACAAAATTTGTGCACACCTGACTGTGAATTTTATCTGGGTGAGAAAAAGAAAGTTTGTGAACACTGGAAACAGTGACAATCAAAATAATAACTGAATTTACTGTCTCATGAATGGAAATCCCATCAAGAATTGGAGTGTCAGTAAATTTGTATCTCACTCTGCAGTTGACAAGATTAATGTCCAAACTGTGCTCAATTAATTCAAGTACATCATGGCAAATGCGCCAGTAAATAAATCGATTTCGAGTAAAAAACTTGGAAGAATCTTTGTATGAATAGCCACCTGCTTTCTCTGGCACTTTTATATCTTGCAAGGTACTTTGGCTTCCACCTATAAAAATTAAACTTATTATTTATTTTATTATTAATGAATTCTCGATAATAAATATTAATATAATTCGATTCTCTTTTTTTTATTCCATGCTATACACTGATTACTAAAGATATCACTTAAATAATATTGAACATTATAAATCCCAAATTTTTTTTAAAATGCAACAAACTGATCTAAGCGTTTGGTGCGTATACAAATTTATTTAGACGGTCACGTGTATTTCATTTACGACGTGGAGAACCCAAAAAATCAATTTAGAATACAGAATGCGCAATAGACAGGTGTAGGTTAGGGCGAGCGTGCAAAAATTGATACTTCAACTCGCGAATGTTGGGCAATATATTATTTCGCGAGCATCACATTTGCACGTCGTCGTGAACAGCACCTCGAGGCGTTTTTATGTGACATCGCAAGCGAAATTTCACTTTGCCGGGCGGCCGAGTCTCCCGGCTGAAGGTTAGAACACGCTTTACCTGTGTTCAGAGTTATCTCTTTCCATTTCTCTGGCAGAGTTTGATCCGGCACGACCTCGCGATATCCCAGCGGGAATTCCACCATGTTCTGCTACTTTTTAGGGAGACGCTACAACGATACTGTCACTTTACATCACAGAAAAACCGCCGAAGATTTGAGCGGTTATCGAACAGTTTTTTGGCGCTCGCCTCGTGCTTCCTCCACCTTGATAAAATAAAAGCCAAGATGGACAACCTCGCGAGAAAAAGATCTCATTTGCATATCAGCTCCCTCTCGGCATTATTGCAGCTAGAACGAGAAATAATAATTCAAACTTCAAGCGAGCATTTTATTAAATTATTAAACTTTAAAAATTCACAATTTTTATCTGTAATATCTATTATTTATATTTTAATTTATACCTTTTTAATTCATATAGATCAAAGTCAAGTCAGAGTCGGATTGAGTTTGGCACTCTGGCGTATGTGTCATTATTTAATAAATTGTCTTTTTATCTTGCCACATTTTGCTTTATTTTATTTTTATTATGACATATTTTACTTCAGTAAAATAAAGTAAAATACGGCAAGATAAAAAAAAAAATTATTACGCCAGAGTGCCAAACCCAACCCGACTCTGATAGCTCTGACCCGATTTTATAATCCTCGATTGAAACTAGTTCACGATGTCGATCTGAAATGTTGAATGACTGTCAGCAATTGTCGAGCAAAAGATCCTCAGACATGACGCGCTGTTCGGCATACGCGAATTACGTGATTCAGAAATGGACCGGTGAACAAATTAAAATGAAATGGTCGCAGTATTATTGCTAATAATTCTCCAGTCGACAGGATTCGTGTGGGCAATGTATAACCTTGATATCCTACACATTAACGTTGCTGTTAATGTGTGTAACCGATATCAGAGTTAACAGTTCGTCAACAGAATTATCAATTTTCTCAGCGGTTGCATTATTAACTCTCGAAAGATGAATAGAAAAGTGGTCACTGCGTTTTATCTGATACTAAACGTAGCTTTTTCAATTATCATCGTGCTTCTGAACAAATGGCTCTACATCCACACTCGCTTTCCGAATATCACGCTGTCAATGATACATTTTTTTATGACGTTTGTTGGTTTGATAATCTGCGAGATGCTGGATGTCTTCTGCATTAAGGACATTGACATCAAGGAGATGGTGTTGATTGCTATGACATTCTGTGGATTTGTTGTCTTGACAAACTTGAGTCTAGCTTACAATACAGTTGGCACTTATCAGGTGGCAAAAATGCTGACAACACCCTGTGTGATAGTCATGCAAATGTTATTTTACAGGAAGCACTTTGGCATACTTGTTAAATTGACTCTAATACCGATTATACTAGGAGTTGTTATCAATTTTTATTATGATATACAATTTAATGTTATTGGTGCTATCTATGCAACACTGGGAGTACTTGTAACATCACTGTATCAAATTGTATGTACTGCATTTGTTATTTCTTATTTCATAGATATAATATTTATATAAATTATGAAAATTAAAAAAAAATATCTATTACAGATGATAAATAGGAAACAGAAAGAGTTCCAGATGGATCCAATGCAGTTGTTATTTTATCAAGCACCATTGTCTGCTATTATGCTGTGGATTGTTATTCCAATTTGGGAGCCAGTTGGTCAAACATTCACTCATAATTGGTCTCTGTTAGATATAGTATGTTTCTGAAACATTAGAAGGAAGTTTGAGAAGTTTTTGAGATTATAGGATTGAATCATCATTTATTTTGTATAAAATTTGTAGATTATGGTGATACTGTCAGGGGTAGTTGCATTCTTTGTGAATTTAACTTCCTACTGGATCATAGGAAAAACCTCGCCTTTAACGTATCCTTATATATATTAACAATATATTACAAAATATCTTTCAAAAATTTCACATGTTATACACTTTAACAAAATGCTCAGATATAATATGGTTGGACATTCCAAATTCTGCCTTTTGCTGCTTGGTGGCTCATTTCTTTTTAATGAAAAATTAGCAAAAAATCAAGTCATTGGTATAGTTCTAACATTAATGGGAATTATATTATACGCTCATGTAAAAGTAAGTCGAACTTTTATGTAATATTTCTTTTTCTGCTATTTTCAATTTAATACAAAACATTGCCATTTTTTTTAGATGAAAGATAGCCAAACGGTGATACCACAGTTTGAAGACCGAGAAATAAAACCTCTGTACAAAGTTTGATTCCGTTTTAGAGATGACAAAACTAAAGAAATCGATAAAAATAAATTGCTGTACTTAACGCAAAAGTTTTGTAAGATGTTAAAATCTACATTGTAATAAATATTTATTTATTATTCTCAAACTTGATTGACTGTGAATTCGTTATTCTAAATAAATGTTAAAACCACAATTTTGCGAAAAAATTTTCAAAATTAAGTAACGTACCTTGAATGAAAAAGAATCGAAACGCGAAGATGTAACGACATAAAGTAAAGGTATAAAGCGAAAAATAATTGTCGTAAAAACAATATTGCAAAGGCAAAAGTGGGTCGACGTCACACCTTGGGCAGAGATAGTTGAACTGTATTGAAATTAGCGGCAACTTCAAATTAAGATTACGATTTATCGTTAGCTTTTTCCCAGGTGTTTCGGACCCAACTGGTGCTCTGCCAGAGTGCTCTTATATATGAAATGAGCTCGTCTATAGCACTATCGAGAAATAATCGTCTCAGGAGACATCTAGTCTTCAAAAAATGTATCAATTGCTAGACCCGGAGTTTTCAATGAGCATCTTGCAAATCTATTTTTCACAATGTGTATTTTTTTTCTTATGACAATCCGTGAGATGTAGTTTTGATTTTTGAATTTGTCTTTTAATTTTATTTGCAAATAACGATTGGTCCAGCGAGGTATTGGCGAACAATAAACACAGATCAATAAACGAGCTTGCGCTTTCAAATGCAACACGCAAGCTTCTGCGCATTTCCACACGCTCGAAAAGTGGGGATGCATTGAATCGAACAAACACAACTCTAGCAACGTGCTCGCACGATCTTGTCGATCCACTTTTGTTAAAAAAACTCACAAGGATGAAGATCGAGGAGGTAAAAAGTATTGTCAAGACCCAGAGAATCTCGGCGCACTCGCATATCAAGGGTCTTGGACTCGATGAAAATGGAACAGCCATTCAAAATGCAGCCGGCCTCGTCGGTCAGGAAATGGCACGAGAGGTTAGTATTACTTTAAAACCGGCGAAAACTGCTTATTTTTTAAGTAATTTTCACGCTGCATTTTACCGTGATACGTTTAAAATGATAGAATTTTGTTTCATAGATTTTGTTTTAATAAATGTTATTTTCACAGGCAGCAGGCGTTGTCGTTGACATGATAAAGTCAAAGAGAATGGCAGGACGTGCCGTGTTACTGGCCGGTCCACCAGGTACAGGCAAAACTGCTATAGCACTTGCCATCGCTCAAGAACTTGGTAACAAAGTACCTTTTTGTCCAATGGTGGGCTCAGAAGTTTACAGTACAGAGATTAAGAAAACAGAGGTTCTTATGGAGAATTTTAGGAGAGCCATTGGCTTAAGGATTAAAGAAACTAAAGAAGTATATGAGGGTGAAGTTACTGAGTTGACACCAGTGGAGACAGAGAATCCAATGGGTGGCTATGGAAAAACTGTATCTCATGTAGTCCTTGGATTGAAGACTTCTAAAGGCACAAAGCAATTAAAATTAGATCCTTCTATATATGAATCTTTGCAAAAGGAGAAGGTGGAAACTGGCGACGTGATTTATATTGAAGCAAATAGTGGGGCAGTAAAGAGACAAGGCAGAAGTGATAATTTTGCTACAGAATTCGATCTGGAAGCTGAGGAATATGTTCCTTTACCAAAAGGCGATGTACATAAAAAAAAAGAAGTTATTCAAGATGTAACATTACATGATTTGGATGTAGCTAATGCCAAGCCACAGGGAGGACAAGACATAATGTCTATGATGGGACAATTAATGAAACCTAAAAAAACTGAAATTACAGGTAAAGGGAGGAGAATAGAAAAAATTTAGAACAAATTATTTAAAAATTTATACGAATATATTTTATTTATAAGAAATATTTGTATTTTATTAAATAATAATTATTTTAAATTAAATTTTTTTTTTATTGAGTTATATATTTAAAATATGTTTAATTAGAAACAAATTATTTCAGACAAACTGAGGAAAGAAATAAACAAAGTGGTGAACAAATACATCGATCAAGGTATTGCTGAACTAGTACCAGGTGTATTATTTGTAGACGAAGTTCATATGCTAGACATAGAGACGTTTACTTACTTACATCGTGCATTGGAAAGTGCTATAGCGCCAATCGTTATTTTCGCTACAAATCGCGGCCGATGCGTGATCAGAGGAACAGAAGACATCGTAGCTCCGCACGGCATACCTCTCGATTTGTTGGATCGTCTTCTTATTATAAGAACTCTTCCATATTCCAGACAAGAGATCGAACAGATAATAAAATTGAGAGCCGTGACAGAAGGATTGCAAATCGATGATGATGCTGTGTCTGTTCTTGCCGAACTCGGAACGAGAGTGAATAGTTTAAGATATGTAATACAACTTCTAACGCCAGCGAATGTAGTGGCGAAAATAAACGTAAGAACCAGCATTAATACGTCAGACGTTGAAGAAGCCAAGAAACATTTCTGGGATGCTAAACAATCCGCTGAGGTACTTTCAAAAAATGAAGATAAATATATGAAATAAAATTTTATTTTTCACATTTTTTTAAACATTAGTTATAGACAAAATAATTAATTATTAAATTTGTCGACACATTTTATTTGGATTCTTTGATGAGTTATAAATTAATTAAATTGCTTTAAATATACTTATAATAGTGTAGTGATATTCAAAAAATTCCATTATAAGAAAATAATCTTATATATATTAGAATGATTTCTCTTATAAAGTAAACTATTTTGTGTACGAATGTTCGTATTAATAACAATTTAATAAAAAAAAGCTTATTTTTAAACAATTTCTTGTTTCTAAAATGTTTTAATAATGGGAATTATATTATTTTGCGATAGTTCGTAAAATTTACGAAAGTTGCGTCAAATAACGTCATTCACGTGTTACTCAATGCTTGTGAAAGAAGAGCAAAAATAACATTTGTTTGGTAAAATATTTCGTTAGATTGGATTAAAACAAGTGTTAAATTTCTTAGCATTATAAGATTAATGGCGAAAATAATTTCTCAATATTGTCTTAAACGTCGAACGGCTCAGGGTTCAAAAGCTGAAGAGTTCAAGCTGTAATCAGAAGTTGTGACATCACAGTATGATATCTATATACCGAGTATAAAACCTTCCATCAACTTTAACACTTCTTAGTTTTAAGGAGATGATCGAGCAGCCTCAACTGCATTAAAGAATTAACACCGCACTACAATTTATTTTTAATATTTTCCGAGTTAATTTTGAAAGTGACAATGCAGTGCACTTTAAAGATAGCAGGGACCAGATTTTTAAACAAGCATAATACCGTGACTCGATATGTGCGTGGTTTGCAATTAAGTAGTTCACATAGGCAGAATATGAATAAATTGCTTCCACAAAAAGAAGAATTTCAAGCAAGGCACATTGGACCCAGGGATCACGAACAAATAGAAATGTTAAGACTAATTGGATTTAAGGTAATTTACTTTAGAAAATTATTTAGTGAAAATACTTATGTCGTGCAACTAAATTAATTTTTATTCATGATGGAATATTGCAGAGTCTCGATGAATTAACAGAAACAGCAGTGCCAGCTAAAATTCTTCACAAAGGAGACTTAAATCTTGATGAGCCAGTTAGTGAGTAATTTTTTTTTCTTAACATATACAATACGAAAAATTGGAGTAAATAATTAAGTCTTTATTCTATTATTTATAAAATTACGCGAACTTCTCTTAAAAATATATAAACAGCAAAATTTATTTTTCTTGTATGTACGACGTGATAACCGTGGGTCATCCCGCGAAAACGTGACAAGTCACGAGACTTTCTGATTTAACTTGCCCTAACACTGATAATTCACCACGCAAATCGTTATCTTTAGGTCACAGTTCAATCTCGTGCGTCTGGTGTGCTTTCACGTGTTCTTCTTAAATAAACTTTATCATATATCATAGATTTCTATATTTAATTTTTTCTGATATTACATGCTGTAATATTACAACATATTATTTTTCTCATCGTATTTTTGCATCTTCTTTTCAATAATATCACGACATAAATAAATAATATGTACTTAATGATAATAATTTTTGCAGCCGAGTACGAGTTAATAAAGCGGATCACAAAAATTTCGGAGAACAATGACGTGTGGCGTTCGTATATAGGCATGGGATATCATAACTGCTGTGTACCGCACACGATTATGCGTAACATTTTCGAAAATCCTGGATGGTAAATTGTGTTAAAACATAATTAAGAACCGATAAGATTGCGTAAGAAAATCACATAAACAACTTTTATTGTGTTTCGTCAGGACAACGCAATATACTCCTTATCAGCCAGAGATTTCGCAAGGACGACTCGAAGGCTTGCTGAATTACCAAACCATGATATGCGATTTCACGGGAATGGAAGTGGCGAACGCTTCTCTTTTGGATGAAGGAACAGCGGCAGCGGAGGCCTTAGCGCTGGCATATCGACATAATAAAAGAAAAAAATTATTTCTCTCCGATCAAGTGCATCCTCAAACTATTAGCGTTATCGCAACACGCGCTGCTTCCTTAGGTTTAACGCTCGAAATCGGAGATGTGTTTAAAGTGGACACCAGCGGAAATGATATCGCCGGTATTCTTGTACAATATCCCGATACAACTGGCTGCATTCACGATTTCGAAGACGTCGTTAAAAAGGCACACGCTAATGAGGTATATTAATTATATTTCTGATGGCAAAGTTCTGTAATTTTAAAATAATTATTAATATATACGTATGTTGAAAAAATATATTTTGTTACAGACACTGGTCTGCGCTGCTACTGATTTACTTGCGTTAGCTGTACTTCAACCACCGAGTGATTTCGGTGTCGATATATGCGTGGGTACGAGCCAACGTTTTGGAGTGCCTCTGGGATATGGTGGGCCTCATGCTGGATTCTTTGCATGTCGACAAAAACTGGTACGATTAATGCCTGGCAGAATGATAGGCGTTACAAGAGATTCCAACGGGCAGGACGCTTATCGGTTAGCCCTCCAAACACGGGAGCAACATATCAGGAGGGATAAAGCTACTAGTAATATTTGTACAGCACAAGCGTTGCTGGCGAATATGTCTGCGATGTATGCGGTGTATCACGGGCCTCACGGAATACGAAACATTGCGAGCAGAGTACACAATTTGACACTGGCTTTAGCAAAGGGCCTGGAGGTAGCTGGAAACGCAATCAATAACATATATTTCTTCGATACTATTGCAGTGTCGCCAAATACTTCAATACAGACGATAAAAGAAAATGCAAATAAAGCTAAAATAAACTTAAGGTACTTTCGAAAATAGAAAATGATAATAATTCATGATTTTGTTAATAAAACTAAAAATTTTCAGATATTTTAACGACAGTATAATCGGAATATCTCTCGACGAGACGACGACGAAGGAAGATGTAAACGATCTTTTCAAGATATTTTCGGCAAACATTACGGTTGAAGATGTGGTCAAAGATGAAAGTTTTCTAGCGAGAAGTTTGGACAAGTCAGATTTCCACCGTACTATTCCATATTTACAGCACCCTATTTTCAACAGCCATCATTCGGAGACAAGAATAGTTAGGTACATGAAATCTCTGGAGAACAAGGATGTATCTCTCGTGCATAGCATGATTCCACTGGTGATTATTATTGTTACGAATATTGTACACATATATTTGCTTTTTTATTAATACTAGCGTTTTTATTTTTCAGGGTTCTTGCACAATGAAACTGAATTCAACGACAGAGATGATGCCTTGCAGTATGAAAGGTTTCACAGACGTACATCCTTTTGCTCCACTCAAACAGGCTAAAGGATACCAACAATTGTTCGCCGAACTGGAACGAGATTTGTGTGCAATTACCGGCTACGACGGTATTAGTTTTCAGCCGAATAGTGGAGCGCAAGGTGAATACGCGGGTCTGAGGGCTATACAATGTTATCATGAGTCAAAGGGTGACAAACATCGACAAGTTTGTCTGATTCCAATATCCGCGCACGGCACGAATCCCGCATCCGCGCAAATGGCGGGTATGCAGGTGGAACCAATTTTTGTACGAAAAGACGGTTCGGTTGACATGACGCATTTAAAAGAGATGATTCATAAATATCAAAAAACGTTGTCGTGCCTGATGATTACATATCCATCGACGAACGGAGTATTCGAAGAAACAATTGGCGATATATGTGACACCGTACATAATGCCGGTGGGCAAGTATATTTAGACGGAGCTAATATGAATGCTCAAGTTGGTTTGTGTCGACCCGGTGATTACGGCAGCGACGTGTCACATCTAAATCTGCATAAAACGTTCTGCATCCCTCATGGAGGCGGCGGGCCTGGCATGGGTCCTATCGGAGTGTGAGTAATTATTTTAATTTTATAATCTTGTTCGTTGTTAAGTTATATATGAAATATATGTAATTTATAGGAAGCGTCATCTTATACCTTTTTTACCGAATCATCCAGTAATACACTGTTCGGACAATGACGATTGTGATTTAAAGAATATCGGTACGGTATCGGCCGCACCTTTCGGATCATCTGCCATTTTACCGATCTCATGGGCCTACATAAAAATGATGGGTCCGAAAGGTTTACGCAAGGCTACACAAGTGGCTATACTCAATGCCAATTACATGAGTAAAAGATTGGAGAAGTATTATAAAACGTTGTATAAAGGTGAAACCGGATTAGTTGCGCACGAGTTTATTCTAGATGTTAGAGACTTCAAAAAAACTGCTAATATTGAGGCCGTTGACATTGCGAAAAGATTAATGGATTATGGTTTTCACGCACCAACCATGAGTTGGCCCGTAGCCGGTACTTTAATGATCGAACCGACCGAATCCGAAGACAAAGATGAATTAGACAGATTTTGTGATTCTTTAATCTGTAAGAATTTTTTTTAATTTAAATGCTTAAAATATCTTAATATCGAGAATTAATATTTTTATTGTTTATTTGCGTTTGTATTTTTTGATAGCTATAAGGAAAGAGATTGCAGACATTGAAGAAGGAAAATTAGATATTGTACAGAATCCTTTGAAAATGGCACCTCATACACAGGAGCAAGTAATAAGGACCGAATGGAATCGATTATATTCACGAGAATTAGCGGCTTTCCCTGCTGTACGTATTTTCAAAGCACAAAATATCGAACATTTATTAATAATATTATTCGTCGTTTTTTTTTTTAGAATTTCGTGAAAAAACATAAAATTTGGCCAAGCGTTGGAAGAATAGACGACATATACGGTGATAAAAATCTATTTTGTACATGCCCGCCTATTTTACCTATAGAACAATAATTGTGATGTTACGTTTATCAATTACCGTGTTTCTTGATATATATCGTGTACAGTTACTTATATGCAGAACTATTTAAATATTTATTATAACTTTTATACAAATATATTATTTATATAAAACATAATGCTTTTTTTTAATCTGACAGTAGACGAAATATAACGAGAATCTGTGCTTATGATTTCAATTTTTAGTAATTAAACGTTCTTTTTGTATCTAACTTGTCATATAAGTATTTACATTGAATAATTCTATATTTTACATATTTTGTACATTATAAACCAGGCATAAGATAAGCTATGTTGTCGAGCATTTTGGAAAGTGTTTCAGGTTTAGCTCCATTAGTTTCTGGTAATTGCTGCGTTAAACAAATTAATGGACCTAAGGCACACAGCAATGAATCCAGTAAAACCGAAAGACTGCCGGAAACAGCTATCTGACCATCGTGTTCTTTCAAACGTTCTCCAATGATTGTCAAGCTCTCACCGAGCAGTTTGAGATGGGCTGCAACATCGATCGGTTGCGTTCCAACGACTTTGTACATTCCCGTGCCTATTACCGGCTCATTAACTAGATCTTTATTGGTGCGATTTGATGGCGGTGAGACTGGAACGTTTCCAACAACAGATGGGACACCGAGTTGAATAGTTTTTTTTGCAGAAGCGGGTTTTGTTTCTTTTCCATTGCCTGAAATACAATATTTACGAAATAACGTTAATGCCGTACCGAATGTTTAATTTATGGAATGCATACAAAAGACTCATCAAGATGAATCTATAAAAGTTACGAAACAGATATATTCGATTTAATAAATATTTTTGGCTAATGCACATGCACAAGTAGAACAAGGCAGATACATAAACTACCATATAACATGACACATACAAATAGTACATTGCCTATGTACGCCGAAAGGTAGATATGGCGACGACAGCTAGCGAACGTGATTTTAGCGTCGTGTGCATCGAGTTTCACATGTACCGCATGTATATACCGCGCCGGCCGGTTTGCCGATGACCGATTTCTTCCCGTTCTCTCATCCCTTGATTTTGCCGCCTAGAATTACGTACTACGCTAGCCGCTGTCACCGCAGAAAACGTCATATCTATCCTTCGGTGTATAATTAACCAATTAACCCACCAATTTTATTTATGAATTTTTTTCGCGAGGCTGGTGGTGGCATTTTCCAAATAGATTCATCTTTACTTGCTGGTAAAGAATGAGGTTTAGCTGCCAAGCGCTTTGCACGCCTGCGCCAATTATACTTTTCCAGATGTGGTACTGTAGCCCACAGCTCTCCTAACCGCTTAGAAATTGCCGCAAAATCTACAAAAAGCAACGATCAATAAACAATATCAAAATTGCATGCATTTATAGCTTATAAAAAAAATAAAAAAATTAAATAGCTCGGATACCCATGTAAGGAGATTGCTCTAACAGTTCTTGCCTAATTTTCTTTGCCCATAGCATGTAAGCAGTAAATCTTGTTTTCTAAAAATATCAAAAAAATTAAGGCTCTTCTTTGGTATCATTCTTCATTAGTACATACCCCTTTATCTTTGCGTTGTGTCTTCGATTTGCCTATAATTTTTCCATCCTTAATAATCAACTTTTTCTTACATTTTTCGAGCATATATAAGCTATTTGCTTGTGATGGTGTTTCCTGACCTGATGGTGGTTCTAATTTCCTAAATCCCATTTCTCTTTCGTCGATCATAAGAGGATCTATATCATTATCACTCCCAGAATCCAAACTATAGCTTTCTTCCTCATTTAATTCAGTGGGATCGTCAGATTCTGAGCTAGATGACTGTCCCTCATTATCCGATAGGTTCTTGAGTCTTTGTTGTACTTGACTCGAACCTGAATGCTTTCTCTGTTGCCCAACATTGCTTGCTTGATTTGATTGCGTCGGTAATATCTGCTGTTGTACTTCATATTGATCCAAGAGTTGTTGATTCTGTAGCTGTTGGGTCTTCTGCCGCTTGATTTTATTTTCCGTAAGATCATCCGATTCAAAATCGACGAGCTTGGAAGATTTCTTCCTCACGCGACCGCTACGGGAGATACCCGTGACTTCTAGATCTGAAAGATAAAGCAGACTGCACCTTGCCAAAAACAAAAAAAAGACGAATCTAATGTACTTTGCAATAGCTAACTACCAGACTTAAACATTTATAGAACAGGATAGGCACAGTATAGAAATGCTACTTCTATGCAGGCTATAAATGTATCTGCTACTAGAGATGTGGGCAGCCAGTTGCAGTACAACTCGCACTTCACTTTGCTTCGCTTCTTTTCTCTGCATTACGTTTTTATGGAAAAAATTATTCAATTATTCAAACACTTTACATACAGAAGATAATGATGATTAAGCAAATGTAAAATGGAATAAAAAAGCTTTTAATGATAGATGATTGTACATTCGTCAGTATTTAATAGTTTTTTTTTTTTTTTTTAAATTTAATAGTTATTTCGATAAGTTAGATATTTGTATGCTGCAAGAACGTTTAAGAAGCATGTAAAATGGAGTGATTATAATTTCTTTTATTTCATATGGATGCAGAAAGCTGGGCTCGGTACAACCGAGGCTAGATCGAACGCGCGAAAATTTCATTCTGTGATTGTATACGGCGTGCAGTTCGTACGACGATTATTCCGCTATGTACGCCGAAGCGCTGGCGTTCCATAACACGCTAAAATGAATGTTACAGGGGAAAGAAAAGGAGCCACCGAGATTTTCTACGAACGCGCGTAGATCATGCGATTCACCGTAAGCGATATCAGCGGGCAAGCTAATAGTCTATCAAATACAGCTACAATACCGTGAAGAGTAAACCAATGCTCACCGTCGCTCTTCTGAGCGCGTGCTCTCGATGACCCGAACACATCCATAGCGTCCCTCCGCGGCCTCCGCTGCCAAGCCGTCAAGACTACTAAGATGACCGAAAGCGCGCGCACTGCGCGACGACGCGCCCTCCCGATTTCGCAGGCCTGCAACTCTTTGCAGTCTTTGCATTCTATGGCGCGATATTCAATTTGTTATGACAAGGTTATGACACACTAGAAATCTAATCGCTGACGGTATGATCGCGCGAATAGTTGGCTTGCGTAAGTTTACGGGAGTAAAAATTATTAATAATATTTGCGGGGACAGACTTTTATTTTATCAAAAATAAGCGTTTTTAAATACGCAAGCAGGCGAGATCTTCGTCTAGCTGTTATATCGAAGCAAAATAATATCTGACATAAAATACGCGACATAGCTTTATCGATCACGTAATCGAACGTACTCGTAAACCTGAGAAAATTATTATGAAAGAGACGCCGTTAGACGATTGGCACTTCTCGTTTATTCAAGTCGCGCGACGAACTTCAAGCAAGTGCAAGTTTCGATGAGCTTCCAACGGTTCGGGCGGTACGGAATTCATCTTGCGTCGCGATCGCGAATATAATTAATAATCGAGCGCAAATGAGTGATTTGTGTGTGCCTGTGTGCGGAGAGCTGACAGATGCATCGAGGTCCTTGTTCGCTGCGCTTCTGTTTACAGGTATGTGACGAAAATGTCCATCTCAAAGTTGCGGTCGTTGTACTTCGCGATTGAGATACGTTAGCCATTTGCTAATTCGAGCGACGAGATTTCTTCAAATTTTTCGAAAGCAATTTTTGACGTCTTAACAACCCGATTTTGCTAAACTCCGTCGATTTTCAACTCGAGTATCATTAATTCACCGAAATTTAACGCGCGACAACTATTTTTGGTCCAAAAATTAAGTAATGTTAATGAGCTACGGTACGAATTTTTTATTGCAAAAAGTATAAAAATCACTGGACAATGAAAAGAAAAATCTACATAAAGAATATCTCGCGAACTTAATTATTAATACGGAATTTATTCTAAAGATATCTGACAACATTTTTATTAAAAAAATTTGTATATTATTTATGGAGTAGTAATTCTAAGTATTCATAATTTTATATATTATTTTTCCAGGTAGAAATGAAATAATTGATACTGAAATTATTAAATATGCTAATGTATATTTAAAAAATTAATTAAATTACATACAGGTTTAGGTAGAAAATTAAGATTGAATATCATCTTCTTGCTGCCAACCATCTTCCTCAGATAGAAATCTCCTTTTATAACTTGTGTTCATGTAAGGTCTCAAGGCCCATTCAGTGTCAGCAGCTGATTCAGTGTCTAGAGTCCCCAGTTTGATCTCATACAATTTCATTTGAAAGCGTGGTCCAACTTCAGCTAAGTCAATCTCCTTTCCATGAATCTTTTTGTATGTATGATGCCGAAAACATATGTAATCATCATGATTAGCAAAGCTGATTACTCGCTTACTGTCTTCTTTTGGTACAGGAAACAGATATTTCAATATATTTGTTACTCTTTCTCCTAATTTAGTTTTGAAATTATGAAAAATTAAATGTGGATATTGCTCTGACATGGTGCCAATATTAGGTATGTCATGTCGCATTATAACACCAGATAATGTAAAATAAGCTGTTGGTCCGTATGGTAGGTGACTTATTACCAGAGCATCAGGAACACCCCGATGTTCGTGTACAATAATAAAGTCAGTGACATTGTTGGCACGACAGGCATGGATTAGCTGCTTCATTTCATAGTTACCGCGATTCATTCGCTGCGAGTTTGGGAATATTAGACGGAGTTCCTTTACAAACATCTTTAGGCGGGAGCTCGGGTCACGGGACGTCGTAATGACAATTTTTGGATCTTCTACGCCGGCCCAGCGATATTCGTCGTCTTCTGGGTTGGCCACACCACCGCCACCCATCTCTGTACCCATAGCCACTGCCATTTCCGGCCCAGCATCTTCCCATTCGATTTTTCTCTGCACGTGTAAAGCACTTTTCCTCAAATCCGGGTGTATAGGTATATTTTCTTCCAAGCTGCGCTTCAACTTATCTTTCTTTTCTTGGATACCTTTCACCTTCTCCTGCACAGATTTTCTGTAGAGGTATTCTCGACGTAATCGTGCTTGTCTTCGTAACATCGTTACTTAAAATTATATTCTTCGTAGATTGATATGCGAAAATCTTTGTGTCTCGAGTAGCTTATTTAACGACGGCAACGTGTTCTTTTGGAGGTTAAGATACCATGTGTGTTGATATCGCTGTAGTCATTAAGAGCAGTTACAACTGCACACTAGTGGTACAATTGACTGGACGTAAAAGTAAGATGTTAGAATATGTTAGATAATGAGATATTAGAATGGATGCATACGAGATCTGTTAGCTGTATTTTTTAATTGCGCTCTTTCGTAATTAAAATATTGTATCTCTTGTGGTTACACAAAACAACTGTTATAGTATTATACATATTAATATTTAATTAATTAGTTTTTTTTTTATTAAAAAAAAACTATGAATTAGAGAAACAAGCCATATAAGTATTTCTATTTAAGAAAGTTAACTGAAATGATCTAAACATTCTTTAAATGTCTTATATTTCTCACGGATTTTTATATTATTCGAAATGAGTTGTGTATATTGCAACATATACTTTGTAAGAGAATGCAATATAGTGCGACTTGAGAAATCAGCTTACTTCCTCGCACACTTATATGGTGTTCGATTTGGATGTGTTATTTTGTGTAACCACCTGAGTGCGGCCAATCACGCATGAAAGTAACAATGAATAGCGTCGAAATAGGCGGATAGACAGCCAGACCGGTGATTTTGTTCGGTGCGTTCGAGCGTCTGTGTTATGTGTGCGAGTTTCTCTGTGTGCTCACACACGTGCGATTTACCGGAGTCCAGCCTTAGGCATCTTCTTCCGCATTTCATATCGTCGGAAGAGGAAAAATTCCTTAGAACGTTCCATCAGTTATATACACGGAGTGAAGAACGTTTCGTTAAATGTCGTACAGTGTTGGATTCTTTTTTATTTGTTATTTATATTCCAGCTATTTTTAATTAATTTAATATTTTGATGATTATAACTGCAATAATGTTTAACATTACAGAAAAATTGCATCGTTTTCTAAAGCGTTGGCCAATTTCGTTTAGTGTGCGAAATCTTCGGAATAATATTAAAGCGCGATATCTTAGCGATGAATAGAGTCGCTGTAAACTGTCCACGCGTATAGAAACTTTATTCGCGTTACGCGTTTTCCACAACAACGTGTATATAACGATGTCAGCACGCCGGGCAATGCCGGTCAGTTCATATTATAGCAATTCAATAATAAATTGTAGAACGGCTCGGTCGCCGCATTATGCGCCGGTAATCATAGTAATAAGCAGTTCTAAAAGTAACGTAAGTACGTTGTAGGTAGTAACGAGTGGAGCCGTAATCTCGGGGGATGCCTCCTCTTCGTGGCAAGGTGAAGGAGGAGAGATTGAGGGCTGAAACGTTAGGCGTGGGGGGGGAAATATGAAGAAGGTGTGAGACAGAGAAAAGGGAAAGAAAGAGGGAGAGAGAGAGAGAGAGAGAGCTCATGGGCGTCATCTTCGCTATGTTCTTGAATCGGCATAATTTACAGCCTCGTCCGAGCAAATTGAGCGCGTTTATGCAAAAGGGGCGACATAAAGCACGATCGACGTGACGACGATCATTAGAAACCGGACTCGACTGTGCCGCCGCTTTTCCTTTCGGCAAAGGAAGCGTTTTACCTTCATTCGCTCGGCAATGATTTCACCTCGCCACCGACGACGATACTGACTATTTTCGATCGTCTTTAGATAATAATTTCGCTTTAATTTATCTTACTTGGTATTCTTGCATAACACTTAAATGTTTGAGAATAATTATCTATTTTTTCTTATCTTTATGTTGAACGAAGAAATGATAAATGTTTCGTAATCTCGCGAATTTACGATCCTGCGTTTAGAGATTATTTCAATACATACACGACGCGCTTATAATTTATATAATTTTTAAACTTTTTTACAAGAATTTTAAAATATAAAAAAATGTCAATTATTTTGTCATTAATATTGTTTCTGGAATTGGATTTTGCATAAGTTTTTTTGTAATTTTAACGTAGCTGAAGTTTTTATCTTAGACGGTCAAATTTTGGTTTACTTGCAAATGTAACGGTGGAAAGAGATACGCGATAGAATTAGAAGTTGACGATGAATCGCGTGTAAGTACGCCTATGAGACGGATATGGGGACTATGTATCCGTTAAGCCAACATCTAATTCGATAACTGGCGAAAATAATAACGTAGCGATCTGTTGCGTTCGCGGCGCGCAATCATCCGTTTCGTACCGCGTGTCCGCGGAGAACTATAAGTTCGAAGGCGCTTCTCCCGAGGGTATCTTGTTGCTCATAGTAGAGCGTAATAATCGCTACCACCTGCCATACACAAATACGAAAACACTTGGAATTATCGTGCGATTATGACAATTTCATCGCAAAACACTTGCAGGCGTTCGCGTTCGGAATTTTTTTATTTTTTGTATTTTAATCCAACGAAACTTCCGGTGGACGGGAAAAAAAATCAGAGCGTTCGCAAACGTTGAAATAATAGAGGGATGCGAAATTGATACGCGACGGGACGAGAAATGTATCCTTTGAAATTCTGACTTGACGGCGACGGATTGAAAATCGAACAATGTCCTCGGGTAGCCAATAGCCTACGCCGTTTAAACGAATCAGATAATTTTTATTTTCGACGAACGGTAGCGATTTATAACGAGGCGATTGTCGACTACCTCGGTAGCGAAGATGACACTTATTAAAAGTTGGGGTCCCGCGGTGCACACGAGACATCGATCTTGCTCTCCCCGAGTCTTTTCTCCTCGCGCACGAGCGCGACGCTGCCTTGTTACCCGTCCACGAGAAATACCGAACAGTTTAATAAGCAAGAGCGGTGGCGACGATATGCCGCGATACAAGATACCGCGAGTACCATCCATCACGCGATGTGAATCGCTATCGCGCTCGTCTCGTATAGCGTTTCGGCATGTTCGAGACACCCGACCTTCTATGATCTTCCGTTCTATTCCGTCTCTAAACACCCATGGGTCTCCGGTTCTTTTTAACTGCGGCTATTTTTCAAATGTCGTTGCGTCACGCTTGCAGGCGAATATAGGGTTAAAAAAAAAAAAAAAAAATAGCAAGAAGGAATTATTATATTCATTGCGGCCGGTTTAATACGCTGGCGATAACGAAAGCTTAGGTCGGTGCTCGGCATCGACCCGCGCCGTCATCCTGGCGAGGAGGTCGCGTGCAAAAAATACGTTAATTCCGCGTAGCTTGCATGACCGTGCAAATAAATAAAACGGCAAACACACATCGCGGCCTGCCTCGGTACCGTATTTTATATTTTATCCGGTTCGAATGATTGATTGCGCTCAGCTACCGGGGGCTGAGTCCCGGACACGATAGCATCTCGCGAAATGCCCCCGGTCGCCCGACTGTACTTGTCGTTTCACGCATTGTTTATTATTGTCCGATGGTTTTATCACGATCGTCGTATATAGGGGAACCGGACGGTTGCGGGTGGAGGGAAGAGGGGAGGGGGAGGGGAAAAGCCGGGATAACGATTCCTTCATCGACTTTCGGGACAGGACGGCCACGAACGTGTCGTTATTGTTGCGATTGTAATTAGAATCTAATTCAATTGATAGCGTAGAAAGCCAGACGATGGCGGCTAGAAGAGAAATAATCGCTCGGTTGTTGCCAATACGATGCCGAGTTTTCGGTTTTTTGGCATGAACCGGAGTAAAAGAGGCAACGATCCCTATATACGTGTGGAAGATAGTAATTACAGAAGCGGGACTGAAAACGCGGGGTTCCATCAGACCCTGCGAGGCACGATCCTCGATAAGTATAGTTGTTTCAGGATCGCGTCGATGCCTCCTCTACTCCCGCTATCTTATTTTATTGGTACAGGTTATGTGAAAAATTTATTGGCTTCGACAGCGAGCGCGAACGTATCCTGGATGCGAACATGTTTCGTTATTTATTGGGCCGGGAAAAGATTTGAAAATTTTATTTGCTCAAGTTCGATTTTCAAATTCGACACGTTGGCGTTACGTATCCCTTTCACATATTTTTTTTTTCGCCAATTATTATGTCAATTATACAGATTTAATTAGATCTGAATTTTCAGTAATGTCACATCGGGATTGAAACGCTAGCTGGGAAAAGGGCTGTCCGTAACGTTTGTTGTCGACGTTATTCTTGACTTCACAAGTCGTTGAGGCGCGCTGGAAAGTTTTTAAATATTGAGCTGATCTAATGGCCATCCATCAAATATTGCTTAATTACATCACGGCCGGTGCAAGTAATTATCGTTCCTAGAGAAGGTTCCTGGTTAACGTATAGTGGGATATACAGGTGCACGTGCAAAAAATACAAATAAGTTATTGCCTAGAGATTTTTTACGGAGCATCATCAAACTGCATCTAGCTGGTGTCTCGGTTGCATCGTGCTCTTCCATTTCTTCGGTGAACGGACCCGATCACCGCATACCCCGTTATTATCTTCCGATACAGTTTTGCCTCATTTTTCCCCATCCTCCGCCTCTTTCTGCCCTCTTTTTCTGTTATTTCATGCTTATCCCTCCTTCGTGCCTGCTCTCCGCGAGAGAACTTTGTACTCTCCCACATTCAAGATTATCCATTACGGCGATAAAATCCCGAAATCCCGATGTATGCACCGCGCGCGAACGTCCCGATTCGTTGAACCGCCGGGACGCGCGCAATTATCGATGCAGCTTTAAATGATTTATGTTGTGTGCTCTAGATTTTCATCAATTTCACGGGAGTAGTTCTCTTCGCGGCGCGATTATCCGCGACGCATATCGTCACGCTCGATTTTCCCCGCGTTACATACAGCACGGTAATAATGCCAATTAATGCCCGCGGGACAATCGCCTCAAGTTTCTTACAAACTGTCCCGCAAATTGCGGCGACACAAACGCTTGCCGGCATTCAACCGTGGCAATATCGTAGCGGAAACGCCCGATGCTACCGGAAGACGTTTTCATCTCGAACATATCGTCGTCTTCGCCGGCTCCGTTGCCTCCGTCTCGGAGAAAGATCGTTCCGGCATAAAGCCACGCCGATACGGTACCACTTTAAACGCGTGTCAACGCGCCGTTATTAACGCCAGCCGCGACGAATACTCGTCATCAATTTCAGAAAGTAAAACGACCTCGATTTTTTGTTAATTTTTTTTTCTCTTTTTTTTTATTTATTTTAATTGAATAAATCTACGTAAATATGAGGGAAGTTCTCTCTCCGAAGGAACCGGACGGATCGCGCGCGATTGCATTTGGCATCAATAGCGACATAGAATCAATAGCGTCGCTTCGAGCGTTTGACGGTAGAAAGTTTGATGCGAGATTACGTCAGATATATATGTCTCTGAATTCCTCGACAGCCTGGACGCTTTCATCCGCAGTTCAGGATCAAAGGCGAGGAAGTTCTCTCCCAGGGGGAGGAGGGGAAGGCGAGAGTCACGGGGGTAATAACGATCGCGCGGCGTAATTCGCGTCGCGAGTATAGCCGGTTATTATCGGGTAATGTACGGCCCGTGGAAGTATTGATGTCCTGGCACAAAACTGTTTCAGCCACTTCCTAGGCGGTTGTGCTACC
This sequence comes from Cardiocondyla obscurior, assembly GCF_019399895.1. Classification (NCBI taxonomy): domain Eukaryota; kingdom Metazoa; phylum Arthropoda; class Insecta; order Hymenoptera; family Formicidae; genus Cardiocondyla; species Cardiocondyla obscurior. Next base: position 3,837,149 of record NC_091881.1, read on the forward strand.
CTGGCCCGCAGTCTGCCAGGAATCAATGACAAATCCGACGAGTTCCGCGCCACGCCGCCACTTTTAATTTATTCGGGGTCGATAAGCGCATTGATTGATTCCCCTGGAAATTCACCGCCTAACGCCGAGCACCAGTTAGGCCGGCTATCGATCGCGGCGTTTAAAGTTCAGACGAGATATGCATTCGTTCGTCACGTCGCGTCATTTTAATTTCGGGAATAATAGATTGGTAGCGTTGATGATGAGGCTTTAATTGATAATATCTCCATTTAATTTTCCCTCCGGAATGGGAAGCTAAAATAGCACGTTTTGTGGGAATGCGCTTCCGTAGCTTGCAGACGTTCTTAACAGATGCCTCTAGTTGTACGTCTTTCGATTCTATCATTCCTTTCGTCTACACTGGATTACTGCGGCAATTGAAATTGTTCAGTTATCATGCCCAAGCAGCGTCAAAAAGGCGACGTTTGTTTATTGTTGAAATTCATTAAATTAAAATAAAAAAATTTTTTTATTACATTTTCTATATAATTAAATATATATTTTTTTTATAACAAGTAATACGGGTAAACTTTTCTTTTATTTCAACGATTTATTATTCAGCAATTATTGTGCACATTTTATACTTGCGTAGGGTAATATGATATAAGTTGTTCAAAAATAATGAATCTCGTGTGACGAAAGAAATGTATACACGTTTTAGGGGTGTTTTCTCGCAGAGTAGTGACTCGGCAACCGATCGCGAGGGGTACCAAAGCCTTTGGTGCCCCTGCCTCGGCCTCGCCACAGAGGGAGAGGCTGCGAAATAATAAAGGCAGCTCGTAGAGCTTGATCGAGCATCATCGCCGGTCAGTCGAGACGATCGTAAAAATGGCAGCGGGGAGTTTTTTGACGGATCGGAGCAAGCGCGGCGCGGCCGATCCGTCGTTATCCGCTGCCTCGTATAACTCGAGGCAGATTCTAGTTGAGCCGTAGATTTATTAGCGATAGAGCAGTTCGATAGCCGTGCTCCGTGCACCACCACGCCCATCCCGTGCACACGGCGACGGAGCGCACGCAGGCTCCGCGCCTCACCGCGATGCACCGGCGATGCAACGATGCGCGGCGTCGAAGCCGAAGGCTCGTAACGACGAACGCAAACGTTAACCCGCGCTCGAGAGGGACCCCGCTCTTTAATGTTATGCTGCGGCCTCGCTCGATCGAGCGCCGTACCCGCCACGTCGGGGGATTTCTCTCGCCCCTAGGGCGAGAGGATGTACGAGCGAGCCTTCGAAGCTTCTGCAATTTCTCGCCAGGCACAAAGTACACTCCGAGACCCGCCCGACGACGCTCGACTTCGCCGTGAGCCTTGGTCCCGGCCGACTCGAAATTCCCGGGACTCGTCGTACGCGAAAGCATGTAATATATCGTAAACACCGGGAAAAAGGTACTGAAAAATATAGTCGTCTACGTAACCACTGTGTTTCAAAAAAAATTCGGCACGCATTCGCGGTGCACTTTTGCCCGTCGAGGTTATTTCTTCGGTAATTGCAAACCTTTCTGATTTTAAATATTTTCTTATATAAGAGGAAAAAAAAAAAGAAAAAAAAACGTGGAAATCGAATAATATATATTGATCATTTTTCATTGATACGAAATTTTATTCTGCACAGTTACGCAAATTTCGAGTAACAGGTATATTCATAAATAATAATTGGTACTCGTCTGACGTATCTCGCTACCGCTATCGGCGAGCGAGACAAGATATTTGAGGGAAGCGATAATTATAAGGAAATGGCTCGACGAGTGCGAAGCGAGCGATTTATCGGGCGGAATCGGCGATGCACTACCGAGCACACAGGCGGACCGCGGTAGATAAAAAGGTAGAGAATCTGTGTCAGAGGTTGGTTATGCCTCGGATTTATGGGTTTGATTACCGTCGTGTACGATACGCGCGCGGCGCGATTTTGTATGGGTAAATCGTGATCCTCCACGCCTCCTCTCTTTCTCTCTCCGTCTCCTCCTTCTCCTCGCTGCCTTCTCGCCTCCTCGGCCGATCGCGTATAGAGTTATCGCATTCTCGGCCCGTAAGTGTCCATTGTCTACTTCCAGCCCCGCGTATTATATCCCTACGCTCACGTCTCGATCCCCCTTCGACTTCACCGACCCTGGTATAATTTCACTTTTACAACATCGCGTCGGATTCACCACCGATAAACCGAGCTTAAATCTACAAGTGCATCTTTATGTCATTACGTAAAGTAGCGTAAGTGATTCTTTCGACGGGGAACTTGTTCCGAAGTTACCCCCCTTGCACGGCCTCCGAGAATCAAGGAAATTATATTTTAGAAGTATATTCTTTTTATTTTTTATTTTTTTTCCTTCGTTCAATGATTGACTGTAGATGTATAATACATTATTTTTTTTTTAATTCGGTTTAACGGTCGAATGTTTAGAAATTTATTTCGCGAGAAACGATTGTCAGTGGAATTACGCCGCGAGCTGCGACGTGACGTGTTTGTGAAAGCTATTGGGTAACGGTAGATATTAATTTAAGAGAGTCCATGGGTTGTATTAATCTTGCACCGATGTGGCACGGAGACCCCAGGTGGTTCACGAATCTACGAGCGGGCAGTAGGTCGATTGAAAAAATTTCTCACCGGCACGAGCGAGGTCTATTTTATTACTGGAACTTTATACGTGCTTGGGAACGAATTTGCAATTTTTAATTGGCGTTAAGAATAAAATCGAGAGTAGACGTCGACCGTCAAGAAGATTTTTAAGTTTGGTTCAATTCGTAATTAAAATCTTTAATTTATTACAATTTAATCACAACATTTAATACGATTTTATTATATATGCGAATCAATTTTTATTGTTTTACTCACGTGAGCGGGAGAAAAATGCATTTTTGCACCCCTCAAGCGACGGTGACACCGGGGGTTGTGACTCTCGTCGACTCTAAGACAGTACTATCGATTAAAAAATCTTCTAACAGCCCTCACGATCCGATCATAGACCGGACGCCTCCGGGACCACCGGTCTAACGTCAACGGGTGCGTTCTCAGCTTATTTCATTACTCACTTATTTTGTGATTTGTCTCGGCGATCCCTACGAGCGATACTTACCGGGCTATAAATCCCTTTGAAGCGCGCAGCTTATTTCGCACGCGTCTTCGCACTTCGGGCGATGTGGTAGCCGCTGGTGGCTCATTGATTTCGCGCGTCCGTCTTGCAACAAGTCCACGGATGCCTCTTCCTCACGGTGAGAGAGCTTCGGAGACGTCGGCCCGGGGTGGCGGGAGACGACGCCCCACGTCGAGCCCGGTGAGAAGATGAGAAACGTCGCGGGAGGTCTCGCGCTTAGCACGCGGCCCAGGATTGATGGACATCCTCACCTACTCGCGTGATTATTCGTCGATCCGCGTGCGCGCGTGTATGCGTGCGTGCGTTACCCGTACGTGAGCCACGGCGGTGCACGGTCGTGAGGCACCGCGTATACGAGTGTGGTAATCACTGGTCGTTAGCGCCTCATTCACGCTGGATGTTACGGACGTCACGGAGCTGCCTCATTTCCAGCCGGTATCGATACCCTGCACGTACGATCGATCGGTTTACGTCGGGACCCCCTAAAGCCCGCTTCGATGGAAGCCCCCTCGCCACCCCTCGTCTTTCGCCGTGTTGCCCCGTCGCTGTAACACATTGCTTTGATACTTGTTAAGCGATAGACTTCCAACGACAGCTTTGTACCTCCTCGACGACTTCGCGGTCGATATGAATGATACTCTAGACACTTAGAAATTGCTTCCTTTATCGCGTCGCTTTTCGAATAAATCGCAATCTTCGAGAGTTAACGAACAAATTAATTAGGTACTATCAGGATTTATTTCGGAATGTAATCTTCGCCGCAAAATCTTCCAGGAGGTGTAAGTGAGACTTGTTTAAAGTAACAAGAATCACGGTAACCCTTCTTTCCCGAGAGAAGGCCCGGCCTTCTCAACACCTCATCTCACCGCTAGCGTGCGTTGATGATCTTTGAAACTGGTTGGCTCATTAGTATGTGAAGGTTGGTGCCACCTACTGGGCGGGGCAGCGGGTCATTGAAACAATGGTGTTGTGACTAGACATCATCGGCCTCGTCGAGAAGCGCGCGCGGAGTAGCCGATTGATTTCAACGATGATCGATAGATCTTTGTCCCGCCGCTGCTTGATCTCGAAAATACCTTCACCCGTTTCTACAAGAGCCCGTCGGCTGTTTTTAAATTCTTGACAATTGCATGTGATAAGAATTCAACGACTTCCTTTTTATGAACCTTTCAATTTCAGCAAATATATGCACCGTTTACTGAAATTTGTTTAAACAAATTTTAACAAACTTTCCGAATTTTTTTTTTATTATATGACTACATGAAATTATGATTAATAACGTATTAATTTAATTAACTTATACTGCACATTTACTTTCAATTATAATAATGAAAAAAAATTAACTTTTCGTTTTTCAGCGATGCGCAAGTACAAATGCCGAAGCGGTATCACGGTCACGACCCACGTGACCGTTTTAAAGGATCGCCAACAGCCACCATCAATCAAATCGACGGAGAACGGATTCTCTCGCTGCGTACGGGTCCATTAATTATCGCGCAATGCACGGAAGAAGAGGAGGAGGAGGAGAAGGAGGGGGACGTGCTTTTTTTTTGTCGCCGTAAAACAACGGGGACCGGAGCGAGCGGGCGCGCAGGAACGTCGCCGCGGTCGTGAGTACAGGTAAGCCCGATGGTATTCTAACTGGACGCTCTTTCGTGGACCTAGCCCTCTTCTCTCTTTCTCTCTGTCTTTCTCTCTCTCGTCCACCTCTCTCGAAAAAGGGTAGAGAGTGCCAGTCATATATTAGAGAACTGTTGGGGACACCTAACAAGCTGGCAGAACACGTTTCCCAGAATCGGGGGTACCTGGCCCCGGGTACCTCTACTAGCAACCCTCTCTGGATCTATCTCCGTCTCCTTCCCATCTCCTTCACCTTTCCCCGCGTCCTTTCACTGCCGCGTCTTTTTATCGTCCTCTTTGTCTCCGCTTCGTCGTATTTTTTTTTCTCCCCCGACGCTCTCTCTTACTCTTTTTCTCAACTGTCCTCTTCACCGCGGCAATAATCCACGGTGTATTTTACGTCCGAGAGGCGCGGATGAATATTGTTTCGCGCGCGCTGACACCGGCCCGGCATTTTTTTTTTTCTTTCTCTTCCCCTCCCGTTTTCTACCACCGCGCGAGTTGAATTCTGCGGTTTTTTAACGCCCGCGAACCGTCGAGAGAGCTGCCTCCGCCAGGAAAGTTCTCTCCAACTGTTCTCACGTCGCGTTATCTCGCTTGGTTTTCGCGTCGGTCATTGACCAATGTAGCGCACGTCGATCAACGAGTACGGACCCGCAGGTTTATTTGCGGAGACAATAATTAGATAAAAATTATGAAAAGGAAAAAAAAAATACAAACTGCAATTCAATTTTTGTTTCTTTTATTTTTATATGCAAAAATAAGATACAGTTGCGTCGGCCGCGTCTGTCCAGTCGAAGTCGACGCGATTCTTCATAACGCCCAGGTAGATTAAATCTCGAAAAGACGCTTCTTACTCTCGGTGCGCGACGATTACTCTTTACGAGGCTGTTCGGCAATCTCGCCGTGAGATACAGAAACGAACGCAGAGCTATTCCCCAGCAGGCACGCCGGTGATTATTAATCCAATAGTTCTTCTTTATGTATCGCCGTAACCGCCGTAACCAGTTTCGCTGGGTACTCTAGAATTACTATTAAGAAGAAATAACGCTCCGGGGCGCTCCGTTCGCAACCTCACCGTCGATCGAGCATTAAACGTTAAATAAAATCGACGCGCGGCTATTATTACAGTAGTATTTCTCCGAGCTATACATGCGCGACGCGCCGGGAAAAATATACATGAGAGCAAACAGGAAATCACTTCGCGCCTGAATTTTGTACGACACGTTTGGAATAAGTGTAACGCTTCCTTGCGTGCTCGGGCACTTTAAATCTCAATAATGTTATCTAATAATCTAAACAATCCTAAGCACTGTAAAGTACCACGCGGAAGCCGCGGCACGGTCGTTTGTACGCGCCAATTGATTTTCCGATAAACCGTGCGAGGAACTAATCGCCGAGAAGTGGAATTTGCCCGTGTGAATTTCACGCGTCACCATCCGCGTTTCTTTACGTACGCCGATGTTTTCGCCTCTGACGGCGTTCCGCGCGATTTTCCGCATTGCCGAATTAGCCGTCCGTGTAAGCCGCGATTACCTACCTGCGCTTAAGCAAGTCAATAAATTAATTAAACGCAGGGTCCGAGGCGAGGTAAGCCGCCGGGCAGATCGCTTCCTAAAATACCCGAACGAGTTTACCAGAAATAAAAACAAGTCTTAATTAAATGAAATGGTCGTCGTGGTATCGCGCGCCGCGGCACCGCTCTTGGATCCGGTCAGTAGTTTTACCTTCGCCAGTTTGGAATTTCGAATTTAGTAGCTTCATGTACACGAAAAAGAGACAAAGGGAGAGAGGGAGAGAGAAATTCTCGGGTCTCGTGTACAGTATGCTGCATGTAGAGAAATGTGTAAACTGTGAGCGAACGATGGAAATCTATAAATGCGCGTAAAAGAAAAAAAAAAGAAAATTAAAAAATATTTTACACTTTATGACAGATGAAATAGACTGCAGGGGGAAAGATTAAAATTAAATAAATTCTACTATTACGCGAAAAATTATCTGGTAAGACGTATTTGTAGATTACGCCAACGAATTAATTATTTAGAAATATCTTTTAATATATACACATTTTTGGACAGTATTTTTTTTTTATATTTACGGAAAGGTAATTTCAAAGAATTATATTCTCGAGGTAAAAGGAAGATATTTATTTGCGTTTGTTCGAAATGATGCGTCGCTCGAACACTTCTCTCGGTACCTTAGCTCAGGTAGCTCGATCTTGGTATCAGAAACACATCGTGTCCTACACGAGCCGCGTCTGATAACACTATTACCCGAAACGATTCACACGGATCTCGCTGGCCCTTTAAGTTGCTTTACTAACCGACTTATATCAGGAATTCTTTTATTCGGTATAGATAAGCGATTCTTTGAATTTATTACTTCATCTTATAAGATGTCTTATCTGTAGCTATGCTAACGTATTTCATCACTCGTCGATATTCCTAGTGTCACAGGGAGATTCAAGACTAATGTTGCACGTTGTTCAGGAGAGAGAAACGTTCAGTATTTTTTTTTCTTTTTTTTTTCCTCCCTCCTTTCAGACGCAATAGATTATTCGTTGAGAAACTTAATTTACATATTACATATTTACATATTAAATTAAGTGAAACGGCTAATTGAATTAAATGACACAATTGATTAATGAAGGCGCTAAATCTACATGTATCGTAGTTGTTATTCATAAAGCGTGGCTTAGACTTGGAAGATTTTATATCAACGCGACACAATAAGACCGCCAACGATATATCACGGAAGATCGTTAAGCTGACGGGCGTACAAAAAGATTTCAATTCGCCTGCTGTCAGCTATGATAATTCTCTCGATTTCTTCTTCCTCGTGCGTAATTGCGCGAACATTACGTTTCCACGTAACCGAATTATTTCCGAGCCCGCGTGCGATTTGCACGCTTCATTTTACGAGACGCATGCATATTCGAAAGGTGAAACTTTATAATAAAAATTTTTTTTTTTTTTTTTCTTTAATGTAAAACATTTGCATCATAAAATCAGTCTGCATCGCATGGACAGATTTCACGTCGGACATAGTCGGATGCCCTTGTCATTAATTTCGGTATATCGACGAGTATAATGTATTAAGAATTCCGGGGAAAATTCCCTCGATGACAAGGGTGAGTTCGTGAGAGAGGACCGGTGAAAGGAGGGACGTGGAAGGAGGATGGGGGTCAAGGGTAATGCATTCCGTGAGTTGACACTTGTGGCTAGCCCGAATGTTTCGGATGGTTTTCTCTCCTTCTTCGATCTCCCGTCTTGCTCCCCTCGACGTATATCCCGATCTTCTCTCATACACCACGGGCTCCTACAGCTGGATCCGACACGGCGCGTTGTAGACCCCGTCGACGAACGGGAGAAGAGGTCCGGTGCTGAGCCACGGTTCGTGTTCTCAGTTCTTGGAATCGCTAATTAGTGTCCTCCTTGTTTTATTCCCATGCTGTTCGTCCCCTGTCTGAAAATGGGTGTTCATGTCGTGGCCGCGACATTGGTTCCCCTTCATGGAATCCTACCTACTATCAGAGACAGATTGACGCCCAGGATGACGATTTCATCTTCTCACTATCGTAATGTGACCCGCGATCGCAATTTTTGTCTTTAAATAATTTTTATTAGTTTGATATTATACGAATGTTTCTCTTTCGATAAATTTTAATTTTATGAAATGTTTAATATTGAACATTGTTTGAATTTATATTTAACTCAAGAAAATATTTTATGTATAATTTTTAAACAATATAAAATTATACATATTTAGAGAATTTTTTATATTTTTATAAAAACAAAAATAATTGTAATTAACAGTTTTATGCGCGATAGAAAAATATTATTAAGATTTTACTGATACGCGTAAAGTGCAAAGAAGATATTTTACAGTCGATACACGCTTTAGCGATTTCTTTGATGAATTTCTCGAATGCCTCGCACTTCTTCTCGACCCTTCGCACCTTCGAAAAGCCTATCTTACTCTGGCGATTTGATCCACGCAGGAGATCGCCGAATGAAAACGGCCTCAATTCGTGGAATCACTAATTAGCGGTTGTTTCATTTTCTTCTTTTCCAATCGGTAGCGAAAGAACCAGTCGACGAATCTAATTGGAAGATGCTCGTATCTTACGCAACATCAATCTGTCGCCTCGCGTGACAAATCGTGCATAACTGCACTTTTATTTACTTTAGGAATTTAATTTCATTATTAATTCAAATTTTAATTTAATTAATAAATAATTTTTTGATAATAATTATGCAATGTACGTCAAGTTAGAAGAAAACGAGGCATAAAATAGATGACTTTAGAAAAAAAAAAATAAAAATAAGTATCAGCTGTTTAAATTCAAAGCGCGTAAAGGATAATCTTCGCAACCTTGGTTAAAAAGTACAATGGTCATCGTAAGTGTGTCACTTCCTCCGAGAGATTTAGAAATTCAAAAGGGTTTGAAGGAACGCTTGGTCGTCCTCGGGGCGTGGACTAGACCCGAAGCAGGAAGGACACGTGCGTCCTACGACGATAGTCGGATGTCTGCACGTCCTTCGGGCAGCGACGACGCAAACGATGGCGGAATAAAGCGGGAACGTGACCGGCGCTCCTCGCAATTTACGTCAAAAGCGGCGTCGTGGAATCCCGCATACCGAATAACGACGTCGTCCTGAGAATAATGTCCCCTATGTAGATCCGATCCCGATAGGAAAATACCGCACGTCTGTCCCTTTCTAGGATCTCACGCAGAAAAAAGGAAATAGCCAGAACAAGGTGCACCCTTCGACGGTCGTCGTCACAAGTGACACAATCGTTCATTTAGATGGACCCGAAAAAACAGCGATTCAACAAATAGTTCCTTGCGTCATTAATTTTTTTTTTTTTCTATCTTTTTTTTTTAACATTGCCGGAAATGTTTACGTTGGTTTTATCTTTGAGAAAAATGTATCGCGCTTTGGGTTCTTCTGACTTGACGTGCATTTTATAACGCGGCAGTCACCGTCTTATTTTTCTGAGTAATCGACGTTTAAAGAATTTACCTTATCGATCACTGTTAGCCGCGGGAAAAGGGCGAAGGGATGGCAAGGCGGAGGAAGAGAGCTTCTCGGGGGGGCTTCGATCATTCCGCGGTGAGTGCGCTCTCCGCGACGTGTGATAGATAATGACAATTTCGTGTCAGCGGCCCCGCGGACAGTTCTAACGAGCGGCCTTTACCTCTCGCACCGATCGCTGGAGGTCCGCACGAATGGAAAGAAGGCAGGTCGGTCGCGTCCAAAGGAAACGACGGGAGAGACAGCGGGGCGAATCGCCCGGCACAATGCGCCGACATCGAGAACGCGGTGCTCGCCGCGTCCCGCCAACGGATAGAAGTTTTTTGTCCAATTGAATTGAATGTAAAACACGGCCTTACATCAATCTGAGCCGCGAGGCTGAGTGACTGGAGTGATTTAAGTATCGGTTTCACCGCGGTCTTTAGGGCTTTCGTACGTAGCCGTTTACGTACACCAGCCGGGGAATCGACGGTGTCTCCCCTTTGGCGTAAAGGCGCGGTGGTGACTCACGCGGAGCTTTTCTCCTCCACGCTACTTAGTATTTAATGTATATCACTCTCAACGGGTTATCGCGACCGCTGATACACGATTTCGTAAATATCGGTGTTTAAGAATATTACTTGTAAAAATTGCGTTAAATAAACTAAAACGGGCTATTGATTTTTTCGATGATATCGACAGCTGACGTTCGAATTCGTCGTAAATACGTGGCTCATTAAAATATTGAAATACATTTATTAATTAACGGGGTGAGGCTCGATTACAACTTTATCGGGCAGTCGATCAATGATACGTAATACGTCGAGGGTCAGTTATGATAAAATAAAATTTCGTCGGCACAATAGAACAGCGGAGGTGTTACAAATTGTGTTATGACTGCGATAAGAGTTTTTCTAAGCCGTCAATATTTTTTTCTCCGAACGCAGCCGCGCCGGGACCACCGTGTTCGTTAACACGGCACACCGAGTCAATCCATCAGGCCTCGATCGAATCTGCCCCGGCCTGATTACCTTAAAACCCGTGTTCTTCCGCCGAGGGAATCACGAATAAAGTCGGGTCCGCGGCTCTGAAAAGGACGTATCGTTCGGATGCACGCAGAATTTATAGTCTTGCGGATTCAACGGGAATGCCGCCGCGCCGCTATAACCGCGCGCTCAGCATCTGGAGCGTTTTATGATAATTGGATGTATGGCATGTCGGCACCACGTCCCGCCGCCGTATGATGGATTTTTTGTCACGTCCCCGCGAAAACGGAGAGAATATCTTGCCGGAATAAACCTGCCGCGAATGCCGATTGGCTTCTTTTTGCAATTTTTTTTTTCTTTTTTTTTTCTTTTTTTACTGACAAAATCTCGTGACCATTTAGTCACAGATATCACGCTGTTATGAATTTATATATCGAAAACAAAACCTAAAATTTTTTATAAATACGGTTCGTTGACTTACGACGTTTGAAGCTTTTTGTAAATTACCTCGCGGACCTTGCGCGGCTCTCGTTGGCAAATGTGGAACGTTAAACTCGAGCGGGCCGTCGCCGCTATTTCAGGTGAATTTAATGATATAACGTAACGTTCCGCGGTGACAAACTTCGCGAGCGAACAGCATTCCCATCTTCGGTCTTTCTTTTTCGCGAAGTTCCAACGCGACGGAAAGCCCTCTTTTTTTTTCTCATACTCTCCTCCCTCGTTCTCGATTAAACGGTCTTTTTTTTTTTTTTTTATTTAACACAACCAACGGAAACTTATAATTCAGATACAATTAATTATAACAAAGAAAAAAAAAAGCTCGCAATCGGTCTTTTCGAGTGCGCTCGAGTTGCAACAACCTCGGGCATCTCTTTTCGTTCATTTTTGCTCACGTATGCGTAAGAAGTACGACGCTCACGCGCACGCACGCGTCCGTGAGTGTGACCGTGAGGGCAGAGTATATAGTGAATATCCCAGCGAAAGTAGGTACCGGGGCACGAAATATCCAAGTATACCTAAAGATATACCAAACTGTTGTCTTAAGGTTACCATATATTACGTCTCATGCCGTGGGGTCCCAATGTAGTCCTCGTCCCACATGCGTACGTCCAGATCGAGCCCTCCCTTTCCTTCTCGAGATAGACCGAGGGAAGAAGAAAGTCTCCGAGTGGTCCCACAGACCCCGTGTCGTCGCGAGCATTCCTGGAGCTGATTTTATTTGTAGGATGTCAACCAGTCGCAGGCGAGGCGAGCCTCGGGAAAAGGGACGCAGAATGTAAGGCTGAGAATCGGCGGGTGAGAGACAAAGAGCGAAGAGAGGTGCATGGGACCCGGGACTGGACCCAGACCGGACAGCACCAAACGGCAATTAATTCCCCTCTAGATTTATCGTGTCCAATCCCGTCGATCGGGCCTCGCAGATACTATTACCCCTCGCTCGCGAGTACCGATGATTTTTCGGGGTTCGCAGCGTGCGATGTCGTGCCAATCATTTCGACGCTTCTACAAGCTGTCTTATTAGCGTTCCCGATACTTCTTTTTGCACGTCTATCTTGATCGATAAATTATCAATAACTTAAGTATTAACTAGCACGCCCGTAAATGCCATCGAGCAGGATACTAATGATATTAACAATATTACACATTTTAATTAATGCGCGGCCTGTGCTAATAATTCGCGCGATATATTTACGCCGTGCTCGCACGGTCGTTGGAACGTTATTACGCCTGTCGTCGCGAGAGAGGTTTTATGACGCGCGTTATAAAATTTAACAAACGTTCCGGTAACAATATTGCTTCTGATAAAAATCCATACACACGCACGCGGCTTCGCGTCACGAAATTAGCCGGCAGTCATAGAAAGGGCGTTTCACCGCCGGCACGAATTTTGCGTTTCCTTAAATGGTGAGGCTGATTTTTTTTTTTTTTTTTTCTTCTTCACATTAAACGCGGCTGAGACGAAATGAGGAAGCCCGAGACACACAATGACGATGCGATAACACGCTGCTGCTTTATGGATTATATTCATTCCCATGTACGTGGGTTGAATCCTCTTGCGTGGCCTTTTCACCGTCCGCGACTTTTCCACATCGCGCTCTTTCTCTCGTTACGTCTAAGCGTGTGATTTCTCCACTCGGGATTTTTGATATATTAGAATCTTGATACATTAAGTGGGAATATCGAACGGGCAAGAAGTTATTTCACCGGCATGCGCGAGCTTGAATTATGTCGTGAGTCTGTGGCGTTATCAATCGCAGGTCGAGCCGCCGCTTTTCTTTTTCTTGCGAAATCCGGTCAGCGATCTCACGTGGCTACCGTTTTTGATTATCGAGCAGGGACCATTTTTCTTTCGCCGCTCATGGCAGATGCGGCCGCGCAGATAAGGATGACCGAGGGTAGCTGTCGAGGCTCCTCGACGTTATACTGACTAAATATCGCCCCGCTTAATCCTATTAAATTTATGCGCGCTCGTAAGGCACGGAGTGATCCGCTCGGTTCTCACGGTGCGTGTTGTTGCCAATACGCAGAAATGTCTTCGATATTTGATTTATACCGCCGGACACTCCAAAACGCGCGTCTCGCGCCCGTCATTTATTCCCTTTGATTTTATTTTTATTTTTTAGAAAATTGTTTTACACTTAATAATTTTCGCGGCGACAAATTACGAGATGTATGCGTCTCATAAGATGTTTTAAACACTCCTCGTTTTTTTTTAAATTTAAATATATATTTAAATATAATTTAATTAAATAAAATTAAATATAATTAAATATAATTTAAATATATATTTATTTCTATAAGATTACGGGAATTACAATCGATTGATCTAACCGGCAAGTACCGCGCCATACCCGCGCGTTAAAAGTTCGCGAGATGAATATTTTCTGAACAGTCGACATAACATTAAATATAATATTCGACAAAAATCCTTCCGTAAAAAATACATAAACAAGGTCAGTGGCCTTCGCTCGACCGGCTAGGCTCGATCGATATTCCTGCCCCTCTACCTCGCTCTCGGCTATTACCCCCACCCTCGGCATTCCTCTACCGGAAGACGAGCCGATAGCACGCACGCGGTGGATCTCCGCACGTGGCCGCTGCGTACTTACATTAAATTCTTGCGTAAGTATATCTCGCGTATTCGGATTCGCCGAAATACCGCGGCCGTGAGAGCCTACCCTTAGCAGGAATGAATCTCAAGGCGCGTACGTCCATCGTTGAGCTTGTAATAGCCCACGGATTCTCGTCACGACTATAGATCCTTGGGTGCCGTAGTAGCTGTGGGACTGCCCGCTGGGCGTCCCAACACTATCGGTCCCGCATCAGCCACGGATTTCAGAAGCTACCAACTTACAATACTTGCATATGTATATATATACGTATATAGCGACGTGTAGTTTTTACGTGCGTTTGTGCTCGCGTCTCTGTGTACGGCGAGTCTTTACGGCGACTCCCTGCTGCAGCAGCAACGTCGAGCTGCTCCAATCGCGAAATGAAAAACAGACTCGCCCGCAGGCCTCGTACGTTATCGCGAGCGATGATAGTCCTGAGACTCTTGAGAATCGGACGGTGCGTTCGTGCATAATTGTTGTATCATATCGTTCACGCTTGTCCACGTTGTTTTAAAAGAATGTCTTCTGTGTTTCAGGTACGAAAGAAGAAGAGGCTTCAACGTCTGCGTCTCCACGTTGGAAAAGCACGGTGAGTGGTGAGTAAATTTGATTGAATTTTATTTCCATTTATTAAAATGAATATGATACTTATAGATTTGAATCGAGAATTCGGGTGGGTGTGTTAATAAAAAATTAATCGCGATAAGTATTGGAAATAACTCACTTCGTTAATTAATATTTTATTATATCTTTGCTGAGTATACATATTATAAAGGATACGATTGTTTCGTAGATATATACATATATTGCAATACTTGCACACGCAATTACAGTCGTGCAGCTCGTGTCATGCTAGTCTAATTATGTGACAGCGTGTCGCATAATCGATCAGTTATTACGCCGAGCGAGCGGTATTATTTCAGAAACGACCGGCGGATTACCTTTTCGCGTGATGCCGCGATAAAAGCGACGTTACCTTTCTTTATCAACAAACTTCTGATTGCACCGTGTGTGATCTCGAATAGAATCTAATCGGTCAGCCGACATTGCAAAATTACATTTGCAATAGAATAGGAGTTATATTTTACTTTTAAAGTTTTTCTTCGGCCGCCGGCGAGTATGCCCCCGTGTTCTACGTAGGTCTCGCAACACCAGACCCTCCCTCGCGATCTATCGAGCCATCGAGGGCTCCGAAACGAGGCGTATGCGGCGGAACTCTGCGAGAGGTCCCGCGGTCATTTATCATACAGAAAACAATAGGAACTGGCAAAACACGTGCTTCGCGCGCGCTCTGCAAAACCAGTCGAAGGATCAGAGGGAAGGAGCGAGAGAAAGAGGTGACGCGGGAAGAGATCGGGATGACTGGGAGGACCGCGGGTCCAGATACATAATACGGCGAGGAGGCCGCGGGCAAAGGAGGGAGAGGAGGAAAAAAAAAAGAAAAAAAAAAATACCCGGAGGCTGCTTTCTTCGTCCCGACGTAGGGAACGGGGTGAGTGGCGGCCTCTCTTTCTCTCCTTCTCTCCTTCCCCCTTCATTTGTTAAAACAATATAACAATTCATTTTTGTCACATCCACTGTCGAAGACCTTTTATTGCAATGGACCCTCGTTCCTTCGAGCAGGCCGAATCGTCTCGTTGCTGGCTAAACTATTGTCAACCGCAGTCGATTCTTTGTCGATCCTCGGACAGCACGACTCGAACAGAAATCGACCGTTTCTTCTCTTAGGCTTTAATTAGGTTTTTTTTTCACGGCGATTATTTTTAATATTTTTTTTTTGCGATTATAAAGTCGACAGAGATTTTAATTTTATTTACACGTTGCTTTAATTTACATATATAATGAATTCAAAGTATTTTTTTTTTTTTGAGGGGATTTAGAGTTTTTAATGTGGAATAGAAACGTACCGAGTTATTTCCGATGCTTAATCATGAATTTCTATTGGTTAAAAGCGCGATCGAAATCCACGTAGAGCCTAAGAATAGGTCATGGCCGGACAGTAGTACCTGCGAACGTCACGCGAATCGCCCACTCACGCGAGACTTCGCCTTTTATTCGCTTATCAGACACGTTCGATAGGGAAAAAAAAAAAAAAACTCAAGTTTTGATAGAATGAGGCTATCACCATCGCCTTGACGTTCGTAAAATCCCTCTCTCTTTTTACGCTCTCGTAACGAATCTATTCAGTCATATTCTCGTTCATAATGAAACAGAGATAAAAACTTACCATCTCGAATATCGGTCCGCGGAGCAGAAATCGCGGAGGGAAGAAAATATAATAGAAAAAAAAAATTTGCGTTATAAGACATCTCTCGATATTAATGCGCCAATGAATATCAACCGAATGAGGTACTAAGTGATTCGGGACGTTTATTACCGTGAACGCAACAGTGTACACAAGAGTGTAAAATGTGACGATAGATTCGCAGCGAGGTAGACCATTATGGATGACCGAGCCGTAGCTGGTCTTCCTGGTCCCTACCATAAGTTAACTGCCACCGGTTGGTCCCGGCCGCACGAGAGATCCTCGCGGCGCACGGCGCATTATTTACATATTTATATATTAAACGTTTGTGCGATCGGCCCGCGCATGAAATTCCCTTCTCGTTTCGGCCCGGCAAAGTTCGCGTGTCCCCGAAAAAGAAGGATTAAACGCGAAATCTCCGGGCTGGGGGAGGTAAAGAAATAGCAAACATATCTCGGTTTTTCGAGCCGCGGGATATTTTTCATACCGTTGACATGCGGGTTGAAATGACTTGTAATAATGAAACGATCGATACTCCTTTAGGCTTTATTGCACCGTGTACTTCAAATAGAAACAAGTTCTCGCTTCGACGGGCAATTAGAGCGTTAACGGTTTTCCCTACGCGATGTAGATGTTTCAATTTTAATTGATAGCGCGATAAAATCTCGGCTCTAGTTTTTTTTTTTTTTATATATCAGCCGCGATCAATATAAGCGCCCGATGATCGGCTTTGATAACACTGCACTTCCGATCGAAACAGGCTGAAAGATAGATATGGCGACGGCAGCTAGCGAACGTAACTTTATTATAGCGTTGTACGCGTCGAATTGCACATGCACCGCATGTATATACCGCGCCGGCCGGATTGCCGAAGACTGATTTTTCCCTCGTTCTCTTATCTCCCGCCTTTGCCGCCTAGGATTACGTACTCTAATCGCTGTCGCTGCAGAAAACGTCATATCCGCTCTTCGGTGTACATGTGATAATTATAAATATATTGTACAGAGCCGGCGTGGATGGCTACTCGGCCGCTAACGTTATTCCGCCTTCGCGTTAGGATGCGTGTGTTCACGTGGTGCGTGCACCTAAATTTCTGCGCCGTTCGTCGGTGCATTCGCGGTCGTCGCGGTGCATAAGTCTCGAAGTAACGCGATAGGGCAACGACAAGCTACGCGTTATTAAATTACCGCGATGAGAGAGCGGCCCCTCTCTTCTTTTTTTGCGTGACCGCGGACACTCGTATCTTCTTCTTCTTTTTTTTTTTTTTTCCTTTTTTTTGTGCGTCGCGAGTCGTGCAAATTTATTTTCCCTCCCGACTCGCGCTCGTCGATTTATGACGTGCCAGCAAATTACCGGCGTCTCGCTCCGTAGCCGAGAAGTTGCCGCTAAAAAGTACGCTCCGCGATGCCGCAGTTTTTATCGCCGTGGCATTTTTCTACTCTTCGGCTACTTGGACCGTGAAATTATCCCTGAAAAACTTAATAAACATGCAGAAACACACTCGAATACAGCATAAGTAATTAATTTATCAATTTACTACAATTTGCTACTACGATTTAATTTGATTCTCATTTTAAAGTCAAAGCAAAAGGAAAATTTAAAAACGGCAAGTATTAGTTCAGCAGTGGCTCCCTTTTCCTCTCGGAATCTCCTCCTAAATGTAGATACCGATGCTTGATACTCGACACGCCGGCAATCGACGACGGTTTATTATCCAACGGTTAAGACATATTCGGGGAAAAGTTCTTTTTCGAGCTAATTTAAGTTGCTTACGACTTTGCTTACGTAAAGGTTCCCCTCTCTCCGTATCTTGATAAAGTTTCAAGTTACTGGGTCGTGAAACGGAGGGAATAAAGCTACGTTTATATTAAATAGAACGTTGGCGTAAAACGCAACGAAGAGCGTGTACCGCGCGCGGAGGGCGGAGAGGTAACACGCGATGCCGTGTGTCCTCCCCCCGTGTGTTTGTATTATACGCGAACGAAATGAAGTTATTACTAATGTACTATCGATCAGTCGTCAGAAGACAGACGTGCGGCATAATCTCGCGTCCGTTTCTTTTTTTTTTCCCCCCTGTTTTTTTTCTTCCCTCCCTCGTCGCGCCTTCTTCTCCGCCACGCATCACCCCGTTCGCCACCCCCGTTTCGCGAATATGCCGCACCGAAGCGCGCGCGGGCGAGCGTGAGCTTGCAATATTCGCGCGGCGAAAGAAAAGCGTTTCCGACATATTTCATGCGGCGAAGATAACGCTTACGGCCACCACGTGAAACGTGTCAGAAGGAACTATGAAGATTTATCGCGTGCGCCATCGGTGCTCCGCGCCGCGGTTGCGCGCTTCGAGCGCCGGGATCGATAATTCCTTCCTCGTTTGCTCGCTCCGCGGGGCTTTGCGAGCTTGCAAGCGGCCGGCTATAACGCGATAAAGTCGTTAGCGCGCGCATTATCGCGCGCGAGACCGCCGCGTTTTCCAAGGCCGCGTAAATAATATACAGGCGGGTTTTATGGATCGCGACGGTTCCACCCCTTGATCTCGTCGCCGATGGCGGTCGTCGAGGACACGGATTTCTCCGCTGCAGCTCACCCTCTCCCCCTTGACGTTTGACCCTCCTGCCGATTATCAACCCGCGCGATTTTGATCATTACTTTTTCTTAGTACATTAGAAGCTCGAAATTAATTTTTCGGTGCACGGAGTTTAGATCTCTTCCTCTGGATTAACCAATCGCAGCCGTCGTTAATTAGAGACCTCCCTCTGTAGTTTCTTTGGACCCCGAGATAAACTAGTCGCGGGAGATAATTTTACCGAACGAACGTACGCTTTACCGAGAAGACGCGCGGGTCGGGATGACAGAAATTGATGCCTAACGAGGTGGCCGAAAGTAACGCATAATTTACATGGTCGCCGGGCCGCCGCGGGCCGAGCGATAAAACTCAGGCACTTCTCTTTGTGGCGTGCGCTGCCAGGCCGGACTCTTGATTTCGTATGCGATCCGCGGGGGCCCGTCAAAACGCGCCGACTATGTCGCGGTGGCCTTCCTAATAAAACACGAAGAAGTTGGGGCGGCGGGAGGGGAACCGCGCGTATGAGACAGCACAGCCTCTTATGAGTAGCTTTTCGGCGGTGGAATTCCACGCGGGGCATTACAAAGGGGCCGCATCTTTGGCCGTGGCTGCTGAGGCCTCTTGGCCGCGCTGCCATTTTGGTGAACCGCTTTATAATGTCGGGGGGGAGGGAGGAAAGGGGGAGGGACGCGTCTTGTGTCACCGACAGGCTCTCGAAACGATCGTCAACGTTTGGCCGAGCTGACTCTTTCTTATCTCGCGGCGGAAAATTATTATCACCGTACTCGAGCGCGAAAAGAAGTACGCCGCTTGAGATGACAATGCGGTGAAAAAAGTAACGCGCGTGGTCTCTCTTCCTGTTTTATTTTATTTTATTTTTTTTTTCTTGCATTTTCGTCATTTTTAGTGGTTCGTGGAATTTCTCGGTTCTTTTTGACCCTCTCAATCGGGCGACGAATCTCGCATTGACATGCAATATCGACATTCGCATCTAGAATAATTATGCGAAGGCCGTCGCATGCCGATTTCGTCCCGAAGCTCCGGAGTGTGGCTTGTTCAGATTCGAATCGGCCTCGATCAAAACACCGCGGACGGGCCGGACAAATTGTCGAATTTATAGATCGTTGATGGGGCGAGCGTGGATCCGCTGAATCCACCCCGTTATCGTTAAAATCTCCGTAGCTCTTGAGAAGGAAAGGAGAAAGCGCGAGCGGAAGACAAAAGAGAGAGAAAGAGAAAAAGAGAATAAAATAAAAAAATGTAAGAGAAAACAAGTCGTTCGTACAAATATAAAACGTTGCATCTTTCTTTTTCAATAAATAAAATAAAACCATATTAAATAATATATCACCGGTCAAGTTCGAGAAATAATTTTTATTAAAACGCGTGCTAAAATCGAAATTTATAAATAATGAATATTATTAAAGGTTTACGCGTCGAGTTAACAATGTCCCCGTATCGATGAGTCATGCCTCGCGTGCCTTCTTCGAAGGCTACAAAGATATCTTACACGTAGAGCCTTACTTTGTAGCCACGAAGAGACGTGCGCGAGACACGAGGCGAAATACGAGCGAAGGTCGGACCGATGGGTGCCGCTTCGGCGAAAACTGGGCCCCAATGAGGCCGCAGAGGGCTAGATCTCGACTCGCGATTAGAACAACGTACATATGCGCCTTACGTGATGAGAATCTCTATGAGAAGCACGCGGCGGAATGGTCCGCGTATCGAGTTTCCAGGCTCCACGGTGCACCCTTTGTTACCCCGGACTTACCCTCGACATTTGGCGATCGAGAGAAGTCTGGGAATACGCAGGCATTTCTGACCGTTCTTAAGTTCATCCTTCATTATTTTATTTGTTGCTTTTTTACGGACCGAGGTCGGTCTATTAATCCTTAATCTATCGCTCGCTGGCTGCTAAGTCCGTTCAACTCTTTCCGCTAGATCGTGGGCCCTTTACACCTCGCAATTTTTCCTCTCCTTTACAAATAAAACGCGGAATAATTTATTCCGGATATATTCGCCGACTCACGGCCGTACTGTTAAGTGTTGCTTGCGAGTGAATCACGTACCCCGAGCTGCGAATGCATTTTCGACCTCTCCGTGCATCTTCTAGAGACTGCAGGCACTCGAATGTACGAAGAATAATGTACCGTTTGACTTTCCTTCGTGCAGAATCGAATTTCTATGTTCACCATTCGTTCGTTCGATCGATCGCATCGTACTTCTCTCTCTTTCTTTTTTTTTTTTTTTTTTTTTTTTTCCCGATATCGTCAATAAGAGGTGGTCACGTAGGAACAATGGTAATTACAAGGTGGGCCATTAGGGCAATGCACTTCTCTGCATGGGGCAGGTGTCTTTAGTCCAATCTCCCACACGCGGAATTAGCGATGGCTACGAATAACGATCAAGAACGTTCAAATCGTACGTACTTTAGTGCGTTTTATCGATTGGAAAAAAATTTTTAGTACGTTAAATAATTATAAGACTTGATTTATGTAATAATTTTGTTGTATTTTTTTTTTTTTTTTTTTTTTTTGGACAAAATTTAATTAGTTTACAATTTACAAGATAAGATGATAGCTTTATACTTTTTCTGGATGCGTTTTCGAAGCGTGCTGAGTAGTGCGAACAACCACCACGGTTAATATAGGGCCGATGCAAAGATGAATGCGCTCGTTCATTAGATTCTCATCTATCGGTGATTATTTGCGCGCATCGCTATCAGGGCTCTGTTCCTCGAGCTGCAGCTTTACGATCTCGCTCGAATCTACCGATAGATCTCTCCGCGGCCGCTTCTAGACATTGCTACACATCCGCGAGACGCATCTCGCGCACAGTATCCAGAAGGTGATTCAGCGAATAGCCGACGAGTTTCGGAGAGAGGAGCACGCCGTAGTCGGCGGCTTGTAAGTCTTACGGAGCCTTAAGGGCCGTTTCTCGCGCATTGTTTCAGACCCCCGCAGGGCCGCAGCCTCGCGAGTCATCCGGGAGAATTAGTTCGTCCACGGGGGGTTCCTTGTTACGAAGGAGGCGCCCTTCTCCTCCCTCTCCTCCGCCATCTTTTTCCCCTCTCTACGCACGACCAAGAGAAGAATCTTGTTGCATGCGACACGTGAGAAACTCATACGTGGCCCCGTCCGAACGGGTCGGATCGATGAATACGAATACTTTTTGATATTCGAATACGCTGAGACAGTCATCTTACACGTGTCGAGACAATCTGCTACTTTGTTGGCCATTGATGATATTCCGTTACATTTCCTTTCGTTACGTTACATTTTTTACGACGAATATCACAGGCAATTAGATTCTTCTTTTATTTAATTCGATGAAATATTATTTCAGAAATATTAATATTTTATTAAATCATAGAAATAAAATTATGCGTAAGCATCTGTATAACTTAAATACATTACCGTTCGTTTCCAACGAACTTGTACGCGTCGATAATGAAAAATCGTAAGACACCTCATGCAAAGACAGAGACACCCGCGATTCTTTTTCTTTTTTTTTCTTTTACGAAGTCAAGGTATGCACCGTTTCGTTTTGCTTCTCACGATTGAGGAGGTACGATCTCCTGGGTAGCAGCTCGGACGACGGTGACGTTTTTATTTCGTGGGAGAGACATCGGGAAGACGCGATACTCTGGGAACGGTACCTACGCGCGAGGCTTTACATCGTTTAAATTTATCTTAGGAAAATTTATCCAAGAGAGAGAGAAGTTACCGAACGTATATCAATTTCTTGAATTATACGGTAATAAATCCTTTGACGGCCACGCGAGAATGTGGACGGATCTTCTTTTGATTTGTGCGAAAGATTTTTTTTCTTTTTTTTTTCAACAAATTGTTTTTATTTTAATAAACGATTGCTTTAGGTATATATAAATTTCAGAAGTAAGCTAATTGTATCTAGAATGTGAGAGGCTAAGAGTTACGAGTACAATTCGATAGTCGGGTCATTGTACCGTAAATTTATTCCATAATTAATGTATATTCAGAAGCGTAATGTACAACATTTTATTTTATTATAATATATTTAAATCTCGTTACGCAATTGATCCTCCGAGGTGCGCGGTGTACCGAGGCCACCGCGAAGAGAGCCGGGAAAATATAAATGGTCGACACCGGCAATAAAGTGACCCTCGTCGGGAGAAAGTTTATATCTAAATTCGAAAGTGTTTCCGAGTCGCGTGGACTTTGATTTCGACGACATATCGCGGCGGTGCAACCGCTGCCTTGTCCGAGTTGTAATTTGACCGTTGATACCGCCGTCTCCCCGCGGGGTAACAACGAGATTCGACATATTCCATAGTCATTCTTGTAAGAATGCCGGGATAAACGAGTCAAACGTCACTGTTATGTAATTCGGGACGCTGACGAGCCTGCCTGGAGATCGCCGTCGCGAGTTCTTCGTGCGATGTAATTTTAGTGACTCGGGCATTCCCCGAAGTCCAAAGCACCGGTGATTTAGTACTGCCTACGCGCAAAAGGAAACACGCTTTCGTCCGTCAAAGTATCACGCGGTGTTTAATAACGCGCATGGTCGGGTCTCGGTTTTAATTTTGCACAAACCCTCGCCGTTTTTAATTTTCGTACTATTTCGTATTAAATTAATTCCCTCGCGAGTTAGATTTTTATATCAATGTTTCGGTCGAGTTGTCGGAGTCACGTTTAGGTATTTAGCGCAGGGTGGAAAGACGACGTCGAGGTCGCACCAAACGAATCGGTAACTCATTCCTTCGACGTTAGCTTCGCCTCGGCGAGAGGACGGGCGGGTGCGCGTGCATACATGTGCATAGTGTTGTAATTACGATTGAAAACCGCATTTGGAAGGCCGTGCGAGGCGTCAACGACACGGATGGGGCGTTGATTTGACGACACTCCCATCGCGTCGTGCTCGAGAAAAGCCAGGGCACACACATGCATAATGCATCGCGTGCCAGTGTTTATGCATTGTTCCGCGGGATCTCGCGCTCTCGTCCCGTCGATCGGCCGCGCCGGCAGTTGGGAAGGTCGCAAAAGAGGAGCGAATCTTTTTCATCCCTCCGCCACGTAACGCACGCGCGGCTGAAGGCCGTAGCCAACTTGCAAGTTTCATTTAACGCGTTAATGTTCTCGCGCTCAAATGCTAATTTGTATTGCTTGCGTAATTCTTTCGTGAAAGGATCTCAAGGAACCAGATTGGAATTGCAATAAGTTACGGTATCTCGAATTAGCACTTGTGCGACTGGCAATGAAACTTTACATACGTCCACGCTAAAAAAGAAAAAAAAAATAATAAAATAAAAAAATAGCCGTGATAAAACTTATCTTCGTGATTTCTCGCGCCGACGTTTCGGGTCTCCATCTCACGATCGGGTGAAGCTTCCATCCTTCGTTTCGGCGCGCGCAAGTTCGTCCGAGTGATCGATCACTCTCCGCGGGCTCCGATCCTCCGGCATTTCTTTTCTTCGGACTTCGGCGCGTCTCGAGACAGTTGGAGGTTTTCGAGGACGAATACGCACGAAAGAGAGCGATTAGGTACGCGCGGTTCGCTACGGGCACCCGCTCGAGAACGCACCGGCTCTCGAGGTCGCCGCGCGGGGCTGCAACGAGGCCGCGTCGGTGGCTTAATACCGAATTGTTCCCCTTCCGTTTTTTTTTTTCCTTTTTTCTTCTTCCACGAGATTCCCACATACGCATGTAGCATCAGCGACCTTCCTCCAACGACCGATCCATCACTGTACTCCTTGGCAGCGACAACACGGTAGGTGAGGTGCTCGATCGCGCCGGAATCGAAATACGTCATTTCGGCTACCGGTGCCATCGTTATACAACGTCGAATTCACCGGGGACACCCCGAGCTAAACCTTCGCGGAAGAAAAATTGTCGGCGGGACGCGGACAAGACGGGAAGTCGTGATTTATAATGTACGGCTGATTAATTATGC
The DNA here is from genome assembly GCF_019399895.1 of Cardiocondyla obscurior. Classification (NCBI taxonomy): domain Eukaryota; kingdom Metazoa; phylum Arthropoda; class Insecta; order Hymenoptera; family Formicidae; genus Cardiocondyla; species Cardiocondyla obscurior. Next base: position 3,861,745 of record NC_091881.1, read on the forward strand.
GCTCGGTGGATAATTATACGTATTATTACAATGCGAAGTGCACATAAATTTCGCCGCGAACGCGCTATCAGGATTCGTTAATCTCTCGGAAGACTTGAGATTCTTTATGCGCACCGAGATGAAATTATACTCCGCCTTACGTTGTTACAAAACGTCCCGTGGATCGTGCGTATATACATGTTAATTCGGCAGCGATCCGATATATCCCGAAATATATGTATATTTCGATTTAATTTGAATCGACGGATTCGAAGTGTATGAGTAACGATTATACACTTCGCGGTTCAACGGTGAAAGGCGAACGATATTCATCTTTCGGCACGTTCTCTTGTCAGCGATCGTTGATACCGAAAGCACGCTGAAAAGGCAAACGACTTAGGAAACAACCCGCGGCAGGTATTCGAGGAACGTGCGCGCCTCCCTTTAGTTTGACTCGTTGCTGGGTGCTTTATCGATAGAATGTAAGCAATCGGAGCAATCAATCGGTGTGGTAGCGATGGTGGACGCTGTGCTCACCCACCAGAACATCCCTACCGGCTACCGGCTCCTTCCTCGACACGCCATCTTTTCTTCGGGAGTCTCTCTTTCTCTTTCTCTCGTTGAAACCCGGACTCGATCTGATATCACGAACCGCCTCCATCGACTCGGTATCACTCTCTTTCTCTTACTTCGTCGCCCCCTCGCTCTTGCCCTCTGTCCATTTCTCTTATCCCACCACGGCCCATCCGTACGTTCCGTCCGAGTTATTCCGGGGTCAAACTCCAGCCAGAGTCACCCGATAATCTCCGAGACATCGAGAACCGATTCGGAAATTGTCATAAACCGCGGCAGAAACGAGCGAGCGTCCTCGAAGTCCGATTATACTCTCGAAAGTAGTCGTATTGTAATTAAGTTTTAAAATATCATTAATTTTTTTTTCTACATATTACGAAATATAAAAAGAAAAAGTTGTGATAAGAAAGTAAAATAAGCATTACATTTACAGGAGGCTGTTTAATTCGAATATATTATTTAAATTATTAAAATATTTTTTAAAATATTTTTTTTATATAAATCTTGTAATTAAGTTTTAATTTTTATTATTATTATTATTTTTTTTTTTTTAACGCGTTGGAAGTGAAAAGCCTTGTATTTTAAGTATTCTCGCGCCGAGGGGAGAACGGGGGAAGGGACGCGCCAAAAAGTGGAATTTTCTCGAGACGTATCTTCGATAGCCCGAAGAGTTCGGGTTCTGGTCCTTCGAGCCATCCATCGTTCGGGTGTCCGCTCGGCTCGTTAGCGATTCCGCATGAGTTGTCCCCGTTGGCCGATCTCTTGTCTTTTTTAGTGGCAGTGGTCCTCGACAGTGAGCCTGGCTTGGTCCTCTCCTGGACTCGCCCGGCTCGGACGATCACTCGTGACACGGGACCACCCCATGAACCCGACAGGTATCCCCGTCTTTCACATGACCCATCACGTTCCCGTACCGTACGACGTTTCCCGTGGGTTATAGCCGCGTCCTCCCGCAGGCGCTAACCGCACATAATTTTTCGTTCGAATGTGGGAAAAGATATATATACTCGATGCGCCATAGCCCGTCGTAAATCAGCAACATACCGAGAATTCGGCGATGTGTTTGTTACATATATATCTATTCGCTTTCTCGCTTACGTAGGAAATGAAGTAAATAAAGATTACGGAATCGCGGTGGTTTCCCAGCGCGTCCTGTATCGATTTGCGATATACATTTTATACAAAATTTATAATTGTTGTTGAAACGACCATTTGGCCCTCTCTTCGGCCGCAGATGCGAGTAGCGCGCGCGGGATTCTCGGTTCTCGTGATTTCGCGAGCCGACCAGTCAGTCATCGGTTATCGCGATGTAACCGCTTACATCCGCGGTAATATACCTGGGGACCCCTCTCCCCCGACGGTACCTTCAGAAAGTTCGATTTCCCATATTTCCTCGCGGACCAGCGGCTCCGCAGCTCGCTGGAAATAACAGCAAAATAAATTTGATTTCGTCCCGGCGGCGCGGTAGTACGTTACACGTGTTGGATCCGCTCGATACCATCTTCGCTCGGTATCGATTTCACAAAAGGTCCTTCCTTTCCTCGCTCTCTCGTACCCCTGGCGATTCTCGTCCTTTCCTTCCTGTCGAGGAACCACCGAATTACCGACCTTCTCCCTCGATAACGAATTTGTGGCTCTCGCTGAATATCGAAATGCAGTAGAAGGAGATTGCAGGATACTTTATTTCCCGGAGACAAACGCGGCTGGATGAAATTTAATGCAGCTATTCTTCTTACGCTCATCGTATTGTCACATGACAAAAGAGAAATTAAAAAATTTTAACTGGAAACTCCAAAAAAAAAAAATTTTTTTTATGCCGATCACACATAATTAAATTCTTTTCCGATATTAAAAAATAGAAAATTAATTTTAATATCTTAATATTTAAATAAATTAATAAACGCTGCCGGTATCGAAGACCGACCACGCGTTGCGAGCTGCAATAAGGATCAACCTGCCGATAGTTTGCACCAGTAGTTCCGTGGGTAGTTTCGCGGCCTCGTGAAAAAGGAGCAATCCTTGCCGGAACGCATGTCCCGCGGTTGTTCGACCATTTGCTCGCAGCCCGTGTGGTCCGTCGATGTCCCCATTGTTTCTGGACCTGGCCGGCCGTATTCAAATTCGCTTGTTTCGAAATGGGTGCCTCCCCCGACCCGGGGGTACGTAGGCGGGTGAGGGCAAGGGAGGGAAAGGGCCGGACGCGGAGCGGTCCCTTCGCATTATGAGGAAGGGATCCGAAACGTGTGTTGTCTCGAGGTGGAAGCGAAAGGAGCGGTGGTGCGCGCACGGTGTAATACTGCCGGTGTACAGAGGGTTCAGAGCGAGGAGAGAAATCGAGAAGGGGAGGGGGCGGGGAAGGAAGAGAAAAAAGGAGAGGAAAAGGGACGAGAAAGAGAAAAGGAGACGAAGAGCAGGAGACAACGACTGGAATAAAATATTCACAGCCGCAGCCGGAGCGGAGCCTTAATTGCGATCAGACGCGATCTCGGATTCCAACGGCCGGTGGGCCCACGAACCGAAGCTAAGCCCCCCTTTGCCCTGCCTCTTTCCCAAGATCTCGCCCTCCACCCACCGTTCGGTTTCTTCTCTTCCTGCAGCCTCGTCCTCCGACTTCGTCCCTCCCCAGCCTCGTCGTCGCTCCTCGAGCCACCGCCGTGTCCCAACTCCTGTTTATCCTGTTACAATGAGATGTATCGACCTGTTCCTACCGTCTACGAGCCGCGACTACGTCCAGGAGGATTATTTAATTAGCTAGTCGATAGATTGAAGCCACCTCGAGATTTCAGCGGCAAAATCCCGTTTATGTTTCGTATAAAATTTTCTTTGCCTCGAGCGACAAATAAACGGCTAGCGTTCCTTCTGCAATATTTACGATTTTCCTCTTTTACGGATAATGTAGAAATTTAGATTAATGTATAATTGAAATGCATTTCGCGAAGGATGTAAGAAAATATAAGTTTATGAAAAGAGATTTTCCAGTGTCAGTTGCGTTTGAGGTATCGCGTGATCGCGCGGCAGTCATCAATTTTGCCAGAAAAATGATCGTGAGAACACAGTACGATTTGCGGTTACGAATGATCATATTGCATGCTGTTGACATTAATGCGGCGTACGACACACGTGCCAGCTCGTAAGCTTGACTTAGTTGCTGTGGTATACTACTTTTTGCGGTGCGATACTGTCAACCTTCGGAAACCGATAGGATCTGCGTCGAGCCAAGTCATAGATAGGCAGAGTCACATTGCACATAGTTGCATAACGTTTCCTATCCAGCTTTATTGGATACCCTGAAAACGTACAAGTTCGCGGCAGGAGTAAGCTCGCACGACATTTCCTGGTTTGCTTTCCTGGTACCGTGCAACGCGAATCTTTCATGTTCATATTTAATGCAATTTGAATAATAAATCAACTCGCTATTTATTGTCGCTTTAAGTATCGCACGGGGAAGTCTAATGTTTAAACAGATAGGCAACGAAATTTATTTTAATTCTGGTAATATTTATTAAAAAAAAAATTTTTTTAATAATTAAGAAAAAAAAATTTTTTTGTCCTTATTACGTTTGATATATTTTTAATCTTTCGTTTATCTATTTAACAAATCTAAGCCGATGCTCTAGAAACTATTTGATTATTAATTATTAACGATTTGAAAAAAAGCTAAGGTCGCAACACTTCCATAGGCGGGGTCTCCCTCGGCGAAATTTCCGCGAGATCGTCCGCGAACGCTTCCGACGTCTTCTCATAAGCGCTCTCTCTCCCGTAACTTACCGCGATACGTTGCGCCGTGCATTAATCAACCAGCGCCGGCGGTGCACAAATTGGCCGTGCGGATAGAGGTCGGTCTCTCTCGAGTCTGCACTTGGCGAAGTTAACCCGCATGAAATCTCTTCCGCATTACTGGCGTACGCGCGTTCGCCGCCCTCGGAGGGAGCTCGCGGATCCTGGGAATCCAGTATTTTTTTTCCCCTTTCCTTCCGCCCTCTCCGCTTTCTCTCTATTCGCCTCGAGTCGGCGGATGTGAACGCGACGATAAGGCCCAGCGTACGTGCGTGACTCTCTCGTACTCCTCTACCCCCCGGATCTCCCCCCTGCGTTCTCGCTCGCCGCCTCGTCTTCCTTCTTCGCTGGGTATGTATACCGAAGAGCAGGTATGGCGTTAGCTACGGCGACGGCGGCTAGCGTACGTGACTTCTCTAGCTCTTGATTCCTCCCATCCTCGGCCGCCGAGAACGAGGGAAGTAGTGAAGCGGGTTCCCTTTTAGCACCCCTCAGTCCTCGGCGATCGGCGATCCGCGGTACATTTACTACGACATTTCGTGTAACTACACACACCACGGCAAAGTTACGTACGCTAGCCGCCTTTGCCGCGGTTGATGCCATATCTGCCTTTTCACTGTACGTATGCTCGACCCGGCAGCGCACATTGTTCCGCGCGATCTCCTGCGTACTCACACACGACGTATATTACATTGTTCCCCGCGGTCGGGAATTCGTCGCGAGATCCAGCAGCGCTTGTCACGGTCGTACACGGCACGGTCGGTTTCTCCTCGCTCTTATCTCGCGATCGCCGTCATATTTGGAAACGTAATCCCGAAGGAACAATATTCTGAAGCCGTAGTAACGTAGAGTGTCGTATCTCGGCTGAAAATCCGCGAGTCGAATTCAGAATTCGAAATTGCGCGTTGAAGCCTTTGAAGGCAGAAGAGTAAAATTAAAACGCGTAGGGCGAAGGTGTAATTATTCTTGGTTAATTTATCGAGATAACTTTTTGGATTGAAATGATATCTGGATAAAAATACCGGCGCCGACAATATTTACTCGGCATTTACCTCGTAGATTTACGAGCGCGCTGATTTTATTCTTGCTAATGTGCATTCTTTTTCAAAATGAATCACTTCAATTTACGTCTCTACCTCGCATTCCATTAAAGCGCGACGAGTCGTACTCGCGGACGTTACATTGCGCGACAAAATTCCGATGACGTAATTCATGCGATTTGTCGTATAAAACGCGGCGAAGAGCACCAGGTGAACCGTTAACCGCAACGGAGAATGCTTTATGCTCCGATCTCATCTCGCGAAAACAAGCACGGTTTTCAAAGATACAACATCGCGGACGCAATACGAGACGATTTCTCGAAAGCAAGAGAAACCAACTCTGCGCTTTGCTTTAAAAGTTTCGAGACCTGGCGGAGACGTAAAAATAATATCGCACTACGAAAAAGGAAGCGGAAGAGGTTTTTAATAAGAAGAAATTTATAATTTAAATAATATTTGAAATTTATTTCGGACGTTCATACATGTGATTATTCTTGGGTCACTTCGGACCGCGACGGGCTCCGTGGCTTCGTATGATTTTTTTCGGCGTGCCTCTATAGTTGTTGTTCGCTTTTTACAATTTCTCTTCTCCGGGCGAAGTATGGAGCGTGAGCGGGTACGCCAGGACGGATGGTTACAACTGATGCGCACGATGATTCATCCGTTTTGAGTCAGCTGTCGTACGTTGACCCATTTGTCTCGATGAGATGCACTCACGAGGAAGGAGCGCCGATCGGGGTTGACAACGTCTTACCAGCGTTCTTCGATAGTTTCTTCGATAGTTAGGCATAGGTTTATTTCTAATTTCGATTGAACATAGTCTGCGAATTTTTTTGATTCTATTTTCTACACGAATCAGTGTATTAAAATTTTTTTTTTTTCTTTTTTTTTAATTTCTTTTTTAGTCCGATGTTTTGAATTTAAAATTTAGCTTTGATATATCGTCGGGCGAGAAACACGTCTTCACCTAGAAAATGCGTCTAGAGGCCTCCAATTTTTTTTCGACCTGCATTTCTAACGTTTTATATTTCAAAGGGGAGAGATCCGAGTGGCAGGATTCGGGCGGAATGTTATGGAGTTGTATCCTGTTACACGCGCGATGCTGAGAGATTTCGACTAATTTACGTTCGTCCAGGTGTAGTCGTAGCGATTATCGTTATCCGACACTATCTGCCGCGAGACTTAACGCATTCGCTCTTTGGAAACTGTCGGCCGGTTTTTGTGCGAAAACTGTTAAGTCAAACCGGTAAAGCGAAACCAAGTTTCAAAACACGAATACATTGCCGAGCACGAGTTTTAGAATTTTTTATTTTATATTTTAACAAAGAATTTATGAGAAACACAATCGATCTTGTGATATGTTTAATTTTTAACTATTGTAAATGTAAAAGAATATTTAATAATGTAATTATCTATTTTTTGAAATATTTTTGCAAAAGAAGATTTCTCTAAAATTTAAAGTCTTTCTTTTTATAATTATTTTACTAATTATTATCGCAATAATAAAATAAGCCGAATAAATTTACAGTATGTGTAAAATATGTAGGCCGCGAGATATTATTCTCTCCGTATTCTCTCTGAAATTTACTTCGTTACAACCAATTTTAAGTACTCCAACGCACGTATCATTGCTCATAGAAGCGAAATTGATCGAGGGCTTTAATCGTTAAAAGCGACTTACTTTCCGACCACGTGCGTATATGCGGAGATCCGCCGCGTGCGTGTTATCGGCTTTCCGGCAGAGGAATGCGTGGGTGGGTGAAGTAGGGGGAGGAGGGAGGGTAGCGAGGGAATATCGATCGCGCCTAGCCGGTCAAGCCAAGGCCAGCGACCTTGTTAATGTTTTTGGCAAAAGAACTTCTGTTGCATGTTAAACGGAATATTATTTCGGCTATTCAGAAAATATTCATCCCACGAACTTCTAACGCGTGTATATGACGCGAAAATATATTCCTTGAATTTATACATAAAAACTTTTTCTTTATTTGTTACAGATCACTTGTCTTCAACTCCGTAAAGTCATGGTCGCGGGTGTCGCGAGTATCCATGATGCAGAAGAAAGGTATCCAACAACCCAAGGATACCCTGAGAGGAGGAGGAGGCCTCGGATAGGCATCAGGCACCAGCGGAGCAACCCCTGGGTAAGAATCACTTCCTTTTCATTAATAAATTAATATCTGTATCATTTAAATAACAGACAACTTAATTTTTAAATATTTAATTGATAAATTACATAGAAACGCGTATACATTTTTGTAACTAAAACATAAAAATGTATTCTTTGCATTTATACATTTAAATTTTTTCTTTATTTGTTACAGATTACTTGTCTTTAACTCCGCTGCAGCGCAATGTCCAGTAAGTGGTGATAGATTTCTTTCCTTTTTTTAATTTAAGAACTTCGGGTGGAAAAATTATTCTAAACCCGGAAAAATCTTTTAAAAATTCGCGTTATCGGTGCTCCGCGTAAACCAAAACCTGCTTTTTAGTAATATTTGTAGTAGTAGTAGTTGTAGTTTCTATGTATTTATCTCAATTGTATTATATGTATGTACAATATAATAGTTCTTTACAGCTCTACCGTCGTCGCCGATCGAATATAATTCGAACCACGGTCGGGGTTCGTCGCGAAACCGAACAAAGTAACCGGGCGATCGAAATTTATTTATAAATTTTAGAAACGGGAGTACCGCCAGTGTCGGTCGATTAATAAAGCAATCCGCGCGCGTATTCGCGAGTGTCGCGAGTGACCTGTGGATGTTGTGACCTGTAGATCTGAGTTCTGAGAGGAGGAGCAGGTCCCGGATGGACATCGGGCATCGGCGGAGCATCGTATGGGTAATTATCTTTTTTTTTATTAAATTAAAGTAATTTTTCTTTTTATTTATTCGGGTTATTTTATTTTCATGATAGTAATTAGTGAAATAATTATAAAGAAAAAGAGACCTAAATTTTTAGAGAAATTTTTTTTGCAAAAATATTTAGAAAATTAGATAATTACATTATTAAATATCTTGTATGAAAAGAAAATTTTTTTTGCATAAAATTATGTTTAAAATTGATGATTATTTTATGCATATTTTTCATATTTGTTTTTCTTTTGTGTGTTACAGATTATCATTACATCCTTCTATCTTCGTGTAGCTGAACTCCGCCCGCATCTCATCAAATGTGAGTCGCATGTTTTTTTTTTATCTAGGCAACGTATTTATGATAAAATATAATCTGTATAAAATCTGTATGATCAATTATGAATCAGTAAATCGATATATTTTGAATTATAATAATCATTAACAACATTGTTAATTACATAATTAAATATATAATTTATATTATATATTTAAACGTTATAAATATATAATTTAAATTATATTTAAATCGTTGCCTATAGTAGTGTTTGTTATTTGACAAGTAGTGTAGCTTGCAATTCTCGACTACCTGGAACGTAGTCAAAGTTTTCGACGTACTTGCGACGTACTCGACGTTAATCGATCACTATCCGATGCGTAACAAATATCGTTAAAATCTCGTTGAAATATCGTTCTCTATAAAAAAAATACCGTTTAACTAATTTCGTTAATTAAAAATAAATTAAAAATTAAAGTAAGAAAAAATCAATGTGTTAGGTAAATGTCTTGCAAATGTGCTAAGAATTTCGCAACACTACGCGTAATTCTTCTAAGATTTAGCGGTCTCCTTGAAAGTTCCATCTTTTCTTTCATTCCTCTTAATTTTCCTCGGATACCGTTGTGAGGTTGCGATCGCGGACACGCTTCGAAACAAGAGATATGCGTGACGAGTGGAAGTGCTGGAGCGTCATAGGCATTACGACGAGGAGCCACGTCGCGATAAAAATCTCTCGTTCTTTCGACGTGACCAGAATTACATTATTTTTACCGTGAGGTATAGGCGCGCGAGGTGAGGTCTCTGGATAGTTGTCACCTATCCTCTACATTTCAATAAGACTTGAGTAATTACGGGCACGGATTTTCGTAACGAGGGCTTGGCCCGATGGCGACGATAATTACCCCTGCGAACGTTAGGCCGATTTTACGTCGTAAAACGCACGCAATGCAGTCTCTCTAAACAGTCGAGAACGAATCGATCAGAATTTTACGAATATCCGCGTTTTCTACTCCTCGAGCAAAGGTGAACAGCGCGTTTAATTTCGATGTTTCCGTCTTTAAATAAACGAGCCTGGTGACCGCTATCGCGGCTAGATTGTAGGTAATAAGCGAGGATACGAGCACGCATTGCGTACGGGTTTCGCAGAGCCCTAATTATCAGACAGTTAACGTGCCGCTTCCGCATACAAGCAGCAGATAAAAAAAAGAAATAAAAAAAAGAAAGTATATATATCTCGCACGTATAAATTTCGATTCGTGATAGATCGCGATCAATGCCGATGGCGTATGAAGCCCGTTTGGTTGCAACGCGAGCTTTTCCTTTATTTTTGTAGAGAGAAACGGCGCGCCTTCGTGGTGGCCATTTGTTCCGACTCGTCGGATCGAAATCAGCGGCTTGTCCTGCGTCCGCGATAATGCGACGGTTCGTAATAATGGAATCGGGCACGCACGCACGCACGATGTAAAAATGGCAGCGCGACTGAAAAGCTTTAGCCGCCGGAAAGTCCGAAAAGAAATCGTGTCTTTTTAAAAGCGATAAATTTCCCTTTAAATGCGAGTTCTTATTTCAGATAAATAAATTTTGATAAAGGCGTAAGGGTTTAATGATTAACCCGATGATTATTTCTTAATGTACGAAGCGCATATAACGCACGTGCGGAAACGTGACGCGATCGATCTACGTAACGAACTCGTTCGTATCGGGGTATCAGATCGCTTTATGTTGCGAGATAGCGAGTTCACGCGCTAGCGTGGCTAACGCGACTCTATGACACCGGGTCCTGTAAAGTAAAATAAAATATATAAGGTATATAAGAGAGGCGACGCGGACGGGTGGTGGACGAGGGAGTAATGGTCAGTACCCTGCCGTTGAATAAAAAAATAACCCCATTAATTCGCCGGCTTATGTCTCGCAGTCACACGTTCTCGCAGCGAGAGCGTCACGCGACGCGTGTCAGCTTCGCGTACATGTTACTCCTTCTACGTTCCTGACAAAAATTCGAGAATCATGCTACGTGGACGACGTCGCAACGATCGAGCGAGCATTCACGGAAGGTGGCCGCGTTCGGATAAGCCTTCAGGAATATTTACCGCGCATTCAGTCGAAAGTTGAGCGATACGATTAAGAAAACTTTGTAAAGAAAAAAAATAGGAAAAAAAAAAGAAAAAGAAAAAAACACGTTCCCGAAATACTTGCGAGAAAATACACTAGATTAAATGTTGTGGAAGAGTCGAAAGTATGAATATTTCAAAATTTTGCGGTTGCTTTTTTAAAAAATGCGTCGCGATCACTTTGTCTCCACGGCGAGCCAAAGTTCGCCACCCACGACTCGGTCGAGACCGACGGCTGATTCTATCGTAGATTCGGGGATTATCAGGCGATACTGTGAGGGATTGTCGGTGGCGGGTGACATAATACACACGCAACGCGACGCATACTGATGACGCGCGCACTCGATGCGTCGACATGGCGCGTTTCCGAAAAAAAAAAAAAAATGCGAGTTCTCGCGGTTCACCTTCGTCACACTTCTCCGTCCTTCTATGACAACGTCGACGTGACCTGCCTCGACTATAGACCGACGGTCGTTTGATCTCCCGCGCATGACGGCTGCCGTAACTTTTCACGCAAATCCTCGAATTTCGTCGAGTGGATGGGACGCGGAATGATTTCCTCGGAATTATGCTAATTGCGATCTCCCCGAAACACGTGCTCCGCGGCGATCTCGCACCGGTGGGCCCGTGTCACCGCGACGCTCGAGCATGCAGAATTTTCGTTGGCGATCCTTATCGCGGCTGTCCCGCAAAAAAGGACCGATCGGCCCGATAAAGTCGTATCGAAAGTCAATTGGCCGGACAAGATAATTTTAACTTAGTTTTAGAATCGTCGTCAATCAGTTTTCGATTATTACACCGACTGCGTGTCGTTCGCACGCGACAATATCTGTCGCTCTGTATTAAACAAATTACATCACGCCGGCGCGATAGACACGTTTTCTCGAACGCATACTCGGCGGTGCCTGCGTCACACAGTTATCTGGGTACCCGAATGCGTATTAAGATATTATCTCGCACGTTCGGTACTCTCGATACGCACTGAATAATAGAAGATTAAAATAATACGCAAAACGTGATATTAGATCAATCTCCAGATCTCGAAACCGGTTCGCTCAAAAATTCCCCGAGCTGTTTCTTGTCACGCTCGCGAGCTCGTAACAAAATTTATGAAGAAACCCAAGTCTTTCGTCCAACAAACGCCGTTGCGAAATTATTCGACGGTAGTATTATTAATTTTTTTTTTTTTTTTTTGACGTCGATATCGGACCACGCTTCGAACGGTCGAAACTGTATTTCGAGCGATGGGCTTCGTGCAGCCCACGAGTGTCACTTTAACACCGGCTACGTGACGTCGACTCTTTGCTGCCCACGTTGTGGTATCGGGTACAAAGTAGCATGGTAATACGGAGTGAAACGCGGCGGGCGGGCGGCATTTTCATGCGCGCGTCCACCCCGGCGAGGCGCGAAGACGTTACTCAAAATGTACAGCCATTAACCGTTGGCATCCTACGGAAACTGCCGTTCCTGAATTAACAAGTACTCCAATGTGCGCTCGTACATCACGCGAGGTGTCACATCGTTTCAAAGAATCGTTTCCCCCGATCTCAGAAGCTATTCACGAAGCGGCCGTATATTCGGGGAGGCATGTCGTCGCCGGGCCCTCGATTAACATTTTAAATATGCAACGAAAGTGTTCGGCTTCTCCGCCGAAAACATTCCCACATTAGCACAAACGAAGCTATCGCGGGCTTATCGTTACGCTTATTAACTCCGGGTGTCCAGCCGCAGATATATATTCCTTATAATTTCGGCGCCGAGTAAACATTTATATAAAATATCGAATTAACACGCTTAATTACTAGTATTATTAAATTATTTTATATGTTTATACGAACTTTTTTTTTTTAAAGACAAACTTAAACTGCAGCTACCAGATTTAAGTTTTTTGCTGGATATATATTTTCTTCTTTTATGGTACATTTTTTTTAATGAATTTATTTTTGATATTATTGTTATACTGACTAGGAATATGTTGAATGCAAGTTCTAGATTTGCATATATTATAGTTTTCTAGCAGGTTGTTTTCTTGCCGTACAAGCGAGTTTGCATCGTCTAACATTTTGTATAATGCAGGTCGCATACTTTTCGTTATTTTGCCCGGCATAGACATAGATTTGCGAATTTAACTGCTGGCAGGTTGACAGTCGAGCTTTCGGTGCGGCGAGCTAGTTGTCATTAGCGGTTTTTCGAGGCGTAAAAATTGTTCCGTTATTAACGAGTGACAAGAGTGCGCGCGGCAGTGCACGTGATTATCGCAAATGGGAAAGTTCGCGAGCGCGGCGAGAAGCCGGTACGCGCGGCGTCGATTTGCGAACAAGGCGATCGGGAGGGAATAAAAAAAAAAAAAGGGAAAATAATTAAGATCTCCGCGATAGGTATCGGTATTTATCCGATTCGACGAAAACGCCCGTGGTCGCGCGCACGCACACGCGAACCGGTCGCGTTGCGCAACCAGCTGCGAGCTGTGTGTTTTGCGAGCGTACGTACCTGTCATATCGGACAACGTGGCGCGATAATCGAGCGGGCCAGAGAGCTCGTTAACGAGTCATTAACTCGACTACAAACTCCGCCGGCGCTGACTGAATTATGTGCGATGATAAAAAGGAAAAGAAGCGAATTTGTCGACGTAAATTAGTGCCCGCGCGTAAATCTTCGGATAAAGACTCGAGGAACGAGAGAGAACGTCTTATCCGGGCAGTCTTAGGCGATTCGCTCGCGGGGATTCTAAAAACGCGTGTGGTTCGAGTCGCGAAAAGTCTTGCTAGAGCGTGCCCTTCGCGTTCTCTGACGTGCATTCTCGCGTGGGGGGAAAAAAAAGAGCTAGGGAAAGGGGGTGGCGCGGGGTGCGGAATCGATAATGAACTGTCACGGGGTGCGTGCTTGTTAGGCTCTCTCCCTGGTGTTTCCTTGCAATCCAACGCGATAAGCGCAGAGGTGCGCGACGGACGGGTGGGCGCGAGGGGGTTGGAGAGACGGGAAGAGGGATGATCCTTACCGCGCGGAGGGCACGTTCTTCTCTCTCTCGCCTTCTCTTTACTTTCTCTCTCCGTTTTTTTTTTTTTTTTTTTTTGAAAGAGAGAAAGAGAGAAAACGGGGGCGAGACGAAGGTGAAGCGCGCGTTTGCACGAACGAAGAAGAGAATTCGCGAATAAAACAAAAGCGCCGACCGACGTCGAGGTTCGCGCGCACCTCGCCGTCGCTCGGATGAACGTACGGACGAGCGGGCGAGCGAAGCATACGCATACGCGCATACACATACATACACACACGTGCGCCCACACGTGCACACGTATAGGCGCGCGTAACTTACACACGGCCGGCGTGACACCGCAAAACGAAGGAGAAGGTTGCGTAAAAGGGTTCTCGCGCGCGCGGAGGGAAACACACACGCGACTCCGGGTGGCGATGCGAGAGGAGGTGCTGAGCCGACACGCGATGTAGCGTGTACGTGGCACAACGTGCACCCATTGGTTGCCCGATGGTCGGGGCGTCCATGGTAGAGAGTCTCCGATTGGTCCTCGGGACGGTTAACAAGGCTCCGCTTCGCCACAGACGAAATAATAAACCGCCGCCGTGCTCGCGCGAACCGTCAGGTATGTTTATTTCTGTCTAATCCTCTTCCTTTCTCTCGCGCCTCCGCCGCTTCTCTCCTTTTCTCTCTCTCTCTCTCTCTCTCTCTCTCAGCTCACCTGTCGCCTCGTCTTTTTCCCTCGGCTCCGCGCCGCTGTCCCTTTTCCACGCTATTTTTTTTTTTTTTTTTTGACTGCTCTCTCCCTCTCGCTTCCTCATCCCAGCTGCTGATGATAAAATACATCATTGAGTTATCCTCGTGCCAGATTTGCGTGAATTTGAGGAGTATTATCAGCGAGGAGCATATTTACGACGTGCAGACTAACAGCGCCGATATATCTACGTGACATTAATTAGCCACTAAAATATATGTATACACGAGCGCATATTTACAAGTATTGTATAATGAGCGGGAGATAAGGTAGAGGCTCTGGGATATTTGTTACGGGCATTACTTCAGAACTCTTCTCCGAAGAAATTTGTTTCTCACGAATTTTACGAGTGGGACGCTATGTCATATTTCGCCGGCAAATTTACGGAGCCCGAACTCGCCGATCGGTTCAATGCGAAGCGGGGTGGGTCGAATAACTTTCTGTGAAATCGAACTTTAGCCACGATGAGGAATTTCACTTCGCGGTGGATCACCGGGAACGATGTTCCGCGCGTGCAAGAACGCTCCCGGGCGTATTTTCGGGCAAGAATCCAAATGAGTTTTCCCGACACCCACTTACACGCGGAACTGGGTTCTTGTCTACTCACTAAATCGCGTGCCTGCACTTTAATAGGCTCTCTCGGCGGCGTCCGAAGTTGCATGGAAAGTTGTTTGAAAAAAGAAGCACGGTCCGCTATGCACATCGGGAGTAAAACGTACTGTATAATTGAACGAGCCCTTCCCCCTCGCTCCCTTCTCCCCCCCCATCTCGGCATTTACATAGTTTCGCATTAATCAGATTTCAGATCGTATCGTCGGCCGAGGCACAAATTAGATTCCTGCACCCCCGCGACATGACAACTATTTGCGTAATCCTCCACGAGGAGATTCCTTGAAATTTGTTCTTTTGCGCAACGAGAAGATATTTGATATCCCTCGAATTTTATTTCTTAATCCGTGATAATTTATCTATTGATCTTCGTTTCAAATTTAATAAATAATTATTTTAAAAAATCGTAAAGAATTTTTTTTAAATTACAGTAGTGTTTAGAACAGGTTAATGAAATCAACGAGAAATTATAATAATTATTATTATTATTAAAAAAAAAAAAAGGAAATAAACTCTTCTTTCTCCGTACGTGCATATATTTTTTCTTTTCATCAAGGATTTTTAAGCGGTAACTTTACCACGGTTTGTCGTCCTTATCATTCGGTTATGAAACTGATGCGTGAAGGCGATACAGGCGATAGATCTGCGAATCGAGGGAATACGTCCCCTAGGCTCATATCTTACCCGCATCGTTGCTCAAATGCGACGCGACAACTCACGCATCCCGCCAAGAATGTGCAAGGCGTATATCCGTATGCTAAAATATACAGATTATTTCGATATTAAGTGGTCGGTACACGCGAGCCGCGTGTTTAAATCTAGATGTAACGAGGCTACGTTTATACCGTAACCGCAAAACAAAAACTATTCGAGGGCTTTATAACTCCGCACAAAATACGCACGTTCTCGTCGCGTCGCGCCAAGTCTAACACGATTGAAAGCCGATTATTCCGCTGTTTGTATTGCATTAATCTCTGCGCCACACTTTTTTTTTTTTAATTCCTCCTTTTCGTCTGTTCTTTTCTTTAATTTTTAATTGAACTCCCGACCGATTCTCGACATCGAATTTATAATCTCGCAAGCCAGAACCGCAAAAACGAAACGTCTATTCCGCGACGGATCCCTCGTGGTCTTTTTCGTCCGTAAATAGCCGCGCGATAACTCACGAGATGCCGACCATAATTTTGCGCGTTCAACATCAAGGCCTAGAGACCCAAACGCCACCACTTCCGAATGTCTCGGCCGATACCGGCCAGGGGACATTATTTTCGCCGGGACACGAGGTTTCGTTGCCGCGGGCCCTTGAAAAGCTGGCCGATTGTAAACAAGGGCTAATCAGCTCGACACGAGCCGTTAAGATTAGGGAGGGACAAGTCAACGGGACTCAGTATGCAGCGTGGATCACGTTTTTTAAGGAGGTATCTTCCGAGAAATAAAGGAAGACACCCGAAAGCGATGTGCCGAGAAAAAGAGAAAGAGAGAGAGAAAGAGAAATACCGTTCAGGCATGTGTAGTTTAACGCTCGTGTGTCCACACAAGTGGCCGCTTGTTCACGTCGAAATAAAAGTGAGCGTCCGTGGAATTTTCGTCAACTAGGCCCCTCCGCTTTTTTTTTTTTTTTTTTTTTTTTTAAAGCTCGCTGTCTGTCCCGAACCGGTCGGGAAATTATAATTCGTCCGACTAGATTGGCGTTGTCGCGGTGTAGATTCTTTGGATAAGACGTTGATATCCCTCGCGGTTCGGTCCCGCGCCGTCTTTCAAAATTCCTCGCGAAATTCCTCTCCTTTAATCTGAGATCGTTGAAATTTGCATTCGCGTTGCACGCGCGAGCCGTCATATTCTCCCCGAGCTTGGCGTTAATCGACGTCGACAGGGCGCCTTCCGAAGTACCTCCTTGCCCTGGAATAATTCTCGTGGTTTCCGTTTCGAAAAGCGGACAAGACATTTCGGCGCGCAGCGCCGTCCAAAAATGAAAAATTGCTCGCTTAATGGCCAATATAATAATTAACCGTTTGACCCACGCCCTATTCGGGAGTAAGAGGAAACGGGATAAGGAGGCAGGCCATCTCTCACCTGGTCCCACGTTGAACCTCACTTAGCAGCGATTTGATGCATTTAAAGCGGACCCACCTGGTGAGCGCGGCTTCATTTTTCCCGAACTCCATTAGCCGTCCGTACAATTATCTTTCGCCTCTCTCGTTCCCCTCGGTCCTCGCCCGTTGCTCTCTTTCTCTTTCGCCCGAGCCATTGTATCGGATCCCCCGGACCAGGGATTTACACGGTGATGTGATGAGCAGCATGACGAGAGAAATGCAAATATCGGCCGAAATTTCACGTGGCATTCCAGTCCGAAAGCGTTTCTTTGTGCCGATCGACTCGGCGATGTCGCGACTTGATTGGACGCTCTCGTTAATATTAATTTATTTCCATTAATATCCGTACGAGTCCCTTTCGCGGGGAAAGAATTAGTTGGCCCGATGATGATTGGCACGCGTTGCAATTAAGCGCGTAACTACGTATAATAACGTATATATACCTATATAAATTATTAATCACCGAACGTTCCCCGGGTGCAATTATAAATTGCGTCGAAATCCGCGAGCGGACTTAGGTTCGTGAGGAAAATGCCCTCGAATCTTGAAAATCGTAGTCGTCGGCGCGTCGCGGCGACTTCCGCGGCGGCTTTTATTCATTATGAGACGGCCTACGCTTGCCGCGGTTGTGAGAAATCGCGCGGGCCGGGAGAAAGAGAGAGAGAGAAAAGAAGAGATTCGATCGACGCATCTTCGGCACGCCGTATTAGCATAAACCTAATATGCCACGCGAGGGGCACAATACGTTATTAGAGGAGCCCGAGGAATGGGCCACCGGGCCCGGCCGGAGATCTCGCCGCACGATACGTCACAGGCCGCGCGTATGCTCTACTTAACATAATATAATTGACCACACGCGATTCAATGGATTTTGCATAGCAAACAAATCGTATTGTTCCGCCGCAGGCATTCGAGGATTATCCCCTTGCGTTTCGCGAAATAATGAGTTTTTTTTCTTAATCGCGCGATGACAATGCGGGAACCATAATTCAAATCAAACGGGCTCGAGACGGAGGTGTTTCCTATCTGGGATTGCCTGACGGTATTTCCGCTCGAAATAACGTTTAAGTGATACATTCTATTTTTTTTTTTTTTTTTTTGCTCACGGGAAAAGGGAATTTAATTTTCAAACGCGATCAGGGAAACGTTGCACATTTCGCGACTTTTAATAAATGCTTTCAATTAAATTTTCTTTGTTAATTGCTCGTCGATTGTTAGCGAATTTAATTTCTGTAGCTCACAACCGAACGTTGTTTTAAAATGTCGTGAGATTTACGCGAAGCCTTTGCGCGGGTCAGGTACGAGGAGAGATTCTCGCGCGCGCGACAGAAAACGGAGAGAAACAGTAGAGTCGTATTCGCTAAGCAGTGGGCGAGCACAAAAAGTTGCGATTCTGTAAGAGGGAGCAGAAAGAAGAGTGTCGGGAATGATAATGAGAGATTGCTCTGGCGTGATAATCGTCCAGGTCTCTTACCTCAACCGCAAGTCGAGAGCCTATGCATATACATACGTTTCGCGTCTCGTACGCATGCGGTACGTACGCGTTGAGAGTGAGTTTTGTGCTCGACGCGCTTTTTTCCCTTTTTTTTTTTTTTTAACGTTTCTTCTCACCGGCGGAGTTGCTGCCGGACCCCCCGGTGCGTTAACGGAACCCGATTGTGCGTGAGCGAGAGAAGACGTGGCGTGGAAAGTGAAGAGCAGGAGGTATCGTCTTTCGTGTGTAGATGCATGCATCGCTCCTTGGACGTTCCATTATGCGTATCGAGGTCTCGCCGATCCCGAGCAATCTTCCTCATCGATCCCTTCGTTCCGGCATGCGCATTCGAGAATCTATAGACGCGACCGTTTCTTGACACATAAGCTACTTTGCTCGAAATTAATAAAAAAAAAAAAAAAAAAAAATAAACATACCTTTTAAGCGATACGCTTTTTGGTATAAAAAAAAATTTTTCTTGGTAGTAAATCTATTTTGTTCTTCTCGCGGAAAGTTTTATTAACTCCAGCTTGATCGTTCTTGATTCTTTTTTTTTTAATTTCGAAAAACTGTAGTAGACGCTGATCGGAAGAGAAGTCTGTCTTTTCGAAGACGAGAAGAGAAATTAGAGTAAGAATTAGAATCAAGAGAAAGAGATGCAGGTTGAGATGATGGTCGCGGAGAGGCGGTGGGATTAGCGGAAAGGGGAAATGCGGGAGGTAGAAATGTGGCCCGGTATGGTTGCGTCCTTAATTGACAGGCCGCAGTCCCGTGTCCTTCGAGCAGGATGTGGCAGGACCTCGTTAGCGTGGGGCTCCGCGAAAGAGCGGGAAGAAACGGAACGGGCAGTGCGACTTTTGTTTTTTTTTTTTTTTTTTTTAGATGGCAGTTAGAATGCCATCTGCATAGGCATACCAGGATCCACCGGGCAGAGAGCGTCGCGTTTCTAAATTAGTCGGGACACATTATCCTCGATAACGCTACCGCCGGCCGCGGCCACGAATCGACAGATCGATCCGTATATACGCGGAATTGGGTCCGCGTGTGTGGCTAATCGCCGTAAATTCAATTTACAACTCCTGGAAAGAGGCTTCCCGGACTTCTGTGGCGTGCGACGAATATTTTAGTTAAATTCTGCACATACGGTTAAATTAGAAAGCGTTATAAGAACGCGGAATATTTCCTAGGTAAATACAATTAAAAAACTTTTTAATTAATCAAATTGTTTTGCGGAGAAAAAATTTATACTTCAGACGTATACGTAGCACGTGACGCATGCTTTTAATTTTAACGATTGAATCACGATAATTTGTAACTCCAGACGAATCGCTGACGTCGTCGATGTTTAATTAATTCCGTCGCGCCTCGCTTATTGCGTACGTTACGTTTTTCGCACGTCGTTACTTTTATTCTACGCCGGTCTCGATACGCGTATAGACTCTCGCCTCATCGGTGCTTCCTTAAAAGCAGATAAGGCGAGTCGAGCGAGTTTCCACGGTCCTGGGCAGTCAGTATTTTCTCAGGTCGGACACGTCGCGGCTACGGATAGGAACGGCACGGCCCGTTATCGTTCACGTTCATCCGCGACATTGAAAAATCGCGCCTTCGCCGCGCGAATGCACGACCGCGGCGCGACGCGAGATAAAGCTGCAGCTCCGTGCAGGCTGGAACGAAATAATTACCGGCGGGACAAATAATTAGTCGCCCGATGCGTTAAAGAGCGCGAGAAAATTACGGCGAGGGTAATCGCTCTTTACACGCGGATACGCGAACCGGCGGGGTCGGTCGATACGTGGTGCGTATGCGATGGTCGGCACTTTTTATCTTATACCTTCGACAATCGCATCGTGCGCTTGAACGCGTCGCGCGATCTACGCACACTTGCGGAATACGCGCGTATTATTACAGGTTGGCTTCGCAGCCGCTACTTAGACAGTCTAATTACCGGCCCGTTACCGAATTAACACCTGTCTGCCGCTCGAGGGTCAATAACACGAACAGCTCCGAAGCGACGGTCTTTTAATTAACGAATAATCTTTAAAGCTGCCCGCGTTGAAAGTCACCCCCTCGGTCAGGGATCGATAGCCGTTCCCGTTTCGGTTTCTTTGTCTCCTAAACGTGACAGCGTTATCAGGCTCCCTGATAGAAACGTGCGATCCGTATATGTGGACCAGGGAATATTTACATTTAAATAATCGCCGGTTTTAACCCGGGACTCCTGAAATACCCCCTTTACGTTTTCTCACTGCGTTTCCTCGCGGGTGTCCACGACGGTAGCACTCGCGTGCACGGAAGACGATGGCTGTCCAATATATTACAATTTGTCCCGGGGGCACCTTAGTGATTCCCGGGACCCCCGCAGCTTTCGGGCGCCGCCGCCCCGACGCCACGGTGTATCGTAGATTCCCATACATTCCCACGCGATGCCTGGCCACATCCGCGTGCGTCTACCTGGCCCCGAGTCCGCGTGCAGCGCGCCGAATCGCGCGCGCGTTTTCGTCCGCTATTCCTTTCGCTTAAACGCTGCAGCCGCTTCCCGCGCTAACGAGAGAATTATTCCGATGTTACGGCACCGCACGCCGACTCTTCCGTAGAAATTCAATGGAAAAATCCATTCCAAATGAGTCTCAAGCGTCTGAATATTCCGTCTGATGAACACGCTCATCAGACGATGAAAGATTAAGTATTCGGTTACGAAGTCTTGAAACAAAAAAGAAAAAAGAAAAAAAAAAAACAAATAAAGACGTAATACGGACGCTTGTTTCTCTGAGGAAATCAATTCAACACGTTTCTTCATGTTTCTTAATACTCACTTTTCTACGATTTGGTAATTTTCCACGTTTTTGGCGAGCGAAGATTTACTTCGCCTTCGGGCGAGAATGTTTTCAAATTTTATTCCACGTCTTGTTGATAAAGCTCATTACGCTCGCGATGATGGTTATATTAATATTGCTCTTTTTTTTCTTTTTTTCTTCTTTCGTCTATAAAATAAAACGGCCGCCAATGGGTGGGTTCTTATCGTTTAGAAACGATCGGGGATTCTGGATCCCACTGGGTCCAGTATCCAGTAGCCAGAAACGTTTCGGGGATAAAGATTAATATTTACTCGTAATCTTTGGAATCTTTATCGGCCAATTATACGGGGTGTGTCTCTAGGAGGCCGTGAAACTACCTGCCCCGTCGATACTCTCCGTGGATATAAAGTGGAAACTTTATTTTCTCGGCATCGACGCCGAGGCGAAAAGGGTCAGTAGGGTCCCCTTACCTGCGGCCGCGCCAACGATTCGCGTCGTGTTTTTAGGGAAAAAACGTCAGGAAGATTTAGCTCGACGATGCACAAACGTCGGGACTTTTTGACATTAACGCAAGACTTTCTCTCCCTCCCCGTCTTTCTTTCTCTTCCATCTTGTCCCTTGCTCGTTCTATTATTTATTTCCCTTCTTTTTTTTTTTTTTTTTTTTTTTTTTCTGAAACGTGATTTGTGTATCGTTGCGCACCGTTGAGCCTGACACTTGTAATTATTACCCGCGCAATGATTCTCGAGCGATATTCCTGAGAAATTTATTTACCGTAATTGTTGCAAGTTCTCTTTAACAAGGTATCATATAAGAATTAATTTTTTTTTAATTTCTTTTCTTTTCTTTTTTTTTTTAACTTTAGTTTGTGCTTGACGTTAATGTTAATGACGATTTAAATTTGTGACATCACACGCGCTGTAAAAGTCGTTACGCTATGTCGAAATGTAAAGCATTCATGTATAATGCAAAAGAGAGACTCACGGAAAACCACATAAATTTTTATATTTTAGCCGAATCTTAGTGTTTCTCGAAAAATTACGAGGGCCGCGGCGAGCGACGAGCAAGCTCGTAAAATAAAATAGGCTCGTCGCCTACCTGAAAACGCCGAAAGTCCCGTTAAAAGAATTCCTTAAAACAATGCCGGAGTGACATCTCTCCACCTGCGACCCCCGATGGGAGAAAAAAAAAAAAAAAAGAAAAAAACGTAGGGGATCGTTTCTCGATGTCTAATCTCGCAACCCTCTGACAATCCCGGCGTGATTTGTGCGCATTTTTTATTCCGGAAAATGTGTGTCCCGAGCGGAAAACGTTGCGGCCCCATCGGATTTCTCAGCTTGCGATATTATTAATTTTCGATTACCCCATAGACATTTATCAAACTGTACAGAAAAGATAATTATAGATAGATAAACGGCGTCGATTACCAGCTAATTCGAGACATGATAGTTACCGCAATTATTACGTCAGTTAAGATAACTTTCGAGCAATATCGACTTGCTCCACACGCGTCGCTCTGCGAAGACAGTTTGCGCCTGCATGGCTTATTGTTCCGCCACCGGGGCAGTCCTCGCGTCAAGGGCTGGAGGGAG
The DNA here is from genome assembly GCF_019399895.1 of Cardiocondyla obscurior. Classification (NCBI taxonomy): domain Eukaryota; kingdom Metazoa; phylum Arthropoda; class Insecta; order Hymenoptera; family Formicidae; genus Cardiocondyla; species Cardiocondyla obscurior. Next base: position 3,884,639 of record NC_091881.1, read on the forward strand.
GGAGGGAGGGGTAGGTCTGAAACGAATGATAATGTGGAGGATATCGTATTAAAATCTGGCGCTACCTAGGCCCGAGCGCAACGAGCGCTGGGCGCCAAAATAGATGGACCTCGTTACAAATGGAATGGAGTTTATAATCAGTATCTCGGTGGTGGCATCTGTACCCCGTTGTCGAGGGAGAGACGAGAGGGAGAGTCGAGGGGAGGGCAGGGTAAGGAGGAGCCGCAGAGGCGAAGCAGACTCGGCTGTTGGCGGCTCTCCTCTTCTGGTTCTGGTTTCTCGGCTTCTTTCTCCGTACCCGTTTATATCTCTCTAACCGGTGCCCTCGCGTCTCCGCCGCGCCCTTCCCGCCCTCCCCCCCCTGTCTTCCCCCGCGTCCCGCCCCGGTCGTGGCATGCATCGCTGTGGCTGCTGCCACCTGCATACGAGAAACAAGTCCAACAATAAGATTATAATGGCTCGTGGGAATGCGTCGTATTTATCACTGGCCATTGTTTACCAGTGTCAGATCGCGCTTTCTTTTAAATTGAACTCCTGCCCCCCTTCGGGGGTAGGCAAGGGACCGGCTAGGCAAAGGGACTCCGCGATAGTTGGATAACGGCGAGATCGAAACCTCGTAAGATATTCGTACCTATTGTGAGGTAGTTACGCCCGCGAAATTTTCCAGGAACGAACGCGTTTCGCGCACTCGACAGTTTGTTACTTCGACCGAACCTGAAAGTACGCTCGACGACGGAGCAGCGAGATCTATTTAGCGACGCGGATCGGCACCGCGTTTGTTCACGTTCGCGCGCGGCTCTCTCGGCGGTCAATCTCGGCCGGTTGAAAAGGTGACAGCCGTGGACCGTGATAAATATTACTTCGCGACGAGGGCCGGCTTTTTAGCGTGACGACGAGGAGTCGGGCGCGGAAAGAGGAACGAGGCGAGAGCGAGGCGAGGAAAGAAAGAGAAGCAAAAAGGGAGAAAATCGAGGGAGCCCGGGTAGAGAGCGAAGGTGCATCCTTTGGTGCATCTCGCACGCGCGTATTTGCATGCCGTCTGTGCGGAGTAAGTCGAAGGGGGCGTGGGGATCCACTCCATTGGCTCACCATCCGAGTAATGGTCGCTTAGCTACTCCACGAGGGTCCGTTGTGCCCCGTAGGCAACGAAGAGACCCCGATAATTCCTGCCGCGAACCCTCCGCGTGGCTCGTCCACCGTCTTCCTCTTTCGCGTCTCTCTTTCTCTCTCTCTCTTTCTCTCTCTTCTGTCTCTCCGCTTCGTCCGCCGCTTGCCGCCTCCACCGCCTCTTCTTCTACTTTGCCCCCTTCTTTCTTTTTCTCTGGTGCGCGCCTCGTCGCGCTTCGTACCATCGGTATGCGCCGTGACTCGCGCTGTAAAATCCATTCGCGTAGCCCGGAATACGCCTACCGTCACCGTGCGCCACGGAATCCGCTCTCGTCGAAGTACGCCTACGTAATGTACCCGGGCACATTTCCTGGAAGCGAGCGATCAAGCGCTAGGCGTTGCGAAATGCTGCCTGTCAGTTCGCGAGCGGAACGAATTATTTAAGGACAGCGCTTTTCCTTCGCGAGCTCTTAACGAGAGACCAGCCGCGTTTGGTAATCTCTTCAGGGTACTGCAGGCCGAAACTTGGACAGTCACTCTTGTCCGGCAATAATCCAGGCCTGTCGGTGGTGTCAATTTATAGATAATCTCGACGCACAGGCGGTAGAAAGTCGGTATTGCTCCGCGTGTAATCGAAAATAATTCGATCGTGCCAATTTACGGGTTTTTTTTTATTTTTATTTTTTTTAAATATTTTTTACCCAGCCCTCTTCCGTGTACGTTTCGGCCAAGCTCGCTGCCGTCTGTCGCGCTGACTCGCACAGAAATTGGGTTCACGCTCGCGCAAGCCCGCTAATTAGCCGAGCTGAACTGAGCCGGCCAAATGACTCGGTGGTCCCACGAACGGTCCCATATGCCGACCTCGTCCGGAGCTAGATTAAAATCTTAGTTCCCTTCGCCGTCCTTCTCTCTCCTTTGTTCCTCGCAACGTTTCCACGTAGGCCCACGGTCCCGATGAGCGTAAAACGCCAGAGACGAGAGCAATTCCGCTCCGCGTGCGTGCGTGTATGCACGCCATCGTGTTGCGCGGCGGGGCCGTTGCGTTCACGACCCTGGATGAGTTTTGTGATCCAGATCGAAGGGATCGTTATCTCCTCCGCCGTTCGGGGCTCGACCGGCCGTCATGCCTCGCTCGTCGCAGAAAACCGCGTCTCACCTGGTTTCTTCTCTCGGAACCGACTTCGTCAACCCGCCCGTTTCTCGCGCCGGTTCGTGTCATCGAACGCGTTTGTCCGCGGCGGGACGACTCAATACGGAAGTCTTTCCCGACCTTTCCGCTCGAACAGGTGCCGACCTTCCCTCGTGGTACGATTTTTTTTTCCCCGCGACGATTTAGTATTTCGTTGCTCTACATTTCTCTCGAACACTTGTCAAGTTTCATATTTATTTCGACAAATATTATGTACAATTATTTTTTTTCTCTCAAACGGGGAAGAAAAAAAAAAAGAAAATTATGTCTTCACCTCGTAACTACTTAGCAGTTTTCGTCATTACGGGAGATCATCTCGCTTCCTCCGCGCGACGTGTGCCGGTACCTACGTCTTTTACACGAAACTCGATCCGCCGTCGAAGGCTATAGTTAGCGCATCTAAAAGACCGATCGATCAGCGATGTATTCAAATTTAACGTCCCGGCTGCACCGCAAGCGCGCGCGCACCTCGGCGTAAGGATTTAAACATCAGGTACGCGAAAACGAACTCTGTATTACCTTAAACGCTGCTAAAGTCGTTGGCTATCGACGAATTATTCGCGTGGGCCGGTCCGGTCAGCACTCATATTGTCCATTACGCTATCTCCGTCATTATCGCAAACCCTTCGCGTTATCTTCGGCCGCGCCGTTCCTCGCTCTTTAATATGGAACTTTGTGGCGCAGGGAATCCTCGGCAAATCAATCCTCGCCCCGCGAAAACGATTGCATCTTACAAGAGAGATCTTCGCACATATTTAAACGTCGATTTGCGTTTTATTGCAAGCGCCTATCGCTTCCGGCATCAGCCCGCGCTTACACGCGTTACATTGTTATCTCGCATTATGCAAACCAACAATTATGTGGTAACATTGACGATTATTGAGAAAGGAATTTCCATGGCTGCCTCCGTGCGCGTGGATTAATTCGCGGGGTGACTCTCGGCGGCGATAAGAATGCGACTCGCGGTAAGAAAAAAAGAAAAAAAAAAAAAAAAAGGGTCAGGGCGACGAGACGGGGCGGAGGGGAACGATCGAGGATGCGAGGGGGGCAGGGTGAACGGAGCCACGGGGGTAGTGCGCTCGTTTCTACGGCGACGCGAGCGATGCGATGCCGAGGGTGCCTTAGGTAGGTACCATTATGCAAATCCGTAGTCAATACCTAATACAAGATAATCACAATGATTATACGTCCGAGCCTCCCTTCTCACGGGCCTTGTATCTGCCTCCTCTCGTGTACACACGTGTGTATCCCGTCGCCCCGATACCTACTCTCCTCCTTTTTGCGGGACGCGCGCTTATCCTTTTCACCCGCCCGCCCTCCGCCGTGCCCTCCCGCGCCTCTGCGAGATCGTGTACGGTTGGAAGTTGGAAGTGCCTCGGTGCCCCGCGGCGGTCCGCGGGGTCTCGTGGCAAAAATGCAACGCTGCTTATCATAAAATATGCCTGCGATGGAACCCAAGGTAGAGAGAGAGAGAGAGAGAGAGAGAGAGAGAGAGAGAGAGAGAGAGAGAGAGAGAGAGAGAGAGAGAGAGAGAGAGAGGGCGGGAGAAACGTTATGCACGAATGTACAGTGCGGTTTGGAAGTACTCGCCAAGAGATTGACGATGGGTAGCGATGAAAAGATTCCGGCGGGTGGTGCCTCTCCGGAGCGAGCTTTATAAGCAAAAGTGGTTCAGGAAAATCCCGTAAATATCATACATTTTATTTATCTGTCGTTAAGAAAAAGACACGCGCAGTTTGGAAATATATAAGTATAAAATGAGACTGTTGAAGATATAAAATATCCGTGATTATTCCTCGAATTAAAAATAGGTTTAATCTTTTTTATTTTATTCGGTGCACGATGTGCAGAGTAACGAAAAATATTTTTTTTTTACAGTACTGATTTTGTAAATAATATTATTCGCTCGAAAAGAAAAAAAAAGTAAAAAAAAAAAAAAATATAAATTGTAGCCGTTTAATCTAAAAGCTTAATCTAAAAATGAGAAATTAAGTATAATTAAGTGAAGATGTCGAGATAATCCTAACGATCTATCCGAGCGTTCTTTCCAAGTGTTAAGCCGTCACTTCGCGCCCTCTTTTCCGCCGTTAATAATCGTAGCACGCGGGATCACGGTTCTATGCGCTGTATCTACCTAGAACTCCGGCTGTCCGAGATCTTCCGACGTCGACGACGTGGCCGCGGCCGTGCTCGCTTCTGCACACGTGTGTACGCGAACGTGCGCGCGTATGCGTATCTCTCCCTCGCACCACCTTGTGCGATGGTAGCCCGCGGCCAATTGGAAATTGTCCCTAATAACAGGGGAACAAGCGCTCCGCGCGGTCCTCCTATCGCGCGGGGTGGAATGCCGCGCGCTCCGCTCGCTTCTGCCGCATACCGCGCAACGTGAGATATTCCGCCGCGCGTGTGTCTGAACTGTAGGTTCGTACCGACCAAAGAGATCCGCGAGTAACTCGAGGAGAACGGCGACCAGATTGGTCAGCTGATTCTCCGGCTCCTGCCTCGTCGCGCCGCTCCAATCCGCCGAGGCCGTTTCGAGCGGATTGCACCGGGACGGAAACGCCGCGTCGCGATCGCTTTTCCACGTACGGATTAAGCCTTCCCGTCAAAGTCCGCAGAAATGCACCGAGAGAAACCGGTCCGGTCGAATTTATGAACTATTCCGACGGCATTTCGCGCGAGATCGACGACCGGCTGTCAGGGCACCGAATAGCGCGCGCTTAGTGACTTCGTTATCTCGAAGAGCGACGAACAGGCGGCATTTATTCTAAATAATTAGCGGTCGTTCTTGCGAGCCAAAATTTAACTCGAGACCTCTGGCCAACCGGTCGAGACGCTTGGCAATGTTGATTTACCGTCATGAATCTACACATTGTAAAATGTGCCCGAGGAGAAGAGTGACGGACAAGATGTAGAAACAACGTGATAAATGCGAGGGACTAAATGTAGCAGGCCAGGAAGATCGGCGGCGGATAAAACCGTCGGAAGAAATATGACGGTCTAAGTGGAATTGATCGAGCGTTTAGATCACTGGCTTTGGCCCGCTTTGCGCGCACGGTAGCTGGGCTCTTCATCTTTCGGTCTCTATTTTCATACGGCTTTCACGGCGGCATCGCGGCGGGGCAATATCGATGGCGCTGGCAAATTATGCCCGCGACAATTTGCTCGTGGAAAATTTATCCCTGCCAAGTACTAGGACACGTTTAATAGAGATCGGTTTAAGCTCAACCCCGCGGTCGCGTTTAAAACCTGGATTGTCAGCAGCGAGCGTAGATTAGCATGGAGATACCATCTCGGCGCGGGGTCTTTTATGAAGCGGAAGAATAGAATCGTTTTTTTCTTCTTCTTCATCTTTTTTTTTTTTTTTTTGCGGAGACTCGATTTTAATCACGGTGGTTAAAAGCTAATATTTTCTTTCTCGAACTAGAGAACGACCGTTCCGAGGAAGCGGATTAGTCGCGGTTTGCGAATCGGTGATCGTTCGTCCAGTTTGTACAGGACGACGAGGGGAGAGCGAGAGCTCGAGAAAGGGAACAAACCGGGGAAAGGAGGAAGCGATGGTGCCGTGTGTTCCTTAATGAAACGTCGCGACAAAAAACGGCCACCCCGGTAATGTATTCGCGGCGGAAGTAGGGCGAAGGGGTCGGGGAACCTGCAGTACTGACCGGCCGTCGCGTCGTCCGCAGCGGGCCCTTCGGTAAAACCGTTACTAATTAACGCACACGGACGCACTTCCCGCTGTCGAAAGCAACGATTGGGGCCCGTCGTCCTTTCGTGATTTATCGATCACGGCCGATCGGGCCGCGTTACCTTCTTTTGCTTCTCATTCCAACAATAAAAAGAAAAAAAAAGAATAAAAGAAATTAATCGAATGATCTTCGTCACGAGTTTCGCGACGATTTCCTTCGCTGGCTCTTCCGACGCGACTCCTCTACGTCGCCGTCGCCGTCACTTCCTGGGGGAATTAACGCGCGAGTCGGCCGGCCGCGGTAGCGAGAGTCGACGATTTCGTTCCTACGTTGAGGAATAGCGGAAGAAACAGAATGCGAAAAGGAGAGAAAGAGGCAGGGGCGACGCGCCGCGCCGAGCCGGTGAGGAGACGCGTGCACGAGTGCGTGATATCGCCGACACGCATCTGAGATCCCGCGCCGTGATATCGAGCACGCATATTACGAGGCCCAGAGAGCAGATGCTAACTTCGGTTGAACCCGAGCCGCTGCTGCCTCCGTTCCCGGTCGTTGCTTCTCGGCACTTGCGCTTGGGGAGAACGGACGGACGCTAGAGACTTTTCGAAAGAGTGCCCCGCGGCCACTCACCACCCCGAAGAAGAGCACTTCCTCCTCCGGCCGAACCGCGATACGAGCCAACCGGCACGTCACGTCGTTCCTATCGCGAAGCTTGTAGCCCGAAAAATTCCTTTCTAAGATATACGTTCGCGCGAGTTACGTGCTAATTAATCGCTTTAGAATTTACCGCGAGCGTGTTCGGTTGAAGAAGAAAAAAAAAAAAATAGCAAACGAGATTAACCTCGCGCGTTAATCATAATTCTTTCCACTTAATCCGCAACTCTCTAACGAGCCTTCTCACGAGCCTCCCGATTTATATTTCCTTTTTTGGCATTCCGTCGTGCCATATTCGGAATTGCTAGCGAGCGCGATCACGAAGGCGTCAATCGTTCAATTAACGGCATTCGCACGTGACCGGCGGCATGAATTTTCGCGAAGGAGCCGTTTCCGAGACGTTTAATCGTCGGGTACGATCGTTGCAAGCGCGTTGTCTCTTCCCTCTTCTGCGTATCGTCCACCTTGTCCCGACGTGCGTGCGCGCCAAGTGCGTTTCGCGTCTTACGCGTTCGCAGCCGGGCGCGCTTATCTCGCTGCCGTGTCGCTTTTAATTTAAATACTGATTGGGACCACCACGTGCGAAGGGCTGCGAGGCGGATTCTTTCCTATCGGATGGTTTCTTTCGTCGTTCCCGTGCGGCTAGCGAATTTTTTCCTTTTTTTTTTTAACTAAACATACGCGATAATTGACGATTATTCCGTACCCGGCAGGGTGACGACGTAGATCAACGGGCAATCCCTTCGAGTGAGTCGGAATCCCTCGCTCTCAGGCGCCGGTCTTTTTTTGCCCGCGGGACTTGAGGCCCCGAATGCCTTCATTCCGCGAATACCGCGTGGCCGGGACGACGAAAGCCGCGATGAAGAAAATATACGATAGTTCGCGTAGGCAGTCGCCGCCGCCGCCGCCGCCATCACCGATGGTGTCGGAGATCGGAACTCGTGGGGAACCGATTTAACCCGCTGCCTTCTTGAGTTAGCACCTTTTGTCTCGGCCGGCCGAGGCGTATTTGTCGACGCGGTATGCGAGGCGTTTCGCGCCTCCGTAATCTTTGATTGGCAAATTGCCGCTGCTTTTTGTCCCTCGTTGCAGCCGGACTGTTAAGTTAAGTCGCGGCGAGGCCACAATTCTTGCGTCTATACTTTTCTAGAATTCCGATATTGTCGACGTTGAGGGCCAGATAATTGTTTGAGAAATTTCTTTTTGATACGAGACTTCTTTCTATTTTTTTTTTTTTTTTTTTTTTTTTTACGGCTTGAAAAAGAAAAGGAAAATAAATAAAAACCGATTGCTTGCAAAGTATTAATCATCCGTTCGCATTGCACACGCACTCATTAAATATTAATTAAAATTAACATAGACTCGAACTTTTTTTTTTCTCCCCAGAAATTAATTATTTCACGTTAGCATCTAAGCGGGATAATAGCGCACAGTGATGCTTATATTTTTTTAAAAAAATGCCGGCGAAAGAGTCTCGCCCGGGCGGAGACCGCGAGACGCGATAGTCCCGAGAATTGATTACCGGCGTAATTACCGGTCGCGGATTAACATAAATTTCCATGAGGCTCGCGCGCGCGGCTCTTAGTCGCTTAATAACGCTTGCGCAAAAACAATTAAAAAGGTAACGAGAGAATCGCGGGAGTAAACAGGCGAATTAGAGATTGGAAAAATTAGCTTCTGAAATCCAACCTTCTGTACCTCGAGCGAGCACCTCCCGCGCGCTCCTTTCTTCTCGGCTGGTGCCCCGGCCGGGATACCTCGCGCGAGGGACGAATTTCCACACAACGGACGCGCAATTATTAATTGCCGTAATTGTGTAAGACGCGACGCTCCGTCTTAACCGCGCAAATGTTGCTAAATTGGTGAATGGCGGCGCGGGCTGCTCGGCGCGCGGGTTTAACGAAGAGATCTCGCGTGATTTCATTCACGTTACCTCGCGGCGCGTCCGTTTGCGCACGTGAAAATAGCATCCGCTTGCGTCCGCTAGTTGCAAATAATTACGTCGCGAGCGAAGCGGTCGATTTCTGGTAAGTGTGCAAGATATCCTGTGGCCATATCCCTTCGCGGCAACGCTCCGTGTTTCGTAAGCGAGGCTTCTTTCACGAGGGACGAGCAAGCGTGGAGGATTATTCGTAAACTTATAATAAATTAAATTAATTAAATAAATAAATTTTTTATCAAATAAATTTCTCGAGTACATCCGGTCTTGAGGCTCGTGAGGGCTGATTATCGCGACCCGCGACGAGGATATTTCAAATCGCGAGAAATAATTAACGCCACGCGTAATGAGAACGAGCGTTGCGTTTGCCCTTTTTTTTTTTTTAATTATCAAATAATTGAGCTAATACGAACACGTACTTTTGCAGTCTAATGCATAATTGATCAATAAATAACAAGAAGTAAGTCTCGGTATGTATAATCAAGCTTACTTATATGCAAAGGAGGATAATTCGATAATTATAATTAATAATACTCGTAACACGAATGGCTTTGTTACTCGCGTGCATGTTTAATGCGTGATTCCAAGAAATAACGCGAATCGATCGGGTCGTTATTTGTCACCGTACGACGTAGTGTCAAGGCCGTCAATAATTTGTGGCGAACACTTTGCCCATTAGCGAATGCTATAACGATAGAACGGCGTATACGGAGATAAGATGGACCCGAGATAACCGCCGTGGTAAATACAATTTTTCCCGGTGTCATGGCGCTCTTCACCTATACGGAATGTTATGCATTAACGTGTCGCCGATCGTAATCGCCGGCCGCGACAAGATCCATGCAAAGATGCAGTTTAGAAACGTAAATTTTCATATGTCCTCGTGCGGATGGCTTTTAACAGTCGTCAAGTTTACGTACATTTCAGTCGCGTCGACTTTTTTTTGTCAATAAAATGACAGGATTAATTGTAACACACGTTTTAATTTAATTTATCTTTCTTTTCTCTTTATTTTTTTTTTTTCTTGGCAAATAGCTTTTTGTAGTTTCTCTTGGGATCGCGAAGGGTTGGCAAGTACGCGTTTCGATTTCGCATTTAGCAGCGTAACACACTAACGACGTCACGCGAGCGGGAATATCTCCCGGGAGGATAATTTGGACGTTTAGGTGTATACGATATAGTACCAAGTAGACAGGGTTACTTTGTAACTGACGTTTCTCAGAAGCTGAGGAGTCGAGGGCGGACGAGCTTGCTCTCGTTGCTGTCAGGAATGAAGAGCGACGTGTTCTTCCCTCGGCTCCTCCAGACCTTAAACCGCGAATTATTATTAACTTGTTACTCGAACCCGCAATTGGCAGTTGAGTAAAGTTTCTTACTCTGTTTGCACGGCTGCTAACATTATTTTTTAATCCATCACCCTGACATCGAGCAGGATAAAAATTCTAATAAACAACAAGCCGTTATTTTCATTCCCGTGGTTTAACAATTGATTCTTAAAAAATCCCAGCTTCCATTATATGCATACCATATTCACTTTCGTAAAAGAGAAAGTGAATGGACATAAAATTAGAAAACCACGCTAGAGACAAAGTGCGCATCTTGCACAGTGTTTGAAAAAAAAAAAAAAAAAAAAAAAAAGAATTATATACATACATATATATACATATTGCTGAACGTAGACTTCGTTGCGCCATAGTAATTAAGAATTGAATACATGCTTTCGTGAAACACACGAGAAAATATGATGTCTGTATATTCGTACGGTAACAGGATACGAAGCGCATACAACAGATCACAGGCGCACAAGTGTAACGTGTACAGACCATCGAGTGGAACAGAGCGGAACGCGATGATTGTAACATTAATGAAAGACGAACTTTTTGATCACGACGACGTTACACACGCCTTATATCTTCGCCGTTTATTAAATTAATATTACTCCCTCGTTAATCTCGCCGCGATTATAATTATTGATAAAAGCCTTTGCGACAGAGTCTTCGGGAGAAACTTATTTCCCCGCCGCGCGGGAAACGTGGCTGTGGACATTGACTCGTTTCCGGTGCGACGGGTGGCGAAGGAGGGGTGCGGGTGACGATTGAAATAAAGCAATTAAAAAATTACCATACGTAATGCCGGTTGTTTCCGAAAGCGTTAGGGGAAAGGTGCGATTTGCGCACGGTTTGAAGCCGAATGCTATCTGATAGGAGAGTTCCTCGGCGTTTAAATCGCGGCATGCAAACGCGCGCATTCTTTTTATGTGGCAACTGTCGTCAGGAAGTTGGGCCTCCTCTTTCGCAGATCTACGAATTTCGCAGGTATAATCGACCGAGCGCTTCACCCTTCTTGGGAAAATCGTTTCCCATCGAGGCCAAGGCTCCGTCGTTGTGCGTCTTTCTCTTTTTCTTTCTCTTTCTCGTCCTGCGTTTTTCGCCGTCGATCCAAAATCTCGTTGCGTGTTGCGAGCCTGACAGACCTTGAAGGACATTTCACGCGGTAATAATGTGCGTGAATAAAGTGCGAGAAAATGCAGGAATTTTAATTAGCTTTTTGGCCTCCTTCCTATGTACGACGTCGGAAAATATCGCTGATTGCCGAGCAACCGTGACGATTACCATACGCGGGTTAATTGGCGAGTTAATTTGTGTTTTACAAGATATACCTCAATTCTTTTAATAAAGGGAATTATTCATGTCTTACACTTGCGGTAGATATTTTTAAAATTATATCTTACACTTATGAATAATAAGGCCCTTTTATTACGCAATTAAAGGAGGAAAGGAACCTCTTAAAAAATAATTTGGTGGGTATTAAAGCATTGTGGTAAAAAAAAAATTAAATAAATAAAAAAAAAGTTATACATAGACGTCTATCTTGTCTTTCTTCCCGAGATATCTAATCAACAATTTTACGGGGTTGCTCTTCTAACAAAGAGTTTATAAATACAACGGTTCCATTGTGCTGGGCGTAATAATGCACGCGCCTTTAATTATTCGAATGTCGGTTTCGTTCTAACGTTTACTGCAAATCGCTCTAACGCTAATGATACCCCACGGAGAGAAATTAGTTTTTAATTGCGCGTGGCAATAAATAATCCCGATTGTGCTGTCGCGGTTCGAGCGCCGGGGTGAAAGCGACCTGGCAGATTTCCTCCGGAAGCCGTCGCCGGCGCGTCCCGAATCCCGCTCATTCCGAAAAATCCTTTTGTATTTTAATGCCGCCGGCCGATATTTGAGCGCGCCGGCGCGCACGCCCCGCTTGTATTCAAAGCAGCCTTAACTAATTTGAATAAGGAATAAAGTGCCTTTTCGAAGTGATATAAGCGAAACGCAGCCGATCCGCTCGGGAGGCGCGCGGGGCACCCTCCGCAGAAGCATTTTATCTAATCTTGTCATGCCATGTAAGGCGGAATGGGACAGGGCAGCTCTTAAAAGTCGCAGCCACCGACGTTATTATTTAAATAAGGTCCACCCTTTTCTCTCTTCGGCGTTGGCGGAGCACCTTTTTTTATTTATTTATTTATTTTTTCTTTTTTTACCTCACGCGTTCGTGACGTCGGTTGGCTCTCCACGAAAGTATCGATGCGCGGTCTCACGACTTCGTCCATTATTCGCGCTTTTCACGAAAATTGTCTTCCGATGGACCGTTATTTTTTAATTATTTTTTAATTAAATATATACGTGGCAGTCGTAACATCCGAACGTGTTTAAAATGACAAACCTTGAACTCGTCCGAATACCGCTCGGTTTCTACGTTACGAAAATGTTCTCGAATAAATTTTTTTCAGTAATGTTGAGACATTCCTGCGGCAATCGGCCCTCCCCGCGTTACGCATTTACATAAAACATACCGGCAACAATCGCCGATCGCGCTTCGACGTGCGTCGCATGACGGATGACGGCGCGTGGAAATAAAAAGAAAGACTTACCTATACGACCGATAGGGACGCACGATAAAGCTAATGGAAACACGTGCCAATAATATGTCCGTGGAGCAGAATGGAAAGACGTGTAATGAAAGGTTGCGCGCGAATAATATGTAACTGTCGCGTCGCAGCGCGTTCCGATTTTGCGACGCAACAGGATCATGCGAATACCTCTCTTTCTCTTTTTTTTTTTCCCCTCGGCCGATAATGAAACGGACAAGGCGCCGCGACGCGTTGTCGCGCGCTGGAAAATGTGGAAACTCGAGCGTGCATATATTTTTATCGCGTGTCGCCTTTGTTTATCGCACGCCGTCAATCCGCGCGAGCCGCGAGACAGCGTTCTCTCATGCATTGTTAACGTATATATCTTATTGTCAGGGAAAAAACAATGCTCTTCCTATTCCCCCCTGTTTTTTTTTCTATTTGTATTTCGGCTGATTTTGTCGCGGTAAAGTATTAATTAACGTTGCCGAGAACGATCTTGCTGTCGATTGTTAAGCGTCGAAGGATTTGGATACCGTGACGGCAGCTAAATATTAAATCTTCGGTAATGGAAGGGCCGCTTGCTTGCTTTGTTGTTATTAAGCGGTCATCGTACGTCAGAAAGCGATTAAGATAATCTGACTGCAAAATCGAAGGCAGCCCCTAAGGTACCGCCGTCTAGGAGTACCGGGAGTACCGCGCCGTAGGCCGTGCCACGAGGCCCTTCGGGGCATCCGGGAACAGGTGAAGAACCGTAATAATATGGAAATGATAGGCAGCGCGAACGATTTCGCGGCGGAACGGATATACAAAGCGCCGGCTGTAAAAACGCGTTTGTTAGTTCTTCCAACCGCAACCGCGGTTTAGAGAGTTTATTGCGGCCTCTCTCGTAAAGACATGGGTTCTTTTTCCTCTCCTCAAACCTCCTTTCGACATTATGCCTTATTAGCTCGTCTTGAACTCCAGGAAATTGTGCTCGCTCACGTGCTTTACCTCGCATCCTGTTAGAATAACGATTCCGGCGACGTAAGTGATTAATTTCCAACTTGGAATTTCCGTATTTTATTTCTTGTTATTTTTTTTTCTTTTTTTTTTCTTGTGTGTAATTCCTTTGCACGGGAGGAGTTTGTGACAAACGTCAGTCTTGGGTGGGGAAATTTTTTTTTTCTTCTTCTTTAAACTTACGAGGCTTGGGCGAAGCCGAGTCGGATCGACGATGCTCATCGATCATTCGCGACCAGCGCGTGGCACGTTTTACCGAGGGACGTTTGAAAAATGCCCTTTGGGCGCCTAATCGCCTAAGGTGAGCACGACTGACGGCGACAACAACGCTCGACGGGAACGACGACGACGACGTCGTCGTCGTGGTCAGCCAGGGCCGGGCTGGCCTACATCGTACAGCTCGGCCTGGTGGTTCGTGAACACGCGATCTGATAAACCTAGACGTGGCTCTCGTGCCGAAATAAACCGTCGCGCTTTACATAATGTACGGGGAGGAAGAGCGAGAGAGGAGAGAAGAGAATGCACGGCGGTGAGAAGGCGAAGAGGGTGGAAGGGAGACCGAGGGTTGTTGAGCGTGCGGTGCATGTCCGTTTCCGCGTGTTTGCATCATCGATAAGTCATCTTCCTCCGCGGTCGGACGAGGAGACCACTCGAGAAGTACTCGAGAAGCTCGCTACATACTTTAGGTTTTGTTAAACCTTTCCGGTTAGGCAACCCCCGCGTGCGGACGGTATCTCCCCTTTGCAACGGTCTCGCCCCCTCGGCACGATACATATCGAGTTCCATTCGGTCGCTGCGGTATCGATAACGTGAACTAGGATTGCAGGAAAATAAAAATTGTCCATTGTTTTCGCGAGATAATAAAAACAACATAAAATAATTAATTCACAAATTTATTATTGTATTAAAAAAAAAAAAGAAATACATAGCGCAAAGACATAATTGATAACGTACGCCTCGCTGACTTTCCTACTTGCGAAAAGCAATGGAGTCGCAACGTCCGCGATGTGACGAGATGGCGGTCGTGGTAAGAAGTAGTCAGAATGGCGAATTGGAGAACGGGCTGAAACAACGAGAAAGCCGAGGTCGGTGGATCATCGAGTGGGTGGTGGAAAGGCGAATGGTAGAGGTTGAAGAAGTCAGGATGGCGCGGCACGGAGCTAGCCAACCGAGACCGGCGGTCACGCGAATGCATCCGCGATTCGCGTCCTGTTGTTATTTTTATCCGTGAGTTAAGCAAAATATATATAATGGAAACCGTGCGCGGAATGCGCTCGTCTGAATTTTTTCATATAAAACGATGACGCCCCCGTAAAAACCGAAGCGGGTTCGTCTCCTCCGCGCGAATCCTCGCTCTCGCCTCCTTTTAATCAGGGATCTAATGAAATAGGTGCGTAAGCCAGGCCATATTTTATAAGTAGTATTGTTCGTGCATTATTTTGCCGTAACGTGTTCACGTTTTCGCAGACGATATCTGATAACGGACGGCAGACCGGGCGGCGATCGTCGCAGGTACATCCGCCTCGAATAAGTAAAGCGATGAGTCTCGGGTTTTCACGAAGCGTAATTAAAACGTCGGGTGAGGAACCGAGGGGGCGATCGATGGGCGAAGATAGTCCACCTTCCGTTTATAAATAATTCCCTCTCTTCGGCAATTCCAGGCGAAACGTTATCAGGACGCGCTGCACTTTACTGATTACATCTGTAATGTGCATTGCGTTTATCGCGAGTGATTCTCCCTCATGCAAGAAATCGTCCCGCGTTGATTCCTCAATTTTCATTCGCAATTCCGATCTCTTCTAGTTTCGCGAGACGCGAAAAAACGCACGTCAAAGTGTTGGTTGCGGCATCGACGACGATCGCCGTCGCGGCGGCAATCGGCGGCGCGGAACGGCGACCACGCGGATATTATCATAATTTCATAATTAGCTCGTTCCAGGGGTCCTTACCGTCTCGAGGCAGCAACATTTAAACGCTCGTCGGACACGCTACCGGCCTCGCGTTTCTCTCGTCTTTCTTGCTCCCTTATTGGCTGGCCGGCTGTTTCTCTTCGCGCCGACGGATTTGTTAGTTTCATGCTGGGAACACGTACAAGTTGCTCCCACGACTTCGGAATTGTTTAAGCAACTCGAGAGACTCGTATACACGCGAGCTCGTAACGTATTCGACAAAATTCGATCCCTTATTTCGGCCTTTTTTTTCTATTTGAGTTCATCAAGACGATCGAGTGACAGTACCGAGAAAAAAAAAAGAAAAAAAAATATATATATACATTTGTGATTTTCTTTCGATCAAGCGGGTCTGTTGTTTAATCGGCAAACAGCAGTCGTAATCAGTCGAAACGCATAATTGCTCGCGCGTTTTGTTTCGGCTTTCGGTTATATGTTGCCGCAGCGAGAAATCGCGTGGTAGCCGGCGGCCGGAGATTATTGTCGAAAAGTGGGCAGCAGCAGCTGATGACCGGAACCGGAATTTAAATACGTAATTGCTCGGCTAATGCTCGCGTTTTGCCGCGATGTGTGCCCCGCCGTGCGGGGCCACTCCTCTTCTTTCCTCTTACCGAATTTCGTTCATCGAGGTTTCGACGGCCGTTGATTTGCCTCCGCCACCTGCCGCTCGCGCTTTCGCGTGCAGACTTGGCCACGTGTCCTGCGTTTTCGTACACGTTAAAATTTGGCCGACACGTTGTCAGCGAAACGTGAACAGGATTACGTCCCCGAAATGACGCGGGACCATATTCAATTAGTACCTTCTCGCTTTCCGTAGAATAAAAAAAAAAAAAAAGAAAAAGTGTACAGATATTAATTTTTGCGCTGAAAACTTTGTCTTATTTCGCGTATAATTCTTCTTTCTCTTTCTCTCTTTTCGACACTTTTTATCGCTACAATTTCCAAAATTTTACCTCTCGCTCATTTCGTTCCGCTCTGTTATGCCGCGAAGATATTTACGGAATATTTTATGATCTCGGTAGCGCGGCGCGGCTGTAATCGGTGCCGAGTGCGCGTCGTATAACAACTCCGGCTTATTCGTGACAACGCGAAGTGCGATGGTGACACGCGGTGGACACACGCGAGGCCCTCGCGCGTGTACTCTATGTCGATGCGTGCGTTACGTATAACGTTCGTAACTCCCCTACACACACACAAACACATACGTCGGCGGCTTTTCAATTCCGCCGAGTGGAAAGCCCCATTTAGCCGGAGATACGCACGCGAAACAGGAGGACGGCCGTTTTGTATCGCGTACTACCGCGCGTACACGCGCACACACGCCGCGGCGCGGGCGCAGGTGAATATACGTATACCGATGCGTACCAGCGTAGGTGGCTCGCGAGAGAAAAGGTTCGTTGGAGAACAACAAGGGCGGCCCGAGGGCTGCAGTGTCGTTGCGCGCATTTGCGCGAGCCTGTGTGTGCGCCCGGGTAGCCTCCGCTCGCTCGCGTACGCGTGAATATCCCGCCCGCGGCGGGAGGACGAGGGAAAGGAAGAGCCGGGAAGTTTGGCGTGGACGCCGTCGGCCGTTTTACATATGTACTCTTGCCCTTGCGTACCCAGGCGGCGTAGACGCGGGGGATGTATTAGAAGTAGGTGCACACGGGGGAGACGAGAAACGCCGACGGTGGAGGTGGAGCAGGAGGCAGAGGAGGATGAGGTTGAACGCGGTTGGATGGTAGAGACGGTCAGCCGAGCGAATGGTATATCGTGTCGCAGTGTGTGCAACTCGGCGCGCTGTGTACCACCCCGTGTTTCTCGCTAAAGATTCCACGGGAGCGTCGGAGGAGAGAGGAGGGAACCTCCGCGTAGAACCCGGTGAGGCGCGAGGGGAGCGGCCACTCGTCGATATTAAACACTTCTTTATGCGCTTCCGCTCGAGGCAGCGTGTCAGCGTCCGTACACGCCGCAATCGCAGAGACACACTCGCGACACGTTAGAAAAGACGGTAGAGGAGGAGGTGGAGGAGGAGTGGACGCGACGAGAGAGACAGAATGGGAAAGATCAGAGAAAGAGAGAGAGATAGGGGGAGAGGGAGATCGGATACGTGTGCATGCATGTGACTGCATCGGCATCAACAGCCAGCGAACACCGCTCTCGTCTTTTGTCCATCCACGCGAGGCGACGGCCGATTGTGCGACGCGTTGATAATTTTAAAACAATGCCGACCGGCCCGGCCGCACATTGTGCAAAAATCACGGGGACACCGGTGAAAAGAGAGCAAAAGAGGAGAGGAAGAAACGAGGGAGGGCGGGTAGAGAGCGGCTCGCGTACGTTCGTTCGTTCGTTCGTTTGCCCGAACGGGAATGGATGATGGTGTGCGCTTTTATCTTGTATTGATGAAAAGCCAACCTGCCTCTCGATCGGCTAATCGACCGTGTGCGGACACCGGAGATTCCATGGGAGCTCCGGAGAAAAATGGCCGGGAATATGCTTGTCTTGCTCGGCGAGCGATGACGAGATATACCCATTCGAATAGAGAACGCCCGTTCGAGAACGAGCGGAAGCGAAGAAATCGCGTT
This sequence comes from Cardiocondyla obscurior, assembly GCF_019399895.1. Lineage (NCBI taxonomy): Eukaryota > Metazoa > Arthropoda > Insecta > Hymenoptera > Formicidae > Cardiocondyla > Cardiocondyla obscurior. Next base: position 3,902,633 of record NC_091881.1, read on the forward strand.
AATTGAAACAGTAAGAGTTCCCTAGATGCGATTATAACGCGCTACATTCCCGTTATTCCGATTGCTATCGCTCGGATAGGTAAATGCATTCATGACACAGTGATTTCGCTCTCTTCGGTAGCAGAAGATGAACGTAGCATAAAAGCTATTATGCTGGAGGAGAACTCGTTTAAAATAAGGGAATTTATGAAGATTGAGAAATTAATATTATTATTGACATTAATTTAGATTGATTCTTGCATCTCGCTATTATACATTTTTTTTTCTTCTACTTTTTTTAAATATTTTTTATGCAATATTAAAGATTGGTCGATTCTCGCGCAAAAATGTGCAAAATGTTGATTCGCATTATAACTTTTCTGGACTAAAGTCTTTTCTATACGTATAATACCGATGTCCCGTGATATCAGTGCTATTCGGCTTTTACGTTGACCATCGTTCGATATGATTCGGAATACACACATACACACATACATATATATACATATATGCATATACGTACACATGTAAACCCTCACGCTCCCTTCCGTCCCCATGTACTCGCATTTGCCGATATCCACGTTGCGTTCTGCAACGAAACAGTGCAAATCACAGCCGCGCGTACAGCGATGCATGTCATAATGAACGCCGGGCGACTTTTTGTTTCGGTCCCGTCGGCCGGAAATATCGGCCATTTTGAATTTTCAATTTTCAACGCTCTAGTAAGCCCCTTCGCGGGCCCCTCCTCCCTCGACGTTTCCTCTCACCCTTCCTGTTCCTCCTCGTTCCCGGTCCCCTCCCCCCGCCCCCGCCCCGTCGTTCACCTCATCTTGTCGCGTGCACAAGAGAGCGCGTCGCGACACGGGAGTGTCGTCTTCGCTGGGAATGCCGAGGGAATCTCGGGGTTTAAAAGAAACAGATGTCATGAGGAGGGTAAACGATCGCGGGAGGAATAAAGGAGGGAACCCGAGAGGAAATCCGACGCACTTAAGCGAAGCACCTCGTCGAAGGTGGGTGCCGGTAGCTCGTTGCGCGACATCGCGGGGTATGCAACGACGTATGTTTAAAGTTCGCGTGCGACTTTCGGGCCGTTCCACATACGAGCGATCCTTATTTCCGCGGGCCGATCTCCTTCGGCCCCGGTCTCGCTTACCCAGGAATCCATTTCGCGGATGGACGATTTTTATGGCGCGATGCCGGAGATACCCAACTGTAATAATGGGCGCCGCGGTGGATCCGCGGACTGATTTTACGCGAGAGATGCCGATGCGATATTCGGGGGCGAATAATTATATATGTACTCCTACCGTTCTCCGTTGTGCACGCTGCACGTACCGGACGCACTTCGCTGCGCCTCGCGCTGCTCCTTCGCGCTGTCAAGACGTAACATTAGCGCAATAAACATATAAAAATATGTACTCGAGAATCGTTATTAGCGAAACGTTTCCCCATTCTTTTCCTGCGAAGAAAAAAAAAGAAAGAAAAAAAGACTCTTTCATTTAATTACAAGAGACGTTTTTATTGATACAAAAGTTTTATCGACGTTTATTCAAGATTTATTTTGTGATTCCGATGTGTGCGAGATAGATACGTAAGATATACTCGCGTGACTAATGAAAGTTTTAAGATCCTCGTTTATTTGCAATATGCGCTCGATCGAGTGAACGAAGGAAAGCGCCGTGCGGAAAACGAGTTATTTACCGGGCGATTACTGTCAGCTCTCCGTAATGATTGGCTGTTCTCCGGCTGTAAAATCATTTATTAACGAGCGAGATTGGCATCGATGATCGTTCTCGCAATTACAGATCGGCGATTGACGGGCTGTACGCGTTTCCAAATCGATACAATGACGCGTGCAACCACTCTCGCGCAGGTGTGTTGGGCTCAGCTGAGATGGAAGTTAATATCGCTTTCTGGACTTGCGCCGCGTGTTTTGCTCGTACGCGGCGCGGGCATTATCGCTGCATTAGTCGAACATCTCTCCGAACGTCTTTCATCTCGTACGCAAGGATAAGTTAACAATGACGTTTAACCGTTCTATCGACGTCAAGACCCGTCAATCTTATACCGTGCTTCAGCATTATAATTTAGGTTCTGCGCAAACGTCTAACGTGTAACTTTATCGCGGGTAAAAAGCGCGAGGTACACGCCGCGGAATCCGCTGAATATGTTTCCTTTATGCCGTAAGCCGTCAAGCTCGAAGTTGGTACGTGACGTCTCTCTTGCGATTGAATCATCGGGAAGGAATCCTGAGCGGCGGAAAACAAGTCCGCAGAGCCGCGCGTGCCGTTTTCCCTGTCACCGACCGGATGATTTAATAACGGATCGATTGGTATCGCGATTATGGATCGCCGATTGACAGACGCTCGTTAGACGCGATCGGCGGGCCTGGGCTTCCGCCGTCTCTCCGCACCGGCGTGCAGGTGTAAGCCCCGCGGGTTAACGACACCTGCGGCGAAGGCGCGCTCCAGACCGGGGAAATTATGGCGCGAGGTGAGCCGCGCTCACATTCGCAAGTAATATTTATTGCGCACTCGAGTCGCCGGTCTATCAGGGAATCGTCATAATTTATTCCGCGTTTCTGCTTAATCGTCGAGGCGCGTGCTAATTGCGCGATATCTACGTTTGAATCGGAATCAACGCGGCGTATGACAACCTGACGACATCCCGGCGACAGTTCGAATGGCAGTTTTCGTCATTTATCATTATGATAATCACGCGTCTTTCTTTAACAATGCTGTTAACGAAATCTTTTTATTATTATTATTTTTTTTTTTTTTTTTTTTTTTTATATAACGGTCAGAAGTGGAAACAGATTTATGCACCGAGACGTGCGAGAAAAAGTAACTGAATTAAATGCTGTATTTTATTAGGTAATTAATAATTTTAATTTAATATTTAATTATACATTGAACATTTTTTAATATTAACTGTTTATGAGCGTTGGATGTAAGGCGCCCGACATATTCGGCAGGTAATTTACGGAAATAACGAGCCTCCGCGTTAGTCATTCGGCGATGAAGCGCGGGATAATAACGACGTGACAAAGAACACGTCGGGAGAATTATACTTGTCCGACGGACTACTCAATTTCCCGTCTGCGAAATCGCACTTGACGGACTCTATTCTTTCCAAGGGATTCAGCTTGTTTTTGCCGTGGCTGGCGCGTGTCAATGGAACGGTAATATTACGTCGGATAAAGCCGGGGGAGCTGAAAGACGTCTTCAGCGAGACTCGACATAATTTTATTCGCCGCAAGTGGAATCACGAAATCGCAAAGGTACTGGCGAAATTAACGTTAAATCTTTATTTCCGCCCGTTATTATAGAAAGGCAAATATTTTGGCTGCATACACGTCTGGAATTAATTTGCGCGGGGAGGCGCACCCTGATAGCTTTCGCGAAAACTGGCGTTGCGGTCTCGAGGCTCCGAAAGGGGTAGAATGCGAGTCTTGAAAACCCGTTCGCGCGTGTCGCCAAAAGCGAATTTGTAAGCCGGCGCGCTCCACGTGCCGTCTTCCGGCCGAATTTAATGGAATTCCTTCATTCAGGCCCCGGTGACGAGAGATTCGAGATAGTTTTGAGCGAAAAGGCAGGAACGTCCGCCTTGACGCGGTTTGGCGAAGAGCGACGGGGTCTGAAAAGCGCCCCGGCGCGGTCTTGTCAATTAACGGGCCGGCGCGGAAGTAATCTTTCGCGTATCTATTATGAAATGAAAAGCCTAGCTCGCTCGCGAAATGAAGCGCTGTATCAACTACGCTCCATCTGGCTGGCACGGGCTCGTTTTTGTTTCTCCGCAACGGGCATCATTATATCCGCGGTAATAAGTGCGCCGCGAAATTTCGGCAGGCTCGCTCTTCTCCCGGCAATCTCTCGCTCATCTTACGGCACATCGCGGTGTACTTTTAATTAGAATATCCACGCGAGCGGATTCGTAAAATTTAAATTTGATTAAATAGAATACAATTTTATTAACCCGTTGATTCGCGAGATAATTTTTTTTTTTAATTTTTAAACTCGTATTAGAGCTATTTGACGGTGAATTAAAGCGGCGGAAAATATCTGCCTGATGAGGCCGTTTTACGGGGGGGCAAGGTTTGTCGGGTTTTTTTATCTGGTTTTTAAACATCGGCAATCGCGAACCGCGTCTCCCGTTATCGATAAAATCTCCCGCGAGTGTCTTCTGCGTTTGACGCTGTCGGGGCTTTTCAATGGCTCGATAGGTCGCGTGACGGGCGTGCCGGTCTCTTTGTGAGGAAAGCTCCACGAGAGCTTTGCGTTTGACGTATGCACTGTGCGCGGGTCGTTTACGTGTCAATCGCGGTTTTGAGCTCGTCTGTTCTCTCCGCGGCCGACTTTGCCGGGTAAATTTTACCCGGGAGACGGCGAGAGTGTCGCGAATGCAAAACTGTAACATATGAACCTCGCGAAATCGGAGGCGTGATATATATAATAAAAAGAAAAGGGGGTGGTCGTTAATTTGTCACGTAGAACGTGTATTACTTGACGCGATACGTTCGCTATGATTTACAGGTAATAAACGTGATTCCCGCGGCCCGATTAATTATCGCAGCGGCAGGAAAACGCGATCTAGCTCGACCGCGCTAATTCTTCGGTTGGGTTATAATTCGTCGGAAAATCTAGCAATAACTCCTCCAAGTAATTACCAAGTAAGGGAGCCCCCGATCAGCGGGGAAGCTGCTTTTTTCCCCTCTTTCTCTCTCTTTCTCTCTTCTTTCTGCCTCTCATCGTCCACGTTCGCGAACGATCGCGATTCGCGATTAATAAATGGCGCAGTTTTATCTGCGCGAAATATATATATTGCGGCGTTCGCGCCGGCTCCGCGGGCACATATCTTCCGGCACGCTTAATATGAAATAAAAACGGCCGCGAGACGTGTTCGGCCACGTCACCAGATAATCGTGAATTATCTACAAGCCGACAGAATGCAGATAAAACGCGGGCGGCCGCGGTTCGCGTGCGCGCGGTGAGTTATCTAGATGATTATCTGGCTGCTTTATCGGTAATTTATCTGGGCAGGCATTAGTTTTTGCTTGACGGTGGCGTGCACCCCAGGCCAGCCTTCGCGAACCTAAATTATTCATTATATGGAGCAATCCCTGTATATACATATACACTTTCTATACAGGGTGTTCCAAGCAACATGTCAAGCCTGCACTTGTCCTTACGCGGCCTGACGTTTATTAATTGCATCAGCCAATCACGGCCGCTCCTTTGCCTCGGACCCGCCGGATCGATCGCCCGTCGACGTAACGAAACCCCTAATAGCTCATAAATATTTCTGTATATTCGGTGTGACGAGCCGCCGCTGAGTTCTCGCCGCCGTGAAAATTCTCGCCGCGCCCGGTGATAATTATCTATGAAAATCAATTCTAGCTCTGCAATATATGCCGATTATCGTTCGTTAAATCCTGCCGGGCATCTCGAATTAATCGCCAATTATATATTATCCGTTGTTTAACAGGTTTAATGCCGAGCCTTAACCCCTTTTCCACGCGGACAGTTTAACGAGACGTGCCACGGTCTAGGATCCATGTTTGCGGCGGGACGCGCGCGACGTTAACCGCATTTTACGCACACGCGCGCAGTGCACACACGCACCCAGACGCTATCGTAAAAGAAATATATCGCTCTCGTGATCTACTGGCGTCGCGGAAGATAATTATTCACGTTTAGATAACGAACGGCCGGCGATGATATCGAGCGGAGGCGTCCATTAGCGCGGCTAAGCATCGGCCTCGGTGAAGGTGTATCTATTTATCATCAGATAACAGCCGGGAATTATCTTGGAAGCTCGACTCGAATAGCTGAATTGCTCGCGTGTCCGCGATCCCTGTCTTCTCTTCCCTCCTCCCCCTCTCGAAGATCTCATTTTTAGAAGCTCGTGGTTTTTTAAAATACGCCAAACGTTACCGAAAAGCAGAGAAGTCATCTTTTCGTTTCGTTTTTTCACTTGCGTTTAGTGATCGTTCGCGGGAGAATAAAAAAGAGCGGTCAGAGGCGAGATCGACAAGAAGGTAAAATCGTTGTCACCAAAGCTGCCCGGGAACCGTTAAGGACTCCTTCATCGTTTCTTTTGTCGAGGAAATCTTGCGAGGGCGTTTCCCTCACGTATTGTCTCGTTCCTCTCTTCCGTCCCTGTTCTCCCTTCGAAATTCCAAACACGGCGACCTGTCGTTGTCGATTAGTCGCATTGTCTCACGACCCTTGGCGCCTGCTCTCCCTCGTAGTAGTTTACTTTTTGCCTCCCGATTATCGGCTAGAAGAAAACTGGGCCCCGCCGGCAGCGGTAGCTTTGCCGCAAAAGGTCCCCGTGATTTAAGATCCAGCTCTTAACTCGTGTTTCTCCACGATTCGTTGTACTCGCCACGCGGTCCTCCTCGTTTCTCTCTTTCTCTCTCTCTGTCTTTTTTTATTTTATTTATTTTTTTTTTATTGCAGCCCCTTGTCGCGAAACAGACGAGCGAAACCCCGGAGACAATGGATCTTACACCTTGCACCATCTCCTTTTTCGTCCCTCCGTGACGTCCCTCTTCCTTTCGTGTTTCTTCCATTTCCCTCGCGGGGGGTAAGCCGATTCTAAAGACGAACGAGTGGTTTACGATGATGCGGTGTGTTTACATTAGTAAAAGCCGGGCCGGCAAACGTCAGGCGGACCATTGTGTCCGGTTCGACGACAAGCGTGAAACTTCGACATTCTTAATTAGAGGGATTAAAGTTATTGCTGGTTTATATTTTAAAATGTCAGGAAAAAAAAAAAAGGAAAAGAAAAGATCCTCGATCGCGATCTGACGTCGAACAACGTCGCCCAAATAAATCTACAATTTTCATAATAATTAATAAAAAAGATAAAAAGATTTTCTTTTAAAGAATTACGTTTTAGCCGTAACGTTCTATTTCTAAAATCGTACGAATGAACAAAGTTACTTCTCCTTCAGGCAAGTGCATGGAAATTTGCCGTCATTTCCGTCTCATCTGGTCGATTACATGCTCGCCTGTTTCGATCGCGCTACGTTTTTTTTTCTTTTTTTTTTTTCCTTTATATCGCGCATCTTATTTTGTTAGAAAGCAACGAGATCGTGCACGGAGGTTGCAGAATCGTCTACCACCCGTACGGTTGGGAGGGAGAGGGGTCTTCTATATACTCCATCCTCGATATACCGTCCTCTCACGGAAACCTCGCGCCCGCTTCCGGCGTGGAAGCTAACCGATTATATATTCGTGGCGCAGAGAAGGACGAAGTCCGAGAGAGAATCGGCCGTTTAAACACGGTGAGCTTCCACGGGGCTTGTCCAGTGGCCGGGATCACGCTAACCCCTCGTTAAGTCATAACTTACCCCCTCCGACAACGGGGGCACTTCACGTGTAACGCGGTCCCTTATCCCCGACGAGGCCGCGCTCTTATTTATATTCCCTCGTAGACCGGCTAACTCGGCGCTACCAGCGATAATTAAATATTAATTAAAACCCATGGATCATGAATCGCGAGGGCCCGCTTGAATATCAGACCCCCGACGCCCTCGATCTTCAATCGGTGCGAGAACGCGTCGTTCGGAAATAATTATTCTCAAAAAATGTCTTTCCCTTGGACGATAATTTATCAAGGCGGCGTGTTAATCGGAAATATCTTTAACTCGCTTCGTTTATACGTTTGCATTTTACTCGAGGCCAGTACGTTACGGCCACGCATCTGCTTCGAAGAGGCTCGTTATCCGCGAGACGGCCGGCGGCGGAAGCAGACAGTTGTGACCGAAACTATCCACGTTTATGGGTTATTAAATCTCCCTTCCCCCTTTCCCTTCTATCCAGGTCCACGGGAGAGCGGATGTGTTCCTACATACGGCGTCTAGCATCGCGCGATTTTTCGCAACGATTTCACGACGCGTAGGTACGTAGGTGCCGCACGGAACAGTCGTAAGACCCTCGGTCCGCGTGCACCCCCGCGCGGTGAGTTTTACAGCCTGACTCCGGCGGCCATTTAAATTGCGGAATTACGTAATTACCGGCGGTGTATTGTTCGGCCAGGTCGGCCGGCCGGAGATCTGGGTATCGCCCGGTTATATCTATTTCACGCGTTGCAAGCATTCAGCCGCGCTTATGGTAATGCCGCGTTTAACGATACGACGGAGAGCAAATTACATGAGAACGCCGACCGAGGGCAAGTAGCACGGAGAGAGGCTACGAGCGCGAGAAGTGAATGCCGAAACGACGAGGCAACGGTAACGCGTCCTCGCCGCCGCAAATATCTTAATTATCGCCGATTTAGGCGTAATTATCGCCGGCACGTTGAAAAGTTCACCGTGACTTTGTAGCGGTAGGATACTGTACATTATGCATAAAGGCTCTCAACATTTATTCGCGTCTCCTTAACACGCAATTAATTTTATAAAGACACGTTTGTTTGCAATTTTTTTCTTTAACCTGCAAAAGTAATTTTACATCCTTTTTTTCTTTTTTTTTCTTTTTTTTTTATACGTTGACTACACGATTGCTTCGTCGACTGCGCCGTAACGTCGCGTTTCGATTCGGAGCCGTGTGAAAATGCGGACGGATCGATGCGAGCGTCCTTTCTCGTGATTCCGTTTTTTTATTTTTATTTTTATTTTTTTTTATTTTCCCTTCGACGGGATCGGATGAGATCGAAGGGCTCTGGATCCCTCTTGCGCCTCGTCTTCTCTCACTCTATTTCTTTCTCTCCTCTCCTTCTCTATCATTCATTCCTCGCTCTTTCGGAGTACTCGGCGTAGAGAGCGATAGAAAGCCCGGGCAGGCACGAGCGAGAGGAAGAGCGGGAAAGATTTTAACAAGAATTTTGCTTCGAGCCCGCGAGGAGTCGACGAGAAGTGAGACGAAAGGGAGAGAGAAAGAGAGAGAGAAAAGGAGAGAGCGCGCAACCGAGAAAAGAGGGGGGAGAGGGAGCGTGGACGCCCCGAGAGAAGAGCTCTCGTTCTCTCCCTCCCACATGCGGCCGGGGTGGCTAACCCATCATTATCGACAATTTATCAATAGCCAATAATATTATATTAAAGCGGCGGGCCGCGTTCCGCAGCGGCGTGGAAATCGCGGGATAAAATTCGCGCATCCTTTCGCCAAGGAAGGCCTCTCGCACGGAGGACCGCGCCGGCGGTTCCTCCGTACAGCATCCTCGCCTCGGAACCCTCGCGCGTCGACCGAGGCGCCTCCGCCAATGCGACGTATTTATGTTGGCTCGATCATAATGTTTATGTTAGCTGGCGGTTGAAAGAGAGACAGAGAGCAAAAAAAAAAAGTAACAGGGGGTGAGGACCCTTTAATCAGATCGCAGGTGGGAGGGCGCGAGAACTCGAATCGCGAGATATTACTCGCGTGTTATATCGAGGCCGCATACGGCTCTCCTCCGTTTCTCCCTTTCTCCTCGTCCGACGTGCCGAGCATAATCTCGTTAATCCGCCGCGGCTATCCGTGTGAAAGCGATGTAATTTCTGACCCCTTCTTTCCTCTTCGTCTCGCGAACTTTCGGACGTCGCTCGGTTACCACGCCGATGTCCCGTAACGTTTTCAATGCAGGCGAAGTGTATTCATCTTCCGCATTGTTATCCATTTGTGATTTCTTATTGTCTCGGAGATACTTTCTTTTTTTTTCTCTTCCTCTCTCTCTTTCTCTTTCTTGCACTATTGGCCAAATTGCTTGAAGCAGCGTTAAAATTATTTTTAACAAATAAATGACGCTCTCTGGAATTTCCTGGGCATTCTTTCGAAATTAAAGAGAACACGCGGAGGGAAAGAAATCGTCTTACGCGGGCACGGGAGGATAGAATATTATTACCTAAGTAAAGAGGCGAAAGAAGAAGAACGGCAGGGGTACAAAAATGAGTCGGTTAACTCTCGCCGGCACGCCCCGACAGTATTCCGGTCATTACGATATTTACCGAAGTCTTAAAGCGTTCGTAAAGCGCCAGCCGGCTGCGTCGCTTCTTAAACGATCTTGTGTATAATATGCAAAGACGACGGCTATATACACGTATATATATTTGTGTGTGTGTGTCTCTTCCTCTCTCATCTCTCGCTTATGTTTGCCCAGTCGCAAGAGTTTTTAACCTCGATTATCCGGTGCCTCTCGCTCTCCTCCGACACCCTTGTCGCGCTATCTCCGCCACCCTCCTTTCGCCGCGATTCCCGTCTGGTAGCGCGGGCCTTCGCTTTAAATTACCGGCGAGGATAATGCTATTTTACTTCTGGCTAATTGCGACGCGCGGAAGACGGCATTACTCCCGTATGAATATTCAGCAACGGCCGCGGAACGTAAATCTTCCGCACCGCGGAAATTGCCCTCGCACTTCCGCCGACGATGTCAGGTGCCTCTCTACCGCTTCGATCGGGCTTCTTATGCGAGGCGACACGCGTCACGTTCAAAGTTGATACGTTCTCCACCGTTAATGGTATCGAACTTCTTCACTTTTAATCACCATCTTCGTACCATGGGCGCTTCTTAGAGGCGTCAGGAATTTATTAAAAGACCGATCGCGTCCCTCGCTCAATTTAAAAATAGAAATAATAATTATTATTTCATTGGAAACGTCGTTTATCGAATTACATGCCTCGTTCGTTGTCGCGCGGAGTTGATTCGTGGCGCGATTTGTTACCGCGATGAGAATTGCATTTCGCACGCGCTTTTATTAATCGGCCTGGGTGTGATATCCCGGGCATCCGATATCTCTGCGGACGCGCGGGACCGAGGAACGCGCGGTGGAGGAGGGAGGAGGAGATAGGACGCGGGGTATATCTCTCTCTCGGTGCCTTAATTTACAAGAGCGATCGCGATCGCGGAGATAGCCGGGGCTTGTCGGGATATAATTTAGCGGTAGTCCGCTTCTATACACGATCTCCCCAATCAACCACTTAAGTCGACGATGTATTTACGAGGTGTTCTGTAATTTTCTCTAATTCGACGCGACTCTTCTTCCACGGCCACCACGGTGATTGCCGTAGCACGCGGCGTCCGCCGTAACCGGCTGCACCGGCTAGATATGCGACTTGGTTGCGAGATATTAATCGCATACGCGAACCGTCGATATCAGACAGTTCCCGTTACGTTTATTCCACGCGAAAGAGGAAGCAACGTTGTTTGCACGACGGTAAACGATTTTCTAAAATTTTCACGATACCTCCGCGACTTCCTTCGAGCAAAATGTGAGCAGCGGCACTCTCGCTAGATCGCGGCGGCCGGCCGTTCTTGTAAACGCGCGCGTCGGCGGTCCGCCTTACGGGCCGATTATAGTTTATGAATGCCCGTGTATTCGCGGCCCTGCAGATTGGTGGCCGCGGCGGGACGCGGGGATGATTTAATGCGGGACAATCGATCTCCATTCGTTCGCCGTTTAGGATAACTATCGCCCCGTGACTTCCGTAACCATATTACGCTCGCTTGAGCTCGGCCGCTCGAGCTGCGCGCGGTGACTTTATTAAGGTTTACATAATCGACAATAAATTCACGATCGAATCTACGAAGCATTATTTTTCTAAGTCGTATGTAATTAACAGGTAGCGGATCGTCGGCCGCGCCGGTTTCTCCCGCGAGAGATCAATCTGAATAATTTATCGCGGCGAGTCGCGCGGAATTTATTCTTCTCCTAATTATTTATACGCTCGAGTTACGTTGCGTAATAATCTTTGACATAAAAAAAAAAGAATTACACTCACCGGCGGATATCGCGTCTAAAAATAATTAACGTCCCTTTTAATAATTTACTCGTTGACGTTAATGTTTCATTTATTTTTTATCTTTTCACGCGCGGATTTCGCGGGGGGACGTCCTTTGGGAAACGGTGAGTCGCCGCGGACCCTTTTCGCCCTTTCTCTCTCTTCTACACGCGTTTTATCGCGCGGCTCGAGCTGCGTATTTAGTCGGTGCCGACGAAAACACACGTTTCTCGCGGCGGGCTGATCAGCGCGATATCCGGATGCATCTCGGGTGAAGCAGACTGGTAGACCGCGTGTCTGAAAGGATGCTAACTAGATGCTCGACCCCGAAAAGGGGGTCCCGTAGCAGCCGGTACCTCTCTCTTTCTCTTTTACTTCGTGCGTTCGCTCGCCCGTCCTCCTCGGCGTACCCTGCCGTTCCTCTCGCGACGACCGGCCGGACCGGGGCTCGGGGGCCCCTGCAGGAGAGATTAAAAAGTTAATGGGGGGCGTGCTGTGGGGGCGTGCAACGTGTACGTGGTGCTGGGATTTATGTCTGCACCACCGAGATATCGTTCCGCTCGAACGCCAATAGGCACTGCGTCGTTCTAAATCTCTCCCTCGCGCTCCACGGAGGTGCTCACCTCGTCCGACTATATATACCCCCGCGGGCCCCCTCGATGCTCTTTTCCTCCCCCGAGTGATTCGAGGTACGGAGCACGCCTTTATTCGCCTCGTTCGATCGAGACGAATTAACGATCGCTACAGCCGGCGTTATTGGTCGTACGGTATTACCGAGGCAGGGCTAAGAACGAAAAAGGATCGACTCCCCTTCGGAAAGATAAGGCACCGAGGATTGATACCCTTTCGTCGTAAGGCTGGAAATATTATCAGACTCTAGTTGAGGCGCAACGTATAGAGACATTTGGAACTTTAGCTACGAAGATCCTTTCAATATATATAATTTTTTTTTTTTTTTTTTTTTTTTTTGCGCAATGTACACGAAATATTCGCTCGTGAAATATGACGGTTGAATCGCGTTTTCTGCAAGGGAACCGTTTACGCGTTAAGTTTGCAACCCGCTCGTCGCGGCGGGATTCCTCGTGGGAATTCTCACGTCGCGCATTTCATAGCGTAGATAATTTTGGCAGGAATATTCAGGCCCCGTCGTGGCATCGGCCCACGTCTTGTCCGCCATCCGGAACAGGAATCGCGAGAGAGCTCGTTTATCCCTCGGCGCAATCGTAACGTCCAGGGCCCTCGACATGGCTTCCGGGGTTTCCCGCGTCACGACTTCTCGCGCGATGCACGAAAGATCGATCTCACCACCGGCGCCGCATCGCGCGCGGGTCCCGAGATGCATCGCGCCTCTCGCTCCGGCGTTTTCTACGAAGAGAAACCATTCTCTCGAGCCAGGTAAAAAAATTAGGAAAGCCGCGCGACTAGTCGAGACCACTCGGCCCTTCCCCCCCGCCCTCTTTCCCCCCTATCGCGTTCGCCGCTTCGATCATCTCTCTCGGCTTCCGTCCTCCTCTCTGCCTCCTCTGATGCTGCGCGCTCGCAATCCCCTCGTTTCCATTTTTTCCCCTTTTAATTGCCGATAATTTATAGTATACGGGGAAATATTAGATTCGTGCGAAACCGTATTAAAAGAGGCCTCCGCAGCGTCTAAAGAGCGGAAGGAGGCAGAGAGGAAAGAAATAAAAAAAAAAATTAAAAATAAAATAAAATAAAATATAAAAAAAAGAGGGAAGAGGAAAAGAGGAGAGGAAAGGGAGGAGAGGCGGAGGTCTCGAAGGCCTGTAATTACTGCGAAATATGAAAACTGCAACCTATAAGATTAATTTTTACGCGAGATTGATGCCGCGGGATCGAAGGGTATCAGCTATGGCGGGAAGGGGACAAAAGGTGGTGTTCGTCTTCTTCGTCTTTGGTACCTTCGCCGTTCTTTCCCCCGATCGTACTGCGACTAGGGGCCCTTCGCGGGACCTTCCCGACTCTTTCCTCCTTGGGACGATCGAATCCGCCTCTCTTAACGAGATTCTATCCTTCCGTCTTTCATTAAGAATAATAATATGCCAATAAATGCCAAATTACGGTGCCAGCAGCACTAGTTGCGTTCCCGAGGCCTCACAGGAAATCGCATCTTCTTCTGTAAATCTTCCTCGGCGTATCGGAGTGAGCACTCGATACGCAATCGTGCTAAGAATCGCAAAGTCTGATGTCCAATTAAAAATATACGTATTACCTTTTTTTTTCTTTTTTTTCTTTTTCCTTTCGCTTTAATTAAAATGGTGAGTCGGTGAGTTTTCGATGTAAATATTATAATCGTATGCTCGGATAAAAAAATGCGTTTTAAATGAAGCCAAGGTACATCCATTGTTTCATATATCCCGTATTTCGATACACGTGTTAAAGCGCGTCTTATTTTATTATTTTCTTTTTATTCCCCTTCTCCTTTCGGTACATTCTACCCTCGGCTTTCACGCGCAATACGATCAACGTTAATCGATCGTCTGAGAAATCGAGAGGTAATACCGAAATGTAAAGGCGGATCTCGACGGCGCGCGTTACCGGCTTTAATTACGAGAGCCGTGAGAATTTCGACGAGGTCGGAGAAGCGGCCGACGTAGATTGAAGTTCGCAAAAGTTTGCGAAAGTGCGAAAGATCGCGTATCGATGTAATGAGCTTCGGTGATGAACTTTTTGCAGGCGAAACGTCGGGGCTTGATGGCCCCCTCTTCCCCCCGCCCGGGAGCTTTTTAACAGACGAATGTACTTTCGACTTATTATTTCTCACATATCTTATTGTTGCCCGAAAGTCTGATATTTTTTAGGTTACATTAGTTCTCTTGAACGACTGATTTTTCGTTCGATTAATGTTAAGCGGAATTATGTGAGGCCTCTCAAAAATAATTTATAAATTTGGAAAGTAATTTCTAGCAGCGTCACTTAGCTATGAAAAAGTTTTGCGATTAATTAAGTCGCCGAGAAAGACGAGAATGGACTTTTCTCTTTTTGTCGCTAGAGAGAACTCGGGAGGATTTGAAAAAAATAAAGATTTCTTTTTTTTTATTTTTTTTTTTATTTTCTTTCATTAACATACACGCGTTGCATACACATGTGTACCGTGGTCGATCGTCTTCCCTATCGAGCATCTAAGGTGCCCCGATTTATTCGCCGCTACCAGGCTTTACACGACTCTTTGTCGTGAAATTCGACGCGGCTGGAATCCGCGGTATGCCCAACTCGAGCGATAAAAAAGGGCGACTCGTTGAAGCTCTGGATGCACCTCGTGCACCAGCTCGTTGACTAATTACACACGATCTTACGTTATAATTCACCGCGCGGCTTAATTGTCACGGATTATTAACTGCGCGAATGCGAACGTTAAACACTTCCAATTTGAAGAGTTTAAGAAAAGGAAGAATATTTAACTCCCTTGTTTTATAACAAAAAAAAAGAAAAGAAAAAAAAATACTAAGTACAATCGTCTTTTACAAACCTTTCTCGAATTCGTTATCAATTGCGAAATAATATCCGGCCCGCGAGCAATGCCATAAAACAACGGGTCTGACTTCCTTCTCCCGACTCAATCGCGTGATTAATTTATGAATCGTAAAACGCCGCCGGCGTGCTCCGCGCGCGAACAAACAGGACGAACGGCGCGCAGTCCCCCATCGTCTTTCTCAGCATCCACGGAAAATCGGCGGAGGGTATCCTCGCCAGGATTCCAGGCGCATCGGTGCCTGCGGTGACCCGCGTCCATGAATTACACGGTTGACCATTAAGACAAAACCTGGCCTGTGCCATAACTCTCCATAGATTTATAGTAGTCGCGACGGTGAGGCAGCGGGGCCCGGGTGGAAAAAGGCACCGGCGTTATAATCCTTCTGCTGCGTGTTTCTCCCTTCCCCTTCCTCCCCCCCGTTCCCTGCTTCCTTTACCTCGGTTACCCGTTTTGGACGGGGCAGCAACACACGCGCACCCACATGCACGAGGCGTCGTGCGCACCCATCCGCCCGAATAAAATACCTCAACATCGGGGAGAGACAGAAACTGCAGAAAATGCGGCTTTGCGCGGCCGGGACCACGTCGGTGTTGATCTCGCGGCGTAAAATATATAAAAGCGACGTCGGCTATAAATATCGGTTTATTTACGGACACCGGTTTCCCTGCATACCGGGGATAAATTCAGTAAAGTGCCCGTTTAATTAGCACCTTATTTATTGAGACGTTCCACCGCGCGCGGCCGCCACCGTCCGAAGCTAGATCGAATTTAGGCGCCTACCTGCGGCGGATTCCGCCAAAGTCCTGCGTACGTTTATATAATTAAAGCGTTATTATACATTTATAATTTTATTCAGCAAATTCTACGTAATTTATATTATAATCTCTATCCGCCCAGTTCTGCTTTAATCATGTCATAATTTATTTTTGGAATTTAATAAAATATAATGTGAGGTGTTAAAAAAAAAGAAAAAAAATCAGATATAAATTTTTCTTTGTGATGCAAGCCGAGAAGCGGAACAAGAACATGAGAAAGAGACTGCGGAAAGGGCAACAATGAGGGGGAGAGAAATTTTGCGGGGAGCACTCGTTAAACGGCCAACTAATACTCGCCGCGCGCGAAGGGTCCGCGATAACAAAACGGTCTTATCGGAACAAAGCGCGTGCAGGAAAATAAAAACCGACGGGCGTGCGAGTGCGCAATCCCGCCGTGTCGAACGGATCGCACGTGAATGATTACAACAGTGTCGAGTGCGTTTCGAGCGCGTTTCGAGGGCATCGTTAAAACGTATATTGAAACGGCGGCCACGTGCAAATCCCGATTGCTCATTGTATTTACTCGACATATTATTCCAACGTTGTAGATCGCGGCCGCACGCTGGCACGAAGCATCCCATTCGAAAACGGAAACGTTTACTCTTTTATATAACACGACGCATGCATTCGGGTATTGCGATGTGTTCCCCAGCGTTAAAAATCGCGAACGCAGTTTTATGTAAATCCGGGAGAATTTTAAGGACTTCCTTCAGCGAACGATGACGTCAGCGGCTTTTTGCCGCTTTTTTGCCGCGCTCGCGAATTTCAGCTCGTGCTCATAAAACACTTTCGATTCTCGTTCGCCGAAGCCGAGCGTCGCCTGGCCGGTGACCGTCGGCCGCGTGCATCTGCCACCGCCGGGCGACGAAGTGTAATGCGTGTCGTAAAAAAAAGCGGCCCCGACGCCCGTGTACATCGGCACGCTTCGACGCACCCGGGGTGGAGCCGGGCTGACCGGGAATATTAGCGCGACAAAATGGAGATAAAGGAAATCGAGGATGCGCGCGTGTGTGACCGTGAATTTATTAATAAATTTTGCGAGGAACGCGGTGATATCCCCGGGCTCGATTGCGATCTCCAAAGAGTTACGCGGCCGTCGCGCGGAGATGCTTCTCTCGCCCCAAGAGCGGTAGGCATCGCTCGTCGATTAATTGATCGAAGGCGTCGATTAAAACATGCGAAAAGGAACAGCGTATATAGCATCGGATGCGATAGCGCGGCGCTTCGTTTGCAGAACGGGGAGTAATCTACTGGTTGCACGCGCGACGCATGATGCATTTCGCGATCGCTTTCGCAATAATCGCCGACGCTCCATAAACTTTCAATGCCGGCGGCTTAAAATACGACGCGGAATTGTATAAATCGTTAACTAAACGTTTTTTTTTTTCTTTTTTTTTTATCAACAAATTATACTTCCATTTCTCGACCTGTTGCACCTCGGCGCGGCTACTCGCGCCGTGTGTTTGCCATTTCGGGATTCATGTATTCACCGGGACGGCCCTGAAAATTAGATCCTCGTTAAGCGGTCGTTTTGACCGTCCTTAAGGTGTGCCCCCCGATATTTCTTCATCCGAGTTGTTCACCTCCGGTTCTCGGGGCACGAAAACGAGCGCGCGCCGCCGCGGCGCGCTCAGGTGCCGCTTTCCGCGGAGATTCAGCTGCTACTGCCCTCCTGCCCGCCCCTCGTGTAGAAAGGAGGCGCGCACGAAGGATGTGAGGATCTAAGGGCTACTACCGGGTGGTAAAACATACCGCGGCGAGAGAAAAAGAGAGAGAGAGAGAGAGAAAGACAGAGGCTTGGTTACACCTGCTTTACAAAAGACGGACACGAAAGCCCGTCTCTCTCCCCGTCCTGCGCTCTTTTCCCCTTTTGCATATCCCGTCTACCTTTCCCTTAATAAATGATTCCTCTCCCGTGCCGCCTCTCTTTTCCGCGCGGTTTCCTTCCTCGCTCCGCGCCGTAAAACGCATGCACGGCGATCGCGATCGTTGAATATGTAGATCGCGTCCGCAACGTGATTCCAAATAATTTCGGCCCGGCTCGGCCGGTGTGCGTGCGGACGGCGGGTACGCGCGCGCACATACGCGGTTGCACGCGTGTCGGCTCTTGTAATTTATGCACCGCCGTAAAACAACGCGCGCCGAGCACGCCGCGAGTGTTGCCCCGCGTGTACGCGCGCGCCGGTTGCGTGGGCGCGCATTGTTGGAGTGCCGAATGCGTATCGAACTTCCTGGAGTGATTTAGCGCGGTATTTACGCGGGGAATCGCCGCGGCGAAGACCGCCGACGAGCGGCCGCGTTCTCCGCTTGTACGGAAATTAATACGGCGCCAAGTGCGCGCCTCCTTCACCCGCATTTCTGCCTTTGTATCTTTCATACAAATTAAACGACGTCCTTTGCAGCGGGACGTAATCAGAATCCTCGCCTTTGCGGAATCAACACCGACGTTAGAGATCGCGATGCGGGCGAGCGTCGTGCAGCGATCCAATCACGTTTTATGAAATCATAATCGCGAGTTACGAACCCCGATTATCCTTTTCTTTATTTTTTCCTCTTCTTTGGTTTCTTTTTTCTCTTTTTTTTTTTTTTTTTCTCAGCGGTACACGTGGGGAACATACGCCACGTGTCGCCTGGTGGTTTAACACGTCGTCGCTTTGCTCACGTCAGTACGCGGGGATATTCATAGTTTTCCTTCCCTCCGCTCGTCTGTTTCTTTGCGTGTCGAAATTACAACGTGTCCGAATTGCCGTCGTAAATCTGTTCGGCTCGTAAAGCCGTGCGTATCTCAATTACACGTATGTTTTCTTACACGTCTCTATTACGCCTGTGTTAGAGGAGAGCTTACGCACGCGGACCCCCCGGAGGGGGATGCCGGCTACGTGCAAAATAATCGCCGCTGTTTTATCGCGTTACGATTTTATTACGTACAATGTTACAATTTTCAGGTGACTATCGAGCCGCGCGATCAACAGCTCGCGGTCGCAATCGTGCGTTACCTAATAATACCGGCCGCGCCGCGCGGCGTTTAATTGAAAGTTTGACGGCCGACTTAAATGTCGCGTAACTAAGTACGTGCCGTTATCGTAACGAAACGCAAGCGTGGGGTTCGTTATTATTCGCGATGCGCGGAGCTAAGTGCAATCGGGCGATTTTCTTTATTTACTAATCAGCACGCGAAGAACGTTGGCCAGGAAGAACAAGATCTCACGGTGGTCTTTATTTCTTCTCTGCTGCCCGTTACGTGTACGTATACAGGTATATTTATATCGAGTTCTCGATTGCGAGAACGTTTATCCAAACGAGGGACATCGACGCGCTCCTGGCGTGCGCGCCTCTCGTAAATCTACTTCTCGTTGCCGGCGTTAATCTCCTCTCGTGAACTCTTGCGTCTTATTACGTGGTATCAAGGGCCTTCTGGGTTTTTGACACGCGGGGATACCGCGTACACGTCGGCCGCGGCACGTACGACAACCGTCCACAAAACCGAGGCGGAATATACACCTGCGCAGCTGCCCGGCCCAGGCTCGGCAGGTGAATCTTCCGAACTCACCTGATCGTCGTAGGCCCGCGTGTACACACACGCGACCGCGTGCGTACGCGTGTAACCGGCACGCCGCGGGTTCGCATTAACGCGCGTAGACGACGAAGAGAAGAGAGATCGTAAGCGAGAGAGAAAGAGAGATGCGCGTTTGCGAGCAAGCGATCCGCCAGTCTTCCCGTCTCGGCGAGGGAAAAGTGTCTTTCGAAGGCATGGGCAGGTGATATCAATTGTACGAATTATGGTCGATTGACTTGCGTGAACGGCCGGCTCGTGCCTTCCGTGGCGTCGCGAGAAGAAAAAAAAGCGACCGCGTCTCTTGCCCTCGTCATCAAGGTAGAAATCAACAGGCGCGTGAAGATTTGAAAGAAAAAATTCATCCCAGTCTCGGTTCAATTAGCTTAGCTAATTAATGCTTAATGCTTACTAATGAAAGTTTTTTTTCTTAATTCTTAATTTATTTATATTTAATCGTCACTTTAATTAGTTTCGTGACGCAGAGCGTTAAATCGTCAATTGGAAAGGCGTTGCAAATACTTCTTAGCACCGTGCGGCGTCGTTCTTTATTAGTTTATTAGCATTCGCCGTGCGTTAGCAACACCAAACCGGCGGAAACTCCGATGTTATCTGACGCACAAAAAAAAAAAAAAAAAGGACGATGCGCACCGTGGCGATGTAATCGGTCATTTGAGGTTGATTCGACAACGACGACGACGAAAAGCACGCTCCGGGGCTTGCAGCAGGTGATATCAATTGTATACATATATTACAGACGACGATTCGACCTGCGGTCGATCGCGTGTGTCTTTTATTACGGCACGTGCCGACGGTTTAGGAAAGCCGAAGACAACTTGTCAGCTAAGATAGTAGAGCTCGACGTGTTCTCGCTACGTCGAACGACCCCCCTACGCAAAAATCTAATTACCAGCCGCCGTGAAATAGAAAAGCGCGCGTCGTCGCTGAAATTGGCGACGGTAATCGCGGCGTGATTGGCATCTCGGTGGCAGCCGAGAGGGTGAGCCGCGCGAAAGGGGGACGATCGTTAATGCGCGGACACTTTAACAAGCGATTACGCGATACGGTATTATTTGCGAGGTGTTTGCGAAAGCGAAGGCCCGACGGAGGTGAGGTCCGCTACGTCTCGTTCCTCGTAGACTCTAATCCCCCGTTCTAATCAGATTAAAGTTAAAAACTCTCGCGCGCCAAGCGGAGCGTGGATGTAATTTGCCTCGAGAGTAGGCAACCGTTGCCTGACGTTCGGAAAAGTTAATCCTTTGATATCGCACTCGTACGCGAGGTTTTCTCACCGGAGTCTGTCAGTGGGATTGACAAGAATGATATTATAAATAAATGATGATGAATAATTAATGTAATAATTTTTATTTTATTTTTTTTTTCTGTTACATTTAATGCGAATTCACAATAAATTTCAAAGTTTCCGTATCCGTTCACCGGCGCGCGCGTGCTTATAAACGAAGAGGTGCGGGTGGCTGGCGGCCATTAAAAAATTCCTCGCGCCGTCCAGGCTTATGTTTTCCCTTTGTTTTGCCACGACGTCGCGACAGCGGTAATGTACGGCCGTCCCCGAAGGACAAGGCAGAGCAACAACCAGCCGGGTACAACGGGAAGTCGGTTGTAAAGTCGGGCGAGCGCTTTTGTTGGGCACCGTCGCGTCGGGCTGGGAAACGCCACCCACATACGCGTTACGCGTGTTCGCTCGCCACTTTTTCCACGTGGTGCAGGAAGCTGTCAGGAGCACGTGAAAGCTGGGAATATCCGCGGCGCGCTCGATGCGTAACGCGTTTAATGGCGAACAGTGGTTCGACATGCACGAACCTTTGTCTACTTCACTTCGGAACATTGGAAACGTTGTATTAAGACACGTGGAAAAGAATCTTTTTTTTTTTTTTTTCTTTCCCCTCGGTCGTCGTCGCAGGGCTCAATTTTTACCCGCAGTCCGTATTATGCCGCATATCACGCGCATATCTCGCGTATCTATATTAGAGAGCTGACATAACACCGGCTATATTTGACTACCGGATACGCGCAGCGTACAACAAAGTGTGCCGGAATGAAGCGGACCATTAGTGCATCACACCGTGCCATCGCATGCATTCGTACACGTCTCCTCCACGCTCGGCTCATCGCGCGCGTACGTGGCGCGCAAGCAAGCGAGATACGGCCGGTGCATGTCTCCGCTAATCTAATTTACTTCGGGCCAGATAAAAAACTCATTTACCGCGAGGCCAGGCAGTCTTGGGAAACGACGTTTTTCTGCGCCCTCGAGAGAACCGGAAGTGACGCGCCGGCTTGCCCGGGTCTCGGCGCGGACCAGGTCACGATGAAATTCCCTTCTCGCGATGAGGCGAACAAAAGAAAAAAGAAAAAAAAAAGAAAGAAATGGGTAGGAAGCGCTCGAGAGGAAAAGAAGAGGCGAAATCAAAGTGTCGAAATTTAGACTGAAGAGGATGCTCGAATTCGTGAAAATTGAAAATTAACGTCTCCGCTCGTATCCGACTGTTCCTTCGTGATATTTAAAGTAAACAGCTTTGAAACCGCGTAATTAAAAAACGGTGAGAGCCATGGCAGAAAAGTAAAAAAAAAAAAAAAAAAGATTTATTTAGACAGATTGGGATGGGAAAGCGAGATTGATTATGAAGAAAAAATAAAAAAAGTCACACGTTGTTAATTTATTTTAATACATAATTGTTATGCACGCTTGTGTGCAATACGACACGTTTCTCAAGTCTGATTTCCATGTATTTCCGCATGTATCTGTAGGTAGAATCTACATCAATGTAGTTCTGTACTTCCTCTGTAACAACTAATTAATAGCGTTAATCATAGGTGATTAATTAAAAAATAGTAGCGCGCGTGGCTACGCAATAGGTGGAATAGTGAAAAGTAGATATAGAGGGAAGATAGATTCCTAGATTGCACTTCCCGGCTGCGCCAAGACCCCCAAGCAGTGAAATAGCAGAAAATGGTTTAATCGTTAGAATACTATTACGCTGAATAGTGTTATAATCAGTAATGAGCGGTGGATAGCACTTAGCGCAGTACTTTAATGCAATATTTATGCACCGCAACGTGATATACAGCGAAGCGCCTTCCACTCTAAATTTATGCGTGAACGAGAATTTATTTCTCATTATACTTACATTTCTCAATATTTATATATTTTTTAATATCCTCCACTTATATTTTATATCTATATTTAGCTCGGCATAATTTTTATAGTGATTTAAAGCAAATTTATATAATTTCACAAATTTTAATTTACGCGATATGCTTATTCTTTTATAACAATCGACTCGTCATTCATCTCGCGGACAAAAAAAAAGAAAGAAAGAAAAAAATGTGTACAAAGCCTGTAACGAAAGATATACACTCGTCGAAAAAATAAATTTGGGGATAAAGAGTACTAGAGGTATTTTGCGGTAAAACTTTTTCCTGTCGGCTCAGCCGCGCGTCATTATTGTGCATCTTTGCTCCCGAAGCGGCACCTATAATTCATTGGTTCCGCGGCAGGTGTTTCCAAGCCCTCGAGAAGCGCCCTGACGCAGGGAAACTATTAAATCGCGATTTTATGCCTGATCAGCGTCTGGACGCGCCCCGACTGGTCTACCTGAATCTAGGAACAGAGAGACGGTTTACACGCTAATTAGATCAATCTTTATCCCTCGCGTGACTTTCTCATCACCTCACACTTCGGTAACGGAAAATTAATGATATTCCTTAACATCTATCTTCATCTCGTGTATTTACATTTAAATTGCGTATAAGTCGCATAGTAATTTCCTTCCGACGGATAAGTTCCTTCTTTTTTTTTTTTTTAATTTATCCCCCATAAAGAAATACACGGGTGTTACCTTATTTTTTTTTTTTTTTAATTTTATTTCTTATTTTCTAGTTAATATCGCCAATTAAAAACCATTCAATCGTAACACGTGGGTTCGTAAGGCAAAATACGCAGACTAATGAGACAGGGATTGCCGCTCGCAGCGAAACTTGATTCGATATTAAGACGTGTATACTTACGTGCCGACATTGTTCCATAATCCCATCATAATAATGCCGCGTCATGAAAGTTTTCGGGACGTTCGCGCGGACGAAAGTAATTCCTGTTTATCGGGCGCGCCCGATTAATCGTGCTGACGCACGAAATGGGGGGAGGGGGACCGCGAAAGCGCGTCCGTTGCATTCCATTTTTGGCCGGATCGTCAATTGGGTTACCGGTTTATCAACGTGCGCGCGTGGCCGTATGGGTGGCCAGCAGAAAATTCCGCTCTCGTCGCGAGAAAAGCAGTACGCGGCGGGCAGGTGCGAAACCTCCTGGGATGCCACGAAGACTGATTAGGGAATAAATGTTCCTCGGCGCTTGAGGCAGGTGATGTCTTCGCGACGGAAAAACAACTTCCTGCCCGATCGACGTCCGTCTCCCTCATTACGTCTAAAAATATATACGTCTTATCTGAATTTTTCATTAAGTTCATAATTACACTTAATCGCGGAATAATTTCTTGCCGAGTGTCTAGCCACGCGTAACGAGAGGCTCGCGAGCGAAGTAGACAGATCGGTAATCTTTTCCGCCGTGTGGACTCGGTGCGTTTTGTGTCTCGGAATGTTTGAAGATACGTCGCGGAACCTCCGGGGCTTCGGGGATGAATAACAGGGCGCAAAAGCGATGAGCGCTGCCTCTTTCCCCTATAATGCGAAATTATATACGTAACGAGATGCGCTTGAAACTTTGTATCGGGCGTAATAATGGTTCTTCCTTCCCTCTTTAATTTTTTTTTTTTTTTATCGACACTCTGTCGCACATATCGAGTGCATGTTCAGCGCGGCGCGTATTTATGAAAGCGTGCATCGGTCGACAGGTGCAGCTGCAGCGCAACACGGGGCACGCGTCTCCGCTCGTTGCAGCTGAACTAATTACCGATGGTGCATGGTTAATACGAGACTCTCGACTTCGGATCGCCGTATTATCGGGACGCTTTTGGCTGCAGGTTGCTTTCCTTTCTTGTGGATCGGCTGAATTACTTGGCGGCACGCCGTGTATATTCTCGCCCAGTTCCGTTTCCCGTTATACATATTCCTTTCGATATTACATAATTTTCAAACGCTGATGTAGAAAACAATTTGGCTTCACTAATATATATTTTGTGAATCTCCCGCGTTTGTTATTCTAAAAGACGACGGTATCGAGCGCACGCGGCCGTAGATTATCCACAAATTGTTATTAGGTTTTGTGTTATGCAGTTATAATAATCGGATGTCTCTCGGATATCTTTTTTTTTTTATTATTATTTTTATTGACGCGCCGTCTCAATTTACGGTTAAGTGAAAAAGAGCCAGCGCGTGCTTACGAGATAATTACTGGCGGCGATGACGAAGTGCGCAAATTATCTGGCAGGTACGTAGATTCATTGCGGATAATGATTTACCGATAGAAAATAGAGAACCGCCCGGGGAATAACATCTCATTTTCGTATCAAGGCACGATGCGCGGCAATTGACACGCGGCCGCGCGCGTTTCTCATTATATTAAATTATACCGTCGTAATGCGAGTAATCGATGGCACTCATAACATTTAGCCATTTAATTCGGAAATGAGAGGCCGTGATTTTTTGTCAGGCGTAACAGTAGAAGTAATAGGCCGCGCGGGCTGTAATTTATAGCTTAAAAAAAAAAAAAAAAAGAGAGAGAGAGAAAAAAAAATTATCTCTCTCAATGGGTTAATGCAAGAGCCTCGTCTCAGTTGTTCTCTTTCTCCCGATCGATCTTCCGTCCTCCTCTCGGCTTTCGTATTGCCGTATTATCGTGCCACCTTCGACCGAGTAGTGGGCGGGACGGTTGCTTGACAGATCGACTCAATTGTACGTGGTAATTCCACCTTTGCGATCGCGATGCTTCTTTTATCGTGCAGTTGTCATTGTCAAGAAATATATTATTACGCGATGCTTCTATTAGTCTATGCTTAGCCCGTAATTCGCGGCCATTAATTACCGCGAAAGCGCGCGATTAACCCGCCTGCGCTTCGCCAGACGGGGAGGATTATTAAACTGGAATCGGAAAACGTTTTTCTTTTTTTTTTTTTTTTTTTTATTTTTGTTGCCTTTTCTTCATAGCGTACATTGACAAATGACACATTCACAATCCTATTAACACATCGCGGCGAAATATATTATCTCAATTCTCTGTAATAAGAGATTTTTAAGGAATTAAAATTTATTTTCACATTTTTCATACTTTATTAATTCTATTAAGCAGTTTTATATTTTCTTTCTTCAACACTGGGGATTAAAGAGCGCCGCGCTTTGCTCGTGCCATTTACTTTTGCTCTTGCTACGTTAAGGAAAATAGATTTACGTTTAATAATGCTCGGTAATAAATTACGAATGTGTCTTTTTCTATTTTATATAATTTGTTTCATAAGTTTAATATAATATATCGAATCAGAAAAGTTAAATGTCCATATGTTTTTCGCACGTGTACTATTCTACTACGCGTGTTGACCTATCTTAACGCACGTTCGAGTGCCGCCCGCGTCCCGCGCCATGCGAGTGCAGGCGACGATCACATGCTTACAGTCGATTACGGCGATCAACGAACTCGACAATGTTCGGCAACCAGCGGATTCGGCCGACTCAGCGACTGGTAGTCGAGTGCTCGCTAGTTAGATTAATACGCAAGAGGTCACCACGCTGCGGACAACGTTTCGATAGCTAGCTTTTCTAGCTCGTTATTAGACATCATTAATTATGCCTTAATTAAACAAAGTAACAGTCTCGCCCCATGGCTCGCGCTGGACAGTGGCCTGACGAATACGGCAATCCACAATATTCACTCAGTAGGTTAATTATGATTCTGCTCTTTAGTCTGATTATCCGCCGGTTACGATTCCACGATACGTATGTACAAAGTAACGTTCGAAAGAATATTCGGAATAATATTCATGTAATATTCGCGTTTTCTTAAGTGTGCAGAGGCCGTAGAGGTTAGGTGTACAGGTGCGGGAGAAATGTACACAACAGTTGCGCGACTCCGAGCTGTGTCCTTGAGCGGCATATCACAGTCGGATGCTCCAGCAGTTGAGCTAGACGGTACGCAGTAGATACGTGTCCGCGTGTCCGCAGCTTCGAAAAGTAATTACAGTTAATAAATTAAGATATTAGACGACGATACGATTTTATTACATCCAACGAGTTCAGCGAACAATATTCTTCGCGGAGAGTATTCACAAAGTTATTATACATTACATATTACTTGCCGCATATTACGCATAATTACATATATGTATATTTAACGTAGCAGTTAAGTCTTCGTATCCATAATCTATAAAGTATAATTTCTCTCACGAATACGTAGTCTTATCACGGTGGGTGGGTAGTATAGTTTTAGAACACATTCTAACCGGAGATTTTTTTCTGTTTCAGATTAATACTTGGAGAAGCCACCGTACCTCTAGTACCACTAGACGATATTTACTGTAAAACCGCAGCCAGTTTGTCGGCCACATGCGTTTCGAGAATTTCGTAAGTAATCAGGCGCAGAATTTAATTGTGCGATTTTGATAAACGAGAATGCCGTATAATATCAGGCGGTTTTACAGGTTTCAGGCCTGTTTTCACGAGTGTTTTATGGAAGGAAGGAGGATCAGCCCGACATACTAGACGTTCTGAGAGGAGGAGGAGGCCTCGGATAGGCATCAGGCACCAGCGGAGCAACCCCTGGGTAAGAATCATTTCCTTTTCATAAATAAATTAATAACTATATCATTTAAATAACAGACAACTTAATTTTTAAATTTTTAATTGATAAATTGCATAGAAAAGCGTATACATTTTTGTAACTAAAACATGAAAATGTATTCCTTGCATTTATACATTTAAATTTTTTCTTTATTTGTTACAGATTACTTGTCTTCAACTCCGCTGCAGCGCATTGTCCAGTAAGTGGTGATGGGTTTTTTTTTTTTTTTAATTTAAGAACTTCGGGTGGGAAAATAATTCTAAACCCGGAAAAATATTTATTAAAAAATTCGCGTTATCGGTGCTCCGCGTAAACCAAAACTTGCTTTTTAGTAATAATTGTAGTAGTAGTAGTTATAGTTCCTATGTATATATCTCAATTGTATTATATGTATGTACAATATAATAGTTTTTTACAGCTCTACCGTCGTCGCCGATCGAATATAATTCGAACCACGGTCGGGGTTCGTCGCGAAACCGAACAAAGTAACCGGACGATCGAAATTTATTTATAAATTTTAGAAACGGGAGTACCGCCAGTGTCGGTCGATTAATAAAGCAATCCGCGCGCGTATTCGCGAGTGTCGCGAGTGACCTGTGGATGTTGTGACCTGTAGATCTGAGTTCTGAGAGGAGGAGCAGGTCCCGGATGGACATCGGGCATCGGCGGAGCATCGTATGGGTAATTATCTTTTTTTTTTAATTAAATTAAAGTAATCTTTTTTTTATTTATTCGGGTTATTTTATTTTCATAATAATATTTAGTGAAATAATTATAAAAAAAAAGAAACCTAAATTTTTAGAGAAATTTTCTTCTGCAAAAATATTTCAAAAATTAGATAATTACATTATTAAATATCTTGTATAAAAAAAAAAAAAAAATTTTGTATAAAATTATATTTGAAATTGATGATTATTTTATGCATATTTTTCATATTTGTTTTTCTTTTGTGTGTTACAGATTATCATTACATCCTTCTATCTTCGTGTAGCTGAACTCCGCCCGCATCTCATCAAATGTGAGTCGCATGTTCTTTTTTTATCTAGGCAACGTATTTATGATAAAATATAATTTGCATAAAATCTGTATGAAAAAATATAAATCTGTATATCGATATATGTTGAATTATAATAATCATTAACAATATTGTTAATTATGTAATTAAATATAATTTAAAACTGTGCTTTTTCTCGTAAATAAAGCATAGCTTTAAACTATATTTAATTTCTTTTAAATATATAATTTAAATTATATTTAATTTCTTTTAAATATATATTTTAAATTATATTTAAATCGTTGCCTATAGTAGTGTTTGTTATTTGGCAAGTAGTGTAGCTTGCTTTTCCCGACTACCTGGAACGTAGTCAAAGTTTTCGACGTACTTCCGACGTACTCGACGTTAATCGATCACTGTCCGATGCGTAACAAATATTGTTAAAATATCGTTATCCGCAAAAAAAATTTTGGGTGGGAAGTTATTTTAAAATATTGAAGTTTACATTTTCGTCCGGTCGTAATAAATATCGTTTATCAATCCGTTCACGATTCGTAATAAATTAATAATATCGATAAAAAAAAAATCGAGAACAGATGAAATAAAAGTCGAGCTGAAAAACGGTGTTTATCATTTCGTTGCGAAAAAAAAGAAATAAAGGAAAGGACTTTCGCGTGCTATGCGATCTCATTAGTGTCCGATGCGCCAATGCGTTCGACGCGACAAGGCCCTCTCGGCCTCCCCGCAGATACATTATCGAGTTTGCCTTTGTATGCGAGTATATAGACGTCATGGATTTTGATGGATCGAGTAAATTGTGCGTGGTAGCCCCTGTGTTTGCCCTCGCGATGGTTTATTTGTCGCCTACGGAAAACTGGATAAGATTATCGATCGCCGCGGTTAAATACTTGTTTCTGAACCCGGTCCGGATGAATACAGGGAGCCTTTTATGCAATCGAATCGTGAGAAATGACAAACAGTTTCTGCCGGACTTGTCTCTCGGTATTTGCCTTCCGCGGCTCGCAGCGGCAGTTTATTCCGAGATTACACGCATGCGACTGGAAAGCGAATTCTATTAACGGTTATAAATCGAAATGAGAACGGTCGGATGCCCGTGGAAGGCATCTGCTCGTTAAATCTGGCCACGGCGAACCGGTAGCGACGACGAAATTACTTGCGTTATAATTGCGTTGCCATTTACCTAATTTTTTTTTTTTCTTTCTTTCTTTTTTGCTTGGCCCGTCCGTTTAAGACGCGTCGCGTGTTTTCGTGCACGCCACGTGTCCGCTGGCTATGTCCGCTGGCAGGTGCTTTCTTCGAGAACACACGGTTGTCCCTTGCCCCGACGAATCGCCAGAAATAATATACGGAGAAGCGAATATTTCTCAGGCGCACTGGCAACAATTAATGAACCTCGAAACTCGTCAGTTCTATAATATCTTCTTCTCCCAAAAAAAAAAAAATTCTCCCTTATCTTCTAAATGCGTCGCGTCATGAAGAGACTGCGACGAAATTCTCGCGCGTAAATAAAAATTTCTTTATCGCGATAGACTGTGTTTTACGCACCCACCGTCGATTGCAGGGAACTTCTCCGGCGTGAACGAAATGTGTAATCGTCACACACATTTCTGCGGTCTCGATCGCGCACGATTTTAGACCGCGCGATCCGCAGGTGTTCCGCTCTCGTCGAGACGTAAGCCGGTCGGCGCCGACCGCGCGTTCGTATAAAGCTGGCCAGGTAGCGGCAGGACTCCTCTCGAAAGACCGAGGGACATTTTAATCTCTCTTTGAGACGACATTGAATCGTTAAAAAAAAAAAATTACCCGAGTGCGCTATAAAAGTCTAATCATTTAATTGCTTATAATTTATAAAAAATCTCCCGCATATCTCGTCTCGCACGGGCCGAACGTTGCGCACGTCTCTCCAAACGAGCAGGTGAAAATCTTCGATCGGCGTAAATATACATTAACGGTTAAAACGGTTCGCGTTCCTCGGACTCCCCGTACACGTGCCAACGACTCCATCGTCGTAGCGGGCAAGCTGCACGCCGATCGGACGCGATCGTATGAATCAAGTGGTGCGCGACAAAGGTATCATTACGGCGGGAATCACGGTCATTTGTCCCAGGCGTTCTAATTAAGAGTCGATCGGCCCGGGCTGCATTACCCCGCGAAGTACGCCACGGCCTCGACGCAATGTGCTGGCGATTTCTTTTTTTTTTCTTTTTCTTTTTTTTTATTTTTTTTTTTTATTTAAACGCAATCGCCACAGCATCTGCGCCGTGCGAAGCGAAGTGACTATCGTCGCGCGCATTTCATGCCCAGATCTTCGCGAATATAATTTTCAATACGTAATTGCGATTTACATTGAATATCTTTCGGGGAGAGGATCCTTTCCCTCACTTTGACGCTCGACCCGATTGTTCGTCTGTTCTAACGGCAAATTGTTAACCAACTTTCTCCTACCCGTTCCAGAAATCATTCCGCCGTTTTATTCTCCGCGGCGTTTTCTATATGTTACGTTATCGCGGACTCGGTTTTTATACTCTCGCTCATTTTAAACTCTTATATGACGCTATTGAAAGCACGCGTGAGAAATGGAAGATATTTTTCTCACAGACGCGCGGTGGAAGCGCCTCTAGCTCGTGTCCCGGTTTTTAACGATTATTACGCAATAAATATCGCCGCGATTTAGACTGTGCGTTCGCTCGGGCAACAGAGCTTGGAAACGGCTGTTTCGTACCCCGTCGAGGCGGTGATCACGCGAGTTTCGGCTGTAAAATCGGCAAAGCGCTCTATTGTTTTATACCGGCCATAAAGCTTCCCGAGATATTCGTGACCGACCGAGTGAATAAAACTGCGATCATTAATTTTGCCAGACGTGACGGCTCATTTTGCTCCGTTTATACGCACAGTTTTAAGAAGCAATTCGAATTGCTTACGAATCGTTTTAGGAACAACTCTTGAACATTCCGAACAGAACGGCTTCTCTTTAAATTATAATTTGTCTAGTACTTTATTTGAAGGTATTTTTTTTTTTAAACACGCGTCTATTTCCTTTCGCGTTTCGCTGACCGTTCGGGCACGCACACAGACGATTTACGCGATTCACTTCGTTGGCCGTTGCCCTGTATCTAATGCGATCGTTAAATAGATCGCATATTCGAGATTGGCGAGGCTCAAGATTGGGTAGTGTCCCCTAACGTTTGAGAGAGCACCCCTTGTGCCATCCGAGAAAACGATTTTCCACTCGCTGGCCGCAGCTTCCTCTCTCCTCTCCCCCTCCCGAGATCAATGGATCGTTCGATCGCGACAAACTTCACTATTCCGCTCTCAACCGACATTGAAAGGGATTTAGCTTAACCGTTCGCTTTACAACGAGGGTCAAGCGGATGCCCGAGTTTTTCTAATAACAATGTTATCGCGAGGGCCAATAAAGTTTCATTTCTTTCTTTAATATCAATTCTCGCAGTTTTCGTATAAATATAACGTGTCACATTTTTTTTTTTAAACGTCTCTAAATTATAATAAAAAATATTTTTCTATTAAAAGATCTGTAAAGAAAATTTTTGCTATTTTTTTGGAGGGTTTTTTTTTTGGTTTTTATCTTTTTTGCTTGAATCGAGTACCGTTTGTTTCACCCGCGAGAGAATTATTTTCTGAGGACTCGCATTACTCGGCTCTAGCCGAGGAAACTTTTCCATCGATCGACAACCCGAGAGAAAGAGCTCAAAGTAATATTATTTAACCGTTAAAGTCAGTCCTCGTTAGGCTCTCACCGATAGAGGCGTGGGTCGTGTCGTCGTATATTAGTTTGGAAACGCCCCCGCGGATCGAGGGGGATGATGGCACGCGAGATTAATAGCCACGGGGTCAAGTACGTCGGTATATATATACGCGAATTACCTTGGAAACTTACGGCCGACGTAGCCGCTTAGGTTGTCTGGAAGCGATCGAAAACGCGAACTCGCAGGAATACCTCGGGGTCAGCTCGATTCGATCCGAGCGAGAGGCTTTTCACGAGACATTTCATCCCGCTGTAAGAATCCCCATTTCGAGTAGCAACGAAAAAAGATCTCAGTCAAATTTTTACATCAGCCGATCGGCGCTACCAATTTCTTTTTTTTTTTTTTTTTATTTAATTATTAAATTAATATTAAATATAAATTTAATTATCAAACAATTTTTTTTAAAACCAAGTCATGGACAGGGTGAAGGGCGACTGCCTTTTTACGAGAAACCCTTCCCTCGCATTTTTTCGCGGTGACTTAAATCTTCGCCGGCGATGGGAAAACACGACTCCGCGACGCAACGGCCGTATCTTATCGCGATCGATGAGATCGCGAGATCGATAGGCGCGCGCGACCGTCAAAGTGATCGCATAGCGCACATATCTGTCCCGAGGAGTGAACAACGGCCTGGCGTATATCTATTAGGATTCGACCCTTCGCACGCGAGGTTTTCGTTACGAAATTGTTTCTGGCACGCGGCGAGATTTTTCCCCGGCGCGCGTTTCTCGCCGCGCGATCTTTCCGGGCGCGTGCACGAACGCGAGCACGGCCCCCTCCTTCCCCCCCGGTCCCCGTAATTTGTGTTATTCGCTTCGAATCTCACGCATGCCGGTTGTAACATTTATTTTATCGACACGCACGATCGACGGCGCGCGAACTTTTATCCGCGCTGACCTCACGCGGCGGGCTGGCGGGAGAGGACGGGACGAGTGGCGGAAAGTAAAGGAGGCCTGGATGCGGAGCGCGAGATGCCGGGAACGCCGCCGCGAGACAGCGCGCACGTTACGACTCATACGACTATAATAGAAAATTATTCACGCATTACTCAATCGTCGTTCGATTAACTCGGGGAAGATAATGGCACAATTGTCTTGGGCTTTTTAAGCGCGCCATTCGCTCGCGAGGATTTACGAGCCTGTTAATATCGCTGATTTACTTTCAACGGTGTCGGCCGGCGACGCCGCGGAAATCCGTGTCTCTGTATGTGTTTGTATATGCGTGGTGTGTGTGCGTCAGAAAACAGGAGTCTATTAAAATTTATTCGTTTGCCGACGACTCCGCGCTCCCGGCGCCGTGATTAATGCCGGGGTGGCGCGTTGCGCAACCGTCCCCCGCGAGCGTAGAAATATGCGTGGCAATCAGGATGTCACGATTGACTAGTCGCCGCGTTTGCGTATTTCCAACGGGACGTAGAAAAAAAAAAAAAAAAAATAAAATAGAAAAAAAAAATAGAGTCCACATTTTTCGCGGCTCGACGAGGATGTTAAAAGCGTCGCGTTTCGAAGCACTCGAGCGCGCACGTGCGTAACGTTGCGGGCGGGTGTTACACGCTTTTCGCAATACCTTCGCAATCTCGCCCGGGGAATTGATTCACGCCTCTCGCAAGGGCGGCCTCTCGCAACGGCATCGTGATCCGGAAATGATTAGAAAGCGATCGTAGAAAAAGATGTACGAGCGTCGGGAGTCTTAACGCGCGATTCCGGAGGGACCGCGCGCGCCTTCCTCTCGCTCGGGCATTAAATCCTCGGGCGCGCACGTTCCCCTTTCCGCGAGTCCGGTTCCTGGACGCGTCGGTCTGGACAAATGCCCGGATACCAGCGGTGGAAGTAATGCGTCTTAGAGCCGGTGCCGCGCGACGTGCCACCACGGTCGCGTAATGTCCCCTGCAGCCCATTACGACGTTCCTCGTACGGAGACAAAATCGAGGATCACGCTTTATCGAGGCGAGTGAAGCGAAAAAGAGAGAGAGAGAAAGAGAATGAGTGAGTGGTTACTCTCGCCTTCGGCCGCGTCCGTTCTCGGAAATTTATCGGGAGATTATGGCGCGAGTCCGCCCTGCAAGTAAAACGGATCTTGAGACTCGCTGTCGCTTTAGTTTTTTTTTTTTTTTTTTATTTTACTTGTGAATTCCTCGACAGTACTTGCTCAGAAAAGCACGAAAAATTCCGATGCCCTGGCGTTAAATTAATTTTTCACAGTCAGCAGAAATAAAGACGAAATAAAAGCCTAAAGGCTTTCATTGTCCGGCCGTACGTCTCGGATTCTTCACTTGTCGGCGCAAAATAATTGTGTAATTAAATTCGTGTCTCGGAGAAAGGCAGGGAGCGGGACGCAAAGCAGAACGTTAACGAGGCAGAAGTGACTAGCTAGTCGCGCTTTTCTCTTTTTCGGCTTCCCCTGTCCTTTTGTTTCTTCCCTCTTTCTTTTTCGCTCGGTTCCCGGAGCCAATTTCGAGGCTATCGCGCTCCATTTGCGATCGTCGGCCATCCATCGCGAGAGGGAAGCTTCGATGGTTTATCGTGCAACGACACAGGTGAAAACGTAATTAAGAATGCCGCTTATTAAACCGCGTTGCGCTCGCCGTAAGGCCGACGCGAGTAAAAGGCAAAATAACCGCCTGCCTGGGGCTCCATGGGTGGCACGGTTAGCAGCCCATCCATTTTTCTGACTGCTTGTTGTTTCGCGCCGGGGGTCCGGAGCTCCTTCAATCCCGAACCTCCGGTCCACCCTATAAAATCTTGTGCTCTTCGCTATCCGTCCCGAATCCGTGAAGCCGGGCAGCCACCATAAAATCTCTCGTCCGTCTATCTTCGGAAAAACTGCTTCTCAAATTTAATTTTTTTTTTCTCCCCCTCATCTGCTTTCTCGATCCTTTTATTTCTTCGGCAAACATTAACTCTACGTCGCGACGCGACGATTCCTTAACGTTGGTGCGATTACGTTTTGCCATTCGATTAGCCAATATATCTTTTTATCGGTCCTTTTCTCACCGATATCTCGACGATCTCCGTAGCGCCTCGTACGTCCGTGAAGTCAATCGATGGGCAAAGTGCCGTGAATGATTTGCGCGTAAAAAATGCCAACAGTAAACGCTGTTCGCCATAAATGGTGTACGAACGTGACGTAATTCATCCGCGAATATCAATTCGGGGGAGTTGGTCTTCGGTGAGGTAGATACTCGAACCCTCTTCCTTTACGCGGGTCCACCGCGTGATTCTTGCGTGGCCTCGCAGCGCGCCAGTCACGCTGCTCTCATCAATCTTGTTCGATTATTCCGTGATGGGCGAAAAAAAAAGACAAAAAAATAAAAAAGAAACAAAAACGGCGAGCGGAGTGCGGTCGGGGAAGGGACGAGACAAAAGGGTGGCACGAGGTGGGCCGTTATAAATGGTGAGGCGATTTGATTTCTATTAGGCGACGTATTGTTCGCTCTTCGCAGGGGACCGCGCCGCCACAACGAGCGGGCCCCCAGTATTAATGAATTTGCACTCGTTCGTTCGCGGATCACAATCGGTAACGTATCAGCTAGAGCTGGCGAGGCGAGGCGTTATCTACGACGGCCGCTCGGCGGGGTCTTATCGCAGCTCCAGAAATCACGCGGGTAATACGCTGGCAAAAATCGCTCCGGTGATTTTTTTTTTTTTCGTACCACGTCGATTAGCATTCCTCGACGTACACACCGTGAACCGTTGTGCGATGCAGCTGGAATTAACGTAGATCTACTCGAACGTCAATTGGAGAACGCTTGCCGCGACGCGAAACGGTGACTCGGACATTAATCTATGTTAATGAGATGCAAAGCTAATTGTGCGCGTATATTAATCGTGCATAAACGCACAATTGGCCGCTTCTTGTTTTTTTTCTTTTTTTTTTCTTTTAACGTTGCTATTCACGGCGGCGATTATCGCTCGTTTCAGTATATTCAATTAAAAGCCGTCGATTTCCACGCATGGGGTTTTCGCTTCGCCGAGATTTGTTTCTGCGTTTCTCGCAACGGCAAGATGATTAAATCGAGTTAATCTTTGATTAGATCAGGACAGCCGCAATTGATCCTAATTACCAAGCGGAGGTAATAAATGGATATTGCGTCGATTGGCTGAACCGCGATTTCCATACAGCGGGTTTTCATCGGCCTCGACCCCGGCGCGCGCGGCGAAGAGAACTTTGCCGGCAATACGGCGCAAGTTAACTTTTGCCGGCGTATAATAACATAATTACGTTAATCGTCGTTAATTAAATCGCGCGGGGGAGGGAAATTAACGTCGCCGGGTCGTCGTGGCGGCCGGGGCGCCGATAACGGCACGAGCGAACAATTAAAATGCAAAACGATAGCGCAATAAAATTATCGATAAGCCGCGCGCGCGCGGACAAAGTGAGCGTCGTAACTTATTGCCGCGTCGGGATTACATCATCGAGCGCGCGCTCCGATGAATCCGATGACTAAGAATAAGAAGCATTTTTGCCTCTCCACGCGGCGAAATATTATTACTTTCGTTTTCTCTCGTTTGCGCAACAATCGACGGCGCAGCGGTGAACTCCGCCGGCTGACGATAGACCAGAAAAAATTGTGTGTTACTAAAAAATTTGCCGATCAAACCTCGTCGATCGTAGCTTCTTTTCCTTCCCCACTTCGACTTGATTATTTTTATTAATTACTGTAAGTGAACGAATAACGTAAAGCGCTCTACATACATCCTCCCGAATAAAGGAAAATAAAAAAGGAAAAAACATTTTTTTTTAATTATCCGCCGAATCGATGATTAATTAAAATTCCTATTAGCGCCGTCTGTGCAATTAAAAATATCGGGCGCCGTTATCATTTCGTAACATTTTTACGTTGTTGTCCGTTCAGAGATTGCGCCGTTCCCAAGTCCGCAGGATGCACGCAACGCGCCGTCGAGCGAAAGCCAGCGCCCGTGCACTTCCGTTTTACAGTCTCGCGGGCCGCACGCCTCTATTCGCGCGCTGACGTTAATAGGTTTTTCGTACTGGCGTCTCAATAAAGCGATATTTACCCCGAGCAGGTGCCTCGTTCGCGCGATGCCTCCTCGGCGATGAGGAAGCACGCCCACCGTCGTCCCGCGTCGTGTTTAAGGACGAGCTTAAGGGAGGTGTAAAGAAACACTGTCTACCGCGGGGCTCCTCGCCCGTGTCTCGCCTCGGTCTTTTTATGCGAGGGCGTTGACGGGAGGTGGACCATCGCAAACACACCTCGCGATGTCCGTCCGCCGGGATAATTTACGTCGTGACTTTACGAGAGTCTAACTAGCGGGTAGACGCCGCGCGCCGGTTCGCGGCTATTGCGGCTCGTTCGTTTCCGAACGCCTACGCCGCCGAGGCTTTCTTAACCGGAAAAACGTGCAAAGCACGACGGTTTGGTACAGTTCGGGAAACCTTATTGTGCCTCGTATCTCTCAATTATTATACATATTATCGGCGCGAACATAAAAAATTTCGTAGCCGCGCGAGACATGTCTGAAAACTAATCGAGCTAATAAATGCTGCGTAAAATTACATAAAAAGTACATCGGCGTGAAAATTAAAATACTTTTAGAATTAAGTTATCGAGACTGTGCGAAATGAAGTGACCGTTTTACTCTTCGCAATATCCGACGGTTAAAAAAATTTCACCTGAATTTTATGGCCGGGCCGTCCGCTGTATCAAATACGCCGACATTGATGCGCGGAATCTTATTTGCAAACGAGATTTCGAGGGGGCCCGCTGCGGGGCCTCAATTTCGAAACTGTTACTTTCGGGGCCCGGTAATCCCGCCGCGACGTGTTTAAGCCTCGAAAAAGGACCTCGCACAATGGCGGACGTGAAACCACTTCTGCCTCGGAGGACACAAGCATGAAGAAAGTAAACAGGGGGGAAGCGGGAGAGACGAATGAGGAAAGGGAGAAAGGGAATAGGAGTCGCGACCGAAAAACCGATTTCTTGCATGAATTGACTCGGCGCGGGAAGGCCCCCGGGTCTTCCTGTTTACCTGCAAGATCTCTGCCACCTAATTTCGCCGCTTCTCGACCCGCCGTTTTTGCCGTACCTTCATCCCCGTTTGCGCGCGACATGATCCTGTTACGTCAAACCGCTCGGAAGTCCGCCCTGCAACAGGAAACGTTGCGTCAACGTTGTCCCGCCATTGAAAATTCGCCGTATGCCTTTACCGATCGACAATGTTCCACCCGGGCGATTTAGTTTAATTTAATTTAATTTAATTTAATTAATTTAATTTAATTAATTTAATTTAATTTTACATCCCGGTTGCGAGAGACTATCCTTCCCGCGTGAGATTATATATCCCTCTCGCGTGTCATTGCGCACCGACGACGATTGTAGGAATTGGCTCGAAAGAGGCAAGATGGGGATCTGAATATCCCGGCTTAATGCGGGTGTACGATATTTCAATGCTACAAAGTAATAACAACCATTCAGATAGTCATGTTTGACTAATTCTCTTCATGCGCGCCTTCCCGTCTCTCATCTCCATCGTCGTGTGTACACGGAGAGATCTCAAAGATGGGACAATGACCGAAGAAAACCTATTACAATCGTTGAACGATTAGCCCGATCGTTTTTTCGGATCGGAATGGGCGAGGGAAGGCGGGCTGCGCCAAGGTAGAATCCACGGGGAGGGCATTCACTGGCTTTATGAGGCAACAATGACTGGTCATCGACGGGCTTTCGGGATCCCTCGTCTCCTCTTTGTCGACCTGCCTTGCCCTTCTCGCTCGCGTTCGGCTCCGCGGCGGCTCTCGCGATGATTAACACGCGCGTTTGCCTCTCGTCTGTTAAAAAAAACTGTCGTGGGGAAAAAAAAATAGAGTAGCATTATTTTATATATTTTTAATTATATACGTAAATTATATACACGATTCGATTTAAAAAAAAGCATACAGCATTTTATATTTTTGTTCGCATTAAAAAAAAAAAAAAAAAAAATTTGACCGCATGTTTAAATGTAAGACTTGTGCGATAAGAGCAGCACGGTCCGATTTGCACGATTTTTTTTTCGGCAGGTAAGACGGACGCGCGTTCGTTACGGTTATGTATGTACACGGGGGCGAACGGGGAACGAGAGAAAGATAGACGACGAAGGGGTCTCTCTTCGATTCGATCTGCACCGGGCAGACCGCCAAATGAAATAACCCCCGCGATCGCGCGCGATTGTTACCAGCCGCGAGATCATTATTACCTTCGTTCCGTCTCGTTCGCGGCGCGGACCCCGATGTTCATTACGATACCGGGGCGTCTTGCCGCGGCCGTCCGGCTGCGGGCTAATTGGCAATCTAATTACATCAGTCGTCAAAATTGGGAGGGGGGAGGGCTTTGTTAAAACGTTTCAATCTGTCCAGCGCGGGAGGCGCGTTGTCGACGAGGGTGACAGTTCGATTCACGGGACACGTCGAACGGCGCGGGCATCGCCGGCTCCGAACGACAGGCGGCCGTTTATCCGCGATTCCTACCACGACGTTCCACGAAATTAACATTTTAACACTCCGGTCGCCCCCCCGCGGAGACCCGCGCCTCCGCCTCCGTTCGGCTTTTTCTTCCTGTACCATCCCCGTCCGCGCGCACCTTCCGCCGCGCGCCGAGATCCCTCGATCTTGCCGGCTGATGGAATTAGATTAGCTCGATGACTCGGTCCCGTCATTGGAGCGATTAATCCAATCGGATACGTAGACAGGATCACTGCCAGGGGCAATATTACTAAAATGAGAATCGCATTCCTTCAGTCATTATTCCGCTTTAATTTCAGACGATAACGCGGGCAAAATCTTGCGGAAGCAAGAACGTTGAATTTAGCGTTGCTTCCCGTATAGCTTTTTTATTTCCTTATTCGAGCGCATCAGATTCTTGTTTTTTCCTTTTTTTTTTTTTTCTTTTTAAGAGGAACTTCAATAAAGCAGTAATATTTTATAAAACAAATTAACGACGCGGCATAATATATCCCTTTGCACTTCTCGACCGCAGATGCGCTCAATTTAAACTTTTAATATCTCGTTGCTGGGGCACGGTTTGGTTCTCAATTAGATTAGATTAGGCGGGCTTCGAGCGGGTCAGCCGTTGATGCGATTAATCCAGTCGGATGTGTATCGACGTGCATCGAGGCAGCGGGGTCTGCTTCTCGATCCATCGGAAAGCGCTACGAAACACGCCCAGGTTAAGGGGAGAGAGTCGAGGAGGAAAGGGAGAACGAGAGGGCACGAGTTAACGGGCGTGCGGATGGAGGAGGTGCCCGGGGTGAGAAGTCGATCGAGAAATCCGAAGCGATCGACGGGCCCGATCGGAAATCGGGCGTCGAGAGCGTCCTCGAGGCGTTGATACCTTTTCCTCCGCCTAAGCGCTCGGACTTCGGCCGGAATCGCGATCAAAGCCCGGCAATTAAATCGGCGCGCCAAATTTCTGGGCCTCGCGGCCCAATACCGTACCGCGGCGGAATGTGCAATTACGCGCTTTTATAGATAATTAAATGATAAAGTCGCCCGGGCATCTGCGCGCACCCCCTATGTACACAGAGTCTCTGATCGCCGCGATGCAGCGCGTAAATTTAAGATCGCGACGCGGACCGAGAGAGCCATCGAATGCCATCGTTGTTGCGTAAAAGATTTCCAGCGCCGGTTAAAATCCCTGGGATCCTGTGTCCCTCTTCTTGCAGCTTCCGAAAATAATATCGTAAACCTCTCGCAATAATCGAAACGCGACGCGACATTTCGCAATCGTGATAATGTAGATTCTATCGGTTATGTCGCTGCATGGACTTTGCGAAATCGTTCCCTCTTTTTTTTTTTTGAGTAACGATTATTCTGCGGGACTAGTACCGGACGTAGCATGGCGTGGATAAAACTATCGAGCAAAAAAAAAAAATAAAAACCAAGAGAGAGAGAGAAGCGTAAAAAGAAAGACAGACGGAAAAAGAGAGATAGGAAAAAAGGAGAGGACTCGTGGAAGTAGAAGGGACAGAGGAGCGGGTGCATTGTTTCTGTGGGAGGATCCCATGCATAACTTAGACAGTCGTGCACAGGTGTAAAAGGAGAATGCGCGTGTGGGTATTATGGGGTTTCAGATGAAGAGGGGAAACGGGGGAGGGCGGGCGGCGGCGGGCGGCGGCGGGAGAAAGAAGGACACGGCGAGAAAAACGGAGAGAGAGAGGCGCGAGGGTAAGAGTTAGAAGAGGCTGGCACACAAAGGCGCGAGTTTCGCCAAGTAATCGTGCCCATTAATAACGCTGCTGATCCACCTCCTTCGACCCCTCGCCTACTCCTCCCCCCTCCCTCCCCCGGGCGTCTACTTTGTTGCTCCTACACTCCCGGGGCTCATGGACACTTGTTCTCTCCTCAAGAAATATAACAAACCGCGCTCTATCTTATTTGATCCGGAGCCTACCAGGCGATGCTCGCCGATCGCGCGGCAGATTACATTACGCGGCTCTCTCTCCTCCCTACGATGGACCCGACGTTCTCCGGTTTAACCCTCGGCAATTATAATGTAACAGCTGGAACACTGTTGCGCGATTCTGCCAAAGACCCGGTGCGACCGAACGGATCCTTTAGCATTTCCTTTACCGTTTAATGAAACGAGACGATTGTTCAAAACATCCGGCGGACGAGTGCGATAAAATAATCCCCCGTGCGTTAAGACGTTGCGTAAAAAAAAAATTGATATAGAGATTTGTATAAGTCATTACGGAAAAATAAGGTTATCTTACGTATTATCGTTCGCTATTAATAGATTTATTAGTAACTCGTAGCTTTTATCTCGCCTGATAATGCGGAGATAATTAATTAAGATAGCGGCGCGCGGTGAAACAAGAAATCACGTTTCGCGGAAAAGTCGGCGGGGGGAACACGCCTTGCGAAAAATCTGGCGAACGAGTTAATTTGCTTCTCCTCGTAGGAAGCTTTATTCTCGGGCTAGTCTCGAGGTTCTCGTCGTGCGTGATGCCCCGAATAAAGTGGCGTGCGCCTATTAATAATGCCGGCGGCACCGATAGAAAACGGACTGGTCCAGAGGAATCTAGGCTGGGGTCATTTGTACGGGTCGCGGGTCGGTTCAATAGCGAGAACCGGACGGGTCCGGCGAATTGTCCCGACGTGACGAGCTCCGTCGCGCGCAATCGTTGCGTGCACGCGACATTTCCGAGCTTATTATGCGGACGTGCGTATCAGCCGCGTGAAATCTCCGTCTGCGATAGAAACGTCGATATCAACGCCAATAAAATGTCGAACTGGCGAGCTTTAATTAAAAAAAAAAAAATTATTTATATTCCACATCTGGGCACCTCGAAATAATAACTGACTGAAAATAATAAAACGCATATCTTTTTCCTCGCCGATAAGAAAAATAAATTAAGACGTGGTTTTAATGGCGCGAAAGATAAGTACACGTTGCACCGTCGCAGATATTTATTCCCTCTCGTATCTCGGTGCGCATCTACGTAAAAGGCCTGGGCTCCGAGAGGTCCGCAGGATGACGATACGACCCCTCGATCGTGACATTCGGCGCACAAATCCCACGATTGATTATTTATTTCAGCCGGTGCATTCTGTATCTAAGTTTCACACTCGACGTGAGACTGACCCCACGCGCTTGACCCCCGCGGCAGGATATACAGGAGGGATTACCGATCCCGAAGTCTCGCCACGCCGAAGTGACTCCGCATTCGCCGTTCGAGTGCCGTTCATGCGGCACCGATCCATTTTAGAGGTTCCCTCCTCTCTCCCCCGCTCGGTGGACATTTATCCCGACTTCCTCGACTTAAGAAAACATCGGGCGGATTACGTCAGCGCGTCACTTTACAAAGCGACGTGGAAATCGGGTGAAATTCCGTAATATTCAAAAGCGCTCTTGCGAAAGAATAGGGGTCCGGACCGTCGTATCAACTTCCGATGAGTTGTCACGTTAAATTTATCGAACTTTATCGGCCGATAAAAATAGAACGCTACTCAACCATTCGTTGTCCGAATAATTTTCTTAAATATACGTACTTACGAACCGTATACGTTTTTTCTTTCTTCTTCTTTTTTTTTATTTTTATTTTTTTTCTAACAATATTTCGTTGTAATATAATTTCGATAAAATTTTTTAATAAAAAAATCTAAGTAAATAATTTTCGAGAATTTTTTTTACCAAAGCGAACCAACCGGTACGTTTACGCCATGGGGGAGGGTTAAGGGGGTAGAAGGAGAGGACATTCGTTCTCCAACGTCGTTACCGCGAAATCTGCGGTAAACCGTAAAAGAGAGAATTCGGGACTACCCTCTTGACTTCACTCGCAGCTTGCACGAAGAAAAGGAGGATCATGTGCGCTCGTGGAGAGAACAGCTTCGGCTGGCGGTTAGATAGGTATCCCATCTCTTCTATTCCGCTACCCTAGAGAAACGGGATTACGCGAAATCCCGGTCACTTTTATAGGAAGTATATATCCTCTCTAGTCAGGGCTATCTAGGACCGTTCCTCTTCACGTTCTCCTCTCTCTCTATCTCTCTCCCCGCGTCTATCTCTCTTTCCTCGCCGTCGAATCTTGCGGCAGAAGGTCAACGTCGGCGATTCGGCTGCGATCGAACGTAAGCAGCTGCCGGTTCCAAAGTCTCCTTAGATATCTCGACTCCCCGGGTCCCTTTTAACCCTCGGCGAAAGGCCCATCCGGACCTAATTCGCCGTGAAACGAGGAAGGCCGACTTGCGCAAAGGCGCGTAAGCGAGGATTTGGAGATTCAGCCGATGACACACTCGCCTCTATCGATTTTCTAATTCATAGAATGAGCAAACGCGCGATCTCGTGATTCTCAGG
This sequence comes from Cardiocondyla obscurior, assembly GCF_019399895.1. Lineage (NCBI taxonomy): Eukaryota > Metazoa > Arthropoda > Insecta > Hymenoptera > Formicidae > Cardiocondyla > Cardiocondyla obscurior. Next base: position 3,946,486 of record NC_091881.1, read on the forward strand.
ATCGAGATGCCGCGGGATTTATTTCGAGACCCGTGACGATAGCGGCTTCTAGGTCTAGCTCTGGAATGGGAGGAAAAAAAAGAAAAAAAATTATTTGACAAGCCTAGCGAACTTAATACTTTATACCGAAGCTTCTTTCACTCTTATAAACTTTTAACTTTTAACCGTCAAACGTTTTTCTGGAAATCTCTGTATGTATCTACGTAAAATATAATGCCTACTTATGTTTGCACAATTTATTAAGTTCAAGAATCGCACGTAAAAAAAAAAAAAAAAAAGTTTTGTGGTATATCAGTTAATTCCATATGCGAGTTTTATAAAATTCTTGAAAAATATTCAAGCGGCAGAATTTTATTGGGAAAGGTTGAATGAATTACAAATCGCGTAAGTAAGTAGATATATCACACATTTATAAATTTTCAAGTAAATACACAGTAGAGAGAGACAACGGTTACGGTACAATTCATAGTTGGTTGCACGGGATAACCGTTCTTCACTTCGAACTCCTCCGTTCTGCACACCTTGCGCTTTAACATCCCTCTCTCGTATATAGATAAAATAACAATTATATATATAAATACATAAATATATATCATATATATATTTATATATTTATACGAGTATCACCTAATCACTCGCAATTAAACTCCGCAGTGCCCGAATTCCTCTTACGTATAATTTCGTTTTCACAAGCCGTGTTGTACAAAATCTCTACAAATTTATAATTTTGCTCGAAAAAAAAGGAAAAAAAAAAGCAAAAAGAAAAAGAATAAATAATTTATGCAAACTTATTATTAAAAAGTATTTGCATGTCGGACACTATAATGAAACAAATCAGATTACGGAAAGCGCAAACGTGCATCCTTTATCGTGCGCTATAACGCGTCGTTATAATTTATCACCGAGTATCCCGAGCGGAGATGCATCCTTCGCGAGATGCCAGTCAGAGTCGCGTTAATTGCTATATTTAATGCAATCGAATGGGCACGAGATCGAATCGCAAAACCAATTCCGACGTGACGAGTGGACGCGGGACGTTCTTCCTGTCTTTCGTGATTTTTTTTTCTTTCTTTTTTTTTTTAATTATGTTATTTATTTTTTTAATCGTACGTTTTGCATGTGACAAGATTCCCTTTTATTACCGAACTCATTAACACGTCGAATGTGACGTTGAAGTTGTCGCGCGCAACTGCCGATATTATCGTATCGCGGGGCGGGAATTCATCTACGCTTCGCTGTAATCACGGCGTTATCTCGTTCGAGATTGCTGCCTCGATTTACATATATAAACACCTCGTCCGCGCAATAAGACCCAATTGAATTATGCCTTTTAATTAAAGGGACGCTAATCGACATTTATTTAAAACCCTTCTGTCCAGCGTCTCGGCACGGTTATCGCGGATAACAAAAAACGAAAAAAAAAAAAACAAAAGAAAAAGAAAATTATAATAAAAACAAGAATAGAAAAGATATTTAGTTAACACTAAAAAGAGAATCAGATATCAGTTCGTGTTCCACGTATGATATCGATATAATGAACACGTTACGGCCGATGACGTTAAGAGGCTTTTCGCGATAACATTATTAGCCCGTTACTGAAATTATGAAACGCCATAGAGATTTAAATATGCAAAACGTGCTTGTAAAATGCATCCGCGAGCGGATCGCCTTCGAAACAAAGCGAAACGTTGACAGGCCTTTAATACCACTCGTGATTAATTGTGCGACTAGTAAAAGAGAGAAAGAGAGAGAGAGAAAAAAAAACCTCCCCCGCGCGATCCTCGCTCCCGCGTTTGTTTTGCTAACGATGTTAATAGAATTTTGCAATCTACGCGTATTGTCGGCGTGCTAGACAATACGACTCGATCGCCAGTCGCGGACTGGCTGCGGGTAAAACATCGTCATTGCGCGATTTATCACACGACACTGCCATTGTTTGTTAACGCCGAAAGAATTTCGCCTCGCCACAACCTCGTCCTCGCTGATAATCACATTACGGCGCCGCGACGTGGACGAAATAAAATCATTAATAATTCCGTAACGACATTACTATCGGCACGCGTGATTGATTAAGAGACCCTCTGGTTTTTTTTTTTTTTACCCTTCCTCTCGTCCGAAAGCCTAGAGCAGCGAAAAGAAATTTATTTCGTGGAAGCCGCGTGTCGGCGACATCCGTCCGAGATAACGATACAACATCATCAGGCTCGCGACGAAAGAGAGAGAGAGAGAGAAAGAAAGATAAGGAAACACGTATCCGATAGAGTGGAATCATTAATAATTGTATAATATCCAGTTGCGCGTTTATTAAAGAATAGTCGATCTCGCGTCGTTGTCGAGGAAAAAAAAATTCGCGACGTCTGGTTGAAACGATACTATCGGGCGATGTCGGCGATCGAGAGAAAAGCAACCGGATCTGCGGGACTCAAGTCGAGTGTTAAGTCGAGGCGGCAGGATTGAAGAATACGGACGGTTTTAGGCGCGAAAGAAAGGCGGGCGGAGATAAAAAGGAGCAAAGGCGAGAGATAGAGACGGGAAGGAAAGGAGATAGTGCAAAAAAAAGAAAAAAAAATTGGGAGAGAAAAATGGAAAGAGAAAGAGAGAGAGAGAAAGAGAGAGAACATTGCAATGTTATACATTGTACATATGCACATCTATAATCACATAATATTCGGTTAAAGATTGGTCGGTGTGTATGCGTGATTTATCATTTAATTTATTTTAAGTTAAAACCTCTTTTTACAATGGTATCTTACAATGTGTCACTTTTTACATCCAATAAACATCCTCGCCGTACGTCCGCGTGTTGCGAAAGAATCGGCCCGGCGACCTTTTGCCTCTTTTTTTTTTTTTTTCCTCCAGCCTCCCTCAAAAACCTCTCTCTCGCCGTCTCGTCGCATGCCTCAAAACCTTCACCCATCGTTAAACTTCTTCCTCGCGCGTTTGTGCGGATGCGATCGACCTCACTTAGAAATCATATACATATATATTTTTTTTTGCTCTTACTTGGATTTTTTTTATTTTTACACTGGCTACACGCTACTTTCTAATAATACTATTAATAGATGCTTCCTTCCCTCTCCTCCTTCCGCGGCCCTCTTTTTCCGTTCTGGACGCGCGAGGATCTCACACGAGAATGACCATCGACAATCGACGTTTTTTTTTGCTCCCGTTCCCTCAGTCTTTTTCTTTTTGGAAAATCTGCCGCCACTCATTGTCCCTTTTCGCGGAGATTCCCAAAGGGGCCTTCCCTCCTTACCTTCGTCTCACGTCCTTCGCGGCGGGAGGAAAAGAATATCGCGCGACATCCTCCCGAAATCACGAAGTATACCGTCTCTCCCTTTCTTTCTTCTCTTCTCACCTCTCTACCACCCTTTCACCCTCTCGTATTTATCTATGTACGTCTATTTAGTCGCAAAAAACATACGCGAATAGTAAAACCTCTAGAATCGAAAAATCACAATGTGTTCGGAACCCAAGCGAGTGAGTCTTTCGCGAGTGGCGGATCAATCCGATGGACCAGTCAATCGACGATGACCGTTAGCGCGATAATGACAATGCTAATGATCACACCCGGCGTGTCTCATTTCCACCCCCTCCCCCCTCCCGTGTACGACATCTCGTGCGCCGCGCGTTCACTCGCCGATGAGTCTTCAATTATATCCTGTTGACTATTTATATGCGTGGTTGCTTATGATGCGCAATTAGTTGCTAATTATGCACAATCACTTAATGCGCGCGACGGTCACCCGCCCGCGCGCGTCCCAATATAATATTTATAATACATATATTTTATTTTCTTCATTTGCATATATATACTATATTATTACAATAACGATACACAATTTCGAAGATACAAAATTTACACTTGCCTTTAGTCGCGTATCTCGTGTGTGTTTTTTTCCTTCTTTTTTTTATTTTTTTTTATTTTTTTGCGCTGACTGTCGCTGTCCGGTGTGTATGTGTGTACGTGTGGGTGTACGCGTGTAAATGTACATGTAAAATGTAAATGTGGATTCTTCGTGTCCGCCGTGACTAAATTATCAAGCTAAACGCTCGTGTGCGATCCGGCGATCGCATCGACGCGCCGAACCGGGCCGGTAGATCGCGATCGTCGGATGCCTCGTATATAATTTACGAATTTATTCTATGCGCTTTTTTATTTTTTTTTATTACACTTATGTAAACTATCACTAACCGGTACGACACACAGAACGGTGCTGGACCAATGGACGCCGACAGTGGACAGACAGAGAGGCGAGGTACACTTGAATATTCTAAAAGAGGGGAGGAAAAAAAAATAAAAATAAAAATAAAATAAAAGGGCTCGATTTCGAAAACTATCGATATTAATTCACGAAATATAATTCACCTCGGGATATCGTAAAAAGGCGTTTTCAATTCCTATAAAAAAAAAAAGAAGAAACAAAAAAAGCAACCAAAAAAATTATCGGATTTCGGTCGATCGTCAAGTCCGATCGATTCCACTTTTAAAAAGGGCGACTTGGCTGTACCATAAAACGTTCCTCTAGATACTGCGCACTGCGCCGGACGATCGAATATCCCTCGATTATTGCTGGCTCGCGCCTACTCGAATAAAAATGTTTTTTCAAGCCGCCGGAAGGAGAAACATCAATTTTTTTTTATTTTTTATTTTATTTTTTATTTTTTAACGATCTAGATTGCTACATAGTGAAAAGGTAGTCGCTCTCGGGGGGAAAAAAAGAGAGAACGTTTCGAACGTTCCCTTCTTTCGAAAGAGTCCGTGTAATAGGATATAGCGGGGAGAGCTTCGTAAATTACGTTTGCGAGACTGTTAATTACCATTTCATTTAATTGCGACCGAACGACAGCGCGCGGCTTCGGCGAATCTTACGAGGCTCACGCGAAAGCGACCCCCCACGCGGAAACTCGCCGACGAGGATCTCCGAGGTACGTCCAAACGATCCCGCACCGAGTTACGAACGCCCGTTAATAAACATTTTCTTTTTTTTTCCATTTTTTTTTCTTTAATATATTTTTTCCTTTAAATTGCACGATACCGCGTCGGACTTCCGCGCGCGACTCTACGCACTCGGAGCCGATTTTGGGCGCGAGTCGCGTGCTTCGGGCGGGATCCGCGCGTCGTGGTTCCGCGCGCGATGCTCCGGGCACTCGATCGCTCGCCCCAGAATCCTCCGAGGAGTCACCTAAGAACAGGTCGTCTTCACACGCACACATACGCATCCGCTCCTCCCACACGCGCTCGCTCTCTCTCACACACACACGCACATATAATATAAATTTTTGTATCTATATATTTATTTACATGCTATATATCATATATAAGACTCAATACAATAGCTGATTTTTTTTTCCTTTGTACTTGGGGCCGGGGCTCGATGGCCCTACATGAGACTTTACATATTTACATGCGCTTGCAGCCTGAAAGAATCCGAAGGGCGCTCTTACGGCCGTGCACAGGGCGTGAACTTCCCGGGTTTTCCGTGTTTCGGGAATCTTTCGTGTCGCCGGTGATCAATCGTGGCCCCCTCGGCGAGGTGGCCCGCGTGCGAGAAAGAGAAGAGGAGCGGGTTTTGTATAGGTGTGTGTGTATGTGTGTGTGTGTGTTTAATTTATCCTTTTTTTTCCTCCCTTGTTCTTCGGTTCCTTTCTTTTTACATTTACAACGAGACAGTGGTGGGCTGCGTCCTGAACTGCTAGTCGCTCGCGATTCATGTGTACTCCGATCGCCAGCCGGTCTGAAACCAGACAAAGATTACCAAACTCCTGAGGGTGCTCTACTTGCCCGTTGCGAGCGAGGAAAACTCCTGTATTTCGCGCGCGCCGACACGAATTAATATATATTAACAATACTACTAGTTTGTGAACGGAGAACGGGCAGGAAAAAACTGGCGGCCACGATCGAAACTTAATACCGTATTAGAATAAGACGTCGTCGAAATGAGAGCAAATTTTTATACAATTTACGTATTAAATAAAAAAAATTAAAATAAAATAAAATCTTTATTATAAGATTGCAACGCGTTTAGTAGTTACGGATCTAGATGACGCAGAGAAATCACCTCGCTACCGCGAGAGGTAGCTGGGTTCGAGAATCACGACCCGCGAAGGGGAGGTCGGGTTCCACGCGGTAGATCCTGATCGATTATCGGCCCCCGAAGCCTTTGGCCGATCCGCCGATGAAGGTAACAATCGTGCACTTACCATTGCGTTCGTCGTGGCCGCCAGCTGCAGACCCTGAAGACTCGTCATGTGATGAGAATGGGAATGCGAGTGCGAGTGCGGGTGGATGGGGGGCGGCGCCGGTGGCGCAAATCCCTGATGAAGACCTCCGGCAACGCCGACGCTCGTGTGATACATGTAATGCTGCATCGCCGGGTGCATCGTGTGATGATGCTGCGAGGTACCTGCAACGAATAAACGGCGAGCGTTCGCCCTTTAAAATCTCCCCCTGAGCGCATGAATCTCGCATAAGAGACCCTCGGACAAGCACGGCGAATGCATTTTCGTTCCGCATACCGTAAGTTCGCAAATACGACCGCGCTAAGAAGAAGAGACCGTTGCCCGGGTCTTCGCGCTAATTGCGCCGCCGCTTATTTAAAGTTACATCGGTATTTAAACGAAAACAGATTATTTTTTTCCTCCTTTTGCGCGCGTTTTTCTAAACCGTGAACATACACCGCTCGAATCGATTAATTTGGATAAAAAAAGAAAAAAAAGAGAGAGAGAGAATCTTACCCATCGGCGATCCGAATCCCGAGTGGAAGGGCTTGTTGTCGAGATCAAGGTGTCCGCTGGCCTTGATCATGTCGCCCATGACTCCACCGAGGCCTAGGCAGCCGCCGGCCTTCTTCTTCTTGCTTTTCGACGAGAGCTTCCTGTTTCTCGTCTGGATGCCCTCCTTCTTCATCGTCAGCGGCCGGTTCACCTGCAACAGTCGTAGGCAACAGTTCGCTAAGTTTAGAATTTATACTAAGGAGAGCGCGATTTGTCCCGCAGTGACAATCGCACGTGAGATGCTTAATTATAAAAATTAAATCTATTATTCCCGCGACAGCGGGCGGGACCGTTAATTGAATCCCGAGCGAATTGGAGCGCGCTGAATCGCGACGAAAAAAATAGAAAAAAAAAAATTGACGCAACGCGTAATGCAATCGCGCCGTCGCGACATTTCCGTGAGACAATTTTAAGAAAGAGAATAAAAGAGCCTTATGTGTAACGAAGGACGTGAAAAAGACCAGGGAAGGACCGTAAAACCACCGAGGCGAACAATGCGGTGACGTAACGGAAAAGAGAGAACGGAGATACAAGAAGGAAGCGTCGCGATATCGTTGAAAGATGTTATTCATTCGAGTGCAACGCGCGCGATGCGTTTTCTCTCCTCGGCCGTTCGCCGGCGATGCGCGCTCTCTCCGTACGCGGGATCGTAAATCATCCCGTGTTGCACGTTCGACAGGCGGCGGGGAATACTCTTCTTTATTCTAAACTTCAATCTAGGATTTTTCCGCCGACGCGACGTACCATTCGGATTCCCGTGTACGAAATCAATTCTCATCCGGCGTTCCGCAAAAATCAAACTCCACCCGTCAGCCGGGCGCGATCTCGTCCACTCCCACGATTTAATTCAATTTTTAACCACTGGATCTCGGAAACTAATTAGATTATTTTTTCTTTTTCTTTTTTCTTTTTAATGTCCGAAAGCTGCGGGGTTAATAGCAGCAACGCGAGTTCGTCCGTTATCTCGGAATTGATTCTGGAAGCGAGACGAGGCATCGGCCGCGGCGCACATCACTGACGTAATCTCGTCCGGCTTACCCAGACGCGAGCGCGCAATTAAGGGATCTCTCAGATTCCTGGTAGTCTCTGGAAGCTGGTGCAATTAACGAATCGACAGTCCTCCGGCGCAATTCGCGAGACGCTGCGTCACCGTTGCATATCTCGCGTGGCCACGCCTCGTTCGCGGGGCTTATTGTTTCCCATTGAAAACGAGTACGAGAAAATTCGGCGCGGCTTCTCTCCATCTCACAATCGATCGAAATTAATGACAGGATATTATTTTGTTAAAAAAATAAGCGGATCTTCTTTAGATACGCTCGAATTCGGTTTAATAATGAGCAAGATCCACATTATTATTTCCTTTTTCTTTCTTTCTTTTTTTAATTAATTATGAAAGCGCGAGAATGACGCTTTGTGTCGCGGGTTGCGCCTGCTCCTGTTTGCAATGTGAAATTATCTCGCGACAAGGATAATGACAACCCGGAGAATGTGGGGGAAAAAAAAAGGGAAGGAAGTCCGGCATGCACGCGGCCTCGTGCACTTTTATTAATTAATCCATTATTTACACGCCGATGCTAACGGAGACTCGCGCGTTGTCCGCGATGCATCATTCATCGGCATGAAAGCGCATTCGCGCGGCACGCACGCATTCACGAAAGACAACCTGCGTTGTATCTATTTATGTAAAGGGTGATCGCGCTAAAGGAAAATCACCACCTTTCAACCGTGCTCAAAAAAAAAGACAAATTAAAAAAAACATGACCAAGTAGAAGCATTAACAAAATAAATAAAACAAAATAAAAAAAACCCCGTAATCGAACGCTGATTCGCGATAATCAACGAAATAAATCGCACCACGAGAGTTCGGTTTACATTTCAAGCCCCGCTGGATTAAACCAGCGGATAAACCGTAGGGAAATATACGCGAGCTCGGAAAAGCGGAAAACGCCAGTTGGAGAGAGGAGTTAATTTATCGGTTCACCGTGTATATGACGACGGTACGGCGCGCCTGTGTGCGTGCGGAGATGCACGCGCGTTCCGTGCGGTGCTTAAGTACGAAATAAGTATGGTATGCAAGTGTTGTGTGTTGCTTGCATCGGCTCGGGCCGACACGGGGGAAGGGGGAGGATAGGCGGAGGAATCGCGGTGCTTTGTAGTCGCCGCGACGTGACACAACTGCCAACTCGGGGGAGAAGGTTCCCGGTATTGCGCTGGACGCGCGAGAGCGACGATGATAAGAGTGTGTGCGTATGGCGCATCATTCTCTCTTCTGCCCTACCCTCCTCCCCGGATGACCGCGGGTGCCCCGCACAGCCCCCGACGCGATTCTTTTTTTTTCCTTCCTTTTTTTCATTTTTATTATTCCCCGGCCGTCTTTCGCGCCACCCGCGACCCGGCGCCTCGTCCAGACGGTCAACGACTCTTTTCGGAATTACGCAATTGGCCGAATTTGCCGAATTAACGGTCGTTCTCTCGCTCCTTTAGGACGAAGCCGGCGCACGCGGCGGCCCTTTTGCGAAGAGCGTTTTATTTTTTGCGCACTCGGCGTCGATTAACGCACGTGTAGAAAAAAAAAAAAAATTCTTGTGACAGTCATACACGAAATACTCCTCCGTAATTTTTTTTTGTTTTTGCAAGATAAATGTCGATATTATTTTCCAAATTTTGGTTGAAATATTATTTCTGGTGGTCTTGCTTTGCCGATCATTCAAAAATGAGAGTGATATAAATTTAGGATTATAATTAGTATACGATAGATTAATGCACCTTGCAATTTTTGCGTTGCTTTCGATACGTCGAGCCGTATGAAATATTGCTATCCGTTAGTGGGTCTTTTAATGAGCGACAAAGCGAACCAGATGAGCGGCCGAGAGGCCGGCGCAAGAGACGAGCGGACGTAAAGGTAGGACGCGAAAGCTCGAACCAATTTGAATACAATACCAGCGGGGTTTAATAGGAACCACCGGAGGTTCGTGAGAGTTCGCGGGTGTCCGAAAGTGCGAGGTGCAAACAAAAGAGACGAGGAGAGAAAAGGGGAGATAAAAGAGAGACGTATCAAATTGGCGGAAAAGGACAAACGCGGGTAAAAATAAAAAAAATTAAAAATAAAATAAAATAAAAAAAACCGAGAGGAGAAAAAAAGAGAAAAGAGGCGAAAACTAAGGACGAGATAAGTGGAAGATGTAAAAGAAAGACCCCGGGGATTCGTATGCAGATTGATGTGATCGCACACGATGCAAACTGCACCGCGGGCCGCATACGAAATTGCATCGCAGTTCGCGGACGAATGAGGGGGAGCGAAATAAATGGAAAATCACGAAAGATCTAGTTGCCGAAAAAGCAGTTCTTTTCCTTTTCCACCGATCGACCGACGCTTCTTATCGATACGCGTTAAAATCTTCGTCGGCACGAATCACAAGCGCCGCGGCGCGATTTCTTTTTTTTTACACGGCGCGGCGGCGTGTGACAACGGCATGAATAATAATAAAATCCGACGAGCCCGGGGCAATAATTACGGCTGTTTCGTGTAGCGTCCGTTTGATGGAAGATACAATCTTAACGTTAACCGACGTTAATGACGCGATATAACTCGTTATCGGTCTTAACAGAGTTACAAGCCCGGGGATATTTACGAACTTACGTGCCGAGGGAGAGAGGAAGAATCTCTTAGCCCCCACGTTCGTGAAAACCCAGACGAGCGGACAATCCGACGAGTAATTTAAGATTTTCCACGACGGAGTCGCGTAATTAAAGCTAGATAATGGCGGACCTCGCGCGAACGCAAAGATTTAATCTTCTCGTATAACATAAACGCGCCGAGGAGGAATTTCCATTGTTGCTTATGAAGAGAACGAGGAGGCAGTGGAACAGGACGAAGACCTATACTTCACGGCTCGTATCTGCGAAGGTGAAGAAGAAGAAGATGACTGGAGGACGACCGGGGAATCCTCACGTAGAACAGAGGCACCTTGTCTTTTCCGATACAGATCTCGATCTCCGCCGGTCGCTGTTGCGCGCCGCGTATGTATGCGTCACGCTCGATGTACACGCCCGCGTATGCACCGCGGATGGAACATATGTGTATATATATATAAATATGTGGCACTGTGATTGACCGATAAGAGAAATAATTTTAGGACCGCTGTATTTTGTCTGCCTCCAGTTGTCTCGAAAAAGAAACCTCGGGATCGTTACGCTTGGAAACTTCGGCGAAAAAAAAAAAAAAAAAAAAAAAAAAAAAAAAAAGACATTGAGACATTTTGTTAGACCCTTGTCTATTTCCCTTTTTCGAGACATCTGGTTGAATTTTGACGATTCAACGACGACAGGAATTGCCGAGAGTTGTAAGATTTTATGTAAACTTGAAAGTAAAAAAAAAAAAAAAAAAGAAAAAGAAAAAGAGAGTACATTCTTTTAGAGAACAGTTTACTGTCGTTATGCGCCATGCTAATTCCGCATTTCGCAGGCGTAACACACGTCCGAAGGTTAAAACTCCGCGAGAACATGTCCTTCCAGTCGATAAACGAATCGAGGGGAAGTTGTAAAACCGAATTACGCAGAAGTCCGAATTACTTCGAAGTCCCGGGTACCACTTGTTATGCTCGCGACGAACCCTCATATAAGACACCCTACGTCCCTCGTCACAGTCGATTGGTGGGAATGCGACGATTATTTCGTTCACGAATACGCGACTGCAATTTAAGAACCGTAAAAGAGAAAGATAAAAGCTCGCATTCGCAGAAATATTAATTTCACATTCGGATCTTTTGATCTTTTCTATTCCGTATCTCGTACCTATTTTTTTTTTTTTTTTTTTTTTTTTAATTACCGTTAAGAGAAGACTCCTCGGCGTTAGGCCTTGTCACACTTTTAGCGAAACAAAGCGATTTACAAGCGCGATCCGACCCGAACAATGTTGAGGCATCGATGAAGCGAGTCCGATCGCGAGTTCCCATCTTCGTCCCCGGCTTTCTCGGAAACCGAAGGCACGCAAAACACGTTGTTTGTCGCGAGCTAATCCGTGCAGTCTGTGTAATACTAGAAGTTCAGCGCCTCGGACTCTGAGTCCCCGAGCCTCGGGGCGCGCTGGCCCGAGAGGATTCCCCAGGTACGTCCCCTCCGATCAAGGAGGTCCACTCGCGTGATGGCCGCGCTCCCTCTAGCAGCATCTTGGATTACAGCTGACTTTGTTATTGAAAGCAAGTCCGAGGGGGCCCGTATTCCCCGCGTTACTTTGTCGGTGCGGGGAGGGGCCCCGAATTTTTATCGGGCAACCTTGTAGAATTAATGAGTATCCCCGGATCGGCATCCGGTGCCTTTGTTTACGAGCGGTGCCACGAAAATAGCCGCGGAAGACGTTTTACATCGGAGACTTTCTCCGGCAGAGATTTAATCGCGAAGTTAGGTCGCTTTTGTCAGACCTGATTTACTTCGCCATGCCAGAGTCGCAATAATAACGCTTCACCGCGTCATGAGAGAATCAACAGAACGCACCGTTGGATTATTTTCTCAGCGTAACAAAGTATAAAGAAACAAATAATTTTTTTTTTTCTATAAATCCTTTTGATGGAACTTGTACTCGTCGATGTAATGAAATATTATCCGCGCGAGCCTAGCTCAGGAACTAAACGCGAGGAATTCTGTCTAGTAACAAAAGTCGAGCGTGACCTTGCTGACCCTGCATAACCATGCCTGTCGCGTGAGGTTGGTTTCGGGCGACGATTACCATATTCCCGAGCACTCGGTAGCTCCGGGTGTTTGAGCACGAATAATCCATGTATTTTCGAGCGACGAGCCGCCGAGTCGCGTGTGCGTGTTCGAGTTTAGCCATGGAGCGCTATCGGTCCGCTCTATCTTAACGACGCCAGATCTGTCGTTCTCCACCCAATCCCGTTTCTTCTCCACCTTCCTTCGCCCCCGCCACGACCTGTCGGGTAGATCTCGCGAGAGGGACCCGGCGGCGAGAAGAGACCGTAACGGGGAAAAGGGAGAGCCCGTGGTTGATGGCGCGAGCGCGAGAAGAAGAGATACGTCTGCCACCGAAATGATTGATTCGTCGCGGTCTTCCCTTATCGAAGGCCGGAACTCCGGAAACGACTCTCGCGATAAATATCACTCGGCAAAAATCCCCGCGATCGAGGCTCCTCGCCCGTTAATTGAACGTTAAACTTCCACGGCTGGCAATTAGCAATAATTCCGAGATAATTCGCCGGCTAATCAGAACTAACGTATCTTAATATACCGACGGTGGAGGTTTAACGAAGGAAAACGTGGCGGGAACAACGTGCACGCGTAAAACGCGAAGTGTATCCTTACGTCATAAGGATACACGTTCAGAAAATCGTCTTACAAGCATCGAGAGGAAAGGGTGCAGGGGAATACATTTGCGTGCCTTTGATCGTTCACTGGGAACCCTGGACAGTCGATTAGCACGAGATCTGTGAGATTATCTTAAGAGACCATTGAATCGCCGCGTATACGCAGTCCCGATTGTCGAAAGTGCGTCTCGGCATCGACTATTTCGAGAAGCCCGTCTTCCTCGCTCGGGCGTACCGTTTTCTCTTCCCTCGCATTCTCCGAGCCGTGGAAGAAGAAAAGATTCGGACACGGGGCCCCGGCGCTAAGACTGTAATGTGTCGGCTTAACGTCAACGGTGACAGTCGCCTATTCCGACCGCTCGGCATCGCGGGCTGCGGCTATCTGCATGCGTGTGTGCACGTGTCATGGAGTCACACGCGAGTGGGTACGCTCGACTGACGCGCGAGGAATCCGCGCGAACGTTGTACAAATGCCACGGGGAATAAATAAAAAAAATAAAAAAAAAAAATAACAAAAGTTAATATAAGAAAAAGATTAATAAAAAAGAAAAGCGGAGAGACTTGTAGAATCCCGCCGAGCCATCGTTTGGAACGTTTCCCATCGATGTATTGTTTCGCGCAAAGATCTGGATCTCTGAAGCGACGAGCAATCATTAAAAAAAAAAATTTTTCGGGTAAAAAAGATACAAGGCTGTGATTTTTCGGGAAGGCGCGGCGGCGCGGTCGTTTCGCGAACGGAAAGAAGCAGAAAAGAAGAACGGGGAGTTAGATTCTACGGCGGAGAACACGACAATAGGCATCGAGAGTCGATGACAATGGTAACTCGATACATCGTTTACCGCGGTTCGGCTTTTCATTCTACGGGACCGGCGACGCGACGGCGACGAGCGTCGCCTGGCTTCGACGGCGGCTCCGGGGGACGACCTTTTGCCTCCGTTCCTCGTCGAAAGAAAGCGCGCCGCGTTGCGTCCTCGACCCCCTATTCCGGGTGGGGCTCCTCCTTTTGTCGGCTTTTGAAAAAAAAATCTCGTTGTCGCGACCGTATCCGTTACAAGAAAAATTCTCTTCGATGTGTATTAAGTATCCATTACGGACTCGCGTTTCTTTTCTTTTTATGCAATCATCCACTCTCCATCGCTCGGTTTCCTACGAGACGGAAAACAAATTTCTCTCCTTCCCCTCTTCGCGGGGATCGTCGCCGAGGAAGCGGAAGCGGGCGTATTTGGGAAACGGCAAATGTTTCTTCCGAAGTGCGGAACAATCGGATCGTTGGCCGTGGGAAGGGACCCCGATTGAAATCGGTCGCTGCTCAGCAAAAGAGACTTCTCATTTCCGCGAGGCGAATACGCCGCTATACGCTCGCCTCCTTGCGATCGGCCGCTCCGTTTCCCGCAGGCATGCATTCGGGATGCCGGAAGTACGCCATTAAATCCCATCGTACATTAATGCGGCCTCGGAGTAACAAGTATTATACAAAACGCGTTTATATACGCGCGGCAAGGCGAACAGTTTTACAGGGAACGTGGCACATGAGATCTAAAAACGGTACAGGTATACAAAAATCGGCCGAACAAAAAAAGAAACAAAAAAAAAGAGCGGGTAAGAGAAAGAATTAAAAGATTGCAGCATAAATAATAAAATGAATTTCGCGAACACATCTTTCTCGCGCGAATAAAAAACATACTCATCGCGCTTTCGCACACTCGGCAATTTTTATTTAAATTAATTTTCCCAGCGCGTCTCCTCGTTAAACGCGAAGTACGTACGTAACCGACTGAAGCTGCGGCCCCGCTGGCGATTACGCGAATACGCTTCTATTTCTGAAATTCGGCACGGGCAGGTTTTCACTTTCTTACGCATGTGGGCGACGGATATATGCCCGGGACAAGTATAGAGATCCGCGCTCTCCGAGAAGAGGCAAGAAAACGGTGCGTTCACGAGTCTCTCTCTCTCCTCCCGTCGCGGAGGGATCCGTGTATCTTGATTTCCAACCGGCGCAATCTCTCCTAAAGCTAATCGCGATAAGGCCGAGGGAGAAAGAGAGCCCCCGGCGGGACGCGGGGGGGAAAAGGGAAAGGATGGAAGAACGGGTGAAAGAGGATTCATTTGCAACGCGCGCTAATTGGCTCGCGATTTCTCCGCGCGAGCGGGCCTTACCCGCCACGGACATTCGTCACGTTTGCCCCCGTCACAGTGGGGCTTTCTGTCTTACCAGCCCTCCCCCTTGCCCGCCACCCTGACGCGGAAACAAGCCGGTGCACTGTGCGGGTCCATCGCCGAGCAAATCGCCCGTCCGAATTTACGCAGCTTCTTTTTTCCCCATCCGCCCCGGTTTTATCGCGCCGCCCGATCTCGTCGCGATAATGCCCCCCCGGCCGTCGTTTGTCCGAGAGTTCCATTCCGGGAACTTGGAGGCGACCGTGAATTATTACGTTAATAACGTATCTCTATTTCTTTACCGATTGATTAATGGCGGGGTTGTGTAAATAGTGAGGAACGGGCATGACCTAAGCCGGAATTCTCTTTTTACCGCGTAATTAACTGCCGACCGACCAGCGGGGGCTGAAAAACGTTGAAACTGCACGCACCGTTTTCTCCGGTAATACTTCGCGGCGTAATATAAATTAAATAGGTCCATTTACCCGAAAAGCAACGGCATGCGAGGAATGGCGAGCGCGCGCGGGCTTTATCTCGTGAACTCGTTAACTTCGCGAAATTCCTCAGCTAGAAACCGTCGCGACGCGTGTCTCGCTTATTAAGGTCGTCGCCCACACGCCTTCTCGGTCATCTTCGAGATTTCCGTCTCGCGGAAGTCCACCGGCAACAACAGCGAGCGGCTTAGCCGTTGCGTCGCAGGGTGAAATATCGTCTCCGACGAGATAAGAGTAACAAAATAAAAAAAAAAAAAAATTAGAAAAAAGAAAAAAAAATCGGAAAAAAATAAAAGAAGAAAAACGGCGACACTTTATTCTCGCGTTAGGTCTCCTCCGTGTCCCGATGACGTTTTATCGTGTCCCCCTTCGGTGCCGTGGCGCTCGCTTCCGGCGCTTCCGGTGTCACACGCCGTTGAGCACGCTCCACCCCCTTCCAAGCGGCTTACGTACGTGTGTAAGGACCACGTCCGGCAAACCAGAAAGCATCCTAATTGTTGGTACAACACGGCGGTGCCCCCCTCTGCGCGGCGGTGCCTTCATTGTCTCGAAGGGGAGCGCGCTTGTGTGCGTGGCGTTCGTAGGTTTGTGTGTTTGCAAACGGCCACCCGCGCGATTGCTTCCGACGGGAATAACATTACAGGGAAGGAAAGAGAAAGATTTCCTCTTCTACGTCAGTTAAACGCTGAGTAAACGCGGTCTCGTCTGTCGGCGTCGTTAACAAGACGCGCTACCGAGCGCGAAAAATCACTCGAATTTATTTTCATCCGATTAAGTTACGTAAGATGAAAACGGTATCGTTCAGCGGTGCGATTGTTCGCGTTGACGGCGATAGGTATCGGGAATTAATCGAAGAACCCAGACTGCCCGGCAGGAGCGGGCTTTCTCTCCGTCTCGATTAACTGGCTAATTAACGTTGTTGTTGGTTGCCCGCAAAGCCGGGACGGGATCGGCCCCGTGGAATAAATTTTATTCGGCATGCCGATGTATTCGAGAAAAAGCGCGTCGCGTACCCGGCTCGTAAAAAGATGTTTGCGCGCGAGGTTCTGGGATACCGGCTGTCACGCGCCGAATTTCGCGGCGCGGTGACGGAGATAATAAATTAATGAGTGCTACTCACGTTGTGCAACTTGTAGTAGAGCCCGCAAGCGTTGCATACCGGCTCGCCGGCCTGGTTCCTCCGCCAGAGAGTCGTAGTCGCCGTCTTGCAGTTGGCGCAGCTGGTGCCCGCCCGCCTCGCCGCACTCTGCAGCGACAGTTTTGGAAAAGAGAAGACACAGATATCACACCCGTCACGCCGGCGTTATCGGAGGATCGTCGCGCGATCGCTCCGACTAGATTTAACCCAAGCAACATTAAATTACTTTGTCAGACGCAACGCGTTATCTGTTAATTGTATGCAGACATACGTTTGCTTCTCTTTTTAATTAGAGAACGTTAAAAAAAAATTAAATTGCGATAGGTATAATGAGGAATACAATAAAGATCCTTTCACTTTCTTTGCTGGGGTTAGATCTGTTCATTTATAAAATTGATAAAGTGTCTTCTTAATTTTTCTAATTTAGCATAAATAAATGTTGCGGAATATTGTTTGAAAAATGGCGAGGAAACGTTACCGCAATTAATATTATCTATGAATCTAATCATAAAAAAAAAGAAAGAAATTATAAATACGTTAGTTTTTATAAGTGCACGTAAAAGAGAAAGAGAAAAAAAAACAAAAAGCGATAGACGTTCTTTATACGCGCGTAGCACGTGAGTATCATTTATTAAAGCTGCTCCTCGGACAAATTGCAACCGAGAAACGCACGATGCGTGAAAATCGCGATCGGACTCGCACCACGCGAGAAAGGATTAAAAGACGCGCGACGGAACGAGCCCACGTCTTTCGGTGCGTAATACTTCGAAAGAGGTCCCACTCCCACGCCGGGAGGGACGCATATTTGATCCGTCGGCTTATGGCGTGGAATCAAAAAGCCACGGAGCTTGACGCGGGTTAGCGTGACACATCAACCCCTCGAAAATCCCTCCCGACTAGTTTTCGGCCGCCTGCCGCGGCTGGATCGACGTGTCTTGAAAGAAAGAAGGTCTTCTTCGGCCGATAGCGAGAAGAGAGGGCTTATCTCGGGGCAGCGTCTCGTTCCCCGGCGAATGGAAAAACCTCGAAAAACGATCGGCCGGCGTGTACACCTGTATAACCCTCGTCGAACGGACGTAGGTAGGCAAACACTTAACGAAAAAGAAAAAAAAAAAGAGCGGAATCCGTTTTATCCCTCGGGGGACTAACCGCGGCTTATTTCCCCGCGTCACGAACCGACGGCGGCGCGCGAATGCACTTTCGTGCGCGCGGTGCGAGTGGGAACCAGGAGCCGGGTATCCCGCTGCCGGATCCGTATTATAAAATGCCCTCTTCTCCGATATCCTTGGTTCACGTATCCACCTTTCACTCCTACCCTCGTCTCTCTTCCTTCTGGCTCTTCCCGTCGAGCCACTTAAACCGTTAATAGACGATACTGTTGCCGAAAACTGCGCGCCGCGGGTTTACTTCGGGCGTAGTGGTGTAATATTTATACGCGGAGAACGGATCGGGACGATAATTAATGGACGACGTTGATAACCGTGTCACCCTCTCGATATATTGTTTAAAACTCAGCTGGTGCGACTGATAAGATGAATAATTTAACAAAACCGATCGGCGTGCCAAGATAATGGCGGTGACGGCGCGCATAAGATGTTTCTTTTACGAAAGGCGCCCACCTTTGACCCTCCACTTTCGCTCCCTGTTCACCCCCTACTCACAAACCACTTAACCCCCCCTGAGATGACACTGCACCCTCGGCACTCGGGAAGGCAGGGCACCGTCGGGCGAAAGCGTACCTGCGTCATTGTCGGCAAAAGCACAAAATACAGGGGAATCCTCCCGGCCGGCGACTCCGTATAATAGCGAGCTTATTGAAATTTCTTTGAGCGAGAGGGACAGCACGCGTGTCTCCAGTGCCGAGTACAAAACTGCCCTCCTTCAGCCCGCACATTGCGTCACACAATGAACTCTGAGACAGTACCAAACGAGTGTCTCCAATTTTTTTTTTCTTTTTTTCTTTTTTTTTTCCCTCTCGAGCAACGCTTTTCAGGCCCCTTTTTTTTCCAAGCGCAGTCTCGCGTTCCATCGATACTTCGGGGACAAATTCGCGGATCGATGCGCGAACGAGGGCTTGCAGTTTAGTTTCTGGGGCGATCGATGCGTGCGTAGTTTATTGTAGCAAAGATCGAAGAAAAAAAAAACATTGTAAAGATTTAGGGATAAGTGGACAGATTGCATCAAGACGTAACGTCTTCCGAAGAGATTTTTTTTTTTTATATCGCAATGTTATTTAAGAAGTTTGATTTTAATTGGCAACTACTTTCGCCGTGCAATTTATACCACACCGCGGGTTTAAAACCTATCGTTCTTCGATCCATTTTTGTCCCGACGTCCATCGCGAGAAAGGACCCTTGTTTACCTCGAGAATCAAGCAGAAGGGTCGGAAGGCACGAGAGAGAGGAGGAGACGCGGGGGTGGGATCGAGGCGGGAAGGTAGGTACGGCGCGGTGTGTAATCATGCCTTATCTGGCGGATCTTATCAACCCTTGCGCGTAGCAAAAGGGGCCCGCGGGGCGCGCTCGTTGCGGGGAAAACCCTCCCGGCCTGGAATCAATACGCGGAGAGCCACCTCATCAATATAGCCGGCGCCGCTATCTGCTCTAGATCTTTGACACCCTCGCCCCTTCGGGCGGAGATCGGGGGGATAGGGGGGGGGGAGGGTTGGGACAATCCGAAAATCGCCGACCGGCACCTACCGGCCATCACCGTCGCGCGCCTAATGGTTATTAAACGAGGACGAGTTTTCAGACCGAGCGGGTTCCCGGACTGTCCAAGGGGATCATTAGCAAATGGAGAACAACTCGACGAAGGTGGAGGAATACGGAGGCGCGTACGCGGCTCTCGCGCGCGCTTTTCTCCCCTTATCCCTCGCGCACCGCCGTCGAAAGCGATATCGCGTTTTTACTCGGCGCGCTGTTTAATCCATTTCTAAACGGGCATCAACGGGCTCAACTCCGAGGGAACTCGGCTTATTTTTAACTTGGAAATCCGTCGGTTGTTACGACACGGAAATTATTTCTGCCGGTATACGCGATCTCGAAATATCGCTGACTCGATGTCGGCGGAGCGTCCAAATGTTTTCTCGTGCGAGAGCGACTGACTGGTCGGCCGGGCACGCCGGTCCGTGTACGCATTGCTGGGCGATTAGATCCCTGAAAGTATTCGTTTCTCCACGGTAAGTCCTGTCCCATGCCACGCCGGGAGGCTCTCTCGCTTTCACGGCGCGATCGCCTCCTCTCGCCGGCGGGTAACGTCGACGTCGATCTCTCGAATCGGGGGAGAGGCCCGCGCGCGCGCCAGAGAGAGAGTTGTACCTATGTCCACGGCGAATTAATTTTAACTCGCGCCGCGCACATCCCGCGAAGGACGAGGGCTCCCGGGTAATTGCCCCCGCGCGTATCCGGGCGACTCTCGCGGCGGACAATACTTTATCATCCGCTGCCGGGCGCGCGTTTGGAACCGGTTGCCTCCAGAAGGCAGAGCCCCGGACACTGACGGATATGACATTTCTGAAGTTCGCGGCGATCTACGTTTCTCCCGTCCCTTTATTCCTATTTTATCTCTCTTCTGCTTGCTTTCTTTTTCCCGTGGCCGCTACCCTCGCAACTCCCCCCGCTGGTCCCCCTTTTCAGTTCCCACCGGCTTCGGGATCTACAGTCGTCAGTCTTTCTCTTTCACGCTGCTCTTCTATTTTTTTTTTTTTTTCTTCTTTTTTTTTCCTTCTTCCTTCTCTCGACCTCGCGTTTCCCGCATTCGTTTTGTTTCACCCCCTCGTTGCCACCCCAACGTCGTACATCGACTCATTTCAACGTCTCGAAGGGAAGAGGAGAGAGACGGGAGAAGATGGAAAAGGAGAGAGACGTTTCTTCCTCATCGTCTCTCGACGAATCGTATTTTTTTCCTTTTTTTTCTTTTTGTCTTTGGTCTTCGTACCTTCTTCGAGGCGAGCAAATGAGCAAGACTCGGAGGAACGCGTCATTCTCGAAATTGAAAACTGGATTAGCGGCTTCGACGTTCGGCCCGACGGTTAACTCGCGGCCAAGTTCGATCACACGTTCGACGGCTTTAAACTCCGAGATTAAATATGCTCTTTTCGTCTCTCGACGCGTAAGCAAAGAAGTTAATATAAAACAGCTAAGCAATCGGCAAATTTTTGCAAAAGAAATGCAAGAAATAACATTCTGGGGGGGTTTTTTTTTTCTTTACACTCTTGAAAACGCATTTACGTTCCGCATCTTTGAAGCGCTTTCAAGACGCACCGCTCTCTGTCCGAGAAAATTATGCAAAATAATGCTTAGATGCCTTTTCAGAAAGTGTTGAAGATGATTGTGCAGGTCGCCTTTTGATTAAGTCTTAAAGACGTTTTAAACAAGACGTCTTTGAGACGCTTCTTTTCAAACGAAGTAACGTTTCTGTAAAAAAAAAAATTAAAAAAAGAAAAGAAAAAGCAAAAATACCGGCGCCACGACGAGAAGCTAGAGACGGCACGACAGCAAACGCTGTTACGTCCGCTTATCACGATAATCCTTAATGCGCTAATCCTGTAAGGAGAGATGAAAACGAGATGAAAAAGGGTTGGCCGGGGCTGAGGAGAAAGAGAAAAGAGAATGTAGCTACCGATATCAATACCAACATAATCGCGTGAGATCGCGGCATCTGTCTTGCTCGGCCAAGCCATTATACATTATTAATTAACTCGATATACTGATTAATGATCGAGGCTCCAGATAATCCTAATAATGCTATACGCTGCCTAGGACGAAACCATTTGAAGACCCCGCCGTAAGAATTCCGACCCGATATATATTTCAATCGAAACGGAACTGTCTTAACGTCCCGGTGACGAGGGAACAAAGCGCGCACGAATGTTCGTCTTTAACGAATAATTTTCAGCACGCCTGACCGAGGACGATAATTAATTTCACTTCGACTGTTGCGTCGCCGGCTGGAAATATAATATAAATATCGACGCGGTATCAAGTGCCTTGACGTTAACATAATCGCTTTCCCCGGGGCTATCTACGAAATGGAAATAACAATCGAATTAGGTGATCAGTCATTAGGTGATTAACGATATATCCCCGATGATGTCTTCGTTGCCCGCGCGATCGCTTTCGGGGAAGCTGATCTGCGTAACGGAGTCGGCAGGGATCGACCTGTCGCATGCGCCGCAAGTCCGAGATTGCTCGGCGTTTTGACAATAATTATTGCTCCGCTCGATGTCGCCGCCGCCACCGATCGATAGCGCGCCGCTGACAATTAATTTTGAGAAATCGTCCCGGTCGGCATACCGGTTTCGTCGCGCGCGAATCGCCATAATTCATTCATACCCCGATTAGATCGCGCGATCGATAGAGAAGTGAGCCTTCTCTCGCTTACGCGAGTCCAGATGGCTGTAACTTAGTTCGGTTATCGCGGCGGCTAAAGTTTCGTCGGAGCGAGCAACGGAGGTGGCTGGGACTGATGTATAAATCGCGGAGCGAATTTTCCACGGGTACCTCTCGGTTATTTTGAGACCGCCGGAGCGAAGGAGAGGCCCCTCTCTCTCCTCCTGGGTTTCGAAAGGGAACGCCAGGGATCCTACCGTTCAGGGATCAACGGCGAAATCGGCGGCTGACACTTTTCCGTGCGCGCAGGTCCGCATTGCGCGGCAGAGACTATCGTTTTACGAGCGTAGCCTCGATAACGATCTCTTGTGTATCCTTGACTAAATCGTGACTAGAAGCGGCAGGGAGCGGGGGCGGGCAGAGCGAGCCGATACACGCTCGGCTACAAACATTGTTCTCGGGATACAAATTGCTCGTGCAGAGTAGTAGCAGCGGCAACGGTCTGCCAATGATAGGGCGGAATAAATAATAGGAAGCGAGAATGACTGATACCGATGGGAAGAGAGAAAGAGAGAGAGACGACAAAAGAGCAGCGAGATCACTTCTCCGTCGTGTTCTTTTTCCTACTTTCGGAAAAATTACTTCCCGGCGCGAAAGAGAGCGCGCGCTTAACTTTGCCCGCATTAGCATTCGAAAAGAATTCAGACAAAAAAAAAAAAATTAAAAAAGAAAAAAAAACAGTCGCGCCTTGGATTCCGTATCACCGTACAGTTCTCTGTTATGCGCGTTCGCGCGCGACCGCGACCGATTTTGTCGACCACGTGGAACCGGCTCGAGAGGGCCAGCCGAAGATTGCGAAATCGCGTGGCCTCTGTGTCTCTCTCTTTCTCCCGGGCGTTTTCGCCCAGCACGTGGACGTGGCGTGGCTTGAAAGACAGAAAGAGAGAGAAAGAGAGAAAGAGATTGAGTAAGTAAAAGAAAACAGTCCACGTCTCGACGGTAACCGGCGATATCTCAAGCTCTCTCGGGGAAGCGCGCACCCCGAGGCGTGTGTAATACGAATAAATACGCGGCACGTCGCGCGGTGTACCTATACTTGGGCTACTCGCTCGCGCGTTCGCCGCAGCCTGCGCGGGGCTGCTGCATGCAACGGCGTGCGCTCGGCAAGCGCATAATATAATGCACCGACGGTACTGCGCGCGGCGTGCGCGCTTGTGACTGTGACAAGTAGTGGTACCACATTCCTAACACTAGCTCGCGTTCCGGCTGTTCTTGGTGCGCACGGCAGCGTGCACACACGGCCCTATTCCCCCTCGCCCTTCTCCTCCCTCACCGCCTCTTTCAGCATCGCTACCCTTTCCCTTTACCTATCTCTACCCCTGTTCTTTATACGTTTTTTTTTCCTTTTTTTTTCTTCTTCTACTCTTCCGTTCTCCTCTCTGTCTCTTTCTCTTTCTCGATGATCTAGGGTGGGGTACGAACAATGCTCGGGTCCGTGCAAAAAGTGCATCACGGATGTGGTGCCTCGAGTCGTTCCACCGGTCGTTCACAGAAATTACTTAACGATGATAAATGAAGCACGGAGAAACATTACGTCGCGGATTACACAAGTCGCATTTATGATAAAACTATTATTACTATAAGTCGGCGGTACAATAGCTCCGGCTAATAGGATGTGGCTGCTCCAGTTTCGAGGATCGATATATATTTCCACGGCCGCAACTAAGCCCATTAACTTACCCCGTCTTCCTTCCCCCCGACAACGTTCTCAATCTTCCTGCTATTCAGACGAGGCCCGCCTCGGACTTTGCGAATCCATTAACACGCGCGCGAAGCTAGGACGTCGAATCTCTCCCGGCTATCACTTTTCAGAAACACTTTATTTTTTTTTTATTTTTTTTCGAGAGAGAGAGAGAGAGAGATTGCTGGCGAAGCGAGTGCTTCTTGCGTCTCGTTAGAGACCCGAGAATACGGCGCCAATGAGAAATGTGGAAAGTAAGGTCGCGCGCCGGTTTACTCCACGTACCGTGCTCTCGCATTAACGCATGAAACGATTAAACGATTGTGCGCCTATCACGGCGCGTATCCGATGTCTCGCGAACTTTTCTCCGACTCGCCACCCGCGATTACATATTTCCCCCGCGAAATCATCCGTTTATCGAAGTCTCAAGGATACACGCACCTCCGTGGAACGTTACACTGCTACGTTCCAAGAATCGTGGAAAGGCCGTACACGCTCCGTGCGTGTCGCGCGCATACATTAAGTCCATCTAACTTGACTTTACCGTCCGCGCGAGTGCGGCAACGTGCTCGCGTAATTACCTAATTAATCGCCGGATTGTCAGTCGAATAATGGGATTGCCGTTTACCGCGCATAATTCTATATTTCATGATTTCATAAGCGTTTAATGTGCGCGCGATTAAATAATTAAAAAAAAAAAAAAAAAAAAATCCGTCTTTTTATCTCGACGTTAAACGCGCTTTGAAAGGAAAAAAAAACACGGCCGGACAGGTCCTGCCGCTCGCAGGACCCGCTCGAAGGCTTACGCAATCGTTATTATTACGGAAACAGATCCCTCCGTCTACGTGCGCTACTCCGTCGATTTATCATCCTCTGAAATATTCATAATGAACGAATCGCCGGCGCGGGGAACGAGGTCACGCGCGTGTTCGTGCCGGCCGTGTCCCACGCCAGTGGGATTGGGAGGCTGTGCACGCGTTTCTACGAAGTGCATCGCGCGGCTCGATCTCGCGGTATCGATACAACGTAAGGCAGGAGACGGCGGTGGCTGGAGAGAGGATCGAAGGAGGAGGTAGAGCCACGGGAGAACGAGAGAGCCTAGCCATTACCGCCGCGTCGCTACTACGAAGTATGGTAGCCAATCTATATGATAAACAGCCTGTGTTAGGTGTACACGCGCGCGGCCGTGTATATACGTACACGTACGTGATCGACGTGCCGGTTAATAAGCACCCTGGCACAAATAATGCACGTCCGTGTCACCCGGCACGGTCCCGGGAACCGTCTCGGGTCATCGTGTCGCGGTCGAAAATCGTATCTCCGCGAAAAGCAACGAAGACCGACGTCCGGGATACTATCCGTCGATTTGAAATATATTTAAAAAAAAAAAAAAAAAAATTTATTACACGACGCTACAGATTTCGCGCTTTGCGAGACGATACTGCGCTCGGCGACAAACGGGCACGGCGCGGGCACCGACGATATTCATCGAGGAAAATACATTATTATAATTGGTTTGCTGTTATGCAGTTAATGCGGAGTTGTCTCTCCTCGGTGGATAATTACGCCGCCCCGAGCTATTAAAATAAACGGCTTCGCCAATGTCGGCATCGGTAAAAATTATATTTGACATATAACGCTCGTCGTGCGAGCATCGATATTAATTTAGAAATATCACGGCCGCGCGTGACGGCGTGCCGCTGAAAAAAAAATCTCCGCCCGTTGGTCCCGTTCTGACCACAGCGCCTTCGGATCGCATTGTTCTCTCCTCTCGCGCGCTTAAAACGCGAGAGCTTTTCATTAAGCCGGTCTCTCTCTTCCCTCCCTTCCCGCCCCGCAGCCTCGTCCAGCAACGATCCGTGATAAATTACCGGACCTGAGCGAGTTTCAGATTTCTATCGCGATGTTGTTATCGCGCCGATACTATCGTTACGATTATCATCGACAAAGCGCGGGCGGCCGTCGCCTTATTAAACAACGCAGAAATATCTTACGCGCTCGCTCGCTCGCTCGCTCGCTATTCCGGAGAAGCTGAAACGAGACATTGAACAGACCTTGGTCGGGTAACCAACCTTTCACTCATCTTCCATCCACATAGAGAACGCGCGGCCACGGAGATCGACGGAGGCAAGCGATTTTCACCGTGCACACGCCATGACGTAGCCGGGGCCACGCCATTCCGCCGATTGACTCTGCCTTTCTAATAGCGCCGGCGGTGCGCCCGACGAGCCCAAAGAAACGGCGGCTTAAATTGTTCGCGAATATAATGGCCGCCGCGTGACACAGATAGATTTAATAATATCGCGCGCGCCGGGGTTACGTCACGGATTAATCGAGAGAGGCGGATTACCGGTGCGGAATCGAACGGCGCTCTCGGTGTGTATAATAATAATTAACACCGTCGGCGCGCGATAAACCGCGGCGCGTATCTTCCCGGCGTGATAAGCAAATCGGCGCTTAATCTCGGCCGCGAGAAGAGCCGCTGGAAGCCCGATGAAAGATAAAACTTGCGGCGGCATCGGCGATATATAAATTTCGCGTCGTATCCGCTCCTCGGAGTGACAACTAAAGTAATCGGTTTGTAACGGATCCTCCCCTTCATCTGCGCTCCTTCAATAATCTATCTAAACGCTCCCGCGGATTAAAAGCCGCCGCGCGCGACCGCCGGAGAGGGAAACCGCGCTTCAAATTGCGAAAGCAGGTCTAAAATGTGAAATAATAAAATAAAGCGGCCTCGCGATGGAAAATACGCGAGTGGGAAATCACGGCGGTCGTTAGGAGGCGTCGCCGTTAACCGCCCGAGCTGATAATTCATCACCGGAATCATTTGTCATTTAGCCGAAAGCGCGTCATTCAATTAAGCCGCAACCAGACGGGACAATAAATCACGGGGTATATTCCTATTCGAGAATCGTAACTCGTAGCGTTTTCGTTTACCCAGAAAAGACGAATCACGCGCGCTCTCCGCCGGCTTTGGCTTGCACGTGACTCGCGTTACGTAATACTTGTTGCACAATATACCGACGAAACGCAGCGTGCAAAAGCTTTTAACGATCCTTCCCGGTGCGTACCCCTCACCCTCTCGCGCTGGTCGGATACGCGGGGGCCGGAGGAGGAGAAGGAAGAAGGCGTCCGCGGTGAATTTATTTAAATTGCTAGCAATGTTCCACCGTGTTCAGCAGCTTCTTCTGCCCCGACGCAATCGAAATCGAGCAAAACGAGCCGGAGTCGATGGCGTGTAGCAGGTCGCCGGTTTATAAGGCGGGCAGTAAAGCCCGAACAGCGGCGGATTGCCCCGTAGAACGACAGGCACCTCCATAGCGTGTTTCTTTTTTTTTTTTTTCTCGGCTTGTCTTTCTTTCTTTCTTTCTTTAGCCCTCCCGTCTTTTCACCTCGCTCAGTCCGCTTTAAAAGAACCACCCCCCCGTGAGAACCGCTCGTCGATGACGACAGGCTTCGGTCGGTTGGGAACGCAACTGCAGAGACAATGGATCGGTTGAGAGAGTTGATTGATAATAACGCCAAGGAGATATACGTGCCTCGGTAAATTGACGCGAAAGTGTTTCCATTCCAATCGGGGCCGTTTCTCGGTAAAAGTCTGCACCGTTTTCTGCTTGGTCTCTTTAAATTTCCAGCCCGTCACACGTCCGTCGTCAAGTCGCTCTCCCTTATCCGCTCTTCGCGATTATAGAAATTAAAATAGAAACGGGCAGGGAAAAAAGAAAAAAAAAATCGGGAGGCAGAGCTTCGACGTACGAAATTGCCCGGCGATATTTAACGGTCGTTGCGCCGCGAGCACGGGAATGTAATCATCGTCTTGCGAAAATGAGCGATCGCGGAGGATCGTTGCCCGGCCATCCGTCGCCGTGCTCGCTCTTACCGTCGAGAGACCGGCAGCGGCGGCATTTTTGCAGATAAGTCTATATGTGCCCGGGCGATATCATTAAATAGATACCCGGCAGCCATCGAGCCGGTTTCCGGCTCACGGTGCACGACGCGTGCGCACGTCCCGCGCACCGTGTAATTGCGGCGATCCGGAATGCATCCAGTTGCTGCAGCCGGCACTACCTCTCCCGGCGCTACTTAACTTCTCCTCAAATTGAACCACTACGTTCGCCTAATTGCATTAATTTATTACGCGGACCGGGGCGCAGAGATTATCAACGACACGCGGACGTAAAAAAAAAAAAGAAAAAACACAAATCTTCGCCCCTATCTCGTTCCTCGCGTTTTCGTATCGTCTTCGATTATGCGTAGCTCGCGAACGAGCGTGATAATGAATCACTTAATTGAGAGAACGTTAGTGCACCCGTCACTGATCGTCAGTCGACTAATTTTTCTTTTTTTTTTTTTTCTTTTGTAGTTATTGGCGTCTTTTTTTTCGCGAATCACGATAGAAGGAAAGGGGAACGTACCGATCTCCTCGAGAGCGCCGAGGCGCGCATAACGGTCCGTAGGAAAACGACGAAATGAAGGAGCGTGTAATTAGCTGACGGCTTGTGAAGGCCTCGGTTTAGACTTATCCAAGTGTACGCGAGGAGACGGCTTCTTTTTCGAATCATTATTATTTATTTATTTTATTCATTTTTTTTTAAATTTCTTTTTAAATAACCTCGCGTGACAAACAAACGACTCGCTTGGAATTAAAGAGGTACCCGAGGCCTCTCTCGTTTTAACTTGGAAATTTTCCACGCCGCCCGCGGATATTTCGTAATTAGTCTGCGGCCATGGAATTATTTTACTCTAGTTCAATAGAAATTAGTGCGCTGGGCCCCTTTCAGGATTATTATTAGAGTTTTCCGAGCAGAACCGTCGGGATTCTATCAAAATTTTTCCGCGCGCTGCCCGAAGCGGAACGTGGCTGGTAAAAGAGAAAAAGAGGAGAGAGAGAGAGAGCGACGAGGAAGCAGTGAGGAAAAAAAGCAAAGAAAAAAAAAAATTGGAAGAAGGTAGGAAGAACAAGAGGAGAGGACGAGAGGGTGGAGGGAATGCATTCGCATACGAAATAAAGTGGCGTATTTACACGGTGAGATCGCAGTATACATACGTACGGCCGACTGTAAATTACACCGTAAATCGCAGGGTGTTATTTGACCGGAGAGGAAAGGAGGATCGCGCGGCCGGTGCCTGACAAAGACGGAAGGACGAGAAAGAGAGAGAGAAAGAGCGCGCGCGGTGGAAGAAAGGAGAAAAGGAGGTAGGAGCGCGCGCGCGGGCGGGAGGGAAGACGCAACGACGGCCAAGTTTATGGAGCGCGAGATGATTTACGGGACGATAGTTGAAAACAAGTCTCACGGATCAAAAGACGTGTAAATTGCTCGGTTATGCACCACGAGAGCGACTCACTACGTCCGCGCGCTGCCTCAACGCCGGCAGACAATGGGTTAATAACACGTGGTCGCGTTAATTATGCATTCAAATGCGTATTAGAGAGTGTGCCGCCTTGGGCAGATTTCAATTTGTTTGCTCCGCGAAATTGAGCCGTTCTCGTGGCCGTCCACTCGACAGACGTAACGAAAAGGGGAGGAGAGGAAGGGAGGAGGAAAAAGCCGCGACTCATCAGCCGGAAAAGTGGATTAGCTCGGCGACAGACAACGCGGAGACGCCGTCGTTTCACGGTGTATTTTCTCGCGCCGGTCGACGTGCCTCATTGTCATTTTCACGAGACAAGACTTGCGGCGCCGGGGCCGTTCGGCCCTCTAAACAAACATAAAAAGCTCGCTGGACGCTCGTTAGTTATTGCGGTACAGCAGGAAGCGCCTCGTACGATCGAGCGAATCGTTACAATGCGCAGTGACACGAGAATGCATTCGAACGGATCGGTACGCCGGCGATCAACCTGCTCACGTGGTGCGAAGGACCGCGTAATTATCCTTCTCTTTTTTTTTTCACGCTTTTCATGTTCCGCATTGCGTAGCGAGGGCATCACGGGCCGTCCGACGTTCGTACGCGCGCTATTCGAGGAAGTTTCTAGGGAGAATCACACGCCGCTTCCTTATTAACTCGATTGTTTCGGATTTGCGGTTTGAGAATTGCAAAATCCAACGATTTACACTCGACCAGAATCGCGACGTGCACCGCAATTAATCGCGGCAGCGCGCGGCCGGGTTTATAATTACAGCGTAACTAGGAATTTCGATGATTCACGCTGGGTTTTTTCTTCCTCTCCTTGCGTGGCACGTCCACTCGGGCACGGAGATAAACGTAATCTCGAGGGGGGATGAGCGCCGAGGGAAGGGGATCGATATTAATCGGCGGGTGTTGATAAAAATCGCGGATTGTTTGCGGATAATGCAATTAGCCTCGCGTCGGTCAGGAAGCGTTTATTCCGCTCCTGATTTGGCCTCCTCCGCCTCGCACTTCTCTTCGGCGCGACGGCAACGACCGCGTGGGCCGTGAATTACGAGGTGAGCCCGCGGGGCGAGCTCCAGAAGGAGGCGTGCATGAGAAAAAATAAGAAAAAAAAAAAAAAAAGAATGGGCCGCGCTCCTTGTTTCAATGGAACATAAATAAAAATTGTCTCCTGCGCTACCGAAAGCTGGCTGCCTCTGCCAGTCGCTGCTGGCTTCGCGGCTCTTTATTTGCGGGCCGCCTTGCACCTTCGGCATGCTGTCTCTTTCTATCTCCGGCCACGTTATTAAGAAAACGCGCGAAGTCGCGCGATAAACGCGCACCGTCGACGGAAACGGCACGCACGGCCGCGCAAAAATGATTTAATGTAATTGCGACCGAGTCGCCGCGAGGGATAAGGCTATCACGAGCGCCGACGAAGGTAAACGTCACAAGGAGGGAAGATCGGGCGAACTAAAGAAATTCGAGGGCACTCCCGCGGTGTACCAATTTCGAAATAGAATTCCAGGGAGGGGCGGGAGGGGGTTGAATTATGTCGTCCGGGCACCCGAGGCGAGCGGCCACCCCTTGGTACGCGCCCGTAAAAGCCGATCGTGTACCGCGTACGCAGCGCGTATAGCCACAATTGGGCCCTCGATCCCTCGATTTATGACTTCGCCCAACTGCTCCCGGCCACTGTCCAGGCTCTGCTACACTGTGCTCTCGCGCGTATCGAACCCCCTCGGTTGAACCGTCAACGCGTAACGCGTGAACTCTCTTTAAATTCATCTTACCCGCGACGTATCATTTACATACATTTATTTTATTTCCTCCGCGTAATGACCAAGCCTTGCGGATAAGAAAGAAAGAAATAAAAAATAAAAAAGAAAACTTAGGGGGCAAAAATTAATATTAATTGTATCATTTCCGAGAAATTATAATGACAATCGGATTCGATCGCGGTGCGCGATATGCCGTCCCTTTTCCGATCGTTCGCTATTTCCGATTCTCGGATGTCCGGCAAAATCGGGGGAAAGCATAGACCTTAAAACAAGCCCCGACATTCGCAATTACCGATCGCGGCGTCCTGTATCTCGTTTAGCATCTGCCGTTGACACGACGGGGAATATAATCCTCGGTCTCGTGTCTGCGAAATTGTGACGGGAAATTAATCGCCGAGGTATTAATAACGCTTCTGTATCGCTGTTAATCATCGGGATGGGTATCGCTAATATCTCGAGATTAATTTTACATATCACTGAGAAATCTACGCGATTGAACGCGAGCCTGGCGCGATTAAATGAAAATACGAGGATGCATCTGCGTCTCCTAGCTCGGTTATAAAAAATTAGCGTCGCGATGGAGAGAGAAAAAGAGAGAGAGAGATTTATCTCGCAGCCGACTCCGGCGATCGCGTGGCGACTTCATTTTCCGCGCCGTCGTCGCCGTCGTCGTCGTCCGCGGATATTTATATGCACGCGTCTCTCTTCGGCGATTCCGCGTGGTACACGCGGGCTTTCCACAAGGATAGGCATCTATAATTCAAGGCGTTACAAGCAAACGATCTTAGAATGGCGTAAATCACGACGGGCTGAATTCTTCTCGACGCGGCCAAGTCCCGAAGACTCGCCTCTCCTCCGCTGCACGACAGGAGTGACGGCGGTATGACTAAATCGCATTGTCTTTGTTAATCGAACTTCGAGGAAGCGCGGAGGATTATACTTCTACATAAATCCTCTTGTCAATATCTTGGAAGAAGGAAAAAAAAATAAAAATGTATGCTTACGCTGGCGCCGTTAAGATAAATCGCAAATCTTCTTTACTATACTAATACTTTAAGTTTTTTTTTTCTTTTTTATTTATTATCTAACGAATTAACATTGAACGCACTTATGTCGCGTGTGAACTACCAAAGCAGGAACGATACCTGATTCTTGCCGAGAGAAATGCCAGGGTTTTTCACGCCGCGACGATTTCTAGGCGAGCGCGCGCAAGGTGCAACCTCCGTTAATATCACGACTTATCGCGCCGCTCCCAACGTGTGCCCGTTAAATTATAGTTGTTTGCGCGATTAACCGTGCTACGTATTTGCATGCGAGACGGCTGATTATCATCTGAAAATGCTGCACCGCGACTTTGTCCGCCGAAAGGGACATGCATTAGCGCTGAAAGCCGCGAACGCGGCTTTTTCACGGTCCGGCAGGCCTTGACCGTGCGCCACTTGATACTTAACGGGAATATGCGGCCGATAACTTTGGCGTTCGAGCGGACTATCGTCCCCGGGCTTAGACCGACGGGGAAAATGTCGCGCGCGTGCTTAGCGAGAGAGAAAGAAACTGCCTTCCGATCCTCGTCTTCCTCCACATCGAAAGTGCCCCGTGTGTCGCTAAAACGCATCGTTTTTCTCTCGCCTATCCTCCCGCTCGAGGATAAGATCGACCTAACCGAGCGACGTCGCGATATAACACTGTGCAATTAATAGCGGGGTCGCGAAGCAACCGTAGGAGAGCTCTCCGACCGGCGAGGCCCGTTCCCGTTACCCGGTGCAACCGGCGTCGGCGATCGCGCGCGTCAATACTTTTCCCGTGCAATATCTATCGCGCGATATATAGCGCACCGTGACGCAATACTTTATTACACATTATATCCGGCGAGCGTCATCGACACGACTTCCAGCTCCCTGTAATTTCGCTGACAGGCAAATTGCGCGTTGCGCACTCCGGCTCGTGGTTGGCGATTTTTTTTTTCTTTTACCTCTCCTTCATCGCTCGCCTCTTTTTCTCTCGCGGCCGCGCGGCCACCGAGGAGAGGATATATCTCGGCCGATCCGAGGAGCCGGCACGCGCGCGGCAGTGGCCACCGGGGAGACAAATGGCCGTAAAACGAGCGCGCTAATGATCGGGAAAATCGGTGCTTATTGAAAAGCGTTAGATTACAGACGAGCGCCGCAAGACGATGTGCCAGCCGCGCGCGCTCACGCGCGGACGGATAATTGCAATTCGCTCGCAAGTAACCTGCGCTTAGATAATATACGGTACGACACCCATCCCCCCGGTCGCGGAATTACCATACTGCTCTAATCCGTGCGTGCCACCCAGACGTATAACACGGCGCGTGCCCAGGTCCAACGCTAAAGATATCGCCCGTTCGACGGCTGGCGCGAAATATCGCGATCACGTTGAATTTTTGCCGTCTCACAATCGAGATAACGAAACTGTGTATAAATCTTTATTACGCACTCCGGCGATCGCGCTGAAGTTGCACGGGGCGAGGTAATATGCAGGGGGAATATCGCGAACGGCCACTTGAGCATGCACGCTCACGTCGGTGTTCTTAATAGCGGCCGATTGCCTTTTAATAGCAGCACTTTTAATAGTACGCGGCCGTTAACGTCATCGCGGAGATATCATTCTCGCATTTCATTATTCGCTTAATCCCTCACCGTGACAGATCGGATAATTAAATTAAATAAGTGCGTTACATATCGCTGAACGTCGAATCGCTTTTTTTTTTTTCTCTCCTTTTTTTCCCTTCCTTCTCCTCGCGTCCCTCAGTTTTCTCGAAAGCGGTTTACCTTTAGCGGACGGCGGACGACTCGTTTCGCTCGTCGTAAAATATCGAGACGCACGCTTTACGACCGCCGATAACTTTTGTGCCGCTCGGTGCGTAGCTTTGATTCGCGGGATATCTTGGTGCTCGCGCGCGGTCGACGGATAACGACGACCCCGTCATCTTCAGCGCCGAACGGAGACGCGCTCCACGATCTTCCCCAGATGCTGGACGAGCCCCTCGCGGCTCCGAGCCGTCGCGGAAATTAAATCGAGCGCATTACCGCCGCACGGGGGCCGATCGCTCGGCCCGCGATCCACCGCGCGATAGCATGCAAATGTGCGTAGTACGGTCGCCCTACAAAGTGTTGATCCCTCGCCCGTGCAGATAAACAGCGCCGAGCCTCGGTCAGATTGTCGTCGATTTAACTTCCTCTAATGGACCACGGCGTAATGAACGTCGCGGTGGAAGCCGGCCGCGACTTTCTTCCTCGCTTTCATTAATAACGCGAAGAAAACAAAAAAGAGAAAGAAAAGAAAAAGAGAACAAATGCCTTGCCGGTTGCTGCGTGAAGATTTGTAGGAGATATTCTGATAAAAAATTGAGGATGCAGATCCTAACTCGGGTTTTCGAGAAACCCGTATATTCTCGAGTTGGCACAGAGTCGGACGAGAGGAGCGCATCGGGAATCTCCGCGGGGAATCACTTGCGGCATCGCGCGCGCCGATCCTGGATTATCGCTTAAAAAAAATCCGCGTCGGTAGCAACAGGGTACGCATTTAAATGGAGTATGAATCACCGTGATCTAACGATCGATATCGCGCGCTCTCCCGGCCCCGGCCCCAGCCACTCTCGCAGCGTGAAAGTAACGAAACGAGTTGTCTGCTGTGTACGTAAATTAATCGGCCGCTATCATTAGCGGCATTAGCCGTAATGCCGCCGTCGTGTGTGTCGCGCGCGCGTAACGCGATATTATATAGAATTATCTGGCGCGTTATTATTGCTGATGTTACTCTATAAAACCGCACTGTAATCTCGCGGAAACTCCATTCGCACTTTATTCCGCGCGCAAACGATTGTAATTATATTATAACGATTTATATACTGGACACATTGATTTAACGACGCCTGACCGTGGATAGGTGGAAAGGTCGCGGCGATCAAGAAAAAAAAAAAGAGAAAAAAAAAGGAAAAAGAAAAAAATCAAACGAGATCAATGTAGGTATAGATATTTATTATAATTACGGCAATTATAAGTATAATTACAATTATACAAAGCCGTTGGTAGGAGGAGGATTCAGCGCAAAAACATATCGCGTTACTTGCGGAAGAGATTACGCAACGGTGAATCTCGAGACTCCGGCCAGTCTCCCGATTAAGATCGTCGAGGCGAGGAGGGTCCCCGATATGCGGCCGCGTCGAAAAAGGAATGCATCGTGGCCGGGCGTGCGTTGGATTATCAATGTACCTGCGTACGATTCGTCGCTCGCCGACGCGGCGGTGAAACCGCGTGCTAAGTGTGCTAAAGAGTGCTCTAGTGAACTTTTAGTCACGGCCACACCCAGCCTCCGCCGTCCGAGGCAAGGCTGGACCTCTTACACACACCCACACTCCCCGTGGCCGTGTACTTTCGTCCGGACGTATGCCACGTAACGGGTGTCCGGATAGCGTAGGCAGGACGATCGTAGAAAGGAGGAGAGAAGGAATTCCGTTTCGCGGCAACTGTGCGCGACGTGTGCCGCGTGTAATCACGCGAAAAACGGGACCGACGGGTCGGTCCGACCCGGGGACCCGCGCGGATTCACGGCGCTCTACGGTATTCGGATCGATCACGGAAATATTTCATCCGCCGCTCTCGGCGCCGAGGCCAGGTTGAAGGTTCGCCGAGTCCTTTTACGAAGCTCCCGCGGCGTCCGGGTGTGGGTTCCATTAATCGATAAACGATTTTTCGCCGGCTTCGCCGCACGTGAAAATTGTTAACTATGAATTAGCACAGGCGAAATGACAGGCTACGTGTGCGGGGCGGCAGGCTTATTCCCGGTATTTTCGATCAGCCCGTTAATCGTTGCCTCCTTTATAATCGTTATAATCAACCGCCGTGCCGATGGCCCCGCGCCGTCATTGCCGGGAGCGTTTATTATCCGCCGCCCATTTCTATCAGTCGCTGGATCTTCGCGCGCATATTAAGTAGAAAATCCGCGCGTGAAACAGTCCGAGAGCGGGGTCTCCTCTTCCCTCGGTCGTAGAACTAATTATTTCCCATCGTCATTATCGAATCAGGCCTACCGCGGGGAACGGGAAAAGTCCCCGGAGCCTGACAGTGACACTCTCGTCCGCCGCGAAATAAATCTTCCAAAAGTGTTACGCCGCAATTACCCGCGCCGCGTGTCGCAGTTCCAGCTGTAATTTCCAATTTACGCGAATCGGGGCCTTTTGCGGAGCGTCTCTAATTACGGGTGGCTTTCGTACGCGCGGGAAGAAGCAGCATCGCGACACGCGTTCCTCCGCGCCGTTCGTACTTTATCTTTTAAGTCAATATCCGAAGTGTTTTGCATAACGCAAATTGATGCATACTTTCAAGCGCATTCTTGCTCCTGGCATTCTCTCTCTCCCTCCTCCCCCCTATAGTTTCTGTCTCTCTTCCTTTCTCGCTTTCTATCTCCCTCCCCCGTAGCCGCCGTTGCCTCGTGCTGCGTACGAGACATACTTAGATATTAGACAAGTCGAGTAGTAGTATCCAGGTGTGTAACACCACCGGGTCGTGTGGCATTTAAATCGTTTTACAACGCTGCTCCCGCCCCGCGTACATACACGCGGGCACACGTACGTGCATACACTGCATCTTCTCATGCGTGAATACACGTACCGGCCGTTAGTGCGAGACTCAACTCTATGGTCGAGTGAGGTCGCACATGGAAAAATTTACGAGCGATGCGTCCACCGGTACTCTCTTATCTCTGCGTACTCTTTTTTTTTTCTTTTTTTTTTCCTTCTTTTTTTTCCTCCGCGCGCCAAACAACGTCTTTATATTTAACCGAGAAACCGAGCCCTCACTTCTCTCCTCGTCTAATTAAAATTAAAGCAAGACTTTTTTTTAAGCAGAAAATTTAATCAAGAGAAACGTAAGGAAAAATTTATATTAAATTTTTTTTTAATAAATACATAAAATGTGCCATTAATAAATCACCATGAAACGTGTAATAATTCACGCGGCCTTCGTTCCCGCGTAACCGCTCGATCGACTATTTTGCCGTTCGCTCCGTATTCCAATTTTCGGATCAGAAATACCCAAATACCTAATCTCCGGCGACTCCAAGTACCGCGACGCGAAAGCTACCGCCTTGCCGATCGCGTGTACGCGCGCGTAATCGGCGTGATTGTACGTTAATACAACGCGACTGTTCGTGTGAGTAGGAATTGTGCAACTGTTCTGCGGCGCGTATACGTCAGACAATGCTACGCGACAACACGCACACGGTCGCCGGCCAGGATTGAATATCCTGTTCGGCTTATTGGGGCAAGGTGGCCAGCCTTGCTACTTTGATACCGATATCAATGATAGCGTAATGCACCGGCCGTCGAGCTCCGCGTTAGCGAGGGCGTTTGACGCCGTAACGTTTCGAGCCAACTGTTTCTGCTGCCGCGATCCAAGCTATCGGTGAAAGAGACCTCGCGATTCGCGTTAATACGCGATTTATCACTCGGGCCGTGGAATAAATTACATCAACGCCGCGGCGACGTCCGTGTACACCTTCTTCATTCTGATAATCGGGACCCTAACGTCAAGCTCTGATATTTTCAGCGACGATATTTACCGTTAATTTATATTATAGGCGATATCAATTACCACACGCCGAGCGCGGCTATCGATCAAGAAATTAATATAAAATATGAATTTTGATCGTCAATTTAATCGTAGAACTGATCGGCGAGTCGATTAATTTTCTTTTAGG
Source organism: Cardiocondyla obscurior (assembly GCF_019399895.1). Taxonomy (NCBI): domain Eukaryota; kingdom Metazoa; phylum Arthropoda; class Insecta; order Hymenoptera; family Formicidae; genus Cardiocondyla; species Cardiocondyla obscurior. The sequence goes on from NC_091881.1 coordinate 3,984,272, forward strand.
ATAGGGAAGTTCTATGGAAGGAAGCCTAGTAGTTTTAACGCTGACTTTGCGACTCGTGCTAGCATTTTCGCCGCTCACAAATTGTTTACCAGCCTTATTCCGCTTGGCCGATAAAAACATTTGCAATGCGTTCCGTGCTATCGCGGGATGTTAATTGGAGTCGCGGCGAGCTACAAATGTTCGTGCGATTTCAAATTATAATTAAAAATACGCGATAGCGAGGGAAAGGCAATCAGAATTGGTTATTTTTAGGCCTAACGTTTATCCATAAATTTCTACAATTACGGCGGGTATTAATAAAATTGTTTTCGCACATTATGCACGAGATTGTAATTTGCTTCTCGCATTTTAATTGTAACAAGTTATCATTACCTGCGTTAAGTGTTTACAACGTACGACTTCTCACTTGCGTAAAAAGAAAAAGAAAAAAAAAAAGAAGAAAAAAAGAATTCAAAAAAATTACGATAATAAACGAAAAGTATCCTCTTTCTCTCGGTGTCTCTTTCGATAAATGCTAAGGTCAAGATCTGTCAAGTGACACGAGGCTGACGCCGGGCAGCGTGTTTCGACGCGTCGGCCATTCATCAAACGGATTTTTCTCCCCGGGCACACGGCGTCTCTCTTATCTGCTCGGTCAACGATCAGCGCGATTAGCGACGGTGATTATTCAACCGCCTGCCACTTACCGCCGTGCATGACGATCTGTTTTATCGCAGAAATCGCGAGAGTCCTCGATCGCGCGGGGGCAGGCCGCGCCGTCATTTTTTCCCGCCATCGAATCTCTCTATTCGATCTACCTTCCGCGCGGCGTTGTCCTTACCGCACGCACGGTCAAGGAAAGTCTTGCTTCTATTAATACGAACTCTCGCGCGGCGTTTCCGTCACCGGCTGGATAAAAGATTCTTTCTTCGGCGCGATTTACTTGCAAATTAAATTCGATTCAGAGCTCTGCGATCGCGACGAGGGATCGGAATAATCCCCTTCGCGTAGGGGATTCGCATTCTCATTAAGACATATATATATGTATATATATAGAATATTTGACCGAGATAGTCAACCTGGCGAGAAGCAGTACCCACCCAATGATGCGCGCTTCCGCGGACTCGCGTTCGATCGCGCCGCACTTATGTTAATAAAAGAGATTTAATTAATCAACGGAACGCGCGAGCGAGGCATTTATCTTTCACGGTGAATTTTCCTCCTTTCTCCCCGAACCTCCCTCGCCCCGTCCCGACGCATCTCCGATCATTTTCTTTTTCCGCGCGGGGCTAACGGAGCGTGTGTGTCACGGCGGCGATGTAAGAAACGCGTTAGACAAGTGCGCGGCCGGCCTGTGAGAAGGCCTTTCTAAGTCTTCCTACAACCGCGTTTAGACCGTGGCATTATTATTTATTTATAGCGCCATTATGTTGTCTTTATTATACGCTGGCCGTGGCTCTCCTCGCTAGCGGACGGTAAATGCTGAGAGCAACCGCTGGCGTTTCTTGCCCGCGAATGTGTAATTATCGAACGCGCCCGGCGATGACGTCTGCAATCTGGGAGATCAATCTCGAGAGCTATCAAAATTCGATAAGCCGTTGCTCGACACACGACGGCGTTGTAAACGAGGCCGGGGTCTTGTCTCACCCTCAGAAGGCGATCCTTCCTCCTGCTAGAGATAAACGCGGCGCGCACGAGGAAAGAATATAATTTATTTCATTAAAAAAATCGCGGAATTATGATCGGGTCTAAAAGGAACTATTCATTTTTCTTTTTTTTTTTTTTTTTTTGCCTCTCAGTCTTGTGTTCGAGCCGAGCGGTTGCAGTTTTTGAGCGCTCTTTACGCGAGCGTGACATTTAGAGACGCCTTAATGATGGAAACAGTAAATGTGTCTTGGCGATGAAGTCCATGACTGTCGCTCGGAATAGCCGTCGCGCCTTCGTTCGCGTTTATACGGCCGCAATAAATAAAGCCGCGCCGGTCGCCGGAGTTCCTTCTCGCGAGCGAAGATAGGACTTGTATCGTGCGTATTCATTTCAAAGGGAGAATTCGATGAAAATATTCGCGATGCGAATTTCGAAGGCGTACGAACCGCGGTTTCGTTAAGTTCCGTCACGAGGTTGTTCTCAAAGTACAATTAAAAGGCTGTGCGTTTTCTGTCGGATTCCAAGGCGAAAGATTGCGGCAAAGGCGCGCGGTGACGAGCAGTTTAATCTCAACGTTCGATTGCCGTGGGTTTTTCTTCTTCCTCCGTCAATTTTTCCCTCCCTTGACTTTTTCCGCGCGGCTATGTCCGTTTACTCGCGGCGAGTAATCGCGAGGACGAGCACACTCACGCTCTGCTCGGTTATCGCTGGAAATTGCCGCTACGCCTACGCCTCTCTCTCGCGTGCGCACGGCAGCGGCACAATAAATAACGCTCACGGCGGCCATTACTTGTCACTCACCCTCCGCATCCCCGTTCTCGCAGCTGAGGGCGAAAGGGTGCGCGGGCACCAGCGCTCGCTGCAACGCTATACTCTAGTCCGCGAAGCTGAATTTTTCAAACGGCGACGCCAACAGCGGAGAAGCCGCTTACGAAATAAATGTAACGCACGCGCGTGTAATATAATTATTTTTAAATAAAGAAATTTAAAGATTGTAAAATTTTTTTTTCTTTTTCCTACACCGTAACGACACGCGGAATCGCGATCGAGACGAAACGCAGACACGATATTCTATTTCGTCAAAGCCAAGGCGCACGGTCCTTGAATCGGTACACCCATAAATCGCGCGCGGGCTACACCTCGCGACGGCTGCATTGTTGCGTACGTACGCCAACGATTTTACAGTTGACACGCATGATAAATTATCCCGGCGATCCCGGTCATTCCGTTCTTGGAATTTGTCGCACGAAACGCAGGGAGGCATAAATAATTCATCGGCCGCCGGAGAGCGAGCGCCGAGATCGACATCCGCCTCTCGGTCCGCTTGTTCGCCATCTTGATACCACCCGACAATCCTCCGTCCCGCTCGCGGAATCAGCATCGACTACCGATATCGAACCCCGGCCGATTAATCGACGGCGGATGATACGCATGGAGTTCCACGGGGCGCGTTTTACGCGCGGATCGTCGCCGAAATCCCGTTGAAGCTCGCGCGCTCGCTCGCTCGCGTTCTCTATTACCTTCCTCTTCTTCGTCCGCAAGATGGGGAACGATATCAGCGCCGTGACGGCTCTTCTATGGACGCCATGCGCCGCGAGCGACATTCGCATTGGCTGGTAGCCGGCGTTTGCGCGCCGCTACGTCCGTATTGACTTTACCGTCGCTTCGCCCTCCGCGTCCACCTCCCTCTTTTCCCCCCCGTCGCGAAAGCCGCAGACGTTCCGGCTACGGCGTGTACACGCGTGTACTCGCACGCGTGCACGCTCGCACACGTATACGCGCGTCGCGCGGACAAAGAGGCGCGCGAGGCCGAGAATCGAGGAGCACAAAGGACGGCTTCGTCCGGGTAGCGCACGGAGACGAGCATCGGGGGCGGGAAAAAGGGAGGGAAAGGCAAGAAGAGGGTGGCTGACGGGGCCGGCTACACGCGAGTGTCTTACAATTGATTTTCACGCCACCTTGATTTATTCGCGAGCGCGCCGTCGTCGTCGTCGTCGCGTTTTTCGTGCCCACGGGGCCAATTTCGAACTCCTCGGGTGGACAGAGATCCGACGGTCAGCCTGGCCACTCTCCCCTCTTTCCCTTCGCGACGTAGGAATCTCAACCGAGCTCGCGCGTCTCTTTCCCTCCGATCGTATGGCACTCGTGGCTTCTCGGCGGAGGATTTATGGACTCCCGCGAACGATTCTTTTAAGATTGGAACCCGCGCGACTACTCTTTTCCGCCGGCGTTTTTCTCCCGATTCTTCAGACCGATTTTGCCGAACTTGGGGAGATGGGGGAGAAGAAGGATCGATACCGGATGATGACCCGAAGATAGATAACGGTGGCTAAATTTTTGGAGGGACCGTATTACTCGAGCTCCCACCAGGCTTTAAGCAGCTCAGTATCTCTCTCTCTTTCGTTCGTTCGCGAGGGGTGGCTCGTGGAGAGGAATTCGTCTGAGGTGGAGTGTGCGCGAGGATGAAGGAAGGGTGGCGGCGACCGCGGAGTTTCCGCTAACCTCCCTGCCTGCAACGGGACACGAGATGGGATGGGATTGGTCCTTGATTGCTAGAGGGGTCGTTTCCCGGACTCGGGTGGGATACATCGAGATCGCGACCAATGATAGAGTGGCGCAGCTGCCCCGGGGAAACTAAACGAGGAGTCCTCGTCTGCCTGCGACGAGAGGAAGGATCCCCCCCCAGCGGAAAGGGCATAAAGGACGAGAGCGGTGCCCTAAACCGCCGTCGATATGTAGGGCGTTCCGAAGGGTCGCGTGGAAAAAGGATTAGAATCGCCCGTCACTTTGGGAAAAAAAAAAAAAAAAACGGGACCGCTTTTTCACGACGGAAAGCGGAAAAACGTACTCGCACCTACAGTCTCTCTTCAATAATAAAAAAAAATAAAAAAATAAAAAAGCGATGATCGATATATTTATACGTTTTAATACCCGCTTCATGAATTTACGAATCCCTACGACGCTCGAGCGCGTCGACGGGGAACAGTGACGATTAAAATCCGTTTCTCGGCGCAACTTCTTCTCGCGTCTGGTTTCCTCCCGCCGGTTTGTCGGGGAATCGCGTTTTCGCCGGAAACTTTTCTGTCTACGTCGCGGAGGTGGCTCTTTCCCTCGGCTGATAAGCGGTCCGTAACGCGATAGCGGCGCGCAGCTGCGCGCGGCACGCCAACGCCGGCAGAGTTTTCAGCGCCGCTCTCCTCCGCCACGTTCACCCGACGCAACGCCCCGGTGCGTTCGCTAGTAGATAGGATTGATTGGAGCTTCGTTAGAGGGCGAGGAGTTCAGCAACAGCGATACCGCGGTGCGATTTGAATAACGATTTGCATAACTCGCGAGCCGATATCGACGCCGGGCCGACGCGCGATTAAATCGTTAATTCGCCCGTTCTCGCTTCTCGCGCACGCGAAACAATTTCACGCTCTTACAAGGAGGGAAAGCAGAGCTCTAGGTTCGACACCCAGCCGCGAATAGTCGTCGCGCCAGCGATGAAAAACGAAACGTTTTCACGACGGATCGACGCACGCGAGCAAAATTTTCTGCCGCGCTTTCTTGCTTCGGACAAAACCGCGCGAAGATATTTCTCTGCTAACTACGCGAGATACTCGGCTTCGGCTTTTTTGACAACCGGCGTATATTTCAGAAACAGATTCAATAGTGATTTCATTATATTAAAAAAATTTCAAACCCATCCCGTATATTTTATATATTTATATTTGCGAGACATTGATTAATTATATTAATTTCACTGAGATAATTAAAATTGAATGATCTACGGCCGACGGCGTGTTGCCGGTTTACTTAAATTTGTAGTTTTCGGTTAAGTTAGAGTAAATTATTTTTCCGTCCGTCTGACGTTTACTCTCGCTCAGCACGAAGCGAGCCAAGCGAGAAAACCAATCAATGTCGTGGAACAGCGGTAATAATTAACAGCTGATTTACGCGTAACACTAATTTTAATATATAATATAAAAATAAAAGAATATTATATCGCGCAGAGTACATGCTTCTGTGGGAAAATGTTGAACTCGTCCTGGACGATTAAAAAAAGAAGAAGAGGATTGCAGGTTTATAAATACACGCGTGTATGATGAGCGAGCCGTGGCGCTCTATCGACGAAACAATTGTTTCTTTGGGCCGGAGCGGATGATCGATCGGCTTGTCGGACGGCCGGCCACGGCCGTCCAATCGCGGCATACCGAATCTTAAAGTAGCCGTGTACCGCGGGACGAAAAAGGAAAAGCACTGCACGCGCGGAGTAACGGTGCCGAGCAAACAACCGGCTTGAATTATCGCGTCAATGATGATCGAAGTGTGCGATCGCGTCTCGCGCCGCGCGAATAAACGGAGGATCGTCATGTTCGCTCGTCCGACCCGCGTCGTCTATAAATCGCCATCGATTCGCGTGATTTTTACGATTAATAATCACGGTTCGTCATTTCGGGCGTTTTTCGATTTATTTTCTACTCTCTCTCTTTTATTTTTTTTTTTCCTCCGTTGGAACAGAAATTCCACGAGAGCCGACAATCAACGGCGCTCGCGATCCGCTCGCGCGCGGAGTCGCGCAGAAACGCGCGATTTCACGCATTTATTATCGCCGTGGAATCTAATCGGTCTTCGGTTACCGCTTCGGTTATGCTAACGGGATCCAATAACTTTGTCACGCGTCTCGTTTCGCCGAGGCGACAAGCCCCGGGATTTATTTCGCGAATTTATGAGTGGAGGGCCCGCGCGCCTCTCTCGCCCACAACAGTCGGAAGCAATTTACAAGTTAATAGGTTACGACGATTCGTTACGCGCCCTTCTCTCGCACCTTCGGTCCTCCCGGACTCCCTCTCACCTCCTGCACGCTGAATTTATTTCGTTTGGTCCGCGCACACGCCCATCTAATTGGCTCGTCTATCTCTCGCTTTCATTCTTGCTCTCTATCGAAAATTATACGCGCGCACCACGGCCGGGGATACTAAAACCTTTCGAAAACGAGGCGCATGGAGCGTCCTGCTTTATTTAATTCATTGCGGAATAAATAATTTCAATGTTACCCAGAGTAATAAAATTGTCTATCGAGAGTCTAATAAAATTAATAAAAAAAAAGAAAAGAAAAGAAAAAAAAAAATGCTTTATCGTGCACAGATTGGGCCTCGCATATTTTAATAAATCGTTCGTGATTTTCGATCTTGTAATATAACATTTTCGTAACGCAATCGCAGTCAGTGTTACATATTTATATGTGTAATAGTAATATTTCATATCTAAGCGCGATGCAATAACGAGTCAATCGAGCGGGAACGACACGATTTCTTTTGTTCGCGGAGAAATCGTGAACGCGTGCTATTGTTTCGCGAGTGTGTTCCGTGGAGATTCTCCCCGATCTCCCGATTCGATCGCAGATCGATTCTGAGAGCACACCGTGAAACAGCGTCGCGGGGTGAGGGAGGAAAAGCGGTTGCGACGAGACGAAAAGAGAGAGACGGTGTGAGAAAAAGATAGAGAGAGAGACGGATGCCGATCTCGTTTGCGAGGACAGCGCGTCGTATTCAAAGTGTGAACGAATGCAAATCCCGTATCTCATGAACGGAATTTTCAAGGAAGCTGAAAGATGGATGGAAGACGCCAGCGGCACCGGACAATCGGTCGGTATTTGCATCTGGTACATAATTCAGTCGCCGTTGCTGCCCCCGAGTTGCGCTGGCAGCAAATGCGACTCCGGCAGACCATCACGAGACAGTCGGTGACGTTTGTTTTCGTTCGCGACGAGAGAAAGAATAAAATAAAATAATTACATAAAAAAATAAAATAAGCAGAAGACACTATCGACGGATTATCACAGGTAGCCGCGACTCCCGTTAAGACTACGCTTAACTCGTGAGAGAAAAGAAAAGCGATGCCTTCCCGCCCTCACCGTTTAATGAATAGCGTCTAGACGTAAAAATGAAATTGATAATCTTTTACAATTCATGTTTCGTAAGTCGCGTCGAATTAAAAAAAAAAGAAAACAGTGATTCTCAAAGGCTACTCTGTTTGAGGAGAGATTTCCATGATTTAGATCAGGTTTCGGGAATAGCAAGGAGCAGAATTTCCGCGTACCGAGTGAAAAGAAGAAAGAAAAAGAAAAAAAAATATATACGTGTAAAAGTTATTTAAAGCGAGTGTCGGGATAGAGCGCATGAATTAAACCGTAACGTTGACGAGTCATGAGAGCAATTACTGGGCCGCGTGGTGCATTATGTGGAAATTTTCATCGCTCCGGAGCGCGTGTCTGGCCGTGTAAAAAAAAAAGAAAAAAAAAGAAAAAAGCGAACGCAAAGGGAAATTTTCACGGCGCGCGCATGCGAAAAACAGCGAGCCCGGTCGACGCCGCGAATTATACTTTCACGCGGCGGAATAATCGAGGCTCGCGCACCGGCAAGACGTATTCCAAGTCATTGCCCGGATTGCTTCGCGCCTTCGCGAGGATCGTTAGACTACGAAAAGTACGCGGGTTCTTTTTTTTTTTTTTTCCATTACTTCGTAAAACGCGTTCAATCATCGCGTCCCGTAGGTGACACGCCGCAGCGGATCTTAAAAGCGAGTTCCGACGACACTCTATCAAGTCATCAGAAGCCATTAAAAATTCACGCTCAATTATTATGCCGGTTAAACCGATGCCTCGGTAAGAGAGAAAGAGAGAAAAAAAAAAGTTCCAGTCCCGGTAAACGAATGCAGAGTCATTGGCCGGCGCGCTCTTCTATGCTCGGGCTCGTTCGCTAGCGCGACGTGTGTCTTTAGTGCCTCGGGACACAATGCGCGCGGACAATTTCGACTCCGGCATACAGAGCGCACTATTCATTTTCCGCGTTGAGATCGATGGGGATAACCCCTTGCACCCGGAGAACGATCCTCGTCCCTTTTTCGCTCGCGTCGCGCGCTATCTCGGCTACCTGGTGAGTTCGCGAAGATAAAATCGCGGCCGCGCGAAGTTCGGGGTCACTTCTTGTTTCGCCACTCTTTGGACTTGAAAACGGTAACCCTGCGGATTTGACTCCGAGAACTCGTCGAAGGCACTCGAGTCTTTTACGACACGCGAGCGGGTAATATTTAAAATCACCTTTCGGGGCACCGATCGTCGCGCGAAGCGAAAGGGAATCTTTCTCGCAGAAACGAAGCTCCGTGGTTCGTACAAGTTCAATTGCCCATCCGGACCCTGGTCGACTGTTACCGCAGAATATTTTCCCTGTTAACAAACTCCGCGCCGTGCTCGCGAACGTCTCGCGCGTCTTTAGCAGAAATTTAATAGGTCTCGCCGGAGAGAAAGAGACACTGGCTGCATTCTGCTGCGGCAATGGCAGGCGCAGTTTCTGCCGGTATGCCGAGGAACGCCTAAAGGACCGTAATTCGACGAGCGTTGCACGGCACGGACCGGGCATGGGCGCAGATAAGCATCGCCCAGGACGAGAGAGAAGAAAAGGGAAGCGGGAGAGAGCGTGTAGGACAGTCGTTAACGAGCGACTCCGCGCGCGGAGTTATTCTCTCTCCTTTTCGCGTCGCGTCCTCCCTCTTTCCCTCCCGCTGGCTGTGAGAGGCCTGCGACTAAAAGATGACTTCTCCGCGTGACGCCGTCGGGAATCGAGTCCGGTAGCGGATCCGCCATTTCCGCATTACTTTCTCACGCGGAGACGGAAACAATTATCGAAATCTTGGAGACAGGAAATTCAATAAACCTCTCCTCTCAAATGTTAATTTCTTTCAAAACGGATAGAATTAAAAAAAAAAAAAAAAGAAAAGAAAGAAAGAGAAAAAATAAGTTCCTGGCTGATTAAGAAAAATTATTAAATTCGTTAAAGGGTAAGTGTTAATTACATGAAATCACTATTCATTAAGCCGCTATTGTCGAGAATCGCGTTAAATTATTTTTATCGTGACGCGTTCTCTTTACGAAACGGCAAGTCGGCGCCATATCGCCGACATGAGCGCAATGTTCCACCCCGCGCGTGTACGTGAAGACATAGGTAGGCCGCCCTTAACGCGAGCGGAGAGTAACAGCGGGAAAGAACGGGGTGAGAAGAGAGAGAAAAAGAAGGCTAACGGGATGAAGAAAGAGGTTTTAAGAAAAAAAAATAAATAAAAAAAAAAGACGAAAATTTCCCAGCTGTTCGAGCCGGCGTTTTATCTCCCCGAAGGATCAAACATGGCGGACGTCGCTCGCAACGGGAGAGAGGGGGGTTGCAACCCTTGCTATCTGCCTGATCGAAACCTCGCCGTCGCAGGAGTTCACGGCGCACGCGTGTGCGTACGTGTCTGGGTGCGTTTTACGTGCGTGTGCGGAATTTCTGTGCGGCTCGACCACGCACAAAGGAGGGAAGAGAGGACACACGAGCGGCGGGCAATATATGCCACGACTTTATTATATACGGGGTGGCGGGCCGCGTGCACGCCCGCGTGGGTATACCTGGTGGCCGCCTTTTGTTTCCCAGATCGTATCTCCGTGCCGCTTTTCGGCGACACATCTGTGATGGATTCAAACCGGTCGAACGTGCCGCTAAAAATGAAACATATTGCGACAAAAGCATATGCGTTCCCCTATCCCTTTTTATTTCCACCGAGAGCGGCTTAAACTTGACACTACATTAATCGCATTTCTTTTTTTTGTAAGGTTTTCCCTTGATAAATAAATACACAAATTAGAAAAAAGCAAAAAAAAAAAAAATAATAATTGAGATAAGTTTTTGCTATAAAAATTCCGATCCCTTGGAGACTCTTAGAAGGTCGATTATTCCACGGTAAATGAAGCTATCGTAATTTCTCCTCCCTCTACGTTCTCATACCCCAGGTACTAATCGTTGAATAATAAATGGGACACATTTTCATAACGGTTTTCTCTTCGCACGAAATGCCCCGTTATTATTGCGCGCGGCGTCGTTCATCACTGAAAGGGGTCGATCGATCGCGGACGATCGCCCGTCCTTTCGGCAATCGGGGGATGAGTTTCGGCCGGGCATAAATTTTTAATCCGGAAGTAAACGGGGACAAGTGAGCGAGAGCGCACGACGTGCGGAAAAAGGGCTGGCCCGGGTGAGGATTCTCGCGGCGGGGAAAATTACGGGAAAACGCCGAAAGTGTCGCACGCACGTGCGTACGCCCACCCGCGCTTCGAATCGATACATATTTTATCGACCGGTCGCGTATTTTTTTTTTCCTTTTTTTTTTCTTTCACGCGGGGCAACGTCACGCACGCAAACGCCACACCGTCGCGCGGATGAATGACGGGTGGGCGTGTCGGTTCATCATCGCGTCGGAATATTTGTGCGGGTCGTCATGGCGAGCTCGCGAAACGATTGCCTTTGTTTAAACGCCGTCGGCGAGTAAATTGTGCACACCAGGTAGGGGCGTAAACTTAGGGGATGTACGCGAGCGTCCCGGTTCTCCAACGATGCCAACGATCGGAGGCTCCTCGACGGATTTCAAGCTTTCTTCTTTCCCTTTTCCCGTAAATATCTCGAAACAACTGTACGTATGCGCATACATGTAATCACCATGGCGAATTACGCGCCGAACATTCCCGCGAAGCGTCATTTTCTCCGTAGAAATCGCGCGGCTTGAAATTGCGACGAGGCCATTGCGCGTTTCGCGAAAGGAGCATGATCGCGATGCGCTGAGCGAGCAACGAAAGAAAAAAAGTAAAAAAAAAAAAGAAAAAAAAAGAAAAGAAGATAAAAAAAACATACCCGCGGAAAATTACACGGTGCTGCGTGGCGGCGATGCCGTTTGTGTAAAACTTCGTCAATTAACGGACGCATGGCGTGCGGCCGGCATATAATTACTCGCGAGACGACGCCGGCCGGTGAAAAAACTTTTGAATCCATCAGCCTTGCTCTATCGCGCACCGGGGAGAAAGTGCGATAACGAGAGGGATAGTGAAACGTCAATGCGCGTTCGAGGTATGCCGAGCAGAACCCGCTCGCCGCATCTCTCCTCGAAAGGATTACCGCGATCCGGGGACCCACGAAGAGTGTCGGCACCCGCGAAAAATGCATCGCGAGCGCATCCCAAACGTCTAATTAGCCCGGTAATTCTGCTTTTTCACGGAGATTGCGTGCCCAGCCGTCAAAGATTACTTTCGAATCGTCCGACCGACGATCGGACCACGCGTGCGAATTTCGCGAATATTCTATAAATACGTCCCTCCCCGACACCTAGGTGTTAAAAAATACGAGTGTAAAATCGACGGTAAAACCGCGCGTCAAAGAATAAAAAAAAAAGAAAGAGGAGAGCGCTCGATTTCGTAACGCGGTTATAGAGAGACGGTAAGCGTAAACCACGAGGGCAGACGCTTCGTGATCGATTCCGCGAATATTCGTGAGTGTTTAGTCAGGTCGAATCGCAGCTGGGAGGAGAGTCCGAACGATGAAAGAGGAAGCGGGAGAGCCCGGGGCGGTATCGAGTTTCCACATCGGTACTTCGGACGAGGCTGCTCCATCTACATAGGTGCTAGCCGAGTCGCCAAAAATAGATCGAGTTCACACGAATTCTCTACGAGCCGATCGCACGAAACCTCCGGCTACCGTTCGTGATATCGATCGAACCGCCCGGCGACCTGATATGCACAGAATTCACTGCCGCTTGTAACGCGCGCCGCGATTGAAAACGTGCTCGCCTACCTAATTCGAATAGAAATGCCACGAAATTTACGGTCGGGCAACTGGCATCTTAATTTTTCAACAATTGCTTTACTTAAAAAAAAAAAAAAAAAGAGAGAGAGAAAAGAAAAGAAATGCGATAATAATTTTCTTGCAAACGAAGAACGTTCATCTCGCGGACTCGTTCGGGATTCTCAACTTGGTTCTTCAACGTCTTAAGTAAAAGTCGCACGTAAGTCACCGCGGTAAATTCACTCCGGACGTCGCATCGCTTCCGTTCGAGACGATCAATTTTAAAACAATTAGATCCCGAGATCTCGCGACTTGATGGTGGTGACTACCAGGGAGTTTCTCGTTAACCGGAGGATCCACCGCGTCGTGTTCCCAATGGCAGCGACAGTCTCGCACGAAAACCACCTCGACCCGGCCGGGCGCACGTCGCGATACGGGAGCCGCTAATCACAGTGGCGGAGGAGCGGAGCGTATATTAATCAGCGGGTACAGGAAATTAACTTGGCCTTGTTTTATCTTGCATTCTGATTACTCTGTCTACACCACGAGAAACGCATAACTTCGCTCTCCCCGCGCCGTGCGTGCGTACTAATTAATATGTGTGTCTCGCTTGCAGCGAAGGAAGCGATCAGGGTCGCGCTTTTACAAATAAAAGACGGACTCCTTTTTTTTTCCTTTTTCTTCTTTTTTTCCCCCCTGCGACATCAGTGTACAATGTTCAATCTGTAAATATATCGCGACGTTACCGTGCAAAATATTATGCATTTCCACGCCATTTTTCAAACATTTAGCATAATTCTCCGCTTCATTTAGCTGTGATAAAGCAGACATGAATTAACATGAGCGCACCGAGTGCTCGCTTATTTTAATTAGATCGACGTCAAGCGCAGAAAGAAAAAAAAAAGAATATTTTAATTGCCCTACATTTATTTTTATCTTCGCATTTTCCGGACCGATCCGTTTTTTTACTACCGAGTTTGACGGAAATAAACTGGTGTATCTCGCTCGTTGAGTTTCTTTATCTTTTTTTTTCTTATTTACTTTATTGCAATTTTTATCTTTTACGTTGCGAACAGGGATTTAGACGTGGTACGTAGAAGTTAGCGTAGCTTAGGTACTTACCAGGCGTCGTTTCGGCTTGATGAGGGGTCGATTCTGGCCGTTCATCTTGTAATAAAGCCCACAGGCGTTGCAGAGGTAGTGGCCAGTGCCATCCCGTCTCCAAAGGGGTGTTGACGTCGCGCCGCAGTTGACGCACTCGCGGCCCTCTGCCCGACGGAACGAAAAATCATATTAAATCGACGGCAGCTCGCACCGTACAATATTGCTCGTTCGTGTTCGCGTGCGAAACGCAAGATCGGATTTGTCAAAGTGGGAACGGCTCAGGCTTCTCCACGAGAACTCGAGACTAACGTTTCCCACGCGAACACGGAAGCACGTTGATCGCGCGAAGGGGCACTCGTCGGATATTATTATTAGTTTTTTTTTCTTTTTTTTTGTGCAAAGGCTAGCTTTTAGGAATTTTTCAAAAATGCCGTATATGTATTTCGATATTTCGCTATTTATTACTTCCTTAGTGGCACTTTTTTTTTAACTACCGCGGCTCTTCGAGCTTGCATTATTAAATATGCTATATTATTGTACGGTAAATTAATTTAATAATATATAAATTTTTAACTTCGAGGGATCAACGTGCGTCTACCGAGAGATTTGCGTACAGTCAGGTGACTCGTGAGAAAGAATTCGCATGCAGAGTTGCAGACATACCATATCAAGCGATTACCAGAGCAAAAGCAGAGTCTCTTTTAAGACCATGGGGCGTTTGTAGGATTCACGGATACGAAACTTACGTTAGTGCGGTTGATTAATCCCAAGGATACGCTGCGAGAGAAAGAAGCGAACGTGAGGTGATAGGACGGGACTCGTTTCGCGACCGTTCGTCCCGCTTCTCCCGGTCTACGACTAGCCAGCGTAAAAATAAAAAAAAATATAAAAAAATAAAATAAAACGAAAAAACGGCGTGTTGCTAGAGAATCGCCAAATTAATTTTTTTTTTTTTTTAAGACTTTCGCGAGGCTCCGACGTCAGTCCTCCACGGGGCGCTCTTGCCCGTGGAGATTACCGGCGAAAAATAAATTTGTATCTCTCGCAACGCGCGGACTCCGGACGGGAATAAAAGGGAAAGAGGGTGAGCGTGAGGACAAGGATCACTTCTCCCCGAAATGCGCGTTTCACGAATCGTCCTCCGAGCTGCGTCCTCCGCGGAGAAACAGCCGAGTTTATCGGCCGCTACTGAAAATGATTGCCATTAAATTGCGTCGTCAGGGCCCCTCGGTACGAGGGGCCGAATTGCCGACTGTTACGCGATCGAGCGCGAGGTAAAAGCAAATGGGCACGGCGATCGTTGGCCAGTCTTAACGACGCTCGTAAAAACCACCCTTCTTCTCTCCGACTGGCCCGCGATTAGATCAATTCTGTTGCTGGCGCATAAGTGTGCGTATTTCGGCTGTTGTTGGGAATCTGTGGTGTGATTTATCTCGCGAGATGGCGATTACGATTCTGCGAAAGGGCACGGTCGCAAGGCGTATCGCAAGGCACGGGGGAAAAGACGTCGTTGCGAATGACGGCGAAATATCGATTGGACGCGCGTCCCTGATTAATGACTCGGCCTCAATTAAACGCGAAATTTGAACGGCGGCGGAATAATTTCTGGCACACGTAACGTTATAGATCGCGCGTAATCGTCGACACGCGAGCGGCTCGTTTGCGGGGATCCGGCTACGTGGAATGAATCTGTCGCCGAGCGGCTGAACGTCCGTCTTTTCGGTCAAGCACGTCGCGCGCGCGTGCTAATCGCGCGTGAGACGTAATCAAGGATCATCCCCGGGGTCCCCGGGTGAGAGAGGCGAGACGGTTTCCGCCTTCTCGTCCGATAGTCCTTTCGGTGCGCCTAAATTCGATCGCGGAATTAACCGGGAGACCTAACCCCCCGTATTTGCTTCTCCACCGCGTTTTAATTCGATTTCGGTCTTACCAGCCCGCAGATTCGGGGGTGATAAGGGAGCGGACCGCGTCTATCGTCGATCGCCAATTGCTATACTCTTCTATGACAATAACAGGGCTGTCTGAACGCGGTTCAATCTTGATTCTCCTCGCCCCGCTTTGCAATTTGATTTCCAGAGACGCTTCCGTGATTGCTGATTAATTTCTGACCTCTCTCTTCGGTGTGTTGTTTTTTTTAATTACTCTCACTTCGTTTAGAGGCCTGCGGTTTTCTTCATTCACTATTTCGTCGAGTAAACTTTTGATAATTTATTTATCCGGCCGGATGGACTTTGATTGAACCACCGCTCTCCGCCGTGTCTCTTCGAAATCTATATCGTTGGTATAATACTTTCTGACCGCGCGTGGTTTATTTTTTTTTTTAGTATATTGATGGTTCTCCGGCTATCGATCGGCTGGTTCGTAATGATGAAACGAATGGGCGGACACCGACGCGGACGATGGATATCAGCCACGAAACGTCGAGGTGACGCTCGTTTGCGTCGGGCTCGAAATATAGTCCTCGTGTCAGAAGGTGACGCCGAAATGGCCGGTTTCACCCCCAAGGGGGACCGGTATCGCTCCCATTTTCGACATCACCTCCGACCTTAATGCCAGGCATGCAACGGAGCGCTCGTTAGACCGCCGCTTCCGTTTCGACTTTCTCGAAGCTTTCCGGATTACAACACGAAATGCTCGATGACGATATACATAAAACTAGAACTCCGCTACGAAATTGAAGAACGTTCTTCGTTCCCGTGAACGCAAATGTAATTGAAACGTACTTCTCCTCAAACAGCTGATAAGCCGTTATGCGAAATTTCGCGAGAAATGTCCGCGCGATTAATATATTGTCAAAAGAAATTAGAAACAAAAAAAAAAATTGTCAATGCGTCCTGCGTCGTTAATTATACTTTGATCGAAGTCGTGTTCCGCGTTCGACTCCGCACGGCGGGAATCTCGGATATCCATCAGGCTTCCCGTCCCATACGATTCTTACCTCCACATTCACGCGCGAAGGATGTTTGCCAATTCCGGTGTCTGCCAGCGCTTTTCGTGCCGCGGGTCGTTGCTCAATCGACACCTCTCAAGCGTCACCTCGAACTGACACGCCGCTCGGTGCGGGAGTCGCTTTTCGCGGCCTTCCCACAGGCGATTTTCTCTCGGCGATGGGCGTTCTGTCGAACGAGCCCCCCCCGGCCGATACCGCGAGACTCCGTTTGGCTTCTTCTTCGTCATCGAGAGGTTCCGCGCGGCGGCTAGCTGGCTGGTTGTGTGTCGTAAGTCGATTCAATTAGCGGGCTTCCATGGCGCGAAGCCGGGGGCCATTGTTCCCGGAATTGGGATTTTTACCACGCCGTCGCCGCCACCGCCATCGCCGCGGAGCGACCGGCTATTATTACCGCAATCAGCGTATCCGGCATTTTTCAACCGTTTCTCGTTCCCTTCCTTTCACCCCTTCCTCCGCCGGCCCCCATCCTACTTCGACGACCGCGCAACGTTACCCGAAAGGAACGCGCGATTCCTTAAAAGAAGTTCGCCGGTCGGCCCAAGAATTTCTTCGCGAATAGCGATTGTAATCTATAACTATCCGCGAATTCGCGACGAGTAAAAAAAAAAAAAAAGTAAAAATATATATAATATATTTATATTTGCCGAGAGTACGCCAGCGAAAAATGGTTCGTGGACTCTTTGAGAGGGAGCTTTGCCGTGACAAAAACAAAAATGCAGCGCTAGCCACACCACATCGAAAAAAAAAACCTGTGCTTCTTCGTATGGTCTTGTTCTCTTGCGTTTGTATGTGTGTCCGTTTGCTCTGTCTGTGTATGCGTGTGTATGCGTCAGGGAAAATTAGTATGCGTATTTAAATAGAATAGGGTTATATAGATACATATATCGTGTGTCATCTCGTAAATCGGGTGTGGTGCTTCGCGCTCGCTCTCTCGAGTGGGTGCCACGCAAAAAACACATCAGTGAGGCAAAATACAAAAAATCACAATCAGTGCCTCCCTCCTTCCCCTTCGCTCTCTTTCTATTGTGACACAGCTCGTTTAAAAAAAACGAGAAAAACGGGTGGAAAGAACGTGTTCTGTACGAACTTTAAGCGTAAGACGACCGCCACCGAAAGCTCACGGTTAAAATTAAAGTAAAAACAAAACGAAACAAATCAAAAAAATTAAGAAGAGATAAAGACAAAGTGTAATATAACGAAATTGATAAATATCCTGTCTGTATCTTCTTCGAAAATTACATCGAACGGCTGTCGACCGAAGAAGAATGCAAGCGGGATAAAAACAATCTCTAAGAAAGTAATCAAAGAATATCTTTAAAGTTAAATTGAAATTTAAAAATTAATTAAGTTTAAGAGAAATAATATTTAAAAAGAATTATTGGCGTCGATTAAGTTGAAATTATATAAACTGCAGGAATCACTGTAAGACTCTGCGATAGCGCGATGCAACATTAAAATGTGAGATAATAAAATGCGCGCAAAGACCAACTGAAATTTATATACTGAAATTTCCAGTTTCAACAATCGACGCCGGTGCAAAGAAGCAGAACTGAAGATGCCGAAGCAAACCAAGTACACAAAATAACCGAATAAAAAGACCAAGAAAAGAAAAAAAAAAAAGAAAAATTCCAATCTGCTACGGGAAAAATATTTATCAATCGCAATTAAGAATATAATATTAAAAAAAAATTGCAAACTAAAATCTTTAAAACTTAAAACAGATTTTAATTATTAAAAATTTGTTCTCGAGACTTCAAGCTTCTATCATCAAAGATTATCTTGAAATATTCTTCCCGTAGCAAAATAAGCAACAAAAGGAATAAACCAAATACCCGAAAAGATTTAAAAAATAAAGATTAAAAAAAAAAAGAATAAAAAGAAAATTAATCGAAAGGATAAAAATTCCAAAGAAAAGTAAAATAAAGAAAAGGAAAGGAAAAAAAAAAGAAAAAATGAAACAAAAAAAACCGTGATAGGGCGCGTGCCGCTTACCGGCGGACGTCCTCGACTTGTTCCTCGGCTTTTGCTGCTGCTGTTGTTGCGCGGAGGGCGAGCCCGGTGTGTTGTGCGCGGCCGCGTGACCGACTAGCAGCTTCGAGTCGGCGCCGCCGGGTAGGCCGCCGGCTAGGCCGCCGGTCGCGTTCCCGGCGCCGGCACCGCCGTGATGACCGAAAATACCGGCGACCGCGGCTGCACTGCCGTTGTGCGGATTGTGAGACGACGCGGTGGACGACGAGGTGGCGCCGTGATGATGATGATGGTGATGGTGGGTGCTGGTAGGATATTGCAGATGCTGGTACATATTGTACGCGCTCGCGGCCGGGTCGTACTGCGAGCCGGAAGTGGCATGGTGGCTGTTGGTCGCCGCGGCGACGGCCGCGGCCGCGGCCGCGTAACTATCCCTACAGGGTGAGGTCGCGCTGCCACCGCTGCCACTGCCGCCGCTGCTACCACCACCGCCACCATCACCGCCGCCGCCGCCGCCGCCGGCCGGCACCCCGTTGTTGCTCTGATACGCGTCCTGCTGTTGTTGTTGCTGCTGTTGCGTGGCACTCGCCTGCTGGCTGCCCGTCACACTGCCAGATTGGTTATTACCTTCTCGCTGCTTCACCTGGCCGGCGGACGAACCGTTCGTGCCGGCGGGCCCGTTGCTGCCGTTGTTGGAACCGTTATGCTGCTGGTGAGGCGGCGAGGGTGCCCCGTGATGGTGCCCGAGCATCACCGTCGGCTTGATGTCGCACGAGCTGGCACCGGACGCGCCCAGCGTGTCTTGGTGGTGCATAAACGCGCCCATCACCGCCGCGTGGGCCACCGCTGCTTGGTACTCGCTGGTTGTGCCGCCACCCAGCCCGGATAGTGGATTGCCGCTGTTATTATTGTTCGCGCTCGTCGAATTATTGTTGTTCGTGCTGGAAGTCGTGCTAGCGGTTATGCTGTCGGGCGTAGCGTCCTTCGGCGGTGTCGGCGGAAAGGAGAAGAGATGGTGACCGCCACCACCGTGACTCGACAGACTGCCGGTCGTGGCCGGCAGCGAGGATCCCAGTGGACTCTGCGGCTTCTCGTCGTTCACCGCACCCGTGGACGCCGTCGTCGGGAATCCCCAGGGTGCTTTCGAGGTGTCCGCGCCGCTGCTGGACAGCCACGGATGGAGTACCGAGCTGTGAAAGTGCGGCCGGCAGACTTGGCTTACTGGACCGCTCGACACGCCGCTGCTCGACATCCTTGCTGAAAAATTAAATAAAACGCGGAACGTTAGACGGAATCTCATTAAATCCAAGCCTCCTCGTGACGTCGCCGGTGTAATCGTTATATTATTACAAATCGCCTATCGATACTTCAACCGAGCAGTACATTTCGCAATCCGATCCTTCCGTTCTCCAAGACAGAAGAAGCAATAAAAATGAAACAAATTAATATTACAGCTATCAATTCGAACTTTCACTGCCGCTGCCGTAAATATCCGCAAGAACTCCGCCGTGTGATTAAGCGAACGGCGACGAACCGCGCGGGTCGGATCTTGCGCCGCTTCGCTCGGGGTTCGTTCGCTTTATCTGAAAACGTTAGAGCCACGCGAGGAAGTAGATACCGTCGTAGCGACGATGATTCGGGTCGTCGCAAGAAGGAGCAGTCCGATTCGTGCGTGCCCGGAATGATCGGATTTTATGCCGATCGTAAAGGCTGCCTAATTGCGGCGAACGTCTTAATTAAGTGCGAGGCTCGCTCGACGCAGAGGCGTTATGACTCTTTCTCCCTTGTCCCTGCGAACGACGCTCGTCATTCACCGATCGGGTTCGAACCTACCCGCGACGAAGGATTGCAGCTTAACTCGCGGCGTAATTAACTCTCTTCAACATTGATCTTATTTCCGTTCTTAATTTCGTTACGCATCGGAGATCAACGAGAATCGCTCTTTTATTTCAACCACTATGCGCTCTTGCTGGACGACTCTCGCCCATTTTATCGCGTTTATCGACGAGGTAAGGGTACTATGCGACGTCGGAACCGAGAAACGCTGGTTCGCCTGACGGTAATTGCGCTCTCCGAGCTTCGAATCAAACCCGCGCGTCGCATGTGGAAGTCGCGCGAGAGCGTAATGATTCTTGCGGTGACGTTCTTTTTTTTCTCTCTTTTTTTTTTTTTTAAGTTCGTAGAACAGTAGAGTCGGGCTTCGTTTCGGACTCGCGCGCTCCTCCGTTGTTCTCGGTATGTAAAGAACGCGGAGTTTGGATTTAAAATTGATCTGCGCCATTAAAAGATTAAGATGCCCGCTAATGAAACTCTCCATGCGCCGATGCAAGTGCAACGCCGTAAAAACAGCTCGCGTACCTTTAATGCGAGGATAATTAACAGCCAAAAAAGCCGGCCGGCGCGGCACGGTTACGATAGCTAAAATTAGAGTTATATATTTGTGGGACCAAAAATGAATGGGCAATTACGGCCATCCTGCGACGATACGGTCACCTCTGCCATTAATGACGGTACAGAGAGCTCATAACGCATCAAATTAATTAGCCTCGGTTATTATCTTACGACAACAACGACCGACGGCGACGGCGACGACGACTAATTAACCGATCCCCCATCTTTCGCCGTCAGCCAGGAAAGTGCAGCGTTCTTAATATCCGTGCAAATTTGCGGATGCACATTGTTGCCGGCGAATACCAGAACGTGCATGCGACGCATGCAAACCTGCTTACTTGGCCCGAGTAAGTGGCCGATCGATATATCGAGTGGTTTCTTGCTAACTAACAACGCCCCGCTCCACCACCTTCGCGGCATACGCTGATAACAAGATGATGTTTTTGCCAAACCGCGCTTTGTCTCGTTCCCGCCCTCTCCGGCCCTCCAGCTGGAGGGCATTAATTTTGCGCCCCGGTCCCCTAAAACCCCCGAGGCTTACGCTCGCGATTCTCGTACGAGACTCTCATATTTCACGTGTCGGTAAAATAAAAAAAAAAAAAAAAATATATATATATATATATAGTAACATGCGCGAGTTCCACGATTTTTAATACAGCCAAGAAGAGATGAATCCGGCGAGATAGGAGCGAAACTCCCGGGTGCGTACGCGCGCTGCAAATGGCGGCGTCCTCTGCGAAAAGGCGCTGTCTAAATTTAGAGAAGCGCGAAACACAATATTACGAATACAGCGAGCGGCGAGATGAGCAGCTGCGGCACTGTAATTAATCGGAGCCAACGATGGCCCGTCTGTAATTGGATCCCGCTGCATCGCGGCGCGCGGCCGCAATGAAAAGTAAACAAGATCCGCGGTGCCAGACACGCTTTCGAATCCTCGACTATTTCATTGCACCTCCGATGTTCATCCCGCTAATGTTACGCAATACCTGCTATTCTCTCCTCTTTTTTTTCTTTCTTTTTTTTTTTTAATAACAACATCAGCACGCGATTCCGTTTATTCCTTCAATTATTCAAGGCACGCGGCGCTGTCGCGGGTCGCAATAGTTTTAGACGATAAAATATTACTGACGGAACGGCCGCGTCAGTCGTTTCATGTCGGAATCACTCTTATCGTAACCGACGAGCAAGATGGGAATCGGAGATAAAGGCGGGAATGGTAGCGGCGAGAAATGCGCAGACGGAGAACACTTCGCACTCCCGACGCAATAAAAACTTCCACGCTGAGCGATATTTATCGCTCTTTCCGATCCCCCTTTTCCCCCGGGTCTTCGTCGTCGCGAATTCGCGTTTTTAGAGATTTCACGGAACTTTTTTGCCGACCGGCTCCGGGGGGCTCCTCCGCGACTCTTCCGCTTCCCTTCCGCTTCCCTTCCGCTGCCATCGCGCCCCTTGTCTTTCGCCCTGATGGACGCGCTGACATAACTCTCGGTTATCTCGACGACGTTTCCGTCACTCTCGCAATTTTATCCCGCCGTGCGATCGATCGGGAAAACGCGCGATACGACGGCGACGACTAACCGACGGTCAGCTGTTCGCACTACCTCGCACATTCCCGACATTACGGCGAGCCATCCGAGGGCCCGTTTCAGCTCCAGGATTTATACTCAAGGACAATGGATGGTGATCTTATCTCTGTACCGACTGATTGCCCAATAAAGTCATTGAGAGCAATAACATTTTGTTTAAATCTCTCATGGGCGGAAGGGGAATGTCGCCGCATTAAAAGATCAGGCGCTGATTCCGAGCGACGCGTGCCGTAAATGGTGCGGCTGTGCATTTTTTTTTTCTTTTTTTTTCGACGGATATATTATGATTCGCTCGCGCGAGAGCTCTGCCCGCGGATCAGTCCGGAATAACGTTTCCATTCACTTTCGTCGGCTCCGCTTTTACGAACTTCAGCTGGGCGGTTTTCACACGCGCAACAATCGCGCGCTCCATAAATCGCTCCGGGACGATCTCGCCGGTGGAAAACTCGGGATCGCGAAACGTAGAGCCATCTCGTCGAATTCGGAAGAAAGGAAAAAAAAAGGTGAGAGCGTAAACGTGTCGCGATTGCATCACAGGACCTCGCAGGTTTTTCAAAATCCGCTTAGAAGCAAATAATTCCTCGTTCCGTTCCGCCGTTAAATTCCCAATATCGTTTCGCTTCTCGCGATATTATCGGACCCGGCTGATTCCTAGATAATAACCGGAGGATTTTACCGGTATCGTGCAGTTTGGCGTATCATGAATATTCATGAAAAAAAAAAAAAAAAAAAATCCGCGGATACGGTCACCGTTATATCGCGCGAACGAGATCGACACGACAGTAGATAACGCGCTCGGAGGTCTCTTGACTGCGTGCACGTTGGTATTTTTTTTTTTTTTATTTTCCTCCTCTCATCAGTACACAACGCGACGTGCGTCCCGGATCGTTGTAAAATCGCTGGCAATATTTGTAAATTTTTATGCCCGCAAAGAGGACACGGGCAAATTTTTGTATCCCATCGATTCGGATTTAATAAGATCGCTCCGAGCGATCGGAGACCGGATCGTTTCGGAACATGGGGGAGCCGTATCCAGCCACGGTGTTCTTTAAACTTGCTCTCGTCACACGAGGCGGGCGATACGCGGAGATAACGTCTCAAGGCGGCCCACGCCTAAGAAGCGCGATCGTAGATCGGTTCGATTAATCGCTCCGTCTCCGATCGCCGCGCGCGGATGATTCACAGGAGTGCTCTCGCGCCCACGCGCTACGACGGCAACAGCACGCGTGATCCCGCCACCGCTTTGCCGAGCATCCAGGCGACATTCCGCAATAAATTAATATGATAATCGATACCTCGTCGCCCGCGATCTCGGGGCACCTTAGCGCCGAACCGGAAATAAATCGAGTTCACGGCGCACCTGCGGAACGAACATTGTCGAGCGCGCGCGGGTTTTTTTTTCTTCCCTCCTCTCCTCCTTTTTTTTTCTTTCGTTTTTTTTTCTTTTTTTTTTCCTCCCGTCTGTCCCCCTACTTTTCCGTGCCGTGAAAAACCGTCACGTGGAAACTGGCGGCTGGCCGTTACGTAACCAATACGCAATTCAATAGCGCGGCGATTTACATTTATATTACTCCGGTCGCGGGCGAAGATCAAAGCCCGGTGAAGTGAAAGCCGCGGGAGGCGATTTTCCGACGAGGTGGAACGACAAATTCAACCGGGGAAAACAACAACGGACACCCCGCACTTTCGGGCGCAGCGAATGCATTCCGCTAATCGCGCCTTTTTTTTTTTTCTTTTTTTTTTCCCGCCCCCTTTGTCCTCTCCTTCTTTCTCTGCAGCTTGGTTTTATGCAATTCGGTTTGATTTATATCTCACGACGACTATTAAGATGAAAGATATCATTAATAATGTAGCGATATTAAAGCGGAAACGTTTACTCCGCGCGAGTCATAACAGTGTCGGAAATATAGAATATTATGCAATTGTTTGCTCATTAATTATATATTTAATATCTTCGCCTTGCTGTCGCAATATTACGATCCGATAAGCAAATTGACCGCTCAATTTCTCATGCGTTTATTTTTAGTTCTATTTTTTTTCCTTTTTTTTTTTCTTTTTCCTTCTCCCCACCTGTTTATTTCCAATATTTCACGCACTTATCTTCGGCTATTTTTACCCGCGCGTAACAACAAAATATCGGTATCATGATTATTCCCCAAACGAAGTTAAATAGGCGTAGATAAAGTAACATAGTTCGCTTATCGTTATTGTTCCCCGTTATTTTTTCCCATCGCTTTTAGCGAAAATTATTCTAAGCCAAAAGAGAGGAGGAGAAGGAGGCAGAGTATTTCCATAAAAAACAAAAAAAAAAACAAAAAAACTACCGCGAAGTTTTTAGCTGTCAGATAACGAATAATTTGCAAATGTGCACGGTCGCGCTCGCGCATGTCGGCGCGTGGAGAATTCTCGGTCCTCGAAAATATCTGTGATTATCTCGCGAATGAACGTTCTCTCTGTCTCTCTCTTTTTTTTCGCCCATTCGTATCGCGCGCACAAAAGCGCGAGTACTCCAAATAATTAACCGCGCCCGAAAGAGTGCGCGCGAACGCTCGCACCTCGCTTTTGTGCGGGGGCAAAGGTGGAGGGGAAAAAGAGGCGATCTCAAAGAGTCAAAAGGATTCAAAGCGCCAGGCGGGCTCGTCTGAAAGGGAGGACTCGCATCGCGTTGGCGTGAAGGCGCCGCTTTATTTTCCCGGCCATTTGCCTTCGACGTTCGCGTCCCCGTCGGGGGTGCCGCGGAAAGAGACGCGAGATCGAGACGCAGAGCCCGGGGTCGTTACCACCGTTGATCTTATTAATGAAGAAGTATCCCGGAGGGGCGAAGGGGCACAGATCTTGCCTGAAAATTACCAGCCGTTTCCAGGCTATAGAAGTTGGAATTTCCGAGCCGGTCCCGCCCGCCTCGTTACCATGCGACAGTAATTAATTATTTCCCCGGGGAATTACACGACTTATTTCGCAGCGAATCTCGAAATTGTAAAGCGCGCCGTCGTTATCGCCGCGGGAAAACGGTTCTTCCCGGTGGGTATATATTTTCCAGTGAATTATCTGCGCCGGAATGCTGTGTCGTCGCGACTTTCTCGCAAAGTCTCGGCCGAGCGTTTTAATTTGTTGTAATAACGAATTAAGGGAGATGCAAAAATGAAGGATTAAAGTCTAATGTTTCTTTCTTTATTTCTTTTCTTTTTTTTTTTTTTTCTTAATGCGAAACTCCTAGAGTGCGAGCAGCGCGCCAATTAGTGTCGCTAATAAGAAATTGTGTGCTTAAATAAAATATCGCCTCGGTTGAAAAACATCCGCCGTCGACCGCGCGTGAAACGCGCTATTTTTGCGTGGCGGCCTCGTTAGCCGTGAACGTGCGCGTGTACGATAAGCATTGTTATCGCGCTCGCGCGCAAGTCGACAAGGACGAGGAGCCGCTCCGTTGAATTCCATTTTCCGTCGAAAGAGAGATCCTCCGATGGAAACTTCGCTCTCGTCATTATTCTCGCGGCTGGGGCCAATTATCGTCCGTAACAACGACGGCGAAACGCACGCGATCTCGTAACTTGGTTAACGATTCCCGCGCGAATGACTTTCGTTAAGAGACGCGCGGCGCGGTTGAGCTAGGCTAAGATCCACGAAAGCCACCCTGCGGAGTAAAAAGCCCGCGGGGAGGACCCCGTGCACGAAATTCCCGTTGAAAATAACGTCTCATTTCGCGTCGAGCTCTCCCCTTCTCTACAAGCTTTCGGCGTAATAACATGCAATTTCGCCCCGTATCCGTCCGATCAACCCTTTACCTCGCTACCACGCTCTTCTTCCTTCGATCGCGGAAGACTAAGTGTACCCGGGCGAAAAATATACGGCCTAAGAAGATCGTAAGTGGAAATTCATTCCACGAAATTGAATTCCCGTTTTCGCGAAGAGGGCTTTCTCTCGCTCTTTCTCTCACTATCTCTTTTTCGACATGCCGAAGTCGAAGATAAATCGCGGCTAACTCCTCGCCATTTTTTACGATCGGGAGAGAATATCGTCCAAAGCTCCTACCGGCGGGATTAATCGCGGTGGAATCGGTTCCGAGAGCCAAACCTCGAAAGTCCCGAGAACGCGGAGGCGACAGAAGCGGACGAGGCACCTCGGCACGGGATGCCGAGCTACCGCAGAGAGCGGAGAGATCACGGTACGTCTGTGCCGGAGGCGAGAGGAGACTGCGGAGGGAACGAAACGCGGCGACGAGGAGGAAGATTGATCGCGGTGAGGCTGCATCTGCCGCGATGAACTAGCTGAAGAGAAAAAGAGAGACAGAGAGAAAGATAGAGATAGAGAGAGAGGCCGAGGGGGCGAGAGAGGGAGAAGGAGACAACGATAGAGAAACGACCGGCGGAGAGCGACGGAGAGGCCCTTCGGGAGAGGCTCCGCCTTCAGCTGGCGTGTGCATTTGCGCAAGATGGCGCCGGTCGGGTCGGTGTGTGCCGCAGTTGCACACATTTTGCACACCGGGGCGACGCGCGCGAACGACGCCACGTTCGCCGTGTTGCTCTGAACAACACTGTTCTCTTCTTCGTCGTCGTCGACGACGATGACGACGAGGATACGGAATCGCGCGGAGGAGGCGGAGGAAGAGACGAAGGAAGGACGAGGCCTAACTACAAAAGAAACAGAGAGAGACGAGAGAGAAGAGAGAGAGAGGAGAGAGACTCCCGCGTGGCCCCGCAATTACGTATGCACCTCTCTCAGACCCCGCGGGCTTCGCGGTTGGCTGCGCTTCCTTCCTGTCTGTGCCGCAACCACTGTGTATTATGCATCCCGCTCTCCGTGCGCGTCCGCCTATCTTGTTTATTTATTTTTTTATTTTTTTTTCCTCTTTTAGCATCACTTCTCGCCGTCCAGTCTTCTCCTTCCTCGCCGGATCTCTTCTCTCTCTTGTTAATGTAACGCGACTTAATTTTGTCAACTACCAATATCAGTATAATTAAAAAAAAAAAAAAAAAAAGAAGTTTCCTTCGAGACTCGAAAGCTTTCGTGATATCTGCGATCATGATACATCAGAGCTATTTCCATTTTTAACTGTCACAACATCGCCACGGTAATTGAGACAAGATACGCTTTGAAAGATCGGAGAGAGACACGTTTGTTGACCCGCCAACCATTTTCCGCTCCCGCTCGTCAAGCGGCTGTCAAAACTCAAGGCTCGAATTTTTCCGAAGCACACCGTGGGTCTCGGCAGCGGCGAGAATTAATACACAGAGGCCGGCTAACTAAAGTCGAAGCCGGCAGATATGTCTGTCGGCGGGGAAAGTAATCGGTGGGTGCCGCGCTCGAGTGCAAGAACGGGCTTAGAAGTCGCGGGCAAGAAGCCGCGGCCGGCGGCTTTTTTTTTTTTCCGCGCCGTCTCGACGTTACAAATCGGACCGGCAGATTTGATTCCGATTACGGGCGCCGTTTTTTCGAGGCCACGAGCTAACAGAGAGTCGAGTATGATCCGCGCACGTCGGCACGAATCAGGGATATCGCCTTCCAGGGCCTCAAGATCTGGCCCGGCTGTATCGTGTTTCCTCCTCGGTCCCTCGGCGTGCTTTTTGGCCTTCTGCCCTCCCGTTCCTCTGGTCTGTGCGCCTCCACGCGTTTCCTTTTCGCTCTTTCTTTCTCTCGTTTTTGAATTTTCCTCTGTGCGAAGTGAACGAGTCGCTCGTCTCGTCCTTTTTCATCTCCTCACTTTTTTTTTTCTCTCTCTCTCATCTCTTCTCGTCTTTATGTCCTCTATCTTACACCTATATTTCTCTACCTACGCTGTGCTTTTTCATGCTTGGCTAACGGCGGGGAACCGAAAGAGCTATCGAGATTACGTACATCTAGAGTGTACACACACCATCGGCGTAGTGCGTCTCTCCTCGAAACGATACTCCTCTCTCCTCCTCTTTGCGTGACGCCATTGAAATCTTTTCTCGCGTGGAATTTCTTAGCGGCATTCAGTTAAGAAGTGAAAAATACCGATTTGTATATCGACTGGGACTTTACCCGCGTGCTAATAGAAATTCTCGCTTTTAAATATGAAATTAATAAATAATGCATTAACCGGCGTTATATGCTGCATTATTCAGAGTAAAAGTCGGACAACGCGGGTGGAATAAATAACCTAATGCTACATCGGAGAATAAAATTTTGAAATTTAATTAAAATAATGAAAATCTTTTCGATGCCTTTTAAGCTATACTGTATATTACAGATATATTTTTCCCCCGGTCAATATAGTTTCCCTCGAAGTGTCGCGATCGCTCCATTTCCCATATCTAATTATACTTTTCACTCCCCCTTTTCCTCCTCCACGCGTGTAACTGTCAAGTGTCGTTTTTATCCCGCAGGATGACTTCCTTTTTACAGGGCAACTAATCACACGTTTCCTGCATTTACGCTTCTCTTTTATTCACGCCGCTAATCGCGCCCGTTTATTGCTGCTGCCGCGCGCGAAAGTTAGCCTCTCGTCGTCGTTCGCGCGAGGGTTGCGCGCTCAAAACGGAAAGTCATTTGCCCGGCGAAGAATCGAGAGGACGAGTGTTACGAGCGCAAAGGGAACGAGGAAAAAAAGAAAAAGGACCCGCGGTACTTGCGTGCTCGAATGCGCGGAGTTCGAGTGCATCTCGAGGGGATTGTCGTGTGCCCCGGGTGCTCGAGATGGATTAGCGCCGCGCTAAGAAAACTGTTTCCCGGTGGCATGTCACGGCCGCGCGGAGTCTCCCGCGGCATGTAACGCTGCCTCGCCTATCGACCGCGATAGAAATTTTTAATTATCGGACCCGGGGAGAAAGGAGAGAAACAGCGACGCGGGGGGAGACATTCGATGGCGCTGATAGCCTCGGAGACGCCTCGTTAATTAAATATAGAAATTCTAATTAATGAATGGGCAGCGAGGTTGCCCGTCGGGTCGTCGACCCGATCCGGAGCACGCGAGAAACCGACCGCCCGGCAAAAACGGAACGCGCGCGGCTCTTCATCACGGTTCGCTTTTCTTCGCGGTGCTAGAACGGCGCTCGAGTTTTCGCGGCGAACTTGGGACTCGGTTAAGCTCCCGCCGTGCGAGCGTCGGAATCGCGGATTTCAATCGACAGCGCGGCAAAGTGGCTCGGAGATTACACGTATTATCGTCTTAATAGCGGCGCGATATGTACTGCTGGAAGTAAAGGTGAGAGAGACCATTTCTCTCTTCAAAGATCCCCGGTCTTTTTCTTTTTCGTTCTTTTTATTAATATCGACCCCGGCGAGTCTTGAAAGAAAATCCCGGGTCGTTGAACCGCGACGACGAGGGAAAAAAACTGGCAAGATTCGTAAAAGCGAAGGGAGAAAGTGCAAGCGATTAAAGAAGAGGAGCTTGTGTACTTACTGTGAGCGTAGTGGGCCGCAGCCGCGGGATGATGCGCCGTCGGTCCGGCATGAGGGTAGTAACCCCTGTAGTCGTTGCCGACCACCCCGGCCACCCCGGCGCCCCCCGAGGGCGGCTCCAGCGACCTGGGCGTCTCGTACCATCTAGCGCTTGACTCGCTGCTCATGTCCATCGTGTCTGGCGGAGTTCTCGATGCGTCGCGATCGCTCGCCGAAAAACGAGCAGACGGAGAAACGGCGAGAGGGCAAGGAGACGCGAGAAAAGGGTCGGGAGAAAGAGAGAGAGAAAGAGAGAGAAAGGGTTGGAGAGCGGAACACTGAGAGAGAACGGACGGCAGGTCGAAGAGGAAGATTAGGAGTACTGCCAAGAGCGCCTCTCTTCCTTTGCCGTCGTCCTCGCGGCGCCCAGTGGGATCATAGGTGATCCTGGTCTTACTCGCCGGGCGAAGGGAACCTCTTCCTGGCCTCCTGGAAAATACAAAAATTTTGGGATTTAGTCCGATCGCTCTTTGCGACATAGTTTTTTATTCTATTCGAGTAAATCGCTCGACAGGCGCGCTCCGCGACGTCGATCCGAACGCACGCGTAATTATTTAACGCTTACTAATTGCAGCGTTGATTATTTATCCGCGAAATCCACGCGAGAGATGTACGTGGAACTCGGGAACGACGAAAGTTAATTCAGAGTCTCCCAGCCGAGCCCGCGATCCGCCGCGGCGGTGAGAAAATTCCGACTTTATTGGCGATAAATAATTCCGCGATTTGCACACGACCTCGTTAAGCGGGCTAAACACGTGCGCGCGTTAATTAATTATATCACTCGCGGCAGCAGGTGATACGCCAGGCTCCGACTTAATAAGACCCTGTCAAATCCTAAAGTTATTACTGTATTAATTAACTGTTAGATAGCTGGATTTTCGCTGCGAGCGGGATAACGCTCGCGGTACGGTTATCTCGAGCGCGTTACGTTTCGACGTGGCTGGTCGAAACTTTCACAGATCACGGGGCCGCGTTAGCGCGACGGGATAACCGAAGCAACTTTGCTTCGGTCCATTCGCGCTTCTTACCGGGGGCTTTACCGATATCGCTTCCTCCCCTCGCTGCGGCAAAAAAAAGAGAAACGGCGTGTCACGAACCGAACGGAGAAGCGCGCGGGTAAATTAATACCGAAACACGAGACGCTTCAGCGATTCTCTCATCGCGTACGAGGGCTGCATAATGCGCCGCCTGTTCGGACGCGTCCTCCTCTTCTCCCTCAACCCCCGGCCCTCGCCCGACAGAAGTCGAGAAAAACGAGAACGACGCGCGATGATTCGCGAGCGATCGAAAAGCGCTGGGCTATCCTCACCGAAGGGGGTTGGGAACGGAAAACTGTATCCGACGGACGCTTTCATCTCGCCGCGGGCTCACCGGTTCCCTCGACTCGAGCGTAACCCGAGAAACATTTTAGGCTCTCGCTCGCGCAAGAAGCGAGCTTTGACGGGAAATTCATCCGGCGCGAAACGCGAACAAGGGCGAAGGGAATGAGGGAGGAAAGAGAGACTTACCCCGATCGGCGACTTGGCCGAATTCCGATAATCGATCGGCGTGATCTTACGGTAATTAGGTCCTGATCGGCGCTTCAATGCGAACGTACTGAGTATCAACGATCGACGATCAAATACTCGAAATGATTTATCAATCAGCTTATGGGCGATCAAGGTCATCAGTGACGCAACCGGGGACAGAACGGTTTAATCGCCCAATCCAGATAGAGGCGCGAGAGGGAAAAGGACAGAGAGACCGATAGAGATTAGTTAGAGAGAGAGAGAGCTCAGACAGAACGACAAAATTCTTATCGAGAGACAAGTTTATTTTATTTTTTTTAGGGAACGTTAGATAACTATCTCGAGATCGTCGAGTACCGTCAGGAAATTTTTATCACCGCTAGAACTAAAAACGGCGTCCGCGACGGCGGTGAAAAAAAAAAAATCCATCTCAGGAGAACCGGTTACGCCGGTCAACAGGTTTCATTTTCAGTCGAAGCCGCAAAATAGTGAATCTTTCGACGCGCAGAAAAAAAGAGAACGAAGAGAGAGAGAGAAAGAAAGATAGAAAGAACCCGGTGACAGTGACGACGGCGATGGCGGCCGGTTGTCCCGACGAATGCTCGGCCCGGTTCCTTCCCTCCAACCGTTTTCGGCCTTTGCGCCAAAAATTCCCGGGCCCTGGGGCAAATAAACCACTCGAAAACAATGCGCGATAAGATATACACACGAAAAAGAGCGTTACGCCGATAAGATTGATACCGCCGCGGAATGTGAACACGGCACATCTGATTGATTTTGATTGCCGAGATTTTTATCGTGGGTCTGGGTCTATTGTTGATGTACCGCGCGACAAACGGCGGGCACATATTTTACGGGTATATACATCTCGCGGGGGCTTGGATAATTTCGTCAGCGTCGTGACGAGCAAAGTGAAACGTATCGCGGCGCGATTATTAACGCGATCTCGCGGCTCCTAATTGCCCAAGAGTGCTCTAGCCCCGCGAATGAACGTCGAGCGTCGTTCGGTATCAATCATAAATGATACGCTAATCACGCGGTTCATTAATTAAGCGCGGACAAAAAATATTGACGTTCGAAATTGTCGCCCAATTCGGCGCGAGTTTATCGGCGAAAACGTCGGGCAAGATAATCGCGAGCTCGATCGATCATAGATATAACTAAATTTGAACAGATCAATCAAATGGATATCGCCCGACACGATCGCAAGACGAACGAGCGATTACTTTTCGAAGATATCTCGTGGATCGGAATATATATATATATTTTTTTTTCTCTTTATTTTTTTTTCCCAATAATATAAATCACGCAAGCCGCCAGTTTTATTTCTATCGCCGCCATGTGCCGGCCGTTTAAATCATTAGCATGCTTGAATATTTACTACCGCGAGAATACACAGTTATTCTCGCAGTTTCGAATAATTACTAATTCTCGAGACTCGTTTCTCTAAATAAAAAAAAAAATAAATAAAAAAAAAAACCAGAAAAGGAATAAAATCAAAAAAAAAAAATAACTTTATAAAAAACGAGAGATAAAAAAATGATAGAGAATTAATGAACGTACTAACGAAGGCGGAGCTCGTTTTTTCCTGCCGATTAACTTATTTTTCCGCCTGCCGTTTCCCTTTAAAAGATCTTCGCCGAAAAAATTTGGACAGTCAGTTATTCCTAATCGCCGTTTAACATAAAGGAAATCGTCTAATCTAACAAGTGCCGCGCGCCTGGCTGGAGATAATCAGACTCTTGACCGATACGAACTTTCGATCACTCGTGAGGCCCGTGGGTTTTCCATTTTCGAATCGACAATCGTGATAACGGCGGCATGAAAACCTGGCGGGCTAGATAACAACCGACAACGAGAACGTCGTAGACTTTAACCAAGCGCGGGCGGGAGATTGCGACACTCCCGGCGCGCGTGAAAACGAAGGACGGCTCGCGGAAAGACAGAAAAAACGAGAGAGAGAGAGAGAGAGAGGAAAAAAAATCGTCGGGATTTCTCGCGCGAGGCACAAGGCAGCAAGGGCGATAAGCGCCTTCCTAGATCGGCGTTGCTACGCATATCGTGAATATCACATGCGCGACCGTGACGGGAAACAGGTTTCGAGCAAATTGGAGCACGTCCG
Source organism: Cardiocondyla obscurior (assembly GCF_019399895.1). Taxonomy (NCBI): domain Eukaryota; kingdom Metazoa; phylum Arthropoda; class Insecta; order Hymenoptera; family Formicidae; genus Cardiocondyla; species Cardiocondyla obscurior. The sequence continues at coordinate 4,017,550 of NC_091881.1, forward strand.
TTGAACCGTCGAAGAAATAATTATAGTCGATAAGCGCGCACTATTCACACACGTTTGCCCATTGCGATAAAGATGATCTCATCGATCGCGACGGCGCATCGGCGTAACGAGTTTTCGCCAGCGCGAATGGACTTTCCTCGCGGACGTTTATTGTGGCGCGTTCCAATTGTAGCCGCCGCGATAACGAACCGCGCGCGGAAAGGTTCACCCTCGTCGAGAAGAAAGTATTGAAAAGATTTTTTTAAAAAGAATTAATTAATAAAAACCCGCGGCGTTTTTCCGTCCGACGAAGTCGCGCTGCTAAAAGAAAGAAAAAGAAGACGCTTAAAAATTTATTTTTTCTTTTTTTTTTTTTTAAGGTCTGATTTCGCTCGCGGCTTAATTGTGCTTTAATTGTATTTTCGTCAAGTCCGCCGCGATCTGACGGATCTTATCTACCGTGCGTTACATCACTGTGTCCACTCTCGACGAAACTCCATCGGCGTCAACTTCTCGATCACGTATCACGCCGCTAATCTTATCGAAATTCGTTAATCTCCTCGAAAGCGTTCGCGGGAACGTGAACGAACGTCGCTGGGGCCGCGTTGATACATGAAAATACACACGCCAAACCCGAGATTGAGGAACGTTCTGAATACCGACGGGGGCCGCTAACGACAATCGACTTCATCTACACGACGTTAACGCGAATAAAACAGATTCGACGATCGACGATTTTTTTCCAGCTCATTTCCCGGCTTAGTACAAAGATCTCGCGATCGCACATTCATCCTTATAAACCACGCGCCGCATTTTAATACCGTTCGTTTTCGAATAATAAAACAGCAGAGCGCAGCCTGAGCACCACCTTAAAATTATATCCCAGCGAAATTATACTCCTCGGTTATTCAAAGAAATTCACAAAGTACGTCTTGTACGTTTGATCTCACCGCGTCGGAAAACGTCGAAAGAAGTCGCGCCCGATGATTTTTCTCAAGGAGGATTTATTTACTCGAAAAGTCGCGCGTTTCGAAGTGGTCCTGATACACGCCGATCGAAGTCGTGAGCAGTGATATCGGGTTATCACCCAACAGGGACGCGATAGGGCCTCTAAAATGGATACAGTTTCGCTCGCGCGCCGTCGGGAGACGAAGAATGGATTCACCGGCCCGTGACACGCGCTGACACGAACGCGGTGGTAAGACGAGAGACGTCGCTCTTGCGAGCGCTAAGATTCGAGAACCGAGACCGGCACTTGGCCGACGGATCGGGAACGAAACAATCGAGAGCTGAAGACTCGGCCGAGAAATAGTAACACGATATTCCACCGTCGGATCCGGGACGAAAGGGGGGAAAACAAAAAAACCAGCCGATTTCAAAGTTAGACAGTGGCGTTTTTTTACCAAACAGTCAACGCGCGAGACTAAAGTCCGATTCTCGGATGGTTTTTCTTTTCATCTCCTTCTATTTCTTTGACAGTTCGCGAGCGAAAGCTAAAAACACAGCGACGAGTTTCAGAAAAGAAGACGATCGCTTCCTACACTAGAGAAAATAACGTCGGCAAACGCATGGATTTCCGACGGGGTTGTGTTTAACGATGCGCGAATGGTAACGGAGAAGGATAAATAAATTTTGCACGAAGGTTTATTCGCGGTTGAATTGGGAAATATTCCGCCGATTTGTTTCGGCGATATTTCGCGGCACTTCGAACGATTTTAACGTAACGTTGTAGTTTCATATTTTAATATACGAACTGAGATTAAAATAAATTGGCGAACTAAATGCGGGAATATGTCAAGACAATGCAAAGGAAGACTGTTGCTGAAGATCAATATCGTCATCTCCGCGTTTTTTTTTTCCTCGAGCTAAAGCAGAAGCCAAATCATCCTAGCCAAGATCTTTTTTATCAGTTTACTTTTCTCGTACGGTCGGTGGTTCGTATATTGCCAATTATGCTCAGCGATTCACTTTTCTCATTCATTTTTTTCTCCCCTCTCCTTACTTTGGATGTTTCTTTCACATTTTTTTTCCGCAAAAAGATATATTTCGCGCGGAGAAAGACGAAGGAAAGTGAAAACGAATTCTATTCTCATGAAAATGCGAGTGATATTAAGCGAGACATATAATTACTATCGCACGTCAGCGTTAAATGTCTTGTGAAGGATATAAATTATTCATAATTAGAAATTTGATATTATTTCCGAGGGAGAAAATGCAATTCTGTTTTGCATTTTCAATTATCACGGCTGCAATAATTATTTTCGCGCTTGCAACGACCGCGTCAATTTCAAGCGTTTATTTTTAATATTTAGAAAACGATTTGTTTAAAAAAAAAAATAGAAAAAATATCGCGAATCTGATAGCGGCTCACGTATCGCGCGAAAAAGTGCCCTATGCCACAAATCGTTATTCGTTCGGCATCAAATTATTTCAGCTGCAATCGCGCGTTTACAATAAACGAAAACATCCGCGGCTCGATGGGGAGCGATAAATATATCAAAGGAAAGAAAAATCGGCGGGCCGTGCCCCGATTTTATCCGCGCAATTTTTGCACCGCGCGGGCGGCAATCGCTCATTCGCCTCAGCCTCGATTGTTAACGCGGCTAAAACGTTAAGCGGACCTAAACGCGTTTTCACGCCGCTTTCCGTGAGGTCATGAAGAGGTACGCGAGGATTTATATTTCTGGCCGTACCTCTGACGGAACAGCCGACGGTCGATCCGCAGCCGACGGGGGCGCCGAAATAATTTCCCTATTGTCGCCGAGCACAAACGTAACGAGATCAACGCCCTCGAAATAGAATCCCTGCCGCTTTGGATTTTAAGCGTCGCCCATTAAGGGCGAGCTCTAGTCGTTTCGAGAGAAAAACTATGACGCTCACATTCTCCGGGGCTGAAGAGAAAATCCAGGGGGAACATTAGGCATTTTTTCTGAGGACAAAAATGTGTTTGCGACAGGGCGCTGAGAAAAAGGGTCGGGGCGGCAGGTCACGCGTTTGCATTATTCTAGTCCATTTTTACCTGTGCGCCTTTTTCGGAAACTGCCTAAAACCGGGCGAGAGACTTTTGAAATCTCCGGTACCACTTGGTCCAGTTTCTCTCTCGCCTTCGAGAAACCGAGGGAAATTATGTAATTGTCCGGGAGAAGACGCAGCGGCTTGCGGAACGAAGAGACGCGGAAAGCAGATAACGCGGAAAGCGATAAAACGGATCGACGCAATCGCGACTTTCGGCGAGATCGATGCCGCGGAAGATACAACTGTTAATCCAAGGGTCTTATCGTACGCGGCAGAAATATTTCCGAGTAAAGACCGACGAGGAAGGGCCGGGAGAATTTTTCCAAGCTGAATTTCAGACTCCTCTTCGAATTTTTATCGCGATAAATAAAGCAAAGCGTTCTAAAGTATAATAAAATATATTCGCAACGCCTTTCGCTAGTGCGAATCTCGAATACTGCTGTGTATAAGATTTTAATCACGTTGCCTGTCGCATTTAATAAAAGACCACGTCGCGGAGGAAATCGCGCGACGGTCGGCCGTCGCCGAGTCCAGCGAACGCGACGAGTAAATACAATAATTGGATCGGAACGCCGAGGAAATCGCGACACTTTACAAACGACGTGATCAGCCTTTATCCCGTTAACTCCCGTGGACTATGGGCGAACTCTCGCGAGTACTCGCGACTGTTCATGTATCAGTTTACTAGTTTTATCGATCTTCTCTTTTACCGTCGCGGGTTAACGTCTGCGAATCTCGAGGCAGGTCAAAACGTCGCGAAGCCGTTAGGGAATCGCGCCGTTACCGATTCGGGACGGCAACGACGGGCGCCGGAAACCGGAAGAGACCGGCGGGACGGATTCGGCCTAGGCCGGAAGCGATTTCCCTCCCCCTTCGCCGCGGTCGCGAAACGCGGGCGTCGACGTCGGCTTGCCCTTACCTTATCTCTCGGCGGCGAGATCTCCCCCGGGCGAGATAACAGGACGACTAGCTCTCGCTGCGGATTCCGCGGACGTAGACGCGCCGAAGGAGGGAGATTTCGTTATCACTAAGTTAGCACCAACACACTGCACCGTACATCACACACACAGCACATCGTAGCGTTCGTAGAGTTTTACTTGATCGGGCGGACGAGGGCGAGTGAGTTAGCAAATGGAACGGGGGAACGAGGGGAGGGGAACCGCGGCGTGGACCGATCGACCTTCCTCAATTCCTCGGGTTCTCCTCTCTTCCGCTCGTGTTCCCTCGGCGAGAACGCGGGGAACCGACGACGTGGCCGTCCTCCTCAGCGTACGCGAGATTAGAAACTTTGGCGCGCGAGACCGCTCAAACACCTCCACCTGCCGTCGCGAGACTCGCTCTCCCTAGTCCATCTTCCGCCCCCTCGTCTCTTCCTTGTCGCGTATGGTCGGTCGTCGGGATATTCAGAGGTACGGCTGCAGAGTCTCTCGCTGAGTTTTCCCTTCGGCTTATCTTTCTCGCTTCTTTTTTCTTCCTCTCTCTCCCTTTTTTTTTTCTTTTTTTTTTTTACGCAGAAACGCACGCACGCGCGCGCGAACTCGACTCGATGCGACTATCGTGGCACCCGGCGCGGAACTAAGCGCTTGAAAACACCGCGCTGCGAGGGCCCCCACGTTCACGCGCGCTCGTCGTTCCCCGGTTCAACTCGGTTTCGCTCGGCTAGTGATAGCGCCGCCTCTCCTCTCGGGGCCCGGCCTACCGCAGAGGCGTAGCTGCTCTTTCACCCTCTCCTCCACCCTGTCGTAGGAGAAGCTGGAGAAGTTGCATTCCACCTCGCCCGCCGTTGCATTTATGCCCGCGGCCGTACCGTGCTTCTCCGTCGAGGATGTTCCCGCCGTGGCTGTCAACGCCGTTGACGGAAATACGCGTGAGGAACACGCGTGGAAAACCGAGCGTCTTGCGCCTCCACCCTTTCCCCCCCGCGAAATCAGCAGCGTAGCGGCGACAGAAGCGTATCTGCGCGACGGTCCGGGACTGAAAAAAACGAGACGGTCCTCGTAACGATCGATGACGTTATTGAAACGTTTAAGCAGTTGACGGACCTCCCTTGGTCGGGGCTAAACGTGAACGCGTTGGAAAAGGCGACCGCGCTTAGGCGTAATTTCTCTTCAACGTCGGGACCCTACTTCGGTCGTTTATCTCGCTGCGGCGCTAGTTTGCGGAGGAAGCAAATCGGTATTATTTTTCTCAGTGCCTTTCGCTCGAGGGGGAATAATGTTACGACTCGCACGGTCGTTTTCGCGCAGAAAGTAACTTACGAAAGGACGACCGGGGGGCCTCCGGTTAGCGACGGCGAGGTGTCCACGAATGCAAAGCGCGGCACGTCCGCCGCGCGAGCGGAAAATTCAATGTTCCCCGGTGGATTTAATGCAGTCCTCACCGATTGGCAGATACCGCGGGCTCAACAGTGCCAAATCGTTTCATCAGAGCGCACACGCACGATACATTTCTATGGTCTACTTTGAATATATCGCGGAGCGAGCCACGGTGCTATTTACGTCGGCAATTTATCAGCGCGCCGGCCAATCGAAAACCTAACGTGTCATTGTGGCGCAATGACGAATGAAATTATCGCGGATTATTTTTCATCTTTAGAATCTTTCCCAATCAATTGGCTGGTTAATATTGATTCCTATAAATTTCTTTTCTTTTCAATTTTATCATCGCTGATACTTTTCTCACGTAAAAATTGAAATTAATCCGCAAATAAATAAGTAAAATAAAAGAAACGCTTTAAATTATATATTTGAAAAAAAAAAATCATAATTAATTCTATAAAAATCGGAAAGTCGTATATTTTCGTCTGTACTTTTCGGGAGACTCGAAATGACATAAAACGTAGAGCTATCTAGATCGCAGCTGGTGAGACGCCGAATAATTCCGTCGGATCGGCGCACGAGGCGGTCGGGAATCCTATGTATTTACCTTCCGTGACGAGAAAGAGACGTGCCGCCTCCCCTGATCGGCCGATCCGAATTTAGATCAGATCGAGGAAAACGAGAGGCCAAACGAGAGGCCAAACGCGCGCGCCACGTGCCCCACGTGCGAAGATTACCGGCAGATATGTGTGCACGCATTCGCGTATACGCGCGTTACACGCAGCCAGATCTATCTCTCTCTCTTTTTCTCTCTCTTTCTCTGTCTCGCGTGCGTGTATGCGTGCTGCGTATATACGACACGAGCCGTCGATCTTGATGCCGGCGGCCTATCTAGATGAGATACCGCGATTAAGATACACACGCCCTCCGAAATCCGAAGTCTGAAATCCGAGCGAGATGCGACGGCGACAACGCCGGAGAGACGATCTACCGTGTTACAGGTTGCCCCAGGTCGCTCAATCCGATAGCGCGACGAGTTACTTTCTGGCCTGCCACCAGCCGTTCTCGCGTCGCTCCTACGCTAATTGCGGCCGGATACCGGCAATCTTCTTGTTTACATCGCACGCTCGACGATGGGTGGATTTTGCGCGGCCTCAAGCCTCCACCGGAGATGTATGTTACAGATACGTAACAGTCGAGCCACGCGTTCGAAAATATTAGGACTAGAAAACCTCTACCTTCCGAAAACGTAGAAATGAAAAATCGGTATACATATATATTTTTTAAATAAGACGTTCGCGCGATAATATTATTAAAAAAGAAAATTATTTTATAAGTCCGTACGCGCACGTAAGTTTCGTCACACGAAGTTAATTTTAACGAGAGCGTAATCCCTCGATTTTAATCTCTTGGACAGGAACGTGTAATCATTTCAGGAAGTGTTTCAATCGACAAAGCGCTCTTGGCAATACATTTACCAACTTTTTCGCAAGAGCGCCATCGTGATGTAAAACTCATTGAGATACCAACGCGGCCGGTGTATCTAATCAATCTACCATCGAGGGGGGACTTGCATAATCGGCGCTCTTCGCGCGTTTTCCTCCTTTGTTTCAATCGAATTAAAAATCCTGGGAGATCGCGACGATAGTGTCCGCCTGGACGACGCTCGTCCGGGAGCGAGGGAGAAAGGGACGGGACGCGTTCGATTAAGCGGAAGCGAAATATTGCAATCAACATTTTCTGATGGTAGATAAAAGCGCGCTCGCGCTCGCGCAAGCCGGCGCATGAAACGCTCGCAATTTTTCGCGAGGATTCCTCTGTTACCAGATCGGGACTCGACGTTTCTTCCGTGTATGCGCGCGCGTACGTACGTGTACGCGCGATGATACGGCGGCTGCAACGGGAAAGGGAGTTCAGAGGGGAAAGAGCGAGAGAGAAAGATAGACCACGTCACCGGCAGGGTAGGAGAAGCCGCGGTGTGGGGTGGCGGCGTTGCCGGGTTGCCGGGTGGCTGGAGTACCCGGCGGTGTGTACAACAGAACAATCTGTAGAAGCTTGTCCAGGACGAGAGAAGTCCGTAGATCAGCCAATCAGATAGGCATACCCCCTCTCGTCCATTGTCACAAAATGGCGGCCCTAAATCAGCCTGACTCCGCCTATTGCGCTCCCCCACCTGGAGCGCCTCTAGCGGCACGTCATGAAAAACTCCGCCTATCGATTCATTTTTACCGCTCTTGTTTCTCTGTCTCTTGCTCTTTCGCTCAATCTCTGTCTCTCTCTTTTCTCTCTCTTTTTCGGTCTCTCGCACTCTCTCACTTTTGCTCGCTCCGTTCCTCGCGTTCCTTCCAGAGTTCCCGTGCAGGTCTTCTTTTTCTATCTTGCAATGGCTATCTCGCTCTCTCTCTTCCCCCGCCCTGCCTCTTCTCTTTTAACAACCGGTCTCTGTTCCGCCGCGCGATATACGCAGAGCTACCGTGTCCATTCGCGTGTCTCGTCGTTGCCGATCTCGTTCGCCTCTTCTTTGACATCGCCATTTTTTTTTCGCTGCCTCTTTACCTTCCCTTCTTCTGACGCACGAAGTGCCGATTCGTTCGTTGGCAATGTTCGCGAACAAAGAATACATTTAATGATTTACTTGTCGAGAAGTAAGCTTTAAAAGATTCGCGCAACACAAGTTCTACATACGATTAAAATTGATAAAAATTATTTGAAATTAAAAGAAATATTATTAGAATTAATTTTTATTAACATAACAAACAAAATTTTGATTCTTTTCGACTCTATTAAAAAAAAAAAAAAAGAAACTGATCGATAAGAAATTCAATTTTTCCAGAATTTTTCCCAGGACGGTCTTGTCTTTAGTCGCTGTCGCTTCGATGCGCGGACCGGTCGATGTTTCACGTAGATATTTTTCTGCTCTGATTTTTATTCGGAGTCGAACTGGGGGAGGACGTCGGAAAATAGTCATAAATTACCTAACTACGTGAGTTTTTGAACCGCGGCGATATCGGTGCCTCGGATACTCGGCGCCGATTTATTATTCTCCGCTGAAAATACGTGCGACGAGTACGGCCGGAAAGAAGGAAACCCCTTTTGTTTTCCCTGGCCCTCTCGTTACGGAAACGTCTTTCGGAAACGTCGATACTTTCACGGCGATATCGTTGCGGAAAGAGAAACGATAGGCATCAATATATTGCACAATAGTTGTCGAGTTAACGAGCAGCGTTGAAGAAATTCTAACGAAAATTGTTTCATCCAAGAAATTATTATTTCTGAAAATGAAAGCTTTCCTTTCTTTTTTACCTCTCGCGATGTATTTTATAAATTATTATACGGCACGCAATAAAAAGCGAATTTTTTTTTCATAAGTAAAGAAATTTATAGTATAATATATAAAAATCTACAAGAGATTTTTAAATACCGTGCGTTAATAAATTGATATAATATATTTTAATATAAAATAATAAATTATAATAATTAATATATTAGACGGCCGTACGTGGCCGTGCATTTTTCACGCACGGACCTCCTTCATGTAGAAAATCACAATCCCTCCTTCATTGGTCGGCGTAACCGGCGATAAGGGACTTCGGATAAAAGACTCGCGTTTAGAAAAGTAAGTGAGCACGTCTGTGTGAGCGTCGAAGGAGCGTAGGAAGTGGCGAAAATAAAGAGAGTGGAGAAGAGGGGAAAAAAAGCAGACCGAAGGAGACTGGAGCAGCAGTTCTCCAGGGTCTCCTTTCAGATAATGCGGGATGCCGTTTCCCTTTTTTTTCTCTCTCTCTCTTTTTTTTATTCTTTCCCTCCTTGACAACGCCGGCCGTCCTCCCAAAAGTCAAATTCGCGCCGATAATAACTTTTTCCACGGATTTCCTTTTGTTTGCCCCTCTCCTCGGAAACCGCAGACGGGTTCTCGGTAAAATTTTGCTCTCGAAACTTGTGAATAATGGATTAAACTGTCCGATTATTCGACGATGCCGCGCGAACTTTGCGATAGCTCGCGATTACGGACTTGGATCTCGCTATTTTGATTTTTGTTTGAACGATGCCATAATTGCAGCACAAAGAAAAAAAAAGGATAAAAAAAATAGAAAAAGATAATAAATCCGGACAGCTTCGCGTCCAGTACTGCAACCAGAGTAAACGAGTAATCGCGTAACGCGGTAATTTGCAATGGACATGAAAGTGGCACACGAGGGAGCAAGAAACTCATCAAGATAGCGATAGAATATTCACGTTGTATTTTCATTCAGCAGGAATCGTCGAAGGTGAAAGACACGGGAGTAGTTAACGAGTTGCAGCTTTCTTAATTGCGCTCCGGATTTTTGTTAAACGCACCCATTAGCTTCAAGGTTAACGGCTTATCACGCCGGCTTATCGCGTCGGGGAAGCGAGCGGGTTAACTAACACGCTCGGCGAATTGAAGTTATGACAAGTAGGTAACGTTGGTACGGCACGTCGATTCGCCGGCATATTTTTCTTATTAACATTGATTTAGAAATGAATGCCGGGTGTCACACAGTCGGTCTTTTTTTTTTTATTTTATTTTTTTTTTCCGTCACGGACTACGGCGACAGGGTTTTCCGCATGAATGACGCGCCGAGCGTATTTATCACGGCCAGGGGATGAATAGACGATAAATTTTACGAGGATTTCGTGATCTGGAGGCGGTTAATTAAAGAAGCCAAAATCGGGGCCGCTCCACCCACCTCGCCCTCCAGCGTCCTGAAGTTCCTTACGACTTCGCTCGACGGCGAGGGAACTTTCCTACTTCTTTAGAAGTTCCTGGCAGATTTACCGTCTCCTAATAAATCGCCGGGACGATTAGAATTAATGCCAGATTAATTCCAACGGCCTTGATAAATTCTTATCTCGCGACCGCTCTTTCCTCCGGGCTAAGAACGTAGACTTTATTCGGGAAGAGCTCGCGATTCTTTCCCATACTTTTTTTCCCCCTTTTTTCTGCCGTACGTTTGTAGAAAAAAAAAAAAATATTTAAAAAAATTAAAAAATGACAGTCACAAATTCACGTCGTAAAAAAAAAATAAAACTGCGTTATGACTGTCATTGTTCACGATCGCAAAAGATGTTCGTTCAAAGAAAAAAATATATATAAAAAAAAAATTAAAAAAAAAGAAAATAACTGGATGCTGCGCTGTAGTCGCAGATAGCATCTCGGCGTGTCAGAATTAATTAAATTACGGGAACTATTAATATTCTTCACGTAGTAATCGATATGAGCCGAGCGTACCGGCGAGAAGATAAACGGTAGGACGCTTGTCTTACATTCTATTTCTCTCGCGGTCTTTTTCCTATCGCGACGATTGTGTTGGATCGCCGATCCGCCGGTCGACGATAACGTTACGGCGCCCGATGATCAGCTTGACGATCGCCGGGATAAAGGAACCGGCCGCGTATCGTTCGCGTCGGTCAACCGGCACGTATTTTCGGGGTATTAAGTATCGAATTCTTGCCGAGTCACAGAGCCACTTAGGCGCGCTTCGCCCGCTTCCCATATTGATGGCCCGGGCGCGACGCACGGGTGCGACGGCAGGGTGAAACGTTTTTTTTTTTTCTAGTTGCTTTGTTTTAATTACGCACGGACGCGTGTCAGGAGTGCGAGCTGCGAACGCGCGAGGTCCATCCGGGAAACGGATGGTTTAAAAGAGTTGGTAAAAAAGAAGGTGGCAGGGGAAAAGGATGAAGGAGGCAGAGCGGCACCTGGCATCTCTGTGATTACGTTAATGCACCGACACGACGATGCGTTTTCTACAGCCGAAAGTTCAGCACGCTTCGCGTCTCTCTTCTCTTCCTTGGTTACAACTTTAAAAAGATTTTTTTTTTTTTATGGAATCTTGTTTAAGAAGAATCTGTTAATTTTTTTGTTTTTTATTTTCGAAGGACTGAAGTGATAGTTTAAATTATTGAAAAGATATTCTAAAACGAAACAATTCGTCTTAAATAATTTTTATGTTAATCGTAATTTTTTTTTCTTTTCATTCTTTTTTTTTCACTCAGCGTTTACGATTCCTTTTCTTACTTTCGATGCAAATGGGACAGATTCAGTTCACTCCGCGGGAATCTTCTACAAGCCGTGCAGTGAAAATATTTACATTGTTAACGGATCATCTCGCGTACGGTCGCCACTTTAACTTATCAGGACCATCTCGCGCGACAATGGAACAGTTTCCACCGGCAAGCGTGTGCGCGCGTGTATGTCGAAGAGAACGGGAACGAAGGGGCAGCGGAGGAGCAGTGTCGCCCTGACAGGTTTTGGGTGTGGATCAGCGATCCGCGAAGTTTGTACAATGCGTTCCTTGCACTTATCCAGGGTGTCACGACGCCGCGAGAGAAGGAAAGAGAAAGCGAGAGCCGAAAAGAGCTCATATCTCTCTCTTTCTCGCTCGTTCTTCTCTCGCATCTCGGAGAGACCAAAACAAACCACGCGCAGTATCCGTACAATATGTCCTACTACCTACCCCGCCCTTCCGTCCCACTGCTCTCGATCCACCTCCACCGCTTGCAGCGTTTCTCTTGGAAGAGACACAAAGCCAGGGCCCGAGAGTTATCTTGATGAACCCTAAGTACTACAAGACCTATTTGGAGGAGAGATAGATCCTAGTGGGGGTAGAGGGTGGACGGCGGGACACGAGGAAGAAAAGAAAAGAGATGAGAAGAAGAAAGGAAAAGAAAGAGAGAGAAAGAGAGAGTGAGAGAGAGGTATATCCATCTTGGAAAAGAGATCTTTCACGGTTGTCGATGCCACCGTGATAAGAAACTGCACATTCCCCGTTGCTACTCTTACTACTACCATTACTTTGTCGCCGCCGCGCCTCCTCGCCGCTCCGACCGCTGATCGGTGACAAACCACTTCGCGAAATGCCTTTCGTTCGACATCAATGACGAGAGTTGCGTAGCGCTAGGGCCCGAGAAACCACCGTCCAGCTTACGTTCGATCGCTGCGAACTCATCGTCCTAAGTGGACGCTAAATAGACGATGACGAAGCACGTCTTCGCGAACACTTCATGGATTCTAATTCAAATTTTTATTTGAAAAAAAAAAAGAAAAAAAATATGTATATAATTGTATAATTCGGAATAAATTATTAATTATTAATAATTAATTTTTTTTTAATATAAAATAATTATCTTTTCACTGTTTTTCCTATCCGGTTTGATTAAGATGCCCGAGCTGCGTTTAGATATTTTTGATAATTTTGTATAAACGGTGATCGATAACTATGCTGCTGATCGACAAGCACGACTCGTTTGAGAAAACGTCGGACGTGGCACGCGCGTCTATTACCAAACGAAGACAAGGCAAAAAGCATTGTAAAAAGTTATCCACGACTGTCGGCGCTTGAACGCAAAAGGTTCGAGAAATAGTCCCATAATGGTGCGGAGACGTCACGCGTTAGCCTGCTCGCAATCCGACACGGTGATATTTTTAAATCCCGACGAACGCACGCCTCGTCACAGCCTGGTCGCCGGTCGCCGCTCTATTTTACGGACGAGTCCGGGTGACGCCGCCGCCGTCACGGCGTCTCAGGCGAAATTGTGTCACCTTATTGCCTGCGTAGCGAAAACGCGTCAATCATAAATCATGAGTCTTCAATCGCACCTCGGCCGAACGATTACCGGAACGCCTCGCATACTTCTCTCTCGCCGTAACTCTCTCTTATTTCTAAAATCGAAATAAAACAATACGACACCCGATCCTCTCTTCCGAGCTTCGACCAGCTGATCGCTAAAAAGACCGAGGATCGTCTCGCTTTAAAATAAAACAAGAGCTCCCGACTGTTTGCCGACTAAATACATTTAAGATACATTTTGATTACGCACTGAAATCCCAACGGAAATATCCTCACGTCTCTTTCCCGTAGAATTCCCTTCGAACGTGCACCTATATCTGAGTACAAGATCTGCGTCTACGCTCGCCGTTTGTTGAACGCGACAACCACCTATTGTTAAGGATTACAATAGTTGCGAGCAACGCGAGGGAGACGGCCGGGCCGAGAGGGGAGGGCCGGCCGTTCACAATTACGCAATTACCGTTTGTAAATTAAATGGGGCGCCGCGGATGTGTAAACAGGTAGCGGACGAGAACCGCGCCACGTGATAGCCGATGCAAAGTAGATTTCCGGAGGAGCGCGATTATCTACCTCGTCGGCGGATAGTCGGAGGCCTGCAACCCCTTCCCCGTATCCGAAGATGGCCTAAACGGCCACTTATCTCGTTGCTGGTCCCGGCCGCAGATAAGAGCCACTACATCGTGGTTTTACATCGTGTCGGGGCGTGTCGAGGATACATCCGGCCCGGTTCTTTCCTCGTTTGTTCAAAATTGAAGTTTATCGATGCGCACGTAGCCTTATCTTCGGCTCGAGGCGTGGTCACTCGCTCTCCCTTTCTCTCCTGCTTCTTTCAATTTTTTTTTCTTTTTTTTTCTTTTTTTTCTTTTGCAAACCACACGAGAGAAAATTGATATTTGTTTTATTATTTTCTAATTCGGTATTTTATATATTTAAAAAAAAATTAATATACGAGGATTTAAATCACTAAGTTATTAATTACGAGATTAATTGCGCGGGATAATTTAAATAACGAGGTGTGAAATAGCAGCGCGAGGGTGATACTACTTTAGTAATCTTTCTAATCGCATCATTGCATTACGTTGAAAACGCAGGCTCGCGCCGTTCTTTAACGACGGCTGCGAGAGAAGCTGCACAGCCGAGGCCTCGCTCTCGGGAGCACCTAGGCGCCCTCCCTTCATTTTGTTGTTCGCATTAAGCTCCAGTTAGCGGCGAACCTCTTACCTTAATTCCCGGGTATAGAGGACCCTCCTGTCATTCGCCTTGCCCGATTTTTGATGTGGCTCTGCTGGCCCTAATACCTAATTTGAAAAGTTTCGCAGGGCGAGGTGTACCCGGCTTAAAAGTGCCAGGTACCCCGCAACAATCTCGCTTTTCCCTTCTGTGTTTTTTCCCCCAAGTCCACCCCGAGTGTCGCAATGTCTTACGTATCCCATTGTCCGCGCCGCGTATATACGAACTTCGTAAAGGAGAAAAGTGTGCGGGGGGGCGCCAGGCACCCTGCCTGCGCTAGAAGACACTCCTAGGAGACGGCAGCGAGATATACTCCCGCATACCCTTGGCGCGAATACCACGGTTTTATGGTCGCCCGTGCCTGATTTATGGGACGGTACCAACCCCCGTAGAATATAAAAACGATCTCGTGCACGTAAGCCGGTCTCTCCGCCACCTTCCCCCAGCCCCTCGTCACCGACCTCCTTTCTTGCACTCCCGAGGGGTTGACGAAGAGGATCGGAATTTTCAAGACATATCTTTTCAGTCGGGCGCCTGGTTTGCGTTATTATAATTCTCGTTGTAATTCTTTCTCCTTTCCAACAGAAAATATTGATCGCGATTATTTTTCTTGAATATATTTCTTAAACATACGCTTCATACGATCGACAGACGAGCTAGATAATTTTTATTTTATTGATTCGCCGGGGATATATTCTGAACTGCGGATTATTTGTTTGCCCGGTGGTACATTCCGCCCTAACGACTCGAGGAACTCCCCCGGAAGTCCACTCTAATTTCTATCATTAAAACTCAATCGCTTCTCGTGCGTTCGCGTTGAAAAATCAGGTTCTAATTATACGCTCGGCCGAGACGCGTTAATTCCGACGAGTTGCATTCTAACTGTCGAGCAGCTGCATTATTATGCAGTTAGTTCGACGATTTTTAATAAAGCATTATTGAAAAGTGCAACAATTATTTTAATTAAATTTTTTTTTTAATATATATTGTATCGAAATGTATTTGACGCGTTTAATTAATTTACTCAAAATTGGTATATAATTAAAGATAAATAAAGTGGGCCCTTTTGATGTTTGTTGGAATTTACTTCACGAGAAATTGTTTCGCAGCGGGCGAGAACGGACTATCGCCCGCTCTAAATAAAGTAGCATGCGCAACAATGACAACCATATATTAGACAGTCGTAAAATAGAGTCTGGACAAGCAGCTCGTGCTCGATAACGAGGTGGGCGTGACTCATTTCGCGTTAGCGGAGAGCCGAAAAGTCAAAGCCCACGAAAATCGCCTACCTCGAAAAGGATTTGTGTCCTTCCTCATCCCACTATTTTCTATCCGCCTGCCGCGGCCCAACATTTTGCGGAATCACGATGCCTAGGAACGTAGGAGTGAACCATTGTCTTCGGCTACCTAGTTCTTTCTTCAGTTCTTTCGACCACGACAGCAGGAAATTTAAAGCGCGTCGAGTATTTTCTCTGAATAGAATAATTGGCTTACAAAAAATTAATATACTGAAAAATAAAAAAGGCGAATACTCAAATTTATGACAGTCTTATCAATGTCAATTTTGGAATTCACGCGGTTTTTAAAATAAAATTAAAAGGAATATCCTAGGCTTGAGAGTTGTATTATCGAAAAAAATACCTCAGCTCTCTCATCTCGAAATGTCAAGCGCCGTTAATTTATCGCGCGGAACAAAGCTGGCCAATGCTCTATTGATTCGCGCGCGTGGCCTTTGCGTAAACGATATCGCGGGGCAACGCACTCGTCGACGCGATTGTTTAAGAAGTGGCCCGCATTAAACGCTTTTAGCCCTCTCGGCCGAATATAGATGTCGATAGGGCAGATCTTAGTCCTTCTTAAGGCACCGCCACTCGAGGGCAACGAGGGTGAAAAAGGTAACTCGAGTTTCACAGCACGTCGTCGAGTAGAGCGCCTTTTCACTGCGAACCTACGAGCGACTTTCGAACTTTTCTCATTGTCAGGTCACGAAACGCGATGACGTCTCCATCCAGAAGAGCTGGCCATTATCAGAAATACACCGGCCGGCCGGTCTCGCCGCGTCGAACGTCTCTCGCAAAATGTAATCGCGCCTGTAACCCGTCCGGTACGATATTTGTCTTAAGATAGGGAACTCACCAACGCAAATGAAACTCACCGGCGACGCGCGGAAATCCCGGCAAAAGGGGTCTGTTGGCGTCAAACTTCGGAGGAGTCGTTAAAACGACGCGTTCATTACGGACGTCGGTCCCGCTGATAAGATCCGCTCCGCGCGATAGGCGGTGAATTTCGAAATCCGTGACGCGGACGGACGGACGGACGTACCGACCGCGCAGGAGAATCCACGCCGGCGAAAATTAATTGGCGAACGGCGTATTTATGCGTGCATTATGCAACGCGGTGGATAAGACTTTCGGGACGGGGCCCACCGGCCGGGCTAATTGAAACGCCACTGCGCGCGAGATAAGCCCCATTGCGACGGAGAGTTATGAGACAATATTATGAGGCGCCGTACGTCAAGCCCAAAATTAATTTCGGCCATCGCTTTGCGCGCCGGGCCGCAGATAGTGGTGAGTGCCACTCTCGGCGTCATTACGACGAAGCCGTATCATCCGCTCGTCGGTCGCCTATGTCTCTTTCTCGATGTTATCCGACGTTATTGAATTCAATACTCGCTCGTACCATGACGCTCGCCAGCGACATAATTTTCGTCGAGACAGACCGATAATGTAAGGCCAGGCGGCATAATGATTACTCGCGTGAGTTATTACCTTCGAGAAAACGTATCTTTTCTCCTAAAATCTCGAAGTATAAATTGCCCCCCTTGCCAAGGAAATTATCGCGAAATCTTTTCATTAGAACGTATGCACGTGCCATTTTAATTCGACGTCTTAACACACTTCGGATGGAAATTGAGTATTTCATATTTAAAATCTCGTACGCGCGTCTGTCGCGCCGTCGACCTTCGCGCGTTTGGAAAAGAAATCTTGGAGCTGTTGGTGAACCTCGCAAGCGTATCCCTAGGCGTACTCTAAATATCGGCTGATCAAGATAAAGAGAATCGCACGCATTCCGCGTCTAGGAATGTTCACGGCGTGCATAGGGAAGCCGTTAGTGCCGTCGTTAATGCAACGTACGGCGCGCCGCATTAAACGGCATTTCCGAGCGTCTGCGTGTCGCTCGTTAGATTGATTTGTCGCTTTATTAGATCTTAGCTTGCGCCGGCATTCGGCGACATTATGCGGCATCGGTCGGCCCGGATTTGCAATTTGCGTAAATTAGACGATTGCACGCTCTCACCCGTTCTTCCCGCCCCCTTCTCTGGCGATTTCGCTCCCTTACCCCCTTGCCCGTCTTCGTTTCTCCTCACCATCGGCTAGCACTCGCGGTAGCGCGGCTCTAATGGCACGTGTAATCGTCCGATAATTTGCACCGCGCACTTTGACTTTGGCGTTAATTGACCCTCCCCCTCTCCCTGTCGCGCTAATTAACGAGACGCCGGAGTTTACGGCGCGGGAATACTCGCCGCTCGAGATATCGACGCGCCGGACCGATGCGAGCCGCCTAATCGCCGTAGATTAAATTTGCCGGACGGCAAAAGTCTCGCGAGATTAAAAAAAAAAAGTTTTCTATCACCCCTGAGATTTTTTTAAATCTGAAGTGTTTTAAATATTACTTTCTATTTTATTTTATTTTTTTCTTAGACGTTTTACGGACTTTTCTGCCTTCGCGTTCTAAGTCGACGTTCGGTAAGCGCCCTTTCTTACTTCGCATCTCATCAGGAAAAATTAATCGGCCGAGCGAGAAACTCGGGACGTATTTCACGGCTGCGGTGCCGCCGTCCACCTGTATATATCCGCGCGCGACCGACGCTCGTAAATTCGACGGGTGACGGCGCAATGGGCCGAAAAGCACGCGCAGTCGGTGCGCGACGTGCGTAACCGTTGCGTATACAGTCGACGGCGCGATATCGGCGCGATTAAGAGTCGGGGAACCGCGCAATCGGCCATCCCGCGGCGCACATTAAGGATCGATTTCACCCCGTCGTCGGCGGGCCCACCCGCCGGGGCCAATTGGCCGAGTCAAATGTCCGTCGCCCATCTGCTCGGCAAGTGCGAGGTGACTTCAGTCAATGTCTATGTACCTAAACAGAGCCGCCGCACCGCGCGGTGTTGACATCACAATTATTTCATCGGTCCTCCCAAGGGAACGTCCTGATGCGATTACGCGACCATCTGCTGGACGGGCGCATAATGTGCAAGCAACGCGGGCGGAATCACGACTAAACGAAAAGTAATCGGCTTTATTTTTAGTTTTGCAATTTTTTTTCTGAAAAATTCTCGAGACGCGCGAGTCCTCATCGCGTGAAATAATGACTCCGAGCTTCGTCGCGCGGGTACCTATATCGCGAAGGCGTGGATACGAAAAAGTCGATACACCGCTCGGAAGGAGGAGAAACGGAACGAGGGACGGGAAGCTTGCGAGATAAAGTGCGGAGCGTGCGAGACAAAATTCATCCCCCCCGTAGGTTTCAAAAGGACGTCGGGACCAGAAAAGCGGGGGAGGGTTGAGCGCCGGCAAGAGGCATAAATCAGACGGGCACCCGAAGGTACCGCGGAATACAAAACAGAAGAAGGATCGCGCTCCGCGCTGGCGTCGCGACGCTAGAAAGAGGATCTCAGAGCGACCGACTATTTTCCAATAATTTACCCCCGGGATGGTGGGCGACGGGGAACGAGGGGGTCCGACGGGTGGCGGTTTTCCGGCAGCAGCGTAAGAGGAGGAGGACAGGGATGTTGGAGGGTGCACCAGAGGGGGTTGGGTGCCTACTGCTAGAGAGCAGGCGCCGAGCGCACACGACTGACACTATCGCGGCCATAAATACTGGGGAGCAGCCTCTGACGTCACCCACCGGGGGCCCGATATTATACTTTATCTCGAAACTAATTCCCCGCGAGCAGATTTATTGCAAGAAAGGGGTGAAAAAATACATCTTCTCGGCCCACGGGCCACCCGCTCTTTTCCCTTCCACCTTCCCCCTCGGTTTACCCCGGCGTCCCCCGCTCACCTGACTTATCGCGCTAATGCAAAGACACTTAATGCTGAAGTAAAGAAGTTCGCGAGGGGCAATGTTGAGGTTTCGTTCTCCGAAGGAAATCTCTTCCGATTTGCTATGACGACTTTTACTACGTTTTTTTTTCTCTCTTTCTCTCTCTCTAATCGACGCTTCTTTTAATTTGTACAAGAAAGCTTCTGTAAGAAATTCAACTCTATGTTAAACAACAAATAATTTTCGGCAAGTTCTTAATCAATTGCGGCGTTTGCGTTGCGTGCCGCTTTTATTTCTCCCATTTTCTCCTAAAGAAATCGTAATTCACGTGCAATAAATTCGGGGACACTCAGCGATCGCTGACTGAATTTTTCAAGTTAATTTTTGAAAAACATTTCCTGCCCGCGATTAGTAATGGAATATTTTTCTGATTGTACAAATATACGGCGGGAAACGGAGTGTATACCGTGTAGAACGCGTATGAAGGCAACAATATATATCAGAGATATCGGTGTTATCTCTAAAAGATATATTGTACAGTAACTCGTATACTTTGGCATACAGGTATGCACGCGAAAACGGACATTTTTACGAGAAACTCGCGCGTGGTGCGCACAAACGCAGATCTAGGCGATACCGTGCTCACCGCCACGAGAGCGTTCTTCCCGCGCGGAACATTTCATTGGCGTTTTCACGTAAAATTATTTTCGCGCTCGCCGAATCGCCTTTAATCGTTCGCATCTTTACGACGGGCCGATGATTATCAGCACGGCCGCAGGCGTAATTAAAGAAAGGCGGACGCGGTGGGCCACGGGCCGAGGGAGACTGTTTTTTTTTTTTTTTTTTTTTTTTTTGGCCACGAAGAGATCCACCGGCGCGATATCCTTATCCCGCGTTTTCCTCGCGTAACAGGTAAACTCCGTGCCCAATGAAACGGTTTAATAACTGCGGGACCGCCAATAGAAAACGCCCGGGCGAGATTCGCCGACCGGGACAGGTCCAGAAATATGAAAACCTCGGGGAGAAGCAACCCTTCCTCTCCCTTACCCCGTGATGTGCATCTACATGTGTAAGTGGTGGGCCGCCGGGCGAAGGGGTCACTCCGCGTTTGCTGGTATTTCGCGCGGGCACACATACGGGCCGCATCTTCACACACGACCCGGAGAGAGAGAAAGAGAGTGAGAGAGCCCCCGAGGCGAGTCGCGTTTTACATTTTTATTCGGCTCGCTCTTTTTTTCCCGCCCTCGCGGTTGCCCGGCCGCGCAATCTCCCCCGCGTTCGGTGGCGCGCGCGAGTCGGCGAACGAACGAGCACACAATCAGGCACCCCCTGCCAGTCGCTCCTTTCCCCTTTTCCTCCATCCCTGTGCCGGCTTGCCGCCGCCCTTACTAGAGACGGTATTTCACGTTCAAAGCGCCCTTCGCCTCCCCCTCGCGGTCTCCCGATTCCACGGACCCTCTCGCTTCTCGGCCAACCCCCGACCGCGCATCGCGGGCTCCTGAGCGACCCTCCCGCTATCTCTGGAAAGAATATAAAACATGGATCGTACGCGTAACTGCATACGCCGCCGCACACGTGTGTCAGGTACGCGCGCGCGCGCGCGACCACCGGCTTTAATTTAAAAAATAATTAAACCACAAAATTAAACGCGCCCACCCTTGGTGTATACTTTTGTTTTTCCTCGCGTCGTTTCGGCCGGCGGGCGCCCGTATCGCGGAGAATTGGAGGAAGAGGGAACATTCGTGACGAGAGATTTTCTTTCCTTCCTTTCTCCTTCATTTTTTAATTTTTTTTTTTTATTCCGACTCTTCCTTTTCCGCGACTCGTCTTTTCTTTATCGACTTTCGCCTTCTCGCGTACTTTTAATTCTCAATCCTATCTCGCGAAGCTTACGGAGAAACGAGCGGAATGCGGAGAACGAGCGGCGGTTCAAACGAACGTTGTCGAGTGTCGCGCGTGTGACTACGTTTCTCGTGAACGATAATTGAAAGCACGGAGAAGATAACACGCGGATAAAAAGTTTGCGTCTTTTCAATGCGTCGCGGACTTGGAAATATATTTACAAGTTTGCATTGAGAGCCGGACGTTTCGGAAGACCTCGCTAAACGCGAATTTCTCTTTCGTGACGAGACACTCGGTTTTGTTGACGTCGACTCAAAGTCATTGACCCCGTAGCGATCTTATCCGGGGCTGTATATAGAATGTTGGTAGGATTTTACGATCCTTTGCGATAAATCTGGACACATTTAGATCGTGCTACATAGATAGATTAGAGAGATTAGAGAGGTATTGTTTGTTTACCACGTGCCCAAAGACTTTTTTTATTAAGAAAAATTACTATTACTATTAAAAGTTTTCTCTAAAAATCTTACAAATCTTCTGTTAGTAAAATACTTTCGTTATATTGAAAATATATTATCGTTAACAAGCAGAAATTCGGTCGTAATGAGACTTCCGCTTAGCTAGTTAAAGAAAATAAAATAACGCACGACGCGTTAATAAAACTTCTCTCTTTCGACGACGAAGTATAACGATAAATAAAAGACAGATACGGGGAAAATTGTAAGGCGCTTCTTTGGCGCCATACGATATTTGTTATCTCGCGTAGGATCACGAAATCCTCTCGGAGGGTCAACCGCGATTTCTGTCGCATCGCTGCGAAAATCCGGGGAACGTCCCTAAACTGGAACGGGCACATTGTCTCAGGTATTGTCGACACGGAGCGGGCAACTGCATTTTTTTTTTCCGCACCCGAAACCGAAAGATTCCTTTAAGCCTACCTCCATCGGGCCACTCGACGTCGACTGTAAAGCCTCCGGGGGCTTTCCAGGTGGGACTGCCCGCTGCGACGGAGCCCTTAATCCGTCGGTGAACAAAAAGAGTTGCACCGATATAATGAGAAGCTCGTAATGCGAGACTATTGTCCTGGACAATGCCCGGCCGCGTTTAAGCTCTGTAAACATTGCTGCCTTCGACAACCCACTTGAATTTTTCCTCAGTTTTCCCGATGCTTAAAGTAAATTACGCTATACACGCCGGGAGCGGCCGAGTCCTCGAGTATACGATCTTCAACACGAACGGACTCTCGCCGCAACTTCTTCGCGGGGCCACGTCCGCATTGACATTCCGCGCGCGGCGCACCCGGGCGCGTGTGTACGTGACGCATTACTCGATGTAATTATTATTCAATATATGTATCAGCGGAATTATATCAGTTTCCTTGAGAAGCCGGCAATTTACTCGCGCACTGCGGAATTTACGAGTGCTGCTCACGAAAATAGCCTGGCCGTTGTCTAATTAACATAATCGTACAATTATGTCGAGTTCGGTTTACCTTATAATATTTTAATCGCCTTTAATAACGGATCGCGACAGGGCAAAGGGAAGACGAGAGGCCGCGTTTGAAAACGAGACGCGCTGGCATTTCGTGCCAATTTTTTTTTTCTTTTGCCCGATATCAATGAATGGCAGAAAATCGCCGAATCTAAATTCGATCGGACGCGACGTCGATAAGTCTAGCGAGGGCATCAGCTGTTAAACGGCCTCAGGTGCCTCGCACCTGATGCACCTGCGCGGCGGATATCACTGCGATCGGTCGACGTACAACGCGTCTACATTCGATATTGTCACCTGCAGGAACCGACGGAAGCCGTTTCATGTAGCAATCAATATGCCGATACCAATGTGCCGATTTTAGAAACTTTCGAGCGCGGAATGCCAAGCCAATAGACGCGTTTTCATTATTTAAGAAATAAATTCATTTCTCTGCGATACACAAATTCTATATAGTTTCGGGAATTTATAGAACGATCTCTATTGAAGCGAAATCTTTTGGAAACGCGCCGCGAGATGATTAAGAAAAAAGAAAGTAAGAGAAAGAGAGAGAACTTAATTCGCATTCGACGCGCATACGGTCACGCTTTCCTGACGAGGAGAAAAATGTGCGCGCATCGTTGAGACGTCAATAAACGTGCGGGCTGCGCGCGAGACGTGATAAGATGGAAGAAAACGAGAAGACGGAGTGCATCGAGGGTGCATCTACGGTACGAATCTGCTGGTTTACGGACCGTGCGCGTCTATATAATTATTCTCGATGCAGGATACACATATCTTTATAAGGAAGGGCTCACGTATACGCCGCGCGCCGGTATCCGCCACGGTATCTTTATGGCTTATTGCAACGCTTTAGGCAATTTCGTGATCAACGTGGGGAACGGGAGGGAGAGGAAAACCATGATCGCCCTCCCCCCCGCCTCCCACCCTACGTCTGGTTAAAGCGTGCTTCGCTGTTCTATCAGATCCCGTTCGAGCCGCATAATTGTTTAACATTAACTGCGTATATACGAAAGAAAATGCGAAATTAAAGATTTTAAGTCTCGAAGGCGTTAAACTAAGCAATTTCAACTGGCGATGGGAGAGACGTATCATTACGCGAGGTTAATAACATGTTAAATTAACGAGCCAAGTGTTAAAGATTCGAGACAAGTCGGTTAATTATTAGAGGCCCGTGGAAATATCGTGACGGTAATAACAAAGTGTACGGGATCAATCGCAGACGGAGCAGGCCGTGATTTTTCAATTCACCATTCAAGAGGCAGAATTTTTTTCGCAAGAATCTGCAGGAAATCTATATGTTAAGAGGAACGAGTCTGTAAAAAAATATTAATAATAAAATGTTAAAGGAGAATTCATTCAAATTATTTTTTTTTTTTCCTTTCTTTCATTATTTTTATCCCGTTGTTATCCCCTCGATACAATGTAGCGTCGATCAAAAATCGAGAATTATTCGCGGAACGCGACACGCAGACTCCGGTGGACGGTCCATGTATGTCTCCGGTTCACCTTACAGACATGAAGGGGGACAGGAACTCAGATGCAGAGATAAACAGATTGAGCGCGGGAAGCAGCGAGAAGAGGGATGAGGGGGAGGGGAAGAAAGAGAAAGAGTATACTGGTTCGAGGGACTAACAATGCCCTCATTCAGGCCTCGTATACACGGGCGCATTATTGAATTCAGTCGCCTTTAAACGGACAGAGAGAGAGAGAGAGAGAGAGAGAGAAAGAAGTGGAGAAGCGCGCGGGAACAAGTGGAAGAGAGAGCGAGAGAGACCGAGAGAGAGAGAGAAAGGGTTACGCGGACGGGTGAGATGCGAGAGGAACAGGCTGAATGCTATCTATATTATCCGAGCATAGTCGCTCACGCTGTTTGGCGTAGATCGAGATTATCTTCCGCAGTATCTGAAGCCGCAGCCGCGCGCCGCCGAAAAGCAAAGTGCTTGCTCCGGGCGAAAGGAAGAAAGGGTGAGCGGAGGGTGTGCGAGAGGGAGGGGTATACGAGATCGCCGCGAGATACGTTTGTGCTGGTACACGTCTAGCCTCCAAATCTAATGTGACGTCTGTGTCACGTACCTCCTTCCATGTTGCTCCATGTCGCGCGCATAAACGGAGCGCGGTCTCTCTTGTCCTCTCTGTCTTTTGCTCGCCACAAAGAACGCGCCCCTATATGCACGCATCGTCGACAATATTCGCGCCCCTGTTTCCCCGAATGATACTGAAATTCGTAAGCGTGTTACTTTGAAATTAAGATCAATTAGTGGGATTGGAATTTTTTTTTTTTTTTTTTTTTTCTTTGGAAAGGTAGGACGAGATTTATTTTATTATTTCACCGTAAATGTTAAATTAAAATTAAAATATAATATTTTAATTATTGCCGTTTTATATATATATATGTAAAGTTTTTTTTTTATATTAGTTAAAATTTTTTTTTTACATTTTGTAAAGATTTTTTTATTCCGCACTAAAAGACATAAACTCTTCGATGAGAGACTTTTCGTTCTTCGACGTACCGTGCAACGTTTTTGCCGCATTTTCGTCAGTGTCGTCATACACGATATCAAAACTAACGTCCGATTTTTGAGATACCGACTTGTGACGTGATGGATATGAATTCTGCGATTTGTGTGACGGTATCGCAGCAGATTCAACTACTCGATCCTTAGTTACGGGTGAATCGTTCTCGTCTTCGTCGCTAAAATAATCGGAGCTAGTCGACCGCGATTGCTGATTTTTCGCTTCGTCATGCTTTGGCTTTTTTATTACTTTATATACGATATTATGGGCCTCGTTAGAAGGAACGACGATATCTTTGAGCGACAGCTTCTTCGACGGCTGACTGTCGTTTTTCTTTTTCGTTGGTTTACTCGTCTCTCGCATTCGCGAATGATCGCGGTTTAATTTTCGTCGAACGGTATCGTGAAAATGCACAGGTGCGCCGACGTTAATACGGGTCTTGGTATTGTAAACGTTGCCGGACGGTCCGGTACGTTTGAGATATTCTTCCTCGGACGATGATATAGTATCGAGCATATTATCGATGGCGGCGTTCAACGATTCCTTCTTCTCCTGAATAACATGTGACGTTTCCGTTTCAAAACTAGCAGTCGGCGCGGCGTCGAAAATCTCCCCAAACATACGCATACTCGGTGCTTCTTCGCGAACGACGTCGGCGTTCAGGTCGACGGTTTCTTCCCCCGGACCGTCCGTTCTCACCGCCGACATGAGTGACGTTATTTGCTGCCTCGCGTCGTCGGGCACCTCGGATGAAACATTGACGAGATGCTCGAACAATGCACTCAAGTACGAGCCCCTCGTCGCATACGCCATGTGATCGAACCCTACGGCGTGCACCAGATTGTCGTATTTACGCTCGAAGAATGTCGCCAGCCTCACCGCATCGTCCTCGTTTATCTTCGCGTAATCGAGGGCCCGCATCACGCCGTACATGTCTACGTCTACGTTGGAGTCGCGCGCGTACTTATTCAACTCGATCGGCTGGGCGCCGAGGCTCCCGGTCAAGTTCTTATTCCGGTAATACTCCAGAGCTTCCTGCTGCGTGGGATCCTGCCGCACGCTCGCCAGCTTCTGGCCCAAGTCCATGATCGCGCCCAAAAGTCGGCCCTTGGTCTCGTACTCGAACGGGTCTTTCGGTAACTTTAGTTTACGCAGCAAATCGGGCACGGAGAAGAAGTCGATGATACCGCGAATTACCTTCTCGTCTTCGGTCCGCGGTAGCGCGAAGAGGAGCGACTCCACGTTGACGTCGTCTATCGTTCTCCGCCCTACGTGCCCGATCTTGATCTCGTCGTGCAGCGTACGGTTCAGGTATTCCGATGCTGCGCGGCACTCCGACGTGCACTCGGTAGATCGATTAATCGCGCCAGCCAGCATTATATCATTAATCGCGAATAATCTCTCTTTATAAGTGGGATAATTCGCGGCAAAGTCCGGCCCGAGAACCGCGCCGAGTCCTCGCGACGCGAGATATTTTCGTAGCCCGTTTATTTTGCTCGCGTGGTATCTATAATCGCGCATTTGCTTCAGCGCGTATTCTACTTCCTCCGCGCGAATGCCGTTCACGAGGTACGGCTTAAGCGTGTCGACGCTGTCGCGTATCGCGTCGTCGATGTTCTCCTTCTCGGCTGTTTCGAGCATAAGCAGCAGCAACTGTTTCGGGGTATCTTCTAGCCGCAGCGTCTTGGATTGCGTCGACGTAATTATATCGGGGCACCGCATCAAAAGTTTGAGATCGTCGTACCGGCGTTCGCTCGGGATTTCATCGACTGCCCGATCGATCTCGTAAATCGACGGCGCTTCGTAAAACTTTTCTTTCGACGGCAAGAGCCATTCTCTGAAATCCCTCATGAGATAGTCGTGCAGGAACACCTCCATGTCGCTTATCACCGACTTGCTTTTAATTAAGTCCGGTCTGCGAATTAACTCGCTCACGGTCATTCGCAGGAGAGAGTACAGAGATCCGTAAGAATAATCGCGATATAAGTTCTCGACGGGCGCGGTTACGTCCACCCCGTGACCGAGCGCGTACAGTCTCAGTGGGGCCAAGTGCTGAAGCGAGGCTAGATTTAATCCCTCGGACAAATAGGCGAAGATCTTTTCTCTCTGATATTTACGTATGCTGTCTCTGCAAGAATCGTATCCGACCTTTTTCGACCCATCCGCGACTTCGCGCAGGAACAATCGAGAGAGCCGCATAATTCTCATCCATTCGCTGTGACTTGTGACTAACGATTTGTAGTCGAACTGAAAGACGAAAGTCGGCGGCAGGGCCTGAATTATTATTTCCGGCTGTAACACGTAATCCCGGTAATCCGAACACGGCGAAGTGGCCATCAGCGCCGAGTCACGTAGCGCTCGTGCGCGCTCGCGCGATATAATTATTTGTTCCGGCAAAGATTTCGCGTTCGTCTCCAGTGAATCGAGAGCGGCGAACATCTCGTCGGTTTGCAATTCTTTGACGTTTCGCATAGCGGTAAGCAGATCGTGAACGCGCTGCTTGAAGGTACGCGACGCCCGATAAACGTCGAAATTCCAGGGGAGGAGCGGCGCGACGTCCGTCTTCGATAAAAATCGCAGTAAGGGCTTTATCAAAGTGAAATGGGCGCACGGTATCGCCCGTATTAAAACTCGCACGTGCTCCCGCGTGACGTCAATATCCGGCGACGCTGCCAGCAAGGCCTCGGCGTTATTTAGCGCCTGCATCGTGCTCATGTCCGCGGCATTAGCGAGCTTGCAGTAATGCATTATTTTCTCGAGTCTCATCTTCCGCGACGGTATATTGTTGAGATCGAAGCGAATCGGCAAGTGCGGCATTAAAGCCTCCACTCTGCAGTTTTTTACGAGCAGCTTTATGTTGAAGACATTTAACGGCAATGGCAGCAGTAGCTTCTCGATCTCGGTGTCGTTCACCGTCGGCACGTCCGGCATCTTGTCGACAAGTTTTATCGCGAAGTCAATCGAGTCCAGCGAAGACTGGAACTCCCGGCTTTTCGTTAATTGATTCAAAATCGCCAGCACCCGCAGTTTCATCGTTTTATACTCGGTCAATTGAAAATTCAAGGGTAAAGACGAAATGACTTTTCTCGTCGTTATTTCAGGCTTGAGACGCTGCAGTTGTTTGTACTGCCGGAACGGGATTTCTCTTATAGCAGCTCTTACTTCTTCTATGTCGACTATCGAGTCGGACGGTATCACGTTGGAGGCAATTTTTTTCAATTCTCTTATAAGCATGTCGAGGGCAATTTTCAGCTGATCGCTCTTCGCCGAGCCAAGAGTAGCGTTTAATAAAAATAATACGTCGTACAGCGCCATTTTAGCGCTTTTAGATACTTGCTTTATGTCGAAATTTCCGGGCAACAACTTGATTAACGTCGAAGGCTTTAAATACTTTTTAACAAGCCCCACGTAAGGAACACCCTCGACGGGAAGTACGTTCAGAAGTGGCGCGACGTCGTTGTCAGTAATTATTGGGACGTCCGGATAACTTTCTACTTCGCGGACAAGTCCCTCCAATTCCGCGTGAATGTCCGTGTTCGATTTTAACAGTTGGCGAAGCAAATGCGACGCTTTCGTTTTAAATATCGGCTTGTGGTCGAAGGTAAAAGATCGCGGCAGTAAATCAATTAATTTCTCCGGCTGTTTAAAGAATTCGCGTACTTTTGGCAGGGACATATTCAACAGGCCGACGAATTCGAGATCTTGCAGGGATAATATCGAGCGAACGGTCTTTCCTTGAAACGATCGCCTTGCCGGCGAAAAATTCTGCTCGCTCAGAGTTCGTCTCGCGAACGTCATGGTCTCGTAAAGAGCGACTTTTCGTCTCAAGTCGGGCACTTTCAGCAGATTGTCCAACACCGCGGCGAAGGCGTCGATCGACGTTTTGTACTCAGCGTATTTAAAGTTCGACGGTAGATACTTAATCATGTTATCGTGGTTCAGAAATATTTTTAGCGGTACTAAATCGTATTTAAATTTGAGATTCGCCAATGTACGATGCATATCCTTAACCTCGTCCTCCGTAATAAAGTCGTAACGTTTCTTTAAATAACGCTGCAATTTAGTCGCCGATTTGTGAACACTCTCGTTTGCGACGTCGTCGTTTTGCTCGATCAGCGACAGCAAGTAAAGTAACTTTTTTACCGGAGTATTAAACGTCGCCCAGTCCGTTTCTTTAGACTGAATGTATTTCAGAATTTCTTCATTGTGCAAGAAAATTTTAACAGGCGTAAAATCTTTTTTGCGCGGCACTAAGTTTAACATTTTCTCCCAATCTTTTTCCGTGAAATATCTCCTCGAAGGCTCGCTAGAACCGATTGTCAATTTCAGAACGCGCTTGAACGACTGCAAATGCCTTTGCATATTATAATCGTCGAACGCAGGCCCTTCGCTCAATAAATAATTAATTATATTTTTTAATATGTCGATATTGTCGCTGGACGTATCGAGCTCCTCTGGATTCAAGTAGCTCAGTACTTCGGGATTTAAAATCGAGTTGAGATAATCGACATTTATTTGCCGTACGTGTTCGAGTTCTAATAACAACGGTCTCAGTTGAAAACCGGTGACGATTGGATAATTTAAATGTCGGATATTCGACTGTACTCTGTTCAGCATTTTTATTACGGTGCGGTTACCGCTGATTTCCGGTAAATTCGCTATCTTAGATAATAAAGTAATTAACGGGCTGTCCGATTGAACGATCTCGTCGTCGGCCGTTAAGCGTGAAAATATTTTTTTATCGAACAAATATTCTATCGGCTCGAGGAGCTTTCTATCGCGATGCGGAATAGCGTTCAATATGTCTTCATAGTCCGAAATTAAGACAGCCGGTTTTTTTTTATTAGGCTCAATGTTTTTCAGCGTCGAGAGCGCGTCGGAAAATTGCGTGTCGTTCCGCTGTTGTCTTTGGAGAACGTGCAAGAGCGTGTTGTAACGCTTTCTCGGATTAGCGTTTGATAAAACGATTTGAGCGAATCTATCACCGATATCTTTTCTGTGCAAGTACAATCTAACGGGAGCGAGCTCGTCAATATAAGGAATCCCTACGTCGTCGAGGACAGTTAACAGGTCCACTTCCGCCGCGAAGGAGGACACGTCCTGCTCAATTGCGCTCAATAATTTTGAGACGTTACGATTTTTTTTAATCACGGAATGCGACAGTAAACGCCGGAATAATCTCGTCAGCGATGATTTAGCCGATTCGCCAGACGGAACGGTGACTTTCATTTTATTCAGTCCGTCAGCAGTTAAAAGTTTTCTAACGGGGTCGTAAACGGCAGCTTTCATCGCAGTAACGTCACTCCTCAGCGATTCGATACTCGTGTTCCATCCTTTTAAACCCGCCTCGAGCTTCGAGATAATTTTCATTAAAGAAGGATTACCGGCGACGTCCTCCCGTTGTTTCGCGTGACGCAGAATCGCCAGCAGAAGCTGATTCCTCTCCAACGACTCGGAGTTCCTGATATTTTCCGGCAAAATGCTGTACGCCCATTCCGGCGTCAGCAGCTCTTTCAGCGGCGCGACAAAGTGATCGGTAGGCAAAATCGCAACGGCTTCCTCGATTCGTTTTCTGCTGGCGCTCGACATTTCGTTCAGATTTTCATCGTACGTAATTTCATTAAGAATCATGGACGCAGCCCTAGTCAAATTCTCCGCTTCGTCGTCGTCGACGATCCGCTGAAAATAATTTACTAGCCAAGCTTGCCGCTCGTCGGGCGAGGTCGTCGGATCTTGTTTCCTGCCGATTTCCAACAGCAGCGGCTGATAAATCGCGTTACTCGGATCCCGGAGCCGTTGAATCAAGTGCGCGAGAAGTGGCGTTTGCCGAACGTTCTCGCTCGCATTGTCCAGGGAACTCAGCGCCGCCCTGACGCGTCTCAGCAGCGACTTCTGCGCGCGTACCACGCGAGACTCGGCCAAGCCCTTTAAAAGCGTAACCAGGGCGTCGCGCGCGGTGCCCGCTTCTAAATCCGTGATATTCAATTCCGGCACGAGCGCCATCAGATTCGCCTTTTTCAGCAGCAGAATCACGGGCCGCGTGTACGTGTCGCCGGGAAAATATTCGAGCATCGCCCCCAGCGTACGTTCTTTCAATGTCTCGATGTTAATCGGGGTATCCACTTCCAGGATGTCTGTCGCCCGCTTCGCGACGTCGCCGAGATTCACGTCCGACGAGATATAATTAATGGGATAGTTCAGGGCTCTCGCGAGAACATTTTCCGGCGTTCCGCTGATGGAGATGTTCCAGTCGGCGACGTTCGCGTACGCGTACGACTCGAGTATCTCGTTCTGCAGCGTTTTATTACGCGACAATAGCTGCTCTACCAAGTAAACGAATTCCGAGCGGTCGAAAGCTTTGATCGGCAAGGGCGGCCCGTTGACGTTGTCGACGGCGAAGATCAACGCTTCAGAGAGCTTCGGCTGCGAGGTCTTCAAACCTACGGTCTTCAAAACGAGTAGAAGCCTCTCTATCGGCGTGCGCGCGTCGGCGAGGCTAAAGGTCGACGACAGATACGCGAACAATTTCTGCTTTTTAAAGAACATTTTTAACGGCAAATATCGTGAATCGGTATCGATGTGCGGTAGATATTTTAATAACGATTGCATGTCGTCCAAGACGTATAAATTAATTAGCAGCGGCTCCTCGAGATAATTGCGGGCATTCTGAAAGGCATTCGTTAAAGACTCGTCGGATTTTACGTGGCGGGTCGTCAACGCTCGCTTTAGTAAAGCTAGTAGTAATTTCCTCGGTGTTTCGTGCTCAAATTTATTAAACTCAAAGTCGAGAATGTCAAGCATATTTGACTTGGATATGAAGTTCAACATCGGGACGAATTCTTCGCTATTGAACGCGTTCGGTACGTGCATCAATAAAGAAAATAAATCTACTTCAACGTCCGTCGAGTTATCTCTCTGAAAGATAACGCTAGATTCGTAGAGCAGTCCGCGTTTAGAAGTAAGATCGCTGGCGCGAGCTTTGTAAACGAGATTATCGACGAGCTGCTCCTGCGACTTGCTCAGGGGAACGTTTCTCAAACGAATCAACGAGGTCAGAATTAATTCCCGAGGATCGTCGGTCGCTCGTCTGTCGCCGAAAGCGTAGGTCCACGGTAGATCTTTCGACAAGTAAGGACGCGCCGTATTTATCGCGTCGCTGATATTCTGCGGCATACACGGCGTGTCGAAGGCGTCTAAATAGCCGTTCACTTCGTGGAAGGTAATCGGCGCCGTGTAATCGTAATTCGCGTCGCACGCGATCTTCTGCGAGACGAAGGGAATCACCAGAGACAGTGGTTTCCTCAAGTGCTGCAGATGCGGCTTTTCTCGTAGTCGCGACAACGTTTGTAAAAGAGCGCGATCGCCGGTTTCGTAAAAGCCAATATCGAGATCCTCCACGTGCGAATCGTCGATATGATCGAGCAGATATTTAGCCGCGGCGGCGACGTCAACGGGATAATAATCGTACGTCACAGTCGAGAGTAATCTCTTTAATTGATTACTCTCGCTGAGAGGAGGCGGGTAAGGTTGCGCCTTGAAATTCTGAAGCAGTAACGAGGCAGTCTCTCTAACTATCTCGGACGACAGCTCGTCTACCTCGAGCCTTTCCAGGACGGTCTTCAAAAAATTCGCCGCGTTCTCTAGACTCGCTCCTATGCGCTCAAGCAGGGCGTCCCCCGAGCCCGATCGCTCCTTTAATCGCGCCGCGACGAATCTAATACCGCCGCGGACTTCCGGATCCGTCAGATCGAACCCTGGATAATTTAACAGTATCGCGGACGCGGTGCGGAGATTTAGAAACTCGTCGCTATTGCGAGCCGCTTGTAACAGAAAGTCAATGCCTTTCGTCAGAGATGAAGGTACCTCGTCGGCCCTATGCTCGTCGCGCTCGATCGACTCTATCACTTCCTGATCTACGTCGAGCAGCATGTCGACGAGCGACGCCTGCTCCACTGCGTCTTCGACGTCGGAAAAGGCGTTTATGCTGAGCGACGCGTATTCGGAAACGAAGCGGCTGTCGACCCGCTCGAGCATTTGCATAAGCTTGTACAGTTGCTGCCTCGGTGGCTTCTTTCTCAGCTCCGGCAGGACGGGAAGGAGCTCGTAGACCGCGACTCGATAGTTTCGCACGGCGTCGTGAACCTGCTCCAGGGGTATTCTCACGTCGTCCCGGAGGCAAAATAAAAGCACGCGTCCCAACGTCGTAACCAAATTGTCGCGTAAAACTGCAGCGGCCTCCAAACGTGATAAAACGTCCCGCGGCGCGATACCCGGATCTTCGGCAACGCTTTGTGAAGTTTCGCTGGGCGTCATCGATTTACGCGCAGGACGCATCGAACAGCGTTGATCGTAATGCCTTTTTCCGTGCGAACTCTATCAAGCGGAAGGACAGATGCAAAGAAGAGCAAGCGTTACTTCAGGGAGGAGAACTCCCCTCTTTTTTTTTCTTTTTTTTGAATTTTTGAATTAAATTTTTTTTTTTTTAATTTAGCGCAAAAGAGCGTGCTAATATGTATGTAGTAAAAACTTATTTCGAATATTATTTATGCTTACCAGTGCTTGTCGTTCGGCAAGAGATTGTTCGAATTGACAGGCCAATATCGATATTACTATGGTCAACGTTATTGTCCAGTTTATCCGAAATGGGATTCGGAAATTTACCGAGTTATATCGACGTTCGAATGACACGGTTCTTTCACCATCTGCGATGCAGCCTTTGAAATAATCGAAAGCCGCATATCTCCTATTAGCCATCTAGAGAAATATTTCAAGTTAATATTCTATTTTAGATCCCGAGCTATTTGTATACTTTCATTTGTGAAAATTTGATTCGGCAAAAAAAAAGAAAAAAAAAGAAAGAAAAAAAAAAGAAAATGAAATAAAATCAACATGTATTTCTCTATATGCGATGCACTGAATTTAAATGCGCGGAGGGTTTTTTTGTTTTTTTAAATTTCACGCTACGCTGTTATAATTCTCTTATCGTTGATCATGCATAAAAATCTATCTGTATTTTCAGGGTGATGCTATTCTCTCGAATTTTTATGTTTGCGCTTTATCACAGCACAATGCTCGCTATGACAGCTAAAATTGAAACATACGCTGATAAGAATTTAATACTCACGCCGAACTAAGATGTATTATTTCTATATCGAATTTATTGCTCAGTCTATGCTCTGTTAATTGTTTTGCAAACTGTGTGTATTTAAATTTTAAATTACTTTTACGAAACTGACATCAATGTTGAATAAAAATATTAAACGAGGAATCACAAATCGAGAGAACGAAAAATAAATTGTAAAAAGAAAAGTATTATTCTTTTTGTTAAATAAAATCATGTTTAAGTACAAATACGTATTATTTTATGTACTCTAGTCAAAAAATTATTCAGCAAAAAATTACCATCAATTTTAATTATTAATCCTAAGAATAGCAAATATTAATGATCGCAAAAAAACCCCGCGAGCAATTATTAATTTTAATTTCATCACGAATTTATTATACTAAAAAAAAAAAAAAGATCCCTAAATGTTTCAACTTGAGTCTACAAGCATTAATCTAATTTCAACTAATTACATCACCAGTTTCGACGTCAGGGACTCACTGCGTAACGAAAACGAAGCACGCCGCGTGTTCCTCAGTAAAACAGTTTCTCTTAGCGAGCGACTTGACTTCGAGCTCGCTCTCTTCTCGCGGATTGACAGGAACGAAGTCGTTCTAAAACGACAATATCAAAATGGCAAGGCCAGTCTGGACTCTCGCGGCGATCTGTGCCGGTGCTGTGACCGATTGAATCCGATAACGCGTGTTCACAGTGGCGAATTACTAATCGATTTCGAAGCCTCCTTCGGCGGAGCGCGGACCCACGTTCGCAATCGTGCTCGTTGCCGCACGATCGAGCAAGACGGTGCACCCATACGTGCATACATACGTGCGTATCGCGAGAGGCGATAATGCGAGACGTATCGAAAGCGTGCAAAACTAAACGGCGCGAACTAATTTTCTACGAAATAATTTCTGCAAGTTCCACCACGTGTAATTAATCCGGGGACTTTTAATTTGCCGGATTTATTCGCATCGCACATTTGCAGTAGAATATTAATACGAAATTTAAGAATAAAAATATTCAATACATATATCCGTTGACGAGAATGTGTAATTAATATAAAGG
Source organism: Cardiocondyla obscurior (assembly GCF_019399895.1). Classification (NCBI taxonomy): domain Eukaryota; kingdom Metazoa; phylum Arthropoda; class Insecta; order Hymenoptera; family Formicidae; genus Cardiocondyla; species Cardiocondyla obscurior. The sequence goes on from NC_091881.1 coordinate 4,052,752, forward strand.
AGGAACCTGGATACGCTAAGATTTCGGATTAACGCACCGCGAGCGAGATAAGTAATTTTAACAAAACTGTTCGTAAGTGAAAGCTTTGGCGATCGCGTTCCTTTTTACCGAGTACTTCACGGTGGCATCTGCATATAGCCGCGTTCCGTGGTAACGAGTTAAACCACTCGACTATAATAAAAGCGTTGCATTGGCGCATTTCCGAGAAGATTCGTTTCTTGCGACAAGAGGGAGTATCTCTCTGCACTTCATGCGTGCGCTCGCCGACGCGTGCATAACGAGGCTATCCTAAGAAATCTGTGAAAAAAATTTCCGAGAGAAAGGGAAGGAGCAAAGAAGACGCCTTAAGAGTCGCTCGGATGCTTAACGCGCAATTGGCATCGACCGAGGCGGAAAGGATCGCTGACAGGACCACGATGAATTATCGTGTCTCGGTACGCAGTAATTAATTATCGTCCTTAACTCTCTCCCGTGCGATCGCCGCCCGTTTGACGATCGCCGAGCGTTCTCGTCCGCAGAGATTATCGGCATTGGGCGCAAGATTAAACAATTTTAAATTTCGCCGGGCGACAAATTATATCGACCGATCAGCCAAACGAAAACTGCCGATTATCGCAAAATATATATTTCGCCACGTTATCTCGCGCTCGCGAACGTTGAGAAGAGGACTATGGAAAGCCATTAAAAATTTAATAACGCCCCTTGGAGAAACTCGCAGGAGTTGAATGTATCTCACGCAGATGACACGAATCCGATAAACTCTTCTTTTTTTTTCTTTTTTTTTTTGTGATTTTACTCGGTTGAACGTTTCCGAAAAATATCTTTTTTTTTTCCCCTTCATACCTCGGTCTCGCAATCGCCGTGCAATCTCGAATTAACGCGGGCTGTAAATCAGCATTATTTCTCGGAGAGAAAACATTTCGATATACCGGGCAAAAAAAAAAAAAAAAAAAAAAAAAAGAGTGCTGATCGAGATTAATCCTGTTCGTCCGCGTTTCGACGACAATCGAGTTTTTATAAGCGGCTGCATAATGCCGATAGCTTATCGCGCTCACATCAGAACGGTGTCTGTCTACATACATTTCATAAACTGCGGCGCGGTAAAAAGGAGACATTATATTCAATATGTACATTTGGAATAACCCCCTGATTTTTAGATCGCAATCGAGCGATAGTATTTATTAAAAATAATTTTAAAACGTCTAAAAAAAAAACACGACAGACGTAAAAATAAAAATACGTTATGTACCATAGAGAAAATTTCTTCGAGAGAAGACGAGCGAGAAAGTAGTCTCAAAAATCTACGTATAATTAAATCTATATTAAGACTTAAAAAAAAATATTATAAAAACTTCTTCGAGTCAGACGTGTGCTCATGCATGAAGATTACTTCGACGTCAAAACGTGATCTTGCTAACAAGCGTCATCCCATCAAGCGACACCGGATTGCAACGATCCGCGATCCCATCACAATAGCGACGATACGCACCCCATGCCTGTCGACGGGCCTTGTCGGCAAATTTTCCACGTGATACCGGGCGTCTTAATAAGGACATCTCGGTTAGGCCGTGGGCCGAGGCGCTCGCGCAATCTCGACATCTGAATTCGCGTCGACGTTTGACCGGAAGATCCTCCACCGGCGACGAGGGACGGGAATACATTTCTCGGTGGGCCAGGAGCACACGCCCGTGGACACGTATTTATGTAGGCGCAGAAAGAACGGGAGAGGCAAACGGTCCGATGCAGATGAGATAGTATCGCGCGCCTAGTAATCGTCAGATCTCAGGAACGGTACAATACCGGCCGTTCTCTACTGTTCGGGAACACTCAACATCGCGCGACAATGGCACCGAATGGGCGACAGCTGCTTAACGCTCGCCCTCGCGCTCATACGATTCTCTCTGCCGTTCGCTATCGAGGTTTTTAACTACGGATTTTCGATGCGCAAAAAAAAAAAAAAAGAGAAAGAGAGAGGAAAGGAGTTCCCCTGGAGAACGCGTAGCTCGCATCCGTTACGCGAGGAAGACGGACCGCAAAGCAGACTGTAAGGCGATCTCCGGAAAGAACGCGGGTCTCACTTCTCTCCCCCGAGGAACTCGAAGACGCCAGATTTATTTAACTGCGCTCGGAGGTTTTCTTTTTTTTTTTTTCCGTTTTTGAAGAAGGATAATACACAGAAACGTACGATCTTATCGGACTTGATCCAATTGGATTTAACAAGCAATTTTATCGATGAGCACGAGCTCGAAGAATGCGAGTTCTGTTTCGAGCGTTTAACACATGTTCCCTGAAAACCGCGAGTGCCGAGGAATGCCGAATAACGTAGCTAGCGGTAAAAAAAAAAGAGAAGTGACGACAAGAGGAGCGTAGAGGCCGATTCTCATTTCTCTCTCTCTTTCTCGTCCCCCTCATTTCCCCTCCCTTTTCCGTGCCTTCCGTAAAAACCGAAAATCCGCAGATCGGCGATCGGTGATAACCGAAAATACAGCTGCAGTTTGCGGTCACCCGATGCACGGTGGCCGTAGATGGCCGATCGCGATTACCAAACGGAGAAACGGCCCCGGAGTAGAAGCGAGAGACGGAGGCCCCGCGAGGGTGACGGAGCGTGCAACGGGGTGGGAAAGAGAAGAGGCCGAGAGAAGAAGAGCTTGTGGAAAACGTATTTTGACTGGAGCGGTCGTAATTTGGCGAGCATTGTGCACGTCCATTGTCGAGCGGCGCGCCAAGAAGAGGAAGACTCGCGACGACGTGCGGTTTTCACGAGGAATGTTCTATACGTCTCTATATAATGCAAAAGAATAAAACGCGACGAGCGTTTTCCCCTACGAGGCACGTCTCGGGCCCTCGAGAAAATTTGTTTGCGTTATTATTGGTACCGTTGGGCGTCAGAATGCCCGAAAGGGAAACTCCATCAACACGGGCTATTGTGGCCGACCGATCGCAGTCACATCCGAGACGTTTTCTCGTGATAAATTACACGCGGACCGCAGCTTGTATTCCAACGCAATTTCAACGAACACTACCCTAAATTTATAAACTATATCTCTCGATCATCGTACGTATCCTACAACGAACATCGAGATGCAAAATGCACCACAGCAAAAACATGTCTTGAAAGAAAAATGTTTTAAAAAAAAAGGGAATATTTTAACAATTTTTTCTTTTTTTTTTTTTTTTTAATCGAGCTGAGTCGAAAGAGATTTTAGTAAATTCCGAGAAGTGATTGAGCCGAAGAGGAAACAGTTTGAGGACCTTTGGATACGAAAACGAATAACTTTCACTGACGCTTTGCATCAGGTTCCATAGTGTAACTCATATATTATGTTCATTCCGAGATAGACCCATATCCTAAGGGACTCGCTGAAGGGAAGAGGCAAGGAAGGTAAGAAAACAGCGCGGTCGATGACTGTAGGAGGTCCTGCGATGTCCTGGGGGTTTTAAAACCAACGAGCAACGGGATATCAATCTCGTCACCATTGAACTCGGTTTCGCCTCGACTCGTACGAGTCATTCCCCCCGCTTTGCTACATTCTAATATCTGTATTTGCCTCCAGCGGCTAGTTTTGCGAGAGAAATATGAAACGTCTGAACAAATTTCCCGCAACTCACATTCGCTGACTCTCGTCTCGAAACTTGTTATAATTTTATGACGTTAACAAATATGATATAAAAGTGATGAGAATATTTTTTATTTTTTTTATCGCTTCTTATGATTTTTATGTATTTTAATTTCGCGTATACGCTCTTTCCTTTCTTTTTATTTTTTAAGTGGTTTTTACCACGGCTATAAATCTAATTATAGGTCTTAGATTGAAATGATCAGCTATCGGGTCGCGTTGAGTTAGTTAAGTCATTCGTTAGAATCATAAGGTTGTTCTTCGATGTCGCTATAGAACACCGATGTCAGTGACAAACGAGCGGCACCGTCGCGACCGAACCCTTGTCACATGAGGCTAGCTTCCTAAATGCGAACATGACCTGCCTGATTTTGGGCACGGAATTTTTTAATAGGGTGCAATCAACCCCGATAAAGATCACATATAAAAAAAAAAAAAAAAATAAGGTTATCGCAGTTTCAACCAAGATAATTAGTATCGAACATCGTTGACATTATCTTAACGAATATACGTCTATCTCTCAATTAATTTTAATTTTCTATATAATTTTTTAATTAAAAAAAATACGTTTTAAAATCAAAGAATATTGGTTATATGTATAAAAAAAATTATTTTTTATATGTAGTCGATATAAAAAGAGAGATAAGCTGTGTTAATAGAAATAATAGAGAACTGCATGGCTCTGTGGCATCCTCAAGAATTTTCCTTGACGACACACGTAAGAAAAGGGTGTGGCGCATAGTAGTCAAATAAGACGAGCGTCTCGAAGAGCGTAGAATTGACGATGGATCCGGTTCGAAAGGTACCCGGAGTTAAGTATGGGTGTTCCCCCGAGGGATAACAGGATGTCTTTTGATTGCTCTCTTGTCCGCGAGATTACTGTGCCCGGGCCGGCGTATTTCGGATTTCGTGGCGCATTATTTGCATTTCTAATATCCCCGACGGTAGCGCTGGTCGAGATTTAAATATTGTTACGATTACGAAGAGTAATCTGATGCTCCCGAGCGCGGATACGTCGCGTCGTAATCTTAGAATGCGCATCGGGGAGTTCCGAGAAATTATCTCACTTATTCAGCGAGCTGCGATCTCAACGAATGGGTGGGTATTAACGAGGCCGCGGACGTGAAAAGAAAAGCTGAAATTTATTTCAATTTGTCACTCCCCTTTTGTATCGGTGCTTTAAAGTTTGCAGAGTTTCTAATCAGCGTCTTATTATTTTTTTTCCTCTCCTCGCGATCTCTCTCGTACGTTAAATTTTTTTATATACCTTGTTCTCTTAAGAAATTCGTTGAATTGCAGCTAGAAAATCATTCTTAAATTTTATCTACGCAGCTCTCGCGATCCCGGTAAACTAATAAACGCTGTAGGGTAAATCTGACCAGAAGCGAAAGTACTGGCGCGGCGCATAATTCGACGCGTACGTACATTTTTACGAGGACGCGAGAAAAGATTTTGACAACTGCGAAACGACGCGCCTCTGTTCTTCCCGTTTGAAAAATCGAGATACGCCGGAAGGGGAACGAGAAAAGGGAGAAGAGTTTAGATGGAGGTGACCGAGGGAGGGTTGGTTTTCTACGGCGCGAGGCGAGAGCGACCATCTCCCACATCTATGCAGATACGCCGTGCTGATATGTTTCATCTCCCGGTCTAGCCCCCACAGATAGAGCCGATATTATTCAGCCAGCTTCCTCACTAATTCCATTCATTCACCGGGAACGGAGGGTAGCTGGCTGATGCTTCAGGCTCTCGGCAAAGCGTCGCGAACGCTCGCTACTATCGTTAAAATCCTCGTAAACGAAACACCTTGTCGAATTCCTAACGCTGTGTAACGAACTCCACGGAGACCTTTTTTTAATAATTTTTTCAAATAATTTGTACGCACTAATAAGATATATTTTTAAAAAATATATATCTAAAGATAAATTAAAATTCTACAAAATCAAATCTTTTTATTTAAATATATCTGCAATAAATTATTTAAAAAAAACAAGTTTGAAGCTATTTTAATTCGTAAAGTATTAAAAAAAAATTTCTATTTATTCTCGATTATTTTCATAATTAATTTGTTGCTTAATTATAGTGACTCTGCTCCCCCGCGTTTGTCTATAGTGTACCGATCGAAACAGGGAAATAATCAAATGGAAATGTACCATATGTATCTATTCTGTCCGTCTTTTACTTCGGTGTGCACGTTTCTCGCGCGAGAATATATTTAACAGCTCGACGAATCGCCGCCGATCGAAGCCTGGCGCTTTCGTAAGAGGTTGGCAGATGCGCAGTGCGAATTACACGGTGGATTGTAACGACAGGATCGCCGCGGGGTATCGACATTACGTTGTGGCCACGTAACCCTCGTTAAGGGGCTTCTTAATGGGGGACCGGACAGAACGGCCACCCCCGTATTGCCCGCCGATAGTTTACCGGAGACTATTAACTAACCAAGCACGACAACCTGCTACCGTAAGCTAATCCGACTAGTGTAATCTCGATAGCGAGAACCTACCCTGCGATTACTCCTGGCAAGATCGTTGATAAAGAGAAAAAAAAAAAAGAAAAGGGGTTACCGAACACTACCGATGTACTTTTTGCAACTCTTGATCGCGGGCAGCTCGCGATAATTGAATCATTGACGATCTACGAAATTTATTTTAAATAGAAATCATCCGGTTCATTATCTATGAATTTATTAAAAAAAATTAATTAATTAATTAATTAATAATTATGCTTGTATAAAAATTTTTATATATGTATATATTTCTTTAATGATTTTGTACGACGATGATTGCCGACCGACGGATTGAGTCTACTTAGTCTTTTTGAAAGCAATTTCCAGTAGCCTTTATAAATCCGGGAGTCTTCGAGGATGAACGAACATGATGTAACAGTAATTGGTCGATCACGAAGTGCCGTTGAAACAATGCTGCGCTCTAATAATAGGGGACGATCGGATAACTATGCCGCGTCATCGTCCTCATCTGCCTCTGTGGCTATCGCGGTTACAAAGGTGAGGCAAGAAGGTCGCACGTTAATGCATTCAGATTCTGTGAATGGGCGTTTATCGAATAAAGTGCTGGGCGTCCACTTTGACGGTCCCTCGAAATTCTCGGGGCAGCATTCGCGCTCACTTTCGGCCCTTCATTCGCTTAATTTAAAACGTAATTCGCCGGAGTGATAATTAAAACTCGGAAGGAATCCGTCTATGACTTGGTCAAATTTTTCTGTCAATTTATATTAATCGGCAAAATATAACGATTCCGAATTAAAACGTGTGTTGCGAGGGAAAATTGCCTGATAATTCCAAGTTAGAACGGCGTATCTAATTGGCGGACTTATCGAGTGGCGGTGTACCTAAGGACGAAGTGAATCTAAAACATATTCGGCGGTTAAACGAAGCGGAAGGTATATGTTTAGTCGATTTAGCCTCATCCCCAGGAGGGGTTGTGGAGAGGCACGCGTACAACCCCTCGCAGTTCGTCGCGCGCGAATATCGTCCTTTCCGGTCGTCTGCGCCGAGCGCAACCCTTATTTTTAGTCACACCAAACGCTACCAGTTATTTATACGCACGTCGTTCAACTCTGAACTCTTCAAGACTGCCGAGGTCGTCAGCGCCCAGTATTGTATCACAAAATCGTATCGCGGGATTTTTTTTTTAATTAAATAATTATACACTAAATTTATTTATTCTTTTTTTCTTCCTTACAATTTCTTTTTTTTTTTTTTTTTTTTTGATTGCCCCCTATCGTTATAAAAAATAATAAAACGAACGTATAACAAAAAGAATTTCAAAACGCGGTTGTTAATTTTCTTAGACGAGTTTCAGCCGGAGCTTTCGCAGATTTTCTATCAACGTAAAAAAAAAAAAAACAAACTTCACGAACGAAGATGTAGAGTTTCAGAAAAATTCTTAGACACCCGGCAGTCGATGCTTTCACGAATCACCCAGTCGCACAGCCCTGAAAACCCGGTGTTCCTCCCCCGTCAAAAATCAGTGAGAATACTGCTTCGTCGAGATAAGAGTTATCTGTTGGCCTCCGATACGATATAGCCCTCGGGTATAGCGTGCGCACGTACGCGCCCACACGCGTCCACACGTGCGCACACACCGCTCGCGCGCGCGACTGTGAGGGACACTTTTACCCTCCTTTCACGAACGACACGCGGACGCGCACACGTAAACGCGCGTCGGAGGTCATCGGGGGTGGTTTTTCTCCCGACGAGGGTGTTATAAGCCATTGTTGGCCATGATGCATCGCCTCGTAAATATTGTATCGGGACGGAAAGTAGCGCGGAGGTTGAGCGATAAACCTTCTTCCGTTTTCGGAGGCAGATCTCGCCGAGATTTCGCGCCCTCCTCAAAAAGGAGGCCCCGGCAACGAAGAAGAATGGTATCATTTGCGCGAAATAATCTTAACGAGGAACATTAATCTACGATCCCGACGGTGAAGCGGCCAAGTTGATCAACATGCTAATATAATTATTCGCTAACGAGCACGTCATGATCGCGTCATATTTTAATCGCGCGATAATTCTTTCTTCTTCTTTTCCTTTCCAGAAATTTAATTTTTTTTTTTTTTTTTTTTTTTTTTCCTCGGTACGATTTGGTCCCGTGCGTATATTCCCGTTTTCTCGGGCCGTAAAGTGAATACACTCTAATGCTCGCGGCTCGATAAGTATAAAGATGCTCTACAACGGTTTGTCCTGTACGGAGAGTAGCCGGCGTAATCTTTGTCGATGCTATCTGCCCGCGTCCGGACTATAATTATATCGGATCCCCGAGCCACCGCGTATATTATTATTAATATACTTGTAGCGACTGCTATGTGCGTTCACGTACGCGCGTTACACCACTCTACAATCGTGTCCGTGCCTATGTGTGCGTACGTGGACTGCCGCGTGTATACAACAACGGACAATGGGCGCCCGAGGACGGGGGTGGAGCTCGAGGAACGGACAGAAAGAGAAGCCTTATTTGCATACGGAACCACCCTATATAATGTGGAACGGTTATTTCGCCATCCGCAGAGTGTGCATATCAGAGATTTTTCTAAGCATCTACTACGTCGTTTCGCAGGCCTTCGAACTGCTGCAAATGGATTGGAAGAGAATGAAGCGCTCGCTCGACATACTCTCTGCCACGATATTCGGGAGGAATAATCGTAAACGTTGGCCACAATACGCGGCTGGAGTTATACCGCGTGTATGCACCTACCGATCGCCGTGGGAGAGAAATATATTCGCGGCTAGTACGAAATCATTTTGCCATTAACGGAAGTAATGCGGGGACCTTATCTGCCGGAGATTTATCGCGTAATGCGTTATATCAAAGTCCTCCGGGCTCGACAACGGCTCGCGAAAATAGGAAAGTAAATCCGTGCGAGAAGCCAGCGAGAGGAGAGATCAGCGTAGCTTTCTCTCGTGGTTCGGAAGGTTCGAGTCAGGAGAGGAAGATAGCCGCGCGCGCGCGCGCCCGTGCGGAGTGACAGTTTCATTTTCGGGTCCTCCTCGTCTACAACTTCGTCTACGTTGGCGGAGGGATCTCGCCGTCGCTCGGGATAAAAGCGTACCGAAAGGGTCCAGGGGGAAAAGGGAGGGAATAGCGGACGTCGTCGCGACGCGCCGCGGCGCGCGCTGTCGATTGGACCCGACTTTTATTTTCGTTCCCGCAGACGTTTTCGATTGCCACCGAATGGAATTCTCGCAGCGGTAAGAACGCCTCGGATCATCGCGCGGAATCGACCCTCTCACGGATCCGTAGATCCTCCCTCGATCGCGGCGAAGGGAAGACACATTTTTCCAATATCCCGAAATACGTGTCAAAGAAGAAATTGATGCCGTCGAGCAAATCTGCGGATTTAATATCTGATGTATATATATATTATATATATATGGGGACTATAGCGATCGTGTAAGTCGCCCTGTAAGTCATAGAATTCCATTACCGTCGGTTCACAAAGTTATCGCGCCCTGTCGCGTTTCTTGACCAGAAGCGACGCTCGGATTTAAATCACCGCGCTCACAGTTAAAAATAATGCCCTCGCCGGGGAAGCTGTATCGAGATGTAGGTACGATGGCGAGGGGAAAGCTAGAGGATTGCAACGGGGATGAAAAATTACGCGAGAGCTGTCGTTTTCTCTTCGCGAAAACGCGCCGGCGTTAATATTTGAACTAAAACTCAGAAATAATATTTTTTCATTGGCTTAACTTGTTGATCTTAAATATACAGAAGTGTGATCTCTTTGGATTCGAAAGAGCGTGAGCAAGTGAGGGAAAAATAGAGAACTTTTGTCGGCGAGCGCGTTTACGTTATTTTCCCGAAAAGCTTCGAGTCGAGAAAAATAGCTAGTCGGTGTATTTGAGGGATCGGCCCGAGATTCGATCCGCGTTCACCTTCCTCCATCTCGACGAACGTTTTGACATTTTTTCGACATATTTTGATGCATCATTCTCCTTTGCCGATTTCGAATTCTCGATGGGCGCCCACGTGGGGCACTTTTGTATCCTATTCTCCCTTCGCTTCGCACCGCGTTTACTAAAGATGACAGGTATGAACCAACGTCAACCACTAAAATCGTGCTAACTAATTTACGATAGTTCTTCGGAAAAAAAATATGCTACAATTATTTTGACGAAATAAATCGATCGATTGATGTAATAATTTAATTTTCGTTTATTTTAGTTAATTTAAATTATTTTTATTATCGAATTTTAAAGTGACGAGATTGCGCACGAATTATAATTAATATTATTTTATATGTAGTATAGTAAGATTCCCTCCCAAATCGATTATTACCGAGAATATAATTTTTCGTGAATCGTACACTTTGTACAACTCCTCGCAACGAGATCGTAATGCATGCAAAAGATATTATTGACTCACCGGTTTGATGCGCAGCGGCAGAGTTACAGCAATAGAAACGATGATTCTGTAACATCGAAAAGAAAAATATAAATTGTAGACATGATCAAAATGATTTCTACTGTTTAAAAAAATATATATTACCCGTCTTTAATTAGTTATTTAATTAAAATAATGAAACAAAATTATATTGTAATGTATGAATAAGATTTTTAATAAATTTAATATTTTTCAAATATAAAATTTTATTTTTTATTCAAACAATAAGATCGTCCAAATATACAGCGAAAAATTATAAATTTTATCCAAATAAAAAAATAATACTCACCAAAACGTTGCTCCGCCGAGGCATGTTGCCCATCCTGGACCTCCTCCTCCTCTCAGTTTTGGACGTCTTCTTTCCATGCACGAGAAACTCGCGCAAATCGCGACCGAGTGACTTTACATCGTAAAATTAAAAAAAAAAAAAAAAGAAATAAAAACTATCACTTGAATTTATCGCGCGACCCAGATCGGCACTCGCGTTTCCAAAAATTCGCAAAGTAAAAATCATGCGACTACTTTAGAAGCATTCCCGAAAAAAAAGCGACCGAAGAACTGACTGCAGTTCGTATAATTTTTTAATTCGACGGCGAGAACGCTTTTCCTGCATTGGATTCTTGTCTGAAAGCACAAGAGATTTTACTTGATTAACATTCCCAGGAAATTTTTCCGGATCATAGGCATATAAATCTACACATGGCGTAAATGTTCATTCGCGTTAACTAACAACTCATGATCTTTAAATATGCTACTTTGTAACTCTGTTGTTAACCGCGTATTTGACCGGCAAGCATAGCATTCCAAGGTGAGCATATATTAGCACACGGCACGTGCAGACCTTGTGTGTGATATCTGCTTCTCTCGCGCGTTACGCACTACATTGTACAATGGAATATATTACTTTTAACGTGTTATCGGTCAACGAGGGCTTAAACGAAACGCTCGCGGGTCGCGAGGATTACCCCAAAGCCGCGAATAGAATAATTAACGCCCGTAATTGGTCACGGAACTTACTTTAAAGGAACAATCACTCTTCGTAACTGTTCTCCACGTACGGAGCATTCTTCAGCGAGGTGGATTCGCACAAGGATACATCCCCGGTACCGTCCGTACATCGCACGTGCGTATTACTTCCGGTTCCGAGCGGATTGTCTCTCGACCACGTGCTGCGTGGCTCGCTGTTCGGTGGTCGGCGGAAGAAAGGAGTGGGGGAAGGAACGTGGCTCACGCGTTACGCACCGACTATCCGGTTTTTTTACCCTACCACCCCCCGCTCGCAGAGCATGCGCGTCGTAATTTCTAATAAAATTATGATTTTGAAATATTTAATAAATATCATCGATACCAAAGTTCGGACTTTAGGGACGGGATCTTAATTATGGAACTATACCGGACCTCGTGATCGCTTATGAATTAAATACAAGTTTTTTTTTTTCTTTTTTTTTTCTTTTCGCAGAGGTATACGTCGGATAATTTTTCAAGATTGATTTATTCGCGGTAAAAGGAATCTATAGGCATTTATGATTAACCAATCTACCGTTCGCCACTTTAATTGGGGTCTATTTATCGAGGCGCGGCCGGTGCTCACGTCGATGGCTATCAAAAGAGCGAGCAGCCTGAATGAATGACGCGCCGGCTCGAAAAGGAGATGTGGATCAACGACGGTGGAGAAGAAGTCACGGTGAGAGGACCCACCGCGATCCCGCTTATTGCCCTGACAAGGATTCTCCCCCCCTCGGCCCCCCTCGTGCCTCGAACCTCGAAACAAAAAGCGGAGCCGGAGGCCGTTAATAGCGATCGATCGCGCGCGGCTCGAATAGACGCAGAAGGAATCTGATGTCCGCCGTTCCACCTCTTCCCCATTCTCTCATCTGGAAGCATTTCCACGGACAACGTGTCAGGAATCACTTAAAGCCTCAGGTGGTTAACAATGACACACGCTCGCTCCTCCGCAAGTTTCCTCGGGGTTCCCACTCGCGCGGCAGGTGTGTGCGTGCGTGCGTCCACGTGTGTCCGTTTTACATACACACGAGACCGCTCGGGCTTACGCGCATTCAAGCCTATACCTCGCCCGTAGATATTGACGGCAAATGGTGTGCCACAATGCGGAGACTAATCGAGTCCCGCGCCGAATATACGTATACGTTGAGGCCGGCGATCCGGTGTGCACGCATATCGATTAGTATCGATATATACCCGGCCTGGGGTCTCCGGTCCACCACCCGAGAAGGGACCGACCCCATTGTCCGCTTGACGAACATTGTACTCCTGCGGCCTGCCTCCCAACGGCCGGGCATCTCCTCTCGCTCGCCCACCTCTCTCGTTTTACTTATTCGCTTGTGTTTCTGTCATTTTCTCTTCCCGAACGTCTCACGATCGACCGGTTCGGGGAGCGAGAGCGCGGGGAGAAAAGATGGACGGTGACGCGAAGAATTTCGGGGCCGGCTAATCTCGTGGCTAAATGGCCGCTTCGAGTTTCACTCGTCACGCGACGGATTATGATTTGGCAAATATATAACGTTGTGTTCAATATCCTTTCACGGAAGAAAAATAAAAGTAGCTTTTGACGTTATAAATCCCGAATATGTATGCAATCATTGCACTCGGTACGCGCTGAAATTACTATCGACAATCGGCAGGCACCTTCGGTCGTCGCGGTCGTATACACGGCTCAGGTTCGCCGGGCCTCGGACTCGCGCGCGTGTCCCAAGGGTCCGAAACGAGAGGCGGCGGATGCGAGCGTACGCGGGGAACGAAAAGCTCAAACGAATGACGGGGCGGAGTACGAATGCCAGAGCGTGACAGCGTCGGGTCACGCTTGTTTCGTAACGCGGATTCGTCACGGCCAATATAATGGCTGTTTGACGGGGCGCTCGAGCGCGTCTTCCTATTGCGTGCCGCCAATAAAATTATTCAAGGTACGACATTACGTGGCCGCGTCCGATTTCGGAGTCTAGTATCCGCCCGAGCGCAAAAGAGAATCGGCGGGCGTCGCACGGTTTTGGGGCCATGCGACTCTTCGATTGCCGTTACGGCGGGCCGTATCACGGGTTATTTCAATTATCTGTTAGTATCGGCCGCATTTCGAGACGCACCATCGACCGCGACAACGACGACGACGATGACGCCGTATGGGAGGCATATAATATAATGCGTAAGGGGATGGAGCATCTCTCTCTCTCTTTCTCTGCGAATCGAGGAGGCGTGTGAACCGGCGCGTAAACGTCGCCTCGTATCAATCGCGTCGTATCTTCTCACCATAAAAACGTGACTTTACGACGCGACGGCTACTGCCGATCTAGATTACTTCGCGCGAGCAGGTGGCCCTTGCGAAAAAAAAAGAACAATATTCGGGGGTGAGAATCGTTATTACACGCGCGTAAGAAGTTTCATCGGCAAGCGAAGAAAACCGACGCGGCTAATACGCGAATCGAACGTCGCAGGGATTGTTCTTTTTCGGCGATCAATCAAAGCGCGGTTTCGTGAGGATAATTACCCACTTCGCGATTAATTAAATATAAACGCGGGTATTTCTGTGCAAGAGAAAAAAAAAGAATAAAAAAAAAAAGATAGACTTATCGCGCATCTGCGCGATTTCAAATTAATTGCGATGAGAATCGAGGAAGTCGACCAAGGCGGCGGGGTGATTAACATCTTGCGAAAATAATTAACCTTAATTAATTCGTTGATTATTACGTGGCTGTCGCATAATGGCTTCTCACCGCTTAGGGAGCACGACTTATCGGCGGCGCCGCAACAAGCCGCTCGGAAAGCAGAGCAGATGCGGTTTTCTGCTCCGTACATCGCGCTTACGTCTAACAACGCTCGGTGCCCGAGAAATTTCAGATTGCAAGATATTATCCCTGCACTAAGACCTTCGCAGTAAGTAATTGAGCGGTGATCTGGGCTTTTCTATTCGTGATAACGAGCTCGATCTACGGATACTTCACATCTCACCAACACGAAATCAACAATGTAATAATAAAATTCTATGAAAACTTTTTCCACACCTCTTTTCGCATTTCTATTCCAGAATTTCAACGCACTGTCTCTCTCTCTCTCTCTCATTCCGCTGCCCGAAACGATCGGCCCGGTACTCTCGTGTCCGAGCCTCGTGACGAGTTCTTAATATCGCCGCGTGGTCGCATTGTATATCCGCCCGGGAAAGTCAAGTGCAGCGTTTTCACAAAGGCGCGAGGTAACGAGTGTAGTCCGCGGCGCGATGCACGGACGCATTCACGGGGTCGACTCGGAAATAATGTCTCTTCCAACCCTACAGGGCCGGGGCGGCGGCGGAAGGGGGACGCGCGACAATAGCGCAATCCATAGTTTAGGGGAACAATGAGTGCGAAGCGCGAAAGAATTACACGTTTATATCTGCCAGATTGTCCGTGGGGCCCCCGCTGTCAGGAGGCACGAAGGACTCTATCTGTGTCTTCCCGACGAAGTACGTGTTGGGGTATCGGAGGGTTCGGTGCGCGTCCCTCCTGAATGCGTCCCGGTGCATCGTGAAAAAGCCATGGGTGGGCCAACCTGCCCATGGGAACCCGTGGAGAAGTCCTCATCGAACACCCCCGTGGCTACGCGCGTCTTACGAATCTTCCTCTTCTCCATCATTCACTCTTTTCCCCTCTCTCTCTTTCTCCCTTTTCGTCGTCTCTATCTTTTTTTTTTTTTTCTTATATTCTTACTCGGCGTTTTCTCATCTTTCGCAACGAAAAGCCCTCACGGGCACTTTGATTGATTTTACGGCTCTGTGAAAATCTCCCGAGTCGGACGGCTCGAAGGAAAATCATTATGACGACGCCTAATAACAAAGGTATTTTGATATACAAAATGTAAATTTCGCGATAGCAATTCTATAGACTTTAATTAAATGTCTCAATTAAAATATGTAAATTTAATTTGCCATTAGAAGCTTAAATTAATTTATTCGCAAAAATATCTTTTTAACTGATTTTAGTTAGCGATCTCATTGAATGAAATGGATTTCAATTTACATCAATCAATTAGCCGAAGCGCACTTGCGCCTTGAAATCTACGAGCCTCCTCCTCCTCCCTCCCACCCTTGTTTTCGCAAACGACTGAATAAAAACCGACGCGATAAGATTTCACACGGGATGATCAACGCGCCGGAAACCAAGCTGACCAATTAATGACGAAGTCCCTTAATCCAACTATTTAGTTCGCGAATGACTTTTCATCCCCCTGGCATAATTCGATCTGCGTTGTCGACCCCGGGGGTTTTACTCGGTCGAACGGCCTAAGTGAGGGTGTTACTGCGACCCCTCGGGAGAGCGCTTTAACCCACGACTGAAACATCGCCGTTCCCCATACTAAAGGCATCAGCCACTTATCTGACACGCGCATCGGATTGCGTTCCTTATCGCAGCGCTGCACTACTTTCACTACGATCTCTCTCGCCCCTCGATGACTGCCAGAACGATGGAAAGTGAACGGGCGCCCCGTGCGCAACATAAAGGGGACAAGAAAAAAAAAAAAAAAAGAATTATCCTCGGCTTGTGACGCGTTCTCAGTTTCAAGGGCGTTGCGCAGAGTCTTATCAAAATTCGACATAATGAGACTAATTAATACGAACTAAAATCCGGAGCTTATATTTAAATAATTGATTTATCTTCCGCATTATCCTCCGCAGAGGTTGAAAATCTTTAAAATTTCAAACGTCTCTTTAAAAAAAATCTTTTTTCTTATTTTATTTTTAAATATATTTCTTATTATTTTTCTAAAAGAAATTTATTCAGCACGGAAAATGTATTTGATAAATGGACGCTTCTATAAAAGGCTCGACAGAAGTGTAAGCGATCCCGTATAGATTCGTCTCTAAACGCTATAATCCGTAACAGATTCTTTATATAAAAGTATCGTTACGAACACACGCGCGCGCGCAACCGTCGTATATTATATCACGGCCATAGCGTGTGTACGAGGCCCCTCCGTGTGTCAACGTCTTATTCTTATTCTTAAGGGGGTCCATAGAGAGAACCATGGGAAAAAGGTTTGGCGCGACACATTATACTCCGAGTCTATTATATCGGGGGAGTGCATTAAAATGTTGATAAATAGATTATAGCGAGTCTTGAAAAATTTTGTATAGAATCTATGATATCGCTGCGAGATGAAAAAGTTTCCGTATTGCCCGAAGATTTATACATCCTGCCGATAACTCGAGTTCAAGAAAGTTATTAATCGTTATCAAAAAAAAAAGAAAAAAAAAGGGGGAAAAAGAAAACAGAAATCGCAAGAGATCTATTGGGTAATAAATATGATAGTTTTTAATTAATTAAGCTCGATTGACAGAAGAACGTGGACTTGCCTATTTCAACCGTAATGGACGGATCGAGTGTAGAAATGTCCAGACAACGAGAAACGAGCGCATAAGTCAGACGTCACGTCAATGGGGTGGGCCATAAGTCACGAAAAATGGTCGGTCGCTTTGGAAATCGCTCGAGAATTATGCAAAGTTTTGTATTTTCGTGGAAGAAACCAGATCCTTGTAAGTTTCTGATTAATGTGCCTAGAACAGTTCCCGCTTTGACATCTCGGCGATGCACGGAGGCCCCCGGGCCTATACCTGAATTTAATAGCCAGCCGGAACGAGTTTTTCTCGTTGATATAAAAATGAGCACGGAAAAGCCCGCGCCCGTATCTATTCAGCCTGAAATGTTCGCACGATGAATATCGAGCGCGTAATAATTCATTACGCCGCGGAGGCGAGAAAGTGCAACGATAGTCGAAATCGAGGCGGGCGGGCGCGTTAATGCATCGCAATCACGGAAGTGCAATTGATGATTTACTATTTTACAATTTAGCGCGCGATAGCGGCCGCGTTACACACTTCGATGATCGTTTCATTTTCGCCTTCAAATCGCCGATTATCTTAGCCGGCGGGCGTAACGATAATAAATAACGAAACAACGAGTCGAATAAAATAACGTAATACATCCGACGATAATACTTTGATAAAGAATTCTTTTCAATTAATCCTGGCGGCAAAGATATCCTTTCGCTTATTCGTGCCCCGTTGTGAATTCTAGCTCGGCGCGTATTCTTAAAGAAGCGGAGGAAGCCTGGAGGTTTCTGAGAAGAAGCAACGACCTGCTTGCGCAGTACTTGGAAGAGGCTCGACTGAATGATCAATGAAATAGACCGCGGACACGCCAGTGGCTGCAGAACGATCTTCCAGAAGCCCGCTCGCGCTCGCGCGCATTAAGCATGCATACGACAATGTATGCGCGTTGGAGAGGCTCGCGTCCAATCTCTGTCTCTCTCTCTCTCTTTCTCATAATTGATAGACTGAGAGACCCGGCATAATACCGGATAATTTGTCCGCTCGCCCGAACACAATCGGACTTATTGCCGTCGCGAGCGGACGGGCCGCATCTGTAATCCTTTTCGTGGCCCGTCCGGCCGCTTCGCTCACCCACACGCACGGATCTTTGGAAAAGAGAGTGTCCTGTTACCCGACGATATTAATCCCGGCCATTAAAAACTGGACGAGTGAAAAATAGTCGCGCGAAACCGCCGTCGGAGAGATCGCTCGCGAAGAGGACAGGCTACCTGTTTTGGGACCTGCGGACGGATGCGCGCTGCATCTTTCTCCCAGCTCTCCCTCCCCCACCCCTCTCCCTTAACCTGAACCCAACGAGAAGATCAACCGGGGATCTCTCGTTTCGCTCGCTTTTCGCCTCCCAGCTTCCCCGTCTTCGACATGATCGATCGACCTGCGAGTTATCGTGCGCATTGTAGCGACGTTGAGCTTGATCGCGGCGATTAATCTTCGAATTGAAATAATTAAAGGTTTTCTCATCGCGCGCGAGGTCAGGTGTAACGTAAAAAAAAATTAAAAAATGAATACTATCTCTAAAATAACTGTACAATTTACGGCGTCAACTCTGTCCAAGACCGTACCAAAGTTGAAACGTTTTAACGTCCGACGTTTATAAAACATTGCGTTTTTGTAAAGCTTTCCGAAGAGTGCTAGATTCGCGCCAGATTTTCCGTTCAAACGTATTTATTAAAAAAAAAAAAAAAAAAATACAATCTCGGTGTTATCGCGTTGGAAATGGATGGAATATAACGCGGGGGTACGGGAAGAAATGAACCCTAGGGGTCTAAGTTTCTTCTAACCAGCAGTAGACACCTAAGACGCCGAGCGCGCATAATGTCCTCATTCGTCATAAGCACGCCTCTTTATAACGCAAGGTATACGTGTAGGATACGCTCCGGACGTGCGCGTGTGCGTGCCTCGTGTGCAGACGCAGAATCCGCCGGGGCCGAGCTTCGACGAGACCCTCGGAGGTACGGAGGCGCGTTAGGGTGGTCCCGGACTTCGGGAGGGAAGGCATCACGCTGTGAGAGACGAGAACTACCTAATTGAAACGTTCTCTTTCATTTATTATTCGGTAAGCAGGAGATGTCATCTTGCCGCGAGGGCAGAGGCGCGGCTGGACACTCCGTGAGGAAATCGGTTTCGAGGATGCGACGAGAAAGTGCAACGTCCTCCACGACGCGGCGTTCATCGAAACTCGCGCGTATCCGATCGGCGCAGAAGATCGCGGTTGTCCAAAAAAAAAGAAAAAAAAAAGAAAAAAAAAAAAGAAAGAAAACAATTGTAATTGCGTTTTTAAGCCAGAAATCGAAGCACGCGGAACGACACGAGGTTCTTTCACATGGAAAATGTTATCGTGAAAATATTATACGAGGAACATTGAATTTGTATAAGCTGGATGTCAATTATTATATTATTGGCTCCTCCGCCATCAACGTTAAGTGTATCTCTCATTACGGACGTGTGGCACAAAACGAAACGTTGTCATTGCCGCTGATATGAGACCAGGATGCGTGTCACGCACACATCGTCATTATCTTCGCGAGCTTATCTTAACAATATATACGACAAAGGGATGCATGCGATAGCGAAGTGACCCAGCAAGTATTACAGTAACGCAACGTCCACCTAATGTAAACACGGGCGTCCGATGCCGATCTACGAGAACGTCGTCTATTATCATTTTAAATTTGCCTGCGCGTTCGACATTATCATCGTCTCATCAATTAACGTCTTATTAATAATGTCTCGTCGCGATAACGCAAGAGAGAGAAAAATTTAAAAAAAAAAGAAAAAAAAAAGATAAAAAAGTAAACCAGACGTTATATAATTTTAATACAAAGAGATTCAACGAAGGCAGGCGCCGCGGAAGAAACTCCATTATTCTGATCGTCATTAAACGTGGGCTATTAAACGTAGGGGTCAACCTGAGGGTTTCGCTCGCGGAAATCCTCCGCGAAAGGGCAATCTAGCGATCGCCTGACAAGAGGCAAATCAGTTAGCCGTCCGGCAATATACGCGCGGGATGGTGGCGATTCAATCTGCGCGCGATACGCGACGTCATATGGTACAATTCGGTATCAACGTCACGGATTTTCCCGGGCAGGGACGAGCGTAAGAGAAGAAGCCCGGTCTCGCTATGGCACTTGCAGTTAACGGATAAGATCTGTTCATCCCGGGCCGGGATCACGAAGGACGGCGAGAAGGGACACATCACGTGGCTTCAACGTCATTCCCATTGCAGTCCCGTTTCGTTCCTGGACGAGCCAACCCCTTCATCCCCGGGGGCTTTTATACGGGTCGTTTCGCTTTACTGCTTGGTTCGGTTATACCGGCGTAAGGCCCGTCGACGAGAAGCTGCCGCTCCGATATTTTCTTTCGCGAGCGCTCCATTGGCGGCGTAATCGCATTCCCCGACACCGGTTTTTTCGTTAACGCGTTCCGTACAGTGAGAGGAAAAAAGGAAAAATTAAAAAAAAAAAAAAAAAAAAAAAGAAGGACATCGATCCGTAAAAATTCACCGCGGTGCAGATAAATATCTTGAAAAGAACACGCATCTATTACCCGCGCGACGTGTACTCGATCCGCGTGAAGCAGGCAATTACAGCGGGCGACTTTTCATTTAAAAAATTTCGTTTAAAATCCGGGGGAGTTATAAGCTCAAGTAACAGATATTGCGAGATTAACGACGATACCTGGGACAGGTGGGCGGCCGTCATTCTGGAAGCGGAAGCTCCTCGCGTTTTTATTATTCCTCCCTCCCGGCGAGCGAGCGCGACGGTCACCATAAAAATTCTAATTTCGCCAACAGTTTCCGTAACTGCGCTCGTATATCCGACGACTTTTTATCTGCCTTTGTACATCGGCGTTTTACATTTCGCATTCTTCTTCCGCGCGCGAAACGATCGCGAGCGTCGCAATGCGAGGAAGCCCGCGGAATCGTTCTTCGTTAACCCTCGTTACCAACCGCGGCGTTACGAAAATAATGGATCTACGTATCTCCCGCGGCGCGGGATATTCCAGTCCGCGGGAGCCTTGTGAAAATCCCGCGACCCCGCCACCAATCCCACCTCGAGAGACCGGAAGAGATCGCGGCCGGAACACGGTCGTATATCTACCGGGCGCTTGCACAGAAAAAATATACGCGACGGCCTCGTTAATTTGCAGACAAAGGTTCCTGGCGGAGTTCGTTCGGTTCGGCCGCACGTTTCGCGCGTGTGTAACACCTGTGCGCACGCCACCGACTCCATTTACCGCACTCTGATTGCCTCAAATATTTATTTACTTCGCCCGCTCGTGGCCTGCGCGATACGGTCGCACGCTTCTAATTATCGCGCGATTCCATCCGCGAGCGCTTTACGGCACGCTCTCGCTTTTTTAATCCGCCGGCCGTTTCTTCGCGTTACACACGGAGTGCACACGTATATACGTATACGCGGTGGCACGAGGATCGATGATGTTTACCGCCGAAAAAGCGGTATTCCTCGGGCGCGTTACAAGCCCGTGGCTCATCGCGCTCTCCTCCGCGCCGCGCTCGCCGCTCATCCGCCCACCGAGAGACGTGACCGTAAAAATTCTAATTTCGCGTGTGCCGCCGATAAGACGGCGAGCTCGTATATCTAGACGACTGCCTGCCTCGTCGGGTTTTACGAGGCGAGATCTAGGGGTTACACAGTTTTAAGCGAAGGATTTCCATAATTTATCAATCTCTCTCCGAGCTATAACGGCGCACTTCGTATACCCTACTTCTTCCTTTCTTGGCCTGGCCCGTGTCACCGAGCTATCAAGATCAATTATTGCTGCTATTTCCACGGCTGTATTGTCACTACGTTATCGATGAACTACCGTTCAAGACATTGTAACAAAAGATAAAAAAAAAAAAAAAAAAAGAAAAGATGCTACGATGTAAAATACAAGATTACGAATAAAGTGTAAAAAAAAAAAATTAAGGTCAATTCTTCGTTTTTCATTATCCTAATTCCAATCCTGGCGTACTTTCTTTTCCCGAACGTCTGATATTTAATTCGCTCTTCGAAAGCTTGGCGATCCAATTTACCACGCGTTTAAGTAATTCATATATAAGACTCAGCCGATGGCCGGGTAGTATCCCAACCTTTTATTGTTTCGCCTCGCCGGCGCGGCGAGGTCACCGTAAAAATTCTAATTTTGCCAGCCCTTTTTCGCGTGTGCCACCGCAAGCGGTAACTGCGGCGCGGCCGCAGTATATCTAGGGTGCTCCCTTATCGGGCTTTATGGTCTTATATATACGTTATACTTTATATTTTATAGCGTATACATCTCCCTCGCTGCCTGCCTGCCTGCGCCTTCGCCTCCTACGCCGCCAACTCCCGCGCCCACGTTTCCTCCTCGCGGTTGCATGCAGAACGCGCGCGCCGCTCGTTTCTCCGAGAGCGCAGATATTATGCCGTTGGCGTACTCGCTCTGCTTCCGACCCGGCCTCGCCTCCTCTTTCGCCTCGGACACACTCGGCTCTCCGTTCCATGCCTTTTCTCCATTTTTCTCTCTCCTCCTGTCCCTCCCGCCTACCCGCAATCGCCCTCCTTCCCTCCGCCGTTCCCTTTTCTTTCTCTCTCTCTCTTTCTCTCCCCGCGGCCGGCCCTACGTTCTTTCGCAGGAGAAACATTTTTCCGGAGTATTACTTTTATCGGCCGCCGTTCATACGTGCGCCGGGTCCGCGATACTATCCGCTAATTAATTGCCGCGAAAAAAAAAAAAAATATATATATATATAAAATGAGAGCGGTCGTGTATGCGCGAAAAATTCAAATCGCGGAGAGGAATCAGTTTTTAGGGACGTGCATGCATGTGCCCAGACGATCGGCGACGAGCTTCGTGTCTAATGGCAGTTTCGGCCAGCGCACCGCGGTGAACGTGACAGAACCGCTGGTAATGACAGGTCGAGCCTCGTTTAGCGACAGCGAGCGAGCGCATAGCAAAGTGCTATTTTTTTATTGCGTGCAAGCGCGACGCGGCCGTAACTCGATGCCGCGAGTTTGCGGTCCGGGTAAACTTGTTTCTCCGCTGTGCGAAATCGATGCTTCCCTCCGTGTCGCAGCTTCGCTCTACAAAATTCCTGCATTGTCCCGGTCTCTTATTATATTAAAATAATTGAGTGAAAAATTTTTAATCACTTTTAATCTTATTGAAGAATTAATTTTTTTTAAAAACTCTAATATTATTTTTAAAAGCGACATGTTGCTCGGTACATCCTGCGTTTTCATAGTAAAACTCAAATCGTATCGGAATTAAATTTAATTTATCCAAAAATTTGTTTTTAGTTTTTTTTGGTTTTTTTCCCTTTATCAACGTTTTATGCAGAATATTTGTGACGATCGGAAATTTGCATGCGAGCTTTACCGCTTATCAAACTGTCGTGAGTCTTTTATTATAAAAAAGAGAATGTCGATATTAAAAAAAAATGTTTTTTAACTTATCGCGCGTATCCCTCGAGCGGAAAATATCGGAGCGAGCTGCACGCAACGGAGTTGCAACAACGTGCTGCGTGCCTAATAGCTATTTCAACGCCGCGGCCACGAACGTGACGGAACTTTCAATAATTACAACTTGATCAAGTTTCAAAGCGAGAGCCCCTCATTGTCATTATCGCTGGCAATATGACACAAAATTATTATTTAGCCATGGGTGACAAATGTCTCATCGACGTACATATTTTAATAAATGAAAATATATATATCTCGCGATATTGACGCCGGGCAAGAGAAAACCGATTGACGCCGGATAACATCTCGATGAAGCTCACGTTGAGCAGCTTTCTCGCGGAAATGGATCGTCATAGGCGACGGTGAAATCGCGAACGGTCGATGAATCCGCGATACACCCGCGACTGTTCCGAATAACGATCGTTCGTATTCGTTGATTTACCTCGGATAAACAATAAAAAAGAACAAGAAAAAAAACACATAAAAAGAATGTCCACCCGTCGCTGTCGTTTCTTAATTAAATCGCGCGCGGTTTGGTAAACGATTAAAAGCAAAAATCACGGCGGAAGAGCTCTTTTCTTGAATCGCTATCGATATCGCATGCCTATTATGAGAGCGGCGCGCACGAGCAACAAGTCGGCGGTCTTTTACGTGCTGAACTTCACTTCTCGGCTAGATAGATAACATTCAGAAGTCTGACGATTATCGCTCTCTCGTCGCTGGCAGCCGTGGTTGGCTCCCAGCGGCTGGTAGTCGGTGCGCGCCGGTGTCATCTCGATATCGCGTTATCGTATCTGATACGTACGTCCATAACCCGCAAGGTATTACGATTCACTTTGGCACAATGGATATTGTTGTCGGCTGACGTGTGACTGACAGCCGCGGCTTTTGTGAATGCGCCTCTCAGAACTCGACTCTCGTTCGCTCGCCGGCGTTATCGACGCGCGCCCGAAGGATATGGATTTCAGGATCGATTCAATGGTGGATTTAACGAATAACCACGGTGGCCGGAGTTATAGCGGAGGCGCGTGCGGCACGCTCGCAGAGAGTTTCTCTCCCGCGCCGCGCGGATTACGTCCTTATTTACGAGTCTTACTTTGCGCCGAGCCGCATGCCGCTCCCGTTGGCCGTCTCTCTTCTCTTTCTCTCACTCTCTTTCGCGAATATCGCTGGAAAATCCCACGTTTCCCGATACTCGACGCTCGTTCACCGGACGGCACGAATCGCGTAAATGTAGTCCCGGTTGAGAACTCTCCGAGTTCTTTCGAGGTATTTCGGATGTCTGAAAACTACGAAAACGGTGGTCGAAATTTGTAAACGATGTCAGTGGCGTCCGAGGACTTTTTAATCCCTAAAGGATAACTCGTATCCGCTACGTGAACGCGAGATATTTAAGAGTCACGCGGATAACGAAGCGCGAGGCCCGCTAATGAAAGGCCCCTGTGCAATAGGACCGCTAATTAACAGCTTCTCGGGGAGTTAATTTGAATACAAGCTGGCCGGGGCAGCTTACACGTCGCTCCTGTGTGCACGCCTCCTCGTCCCGCGTCCCGGTTACGTGTCACGATACGTGCGGGTTATACACGCGTGTGTTCCTGTACGTGTATCAAGCGTGTAGCCTGCATGCGCTTCTCCAGGCACCCGGGGAGTGCTTCCTCCAGCTATCGGATTCTGCCAACCGTAGGAGCGACTAATTTAAATACACATGTCGATGCGTGCGAAGATTGCACCTATACCGCGTATCCGGCCGAGACAACCTCTCGATGCCAGAAACCAATACACATAATACTCGCGCGACTCGCTCCGCTCTCGTGCGCTGCTTTGCGCTCGCCCGAGCTGATGTATGTAATACGTCGACAGTTACGTCCACCTCAAAGTATCAGACGCGAATCGGGAATCGTGATAGGCATCCTCGCATCGTATAGCTTCCGCCGCGTAATCGCGGACGTTATCGGTTAATGCGATGTCAATTTTCTAATGTATAAAACCGGATTTTTGTATATTTTTTAAATATTTTTTTTTTGTTTTCTCGAAAAATGAATCGACGCTACTGATAAAAAATATCTTTACTTTCGTCTCACTTGTGTTAATTCTTTCGGCTTATAAGACTAATGGGTTTTAATTAAAAATACAATTTGTATTGAATTACGAGAGTGTTCGATCTCAGACAACGCCGACTGAATTTGAGGTTTTTTTTTTTTTTTTTAAGAATTAATAAACTAAAATGTTAGAGCGAATCTTGTAAAGGACTCTATTTACTCCGTTGAGAAATGAAAAAATGAAAAATTGAACGCACGATGGACGCAGATAGGACCGGAAGGCTTTCTTTATCCAAGCCCGTCTCTTTTCACTGACACAAATGTCTCGTTTAACCGGTAGCAGACGATGACACGCCGAGGAATGTCAGTTCGCGTCAAGGTGGTGGTACGAAGATACAGCCTGCTGGACAGGCGAAATGGAGCTTTGCATACGTCCGGTTAGTCATATCGCTCAGGTGGCATTGAATCCACTGAATCGCTAATGAGACTACCAATCGACAGACGGAAAGAGAAAAAAAAATAAAGCAAAAAAAAAAAAAAAAAAAAAAAGGCGGCCAACTTGCAACCAGCCAGGCCGGTTTCGCCTCTGCTACTCCGCTTATCTGACTCTCGCTCGAACCTCTTCAACATCTACCAACTGCCAATTATAAAGCACGTGACATGTACATCATCGAAAGTTTCGCGTGGTGACACTAGAATTTTCCCACGAATATTGGTATTCCGAGGCGAGGCTGATTTTCATACGCGCGCGATACGAGCACCGTGTTGTGCATGAAACTCTTGCGTACGTTGTGTCTCATTATTCTGATATATTATTCCGTATATTTTCCTCGGCGAGCACGCGAACGCGGCGTCACGCGAACGCTTAAGAAAGGAGTTACGCGTCGCGTCGCTAGATGATATTTCCCGATTACGTATCCCTTCCCGACCGCCATTTTAGCGGCGACACATTTATTGTAAGTCGGCGGGCTAAACGCGGCGGGGATCGAAAATACGATATCAGCCTTTGAATTAAACGGGTGTGTCTAAGAAGCAGCTGTCGCTACACGTAGCGGCTAACCCGATCGGATAAGACACTTAATTTCAGACGCGCATGTATTTTATTTTCTTCCTCTTTTTTTTTTTTTTTTTTCCTCTTACGTTCCCGCTGTCTTCGGGAACACCTTACCGAACGTCATTAGTGCAGTTAGCACATTAACATCGACTACCAATTATCAGGCACGCGTATCAGATACGAGACGCCCACGACATTCGAAAGTAATGCGTGTTTTTCAAAATCAGTGTCAATTCGCACGGACTAATCCAAGGTATTGCTCGCGATTTTTATACGCCTTGTAAATAAGTAACACTTTTTGATATATATTATTTAAACGAAATAACAATTGTAATAATTCTCGTAGCGCGAAGCCATATTGGTTTGCGAATAGTCACGCCTATAATCTTCTCGGCGAGACGCCACGACGAATCAAACTTAAATCCTCGAAAGTAACAACCCCGTCAACAGAGGGTAGATGCTGTCCGCGGCAACGGAGATGCGATCAATATTACACCCTTCTCTCACTCTCTTTCTCTCGCCGTCCCTCTTTCTTCTTCCACCCTTCATGCGCTCACTGTTACGCTCCTCGATCTTTCTCTCTTTCCCTCTCTCGCCGCTTTTCCTACCCTTTCGCAGTTCGCGCCCATCTTCCTCGCGCCTCCGCTCGTTCCTCCCTTCGCGAGAGCTCTCCCCTATCTCTCTCTCTCTCGAACTCCCGTCTCTTTCGCCCCTAGCTACTCTCACTTCCATCGCAGACTCTTCCTCTTCCTTTCCCCTCTCTGATTCGTTCCTATTTACCTTTCTCTCTCTGTCGATGCTCCCGTTTCCCACCCCTTCTCGCTCTCCTCTTTCCCTTTGCGTTTCCGACTTCTCCTCTCTTACCGGCATCACGGTTTAGCCATCGCCCTTTCCCTTTCTTTCTCTCTCTCTCTCTCTCCGCTTCATCGTCCCTGCTCGTCTTTTCGCCTTGTCTCTCGCGTCTCTCTCTAGCCACCCACCCCATCGCCGCCCCCGCCTCGGCTGGGCCGTGACGTCACTATCGTGGGACGCCATCTTGCCATCAGACAACCGAGGTCCTCCGTTATCGTCCCTCTATATAGCCGCATCCCCGCCCGGCTTTTCCGACCCTCCCGGCAGAATCCCCGCAAGGATCTCCGGCAAGGATTCTCCTGCCACCCGCGCGCTGCTGCCGACGAGCGAATTCGCCGGCACGCAAATTAACGAGATTACTCGGGGTTTTCGACCCTACCCACTTTGACACCCTCCGCGCGCCTCCCTTCAGCCGGATCGCCGCTTCCTTTGTCAACGTGGATGTCGTTACGGCGCGGGAGACAACGTACCAGCGAAAATTGCGGTGAATACCCGGCGAATTTTCGACAGAATGGAATTTAGATGTGAGATTACGGAGCGGGGGAGGGCAAAATTCATACACTCGATCAACAAGCCGCGACGTAAATTTACCTCTGTTAATCGACGAAAAGAGTTGGAGCAGCGATGTCCTTATTATTTATTTATTTTTTAATTTTTTTTTTATTTAATAAATAAGATAACGAACGTTACGCAAGCGTAAACTCGTGGAAAAATTTCCGAACTGTTACTATCCGTTGCATCGACAAGCGTTCTCGTTCCCGAGTCTACCTACCGCAGCCGCTATCGTGTGTGACAGGGGCGCGTGCACCTACAAAGCGTACTTCAGAGATGACTCGAGTATCGAAGAGTTGCATATTGGTAGTTGAGCCTCATTGTTTCAATTCACACGGCGGCTCTGTGTAAAGGATCGCCGGAGAATCGGAAGAAAGGGTTCCGCGGGGAAAAAAAAAAAAAAAGAGGGTACGGCGGGGACCACCAGTGCTCTCGATTTTAGACCCTCTTGTTGGACTCCCTTGCCTATCTATCGGCCAATAACGCCGGGCTGGACGCCCACATTGTGCCGGCGCGTTACAATAACGGAAGAAACGGATTTGCAGCTAGACAACGGCACGGACTCGCGGCTCGCAGTTACGTAAACTACGCGCTGGACGAAACGCTTTACGTCACAGGGATTCTGGGAATAATCTATGGTATTTTAAATCAGCCGGTGAATGATATAAACCTCGCGATCCGCGCGCTCTGACCGCCCAAGTTTTTCATAGTTGTGGGAAAAAAAAAAAGAACGGTAACAATGGACGGCGGCGCATATACATGCGGACGGTGTATCGTCGTGCGCGTGTAAATAACCAGGCGATAATCGCGTCGATGTGTTACTTAAACTGCGGCTGGGTCTTCGCGGCGATCTTTAAAACGCGATAACGCACGGAGCACAATTGCCGGGCGAATCCGGTAACGGGGTCCCCCCCAGATCCTTCGCACGGATCCTCGATATACGTTTCGCAATCGCTCGGCGTTTCCGACAGATCGTCTTCTCGCCTCGGCCTCTCAGCTGATTCCCGGGCCGTATCTCGCGCAGAGACGAGACGTAGATATAAATTCTCGCGCCGCGAACGTGTTTCTCGTGACGGAGGAAGCGTCTCCGCGGTTTCGTGAACGCTCGAGAGACGAATTATGCGAGCGCGTTGGCATCGGCCGCGGACAATCGGCCGGATAGGATAGGTTTCGCAACTGATTCGCAGCATATGCGGCGCACTCGAGGGAAGTGCCATGCGGCATCTGTAGTGCCGGCGCGTGCCTGACAATGCGCACTTTCTCGTCGAGTGTTCTTCCCGGGGCATTCTTCGGTTTTGTATTATCGACCCCACGCCCTGGACCACCACCGCACAATGCACGGGCACGTAAGCCGCGCGTTAACGAGTAACTGACGTAATAAGCCACCCTGAAGACGGCGGCTGCACGGGAGCTTTCGTATCCGTCATACGCGAGCTGCAGGAGAGCGCGCGGCGTACGTTATATAATATTAATCCGTCGCGTTGAACGCCTAAACTTGCGGTGCTGATACTTTACATTCACGTTCGAATTTTATTCTTTTCTCCTTTTTTTTTGTTTTTTTTTTTTACATTTTATTTCTGCAATCTATAATATCCAAATAATTGAAAGAAGACAGTAAGAGAAAGAGAGAGATTACTCGACTCGAGAAAATTGAGATTTAATTTTACGTTCGCGGCGGAAAAGAGAGCGCCGTGAAAATGTATAACGTCGCGAGATGCAAGGCCGCTTTGTAATCGCGGGCCTCGACATTGGAGCTTTAACAACGTTAAACGATATGTTCACAACGTCGCCTGATACGGTCAATCGATAACCGCGACACGGGCCAATTTTGGCAATTAGGAACTCGGATAGAGATGCGGCGGACGCGCTCACACGCGCCCGCGTAGCCGATGAACGTCCTTGCCGATTCATCGTGTGACGAGTATCGCGTCGACCTATCTTCACCGGGCCATAAATCTGAGACGATATTGCGCGGTTTGCGCAGATTTGACCCGTCTCCCGTCGCCCCAGCCCCGACGCGCGCCGTTAGTGAGATTATGCCGCGGCGTACGTGTGTCACAACGCTTGAGGAATTTATGCTTAAGCCGATATCTGCTGCTCACGTTTTGCATACTCCCCTCGTAGGCGCACGTGTACGCGCAGCCCGGTAAGATCGCGCGACGCGATTACTAGCGAAATTTATAATGGCCCTCCCCCTCTTCTCTCCCCCCCCCCGTGTCCCGAAAACAGATAATTACGGATCAAAGCCAGACGTTCGCGAAAGAAATGCATCGCGAGATGAAAATTCTTAAATATTAAAAAAGCGACGTGTTCGCGGCGAGTCCAGATTTAAATGTGAAAATACGTGTAAAAGATAATCTCCCACGTTTGAGTTAATGTATACGTTATTTGTGCATTTTTTTCTACCTAGCGGAGATCTTATTTTACACTTTCATACTTTGTACTTATTTATTTCTATTCACTTTGATATTAAAATGCTTTCAAGAACGTGAGCTCACGACCGCCCGTTCCCTGCGCTCCAGTTTAATGTAAACGACGTTTGCACGTAATTTATTGGATGTGTCTCATCTTTGGATACCGATCGGCAAAATGGCGATATAAAACGGGCGAAAAAGGGGGATAAAATGAAAATGGTGGCTGGGAATATTATCACCGGTCACGAAGAACGGCGGGTCCGGTGTGCGTGCGCGGGGGCGTTCACGATCTTTGCTGGAAAGTCGAACCAATGAGAATGGCGAGCACGTCGCGTGACACGGCGCGATCTTTTTCACGCTCCGGAACACGCTCCACCCGTGGAAGTGGAACTTCTAGAGGCCTCGAATTATCGCCAGCGTCATCGTCATTCCCGCACCGCGTATAATATCCCGCGATCATTGTACAATGTAGCAACATATTTTCTTTTTTATTCTATTAATTAACGTCAGAATTCGTGATACCGAGCCTCGTGTAATTCTACATTATTTTTTTCTTTTTTTTTTAGCATAAAACATTAAAATGCATCAGAAGAATATATGGGATTTCTTTCTAAAAATAAATAACTTTGACTCACCGGTACGATGCGCTGCAGCTGAGTTGTTAAATACGTCGATCTGCAAGAACGAAAAATACAAAGTCTAGATTATAATAACGCAAATGACAAGCGGTTGGTATTTTAATAATTAATAATTATCGTTTTATTTATTCCTTCCAAGTAAATACCGTTTTCAAGTTCAATTCCTAATCGCGGCCAATTTATTAATAATTAATTAATAAAGTTTGATGAATCAACGTGTTCAATTTTCTCGTAAATAACGAACAGTAATAAATTTCAAAAGTGCCCGGAAATTATGTAGAAAATATTATACTGCTCATCGGAAAATGGTGGAGTACAAGCCGGCTCCGACAGGCTAGATAATTAATTTCAAGGACAGTTTTTAATTGAGCACCAAGATATAACAAGCAAATAAGAAAATTATTTACCTTGTCGGTGCTCCGCTGTCGCCCGATGCCTCCCAGGCGTCCTCCTTCTTCTTTCTTCCCGTATCCATAGTAGCGGCACTGGTACTTGCACACATACTTGGCATTTGCATTCACAATGACATTCGCGCGCGACACAAACGCGATTAAGATACCGGTAGCATTCGCGCCGATTGCTCGGTGATCGCGCGGCGCATCACCTACACGCGGCGGATTTCGTACGCGAAGCGCTCCCTTGCATCGCGACCGGCGAAGGGAAAAAGGGACGCACGAACCGAGAACACGTGTCGCGAATCGCGTGCGGCGCGAACCGATGACGAGTTCCGAATACGCCTGCGGAAATTCGAAAATGGTCCAACTTCACGCGCCGTTCGCCGCGGTGACTCTGCACCTGTTGCTCGTACCTGCACTTCCGTGCAGTCTCCTCCGCGTAACCTGGAACAAATAAAGCAGACGCACGTTTTAGGAGATTTACGCAGAGCGATGAAAAGTGAGGAGTACCGAAAGGCGAGAACGAACATTTTGCGGACCGACCGATCTCGCCGTTTCGTACATCTCGAAGAAATTTTCGTTTGACTGAGAACGCATTTTTAATCTATAAAAATCTAATAGTTTCGTTCGCAAAAAGGACGGTGTTGGAGAAAATATATAAAGTAAAACGTGGCAGTTTCGCCGCGTTGGTCGTCGCGATTATAAGCCTCGGTTTTCGACACGGGATTTCAGCGCAATTCGCCGTTTATCTATCTGGCCGGGCGAGATGCCCATAGATTACCGGCGGCCGTTTCACCGCGAGCGGGAACGATCCAAATATATATCCGAATGTTTCTCATGAATCACTGATAGCATCGCGTAGGGCCGAGCACTTTTTCGTTCGTGGCTCGTTCCGTAGCATAGGGTCTCATTTGGAACACTGGGAGCCCCGTGGTTGATAGGTGTCGCATGATTGAAAGGTTCGCCCCGCGAGCCGATCGGCTATCTATCGATGATTCCATTTCGGGCCCTCCTCCAGGAACCTCACGAACGCGAGGCCTGGACTTTCTTAAGCACGGAGCAAGATCCTGCTTGAGATACATCTCGAAGAGTCAGTCGCAGTGTTCTATCGTTTTGTTTCTCTCTTTTTAGTTTCTTTTTATTTTTTTAATTTAATTTTATTTTTTACTTTTTCTATTTTTTTTTTTTTTTTTTTTTTAAAGCTCTCAAAGATATTGAGATATTTAGATACTCGAGACGCGATCAACGTCTGGAGCTCAGAATCAAGAATCAAACGAGCTCCGAGATACAACCGGTCGTAAAATATAGAATTCAAGGAGCAAATAGTCTTGTATTCTTAATTAATAAAACGTTTTCAGGCGACGTTGGAAAATTTGTAGCGCCGTTATTAAGCCTCGAAAGTATGTCCCCATAAGAAATATTAAATAGAGCATAATTCTTTTTTTTTTTTTTAATAAAGAAACGGCAAAAATTAATCTGTTGCGTACATCGACGAAGAAATGGGATATGAATAATAACGACGCGCATAACAGGGTGAAACGGAGGCGTGAAGAATAAATCTGTCGTAAATGCACCTCTTGCGCAACATGGCCTCAGTTAGCTTACTCGGCTGCTATCAGAGATTAATCTACCCATTAGGGTAACTTCGCACCGTCGAGAGATGACGTTCGCCTTTCGAGGGGTGGGCGGTCTGTATTCAGCGTCCTCGTGCCGTCGTCATAGAGCGTCGATACATCAAGCTTTGCATGCCTGATATGGGAACTCGTGTGCCGTCGCGTCCGAACGCGGGGGCGAACTTGCCGCTTAAATCGCGGAATTACGCTAGAAAGCACCGGCAGATTCATGGGAAACTTCGTGCTCGAACGTCGACATATATCACGCAGGTCTACAGTTTAAAGCCATACCGCAGAGTTCCTATTATTTAACGCTCGGAATTCTTTAAAGTTTTTTTTTCTTTACTCGAAGACTCCCTTTCCTTCGCGGTTTCTCTTACGCGGATCTTTCAGCGCTAATTAATTTATTAAGCTTATATATTTAACGTACGTGTGCCGGGATTATAAGTGCTTGGTTGTATATTTAACTTCATTAGCGGCGATGAAAGGTTTTCAAACATACGGCGATCCTCGGTAGCCGCGGAGAACAAATCGCCCGGCGATCCTAAAGAAACAAACGCTATATCCTAAGTAAATACTCGGAGGACGCTGATTCCGTTCTGGGATGGAATCGATTGCACGTTGCCGTCGGTGACTTGGCATCAATTCATCCGGGGCCGGTTACCGGGAAGGAAAAGTAGGTGGGGGATCGTGACAAACCCTGACTTTTATGCACATCGCTGTCACGAGGGTGCGACCGGCACGTGTCGATCTCTGTGGGATAATTTGGGGAGAAGGGTGCTAAAATCAAACCTACCATAAAGCGGTGACGTAGCGAGACGCGAAGGATCATCTTTCCTACGAGGCCAAGTATAACATTTCAATAAAGTTTGTTATTTTACTTAATAATTTTTAACTACGCCGAAGCTACGACAGCGGGTGAAATCAGTTTCCGAAGCTTCCACCGATCTTCCCAGCAACGTTAAATGTATCCCGTTAAATATATTCGCTAAATTATTTCGGAGCCGTACTGCAAATTATAGCAGCTGACTCGGCGAGACACGCGTTCTCTTTCTGCTCGGCGGAAAATCAGTGACCGCTGAAGCGCCGCGCGGCGTCGCGTTGGCTGAGGGGTGGAAGGCGCCGCCGGGTAGATAGCTCTCGTAGGTGTAGCGTTTTAACAATGCTGCTGCCGGCAGACTACGCGAGCGAGCGCGCGCGTTCATCTAGTGCGTTCAACCTAGCACCTCGGCCGCTCGCTTACGGAGACCAGCGATTTATGTACGGAGGAGTCCGCCCACCTCTAGCCTAGTATCTTCATCTCGCGCCGAAGGACGTGCCGCGTCTGAGAGGGAGAGGTGGAGGAAGACCGGGAGGAAGACCGAGAGGTAAAGGAGCGGAGCAGCGAAAGAGTGGAAGCGACTGTCCTCTAGTCAGAAACCGACGAGGATACCAGAAACTCTCGCCTTCTCTCCGCCTTTTTCGCTGTTACCGCGCAACCTTTAATTAATGAACCGACAACGCTCGGCCCCCAGCAACACGTACGAATGCACGTTGATACGCGCGGCTCTGCCGATAGAAGGGAGGGGAAAAAAAAAAATCAGTCTTTGCGGAGAACTTTAATGTATGCCGAGGTGACTCGCGTTTCACACGTGCGATCGAAAAATTCCTCGGATCTGCGACGCGCCGCGGAGTTAAAGTCCCGAGTGCGAAATGCATCCGCCTCTTTCCTAGCTGTGTTATTAATGCTGACGTTTATTAATACGTCGAAGCCTGGTACAAGGTACTCGTAACGTTACGATATCGATGCCTCCTCCTCGGTGCCGCCAATGCTGCCTACGCGATTGGGTTTACCTCCGCAATTTTAGACTTCTACGAGAGAGGCGCGCAATAAGAATAAGAATCTCGGCTTTGATAATGCTGTTTCTGTGCTAGAAGGTTATAAATGCGCCTCTTATATCGAAGAGCTGTTCTCCTCGCGATGGCAAACGAGCGAGAGGTGCGAGATCCTCCAGGCGTGACTTATAATCCATGCACGGCTCCATACGTTATAAATCAGCGAGCAAACCATCCCCGACTAAATCGACTTTGCGTAACCAAAACTATGAAGGGTGACTCTCGCTGGGTAAAGAGGAGAGGGGGGAGGGTGCGCCAGACGGGGGTTCGCGGTGGTTACCGGTGTGAAATGTTCCCATGGGGGGTCCGTCCTGCGGCCGGCGGAGAAACGAGGCCGACCAACAACCCCCCTGTACGCGAGGTCCTCTTCTCTGACACGGGATCCCTAACGGGACAATATGTTACCCGTCTTTCGTTACGCGAGCCATCAGACATCCGATTATACTTATTATCCTGTATTATCCCCGCGTCGATCGGGGCGGTGTCGGTCGGTCTGCGGATCCGCGAGACTCTCACGCCGACGCCGAGGATTTCAATTCCGACGATCCGAGAAAAACAAAGGCCTTTAAAATATTACGTGGAAATAATAAATATACATCGCTTTTTATTACCAGGGATATCGATCACAGAAATATTCGCAGGCTCCTACGAGGCGAGACTCGGCGGGCGGAATATGTAGAACGTTGCAAATCGAAGAAAATAAAAAATATATAGGTAGATTAGGAATTAAGAAAAAAAAAATAAAGAAAGAAATACTTTCATTTTCTCACGTCGCGTCGCGCGGTGTTACGCCACCACCAATTAACAAACAAGTTACTGCGTGTCGGCGAAAAGTTTCTGCACGTGGGAAGAGCGCCGCTTTCGAAATTATAATAATCATAAAGAATTCTTCTATATTTCCATCGTTATTATTTCTTTTTTTTTTCTTTTCTTCAGCTCGTGCATTCGCGATCGCTATCTTTTTCAAATAAATACACAGTCGCGAGGCATGTAACGCCGTAACAAACGTGCGTGGCCCTTAATTAACAGATTCGCACAATCGCTCGATTTCTCTCGTCAGAATTGCTAACGATCTACTTATTCGACTCGTTTTTGGGATGATTGACCGCGAAGCGCGTGCTGACCCGTACACCGAGCGGCAATTCGCGCGTTAAATATATATATCCGAGTTAATGCATAGACGCGAAACTAGCGCGAGTGTAAATCTTGAGGAACAGAGAATTAATCATAGAGAGGAGGAGGAAGAAACGTACTCGTAAATCTTAGCAATTATCTCCGTGTCATTTACGAGTTGCAATTCTGCTTTAATAATATCTTGCAGGACTATTCGGCGCAAGCTGTTATTTGGCTATGCAACTTCGATCGCCCAAGGCCAGCCGAGCTTCCTTTATCGGGATATGCAGATTATTTCGTATACTAATCGCGATTAAATTCGCAAACGAATGCGCTAGCCGCGAGAGATCCGGTAAGTCATGCGGCAAATATTGAGAGAATTATGAGACGAGAAACTCGCTGCTCGCATTTAAACCGACAAACTAAACACACGTAACCGAATCCAATTAATCACTCTAAGCCGTTCCGGCAAGATCGCGCATTACAGATACCGGACTCTTTTCTAAACCCGTCACATTAATTCTGGCTTAATTAAAATTATTTAAATCCCGCGTAAGTCAATAAAATTAACCGTTCGCAATTGACATGCGGTACGACAAATAATTAATCGAACGTAATATTTTACAACTTTGCAATAAATTCAATCGACGGAAAGTATCACGTAAGATAGGTACCTCCATTAAATATTCTTTTTTTTTTATGCACGCTGATGCGAGTGTTGGACGCAGACGATTCTCCGACGACAAAGTAAAATCAGAGTTTCGCAGTTACGAATCGATCGAGGGCCGCGTCGCACCCCAGAAAATGATTTCATGGGGTGAGTACTGCGGATACCACGTAAATCTGGGGTATCGGTGACGGAGTTACCCTCGAGTGTTGGGATTAAAGATTAAATAACCAGCAATCCCATCGACCCCCTCCCCAGTTAAGCGCCCTTTTAACGTTCACTGTAGTTCACAAGTGTCCCCCGCGATCTGCCACGGACGTGCCTTCTAATAGCGGGAATCGCTTCAGTAATTTTTTTATAGTTAAAAATATATCTCTATTAACAAAGTTTTATCTCGGAATATTTTGGAAAATAAAATAAACGCGATAAGAATATACGCAGGGCTTTTCACGTTCTCGCTCTGATGGCGTTCGAGTGAATTTTTGTTGGTTAACGTTAAGGCAGACAAATAGGAAAGAGACACGAAGTGTCTCTGAAGGGCATTAAAATCGAACGTTCGCTTCGAAGCACGGGGGAAGTGTACAGGAGAAATCGTAATTCCTCGGCTCGCGACATCGATACTATCGTACGTGATCGACGGTGTCGTCCTCGCGGCAATCCCGTAATTACGTTAACGTACTTACACGCAGGCGGATACGGTGCACACGGCGATATCGAACCGAGAGTCGGTTGGCCGGCACGAAAATTTTAATTGGCTTCGGACCTCTAATCTCTTCCTAATGATCTTGGGTTCGCGCGCCCATCTGTTTCCGGCATAGAGAGGAAAAAAGAAACGAACCAGACTCATGGCCGATACGAGTTTACGCGTTCGGTCGCAAAAAGAAAAAAAAAAAAAGTAAAGAAAAGAAAAGAAAAAAGAAATCGAAACCGCGACATTCCTATTTCTTTCTTTTTTTTTTTCCTCCTTGGTCTCAAGTTTTTACGCGCAACGAGAAAGTAAATTATTTTTAAATCATTATTTAGCTACCTCTTGAATATTTTTAACGAGCACGCTGCCGTACGGTCTCTTATAAAAGTTTTATTTCCTCAAAATTTTATCCATTTAATCTCCGTTTATTCTTTTAATTTCCGCGCGAGTCTGCCGAGCTTATGCCAACATATTGGTTATTCAAGAGACGCTGTGCATCACCTGCCGCACCTTCCACCCGAGGCACCGAGCGATGACCGGTCGGCGGCCTAATTTGTTTGGCGAATTAAATTCGCGATCGGGTTCGGTTCATCCGTCGCGATCGATCGCCAAAATACTGAGACAACGGTCGAGAGCTGACCGCTGCGCCCGATCGGGCCGCCGGTGCTCTCGTCGTCGCCTCGTTAATAGCAGGTTGTACGATCGTAACATACGCGGTTATTATTG
The DNA here is from genome assembly GCF_019399895.1 of Cardiocondyla obscurior. Taxonomy (NCBI): domain Eukaryota; kingdom Metazoa; phylum Arthropoda; class Insecta; order Hymenoptera; family Formicidae; genus Cardiocondyla; species Cardiocondyla obscurior. The sequence continues at coordinate 4,090,704 of NC_091881.1, forward strand.
TAATGGATAAACGCGCTTCCGCCAGAAGAAGGGAACAAGGAATAATTAGGAGGCAGTCTTGATTTCGCGAGAGCGCGCCCGTAATGGGATGCAAATTGCATTAGCAGCGAGCGGGATATCAAGGTGCATCGCGCGATGCGATCTGAATGCAATCTTGACGTTAACGCCGCGACTTATTGTCGGGGAAAATATTAATTTCCGGCGCGCAGGCCGTACGCGGCGAAAGATAGAAAAACGGGCTGTTCGCGCCGCCGTGACCTCGGCATAAATTATCGGCGATGTATTCGTAATATGCGCGCCTAAGAGAACATCGTTAGACGCATTAACGGCACCGTCGCGTGAATACCCTGAGAACGGAGTTCTAGGCCCGACGCAAGTGGCACGGGGAGCGCCAGCGAATTGCCGTAAATCCCATTTGATCCGCCGACATAAAACAAACACACCCCATCGCCGCGCCGTCGTTGGAGTTTACCGTAGGACCCACGGGGAAGTTAACCCTCCGCGTGGAATTTGTATATAATTCGAGGCGTTCCCTAAACTTACTCGCATCGGTCCAGAGCTTACTTTCCGCGAAAGCGTTACTTCTATTTCTAATTTTTTTTTGTTTCTTTTTTATAACAGATATACCTACAATTGTTACATAAACAACAATCACTGCATGAGATGAACAAGAAAAAAAAGAAATTGGACGTGCGAATAGACTGCATTCGATATGCTCTTATAATAAATTTTTTACACCCGCCCGGCAATTTTCTATTCGCTGAATCACGGTAAATTATGAGGGCGGAATATTTCTACGTCGTACCATCTCACGCGTGTATCTCGAAACAATTTTTATAAGAACGAGGAAAAGGGGCATCTGTCTTTCATCGCGGTGCGCACGGTCTTAATTAAAATGCGCGCTCACACGCGCCGGGAAATATTTATTCACGCTCATACAACCGGGAATCGCGGCGGCATAAACTTAAAAAACATAAAACTAAATTAAATCTCCGTAAAGCGCCGATTTCAATTCTGCAATATTTACTGTTCTTCGCGCAGAAATGGCTGCGACTACCCTGACACCGTATTTGGCAACGTTCCTTACAGTCCGATGGACACGACCGCGATGACGGTCATTCACTGGTCGTCATTGCGGACTCGCATGCGGCCTCTATTCGACGATTTGTACGACGGTAGTTTACGAGTGCGACACGATACCCTCCGCGGTGACGTTTCTCTTTGTCCGCGGACATGGGAAGTGAGCATCGCTCCGACTTCATTCTCGCTCCATTAAATAGATAATGAACTAAAGGTCTACTCATCGTATTGTCGCAAGTTCGCGTATATATCATTATTAACAGAGAGCACATTGAGAAGCATCAACAGAAAGTATTAATTAAAAAAAAAAAAGACTGACTGACGTAAAGACATATCCGATATGTTAATTTAAAGAAAAATAAAAAATTCGACAAAATTGTTAATATCTCATCAGGATCGATTTTATTAATGTAAGCTCGCAAAAAAAAAAGAAAAAAAATGACGTTGGGTATATATATGCGCGCACACGTGCAAGAGCAGTGCAGCAAGAAAGATTGATGAGGAACGTGGCGGCCGCACAATGGCTCTAACAAATTGATGGGTTAATAAATAAGTAACTCAAGATGGGCAGTAGCCCTTTTAGAATTTAAAAATTTTACAAGGGTGCGATGACCGGACCCGGGGGATCGTAACGCGTGTGAAATATTCCAAGTATACGAGTCATTTCATGACGATAACAATATGCTGCGGGAAAGAAAAAAGGGGTGAGAGATGAAGGGCGGCTCAACGGCGAGAGTTAAAAAATCGTATCGCGATATACGGCGGGCGTGCGCGCTCGGTTTTCTCCGTCCTCCCGTAAAGCCGATTTGGCCAAGCTTGATATTCTTAATTACACTTTTTACGACGTGGCTATAAATCGAATGGGAAATCGTCCGATAAACGATTGCGGGAAACATATAAATTATAGTTTGACGAATATTATTCACGCGAGATTACTATAAAAATTAATTCAAATTCAATCTCCTCAACTTTAAAATTAATTCTTTTCATACTGGTGGCGGGAGACGGTCGCACGTGAAGAGCTGCATAGCGCGCATTGTACGTGTCGACAGGCGAACATTCGAAGAGACATCGGCGTTATAGAAGAATAGAAAAAAAAAAAAAAAAAAAAAAAGGAGGATACGTGATGCAAGACGTGCCATGAGGGTTTACTTCCGCGTGTCGGCGGGCGTGCTCGTAGCTGTGGGATGCTTGTTTGCGAAGTCCCCTCTTTACCATTTCAATGCGCCAATCGGCTATGACAACTGTAGCATCGTATACGTACTCGATACCCATGAGAATTCTGCGGAATAGTCGAGTTCGATCGCGCATGTGAGACAACGGCGGGCGATCGCGGGCAAGTTAGAGTTTTGTCAGAAACCTACGATATCTGGAAATAAAGACGCGAAAAGTTCCCAGTAACGCCGTCATAACGAGTTTATTACGGATCATAAAAAACAAAAACAAAACAAAAAAAAAAAAAAAATGCCGTAACGCTTACGTAAACGATAAACGCGAAGGATAAAGAAAGGGAGGATGTTGCAGCAGGGCAAATACTTGTGAGAAATAGCTTTTATCGTCAATAAAATTTTCTCACATGGCGTGACGAAACCCGCGTAGAAAAAAAGAGATTTTGTTTTATTTTTTTTATTTTTTTTCCCCTTTCGCAATTTCCCACTCCGCCCACCGATGGACGTTTTCGCGCGAGCTTAGCAGCCTCCCTCTCTTTCGGCGAAGGGGTTACATTACGAAATTTAAACATCCATCATCTCTCGCTTCAACCCCTTGGCGGCCCTTCCCTCCTACTTGGCACGCGTCGTTATAATACTCGGGCTTAACTCGCTTTAAATTTAACTGCCCTTTAAAACTTTAACTGCGCTTTACGAACGAGCTCGCCCGTAGCCACGACAACACATCTACAGGCGTCCCGACCCGCCTGATCGGGTGAAGCTACTCCGGAGAAGGCGCCGTCTGTTTTTACGAGCTCTCTATCTCACCGTCCTTTTGTTGCGCGGGGCGCAAATCGACAAGAGAAACGCACTAAAATGGAAATTTCACGTGAGCTTTCGATGGAGCGCAATGTCGCGCGAGCCCGAAGATAAATTCATAAAACCCTGCACAAAAGTGGCCGCCGAGATGAATTCTTTTTTTCTCTCTCTCTCTCTTTTTTTTTTTTTTTTTTTATTGCGCCCTGATTCATTTCGCTGCTACAGTTCGCTGCGGATGTGCAGATCAGCCAAGCCATTTCTTACGATATGTTAAAATGTCAAGTGCGAAGATAACATTTTTCACGCTCGAACTGCTTTCGAATATTTGGAAAATTCGAATCGTTGAATAAAAAATGATCTCGATAAAATATTTTCTTTTAGCGATTATTTCCGGTTGCTTTTTGTAAGGGATAAAAAAGAAAAATATGGCGATACGAACAAATGGATTCAATAAGCGGTCGAGTATTTTTCGCGAGCGTGCGATTAATTCAATTGCCATCTTTGTGGTAATCCAGTTTAGGTCTCCGCGAGGAACTTCTACGGCCACCGAGTATTCGTAATAAATGGCAGCTGAGTGTAAGGTCGAAGGATTTACACGACGGGACCTTACTCGCGGCGTCGCTGTCATGTATCATACACGACGGATACTTTCGTTTATTATTCATGATGCGATGCTGGCCGCGGTCGCTCGCTGGCGATACGTCGAAGCCCCTGCGGATGTTCAACAGTAAAAACGTATTCACGACTTGGACCATTTAAACCGACGATCCATTCCATCTCCCCGAGATATATCGGTGCTTCGGCTTCATTCAGAGATTCCCGACACGAAATTGACTTCTTAAGAGCGACTCAGAAAAAATATCGCACGAGTTTATAAAAGGGTAAGAAAAAAAAATTTCTTTTTTTCCTTAGTATGACACGCCAAAATGCAGCCCTTCGTCATTTATTATCAACAAAAAGCAAACAAATATATCACGTAATAAATTAACATCGTTATTATTACTAGGAAGAAAAACCTTTGAAAGAAAGAGATCTATCGCGGACAATATCGTTACCAATTATTACAAGGAAGATATAGCGGATATATCGCTCGCGAGAGTCGAAAGGAAAAACAAAGAGATAAGCCTTGGGCGTGGAGAGAAAGGGTGGCGCGAGGGCGACCAGGCATATATGGGAAAGGTAAAGTGAAATAACACGAGAGACAGAGAGAACGAAAGAGAAGAGAAAGCCGCAAGGGGGCGAGTTATCTCGGACTATCTCGCTCGCTGAGCGATCGTCTTTTGGTTCGGCTAACGCGCGACTGCCGCACCGAAACCGGAAATTACGTCTGGGGTTCCATCTCCGGTGTTGTGCCGCCGAGAGAGTTGGTGCCGAGAGACTTGGTGGAATTCGCCGCCGTGAGAATGCGTCGCGGTGCCCGGTAACCTGAAGCAATACGACGCGACGCGACGCGACGCGACTCAACTCGATTTGACTCGACGCGCCAGGCGTCGCTGTAAAGTCGGGCAGACTTATTAAAGTTGTAACCACTCTCGGCTCGCCGCTCGTCGTGCTCGCGAAACTGTCTACACTTGTAATAATGACGACGAGGCGGGCCGGGTCTGCGGCAAACAAAATTTCACGATACTCGCGATGAAATTTACGTCTCGAGAGAAGACGCGGTGGACGTCGCACAAACGTGGCTCACCGGAGGCGGGAGTTTGTTTATTAGGCAGCGAGATATTTACGGGAGATAACGCGGCCGCGAAATTTCCAAACGCCTGATATTTATTAAAAGTAATTTCATCTTACATCTTGAAAATCTATTGTACAGAACTGATACTAAAATGCGATATAAGAATACACATATCTGCGAAAAATTTTTTTTTTTCTTTCTTTTTCCCCCCATCCTTTCCTGATTCTATTGTACTCGAAATCTGTACTACATGGAGGCGAGGATTTTTCTCTAACGTTATAGTGTTTAAAAAATATTAGAAATTGAGTAAAAGATTGAAAAGTGTGAGAACAACGCGGATGCAGCGTGTAAAGTGTGCGTGCACGCGCGTGTTTACGTATCTGTACAAGAAGTACTAACTCTGAAGTCATTTCCTAGAGCGAGGACCAAGTTACTGCACCGACATCGGCGAGTCCTCGACGGAGGGTAATAAAGCCATCTTGCTAAGGGGAGTTTTGCCTCCTCCACCCACGCAACCCGCCCCTGAGGAGGAGGCCGGATAGCGATCTATACTGCTGGTCGCCCCTCTCATCGTTGCCTGGCAACCATTTTCTATCTCTGTCTCTCTCGTCCTCTCTCTTTCTCGCCTTCTCTCTCTCTGTCGTTCTCAACCCCCGGTCTCCCTTGCTCCATACCATCTCGCTCTCAACCCCTTCTACTAGGGAAGCTCTTCCACCTCTCACTCCGAAGAGACGTAGAGAGCGAGGATGATGAAGGACGAGAGGTAGAAAGGGATAGAGAGAGACACGAGAAAGGGAAGGAGACCAGAGATTGCGCCCTTATCTCGTCAGATACCGACCGCCCCCGCTTTCAGTTTCCGTTCCATCCGCTCTCCCTTTCTCTCCCTCCCTCCCTCCCTCTCTCTCTCTCTTTCTGTGTGCTACTCCTCTTCATCCGTGCCGTTACGTTTTCCTCGTCCTGCTACGACTTTCGCCCTGGGGTGGATTGACACCCGTAGGGGCGGATGCAACGACCGCCGTCCGATTCGATCTGCCGCAATAAAATTATACCGCCAACTAGAGTGGCGCCTGTACTTTGGAAATCTTGCAACATGCCGCGATTACGGAACATCCTCGCGATAGAAAAATACCGATTCGATTGTCATCGCGCATATCGATTTGTACTTGACGTATTCAAGTGATCCGGGTATACGAAAGCGTCAACATTTCTGACTCGGATGCTGCATTTTCCAACGAAACATTTATCGCGTAACGCTCTCGAAATTAATTACGGCTCGTCGTCAACTTCTCAGCGTGACGTGCGAATATCGCGGGAATAAAAGATCGTTTCTTGATTCTTTTACAAGGCTAAGAAGACGATAAAAAAAAAAGAACAGCTCTCTTGATTTGTTCCGTCCCTTTCTTTACTCCCCTCGCCATCATCTTCTGCCCTCATACCTCATATTTTTCCTCGTTCCTCTTTTCCATCGTCCATCATTCTCCCTCGTTCCCTCTTTCTCTTTCCTTTCTATCTTTTCACAATCTCCTTTCCTCCCCCCCTTTCTCTCTTTTTCCATCTCTTTCCTAACCGTCTCTCTCCGTTTCACCCCTGCGAATGAAAGAGGGAGAAACCGGGACTGATAACGATTTGATGTATGGCCCAGTGATGTCACTAGTCGACGGGCAAACTCCCCTTTTCCCTCGCGCAACGAGGAACAGATTACATGGATCGATAGGATTACTGGCAAAGGAAAGTCGAAAGCACGAAATTTTTGCCTGAAAAATTCTGCAAGCCCGAATATTCCATCCCGTTTTATATTCGGCTCGCGCAACAACGATATAAAGTCAATTTAAGTACGATAGGAATATTTAGCGAAAAAAAAATTAAATTAAAAAAGAAAAAAAAAAAGAAAAAATAAAAATAATACTAAGTCAATTTTCCCGGCTGATTTGTTTGCCTTTCAAAGATTACAGGATGAGAGAAGGTGTATTTTATAACGCCGCGCGTTTCCACCAAGTCACTCGTCGTTTTGCCGCGTGTAAACGTATGTTTCCAAGCATCCGCGACAAACTGTGGAGGCGTTCTCCTTCTTGTTTAGGTCTGAGTCTGGTAATACACCAGGTCGACCGGATGCCGACGGTATAGAGAGTGTGGTAGTCGGCGGGTGATTTAGTAAGATGAAAAGCTACGTCCCCGAGCAACCCCCGGCGGCGTTATCTAGCGTAGACAGAGATTGCCTGTTCCTTACAAAACCCTACCGGAGAGCAACGCATCCGGGATATCTTTCACTGGCTTCTCGAGGTCGTGCTCCGCCGTAGAAGAGCACGGCTAGCAAAAATCGAATCTCGTCGAATTAAATCGTCCGTAGCCGCCTTTTCTTTTTTTTTTTTTTTTTCTCCCGAGCCGACAAAAACGTTCTAATATTCTAAACTCTGCTCTCTTCTGTTTAAAATTATCTTTTCTCAAAAAAAAAAAAAAATAATTTTAGTTTGCGCACGGGTTCTAACTTATTAATTGTACGTTGCTCATCATATAAGAGGCTTCTAAAGGAAATACATTTTCATTGCATAACGTCAGAGTCATCGCTGATCCTTGATCGATAACGCTATTAATTGCATTTACGAGGCGTTACCAGACGAGATAAACGACTCTACTGAAGTCTTCGCCGACGTATAAGGCTTCTTTGCCGGCTTATCCGCGCGCAGAGCGCAAAACTATCGATTCACGCAAAAGTCAACAGCAGAAATGAAGACTGGAAGCTAAATTAGCGAGTGCAAAAACGAACGGAAGCAGTAGGCACATCGCGATAGACGGGTCAATTAAAGCCGCGGAAGCTATGCGGGAGTGTGCAAAAAGTAATGCGTACCATTATGTATTTTATGATACAACAAGTTAACTTGCTATCCACTAATACATTTGTAAATCTAAATAATTTAAATTACATAAACGAGGCACAAAAATTGTTTCAAAACTCCTTAAAAAAGATCCTACGAAAATTTTGTTTAGACCGCTTGTGCGACGGTACTTCGTTTAACATATAAAAAAATTTTGTAACACGACAGGTACACATGCGTTTAGTTCTCTAATCCAGCTCACCGACTGCACAGAGCAGTAACAAGAGAAACATTAATTTTTCGTAAATGATCCCGCTAACGACCGAAAGAATGGAAAAACTTTTCCGACGTGGAGGAGTTTAAAAAAATAGATGGACACGGGGGAGCAGGCGCGTGATGGCAAGATTCTTTGCGAGAAAAAGAGAGACGGGGGTAATGGGGGGAAAAGTATGGCGAAGGCGAAGACGGAGGAAACCAGAGAGGATCTTTGAAAGAAGCTCGCGGCGCCGGTGGCACGTCATTCCCCGCAAGGAATTAAATTTTTATATCTCTTGCTGAGAGTTTGAGCGATAGGAAGAGGGCAAGTCGTCCGCTCGTACACGGTAGATACTCGCCCGATGGGCGTTTTAATTCAAAAGTCGGATTGCTACTTTCACTAACTTGCAGAAGCGCGAACGGGAAGTCGGAAAGGATATTCAATTTATGATAACGCCGCACGACAAAATTTTTCTATCGTCGTTATCGCGCGATAAGATAAACGCGAGTGGATCGCGCAGTTCTTCAATTTTTTTTCTTTTTTTTTTCTACATTTTTTACGTCTCTCACGTTTTGTTATCATTAAATAAAAATATGAGATAATCAAAGCTGATACAATAGACTAATATAACAAACTTTAGTGAGATGTAATCGTACTTGAAGTGACTTTAAAGAGAAAAAAAATTTTTTTCAGGAAAGATGATGGTTAGTTTTAAAGCCGAAAATAAAGGAAAATTTATGAGAGAGGAAGCGCGCGAACAAAGTCGGGTTCAAAGAACGCCTTCGAAGTATAAAGAATAAGAACGTGAGCGTGAAAAGGCGCGACGAAAACGTCGAAGAAAGTCAGTCATAAAGTTCGTAATCTGTCGTAAAGTGTATCTCCCCCGGAAAATATCTCGCCGACAGTTTATCTCATAAAAGAACCGTCTGATGAGAAAAGAGAGCAACGTGAAACGACTTAGCTGATTCAACACGAAGAAATGTACAGTAATTTTGCAATCCAAAATCTTAATTCACTTTAAAGAAAGTGAGCGCAATACACACGATGCATTAAAAAATAAAAAAATAATAATAAAAAATGTGTACATACCTACAATCTATACGCGTATTATATCTCGATAAAAATAAAAAATAAAAATTCTTTGCGTTCGTCAACTTTCACGCGGACTCGTTGGTCCTGCGAGAAAATCGCCAGATTGCGTTATAATTGCTAAACCATCGAGATCGCCTTGTCGCAAAGCCGGGACAACGGAAAGCCGGCGAATCGCGACGCGTAAGACAGGCTTAAGGGCCGAAATTGGTTTCATCTACTGTCGCTTAAGGTGGAGCACGAGAGTCTGCTGGGGATCGATGCAGTAATTTCGGGTCGTGGCTTCCTCCGTCTTCTCTCTTGCAGCCCTTTCCCCCCTGCCCTCCTCCCACGGTCTCCTCGCGAAACCGCCCTCTCAAAGCCAGCCACCGCCGGGAGAGCGAGGGAGACGGACAAGGAAGAGAGGAGGAGAGGAGAGAGACCATCAGATAGCTTTGGCCTTAATATCCCTCTCCGAGACCTCGGAGACGAGATCCTGGCGTCCCCTCTTCCTTCTCCTCCTGTATAGTCCTATCTATATTCGGTCCACCTAACTAACATATATACACGTTCGGATAGCTCGCCTATGTACGTGTACGCGTAGCCTCCACTCACGTTATTTGCCCGCACACATATGTGCCCCGCTATCTTACTCGATCGGTCCCGTAGAATTTAGGAAGAGAAATTTCAGGAAAATTAACATCGAATTCGGAAGATTGGAAACTGGTGGTCGCGTCGTTGTTATTGCTCGCGCGTCGCGGCTCTACCTTGCATCGGATTCGTTATTGTTGAACCCGATCCACGGCGCACCGGCGTCGTTAAACGAGCCCGTGACGAATGGTACGGGCATGAATAAAACGTCGGGCGTGATCTTCTCAGCCCGAGGACTGATGTCTTAAAAAGTAGCGGAGCTAACAATAAGTGTATCGAGTTCCTTTGCATAATTCATTCGATCTTCTCCAGTTAGATACGACGTCGAAAATAAGGGCTCGGATTATAAGCGGCGAGATTTATTGCGTCGTCGCGCGAGCATGTATGGAGGGAAGGTTCGAGGGCTGCAAAATATTCATCGCGCATGCGAGATGAGCGATCGCGCGGCTGCCGGCCGATGCATCTCCGTGAATCGCATTGTGGTCAAGTCTTATCGCGAGTAATACTGTTCACGAGAACTCGCATGCGAGCGCCGGGACCTTAAGATTGCTCGGTTCGGCCGTAACTTTCGCAGATTCTAATCGAGCGAGCGTAATTAGAACGAGAGGGCAATTGTCGGTAATTAATTGGAGGCAAATTAATTAGCTCGCCTCGGCCACCGGGAGGAGAAAATCTCAATAACGCTCGTTCGAAATATATATAATATCGTCCGCCGAATCTAACAACGCCGCGTTACAGCTGCGAGAAATAATTTTTATCGCCCTTGCCATTTGTCAATCATTTTTTATGCCGGTTGATGTAAAATCATTGAATCAATAACCGAGGGATATTTTACAAGCTACATCGAGGAGCCGGATTATAATAACATTCGACTTGCTCGCTAGTGCGCGATAACACTGAACTCATTTTCCGCGAGTTTAAGCCCGCAAGAGCCCGGGACATCGGGTTAACGAAAGAACGGCAGCGTGGGTTGGCAGATGAAGGCAGCTTTGTAGAACGATATCGGTAAGTGGAAATCAGTGGCCGAGTGGCGCCTGTCGACTCGCTGCTGGTCTCTGTCTCACACCCTCTTTCAATCTCTTCCTCTTTCCTACTTTGTGCGAGCGCGCGCGCAAGAGTCCCACCTCCGCAGCGTTTACGCTCCCGGAATCGGCGAGAAACGAGGGATGCCGTCCGTGTACCGGGAACTCGCTAACTTCATTAAAATATTGCCATCAACACGAGGGCCATTGTTCCTACCTCCCCCGCTAACCGGCCGATTAACCACCTCGAGAAACTTCCTCCGGGAACAGCCGACTGCATCCTCTTTGTACAAGCCGCGGCAAGAAACGCAATTCCTACGAACTCGTTTCGCGGCGAGCAGATTACGCGTCGATAGCCACCTTACGGAATACGCATCCGCGACTGAATTACTTTAACAAACTCCGAAAGTTTTTACCCTAATTTCTTTTTTTTCTCACGCGTACGTCTTGTAATTTTAATAATACCCATTCGTCATATCTCCTCGGCAATTAAATTGTCTTTTTTTTCTTTAAACTCCCTCCCGCTGGTCCCGACCAAACCGTATTTTCCAAGAGAGCCTTAGAACCACGCTGCAAGCTTAAACGTTCGAGAAGAAAGTATTTTAAAGACCCCCGGGGGCTCGTTACTCCAAGCTTCATCGAAGCCGTTCTTGTTTAAATTTGCGATACCTACTTTGGCGATAGCCGAGCGCCGATCGGCGGGTTTTTCGCCGACGCCGAAAACGATTAATTGTCGGGCCGGGCATTCCGGCCGCGTTGTACGCGCGTCGCGATCCGGGCATGCGTCGGATGTCGCCGTTGCACAGCATCACTCGCACGTTGCGGACGACAAAAGCGGGGGGAAGGGGGTTTCCCTCCCATCTAATGATCGCGGTGCCGCCGCGCTCGACTGACGGAGGACACGAGCCGACGGGGTTCGTGCCGCCCGTTTACGACGACACGGAACCCCGCCGTTGTCCTCGGCGTAACACTTGCGCCTCATCTCGTCCCCGTCTCGTTTCTCCTCGCCGACCGGGCGCGGACCACGCACGTCGTACGAGGAAGCGGCGGTCGGCCCGCGCGCGGCTTTTTGCCACGGGTGTAATTGAGCCTGTCCTCTTGTCTGGCTACCGTCTAAATGAATTACGGGACGGGGAAAAGAGAGAGAAAGAGAGAGAGAGAACGGTTGAAAACGAGGCAAACGCGCTTCGCGAAAACGAAGAGGTTCCTCGCGCGGACTTTCGGATCGATCGCGATCGGTTTTTTTTCCTCCCCAAGGCCCCGTTAGATTAATTTCCGGAGAGAGAGAAAGAGAGAGAGAAAACAGACGGGAACTCTTTGCGAACGAGTGCGGGGCGGATTTGAATGCGCGTATCGCGGACTTTTCTAGGCTCGCTTTGACGCCGAGCTCGTTAAGCTCGGGGTCACAGTTATTCTCAAATTCCACGGGTTTTTACGTATACCGGGCTAGAGAAACGGACTTCTCTCGTCTCCGCGAAATTACAAAGCGACGGCGGCGGCGGTGAGATACGCTTACACGTTGGCGTTTGTTAAAAACGCTCGAGTGCGCATGCTTTTTGCCGACAGGGCGTAATTGCCGCTGTCTCGACCAACGTGCAGACAGGCGAGCTGAGTCTAAGTGAATTATGAGGCGCCGCGGCCTCTGAAGAAGATGCAAACCGCCTGGTACGAACTTTTTTTTTTCTTTCCTTTTTTTACGAGTAAGAAGTAACTCAATCCCCTCGCAAAACGCGTGCGGCTAAATTGTTCGAGGATTTATTAACAACGATGAAGAAGAGCTAATTAAACGAAGCCCGAGTGTCTCGGGAATTGCGCTTGATCCCAACATCTCATTGTCGGTTGTATCGATTCATCGGGTACGCGTACGAAATTTTTTTGTAATCATCTCGCGAAGTGAATTAAAAGATAATCTACGTGATTCCGCTCATTATTGATTCAGCATGTTACGTCGAATGTGCGTGCTGAAAACGCGCTTCCAAAACCGCCCAGCCACCGACGCTGCTCGGTGAAAGAAAACGGTGTAATGTTACAAGCTGATTCCGCGAGGGTCGCGTGGTAAGCTGGTTGTAATTAACGGGAGAACGAGGAAGTGCACTAAAGAACGCGCCGGGTTTATGAATCGCATGAGCCTTTGCCGGGAGATTAAAGATCGGCCGCCGTTAAACGCGTTATTATCGCGGCCCTTGCGCGAAAATCTCTTTATTTCTTGAGAGGCATTTTCCATGCGAGTACGCTGTGCAACTTGAAACGTAAAATCAACGTCTGATAATGCATATAAATATTGTAGATGTAATATGTTTAAAAATAAAGAGGATCTTTTAATTTATTAGCATTATATGTGTGTGGTTCTCGATTTAAATTAAATATAAACCGCTTTGTTTAAATAAATGGAATTTAACTAAAGATATTCGGCTTTGCGACTTTTTAGACTAAAAGTATCATTGACGCGCCATCTTTCGTATATTGTGCACAACCCTGTAATGCCTGGCTGATATGGTCAACTTTAGAAAATCGCGAGTATGATACCAATTGAGAGAAGTCTAACAGAGCCTTATCGACTGTGAATTGAGTAAATTATTTTCATGACAAAGTACTGTGTATCAATAAAGAGAAAATAATTCTGATGAAAAAGAAGCAGCAAAAATAAAAGCCAAGTAGGTACTTTTCAGCACGGATCTTGTATCAATAGTGTATAATTTATTTTATATAATTAATATTGTTTTATGTATACTGACAAAATTTTTTGGAGTAATCTTTACAGGGAGAAGTCTAACCTCAAAAATAGGTAAACATTGAAACTATTCAAACAAAAATTAATTAACTAAAAAATAATCCGAAAGGAGAATCAATGATTAATACTGTTTAATTATAACAAAATTAATTCGCGATTTCTTTTTCAGGAAATCAGCGCAAGTGTAACACCAAGCAGCACAATGATGTACCAAAAAACTATGCAGGTGCCAAACACACCACCTTCTGTTATAATCGACACTGCGATTGCTATAAGAATAGCTATGGGTTCAAAAATGCCTCACGAGAGATCGATGATGAGCAATCCGGACTTGTGGCATAAAATAAAAATTGTTAAAGGTGGCCTCTACGATAAAGAAACTATTTTGAGAGGTATTTTGAAGGCAGTGGAACCACACGATTTATTACCAGTAAGATACCAAAGTTGCGGTGAAAATGCGTATTTTGTAACTAGAAACTGTGCCCCTGCGCTGGAAGTATTATGCAAGCTGAACATGATTTTTACAAATACTAAAGGCGACGCTAACGTAGTTGTGATTACCCTGGGATATACTACGACCGATATTCTAAACGTTCCTATCGAAGGATTTCTATCGAGCGTGTTATCCAAGAGATACGATATACACGAGAAGAAACTGGACTTGGAAAACTTCCACACGGACGAAGATCTAGATAAGCATATGTATTGCCCGCTGTCGCAACTCGGAAACTTAAATTTTGTTTTGAAATTGGCCAAGTCTTCGATAACCACGATTGAATATCTTAATTTACAGCATAACGAGCTAATCGACATATCGGCGATAGACAATTCAAAATTGTTATCCATCAAATATCTAGACCTCAGGCACAATAAAATGTTAAACATGAGCGCGCTAGCTCCGGTCATGCATCTACCGATCATGAAACTGTGGCTCGACGGTAATCCACTTTGCGACAATTACTCGACCGCGAAGCAGTACTTAGACTCCGCGAAAAGGTATTGCTCGTACCTGGAGGAGCTGGACGGCGTGCGCGTCGAACAAAATATACCGTTGATATACAAGGACTACGTTCGTAACGACAGTTCGCAACATTTCATGCATAAGTTCGTCTCTCACTTCTTCGCTTTATTCGATCAGCTCGACCGAAACTGTTTACGGGGGCTTTATCGCAATAACTCGTTTTATTCTATGAGCTTCGCTATACCTCACACCATCGCGCAGAAGAACGGTCTGACTCAATACACGTTCAACAGAAATCTATTAAAAAAAGGACCCAAGAAAAACATAGGCATCTTCGTCGGTCAAGAGCACATCTTGATGGGTTTCACCAAATTGCCTAGGTCCTACCACGACAAAAGTTCTTTCACGTACGATATGATACACGACGACGGCAAGCTTATAGTGTTCAGCGTTTCCGGATTGTTGAAAAAATTAACTTCCGGCATGTACGTGCTCGCATTTAACAGGACATTCGTCTTAATGGCGACCCTCGACAACGAGTATTACATTTTAAACGATCAGTATCACATATACGCTACGCCCGCACCCATACCGCCCGATAAGATCAAAGTCAAATACTGTTACGACGAAAATGATCCGGTTTGCTTCAGCGCGAGCGAGAAAGCGGTGCTGATTACCAGATTGCAGCAAATAACTAAGATGAATAAAGAATGGTGCCACACTTGTCTATCAGTCGCTCAGTGGGACATGCGGAAGACTATATTGACTTTTATGAAAGATTTAAGAAACTCGATGATACCGGACAACGCATTTAATGTAGACTCGAAATGAACATCTTTCGTTATCGACGTATACTTAAAACGTGACGTAAATAATAAATTTTAAGTATAAAAATATATTTTGTACACGGTTATTTTTAAATCCTAACAAATTTTTTTTTTCCTTCCACTCCCTACGCTATTTCCTCGCAAGGTACTATTGTCTCGCGGCGAGAATCGATAGCGCTAATTGCACATTTAATTGTACACCTTTAATAATACCTAGACATCGGCTTCGCAAGGTACGATAGTATCGTATATCAATGAATATATCACAAGACGATGGCGATTACTCGCATGGCATTTAAATGGTCTGCGAAATGGAGAACGAGATGCTTAGTGACTTCATCCAAAGGTTATGCACTCAAGGACCGTTGCGATCATCCGGACGATGTGAATGAAACAAAATCGCGAAGGCAGACAACTTTTCTTTTTTTTTCTTTCTTTTTTTTTTACCCTTTCTAATCGTCTTTTACGTCGCGGTGTGCAAAAGCTGTTGAAGATCATCGGGACTTTATTTATCTCCGATTAAGCATAAATCAATACGTTTGAACGCGGATGTTATAATAGCATATTAATAATTTAATCTCGAGAGTGTAACCCTGCGAGATATGGCCGTTGCCGCTACTAAAACCCACGCCACGTGAAACCGAGAATAAAATTGTCGTCTGTTAATAGAGCTAATATTTATAACGGATTTTATGCGCGTTTGCCGCTCGTAATTACACGTTTCAATTACCCCGGGGCTCGATAACGGCGCATAATTTATCGCTAACACCGTAGAAGAATAATAATTATGGAAGTGATTCACAGTCGAAGCGCGATTATGGGAGAATTAAAACTTTTATTTCGCGCGCGATGAACTTTACGCTATACGTGCAAATTTTCACCGAGAAAATTGATACGAATGAGTTAATAGGTCGCAATAGAGACGTGGCTCGTGATCGTGACGTGCGGCGTACGACAATAATTCCATTCCAATGAGAAAATGATAGTTCCCTTTTAATAAACGACCCTTTACGCCGCACAAATTTCAGACAATGTACGCCGCTAATTAAGTGGAATCGCATCGAAAATTACGTATCATCGTGCGCTATAAATATATGATTATGACCTAAAAAGTTCAGCGTTGAAGGACAACGTAAGATGCGGCTTGAATGCAACGGTACAAGTGTTCGCATTGCGTCATCGTTACAAGAAAAAAAAATGCAGTAATACTACGGTAACGAAATAAACAATCACAACACGTTTACGGTAGACCGATCATATCTTCGCCAGTACTTGTTCTTGCGCAATCTTGTCACTTCCGGATCGTCAGGGCTCAGAAACGTTCTTTCACGTGTGAATGAAAAAAGGAAAAAAAAAAAGAAGAAGTAGAAAATACCTCGTACAATGACACGTGATTACAGTAGACTTGAGTAGACTAATAATTTCCAGCATAGAAGACCGCGGCGCCTTATAATTAAGAAGCGGAACATTTTAGCCGCCTAAATTTTTTACCGAGCCATTCATATATGAGTCTTTCTTCATTAAGCGCTTACGAAAAACGAGACGCGGAAACGATACAGAAAGAGATCGAGAAACGTTGAGTCGAGCCAGCCGAGTTGAGCTGCGAACAATTAGCCGGGAGCCAAAAGAGAGTATATATATAGATAACGACATAATAAAATGATTGTTTCTTACTGTGAGACTCTGCAAAGCCTCCCACGAGGAGAAGTCTGCCTTTCGTGGAAATAAGCAACCGCTCGCGCCTCTATCAATTAACCCTCGTATTAATTAAAACTTTCTTCCCAATAGTTCAATGCTTCCTGCGTCGGTGTCTCGGAAAGTATCGACATCCAAAGTGCAATATCGAGCACAAAGGAAAGAAAAAAGAAAAAAAAAGAAAAAAAATTAAATAATAAAATTAATGAAAAGCTCAATTATTCAAAGGAACTTTCAAGTGATCGATATAAGCGTGGCCAATATAAATGTATTTCTTACTCGTCGCTTTTTGGATGGATCGTTTATAATTCGCTTACGAAAATTACAAGCGCGCCTATCAAATATAAATGTGTCAAGTTGTGGGTCAGGGTACCACGGTGAAAGAGGGACGGAATACGATTAAAGTGGGATAAAAAGATGGCCCATTGAGACATGCTTATGTCAAGATATAAGAGGCGTGCGCGCGATGTAACGCATCTGAAGATGTTCCTCGCAGATAAGCCGCGAGAGAAAGTCATATCATGCAGATCCTATGCAAATTTTTCGTGTCGTCGCTCCTACGAAAGGTGTCGGCAAAAATGAAAAGACGCTACGCGCTTAGGATTCTCTCCTGCGATTTCGCGATCGCTTTCATTGGGTGGTGGTAACCGGGAATAGCTTCGAAAGTGAAAATTAATATCAAAGCTCAAAACTTGTCGAAGAACTTGAGATTATTTAATTCGAATATCTTTTTTTTTTTTTCTTTCTTTTTCTTCTTCTTTATTTCCGCGACAAACCGAACGTGCCAAAGTATTTAAAGAGACGGCTTTTCCGCAGTTACAAAGATTAAAACGTTGCGATGTTAGAAGTAGGAAAAATCGGCCCGTATCAAATAATGGTACGAGCTAAGTCCACCTTCTCCTCGTCTAAGCGAACGAAATTATCGCGAAGTGAAGAAATCAACTATAGAGTTTAGTAACGTTCGCAGACTGGACTGATTCCCACGAATGACGTTATAATAGCTTTTACGAAAGCGGGAAAAATCTATTCTTTTACCCGACTTTCGGGAATAAACGTTTTGTTCGGCTTAACGGAAATAAAAGTCCTACCGCTAAATTATCATACGTAATAGAAAAAAAAATAAAAGAAAAAAAGAATAGTTCTCTATAAATTATTTAAATAATAATTTCCAGAAAATATTTAACACGTTTTTAGATCCGAGCTGGCTATTAGCGTCTCTCCGTGAAGTCTTCTTTCGATTTGCGTTACAGGATCACGGTAATAAACACCGCGCCATTTAATGACGCCTGCGTGATTATTGTAGTCTTTAAGCTTAATCGATTAGTAGCAAATGGGATCGATCTTCACGGCTGAGCGGAACGCGCCGTTCGCCTCTGCGAAAGGGAAATCGAAGACGAGCGATTCTCTTAAACAGATGAAACGGCCCGATCGGGAGCAATTGTGCAAGACGGTTTTTCGCAAGACCCGTTCGCATTCATGCGAGCGTACGTGCCGGAGAAGAGCGATATACGATTTACCTGAAATGCATCACGCGCGCGCACCTGTGTATATACGTGCACGCAAATGCGAACATGGGATTCTACATGAGACGTGAATAATTAAAAAGGGCACTCTTACGCCATTTTCCCGTTAATGAGTACGCGCAGCTGCGTTTCCTTGCAATTACGTTAGAAGAGAAGATCTCTCCTTCCTCTTTCCTTCCCCCGGTTTACCTAATCGAGCTTGCAGCTACGCGATATGTTGTACGTACAAAAAAAAAAGAAAAAAAATGTTAATATCTAATGCCCTTTCGGCAGACGAATCGAAATTTACAATACTTTTACGTCTCCGCGCACTTCGATGTTAAAAAAGAAAAAAGATTAATAAATAAATTTATACGCTGGTCTATCTCTCTCTCTTTTTCTTCCCTCGCTCTACTTTCCTCTCTTTTGATTTTGACTCAGCCTTCGAAAGAGTGTCGGTAAAAATTCATTTCGATCTCGTTTGGCATGAACTTTTCGGAGAGACGGCTCGCATGGGAATCGCTTGTATAATCGGTCGGCACTTCCACGTTTCACGAGCGCGCGGGTTCACGTATCACGCACGTAAGAACCGCGGCTTCACGCGCGTGCGTTTATGCAACATTCCGCTGGGGATTATGTGTGTGCGGGCATGTAACAACGAGATCGGTACGTCGATGTGTTCGTTACGAATGTGCCCGGGGCATGAGGCTCGCGACACTGTCGTGAGTGAAAGTTATGCCGTCTTCTCTAAGGTTCATGTGTAGCATCGGCATGACCTACGATTGTAAATTGAACCGCGGTAGTCCGCGATAAGTAAAAATTAATTGTTTCCCTTGAACATATGATGCCGAATCGCGCCGGTTAAAGAACCGACTCTAATGACAATTTAATTGCTTCAATCGCAATCAAATTGAAAGATTTTGCAACTATAAAAAAAAGGAAAAAAAAAAGGGAAAAAGAAAGAGAAGACTATCGGAAGATAAAATTATTTCCTAACCCAGCTAACGATCTCAACGATTTTTATCTCAAAAACAGATTCTTCTTGTTTTTTTTTTTTAGACTCTTCCTCTTTTACGTACAAAGAGTTAATCTAGCGAGAAAATTACCTACGTGAAGATATGAATGCCCGCGCGAGAGAGCTAATTTTATTATAGAGAGGCGCATTGACAAAGGAAAAGCGATGATTCACGATATGATATTCGAATAGAATTTCCTTTCCGGATGCGTCATATTGCGCGTTACGTGTGCAAAAATTAATGCGTGTTTCTGTAACGCGTGGAATAAATTATTCCGCAGTCCATCCTTCTTCTAACGCTTGAATTGTGCCGATGGCCTTTCAAACGGGATGTAAAACTTTTACGTGCCGTACACTTTTTATCGGGCATGATTATTAATGATTGTTAATGACAAAACGGCCCGGCCGCAAAAATCGCGCGCGGAAAAAATGCACGTATGCAGGAATTTATATAGACGGTTTGGAAAGGCGCGAGCGCTCCGAGTAGGAAACGGGGTATATACGGTCGTCACTTCAGAAACTATCAAACGGGATTCTACGTTATATAAGTGAGAGGCGCGTATCGCGGTGATGAGTGGATAATTTTCTTTTTCGCACGAAGTTGCGCCGTAGTATGCACAGTATGTCACAATAACCGCGGGCAGCCCCTTCGCCGCGTAATTAAGATCTCGAGTACCTGCTTAATTCGCCACAAATACGTTAATTACGCCCACGGGAACAGCCCGGTGCACTATGCTCTCGGAGAAAGATAAATTATTTGAATTAATTAGGCGTAATGCGAAAATCGCCAGTTCTCTCGGCCGTGACGGTTAAATCGCAAAATAATTCGTGGCGCTGGGCGAAGCTTTTATCAAAAGTCAACGCGCGCGAATATGTCCGTCTGTAAAGAATTGTATCGTCGAGGGAAAGGTTGAAATTAAAAACGATGTCGCCTCGTGTCATCATACCCCGTATCACTGTCCCAACGATGTTTGCGCAAAATCTTGAAGCGGCTACATATATATTTATATTGTAGTTCCTTAAGCAATGCCTCGTAAGTGTGGGTGTTTATAATTAAAAATTACGATGCAAGTCTAAGAATTTAAGATCGTAATTGAGGTCATGATTTGAGACTGAGAAAGTAATTGCGATCGATTCAACTATCAATCGCGGACTAATCGGTCTAATTGCAGCCTCTTTCCGGTTCAATTGTCGAGCAATGTTCTCAAATGCGCGCAATTATAATTGACGAGAAATTAAACGCTGTGTATTGCTATTTTTTGCGACGACGAATAAAAATAATCCAAATAAAGTAACGCTCTATTTTGCGATCTGATAATTAATATTCGGTCGCATTAAACGAAATCTTTAACTATACGAGAAAAAGAAGTGCATCACGTTATTATTTACGGCGAGATAAGTATTTCAGATTCTGTTACGAGAGCTGCTAAAATGCACGGGCAAAGTGAAATTTAAATTTGACGGTAGATTCACGTGCGCCGGCTTGAGTTTTGAGAAGAAACGATCAGTGTGAGAAGGCCGTCGAAGAGAATCGCTGTGAAGGAGAGTAATTTTCAAGACGATCGAATACCGGGACGATCGAACCTCGGTACTTCATCTCGTCTTCGAAGCATACGGCCTTTGCTTTCACTTTCTCACGTGGTAGAGATGAGCAGACACCCTCTCTCTCTCCTCGTGCCGTTGCCGCGAGGCTAAATTATTTGCTATCCGGCTAATCCGGTGGTCATTGTGCGCTGAAGGCGTCAAAAACAAATGCTGAAGAATGACATTTGGAAAATTCGTGTCTGGCGCTTCCCCTTAGGTGTACAGAAGCGAAAAAATGGAACCACGCATGAAAGTACGGAATTATCGCGAAAACTAAGTTACGCAATAGGTCACAGTAAATTAGAACAAGCCAGAGTTGGATGATTTCGTGGAAAATTTAGTAAAAAAATTATCAAGCCGAGGGAAAATAAATTTGATTCTTGTCAATCAACGTAGAGTGCCCCCACGAAATAAATATTATTATAAGTAATTATAGCATTACGTAAAATTATAATATTAACATTGATAATTAAATTGAAATCCATTCACTTTCTCTCGGATCAAGATGCCGCATACACAAACATGTATTGCGTAACAGGTGTCACAGGTCGGAATGATCGTAAAAGATCGATTTGTTCGAGTGTGGTAGCCTCGCACACCGTTATCATAATATGCCACGT
The DNA here is from genome assembly GCF_019399895.1 of Cardiocondyla obscurior. Lineage (NCBI taxonomy): Eukaryota > Metazoa > Arthropoda > Insecta > Hymenoptera > Formicidae > Cardiocondyla > Cardiocondyla obscurior. Next base: position 4,112,171 of record NC_091881.1, read on the forward strand.
ACGGTAATTTATTTTATATATTTATAGAAATTCTACACTTTCAACATTTCGTAAGTCTTGAAAAAGAAAAATAAAATCGCTATTTTAAATATATAATAGAATATAAGAGATTTATAATTATTCATTTGCAAAGGTTTCCTCTCACAGCTCCAATCTAACGGCTATTAAAAAGGAAGTTAAGAAATATATGTTTCATAATTGAATCTAAACATTGAAAAATTAATTGCGTCTGCTCGAATTGTTCGCATTAATCGATCTCGTTGTTTCCGTTATGCATTCCCATTTATTTTCGTCCGGGCGGAGTGTGAGTTTCGCGTGGGATATCCTTAATTTCATTCGTGGTACGCACGCGTATTATATGAGAGGTGGAGGACGTTCCTGACAAAAATCTTTACACTTTCACTATCTGGGATCGAAGTGCGTGACAGGAGGGACGGCCGAGAGTTTGGAAAAAACGGGGAACTTGGTACGTTATTGGCCGTATCTCAAGGCTAACTCGCGCGGAAGATGCGCACCGGATCGCATGTACGGACGTGTGCGCCTGACGGAAGTTAGATGTACCCGCATACGCTTAGCACCTTTTTGCATCCGCTTAAGAAACTTCGCGGTGGATACCTTGTTCGGAGAATCGGTCGACAATCTTGAAACGCGGGAGTTATAGAGCCGGGCGCGAACGGAAACGCGTGTCTGTTTGCGCAACGTAGGTATGTATTTTTAGAGGAGAAAGGTATCGAGAATCGCCAACAATCGCGTCTGAGCAAAAATGTCCTGGGTGGAATTTTTTTTTTTTTTCTTTTTTTTGATAGCGTTAACTATCGGCTTTTCTAAGCCGCCGAAAGAATTTAACTTTGCAGCTTGAGAAAAAAAAGCGTACGGGATACAATGTAGTCACATAACTGACTTTCTAAGGATATCGATTATAATCAAGGCGCTGCGCATCCTTCGCGAAAGTACCAGACAACGATGCCGTCACGGAAAAAATAGTTCACTGAAACCTTTGACCTTCCGCGCTTTCTCCGTGAGCATGCCGGCAGTCTGCCGCAGGAATTGTCATGCTCTTTGAAATTCACTGATTCAATATCGGTAAGTTTGGCCTTTAAATGGTAGTTAAAAGTTAGGAAAGAGAGCGAGAGTGAGAGAGAGAGAGAGAGAGAGACCGATCAAGAAATGCAAAGTTTAATCATTGCCAACAAAAGATCGCGCGAGGGCAGACGATAAGAGGTGCGTTCGTCCAGTTCGTTTTCCTAATTGCCGTGGACCCGGGAAATTATTCTACATGTACTTAATGAGGGAGAATTTATGTTCCTTAGCGGCGAGACTAATGACTCCTACGTGTAAGATTACTCCGGGAAGCAAATATCACATCACGGTAGCCTAGGGCACAGCTCTTTGCGGGTTACTACTTACCGAGAGAACGGAGCATCCCGGAGACTCCGATTGCTTAGGTAAATTAACGTAAAATTCCGAGTCAGAATCTAATATTTGACTCACAGAAAAATCAAGACTAATGTTCGATACGTGCGAGATTATTTCTCAAATAAACGGCATAACTTAAATCGCTTTCTCTTCCGTAATATTATGCCCGACATGTTTACAATAAACGAGAAATTAGTAAATGCATCGCATTACGCGAGGCATTCAACAAACGTTGAAAAAGAAATTACAATAATTTATTCTAAAAACTGTTTTCCTTAATAATGAATATTTACAACGTGACCATATATCCCGGTAAGATTTTAGGATTTACATTCTCCCAAGGCAAACTTTTTTTTTTTAATTCCGCTGATTTAAATGTTAAATTTAAAAATATCTCGTCACAATTATTTTTCTCGTTTTTCAGAGCCCTGATTAGTTTCTAAAAGTTAATCTTCGTAAATCCCCGCGACTGCATACAAATATGAAATAAAGTGAGAAACGTTTGACGAGAGAATAGACTGTAATTGAAGACGTTCAGACATTCACCATTATTGTCGTCGTATGTCGTTACCGTGATATACAGAATTCTTTCCTATCGTTCGTTTTTATCGAACGCGAAATCTGTCGCTCACGATCGCTCGCACAAGCAAGTGGCTGGAATTACCGAATGGAAGTTCTTACGCCCACTATCGCACGACGACGAGAATCGCGTTTGTAGGTGCAAATATCGTTCCATCTACGAGCGAACCGAAGACAACTTTCGCCCTCCAAGGCTGAGAAGATTCCTCGCGGCGTAGAGCTCATCGTGGCGCGCGTAATAGAAACGGACGTACGAACGAATGGTCATTGAAAAATATAATACTCGATCCGTTAATTACCCCATTACGAGACAGAGACACGTACGTACGATGTCGAAACGTGCCTTTAATGGCTAATAGATATCGCGTAAATTGACGAGAAATGTAGTTAATTGGTGAGAAATAGAGTTACTTCGATCTACGATAACTTCTGCATGTTACATATCCGAAGCATTCTAGCAAATTGCGTATTTTAGTGTTTCCGTGGAATAAAAGTGATTGGATAATTTCATATAACTGTAAAGATTAAAAAAAAAAAAAATTATTATTTAAAACCGAACCATCGGATTTATACAAATTTCTCTACGGAAAGGCCTTGGATGTGATAAAATAAATGTTCAACGGACAGACACGCTTTCCGGAGATACAAATGTTAATTTCGTAGATCGCAAATGCAGCGAGAACAAGGACGATTGTTCTTTAAATTTAAATTCTAAAGTGGTATATATTTTTCTGCTTCTCTCCCTTTTTCTTTTCCTCTTAGCATATTGCACCGGCAATCGTGCTGCGGGATTCAAGACAGGCTGAATTGCGAAATTTCAATTGTCGAGGTACGACCTCGATCTTCGTGCGACGGCGGCAAGTGAATCGGGGCATGTGATTCTTTTCGTACATGTATACACGTTCTTTGCATGTTCTGCATCGCGTATCTATCTTAACTTCAACCTGCGGAAGTGAGACCTTATCACGTCGAAGGATCGACCGCTACAGTTCCACTAGCGAGAAAAACTCTCCTCTCTGATCGCGAGCGATTTCAACCGGGTGCGCGAGATCCGTCTGTTCTAATTAGTTGCTAACTGTCCAGAATTACGTACCTAAATATCGTAGAAAACCCGTAAGAAAGTTTTTCGAGCTGGAAGTTCCGAGACAGAAGTTTCGACAAAGGTATCTAAATGCCGTTGAAGAATTCTCTAGCGCGTGCAACTCTCGTGCAATTATCCGGCAAATTTCGCTCAGCTATCTCAAGTATCTAACATCCCTAGAATGCCAGTCCCGAATAAGAGAACGTCCGCGAGGCCACTTGTGGACGGCGGCGATTCGAGCGTTCTAACGATAAGACGCTCGCTGTTCCGTTCGTCGTAATTCCTCGGATTACTGCTGGAATGCAACCGAGCACTCCTTCGATGCACCCTCCAACGAGTGCAATGAGTCGCGATCTCGCGCTGGCAAAGGCCACCGAACGACCGGTCACGCCGAACTTACGCTAACAAGACGAGACGTTCGAGAAACGCTCCTATCGATAAATTAAATTAATCTCGTTTTTTTTCTATTTTATTTATTTTTTTTTTTTTCTAAAATCGCAAAGAAAGTATCAACTTAAAAATCTTAATTCTGAAAAGCTCTAAGCTGTCTATAATTTTAAAACACAATTTAATTTTAATAAATTAAAAATTTCGATATTACAAAATACACGGATCGTCCAAACGGAGAAGTTTTAAAGACACAGCTGTGTGAACAAAAGTGTGTGGATAGAGAAACTATGTATCCATATAGTGGCGCAACGCCGCGAATATCCTTTCACACAAAATATGACTACTTTGAAGTTACATTAGAATAATTGTCCCTGACGGGCATCGGCTTCTTTCCTATATCTTTTTATTAAAGACGCACGCGATAATGTCTATCGCCACACCTTCCACACGTGAGTCAATGAAAAACTTTCTTCCATTATATCTCATACGGTGCGACACGAGACTCATCATTTACGAAAGCGATCGAACGGAAAAAATTTCATGTCATCGGAACGGTGTCACGAACGATTCCCATTAATACGTGCTACCGTATGTCTCCTACCGATACTTCCAAGTAATCATAAATAATAATAATTGACGCTGAATTAAATGACCGGCCGCGCAACCGCTTGCCGATCCGCCTTCTACGCCTATCCTTGACAGTCTTCCAAAGGGAAACAGAATCTCGAGGACTACAGCTTTTCGCTGGGGCAAGTTCTTCCGTACGTGAACGGGCGACACAATAGCGATCACCTACGCGTTATTATGCATCGCGCGCGGGAGAAGACTCTCTTCGGGAGATGATAATGTCTCCGCGCTTTCCCGCGCCGCCGGTTTCTCCGGCACCTAGCCGCCTACCTCTAGTCGTGCTAGTAAAACGTCTAAGTTACACGGGAGTCTGTGCGCGGTATGTGCATACCCACGTATAATACGTGCCATCGTCGCCGCTGGCTGCTTGGTGAACGAGCCCGGTTGCCGTAAGTGACGTAACGAGAGACGTTACGTCCCGCGGCGGACCCCCTGTGCACCGTTCTCTTCTCCGCTAACGCGACGAGGCCCCCGAACCCCTACCCCGTCATCTTACAGCTCACCCGGTGGAGCCTAATCCTCCCAGAAGGCATCTTCTCCGCGCGCGCCGTCGGGCTTCTTTTCTTCTCGGGCGCGAACGTTCTCCACGGTGCTGCAGTCGCGTCCGCGAGTCTGATCGCGCAGGTAACGCGTAAGAGTGCGAATCAATTCTGAGAGAAGTCGAGTGATACTTGAAGAGAAGAACATCTCGAGAGCCTTACAAAAAGAAATATGGAGTCGACGAGGCGATATCTCGTCCTAATCTCGGGTACGTGCAATTAAAACGGCAGAGTGGAGTTTAATCGAAGTGAAGTATGGAGACTATAAAAAATTGGAAACCCGTAATGAGTTTAAGACTTATCGTTGAATATCTGAATATTCGATACGTCTCACAGAATTTAATTTCAAGATAATCTAAGCGAGTTCTTATTTAAAACTGTTCACTACTCGAATACTAAAATTAAAAAAATTTTTTTTAATTGTATAATAAATAATTTTTCGGTAAATATTAAGTGCAGCTATTTTTTTTTTTTTTACTCAATAAAAATATTTTTCTATTAATTTTGCAATATTTTGGATTTGACTATATTTCAGTGGGAATCTTATGGAGTTGCGTATTAGGTCTTCAACGACCACCACCGAGATATTCTCAGCAATACATGCCGGAAACCTCGTTCTCCTGTCGCAATAAGATTGTTGGTAGCTATTACGCGGATCCTGAGACCGACTGTCAGGTCTTCCATGTCTGTGTTTCAGTGGCTGGTACTATTCAAGATTATAAGTGAGTGTTATACATGTCTTTTTTTTTTTTTTTTTTTTTTTTTTTTTTTTTTCTTTTATCTCAAGTGAAAATAAATCTTTCTCAATATCTTATTATTAGCGTCGCGCATTAAAAAGAATATATTTGAAATATAATATTAAAAGTTAGTTCACAGAATAATTTAATTATTTTTTACTTAGGTTCCTCTGTCCTAATGACACTGCTTTCGATCAAGAGAGTCAAACTTGCGCGGATTGGTACGATGTAGATTGCGAGGCCGCGACTCTCTACTACGCCAGCGATAACTTCGACTTATATAGAATTGGTTCCGGTTTGGAATCCGTGAGCTACGACAATTTGCGTAGCGACGCCGAGCCTCAGGATCATCTTCAGCGCAGCGAAACCAGCGACGCGGTTCGATCCTCCGCGAACACGGTGAATCGAGTATCTTCATCTAACTACAACAACCGCGAGGTACTGCGAAGTAGCAGCAGTGGCAATCTTTACAATAGAAATAACAAAGAAGACGAATACGAAAACGAGAAATCATATAAAGAAGATCAAGAGAAAAAGAAGGGTGGCGTAAGAAAAGTCAGTAGAAAACAACAGTATACTGGTAGTAACAGCAACAACTATTCGCCAACGACTACTACGTCGGCGCCAGCCAGCCAGAACACCTACAATGGCAATTACTACAACAATTATAATAATCAACGTTCTACGGGATACGTTTCGTCAACGACCGCCCGCCCTCAAGAAAATTACAACAAAAATCAGAACACTCAGAGATACAGCGCACCTGTGTCGTCGTCTACGTATCGACCTACTACAACGTATCAAGATACATACAGCAATCACCAGTCACCTAGCACGACTGCCAAATCGTCTCAGAATACCGTCTACCACACGAATTTCTTCAACCTCTATAACTCGAATTATAATCAACAGCAGAATGCTGGCAGTTCTGCTCAAACTACGACCTTAAAACCAACCAGCTATAATCCAAAAACCAGCCAGGTTTACCAGTTCGCGCAATCTACTACCGTTCAGCCGAGCACTAATTACCAGACGAGCGATTATACTAATTACCAGCAGAGGAACTACAACAACATTCAACGGGGAAGCAGCGCGCCAGCAGCAGTTGCATATCAATCTACCACGCCAGCACCTACCGCTTACAATCACAATTATAATAATAATAATTATAACAATAACAACAACGGCCAGTACAGACCAGCTACGTCCACTAGTCAGGACATTCCTCAGACCACCGCTAAATATTACGCCAGCAACAATTTTGCAAGCAACAGTTATGCACCCACCACTTACAGTCCGGCAACGAAGAAGTACGTGAACGTAGATAACACTGTCGTGCAGGCTGCATTAAAAAACAACGACAACAACCAGTATTACGACAAGACGAGCCAAGCGAGCAAGCCTTCCACTCAATACTACGACAGCACAAAAACGCCCAAGAAAGCGACTCAATATAACAATTACGACAATGCGAGCAGCGGTAAATCGTACTATATCGAAACGAGCACGGGTAGCTTTAATCTCGCGAGATCTTCCTCGGGAATCGGTTTCAGTCCCGCGAGTATCAACCACCTCGCTGAGTCGCCAAGAACCACGACACCAGTACCACGGTAAACGATACATCGAGTTAAAATTTTTCTAGAACAACTGCACATCGCTTAAATTCCTGTTCTAAATAGTGATCTTTTTTTACATTACTCATCTTTTTTTTACATTACTCCGAGGAAAAATATTCTATTGAAAGTGTACAGAGATCAATGTTTTTGTTACAGGCGACCTTCTAGCGCTACCACCTACAATCCGAATACCTTTAGTTCTACTCAGAAGATCGTTCAGCCTACGACGCAACGAGGAATCACCTACGTGAGCGGATCCGCGAGACCGTTCTCATCGACGACTAGAATACCTAGCAGTAGTAGCAACAACGCCGGCAGTAGCACGACAGCACGACCTAAATCTGGCAAAAAGAACGATTACGATTATGCGTATTACGATAGCACAGGTGGCTTGGAATACGACGGAGTCGACCTTGAGCACGTAACCAGCAACAAAGAGTCCACGAAAATCGCGAGGAATTAAAATAATCTCGCCTCATTACCGCGTCGAATCTTTTAAGCCTCGTCGATACCAGTGATGTAAAATATTAAGGAGCAAATATCTGCTTGTAGTTTCTCGTATAGGTATGCTTTTATAATACCTATATGTCTTTTGCATTCATTAAAAAGATTCATTATTTTTGAATATTTAGTTATTCTCATTAAAAAAAAAAAAAAAAAAAAAAAAAAGAGAAATGTGTTTAACGTTACAATATAATCAAATATAATTTAAATTATACAAAGATGAAACTTGAAATTACGTGAAATTAAATGTACTTTTAAAGTATCTATACTTAGATATTAATATAAAAGTGCTTTTTACATCACTGATCGATAGGAGGACTTCTTGTGAATGATTGTTTATTAGTGGCCAGTCAACGTCAAAATCGGTCTTCGATTTAAAGTATATATTCGCGCAAAGAGGCGCGCTTAAAGCGTATAAATATTGAATACCGATTTTGAGAGAGAAAAAAAAGAATCATCGATCGATATTGATCTACTTGCATATACGTTCTATCGAGATTTGACGGCTCGTCCGCCGTTATTAACAATATAATGTCGCGTAGTTCAGTATTCTAGGCTAATTGTTTATATATATTTCGCGATACTTAATTCTGTACGAGCTAAGTATTGATATTACGAACATTAAGAAACTCTGAACAATGTTAAATGTTGAATAAGCGTAAAAATTATTTCGAACTATTTTCCCGATATTAATCTTTCCCCCTTGTTTTACTTATTAAAAAAAAAATATATCGAGATAACTAATCATTGATAACGCTTATTATGTATTGGTAATATTAGTGTGAAGTTTGGTTGTCGAATTAATTAAATTTCTCACATACTTTGTGCATGGGTATCGACAAAAGCCCGTACAAATCGTGTTCAGATTTAAAATGTTTAATTGCCTATGTCCTCTCTGGCGTATACGTACTGAGTGTATATACACTATAATTATTTTAAATAAAAAAAAGCATTAAATACTATGGGTTATTATTTTATCCTTTCTTAACTAGTCTTACGATTTTTTTTCCTATTCCTATTTGCTCCGATTGTCATAAGAATGTATTAATCTTACCTTGCACACGATGAACTGCAACAAGTTCCTTGTACACGCTGAACTGCAACAAGTTCCTTGCACGCGGTGCACTGCAACGAGTTCTTTGCACACAGTAAACTGCAACAAGTTCCTAGCACAGCCTTCATCATTGTCGACAGATTTGGCATCAGCACTGATCCTTTCACAAGCTCTCGTTGATCCATCTGCAAATTTTGACAAAGTTAGATCATGCATACAGCATTGTTTCGCGACAAAAATAATACTTTAATTATTTTAGTTGTTGAATCAACTCATGAGAAAATCTAAAAATTGCTTATTTGTACTATTAATTTTAACATAATATAATATAATATTAATTATAATTAATATTCATGCTTAACGTATCAATGAAGTAATTAATTTTTGCGTCAAGATTTTTTTTTTAATAGACATCGAGTAAAAATCTATTAATTAAAAATATAGTAATATGAACTTTACCTTGTACACGAGAAGCAAGCTCGTCTAGTGGCACTCTTTCCTGGTGACACTCTTTCCTGGTGGCACTCTTTCCCGGTGGCACTCTTCTTGGCACAATCATCATCGTTCTCGTCGACAAATTCTGGATCGGCGTCGGTCCCACCATAAATTCGCGTCGATCCATCTGCAAGTTCGGCACTGTTCCAGTTAAATCACGCACCCGGCACATTTTGAGCAACAAATAACGAAAAGAATCCCGGACGAGAAGCATCCCCGGCAAATGTCCGCCATTTCGTGTCGATGAGTAACTGTTGCGCACCACCTTGAGACGAAAACCACAGGAGATAACTTCAAGTCTCGACGCCCGCGATATGGTGCACGAAATGCAACCGAAAATGACGGAGATGTTCTTTATAGCAGCGTACGATATAATTTTCAGGTTTATATGCTATGAATGTGCAGTGTAGGAGGCACATGAAGACGAAAGTTAGAGGCACAGCGTAACATCGAAGTTTCAAACTTTTTTGGAGCGCAGTAGCAGATAATTGAGCATCGCGACCGGCGCGAGCAATGGAGCTCTTACAGAAGGACCAAGTGCACATACGTACCTAATTGCGGGCCCGGTAGCACTCGCCGTTTGATGTATTTTGGCGAATAAAGGGTCGTGAGATATGCGGGGTTGAGAAGCCTTGATTCTTGAAACTGACCACGGGCGACGAGCCTTGACTGAGCAGGCTTGCTTCGGTCCTCGTACCTGAATTTGATATCCTGCGACGAACAGCGATCATCCCGGAGGTGGACACTCGATGGAGAATCATTCGCGCCCGAAATTCGATCCCGAAACGGTCGCAAAGAGTCGCGGAACATTCCGAATACGCACCGCGGTCCGCCTCCGATCCCTCTTTGCTCTCAACTGAAAGTTCTGATTGCGATTCTCGAAGCTTTGATTGCGATTCTCGAACGGCGCGCTATCGAGGTGTGACGTCACAGAATGGTCACGGTGGTCGTATAACCTCACCTAATTTCTCTGCGAAGCTGGACGGTCTGCTATTTTCACCAATGCGTCGTCAGTTACTCGCTTTTTAGTCTTTTATTCATTTTAACCAGCAAAGCTCGGAAAAAAATCAGGTACATCTATTTCTCACATCTCTCGCGTGTAGCTTTCTTTTTTATTTTTGCCATGAATTATGTAATAATAGCATCATACCGAGATGCTAAATGAAGTCCACTAGAGTTCCACTCGCGACTCAACTAGCGAGACTTGAAAAAGGAAAAGATCACTGAAAACTGTTTGTAACTTTGAAAAAAATTACGACGACTGTTCCACCATATATTATAGATGCATTATTCGTATAAATGGTTCAATCTTTCGTTTGTCATTTCGGAATTTAACGTTGCATAATCCTCGTGGCGTTCTAAGGTTAGTTTCCAGAAATTTAAATACTTTTATTTTGAACTGTTTATTTTCCTGTGTCATTAATCGTTATGCTACGTTTCACAGTCATATTTTTCTTTACTATGTTTTTATGAACATCACAACATTTCTCTTCTCTTTCGTTGCCAGAAAATCGATCATGGGCAATGCTCTTACTACAGCATCGGTATCAGCCGCCGATGTAATAGTACCAGTGTCTCCAGTTGCCAAACCAGAATCTCATGGAACGATGGGTATCGAACCCCCACCGGAATGTCCTATGCACAAATCAGGTCAATTTAACACTATAAATTATGTCAGCGAATGTCCAATAGATAAAATGGACCAAAGTGAAATAAATCCATTAAATATGGTATGTATAATAAACGATTTCTTTAATAAGTAAATAAATATTTATTGTTTCACCACAGTTTTATGATAACGACTTCTATTAGATGCCACCAGCGAATCAGCATCCTGCTCCAGACCAACCATTTCCTTTGCCAATTGATAGACAGGTTTCATCAATACCTAAAGCAACTGGCCAAGGAGAGTTTTGGATATATCCCTCTCAACAAATGTTCTGGAACGCTATGTTGAGAAAGGGATGGCGTTGGAAAAATGAAGACATCTCTCCAAAAGATATGGATGACATAATAAAAATTCACAATGCTAATAATGAACAGGCATGGCAAGAGGTACTTAAATGGGAAGCTCTTCACGCGCGAGAATGTGGAGAGCCAAAGTTACGTAGCTTCGGTGGAAAAGCGTCCAAATATTCCCCACGTGCGCGTATTCGTTATTGGTTGGGGTATGTAGTTTTATTTTAAAAATATTTTCTAAGTTACTATCCAGTGTTATAAAAAATATATTTTTAGGTATGAACTACCATTTGATCGGCACGATTGGATCATAGATCGTTGCGGTAAAGATGTAAGGTACATTATTGATTATTACGACGGTGGAAAAGTCAATGAGAAATACACATTTGCACTACTCGATGTGAGACCTGCGATGGATTCATGGGATAATATCTGGGATCGGATGAAAGTGGCATGGTGGCGTTGGAGATACCAATCTAATGATGAACCAATGTCTACAGCCACAGTGCATTAGTTTGGAAGTTAATATCAATATCAGTGGTAGCCCTAAGAACCTTTATTAAATTCATAATTGATGCCTTAATGATCACGCAATATAACGCTTATTATGTGGTGAAAAATACCGCGTTACAAACACGAAGTTATGTATATATAATTTATACATGTAAGTATCGTATAAATACAAGTTCTTAATATTTTATTTAAAAAATATCGTTAAATATTAAAGCGAATTAAAATTTGTTTATAATAATAAATTTTATGTATATTTTACGAATATACATACGTATACATCTTTTTCGTCCATTACAAGTAACCTAATTAAAATTCATATGCAATGTCAGGAAATAACTTTAAATAATTTTGTGGAGTTATAAAATTATTCTTAATTTGTTCTAAATTATAGAATTGTATTTGTACTGTATACTATTTGACTTATATAAAACACTTAAATATTTAATTTTGTGATTGTAAGTTAAAATTCTGTATATATATACATATATATATATTTATCTTATGAATTGTGATGTTAATTTTTTATGAATGCATACCTTTAATTTTAACCATAACTACATTACGTGTTAAATTTTATAATTTCTGCCTTTTTCCTTCTGTGTACAAATGGAGGAAAATATATTGTGAGAATTGTACTTGTGAATAATTTTACATAATGATAAATAATTTTTTAAATATTTACAATTATATCATACATTATTTTATTGTCAATATATAGCTCCATTTATTATGCACAACATTTATAATTATCAGTAGAATATATAGTAATGTACTTAAAGACTAAAATTTATATAACTTTGTCAATGAAGACCTATCTTAAATAGTAAATAATTATTTTACCACAAAAGTTGAGGTGTCATTAAGGCTAAACAAGCGATTGTAGGCAAGTTAATATTAATTTTAGAACGAAATTATTAATTTTAGGAAAATTAGTAATAATTATTTTTTCCTGCTAAAACAACATATGTTTCGATAAAGTTTATATGCTAAATCTTTCAAAATTATGATCATCTTTCATCGATAAGTTCCTTAAATATATACACTTTCATATAAGTATTATGTTTAATACTCAAATATTATAAGCGATATCCCTTAACTACAATTTAGAATGTTATTACATCAGGCAGTACTAAATATAAAAATTGCACTTAATTTCCTACTAATATATGTAACATTAATTACATATTAAAAAAAAAAATATGTATATATATATATATATATATATAACATTAGTTATTACATGAATTGTGTGGTTATTAAAAATAATTTTGTTTTTACAAATTGTTATTCATATATACATTAAAGGCAGTTATTGAATTATTGGGAGCTATATTCCTCATTGACATAATGTAAATGAATTGATAAACATTAATCTTTCCCTAGTAAAATATTCAACAATTAAAATGAGAAAAAAAATATATTTTATATATTTATAAAAATTTAGATTTAACGAATTATTTATAAGCTAAATTTTCACCGTTAGTTTATTTTCCCGCAATTTATTATGCATATATTAGCAGTGATGTATATATATTATATATTCTATTATAACGTGATAATGTACACACACCGTCAGAAATGGCATTCATGGTGCTACAACGGCGGCTAGCGTACGTGATCTTGGCGTGATGTGCGTCGAATCTCACACGAAGCACGCGCGTAGATGTGTTATGGAGCATCGGTCACAGAGGACTGAGGGAGAACGCGGCCTACTACACCTCCCCGTACTCAGCGGCCAAGAGTGGGGGAAGTCACGTACGCCAGCCGCCGTCGCCGCTCGTTGCAACAAATGCTATATCTGCTTTTCAGTGTACAAGATATTTTTATTACGACAATTTTTAACATTAAATATAATTCTAGCACTACATTGACGAAATGCTCGATTCTCATTATTCGTTTTCTGGTGTAACACTTTAATAAGAACCAGCTCCTGTAAAATACTATAAAATGTACACCGAAGGACAGAATTGACGTTTTCTGCGGTGACAGCTGCTACCGTAGTACGTAATCCTAAGCGGCAGAGGCAAGAGATAAGAGAACAAAAACAAATCGGTCATCGGCAAACCGGCCGGCGCGGTATATACATGCGGCACATGTGAAACTCGACGCACACGATGCTAAAGTCACGTTCGCTAGCTGCCGTCGTCATATCTGCCTTTCGGCATACGTACAGTCACAATCTTATTAACATTTATTTTTTTGAACACTGTATTACTTTTAACGTGACGTACTTAGTTAGAATTATTAAAAATAACGTTTGATACCAAATAAAACACATTAAATTTCATTATCGAAAGTTTAAATTAATTTTTGATGATTAGGTAAATTGAATATCATATATACATAGTTGGCACATTAATTGATTGTAAAAGAATTAATACAACACTAATTATAATAATTAATAATTTTACTACGACAATTTTATAAAATTATATTATTAGACTTTTTGTTTCGATTTTAATTTTTTATCTATAGTTTTTACAAGCAAAAATTTAAAAAAATACGATCGTGATTAATTGTTAAATAATTAAAAATACTTAAATGTCAAATATCATTGGACCACATGAAGATATACATGTCTCATTTCTATTTGGCCATTCTCATTATCAAGTTTTAAAATACATTTTATTATATTATATTTTTTTTATATAATTTATATTTTTTGATATTAATTTTGAACTTAAAACCTGTGATATTTTTCATGCAATATATTTTTTTTATAAGAATATATAGAAGCTGTTAAATTTGATTATGTGGTAAATAATGATAACAATTGTTAGAACCACAAAGACAAGGAGTATCACTGAGACAATGGACGGAATTAGCCATCGCACCACCAGCATAATTAAAAGTTACTTCCTCTCCACTTTCTATATCTCTAGATGCGAACAAACATAATCGAGGCACGATTCCTTCCACTCTAATCGGAACAAGGATAGAGTTCGGGTCACAGCTATGATTGGCATAACGTCCAATATTACCAAAATATTTCGGATCTATACAAGTTACGATAACACGATCACCGGCATGTTCTGATACAACAAGAACATAATTCATTGCGTTACGTTGCTTATTAATTTCAATTCTACGTTGCGCTTCTTGCAAGCCTATCACTTCGCCAGCGTATTCGCAAATAAATTGACCTTTCTTTATTAATTTATTCGTGAAAAGGCCAAGACCTTTGTCATCGGTTTCTCTGATAATTAAACAATTTAACGGACCATTCTGTACCAATCTATTTCCACAATTTGGCCCACACTTGCAATAAGCGTGGCATTCAAATATCGGACCGGTCAATTTCTCATCGATAATTCGAGCATTAAAATAATTAGCAGAACCGCGTGTACATGAGCAATTATAACAATCAGTCACACATGGACAACCTACCGCGTATTCCGATTCAAAATCTACTGAATCTACTCCAGGCCCGGGTATATTATTTGTTACGTACATAACGTCCGCTACAGTATGTTCATACTCGTCAATAGAAGCATGCGCCTCCATGCTTACTGTAATTATGTGTTAATAAAAATATTTTTTAAAAAATCCAAAATATCCTTTGAGACGAAAGCAGCACGAGATAAAGGGGGAAATTGTTTTATAATTTAAAAAATGTAGTTTTTACTTAAATTAATAAAATTTAGGTTACTCTATTGTGCGGCACCAACCTGTAGAAGTCCCTGAACCGATGACTTAAGAGATTGGTATGTGATAGTAACAGGCACCCGTATAACTTTGTAGCCTACGTAAATTACAGCACCAAGTATAGATGCCTTAAGGGTAAACTTTAAAATTTTACCTGACAATGATGGTGGTGGTACTCTGTAATAAATTTGAGAAATTAATAAATAAAATATGTTAAAAATTAATAAGTATTATTTTATGCATACACATTTACCTCATAATAGGCGGTATGTCGGTAGACTTGACTTTACCCCAATTTTCGATAATACCTGGTGTGTGGCCTAGACCAACAATTCCTACTACGCGTGTTGGTTCGTAAGTATGATTAAAACTGCGATCAACCGTACAGGCTAACTGCAGAGAATTCGTCAAGTAAATATCTCTCTCTTTCACAAATACTTCTCCCAACACCGGAAATTCCTCCTTCATACTGGCGATCATTTCATTCAGCATTGATCGTTGTTTGCAAAGTTCGACGTCTTCTTGAGTAATGGGATCTTTCATTACTGCTAGATGCCATCCTAATTTTATAGTTTGCCACCAGGATAGCGATCGTATCGCACGTTGTACCGTTATGTTAATTGGCCGATCAGCCAGATGAACAATGCAATTTGGCACTTTTTTTGCCTAAATGACACGATAAGAAATTAATTACATTATAAATAACTCTGTTTTTAATATTAATATTACTGTACACTAACTTCCTCGAATGCTCTTCGGAATTCTCCACCGGGTGGCATACCAAGCTGTTTGGTAACATGTGCTGCCATTCTTAGTAATAAAATGTGTAATAAACCATCATATAACCCTTCCTGTTTAACAGTATCCATAATAGTTTCTAAAATTAAATAAATAAATTAATAATATAGTAAAAAATAGCTAAAATCAATGCTAATTTTGTCCATTCAAGCAAATACTTTTAAGAAATAGTAATTAAAAATTATGTATAAACAGAAACTTACTGTAATCGATGTTTTTAACATAACTGAACATAACGTCCTCATCGAGCTGCAATATACCAACTCTGGCTCTACATAATTCAACAACAACTACATGAGGCTGTACAGCCTGTATAACCTGTAACAAAATAAAATAGTATTATTTTTATTATAAGTATATTACATTTTGGTAATTTTTTTTTTTTAAATAAATTAACAAAAAAAGTATAATTACTTTAGACACATCATTTTGACTTTCAATACTAAAGTGTGCTGTTCCTACTAAATATAGTTTTCCTCCATCTGGTGTAGTCAACAATGTCACAGTTTCTGGCAGTCTTTCATCAATAGTAGGATCGTATTCCCTTACTTTTGGTGGTTTATTTGCTGCATTGCCGACGTTACATCCTTTTCTCAGGTTATTGGAATCTGCATTATACCCAATATTTTCATTTTCTGTATTATAAGTACATGGCCAATATACACCTAAACAGTGGATTATATTAGTAAAAAAAATTAACAATAATACCTTGAAACTTTAAAACTTTCCTTTGATTTTTATGTTTTACTTTTTGTTTCTGAATGACTGGCATTTTGTGGAAACACAACTCTTAGTCAATACAATTGTAACTTATATTATAATAGCAAAAATGGCTGACTTTATTATTAAATTAAAGACTTTATGTAGCTATGAAACCTTACAACATCAGTTACTTCAAAGTATATTCCACAACTAAAGATATACTGGAGTTAGATTTACAACATTCAAAAGTGGTTGTATAACAAAAATATTTCACTAAAATCTAAGTTCTTTGCATATATGTATATAGTTAATGTTTAAGTGTTTAAATTATTTTTAAGACCATAATAGAAACTGTAAATCTAAAGATGCATGCACTAGATGGTAACAGTATATATAAAAAAAAATTGGTACCTTCATCCACGAGAATTATTTCATTGTCAGAAGAATCATAGCTCTTGTCATTGTCATAATTGTCCTTTATACTCATCGACGATAACGAACACGAAGACTGTGTCACTGATTGAGAATCTGGTTGCACTACAGTGCACCCAGATTCGTTGGCAATCAATTCTTTTGAGAAATCTTGTGCATTTTGTTTATTAAACGTACCGAAATCACCTTTTTCGTCAATTAAATTACAATGCTCGTCTTCGGCAGACGATAATTGATTACTTTCCTGCTGATCACCAGCGAGGCGATTAATTTTACTCGATTTAGATGCCATTCTCTACCCAAAGAATTTATATACTTTTAGAAGTTTGAAGAAAATCCAAGATGGGAGCGTAATTATAAATATTTACCCGTTTAGAATTCATTTGTTTCTGTAGAAAAAAAAAACTTATTAAATATATTTATTAGGACTAATATTTAACTAAATTCTTGCGCACAAAAAATATGCAAATATATTAATTTAACATTGCGCGTATTTAAAAAAATTAATTTGATTACCGTTATACGTGCGATCTTAAGTAACAGACGCGCGATGTATGCTTTTAACTTCGCCGAGAACAGTTGACACGTTTACAGAAAGACTTCCGTCGTTAAAACAAAGGAACAAATTTATTTCCAATTGAAAGTTACCTTTAATTTTTCCCTAATTAGGTCAGTCGTGTGTCTCGTGCGAAAACTTACGAGGTGAACGAAAATTCAAAGGAAAATATAAAGATGAGCATCGAAACAAATGTCATATGGATCAAGTGGGTTCACGATTTCACGATAATTACGATATGTTACAGTTCTGTTGGCGGCCTTTCACTTCTTCAACAATAGGTTAGCCAACGTGCGAATTATACATGTGCGAAATAAAGGGCTGGTAACTTCATTCTTGTCATAAAACATCGTTCACAAACCATTCATTTGTGTCTTACATATCTTTTTTTTCTCTCAATATAGAACACAAGCTCTATTTAATTTACTTTTTAATCAGCTTATAATTAAATCGTCTTTTTTAATTTATTAATAAAGAAAAGAATAAAAATTGAATGACGAGAATCGAAGATGATCAATTTTTTAGGCAGCGTGACGGTCTATGTTCCTTTATACGTTTATGACGTATACCGTTGCATACATCCTTCTCTTTCCCTCTTTACCCCTCTCAAGGCGGGGTTGTTTGTGCTCGGTGCCCCGTGCTGTCACGCATCCTCCGTTCAGCGGACCCCGGTTCGGTGATTACCGTCGCGGGGATTCATCGTCGCTGCCGGGCCTCGATGAAGATGAAGCGTATGAAGAGCGAGGTGATCAGCGCGACGATTGAGTCTTATCTGAAACGGCGTCACTATCAGGTGCGGTTTTCAGAGGCTCATCGCTCGTAGTCACACGCCGCAGCGTGGCTCGCCATGAATGAGCGTGTGTGCCATAACCTCGTTCATCGCTGTTGCTGTGTTTTTCCAGGAAAATGTCGTTTACCGCAAGGGCGATCAGTTGTTTTATCAGAACGGCGATCAGACGATAGTAACCGCGACCACGGAGTGCGGCACCTCGCAGGACAACTCGATCATTTTCAGTGCCATTTCCATTGACACCGTTGCGGCAAACCAGGCTTATCAGCGGTACGGTTTCACGAGCCTCCTCCTCGACCCAACACTGTTGATTACTCGTTTGACCTGACGAGACTAAGGCATTTTCTTCCGATTATATACGTTGAATTTTACTAATAATACTAATTATAAATTTTAATGACTTAGATTGTAATCTGTTTATCATAATGTTACTAATGTTATGGGGTTAGTATAATTTTTACATGGCTTTTTTTTGGAGAACCTAAGAGTTTGTTGTGTGACTCATTTGGATGGGATATAAATGAATAGAATGTTAATTTTAAGATTAAAATTTTGATTAGAAAATTAATGTTAATTAATGCATAAATTAGTGGTGTTATTTTTTGTATATGTAACAAGTTGATTTTCAGATTCACAAAATACTAATGTTTTAATCTTTCTTTTAGGTTTAAAAAATGGATAAACACCATTCTCAACGAAAAAATAAAAATAGAGTTGCTGAGTCTTTTATATCCAATATTTTGCCATCTTTATTTAGAGATGTTACATACTGGTAATCGAGAGGCTGCTACTGATTTTCTTAAGACACATCAGAATGAATTTATTAATGAAACAGAGAAAGATTTTTTAGAAGAACTATCCAGTGTATTTTCAGTACAAGACATTGAATTGAGACCTTTAGTAAATGCATTTAGAACTAGAAAATATAAAGTAGATCTATCTGAATCAGCTCATATTTGCCTGAGACAATATCTTACCAAATATGGGCACATAATATTAATGCAGGTATAATTAACATTTAATATATCATAATTAAAAATTTTTTATAAATTTAATTTTACTAAAAATTAACTTTTGTTTAAAATATTCACATAAATTTTGTTTAAAGAAAAATTAATACTGTAATTTTTTACTATTTTCTGTAGATTGTAAATACACACATCACAATAATTAGAAAAGTGGAAAGTCCTCAAATGGATGAAGTACCTGAAGAGAAAAGTCAAAGATATGAAGCAAGTATTAATGGTCATATGGAACAACCATCTGGTACTGGTGTAGATCGTGAAATGAGAGAGTTACAAGAAGCCATAAGATTGATACAGAATAATGCTCATCAGCCATTGAGATTATTTACAGTGAAGAATGCTATTGAAAAGCAAGTAACAAATTATAACTTATTTTATGGCTCCTGGTATTATTTATGTTTAATGTTCTTTTTTTTTCTTTATATATTGTTACAGTGCAAGTTGTGGTTTTATTGCACCTAAGATGGATAAACTAGCTGTAGGTTTCAGTACAGCTGAAATACGATTGTGGGGTATAGGTGAAACAGTCCTGGTCAAAACAAAAGATAAGCAAACATGTGTTTCATCTGTCTGTGATATATCACCCTTTTATAAATTCAATGAACAAGAAAGCACAGTGTGAGTTGCAATTATATAATATGATTGAATAATTTCCTTAATGAAATATAAGTTTCTTATGAGACAATTTTATAATTGCAGAAAAAGTGAAGCAGGAGCAATAATATTAAGAGGTCATACAGACGTAGTGCACGATTTAAGATTTATTCCAGAAGTAGATGTACTTCTTTCTGTGTCGAGCGACAAGGATATGAGGGCATGGAGACTCAATAATTATTCATGTACAGCAATATACAGGTGAATAATTATCCTTAAAACGATTACAATTTTAAAGAAAATTTTAAATTAAATCGATTTCTAAGCAGGGTTTTTTCTGTTACAGTGGTCATAATTATCCTATATGGTGCATGGATACCAGCGTGTTCAATTTATATATTGCTACAGGTTCACATGATAGAACTGCAAAGTTATGGTCATTGGATAGAACATTTCCTTTAAGAATATTCGCTGGTCATTTTCTAGATGTTAATGTATGTCTCGTTAATCACTATTACAATTTATATTTTAGAATAATGTATAAAAGACAATTATACTTACATATTTTCCATTTTAGTGCATAAAATTTCATCCAAATGCAAGATATTTAGCGACTGGTTCCGCTGACAAGACGATAAGGTTATGGTCGAAAGATGACGGAAATTTGTTACGAGTTTACGTTGGAGCGCAGTCGACTATTTACACTTTAGCTTTTAGCCCAGATGGCAAATATTTGGCAGCTTCAGGTAACTATATAAAATAATCTATATAAAAAATATAATATAAGAAATTAATGTATTTAATTATTTTTTAATCGAAACTATGTTTTTTGCAGGTGATGACAAGTCCATATCCATATGGGATTTAGCAACTAACGGTTTACTGACTGAATTAAAAGGCCATAAAGATACAGTCATGAATGTAGACTGGAGTTTGGATGGCCAGTATATCGCTAGTGCAAGCCTAGATGGAATCGTACGATTGTGGCCTACTCAAGATTTCATTAAAACATTAAATGGGTATATACTTAATTTTTCTTTCTTTTTAATTTAAAACTTAATGTAAAATTTATAATTTATATTGCTTATTCCTTTCAGAGGATCTTCAAGTGCTGTGTCGCAATCAGAGGCGTCACAGATTTACCCAACGTATTGCTCAAGCATTCTCTCATTGAATTACTATAAAAAAAATAATTCTTTAATTTGTATTGGTACTAAGTAATACTTTAATTATTTATTATTGTGCTAGTCGAATATAAAATGTATTTCTAAATTAAATTTTTGTATTTGATAGCGTATAACAATTTCTCAGAAAACATGAGACTGTTTCCGTAAAATTGATTTAGTTTTATATACGATTTAGTCATATTATCTATAATAAGTATAAGAAATGCATTACATTTTTTAGTAGATTGCACGTAATTGAATATTATTATACTCATTGGTTGCACTTTAATTTTATTTTTATTATTTTTAATGTTTTTATCGTTATTTTGATTTTTTATTTGTATTAAAATTAAACCCAGTAAATACGTTTTTTTTTTTTAAATGATATTTATTTTAATGCTTATATTTCATGATATTTAATCTATCTTATAAAGCTTAATGCAACGAAAAATTTAAATAAATTTCTAATAAACGAGAATATGAATTAGTAACTCAATGAAAGAAAAATATTCAAACATTTACGTCTGTGTAACTACGTATGTAAGTTTCCTGTGGGAATACTGTTTAAAACAATGGTTTAATTTTCTGTCTTGTTATAAAGACTATAAATTGTGAATAATATTAAAAAGTAGCGAAAAATACATTTTTGATAAAAACCGATACGTATATTATTACATGATTCACATTACATTAAAAAAATATATTCTTAATTCTTCTTTTTTTTCTTTTTCTTTTCGCCTTTTTTACTTTGAACATTAATTGTCTCTTGCTGACTTTTTTCCATTTCCGG
Source organism: Cardiocondyla obscurior (assembly GCF_019399895.1). NCBI lineage: Eukaryota > Metazoa > Arthropoda > Insecta > Hymenoptera > Formicidae > Cardiocondyla > Cardiocondyla obscurior. Next base: position 4,134,179 of record NC_091881.1, read on the forward strand.
CTTTCGTTTCAACACTTCCTTTACAGTGGATTTTTTTTCAGTGGCGTCAGTAGTTTCTATTTTCAATGGAGAAATACTAAAATCTGGGATCTATAAAGAAAAAAATTTATAAAAAGTTAAAAATACATAATTGTTTTATTTTTGCATAACTCTTTTCTTACCTCCGGTTTTACGAGCTTAAAAAATAACTTTTCATGTTGAACATTAGATCGGTCTAAACTCATTTGGACAACAATAGGGTCAAATGCTCGAAATACGACATCTCCGCAGGTTTGAGATTGATCCTCCGAATTATATGTAAATGAGACGGATGACGAAGTAGAATTTAAATACAAGATACCTTCTAAACCATATTTTGGTATAAGCACTTGTAAAGCGTTTTTTCGTACAAAAAGAATGTATCCTTCTTCATCTTGAACTCTATCGCGAAAGAATATCTAGAATATATAAATCAAAGATAAAAATTTTTTTCAAATATATCGGAATATTTAATAGCAAGATTTTTAGAAGTAAATTATTAAGATAAATCAAACTAACATGTGTATGAAGAGCAACTGACGCTCGGCCAGCATATTGCGCCATTCGATTCCGATAATTCAGATTCTGGCACAACAAGTGATTCTTCTTTTTATCCAGTAGCTCTGGATAAGTCGCATCGGCACCTATACATACAGCTAATAATCGGTGCACAATTATATCTGCGTATCTGTAAAAGAAACATATTCAGCAACCGTAAATCGAAATTAATTTAATAATGTCTTGGTTTTCTCAGACAGTTTACCTTCGAATAGGAGATGTGAAATGCGTGTAAATTGGGCACGCTAATCCGTAATGTTTAAATTCTTCTTGTTGTTGCATTCCACTGATAAAATATACTGCTTGCAACATACATCGAGTAGCTAATATCTTTAACATTGTATTAAAGTAAGGATTCGTTTCTTTTTTAGTTTCTTCGAGTGATCGAGCCAATTCTTTACCAGTATTTGTATTGATAATAAAACCCTGTAAAAATTATTTTAAAAAAATTGTATTGCAGCGCTTGATCTATTAGTATTGAGAGACATAAAGCTTTATACTACATGACCGTACCTGATTTTTTGCAGCTTTAATTAAAGGTTCGAAATTACTTTGTGGTGGTTCGGGATGTCGTCTTAACATAGCACATTCTGGAAATTCTGCCAAAATTTTTTCTGCAACGCTAATATTTGCAAGCAACATAAATTCCTCCACCATAGAATTAGTTTCTCTTATTTTTTTTGCTTCCACATCAATAGGATCGTGTGTTTCGCTATCTACTTGGAAACGTATTTCCGGTGACGCTAAAGTTAAAGCCCTGCAAATAAATTAAATAATATTAAAAATAAGTAACTCGATATAACTTAAAGTAATATCGATTATTTTAATACTCATACCCATTATCTAAACGTTTCTTTTTTAATTTCTTTGCTAATTGATTTAATCCTCTCAAGGATACTGCCAGAGCATCGTGCTGAGTGGCATCGTCTATTTTCAATTGAGCTTCTTCATATGTCATTGCTTGACGAGAGCAAATAATAGATTTGCAAAATCTTGTATTAATTATATTAGCATCAGGATCAATTTCCCATATAGCAGAAAACGCAAATCGTTCTTCCTTACCTCGTAAGGAACAAAGATTTGAGCTAAGTAATTCTGAAATAAAGGAACATTTTATGTTATGTGATTCACATTGCAACTATCTATAATATTATTTAAAATAAAATAATTATTTTACCGGGAACCATATCGATTCGTTTATCAACGAGATATACTGTAGTAGCGCGTAACGCTGCTTCTTTATCCAATGCAGTCCCAGGTCTTATAAAATGAGATACATCTGCAATATGCACACCGACTTCGAAATTACCGTTCGATAAATTTCTGCAATGTAATGCATCGTCAATATCAGTGCAGCCTGGCGGATCCACAGAACAAATATCTAAATGCCGAAGGTCTTCTCTTTGCGCAACATCCTACAAACAAATTATTATTTTATTATATTTTTAAAAAAATTTGTACAGTTCTGTACAATTACTTTGTTCATCTAATTATTTATATTTTTTAATTAAATTATTCTTCGTGTAATTAATAGTTTCTGGTAAATAACTAACACGATAATTTTTAAATCAAATACGTACCGTTTCCGTAATGACCCACGGTAGCTTTGGCAGAAAGCTAAGAACAGCGTCAGAGAAACGGCTGTGTGGCACATCATGTTCCAAAAGTAGTACTTCGTTCTCTGTGTCTTTGTCTCCTATATTACCAAGTGCTCGTACAAAGTGGCCAAGCGGATATCTCGAGTTTCGTGGCCAAGAATCCAGCGCAACAATAATTCTCTGTTTACTCAATATTTCAGCTTGTCTAGTTTCGACCCTTATTTTCGGAATTTTTCTTTCAGCCGGAACAAATAGATGTTTTATATTCTACACATATCGATAACAATAAAATATAAAAACATCATAAAATACATATTAAAAGAACGCTGTACGTCACAGTGTAAAAGATTCTTACCCCTTTAATTGCACTCGGTTGCAATATTCCACAATATTGTCTCCATTTTCTTCTGATAATTCCGACAATTTTACCTGTCGGCATTATCTCCTGCGGTTTTGGCAAGTTCTGTTTGCGGAGTATTTTTTCATCTTCCGTTACGTCGTCAGCATCTGCACCTTCTTCATCTTGCAAAACAATTTCACTAGGTGATGACCACTGAGTGTCTGGCAAGATTTCAATTGCAACTATATCACCATCAACTGCTCTATTCAGATGAGATCGTCCTTGCACAAATATCTAGAGTAAAAATAAAACAATAAAAATAATGATACTTTTAGAATATTATTATATAATTTTAAAGTTAAGAAAAAATATTATTTATTAATATTAACATCGTATCGAAATATTTGAAAGTAATTATAATTCTTACAGGTTTTTCTCTTCCTTCAACATTTACATTCCCCTCAAGAAAATTTTCTCTCGATGCCAGGAACGTTCCTTGTAATAGTTTTCCAGATGATATTCCATCATGTACTTCTGCAGGTGTTAAATGACAAGGAAATAAATCTGGACCTTGAGTGTTTGAAGCATAAGAACGTTTGCATAATTTATCCAAGAGAAAACTTGCATTATTTAACGATGCAATATAATCTTCCACTGCAAAAAAAAAATATGTATATTATTTTATGTACAAAATTATTAAAATTACAATTTAATAGATGAATTAAAGTGTGCTTTACTTGACACAACAAATAATCCTTCTTCAGTTGCATGTGTTCTATTTTCTACATCGTCGGTTAGCAAGACGACATTTATATTATCGTTATTAGACTTCAAATGAGTATTGTACCATTTGACTGCAACTCGTATTGCTCGGTCATTGCGATCGTTTATTTTTTCACCTGGCTCTCTTTCAATATAAGTTTCTCTAGAGATAACATTACAAAAAGTTATTATATAGTACAGAAAAAAAAAATATATATATCTAAAATATATTATAAAATACATTAAAAACATGAAATTTTAACAAGAGCAGAATGCAATATCAAATATAAAATTTTTTGTTACATCATAATTAATATATGTACCGGTGATGTTCATTGATAAACACAAAAAATTTTCTCATTGGACTTCCTATAATGGCTTTCAATTTTTTATATACAGTAGCACTTTTGTGCCGGATTTCTTCTAGTACTGTTTGTAGTATGATTACATTAGTAATAACATCTTCCTCCAGCAAGTCTATCTATAATTAAAAAATTACAGTTTAAACAGTTAAATAATTATTTATAATTTAATATGTGCTTTGACATTATTAAACACATTCAGCAAACAATTTACTTGGTCCAGAATTATATTTGTATCAAGCACAAGGAAATATGGGCTTGAAATCAATGAAGACTTTGCTCCAGAATCTTGCTCATCTAGCACAATGTTTCGTTTTCCTTTGCATTTTGTGCACGTTTTAAAGCCGCAGTAAATATCATCTCTGAGATAGTGTTCTCTGACGGTCTGCGTTCGAAAAATATAATTACAATCTCGTTAATACCTTTCTAAAAAGACTTAAGATAAATAAAACCGTGGATACCTTAAATATATTCCCTCCTTTGGTCTTTCTAAAAAAGATCTTTGTCGTTAACATCTTTACATGTATTTGTTCAAATCATTAACACGATTTTATTAATACAAATTTAAATTCTCAACAAAGCAGGTAGTGAATGCTGTTGAATTAATTTTATAGGCTAGGAAATATACACGTGTATACAAAGCTAAATACTCATGAAAGCCGAAAGATGTCACCCCCAATGCTGCAACACCCGTTACGTATTTAATTAACGCCAGTAGATGGCATGAGACGGTCGTCGAACAATTTTTACTGGTTTTACGTTTCAAACGAAAGAAGAAAAAAAATCGGAAATATGAAAAGCAAACGCAACAGAGGTAATTAGCTTTATTTACAGAAATAAAAACATGTTCCGCAACAAAGTTTTTATTTAAATACATTTAATTGATAAACTAATTATCAATTACGTTAATTGAAATCGCCGTAGGGCTGTAGGGAATGAAGTCGACTAAAATCAGGTTAAGTTACTTTAATTAATTAACTGATGATTAATTTACGGATTCCAGAAATTTTAGCTTATTTCAGTTTGTTAAATTTGTTGTTGCTGTTGGATTAATTAATTAATTAATTTTTTCTTTTAGGCTGGGTTTAATCCTTTTTTTATGCACCAAATAGGAAATTAATATTTCTATTGTATAATAGATTATCGAATTGTGTTAACGAACCAATGGAGATATTATTTGATACATTAATCGCAGTTTGTCTATCCTGACAGTTCGCGGCAATAATTTTAGACAATCCACAATTAGCTCGCCAATCATCATATAATATTTGCATAATATGATATTTAGGCAATAGAACGTGTTATAATACAAAGTGTATGTAATTATAAATTCAAGAAGTCCACTAAATGTCTAATCATTTATACTCTCGGTTTAATCCTCGGTTAATCCTTAATTTAAAAAAATAGAAAAAACCTTAAATATGAAGAGTAAAAGTTTTTATAAAAATCAGTCATACAAGCTTAATTGAATTTATAACATCGGCATATTAATTAATTATGCATGTGCCAGTAATTGCTGGAACTGATTCATTTCACTCATTGCAGGCTCGCCTATTTGTCAGAAACGAGTTCGGCCTTGCTTTTTCGGTTGCTCAGATCGAATCGACGAACGTGCTTCCGCTCGACGGCGGTTCTCGCCCGATTGACTTATTCGTGAAGGGAGCCCTATGTTATTCGTTTGGCCCAATCTATCGCTCGACGTGGCCGGGAACGGGGAAAGGAGAAGGCGAGGACTTTTACGAGCGGCGGACTACAGCGCGAAAGGCCTGCGCGTGCAAGCGACGTCCGTCGCGGGCAAAGGATAACGCAATATTGTGCGACGGCGGGTCGCCTTTAACGTAAACATTTACGCCTCGTAGCAACGCTAAAATATGACGCCGTCGCCCCGGACGGGAGCCGCAGTCTGGCTCCAAATAATTTACGAGGTTAGGTCGCCCGCGCGCCGCCACGACAATGTCCTGCTTCTACGATTCGGCTTTTGTTTTGGAAGCAATCTTCAATTTGGCTCTCGATTTGGAAAAATTAGGTACCATACGCTTCATTTTATTATATTTTTTTGTTAACTATTTCTCTTTGTTCCTTTTTATTCCGTTCGATCATTTTTTATTATTTTTTTTTTTTTATATTTGCCACGCTCTAATTTTTTATATTTTTCTTTTAGGACGTTTTATATTTCTTCAACTGGAGATATTTTACTAGTTGCCGTTATGAAAATGTATTTGATGCCGAGGAATAACCGCTGGATCCTGAGTGCGCGAGGCGAGGAGCCTCCAGTCACGGCTATAAAGTCCTGCGTGGAACGTGACCGCGTGGTAATCGCTCCTGTCTCGCTTCGCCGCGACAAACGACTATAAAACAGCAGTAAAATCGACCCGGCGGGATGAGCTCCGAATACGGGACTACGGTGGAAGGAAAGAGAGGTAGGAGGGAGATCAGTTCGGGTCGAGAGGGTCAGTTTGCTTTGACATTACCTAATCAAAACGGGGACTCCCTTCTCGCATTTCTTTAGCCGTTCTCCAAAATAATAAGCGGATCGAAGCGGATAAAGGCTCCTTTAGGTTGCTGCGATTTATCGCTTTTTGATAACCACTCGCTCGAGAGCGCCGAGAGATCGGTGCAAACATATTTAGGTCTCCGTTGTCGAAAAGCAACTCGTAAAACTGTAACTGGATCTCTAAAGAGTACGTCAGATTACGCTCGATTTCGTAAAAAGAGATGTTAAAGCCTTCTCCTCCCCCCGATATAAAAACAAAAATTATAAAATTACAAAGGACTGCATTTCCGCAAACATAATTATTTAATGATGCTATATATTTTCTTAACGATGCGAGATAAAACTTAGAAATTTATCATCACTGTTTGTAGTCCCGCGGAGCTTGAAACAAGCTGGCAAATCTTTGTCAAGCTGTGAAGTCACGCGTATTATCAGCGAGATCAAGTTAGAAAATGTTCATTACCTAATAATAAATCCAGGCATCGGGTTTAAAGAATTAATCGTCATTCTCTCGCCAGACGAACCTGCTGACAATAGCGCAATAGCGACTGCATCAACGGGGCGAGGGGGGAAGGTGGAGTAGAGGGTGATATGAACAATCGAACACAACCGGCCGGTCGATGTTGCTAAACATGGTCATTGTGACGGGTTAACAATACCCCGCTATATCAGCAACATCGGCGTCCGTAAGTCCCAGCATTCGGTCAACAAATCGCGCAGCCGGCCATGAGGCAGCTGAAAAATATCCGCGGCCACGCTTGACCACCGTTGTTCCCATTTGTTTCTCTTCCTGTCGCCAAACTGGTGTAATCCGCGCTTTTCCCCCTGTCCGCGTAAACCCCTCAACCCCTTAGCAAACTCTCTCCGACGCGAAACTGATCTGCTTAGCAATTAAGAAAAATTTATCTCGATTCTTTTCCCACTTCGTTTTTTGAGTCTCCCTTGGCTGTTCACGGATTATTTCAAAGCATAAAATTAAACATCCACGCAAAGGGATTAATTAATTATTTTTTTTATTAGAGTCTTTTGTCATTTATTTTTTAAATTTAAATCTTTTTTTAATTGGTAAATATTTTTATCACAACCCGTAGTTGAATTTCACGTGGATTAACTTGACTGAAGTCAAGTGTATTCCAACGACCTATAAATTCGATCTTGCGCAACAATTTATATCCAACTAGAAAGAGCAGATCTAAGATTATACTTTTAGTTTCGAAATTTCCCTCAAGCTGTAATTCGAGATCGTATGCGCGCAAGTTTGAAGTGCGACGTTCACGCTGGAATTTCGTGCATTTAGCAACTCCAGAATTAACGTATCGACTCATTCGGTTAAATCGAGATTTCGCGTGCAAGGGAAGCGGCATGAAAAGTGCTTCGCCGCCGCGGAATTGCGGAAAAGCTCGCCATTAAACGGCGGATTCGCGTTCCTTTCCCGCGTTGTCGGTCGGTTGCGATTCGCGGATCGAATGCGAAGCTTTGCGAGGAGAGTCGGAGCTGAGCACAAGCGCGCGCCGAATTGATGTTTCGGAACGGAGACTTCGACCAATCGCGTGAAGAGAGCAGCCACGCGGATGCCGCCCCAACATGGCGTCCCGGCTGCAGCTCTTTTCTCCCTCACCCTCTATGTCGCATTTACAGGACATTTTGCGGCAGTTACTTCATTTATCGATACGTCATTCTCTCCGCGATTCGGCTTTTCAATACTCGTCCCACCTTTTTTTTTTTTTTCTCTTCTTTCTCGTGTACCGATAAGTATATCGTAAAATCTGCAGAAATATAAAAAATTAGTTTGAAAAGAAAAATTAAAAGAAAAACTTGGTACGCAATATTGAAAAAGAAAAGAATATTTTTGGTAAATTGCATTTTTTACGAAAAGGAGACCTCGATATTTATTTTACGGTATTCCGTAATTGCATTTTGCCGAAACTCTTTCATTTTCAACCGTTCGGGAGTATAATTTGTTATAAATTGAAATATTTTTATAATTTATTTATTGCTTAGTCTCTAAATTTAAACGTATCACGTACGTTCATTATTTTGTTTCCATCAAACTTTTAAATATAAAAAAAAGTCTTAAGTTTCCTTTTTGTATTTTAATGCCAATGTATTATTAAAACAGAATGCGTTCGGTCATTTTTATTAACGTAAAAGCAAAGTAAAAAAATTTTTTTAGGAGAGAATATATTCGTACTGCAATATTTTAAGCGTAATATCGAATAATCCTATCTTTACAGTATTTAATATCACGAATATGAGACTGGTGTCCCTTTTGATGACGGTCAGCAGTTTCGACCACATGGTCTCGTTCTCTTGACCTTAATTACTGACACCGATCTTTATTAATGAGCAAAACAATAATTGCTTAATACGTTTTGCGAAACGCTATATAAGCGTAATTACATAATAATTCGTGACCGACATTTACGATTTGTCACAATTCTTTCGCGATCAAGTATCGAACAAGTGTTAGCTGCAAACGAAAAAAGTGCCACAATTCTTTTTACGTCTAAGAAAAGAAGAAAAAAAAACGTAGAAATCATTGATTTTAATTCTATTTCGGCTGCGTTCCATTTCATACGCGATACGTCACTTACTTCTTCTGTTCTGAATGTTAAACGGGAATAAATGATGCATCACGAGCATGATGCATAAAATGGAATGCATAAACCTCGTTTTGCCTTTCTCAGTATTTGACGAGCAGCAAAGACAAAACGGGTATTTATTAAATTATAGTTAAAGCTCTCTCTCTCTTTCTTTTTTTTTTCTTAAAGGTTCCAAAATTATTCCAAGTAATATCTCCGGAAAATTCTACGTGGGACATTTAAACATTTTGACATTTAACGTAAGGAAAAAGTCATCGCGACGCGCGGTTTGATCCAAATTGCCGCGGGCGGGGTGGCGGCGCGCGTCGAGTAGGGCGGTCTAAAGTTGGCGCGAAACGCGCGCGACTCCGCCTTCGCTTCCCTTCACGCCGTACCGCAAGCGCGCCGCGGATCGCAACGGTCCGGCCGGTCGTCTCTTTCGCGGCTCAGTCTTGATCTCGCCTTGGTTTTATCTCGTCGTACGCGTCTGTTTTCCGCGCCCGTGAACGTCGTCTTTCGCTGGCGCCGCATTGATATCCGCCGCGTGGCTCTTTCTTTCGCGGTGAACCAAGTGATTTGGCGAAGAGCTTTTCCATTCGGAGGATCCACGCCAACGAGGTAAACAACGTCATCATGCTCATACCTTTTTTTGTCTCGACGGCACGTGAACGTGAAACCCACCGTGCGCGTTTCTTCGGGCGTCCTGTTTCTGTCGCACGTGGACAAGTTTATTTGGTTGGGCAAAGAGTACGGGTTGGGCAAAGGGTCACGAATCGTGACCGAGGCTGGGTTATTCTGTTATGTCGGTTTTGGTACACCACTTTCCTTATTTCTTATAAAGTCAAAACGCCGTATCAAATAATCGGTATATTTTTCTAACTTTAGTATTCAACATAATTAATTACACAATGCCTGTCGTAATTATATCTAGAACTAAACGACCAAGAAAATTAATTAAGTAGCCTCTCTCCGCTTCTCCCTCTCTCTTTCTTCAACGGAATTCACTGTTAGATATCGATGACTAGAATCCATTATGGAAATTAATGACCACAATGTGACTGACAGATGTAACTTAATTAATATTAACGGCGCCGTTATGTCGACTTTATAAACTCGAAATCTTGCCGGCGGGCGGAGGAGAGAAGCGGACGGGAGCGCGAAGTACCCGGTGAATGAGACACCCGCATTATCGCCCGGAAGAAGCCGCGTCTCGTTTTGCGTGTGTATTTTTTATTTATTTATTATTATTATTTTTTTTTTTTTACTATCTTGGAGGCTCGTGAGTGGCGGCGCGAGATTCCCGGCGAGTTTGTAAACTTCGGGTGCCGCGATCGCGGCCGCAAGCCGATTTGCAGCGGCCCGTGTGCGGGGCCGGCTGTTTACTAAACAGCGAGATAAATATTTCTTCTTTTTTTAAGATAAGCGGAGTTTTCTCGTTTCGCCGGTTGAACGTGGAAATGAGCCGATCGGGTCGGCCGCCGCCTTGCCCCCTTGCCCAACAATTCTCCGCAGAACTCACGTGAATACGATTAACGTCACAGATCGTCATCTCGTATCGGGACACGATACACGCGCGTCCTTCTTTTTCATTTTTTAAAATTATTTTTGTGTCACGAGAACGCGAAGAAATGTAACTTTTGTTAATTAGAATGCGTGAAAGTTCGTCATTATTTCGTTGGATATTTTTTTAATATTCTCCTTAAGACGTTCGACTCCGCGGTATGAAAAAACAGATCTCGGCATTCTTTTCTTTTATTCGCATTCGTACGTGATGAAATAAAAATTTGCACAAGTGAAAAATGCAAAAGAGACTCGAAAAGTCTCTCGCTGTTGTAAAATTGAAGCTGAATCTTAGTAAACAGATTTGTGCAATTAGTTTTATCGTTAAATTTCTTGGTACAGTTGAGCGTATAAATATCTTGACCCTTTACGATATTTTTAATCACGCATCAGTTAAGCTTTCGAGCGGCTCGCGCGCTTTTTCCAACGCCGCGAGAGCGGCCGGGGTCGCGAAAAATAGGAAATATCCGGAAAGTATCAAAGTTCTCCTACGTGGAATTTTAATTTAATATTGTTACTTTAAAAACACAAGAGCACCGTGCCGTGAGACTTTTCACGAGCGAATTTGGAAGCGTTTAAAGAATTATGAATGCATTGGTAAGATCAAAAAACCTGAACGTCGAGAGACCGCCGATTAGTGGAACTGTTTACACTGTCTCTTATCACCCGCGACCTCTTGCAACGGACCTTTCGTTACAAACAGAATCACGGCGGATCATGAGAGAATTAGCGGAGATATAAGAACATAATGTCGCCAACCACATAATCTAATCGACGGGGTACGGCATAGGGTACGACGGGAGAAACGATTTCCCGTCAACAGATATGTAAATATCTGGTTGATCCGGTCCATATGTGCGGTCGATTGATAAGGCAACTTCATCAAGCGGCTTCATGATCGTGTCATGATCGAAATATTTTCGAAAGATCTCCGAAGAGACGTCTGCAATCGACTTAGAATTCGTGAGGGAAACAACCGCGAAAAAAGATAAAAAAAAAATAAAAAAATATATACTATATTGTCAGCACCGGCAATCGAGGTGGGATTTATGACGTCGTCGCGGAGGCTCTGTCGTAAACGCCGGCGGAAGTACCGATGAGTCCCCGGGGACCTCGAGTCCCTTTCCTCCCGGTCGTTTAAGGGCGCTAAGTGCTCAGCTGTTGCGTGCCCGTCATCCTTCCGAAGAGGTGTCCCGTCTATCGTCTCGCGCTGGGGCTCGTTTTCGTGAAAATAGTGCGCGTCGTCGGCCGAGCAGAGCGAGTTCACTTAAGACGCGAGCTGAAAACTCGAATTTCGATACCGCCACCGTCGTTTTAAACCTTCCTTTCTTTGTCGCGCCTCCGCCGACGGAAAACGGTCGCCTCGCGCTCCCGTCGGCCTCGACGATACGGTGCCACCGACCGCAAACTTTGACGCCTACCGATATCCGGATTAACAATTTAATTTGCGAATATCTCTGTTTATTCACGCCGTTTCTTCCGACTGCATTTTTTTACTTTTTTTTTCTGAAGAAAAAACACGGACTCTCGTTCTTATCGCTTGTAAAGACCCCGCCGCGAGTTGGATTGTTATTTTGACACTGCAAAGTGCCTCGTGTTTTCGATGAATCAGCTGACCTGATTCGGTACCGCGTTATCCTAATGATTGCATCAGCTTTTTTTTGTTGGCGTTGCACGTGGATTGCGAATCGGTGGCGGAAAGCTAACACAAGCTAAAAATTGTACCCGGTATAATTTTGATGTGTACGCTGAGGTTTTCATTAAAAAAAAAAGTCTTTTTTAAATTTGGAACGTAAGGAATGTAAACGCGAGATTATTTAAAATCCTTAGAGAATACGTATAATCTATATTACCAAACAACATATTCCACCAATAATGCTTCATTGTATTTAGATTAAATATAAAATATAAATATATTTATCACGTATGTATTTACGTGAATGAAAGATTTTCCGATCGTCTCCTTATTTTCCACGCGAGAACACATTACAAAGCTTCAATGAAAAAAACGTTTACTCTGTTGCAGATTCTTTTCGATTCTACTTACAAGGAAATCCGTCGAAGCCCTCGCGTTCGTCTTGCACGGACGATTTGTCTCGAAGATGTAAAGCGCGTGATCGCGATGCACCTTCCGCATTACATCCAGGACAATTAGCTTCCTCTCTCGCTACTCGCGATATTGCGCGAATTGTGTCGCCGATGTGAAACGAGTGTTTTTTTTTCCTCCCTTACTACGAACGGTTTCGGGAGCATGAAACGATTGGACGACTTTAAAGTGGCAGTGAAACGAGATTCCGATTATTGAAAACTCGACGATAACGCGGAGGCATTGTTCTACCCTTGTACGTTGAGCCATTGGCGGTGCAATTGTGGAGATCCCGACCGGTGATTGGGTGCAGCTGCAGCAGCATCGGGTAAATGCAGCGGCGACAGCCGACGCCTTTATGAATTACGTGGACAGGTCCAGGATGGTCTCGCACATCATCCCTGTTTCGGGGGTAAGTAAAAAAAAAAAAAAAAAAATATTTGCGACTGTTAAAGATATACTACTTTCGAAGCGTTCGACGAGCTTGATATTCAGATGCTGAACGTTTCAAAATTAGAAATAAGTGCAGTGTAGATCACCGATTAGAGCTATTTAATTTTTAAAGCGCTTCGAACGATGGATTCAAAGGTCTGCTTGAGAATATAATATATGGTACCACCAGATTGTCTACATTTCGGCAATCTCTTGCTCTTCTCATTGTTCGCTTATCATTATTCTATTTATTTCTTTGCTTTTTTTTTTTTAATGAAGTTTTCCCCCGTTTCTCGGAGCGAAAGACAGTCGACTTAACGTCGTCACGCACGCTCTCGGCTTATCTTCCAACAGGGGAACGAAAAAGAAAAAGAGTCGGGAGGTCGTGATCTCGAAAATTTCACAACGGCTCGCGAATCACGTCTTCTACGACATTTACTCTGCGACAATTTCACACAATATTTTGGAGCTACTTTAACGAGAATCTATGCGATTAATAAATTTCCTCCGCTTACTTTACTTATTGTATTTTATTTTTTTGATTTTTTTTTAATTAAAAAAAGAAGAAACGCGAGTTTAAATTATAGAAATAAGGAGAGAGACAAGTACGAGTAGAATCTAGGGATTTATTAAATAAAATTTCGGCGAGAGATTTTCTCGCGGTATCAATGCTCGCGCGCGATTTAGCTACGACGTGATCGCTGAATGGATTAAAACTGGGTTATCGAGCGTGTCGTTCTATCGATCAATCAGCTAGTGTGACAGTCAACTTTGCGAACACGAGCGAAAAATCGATGCCAACTCTGATTACTGTTTGTTCGTTAGCTCAATGTCCAACCGTCGGAGTTCTCAAGGATTTCAACGCGAGATGAATAAACTTGGGCGAACAAAGTTTCTCGGTATTAATGAACAATAATAGGGGAAGAGTTTTTCTTCATTAACGTTTTAAACAGTTTCTAGTTCTTTAATCGATTTGTCATCAGTTTTTTTTCTTTTTTTTATGCCGATGATTTTCGAACGGTTAAGAATGTCCGACTTATGTAAATATTTTCTGAAAGTATTTCATTGGCATCACGTGGAAGTATCGTGCGAAAAGTGACAAATGATAGAGCGCTTTTTATCGAGGCTCCGATAATAAAATACATGTGCGTCTTGTCGTCGATCCGTGTCGATCTCTTGTGGTTTGAGATTTTAGAGTGTCCATGAGAGATGTACGCGACTAATGTAAGATTTTGCGAATTCTGGTCGGAAACGATAAGGCCTTTAGAATTGTTATTGGCTCGATAATTTTGTGATATACGCGTGTATTTTAGTTTTTTGGTTTTTCTTTTTTGTCCTTTTTTTTTCATGTTTTAAACTCATACAATTATATACACGCATACAAAATTCGATCTTTTGCATTTAATACTAAACATATTTGCTGTTATGATACTGACCAATACTGAATTTTTCTTTTTTTTTTTTTTTTTTTTTGTTTGTGTTTCGTCGGTTATCAATGACTGTCATGAAGTGACTATGGAATAAACATCATATATCATATTTTTGTGCAATTTAATACTATAAATTCAGCACTATAAATTAAGTTTTTCATTTTATTTATTTAAGTTTTATTTTATTTTATTTTGTTAAATATAAATTAATTTAACCTGGTGTAAATGGAATCTCAACGAAAATACGCTCGGCGATGAAATTGATAATCTTGTTATTAGAAAAAAGAAATTGATAAGTTACAAAGTTATTTCTTATTTCAATATCAGTCACAAATTTGAAAGGACTCAAAGTGCAAAGACAGAGCTTTCTCTGCACGTCTTGTTTTCGTGAATGTTAAGTTTAAAATCCGGAAACGAATTAACAGAATCGCTGAAATTGCATGGAAGAAAGTAATCGGCCGCGTTGGACAGTGCCTTAGAATCGACAAGTATCTTAATTCATGCTTTTTATTTATTCTTTGAGGATCGCTTACCGAATTTCGCGACCCTCGTGATTCGCAAAGCGCGGGACTAGGACCTCTCTCGTAAAACCGGATTGCAAATTAACGATCTAGCGAGATCGTAAGTTTCGCCCCGGCATAATACGATGTCACAACACCGAGTCGGTGTTTGTAAGCTTCCGGTGACGGCACTTCAAACATCGCAAGCGCCAAGCCAAAAGTCTTTTGGCCTGCCCCGCTCGCGGCCCTCTTTCTCTTTCTCTCTTATTCCTTCGAAGGAACTTCTTTACTGTCGCTGCTCGTCCCGCAATTTCTCCGGTTCGTTTACCTCTGAATGTTCGGACTCTGCTATACGAGAAGACTATGTTTTAGAGTATTTTAGGATGACGTGAATTTACCTCGTCGATGCGCCATCCGTTATCGAAGATTTACGACGCCCACGTTGTCCGAGCCTATTCAGATCTTTCTATTAGAAAGCTAGTAGAGTTTCTGAGCGGGATCGATTCACGCGAATCCGAATTACTCTTGGGGATGCATATGTATAGTTAAATTGCTTTTAGTAATCTATAACTTTTAAATATTGATTTGTTCAGTGAAAAAAATTATGCTGCGATTATATTGAGCTTTTATAAAGAAAGAAAAAAAAGAAAAAAAAAACAGCTTTTTAAAATATGGCTTGTAAATGTATAATGCGTAATAAATTTGTGCCAATGTTGTATAATAGCACATAAAATTATTTATTATACGATATGAAGTTAAAATGATCTTTACTTCGTGTATAATATCGCAAGTAACGAGCAATGTTATGGCATAATTAATTACAAGGATTTTATTTCCAATATATTGGTTTACTCGTTCAAGAGGCTGTGTATATCTCGCTTATTAAAAGATTTAATTCATGTATCGTATTTACATTATATAATCTGTGTATTGACTTTGTACTAACAAGGGCAGCCCCATAATAATTATTTATTCAATTATTAATTACGAATATACGGAACGGTAAACTTATTTGATTTGATGCCGATTTTCAGGAGTTGCAGCAGGGGAATGAGAATCTGGGATCCACAGGACTCGGCAGCATGCAGGATTCGTTTCACTCCCTAAAGATCAAACAGGAGCCGCTTCAGCTGTCGCCGCCGTCGTCTCTACCGCCTCTTCATCAAGGTGCGTTCTAATTAATTTTATCGCGCCTTTCGTGACTTTCGAAATTCTATTATTTCCAAAGATAGCCCGACGAAAAAAAATTCAATTATTTGATTGCCAACGATATTGAATACGTCACGATCGAGCAGATTAATGAGATGATATTTCTATGAGTGTTCGCATTCTCGGGATTAATTTCAATTAATTCGAAGTCGATCGAACGAGGGGAAATAAAGAAAGTCGCCAATCTTTCTGGACAAAGTCCCAAATCGACCCGGCGGCCTCGGCGAAAAGAAGCCGAGCGGTTGTTGCTAAAGGCCACGTTCTAATAATACAAAACCGTAGTCGAGAGCGTTCGTCGTCGCGAGGGAGGGCCTCTCCGAGAGATGACTTTCCCGAGAGAGGGAAGAAGGAGACGCGCGAGAGAGTGATATACCGTGGGCGGCCTGTGGTGCACGAGAAGAGAGACTCGATCTTTCCTCGCAACGTTTAGTCCACACATTCTCTCGCCCCTGCGATTATACGGCCTCCTCCACCGACGGTGCCGTCGCGTTTCTAAGTCCACGGGGTTTAGAAATACCCCGCGATTTATCTCGCGGTGACGAAACGCGTATGATTTAACGCGTTCTAGTCGCGGCCGGTCTCGGTGCTCCGCGCCGCGTTAGCGAACATCAAGAACTTAACGAAGACACGTGTCTTAATAAGTCCACGACGCACTTATAGAAAGAAATATTAACGCGGCAAATCGATAATCTCCCTCGAGAAACTTCGAGCACGTCGAGGTAGCGAGAATAATCCGCTTGCGATTAGCAAGATCCATCGGGATTCGTTATCGGCGCCGGATACGTCGCATTCCCTTCATTCTCCGCGGGGATATCTAGACGGGGGCCTTCTCGTCGACAGTTTTCTCTGTCGTTCTACGGTGGTCGGGTTGTATCGCCCGGTATACGATTGCTCGGGGTTTCGTCTTTCTATCCGCGATTGTCGAGCCGGTCGGCCCGGCCGGCAAGGAACATTTACGGAGAGGACAAGCGCGCGAGAGGAAGAGCGAGGGAGAGAGAAAGAAAGAGAGAGAGAGAGAGAGAGAGAGAGAGCGTGTGTGATAAGCGTAACGGGGTTTCTTCGCCGGGTTCATGTTACTTTATTATTCGCTAATCGCTGAATGTCCGGATAGATAGATAGTCCCGAGATACGGCGCTCGCCGACATGGCTCCCGCTCGCCCGATTAATTCCCGTCGGCCTCCTTACTCACAGGAGTGAAACCTTAGCTGGGTATCGATGTCCTGTGTCAAGCGGATACGCGCCGAAAAGATAATCGCTAAATAGTTCCGAGCCTCCGCCGAGATAAGCCGATCAAAGACGCGCAACAGAGATATTTATTCGAGGCCCGTGATTCGTACCAGTGAAGGAACTTTCGCGCAGTTTTCTCGTATCGCGGGGTTAACAATCGATGCGCGGAGTGTGTTGATGTTCCCTGTCACGTTTGTTACTGCGGTAATATTAAATATAATACACGGCGGTATTATATTTAACATTTCGTATCGGATTCAGTACACTAGATATTAAAGCTACACAAATTTCAATAGCTCCCAACCATCAAAGTTGCCATTATAAATTTACTATTAGTTAGTAAAACACACAGAATTTGATAATTCCGCGTAATGGTATAGGGTTGAATATTCAATGACATGCTAATAATGAAAATAAAGAAACGTATATAGCGATGTGATCGCTTTTTACGATCGCGGCAAGTGTTGAATTAATTAATGTTATTCGTTGGCTGCGGTTATCAGCTTTTTAACGCTTGATTTTATTTTAAGTAATTTCTTTCATTTTTAACGAGTTAAAAGTAAATTTAAAAAAATTAAATAAATAAATAAAATTAAAAATTATATATAAAAAAAATGAAAAAAAAATAGAATGCTTACAAGGAAAGTATTAAGCACGTGCGGCTAGTTGCAAGAGTCGTTATCTTTCTCTTTCCTTTTCCTTGTTTAAGTTTCTGACAATCTAATTTCACGCGATTACGTCACGATTCGATATGCAAAAGTATATTTAAAAAAGATTGCGACGCCGGCTCGGAGCTCGTTTGGAGAAGCGCAGCGAGCCACGAGGGCGGGCGAGAGGAGAATCGCGGTGGAAGGATCTTGCCAGGCGGCCCAGAACGGATGCTGGGACAAGAGGGAGGATGTACCGCGGTGGCAACGAGACGTCGCATGTTTAGGTCCACGTCCCGTGAATCGGAGTGTTTAGAGCGTCCGCGTGCAAGAGTTATGGTCGCTAATCCGGGAAGGCTTGCGCGTGCTTCTCAGAGCGAAAGAAGGAGCTGACATATCGTTCAACGGCGACAGCGCTCCTTTTCGTGGATTCCGCTTCGTGTAAGCCGCGACTTTTCGACCGCGCCGTTCGCATTTAGATCCGGCGATCGCTCGTTTTCCCCAATCTCTCGCGGAACCGATTCTAATTTTTATCTTTACGTACGTAGTCCAATTGTCGCCGTCATGAACGTTTCAACTTCCCTACGTCTTCCCTTCTGTCCTCCCCAATTCTCGAGAGAATTCATCAGCCCGCTGAATAGTAACGTTAAGTTCTCAGTCGGACGTTTGGACTGATTTCCTTTTTTTTTTTCTTTTTTTTTATGAAACGAAAGAGGCTGCGACGGAATCGTGGTTCGCGCGTTCTACATCGTTATAATTCGCGCGCGAGTCCCTCTATTCGCTGCTAAACAACGATTATACTGCGCGGCGCAAGTTTATCGAGGCAATAAAGGCCGCACGATAAAGTCGTACGAAATAGCTGACATGTCTAATTATAGGACAGCCGATTATCGCTTAAACACTGATCTAATTACTATTTCGTTGCCGCGGCCTGGTTATATTACGATCCATTGTGCGGGGAGATTTAGACGTTTAAATGGAGCTCGTGGTAAATCATTTACCTTTTCTTTTTTTTTTTCTTTTTTTCCAAGATCTCTTCGAGCACGGCTGTCACGTCGGTGGACTCGCGTCTTTAAAACAAATTTACTTGCGCTCCCTTGCGCTGCTGACTTATTATTAATTGACAGAAATATATTTTCTGAATTATCTCGCGCGCGCGCGCTTGATATTTAAAAATGCTGCATATTTTAAGCTTGGTTAAAATTTTTTGAGGAAAGTCTGGATCGATGACCCTGTTTATTTACTTCGAAATAGGGTCACGGATGCAATCGGCGAGTATTCGCATTGAAATATAGCGTAAACAACGTTATATAGTAAACAACGGCAATCGGTTTGGAGGCAATCGCTAATTTTGCGATAAGGGGCTATCGCACGCGAATAACGTTATCGTGAACGGCGCTATGTTGCGTTCACGGCGTTACAGAAATTGACAGAAGCCGCCAAAGTTTCCGCGATAAGTAGTACTCAGGCAGAAAATAATAGCTGAATTATGCTAATAATTATCGATGGTTGCGTAAGGCGTCGAGAAAATAAATTTTAGGCCACTAATTTAAAAAGATACGCCAGGCCCAGCCGGATAACAAGAGAACGACACATAAAATTCTTAACGTATATTGTTTATAATATATTGTTGCTCTCTACTTTACATTTTTTTTTATTATTTTGTTTGATATAATTTTATATCGCACTTATTTATTCAATCGAATCGGGCATTACGCGTAGCGGCGAGGAGTCATCGGGATGACGTAGAGAAGTTGAGGAAAAGTACGAACGGGGAGATAAAATCGGCCGATCGGAGCCGGCAAATGGAATCGCGAGGAAACGGTCGGGCCCCTTGTCTAAGAATTAATGCGTCTACGCTAATTAAGTAATCGACTTCGCTCATTTGTGCCTCCTCGCTCGCGATCGACGATTGCGCCGCGCTGCGAGGCTGGGCCTCTTCGATTAATCAATGCCGGGCGATGGCGGATACGACGCCTGTGCAAAACAGGCCGCTCGCATTTCATATTTACTATCGCCAAACACGATAGCGACGGAGATAGCGACGCGTAGTCTTTGATGCGGAGAAGAAAAGACCACAAAAAAAAAAGAAAGAGAGAGAGAGAAAGAGATTATTAACGGAGAGCTACGCTGCACCGTCGTGTGATTGTTCCCACGTATCCTCGAACGTATTCAAAACCTTTGTTTCGTCTCACCGAAATTAATTAACGGACACGGGTTCGTCATGTCGTTGAGGCGCGACCGCAATCGATAAACGCGGGTTTACATAAGCGATCCCGCGCTTTTAGCGCACTCCGGATGTCGGGTTTCGGAAATCGTCAACGACGTCGAATTAATAGAAAAAAAAGGGGAAAAAAAATTAAATTAATGTTAAATTTAACAGGTATAATTATTTACTATATTTTCTGTCGTTTTTAACGTACCACCCTCGCTTACGTGGTGAAGGAGCTACTGACACGGGACCGGTAAACGATTCCGATATGATATCGATATTATATCATAAGTTACCGTCGCGGAAAGTGGATGTGATGCTGCGCACCGTCTCTTCTTTACGTCATGACAACGACGATGCTAAGGTCGAGATGCTAGACGACGATTGGCTCACGCGAAAGATATCGCGAGATAAGCCGTCGCTGAAGTAACCCCCTGACCTCGGAGGCTCGAGAACCTCTCCGTTTTTTATCCTCGTAAGCCCCCTTACGATCCCCTCTCGGAAACTCTCTTATCTTAACCGGCACATTACGTCCGATTAACATTCGCAAACTTCTAACAATAGAAATTATTATTATTATTTTTTTCTTTCTCTTTCCCTTGTGTTTTTTTTGAAAATTGATTAGAACAGCATCGTTATTCTTATTTTAGGGGGAGGAGACTTTTAATTTCCGTGTTCTTTAAATTTTTGAAATATTGCGAAGACTTCTGTAATTAATTTTACATTTTTTTTTTCTATTGAAAATACGCTTCCTTGTTTTGGTAAAATAAAATTAAAATCCTTGCCGTTTCGACTGAGGCTGGCTAAAGTTTTTTCCCCCGAGATCGGTTGAATTTTTTCTGCGCAGGGAATGTTATGGTTATCGAGATAATCAATTAGCATGATTAATCGGCTACCTACTTATATCAGACTCGCGATGACGAATGTGACTCAGATCGTCGTATGAGAATAATGTTTAAAGAGGCACAGCAAGGAGAAAGAGAGAAAGATAAAGAGGTGGCCTGCCGATGGGATATCGGATTTCTATCGTGAGCCAAGAATCGCCGCGAGGCTCTCGATTCCATTTGCCCTCGCCCTCCTCCCCTCCGTCTCTCTTTCCCGTCGGCCATTTCTCTTCATTAAACCGATATAAAATGTCAAATGTCACAATATCGAAACATGAAAAATCATTAGTTATATAATTTTGAAATAACAAAGTTTGGTGAAAAATGTATGTTTCGTTCATCCTGCATTTTTTTTTTAATTATACGCGTAGACGACGATGTCGTTTCGCTCAGGACCTCTTTTTTTTTCATGGCATAGGAGAGAGAGAGAGAAAAAAGCTTAGATTATTTATAGCAGTTCTGCTAATAAGCGTATTAAGTTTTCAATACGTTTTTCTGTTCTAATTGCACGTCGATACGCGGTCACGTGTCCCTTTCTTCCCCCGCGCGGCCCCCTTGCCACTTGATCCCGTCGAATTACTTGGACGCTGAATTATCCATTATCCGTGATATTCTAAACGGCCGCGTGCGTCGCTTAATTGAAGCCAGTTAACGGGGATTACATTATATGGGTCAAATTAACAAAAATATATACATCGAACTTGAAAATGCGTATTGCGAGCAAAAGCCGGCGCTGCATAATTTATCACGCCGAGAGACGGGAGAAATCAATTCGGTTATCACGCCCGTCATGAATAAAGACCCCCGAAAAATTGGCCGGCTTTGAAAAATTCCCCGAATCATTCACGGACCCCGCAATCAATCCGCGAAAAGGAGATCGTACGTTTCTTTTTTGCGCCAATGACATAAATACTCCGCGTAGGAAATTAATCAATCAGCGGCAATTTACAAAATGTTTATATCCGGCGCGCGATAGCGCGTTTCGAAAGAAGAACGGTCCGCTATCAGTAGCGAGAATTATGCGATTCGTGCGCGCGCACGCACACGCGGAAACGTAACGCGTGCTCTGTGTCGTACACGCCGGTCACTATGTACGTACTGATATGCACGATATGGAGGAAAGAGACGGGCGAAGGGGGAAGAGAAAAAGACCTGAGCCGCATGAGCGGCGAGCTGGGCATCGAGATAGCGTCGCAAACTGTTCGCCAGCACACCTGACTGCAACTGGAGATTTGCTACGCGACACCCGTCGGCGTACATCTGTATGCTCTTACCTCGCGCGAACTCTGTCCCGACTCGGCACAATTGCGCACCAGAAAGATTTAAAAGACTCGCAGCTTTTGCCGCGACTTCTTTTCCTTTTCTTCGCCCGGCGTACTCGAATGGACCGACGGAATTTTAATTTGGATCTCGAGCTAAATTAATTACGGAGTTTGGGTGTAACGTGTAAGCTGGTGATACGACGTGGGGACAAGTAAATATAATCTCTGAAGGTCTTATTGTATTCTTATCGGGTGAGATACTTAATGTCCGAGATTAATTAACCCTTGAGAGAGGAAAAAAAAAATATGTATGTATTTCAACGGCGTAATGAAGTAATATAATTAGCCCCAGAGGGGATAAGGTCGCACCTGAAAATGTAGCGGCGTTTAATCGCGGAAGGGTTTCGCAATTTTGGACGGAATGCAGCGATCAGCTCGAAAAAGCAGCGAATGTAACGAGCATTACGCAAATCGACCTTCGCAGTGATTTATAATACGGGAATGCAATTGTCGCTTTCGTCGATATATCCTCCGCCGCGCCGTTTTCGCCGAGCTTGCAATTTTACGGCACGTGTTAACGATTCTCGGAATGTACGCTTTATGACGAAATCGACGGAGGAAGGTCTTCGGTGACTCTCGCGGCTTGTGATTCCACGGGTTAATTTTACGGGTACGTTACAACGTCGATTTATTTCGAAAGGCCCAAACCCCACGTATGCCGTTTGCGGATGATCAACGTCGTCGATTTCAACGCCACCGAGCTGCGTCCGGGAAACGAAATGCCCGGCGATTATTCGAAATCGTGTCTCCGGCGCGTCTGGAAAAATCCAGCGATAAATGTACGAACGCGACCGCGACGAGAGATCGTCCCGGCTTCGAAGACGAGATGACTTATATCTCGTTGCCGCACGTATATTCCGTCGCTCCGCGCGGTTCACCGAGCAGCGTGATGTCACGTCGTATTGTATTTCGCTTATCGGCGCCGGATGCCGATTCCTCGTTCAACCCAGCAGCATTTCAGGAATGCGAATGCCACGGTTTTCTACGACCGCCAGTGACAGCGGTCAGCGACAACGAAGACGACGACCTTCGCCCCGCAGATCGACTTTGCACCACCCCGGCTATACTCGATATACCTTCTACGCGTTACGCCTCGTCTGTCGTTTCCGTTCTTTTTGCATCGGTATCGGAGTATCACGCTAGCTTGTCTTTCGTTAAACTTCCGGTTGAAATTTTTTTTTTCCCCCCGTGGCTAATATGGAGTTATGTTCTAGCGTCTCGTCGCGTGCACTTTTGTTTCATAATAATGCGGTATTACAAGAATAAATTATATCATTAAATTTTTTTTTTTTTATATAAAAAAACGTCGAATTAACGATTAACGAATTAGATATATATTTTTTTTTTAGAGATCCAGCACATGCACGTAAATTAAATGTGATTTAAATGTATAAGGGAGTATTTAATCACAGTTGATCGATCCGCGTTCAACCTTACATTATCGGCGGCATCGGATTTCTCGCGTTAAAGTCGGTTACATTTCTCCGAGCTCGATCGAGCACTCGGTTATTATATATATATATATATATATATATATATATATATATATATATATATATGTATAAAATATATATACGATATACATATATATATATAAGATTGTTACTCGTATCCTTTTCTGATCGCAAGCCCCCGCGTGCACGTGTGTAATACAGTTTGTCGTGGCCATCAGATCATTGCGGATCGCTGTTATGACAATAGCCAAGCACGGTAGCGTATCCCTGTTTTCAAAACATCGCCTCTCTCGCGTATACCAGGATGATCCTAGCTCTCGCTGCTACAGGAAATTGTACACCCCACGAGAGCAGGTATAGGTCTAAAAAGAGAAATCCTCGTCGCTACATTAAAATCTCTCTCTCTCTTTTTCTTTACTTTTTTTTTCGTCCCTCGAGTCGGTCCTCCGAGCGATTTCTGAAAATTGTATTTGCTCAGGGCGATAGAGAACGCGCGCCGGTTTCGCGATGGGAAAAATCGTATTTCCGGAGACATAAAAAAAAAGAGAGATAAAAAAAACTGGAGCCCAGAGATAAATCCGCGAGATATAATTTCACGTTTTAATATTATTGCGTAATATTAAAAGATTCGCGACATGAGTAACCGTGCCGCGTGTTTCGCTCGACGAACGGGGACCGTGGACGTAAAATTTGAAGATTTTTCACGGAAAAGTTACCGGAAATAGGTATCCGTGTGCAAAACGCGGCACTAAAAAGCTTATGCAATCCGAATTCACTTTGCCCTCGATTTAAGTCGATTTTCAAATGGAAAATGGACCAAATAGCTTTTATTCAGCTGCAGCTGCGGCAACCGAGCGAGAAAAGAGACCTGCGTCATTCGAAAAAAGGGAAAAAAAAAAACGTAGAATCGCGCATGATATTCGTGAGATCATCGTCGATCGATGCGCGTGAACGCAGTATGGCGTATCCTTGTTTCCACAACATGGCTCTTCGCCAGGACGAGACGGCGCGATACCGGGAAATTTTACACCCAGCGTCCGTTCGTGTCGCACAGACATCTTGTTTGGCGGATCCATCTCTAGCCTGGAGCACGTGTTCGCGTTTTCGCAAGCCGTAACCGTATATCATCGAACTCAGGACGATGTTGTAGATACGTAATACCTTTCCGTGCAACGAATCGAGATACATGGCGTTCGACTCTCATTACGATCGTTATATTAACGACCGATGAGAGATCGCAAGAAGCTATCCCGAGTAAAGCCATTTCTTTTTTTTTTTTTTCTTCTTCGGCGCCAGATAAACGCGCTTTCAAGCGTATTTTCCCCATTCGTTTAGTTGAAAATTTAACCCGCGTAATGGAAACATAAATATCTCAACCTTTTAAAACGATATTTCGCGTAATTGTAAAATTAATATTGAAATTTGATGGGAAAACTGTGTTGCGTTCTTAAAACATGTAGCTGTAATATAAATGCAACGTAGCTTTTAACAATATTTATTAACGGCGTTAAAAATAAATAAAAAAAAGAGAAAAAAAAGGAAAGCGAGAGATAGAAAGATATACATATATTACGAAGTTGTATTTATAAAAAAAATTTTTGCGCGGCTTATCATCAATTTGTAATTTAAGAGGTAATAATTTTAAGGATGGGGACCTTTAATGTCACACGTGATATCGCTAAGAGATTTTATAAGACGCGTGTAAGTCTACTTTTCCTTACGATCGTCATTTCGCACTTTGAGAATTCCTCTCTCACGCTTTACGCATACACAAAGCAATTTGTACGGCCGTTAACGTCTGCGGTTAACGACTCGTAATACGATGTGTCCATTACACGGTGGTGTGAACCACAAATTTGCTCGACAACGTGATTCCGCCGATCGTTTTGCGTTCTCGGGATAATAACGTAAAGACCGGAGAGCGAATTAAAGGAAAAGTCTGATAAGGGAAAAGTTATGTAAACAACTCATTTATACTATCTGCAATCATTTTATATGCGTGGCCGGATAAAAATTTATTATCTAGACTAATTTTCTCTTAGATAAAAGAAAAACGCGTGTCAAATATTCCGGCATCTTTCTAACGGATTTTTATATCAAAATTTTATCTCCCGGCGCGCAGCGAAAGATAATACTCGGTGGTAACGATAATTAAGAACGTGACGGCCTGCTCGCCGCCGGTTAATTAGATAAATTTTTGCCGACTGACTTTCGGCCCTTCCGCCTCGTCCGCACTTTGCTCCGGGTTTGTTCGCTTTTATCCCCCGTTCCTCCCTTTTTCTTCCTCTTTCCCTATTTCGCCGGCGGCGGTGCGCACGTAAGTTATCGGTGTCCTGTTACATCCAGTTCCAGTTACACGTGCCGCGGGGCACCGATGCATTCGATACCACCCACCCCCTCCCGTACGCTTTTGTATACGCAGCAGCACTTTCGAGTACGCGTGACTCCCCCTTCGGCCCCCGCTTCCGCCACCCTCCCCCCTCTGTCTTGTTATCAGGAGTTTTTCGCTTCGCGTCGTGAAAAACGAATTTAAAAATCCAACACTGCTGGGAGTTATCAGACTTTTGCATTATGCAGACGTTATTAATTCGAATTTTTATTTTTAGTCTTGCAATTTGAAAAAAGAAAAAAGAAAGAAATATGATTTATATCGCTGAGAAAGTGTTGTTATCATTTTTTATTGATTTAATTTCGTTATCTTTTGTAACGTAGAATTGTTTTAAGAGCGCTTGAGCAGTGCACTTGCACGAGCCGAAAAAGTGATCGGACATCTAATGCTGGTGCTCGTCGAGGGTTAATTTGAGGAACGTGTATCTCGATATCGCTCGGGCGCGCTAGCCCTTTCTCTCTCGCTCGTGTTTTATCGCTTCGTATATCGACTCCCGGTATTAAACATAAAACCGACGTGGGCCTCGGGTATCCCGAGGCACAAGTTCCTTTTAAATAGGTCAATTGTTTTGCCCGGACGAGATTTCTGAGAATTATGCCGCGCGTTCACGTGCGGGATCAGTGATCAATGATGGAAACTCTACCTATTGTCCAGGTTCTCGGAGTGATCGCCACGTGCGATCACAGTTTCAGAGCTCACGACCCCTCGGTCGTGTTCTCTCGGTTTCCTGATAATTTCAACGCCACCGCCTCTTCGTCGAAGCGAAATAAAATTATAAATATTAAATCAGAATGTACGCGAGATGCGAAAATGTCTCGAGCTTGTAAAGGAAAGGAGACAGTGAAGAAGATAACCGATAATGACACGGAAGAGTAGAATTTCTCGTATTACATTTCAGTGAGCAGCTTCGTGTCCGAGCTGCAGAGCGGTTGCATCGGTGGCAATGCAAAGGACCTCGATTCCTCGTCGGTTCCCGGCCTGAACCGAAGTAGCTTGACGGCCCACGTCCCCCTGGGTCATCACCACCACCACCACCATCACCATCACCCCCATCACAGTCTGCACAGCCCCAGCACGGTGGTCTCCATGCACACCACCACCACCACCACCGCCGGTTCGACGCACCATCACCTGGACGACAAGGGTTCGTCGCCCGTCGGTGTTCTTCACAGCACGACCAATAGCAATCCTTCGACGCCGTCCGCACCCTCCACGCCCACCGTGGCCACTACCGACAGCACCGCGACCACCGTCGCCACCGGCACGAACAACAGCACCAACGGTGGTGGTACCACCGTGACGAACAACAAGCCACCCTACAGCTATGTTGCTTTGATCGCCATGGCGATACAGCACAGCGCGCAAAAAAGGGCGACCCTCAGCGAGATATACGCCTACATCACCGCTAAGTTCCCGTACTTCGAGAAGAACAAGAAGGGCTGGCAGAATTCGATCAGGCACAATTTGTCGCTGAACGAGTGCTTCGTCAAGGTACCCCGTGAGGGTGGCGGCGAGAGGAAAGGCAATTTCTGGACGCTCGGTAAATTTTTAATCGAGAATTTAACCGGCGATCTCTTGTTTCTTATATTAAAAAATAAAATTAAAAAAATAGATTAATTACCGGGAAATTGACACATTTAATTTAATTGCCGATCTTCTAAATTTTCACGAAAAAATTTCTTACGTCGTAGACCCGCAGTACGAGGACATGTTCGAAAATGGCAATTACCGAAGGCGGAGACGAATGAAACGTCCTTACAGGAACGCGCCGTATCACAAAACAATTTTCGGCGATCCGTTCTCGACGACCCACGTACATCTGGGGCCCAGGAACATCTTCGGTCACTCACCCCCTTCGTATGCTCCTACCGCTTATACGCGATACGATACGAGGTATTCAGATTTTTCAGAATATCGCGATGGCGATAATTATTACGTACTCTTCCAGAACGAAAGAAGACCTAAATTTTAATTAGCTAACAAAAATATTAACTCGAATCAGCATTAAACATTTTTCTATTGCAGCGCATGGAGCCTCCAACAGCCGCAGCTCTCGTACAGCCATTGCCAGTCGGTGAGTTGTCACGTTAGAGATTCCGTTACGTTATGCAAAATATTTTTTTTTTTATACATTTAATCTACGCATCGTGAAAATCTCTGCTAGAACACTTTGAGCGAATGTACTTTAGTTTATTTTTTATGCTATTTCTTGCGAAGCATAAGCGTCACTAAGAATTTTTCCGCACAGCGCAATTTAATTTCTTACAAACGATACGTTCGCACACTTGAATATAAACGAAGTTGAAATATTTTGTAATTCGGTCGAGTGATTGGAGGTCTCTTTGATCGCAGCTGCAGCCGCAGTTGCAGCCGATGCAGTCGATGCAGATCCCGGCTATGAATGGTTACAGCCAACTTGGTACTTCGTTAAGTGAGTCAATATTCTCGCACTTTGCACCCTCTTATGTCGAGCGGAGTAGTGCTGAACGACCAGACAAAGCGTTTCAAGGCAATTACCTGGATGTTCCAGGTGGAACGGCTGGATCGCCCGGTTCCATGGGCGGCGGCTCCTTCGGCAGCAGTTTCGCCGCGTGCGGCAGGAGACACGAATCCGCAATGCCCACGGACACAATGCCCGGGAGATGCTATTGGCCCGAGAGTGAGCGCGATTTTAATAGAAATTAAATTTTACAGTCACCCAGCGATTCCAAAATCACTCACAGTTCGTGATAAAAAATATACCGCATTCGCGAACCTTAAAGTAACTTATCGTCAAGCTTGATCGTCGGACGTGAAAAACGAATGTCAATTTAATTCCTCGAGAACTTACTTGTTTCGTCCACCCCTTTCTTTAAAGAATCTCAAAGGGTCGATGTATAGCGATACATCGATATGATTATCTTTTTCGCTGTAATCTTAACTATCGCAATACCTATGCAATTCTTTTTAATTATCTTATTGAAATTGTTTGATGGCTGTCGCAGTGGTGAACGTGAAGGAGGAGCCCGGGACTAACACCGTGTCAACCAGCGGGGTTGGCGTCGGCGTCGGCGGCGTCGGCGTCGGTGTCGGCGTCGGCGTCCCGTCCGGCATGATGAGCTCCACGGCGTCGTCGGGCGTCTCCACGACGGGGTTTGCACCGATGGAATTCCAGACGCGTTCCAAGTGCTTTATGTGAACACGGGAGGAACAGCCGTCAAACAGCAGCGCGTGCTACGTGACGAGCCGGCGCTGCGACGATCGTGGAACGATCCTACGTGATCT
Source organism: Cardiocondyla obscurior (assembly GCF_019399895.1). NCBI lineage: Eukaryota > Metazoa > Arthropoda > Insecta > Hymenoptera > Formicidae > Cardiocondyla > Cardiocondyla obscurior. The sequence goes on from NC_091881.1 coordinate 4,163,509, forward strand.
ATCGTTAGATCGCAACGAGGTGGATTCGCTGTTCGACGAACGGTGAGCGGATGCACGCGTTCCCGAGACGCATCATCTCCCGCGCTGACGCGTATGTAACGCGGATTATATTTAACAAATATTATCGAATAATATCTGATAATCATTTGGCGATGTTATTGGACGGCCGTTCACGAATCCAACCGCGCGGGGAAAATACAGCGTAAACGTTTGTGAAACTCGTGTAATTGCTATTGTTGTGTTAATTCGGTGTTAAAGGTATATGTGTACCTCGTACATCTTTTCTGCGCTCGTTAAATAAAATTAAATACGTAAGCGAGACACGCAAACGCGTACACGGAGGTCGTCACGCTTTTATCATGCGAGGTATTACGAATAGAGATCCTTTCGGGGGTCCCCGAATTTCTTTTACGCGATCGCGCTTGTCAACGACAGCAGATGTGACCGCGAGAACCAATTTCTCGGTACACCCTCGTTTTCTTTTTTCCCTCCTCGGATGATATAACTTTGAAAATACCTCTATCTTCGCACATCGTTTTCGACTGCTAGACAGTATTGAATATCTTTACGAGAGGCGAGAGGCGAAGAAAGTTTGTTCACAATGGAAAAGAGATAGCGTTTCGATTGAACGCAAGAGCATTTTTTTTTTTTTTAATTAATAATTTTGTGGAAGAAATTGTTCTAGAAGAAGAGTTAGTGTCCACTTTCATCAATACGGATTAACTTTAATCTCGGCTGAGTTTATCTGTTGTCATTTTTTAATTCTAAGAAATGGAATGAGATTGTAAGTAAATTAAGCCGATATTAACGTAAATGTACGTTGATTAAAATGAGCACGAGCGCGCTTTATCACATTTCTTGCGCTGGAATGATCGAACGATGCTGTTTCTATTGCGATACGAACATTTGCGGAAGCTAGTGCCATTGCTAGGGCCATTGCAAGAAGAGCGATGCAGAGTAGAGGAAAGTCGTCTTGCTGTAGAGTTCTTTTATATATATATATATACATATACATATATATATATAGAGTGAGAGAGAGAGAATTTAATAAAACTATATATGTTTAAACGTACAGATATGTACGTTTTATGTGGAATCATGCAGATTAGAACGAAATTGTTTCCGCGACGATCACGATGTAAATATGCAATTAGCATAGACGTTAGACATAGTAACGACTAAGAATCTCATACTGCGAAGATTAATCTTATGTATAAAATTGGCTTCTATTGCATGTAACGCTCCGTGTTCAAGTTTATTACACACCGAGAACGTGTATGAGCACTCTGTGGCAGCTGCGGTATAGTGATTCGACGATAAATCCACGTGTAAAAAAAAAAAAGAAAAAGAAAAAAAAAATAAAAAAATATTAAAATAATAATTGTAACAGCGGCTATTGAAGAGATGAAAATAAACCTTAATTATTTATCATCGAAAAGTGTAGTCTTCTTTCAGACGATCACCTCGCGCGAGGCTTCGTTGCCCAACGATTGTCCGAGAATAGCCTCCCCGCGAATTCGCGCGCTAGCTGCACCCTAGGGTCTCCCGGCACAGGATGCCGAGGAGGGTAACGCGCACCGGGGAAACGGGGCGAACTGGACCAATGGCCGGACGAATGTTTTGCGAGCACAGTGTTTTGTAAAACAAGCTGTGCACCCGCCGTGGGCTTTAATATTCCTCGTAAAATCGAGAACGCTACGAGCGTCGGCCGCGTCAACACCGCTGCGCGTATCGGACGCGGAAATAGCACGTGCATCTTGTTTTTCCGACCTAGGAACGCTCCCGCGAGGGAACACGTCGATGACGTTGTTACGGCATTTTTTTCTCCCGAATACTGTAAAGCAAATCACGTCGGATTTACAATTGCGAGAAGCGCGAGTTCTCACCGTCGAAGAGCAACGTATCTCTTTTACGCGATGGGTGAAATAAGAATCTGCAATAGACCAAACGGGGTAAATGTCATTTCTACTTTTCTAATCGTTGTAAGAAGTTTTCGAACCGCGGCTTGGATCGATCAATTTTTTTGCTTATCGCATTCCTTTATTAATTTTTAGTTGGTAAGTGGAAGTAATTGTTTTTTTTTCCTTTCCCTCAATTTCGTGCCGCTCCCGATTTATGAGAGAATCGAAATCCGAGAGGTATTATTTCCTCCTTCTTCGAACCGCCGTATTAATCCCACGAATTTCCTTTGTCCCGCAGGAACGTATGCTTTACAAGACGCAGTTTGACACGCTCGACGTAAACATCAGATCCACTTTATCCAAACAGATAGTGGACTCGGCTAGCCACGCATTATGCACCGGAAAGCGCGATTAAAGCGTATAATAAAATGTCAGTTATTACAAGTCAGCTACATGGGTTACACGTGCACGCGCTTCTGGCGTCAATATTTTAACACTTCGGCTGAAACTTAATGATACCGATTAATAAATTTATTAATTACTCAATTAATAATTTAATTAATGATTTTGTAAAGCGATATCGAAAGGTTTAACAAAGTATACTCGCGGCGAATAACTATATTTATCAAGGTGCTAAGAGCTAATTAATTATTATTAAATGTTACTGTTTTACATCGAGCCGCGTGAACGAAAGTTCGCGATCCGTTCGCGTTATCGACGAAAGGATTTTAGGACGAGCTCCGAGATAAGCCGGGTCGCCAACAACCCGCCCAAGACGGTGGGACCCGTGGCTTTGAATGACGTGCAACAGCTGTACGCGACTTCGAGTCGCGTTCCGTGCTCGTAAAACGGATACATTTAAATGACGAGCGATCAGAAAATGCACGGATACTTAAATCATCTGTTCATTGAAGCGTGTACATTCCTTAAAGTCTGTTACGTATTAAGATATTCATTTAAAATCCGACGGAAATTAGAAGATAGTAGTTAAGAAGCATTTTTTTTTCTTTTTTTTTTAAATTCAATAAATAAGATCTTCATTCTCGCAGGAATTATACTCTTGCGATTTTGGGTGCAATTTTGCCATTCGGAACGGATGGGAGGAAAGATAGTGCGCGACGACCTCGCGTGCCAAAGACGCTCGGGGGAGGAACGCTCGCGAGATTCACACGCACGTGCGTCGTGCGTGCGTGACGATGCGTGTAAGCTGGAGGGCCGCGGTGACATATAGCGACGACGGAGGACGATCGTTTAGGCGACTATTAGCAGCTTCGCGGTACGCTGCCTGGATGCACATGTGCGACTCCTGCGGGTTCGCTGAATGGAAAAAGAAGCATTCACCGCGCTTCGGTCGATCGTAGACCGAAAGTGCGAGACTTGTTGCGCTAATGACGTAAAGAAAAAAAAAGAAATCTATCGACCGAGTAAATTAATCTCCCAGTTGAACAATTGTCTTTCTAAGGAAACTCACTGAATTGTATTCGTAATGTTAAATAAACGTTTCGCGCTTAGGCTATTAAGCAACGATAACAAAATATTACAAGTCGTAAATTTCTTGAGACAGTGCCAGCGAAAGATCGACGCTGATTTCTTTTTCTTTTTTTTTTTTACATTTATTTCGGAACGAAAAAAATCTATTTTCAGTGCTCGCGGGGATTTCGCTTCGTCCTAATTCGATTATAGCACAGCAGCTTAGATGCCTTAATGCACGGTCGTTAAAAGTGGATTTAATTGAGCGTCGCAGAAAAAAAAAAAAGAAGAGGACCAGCCGAGCAAGTCGAGAGAGTGTCTCGGGTATCGCACGGTCGATTTATGATGATCCTCCCCGTAGAAAAACGGGAGAGGGCCATGAATTCACGACTGCTCGACATCGAAGAACACTGTAAGAGACGACGTCAAATTCCTCCGTGCCGCGCCGTCTAGGATCAAGGGTAATTACCCGTCGGAGTCGCCCGACAAATACTGCAATCGCGCGAGCGGGTTACTACAAAAATGTGGCGAAAATAAATAAAAATAATCATTAAATCGGCGTTGAAACGGCAGGCCACCGGACGGCGCCGTGTCGCAAAGACGGAAATAGACCCCCGGCCGTTAAGAGAATCGAGATAGGATCGGATGCGGAAGCGTCACGCTAGAGAAAGAAGTGATTTATCGATATCGCTCGTCCCTCCTCTCCTCCGTCGCTCCTCGCGGGCGAGTCATCTTTCGGTCAGCGGCTTTTTTTTTCTTTTCATTTTCTTTTTTTTTTTCTTCTCTCTTTCTTCTCCCTCCGCGGGCGAGATGCCGCGAGACGCGTGGCTTTTAAAGCGGGGGGCGGCATCTCGTGACGCGGACAATTTGTAGCGGAGTGTCAACGCGGCTGTTTCTATTTTCGAGTACGGCCAAGAGCGCGCGCTATCTTTTTCCTCCTCTGCATCCTCGTATTCTCCCGTTTTCCGCCCGCGTCCCCGTCCACCCCGGGCTCGCCCATCTACCTGCTCTTGTTTCTCAACTCAGCTCGCCCGCCGACGACGAGGCCGGCCCTCGCGAGGTCCGCGTTCTGGTGCAGACGCGGATTACCGCGGATCTCTCGGTCTCGTACCCTCGCCTCTCTCTCTCTTATATCGGTGGCTTACGTTTTCCGCTCTCCCGAACGTAAACACCACGTATTTTCGCTCCGCGATTTGTCGCGGGGGCGGAGGGTGGGAAGAAAGCCGCTCTCGAAAAGAAAAAAAAAGAAAGAAAAAAAAATCCGAATGCGCGAATCGTTCTTGTTTAATAACTCGGGCTATTTTACGGGAGAAACCGCGTCGGGAAAATTGGCGTCGCAAACGCATTACCGGCGAGATGCTCTGAGGGAAGAAAAAAAAAATAACGAAGCGAGGAATAATGCGAGGAATTTGCGCGACGCGAATGACGAAATAAATTAATATACCGCGCGTGAGAACATGAGACGGATACCGCGGCAGAGATCAACTGCTCTGCAGCACTTTGAAATACCCCGAGAGAACAAGCGGACGGGCGACGTGAGGGTCGAATGAGCTTGCAATCGTGTTTCAATTAGTTTTGAGATCGTGCGACTTGTTAACGCGAACATTGCCCGAACGTCTGCATAATTACATGCGTATATTCCTGGCGCCGGACACGTTTCGAAGATCAAAATATCATTTTTCCTGGATATAGCTTTGATATTGGATAATATAAACGTAGCTCATGCGACGTGTCTCTTTTTATCAGCAACCGGAGGATACGTTAACATTCATTTGTATTTAATTTACTGATGTATGTGAGTATATAACAACATTGATGCGGAAATTGATACGAAATCAATTAAGTTCTAGCAAATTAATTCGGCCAAATGATCGGCGACTGTTCTCTCTCGTTTCTTTACAAGCGGATATTTAATGACTTTCGAGCCTTTTCAACATCGCAACAAAGATTATTGACTACATCAACGCGAAACGCCAAGCGAATACATTTCCACGCAGTATTCTGAATATCGTCGAAATAAACGCGATAATTCGTCCGGTCCACGGCGGCTCTTTCTCTTATTGTTGTTTCTGTGGTCAGAAACCCGAGTTGCATCGAACGCGCGTGCATGCGACAAACCCGGAGAGCTTATCCGTGCATTTTTTGCGATCGAGCGAGGCTCGAATTCGAGAACGCCGACCTCAGCGTCGTGCCGCCGAGGATTTGCAGCGAGTGCGTTTCAGCGGGTAAAAGAAAAGAAAAAAAAAAATTTGCACCGCCGGTTGACGCACTCCGACATCGGTCGGAACGGGAGAATAATCGTTCGATCGGCGAGTTATTAAAATAAACGTCGCGCTTTGGACTCGCGTCCCGTGCAAGAAAGTTCAGATGACAAAGCGACGCGCTCGCTGGACGTGTGTTCCAATTCCCTTTTTTTTTCTTTCATGGAACAATACTGCATAATAAGATGAAAAAAAAGAAATCTATTATTATCGCATTGTACCCTACTTACGAAAAGAATATGCACTATTTCGGTTACTGAGATAAGTTTAACTCTTCGCACCTCCTCTTCCTGTTGGCGTTAATAACGAGTATATTTTGCCTCAACACGCACGCCCGTTCCCTCTTTCGTGAGTGCACGGCCGGGCACGTACGGCTCGTGCTAACTGCGCCTCTTTGTTTTTCCCCCCGGCACCTTGTGACACGTACGGGTGTATCGATTCGACTCCGGCTTTTACGCACGCACTCCCGGCCGGCCCGAAAATCCAAAGGGAAATGCAACGTGACAAATACGCGCAGCTGATATACCGAGTGGACTCGGGATCGGCCGCTTCAAAGTTGAAAATACACGCCTGCAAATTTAGAGTTGATTATTTTCGCACAAATGAAAGGATGTATCGTTTGATACTCGTAACGTCTTAAAATATCTATTACATAATAACATTTATAATATAATAAATAGTATTTTTTTTTTTCCTTTTTTTTTTTTTTTTTGCGCTTAGTCCAAGTTCCAAATTGAAACTTTTCGTTAACATCGGTTCCAAACAGAACGAGAAGTGACGTCGTGTTACTTATAAATGCTTTCAAAATTGAATTTTAAAACAATTTTGAAACTTCATCGTATACTACAGATTTATTGACGTCAAGAAATCATCACTGGCGATAAAGATGGATTTCTATTTCTTTTTTCAAACAAATATTAATTATTTTTTTCGTCTATTTTTGGATATACTTATTATATGTGTTTTAATAAATCATAAGTAACATGCTTTTACTGTCTGCGGCTGGTACTGAAAATAGAGACATTTGCAATAAAACGCAGATAAGTATGAGAGAATACAGAAGTACGTATTACACTTTCCGTTATTAACAATATATTTAACTTTTAATTATTCGCTGCTGTCAACCGACAAGTACTGCATTATCTTCATTAATTTATGCAGTGATATAAACATACTTGTTTACAGGGAATAAGTTTTATTTTAATACTTGATTCTAACGATTATCGTCGTCTTCTTATTTTCTTGTAGGGAATGACTTGATGGTAGGAGAATGAATGTATGATGGATGTACGCCATTCATCTCCTTCAACGGTTAATCCTCGAGAAGATCATCATCGAGATTGACACCCTGGAATGAAAAAATAATTCAATTATTTTATAAACTACGAGATGTATACAGTCATTGAGTTTATACAATAATTTTACAGCTTCTCTTTCTCTCTTAAAATCATAAAAGCGAGAAATATTGAAATACAGATATTCCTAAACGTACTATCGCGAGTGAATGGAAAAAAGGGAGGCAGAGCGTGACAAAACGTAGTAATGGTCGGAACCTTACAGTAGGTGGGGTACGGTTCGACTCCAGAGTCGCGTGTTATGGCAACAAGTCTGTAAACAAACTGCAGCGTGACTGCCTTGCAGCAAATAAGCCCCGAGGCTTTTCGCAAAAGCTCGCAGAGAAAAAGAGAAAGAGTGTGCACTACTTGTTCTCCTACTTTTCGTATCAGTTACATCAAGACCGGATTTAATGATTTGTCGCCGATTTTCTATTGCACAAAAATGCTCAAAAAAAAAAAGAAAAAAGAGACAGCTTGATATAAACGAAACTCGTATAAGTAAAAAAAAATTTTTTTTAATAAATAAAAAAAATTTTTATATTAATTTTATCGCAACATTAAATGTTTTAAATTTGTCATGAATAATACATAAATCGTAATCACGATATAAAATACACACATAGTTATATAAATACGATGTGCATTTCGATGTATTCTGCACGTGCACAGGATTCATGCATGTATGGTATATACGCTGTGCAGCCCCTTTCTTGCCATGTTTTGGTAATGCTATACCCGTCTAAAGTTACGTCCGTATTTAAGAGTATTAAACCGTCGCCTAATTGTACGCCTTCAAACTCTTATTCGTTCGCGCCTTCTTCGCTTTCGGCTTATCTTCAGCGATCTTACGGTTACGAAATGTTTGATACTTATATTATGAGATTATCTCCTTAAAGCAAATTAATCATTTCTAATTCTAATATTAGAACGTATATATACTTTGTTACAAAGTTAATAAGAAGAACCGATAACATTTGCGAGTGTGTGTATATGTATTAAAAACTGTTTTAAAAATATTACAAATAATACTCACTGAAGTATCGATATTGTCGTCAATCTCCAGATCAATGTCTATATCGTCGTCGTCTACCATGAGAGGTCTGGTATTACTTGTAGGTTTTGTCGTTGTTTTCTCAGGTACTTCTGACTTCGTGCTAGATGTAGATGCTTTATTTAGAAAGAGGTTGTCCTTTAAGTTTGATATTGAAAGATTTTGCAATCTGTCGATCGCGCTTTCTTCGATTCCCTCATCCAGTTTCTCTGAGCAGTTTTCGAAAGTCTCATTTAAGTTTGTTGTATATTGAAATGTTCCCAGCTGCTCAGCGGCCGACATTTCCTCAAATGGTTTTCTCTCGGTATTAGGCTATAAAAGTAGCATAACATATTGAATCATGCGGTTTTTTTGTAATCATATCTAACAATATATTTTCTTCAAAATATTTTATGTGATTATTAATTATATTTGTTTCATAATAACACGGATTGCTTTGTCGGCGAAACGCAAGATTTATCGGCAAGCCCAAGATCGCGTTTATATAGTTCTCCCTGGCTGTAACGACGCGATAACTGAGATGCAGAGACCTAAGATTTTTATCGGTAATAACCATGACACGATTTTATTACGTGATTATGAGCTACCTATAAAAATATTATTGAACTCCTTCACGGCGCTTTTGTTGTTGCAATTATACCTGTCGGTCGAGATTGGTCTTCGCGAGATGATTTGCGTCATATTAATACGATCGCAGTTGTTGTTTTTCGATTAATCGGCTCAATCCGTTACTAATCGGGGATCTCGACTTTGTCATAATTTATTTTAATAACTAACTTTCTAATATTTGATTATTATTAATATCGTTAAATATTTATAAATAATATTACTATACCGTAACAGTGGGAAATGCAGAAGCTGGAATCCTTTTCTTGCTTTCTTCCCGTAAGAACTTTTCCACTTTTAAGGCTTCTCTGTATCCGGGGAAAAGATTTTCGTACTGTTCTGGATCCGCTAAACTCTGTCCAGCTTTCTCGCTCACTGCCGAGAGTTTTTCTTTCCATAGTTTAATAATAGAGGAGATTTTACTGGGTGCGTATGTCCTGGCGAAGAATGCGGCTTCGGGAATCCTGTCCGTCTTGATTAAAATGTCAATACATTTATCCACGTCGCCCAATATGAAATTCGACATAAAGGAAATGTTGTTCTTTCCCGCTTCGTCTGCCGCAGAGCCAAGCTTCTGTATCATATCCGCGTTTCCTGTGCTTGTAGCTAATAACAATAAACCAGCAAAATCTTGTGCTTGATGCAGACATTCTTGAGCCAAACAGAGTCTCCCTTTTTGTGTAGCAAGGGTTGATAACTGTCGCCACTTTTGCTGACTGTTCGCTTCCTTGGCGAGAGTATGTGCGGTTGCAAGATTTCCTAGTGCGAGTGCCAGCTCGAATCTATGTTCAGGATCCGTCGATACGGCTAAAGCTTGTTCTTTGAAACCCTGTAAGATAAAGATAAAGACAACAGTTGTATAGTAGTTACTACAACACAATTAATGCAACAACAAATATCACATACCTGCTTTTCTAAGAAGTGAGCTACTCGCGTTCGATGTTCTTTCGGAACAGTCGGCAATACTCTATTGGCAGTTTCAAAATCTTTTCGCATAACTGCAGTTTGATATTCTAGTACTGACAAAAGCAAAGAATACGATACGACAGAGAGTTCTTTATCGCAAAGATATAGTCTATTGTCTCTTGGAACGTATCCTAGCAAGTACATCGGTCTATCGAGATGCGAGACAGTGACTACTTCTCCACCGACGAAATAATTAATACGATTGACGCTGTTGGTATAAATAAAACAATCGCCGACCCATAAGCCAGTTTTCACTACTTCGTTCATCTCTGCTAACATCTGAAAATATTATTTATAAGAAAAATAACAAATGCTTCCTAAAGAAATTAAGTAAACGTACCTCAAATGCATTTTCAATATCCTCAGCATTTTCTGTGGCATTAGCGACTGCATCCGCTTGATACTTTAGTATAAAATATTGATCTGACGTGGCTAATGCTACCAACGAGGCATTTTCGGCCCAATATACGTGCGTAGGCTGTATGTCTATACGACGTACCAATTTTAACGTATCCCAATCAAAGAAAGAGAGGCCAGATCCAGACGATACACCAAGTAAAAATCCACCAAAAATACCTGCAAGTGACAACAATGTAGACAAATTAAATCGATATAAAAAAAACAGAAGAATAAAAAATGACATACCATCCGCTCCAAAATCTGGCTTGAAACTTTTCTTTTCTTTGAAGTTTTTAAAGACCTTCACTGTCGTATTGCTCTCCCTTACTGCGTACTGACTTGAGTCCGCTGCCCATACGAATTCCGAGGCCTGCCCGAATGCCTTATTTCTTAATGCCATTGATGTATATATGATATATTCGCCATCGCCGCAGACCACCAAAAATCGTCCGTTCGGATTATGTTGTATAGTCTGTGGGTATATCTCGCAGGCGCCCATGTCTTTGACGGCCAACGGTAGCCGCTCTCCATCCTGCGCTTCTTCACCTAACGCTTTCAAGTTCACTTGCTGGATCTCGCTGTGGCGTGCCCACACGATCTTTCCGCCCAACGAGTCCATCGACACAGCTGGTTCTTCCCGGCCAACCTTCACCATAACGCTTCCCTCGTCATATCCAATGGCAACATTGTTTGAACCTCGCATGCACGCTATGGTCCAGACTCTTTCGAAACCGTAGTTAAGCGAAGACTCCAATCGGTACGTACCCGCATGCCATATTCTTACCGTACCGTCTTCCGAGGCCGTGAGAACGATCGGCAATTCTGGATGAAAACAGACCGCGGAAATATTTTGCGAGTGACCCTCCAGAGTTTGTACACAGGTTTTATTTTGATAATCCCATATTTTAACGTATTTGTCATCAGCTCCTGATATAAGGTACGGTTTATCCCCACCGTGATAATAATCCACGCAATTAACACCCTTTTCGTGGCCCTCCAAGGTAAAATTAGCCGTGGGCGAACCGAGCTGCCATACTTTGACAGTTCTGTCTAGGGATGCACTGGCAAAAGTGTTATTGTCCTTTGGATTAAATACAATCTGCATGACATAATGCGTGTGACCTTCAAATACTTGCTGGCAAATCCAAGACTTCTCCCAGTTCCATAATTTTATCCACATATCATCTATAAAAAAATTAAAAAATTAATTATAAAAATAAGTATACATTTATAGCAAATACAAGAATTAGCCTTGTTTAACTGACCACTGCTTGTAAGTATAAACGGTTGTGTCGGATGCACGGCAATACATCTGACATAATCACTGTGAGCTTCGAATGAGTGAACTCGCTCCAAAGTATTGTAATTAAATATTCTGATCTGCATGTCGTCCGAGCCAGTAATAACCCAGTTCTTGCGTGGGACAAACTTTGCCGTTCGTACCGGCAAGTCGCACACCTCGAACGTCTTCACCAGGGTCTGCGTCTCGTGATTCCAAATGTTGACATTGCCCTGGTACAGCGAGCACAGCATCCATGGCTCGGTTGGATGAAGATCCACGCTTTTGACTCTATCTGACCTGGCCGTCAGCTTCCGTTTGATGTCTAATCTTAGAGGCTAGATAAAAGAAATTCTTGGCTTACAATCTGTCGACGAAATTCAAACCGTGTACTTTTTTCTTTTCCAGCATTTGCTTCGCCGAGCGAGATTACCATCGTACAGTAGTTTCCACGGCGAGCGTTATGGCCGTGGAATTCGCAACGCGACTTTCCTTTCCTAAAAGTCGCGGAAACCGGAGTACGACACGCCGCCCGGTTACAGAGTTACATTACGCGAAAAGAATTTATCGTCATTGAGAAACGGAAGCGGATGTTTTGACGTGTTTGCGATGGGATAAATGTCAACGCAGATACGAACACGCGAGTTAACCGTTGCTTTGTCGAACCCGCGGATCGATTCTTCCCGCGCATCTCGTCGTCGTATTTTCTCTACGTACCATTTTGTCACCGTTGATTGTTCACTGTGTCCACTGGCAAGTACGAAGTAATCGCCACGATTACATCAACCGAGTCCCAAACACGATATTCCAGCCATGAAGTTGGGACGTGGCCTGTGCCATCGCCAGCGCCGTCTTTGATCGACAGAGGGAAGCTCGAGTTGAATATTTCCCGATGATAACAGAACCAATGCATCTCTTTTACCATTTCCAACTCGAGCTTCTTTCCGTCGATCCACGGATGGCATCAGTAGTGACCGAGCGAAGGGATTTCTACACGGGAACGGTGTCCTGACCTAGACACTTTACCAAACTCGAGAGCAATGACCTCACTCATTCTAGACTCCTGATACTTCTCGAGCTCTTTCGAAGACTTGACGTTCGAGAAACCTCAACATTGGCTTATCATATTTTTTTTTTACAAAATCTTACGAAATAATATCTTTACAAAATTATCGTCGAGTTATTTGTATAAATAAATTTTTACAAAATTATTAAAAAAATAATTTTCTTTACAAAATTAATTTTTTTTTTTATTGTTTTGGTTTAATTATAATTGAGGATTAAATTATTATTTATTAGATTGTTAATGTTTTTTTTTTAATAATATTAGACAGTATAGAGAGTGAGTTTTGCGCGCGTTACTTATTCTTGTTTCTTCTACGTTAAAGAAAACTGTTTTATATTTAATAATTGTTATCAATAAATTACGACTGTATGTACATATTTTACATGCTATTTTAAATGCTTCTCGTTTCTTTAAATCTAATATACATATGTATGTATTGTACAATATATGCCAAGCGGTGCATAGTGCAAAATAATAAAAATAAAGCAGACGCACTTGCGAGACGAAATGAATAGAATTAATTCGGTCATATATGCCTTTATTAAAATCAGATTACATATTTATCTGTTTTATTTTGCTTATCTTTTAATTTTTATTTTTACGTGAAACGGAAAACTTGTTTCATTGTTAATAATTCGTTATAATTATCTGTTGTATTAATATAGTAATATATTATTAATAAATACTAATTTATAATTGCAATTAAATATAATTCTTCTCCTTCCTTCTTTTATTTTATTTTATTTTTTATATTTTTTTCTTTTTTTTTTTATTACGCGTCATAACTTTAATTAATAATTCAGTAACTAATTCGTCGACAAAGGAACATACATTACATAAAACACGTTTATTCGTGACGTGTTTTTACGCGACAAGGTATTAATTTACATGTCAGATCACGTTTAAATCAGTAAGACAAATTGGCGGCGGGGGATCAATAATGACGCATTGTTACAATTGATTTCGCTAGCGTTGCCTGGCAGTGACACGTATTCGATATCGAATTTCCCTGATTATTACCGACGAGAGGAATGCACAACAATGTGTCCAATCGAGAGGAAAAAAAAGGGATGCAGGTGCACGGATCGAGCATAGTCGACGCGGATTCTTCAACGACCGAGACCAACATTCGCAGCAATGTCGTTTTCACTTGCACGTTACGTTTTTCTCCTCCGTCTTTTTCTCGGTACAACGAATTTTATTAATATTTCTCATCAATTTTAATACGAATTTTGTTGATACGTGAAAACATTTTCTTTAAAAAAAAAAAAAAAGAAAAAAGAGAAAAAACAGTGAATAAAACACAAAATAAATTATTAAAAAAAACTTAATTAATTAAAAAATGTTTGTAGCGTTCGGGATGTACGGTAAAATGGGACTTGCGCTTACTTTGGACGACAAAATGGCACTATACCAGAACTGCATAATTTTCGATAAGCCGGATATGTATGGTGGTCCGGTGTGCGGCGACAATGGGATGACGTACGCTAACAGTTTATACTTGGATTGTAAAAATCACCACAACCGCGAGACTGGTAAGTGAATTTTCCATTTGGATTAAAACCTCCGTGATGTTTCGCAAATTCAAAATTAAAATAAAACCCTAAAGAGCCATCATGCGGTGCATTATTAATTTTTTTTATTACTATTTTTTTTTTACAGAATTACGTACGTTTCAAAGCGTTAATTAAAAAAAACTTTTCAGTCATTTTTTATCGTGTCGTTTTTTTTTAGTTGCTACGTTGCACCCCGGTGAGTGTTTGGGAAATGAAGAATATTGTAACGTCAATCTGTATTACGAACCGGTCTGCGGTTCGGACTTTAAGATTTACACCAACATGGAATCTCTGCTGTGCGTTCGTCACAGGCGATCGAAAAGTAAGATTGCAATACTTTTCACGTGTAATATTAAATTGCAAATATTCACTATACATGGATATATTAATATTCGATCTGCGTTCAGACGTTTCCAATTTTTTTTTTCTTTTTTTATTCGTTCCAGATTTAACAGCCGCGCCGACAACGAATTGCGCCCTGGGCGACGATTGTTACCGAGGTGGCACCGAACATTACGGGGTGAATCCGGTCTGCGCCAGTAACGGGCTCACGTATCAAAACGCGGCGCAGCTCAAGTGCCTGCAACGATATAATCCCGGTAAGGGATTACGACGAAAGTTACGCAGAAGCGTTTAGTTATGATTCGCCTAATTGCCGGCAAGTAGTCGGAAATAACGTTCAAACTCCTCCGGTACCTTCGCGCTCTCTTAAGTCTCGCGACGCGGCGGCGCGGAATTAATTTAGAGTCCCGCTTTGAACTAAATGTTTCGTCGGCATAACCTGGTTATCCCTCCGGATTACGATTTACATCCGAATCAAGATAGTTACCCGCCGCCGCGCGACGGTCATGCAGATTCAAACGCGATTCTCTGTAAACTTTATTAATGAGCGGGACGATGGCAGAGAAATATCCGAGATTTATTACGCGTTATAAAATTATCCTTTGGAATTGGAAATTAAATCAATCGAAAGAATCGCGGCGGGAACGAAGGCGATAAACGAAGGCGATTCAAGAACACAAATTAAGTGAGATTCGTGAAAATTGGAATTTTGTTATAATTTATTTTAAACGTGCTAAGCGAACGAAGGAGCGTTTGCGCGTTGCCATTTATTGCATGTTTAATCGAGCTCGAGGCATCGCCTCTGGACTTATTTTATTTTTCTAGGATTGCAAATTATTCACGACGGCGGTTGTCGCGTGGAGTTTGTCCACCAGTTTTATGGCTCGGCGGTCTGTAATATCGCGAAAGCAAGATACGAGTGGAATCCGGTCTGCGGATCGGACGGAGTCACTTATCCGAATCCTTTTGTCTTTCTCTGCTACCAACCACGTGCGTAAAGTATAAATTAATTAAAATATTATTAAAAATATGCGTAAATTAATAGTTTTTACGAGTTCCATTGACGTAGACGACTTGTTTTTAGCGAATAAATAATTTTTAATCGATTTCCTATTTATTCGAAATGCTTGAGGGAATTTTTTAAAACAAATTATTTATATAGCTTGTCGACGGGTTTCCTCATTCAATAAATAGTTCAAAGTCCGCGAAAGCAGCTTACTTTTCCATTCGAGGAGAGTACGCATTTGGATTACATTTCAATGCGAAAAGGCATGCGTATGTAGCTTACTTTCTTTAATTTAGATCTAAAAGTAATTTCCAACGGAGAATGCGACACGCACAGCCACGAATCCTGCATAGAAGCGCACACAAATACGACGATTCTACCAAATGGCGAGTACGTGAACGAAGTCTTCACCGCGGACGACGAGGTTTGCGGGAACGACGGCCGAACGTATCCGAGTGTACATCACTTGCAATGCCACACTCGCCACGATAAATGTGAGTCTTGCGTCGCAACGGAGACGAATAAAGAAAGACGAACGGCGAACGGAACGGTGCTACGTTTCATCCCAATTTCTAAATGCATTATCAACTAGCATCTCTCGAAATCCCGTTATTTTTAACACGCTCAAATAATTTATTAATTTTAATTCTGAAAATTCTAAGCGTTCGTGGAAACTTTAAGTGTCGGTAAAATTTTCTACTTCACGATTTTATGCGTCGAATTAATAATAAAATCCGTTAACAGTAATAATAATAAATTGATAAAAATAAAATTATCCTGGGCTTCGAGATTTTACGTTCTACATTTTTCGTCACTGATTTTTCACGACAAGCTTGAATTATTACACGAGAACAATGCGCGTCCCGCAGATGTATTTTTAAAGCATCACGGGTCGTGTTCCGGACCGGATGATCAGCCTTGCGGTTCGGTACCGGAAGAGGAGCACAGGCAACCGGTGTGCGGCACCGACGGCAGATCCTACGTCAGCCCAGAGGCCCTTTGGTGCGCCAAATTACGTTATCCGGAAAGAGGTGAGATTTGCAAATCACACGGCGCATATCTATACATATAACAAAACTTCAAATCTCTCTCCCACGCAATATTCGCGTTTACGCTCGCACGATGGTATTTTCACTAAAAATTCTCTCTGCCGGTTAACTTGCCTACGTCGCGTAAAATTGCGCACGCTTCGCGTAATTTCGGTTTTGTTCCGACGCGCAAATGTGGATTTGCAACATAACAGGAAAAACGCAATTTCGCAGCAATTTTTGGGATTATCTAAAATCTTATTACGTATACGAGAGTGTCTTAGCGACGCGCTTTACGCCTCGCGCAGCGGAAGAGATCGCGATCTCGCGCGATAAGTTCTATTAAGTTGTACGTAAATCTGTACAAAAAAAAAATATTCGCAAATACGAGACATTGATTAGCCTGATTTTAATCGCCCCAAGTGTGCTCTCAACTGTCAAAGCGCGATAATATTATAAATAATGCAAGAGATATAATTACTCGTAACCGATTTAATGTACTTTTTTTTGCAGATATTGTTTACAAGCATGACGGCCCGTGTTAATAAAGATAGAATTGTAGACTATCGGAGTCATGTGTGAAAAAATCAGAAGCTGTTAATATAATAACATAACATAAGTAATGTAATAATAAAAAACAATCTATGTAAAAAAAATTTATAAAATTTATAAAAAAAATTTTTAATTGTATTAATAAGTTATTTTGAAATACCCCCGATTCGAGTCTGTTGGGACAATTCGTTCTTCATTATTTTTAAACGAAATTGCACTCTTTTATTCATCCTTAAAACGTTACTGCACGCAGGAACGTGCAATGTGCTAACGCGATTGTATGCAATGTGTAAATGCATGTGAATGTCCACAATGTATCGAGCTCGGGTTGTCGGTGGGTTCACTAAGCCCAAATGACTATACGGATCAGTCATCCCTGCGGGGGATGCGCGCATGATGCAAGGTAATCCTGTAGTACGTCATCTATAATTTATCTGAACGGTGTTTCCACATGATGTAACTACCGTTTCGCAGAGAGGAGAAGCAGACGTTATTTCGAACGGGTTAAGGTCGTTTTCGCGGCTATTTATTTATTTATTTATTTTTTAAACAATTTTCAAGATTCCGTAAAAAGTAGACGGATTTAAACGCAAGTGTAGGAAGAAGCAAGTGAACGATAAACGGCGACAAAATTTCACATGTATAATAACTTTTAAATAGTTTATACGAAATTTATTTTTGAGGAAAAAAAAAATTTCTTATTGATTTATGCGGCGAGAGTATTAAAATATATAATAATCCTTGTTGATTTATTGCTAAAATTATTATTTCCGAATTATAGTCGAGCAAAAATTATTTCCGCTTGTGTAACAAGACCGCCCAGCAGACCAGGGCATTGAACTAGACCTCGCGAATGAATCCCACGGAAACCGATGAGAGGTAACTTTCCATGATGGAGATTATTTGGACTTTCCACCGGCATAAACTGTGTACATTCACTTAATACCTACTTAATGATGTAAAGGCCCTATGGCCGACTGCGAGCGATTGCAAAAAAAAAAAGCAGCTTAAAGGCAAGAAAACAGTTTAATTTTTATAAAAACCGAAATAATAAAAAAGAAACAATTATGATAAGATAGTCGATAAATTAAATTGACGATCTAACCTGAGACCTTATTTATAGAAACGGGCTGACGTCGGACAATGAATTTTATTTGTATAATTAATTAAAATGACAGAATTTTTTTTCGTTTAGCAATGCAAAGTTAAATGTAAATTAATTGTATATTTAATAATATCTGTACGATTCAATTTTAGATTTCGTATTATTTTAAATTCCAAAGATTATGTAGAATTAATCTTTTTTTTTTCATTAAGATAAGAAAATTTTGAATAGCATTTTGCACATATGGGAGATAAAGTACTTTAAAGATAATCACGAGGTAACAAGCAAACAAGTAGTCAGATTTAGTGCTTGAAGTGCGGCAAAAAATTAAAATTGGCGAATTTCTTTTTCACAGTACAATTTCGTCCAAAAAAAAAAAAAACATTAAATTTTTTAGAAATAATTGGAAGCCAAAGCGCGCCTTATTAGCGAATTATCTTTCATCCGATCGTCAAAATGTCACAAGCCACGTTCCAGTCATCCATTTCGCTCGTAGCATAATTGCGCGGCGTGATTGCGGTGCAGAGTAACGATCGGAAATTTTTGTCAATCAGTCTACAATCCGATAGTTAGAAGGCAGGAAATTGCGAAACAATCGTAGCCGCAAGAAAATAGACGACGGCTAAATGAAGGTAAAGTAGAAAGAACGAAAGAGAAAACGTATGATTGTCCCTTCGCGGATGATCGGTGGAAAGATGCGACCGACCAGTTTCGCCAGATCCGGCGTTGCGATTAACGATGAGAACGGATTTTCTCACGAGTCCCTGACACATTCCCCTGGTAGCCGGGGCAGCCTCATTCTCGCGCGTATATGGAATATGGAATATGCCGAGGAAGATTGCGCGTGACGTGTTTTGTTGCTGATTTTACGGTAATATAACGCGACAGGTGCATCCTGTTTCCGAGCGAGCGTATCTTAAAATAAGGGGACCCAAAGTGTAAGACGGTAATTTAAAAAAAGCTGTGTAGTCTGAATTATTTTACATAATTCCAGGGCAATATAACAATAAACCTAAATAATACAGATAATCCAAATGAAGTTGATCAAGAATTAAGTTAGTATATTTAGATATTTGCAACGCACTTGCGGGTAATACCTTTATTGATACAAGGATGCGGTAAGAGTTGCATCAAACGTGTCAGATAATAACTATGTAAATACAGAACTCGCGTAAATGATGAAGGAACGATAATAAACTGTGTTAAGTAATTATACGCCGATTATGCGCGTAGCCTCTGCATTTCAAAGTTTATGCGCGATTCATCCAGATATCGTGGCGCGATCGTGTTTTACGAGAGCGCGAAAAATGAAAAAAAGGGGGAAAAAAATCCACTTTGCTGAAATAATGAAATCTTAATTAATGATGTTACGTCGCTCTGCGAAAAGTGCTGTTTAGTTGCACCATTTATTACGCAAGTTTGTATAAAAGCATTTTTGTAATGCTTTATGTTTTGATGGCCGGTGCCACATTCATCTTTTACTCCGCTGAAGCTCATGCGGATTGGCAAGTTTCATGATTTATTTTTACAAATTCTTTATTTAATTGTCTTATTTCATATATTTTATGTATATTTATATATTTTGAAGAAATGATGTGGGATGCATAAAAAATTTTTAACCACACCGGTTGTATTTAAAGAAAATATTAAAAGTATGTACAACCGACAGTCCGCAGTCTGTTTAAGTGGGACGGGAAATTTTTGCTGCATTTCACATTAATAATTTACATTACATTATTTATCCTATCTTAAAAAATTGGTGAGTGACGCATGAATTAGCTTTTTAATTCGGACGTACACACGCTTTTTTAGATAGGAATACAGATTTTTTGCGCGTTTGGATTATCGTGCCGCGAATATAACGCCTATGTATCACGTGGCCGCAAATTAAATGCTGATCGAGAATGTGTTTTATCGCGTTAAGCAGATTTCGGATTCTCGCGCGTAAACTTCAAGCGTGGCACTTTACGTTCAGAAACGCAGCGAAGCCCCCGAGAATATTTTTCCTCTGTATTTTTCCTACGCGATATTATTTTTAGCACTCGGTAATTTTTCAACGGTATAAAGAGATTCGTTGCTTTGTCCCTTTTTGCGCGAATAAAAACTTTATAATCGGAATAATAAAATTTCCCGCGGCAAAATAAAAAAAAAAGAAAGAAAAAAAAAGTTTTAAATATACAAATCTCACATTTCTGACTAATGAATAAATTCTTCGATGTAATTCGTACGAGGTGACTAATTCTACTTATTAAACGTAATTACTACCTAACACCCATTAATATTATAGTAATATCGTGTTTTCACACTTGAAATCGTATACATAAAAAGAGACGCGAGTACCAATTAACTGACTTAATATATTTGACTTTCTAATTTTTATAATTGCAACTTTCTAACCTACACTTTAACGTTGTAAATTATTTATTATTACGCCGATTATAGATGCCGATTCGTAGATTACTGATAACGCAAAAAAAAAAATAAAATAAAATAATTAAATTAAATTAAATTAAATTAAATTTAAAAAATCCGATCTCTCGGTACCGTTCCCGCGGTGCAGCTGGTTGTCGCGTAAATGGAGGAGGTCAGGGTAGCCATTTATTTCTAATACCGAGAAAGAAGTGTCGGGTCATTCCGCGTTTTCTGTCGCACCGGGTGACCTACTGTTCCTTTCTCGGACTCGAGAACAAAACGCGCCGCGATTACGACGGATATACATTATTTATCCACACTCCTCTTTCTTTTGCCAACCGCAAATCTGCCGTTGAGATACCAATTCCTCCCGCGCTGCCATCCTACGCGCGCAACGTCATTATATTTTTAGTTGCCATCGATCATGCGATTTTTTTTTTTTTTCTTTTCTTTTTCTCTTTTCCGCCGCGGCAAGAAAGGTCGACCCGACGAGTGTCTATCGATCGCGCACACACCGCGGGGTGATTGATCGATGCATGCTGAGTGTACAGCGGCCGCAATCGTATAAAAATTTGTCGAAAGTAAGACACGGTCCAGAATTGAAGTGTATCACGCGCACCGCCGCCGTCCTGCCTTCCATTGTTACAGGTGTTAGAAAGGGAAAAGTCGAAAGTATTATTTTTACTTTACAGCTCGGAGAGAGAGCAGAGAGTACAATAGCTAAGCAATAATCGCGAATATGATTGCCCCGGCGTTCTCAGTCACTTTCAGATTCTCCGAGTTGCATCCCATCGCCGCGAGCTAACTTCTTGTTTATTAATTCGTTCTCTTACTTTTATTAAAAAAAAAGATTTTTTTTTTATTCGTCGATTATATTTAATTATGTTTATTATTTTTTTTTCTTTTATTAAGAATTTCCAGATGTACACAAGTACAAAGTGTGACAACCGGCCGAGCTCAACGCACGCACGTCTTTTCTCATATATCTCGCGCATACATCTCTTTCCGTGGTCTTCTTTCGCGTTTCTAGTAGCCACGAGTCCGGCTTTTGCAGTTGTGGTAAAGCATTCCTTTCCCCCCGTAATACAACCGCATGACAGTGAACCAGTTTTTACTTCTGGGTTCAACCTGACAAATGGACTATGACGTTAAAGATCCTCCGATCTGTCTTTATCCTTCTTTCATTTGATCATTCGATTAAGATCACCGGAGATATTATCAAGTAATAATATCATTATAAATGTACATAGTAAGATCGTGTAAATGTTAAATTAAACGATGGAGTAACGTAGAAGAATATATAATAGCAAATTATAATATTCATTAATTTCAATTTTAATTAACATTAAATAGAAAGAGTGTTGTATTTAATTTAACTTTTTTAAATTAATTTAATTTAAACAATCGTAAAATATGTGAGTTTAAAAACATTTTGTTCCTTCGGGAGAAAGGAAAGGGGATTTTTCGACTACCGGTGTTCAAATAGATACCATCGGAGTCATCGACCCGGCACGGTAATGTTATGCAAAATGTGGTTAGTTAATGATGCAGCTCTAGGTGAGCATTGATTCGATTACTTAACGTTATCGTATAGTTATGAGAAATCTCGTTGATTTCTTTGTCGTGACGCAGTCGATGAAACATTTAGTTTGTACCGTGTAATCTTTATTCTTTTTTTTTTTTTTTTCAAAACACTAAAGCTTATTTTGCATTAATGCTTAATGATATACTAGTTGTAACTTATTGACCGATTTCAAGAAAATATGCGATAATACACAGATAATAACATAATTAAGATAAAATTAATAACGTTACGATATATACTTGCAGTTTGTATTTATATTCATAAACGCGAGACGCGTTTGATAAATAAAAGGTTGATTATTTTGTAGATAGATTTTTTTTTTTATATAAAAATCTTGATTGTATATTAATTGTTCGATAAAGCTCGAGTGATGTCAATATGCGATTAAATCACAGATTTTTCTTTTCCCTTTTTTTTTCTTTTTACATTTTAATTTTTAATAGAATTTAACTTACGATGAGAATTATTAAATCAAATATGCATAAAGATGTTAAAATCATATTGCAATTGCAAAGTTGGGTAAAGGTAAACAACGCATCGTGTCTAAGTTAAATTTTGCTCGTTGAGTAAGAAGCTTTGGCTAGATTATTTCTTGGCAACGCTTTTCAAATATATAGAACGTTCACTTGCTAGGTTGAGTTAGGTGCTAGTTGTTGATGGCTTGAAATGCATGAAAGTTACATAAATAATTCTTCCTCAATATAATTTATAATTAATTATTTCTATAACGCAACTTAAAAAATATTTATAAAGATACGCACAATTATTCAGAAAGTAAATGAATATCTTTTATCTAAATATGCTTTCGGGATTTTATTTTATAATTCTTTCTTATTTTTCTTTTTTTACTTTCATTCAAGAAAGATCATTTCAACATTTATTCGAGACCGTAACGTGTGTCGAAGTTGTACAGCAACGTAGTGTGTTTATATTTTACACGATCTAATAATTAATACTCGAGAGCAAGATATTTTTCGATACGGATATGAAATGAGCATGCGGGGTCCTGATAATTTTGAACAGCACATTTTGTGCCTGTATAATTCCCGTACCTAATCGTATGTATAATACCGTCGTTTAACGGGAGAGAGAGAGAGAAAGAGAGGTGAGGTGGAGGAAAGGTTCTACATAAAGACGAGGTGAGCGCAACAGGATTCAGTTCTCTCGTAACGCCTCTACGCGGCAAAAGACAATTCCTGAATTAAGGAATAATAGCCGCGTACATTTTTTTTTTTTTTTTTTTGGTCAGATGTGCCGATGATATTCGTGAATTTTTAATAATTCCCCGACGAGCAGAATTCTGACGTAACGCATTGAAAACGGATTTCGTAAAAGATTTGTGTGCAACGTTGCAGCCGCGAATTCCTCTTTGAAGTGAGTATAACAATTTAATAAGCCAATACAATAATCATTTTTCACAATTAATTTTTTTTACCGTAAAACTGAACGTTTTAATAAAGAATTTAAAGAATTTTGTACACGATTGATAGCGTGATAGTGCGTTAGGAATTAAAGTGGACAAATGCATTTTAAAATGTCATTTAATTCGCTCGCGTGTTTTTCCTATTGTTAGTTGGCATCAGTGCCAATGACTTGATATATTCGATTTTATAAATAGCAATGACCTTTTTGACGTCCATGGTATATTAAGAAAAAAGATATATCGGAAGGAAAAGTATTTTATATGCATAAATTGCAACAAAAAAAAGAAAGAACGAAGCAAACTGTGATATAACCCGTATGACGTCATATCAATTGATGATTATCGCAAAAGTTTCGAGTTGCTCCTAATATCGGAAAATCTTTGAAAGTGCATTAAACGAATTAGTTAAGAGCTGAATTAATTACAAATTTTTTTTTAATGGACTTTAATTTTTCAGAACTTACATCGTTTCAAAAGCACATAATTATAAATTTCGGAAAAGTATTTTTATTTGAAAATTTTCAGAATTTAAAATTCTCAACGAACTACTACGCGGGTAAATTAAATATTACGATAAAACCGGATTGGAAAAAAATTCAACGAGATTTTCATAAATCAATAATTAAAAACGGTTTCTTCCGTTTTATTTTTTTTTTTTAATGTCCACGATAAATTTTTACGTTCAGATACACGTGCATTCGCGTGTAAGAAGCAGAGGCTGATATATTTATCGGAAGTGCAGTTATGTATTCGTCTCAAAGTCACGATAAGTCGCGATCGATCAACTAATTATCATGTATACACGTGCTGAATCACGGATTTAATTAACGAAGCACGATTGCTCCGCAATCGCGGAACGTGCGGCCCACTCGCTTTTGCGCGAAGTGTCAAAAATTTAATTCCATAACATGGCGAATTTAATTAGCTATTCGAAACCTGCGTGTGCTATTTGCACAATGATATAACTTGGTAATTCGACCTGACGATATAATACCGCCAAATCGTGTCAAGTTTAGATAACGATATTTGTTCTATTATCAATTGCCTTCATTTGCAACGCGACGCAGATAAAAGATATTCTAACGATGCGAAATCAGTCAGTAAAAATTTGGCAAACGTTAACTATCTTATTTTAAGTCGTGATAAATTGAGAAAAGTAATACAAACAGTACATATAAAACAAAAATACATTTATCGTAACGTTTGTCAAAATTTTATTAGATTTAACCACGAGAATTTGTTAAAAATTTTAATTACGTTTAGAATGCGCCCAAAACTTTTCACGCTCTTAGTTTATAATTACGCCCAGAACTTATCAGAGCGGACAGACGATATTGAGACAGTAGTACTCACAACAGTAGCTACCTGATAAGATGATAATCAGACGAGTATATATTTGCGAAGTTACTTGCATCTGTCATTTTTATCGTTTTTCCGGTTGCAGTTTCTTTAAATAAAAGTATCGCGAAGTTGAGGATTAACGTTGGCTGCACAAATTAACGTCACGCAGTAGATAAGATAAAATTAGATTTTTCTTTTGCATATTTAAATTAAAAAATTGTAAGGCCTCTCTGCTCTGTTTTCAGTAATCGTCTAATTGCGCCGAGATGGAGCAAAATGGTATATCGATAATACCGCCATCGGGTGTCTCGGAAAATACTGTCGGAAAGTCTAAAAGTATCGGCATCACGCTTCGATCCAATGGCACAATACAGTCGGCGAGGGAGAAGTTAAAGGCACCTTGTGAGTACAGGCGAATGACGCGATTGTAACGGGATACTCAAATTGAAAATAGAAATCTCGCTTTGAGATGTGAACCAAGAACTATTTGGTAAATGCATTCGAGGTAATTAATAAAAAAAAAAAAAGAATCTTATCGATAAGATTTACTAATATAAATTATTATCTAATATCGATTGTTTTATAATACATTTTATAAAAAAGAACCTAGAATAATATTTTAATATCTCAAATTTCTATCAAATATTTATCTTATTTTCTAACAAAAATTCATCGACTCTCGAATCTTTTAAGCGGATTTCACACGAGGTCAAAGTTCACAAATCTTTCTCTGTATAAAATCTGATCGAAACTGTCGGATTTTATTTTGATATTATCGTAGAAATCGATAAAAAAGAAAAATAAATAAATAAATAAATAAAATAAAATAAAAATAAAAAACGATACAACACGCTGTAAAATATCAACGCGGAAGTGAATAATGGCACGTATACGCTTTCAGTTGACCAGTGACAAATCTTCGTTCTCATAAAACGCTGAAGCAAATTTCATTAAAATTCATAAAAGTTACCGTCCATTAGAACGTAGAACTTACTTTGCATCTATTCGCACACGGGAGTACATACATCAATCCGAGCATAGCTGAGCTTTTAATTAGATATCACCTAATTTTGCGACAATTAATCGCTCGTCTGCGGCTTCAATATTCATCACGTCTCTTCCATGTTTATCGCGCGCAAGCCATAATCGAATTTTATTGAGATCAAATATGCAGCTAGAAATTATTTCCATTTCTCAGTGATAAACGCGGCTTTTAACCTTTCTAAACCAACGATTCGTCTCTTCGCGATTATTTTTTAGCATATTGACGGAACGTCGATAACCGATGAATCTCCGAACACCTCAGATATATCCAAAGAAATAACATCTTTATAAATCACAACTATCACTGGCGCATAATTCGCCACTCGCCGCAAAAGACTCGCAGCTTCGGGAATCCCGTTGGATTTGAGAATAAAGACCTATAGACCCGGTTTCGCGAAAGAGTCTACCGCGAAAGAGTGACGTGCGCAAGAAGAATTGGTCGTGTAATAAGATGGGAAAAGGCTTCGCGCGCGAACGTTCGTTCCTGCTTTCGAGATTGACCTTAAACTCGCGAATCGGTTGCGTTCGCGAGGTAACCGACCTCCTATTCCTCGAAAATATTTCTCGTCGCCGTCGCGCCGCGCCGATTCTCCTTCGCTGGTGAAAGAAAGAAGAAAGCGGAGACTTGCATTATACCGAACGCATGCTAAGCGACGCTTTAGGAAGACAGCCCATCCCTTTCCCCGGGTCTGAAAATTGGGTCGAAAATCGGATTTGACTACGAGGGGAATTTCTCTCTTTCGCGCTGCGCTTTCGCCGCACACTTCGCGAGAACATTTTATCGGAAACACCCTTGACGCGAGATAGATGTCTCGGTGATCCGGAAAATTAGGTTCGCGCGCATAAGTAACGTTATCGGGAAGTCCGTGTCGAAGAGCTGGTACCGTGGCATTATTATGCGGTCAACGTTCTCCAATGGGAGAAAAAGAAAAAGAAAAAAAAAAGTTGCCCTTCTTTCTGGGAATGATTAACGTTTCGAACCTGCCGCTTTACAATGCTCACTGTTTTTGCACGACGACGTTCTGTCGTTAAAAATGTTTCGCTTAGTATAAAATCAGAAACGATTTAATTCGCCTACAGATTAATTAATTTGAAACATGTCTCTCTTACAGTCACATTTATTAACGTGGTGAAAACACAATGGTCTTTCTTTCTACCTTCACTTTTACCAGTATAAAATGCACGAGTTTTTAACTATTGTGCGCCTGGCGAGAATTTCAGATCGACGTCGCACTTGGCGCGTTTGATCTAGAAAGCGGGCTCTGCGTTCTTCTTTTAACGAGCGTATTTCGGTCGTTTCTCTAGGAAAAAGAAAGTGCATAATGCAGCCGCATCAGGAAATGCGGCTGCTCGAACTCGGCTTTTACGAGATGCGTTTCGTACGCGAGCAGCCTCGCGGTAACAAAATTAGACGATAATTACAGATAACGTTACTTTTCTATGATACCGCAGCCGCGGAAAATGGTGCGCTCTCCGGGCTAATTTTACGCGAGGAGATTCGATCTTTTCTGTACCGCTCAAGTTACGCACTTTCCGGCGTATCTATATATCTACGAGATATTAATTAACTCGCAGTATTATTTCTGCTGAATGTCGCGCGTTCCTCACAATGGTCTCCCACGAAAGTCTCAGTTTCAGGAACAAAAAAAGAAAAAAAAAAGAAAAATAATCCGACAGAAAAAGAAAACACTGGTGAGAGGAATTGATTATTCCCGAATGATTTTTTTGTGAATTCTATCTTGCTGAGAAAATCTAAAGAGACCGACAGTGTACTCGGCATGCTAAGTTATCCATGTGTACCACTTTCACCTGTTTCGCGAGCTTGATTTATAATCGCGAAAATACGTGCGACGAGCCTTTAAGAATTAATTTAAATTAAATAGCGAGCGGAATTCGCAAAGAACAAATATTGAGATGCGGGCCACGCGTTATCTCAAAATCCCTGTTTTCTCCTCGCCGCGCAGAACCGCCGCGGTAAATAGTTAGCAAGTTGTTTGCGCCACGAGGATGTTTATGCACGGTCTCGAAATAAAATATCCGTAAATATCGATTGACGTCTGCATAGAATAGATTCTAAAATTTTAACGAGAACCGAGGACCCGTGCCGCGATAAATTCTCCCGCTGTTCTTTTGAATTGATATTTATTCAAGACGAAGAAAATAAGATAAACCGATGTAAATGCACTTTATATTCTTATTTCAGCGCAAAAATTTGCGTTTCCCTTTCAAGTGACGATTTATGAAAAAATGCACAGCAAATTTAGCAGGAAAATAACGGCGGGGTTCTTTCGCTTTGTACTCGGCATAGAAAGTAGTTCGAGCGGCGAATTTGCGCGCAACGAAAACGCGAGGGCGCGTGAAGATAGAACCCAGCTTCCGGCACGAAGAACGGTATTTACCTCTATGTCCGACATGACGAAAGACACTTTTGAAACTTTTTTATCGATTAGGATCCGCCTGCATTGTATTATACCGCCGTGCCGGCAATACCGCTAATGACTCGCCATTCACAACCGAGTGAAACCCTCCACGTTACAGTCTTATGTCATCCGTTATTAAATCACAGTACATTACACTACGATTCCTGTAATAAAACCGCCAATTTGGAAAGCCGCGCCGTGCCGCGCGGAGGTCTCATTTCGTCATGTTTATCGTCGAAAATGTGGAATATAATAGATTCATGAGCGCTTTAAAATGTGCCGTAGGTACATATTTTCTCTGACGTAAGTTAGGTTATACGGGGTATTTGCAGTGCAGATACATCAACGTCGGCAGTAAATATTTCTTGCCAAGTCGTCACTAGATTTAAAGGGGTTCGCGACAGTCGATGATAAATCGAATTATGCTAATGCATGTAAAATACTTTTGGCCAAATGGCAGCCTGCTTTTTCGTTTATTTCGTAACCAAAAATGACGAGAGATGCGCCCGCGAGACGTATATCTGTGACGGGAAATATCGACAAGCCTTCTCCTTCCTTTCCCCTTCCCATCGGTTCTTACGAGTGTGAAAATAAATCGGAGGCGAATAATACGTTTCTCTATCTTTCGCAATTATCGTTGTTTCACTTTACATTTTAATTTGCGCTCGGTCGGAATCTGGGGAATTTGCAACTGATCCCCGGCGGACGGAGCAGCCGCTCCAGATTTCCGAGAGGACGTAATTATTTGCTAGACTGGAATCCGTTGAATCGAACGAGAGACGCGCTCTGTGAAAATTTAGTACAGCGTGATATTCTCAAGTTTCAGGAAATCCCGAGTTCAACTCTTCCTCGCGTTACAACGATTTATCGCGACAATCGCGCGCCTGTAATTTACCGATACTTCCTTTCTATTCGTTCTCACGACGGTTGCTCCACTTCCACTCCGATCGCGCGATAATATACGAGCAGATAGCGAATTCAGTAGCGAGAATGTAATCAATGTAAGACGATGTTTCTCGCATTATGGTAACGCGATCTGTCATTATTCATTCGTACCGTATACGCTTTCTTTAAATATTTCCGAAATAAATTCTTTTTAAGTAGCCACACGTTCGTTTGTGCAAAAAAATTATTAGTGTCAAAAGTATTACATCCTAAATTAATGCATATCTGCTTTAAGATCATTAATCGGTATTATTGGATTTTTAAGAAGATGAAAACTCGGAAGCGAGCGCGGGCATAAAATTGCCGTTAATTTTCTTTTACGTTTCTGCGTCGGGTCTTTCACTATCCTTGCAATAAATCGAGAGAATGTCGGTGTATCGAGTCTGGCACGACGCTTGAGAGCCATCGGACTCCGGCCATTCACCGCGAACTTGACCTACTGTCACACTTGCAACATCGGTACACGATGCACGTGTTACTGTCGCGTGTGTATTCCGGGTACGGAAAAGGCTACCGGCGTTCGTGCACTTTTCGCTTCCCCTCGGCGGCACCACGATTATCGCAAAGTATCTTTTGCACATTGATTACGTAACGAGGCTATCGAAATAACATTCTTTCAATTCCGTCCCGTTAATTAATTCGTGCGCCCTTAACACATTGTATTATATATAAATTTCTAATGCAAAAATATTGAAAGAAAAAAATTATTTTGTTTTAAAATTAAAAAAGCAAAAATTATTTTAATAATTTATTACGTATTTTTTTTAATTAAAAAAGCGAAGAAGATATATTAATGTTTCAATCACTTCAAAGTGATGTGCGAACTAATTTTGTAATTTGTTAACGATTGTTTACACGCGGTTTCGTGTAATATGCGCTTATACGTACGTCAGAAATTCGTCTGCGTCACGCGCGTTTTGATAGTTTCCGGCCGCTTATTGAGAAATTGGTTTATGCAACGCGATGAATGGGCAAAATTACTTTTGACGTTCCATCGTGAATCTAATCGGTTGTGACAATCGATGGTGCAGCATAATATTATACGAGAGCACGTGTAATTATACGATAATTATTGATCATTGCCGATCGTGCTGAATGCGAATAATTGACAGCGATATAAAAGATCACGCGGTTAATCGAGACCAGCAGTTTCTGCAATTTTTTTTTTTTTTTTTTAATTAAACAGTTGTTAAAATGTTTTCGCAATTGGAAACGTCGTGCGCTTATTCTCTTTCTTTCTCTCTCGCGAGAGGAAAAATGTCTTTGCGTTAAAGCAGCTCCAAGATTAAGCAATTAGAGCGTGCCGTTCGTTTAACGTATCCCGCAATTTATCGGTCGACGAAAGCCTAAGCGAAATACGCGTAACGTAAAGGAAAAAGCGCAATTTTTTCTTTTTTTTTTCTTTTTTTCTTTCGTGCGCGTCGCTGCGCTCTCGTGCATCTCGACATTTACGACGGTTAATCGACGTGCAGGGCTTCGTCCGCGTCTACTCGGCACCGGACCAGGAATTTCTCCGTGATGCAATTACCGAGCATCACGAGCATTTTCTACTGTTTCACAGGATTCATATTATATACAGCGAGAAATGTGAAAACCCACGCGCAACGCTCTACGTTTTCGAATATACGGCGCGGTCCCTGCGGGCTACGCGGACGCGCGCGCGTCTTCTATTCTCGTTTGGCGAGGGGCAAAAAAAAAAAAAAAAAATGAATATTTATGCGTCTTCGTTTGCACGCCGCGTAACGCCATCAACTTTACTCAATGGTGCTACGTTTTAATGCTATTCATGGTATCCGCTACGTGCGTGCGAAAATTGCTCCGGCGAAAAACGCTCCGCTGATCAAACACCCCGAGAGAGATTCTGCGAGACGACATATAGGTAAATTTATCTTTACTCTCCGAGACAAGTAAATGATGTTGACATTATCTAAAATGGGCCAAAGTCTGCGCGGAGGATTTCCGAAAGAATTATTGTATCTTCCTGATATAAAAGTGTCTGATTTCTTTTAGACATTATTTTTCAAATATTTTTCTTTTTTTTTTTTTATTGGCCGTCTTAATTTTATTTCGTGAACGCACTGTTTGTATTTCACACGACGAGCCTGTTGCGAGATCCTTTTTGTGTTTTGCAGTCGGACGGAGTTCTATGTTTCTGCGCGAGTAACGTTGCCTTTGTTGCGTGCTGCGACGCGAGTGGCAATTTGGAAATTGACGACTTATTACGTATATTTTAACGTCGCGGACGAAAAAGCCGTGTTACACAAATCGGCGTGTGTACCTTCGTATTATGTAACGCGCGGACCATGTCATCGCCGGCCGACCGGTCAGCCGTTAGCAAATGTTACTTGGTCAGAGGTAATCGCGCCGAGTTTCCAGGACTTTCACGCGTAACAGCAAACCGGCGTCGTAACGTGTCAAATGAACGGCGGCACTTTTGCACCCGAGCGATTTCACGGGCTCCCAATAGATTCCCAGAAAGAGTTTAATTACGGCCATTAATAAACGAAGTGCAAAGCTAATTATACTAATTAGTGAAACGCCTTAGCTATGATAATACGCATAATAACGATGGGGCCGATAACAAACTAATTACGCAGCGGGCGCAATCACACATAAACTTTAACTAAAGCTCAGGCTTATTAACATCAAGTAATTAACGGACATAGCACGTAATCAAATCGGTAATTAAAGTAATCGACCTAATATGCATTTATATTCCGGCCTGTCGTTTATGATGCTCGTCGCGGTACACAAGGAGGAATATTTTTTTTTCTCGTACAAACTCGACCGTAGGGAACTATGACGATGCAATGAAACGTTAATTATTAAACGATGCGGGTTGTCGTGCGAGTATAATGTCACAGGTAGTTATTTAATTTGACGTTGTTCAATTATTCTTTTAAATGTATGTATCTGCAGATGCGAAGCGTGAAAGATAATTAATGGCATAGCCGCGTTATCTTATCGTTTTATTATTATCTGTCGCGGCCAGTTGGGCTAATACCATTTTTTCAATTCGTTGACATATGTGCAAATATCGCGACACGCAGGATGGTTTCAGTAAACGACAAATTTTCTCGGGGGCAGGTAGAACTTCTGGAGACGAGAAGAAGTCGTACATCATCGTCGTTTACTACAAAGCAACCCCCTGTATATCATTAGTAAAGGTCGGTTTGTCGCAACAAAATCGCGAGCGCGTTACTCGTCCTCTCTTGAATCCTCACGCGAGAAATTCACCGGATATTATGAACACGAAATGTACTCTGGCTCGTCATCGTACGTTGCATCGTACGCCGCGAGAAAAACTGGCTTTCTACCTTTTCAGTGCAATTGATTTATGGAAATTTCACTGCTCGCGCACCGCCGCTGCTATTAGAGATCATTGAAATTTGCGGTACGCTGGTAATTTTCTGATACTTTTCCGTGGCGAATCATCGAAATAAATTGCCTCTACCCAATTCTACCCCATCCAGTTACGAATCGCAAATTCTATAATATCTAGTTACGAGATGTAAAACATTAATGGTGAAATGCAAAAACAAGCGATTCGCTAATTAAGCAGATTTGTACAACGAAAGTTACGTCAAGCTCGAGAGAAATGCTTCCTGTATTAAAAAAAAAAAAATAAAAAGAAAAAAAACCACCGTTGTAATTTCATAAACAATCCTAATCGTTAATTCGTCTATAATAATCCGTTAGTTAACTGCGTGCGATAATTATTTATTTAATTAAATTATAATATTATAAAATTAAAAAAAGAAAGAAACTGCAACGTTGTGCGACCTTCCGACGGGATAGTCTCGCAATAAGTAATTTATAAAAATAACAGGAGCGCATAAATATTTCCGACGTACACGCGAAACGCGCGCGCCCGCTGCTTTATCAATCCCATCGCGGGCTCAGCGATACGGTAGATTTCTGTCGCCTCTCTCGCGTTGGACTATCGGTAGCTGGTAAATTCATACGGTCGGTGTACTGGCGGAAAATATTTCCAGGCATCTGAGAGAGGAGCGTTAATTTATATTTGTACGCGAGATACCGTAGATGGTGCATCAATGAAAGCGCGCGCGCAGCCCCGATCGAGGGCACCTTTTCCTTTCCTTCCTTTCTCTTCGAGATGGATTTTCTCGCACGACTTACATCGCGAGCATCCAATTTTCGTATTAGTTTCACGTAATTGCAGTTAGCTTAACCCGTCGAAAATAAATACGGCGTTAAAGGCGAAGCGCGCGTACGGGACATTCCCCAATCTGCCCGACGTAATTGTTGATTACTTTCGTGATCCGTAATTATATATGCTCCCGCACTTTCCTGCTAATTACCGCCAGCCTCCGTTCCCCGTAGTTTGGTTTTTTAATTAGTGATTAGAGATATGCCCGCGTCCAAGTTACGTGGAACTTGGAAAGTGCACGTCTCTCTGGCGGAGATGTATTTCCGTAAATATAGAGATATATACGACGTGCCGTGCCTCGAAGCGATCGCATCGTGTTTTCCTCGCAAGTTTCTATTCGGGTACTGATGTACTACAACATGCGCGGAATGGCTTTCTATATTTTATTCCGCTAGTACTTCACCATCTTTACGACTATCGGATCATTAACCGGTGATAAATTAGCGAAACGTTAAGAGAGTCCGTAAAGCCGTACGTTCTAATTTCTTTATGCCGATTAATTGCCAGTCGATCCGGGCTTTTATGAACTGAATTATTTCTTTCATAATCACTTTCGCAATACAAACAAAAAGAAACATCAGCGAGATGTTTTCTCACACATTGACAAGTGCCGATTAGATAATGTAAGAGAAATAGAAAAATAAAATGTAATATAAAAATATAGATAAACTGGATAAATCAGAAGATGTAATAAATAAAAAGAAGTAGAGATTAAATTTATTTGTATGATCCGTTTTGTAAAATTCACTTCGTGTAATAAAGCTTTATTAATCATTTATTAATTTCAAACAAAAGATTAAAAAAAAAAAATTTTATTGAACTATCGGCTTTTTTTCAGGACGTTAAAATATGTGTAGTAAGTCGTTTGCAAATTTCCACGCATTCGCATCGTAATACGCAACAATAGACAACGTTACTCGTGCAGAAACATAGGACTCCGTCCGACTGCGAAACACGATCGAAACGATCTCGAAACAGGTTCATTGTATGAAATACGATCGGGTCATCGCGAGCCGCGGCACCGATACGATCTTTTTACGACTCCGTAAAATTCGACACTTACGCCTTTGCACGAATCTTTAAAACACGGCCTGCCAAATCAGGCCCATGTAACTTTGTTCAATAAGAAAAAGGATCAATTGCCTTTCCAAACCCGGTGCTTATAGCTCACGTTCACAGCCTACGTATTGATTTAAACGATTCGTCTCGTCGTTCACATATAAATTTTTATACATATTATTTTTATGACATAATGTAAAATTTTGAAATTTTTTCCCCCTTACAGAATTATAAATATGTATATTTCAGAGTCAAATAATTGAACACAAAATAAATTTTTATTTTTATAAATGCTTTCATTCCCGAAATAAAACAAATGAATATAAAGAGATCCATAGTTCTTTTTTTTTCTTTTTTTTAAAGATATATTTACATTTTAAATATAGATATGCATATATAGACTTCATATTTCTGTTCGAACGTCCGCAGTTCTGCCTCGCGAAATTACGTCAAGTATCCCGTTTTTGTTTAATCGATACGATTCGGAGTGCTCGTTTTTAAGAGGATAAACGCGCGACTTTGAACGGCTTCGGAGCACGTCGGATTGCGTTTCCGTCATCGTATCGAAATCCGACTAATCCGCGAGAGTCGATGACTGATCGCTATCGGACCCGGTCCGTGTCGCACCGAGTCTGTGTGTTAATGGAAATCATACGTGACACGTGTTCGGTTCTAATTATATCCGCGCGACACACGGTTAATCACGAGAACTCGGCCGTAATTCTAGGGCAAACGTGCGTTGGCATCTCTATGCATAATTCAGAGATGCAGGCGGATATGTATATGTATAAGCGCGATTAAACCCGAAGGATATTGACATCCGTATGTTATGAATATCATATGAATGTGGAAGTCGGGCGGTGCGTATGCACAACGGATGCGAATGATCCGTTCAGGAAATGCAAAACGCGGATGTAGTACAATGCGAACGCGGCGCAGCATTTATAGATTAACACAGAAGATACATACTTTTCTCTCGCAAGATGCACGGCGGAATAGTGAATATATTAAACAGCGTCTTGTGCGTGTAAAAAAATTAAAATTTGTAAAAAAAAAAAAAATTTATGCGCTATTTAATTATACTTTTTATCGCAACAGTTTCTTTTTTTAATTTCTGTACACAAATAATTATTATATTGTGTCGAAGTAATAAGTATAGCCTACATCACACGCGTGTTTCAATTTTTGTTTATTTAGAAAAAGATCTCGTCTGTCGCAAATCATATACGAAATTCCGAAAGAAAATCTTAACTTTGTCGGGAATAAAAAAAATATTTTTTTAATTTTCAAGCAATAGCCCACCCAAATGTTAACCGTAATTCAAGGAGTTTAATTTATTTTTTAGTTATTACATGAGAACTGGTAATTAATATGTGCTAATAGACGGATATAAAATATTAAAAATAATTAAATTTAAAAAAATTTAATTATTATGCGGTCAAATATACATTTCTTTTTTTTAAACTCTACTCGCGTTAATGACATACATGCACAAAAAAAACTGAAAAGCAGTACAGAGGTAAAATCATTTTCTTTTTAATTATAATTCCACACCCGGCAATTTTGCACATTATTAACTTTTGATTTTAAAAAGTAGGTAATGGGTACTGCGCTCGCCAATGCAAGTTAATTACAGCGAACTATTAAACAATCAAATCGCGTACATATTTTTTAACGAGGTGTTTGATTGAATTAATATACACGCGTTTGATTAATTTAATGAATATTTGCTTTTTTCTACATCGCGCATATAAATAGATTAAATAATTTGATATTTGGCTAAAATATCTTCGTTTAATTAAATGTAAAATAAAATAATAAAGCAAGCTATTACTCTTTTCAAATATTGATAATCTAGTATTTTTCTACGCTGAGATAGAAATAATTAAAATGCAAAAGTACACAAAAAAAAGAAAGAATATTAAAATAATATAAAATAATATAATCGAAAACAATTATTATTAAATTGTGTTGAACAAGTTAATAACTAAGAATTAAATTGTTAATTAAAGAAGGAAAATTATCTGGAGTATTATATACTTTATTAACGTTAATAAACGATCAAAGAACGGTAAGAATAAATATCGCGGAGACTTGACCTCTGACTGTAGATTACTTAGCTATGAATAATATTTCTCTAATCTGAAACATGAAATGTTGACCCAAGATATAATTATTCCATTTAAAATTAACTCACGATTCAAAATAAAAATGTAAAAAATTGTATTTCTGCAACAGTATGTACACAACTTAGTATTAACTGTTCAAAATAAAATATATATGCAACACGAAATAAAAATTACGTAGCAAAATAATGCAAAAATCATAAACGCTGTAAGGGAAAGCTTGTTGAAAGCGTATATTTTTATTTTATCCTATTTCACAAAACTAATGTTAGATTTTTTGTATTAATTTGTGAATTACAATAATAATTATTTTTCTATGCAGGTTAAATTTTTATTGCAAGAATTTATTACGATTTTATTACGATAACATTTATTACGGTTCTGTTACGTATACGAATTAAGGAACAATATTTTTTACGTGGTTCGGATCGGATCGCAAATTAACAAAAATGTTGATTTCTGCCGCAAGTGGCAAGAAACGTCGACTGTGCCGCAAGTGGCCGAGGACGAATCTCGTGCCGCAAGTGGCTGAGATAGTCTCTTCACTTGCGAATTACACTACATTGCAAAACTACACTACTACTATTAACATAGGTAACAAATTAACGAGTTGCATCTTTTTAATTTAATTACTATTAATTATTATAAATAATATATTTCAAAATGCTTTATCGTATATTTGTTACCTTAATAAAAAAAAGCATGCGACTCACATTCGATGCGACGCGGGCGGAGTTCAGCAACGATGATGCCATGGTCCAATGATATTCTGTAACATACAAATAAAAACTACAATGAAAAATATATTCTAAATAATAATTATTGATTAAAAAAAAAAAAAAAAAAAAATTGATGTTTTAATATAATTGAGAAAAGATAATTACCCAAACGTTGCTCCACCGATGCCTGATGTCCATCCGGGACCTGCTCCTCCTCTCAGAACTCAGATTTACAGGTTACAGCATCCACAGGTCACTCGCGACACTCGCGAATACGCGCGCGGATTGTTATATTATTCGCGCGACCCTGGCGGCACTCCCGTTTATAAAATTTATAAGTAAATTTCGATCGCCCGGTTACTTAGTGCGGTTTCGCGACGAACCCCGACCGTGGTTCGTATTATGTTCGATCGGCGACGACAGTAGAACTGTAAAGAACTATTATATTGCACATACATATAATACAAATGAGATAAATATATAGAAACTACGATTACTACTACAACTACTACTAAAAAGCAGGTTTTGATTTACGCGATATACCGATTTACGCGGAGACCGATAACGCGAATTTTTAAAAAGATATTTCTCCGGACTTAAAGTTTTTTTTTCCCACCCGAAGTTCTTAAATTAAAAAAGAGAAAAGAACCCATCACCACTTACTTGACCAGCGGAGTTAAAGATAGATGATCTGTAACAAATAAAAATAGAAATTAAATTATAAACGTGCTGAAAATATTTAGTGTCTTAAAAAAAAATTTACGCGGCTCTAAGTAATTTTTCAATTAATAAAATAATTAAAAATAAAATTTTCTATCATCAAAAAAGGGAACGCTATAAATTTTATGTAAAGGAAAAAGCGATGCTTACCCTGGGATTGCTCCGCTGATGCAGGATGCCTGTCCGAGGCCTCCTCCTCCTCTCAGATTGTCCGAAATGTTAGGTCTCTCCGTGCGCTCGCGAAAATCGCGGATAATAAAGCTACAATCGCGCGTGGGCTAATTTATTTATTAAATAAAAAAAATTTTAATCTTTTGCGCGGCATTTTACGGTACTCCCATTAAAAAAAATTGCTCAATGAATTTTTCTTGCCCATTTGTTTAAACGATACTCCCGAGACAAACCCAATGAATCGACCGCGGTTCGTTATTTTATGATATCTGCGACGAACGCTGACCAATCCGGATTTCTATCTAAACAGACACAAAACAAAAATTGTTATACGGATTCCCAATGATTTTTTTACAAATAAAAATGTCTTTTTGCTCGATTATCATATATTTAACGTCATAAATCAAATTTCTAAATTTTAAATTAAAAAAATATCTTTAAATTAATTTTATATTAACAGTTACAGAAATTATCTCTTAACATTGTTAAATGGGGAAAAAATAACTGACAAATTTGGTAAACGCGTAGAAATTTTGCATTGTTACGACAACTTGTCGATATTACAAGTTACAGTCAAGTTGTTAAAGACGGAAATTATTCTTGATATTTTAGGGTTAAAGAAGACGGAAGAAGGCAGTACAAAGGACAAAATTCGAGCTGTCCTAGGCGAAATGATTGGAACGGCAATTATAGTCTTTGTAGGATGCATGTCATGTTTGGGGAGGCTGAACCACAGTACTAAGGATTATGTTGAGCCACCGGCCATAGACGTTGCTTTTGCCTTCGGTTTCGCTATTATGATCGCCATACAGGTATCAAACAAAATACACACATCCGCAGTTTGTTGCCGCAAATTATCAAATGCAAAAATTTATTCTAAAATTATTCTAATTTTGCAGCTAGTGCTTAGATATATTAAAAATTATTGTATATTTTAATGTGCATTACTTTACAAATAAGCAAATAGAAACAATTTTTTTTGTTTTTAGTGCGTTGGCCACATTAGTGGTTCCCATCTCAACCCCGCTATTTCAGCTGCCGCAGCGATTCTCGGCAATAAGTCAATCTTGATGACCTTATTCTACGTCGTTGCGCAATGTTTGGGAGCCCTGTTAGGTTTCGGTTTGCTACAGGTCAATATGCATACATTCATTTAATCACAGATTACATTTCGGTAAACATGTCCAGATAAAAATTACTGATGTAACGTTCGCTTTTATATAACGCGTTATCAAAACTTACGTTACTTTAAAATTACAGATATTAAGATCGTTGCCAATTGCCAATCTTTTTCGCCACATTCCACCACTAAAATCTCGAAATCTCATTATAAATGCAATTTTAATAATTACCAATTTTAATCAGTTCTTACGTAAATCAAAAATAAAATTAACAAAATCGTATATACAAAATATTTAGTTTGCGTTTCAATTAAAATGTTTAATTTTATTCGGGTTAACATGTGATTATATTTTCAATTGGCAGATGATAGTACCGAAAGACTTTACGCACGGCGGTGATTCGAAAACGGCCGAATTCTGTAACACGAAAATAACTAACGACAAACTGAATGCCATTCACGGATTTGCGGCCGAAATTTTAGCTACGGGCATATTCGCCTTCTTCGCCTGCGCAAGTTGGGATCCACGAAACGCAAAGAATACCGACTCGTTGCCGTTAAAATTCGGCTTATGTATCACCGGCTTGTGTTTCGCTTTCGTCCCGATCAGCGGTTGCAGCTTGAACCCTGCTAGATCGTTCGGTCCGGCAGTGTGGAACAACTATTGGAAGAACCATTGGATTTACTGGGTGGGACCTATCACAGGCGCCATTATCGCGGCAATGATTTATCGATTTATATTTTCACTCAAGACAAAAAGTCAGGAGAACTTGCAGGACATTGGAACTTTGAATGGTATCGAGACGTAAACGGAATCGTACGTATATCTTTCTTTTTACAAGCGTTTTTTCTTTTTTCTTTTTTTTTAAATTACTCTTTAAAAGTACATTACAGTCGTAATTTTCTTTATAAATTATTCAATCAAACATAGCGATTCAATCAATGAAAAGCTACCGTGTTCAGATGAGTAGTTGCTTTTCATTGAAAATGTTATCAACGTTCCACAAATGTCACGCGCGCGTTGGCACATTTTCAAATTAATTTTTTTTACACGTTCGTCCGACTTTTATTCAATTTCTTATAAATATCTCCCTATTTTCGAGCGTCGTTACGTCATTTTTGCCGAATGATCTACGGAATCGAGCTTGTATCGTGCGCACTTTCTTTCAGTGAGCGAAATTGCATTCCGGTCGTCGGTGTTTCACAAATTGAACGAGAAATCCTGATCGCCCTGGTATTTCCTCTGGCTGAGAAAAGGAACGTTGCAAGAGTTGCGGCGAAAGCTGTCGTGCGGAGCGATGGAAGCAAATCGGACGGAGTTTAAACTTGGCTGATTTCTACTTCTAAGGCGTCCCGGGGAGCATCTCATTCGCAAATCATGTAAAAAGGCGGCGCGTACAATTGGCGAACGAACATCGAGCGTACAGCGAACGCGAATATTCATAAATGAATTAATCGGTACAAAAATAATACATCATCGACGAATGTTCGCGGACGCTTCGTTCGATGTTCGTTCGTTAAATGTATACACTTTAACCCGAAGGATCGCAACGTATTAAATATTAAAGGATTGCCACGCGACAAGGACTTCTACATCGTAGACTGATGTGATGGATTAATTTTGTACAAAAAATTGCGATATAATATTAGATAAGGTGTCGCGCGTTAGCTTTAGACACAGTAGATGCAAATTGCCTGGCATGCTCGTTATAGTAATTATATTTTATTTACTTTGTTCACGTCACGGCCCCGCAAAACACCGTAGAAATGCATTTTAAATAAAAACCGGACGAAATATAAATTATAAATTATTCTTACTCTGAAATTAAAAAATAAAAAAAAAAAAATTTATTCCAGAGCAAATGTACGAAGGATATTGTTACAAACGCAAAATTTGATATTCAAAAAATATAATAAATAATAAAACATTTTTTTCAGAATTTTATTCAGAAAATCAAAGTATGAAATAAATAAATAAATAAAAAAAAGTACTATTATATGCATTTCAAATACTTATTATATATTTATAATGTGATGTACATATAAAATGTTGCCCAGCCGTGACGTATATTTATATATTTATACTTTTGCTACGTAGTCTATGTAGGCGTTTTACCGCTAGCACTTGCAAAGGAGAATCTAGCTTTCATAGCACAAAGCGAAGGCACCAGAATAATGCGTAATCACGTCTTGTTTAACAGCATGCAGTTTCAAGTATTAACTCTCCCTCGTCTAATGTCCACCCTCCCCTCCCTCTTTATTATTTTGTGATATGAAGGCGAAACGTCGGTGCGCGCGTAGAAGAAATCACCGTATCGCGTGGAGGGTGTCCCGCTGTAACTAGCCTTTCGTCGCGTATTTTATTAATTACTAGCAAATTTATGGATTCGCTCGTTCGCAATTCCGCTAAATTCGCCGTCATTATATCGTACACGTACGCGATGCAGCTCGTTAGACCGACGTTGGCTGCACTCTCGCGCGCGGCAGCGAAACACGATCGTCCTCTCTCTCCCTCTCTGTCTATCTCCCTTTCCCTCTTATCCCTGCTGCGACGAAATTCGAAATAACGGAATTAGTCTCGGTGAATTCAGGAAATTACCTCCATCGCCGTCGGTCGCGCCAAAGTTTTAATTGTACTCGGTGCATATCTGTACGCGCGCCGTGAACGTGAGCGTGAGTGTCCGCGCGCGTATGTGTACGCGATTGCAATTACGTTTCGCGGTTTAATGTATATGTAAATATAAGATACACATTTCGGACCATCTCACCCGCTTCCGCCACTGTGATTCCTCCCCTCTTTCCCCCCTTTTCCTTTTGTATAGATAACAATAACTTTAAGAGCCCGAGTGCGAAACCGCGCGGTAGATTCCGCCCGGAATTCGCGGGGCTTCGTTTGCGCGCGAAGCGA
The DNA here is from genome assembly GCF_019399895.1 of Cardiocondyla obscurior. Taxonomy (NCBI): domain Eukaryota; kingdom Metazoa; phylum Arthropoda; class Insecta; order Hymenoptera; family Formicidae; genus Cardiocondyla; species Cardiocondyla obscurior. The sequence goes on from NC_091881.1 coordinate 4,205,598, forward strand.
TGTCGCCGGATAAGATCGAATTTCGGATTACACGACTGTGTATGTGTTCTGAATTGTAATGGGATATGGCTTTTCGAATAAATTACATATATACGATATATTTTAACGACTCCGTGCGCTTCCCACCTCGTAATACTTTGCTCCCCGAGCAGGTTTACATCGTATCGATTTGCGCCGCCCAGGAAAGTAGTGTAATTTTTAATAGATTTTAATTTTTCCTCCCGGGAAACTACATGCATATATAGTTCCGGGATAGCCGGCGAGCATCTGTGATGTAAGCAGCTTACAAGCGGCAATAAATATGCCGCGAATATGCAATTTATTGCAGGATTACAATTTTACTACCAGCATTTCCAAGTGAGCCACCACCATACGTTCACGCTGCACAGTGTTTCTATATATCGTTACGTTGAAAGGTGGAGAATTTTTATTACTCACGCTTTACCGATTAACAATACTTAGCAACAATAAGTAGGAACAATGCGCAGAGGGAAAAAAATATATGTGTCAGCATATCATACAAAGTGACGAGTCAAGAATGTTAATCTGTTCTATAAAAAAAAAAAAAAAAAAAAGACTATCACGTGACGGTCGTATACATATAATTGAACCTTGAAAAACAAGACGGTTTGAAGGCGCATATTGCAATATACGAATATAAAACACTAACAGTGCAACCAACAAAGCGAAACGTGCGAGGTGCTTTTATTTTCTAAATTTGCAAATATTGCATATTGCGTAAATTAAAAAAATAAAAAAAATAATAATATTAATATTCAACAATGATTTACAAGTTAAGCAATTTATAGCGAAGACGCTAAACAATTTGCGAAAAAAGAAATAAAGAAAAATGTTACGCAATAAAATGTGAGAGAAGTATGATAGAATTAAAAATACGAATAAGGCACTCTAACATCCTTGACTAGATTTTAGTCATGTTTATCCAGTAATTAATCCCAATTCTTGAGTTTTTCCATTAGCACAGATCGCGATAAAGATTGAAAACTTAACGGCATAGAAAATTACTTCCTAGCATTGTTTATGGTACAAAAAGTTTCGCAGTCTCGGTTGTTGGCTAGCGATATCGACTCAACGCTTTGCGCAATCTGATCAAGAGATAGATACGTTTACTTTAAAAAAAAACTCAAGCCCGCTATACCATCACAAATCACTATATTACAATTTTATTAATATATTTATAATTAATATTAATAAAAAGTAAGACATTTTTTTATTTACTAGCGAACCCTATCATGTATCGTGAAATGAGCGTAACCGAAGTATTACGTTTCGTATTAACTGATAAAAACTTTGACCGATAGATACGGTAATAATGGTGCTTTCCGCTAGAGCTCGCTTTTTCTAAAATTGGCGTTTCTGCTCGATTTTATAAGAGAATAACGAGGGACGACTGAAGTAGGGAGTTCGCGCATACAGTCACCTCATTACATCGCAAGAAGAGAGGATACGCGTGTGCTCCGCGATAGAACGGAGTTACGATCATTCCTCGCTGACAAGAAAGTCAGAGTACATCGTCTTTCGTCTCGTCTCGGATCGTCGTTAAAGAACATCGCGAATTTCGCCGCTTAAACCGTTTATGTTTATAGTGTTGTGACTCTCGAGTCAAAGAAGTTATGCCGGCAGACGATTTTCGCGCAGGTAAGATATTTTCCCTAAAATTGTCTTAGCACAACGATAATTTTTGATAATAAAACGGAGACTGTATAAGGAAATTAACGTGCGCTTTCGTGCATAATATCGAAATTAATTTTCTGGGTGTCATAATAATTATTTTCGCGTCTCAGTGAATTGTCAATAGAAGACCAACGTTGTCGAACAAGCACATCGAATGTTCTCAAACAAGTAGAACGCCGAACCCATCGACCCAAATACCGGAATAAGTTTTCATTTTCAATCTTTAACGAAGTTGAAATAGATTATTATATTAACTTTTTAAAATTATATCGCAAATACATCTCAAGTTGGTATTAAAACGGTAAACTCTCCGCATCTGTTTGCCATTTCTCGAGTCTAATGCAAACACTTTAAATGTTTCTTTATGTTAATTTTGCATGTGACGGTTTAAACGATCATACGCGTAGACCGCGTATTAATAGTTATTTTTAATTATTATTAACATAATTGATATCCGCATCACATGGGATTATACGAGATATAAATCATTGTAATGTGATGGTAATGTGATAATTGCAATGTATGTACTTTCTGTAGAATAAGCTCTCATTATAACTCTCTCTACGCAATTACGTGACATTCACAAACATGCGTGACAAGTGTTGACTTGTCTTAAATAAATCCAAAGGTCTTCTGCAAACTCAGAAGCAAATTTTAATTTAAATAGTACTTAAATTGTTTGCATTTCCATTGCAAATTTATTTTTAAGTACTATGCACAATCACGTTTTATAATAATGTAAAATTAAAGTTTCATCTGCTAACATATCAAATCATTTAATCTTATGTTAGTGAGAAAGATTTATCGAAATTTCTCTACCAGAAAATACTACGTTAATTATTATTCTTTTTTTTTTATTCTTTTATTTTAAACCTTGCGTATGTCAAATATACGGGAAATTTTTTTGCGACGTGCACAGCTTCAAGGATTTTCTTTTCATCTTTTATGATTGGAGTGCTATTTTTATCAACGAATTACTTATAAGAAACTGTTTGGCTCATGCAGAATGCTTACGCGCCAGACAAAGTCTTTTTTGAATATTGCGCGTTAAGATATAATTTTTAACATTTTACATATCTCAATGTGTAATAAATATACATATATGCACAGTAAAATATAAATATATTTCTTATTATTTGATAAAAAATTATTAATGGTTAAATTTCTTTTTTTTTTTTCTCTTCAACGCATTAAATGTCTTTTTTTTTATTATCATGACGCAATAATGATAATGCACTCGAATAAAAAGTTTCGTCAACATTATCAGCACTTACGAAGTAGCGCAAGAATTTGGCAGATAAAATAAAAATCGTGTTAAGTCATATCATACGATAGATAACGTTCGCAGTCCTTGCACAGCAAAAGCTTTTATCTATTTACTCTGATCAATCTACTAGCATTATGATTTCGTTGTATCGGAAGTTGCTATTTATAAAGACTTTGCGTTCTTATCGTGTTTTAATGGTGAAAGATCATTTAGCAAGAATATTTGTTCAATGATCGTCGCGAGATTAGACTTTCGACTCGTAGCTTCTAGATAACTCATGTTATTAGTCTGTATCGTACTAGTGTCATAATAAACCCATTTGATATCGCAATACATAGAATGCAATTATCAAAAATTCTAAACACATGCTTCTTACAATATTAATAATAATTCAAATGTCTAATATTCGTTAAACAATCCAAAAATACGGTCAAAAAATATTATTATTCTTCTTTAAAATAAAAAAAAAGGAATTAGTTTATCGTTAAAGGTTAAAAGATAATTTCTGCTGTGTACATATTTCATAAATATAACGAACGTTTAAAATGCTTCAACAAATTGTGAACTTTAAAACACGACTATTATTGTTTCAATATGCGAACTGATAAAAAGAATAAGTTATTTGAATAATCAATTAATAAATGTGCTACATCGATCCTTGCAAGTTTAAAGTAGACGAAAAAAAAAAACGATGTCATTTCGTAACGCGTAAACATGCAGTACGTACGATGTCACGGATCATTAGTCAATTTGCGTCAGCTAACGTTTGACTTACGCTCGTGCATTTATCGGTCTAATAGGCAGATTATACCAGCTAATTGCAGCGTAATCTCTTGGCGGCGTTCCCGCGAATTTAGCCGATTGTATATAGAGCATAGATTAAAGCTTCGTTAGCATGGACAGTTGTTCGTTGATTAGAGACGGTGATTAGAGGCTCAACAATGTTTTTCGCATATAACCAAAGAAGTTTCGAGCTTCTTTTTTGCGCGTACCGTAGAAGCATCGATCTTCTTTGGACAAGTTTCGCGACGTCGACGCTAACGATCAACTCGGAACACCTGGGGAATTGATTTATTGATCCACACACAGCGGGTGTCAGATTATCGAGTAATTGAAATAATTCACTCCGCGATGCACCGAGATTACGTGCATTAGACGCATGGTTAATTACAAAACGCGGTATTACTTAAGCTATTTAAGGTAATAAGAATGAAATTGTTTTAGATAAACTGCCTGATCATTAATTTAACGAGTAAATTGAAAAAAAAAGAAGGAAAAAAAACTGAGAAACTATGAATAATTTGTTCATTATGTAAAGAAGCAATTACAAAACTATAAATAATTAGAATATATTTTTTCGCGTGATGTTTTTTATTCATGTAAGAATTCGCGTATCGAATCGGTCGGTGATAAATTAAACATAGTGGGATGGTAATGCAATTGCGTCTCTGGTGTAAGAATGAAAAACCGAACAATCGAGTAACCTACATCGACGGAGAGAACTTCGTGGAAATTTACAATAGCTGAATATTATCGAGAGACGTGGTAGTATCGCGCGTCAAGTATTCGTGCAACGAACCGATAGCGAGGCCGACCGAAATATTTCTAAGTCCGATATGTGTAAATTGATACGTGCGTGTCAGATAATCGATATTTGAGGGGTCCCCGATATTTTCAGTATCAGCCTGATTTTTATAACTTTATTAATTTTACTTATTTTTATTTATTGTACTCAAAGTAACGAGATTACGCATGGATTATGATTAATATTATTTTACGTGATAAGATTTCCTTCCAAATTGATAATCGTGCGATGACAAAGATAGAATTTTTTGTGAATTGTATGTAAGCTTTGTACAAATTCTCTTAACAAAATTATAATGTATGCAAGAAGATTTAATTGACTTACCAATTCGATGCGCAGCGGCGGAGTTAGAGCAACAGGAAAGATGAGACTGTAACATAAAAAGGAAAAACATAAATTGTAGACATAATTAGAATGATTTCAATTATTTAAAAAAATATATCACGCGTCTCTAATTAGTTCTTTAATAAAATAATAAAAGAAAATGATCTATTTTATGAATCTTAAATACGTTTAACTTCTTTTCAAATATAAAATTTTATTCTGTATTAATTATAAAAGTTTCTATTTTAATTTTTATCAAAATAATAAAGTCATCGAGATATTTAGCGAAAAATTATTGATTTTATGTAAATTAAAAATGATACTCACCGATACGTTGCTCCGCCGAAGCATGTTGCCCATCCTGGGCCTCCTCCTCCTCTCAGTTTTGGATGATGTCTTTCGTCATTGCACAGGAAACTCGCGAAAACCGATATCGTGTGACTTTATATCGCAGAAGTTAATTAATAAAAAAATATAAAAAAAAAAACTATTTCTTGATACTTATCGCCCGACCCAGATCGGTACTCGCGTTCCTAAATTTCGCCGAGTAAAATAAACGCGCGACTACATTAGCGGCACTCCCGATAAAACAAACGTCCTGGTAGCAGTTCGTATAATTTATAATTCAGCGACGAAAACACTTTAACTTTTTCATCTATACGGACGTTTGGGAAGTCCGGCCGGATTCTCTTCCACACCCAATATCTGCGACGAAAAAGCGACGGCGGCAGGTTTGCTTCTCCTTTGCATCCTTGCCTGAAACAGAAAAAAAAAGTTTTATGTAATTAATATTCCCAGAAAGTTACACGGGTCGTGGATACCAAGTCTAAACACGTGTGCGAATTGTCGGGCGTAAAAAGACTTGCGATCTTTAAATCTAATTTTGTAATGCGTATTGACCCTATAGTTAACCGCGTGCTCGATCGGCGAGCATAGCTATTCCAAGGTGAACATGTATTAGACCGCGGCATGTATACATACGCATGGCACAGCACGTATACCTAGCGAGCACGTGAAGACCTTGTGCGCGACCTCTCGACTTCCCTCGAGCTTTACGCACTACAATGTACGATAGAATTTATTACTTTCAACGTATCGCCGGTCAACGAGGGCTTGAACGAAACGCTCACGGGTTGCGACGACTACCCCAAAGACGCGAATATAGTACTGAACACGCGTAATTAGTCACGGAACTTACTTTAAGGGAACAACCACTCTTAGTAACTACTCTCCGTGTATGGAAGCATTCAGCAAAGTGGATTCACACCGGGATACATCCCCGGTACCGTCCATGCGTCGCACGTGCGTGATACTTCCGGTTCCGAGCGAATTATCTCTCGACCACGTGCTGCGTGGCTCTCTGTTCGGTAGTCGGCGGAAGAAAGGAAAGGGGGGGGTGGAACGAGGCTCACGCTATCCGGCTCTTCTACCCTACCATCCCCTCTCGCGACGCATGCGTGCCGTAATATTCGCTAGTTATAATTTTGAAATAATAAAAATCATTGATACTAAAATACTTGGGCTGCAGAACGCGATCTGTATTGAACATATCTGATTTTCAAAGTGTATAAATTATTGTTTTTCGTAAAAAAAAAAAAAAAAACTATTAGTTTGTCCTTATCATGCGATATACATATGTATATTCGCTCTATCATGGGATAAGTACTATCGACAAGTTTCCAAAGTAGTTTAAAACAGAAATATTTTATCACTGACCTATATGAGTTAAATAAAATATCACGAATAAGAAGTGATTATTTAAAAAAATTTATAAATGTGTTTGGTAATATTGTCTATATATATATAATACGAAAGTAATGTCACAATTATTTCAGAATTAAATATTCTTCTTTCGGTTCGTACTAATTAGAAATATGTGTATGTAATGTTGAGTACAATGTTAAACACAATGTATTATCATGTCATATTATCATAATTTATAACAATACTCTGACATAAATTATGCGGACGTGCTCGCGATTTTTATCACATGTGATAAATAAGTACGTCTCTTTATCTTAAAAAAAAAGTCTTTAATTTACTTATAAACGTTTTCATTTACTATCTGGCAAAGATAATAGTTCAAAGATCATCCTCAAATGAATCTTTCTTTAAAAAAACATTGAAAATTTTTCAGAATAAATTTGTATATATGTAATGTTAAAGAAAAAAATTAATAAATTAATTAAAGAATCAAAGTAAGCTTTTAGTAAAATTCGTTGTAATAATCTAAAGTCATTTTAACGACGTGTAATTCGATGTATAACGAGCATATTTAATTATCTAATTTCCGGTGCAAAGCGACGGTTTACATGAATAAAAAATAAGCAGCTGTTTTTTTTCCTTGACTGACAATCGGCATGTAGGCAGCGTATCGATGCCGCGTGCGTCGACCTTGTTCGAGCGGCGATACCAAGCTTGGCGTCCGCGTGAAAGTTATACCGTCAGTAGTAGATTCGCGAGTTGCGCGTCGACAAGGTGTGGAAAATGTGGAACCGTCGGAATCGTCGCAAAACGAGAGGCAAGGGGTGCATTGCGTTAAGAAATGTGTGATTCTATTACGTTGTTGCATTATAAAGTCAGTGATAAGAGCTATTAAGATAATGCGGTGAAAGACTCGTAGATAGCACTGTTTTAAGAAAAACATCTAACCATATGTGACGACTACATTGCTCCTTAAAGAGAAATTGCATGAAATATACCTAAAAGGATATTTAAAAATACGTAATAATTCTATATAAAATCTATTATTCGTGGCATTTCATATTTAATTTTACAGTGAGACCGAAAAAGCGTTATATAATTATTGGTTTAATAAAAAAATAAAATAAAATAATATAAAATCAATAATTTTAGGGTTAAAGAAATGGGTGCAAGGAGAAGGCACGTTGAAGACCACTCTGGTCGCTGGATTGGCAGAGCTGTTCGGTACAGCTATTCTAGTATTTCTGGGATGTATGGGTTGCATCGCTGGTGCCGGCACCGCGCCTCCTCATCTACAGATAACGCTCACATTTGGCTTAGCGGTTATGGTTGTGATTCAGGTCAGTAGGTTAACCTGTGACGCAACTACATTTCGGAATAATAGTCAACCCACGCGTAATTAAAAATTCTCTTTGATTCTGTACTTTTAGTGTATCGGCCACATCAGTCAAGCTCACATTAATCCAGCTGTTACTGTAGGCTCTATCATTCTGGGGAAAAAAACAATTCCCGAAGCTTTAATTTACATCGTATCGCAAATAGCGGGTGCCACTCTCGGTTATGGTATATTAAAGGTCGGTATAAAAAAAATATCCAATTATTCTTTCGCTAAATTAATTACAATTAATTACGTCCAAATAGAATTTTAAAAAATCTAAATTTTTTTTCGCGAGTATTATAATTAAATTTAATTTAATTAAGACACAGAAAAAAAAACCAACAACAACGCGGTGATTTTAATTGCATTTAAGAAAAGATTTTTTTTACAAAATATAATCGCTTTCATTATTTTACAGATTGTGATACCGAGGCATCATCTGACAGCGGGCACAGTCGAGCAGGCACATCTGTTTTGCGTGACCGACCTGCACGCCGATCTGTCCGCGATTCAGGGACTGGTTATCGAGGGTATCGCGACCGCGGTTTTAACCATAGTCGTGTGCTCAGTCTGGGATATAAGGAACGAAAAGAATTCGGACTCGGTGCCGATCAAGTTCGGTGGTACAGTGGCCGTGTTGGCGACTGTGGTCGGGCCTTACACCGGCTGCAGCATGAATCCCGCGAGATCGTTCGCGCCCGCATTATGGAATAATCAGTGGACGCATCATTGGATTTACTGGTTTGGCCCGATCGGCGGTGCCCTAATTTCCTCGTTTATGTACAAAACTATCTTCGGTGTGTCTGAGAAGGTTGAGGAGGAGGAAGTCATACCCGAAGCTGTCGCCCTTAACAGCGTTGAGACGCACAAAACAGAGGTAAGACGAAACGAGCGGTTAATTGGGGGGATCCACGAATTACTTATTTTCTTGTCTATTAGCTACAAAACACGTGACTCCCGTAATTAGCAGAACGTAAAAGAAAAAGCGGAGAGAGGCGTAATATTCAAATTAATATAACAAACTATTTTGAAATGGAAAGAGAAATTTGAATACGAAAAGAATATTTCATTGAATATTATCTCAAGATATACAATGCATTATTCACTATTTTATATTGTATATTATAGTGATATATTTAATTTATCAGACTCTAATGCACGTATCTTGCGCGTAATATAATTTATTTAAAATGCTCATTTTCAAAATCAGCATAATTTCGCCGTAATATATTTTTCAAATATAATTAAAGTACCATAAATTAATCGATACGGAGTCCCGTTTTACGTTCCTTGAACCAAGACTCAAAACGCTGCGTGTCTCGCGCGTAACCGAAACCTTGTCCCGTTTCAGCGATAATTCTTGTTAACGACGTTTCGGCGAAATTAACGGCCATTTTCATGTGACTTTAAACGAGCCCTTAAAATAGGAGAGAAACGAGTCTCGCGTTGCTTTATCATGTAAACGCCATGTTCACCATGCATCAAGACTTTTCGCATGATGCGGATTATCTTGTAAGGGCCGGCCATAAAGGTCGACGATAAATCGCTAGGTGGGCAAGGAAGTTCAGTAAAACTGGTTTTACGGGACGTTACCGAAGAGCCGGATTTAACGTCGTCGGTTTACCCGATCGTCGATGCGCGAGCTCTAAAGTGGATAAGGAAAGAAGCCGTTCGTCCCCGACGATATTGTATTTTATTCTTACATATCTTCTTATTTCACGATCGAGGACTGCGATTTTATCTGCGCCCGGTCGTCTCAAAAGCCCTTTCGAACAAAGCCCGGCCCCGGCGCGGAACGTAAAAGTGCTTTGAGCGTTATAACGAGCACGGTGCGAGAATATTAAGATGATCTTCGGGCCCCGCGCGTAACTCTGCGTCTCTTGTACCTTAGCGCCGTTATTCGTAGCTACGTCCTTAACCGAGAAACGCACGGTGAAAACGTTCCCTCGAGCCTCGCAATACATAAGCGAGAGCTTTCCAATCTCGGTTGAATTAATTTTATGAGACTTTATTGCGACTGATATACAGCTGAAAACAAGTGCTTTAATTTTAATTTGAAACTTTCGAGCGACAAAGGAGAGCTCTTGCCATTCATTTTAATTAAAGCAACGGTAGATTATGCCCGATGAATATTATTTGTCAAGCCGCTGTTTATTAACCGCAGCGATGGCGGCGCAGTCAATAGCCGTTATTCAGTCGATCCCGTGATTATTAGCGATCCTCAAACATCCTCATTTTCCCGCGACATCGCGCGCTGAATATTTCCGCAATTCGATTTGCGGTAGCGGCCGCGATCCGAAACAACGCCCCCCGAAAATTAAACTGACATTCCACTGGCCTTCCGTGTTTCAGCAGTCGTCCTAATTTCCTGGGGAAACGCGAACGACCCAAAGTGACGGACGGCGGAGAGAAGCCAAAATTCGGCCGGACGCTTTCTCAGCGCGAGGGAAACCATCCGGAATTTCGTGGGATAAGTAAGATAGGCGCTTTAGAATGCATGGGCGAATTCAATGGCGGATCCAGATGGCCAGGATCGCGCGGGAGCTTCCGAAGCTCATCCAGGATATACTCACAATCCCCGGGATACACGAGGTAGACAATCGTCTCGATTCGACTGTCGAACGGTACGCTGATCGTCAACGGTGAGCTGATGCACCAGTCGTCGCATATATCTTTGTACGTACGAACCGCAAGTCACGCCGTTTCTCATTGTCAGCTCCAGAGACGGCGCGTCATTATAAATCGTTACGCTCGACAATCCAGTATAAATTTGAATGGAATTAAACTTCGAATGCGCGTTTATCGGATTCGTTCGAGAGTTCAGCGAGACACATGCCTACTTATTTACGAATGTTATAATAATTATCCCGATACGAGATCTCTTGTGCGATACGTGTCAGCATCTGACCCGGTAATCTCACAATCGCACAAACGTCATTTAATATGAAATATGAAATTAACACTGTTAAGCCGTTCTTTTGCCACTCTCTCTCTGTAATATAGCGTACTTGCGTAGGGTAATGTATTCGATTATTATAGATATGCTAAATACCAGAAGAATCAATCGTACGCGAGCGTATCGTGTACGTTTTTCATATATTCGTTATGCGTATAAGATAAGTTAGAGATAAGTCATATCTGCGATTCGATATGGGAATGTGGCATAATAAATAAATTAATTTAAAAAATTTCTCCTAGTCATATTAGATGCACAAGCATTTAACATTTTAACTCTTTATATTCAATTTGACAATAAAATTATGTATGAATTAAATATGTGCCATATTTTTATTCTTTTTTTTTTTTTTTTTTTTTTTTTAACTAGTACCGTCTCCAAATGGTTTAATACAGTTATGCTTAATCCATTTACGTGTTACAATACTTTTATGCAATATCGCTTGTCGAATTGTTTCGACGTTATTCACTCAATTAAGCAGAGCTGACTGTTTTGTAGTCGCGTTTGTTAGTCGTCTGGCTCGCCGGAAGCGGAAATGTCGATCCCCGGGGCGGCGAACAGGCCGACCGATGACTTTTTACGAACCTATTTTTATTATATAGACCCACATATACGTTCGTTATTTCTATAGTGTACTCGCCCAAAGCTATTGCCACAGCGGGGAAAACGTTTCGCTCGCCGAGGGAAAAAGATTCTTTCCTGGATACTGTGGCTTTCGACAGAACGACAGTTTCCGTGCGCTAACAATTCAGTATTTGTGTATTTTATCACGAGAACACGCGCAAATAAACGAATAAGTACGACGGAGTCTCATTAATTATTTTTGTCCCTCCCGACTTACTTTTATTTCTCGCAGATCTTGCGACGAATGATTTACTCGCACAATTGCGAAAAAGAAGAACAATTTACCGACTCACAGGGAGGAAGGGGGGGGGAATTGAAACGCAGCACTTAGTTTCCGAAGTGGCGGCTCGAAAGCTGAATGCAGAATTTCCATTTTTAACAATGAAACTTTGAAAACTAACTTTTTAATCTGTTCGATGGAAATGATATCTCTCTTGTAATAAATATTCGATAACTCTGTTCGTAAAAAAAAAAAATATATATATATATATATATATATCCATTTCTGAAACGAACATCAGAGCAAAATTGCTACGTACCTTTTGTGGAAAATAATGTGGGCGCTCTTTTTTTTTTCCTATTTTATCGTTTTGTAATTTTTTTTTTTTACCTGTAAGCGAGTCTTCCCTATCACACATTCACAATTTTATTTCCTACGCATCTTGTTATAACGCGCTGATAAAAGAACGTTAATAATCTTCGTATTGTACGTTTTAATTGAGTTATACGCTGACGCAATAAATAAAAGCATAAACGAAAATAACAGTTCTGATTGAAAAGGATTGAACGAGTGTCATCAAAAAAAAAAAAAAAAAAAAAAAAATGATGTACGTAAAAAGTATAACTTTTTGATGCCTCTCTGTGCCAGAGGCTGTCTGTGTAGACAGAATTTTGCAGTCTGTTTTCACGATCTACGCTGCTTCGCAGTGGGATACAAACACTTCATCAATTTATCCGAAACGACTGAAAAATATGACAAAGACCGGCGGTATCCCCGGTGCGCTTTAATCGTCACGCGTTAATCGACCATCGATTGCAGAACCATTTGTACGGGCGAAATATTTGTAGTATCATTCGTAGTACGGCTTAAATTATAGTTCCCTAACAAATCACGTGTAATTGTCTCCGAGTACGTACGTGATCATTAATACCGAGCTTTGACTATGACATATTGCAACGTGTGTGCCGTGGAAATGGGAACAACAATGGGGAATGTTCACAGTACTTTTGTTCTTCCCTCAGTATAATATATTACACCATCTGTTTTTATCACAATAAGCTATTATCAGGCGTGTAATTTCATGTACCTTAATAAGCAAGTAAAACCGACTCTCTAAATATGATGCGCGACATACGTGTGCAAGCGCGTTACACATTACTCTTTATCTCTCATTTATCCGTTTCAAAGACGCAACTCGTTCATATCAAAGTATCTATCAAAAAGGGAATAAATATGTAAAGTAAAAAGAAGTTGACTTTCTTTTTTTTAAATTAAATTTTTCTAATTCCAGTCTCTTTTTGAAGAGGTGGAACTGGACTCGTACCAGGTCGCGATAAATGTCTCAGTTTAAAAAAGAAAAAAGGAAAAAAAAAAGGAAAAAAAAAAAGGAAAAAAAAAGGGTAAAAAAATAAAAGTACTAACGCGAAATTCTATCGGAAGAAATTGATTTGGGCGCAAAAAAGGCGTGTTACCGGTGGTAATGGTAACGCGTCCCGAATAACTTTCCAACTCTCCTATTCACCACGTTCTGCGTTTGCAACGTGTCGCCTGGCGCACCAGCCGTTCGTGACTGCCTCGCAGTCGGGGTTTGCTGCAGTACAGGCGCATCTGTCAGTGCCGCTCGCGGATATTGGAAGCGGGTCGCAGCAGTGCCAGGGCATTCTCGCTTCGTTCTAACAATGCTAGCGAAATTTCGCGAAAATTATCCGAAGGCATCGGGGGGAAGAAGTTACGGTCTGTGCGAATCGGCGGCGCCTCCCTACACAAACATCGCGCCGTGCTGATGGAGGAATATTTGGTATTCAATTAAACGCGGTATATTAGCTGTCCAGGGGAGTGAATAAAACAGCGGGCTGGAACTACGAAGTGCATGTACAGGGTGTTTATTTCGCGGGACGATTATTTGCGACAACATGGCCCGACAGTTTATTTACTGAGCGTAGCAATAAAATGCGAAAGGCGTTAATAAATTAAATTTCAGAAATAAATCAACGGAGAGTGTTGCAGTTAACTTTATAAAAAAAAAAAAAAACAATTTTCTGCTGCCAAAATCTTAATCTCGGGTCGTATAAAAATTGAAAAGAAAAAAAAGAAAAAAAGTTTATTTCAAGACGGTTGCTGATATAACGTCATCGAAATATTCTATTTCTTGTAATATCGTTCAGAAAATTGACGACGAAGAAGACAAATTAAATATGACAATAAGGCGAACACCCGTAATATACGTAATGTGCGCTGCATTTTGCGCGAGCGGGTCTCGTGGGAGCGATAACTTGTGACATGGCGTAAAATTAGACAAGAAACGCTTAAGCAATGTGGAGGAGCAGTCTGAAGGAAAGAAAAAAAAAAGAAAAAAAAAAATAATAAAGGAATTCAAGATTAAAGAAACGAAAGAAAGAAAGGAAGAAGATTGCTCGCAAACGAAACTGCATCCGGATGATGTCTCGCGTCCGAGCCACATTTTTCCCTCGGTAAAGAAAAGTAATATTTCCGTATGATTTACATGCCGGGCGGCAGGTCGCTCGTTAATAATTCAATTTTCAATCTGGTCTTAATGCTCGCCGGGTTTTCCCCAACTTCGTCTACCTCGTTTCCACCTTCATCCGCTCCCTTTACGTTTTCGTGCCCCCGCGTCGCCCGTTTCCACCCCCGCGCGCGCCCTTTCCTTCGCCCACCCACTTCTTTTTTTTCCACTTATTTATTTTTTGCCTTCTTTTCTTTCGTCAGCACTTATCCCGCCGTGTCGACGTCCAGATAAGGGCGAAATAAGTACGCCGAGAGCGAATAAATTTTTACATCGTCGTCCAAGTTTCGCCGCGCACTTTCCACGTCCGTGTCCCGTAATCAAAAGCGACGGTATTCGACGAAGTAGGAGAAGCGAACATTTCACTTTTAATGGAAATTTTATTGTCGAGATGCGAGAGCGGCGCGTACGCGCTAATGGCAAGACAGAGAGTCGCGTCCTTCAAGGTCGAAATGCGAGTGAATTAGCGGTCGAGGTTGGGGCCACTAATTAAAGCGTGGCTCGGCGTTTCGAGCTGTCGCAGAATTGGCTGATTCGATTAACCGTAGGCGAAGTTTCACGTCTCGTATCCCGAGATACACGTTACCGTGGCCTAATATCCAAATGAACCGCCACCGGTGCATTACAAAGTGTTATACGATATATGGACTCTCGAGCGAGTTACCATCCTGCATCCTAAATTCAAATATATCGTGCATACTCTTTCAAATTACGAAATGTTCTGCTTAGAAATAAGAGAATAAACTAGCAGTAAAAAAAAAAAAAAAAAAAATTATTTCGAGAGGCAAACGTGGACAGTATCGTGCGAAATAACAAAATTTATTGTTCAATAACGCAATAAAATTAAAATTCGTACTAACGGCACTCAAAACTATATTAAAAAATTTAATTAATCTTGAAATAAATTTAAAAGTATTTTTAAATATATTTTTTTTAAACGTTTTAAACTTAATATCTCAACACTAGTTCTTGAGTTTGTGAATAATTTATTACAAAATTACGTAGCGAAGAATACTTTATGCACAATCGATCTTGCGCTTTTAAACTTGAATTTCTTCTCCTAATTTTATTTTATTAAACGTTATAATGTTCAGCGGTGTTAAGTAATACTTATGGAATACTTGAAAATCGGTAGTTTTGCGACGAGTTTCATTATTGAAAAAATGTTAATATTTCTTATAATACAACGGAGGTGTATAACGGACGGTCGTGAAGGTATTTGATCGAGTAAACGCATCGATGCGCTTGTAAACTTTGCGTATAAAACTAGACAGCCTCGAGCTGCGCGTGCACTACATGCCTTTAATCCGTTTACTTGTTCTACTTTTCTAAAGTAATGCAATTTCATAATTGAGTGAGCGTATTTTATACGCCTTAAGTACATGCAAAAGAGAATTGCGCGCGTTCGCGCGCGTGTGCGATCTCTATCGCCTAGCAATTAATATCGTTAAAAAAAAAAGAAAAAGAAATCATCAAGCATAAATTTCCTCCTAGAATATCCTTAACCACCCAGAAGATAGAACCTGACGTTCAACAGAATATTATCCTGAATTCTTTTAAATTTATCGTTCTAACGAAATACGGGGATTAGTATAATAATTTATGTGCAAAATTTACAGAATTTTAATTTCAAAGAGCCGATTACGACGAAGGCCCGGATGGTCGTTCTCGTTCTCGCCGCCGTTTCGATTCCTTAATTATTCAAGTCAACGATTAATTACGAAAACCCGGACACGTTGGGTCGTGCGGGATTTAACGTCGCGCGAATTTCGCTTTTCGGGACCTACTATTAGAAACGAAATCCGGTGTTTAACGTGGGATCGATACGGGCAGAGATCGCGAGGGTCAGCGTCGTAAACTAATCGCGTGCTCGCTCGCCACGAAAAGCGGTGACCGTGCAGAGTGCCTCCGCGCGCGGCGTTGATTCCGGCTTTCGTCTCAAGGACATATCGCGGCGAATTTTAAAGGCCGACCTACCGCAGGCTGCGGGTGTATATATATCGGCTCGCCTCCTTCCCCGTGCAACGCGGAAAAAGTTTATACTCCGGTTGTCCAGTGCGCAAACTCGACCAGTCGTTCGACTCGGTGGTCGGTCCTCCCCTCGTCCCTCGACGTCGGGTCGTCCTTTTCATGACTACGCGAGCTAACCTTACCGAGGACAGGGCCGAATGAACGGCGGGTATTTTCAGAAAAGCCGAATGGAAATTAAATATTGGCACAGATCCCGACCGGCTGATTGAAAGAGAGACTCGCGAGCAAGTACATAAATCTTCCGAGCCGATGAAATTTACGCGGCGAAAAGTGCGTGCGAGAGTTCAAAGTGCATCGCGGGGCGTAACTCGCGTTGGAAGGCAGTCTCTCGCGTTTTGCGAGAGGAAACGGGAGAAGACCTCAAGCCCCGGCGTGTAGCGCCAGGATACGCATCATCATTTCGGAATTCAAATATCTCGGCGGCGAGCGGATCGATGCGTGCCGAGAGAGAGAAGCATCCGCGGCATGCGAGTCAATAATGAAGGAGAAACGTACTTACCGATGGAGCGGCGGCGGCGCCGACGGCGACGCGATGTCGTGGCGTCCACGGTGGCTGCTTACGATCCTGCCGAGCATCCCTCTCGCTCTCGTCCACCCTGCACCAAACGGCCGTGGCGTTGTTCCATTCTCGTTCCATCCTCCTCGCTCTCGCCGAGCGCCGACTCTCGGGGAACGGCAGCCAAGGTCTTCGATCCCACTCTTTCGCACGCGCGCACACTCTCTTCCCCTACGCCAACGGCAGCTACTTCCTTCCTCGTCGCTCGCGCAATGTCGCTCTCGCTCCCGCAACGTACGGCGACCGGCAATGGCGGGGGCGGCGAGCGAACGTGGCCGGATGACAGTCCTTCGAGGGATCGCGGAGGTCGCGTCGAACGATGTCCCGTGTGCGCCAATGTCTCTCGTTATTTCCTCTCGCGGCGCGTCGTCCACGGCGTACGAATTCTCGCGAGACGCGCCCGACGTGAGCTCCGCGTGGCACGATCGTAGCGCGGACGCCCGAGGGCGCGGGGGCGGGTGGGGGGCAAGAAGAAAGAGACAGGGGAGTAAAGCTGAACGGAGAGAGAAGGACGCGGGAGGCGGCCGCGCTGCTCGCTCGCTCGCTCGCTCGCTCGTCGACCTCCCGTTCCTCCACGACGTCACTATCGCGTTGTTTTCTCGCGCGGCGGGAGACTCGGACGGACGCGCTCCCTTCGCGGGTGCACCGGCGCCATATCCCGGCTCCTTTCCTCGCGGAAGATCACCGGCGCGGCCGTTTGCCGCGTTACTCGCGGAAGAGCACCGGCGCCGCTTCCCCCGCGACCGCGACGCGTTACCTGGGCGCGCTGTTCGCGCCTGAGAGTCCTGGGGGCGATACGCAGGCATAATCCGGTCACTGCGAGGGACAAACGACTCAGCTGACGACGACGCGGTGTGCTCCCGTACGAACTCGAGCGGCAACGTCCGGCGCTTTCGAATCTTCTTTCGTTGACTGGACTGTACCGGCCGCCGCGATTGGTCAGCGGCGAGTCACGTGAGGAGGCTCGTATTCGGGACAGTTTTCATTTCGGTCAGGACGCTCGCGACGTTCGCGCCGCTTGCTACGTACGCGAATCTTCTCTCCGATTCTCGTGGAACTTAATCGAGCGCGTCGTTCGACCGTCACGTTCGGCGAGTCGCGCGTACTCCGAGCGAGGAGGGACAGTCATCGATGGACGTCGAGGATCTCGGTGGAACTTCCGGCCAGGCGTCGGAGTCGTCTTGGGATTCAAGAAGGTGAAAGTGTCGCGAGTGCGCGAAGTGCATCCGCACGCCGATCGAGTTAGCCTCCTTCCGTCTTCTTCGCGGGTGCATCGAGGTAAGTCGTGTGTCGTTCCTGCGATCTCGAGAGCGCGTGTTCGCGATCCGTGCGCCCGGCGTCGGCTCCGGGGGAGGCTGAGGAGGAGAAGGGGCCCCCCTACGTTCGTCTTGTTCTCTCGATTCATCTCGCGGCACGCGGGGGGCGCGCGGGACGACGAGACAGAGAAAGAAAATACGCGACGGCCAATCGCGGCGTGGGAGGGACGCCGTCAGGTGACGCGCTTGAATTTCGACGCCGTTCCCCCTTGACTTTGAACGACACACGCCATTCT
The DNA here is from genome assembly GCF_019399895.1 of Cardiocondyla obscurior. NCBI lineage: Eukaryota > Metazoa > Arthropoda > Insecta > Hymenoptera > Formicidae > Cardiocondyla > Cardiocondyla obscurior. The sequence continues at coordinate 4,224,014 of NC_091881.1, forward strand.
GCGAGGAACTCCGCTCCGCTCCGCTCGCGGATCGCGCGTACTCCGTTCGCGTACACCGCTTCCGCGCGAGCGCGTCAAGGAAAGTGAATCCATCGGCGTGTCTCTTCACGGAGCCGCCGTATTCCCCGTTTGAAAGTGCAGTGCCACTTGTGCGACTGGACCACGGAGTCGAGGGCACCCCGAGCTCCCCCGCCGCGACCGCCGAAGGAAGGACGTCTCGAGGACCCGCAGCCGGAATCTGAAACACACCACAATGATCGGTGAGCCGCAAATTCATGTGTCCAGTCTATGATGCAGTATTTGATATGAAAAATACTTGTAGATCGCAAGAAAACGCGCTGCGAATTCAAATTCAAATCGAGTCACCGAAAATAGAATTTATCTCCCGGCCCGATTTCGTATAATCGGCCACTCGCGGTTAGGTTGTATTTGCAAATTAAAAAACATTTTTCTGATACAGTAAAAAAGAAAAAAAAAAGACGAGTAAAGCGCGACTTTCGCACAGTTCTGCCACTTCGACAGTATTATCGAGGAAAAATATTTAAGCTGACGATTTTACTTTTAACATTCTCGCGTAACGAGCGAGAAAAGTCAATTTAAATTTGCGAAACGTGAAGAGATTCGAGAATGTTTTGACGGACTTGATTCGATCCGTTTCGACCGCACAAAAGTAGATTCGCTCCCCGGTGAGCTAATTTCGCTAACGAATTCGCGATACTCTCGAAATATCTGTATTGTATGCTACACGTGTAACTCACGTTATTTCTGGCATTGTAATTTCGTAATGCAACACAAAAAGATAATCGTGGCTGAAGTTAGTTGCAAATGCGAAAATGACGCCGTTATATGTTAATGCGCATCGTCCAAATTCAATTGCGTATTAATTTCGTAATTATATCCAGCTATTAGATAGTCATTTCTAATAGTAATACGCAGATAATTGCCATATTAAATATTAATATCGGTAATATTCGCGGTAATTTTAAGTAATTTGCTTAATTGTGTGTCCCTGTGCAAAATCAATCGGATAATTTATTCCGAAAATCGAGGCTTTAAAGAATTTTATTAAACAAACTCCAAGGTGTATCGCATTATTGTTGCGAATGTATATTATAAATACATTAATTAAATAACGCGCGAACAATTACCGTCGCTGAATAACGTTGATTTATTTGAGAAAACGTGCGGAGGAATATTTACGCTTGCCCCGCTCGCGCTACAAACAATTACAACTAATTGTCTATCCCTTTCCCTCTTTCTCCCGGCGTTTTCTTTCGTTACCGCGATACACACGTTCTTCGAATAAGGCGAACAAAACTACTTTCGGAATACGCAATTACGGCAATTAGCCTTTTTCTGTCGAGCCCGGCACGCGCTCCGACATTAGGCGACACTTTGCATGTGTTTCAGTCGAGTTTTATATATATTTTATTATTATTTTATTTTATTTTTTTTTTTTTACGAACACCGTGCGGCATTTCAAACTTCCACGAAGTATCGGGAGCCTTTCGACATGCGGGTGTTTGCATTCAAATTACGGTTCACTTTGCGAATAAACGACGGCACGTCGAATAAAGTTATCGTTGGTTTTCTTTGTCGCGGTTCCTCCGCGATATAATCAAACGGGGCTATAAAAAGTCGGGCGGCGTTTCGTGCGAAACGAGTGTCGGCAACGAGAACAATAACGTGTACGTACGTAATTCATGCACGAGTCGCCGGTTTGTCTCAGGGATCTGCTATAAGAATCTCGCTTTCTCTCCGGCGGCGTCTGTCCGCGATTACTTTTGATTGCCGCGTCCCCACGAACTTTATTTCTCTCGCCTCATAAAAAATGTATAAACCGCATCGACAAACTCGTTAAACTAGAGCCGCGGTTGGCTAAGCTTTGCGCGAAACGAAAATCCCGGGAACGGCCGAGGATCCGCGGGCCGAAATTTCGCGCGTTAATCCGCACGGCATCGAGTTAGGCTGATTAGATAATAATTTAGACACGACGTTATTAATTTAGTAACAGCGATTGCAGCCGAGAGCCGCGGTTCGCAAAGAGATTTGCCCGAACAAATTTCCATCAGTCACGCAATCAGATAATCATCTCGCCAACAGATACCCATTACGTTCGATTAATTTTAAAAGGACACGTCGTTAGCGCGATATCGCGACGCTTAAGGGTGCTCGTAGCTCGCTTGGAAATTAAACCAAGTTCAATATCGCTCGGGTTTTTCGCAATAGCATTCCGATCCGGTTCGGCTTTCTCTGCTTTCTCGCATGTTCGCCGCTTAATGTTTACGCGAGAAGTTGCGTTACGAAAGAAAACTTATCGATCCGTTCGATAAATTCCTTTTATTGTTTCGCGGCTGCAGCTAAAAAGTTTCGCCGTCGCGGGCCGGGTTTACTCGTTTCGTGTAATGGTCGCGTGTCTTTGTCGAAAAGTAGAGCGAGCTGGCACTTTATCACCTGTCCCGTTTCAAGGTCCTAGACCGTTTCTTCTCCGATTTCGTTCACGGACGTGAGACACCGGTCGTTGAAACGATACGCGCGGTTTGACACCGATACTCGGCGCGTGGAAAAAAACGCGGAGCTCGTTCAATTAATTGTTAACTGCTTTTATTAATTTTTCTTTTTTTTTCCCCCCGAGAGACGCAAGAAAAGCATATTTTCAAGTGCGAGTGATGGAAAAATCCCGAGAAGCGCGAGAGATATAAATTTATAAGCTGCTGTTCCTTTGCAAAATCTTTTTTTTCTTTTTTCTTTTTTTTTTTTCTTCACGAGTTGCAGCGATAACACTTTAATCGTATTCACAATTGCAATTTAATGTTTCATAACTCACATTTTCCGACATTTTTTGACGTTCCCTTATTTCTCTGCCCTTTCACGTAAGCATTATTAAGCGCAGAAATACATGCAAAAATATGCGCATTTGGAAAAACGTGCTGGCTTCAACGGACATATCCTCTCATACGAAAGCGAACGCCTGTAATATCGAGCGGCTAAAGCGAGGGACGATTTTAAAAGACTCCGATCTCGTTGCAGGTTTTTACTCTGTTTTTCTCGGTGCCGGCTCGCTTTGTTAGCGCCTTGCCGGTTTTATATATTTCAAACGATTCATGCATTCAGCGGAAAAGTCGCGGTTTAACTGGTGGCGAGAATCTTCGTAGATTATCTTCGCGGGGAAATTGTTTCCCAGGAAGAGTTATTATGCGCGTTTCGCGACCGACGCGCATTTATCTCGGTTTTCATATCGAAGCCTGTGATGCAATGTTTTACGAAGTAAATCCGCGGGTTAATTCATTACACGAGATATTATTCCTCATTTTGTACAATCAATGGAGATAAAATTACATCCCAGCGTGGGCGTGACACTCTGATATTTTTTTTTTATTGCCGAGCTTGATAAAATTGATAGCGCTACGCGTAGTCAGATATCACAACTAAATAAAAATTGCTTTGCGTATTTCGTTAATTGCACTCTTAATCAATGCTCTGATTCTTTTTCTTAAATTTCAAAAAGAAATATATTTTTTAAACAATAAATTTGCAATCTTATTTTTTTTAAGATTTTTTTTTTTTTTTTTACAGTTGTAAATACATTTTTTTTTAATGCAATAAATAACTCGTGTCTTGTGTACAAAATCGAACGGAAGAGCAAGACCAATTTTTGCTTTTACTCGATCGTGACATAACTGAAAGCCTTCCATCTCGCGTCTGTTTCCGCCGAACGAAGCCATAGCCTTCTTCTGGACAAAATCCGAGAATCCCGTTTAGGTATTGCCGAGGATTAGCAGCAGCCAGTGGAATTTTACCCGTCCAGCCAGTGAAATAGCAGGGACAAGTTTCTTGTTCCTTTATACAGCTCCCGGACCATTTGATTCTTTCGCGCGTCCGACTCAGCAGTTTAACTTTCGCGACGCGTGCGAAAAGATCGTGTCGCGAAATATCTCGCCATGAATACTTTTATTTTATTGGAAGCGCGAGGAATTTTATTCGCAACGATTTGCACAACGGCGCGAATGCTAGTTGCTTGCGAGGCGCCGTCAGGAAAAATAAGAAATAGTCCAATAACATTTTCCACCTTTGTTTTATGCAGAATGTCCTAGAAGCGGCAAATTTCCTCCGATTGTTAAAAAATTCAGGGGATTTCGAGAAGCTGAAGGGGTTACAAGGTCGTATGCGCGGACGGTGTCTTCATTTAATCCCGTGTTAATTCGAATTTAATCAGGTTTTAATTTAAGTATTAATTGTAAAAGTGCTTAATGGTGAAAATGTTCAATTATGATAATGGAAGGTCTGAATGAGGGAATTGAAAGCGCACTTCACTTCTCGTTCAGTGTTCAACAAGCGGGCTACTTCCGATATATCTCCTCTGTATTCGATGAATTCTTCGAATTTCTCCATTCTCCTTATGAAAGTTTCCGCGCTGTCGCATATTTCGCTGCATATATTCGGACGATGCACCTACATATTCTGTCGATACCTGTTTCCGGCACATATCTCGCACGCTGTTACGTAGACGTGTCGGAATCCGGTGTGACATTCGAGTACTATCTGTTTCTTCGCGGTTGAGTTATCTCACCTCGACAGGTCGGATCCTCTAAAAATGCTAGCACCACAACTCGCGCAGCAGCACATTTTTTAACGTATTTGCGATAGTGTCACGCGTCTGGCGATAGCTGTGCTTAATTAACGAAAAAAGATCGATTACTCGCATTTAACTCGGTTGTCATAAAATGCTAATAAATTAACGATAATTCTAACTAATAATTTTTTTACTTGTATAAAAGTGGATTTGTACTTCGATGCTTATTGAAAAAAATAAATTAATTAATTAATAAGCATATTCTTTTTTTTATTCCCACGAAAATTAATTTTATTTTATTTTATTTTATTTTTTTTTTTGCTTAAGCATCAAGTTCTTTTTTCCTGCAAAAGCGATTCTTTCATTTTTAAAAGGAGACTTCGAGAGAATGAGGTCTCTACGGAACTGAGACGTTTGTTTTGAATCCGTTACACGTGGTCGCTAACGTACGCACATATATACGCGTTCAGAACTGGTTTTCAGAAATTGGTGGGCGGGAAAGAAAACGAACAGACGAAAAGAGAGTTAACGGATGTAGAAGTCATAAAAAAAAAAGGATGAAAACGAATAAAGAAAGAAGCAAGAAAGAGAGGGAAAGAGTAAAATAGAACGACAGAGAACGGAGCGTGACAAAAGTTTACGGTGTATTAATCATTCATCCAATTAGCGATGATCGCATGCGGTTGTGCGTCGATGGAAACTAAAACTAGCGTGACATATGTAGGCCGAGTTTGGAAGAGAGACGAAGGAAACGTTTTGCAGCTAAATTACACATGTGCACTTGAGATCTCGAGGTTCTCGCGCGAAAGTGACGAAGCAAATTGATAATTTTATGATTATGCTCACAAACTCGTTCCGCGATCTCGTTTTCTGAATCACAAGTCCGTTTCATACCGTTTAGTTCACGTGGCGCAGCATTGAAAATACTCCGTAAAACCAATTTTTTTTTTTTTATTTATAATATTTTTTTTTTTTAATCGACGAACCTTGAACGGTAGAGTCGCTTGTCGATGTTTTTTGATAATAATATATGGCTATCGCACGTTGCAATTCATTGCAAATATTGCGGTATTAGCATTTAGCGAATGCGAACCGTGTTGCTGCAAAACAAGTTTTATTTGTATCGTGAAATAACAAAACTTTAAGCGAGTGGTTTCTTCTAAAAAAAAAAGAAGAAAAAAAAGAAAAAAGTAGAATTAACAATTCTAATCCTCGGCGATTGATGACGATGTGAGGATTGCATAACTTTCTCTATCCGACTAGCAGACTCATTCTTGTATCTTGAAACCCACGTCAATGCATGCGGGAATAGATAATTACGTGCATCATACACGTGCGTCGAATTGAATTCATACTCGGTTTCGCGACCTCGACATTCGCATGACCGCGGCGACAACGTGCCACCTAGCACTAATTCGCTTATTTCTTTGTTTCTTTCCTACTTATGAGCAAAAACGAAAACCAGAGAGCCGGAGGAAGAACGCGAATAAGAGTGCATTTAACGAACAGGTCGCGTTCGCAGTTGCCAAGTCACATATCGCAGCTGTTTTTATACGAAGAGACTTAGAAATAGTGCAGAAAGTTTTTTCGCGCTGCTCTGAACGTTAAGACCGAGAATTATGAGAGGTGACAATTGTTTTATTTTTAATACATCGACGTCGCATCGCAAAAAGAAGTTTCAGCTACAAGAATAATAGTAATGATTAAAAAAAAAGGAGATAAGAAAATTTATATCCTTATTTAAACGTTGAATAATTATTGTTTTGTGTTTTTAATTCAAGATGTGAAATTCCCGTATTTGAATATTATTTTTCGACAGAATGGTAATCTCCAATCAGTTTAAAGACTAAATCTATTTGAAAATCTCTTTTTTGATAGGGAATAAAATACAAAATATCATTGTTTTTTAATCGTTTGGTTTTTATAAAATAATTTTTTTTGTAATTGGCGATTGGTGCGCTTAAATCGGTCGTTTCATAAACGTATTAACGCAATGACATAAATGGTTGAAAAGGATTTGAACTGATGATTATATGCATATTTACATGTCTGCATTCGACGATATTTGTATTGGTTTATTTGGAAATGTTCGCGTGGTTTATTGGCGAGTGTGTGGAAACATATAGAACCGAATGTTTTACGAATGTATTTATGAAAGTTTTTACGTGCGACAACGTATACACGTACGTGCGCGAATATACGTACGTACGGACACACAAATATACAGCTCCTACTATTGCGGTAAAATTCTTTTTACTGGTTATGATAATTTGGTTCGTGATACTAAATCTGATTGTAAAAATACTGTTATTTTTTTTTTCCCCGCATGTCGAAACGACATTCGCCAAAAATTAACGGATACAAGCCGAATTTATTTAATGCACGATAAGTATTGAATTAATCCCGTGCAAATATTCTCATTACTTTTGAATTTTATGAAATTTTATGAAATATTATTTTATGAAGAATTTTACTTGAAAATTACAATGTTTTTTTACTTTTTTTTTCTATTTTACTCTGCGTGATTTAGAGTGTGATATAACAGTTTTTAAATATACAAAAAGATTTTACATCTGTTATCATATTTATAATAAGTCTTAATCGCAAAGGGAGATTTTCTGTTTTCGAAGCGTGACACGAATAGCATTCGTGCAACTATCGATTTTGTTTGAAAATACCTGACCAACGCGTATATCACCAGGAACCTGGCAGATTAATGTTTCTACGCTCGTTACAGCAAACGTTTATATCTTTGCATATGATTCATGGCACACGTTAGACGTGGTATTAAATCGACTTACGATCCGATCCGCGATACTAAAATTTCTATGTAGTCATGTCATATCGAAAAACGATAAGACTCAGACGAGGATTAAAATGCGTTTTTTTTTATTTTTTTTTTAATTTTAAATACTAGACGTTATAAAGCTAAGCTTCGCGCGCGTTATTTACTCTTACGTTTTTCTTAAAGAACACCGTTTTACATTTCACAGTTCTCGCCAACAAACTTATACGAATATATAAAATAAAACATTTCCGTTTAAATATTACCCGGCGTTTAAAAAGAAAAAAGCCAGTTTTAATGCTGTTCCGTAATCATGATCTACATCCTAGTGTCGAGTATTTTTTCTTTCTCTTTTTTCTTTTTTTTCATTAAGAAACTCTCGCGGGAGATAAAAATTGCTCGAAATCCCTAGATACAGTGCTGCGGCTCGCGTAGCCTTTGAAAGACGAAGAGAAAGATGTACCGAAGACTGCGGAAAGATCTCCTCTCTCTCTTTCTCTCTCTCACGTCCTCTATCTCCCCTGTCTCGCTTTCGCGCAGATATCATCGAGATATCGCCTAGCAACGAAAGCTGATAGCTTCCAGTGAATCGATAGACGCCCTGTAATGCAATATATCGGATGGCACTCCTCGGCCTTCGGCCTATGCTCGTTCGCCCTGTCTCTCGGCCTCCCTTGTCCCCGGCTCCCCGCGTTCTGTCTCGCCTCCCTCTATCGTGCTCTATGTACTCGCGAGAGTCCATGTACCCGTGTGCCCTTGAGTAAATACATTTATTCTCCCTCGCGTACCCATGCACCGCCCCGCCGCGCCCTTCGCGTACGTGTGTGTACGCATGCAAATTCGTACGCGACATGCGTTTGCCCGTGAGGCGTGAATCGAACGCAGGAAGTCAACCGTTGGTGCCCGCAGCGAGGGCCTGCGCCTCTCTTTGACCGCGGCCACGGTAAATTTTTCGTCGCGAATCGAGGGCGAGAGAAAGAAAGAGAGAGAAAATCGTCATTTAATTCAAATAAAAATTAACTACGACGGCTATACATCGTGAAAGATTATTAAGACCATAATTGCTAAAAACAATTTGAAAAGAAAAATTGTTTTACCACGAGAAAAAAAAAATATATAAACGTTAATGCGGTACATTTAGCCCGGCTTTTATTTACGATGCGCGCGCGATAAAAATAAATTTGCAACGTTTGATTTAAATTGTAATTAATTTTATAAAGGTTTTAAAAGTTTTCTTCTTTTCCTTTTTTTTTAGTTTTTTTTTTTTAAATAAATGTATTTATATATCCAATAACGTTCAAAGCTACACGCTGTTGAATATCATACGTGTGCTACGGGCGATGTTTGGTTAAATAGATATGAAATCAGTTTTCGATATATTAATTGGATTCGGGAAACTTAATTTCAGCTTTTCTCATTGCAACGTTGCATCGAAGGTAGATATTGTAAACTTTTTCACAGGGAAACTTCTAAAATAACGGCGCACATCGGGTCACCGGCAAGTATCGCACCAGTAGCTGTTTTAATACGCGCGTGTAAATGTATACGTTTATTTTAATGAAAAAAAAAGAAGGATAAAAAAAAAGAATAAAAGCTGATCGATTTTCCGGCGTTCAAGCTGGCCGATGTGACGTACGCCGACGCACGTTTCCGCGTTGGCGTAGGAAATTAGTTTTTATTGAGTCGTTTCCGCGTACGTTTAAGGAGCGATTGGAATTTCTCAGACAGTTGAATATTCATCGTTCACCGAAGAAATTTCATTAACGAGAGAAAGAGCGAGATAGATGCAGAATACATCTTTGTGTTACCGTTATTTTCAATTAGTGGATCTCTCGACATTTTCTCAAGGAAGATTATTTATTCATTTATTTTTTTTTTTTTTAACGAACGAATCGTCATTAGCAATAAATTGCATTATAATATTTCGCGTCTCGCGGGTGTATATTTAGCGCGCATTGTATGGACTTGTTTCTCGCGATGTTTTATGCGATCTGTACATCGTAGTTACGAGAAGCGCAACATAACGCCGTGGATTAATTCCGTGTCACGTTCGCGTATCCCGTGATTTTATGCATCGCTGTGAGACGGTCCGTCATATATCGGACGAGAGGGCATACTTCCGAAGCGGACTTTGTTTAGCCGTGAATCCTCGTAACGTAACGGGAAGGCAAGTTTTATAAGGGATCCGGAAAACTTGTATTCGTTCGTGCCCCGGGTTTACCGAACCGCACGGTGATCTGAACTTTGAAAGTAGTAGCCTAAGTCGCGATAGGGCATGTCGAAAATAGTTGAATCCCGAACGTCCACTGTTTCCCGTTAGTTAGGACCATATTTTCCGCTCAACCTCAGGAATTGTCTTCATTACAAAAGCGTAACGTGATTTACAAAGTTAACAGGTTCAAGCGCGCGTGAGAGATATAACTAGGAAAATATCCGAATAATTCAGAATCTTTCTACATTGTTGGAGATATTTAAATCGATTACAATTTGATGCGCAAAATTACAAATAAATAAACAAAAAAAAAAAAGTTTGAAAATTTTAAATTAATGATTTTAGTAGGAAAGAGAGAAAGACAGAGAGAGAGAGAGAGAAAAAAATATTGAGCACGATGTTGAAATTACATGAATCGGTGTATATGCTATCGAAATTGTATAAATAAAAGTAAACATGATATTGAAGTTATATGCGTTGATGTGGCAATTCAATATTTATGATCACTCGATGATTATAATATAGTATTTCTATTATTGTCATATTTATCCCGTACAATTATAAAATTAGTAGGTGTACGTTGAAATCTCCAGGCAGTTTGTTTGCCGGCGCTTCTCGCTAAATATGCATTAACGATTCCGCGCAACGTTTATACCTGCGCGGCGTAACAATGCGTAATACCTGCTCTAGATGGTTTAATGGAGACAATGACCCGACTTTAAACGCCGTTTATGGATCTGACCGGCTCTCTCTTTCTCTTTCGACGTAGCCCGTCCGTGTTGGGCGCCGTTTCTTCATCGCGAGGCACGATCCCGAGGCGGTTTCTAGAATCGTGTACGACTTATTAGGACATACCTTTCCCTCGCAGCGGAATAAAAACGAGGGAAGGGAAAAACGTGCGGCCCGGAAACTTTTAGCGAGAAATCTCGCTTCGCGGCAGGCGGGAAAACTTCTCACGATACATCGCTCCTGAAAAAGGCGAGGAAAATCAGTTTACGATCCGCGCCTCTTTGGTAATGACTTATTTCATCGCAGGGGGAAATTTGATAGAGCCGCGAACGATATATCGCTTTATAATGCTTAATTATCGTAACAAAGAAAGGAAACGGATCGCCTCCTCCTGCCTCTTTTGTTTGAATGATCTTGATATCTGCGATGCGTTGAACGTACTTTACCATCGAAGAACGTAATCAACGGGGCCTTTCAAGGCTGATATTAAATTCTAATGCATCACGTCGTTTTTTTTTTTTTTTTTTTTTTTTTTTTTAGATTTCAACTTTCAGATATAAAGTCCTGTTTCCTCGTGGCGCAGGATTACCCCGTCGCGAGAGCGAAGTAATTTCATTCGACGGTATCGCTATCACAATTGCGCTCGTTATCACGGTATCTCGAGTAGGCTAGAATTATTCTTCTGAATATCCATACAAAAAAGCCCGGTCGTAAATTTAAATTTAGAATATAGCTGGAATTTGCGACGGCGAACTAATACGGATTAAACCGCGGTCCAATTTTGTCCCGCAATAATTTCGCAAAAACGTTTTCGCCGGAGCGATATATATATATGTATATACATACATACATATATATATATATATATATATATATATATATATAAAATATATTTTTACGTTTTGTAGACTCGTCGTGCGGTTCGTACCGCTGTATATATTGACGCAACGAGGGAGAGAAAAGAATCGGTAAAAGAAGCGAGATTTAATCGCGATGACGCTGCAATCTTTCTCGCGTTTGCTCGTAATTACGACGGGCGTATACTGTGGAAGAGAAAGTGTCGGTGAAAAAGTGAAGTAAAAGGGTAAGCGAAAGAAAGGAAGCTGTCAAAAATACGGAGAACGTCGCGAAAAAGCATTCGCGAACTCGCGTTTTACATCGGCTGTATCTTTCGGCGATATTTATATCGTCGGACATTTAATATGCAATCTGTATCGTAATAAATATAGTTATTGGATAAGAAAGCTCTTTGCTTTCATATTATTATTATTATTATCATCATCTACTTTTCGTAATATGATGCATTATAACGATAATGCGCTTCGGCCCAGATTCCTGAAATTTTTGCGGTATTATATCTCTTATATGAAAGTATAGTGAACGCGGTATTCCACATCACTATAAATACATTGCATTATTCCGCATTATTTGTCAAAGAGAATTATCGTTTTATCAACCTTTATATTACCCATCAGCCCCTCACAACGTCTTATCCTCGTGCGATAGAAAATTGAACGTATGATGAAGGTTCTTTACACTCATCGAGTCTTTCATTTGTCACTCGGGTTTTCCCGTAGTCAGCGTAGTCACGGCACGGGGAACCCGGATAGTCCGCCGTGATGCGCGAGAACGAATGAGCGGATATATATTTTATTTCATCGACCCTTCATTTTCGTTCCGATCCGAGCGCGGGCGTTTTACCCTCCCCGGGTAGTCATTTTCAGGGCAAGGTTCGCATCGCGCGGATTTTCATCACGACGAATCTATTTACTCTCGAACGTACTATCGAAACCTTCCATTTACGTCGTGGATTTATAGTTCTGTTAGGAGGCCAGACGAATGGCGGCAATCTGGGAAAGAAGGAGAGGCCGCGATGGGCGGACGGTGGCAATGACTCCTTGCTTGCGGCAATCGTACACGGCTGCCTTGGCTCGCACTTTTGTTTCGTGGCTTCTGATTTATCGTACAGCTCGCGCGCGAAGGATACCGTTTCCGAAATCGAGAAAAATAAGGCTCGAGAATAAGTACAGGGATACCCACACGATAGTCTTCTCAAAGTTTTCCTTGCGTAACAGTTTGAAAAGAAAACACATTGCAGTGGACGTTCAAAATAAATGTATAATTTATTTTATTCCGTTAGAACTTTTCCCTGTTATTCGCTCACCGGTGCGTTAATGCGACGTATAAATTTTAAGCCCACGAGATCGAGGCGTGCGGCAAATGTTTTTTACGATTATTGCTTAAGTTTTTCATTAAGCATTGAAAATTATTCGTTAGCTTCTGTTAGGTAATGAGATCTGTCCGATTCAGCTGCCTTGCAATACGAAGCCGGGATCCACTCGTAGGCCAAGTGGATCTTTTAATTCCGCGACCCTGTTCCCAACGAAATTAACTTTTCTTCTAATTTTCCGCGACCTGCGAAAATAATACGACATACGTGCGAGGCAGATAAGCCTCGTGCGCTTCTGTTCTCTCGATCCTCTCTCTCTGTCTGGCCCACACGTTCCTCTCACGGCTCGCGTCGCGATTTCATATCAGATGAGTCTGCAGGGTTAACAAATGACCTCAGTTGGCGCACGTTTCGAGTATAATTAATATGACGAGCGGCTCGTTTTACCGTTAAAACAACGTAGTAGGAGAATAATAGGTAGGCTTCGAGAGAATGGGAGTACGTATTGTCACGTGGAAATTTCCAGACGTCTCTATTTCTAAATACGTCTTTTTTTTCTTTTTTTAAATCTATAATTAAGAGATATCTTTCGTTTATTTTAAATGTAAATAATTTTTAATAAAAGATCCGACTTTTTTACACGCGCGATTTAATTATTATACATAAAATTAATGTATTTGTAGCGGTACGCAAATATTAAATATATTAATTTTAATTAAAGAAAAAAAAGAGAGAGAGAACTTCTCTTTGACGTCAAAATTTTATAAAAAATTTATACTCGTATCTTAAGAACGAAATTATTATAGGTTTTATTAAACATGACAATTAAGGCTGCGTGCGCTGATAAATGATTCAACAACCGTGTCGAAGTTTTCATGGAGTATTTCCTTCCTCAGAAGTCGAACACCGATAAACATTGCCGAAGTTCTCCGGAACAATTATTAATTTACGCTCAAGTCCGTGCATTGTGCTCTTCATCGATTATAAATGTCGTTATCGTTGTATCGATCGATAAACGTACATGAATACGTAAAAGAATGAGCTCGTTGAAGAAGGATAGCTTATCGACTTATTAATACGAGTCAAACATGTCGCGTATCATTATCATTTCATTAAATCGTTAAGATGTCTACAATCCATACGCTGTCAGTGCAACACATATCAAGTTTTGTAGGTTTAGATAATTTTTTTTTTTACTTAATTCAACAGTGGAATATATTCATCGATTATTTTTCTTAATGAAAATAAAATAAAGTAAAAACAATTAATACATTTTGGATTATTTAAGGCATGTGTTAGGCGCGAGTCGGCTATTGGATATATACGGAATATCTTCATTTCCGAACAACTTGCATCGCATCGTTGTACCTTTACCCCGTTGTATTAAAATGCGGCGGCATGATTCTAATAGAAGGTATTACCGGTCGGGGATGCAAACACGTTGTAATGTATTCATATTGGCCCACTGTGCTCTATGGACCTCAAAGTGAGGGCTCTTCCTCGGCTGTGATATTTGAATTTTAATGCGAACCTTCCACCCCCGCAGCAGACTATCGTTTCCCCTTCTTTCTCCCTCGCTCGCTCTCTCTTCCTTCGTCCTGCCTTTCATTTCTTTCCAACGTGACCCTCTTTTCCCTCCCCTCGTCGGTTCTTCCCTTTCGTTCCCCTCCCTCCCACACTCGTAGGCCACTCGTGAAACCATCGTGCCCTTTTCGGTCGGTATCCACCTTGGCAACAATCGCTGGATTTCACAACCCTCGTACCTATTCCTAAAAAGGACTCTTCCTTGGCAGATGCTCGAAAGATATTTCTGAGGAACCTTTCGAGCAGGACGCTTTTCCGCTATAAAAGTCCCTTTCAATGCCTCCAATTTCTGGATTCTTGTAAGATAATTTAAAAATTTGAGATATTCTTAAAATCACTCTTTATCATTCTTAAGAGCAGTCCGTACGTTTCTTTGTAAAAAAATTTTTTTTTTTAATTAAAAATAGGTAGAAACAAATTACGAAAATAATTTTTCCGTTTTTTTTTTTTTAGTTTAAGGATTTATATTTAATAAAAATATAGTTTGATTTTTAAATGTAATTATTTATAAAAATGAGTGAATTATTTAGAAATAGCGTGATCGATTGAGGCTATTGAACTCCATTGACTGAGTTAAAAGAGATTTTCCCGCTCAGATTGGTGCCTATACCTGTCCTCCGAATAATCGTTCCTGCTCGAAGGGTTCCTCGGGGAGGAGTCAAGCGAGTTGGGCATCTCTTTCACCCTCGATGGGACCTCGATTCTCGTTATCTTCATCCTCGTTGGCTCTCCTTCGATCTCCAAAGAAGACGATGCCAGGGTCGTTTATAGACTGACCTCGCTCGCAGAAAGGATGACAAAGTCGACGTTTGCTCTATCCTTTTGGATTATCTTGACGATGCTGCTTTCTTTCTGCGGCGAGACGCCTCGCGAAAAGTCGAAAGAGAGCGATCGAAACGTAGGATTAGGGGACGTAACTTTCCTTTTAAGGGTGGATATTAACTTGTCACTTGGTGACGTTAACAGACAGTAACTTTTCGTTACGAACTTGTGCTCGGCTCGCCTTCAGCGTTCCGTCAACATTTATTTTTACGCGAAAAGAAATTTGATTTCGCCCTTCAGAAAGGCAGTGTGCTCGGTCGATGTATCTCTATTCACCGTTGGAATATCTGGCGAAGTTCCCTTTTCCGGAAATAATCGGCGTCTACTCTCGTGAACGATGCGTGCGGGATTTCTCATCGATGCACAATGACGGGTAGATTCAAGCGGATCGAGCTGGCTGAGCGCGATAACAAGCTTAATGCGTTCCGGAACCGGAAACGCGGCCATTGTGCTCCCTCATCGGTTATCGACGTCGCCCAATCGTTCATCGATTCGAGAATCCGCGCGTTTAATTATCGCAGTTCTTATCCCGCACTCAGGATTTTCTTCCCGATTAACCGGCCGTCGCGATGCCCGATATCAAATTTAATACTTTCATTGTTCCCTGGGTCGATGAAGAGTGATAATGAACGGCGTAAACTTCGCGGCGGTGTTGAAATTAAAATTTTCTCTATCCCTCCCTTCCTTCCCGATTTGCGCTTCGTAAATTAAATCTAGGGAATATAATTATATATCAAGGTAGATTATCTTCCACCAAGTATTTTAATGTTATTTAAATTTCCACGATAAGCTTTTTATAACTCACTTTTATAAGTTATATAAGGTACATAATTAATATTTTATTACAATTAACGTTTTTCTTTTTTTTTTTTCTTATGTTACGTTTCCGTGATTTATTTTACTGACTTATTGCGTTCATTTAAAACGTAATATGAATAAAATATCTTTTTTACAATTAAATGGAATTTTGCTCAAGAAATAACGCACAACAGCCATATAGCATTTTTACTTATAAGTAAAAATAACTATAGTTTTGCATATAAAAACCTTTTATTTCTACTGAACTTTCAAAGTAGATGAAGTTTCATATATTTATATGTAGATAAAAGCAGAGACGAATAGAAATTCTTAAATAATACAGACAAAAGGAGGGACGCGAAACATATCATCTTCTTTCTTTCTAATGCGCAATTTTTGTTTTCTCTGCGAGTTCATTTGTAAATGTATTTTCATGCTGACGTATGCGGTTCACGTGTCTTTACGTAAATCAATCCGAAAAGAATAGAAAGACGGTGCCAGGTTAAAGAAGGTATACTGGAAAGAAATAACGACACACTAACGAGCACGGGCTTCCGACGTACTTGAATGCGAGTTATATAACCCGCTCATTATTCGAAGGAAATATGTCGTAAAAAGAATATGGTGGAAAGGAAAAAACAGAGAACGAAGAGGAAAAAAAAAGCGTAGTGTGTTGACTTCTCCGTAATATTACCGAAACTTTGAAGAAACCTAATAGCTTTAGATAATTAGGACAGCAATTAGATTTTCGAACTTCTAAGAATGAAGATTCTTATTATGAAATATACGTATCAAAATTCCTATCAGTTTAGAAAATACTAATTATAATAATAGATTTGTATCGATAAAATTTACGTTTATTCGCGCAATTTTTTTTTTTTTTTTTTTTGTACCACTTTACACTCAACAACTTTCAGTTCTACTTTCTAACATTAATAATTTAATAATAATTTCCCTCCAGTTGCTTCACCGTATTTTTTTTCCATACGCTCACCTTTCTTTTCGACTGCCAGTTTTACATCTTCCCTTTTCACTCTCGCTCCAATTTCGCCCGTTCTGTAACGAGATTTCTCTCCAGCGAAAGAGAATGCATCCACGTTAACGCATTAGCATTTTGCAGAACGACTAGATAGAATCTGCGACTTGCGAGACACTTGTGTCACGAAAATCTTTTACATTCCTTCTTGCACTTAGATTGCTGTTGCGTTTCCGAGGATGTAATTTGCATTTAAAAGAAAAAAAAAAGTTCTTTTGCGAGTAATGTAATTTATAATTCATTATTAATATTATAGAAATCTATTGACGATCGGGGCTGTCAAATCTCGAATAATTTTATAAAAATTATGTACCGGCATACAACGCGATATATCGACCACGTTATAAAGTTTAATATAGGATATCGGAATAAAACGCGGTAGAATTATACGAAAGAGTGCCGGTGAGTAAACAAAGGCAGAACGTAACGAAGATATTTCTCCATATCGAGCGAGTTAGCTCTTACTTAATTGATCTTTCCTACGATTGAGAGACGACGACGCAGCCTTTAATTAGCATACTAATTACTTCTGCTTTTCGCTCGCGCTTTCCTTTGATCACTTTTCGTCTTCGGACTTGCCCCGCAAGTACGGCGAGCTGTTATCCCTTGTTGTTTCGGTCTCTCATTAATTAAAAAGCAACTTCTTTTGTCTATATACGCGACGGTGGTGTGAAAGAGTAACTGTGTAACTTAGTAATTGCAGTAAGGAACAAAGCGTAGTAGAACAAAGCGGTTATTGTACTCATTCGCTACTTCGTTTCCGGCTGTTTTGATGTTTACGACCTAGAGAGTGTTTATTTCGGACAGTGGACTTTTAATTATTTTCGAATGTATAGTTTAAGATATGCAAACAAATCTAATTGTTCTCTCGCGCACTAAAATCGAATAAAAATTTCTCCCGACAACGGCGAGGTAGCGTATCAGGCATTGTAGAGCACGCGGAGCTTTTACTGCTGGCTATTATGTAACGTAGTATATAACCCACATCCCTATTCTTCCCCCGCCCGAGTATTTTCTTTCGAAATCAAAGAGTGGGAATTCATTTTAGACGCCAATTCATGATAATTCTCACTCCGCGTATATTATCGCGGCTGTTCGCGGGAAAATAACGGGCGTTGTTTCGTACATTATACGTTTCGTCAGTACGGGAGTGCGAAATTAATTCGGCAAAACGGCAATTTACGCGGAATACTATCAGACCGCCACCTTCGGCATACTTCTATTTATAATCGCATGGCATTCGGACGATTTTATCTAAGTCTGGATTTAGCTGCGCTACCATTTCGACATACAGTTTCATGACCCGCTCTCCGTCTCTCGCTATTAACGTTCCGTCCGTCTGTAATATGGATACCGGATTAGAGATATAGAGAAAGTATGCGCGAGCGGGGAGCGATTAATTTACTTGAAAACTTTCGTAATCAGGCTGCGGAACCAAGTCGCGATAGTGTGACGGTTTTTAATATAATTGATGTTCGCTCGCTGGCATAATGATGAGATAATGAAGGAAAAACGGGAAATAACTGTTCGTAGAGAATATACATATATTTGTCAAAGAATATCAAGGGTATTACGCAGGAAAGTTCTGAACGGATACGAATGAATAAGCAAATGAAAATGAGTGTATGATGCGTACGAAAAAAAGAAAAAAAAAACAAGAAAAACGAGCGGAGCCTTTTTAGAATTAATAAAAGGTACGTAGTAGAACAACGCTCCATATGTCGGAAAAAAAAACTTTTTTTGCATACATTATATTATTTAAAATTATTATTATTTTTAATGTAGATTAAAACACTTTGATATTAGTGAAGTAACATTAAATTAATTAGAAATAAATATCTGCAGCAATTCGAATTATTTTCAAGATGCAATACGGAGAAAACCGCGTAAGAAACTTAAATCAAGTTTAGTAATAGTAAATTGATAAGTTGCTAAGTTGCTAAGTTGTTAAGTTGCTAAGGATACATCTCGTTGTTTGTTTCACCAGAAATGGAAACACAAAACCGACATAATCCACTTGATGCAAAATTCGAAGTATCCTCGGAACGCCGTAACATAGTTTGCAATATTTCTCTTTCTCTCTCCCTCTCTCTTGCACGCGAGTTGTACCTTGAAGCGGTTTGTTCGACTCGTATTCTGACTTCGTTTCGACGCGGCGAACTTGGCGCCGCGCCAAAACGAATATCAGACAATTTACCCGTAATTTCTGTAATGCCATATTGAATGCTCCGGGGATGTAATATAGTTTACGATGCCTTTCGTAACTATCGCGCTTTGGTACAGCGGTTGGTTCGTTTGTGACTCGGCGTTTGTTGCGCGCTTGTTCTCGCTTGCGCAACCGTGTTTCCATAAAGGCTTTTGCCTTGCGAGACGGGATCGTGAGAAAAGGGCCTGCGGTCGTGTCGGCCTCGAGTCGCTCTCCAAAGTAAGAGGTGGAAACGCCCCAGAATTGTATTTACCGGCTACGTGTATATGTACGCGATATATCCGCGGAAGATCGTAAGATCCGGTCATGCGCCGGGTTAAGATCCTGCGAGATCCTAAGTCGGTACACGGTCGCCGTCATAAGCACCGCCCTAATTAAAGCTCTATCGCCAGAATTAATTTTTAGCATTGTAGCAATAAAAAAAAAAAAAAATACATATATATCTATTTATTAAATCCACACTACTTTTTCACGGTGTCGCCTAACCGATGTTTCTAATTAACGTTTGCAGTAATCTTTCTCGGCTATTGTCAGCCAGAATCTTGGAAATCGCCGATAAGAATGATCGTCACCGAACGGTCGACCTAAAAGTTCAGTCAGCCGGCGCGGTGCGCCGTAGAATATAATGCATCTATTACATTACGTGAACAAAGAACCGTACTCTGAGATAACCACCGTAACGTTACTCGAACGACATGCCAAGTAGCTCACATTTTTCCGTGAGGCGCGGTGCGGCGACCTTTTTCCGCGGTCGTCGAGCATCACGTTGCACGCACAGGCTGGATATCCGGCTATAACTCAGCTGTGTAGCGGCGGGTCACTCAACCGTGAATAATACATAAATATATCTAAGGCCGGCTCAAGAATGCCGGTATTTAGTGACGTTTCATATAAATATTTTACGCTAAGTAAAATTTGCATTACTTTCAGGGAATTAATTATCCGATTATCAATTTAAGAGGATACCAGTGGAGCCTCCAGTCAACACTTTATATGTATATAATTAATTGTTCACGTCCCGGCGTCAAGTTTACGATAAATGCGTTAATCACGTATCTTTGGGCACGAAAGTTAACAAAGTAAATCGCTAACGAAGATTTAATTTTCTAGGGACGCTTATGCATAATGCTTTTCTTAATGGCTCGTGAATCTAGGCTTAAACTCAAACGCATCATCTCGCGCCGATCATTTCGGCTCGCTACCCAGGGAGCGGCTTGTTACGGGTTAATCACCTCTTCACCTTCCAAGCGTTACCCTCGCCGGGTATCCCCTTATACGAGTTTCTCCAACCCCCAAGTTATCTAGTTGGATGACCCCCGGCCGACTCTCTCTCTCGGCTTGTCCTCGCGCGCTGCGGTAGCGCGAAATAATTTCTCCCCGAATCCACTTCGGAAACCTGAAACAGCACGTGGCTGCGGTATCTCCGAGAACGTTATTACCACGAACGGTTAAGAGCTGGGCTGGAATATGGACCACTTCCGAGGCCAAGAAAGCCAAATACTCGTGGCCGTTTTGTAACCGCCGCGCGCCCTGCCGCGAGAAACAATAAATTGCAACGCGCCGTGCCGCAGTGGGTCATTAAAGTCTTTTTTTTTTCTTTCTCCGCTTGCTTTAGCTGTCCCCTCTTTCTTCTTAGATCGCCGGCACGATTATAATCCACGACGTGGAGAGAGAGAAAGAGAGAAAGAGAGAGAGACAGAATTCGCGTCTGATGAGCAAAGTTCGGGGAAATACATTTGCAAATTACTGCGCGCGACAGCGAGAAAGATGAAGAGACGTAGAAAGCGTTTCAACTGCTTCCGCAGGCGAGGGCACATCCCGACGGAGGGTGCCAATGCCGAGAAGGGGGCGAATGCATCTCGTTGTGAACATATCGTGCCTAACGGTTTACTAAACGACCGTGACCAATTGCTCGTTTCCGACCGCATCCGACAATCGGCCAGACCGATTGTCGCTCGTATTCTCATTATCCTGTCGGCGATCGAAGTAGAGCGAGAGGGATGGTATCTCGCTGGATGTTCTCGATGCACTCAAAATTGTACCGAGTCGAGTCCGCCGCGCGTGAGAACCGTTTTTTAAAACGCGACGCCTGAAGCTTACAAATTGCGAAGTTGATTTACGGACCATCGACTTGGAACGTCTTATTTAAATTCTCGACGTGAATCCATTTTTTTATTTTTTATTTTTTTATATTTTTTAAATCATTATTTCACGCAAGAAACCGACGCCGCAAGTTGCTTTTTATTTAACTTTGTCCCGCATTAGGATCCTTTATGTCATTCTTCGACATGTCACCCAGAAACTATATGTATAATATAAACTTATCGACATGTGTCCGTTCGAAAGCTGCCCCGATTTTATTTTAAATAATATAATATTCTATTGTGCGGACAAGCACCTCGTTCGTTCTCTCGGATTAATAGTGGGTCACCTATATTTTTCGACGCACAATTTTCCAAGGCATATTCTTAGTTCTGTCGTTACGAAATGAATTTCACGCGGACGCGCGACGCGACGAACATCGACGGAGAAATGATACGCAATAATTAGAGGCTAATTTTACGAATCGTCGCTGTTAAACACCGTGAAAATGTCACCCGCGCGAATACTTGGCACAAAATGAAAATTATCGGCGAGCGAGCGGGGAAGCCGCTTGTGTAATACGCAATAATTGGATCGTCCTGTCGTTTATGCCCGTTTGTTTCCCGCTTTCGCTTACTTTTTTTTTCCTACGAATCGCTGCTGTCCCCGTGAGTGTCCGGATTGATTTTCGATTTCGCCGACTTAGCGCGCGCAGCACGCGAAATAATAACGTATCCCGTAATCCACGCGATGCGCGTCGAGGCACGTCCATTTTTCCATCATATAATTTCCCGCCTACGGAGGAAGTTTCTCGTAAGAATTTCAGGATCCGCGCTGATTACTTTTTGATACATTACGCGCGCGAACGACGTAACGGATGGCCCTCTCGATGCGCTATTCAGCTCCGCGTGTGTAAGTTTCTTTTTTTTTCTTTTTCTTCTTGCTACGCCTCTTCCTTCTTATTTATTCAAAATTCAATTTGCTTTGATAAAACGATCGAGTTCAATATAGCAGAATGCCCAATTAATAATAATTAATTGCACGATTAAAATTATTGCACTGAGTCAATAACGACGTCGAAATATTCAATAATTAATACCGTTAAAATACTGATATTAGCGAACACTTTGTACTTACAGTTTATCATTGCGAGAAATAAAAGAAGTTGAAAAATAAAATAACTGCGGCTCAATGAAAAGGAAAGAAAAGAGAGAGGAGAAGAGAGAGATTCAAATACAAATACGCGAGAACACGGTTGATTTAATCGCGGGCTCGTTGCAAATATTTCTTGCGCGTGCGATTTTATATACGGTCGTCTTTACCAGGTCAACGACCGCAAGAATATGCTTTCAGACGTCGATCGCATAATCATTCTCAGTGGTTTACACTCTCTGTAATTAAAAAGCTTTTAGCGCGACCGCTATCGTTCTCGGTGCCTTATACACGTCCTCGTTTCATTTTAAGTTTTTTCTTCCCCTCCCCTCATCCCCTTATTCTCTTTAGTTGATGTTTTAATGAGGCCTAAACCATGCCTTTTAATTTAGCGACTGCATATCGAAAGGTAACATTTTTTTTTTAAATTGCAAGTTGGAAAAAGCTTTCCGCGCGAGAGGCAAAGCCGAAAAAGTAATTCTCCGCTAAATAGCGGTTATTATAAAAATTTTACGAGTGAACCATTTATTAAGTGAATAGCTGCTATTAAGCGTCCGTTGATACACCAATTAATCTCCGACTAATTTTGGATGATGTTTTATTAATACTTTAATTCTGCGCTCGCAAATGTGAAATTCACAATTTTATAGACATATAAAATCTCTTATTTTGAATAAACATTTTGATATTCAACTCGCTAACTATCTGCTCGGTTATTAATTATAATTGACAACCGAAGAGATTTTTTATTCTTTTATTTTCGTTGTTTAAAGATTTCAAATTCAAGCGAAGCTTAATCCTTTTAAAAGTATCGACTTAATTTCGCGATACCAATTGACGAAATAAATATCAACTCCGTTGTTTCTTTTTCTTTTTTTTTTTCTTTCTTTTACAAAAATGCCCAGCGTTAATTTTCTTAATAAAGTAATTTCTGATAAATGCCGTAAGTTTGATAGAATAAATAAAATAACGACGAAGCTGCCGCTATCGGCTCAATTAGCCCAGTGACGGTAAACTTGGCATGGGTTACGTTAATTAACGTGCACAACTTTCCGCTCAGTGTAGCTTTCCGATAAATCTTCCCGGTTTCCTCTCTCCTGCGAAAATCTTAATTCGATTTCAATTCAGATATTGCGGTGTGCGGTCGCGCGCGACTCGATATCCGTATGATAGCGCTCGTACCGTAAATAATCGAATCCGCGTGCACTCTCCTATTGGCTCATTGGCCAGAATGACTTCGCGAGCCCTTATATAATCCCGTTCCTCGTGCCGCTCTAAAGTTTTAACTCTAATAAAAAAAAGTTTCTTGGATACGAGGAGAAAGAAGATAATTTCGCAAAGTTTTCGCGGCTTCGTTTCCGCGCTTGCCTCTCTCTCTCGCGACTGCTATTGCCAATGAAATTTTCATTTCCCGATCGATTCAACTACTGCTCGATAATTTGCTAACAAACATATTTAACAATTTATTGCACGATTTGGCCGTAATAATATTATTCACGCCGACAGCCAGGCACTTAACGCGCGCGGCTTTGCTCGTAAGAGATAAAGATTATAAAATAAGGTGGGAACGCGGAATGTCATCGGTGAATTTACTACGCAACATTGTACGGCTGTGTTCTGTTTATGGCGGTGGATAGAATTGTCTTTGACGGGAATAGAAGTTATTACAATGGACGCCGCTTTTGTCTAACAGCCGTTGTTGATTACGAACGAGGTTTGCGTAGTAACTCGGCGCATTTACACAGTGGACGTTATAATCCGAATAGCACACATAGCTGTTAATGAACATAATGGCAGCCCGCGAAATACCAATCCAAAGAACACTTAACGCCAATCTATTCCGAGACAAAAGAAAAAAAACGAATCGAAAGAAAAAAGAAAAAGAAACAAAATCTGAACCGTTCGTGCGTGCAGTCGCGTCTTCTGTCATTTCCCGTAATCTCTTCAGCTACTTCCGAACAATTCCCCGATTTATCTCCGAAGCTAAGTGATATTTGCTTCGCATCCAGAGGTGATTTATTTCGCGTCCGGCAAAAGTCGACGATCCTGCATTTTCGTCATCCGCAAGAAATCGTGAGAAATTGTTCGCCTCCCCTCGTCCTCGTGGACAGTTACGTGGCCGGCGTTACGTCGCGATGCAACACACTTCGTTTCAGTTTCAGCGAAGAAAGAGTTACGAGCGGATTCTCGGCGCGGGCACGAGCAACTCAGCGGAACTCGTTACACTTTATGAAATGAAATGGACGCTAAATGAAAAGTTACATTCTTCCGCTCGTAAAGCACAGTCGTCTCAACTGCTTTGTGCCGACGGTTTATTCGCGCGCGGTCGTTTTAAGTACGATTCTAACCGTTGCCGACTGGCATATCGCTTCAAGATTTCTACCGACTAACATATGGTTCGCACATGCTTATTAGATATATATAATTATTTGTCTACAACCGCAAACACCGGTTCTATAAATTGCGAATAAATATTCTAAATAGATTAATAAATTTGATCGTCGATTTTTTTTTTATCTCATAAACGTATTTCGACTTTTAACATTATTATTTTATCGCGTGATGATATTATAATTTTATTATTATGACTTTATAGCCTTTTTGTGGAAGATATAAGTTGCCATTTCTCGTCCCCGTTTCACTCTGGCAAAGCATATTTCCTCGGTAGCTACTTTTAGCTCTTCTTTCCCACTTGTTCTATTCACTTACCGTAATTAGCGCAGGCCGAAACCCGCGGGAATTAATCAAGTCCGCTTCTCCTTCGTCCTACATAGCTAACGCTGATAAATAAATGAGTTGCAGCTAAATATAGCATCGTAATTGACAGAAGTGGCGAATAAAAAGAAATAAAAGTTAAAAAAAAAAGAAAAATGTATTTCTGTCGCGACGAAGGAATAAAAAAAAAAGAAAAAAAAATTTGAAATAATTTCCTACGCGTTTGAATAAACATGGAAATGTTATTGCTCAGCGTCGAGTTAACTTTACTGTAATAAAAATCTGAATTACCGAAGCATTAAATCCTGAAAGTCCCCGACTGTTATTTTTCGACGTGCAAGATCGTCGTATTCATTAAGTGCACGTGTTACGATTATTGTATATAAAAAACGATCCACCGCGGCGGCGTTATTATCTTTTTATATTATCTCTTATATCATCCGAAGTACAAATTTTATCGCCGCGGAGCGGTGGACCCCGTATGTTTACCCGTAGAAATAGAGCATAACGTACGATTCTTCGTATTCGAACGGCGTCGAGCGATTTTTCTTCACTCCGAACTGGAAATGGATAAAAATGGACGGGGGACGGAAGCACCCCCGGCCGGCTTTGTGGCGAGTCGCAACCGCGATTTATATTCGAGCGATGCATTTTCATCGGCGCATCGATAATGCATCCGTCAGATTGTCAGCGCGGCGGTTACGACCGGGGCGAGGAATCAAGTCTACTTGTTCGTAGATTTGTGGAGCGCGCGAATGAAATAGAATTAAATTCAATCCTTGACGATCCGAGTCGTACGGATGGAAATCGCGCGGAATCGCCCTCTGTGTTTCGCGATTTCACGCTGGTAGATCGCGGAATGCGTTTCAACCGCATAGAAATAGCATTGCCGCTATTCAGAGTGGTAGATTACTTATTCATCGCTTTAGCTACGTCTCGGTAAACAGATATAACGAAATATCTTTGACCGCCGCGCTACGATAGAGAACAGAGTTAAAGAGATTATATTAATTGTAAATTGAACTCTTTGAGAAGTTCTCTTTATCTTTATCTTTGCCACGAAATGGTATGAATTTATGAATTTAAAACTAACGGTTACTTCGATGAAGTAAACGATTACTCTGCTTAAATATATATATGTATACATGTATATTATAATCGTTAAAAAATAAAAGTAAAAATTAGTCAAATATTTTAGTCGAGTTGTTACATGTAAAATTTGAGTACGTTAAATCAAACTTTTTTTTTTTTTTTTTAACATGGACATTATTCCGCACCCTATAATAGATTCGTTCAAGTTTCATTCAAATGACGAATAATTAAATTTGGTTTTACGTTATATTGTAAATTTATATGTATAATATTTACGTTTCCATTAAATTTCGATAAATATTATTCCAGCAAATATTGCTTCGTAAAATATTTCAGATAACGGTATATGATTTTCGAATTTTATCGATGACTCCGAGATAAAGCCCTCGCTCTCGTACCGCGGGCTAAATGCAACGCGGCTCGAAAAAAAAAGAGAAAAAAAAAAAGAAATGCCGGCAGCTTTTTGAATTCTCCGCCAGTAATAATCGACGTGATTTATCTTCGTGCACAGCCGTACGCGTATCGACGTAGCGCGAAAAAAGGAACGTCCGGAGGCTGCCCATTGTCAACGTCGAAACGGAAGGTGTGCTTTGCGTGACGACGATTTTCCATTTTTCTCTCCTCTCGTCCACGCGGCGACAATGTCGATCACGATCTCGTCCACCTCATTCGCCACGTTACCACGGAGACGCGAACCCGCTGTCCCTATTCGGACGGCGCGGCGTGGCGAACAATCCTCACGTTATGAAACGTACAGATATCAGCCGATATATTGGCACAATATTCGATACTCGATGAGGTGGGTCGTTTGAAAGTTGTATTAGTATCGTCATATCATGCCTCTATAAGTTACGTACGCTTCAGACGTGGGTGATATGATTTTCATTTTAATTGTCGCAACGACTGGAAATCTCATCTCGTCCATTTATATTTTGATTAATAAATTTCTCTCTCTCTCTCCCACTCTACCTTTCTCTTTCTCTCGAGAAACATTATTAAATCTTTTGTGCAACGTATAAGCCGCTTTCGTATATTAGATACATGAGACTTTTCATCAAAAGCAAGTTAACTCATCGTGATTAAATGGGTAAACCACGCTGGTAATAAGTCACTCTGTATATGAGATAGCTAAGAATTTTCAATAATGTCAAGCGGGATTATCGTGATTAGATGGATAGGTATACAATCCTTATTGAAATGCATCCCGTGGTCGCGCATAATATCGTGCACTTCCGTACTTTACCCTTGTTTCGCGCTCGTCAAAATGAAATTTCTATGGAGGGTGGAAATTTAAGCGAGGTTATATTACGAGAGTTTCGTCGAGCTATTTACAAAGAGAGGATACAGGAAGGAATCATAATTTTAAAGGAGCTTTAATACTTAACGCGAGCTTTACTCTCTGCCTCCGACAACGGTTTAATCGCTGGATGAAGTTACCTTAGTTAAGGTCAAAGTTTGAGTGTCCCTCCCCATTTTTTTTTCTTTTACTTTTTTTTTCTTCCTTTGCAAACGTTGCAGAAAGCATGAGCATCTAAAAGTTGACGATGAGATTACGTACTTGAAAGCGAGCACGTAAAGCGTTCAAAAGTAGTTCGCGAGTTACAGATTAACGGGAGGGAAAAGAAGAAAAAAAAAAAAATGTCATTCATGAAATCGATAACGGGTTTGAAATAACTTTGTGAAATTATTGACGTAATGCTCGATTAGATTTTCTCGTTTGATTATCCGTGAAATTTATATTACGACACGATAATAGAATAGCGATTTTTGGAAGGGTAATAAGATTTTTTTGCTTCGAGATTACAAATTAAAATAGACAACAGACGGGATTTTTATTTAACTATTCGATTTGAAAATACGCTGAAGAAAAGGCGTACGTCGCTGCGTGATAATTATTTTGTAAATATCATTACTTTTAATTCTATATGCGTGCAGTATCTCGAATATCCGCGCAATTCGACGTAGTACAGCGGGATCATATAACGGGAAGATGGAGATCATTTCTGATTCTCTGCACGACGACGGTAAAATTGTTCCGTGCAAAAAGGCGCGCTAGTCGAAGGCGGTGGGATGAAAAATGTAGCAGGATGTAAATAAGTATTTGTTAGGCGGAGGAAGTAACATCTTTATTGCCGGCGTTGAACAGGGATAGGGCGAAACGATTCCGCTCTCTTTTTTTTATCCACCTAGGTCCCTACTTTTCCGTCCTTCTCTTTACCTCCGCGTGCGCTAAGGTCGTGCAGTCGGCGGCGGCGGTTCGGGTCATAAATAAAGCGGTGCACACAGAAATTACAGTGAAACGTAACGCCCGTAATACCGCCGCGGAATAGAATGGAGAAAAATATAATCGACGATGAAGCCGCGCGCACGCCACGGACGCGTATCTACTTTCGCGGCGAGTGCTTCGTGCCCGAGAAAGATGTCATGCCGTTCGTAAGAATGCATTTGCCGGCTCGAGAACTTACGTGACGTTACGCCGGAACCCGCGAATCTCCGCTCGCGAAGTCTCATTTAATCGCGTGTCGCGGCCTCGCGATGCGCAACGTGGATTGTTGCACGTGAGAAAAGTCGGCGCGAAGAAAATATTAAGGCGTGTATACGTTTAGCGAACGAGCGAACGGGCGCAAACATATCTTGATAATGCACGTTGTTGAGGTGTTATTTTTTTTCATGATTTTAGAGTCTTTTTTACATCTATTAGATATTACGTAGCGGCAACAATAAGATCTCTTTTTAAATCTCCTTATTAAATAGGGATTTATTCAACTTAAAAATTGACTAAAAATTCAATTCATGTATGCCCGTACCTTTTTGCTTCCGTCTCCGTCTCTTAAACGTTTTAAAATCTCCTTCGTGTAATTCTTCCATTACCATTAAAATGTCATTTCAATAAAAAAAAAAAAAATGTCAAATTATTTTATCCGAAATCGAACGATTAAAGAAACCCGGTGGAAAATGAGCGTTCGGCCTTCAAGAGGGAATATTCGTTCTCTGATCGTTCAATTCGGAATCAAATATGCCAGGCTAACGTTGACGACGAAACGCGTACCGTGACGGCGCGTCCGTCGACGTCACGTTATTGCGCGCGGCGTGCATAGGAAGTACGGCGGCATTTATAACGTTCCGGGGGTGAAGGGATTACGATGGCGGTTACGCCGTAGGGAGGGTGCGGATACTGATTTACAGCCGCGAGTCACGCCACAAAGCTACCATTTCGAGGCGAACGCGGTTGGAAGTGCGGCACCGGCGAGGATGTTCGTGTGTGCTCGTCGCGCGACTATGACGGAGTGACTTTCGAGGTAATGCAGTGCCATGTATACACTTTCGATTTTCTACCCGAGAACGACGCCGTAATTTTTATCCGGGGAGAGAGGAAAGATCTTTTGTTAAAAATCTCGACGTACGGCGGAGCCGTATAAAAGAAAGATTTCCGGAGCGTCATTTTTCGAAGTATTTGTGAGGAAAAAAAAAAAAAAAACTGCGAATTATTTTTCCGAAATGTTATTTCAACAACCTTTCCCTGGGGGGGTTCTTCACTTCCCGGCCCTTATTAGATCAGGTCTCGTTTAATTGGCGTAGCTTAAATTTAATAACGCGATCTAAGCACGTGCCCCGTCATTAGGGCGTCTCTTTATCCCGCGCTGGAAGTTACATCGACTACAAGCGTTAATTAAGAGCACGTATAAGACGACTAATGTTCAAACATAGAATTCAATTTAGCCGAAGCTCTCCCGCACTACTGAAAATCGTGCCAGATTTAATTGAGAGTAACTTTGTTGTAACCCACTTCTCTAACGGAGCCCTAGCTCGCCCAAACTTAGCGGAATTCTAACAGAGACCTAATCGAGAGAGAGAGAGAGAGAGAGAGAGAAGACAGCCAGCCATGGCTAGCCCGTGGTAATTGCACCGCGAGATAATTTGGCGGCTCTGAGTCATTTGACCGTCGTGTAATTTTACTGGGAAATAGTTTTAATATCGAATCTTCTTAATGGGACCATTAATGCGGCAAATACAAATCGCGTAGTTATCTCGTTCAATAATTTTGCGTAATGGTTATCGCAAAAACGGGCAAATAATAAAGCCTTTGTTAAATTTATATACATAAAACAAAAAAAAAAAAAAAACCCCTAAAAAGAAAAAGAAAATGCTGAATCCGTCGGTCTTGCATCTGTTTACCATTTTTATCGAAACGAAACGTCGCCGAGATGGGTTTTATCAACCGCGTGTAAAACGGTTTTCTTATCGGAAGGTCGTCGTTTATGCTCGGAGGAGTAGTCGTTATAATTAGGAACACTCAGATATTGTATATCGTTTTAGTTATCGTTTGGTTATCTGGAAACGCGAATGCACCGGGATGTCGACCGCGTATATACACGATCCTCGGTATCCACCACAGTTAACCTACTTTCTAACACGTATTTTGAGTTAACGGTTGTTGTTGCATTGTTAACAGAGTCGGCTGGCGCCTCTAACGACCGTGATTTACCATCAACGCGCGACTGTCTTCTTTAATCTTCGGAGCAACTGACGCTTTATCTGTAATTAAGCCGGCGCATTTCTAATGCAATTTGAGTAATGGCCTCGTAATACAATAATCAAAATTAACACGGGACTAAATAATATTGTTTAAGATTCTTACTATACTTCTACTTGAAGTAGGAAACCGAGGCATCGCCTGTGCATATCTATCTACGTATTCAATCGCGGAATTTTTGCAGCTTTACTGCGAACGGACGGGGATATTTTCTCTTCGTATATTAGAAAAAGGGATTGTTATTCCTTCGTTTTAGACGTAAATGATTAAAGCATATCCTCCCGGCGGTAAGACTTATTATTATTAAATTTCTATCTGTTTCAACTTTGTCTCGTAATAAAAGATTACGATGACGATGTAGCCAATTATGCATGTACGCGCTGCAGTTTCCTGATTTCCCCGAGCTGTACCGTCAGCTCGCTCTCTCCGCTTTGGTTTCTGTTGTACGTTTCCCGTCTTTGTGTCTCGGCATTAGAACCGTGCTTACGAGCTTAATGACGGGACTTAAACAGTCCCTTTGGAACCGCGGTCGCAGGATCGGAGAGCACGAAACTACGTGTGCATTGTCCGCTCGTACCTCCGTTCCTGCAGTCACCCGGAGGGTGAGCTCGAAACTGCATCACGATGAAATCCCCGGTGCAACCACCGGGCGGCACGAAACCTCAGAGAAATAGTTTCACCGGATCTTCCTAATGAACGGCATCGTGATTTCGTTAATCACAGTTAAAGGGGCGGAGGAGAAGGGGAGGAAGGGTACTAACCAGTCGCTCGCCGACACGCGAAAATGGAGAACCACCTTCGGCGAAATCCGAGGATTTGATGGCTCAATTATCGCCGAATTTTCCGTTGTCAAAATTCTCTTATATTTTACGATTGATTTGTAATTAAAAAAAATATATATATACATCGGTACTAACGGTGTAAATAAAACTGAAATAGTTAAAATATAGGTAGTTTTATTTGAAAAAAAAAAAAAAAAAAAAAAAAAAGAACAGTTTTGTTGTGAAATAAATTATTTTTTCGTAATTTGAAATATTTTTGCAACCGAGTTTCTATATTACAAAATAGACGTGATATTGTAAAACGGTATCAATTATGAACTCATACGCAATCGCGCGGACTTGATTTTCACTTTAATTATAAAATTAGAAATCATATCTTTCTGGTTGAAATAATTTGTTGACTTCGTTCATTTATTTACTAAAATAATTTTTTTAATGTGTGTTTTTGACGTTTTTATTAATCTGGTACACACGTTATTCGAGACTAGCGAAATTAACGATATTAAATCCTTTTCGTATCCAAATAAATTCGCGTTTATAATTAACAAAAGAAAAAAAAAGAAAAAAATTACTGAAAAATTATTAGCAATTTCTTTTTTCCGCGGTATTGAAAGATTTTACTTTCAGCATATGAAGCCGTTCATTGCGAATATGACTGGAATATTCTGGGTCCGTACACCGGATTGGATTCAGAATACAGCATCGTGCGGCGCGAAGAAAGGGAGAAAAGAAAAAAAATGGGGGGGAAGGGACGAGGTGAACAAAAGGGAGGGTACGTGGAAAAAGAATCAAGAGCAACGCGGCCGCGTTCGTTGCGGAGGGAAAGAGTATCCACGTCCGCTTATCGATTCGACCGATTACTTTTGCTTTTCGAACAGACCTTCGTACGGCGGTATCATCGCACCCGTATAATTACACACCGCGATCTCTTTTTGCTCGTCTGCGTTCTCGGCCCTTCCGGGTCCACCTCTTTCTCGCCTCTCTCTTCTTACCTTCGCCGTACACACATTCTGTCTTCTCACGGTTATGCCCGGTTTCGCTTCGTCATAAAATATCGCCTTAGGGGCAGTCCCTTTTGCAGCTTCGATCCCCTTCGATTATCGCGAAACTCCACTACTTTCTTTTTCTCCCTCTTCGCGCCCTTAATTTATCGCAGATATTCCCGGGTTTTTTTTTCTTTCTTTTTTCTTTTTTTTTTTTTTTTTTTTTTGCGAAGCGGTGAACGTAGCGGATGACATCGATTCAAAAAGATGTTATCCGCCGCAAATTAGTTCCGCGATATTTTCTCGTGAAATGTATTTAACGCGCGCAATTAAGTATCCGTTACCGGCAACTAGTGGGCTCCGTTATCGTCACGGTAACGTAAAGCCTTAGCCGTTTCTGCGCGGCGTAGGCTCAAAAATCGTCCCCGCGATACTTAAGATCGACACTCGGGAATATATATTGTACAATACATGCAGAGTTACGAAAATGGCACGCCTACGTGCGTCGCGTGTATCGGATTATGATGACGAGATGCAAAAGCATATCCGTCGCGCGGCTAATGCACGCCTATAATATCGTACGTGCGCGGGTAAGTCGACGAGAGGGACCCCTCTCCCCTCAAGTATACCTGCCCTGCCTACCTGTACGCGAAAAAGGAGTCTTCGACGCGGTGAGATCCAGTTTCTCTGGATATTGGTTATCGATCCAGTCGCGAGCTAGTCACCTTTGTCGTTCCGCGCGAGCGAGTGTATCTTGCGCACTGCGGGAAGGACCACCGGATCATTACGTTTTCCGCCGTTGCTTCCAGACCGCCGCGAAAAAGAAACGCGCATTCTTCGTCAAAGGCAGAAACCCACCGCCTTTACGCCCGAAAGCGCGTTCTGCACTCGGTTTGTCGATAATGGTAACGCGCGCGATATATTGCACCCTCCGTTTCTAATTAATGAATTAAGATTTCTTAAGTTGTCTCCTTAATTTACGACGCGATAAAATTTAATCAACTCGCTTTCATGCTAAATAATTTTTAATTTTTTTTTTTTATTAAAAAAAAAATCTTTTATTTTTGGAGAAAGAATTATTTCGACGTTTCGTCTCAACGAGGCCATAAATCCGCGAGGAATTGTTGCTACCGCGTTTAATAGCGATTCCATTTTGCCGAATTATTATTTTTCGCGCGATCGTCCATTCGCGGTCGGCGTTTTTCGGCGCCGTACGTCTCAGCGAATTTTTTGCCCGACGATTTATGACCGCGATCGGAAGACCCCCGGCCGACGCGCTTTGCTCTGCCCTTCTCGCCGGTCCGATCTCTCGATCATCGATAATACGTGGCGTCGTTCCAAGTACCGGGATTTTGATCCGGTGCTTCCTTCCTCCCATTATCCTTTTTGGCTCAATTTCTCCAGCTGCGAATCGCTGGTCTAGCAATTCCCCGTGAATTTTACATGGAAATTTAATCACGTTTCTTTCGCCGATGGAACTCGGGTAGATTAATTTCTGAAAAGATCATCTGCTTGCAAACGCGCGTTCTCGCTTTCGTTTATATCGCCGCGGCGCAGCCTCCTCCCACGGCAGAATCTTTGCCGCGCTCTGCGAAAAAGTTCCCGGTTTTATTTGCATAATGCTGACTCGTTTAACTTTAACTTTCGGGGCAGAAAAGATGATCTCTCTCGCTAAGAACGCGAAATTATAATCAAAGATTACAGCGTAGTTTTTTTTTTTTTTTTTTTTTTTTTTCAGTGTTGAGTCAGAATTGCTGTGGAGAACTTTTCCATTCCTTTCAAGGGGGTGAACCCGATTCGTATGGACGCGATTATCAGAAATTCGCGAAATTAAGGAATTCCGCCGTAAAATATTCATCGGCATTCGCGTGGGTTTCTATTCCCATACCGACGATCGTTCCCCGTCTAGGCCAACCCAATTCCAGTCGTGATATAACAAGATCCGCGAGTGGTTTACCTGTCTGCCCGAGTTTTCCGACTGCAGGAAAAACCCCGTGACATTTAATAACCTTTTGTCACGAAAAAGACGATCGCGCGAGTCGGATGCGCATTGCGACATCGTATTTCGCTATTGTGAAAAGCAGAACGGGTTGAAAAGGAAAAAGAGACAGAGGCAAAAAAAAAAAAAAAAAAACGAAGCATCCAACAATCTTTAGCGCACTATTTACGCTAAAAAGAATTTTCCTTACGAACCTCGAAGGTAGTTTCGTTTCGTTTACGATATACTCTTTTAACTACCTTTTCTCTTTTTCTCTCTCTCTTTCTTTCTCTTTCTCCCCCTCTGCAAAATAGAAAAATCTTAGATAATAAAATAGAACGTTTTATAAGTGCGCTCGACGGTGAATGTAATTCGACAATTCTTTCCTGCTCGCGACAACAAGTAGCGTGCAAAGTGCCATAAGCGGATGAAACGTCGCGGATAGTCTGGCGACTGTCCCAGCTGAGAAGTGACCCGAAAGAATTCACTAACTTTTCGAAAAGCCGCGGTTACGGGAACTCGCGCCAAATTGCCAAATAAATCAGGCCTTAACTATCCCAACCCCCCGCCACCTCCGCAATTGCGGCGTTCTTTGGCTTCGTCCTGTCTCCGCCGTGATTTCTCGCGCGGCCCCCGGCCGTTACTCGACAACCGGACAATCTTCCGACCGCGTTAAACCTACGAGCCCTTCGGTAACGTGTGCTGGGCTAGGGTGATCTTGTCCGAACGCACGTGCTACCAAACAGCCCGTATTGGTAGCCAGATGCTCGGCGTCGTAAAGCACTAATCTTTGACATCGGCACAGATCCGTCATCCAATACCTCTTTACAAAAGCTCATAACGTCTATTATTTTACTGCGTCCGATTCGAAATAAATTGCAAATAAAAGTTATAAATAAATTAAAACGTGTACAGATATTCCTTTTACGTCTGTGACTTTTGTATATAATTGTTGACTGAACGAAATGAAATTAATCCGGAATGCAGATGGAAGCGATTCAAACGCCGTGGCGTACAGTCGAAATATTCGGGAAAGAAGAGTTGACGCGAAATCAATAGCACGATCATACGTAATAATGACGGGAGGATAAATCAGATTGTTTGTAATTCCCTGCGCCTCTCGGTAATTAATTTTAGCTGTTTGCGAACGATGACGTCCGTCGTTTATCGCGCTCGGCAACGACCGGCGTTGCGGAAAACAAAAAAAAAAAGAAAGAAAAAAAAGAAAAAAGCCGATTGCGTGTTTGGTTAAAGGGAATTCGTAACGGAGTAGATTCAATTATATACGCGTACTAGCGCACGCAGACGCACGCGCCACGGTGTACGGACGGCGGTCATGTTCCTTTCTCGAAAATGAATGTCATAAATATTTTGCTGGTAGCGTGGGTGCAGCGCAGGGATACATTAACCTTGTCGCCCGATCGATAAACTACTGTTCCACTCCGCCCTTTTTGCACAACGATATTTCAGCGTCAAGGATCAAAGTGCATCAAAGGATCCGGGGCTACAGTGTGCATCGGTGTAGTTTGAAAATTAACTTGTCCAGACGATACAGCCTGCGCTCGCGGAGGTGCACCACGTAAGCGATGTTGGGGGAATAAAAAAAGAAAAAAGAAAAAAAAGAAGGAAAAAAAAGGAAAAAAAAAAAAGGAGGAAAAAAAATCCCGACCGGCGGCACGTGCATTTGCATCGGCTAAGGCTCGGGCGAGGGGAAAGATACCGTTGCGGTGTGCACTCGGCTTTGTTCGCGGCTAGTTTGTTGTCTTTTTCTGCGCTTTTTCGACCGTTTACGCTTCAAAGCGACGCCCGTGAGAATAGCGTGGCGTGTAAGACGATTATGCCACAACCCCCGACCGAGCTCGCTGCGTGAACGTAGAACTCGAGAAATAAAGCTGGTTAAACCGCGATTCGCAGCGATATTTATATTATATTAAATTGAGTTTTTTTTCTCAAGCTGCAACACTGCAGGGTACTGACCGAAAAAGTGTACGGCATAAAAGCGTAGAAACAAAAGCAACTTTTTAATATCATTATTAAATAATTAGTAAAATGTATTGTTTCCTTTCTCTCACGCATGTTCCCTTGTCCGTCCCGCAGTGTAAAAAAAAAATTCACCATAAAAAAAAAAATCTACTGTTAAGCAAAGGGATCCCGCGATTATAAGTTTTACATGTAAAATCATTCCGAGGATGATCTCAGCCCTACGCCCTTCAATCTAACATTTATTACTTTGCCTCTTTCGTACTTTCGTTGTAATCCTACCGAGACTCGGCAGACGTTCTCGAAGTTCGCGTGAAAGTTCCGCCAGTTCTTCAACAAGTTCTTCAAGGACGTAGGCACTTGATCCAAGGTGCACATTAAAATTATTGATTCGCGAGTATGCGTCAATCTCGCTTTCGCGATTTAATTTCCTCCCCCTTCCTCCTATCCTTTATCCTCCCTTTCGAATGTAACACTAACTTTACCTTAATTTAACTTGTCGTTATTAATTCGCGAGTGAGTCGACGCGTGCGCGCGGTCTAACTTCGGTCGAGTCAACCCAATTCCTTCGCGAATTTCGCGGCTTCCAAGCTCACGGTTGGGGTAGCATCGTGCAAACAGTCGTCGGTGACTGTTACACTCGCATAGCGGGTAACGACCGAAATAACGTAGAAACTCGACCGCCCGCTGATGCCATTTACGTCCACGGTTCTCTGCTGTACGCGCCGGATTAACGTTACGCGCGTTCTCGGCCGACATGAATGACTGTCTGTGTAAATGACACACGTGCACACACGGCGCACACAGTGGGTCACCGGGAGCTCGTTGGGAACTTCGCGTTTTCCCCCCTCATACATGAGCCGCGAGTCAACTCCGCGCTCTTCATTCTACTGTGCTGATTGCGATAGTTAGCCGCGCAAGTTATTATCTTGACGAAGAAACAGAAAACCACGAATCGTGCGTTCCCTGCCCACGTCGCACCCATTCCCGTCCTCCCTCTCTCGTGACCGTCAGGTTTAATTCGAAGTTTTAATTGGGGGATTTTAAAATGAAGTTTTAATTTGAAGTTTCAGATTCAAAGTTTTAATTCCAAGTTTCGTCGAGCAGGATAAATATATAATTATATTCTTCGAGTCCCCCGTCGTGAAACTTCAATTACACGCGGGCGGGCGATCTATCGTTTTTTCTAACGCCCCTGTTTACTCGGCGTGTCCGCGAATTTCATTGGAAAATATCGTATGGACTTCCCTTATCTGCGGCGCGGACCGGGTGTTTTTGCGAATATCGCCGACTTCCTCCGATTCCCATTGAAATTTCAGCGAACTATCCCGACAGTTCGATTCTACCCCCAAGCGCTGAAGCTACAAACCGAGTTTCGCGATTTTCCTAGACAGCACGAACTGCAGCACGAGCTCAGATTTCCGCTTTCACTGTTCAAAGTTTATTCGAAGGAGTCTTACTCGAGCACACACGGTGGCTTGAATACTTAACAGACCCTCAACTGAATTATGAACTGCATGTGAGTACAAACGCAAACCCTACATGGCTAACGCAACATGTCTAATATGATCATAATTTAACATAAACGCGAATACGCCGAATTACGTCCATAAAAGAAGTCCCGGAAGAATGAATTTCGCAGGATACGAATGTATCTCCCCATCTTCGCATTACGCGAGCGCAACGCATTTTGCAATTTAATTTCAATCGCTCGACTCACAATGCATCCCTCTCAGCTCTTTAAATCGGAATCAGATGTTACAGCCATTCCCCGAAGTAATGTTTATGCATATCTGATCCTTTCGCGAACGGGGCGTACGCGGAAGGTTCTTGTGCCTCTTATCGCGCCCGTCGTAGCGAAAAGCTCGTTTTCCGCGAAGACGTTATCTTGATAACGAAAATAACGCGGAAGTTCGACCATTGACGTCTCGTTCGACGTATGCGACAAACGTATATCTGCCGTTTCGCGGGGCATGAATGACCGCGCCAGCTGACTGTTTTGTTCCCCCCGCGACCATTTAGATACACAGGATACGCGATACACGCGTTGCGTAACTGGCGCTTTCTGTAACAGTTTCTACGCATTTTGGCACTCGTACGTATACGCGAGTTATTGACCTCTTTTTTTTTTTTTCCCCGCGGTAAACATCGCTGGTCGCCTGCGCGATTTTAGATACTGCCGACACCCGAGAAGTGCAGATTCTGTATTTACGATTACATTTTTATATCTCGCCAAAAGCGAACGAGGGAGAACAGATGCAGAAGTTAATCGCGAAAAAATTTTGAAGACGTAATATTCATTAAAATATTTATTTAAAAATGTATAGCACCGAAAGCGAATGTAAAAAAAAAATATATTTACGGTGACTATCTTTGCGACATCTTATTGAAGTCTTATTTTAAAGGAATGCACGTTTAATACAGTCTTTCTTTGGCATTAAAAAGAATGTTAGGGAAATATCATTCTTCCTGTCTTTCTAAAAATTGATCTGCATAAGTCATATCTATTGTAAGCTCCTTATCGACGATTGTAATGCTCGTACTAGCTTGCACGACGTTGTAAAGATAGTATAACGAGCCCTACGATCGTCGGAAGTAGCTTACGATGAATATTATGGTAAATGTAGATCAATCTTAATGATTAGAATTAGTTACAATTAAAGCGTTACGATGTAGAACAATCTAAACGTCATTACGCCCTTATTTAATTCGTCAGACATTTGTAGTCTGTGATAAAATCTTTAAAAAATGTTGCATCTTTTCTGATTAAAAAAAAATGTTATATATATTTTTTATTATTATTATTATTTTTTTTTCTATTTAAATCATTCGCGAGATAGTTTATTCCGCGAGGCAGCTTCGCCGCATACGCATATAGATGCTTATGTGAAATTTCTGATTTCAAGTGAAAGAGATAAGAAACTTTCCGACGCTGGTTTTGGAGAGCACTTTGCTCGGCTTATTTATTTACGTTTCATATTTTCACACCGCGTCTCCGCTCGCCGGACGAGATTTATTTTCAAACTCGCTCGTTCCCGTATCGCGTGCTTCTTTCACCGCTAGCTGATTTCAGCTTTGACCCGATGCTGAAATATATGCACGCACGTAAAACCGCGATGTCTCTCTCCCTCGCTCGCTCGCTCGCTCTCTTTCTCTCTTTCTCCTTCTATCTCCGGTGCTAGATTGTCCCTCGTGCGTCATCACGCCGCGATGATCGCTGCGCCGCGGGGGGAAAGAAAGATAGGGCGAGAATGCGTGTGCATACTAGCCAATCGCAGTCTGGGTCCGTGGATGCCACTTAGTGTTAGTTGGCCAGATTTGTAGGTAGGTTGTCTGGCCGATGGCCTTTCGACCCGAGTGTAGTTTTCTCGCGGACCTTCTAGCGACGCGGCCTCGGTACGGACCGATATAGGGCGATTACATGGCAGTGAAAGTGCACAAGCTTGGCTTATTATAATAATCTCACCGGTAATCCGTTATCGCCAGCGCGTTATCCACGATTTGCCGGCAAAAACTGAATTTTACAGCAGATTAATATCAAACCGCGTGAGTATCTCCATATCGCACGCTCCGTATAATTAATTTCTCAAATTTCTATACTCTAGAAATTATTATTTCTAAACTGACTTGTGTAAATAGGGTGATTCGAATAATGTGCGTTTACATGTGTCACGATTCACGCATTGATTTTTAGTGCAATTCCGCGTGGCAGGTTGCAACATAAGCGCGAGGATTACGTAGGCTGTCACGGCGTACGGTATTCGCATATTTTCGTCCCGGGGAAGGGTTGAAGTCGCAGCTCGGATGCGTCTCAAGTTGTCTGGCATCTGTCTCGCGCTTTCACCCTTTTCCGCCCGTGATTTTCGGCCGTCGCGACGACTTTTCAGATGGACGAGGCGAGGCGACGTGCACGCCGAACACGGGCCGCGGCTAAAGTTATCGGCACTTGGCCGTGTTTTGAAGCGCGAAAAGCGGTTACGAGCCC
The DNA here is from genome assembly GCF_019399895.1 of Cardiocondyla obscurior. Lineage (NCBI taxonomy): Eukaryota > Metazoa > Arthropoda > Insecta > Hymenoptera > Formicidae > Cardiocondyla > Cardiocondyla obscurior. Next base: position 4,264,212 of record NC_091881.1, read on the forward strand.
ATATAAAGAACCCGCGGTTAGAGTGCTTTTCTCGAGCGGCGGCGATGCACTTTGCTCCGCCGCTTTACGGGGTGCATTACCGTTCGACTCGTCATCCGTGATCTGTTCGACGTTCGACGTTTCTTTTTACGATTGTCATAATAGTTTCAACCCTTATCCGTCTCCCCGCTCCCTCGTTTCGCCATCCTCTATTTTTTTTTTTTTCTTTTTCTTTTATTCGTGCTGACTTTTTTTTTACGACGACGACGCATCCGATCGACTGGTCCGAATCTTTTCTTTGAATCTCACGATCTAAATCGCTCGCGCATTCGCGGCTTTTATTGTCCCGCAATAAAATTGCATATGTATTATCCCACCATTATTTTATTATAACGACATCATTTTCATCATATATCTCGCTGCCAGAATTTTTGTTACTCCTCGCCTTTTGTTGCCCTGCTTGTACAATACCATAAATATTACCAGTACGATATAATAATATAATAATAGAATAATTAACGGTGCTCATTTCTACAAATTATTTAATTGCAACTCGATGCAGCTCTTGTCTCAGACTCGATAATTAATAGTCTACCGTGCCGTTTCTACGTTCCCATAGTTAAATTAATATTTCAATTTCTTCTATTATAATCACCAATCCTATTAATTCTATCGTTCAATGAATATATATATAAAAAAACGATTTTTAAATACTTTATTATTATTCGTTTAAAGTTTGTTCGCTTAAAGCTCTAGCCGCGGTTTTTTTTTCTTTCTTTTTTTTTTCCCCCTTTCGAGTTCGGAGCCGGCCGTTTTTCGCGACACTTTCCAGAATCAAATGTACAACGGCAGTTAATTCGGCAAAAGATAATTTTTATCGGCGACATTCGTGCGCCTCGATATGCAACGGAACGCCGGCCGCGCGCGCGCGCCTGCATTCGTAACGGAGACAAAACGCGCAGTTTTAGCGCCAATGGGCGATCAGGGACGCCATTTGTCGCCGTGTGCAAGAATGGTTCGGGCAGCTGCTGAAAAACGACAGTAATCTCGCCAAAAAATATACATTCATTCCGCGCGCATTATCCGTACCGTCCAGCCCCCGTTACCGAACGTCTCATTCCCCGCGCCTTCTTCTTCCATGCCTTCGTCGCTCTCATTCCTCTCTCTCTTTTCTTTTTGTTCTCGATGCACTAAATCCACCGGGCAAAAACGCGAATTTCAACATCGGACCGCATGCGCGCGGCTAGACCGTCGTCTGTATTTTTTTTTATTTTTTTAAGACATTTGTTTCCCTCCCCTTCCCTAAACTTAACTGCAGTTTCACGTGGCAGGTGAATTACAGAGGATTTTCTGGGTGCCCGGGCTGGTTGACTGCAAGAAGCTGCCGCATTGACGGATGTAATTAGCATCGCACGTGTTAGTAATCACGCGCGGCACGTATTTTAGAGGCGATATCCTCCACGCCGGTGTAAGTTTATTTCGGTTTACCTCGTTGAAGACTCGAGGATAGTTCCACGCTCCGCCGTCAATATTTGATGCTAATAACGGATAAAGGTTACTCTCGGTACAAGCTTTACGTAAATCGATGAGTCGGATAAACGATATCGCCTTCCAGTTATTCCGCATGCGAGAGGAATTAACGAAGAGTTGATAAAATGCCGGCTCAATGAGCACGTAGTAAATTATCGGACTCGACGACTATTGTTCCTGATCGTCGCGTACTTCGCCGACCGGCGAGCGAATCGATGCAAAGCAAAAATTTACATGTGCATTATAGCTTTATTTCGATTCTTTATTTATACCCGATCCTTTATTCGAGCCACGGAACGGGAAAGTGCTTCGGTGACAAAGCGTAGAGACGGAGAGAAGAAAAAAAAGAGAGAGAGAGAGAGGGAGAGAGACAGAGAAAAACCAAGAGAGAAACGAAGGAAAAAGGGGTGGAAAAGGGAAGAAATAAATAAACTCACTGAGCGGCTTTATGTATATACCTCCATCCCTGGAAATGCAACACAAAAACTGCAGCGTCCGACCGTTGCTGCAGGTGCGCGCGACGTAGGTAATCGAAACGTTAATGGACGCCAGGAAAAACCGTGAGACTGAAAAAAACGCCGATACCTCATAGGTGAGAATATTATTGTGCGGAAAAGGTGGAAAAGGACAGGCGCGATGTAACGCTCTCGATTGTCGATATACCGCGGGTACCTGCATTTCAATCGGCGGGGAGTCTCGTTTCCTTCGCGAGCGGCGACGCCGCCCTATCTTGATTCTGTTGCCGTGTCACGCGCTCGGGTTCCCATTATGCGCCCGGTACGGTAAAAGCATTAAACATCCCGCGCGATAGACGCCGAAGAACAAACCGAGAAAAACGGCGGCCGCTCGAACGGCATCGAGAGTGCCGCTATTAGCGGCAGTCGCTCGACATTTTGATAAGTTTCGTCGAATTCGTCCCACCCCTCCGCCGAAGTGTTTCATAGATAAAAGCCCAGTACTTCGGTCAAATTCAACCGAACTTTGTCTTAACAGGAGTTCAGTTTAGTTCAAGGCTTAACTATCAAAGTATTTAATGTTGAAAATTAAGAACCTGCGGGATAACTTGTCGTGGCGAAATTTTCGGAGAGAGACAGAGAGTGAGAGGTGGACCTCGAATTTGACACGGAATCCGTGACTGGAAAAACATTGGGTGAATCTGGGATGATGTATCGGTATCCTGTATTTCAACTGCCAACTTATCGTTATTTCCGCCGCGAGGAACAAGAAAGATCATCACGATTTGAAACTAGGTTTGGCGTTTCGGTTCCTTTCGCGGGTACAATAAAAAAATTTAGACAATCGGGTCTGAATCGATCTTCCATTGAACGCGAGAGAATAATCGAATTTTACTTTTCCTCGGGCGCACTTGGCAATCATACCGCGAGAGACGAAACCGCAGTGTACTCTATATCTAAAATCAACATCGAAATGAAACAAAAATACTACTACAATTTGAAAGAGAGAAAGAGAAAGAGAGAATTCGAACGTTCGATTAAATATACAAAATATCCCAGAAAATCTGTGCAATTGTTGTAAGACCACAGAATTTTTTTTTTCTTCGAAAAACTACAAAATAAACATAGATAAAAATAATGTAGTTTTAGTTTAATTTTAGCTCATCTTTTACTTAGCTCTGGGCGTGTTCTGTTTTACTAAAAGCTCGCAAAGTACCTGGCAACATAGTTAAATATTGAAGATTCAAAAGTGTTTAAAGAACAAATTTTCACAAAAAAAAAAAATATATATGTACATATAATCTTTGACTTCCTGCAATCGACGCGCGTAACTATTTACCCACATTTTTATCCTAGTACATATAAATCGGCCTCTGCCGATCGCGATGCGAAGAGCGACGCGGAGATGCAGAAACGTTAAGAACTTTCAGGACGGACGGACAGACCGTAATCACTATGTAACGAAGATAACAAGGGCTTCCTGCATACTTACGAATTGTATCGCCGCCTGTATTTTTCCTCTCTCTTTCTCTCTTCCTTCCTCCGCCACACAGGGCGTCTAGAAAGGTCTGATAATGTCGACCGATTAGAGTAACGACGGCATCTGTCGTTCTATCAAAGTGAAGGGAGCACCTAGTAACTCGTTCGCGCTTTATTTTCTTTATCGCCCTTGAATGCCGTAGTTAAAGTCGCATTAATTTAAATAATCGATTTTTGACTTGCAGCAGACAGCGGTGATCTAATTATGTGCTCGGTACAGATTTCGAAACTTTTCATGCAAATCACTTAAGGGACGAAATTTCACTAACTAAGAATTAATTTCGTTGTTTCCGTTAAAGACTTTATGTATCGGCATACTTGACGATAACTGGTTAATTTACTGATAACCAACGACGATATCATCGTGATCTAATAACGCAATAAAAGATATTCGATTGCATTATCTACGCTAAGACGATAATGCGAAATCCACGCGAGCTCAAAATGTAGCGTACGCGGGAGGTTATTTTTTCTTTTTTTTTTTTTTATCACAGTGCGGGGTAAATTTCTGTTCGGCGTAACGTCGACTTTAAGCTAAAGTAACAGCGCCAACTCGCTGCGCATCTACTAATCCGATTATATCGGCCGTTTTAAAGTTTTCTGTCGGGGGTTTCTCGAGAGCTCGGCTGCCGAGAGAATGGCTGCTTTCCACGGTTACCCTCGTGTTTTTCTCATGAACATAGTTCTGCTTCTGCCGTACGCTGGAATTATGCAGCAGCCTCCGCGCCTGCAGGAGATCCTTCTAAGAGAGAGCTCGAAGAGCTTTCTTTTCCTCCGCGCACACATACACGCACGTCATATCGCGAGATTAGCTCGCGCGCGAATGTTTTGCAGCCATTCTCTCTCTCTCTCTCTCTCTCTCCCTTTCATGTTTCTTATATCTTCAAAAATCTTTCCGACTTTCCTATCGTCCGAGAGCAACCACTTTCTACCCTTATCTCCGTCCGTTAAAGGTGGTTGCCGTCGCGTTTTGCGCGCTTTCCGCGACCAAGGCAACCTCGTGGCCTCCTCTTTGCAGATTTTGCTTTCTTGCATCGCCCCGTCCCGCTCCTTTTCTCGTCTTTAAAGTCTACCGTTGGTTGTAAACCAGCGTACACCACTTTTCGAGAGTGGTCTATTCCCCGAACTTCCAAGTGTCTCGCTCTACGAGCGCAGAGTCGTACCCGCACGAGGGAGTAACTCCGCGAACAAGTTTGATAGGTGGTTCGCCTACACGGTATCGGGATTATCCGAAGGGCCGCGTGTGCAGGTTCGTGCTTACAGCGATCGCGGAAATCGAGCGTTAATTTTGTTCGCAAACTGCTTCGCCTAGCGATTGCAGGCGAAATACTTCATCACAACGGTTGCTGCAAGGTTGTTATTAGCATATCCGCTCGTTCTGTTTCGCCAGAGTTTGCAATGAATATTGTGTTAAATCATATTATTATTAACCGGCTAATTGTGATTGCAGATAGAATAAAAATTTTACTCCGCACTGGGCATGTAATAAACGATCAAAGCAAAAGATATTCCCCATAATTTCGGTCCTCGCTATCACGACGTCAGGCAGCGTATTTCTTTTTTTTATATTTTTTTTTTTTACGATTTGTAATACTTTTATCTCTAATGCTTAAAATATCACTCTCGGAAATTGCGTTTATTCGCGCATTCGTTGATCGTCGAAGTTGGCCACGGCAAGGCCGATTTTTCGTTTCGCTGAGGATGAAAGACAGACGATGGACGGGAACGAGGGATTTTCGCGTCAGACGCCGGATATTAGCCTCGTCGTAAGCGACGCGATGCTTTGAAAGGCCGTGGGTGGGCGCCGAAAAAAATGCCCCGACGCAAATAGCGTTGAAACTTCAAACGAATTATACTCCGAGCCGCCCCCTCGAACTCTGTCAACGCGCGACTGAAAACCGAATCAGATCCCCCCTCGATATCGCACGGTGCACTGCCCCGAAGGGTGGAGCAAGAACGAGACCTGAATGGGGGTTCTCAAAGATCCATATCCGTTTGCATAAAAGGTTCGCGTAAAAAAAAAAAAAAAAACGATAAATTAATTTTATTTAACATAACTTAATTTATAGTTAGCTTCTCATAGAGCATTATTTTTATTTTGTTTTTATTTTTATTTTTAAAATTGTCGAACAATTTTTTTTTATTCACATAAATATAGATAAATCGGAATGCAATAGAATGCACCATGGAATTTCTACTTAAATAAATAAAAATTCCGTAAAAGAAAATTTTTATAACGTCTGAAAGGATTTGTTGGAATTTCGTGAGACAATGATAAGAGAGAGAGAGAGAGAGAGAGAGAGAGAGAGAAAAGAGATTCGATAACGCGAGCGACTGAATGAGACTTCATACTTCAATACGCGAAATCGATCAGGCTCGATGAGCTGCTCGTTTTTGCTCGAATAAGGCTCACCGTCTATCTCTTTGCGAGATAACAGCTGATCCGGAACACTGAATTTGCCATCAATTAAAGGCACGACATATCTTCCATTCATTACTGTCGAACGTGCTCTCGAACAAGTATTACCATCGTGAGAACTTGACCTTTCTCGCGAAATGCATAACTCAAGTTTGAAATAGTACTATGTCGTGTTGATTCTGCGTTTTGTATCGAGACAATAATACGAATCACCGCGAAACAGATCATCGCGATATGTGTCAAAACATTTATTAATACATTTATTTAAGAAAAATCGAAATTATTGCATTTTAAAATTATTTATAGATTTATAAAATAATTATTAAAAAATTTTTTATTTTTTATTTATACTCTGATTATCCTCGCTGTATTTGAACGATTTATTCTCGCAATAATTCGCGGCGACAGTGCAGTTGGAAAATACTGAAGAGAATACCGATACAAATTAAGTAATAATACCTTGAAAAGACAGATTTAATGTAATTCTGCGCATAAACATCAGCCATCCAATTACTCGGAAATACAATTTCCGGAATAGCGGAGGGAACGGTATATTCCTTTCTTCTTATTCCGCCGTATTTCTTTCCACAAATTTCGAGCCTTCGAACCGCGCAGCTAAATCTATTAATATTACCGAGTACAAATAATATTGGTTAATTAAAAAATATAAATAAATAAAAATAAACGTTATTTAATATTGTATCGATTCGAAATTTAATTCCCGTAATTTTAATCATTCATAAATTTATATAAACATTTTAAGATTTTCCAGAAAAATATATTTAGTGAAACGATTTTTTCACAAGATTCAATTACGCGTTTTAATAATATTTTTACGTATTTCAATGTTTCTTTTTTTAATCGTTAAACTTGGATGTTTTGCGACGGATAATCTTTGATCGCGGAGATAACAAGATGGCCAAATATCGCTCGTAAGTGTTTTGATAAATGTGTTTTCGTTCCGGCTCCTTCGTCCGGTCACGAGATGTGCTCGATGGGCGACTGGTACCGGGGAGTCTTTGCCTCCTCCGAGTACGCAGACGACACTCGTGTTGGCCTTTCAATCAACGTAATTGCCGTTCGATCAAGTTCGAACCAGTGCCAATCCTGTCCAACGACAATGCCCTCTGCGCGCTCGTGTTCCACGAGATTGAAAAGTTCCTGAGCTTATGCGCTGTAATACCGAGCTCGATCATAGGGTATTTGCACAGAGGACGGATGCACAGAGAGCTTGCAACTTAAAATTAATTGAACTGACGTTCCCTCTTCGCGAAAAATTATACGCCTTCGATAAATACTTCCTCGTTAAATTTTTTTTTTAATTGTTATACAAATACTTTTATCAGTAACTATCGGCAATTCTTTTTTTTTTCTTTTTTTTAAATATAACAGTACCATATGTGCAATTTTCAAGACTAAAATTCAATCGGTATTACATATAAATATTAATAGAAATATGCTAATTCCAATCTGATCGATCGTCCTGATTAGTTTTCAGTATTCAATGTACAGCTGCTTCTATCAGATGATATACCATGATAACTCTAGCGACAGGCTATTTCGGTGTCAATTTAAATTTAATTACACAAGTAGCTCGAAAAATTTACGTTTAGAAAAAAAAAACTAATAAACCAAAAAAAAATTAAAATAAAAAAAGATAACGAGGAGAAAACGTGCGTTAAAAGAAAAGGATTATAAATGGAAGGCGCCGCGTTATCTTCAACCCTTGACCGATTCTCAGTCTTGACGATGATCCTTCCTACTTCGAATCGAAACACCCTACGGGCGTGGAAAGTTCTCTCGGAGTGCGTGTTCTCCATCTCGTCGCTTTTCACCTCCCTACTCGCGGTCGGTCGTACATGGGGCGTGCATCTGTGTGAACGTTCTCGCGCGTTTGTGTGGGTGAACGTACGCCGGCACAAGCGTGGATTATATCGGCACATGCGCCCCTCGCGACTGTCGCGTCGGCGGAAAAGCGGATATAGCCGGCGGCGTGTCAAAACCATTCCGCCGCCCGTGCCGCGAGTTTAGTACGGCGTGGTTCTCGGTTGCGGTTGGACGATCCGTGCACCTGTCCGGCGCGTGCGGTTGATAGTATCCGGAACGCGAAGGGTTTGCGAGTCGCGGGGGTGCGCGTTGCGGTCACGTCGAAAATCACCGAACCACCATCGGTAGGTTTCTTTTACGGAGTTCGTCCGCGACGTTCGGTCTACCGAGTGTCTGGTGCCCTTAAAGCAGGCTGAAGCTCAGCTCGTCTAATAGGGACGAAACGCAATCTACTATCTCTCGTACAGAGAAGTCTTCGAGTATACTTAGCTTTTCTTAAGTTGCTATCGTTAGTCTATTCGCCTCTTGTTAAGAAATTTAGGGGCTCGCGTCTATCTGTCTGTCTTTATGTCGAAGCGCAACGTTAAACCAACCGAGCCTCGTGCCATTCTCGAAAATAAATACTTCCTCAACGTATCCGCGTAGCGGATAACTCGAAAATGAAATATTAAGCTTCCCCGTGGATTTTGCATCTTGTAACATCAGCGTTACGTCGAATCGGTACGTTTTACGGATATCTTCGCGGAAATGCAGTGATATCCGAGACAGCGTTCGTAATGTATACGCTTCTCAGAAATGTGTTTGGGAAAGGTGACTTGGCTTTCCGCTAAGCGCGACGTTGCGTCTGGGGTAGTGAAAAAGTTCCCTCGTATATTACACCGTTCGCGTACCGAACAAATAGAGTCAGCGTGTCAAAACTATTTCGCACGGCCGGCGAATTCAGAGCGCCGTGATTTCTTTCCGCGGCTGGACGTCTGCCGTCACGCAGTTGAAACAAGAGCCTTGAGCACGGATCAACTTTGCATAATCGCTATCAAGGTACGAGCCCGCTTTCCATTATCTTGTCACGTAACCCCGATTAAGTTATTTAATCCAATTGATAAATTATGAAAATCGGGAAACGAGTTGATTGGCGCGTCACGATGTTACGAGGGGGAATTTACCGCGCGATTTTATCCCTCGAAAGTTTTTCTTCGTAAAACGCGGTATTTCTTTATTATTTTATTATTATTATAACTATTTTTTTTTTTTTTTTTAGAAGAGGAAGAACCGTCTTTAATATTTTTGCGAAATAATATTTGTAGTTAGCACGCGGTCATTTTTGTAACATACGAGCGATTATATCGTGCCGCTAGTAACATTCAGTTCACGAGACGACGAGAGGCATTCCGCGGCAATGCACACCTGTAGTAGCGGCCACTTTATTTCGTCAAAAATTGATATACAACGGTTCTTTGAGGGCCATGCCAGTTTTTGTCACTCGCAGACTAGAATTAAAATGGATATATATTTACATGAATCAACATTGAGAAAAAGCTGTGTGTAACAAAGGGCCGGTATCTGCAACGATCCTCTTTTTTCCCTCCCCCCCCTTTTTTTTTATTCAGCGACTTTTATTTGCACGCCAACATATAGTTTTAGCGGCGCTTTTAAACGCGCTCTTTTGTTCCACGCACATTTTTCGAATTTATTTTGCGTACGTCGCACAAAGTAAAAGTTCTTTATAAAACGCGCGGCTGAATCGTATTACGGATACGCGGAATAATAGTTTGAATTTCCGCCGCCAACGATGTTTTGCAGTCGTTCGGATTACTGTCAATTTGCAACGAATGCGCGCCGCGGCTGATTGCCGAGCCGTCGAAGCAACCGCGGCGGCACATTCGCGGAAAATACGATAATTTTGTTTAAATCGTGCCGCACATTTAATGCTAATCATTTGATTTTAATTGCGTATTTACGTCGAAAGCGCGCGCACGCCTGGTAAATAGAATTCAAACTCGACAGCGTGTATTTCGCGACTTTGTGCGGCGCGTGAATTAATAATCGCAGAGTCGAACGCAGCAGAGCGCGCGCGCGTGGCTTGAAAAATTGAGTTAGCAAAATTTTGAAAAATTACATCTCCCGCGACGATTTTGATAAATGCCGAAATAAATGTGATAACACGTCGGCAAATAAAAACGCGCACGTGGACGGTAGCGTCGGGGGATAAATCATCGCAGGCGCGTGTTCGCTGAGTCGGACAAATAAAAAAAAATAAAATAAAATAAAATAAAATAAAGTTAATTATTATCGCGGGGATAATAATCGCGCCGCGAACGAACGAAGCTCGTAAAATATCAGAGGGACGTGTTCGACCCCGAACATACCGGGAGGATCAACGGGGGACGACGAGTTAATACCTTATAGATAATCATAATGTACCGTCGACGGCGCGACATTTTTCTTCGCGCGCGCTCGTAACTCGGGTCACGTAACACGCGCGAAAGGCGAGATAACAAACGGCGGAGGCGTAACGCGAAGCGTTGAATAATTCTCGCGTTTTAAAGGGCGCCCAATTTAAAGCGCGTCCGAACATGCGAGACGCGGCACGCGACGAAAGCGAGCCGGAAGGAGAGCACGGAGGAAACGGGAGAGAAGAACGAGCGGAGGACGCAAGACAACGGGAGAGACGGACGCGATGAAAATCGTTTCCTTCGTTCACGCGAGTTCCGAACGCTTTGCCGCCACTTTCGCGCTTACGCTCGAAAAATCGGCTTTACATCACCACCACTCCTCCCCCTCCCACGATCGTCGGCGAAGTTTCCCCCGCGATGCACCGTGTAAAAAGTACCCTTTTTTCGCTCGACGACTCGCGATCTTACTCATCCTTACGTTTCCCGTTTCTTCCGCGGCTGCGAGAAGAAAAGCGCTAGCTCGTCGCGACGAGAACATTTTGACCGACGACTTTTTTTTTTAACTGCCACGTATCGTCTCACGTAAGCAGGCTCTAATTTAAAAAGCTTTCCCACCCAGCTCATCTCGGTTCTTCGCGGAAGGATCTAATCAGGTTTCGCGATAACATTTTTGCGGGGCTGCGGTGACGTCGAAAATAACTTCAACGAGGTAATAAACTTTTATCGCTCCTTTATTTCACTGGTAACCGTCACAGTTGTAAAACCCACCCGTTTTTTAGCGTTTTTTAATTCGGGCTGTATTTCTTTTCTTCGTTGAACTAATCAAGATTAAAAAAAAAAAGTTTCGAGTAGATCTTCGAAATCGATTAATTAATATATATGTATATATATGTATATGTAATAATTGTAACAATTTTTTTAATTCTAATTCATATAAAGATATTTAGTTCTTTGACCTTTGCTGATTGTTTCTGAAGGAAAAAAATCTAGTTTTAAATTTCTTTTTTTTTTTTTTAATCGGTGATAATTAAAATATTTTGAATTATTTAGAATATCGCACATGCGATTGGCAGTCGCGAGAGTTCGCGTATCGACACGATTTCACCGCAATCCGCATCCGTTCATCGCAGGACACTTGTTCACCGCGACGAAACAGCCAGAAACCAATAGTACCGTCTCATTGTGTCAATTCGATCGAATCGATAGTCGCCGGCGGTAGCGACGGCGCGAATTTTCGTGCGGCCGAAACTCGAGCACAGTAATCAACTTAGAATTACCGTGCGAAAGCAAATTTCGCCGGGCGATTTCGTTCGAGGCCTCTTTCTCCGAGAAATACTTAAAATTAGAGTTTGGCCGCCGGCCCGTGCCTTCAAGTCGATATAAATCTAATTAACCCGATAAGGCTCGCGCGAGGAATATTTATGCAAGCGCTCGCACGGAATTATTGAAACCGCGGAAATGTTTCTTTTATGCAACAATACATGGATAGGAGGATAGCTAATAAATATTGAAAATAGGCATTTATGTATCAGAAAAGAAAATATGTTTCGTGCAAATGTAAAACCAATCGCCGCGCGGAAATAGATCGCGTGCCTGAACATCGGCTGAATTTTGATTCGGCTATATACCTATATAGATATATAAATTTTTTTTTTTTTTTTCCTCAATACGCCATTCGATCGTGAGCGCACCGAACGGGTCTCGATAACGCATCCTCGACACGTTTCATCGTCCTCGTTGTGGACGGACAAAGGGATTACGCTCGGGATATTGGTTGAATGACTGAAGGACCGGTACCTGACGAGCATCCGGCCGTTCTCGTGTTCTTCTCATTTGTCTCCTCAATCTCCTTGCGTTTTTATTAGGGTCCACGGGAAGAAAATTGAAGCTCAACGGTGAAACTTCTGGATCTTCATCACGAGAGTGATGACGAGCGAGGGGGATATTCATAAGCTTCGCGGTGCCGCGGCTGAACCAGAATACATTCTATATTTGAAAGTTGATAGCTCTACTTGCGGACCGATGTATTAATTATTACTTGGACGGTATCGAGACTGCGGCGGGAGGAATATTGAATTCATGATATTCATATCGGGTAATTGGATTTATAGTAATATGGATTGTTTCCAACAATGATGTGCGCGCGAATGTAAATCGCTTCCATCGATTCCGTCGCTTTGTGGCTCCGACAAACATTTAGAACGTTTATTAATTTGGCGTATGGCACATATACGCGTATGCCTAGTTATAATTTTGTCGGTCACGGGAACAACTAATTAATTTTAATTTATTTATCTGTAAATGACCCTGCCTTATTTGTTGTAGATAAATACGGTACGACGTATATGTATATTCCACTTTCAACGCGGACGCGAAATACTCAGCGCAGTTACTCGAAATAGATACGACGATGCTTTTTCTCGTACGTTAATAGAAATTCGAGCTGCTGCAGTTTCCTAATAAAAAAAAAAAAAAAAAAAAACAACCGTGATTAACAATACGAATTATATTCAAATTTAGTGGCTTGCCCCCTTCCCCACCCCCTAAGCGTGTTCAGTCGAATGGCTTAATTAACTGTGAATTTACTCTCGGATTTCCATCGCTTTCCGCGACTGTCCATTTTCCTACAAGCCGGTTTCGTTACTTCCTCATACACGCGCTTCGATAATGTTGACGTGGCTTGCTGGTTTAATCTCTCCATGAACTTTCGGACGAGTAGTTTCTATCGCGTTGCGCTCGAACGAAGTCGTCGCTACTCCCTTTTCCTTCTCTCTCTCTTTCTCGTACGTGCCCATCGTCTGTCTCGTACACGTCGAGTTAATACCGAATTAAACTCTAATCTCGCTTCCCTTTTAGCTAACTCTTCGCCCTTCGCCGCCTTTCTCTGTCTTTACGCTTTATCTGCTCATCTATCTATCTCTCTCGTCTTTCGCCCCGGCCTCTTTTCGCGTGTCAGCATTCAGCGGCGAAGTTGTATGAGAGATGCGATCGATTATCGCGTGAGAAGCTATCTTACATATCGCGATGGGGGGGCTCTAGCGTGCCGACCGGCGAACGAAAGGTTTTGACGAGCTGCACTGTGTCTCTGGTTCACGAGGCCTTATCGTACCGTATATAATCGCGCTGCACGAATGCGGTAACAACTTCTCCCTTCCTCCCCCTCCTCCCCTTCGCTCCTGTTGCTTTCCCGATTTTGGGAAATGCTGGTCGGTATCCATGGGGATAATCTGAATTTGCAATTCATCGAGAAATCCATCGATGTTTATGAAAGCCATCGATTAACTCTATCTCACGATGAAATACAGGCCGGTGCATTATTTGCGGTATAATCGGAAAAGCGGAAAAGATTCAATCACGGCACAAAAAAAAAAAAAAAAAACTTTTGTGCATTTTTATATCGAATTTTATTACATATGTATGTTTTTTTATTTATTTATTTTTTTAATATTATTTCCTTATCGGCAACGGATTATTCTAATTACGCAGGCTCGATTTATCGACTATCAATTTATTTGCCGTTATCACAGCAGTTTTATAATGCTGATATTTCTAAACGCCCAACTGTCGGATCCGCGTGTGGTTCCTTCTACTTTCTGCTAAAGCGCGAGGAGGACTCTTTGTCATGAAGATAGATGACCATTTGTCGCAAATGATGTAGAGAAGAAAATTGTTAGCAAAGAGAGAGAGTTGATCGATCGCGTTTCAGCCGACCTTGGGCCCGTTCGCGAGCAAAGATACATATTTCACGTGGAAAAACGCAGGTGCGCGGGGATTATTATGATCTTCCACATAAAGCGCGTCGTGCATCGAGTCATAATTCTGTATGTCAGTCTGAATGCACGATAACCGGAGCCGTCGTTACGTTCGCGTGCGCGGTATTAGTGCCAGCAGCGGAGCTACGATTTAGTCCGATCCGGTTTTCATGCGTATCTAAATACGGTATAAATAATAAAGTTAACGACAGCCTCTAACTCCCAGCATAACAAGCTGAGTGATTACTAAGCAGAAGATATTATATTGGCCATATTCCCGTTTCGAATAATTGAATTAATTGAAATTAATTAATTCAATGCAAATCTCTCTTGTACTCTCATCTCGAGATTAAAATGTCTACATTTTCGATCAGTCAACGATAAATGGCGCGGAATATATACATATATATACGTATATATATTATATAGTATATACATATGTATATGTGTAGATATTATATACATATTATAATTAATTATCATTTATGACTACAGCATACCTATTATACAAAATGCGATTTCGATTCATCGCGTTCGCATGTTACGACACGAGGCTCGTTCCATGTATTAACGTTATATACTATTGAATTAACATGTTCCGAACAGAATCATAGAAAATATATCGATAATATTATCTGTGTTTTACATAAAATGTATAAAATAATTTATAACTTAAATGACATTTAATTAATTACTGCCGAGGTACCAAATTATTTTACCTACTCGATCGCTATTTTATTCTCGGTTAACGTTCACGTTTCTCTGTTTAAGGCTACCCTTCTTCCGCCGCGACGTTCCATGCAGTCGACGAACGAAGGAACCGAGGCCGAAGATCGATCGTCGATCGTCGCCGCTGACTTGGCACGGTCACTTATCGCACGACCCGCTCGATCTCTAGATGAATCGCCGTGATCGTTTGCGGAGTCTACAAGCAACGCGAGTCGCGCCGAACGAATCATGTACAAGATACTGCGTCGCGGCTCCGGCCGCGTCTTCGTCCTATGCATCGTGGTGCTGTCGCTCCTATTGTGCCTGTACTACGTCAGCCAGGTCCAGGCACCCTCGTCGGGCCATCCCGCCGCCGCCATCCTGAACGAGGAGCTCAGATACGACCGCAGCTTGACCTCCGTCACTCCGGATTACAGCGAGTTGCCAGACGCTCAAGTGTCGCTCGCCACCTGTCCTGTAATCGTGCCGCGAAACGCCGACATCGACGCCCAGCAGGAGTTCGGCAAGTTCGATTTCCAAGTAAGTATATACACTTCACTTCCCCGCATCACGGAAGCCGGGTCTGTCCGAGGCAATTTCCACGATATTTTCACTTTGTCCGTTACCAATCTCGCGTTGCTTGCTCCGAGATATCCGCTTACCTACCCCTCGTACACGCTTAACTCTCGATTTCTACGATGCTTCCATTACTATTTTATTTCCACTACGCTCTTCGCGCGCTCGCGATAAAGTGTATATTAAATTAATTCCAAAAGTTACGATAAATTAAATGATACGTATTAATAATGAAGCAAATTTGTCTTTTTTTCGTACACTCTCCTTTTCGATATTAAACAAAAGCTCGGTTTAGTAAAGCTTGTTCGTGGCCGCGAGCATCTGTGATTTATAAAGTTAAGAGCAAAAGTGGATCGAGAATCAAGCGTCGCTGGTTTCTTTTATCCCCGAGATTATCCTCGGGCACACCCTTGGCACGAGGTATTTATGTTCGCGAAAGTTTCCGCGGAATATACGAGCGGCTAAATTTTATACCAATACCTCATGGACGCGCTAAGTCCGGTCGTTTTAAAAGTACCGCGTCATTAGCCGCGAAACTTTCTTCGTCCCCTCGCGAGACTCTGTGAACTTCACTGATTTAATGGCTAGTCGTTGTAATAAGAGAATTCTTCCATTTACGAGCGATGTAAAAAAAAAAAAAAAAAAAAATAGTCGTTTACATATCTTGTATTTTATTTAGAAAAATGGCGAAGTAAATGAGTTCTTGCCAAGCAGGGAAAAAGAGATTAGGGATCGCGGACTCCTTATTAGATACATTCCTTCTCGAGCTATTATTTTCAACGTCTAACTGCGATTTAATTGCAAATTAGCATCTTAGAATCTCTAGCGCAGAATATAGTCAATATTCTATTAGCCATCGCTTTTGATAAACACCGCGTTCTCTATCGTATTATACCGTCCCTGACGCGACTGATAAGCGGAAGCGGAGTCTACAATTCAAATCTTCTCGTGTTCGCCTAATTACAAAGCAACCAGCTGCTATTCTCCGGTGCTTAGCTCCTCGCGGTAGTAATTTCCGACATTATATAGTTGCAGCGGTTTATAATCGCGGTGCGAAAGAGCATTGATTTTAGTACTTAGCAAGATTTGCTTCATTACAGAATATAATTATAAATTTTATAAATATAATACATGCCAATATGATACTAATATTTTGCTTTTTTATTTCCCCCCTCCCTCACTTATTCGCGAGATAAAAATTTTTTTTACGCGGTTTAAATTTTAAAATCCAGCGAAACGTTCTAATTATTTTACATAAAAATCAATTTCAATTTAGAGTAAAATACTGAAAAAATGCAAAAATGTATTTGACCAGAGTAAAAGATGTTTTAAAATGTAAAACGTAGATGAATACATGAAAACGTAAAATTGTATATATTTAACATATGTTTGTCTCATCTTATTTAATTTACCGAATGAAAAAATGTGTAAATTTTGTATACGATAATTAATTATTTCGTATAAAAAAAGATTTTATTTATAAAATTCTTTAATTTATCTCCTCATTATATATTTTTTTCTTTTACTTTGACCTTTGCTATTATTTAATTGGTAGTTTTTTTGTAAAAAAAATTTTTAATCATATATTAATTACATAGATTCGGACGATAGCATTTATATTTATTACACAGATAAATACGCACAGACGACAAAATGCAGCATCGAACTCTCGTCCCGTGCTAATTTAATTAACCGGCATTCCTGCGCGCGAAAAAAATATCGCGTGCTGCGTAGCCGCGGTTGGAAATAGAATCGGGGGAGGGAAAAAAGTGCCGAATCGAAGTATTTCTGACTGTAGTGCGTTCGGCCGCGATCTCGTTCATCGATTATTTATGATTTCACGTGATAGACGGATCTCGATGCCGAAATTTCTATTGAAATTTACACGTGCCCACGAGCGAACGTTTGCGAACGCTGGCGAGAATTCAGTTCACCGTGATTTTTTTTTTTTTTACACGGACCGCCTCTCCGTGGCGCAACTTGTCATAACCAAACGGCAGATCGTCGTTTCTGATACAACTGAACTTTCACGTAACGGTAATAAAGCGTTGTGCTTAATTTTTATTTTTTTTTCCCTCCCCTCTCTCGTCTTTTTTACTCGAATATTTTATAACCCACGTCGCACTTTCCGCTGCTGGCACGACGTTGTTTTTAATTCTCTACATACAAAATGCATTACATTTTTTCGAGCTTATTCCCGCGACATTTGTTACTCCCGCGAAAAAAGTCGAAATCGCAATTTGCTGTCGCCATTTTTAATGTAGCTCTCCTTTATTTTATATTAATTTTTTTTTTTTTGTACTCGTATCACGCTCTTACTTTCTTTATAACGCAGTCCCAATCTCGGTTTCAGAAAGCCCTTTTAATATTTTTTTTTTTTAATCTGAATATACACTTGAGAAATAATTTGTAACATGAGTTCGAATCGGCGTGTTGCGCTTTTCCGACTGATCCTTCGTCGAATACCGGTTGAAATATTTTACGCGGGGCATTGCGCGCAGCACCATATCAATATTTCATAACCGGACGCACAACGGCGGGATTTAAAAAACCGCGCGCTGTCAGTCCGGAAAGACTAATCGAACGTAAATTAATACGTCACGCAATAATCTACTCGAATCGACGACCCCGATACGTCAGTTACACGCGATGAAAGGCAAATCGAGTTACGTCGCAATGAGCAGCGGCGGTAGCGGCGGCGGCGGCGGCGGCTAACGATGTTTCGAATTCGAGTTGCAAATCGAATTTGGCGTTATCGCACCCGCGTTGAAAACCGTGTTCCGTACAATCCTGACGCATATGCCTGCCTAATCCATCCACGGTCTCCGTCGTCGCGACGGATTAGCCGTACGCGACGTAGGCCAATTGCGCTTAATTGCCAGTCAAGGACGCGCGTTAATTCGCTTTAATTCCGTACGGCGGATGTCGCCGTTAAAGTATGGAATTTCGATAACGCCTGTTGTTCGGTGCTTTCGCGAGCAAGCTCTTATTGTTAGAGCAGCGAAAACTTTCTTTGAGACACTCCGCCGTGTACCGAGCTCTGCTAAACGCGAAACTGTTTGTCCATCCGGGCGTTTATTACGAGTAACGAAAATGAAGTTTCTCTGCTCTGCAGCGTTATGTCGATTTCAACGTAGTAATAATCTAAAATTTTGTGAGAGAAAGAGAGAGGTTGTTCGCGAATAAAAATTCTAGTACAACAAACATGATTAAATATGTAAAATCGTAATATACCCAAATGAGGAGAAATCTCGATCGTTTTTAACCCGAAATAATTATCGAGAACTGGTCGGTGCCTTTAGCGCGGCACGGATTAGTTTATCGGAAGCGTCATTAGATCATAGACGTATCCGGCAAATCAATTCCATCTCGAAAATGGTTCGCTGGCGCCATAATCAGGAGTATAACGTAATCTCGCGCGAGCGATGCAGTTTGCAGTGAGTGAGTTGCATATTGATGATCGTATTGACGGCTGAGCACTCAAAGAGCAAAGGGCTGCATTTATGATTGCCGTGCGGCCGCGTATCGGCCATAGTCATCGGCGCGTGCAGAGAAATTTACACCGATTACGGTGTATTTATTTCGACGCTCGTTACCCCGCGCCCGTGCGTATCCCCCGTTTATAATTCATCCCGGATCGCGGGCAACATCAAACACGAGTATCACTTTAGCGAGTTACTAGATGCATTTAGAAAATTGCATCGGCGGTCCGTGTTTTCCTCCGGTAATTCACCGTAACAATTCGCCGGCTCGTAAGTGACCATTCGTTCACGGGAGTAATATTATTGGCGTATGTATCCCCCTCGGCGTTCGGCCGGCAATTTATTTCGCGTTTCGTATCACGGTAAACAGAGATTGCGAGTGACTTTCATCACGAAGAGGATTTTATTTTATTTCATTTCATTTTATTTTTTTTTCTCCGGCAAGTAAATGCGCACATCTCTGTTTGAAATTTATGACGGAAAGTTCCGAATATCGCGCGGAATATAAATCACCGGCGAAATATTAATTAAATGAAATCCCGGCTGGGCGCGAGCGCGAATAAATGAGCGGTTATCCTTTTAAATTACGTCTTTTTATTAGCGCGCGATAATGCAAAGTCTCCCGCTGCGTTTCGCGGGGAGGGGAAGGATATATCCAGAGTTTAAAGAACACTCCTCGACGGTGGTTGGCCGGCTAGCTAATCACGATTCCGGACAAACAGCCGTTCAACTGCGCGGTAATATTTCATGTGGCCAACGTTCCCGCCAAAATTCGTTTTGTTCTCGTCACCGACGGACCCGGAGAGCTTTTCCTCCCGAGTGCGAAAGCATCGGCAAGGGACGATGGTATCCTAGTATTCGCAGAACGAAAGCGCGTAGTTCAGAAACGCCAGCTGTACCGTTTTATCCCTCGAGCGAGCCACTCGTCTCCGTCTCTTTTCCCCTTCCTGTCCGTTACCAAGCTGCATTTCGCAATTTGCTTAAGCAAACCTTTCTAGAAATTCATATCCGGCTCTCCTCCGGCTCTTCGAGCCACTCTCGCGCGCGCAAACCCGTTGTCTGCAGCTTCCCGGCTCGGGGTTAGATACTCTGTGCATCTGACGTTTTTAAGACATAATTCTGACGTGACATTTTCCTCCCGCATCATCCGGGGGGACAGAAATCGACTTACGGGAAAATCGAAAGCGAGGGGTAGCTCCGCAATCGAGGTGTTGATCCGCCTCGGTGGTGCAGAATTACGAAAACGTCTCTGCCACGTTCTGGCGTTTCCCCGACACAACGACTTGTTAAATGTATTCGCGCGATTTATTTTACGCGTTACATTTTACGAAAAAGTTTTCGAAAATATAGTGTCACGCGCAGCCGGGGAATTAAGATACATATGTTTCATGAGTTTGCGCGAGCGTAGGCTTCATTGTGTTAAATGTCGGCCGGTAAGTGATTAATAGATGATGAATGATATCAGCAGAACGGATATACGCGGAACAAAAAAGTCAACGTGATAAAGTACTGCGCGTCAAAAATTAAATAAACCTCGTGTGACTCGATCGGGCCTTCACTAATTACGTTAAATTATTTATACAGTTATGCCCAAAGAGAGTTTATACAGAATTTATATATATATTTTTTTTTATTTTTTGATTCATATTTATTTTATGTTGGCTGCAATACATTTTTTACGAATCTCGAAAATCCTAACTCCCGATGCGAACGCTCCGGACAGATCGCATCTCGTGCTCTTGACATTTTAAGACATAATTCAGACGTGATACTTTCTTCTTGGCGGGCTACGAGAGCAGACTCTGAGAGTTGAAAGTCGCGTCGAGCAGCGTCTCAAAAAGTCAAGACGACTTACTTCAAAATTAGGTCATGATTTTCTACCCATCTTTGCTGTTTAAGTAACTTTGCGTGTTTTTTTTTTTTTTTTTAATAGGATTGCAGAATTAAAACGTTACTTTAAAAATTAATTATATATGTATATGCCCGCGCACGTATCGCTTCCATTTACGAAAACCTTTTTGAGTTAAGCCCAGATGTTAATAATAAAAAAAAAAATTATTTATACATCGTATAAGTGTTCATGCACTCTGGATTACGTAAATTATTAATTCTACACGTTCAGATTTCTTCCCAACCTCTATCTTTCTCGCAAATAAAAATTATTTATCTTATACGCTCATATTTATAAAACTCATTTAATGCAATTGGCCCATCAAGTCCTTTACCCTGAATAATTCTCGGTGTTATTTTTTAGCAATTTCTCTATAATTACGTCGTGATTTTCGCGCGCGACTATGCGAGCGTACGTGCTCAAAAGGATCGTACGTGCTCCACTAACAACGCGAAAAACTCTTTTTGCTGCATAAAGTGGCTAAGATAGACCAGGAAACACGCGTGAATCTTTCGGGGCGCGGCGTGTGCCGTTATATAATTTTCACGGGATTTACGGAACCGAGCCTCGTTTTGCGAAACACACGTATTCCGCCTTACGCGAAAATCCTCATTAATAATTTAATGGCGCGCGTCGCCGCTTATAATCCCGCCTCAAACAATGTCTATTCGCTTTGTCGCGGTGGGCTCCCTCCATTTAATTTAATATCACCGTCGTTTCGGTCGTCGTCGTCGTCGTCGTTACGGTGCTCGACGTTACGGAATAATTCTCAAAGAATATTATTTTCAGTGGCATTGATCGCACAAGGGACCGCATAAGCGCGCGCGGACGACGCTTTTTCGTCCGGCGACAATCGATAAACGGCCACTTGAACCTGATGAAAACGTAATTCGCGAACCGAGATGTGAAAGAGAGAGAGAGAAAGAGAGAGAAAGATTCATCGACTGTAAGGAATAAGTAAACCCTGTGACCGTACGACCGAGTCTCTTTTACCTCCATCTTCTCGCGGCTCTAACTCCCTCGTTTCCTTTTGCTACACAAATGGCACCGAACCGTATCCGCGTAATCCACGAAGAAACGACTTCGTTACTGGATTTTCTGTACCGTAACCGGCCGACGACGATGGCGCCGTTGACGAATAGATGCCGGTCGTCTATCTGCCGTGGTCGCCGACGATAAGGCACTTTAAACGCGTTTTATTGATTACGGCAGTAAACAAAATGAGTATTCGCCATTTAACGCAGCTTGACTGCTATTCATCCTTTTGATACGTTTAACTAAAACCTTTTTACTTTCAACTGGGATGTCTTCTAACGTATATTCTTCTAACGTGATTCGATCTAAGTTCTTTTTTTTCTTTTTTCTTTTCTTTTATTTAGATAGAATTTATTTGATATATAGTTCGCGAATGACACACATTGCCGCATCAACTATATCAGTTGAAAATAGCTTTTCGCTTTATATGGATTTATATCATTCGAAACAAATTCGTTCGTCTTTCTTTTTGCTGGCCTTAGCTATTCTTAAGAACTCTTAAATCTCCTTTTGTATAGTGCCGTGTGCGTTCAAATAGGATATCCTGCCGCGAGATTACGATGGGTTTTTCACAAAAGGCCTCCTTCGCTTTCGAGATAGCGATCTTATCTACTCGCGACAGACTGCGAAAGTTATGTATATATATTTATCGCAAAAAAGACAAAAGTACGAGAGACTCCTAATTAAAACGAATTTTGAAAAAATCAATTTTTTTTTCTGGCGCACATGCAACGCTGGCTTTTGTCTCCAGTCACGTGGACTTTTATAACGAGTACCTTCGAACTCTTCTGACTGTGTCGATTATCCCTCCGTTCTTCCCTCTTTTTTTTTTCCTCTTTTTCCCACCCTCATTTTTACGCGTATATCGTCGCACACGTTCTACTTTGCAAGTAGTATTGTGTCGTGCAAGGACCGAAGACGTTTCTCAAAGGATTTTCTCGCGTTACCGCGTTTTCCTTCCTCCCCGCGCTCCCCTCGCCACGTCTTTCCTTTTACCGGTAGACGCGACTCGGCGCCGACGATGGGATTGCACGGTCGCGGGGTGGAAAACGGAAGTGTGGGACGCGAGTACCGCGTGGAGGAGGACCAAACAAACGTAGAAGAAGAAAATGAGAAAAAAAAAAAAAAAAAAAAAAAACGAGAGAGAGATCGGGGGAGGTTGAAGGAAACGGTGGACGGGAGGGAAAGACGGACGGTTCTTTTGAACTGATGCGCGCACCGGGCGAGCTGCTCTGATTTGCAAAGGCATTTCCGGGATTGCCCTCCCTCTGTGTAGCGCGTCGCATTTATTCTCTTACCCCCTTGCTTCCGTCTCTCACCCTCGTTCCGGTGACGAGGCCACTTTCGAAGCGAAGCGTCTCTCTGCAATAGCGTGTTTCTCCCGTATTTCGCGGGATGTTCCCCCTAATCCCTGTCGATTGTCCCGATACAGCTGGGGCGAATCGATATCTCCGCGATGGTGACGACGAGTCCATTAAATATGTGTTTCGACTGTTTACCCGACGCAAGTAACGCGATTGAAACCGAGACATTATCGGAAACAAAGATCCCCTCTCCGTTCGATTTCAAGCGACATTCATTATTTATTCTACTGTTTTATTTATATCCCCTTGCGCGCCTCCGATAAATATAGAACGGTCAAATATTAATATTGCATAATCTAATAATTAATTCATTTCAGACACTTCGTGATTTGCGTTCCAAATAGACTCGCTGTCAAATGTTTTATTTTACGAATTTCGCTTTAAAGCCGATAGTAAACGGCACCTTCGGAATAATTGATCCCCCGCTAAAATACGGGACAATGCGGCTCGTTGTTGTTTTACGAACGACGCCACCCGCTCTAGCGAAAGCCTGATAAATTCTTTAGCCGTTTGCAAGTTCCCAAAAAAAATGCGCGCGATGTAGCCCCGGTGCGTTCGGCCACCACGGTAGGACGCAGCAGCTCATGCGAGCGGCAATTTTCTGCGACGTGACAAACGTCAATTAAATGACGCCCGCGGACTCGCGGTGTAAACAATACGAAATTCAATAAACTTCTCTGTACCCGGCGCACGCGAAAGTTCAATATTTGACTCGGCCGTAGATTAAGCTCGAAAGCCCGGCGCGCATTGAACTTTCGAGATTGCTCTCCCGCCGCCTACGTCGTCGCCATTAATCGAATATGACAACTTTGACTACCGGATCAATGATCATCCGGAGTTTTCGGTAACTATCCGCGTTTCTTTCGCTCGACTTGGGGCTCAAAGCCGCGTGAAAAAGCCACCACTTTTTCAGTTATCCCAAAAATCTGCGAGGAAAATTGCGGAAGAGAGCCGAGGATATTTATAAGAAGAATACTTTTACTAGCGAATTAATAATTAGAAATTATAATTTAAATCAGGTAATCAATTTTTTTTTCTTTTTAATTTGTCCTCGGCAATTTATCGGAATTGCGATTAATTTGTTTTTAATTTACAATACATGTCAATATTTCTGCCAATAAATAACATTTACCAGATATTTTATATAAAAGAAAATAAAGTTACGTCGGTGTTGAAATAATTTCTTTCTCGCCCGTTTGGTTCTCACTTTCAATTGTCACTCTTTACCCGCTCGATCCCTTTCTCCGGACTGTCGTTATTATGTCTCAAACTTCCATTCTCACGAATCAGAAGAAAAAGAAAGTTAAAAAGAAAAGAAAAGAAAAGAAAAGAAAAAAAAAAAAGAAAAAATAAAGTTTGGGCAAAGAAACTTTGCACAAGTTCTTTTATTTCTGTCTTCGTAATTCTGAAAAATCGTTAAGAGAGAGCCCGGCCTTATTTTTTGCAAATTTTATTTCCGAAGCTACCCAACGTCCAAACGCGTTCCCGGTGTGTTCTTAGTTTCGTCGCGATCAGGTGAGCAATGCCGTGTAATTACACATGACGTGTGTACTAATTCATAATGGTTTGCTGGCGCCTTGAATTTGGTTTTCGCTTCCGTCGCGCCCACATGTAACAAGGCCGAACCCTCTAATTGAACCCCCGCAGGAATGCTTCTGCAGGAGGTTTCCTATCAGAGAGGATTACAATACGCGGGTAACCATGGGCGAACGGCGTTGGCGACAGGTAAACGCAGGCCGCATGCCTCTGGTCAGGCACGCTGGCAAATATCAATTAGCTTCGCTAATGAGAAATCTCGCCTGGCATCAATGTTAGTTACGTAAATGCGCGCACACGTCCTTTGTACCCGTTAAATAAAAAAAAAAAAAAAAAAGAAGAACCTGAGGTCCCGGTCACTCGTCATTTACTTGAACCTACCATAGAAGGAGGGCGAACTCTCCTCGAAAAGTTGAAGCGTTCGAGAAACGTAAGTGGCTTGAAATAATTAAAATCAATCGAGGAAAAACGACTCGATAATTCGACTTGTTAAATTTTAGATTTTAATCTTTCTTTTCAATAACAAAAATATTAATATAAACCTAAGCGCGCTTTAATTAATTGCGTGATATTTAGCGAAGCGTTCCGATAAAATCCGATTGCGGTAATTAAAAGTGTTGTTGTGGGGGGAGAGGGAAGGAGCTCCGAGTGGCGAATTACGTCGATGTTGAAGCGTAATCTCCGCTTACGAATCGAATAGAAATTCATTTCAAGCCGGAATATATGTGGAACCCTTCCGCAAAATCTATTGCGGGCAAGAAACTTCATCAGAACCGCAGCAACTTCCTCCATTCAAGAATAGTCGCGTGACACCGCGACAATGAGGCAAACGCGCCGTTCTTTTGAGCCTGTTTGCCTGCACCCGGCATTGTTCTCCGACTTCGCATTGTGCTGCGAACTTTCGAGTGTAATAACAATAAGAAACGTGCATTAAAACGCACGACGTTTGCGCATAAAGAAGACGTGTTAAAGCGCGAAAGTACGCTTAAAAAAAATGTTCATTGTTTTATCAAACGGTCCAATTAATTCATTAATAGCCGTCTCACCCGTAACGTAATATTATTAGATATTTCAGCGATAAATTATTTCTAGCTCAATGATCGTAATTCGAAACATTTGTAATTCCAAACTTATTACTTTCGAAAGTTTCCAACCGAAGATTGACCCGCCCAAGATATCCCCGATTCACTTCGGCGTTCAATTTACTTGCCGCCAGTTAATATTCGAGAATAATGAAAGACACGACCTCGTTCGTCTTCTATCGCGGGTAGAGTTGCCCGGTCCTTGCATCGAGTACTTGGCCAAAGTGCTGTCGCCAATGACGCTCGAGGCGAAGCCGTTCGATCAGTCGCCGAGCATTACTACTTAACTTGTTTCCCGAGCGGTTCCCGGCCAACTCTAGGGATCCCGGTTTTCGAGTTTGCTCCCGTCTCGGTCTTACCCTCGAACTAGGTGCGAATGGCTCTCTCGATTTTGACGCGCGATGCACCGAATTTACCGATAACTTCGACAGCGCCGACGACTTCGGCCGGGATAGGAGAGCTTTCTCGAAAGGCGAAAGCTTCGTCCGTTTGGCTTCGTATGTCGCGATACAATTGAACTTCGATTACCTCCCAAGAAGACCGTTCGTGAACTTTGCACGTGTCGCCCCGGTCTTGGCAACCCATCCCTGACCTTGGACGACTTCAATATTTTAGTTGCCGCAAGATATATATTTTGCCGTCTCTGATCGAAGCGGTTAAAGTAGCGGTCTCTCGCAAAGCAGTTCGGAAATAACTAGGAATGAAGATAGATCGCAGCGCGGTTTAGCCGCGCGATAAAAAAAAAAAAAAGTGTAACGTCTTTGGTACTAAATAATATCGCTATCATTTATTACAGCACGCTGAGCCGACATTACTTCTTTTCAACCAAGCTAATAAATTACTTAACTACATTAATTTTCGAAATTATTAAATATCGAGAAAGTTAATTTTTTAATTATTTAAAGTATTTAACAGTTGTCCGTGTAAGTCTTTGTTTCGATTCGACAATAAAATAATACCTACATTTTATATTTTAGACAATTTTATTTTTAAAACTTAACTTTTTCAATTCTCTAAAATATCGCGCGATTGACTCTCAATATGCACGAATTTAGAAGGTTTTAAAATGGAAATTGCAATACCGTTTCAATCCACTCTCTCTCTTTTTCTCTCTCTCTTACTCTCTTTTTCTGACTCTCTGTGAACTTTTGACGACATTCTCCGCGTAAATTCACCCTCTCTCGCTTCCTCGCCTTTACCACGCTTTTTCTTAGACTCGGAAGTTTAAAGAAGTTTGCTTATGCCGCAATCAAGAGAAAGAATAAGAAGGATCTGTCTTATTTATCTTTCCTCTCGGCGGAAAACTTGATAGCCCGGCTTGGCTTGGCTTCGATATAATCTCCCCTTGGCAAGTCGAGGGAGCGGAAAATGATAGGTAAATTTTAAACTTCGGTTTAAGAAAAAAATAAAATAAAATAAAATATATATATATATAGCCTGTGTAAATAATAATGTTCACACTGATATATACGTGTGAATTTTCCGAACCGTTTTCCATTATGATACAACCGTATCAAAATTAGCGGCGTCGCATATCGATACTAAGCAGCCCTATACATATTTTATTAATAAAATGCCAAATGCTATATCTTCGTAATGAACGACTCTCTCGCGCGCGGCCCGTGCAATCTAGTCCAGCCCATGTAAACTCAGCGTACCGGAGTTTGTAGATCGCAGGCGGGATGACGTCATCGGCTATCTTCCTTTGAATAGGAATGCAATGCGGTAGAAACTAGATCGATACCGCGCGAAGGAGAACTTAGGGACGCCGGGTCAACATATCTATCGCGCCGCGTTACTCCGCGCGATCGAGTCCGGGGAAAATTCTGTCTGCGAATATCGCGTGCCGGGGAAAAACGAAAGGGAGATTGAAGGAGGGGAACACAGATGCACTTTTAGCACCTTTGAATACCATTGCCGTCGCACGTCGTGCGTGCGAGTCCGCGGGAACTAGTATATACCAGTGGAGGTTGAAAAGCACGAGGGGACCATTGATTCCTCGAGAAGCACTTCTGCGAACCCTTCTTTCTTTCTTTCTTTCTTTCCTTCTCGCCTCTTACTTTTTTTTTCCTTTCTTTCTTTTTTTTTTCTTTTTTTTTGTTCTCATTCGTGCGTCGACATCTCGTTGCTGACGTTCGCGAGCTTTTCCTTTTTTTCGCTTGGCTTCGCCTCTCCTTTTCATGACCGCGCAGTCGAAAGTTGGTAACAGCGCATTGTGACGGGAAATTGACGGCGTCGCGGGGAGAGACAGCCCCTTTTGATCGCAAGTCGCGCGAAACCGTATCGCGAGCGTCGATCGAACTTGGGAGTACTCATGGAAGTCGATATAAAAATATAAGGGACGGTAAATTAATCTCGTTCTTGTTGGGACGAATCGGCGCACCGAGCGAATATTAAGTTTGGTACACGGCGTTAAAAAAAAAATTGTGTATTTCCTTTTACGCGTTATCGTTACTTTATTGTAATATTTCACAATTTATTTAATTTGCTGCTCAATGACGCTCTCCTCGCCTACGTGATTACTTACGTAACTGATTTTGATCAACGCACCCGTCGCGCGCACGGCACCTGCTTGTTAAATCGTTACGAAAGCGGATGACGCTTTATCGAACGATGCCACAGAAGAAGGACGAGATTAAGCACGGCGTGATAAATAATAATTTGACTAAATTAGTACATATCCTGCACGCGACCTACTTCAAATATGTCACGAACGACAATTGTAAAATATTAATACTCATTGTTTCAATTAGTGATCTCTCGAGCGTGTTGTAACAAACGTACAATAAAAGTAATAATCACTTTAAGACGCCGTAATTAAATTCTTCAAAAAATTATTGTGCCTTATAGTATCCCATTGTACGCTTCGCGGAAACGCGCGACAGTCCGCGCTGCTGCGATCTCGCCGAGTGGGGAAAAGTGCCGTCATCTTTGATTAACGGCGTCATTCGCGACAATCCGATTATTATAGGAGCAGTATTAATCGCCGTCGGAATTGAAATCTAAGGGGGCGGAATGCGCGTGCACCGCGCGCACCAGCGCACCGCCCGTGCACCACGTTAATCCTCCTATGGAATTATCTACGTACGGCTGCTCGCCGATTATTCCCCGTAGACGAGCTGCCGGCTTGATTCGCGCGATACTGCTAAATAATTTGTAGAAGTGAATCGGTTCGCGTCTGTTAAAATATTTATCCTTAACTCGGGCGGTCGGAATCCTCGAAAAATCACGGAAATTTATCGACGCGATCACGTCGGGTTTAATATTGTCCAAAGAAGAAAAAAAGGAACAAGAAAAAAAAAAAAAAAAGAAAGATTGCCCGACCGTCCTGCAAATGCAATCAAATTAGCTGACTTCATAACTTTAACGGATACCTCCATCAGATAAAGAGTCCCGGAAAATTTTAGGCGAGGTTACTCATTGTCTAACTTCATAAATATACATTGTATCATGGAATAGGTAATGTAATCAGTATAAGTATCGGGAGATTAACATACTTGCTGTCTCATGAAGTTAAACCGCTTGGCAAATCAATTTAAATAATGGCATTATTAGATCCACACATTTTTTTTTCCCCCGGCTGTCGCACTCGTTTCCTTAATTCTGTATCTGGATAACGTAATGCTCGCGAACGCCCGGCGACAGGCCGACCGATATTCCCGCGTGTACAATATGCATGTTAATTTTTAATATTACCCCTCCCGGCGATATTCGACGCCGCATATATGCATATCGGTGATCTCGAAAGGAATAACGATTTCACGGCATTGCCCGGCGTGTAATTCTTCCGTTTCGTCACGCCCCGGCACGGGGAAAAGATCCTCCTGCGCGGATTAAACATAGCGCGCGAGCGCGCGTGTTATGGATTTTTAGACGCGATTGCGTGCTCTCTCGCCTCGCCTCGCATGAATTTTGCAATAAAAGCCGCGTCGGAGGCGCCCACTTATTTTCTCTCTTGGTAGCGCCGCTCCCAACATATTCTCTGCTGGCTCTCCCTTTTCAACCATCCCTTCCGCCCTGCCGCCCCGGCTCCAACCCCCTTGTCTACTCTCGTGGAATTTCCCTTCCGCATAGTTCCTCGGCACTTCTCACGTCAGCTGCGATCGCTCGTTCGTGAAATTCCACGACGCTCGATATCGGTCTTTCTAGCTCTCTCTCTCTCTCTCTCTATTTTATTTTTTTTTATCCCACCCTTCTTTTCGTTCCTACTTCCTTTCTCTCTATACATCTCGCCCCCTGCCTATCTTCCGCCCTTTTCTTCCACGTGCGCAATGGAGCCCAGAAATAATGCCCGTGCATGGGTTATAAAACCTTCCGGTCTTTCGTATTCCAAAATTCGCACGGAGGCTTTACGCAAATACCCGCTGCCGCCATGTAAAATCTGACGGTCTTGCTCTTTAACTTTTCATTCCTCTCTTTCTCTCGGCCGCCCTCGCGAAACCGACGTCAGATTTTGTATCCGAGGGAAAATGAGTTTCTCAGAACACGAGCGTTTTTCTCCACCCCGGTATAATGTTAATTAATTATGCTGAAGATAATGTAGTCAAGTACGATGTGCATAATTTTCATCATTTAAAAAATTGCAAATTAAAACGGTTTTCATCGCAATTAAATGTCACATCAAATTAACTCTTTCTTTTTTTTTTTTGTTTTTCTCCCTGCACTTTACAAGGTTTTGTTTTATAAGTTTTGCGCTTTATTTCCCCGGGACTTCATTAACTTGCTGACGGAAAATAACATTTTATGTTTGTATTACGGCGCTAAAACTTCTCAATTATCTGGCATATGTATCGCGGGCGCGTGCCGCGGGCGAGTTAAATCGCGATTACACGATCAGATCTGATTGCAGCGCTAATACGTCGCTCTAGATTAGCCCGCGGTGGACTTGCGATACGCAGTTGCACTTCGGCCCAGTGAATCGTACACACGAGGTACCGTAGTTCAAGAGGTAATCGTATAAAAGTACGATTACTGTCCCGGGCGCGGTGACCACTCGACCGTCGACCGTTCCATTAATCGCTTAATTGGATATTTATGATGACGAAAAAGCGGAGGAGGTGGGGGAGCATAAATAATTCATCGGCCGAAAATTGGATACGCCACGTTCGATATGGGGGAAATGCAAAAACGTTGATTACGAAATATTCAATTCTACCCCGATTTGCCTCGATTAGGCGCGCTCCTGCCACGCATTTGACCGGGATTCAAAATGTGGGATTTACCAGAGGAATTGAAAACAACACGCGTCGAATCGCGCCGGACGCGATGAAACGCACATTTCCGTGGGATTCGCCCCGGTAAGCGTACACATTGCGGTTACCGAGCAATTTTACGGCCAGGTCAAAAGGGAATAGACTCGGGAGAGAAACGAGAAGACTCTTTTCCCTCCTCCCCTCCCGCATGAAAGTTTCAAACTTATTTAATTACTTTCTCAGGACTGGAATCGACGTATCGCGAGATTTGCAAGCAATGAAGGGAATTAATTAAGAAACGTTGCCCGCTGCTTTACAGCCCCATTCGTACACGTCGCGACCGTTGTATGAATTTTTCCTAAACCACCTGGAAGTCCCATGCCGGACTTTTACTATTCGCGCGTAAGCAGTTGACACAGTATTCGACTATTATTACTTATAAGAGTCTTACCAGCGTCGGACTTTTACTACTTGAAAGTATCTTAAGCACTGGACTTTTATTCCCTCCCGCGCGAGTATATTGATAAACGGCATGTGTCCGATTTAAAAAAAACCGAGGAAATAAATTATTAAAATATCTGCTTTATTGTGAAAATATAGAAAAATAAATATTAGAGTTCAAAGTAATTCTTTTAATTTTTAATCCCAATTTTTGTATGCTATATTAATTAAAAACTAGAATATATTTTTTATTTCTATAATTTGTACTTTTTTTTTCCCTCTGCAAAATCCTATCTGTACGTGCGGGCTTCTAATTTCAAATCGGCGTTTTTTTGCTCCTAGATGAATAGCGGAGTTAATTGTTTCGTATTGCTCGTCGCGTGCTTTTTACGATTTCCGGTCGGATTAACGGAGGTCTCGAAAGACCTCTCGACGTCTGCTCGGCCCCTCGACGAAAATTGCTGTCGTCGGCCTGGGTCGTCCTCCCTTGGTTTTCCCGTGTATCGCGGGTACGTGTGCGTGTGTGGCGGGTTAAAAGGGGTGCCCGGGAGGATTTTGACCCGCGTTCGCGATTCATCCCGACAACGACGGCGACGCAGGACCGACGCCGCGCCGGCGGCGCTGCATTCTTGGAGGTGAAGCGTGGGTCCGAGGACCGAGGTAGACTACGGGGTAATGGATTTTGTTCGGCGGCTCTTTGTACCCGCGATTAATCTATCAGCTTCCGCGCGCGATGCTGGCCCTTCTCCATTCGGCAACCCTCAGCTCTCGGCCCTTGATCGCGCCGGGGCTTTCCAGACGGCGACAGCGAAGTAATTATATCGCCCCTCCCCCTCCCCGCTCGCTCTCTCTTCCTCTCGCGTGACACACGATCGAGATATCGTACGTCGTGCTTTTCTATTACTACCTCTATCGTTTATTTCGTGCCTCACCGGGATCACTTTATATTACGGAGATTAAAGGGTTAAGCCTGAGAACGAATAATTGAAAAAAATAATCGCTTTTCCGATTTTTATTATGGCGGTGGTGCGTTAAGGAATGTTTTACGCTCCTTTTACGGTTGTATTTGCATGTGTGTAAAATGTTGTAAACGAATCGTTACAATGCGCGATAAACGCATAATTGCACGCCCGTGTAGCAGTTGTTTTTCTTTTTGGGGGAGAAAAATTTTTCTTTTTTTTTTTTTTATTCGGGCAGTGGTCACGATTTTTTTTTTAAATCGGCGAATCCGGAAAAAATAAAATACGTGCTGTTTTATTTTAACGTTCTGACTCGCTTGTAGTTTTTTTTACAAAACGTTACAGGAACTGTATAAATAGTACATAGCGAAAAATTAAACTTCTGTATTTTTTCACAGGCAGGGAAATTAATTTTATCTCTACGTGAACGAAGGGAGGGAGGGAGGGAAATAGGGTTTTATTAATAAATTCTCTCGCGTATTAAAAAACAATGTTCCATTGAGCGATCACGTTGAATTTTAGATAAGCCGGAGTGATAATTTTTCAAATGTTGTTCACGTCGCATCTAGGCATCTTTTCCTTTTCTTTTTTTTCTGTGTAATTATACGACGAACATTTTATATTTTGCCGTTAATCATCAATTTTTCCGACAGCGTAAAATTAAACTGCGCCCCTGCGCAAATTCAAAAGTTTCGCGAGCGATATAATCTCTTAACCTACATTTCGAGCAACTGTAAGGGCTGTAAAAAATTAATTACCAAGATACTTAGACATCGTATAAAAGTCGGGATAAAAAGACATGGGGCGGGAGAAACTTTCGCAGTAAATGGTGCCACTAATGACAACGCTCGTCACTCGGCCTGGTGTACGAGCGTGGACGACGAATCGATTTTACGTGCCAGATGACGTTTCGCGATTCTAGAAATTTACGAGGTTAATATTTTTTCGTCATCGCCGCAGCCTCGCAGGGCAAAAGCCCGTCGCGCTATTAAGGAGCGCGAGTCAAACGCCGGCCAGCAATAAATGGCAAAAGAAAAAAGAAAAAAGACCCCCCCCCCTCCCTCGTGTTCTAAATTACAACGAGAGATCCCGAGATCTTTTTATATTTGCAGGAGACTTATTAATCGATTTAGTGCCTTAATTCTTTCGTGAGAACCTGATGGGAAATCTCAAAACAAAATGCCATTAACGTTAATCAACGTTTTAATGTAATATCAGTGATATATCGAGGAGGAAAAGAAGTCGACTTCTAATACGTCTATAAGATTTCGTGCTCCTTTATTCGCATTAGTCTCGTGATTTAATTTGAAAACTCGCGCAATTACTAATCTCGCTCGATATTCCGACATAATGAGACACATTACTCTTCGAACGGCTTACGCGAAAATAAATATAGCCCCGGGCACTTTAATAACTGCAAGTCAAAGATTCCTAAACTGGGATCATGCTCGTCGAAACTTCGTAGCATCGCTCTTCTCTCTCTCTTCCTTTCTCGTTGCATTTCGCGAAATTAGTTTCTCCGTGGAAGTGCGCCATTCTCATTAATTATGTAATCGCGTTTCGTTACGCTCGCGCTTTCCCCGTCTCTTTCTCTCACTTTCCCATCCCCTCGATCTTCCTTGTGCGACCTTGTTCAACTCGCGTTTCTCATTCTTTATATGTCGCCGACATCCCTTACAAGAAGTCAAATAGGCCACGGAAAGTTTTTCGTTCCGCGGCGTCTTCGAGATAAAAGTCCTCGTGCCGGATTTTTCCTACCGATTTTTCCCAAATCGCATCTGCATTTACACATTGAATTTCTCACAGCGGTAAAAAAAAAAAAAAAAAAAACATGCCCACGGTCGAAAATGTTTTTCGACAGTCCGGTCTTTTTTTATAAATTTCACCGTCAAATTTCCGGAAATCTGAACGATACGCGAGGTCGGCGTTTCACGAAAATATGCATCCACCGAAAAACACATTCTTCGGATATTATTTTTACAGTTTATCGACACACAATATTAAGGAAAAATCTGACAGTATACGGTGAAGAGAAGTGTGCAATTTATTACAGTTATTAGCAGCATTTTTCAAACATTTTTCCGGAATTTATTTTTTCACTGGGAAGAGAGAGAGAAAGAGAACGAAAGGAAACAAAGCGATCGACATGAAATATTCTCAAGATTTACGGATACGTCTAAAATGAATCGTTTGTTCTCGCATAATAACATTTTCTATATTATGGAGAGGTAACGTGGATATCACGGCTATTCAGGAGAAAACGAATTTTCGTAATATCGCTTTTACGCTCGTGAGTATAACGACTCACAATGCCGGCATTATAAGATCTCATTCTCATTCCCTTTTCTCTCCATCGGAGTGAATCACCAAATAGAACCCGCTGACAGTATCATTTTTTAAATCACGATTAAGCTCGAGAAGACTCCTTTGATCGCGTTAGATTATGAATTATTTTTTCCGGAATAATACAAGCGATAACTTTATCCGAGAAAGAACATTTTTATCCTTTTTAATCTTTAAAAAAAAAAAAAAAAATTACAAATGATAGTTATTATATTTTATACATGAAAGTATTGCAGCTGCGAATACCATTTCCATATTTAACTTTATGCATAATCTTCCAGTCAACCATAAAAAAAAGTAAAAAAGTGCTAATTTATGAGAAATTTAATGCAGATGCATCGGAACAGAAAAAATAACATTAAGCTGTCCAAAGATATTTTTTAAAAAAGGAAATTCTTGTTTTATCGATGTATTTCATTAATATTACAATGTAAAGAAAAATGCACAATTTTAATTAAAAGAAAAAAAAACACATTAATAAAATTGGACAAAAAAATCTCTAATTGCCAAAGTCATTTTCTTTAGAATTTTTAATTGTTTAATTATTTTCAAGCAAAGCTTCTAATATTGCCTACGCGCTAATGTAATTCTCTTTAAACAAATAGATGACACGGCACGTACAAGTCAATCGATATTTAATTAGACGTCTCGCACGGCAGCTTGCCTGTTCTTCGCCCGTAATGCTTATTACTATGTACCGCTACTCGTAGTTAAGGACGAATTAATTAAGCTTGCCATTAGACGAGCATGCACGTATGTACGCGCATTTCAATCCGTTGTACCTGCAGCTACGTCGTTTTATACCCGCGCTGCGCCGGTCGGAAACAACAATTCGCTATTGATTTAGCCGATAAATGGAATTAAATACTCACGCGTAACGCTAAACCGGCGCGGCGGGCGAGCGGGCGGGCGGGCGCTTTTGTGCTTAATCGCGTTGCTGCCGCTGCATTTCCGTTTCCTGCAGCAACAAACGCCGGTCGTTTTAGCAGCGTGCTCGCGCTTTTCACTAGCATTACGGCTTAACACGAGTGCCTTCGATCACGCTTTAGAATCGCAGCGCCGTAATCATAAACCCGTGTCGCTAACCGTAAATCGAAACATCGTTAGACGAGACGCTCCCCCCATACCTTGAATGGAAGCGTCAATTTCGCCCACTCACGCAAATCTCGCCCCATCTTTTCGCACGTAGCGGTACGCGGAAAGAAATTTTATATAACGCACACTTAATTATTGTCAATTATTACTCATAATACGGAACGTAAATAGATGAAAATAACGTCGGTGTTTTCACGTGTCAGAAAAGGGACAAATTGCAATAATCGATTTTATCTGAGCTGACGTGTCAATAAATTGAAAGAAAAAATAAAAAAAAAACGGGTATCAAATAGATGCGACACTCTGTGTAGCTTTTTCTCGTTTACTCCTTTTGTCTTCTCTGGAAGTTTATTAAGCGTGTCAACCGTTAGGCGCCGCGTGAAAGATTATCGAGTTGATTTACGCTGGCCGGAGCCGGCCGGCGCTTAGCCGTGGTTTCGTGCGAGTTTGAAAAATGAGAAGCTTAATTTCAATTTGCCATTGACCAGGGCGGTAGGTCTCGCGTGCTTCTCGCGCGGTATAGCCCTTTTCCTGGTTATCGCGACGACTACGATCGATCAGAACGGCTCGCTTTAACAAACTTTCATCGCCCGGCTTCCCAATGTCCCGTAACAGCTTAACTCTTTCCGATTCGGTATCTATTACAACAGGTTTCGTCTGGCGCCGAGCATAAAGCACTCGTTTGAAACCTAACAGCGTAAAAAAAAGGAGAAAAAAAAAAAATTGCCGTGTACATGTTCCGGCTTTATTGCGCATAAATATTTTAACGGTGCAATTGCCGAACGTGGGCCGACAACGGTACGAAATATATCGCGATAACGTATAATCGCGACGAAATTTTTCACTGACTATGTGTACGTACGTATATAGCGATTAACGTGCACTTTACACACGAACGAGTTTTGGTCGGAGCGATATATTCGGTGTCGATCGAACGAATTAAACGACGGCGAATCGTGGTTAATCGCACGAAAACACGAGGAGAACGGCCCTAGGGGTGATAAAAAATACGCTGATACTGGCAAATGTACAAATCGAAAGAGAGGGATTAGTGCGATACGTACGGCATTGGGTTATACGCAAGAAAAGCGAAAAAGTTTTCCCGTAATTTTTTTTTCTTTTTTTTTTCTTTGTTTTTTCACAAGATTTAACCTTAAAAATATAATTTGCCATGCTTATCGCAGAAAGCGTGTGTACATTAAATTTAAATATAATTGCTAAATGTTAAATATAACGTTAAATAATATTGAATATTTCTTGCCATAAACACATTTGCGCTGACGCAATAATTTGCAATATTTTACTTGAATAATTTAATTCACATTTGAAAAATATAAATTTTAGCACGGTTCTTTAATTAATTATAAATTAAAAGCAGGATATGCTCGAAAGTGCAATTTTCCGTCACGTTTGATCTCTCCCCGCGTAATCGAATCTTTTCATTTAATAAATTGATCAAAATAACATACTGGGAAATGCTTTACGCGGTGTGTTTTCGACGGTGTCTTTTCTCGAAAAAAATTTACCGAGCGGCGGGCGGGTTAATCCACCGAGTTCCTCAGTGGGAAGTGGACTCTTGTCGGAAAAGAAACGAAGCGTTCGTCCGTGAACGCAAATCGGGAAATCGAATTCCGTGCGCCGCTTCGGGTTAGGCATTATCGGCTTTTAATCAAGTTCGTTCCTTTTTCGTCTACTCCTTCCCTTCTCATCTTCTGACGTGCCTCTTTGCTTTTGTGAGAGCTGCTCTTCATTCGCATGCTCGAGCCGCGCTGCAGTTAGTTAATCGAAATCTTGCTCGTAAGTTTGCACCGTCGGGAGAGAGGGAGAATAAAAGAAAAACACGAAGTGTAATATAAAAAAAAAGAAAAAAAAAGTCTTTTTAGAAAACTCCATAATAACGCAATTGAAAATCGTAAATTAAGTTTCATCGGAAGAACCTGCATCCGCGAACAAAACGGAATTGTCTAATTCAGTCTCCAATTCAATTCCTCAAAAATCGAAGACTACATTGATATTGAATTAACATTTTTTTTCTACGCTCACTTTAATTTCCTTCGGCTCCGCAACTCGTCAGCTGCAGGGCTCCTCTTTACATTCGTTTCGCTCGCGTCGACCATCAGGCACGACGAAATAAAAAAAAAATATAAAAAAAAGGCGCAACGTCCGGCCAGGGGAGACCGCTATTATTCGATGTCGCCGTATTTGCCGGCGGAAATTTGGAAACGCGCGGGTCCACCGAATAAATATCGCGTCGCGATTCGTGCGACGTACCGACTAATGGAAATCCCAGAGCCGACTGCAGCGGAAAGTTTTTGGACTCTACCCAACCATCAATTTTCCAACCCTCTGTTGCTGCGGAATCCGCGCGCGTCCTCGCGGTGTGCCCTCCCTTTCCTCTGCTTTTCCGTATCCTTCTGTTGTCCCCCTTTTTCCCGACCGTCTTTCGCGATCGATCGACACGTTTTTGCAGCCTTCGCCGCGCGCTCTCGTGAAATATCCCACGGAGACGCTCGCGTCCGGGGAAAAGTTTTTACCGCGGAAAGGATCGCGGTTGGCGGTGGTTATTTTTTTATTTTTGTTTTTTTTTATTATTTTTTTAAATTTTTTTTATAATTTCTGTACGTATTACTTCGGGGAAGGAGGGAGGGACTACATGTGTTTCCACGTGTTTCATCAATGAGAGAAATATCGGTAATAATGTAGCATCAACGGACGTGGTACATTGCAGACGTGACGACGACGTTTCCCTTCCGGCCATAATACGAATGAGGAAACTTTTTCTATTACCTTTGCGAAGGAAACTTTTCGAAGGGAGCTATCGAGCTATCCGGAGTGCGTATGGAAGCTCCATAACGCTTTTTTTACTACCTATACTTCGCGAAACTATTCCGGCCGGGAACGGCTTGCGAAAGTAGCGCTGTATATCCCGGCAATGAGACAGAACATCGAAATGTCATCACTCGAAAATTTGAAGGAATTGTCGTAGGGCGCATATTTTATTTAAGAAAAAGAAAAACGCTCGCAGGTACTTTCTGTAATAAAACACAACTTTCAAGCATATTTTTTTTTTTTTTAACTTTTTGCCGCCCGGCTTATTACAAATCTACTCGACAAGTATAACTTTTAATTATAATTTTCAAGAAGTCATCTTGGGACAATGCGAAGTTAACTTTTAATCAGCTCTAATTTGATTGGCTTAATTGGTAAAAGCAATACTCCTGTTAAAAGATCGACGACATAATTGCGTCCATCAAGATTTCAATTAAGGCAGGGAAGTCTAAATGTTTCTTAAGCACTGAAGAAACGGCCGACAATAGCCCGGACACGTGTCGGCTTTAATGAAAGGCCGACCGTGGTATTAAATTGTCATTACAAACAGAGAAGTCGTGTACTTTTCCTGGCCTATAATACCGGATGGGATCCGAAAAACTTCCGGTTACAAGCTCACGTATAACACGCCAAAGTGTATTTACAATTCTACAGGATGGATCCCCAGAGCGGCTTTATATTTTACTTCCTCAGAAACACTTTACGAAATGTGTGACATATATATAAAGACATTCATTAATTTTTCATTCGTTTAAAAGCACCGATGACGAGTAATAATACCGGTTTTTTTTTCTCTCTCTGTTATTTTAGACATTTTTAATAATGAGAAAGCTCGTGAGATTTTATTACGCCTTTCACATGCCATTTTTCGGGACGAGTTGGTTCCCTGATAATTGACGCGCTTTCGGAACCGGCTGCGGCGTTGCGAAAATCCACCGCGAGTAATTGCTAATTAGCCCTCGCTTTATCTCGGTCACCAAGGGCGACGTACCGAAATATTTCGGCCCTGCGCACCCTCGTTCTTCGTTTCGTTTCGCGTACCGTGACGTCCTACCTACCACCCTGGCTCGCTGCTGCTCGAATGAATAATGCGGCACGGGCGCACACACACGGACTCGCGAAGCACGCACGTACGGGGTAGAACAGGTCGACCTCAACCCGGTCTCTCGCAACCTGCTTGGGTGGGTACGCGTGCGTATCCACTTGCCATCAATGCCGAAGACCGTCGCGGTCCCGCCGCACATTTTCCAGAAACACATTTCCGCCGACTGACCCGAACTCTCTCTCTCTTCCACTTCGCCGCGTGGATCCCGACACCCGTAATGAATTCTTTCGGTTAGATTTCCACGCGACTTGATCCTGTACGCGAAATAGTACGCGACCCACTAAGTCCCACGAAGCTTAAGCACGCGAAATCTCACTCTTACGTATCCCTCCGGATCTCCATTGGAAATTCTCATCGACAAGCCGCGACCCGTCTCTTTAAATATGTTTCTTTTCTTCGCCCGATCCCGTTAAGCTCGATCGTTTAAACGAAGATTTAACAATCTACGCGCGACATTCTTTTATCCGATCGCGTTATTCTCGTGAAATTCTCAAGATTTCCGCTGATATTTTTTACGCTTCGAAAATACACCGCTCACTCGAAAGGATTAAAGAGCTTCCCTAGGAAACGTCCGTTTTCATTTGTCGGCGTACTTTCAATTTCCATTAAAATGTCGTCGCGTTGAATAATTTTTCTTCCGCGTCCTTCTTACGATCATACGCTCATATTTCACAATCGCTCTATTTCTACGTGTGAGGTGATCCTAAAATTGTCTGTTTGGGTTTCTATTTTCCAAGCTAATTTTCACGAAGTTATTTTCAGTTTGGGGTTTGAATGAGGGGACCTT
Source organism: Cardiocondyla obscurior (assembly GCF_019399895.1). NCBI lineage: Eukaryota > Metazoa > Arthropoda > Insecta > Hymenoptera > Formicidae > Cardiocondyla > Cardiocondyla obscurior. Next base: position 4,304,531 of record NC_091881.1, read on the forward strand.
TTAATCAAAAGCCTCGTTCGTCAATTATATCGCATGCCGTTGTCGGCTCAACGCTGACTCAATCATGTAATTACGCGTAGTACGTAAAACTTGTAAGTGCGGATGTTATTTCACCCCGTACTTAGGGTGGCGCAAATGCAGAATCGATGTATACGTGACCCAATTGAAAAGTCGATACTTTAGAATTCAACGGAGACCCTCGCGTTGTCTACGTCTCATCTCGTCCCCTTTCACCCCGTCGCCGTCATCGACCACGTTTCCCGGATCCCGTGAAAGGTGGGTCTTCTGATCAGCGGATCGTATTTCGACTCGAGTTACTTTGTCATTGCGGTGTGCATGGGACAGAAGAAAAAAAAAAAAAGAACGTACGTTATGCGAGACATAACGTACGTGCTGAGCCTGTAGAGCGGCGCATTTCAGATAAATAAACGGTGAAAAATGGAAGTTTATGTTTCGATACGATCACGTGCACGTCTGGTTTATAAATTCAATATTATTTTGAGCAAGATACATGTTCATTTTGCATTACTAATAAATGAATATCAACCCTAAAAATTGTGCAAAAATTGTAATAAAGTCAAATCGCGAATAAATCTAAACTGGAAATTTTTCTTTTAATCCTTAATATAATAGTGCAATAATAATGCAAAGAAATTCGAGCTTTTATATATATAAAAAAAAATGCTTGTTATATGCGACATATGTATCGATCATTATTACTTACAATGACGCGCGATGCTCAATGTAATCCGATATCCGAAGAATCTCGACGGTTTTACGAAATTGCGCCCCCAAGATAAAAGACGATCGGATTTCAATCGATTATTGGTACGTTGATGGATTGCTCTTGTTTGTGTATTATTCAATAAAATCTGATTACATCGCGTACTTTGCTTCGCGCGACTCTTTGTTCGCCCCGCAATTTTTCTTCCTTTTTCCGCGGACGTCGATAAAGTGTCAACGATTACGTGCCCTCTATGAATTATGAAGCGATATCTCACAAAGGGGGAAAGGGGGTAAAAACGCGACGGTTTTATTAAATTTGCAAACGGGAAGGCGTATTTTAAATATTACACGTACGACAACTTGGTTTAGAATTGCAAATGCAAAACTGGATATCGACCGGAAAAGCGATATATCGAATGATTAATAACTAAAATTGTATATTCCTCGAAATATTGCAATGCAGACTGTAATATATATATGTATATATATTATACATATATATTATATATATTATACACACATATATATAATTTCTATAAATAATTGCTAATGGATTGTTTGGGAAATAATGTGGCCGTTGTTAGTTTATGTTAATATATTGTAGTTTAGTTTAATCGCTTGTCACAAAACAATTTTTTGTAATTTAGCCCATATTTTTTTGAACCTGTTCATATTATAATTTTGACTAACTTTTTTGCGATAAAACTGTATTCTGTTCGTCGTACTTGTTTTGTTATTTAGTGTACTAACCTCGTTTCGTATCGCTGCAATATTTGCTTTATCTTTCACTTGTTTTCTATCGAACAAATGTAATAAAGGTTACCATACAGGTACCTACGCATTTGCTAATATCGCTATTGATCTACGCAAATAAAAGTTCCCATTTGCAACTTCCACGCTCATCCATTTTACAATGATTTTATATGTATATCTGTATAAATCGTGCATTCTTATATTTTTATTACGCATGAGCGAGTCATTGTTAAATTCTTCTCCACGGGCGGCACTATTTGTATAAAATTCTATAACTTTATGGAAATAATGTCACATAAAGGGAATTCTAATTAAACAAATATTTAATTTACTGTACGCGCCGTATTAATATTGCTTCTCTCTCGCATTTCATTCTAATAATTCGATTAAAAAGAAAAAAAAAATCTAAGCCAGATTTGTGTATCTGTAGGGAAAACATTGTTAAGCCTCGAATCGCAGTTTGCGAAGGATTTAGTGAAAACGTTCGCGAAAGGTTTCTTGTCATTAACGATTGGTGAATGCCATCCGTGGCTGCTCTAGCTGTTGAATTGACCTTGCTAGCAAGGTATAACGAAAATAGCAGCGGTAAGATATTTAAGCGCATTACGCCGTGGATACACCTTGACCATATCTCTAAGACCTTTAAGTGAAAGAACTCGTACAACGTCGAGATGAGGTCACGCTTATTCAACCGCATTGCCAATACTGAACATTAAGGCGCAAAGAGTCGTGCACGTCTTTTGTTTTCTCTAGTTTTTGAATTTTTTTTTAAACTCGCTATCACTATTTTATTTTCATTAATTTTATTTTATTTTATTTTTTTAGACGCGTTCAATATCGATAATATCTTTTAAAAGAAATAAAATTTTATTCTGCATCTATCCTCGCCGTTAATAAAATCGACTTGATAATCTGACTTCGTATAATTACGTAAAGGTATCACAGACAGAATTATATTTATCTAGCAAACGTTCTATTTCTATTAAATATAGATAATCCAGTTGTATAATATAAACGATAATCTCCAGCTATGTAGTAAAAGACACGTAGACCGTAGAAGTTATGAAACATAATCGCGGCGTGCTCCAGATATTATATACTAAATTCCCTCGACCAAAATTCCGCTCTCGGTTATCGGCTATCAGGTGTTTCCTCTCCATTGATCGATTTCGGTAATGTCCTGACACGATAATGACCGCAAGAGCCAAAAATTGCAAACGACTTGAATCTATAATCTCATCTTCAATCGCCGTTAAGTGAATTCCCATAAAAAGAAAGAAAAAAAAATAAAATCGCGAAACTATTAAATGATAAACTTGACTCTCATAACCACCGAAACCAACAGGAACACGTTCCAATCGTAACAAATGAATTTTTCTTTTTATATCGTTATTTATTCGTATTACTTATTACGTACTTCTGTTTTATAAATTTCGTTTTGGCAATCCAATTGGTAAAGTTAATGGAGTAATACATCAATGGCACGCATTTTCAAGCGAATCTGTCGCTCACGTTATTACACTCTAAACGCATTATATTGTGCATGCGTTGCCGACCTACCGCGTGCAATCTGTACGTCATATTGTTAAACAGCCTAAAGCACCGAAGCGACGCGTTGAATTGAACTAACTTTGTTTGACGCATTATCGTCTTTATACAACGTGACGTATGATAATCAATAACAACTCTATGCTCTAATACGTCAAATATATACATACATGTATGTGCGTACCGGACTGCGTCATGGATTTAAGCACTTTGGTCATTTATAATAAAATTCTTTTTTTCTTTTTATGTAGTACTCGGCACGCTGCTGCATCTATCGTTTAATATTATTTAATATAAATATCAAACGTATTTCTTTCTAATAAAATATGCTGTCTGCGCTGTAAATCGACCGCTCCTCTCCGCGTTTACGGGAAAAATTACCGAGATGGGGGAAAAAAATAGGCCGATTCTTCCGGTAAATTTTCAGGCGCCACGGTATGAGCAATTAGGCCGTCGCGACGCCGTCGGAACGCCACCGGACCGTTTCCGGTAAACACAATTTATTGCGGAGTCGTCGAACAAAATGCGTTCGGTGCCCTTTCCCCTTCCCCCCGCCCCCCGTCATCGTTGCGCCGCGGCGGCAACGTGTTGCGCATTGTCGACGGTGCATTACACACATTACACGTCGTAAATTTTGTTTCGCCCGCCGTATGATCGCGACCGACGCGATCGCGTGATAATGCGGCGAGGGAGTAATTTTATTCGCGTCTCGCATAGAATAATTTGTCCGCGGCCCGACGTCGCGCGCCGCTCGTGACAATCGCGCAGCCAGCGGTAACATCCATCGTTATTTTCGGACCCTTCAATTGCGAATGGATTGTTATAAAACACCGAGACCAATAAAACTTCAATTACGGATTATTACAAAATCGTTTTTTATTCTTTTTTTTAACCAATTAAAATGTCCTACAGTAAAAATATATTTTTAAAAACTATTTTTTTTTTCTTTTTAATTTTAATTTAATTAATTTCTGCATTATAAAGCTATCTACCTAGAACCAACTTTTAATCGTTCTTAATTAAGGCTCCTGATACAACGTTAGATGTCGGAAGGTTAAGAATATACCCGGCCCTCCCTTTCTCCCACGTGTAAAGCGTGGTGAGCGTCAGTTCGCGTGCGACATGAACGGCTCTCTTTTTTTCTCGAAACTAACCCCGTGCAAATTGGCGGCGATAAACGCACCAACGAGGTCAGGAGTGCATCCTCGCTGATGCGCCGCGTCGCGCCGAGTGCATCGTCCCCTCGATGCGTTCGACGGTAATCTCTTCTCTGCGTCGGGGAGGGAAACCGTGAACCCACTCTCCGTCAATCACGTGTCGGGAACAAAGGAGCGCTTTAGTGCGCTGGATGCACCCATTTGCCTTCGCTTCGCCGGCCCCGTCATTGCCGTCGTTTACGTGTCTCCTTTGACGCGCTATTAGACGACGAGGAGGAAAATAAACCTGGGAGCGGCATCGCGACGCCCCCTTCCAACTGTAACCCCATCCCACCCTCCGTCCTGCGTTCGATATCGAATTTCTCTCATGGAATTGTCGTTTCTCCGGGGTATTGTAAACTACCGTCGAGCGGAGCCCTTGCTCGAGAGAGTCTCGTTCGTCGTCAATTTATTTTTCGCGGCGAGAAGTACTTCGCTGCGTATAATTACCTCTTTTAACGTCTTTTTCGTTTACCCAGTAAAACGCCCGCACTTCCAATAGAGTCAAGTTTGTTCAGCGGTATAACTGTCGTATTTGAGGACAATGATCTCTTTCGATAGTTTTTTTTTTTTTTTAATCTTTTATTTTTACTTTGAAAAGGAACGAATTTATTTTCTATCACATTAAGTAAATTGTCTGGTAAGATAATTCAGACGTGAGAGGAAAAATTAAAATACAGCGCAGGATCGAATTTGTGCAGCGTGGCGTATGAAAATACAGGAATAATAAATATTTGAGTTAAATTTAAAGTCTGGTTTCTCTCAGCGAATTAACATTTCGTAGATTATTCTCTTCCCGTTAATATCAAACGTCTCTTGGAACGCGGGACTCGTAATGAAGATTATTATTATCGTTCCGCGCCACGTGTATGCGAAAATTGAATTAATAAAAAGCAGAAAGGACAAATGAATGAAGGGGGTGCTCTCGACTTTATATTAAAATTCCAGACAATGATTTTAATGAGTTGCCCTGTGCTCTTTCGCTTTCTCTCCGCGATAATTTATGCACAATAATTACAGTCCGAAATTCAAGTGCGATATGTAGTAAATTAATTCGACGCGTTTCCTGCTCGCTGCTACGTTACCGTGTAACGTATTCAATAAGTTGGACTTCTCGCGTCATTGATAAACGACGAATGAGACCATCTCGTCATTAAAGAGCAATTTAAAGATACAAATTTCTGCGATTAAGAATATATAAATATATTTTATTTTTCTTTCGAGATTAAATTAAATCATTGGCGCAAAATTACATATCGATGGACGCAGGGCGCGCATTTAATTCTTAATCGCGGAAATTTGTATCTTTAAATTACTCTTTGATGACGAGTATCGAGCATAATTATAGCTCAATATACATATCGTTTCCCTAATTTAGTTATAATGTATAATATAATTTATTTAATCCGATACATAATTACAATTATTTAATATACGCAATTTAATAAAAAAAAAAAAAAAAAGAACGTGACTAATTTTCACGGCTTAAAAATCAATCCTTAATATCTTTTTTCTCTGTATTTCACCGTGAAAAATTTTAAAGCTCTTATATTATACTGTCGTAACACAATTTACGATTTTTGTGCAGAATAAATGTCTCATTACCAAATCTATTTTCCAAATCTAACAATATTAATGCCGCAGAAAACCAGTTTAATCCGTAATTGAAATTACGTCAACGGGATTTGCTAATTCTATCCGCGTTAAGAAGCTTTTTGCAATCGGGAATAATTTCGCGCGCATCTTGCCGCTTAAAATCACGTCATATTTTTCGTACCGCAAACAGGATTACCGACGCCGTTTAGCGACCATGACGATGATATGATGCGGCCAAAGCGCGAGGGAGAGGGGAAAAAAAAAGAGCAAGATTAACGAAGGACCACAGGCATACAGTTAGTGCAGCTTTTTTAAGGATAGAAACGCTTTTATCGCGTCGGTCGTCTTTTAGCTGCGGCACTTGCCGTAATCTACTCTTGCAAAAATGCAGTACACCGAGGTTAAAGCCGCACCCGGTGCAGCGGTGCCCGGTTGGCTTTACGAACGAAAATAACATTTCGTCGGAACGACGTCGGGGGTACTTTCGCAAATTGCGTGAAGAAATTCTTACACACGCATCAAAGCAGCACGAAACGCTCGCAGTGCACCTAGGTGCTTCGGAAAGGATACAACGCCCGAACAAGCTCAATGGTCTGTGTATAACCTGTAAATTTTAATTTCGAAACTATTTCCGTGCCTTTTATCTTTATATTTCACTTACGTATTGTTAAAAAACTTTTTTTATTTTTTTTTTAATATATTTAGAAAAATTTTAGAAAGAGGAGAAAGATGCGACACGTATCTTTGGAGTTTTTCTTTTTTTTTTCTCAACAATTGCGAAGTTTGAACGCTTGGGGATTCGTATTTTCCACGTTTTGAACTTCGGAATCTCAGCTGACAGCCTTGTGCGCCTATTAATCCGCCGCAGCATGCATTGCGCGGATCCTATCCATCGCTTCAACTTTGAGTAGACTGTCGGCGATGCGCGCGGATCGATCGTCGAGTATCTACGGGACGTCAATCTACCCCGCCGTTCGCAAACTTATTCCGGGCCTCCGTGGCCTGTGGAGTGCGGTAGATTTCGCGTGAAATGCACGGATCGGCTAGGCGGAATTTCGGTACGTTCGACCCAGATCGATTCCGACGATCCCGCCGAATTGTACATAGCCCGTACAGTCGCTAAACTAACGGCGCTACATTGTACACGTTCACATTCGCATTAGCACGCGCGTGTCGTCCCTAACGTGAATGAAAATTAATGAAACTCGTACCTCGGAAACTATATCAATAAAAATTATTAAATTAATGCCCACCGAAAATACTTGCTACTTTATCAAGCCTATTAATATAATTATTAAGAGCAAGAAGCGGCTCGTAAATTGAAAAGTAATTTTCTCATTTATGTATATCTTTTTACCGGTATATCTCTAATTAAATTTAAAAAATGTCGCTGGGATTCAAATAAGCGGAATAAGAGAGAGGACCAGCCGGGGCAAGTAACGAGCTTCCGCTAAAACGGTTAAAGTAGTTCTTGTAAAACCGCACGCGGTTTGCTTGGGAGTCTCCTGCGGGACTTGTGTCGATAAGATAGCGTTACTTCGATATCCCTTTAAGACCCGTCCGTTCGTTCTCATCCCTCGGCATCTTCCTAAGATCGCTATCCTCCGAGGAAATATCCTCTCCTTCCGGGATACCCCGTAAAACGCTTCATCTTCATTCGCTCCCGTGTACCGGAAGAGAGCCGGACGGACGGGATAGTTAGTGCAATTCGAGCAAAAGAACATTTTCTCCGATCGACCGACGTCGTGGTATAGTTTCCGTTAAAATTGATCCTAAAATAGCGGCCCTAAAATTCTACCCGGGTTTTGTACGAGAACCGATCGAATTAACAGAGCTCGAAATTTCATGCCCTAATGCAAGTGGTGCACGAGAGGAAATCACTTGTCTCGCAATCCTCCAGTTTTTTTTTCTTCCCTCCCGTATATCACATATAAATACACTCGGATGTGAAATGCCCCTTTTCAATTAAAAACTTGTAGCAAATGTTCGCAAAGTTGCGATCGTTTAAAGATAAGAAGAAAGAACTCGATTCCATCTAATGCGAAGCGAGAAAGAGAGAGAGGGGGAGGAGGAAAGACGGACGAAGGGAGATCGAATCTGGAAGATCCGAAAATATCTTCCACTTTCCCGAGCTAAATAATCCCGAGAGTGAAAGAAGCTACCTCAGTCGATGGATTAGGGAGCGAAGCTTTTCGATGTTTAATTAACGTCGACGGGATAAGCTCCGTTACAAGAAAGCTCGACCGATCGCCGGATAATCGGAGAGCCTCGTGGAAGAAGACCTTTCCGGGAAGATATATCTCGATGGCGAGTCCGTTGGGCTCGACGGACGAGCTCTTCACTTGGGATTTAATTTTGACTCGGCTTTATCTCCGCCGTCGATCCCGGATTTATGGTGATTAATTCGCTTGAATAGCTGTTGATAGAAATTAAAACGAGGCTTCCCTATTGGTACCCCCCCCCTCCCCGCGATTTGTTTTAATACGCGGTAATAATGTCATTCTCGGACTAACGAAATATAAACTCGAAAACTTTGCACAGTTTCCACTGACGTTTTCGACTAATACGAGATAGATACGCGGTTATTTTTCAAGCGATGCGAGGTAGTGATTAAAATTTAATATTTTAATGAACACTTATTTGCTCTTTAAGCTTTGCAAAAATAAAATACGTATTTTATTTACGGCGTCTATTTTACAATGTAGATTGGATCTACAATGAGATTAACGTGCCTGGGGTACGTCGATTACCTTAATTTCATCGCTTAACGTAATTTGCGATATTCGGTTCGCAGCATCAATTTATGAGTTTCGCATTTCGCGTATCGCAGTCATCCCATCCGAGAGAGATGCGCGGGTGATTAATTATCATTGTAGGACCCCCGATTTCACGCTGTTGCACTCCTCGAAGCGTTTGCGGTCACTTCAGCGACGCGGCGCGCCGCCCGTTGAAACGTTATCTTGATTGGCGGGCAGGCGAGATAAGTTTAAAGTAGGTAGCGCCGGCGTAATTTAATGGCCCGATTGATATTATATTACATTCCCTCTCTCGACCGCGCTCAGAATTTTCCGCGGTCGCGGAGGCGCGCTGGTGCTGAAGGTCTTCGAATTTTGTGGTAGCCCCGTCGATACGCGGCGCAACGCCGCGCGTCCGGACTTGCGTAATCGATGTTTAGACCCGACCGTATCAGATTCCTCGCGAATTCCAATTTCGCTCTACTTCATTACTTCCCATCCTCGGTCCGCGCGGTAGACGGTATTCAGCCGAGTATTATTACCGTTCTGCCGAGGTCTTCTGGATACCGCGGCCGCCGAGCCGTGCAAATTCCGCGACAAATCGACTTTTTTATTAAACTCCGTATATTTAAATCAAGCCCCCCCCCCTCCTCCTTGTTATCTAAGGCCACGCTTGTCGGGGAATTGAGCGCGAGGAAAACTCTCAACGAAAAGCGAGAGGTTTTCGTGCGAAGGCAACGTCGTCGGATGATTGTGCCCGCATGCCATGCGTTTAGCTTATCGACAAGGTATCGCGTCAAAACTATTACCGTGATAAAGCTGTTATTAACACGAAGCGATAAAAAGAATAACCAACGCACGCGAGGAGTGGAAAAAGAAAAAAGGGGCGAAAAAAAAAACAAGAAAACGTGTCTAATCGTACTTAATCGTCAGTTCGACAAAGGTATTATCGTAATGCGAGGTATAAATTAACAAAATTACCGTCCACGTAGCCGGCAAAAGTGCCGAGTACAAAAATCAGATTAAATTTCACAGGAACGTTAAATCCGCGAAATTATCGGATACATTAAGCTCCGTGAAAGATATACGGGCGACTTTGTAATATACATTTAAGCAATAAGCGTGAAACACAATTAAATTAAAAGCGAGCGGGATCGATTAATCTTCGCGGGCGAAATTACCAACATCCATCAACTCTCTTCTGACTTCACCGAACGAAAGTGCGGCAACGCACGCGTATATTATATCGTACGTTATTGCCCCATTCCCCGATACTCAGTGTGCACCGGTAAAGGTAAGCGGAAAAGGGGGGGGGGGAGGAAAGGGTGCCTCCACGGAATTTACGTCTTCGCGAGCGCTTTCGTTTTATTAGCCGCAAAAGCAATATACGCGCGGTTCAGCCACGAAATTTCTAACGGCTTGTTTATCTTTTCCAGCCCTCGTGGATGCGAAGCCGGGAGTACTGGGACGACAGTTTCGAGGCACGTTTCGCGGAGCTGCGAAAAGATCCGACGAGACCACCCTTGAAGGTAAGTTAATTAATCGTTGAAATATTCACGCGGGCGCGCGAGCCAACTCGCGTGTTGCAAACGGTAATCGAAAATTGGACTGCCCGACAAAGGGGCTTTTGTCAGACGATTATCATTTCGGAATTACGCAATGGTATAATACATGTACATGTATACGCGATATAATGTAATGTTCGAATTAAATTCTAGAAAAAATAAGTTTAATTATATACCAATTTGATTCTACTATTCGGTTCGTAATACCTTTTTCCGCTTTATTTTCGCATTATTTTAATGAATTTAATGGTGTTGCAATTTCAAACACGTTGTGATTAAAAGAAAAAAAAGATAATTATTGAATAACAGCCGGAAGCTGCAGGCTGCCTGCAGGTGTTGGGAGCAAAAAGATTATTGTATAAAATTATCAGATATGAGAGCGAAAAGCGTAAGACGATATAAACAGTGGAAACGTCTGGGGGTGAATACGAGCTATCCGCGTTCGCTCGTGCGAGAGAGCTCTTCTCAGTGCTTTCACGTTGCCGTTAATGCGAGAGCGAAGATTTACGATGCCCTGGGAGTGTAAAAAGCTCGTCTGACGCGCCTTGGGAGAATCGTGAAATCGGAAAGCAGGCTTTGTTTACGACGTTATAAAGCATTTCGATCTTCCTTCGAGTTACCCTCGCGATTTGCTTTCCGCGACCCTCTCCTCCCCCCTCCCTCTCAGCACAAATTCATGATATCTGCATTTTCCAATCGTACGGGTTTTCCATAATCCTTTTTTACTTTCCATTGACGCGCTCGTTTAAACGTCGATTTATCTTTTCAACATTATTAATAATTTATTTGCCTGATTATTCGCTTCATATTTACAAAGGAAACTTTTATTACAATTATATCGTTACATTAAAACCACAAGGCAGAAAAAGAGAGAGAGAGAGAGAGTGAATAATTACTGATAAAATTGATCATTAGTGAGGATTAAATAATAAATATATTTATAATTGGTTTTATGTTATAATAACGATACCGAGTTTATTACGCAACGTTCAAACGTAAAAAGAAGAAAAAAAAAAGAAAAGATATTTAGGAACCCTTCGCGATGTCTGAAGTAGAAAATATTTACGACTGCCGTTACGCGCAAGTAGTAAAGATACGCCTCCAGTCAGTTGAGCGATATCGCTAACAGTAACGAAACTAGTTCTTTCTCGGCTTTTATATTGTTTATAATTTTTTTTTATGTGGAGGCAGGAAATATCTGGTTGTAAAATAGATTATAGAATTAATTCACATCGATTAGTTAAAGTGTCGCTGTAATAAAAAGGGGTTTTTAATTTTTTTTTTTTTAATGCTGTAAAAAGATCCCCCCAAAGTCCGTCTATTTGCTTATTCGTTGACGAGAAACGCATCGACGCGGACTCGGAAAAATCACCCTGTTCGCGAAGTTCTCCCACATATTGCGGTTTTCGGGCAAACCTTTGTACGGCTCCCATTAACCGTCATCCCTAGACTCATGGCGGTTTACTCTTGACGAGACAACTGACGGATTCGTTTGATCAAAGCACAGAACAACTCTATTATGACCCAGCAATTGCAATTTCCCTTGTCCGCGGCTCTTTCGCATATTCGCACCGCCCGCTCCTCAGTTCCGGTCATGATAATGTTTGCAATCGCAACGGAACTCGCAATTAGGCGTCTTAGCATTCATTTATTAGTCGATTGTACGTTGTTAACAAAAGACCGAAACGCAAAATAATTTCAAAGCGAATAAATGTCGTCGCAAACTTTATACGTCGTATAGCTTGGCATAAAAAAAAATATATTACGAGCACCGAGAAATGATAAAAAAAAAACTTAAATTTTTTTTAACGTTATGAAAATGAAATATTTTATCTAAAGGATTTACACGCGTATAACGTAAAACGCGAGCGACTATTACGCAAGCGACATTATCATAACGCATATTAATATTAGCACGCAATTTTATAATTTGCTTTATGAAACCTTTTTATTTTATAACTCTTGTCACTTTGGAAGCGACTGCGTGACGTGATAAATTAGCGGTTTTCTTGCACATGCGGCTTTGTTATATCTCCGTTATAAAATTACGAGCCTCGCGTTAACGTGGCGTCGCGCCGGGCAAACGGGCGCGGGTAATTACGCGTAGAAAGAAGGAATTCTCCGTCATCCGTTCGGGGTAAATCGCGCGGAAAATCTGGAATATGTAAAATTCATCCGCGCGAGGAGCGTTTCGCCCTGTGTCGACCCTTCGATTCGTCTTGAAGGAAATAAGACGCTTCCAGGAATGAATTCGGAACGTGAGCGCGGGATGATGTACGTTCAGAGAGCGCCGCGGTTTATTTTATATACGAAGTTCGGGGACACCAGAACGTGGCATCGACTTGCTAATTCGTGCACTTCGGCGAGCGAAACTTCGCGACGACGCGGAACATCCCTATATAAATTGAATAATTTTTCGAAGATGCTGCACGACGAAAACGAAGAGCAGTTCCCGTTTTGACGCCCGACTTGAAAGCGCATTCCCTCCCACCCCACCGTTTTCCCGTTTCTACAATACCTTCGCCGACAAGGTGGAAAGTTACAGTACATAATTACGAGTTCTTGTTTTTCTCTAGAATACTGTCACGAGAGCCGCTAAAATGGTTCGCGCGTTCTCCAGCAGAAGTCATTGCGCCACGGTATATAATTGCTTGCTCTCTCGCGGAGAGTAGATACACCCTCTCTTTTACTCTCTCGGTTTTATTGGCGCGGATCCTACGGTACCTCAGCTTTTCTCCAGGAAAATAGCGAAGAATGGCGTACCTCGTGGCGTTCAACTCGCTCGCGATATTCGGCGCCGCGAGCCAAGAGAAAATCTCAACTTCTCGTTCCGTCAAGAAAATACTTCGTTCGCTCCGGGGTTTCGAGTTAATCCCCCCGGGATTACGGATCCGGATGCTGCGAATGTCGAACGCGACGGGGCGAGTTTGTTTGTCTAACGTACGAGACGACTACACGTGCCGATCTATTATCAAAAACAACAGACCGACTCCCGATTTTTGGACAAATGCATCGCAATCGCGAACTATGATATATACCCCGTCCCTCCCTCAATTTCTTTTCTCTCACCGCGTTGCCTCTTCGTATCCGGCGCAAACAGAATTCGATGAGTTCGACAATACCGGTTCATCAGCCCATTGTCGTCAAGACTACAATAGCGCGGACGATGGCGAGCCCTTTGGAAAACGTGTCCGACAATGGCGAGAAATGGACGCGATTTCGGCGATCTGGACGCATCGAATGCGCCTGCAAGTCGAACGGACTTGCTGTCCCCCTCGTATCTAGATTCGTCCGTATTGACGCGGGATTTCGGAAGCTGCGACGTCGTGTCCGAGGAAGGAAGCGCGCCATCAAATCGCGCAGTAATCACTATCGGCTTATACGAAGTCGATCGTGCAGATACCAAACGGAATGTATTAGCAGAATTTTTTTTTTTCTTTTTTTTTCATGGATATACGATTCTTCGGAAATTTATTACGTCATTTATTATCCGCATATTGTAACAATAAAACGGAAAATTATGAGATCCCACCCAATATTTGTCTTGCTGGCCTCTCTTGTAAAGAGTGCCAAGTTGAAACATACATTTTCGAAGTGTTTGCATCCTGTTTATTACCTACTTTACAATAGAATACTAAAACGCGCGAGCTTTAACGCGCGTTCCACTTTCGCATCTTCGTATTTGTTCCTTTGGCCCCGCTGTTTACTCCTTCGACGACACTATTTCATTCTCGGTCGATGTATAAATAGCGCAATCCAGAGATATACATTCAAAGCTCTCGAACAAAGTGCCTTCGCCCAAGAAAATACTCGGAATTATTTGCATTCTACGGAGAAATCGCGGAGAGATGAGCCAAGTTCGTGTCACATTCCTCCTTTCGAAGGGGGGGGCCACAATCAGAATTGTGGGCGGCAAATATTTGCGCCTTTCGTCGAACGAAAAATAAGGAACGCATTTCAAACTGAAGTATTACAATGAAATATCGCTTTAAATAATTATTATCTTATATCGCGGAGTGGATTCTGTACGGGATTAAGTTTTCTGATGACTTTACTTAGCGTAGCGAGAATAACTGTTATTAGTTACGAGATAAAACCTGCGTAAAGCGCTCGTGATTATACATAACAATTTTTTTCCATAGCGTAATGTAATACCGCGAACTTCTTAAGGGAGTTATTTATACGTTCCCGCGAAACTACATGGAAGTTGCAACCGGAAGTAGCAACATATTCCCGAAGTTTGGTCTTTACCGTAGGGAGATTCGAAAAGTTCAGTGGTTTGTTACAGTGTTAATGGTCCCACGGCTAAATTTTTAGTCTTAATAACGAGATCAACAAAGGGACGTATGGATCTGCGTTTTTTCGCGGTACGCTTTGGCCCTCACACTCCGCGTTTTACGCCGAGCACAGCGAAAATAAATAAAATTAAACTTGTGCGCGACCCAGCACACTTTTTGATAACGTCGTGGAATGGAAATGGAAGACAGGACAGGTATATAAATCGTAAAGATAAACGAAAAACGGGGTGATATTTAAACGTTATATACGTTAATGTTAAATAAATGCAGTTTTTCCTCAAACAAATTAATATGCGTAGATGTTTGCGAGAGTTTAAGAAACTCTTTTAAATTTGCATGATGCAAACGTGAACAAAGACGTTAAATTTTGCCTCTAAAATCGATTGCAGTTCCGCTCTAACGAGATTCCTAAATTCGTAATTTTCAAAGGGGTACGGCGCGGCGGAACGATAGGGTTTCGATTAACCTCGTTCGACTCCCCGATCGAGACGTATTTTCCTGACGGCAAACCCGTAAAAAAAAAAAAAAAAAAAGTAGAACGCAAACAGCGCACCAGCAATTTCGTGTCGCGCCAAGATTATCCGCAAGTTACTCGCGCAAGATGAAACGCATCTTTCTTTTCTTGCGCCCTCCCCTTCTCGTTATCTTCCCTTCTTCTTTCAGACTATACGACCGATACTCGTAAAAAGTCGGCGAGCCACGGAAAAATGTCACCTCTATTACCGTCAATCGCCTATCCGGCCGACTCAACGACGGATACACCGTAATGAAACGAGGGTCGTCAAGGTCTTACGTCAAAACTCACCCCGACCGCCCCCACGGTGATCTCCATTTTTATCCGCGTCGCATTTTTTACGAGTGCGCACACCTCGATCGATGCTGCAAACTGCGGGAATAAAGCGGCGATTCCGTTAAATCGATCCACTTAAAGACGATCGTGGGCGGCCTGCGTAGGATCGCGACACTTTACGGTCCTCTCGCTTATCGGTATCACCTCTTCGCGCGACGCGACGGATGAAGAGATAGACCCGGACGACGAATCGCGCGCGCGCGCGCACGCGGCTTTCCAATTTAAAAGTCTGATCGCAACGTCGTAAAAGGATCGTCCTGATCGTACGGTAAGTCCGGCCGGGTTCTCTCGCGCGACGTCGCACTATCTCTACCGACCCCGGTATTAATATTCGATGCCATTAACGGCAACGGCAATTGCTTCCACCGACCGAGACGCGGTCCCCTTACGCCTCAATCTGAATTCCAATTCGGTATCGCCGCGTTTCGGTGTAATACCGGCGGCTGTGATTGCGCGCCAAGGAGGGGCACTTCGGTGCACGTTCCCATCTTCCCGGCCGATGTCGCGGTTAAGGACGATAATGGCGATCCGAGCAAGTAGCTGGCGAAGTTACCGGCGAGGTGACAAAGTACACGGGGAGAGGGGGCGGAAACGGGGGTTACGCGGAGCTGATAGAGGATGAAGACGGTCCACCACCCCCCGCGCACGCCCGCGGGTGGCGGACCGTTGAGAACAGGCGAGGGCAAAGGGCGAGGGAGGGTGTATTAAAGGGGCGCTATGACCCGATGCGCTTGTCTCATGCATACCAATAAGCCTTGGCTGCCGCGCGTCTCGTATGTAGCCGAGTATCCGCCTGCAGCTTGCCGACAACTTCGCTTATTTGTCCTACGAAATAGATTCCGCGTCGCTCTTGGCCCTTGACTACGGCTCGCGATCAAGATTACCGTCGGTATTATATGGTAGACGTATTGTGAATATGTAGATTAAATTAAATTGCTGGGAGCATTATTTAATCGTCATTTATCAAGTTTATTAAATTAAGCGATTAAAAAAAAAAAACCATAATTTAAATATAGAATTTAAAAAGTAATATAAGATTTTTTTCTCGATCGCTGATAAAAAAAAATGCGTTTTTTTTTTTTTGCTTTTTTCGGGGAACAAACGTCGAATGGAAAATAATCTACGCTAAATAATACGCTGAAAAATAATATTATCCAGCGTCGCGAGAGGTAGACGGACGCGACTGGCGGCCGGCGAAACGAATTTTGATTAACGAGAGAGCTTTCCCAAATTCGGGAACGCGTTCCGCGCGAAAGAACGTTCCAATTTGTCCGCGTAGTGAGCGCGAAATGAAATTAAGGCAGACGCGAATTTGATCAGCGGCGGCGGCGGTGGCCAGAGCCCGAAATCTCGGTGAAAACGCAGAGCGGCGGGCGAAACGCTCGGTGGGACGACGACTAATGACAGTTACCGCTGTGAGTTGATTCCCGGTTAAAAGATTTACGCCGCCTTGTGTAGCTTGCAAATCAAATATCCGACCGGCTTCGCCGAAAGTACTTTCGCTCGCGAACGGAAAAAAAAAAAAAATAAAAAAAGAAGAAAAAAACCCGAAGCTTCTATTTACTTTTTCGTAGTTCATCCAGACTGCATTTTTGCAGCTGCGTGGAGAAGCTAAATATATATACTTTTTTTACGCTTGATTCAGAACGCGGAAAGATAATACAATTACGTTTAATTTATTCTCGATAGAAAAACGTGTCGCCTGAAATTGTACGAGCTGTCGCGACGTAATGTTTCATGTCGTATCCTTATTTAATATTCATTAAATTTGCAGAAATTAAAAGATTAACCGCTCGCCGAGCGATAATGATTTAGCCCGTGATTCGTTATACGCGGGAGATCGAGTAACTGTCGAAATTGTCACTTATCCGGATTCGTGTGCGTCGAAGGAAGTCTAAACTTAAAACTTCGAAGATATTATCGTGCGCTGACGCGTCCTAAATTGCATAAATTCACCGCCGACAACACATAATAAATCGGGCACATTGTGTCGAGCGCGACGTTGCGTCTCACGTCATTTGAATTATTAACTCGCTACAGCGGTATGTATATCAATTACGCGATATTGACATTGTCGTTTCACTATTCCGTGTCATTACAGAGGAAGAGTGACGAGGGGGTAGGGCAAAGGGGAGCGGGAATGAGGGAGGTACTCATTGTGACCGAGTTATCTAGGATCGATCGAACTTATCGTGTAACTATCGCGGTATTCTCTGTATGAATACACGACAAAAGACAATTGAGCCGGGTATTGATTATAAATTAGAAGATTACGCAATGTCGCGGTGCTTTAATAGGCACGCGAGTTACCTGCCAATGCGATCAGGCAAGATTACGAGAGTAAGCAGACGTTTTGCTTCGCGTTAACTATACTATATGTATGCACCTACAGTGAAATAATAAAAAAAATAGATATAGTTTTGAGGAAAATTATAATTTTTCGCATGATTATATTTTTGGTATTTTTACGTATTAAATTCATACGCGGTATTATAACTTTTATTTAATTGCACGACTTCTACAATTTTCAATACGCTGAGATTAATTTTCCTGGCAGAGTATTTTCTGCAACGTCTTCATAACGTTAAAGCAGAACTGGCGAGAGGAATATTCGTTAAAAAAAATGTATAGAATAAAGTTGCAGAGAAGTAGGATTGTACTTGACGCATCTAACGACGTTAAGGCATACACGTTCGCGTATATTCAATTAATTAATTTCGCGAGAAATATATAATGTATTAATTTTGTTTTTCGTTTTTTTTACGGCGTCGTTGTGTCAATATTTTTTAAATTATTGTATACTTTTTATTTATTGATAATACATTTCGTAGAATATTATAATTTTTGCTTCGTTCGTGTACTGCTGTTGCACAATACCCCAGGACGCTGTTCTCCAACGTTGAGATCGAAACGCATTACGAGGAGACCCCGGGTCTCACGCCATGCAGTAAAAAGATATTTATTTACTCACCAATTTGATGCGCAGCGGCAGAGATACAGCAAGGCAGCGTGCGATGATACTGTAACAAACAAATGGAAAAAATTAATTGTAGAGAGACGCTCAGAAAATTGTCACTGAATATATAATAATTATTTTGAATTTCTAATAAATTAAACTTTTCTTATTTAAAATGTAAAATTTCTGTATTTCTCAATTATTAAAATTTCTATTATATTTAATTGTTATTAAAGAAAAACGTTATCAATGAATAATAAAAAACTTGATTTTGTTTTATGGAATTAAAAAAATGATTCTTACCGGAACGTTGCTCTGCCGAAGCAGGATGCCCTTCCCGGGCCTCCTCCTCCTCTCAGTTGGGACGTATTGAGGTGTCCTTCTGCATACAAGAAACTCACGAAAACCGCGTCCGTGATTTTACAATTGCGAGAATTAATCACTGTACTGTTTTTTGTCCAATGCTCCGCGACACTCCCGTATATAAAATTCGAATAAAATCTTTCGCGCGATTACTATTTAGCGAAAATCGCGGTACGGCCGACGAACCGGCGGCGGTTCGTTAATTATTTTTTGCGGCGATTCGTCACCTTCTCCTTCGGATAATTATCAGAGCAAAACTGTCGTTCTGCTCTGATAATATCCTCGGAATGATGCGCTGGAAGAATATCAAGTTATATTACATACGTCGTATGTAATTTACATTGATATTAAAAATATAGATTAGTTGACACATATATTTTATGAAAAGTTATAAAAAGGGTTCTTATTAATTGAAGTTTTAATATTTGTATTTTATTTTCCGTCCTACGCGCAATGTATATAATTTTATTTCATTAAATTATTTATATTACATTTTTTATCCTACTTCTCTGAGTCTTCAGATAGTACAAGTCTTCCCCCCCAAGTTGTTTTCCCTCCCAGAATTTTTATAAAGAAAAAAATTACTGGACTCACTGTTCGATGTGAAGCAGCGGAGATCTGCTTACAAGATGACTCTGCAACATACAAATAAAAAATTAAATTATACAAATGTCCTACAATAATGTAGTGTTAAAAAAAAAATTATCCGCGTCTCTAATTATATTTTCAATTAAAAAAAAGAAGCGACACTCACCCTGGCGTTGCTCCGCTGGTGCAAGATGCCTCCTAGGCCTGGTCTTCCTCTCAGGGTGCTTGTAATGTCGGTTGAATCATCCTTCCACATCAAGTACTAGGCACTGGCGACGTTCCCACTAGCGGCGACGAAAGTGCATTTGTACTTGAACAGAAAGAAAAAGACAAATTATTTAGCGGTCGTGAAATCTGTTTTTATTAACGGTGTTATTTCTCGGTATGCGTGGCCTTGGTCGGCCGAGACAGAGCGGTAGTGGTAAAAAAAACATCGCGCGAGCCTCAGCTAACCTAGCGCCGAAGGCCAAGGCTGATGCGTATGTTTATGTTCGCACATTCTTTCGCTATAGCCAAGTTCACTGGGGCGTAAATAAATCTGTACAGATATTACATTTAATACCACGTAAAATAGCATGCCGAATATTCACTTTAACAAACTGAAGACTATGCCGTGATACTTTATACGATCGAGTGGATCATTTATCGCATGGAATTGAATTAAATAAATTAATATAATTAATTGATGAACGTATACGTACGCAAACTATGAGAGCAATATAATTTTCACGCGCGTAGCAAAAAATCAACTGATTTATACAATACAAATAAATATAAAAATATTCATACTTGCTCTGCTTTTCTTATTGCGGTTGTCCTCCGGATTTAAATGCTCCTCTCGATCCTCCTCCTTCCTCCTCGGAATGGCGGGTCGGATCTTCCATCGACAATGACCCTCCGGCTTCACCTTCGGTCCTCGATCTAAAACAGAACAAAGGTGTTTCGTCAATGATAAATCGAGTCTGAAATAATTATTCGCGAGTTACGTGATCGCCCGGGAAAGAGCGAACATAACCACCAAGCGCGTACTTTGTACGTATAAATCAAGATTATACTCACTTTAAAGAGCGTAATGCCTCGTACGGAGATACTGTGTAGTTGGCGGTCGGCGGAGAATAAACGGCAGGTGGCTTCACTGACGCAGGGCCCGTAGATGTACAGAAGCCACTGAGCATGCGCGCTCAGGCCTGCTGGTGTCGGTGCCTTGCGCGGAGATGTTACCTGGTCGATGGCCGGAGGGGGACTGATCTGCAAGCAACTGCGAGCGAGCACGACGAGCTGCCGCGCATGCGCGCTTGGGTCTGCTGGTACTCGACGACGTTCACGGCTTTTGCTCTTCTCAATCATTCTGAAATTTAAAGCGTTATACATATGAAATAAATTATATTATTTTATTATATACGTTGAATATGATATAAAATTAATTTTAATTAATAATAATCAAATTTCACATTAGCTTTACATTTAAGGCGAATCTGAAATTATTGAGTACGTCGTGGTATTCGATCGATCGGGTTAATCGTTTACACTTACAGTATGCTTAATTAATTTCTTGATTTATTATCGAGGTGTTTATAATTTTACCTATCAAACAAAATCGCCATTGCAGCAATTGTTGCTTTCAAGAGAGCAGCGTCGTATTATATGCTTCTACATTCGAGGCCTGCAGCGGCCCGGGTTCGCGATTTAAAAATCCGGTTGGCCTTTAATTGCATTCCAGTGCGAAATATTAGCAACAAAGCGAGCAGCAATAAAATCGCGCGATGGCACACGGCCGGCACAGTCGGGGGTCTGTCGGAGAACGCGGGGCGGGAGGGAAAAAAGAGGAATGTCGTTCGCACTCCACTCCAAATATCGACACGTCGATACTCGAGACAGATTGAAACACTCTTTTAAAACGCTGCCGAGAGCGCGAGTCCACCAGAGGTAAACTAATAAATCGCACAAATCGTCTCTGGTGCACGGCGGCCCTCCCTATTTGTCGATTGCGAGAGCAGATTAATGGCGATGAGACGCGGCGGTGTATCAATTACATTGTCATGGCGTCGTCAAGGCGATGCCAATGGCGCGCGCGAGCTAGCTAATTAACGAATCTCCGTTAGCGTGCTGTTAGCGTTCAAAATCGAGATTAACCACGCTGTAGCCGATAACGGATCACTTCGAAAGATTCTGATTGAACGACGAGCTACTAATAACGCCGATTCAGATATCAGCATCGGCCTCTTCGACAGCTGATTTATACAAAAATAATTTACAAACGTCGTAAGCATTAAAAAATTATTTCACCGTGAGTACGATAAATAGTTCTTTATATTATTCTATTTTATTATATATTTATTATATTTATTGTGTTATTTTATATTATTCTTATTTGCAAAATTTAAAGGATTTCCATTAACTCGTTTTACAATTAATCATTGCTCTTCGTACCGAGAGGCTCTTCGGTAATGCTTCCGGCTGTACCTGATATTTTATGAAAGACGGTATTAACCTACACGCCCCGGCATATTGCTATTTGTGGCACGTTTCTGATAAAACTCAGGACGGTATCGCGTTTCTCTGTTGCAGGTTATCCTTGTGCCTCACAGTCACACCGATCCGGGATGGCTGAAGACGTTCGAGCAGTACTTCCATAGCTCCACGAGGAGCATCCTAAATAACATGGTCTCGAAGCTACAGCAGTGGCCGAACATGACCTTTATCTGGAGCGAGGTTTCGTTCTTATCACTATGGTGGGACAGGTGAGTGCATTCTACGTGCATACGCGATCAAGCGTTTTGCAATATTTGCGAATAAAATAGAGGTATAAGGGCAGTCGAAACGCCACGTGTCAAAAGAAATATACCGGGAATATACCTTTAAACTGTGATATATATAATATTTAGCGAACAAGACCGAGTATCAGCCCCCACCCCCCGTCTTTGCATTTACATTGAAATAGCTGCAAATTAATGGAGTAACGAGGGGAACGGTAATAAAGTTAATAAAGGTAATAAATGTAAAGTAAGTTGCAGGCTGGAATAACATAAATAATAAAGTTGAATAATTATACAGTGTAAGCAAGTAAGAATTGAG
Organism: Cardiocondyla obscurior; assembly: GCF_019399895.1. Classification (NCBI taxonomy): domain Eukaryota; kingdom Metazoa; phylum Arthropoda; class Insecta; order Hymenoptera; family Formicidae; genus Cardiocondyla; species Cardiocondyla obscurior. The sequence continues at coordinate 4,326,780 of NC_091881.1, forward strand.
TAAGATTTTCAAAGCGACGCGAATTTTCGATTACACGGGACGGCGAAAAGGAGCTGTTATTCTTGGAATTCGCGAGGTATGAACTAATATCATTTTCCCAATCTATTACTAATTCTCTTAGGGGTTGATTCATTAATGCCAATGTTGGCTCTTGCATTTTTAATCAAAGACAAACACCATTGCATTCATCTGCTAAGTAAACCTAATGGGTGTTCCCGTAATTTCTCGAGCTTCGTAAAATGTAACTCGTTGGGCAGTAGTGTGTCGTATAAAAAGATATTCGGTAAATCAAGTGCCTCGCGTAATCGCACACGTCTGGCGGTGCAGCATCGTTGTCTATCATTAAACATGCGCGACTGACGAGCCCTTCTTATCGACGTTATTCCGCTCTTCTGAGAGCATCGAGCGCTTTAAAACTCGTTGTTTCAAATTAAAGGTGTATACGCGCGTGTCGGTGTTGTTAGATAAACTGTAAGTTTCTCGCACGCCAGTATCTCTTTCGGAAATAGACTGTTGTAAAATAGATAGGAAGGGCGGGTGCGATAGTATCAGGGACTCTGGATGGTGGTGATTCTCGAGCCATTTGGCGCTTCAAAGAACGGAGCAGAAACCCGAGAACAACACGTCGGGTGGAGGTCCTCCTTTTCTTAACGAACCGCGTAAAAGCCGTGGATAAAGTGGGGACGAAGAAAGCGGAGAAGTGTCACGAGTGGATTTCGGGAAAGTAGAGAGGAAGAGAGCGGAAGAAAATAAGTTTTAGATGAGTTTTATTCGGGGAGAGCTCGCTTTCATTACTCTCCCTCAGTTGTTTGAAGCAGAATAAAGCTCGGCGGGTTTGCTCAAAAATAATTTTTATTAGAGGATTTAGCCCGCTCGCGAGTCGCCAAGGTTTTATCGGAAAGATTTGAAAGAAATGGGTATGAAGATGCTCGTTCACGATATTTAATTTGTTTCAATGAATTTAGTAAGATGTTACATTTTTAGAAAAAGAAGAACGATAAGGGAGGCAATTATTTTTATTCGCCGTTTTATTTCGCCGTTGAAATTTCGTACGATTAATCGGACCGATTGTGTCGTAATTCCGGAGACGTAAAACATCAAAATTGTATTGGTGTTCAATGTGTATAAAAAGATTTATCACGTTGGTAGTGATGCAGTTTAAACAGACCCACGTCGAGGAAAGCTTATCCTCAAAATGCCCCAGTTTGGCCTGGGCGTAACCACCTTAGCTTTAGCGACCTTAAACTAACCTACTAGCCACCTGGGAAAACAGAGAGAGAGAGAGAGAGAGAGAAAGACAGAGAAAGAGAGAGAGAGGAGAGAGATAGCAGGTGGAATCCGTGGCGGCTTTATGGCCGACATAAACGACGTAATGTGGAAACCACCTTCGAATAGGGAAGGATATGTAGGTCGTACATAACACTCGGACGCACAAATCACGTAAATCCTAACTGGCTGAAATGCGACGGCGGTGGCGATAAATATGATTTGCAACCCGAATTGCGTGATAGAGTTAGTATAAAACAAACGCGAGTTAAAGCGAGTCACGCGAGAATGATTAAATTCGAGGTTGATTCAAAGTCGAATCGGGATTAATCATTTACGGTACAGAATAATTATTTGCGCAAAACACGAATCAACTTTATCTAGCCCGCTGACCTTTAGAAATTGCATTCAGGATCAATTTTACCGAACTATAATTTTATATTTTATTTAATCGTACATGGAATTAGATATTCGTGTGTTATATTCCCTTTTTTATCGCATTCTCTTTATTTTTTCGTAAAAATAACTCTTTAAATTTTGAAAAGTCTTATTTTCATTTTCAGTGCTCATCCAACAAAAAAGATGGTCATAAAAAGATTGGTCAAGGATGGTCGACTGGAAATGACCACCGGAGGCTGGGTCATGACCGATGAGGCGACTTCTCACATTTACGCTATGCTGGACCAACTCATTGAAGGTAAGAAAAAAAAAATAATAAAAAAAAAATCGATATAACTTAAAAATCGCGTTAAACAGTATAATTAAAACAAAAGTCAATTAATTATTTTTTTAAGTTTATTATAACAGTTATCAATTCTGATATTAATTTTTAACTTTATCGCCTCGTTACGACCAACAAAAAAGAAAATAAAAAAAACCTTTAAACTTCGCACTGCGCGATAAAAAAGTTCCACAAAAAGCGCGAACGGAAACGTAAAGGGCCGAACACGAGGAGAAAGGTTACTCCCTTCCTTCCTATGTTCCTTCCTATGCTATAAAAATCAGCCCGCGCTTTAAAACACTCTATCGACAACCAAAAGGACGTCGGAATTCCGGCGAGCGGTAGATAGCTAGGTAGGATATCCCTGTCGTTTGCTAGCCAAGTGTCGGTCGGCAGGAAGCAATAAGGATCCCCGCCGATGCACTGCGCAAAAGGGGAGAAGGTTCGAGTGGATGGAAAGGATTTCTCTCTCGTCGCGCCGCTCACGGTAGGACTACGGGAAGCAAGGGGAGGAAGAGAGTAATAAGGCGGCGGGTGCAAGCGGGTTTCTCTACGGAAAATTGCTCTCCGCCACGTCGTCGTCGTCGTCGTCGTCTCCTTCGTCTCTTTCGTCCTCTCGAAGCCGTCTGATTACGACCTCTTCCTCTCACCCCACCCCCCCTCCTCATCGTTCTATCTCCTACTCTTTCTCGCAATGAGGGAAAGAGGATCCTTCTCGCTCTCGCTCGGTTTAATGTTACCGCGAAAGATTTTACCGCCCTCGTGGAAATTTCAGTCGGCGTTGATTACCTTTCCACAAGGCTCGCTTTCGCGTGCGCATCGCCGGGATATCACGACGCGAAATGGCTCATCCACGTATAAGGGGAAGGGTACGGTAATAACTATTATCGTACGTATGTCGCATAGCTGCGGCAGGATTATTCCTAATGTTTGCCCGGTGTACCATGTGCGCCCGTTCTCCGAATATAGCGCAGTCGGGTCAGGCGTACCGTGACCTACGTAACGTAAAGTGCCACACGGTGGCAACCCCGAAGAGTTTAACGTTGAGAACTTAACGTAAGAAGAGGCTGTGCAAGGAACGTCGTGGGAAGAATAGCTCGGATGGAATTACTCCCGCGCAATTATTAAAAATCGAGCCAAGAGATCCTCCTTTCCGCGTTTCAATTACAATCGATTGAGCTTAATATTAATACTAATTCTCATCCGTCTATATCTCAGGAAAAGTAAAAAGAAAAAAAAAAAAACAGAAGAAAATCTTTTCAATGTTGGCTAAAGAAACTCTTTTTTCTTTTCTTTTCTTAAAAAAAAAAAAAAAAAAAGGGGGGGGAAATAATTATCTTCTAAAATTATAATTTTTTTTTAGAAAAAGTTTAAATTAAAATTTTTTCTCAGACGTTAAATTTTGTTAAAAGCATGCTAACGATAGTACACCTTCAAGCTTGCAATATCTCGCTTCGTACCGAAAGTTTCGGTGCTGTTTACGGCGAGGGAAAATAATTTCATATATACAGCAAATATAAATTTACGATAAATGTTGGAATATTTCGTACAATTTTGCGGAGCGACATGGGTCCGCCCGGGTAACGCGGAGTCCCGTTTAATTGTCACTCTCCCTGCAGATCTCGACGTTTCGGGGGAAACAAATATTGTCGCCGCATATCTCTCGCCTAGCGAAACGGTCCGGATCCGTCGTGCCACGCGCATGTACGCAACACGGGACGTACATGGCGCGCGACGCGAAATTTCCGCGAGCAACGCGCGCGATCATTAACAGCGGATGAAGGGGGTGCAACAACAAAACGTACAGCATGTTATGACCTGTCGTCGCGCGGTTTTCACGCGCGCGAAACGCGTGCACAAGTGAGAGGGAAACGAGGGTCCTCGAGCACGCCCCGGCTGCTCTGCACTCGCCCGAATAATGCATCCGCTCGCCTCGCTCTTGTGTCCGCGCGTCCGAATGAAATAATTGTCGTCGTGCGGATCTAACAGCTTGTTTTTGCACGGCCAGCGTATTCATCGCCGGCGCAAAAACCGAATCTCCATTGTGTACGTACGTACGGTACGCAACGTCGGCGGTCCTCTTTTCGGCGTGCGCTAATAATACACGCGAGCTTTGTGCGGCCCGCCGTTAATAGCGCCTCTTTCTCATGTAACGAGAAATGTGCGCGAACATTTCCTTTTATCTTTGTATTAAATTCGCAGCTCACTCGTGAAGCTTTACCTAACGAAATATATGCCTGCTTTTTTGTTACTTCGACCGCTGAAAAATTGGATTGCGTTTTCTCTGAGACATTGTCTCCCTTCTCCTCTCTCTCTCTCTTCTCCGCTCAGTATTCGCGGTGTAAAAAATGAAATCGGAAAAAGCGAGGTGTACCAGGTTTCGCGACAGTTTAATATTTTCCGTAGCGTGAAAGGTAATTATGCAGGGTTTGGTCCAGCTCGGAAAGGGTTTAGGGTATTAGGGGACGCGCGAGCACATGTATGCATAGAACAATCAAATATTGCGGGTCTCGTAAATTGCACAGGGTGTCCTTTGCCGTAGTGACGTTATCTGTTTACGAGCGGAGTTATCGAATTAAAATCAAAGGTGATAAGTACATAAGGGAGAAATTATGTAACAGCGTCCGATGTTACGAGCGAGGTAGCTTTCTCTCTCTCTCTCTCTCGATGATGATTTTGCGGGGAGGAAACATTTGTGATTTTGCCGTGGCGCCGGCATTAAATTGAAATAATGCCGCTCAGGTGTATTAACTCCTAATTATTAGACCATTGAATATGTATGGCGCGACGCGCGTTCGCGCCTAGAACGTTAAATCGCCAAGTTCGGCGCGGCCACCGTTAACGACTGTCGCACCAAACTACCGGTCGTATTGGATTCGGTATATCGTGTACACGCGTGTACTTTCCGAGGGAACGCATTACACCAACGAGAACCCCGCATCGGCGCAAACATTCGGCCCCGATATTGGGCGCGATTTGCGTGGACGGCGGTCCCCCGCGCTGTAAACACGAAAGTCCGGCGTACTATCGTCAATTTGCCGCGAGTGTGCATAAACCGCGCATAAATCGCGTGCATTAATCGACGAAAATGCAAACAACGCTCGTGCGCGCGATTACGATTAATGCATTAACATAACTGTCCGTTTGCAAATGTACGGATTAATGATCGCGAACGCCTCTCTGAACTTGAAGGATTACTCGACGGCACGTCGACGTCATTTCTAGGTCTCTGGATCTCGTAATTTAATTCGCAATTAGATTTCTCTCTCTCTGGGACTTTGTAATATATCGCAAAATTTGCAAATTAAATTATTGTATAAAAGATCACGGATGTCGTCGACGACGATTTTTCCAGGTGTATTGAAATAATAAATATCACTCTGCGAAGAATCTTTGAGCGCGTTCGATTGTCGCTTGGACCCGGTGTCACGTTAAATTTCATTTCTCCGACTTTTTCTCGCTCGGAAAATTAATCTCCGCGCGAGGAGACATCCAAGCGATCATTCGAAGAGACAGGCTACCATCTCCGGCAGCCCGTTTCCTCGCTCGAGTTTCACGGCGCGCGAACAAAGGAACGAACTTTTAATAAAAACGACGGCCGAGTATTAAGCGTAATCCCGCGAGCGGCGATAATATCGAAATAAAACTAAGGGTCCTGGCCAAACGGAAGGAGCCGTCCTTCCAGACACGCGGCTTTTTCGCGCTGATCATCGGTGTTTCATCCTACTTTTTAGACGTCTCAAGACCCGTGCCAAATACCGCGCGCAGGATGAAAGCGTTTACAGACTACGTCGTATCCCGAAGGCTTCATATTTCTCTTCGGACTCGCATTTTGCTTCCGCATTCTGTTTCGCTCCGTGCACGGAATGTACGCGTACGTAAAGTGGAACGTCGTAATGTAGATCTTAATACGGCGGTACATCGGGGAAGCTGCAACAGGAGGCAGCCGTCTGAGCGAAGAAGGCTCGCCGTAATCTTCCCGAATACGTGCGCCAAGATCAACAAACGATCGTCGGCGAGCCGGGCAGCGAATTGATTTTCATCGTCGGCGAAATGACTCTCTTTATCGATCACGGAGAAACGCTCGTTGTAGTACAATGGTTTCGCGGACCGCCACGGGATCTGCCGTGCGCCGATGTTATTTGCATCGAAATAGTGCGCGACAGCACGCGCGATATACCGCGGCTGCTCTGTTTTCTCGAATTCCGAAATCCGCCAATTTCCGGAAATCCACCGGCGCGAGTTCCCGTGATCCCACGATACATGCGATATGTCACGTTGCGCAGCGGTGCCTGAAGCGTGGTATATATACGTTTTTTTTCTTTTTTTTTTTCCGGCGATAACTAGCGCGCCTATTCGAAGGGAATTAGTATCTGCGGAAGTAGTAGTTTTATAACTCCCAGGAAAATTTATTTTTAATCCTTCAGAAACAGAGAGAGAATAATCAACTAAGTTTTTTTTTAATTTTATTTTTTTTTTAATAATGAGCTTATGAGAGAAAAAGTTAAAATTCCGCGGAAGCCAGGCAAAATTCTAACAGATCGGGAAAACGCACTTTAGCCTTTCTAGATTCAAACGTAGTGCTTACAATCCTTTCTCCTGCTCGCGTAGTAACTTCGACGAATTCGAATACATTCGTCGAGACATCCCGCGGCTCGAATATCTCCCAGAAGGATATTCAAAAATTGGAAATTTCGCCCATTCCGACATCGCCACGTATGGACGTGGAAGTTATTGCGACTGCAACGTTGTTATTATTGTGGAACAGCTATTGTACCGCGGTGCTACAGAATAGTTACGGTTATGGCTCTCGACTAGACCGAGAGCACTTTGACCGAAAGAGCAGCTAGTTACAAGCGTTTTCGTCGCCGGTCGCTCGTCGTGCGCGCCTCGCCTCATAACCGCTCGCGGAACGATCGCGAAATTTCCGTCGTTAAAAAGATAGAGCCTTATTTCGCTGCCCGAGACGGGGAATATACGGGCAATAAACGCGGCATGCTTATTTTCGCGGAGAGGGCAAGAAGCGGGCTGTTGTTTCTAAGCGGTGTCTACTTGAACGAATTAAGTAAATCACTAACTTAACGTGGTGGTTTAATGAGCTCGAAACGCAAGCATAATTAAAATTTAATTTTAGCTAAAAAATTTTTTTCAAAAGCGGTCAGAGTATTTTTAAATTAAATCAGCGAAATGCGAATAGATTATAAAGGTAAAGATACCTGTTCGATTTTGCGTTGACAAATGCATTAAAGAGCGCACCGTGCAGATGCGAGAAAAAAATTTAACGTAAAAGTTACAAGGGGGGGAAAAAAAAAGAAGAATTAACCTGAGAACTTACTTATCCATATGAAAATCATTACGCGAGACATAATGCAGGTGCATTATGTATCGGATTAAAGTCCTTCGACGTAAGCCTATGGATAATACTGCAGGCGGATTTGCGAAAATACCTATCAGAGTAACGCGAGAGGCGAAAGGAGAGAAAAGATCTAAGAACAAAATGACGTAGGCGTGAGTTAAAAGAGAGCAAGGATGATAATAGGCGGAAAATGGACGGCGTTCGCGGAAGGGTGATTATCTAAGCGGAAAAAAAAAGGGGAAGAGACGTGCGTTACGCGCGGAAAGGAAAACGACGTACGCCTGGAGGATCACAAGGCGGCAAGTGAGAGGGAGAGAGAGAAAAAAAAAGGGAGGAAAAAAAAAAAAAAGAAAAAGAGACGGAAGGCGAAAAGTGGGCTAACGAGATCCTGCGGTAGTCGGAAGACAATGGTACCTCCCGTTTCCTTTCTCTCCTCCTGCATTTCGCTTGTTCAACTTTTTTTTTCCCTCCGACGCCTTCTTTACTTTGGCCGCCCTACCGACGGAAGGAGGGGGAGGGGGATAAAACGAGGCGCCGAGAAAGGGGTCGGCTGTAATTAGATCCCGGAGTGTCGATCGCAATTGTAGTTGATCCGTCGAGACCGAGTACCGTCGCTTGAAAACGCAAAACCGAACGAATGCATAAAGCGTTGTTGCATTTATTCGCTCTAACTTGAGCTTTACGATCCGTGAGTAAATACAATCGTTTAGAATTTACCTCGGAAGAATTCGAAATAAAATTGGCGTTTAATTCTCGCCGCGATCAGTAATTAGAATATAGTTTAACGTCTCGAATGGAGCAAAGGATGAAAAAGAAATTAAAACGTAAAAAGGTGGGTGGGCTTAATAATGCATGTACGCGAAAAAACGTAGTACGTCTGAGCTTGAAACATGTATTGGACATTGGAAGAAAGTACGACTTCCTTTTCCGTTTCTGCCGGGTGCATCCCGAATTGCACTCTTCCTTCCGCTTGATTAAATCCGATCGAGCTATCGAGCGAGATCGGCAGCGACAACCTTGCCGTCGTGTAAGAATCGCGTGCAACAGACACACACACACACACACATACATACGCACAAGGTTACAGCGACGAAGAACTTTCCGAGCCATAAGTATTTCGCTCGAGGATTGCCATTGAGAAGGCCAGCGAGATCTTATTTCGGAATCGAGAGATCCCCGAGAGAGAAGCGACCAGTCGCTGTTGCATCGGAGGACATGGAAAAGGAAACGGAACCCAAGGCTGGAAAAGGAAGAGAGACGAGACAATCCCGCGAGAGTTTGGACGACGCGTTCTCGATTGCTCCGAACTCTGTTCGAAACATGCCTGTGTCCCCGGAAATTTGAGAGAGAAAGAGAGAGAGAGAGAGAACTTTGAGAACGAGACCATTTTCGAATAAGTTAGAGAACTCGAAATTTTGATGCAACTTGCCTCGTAGAATTTAAAGTAAATAATTCCCGAAATGTATATTTAGATGTAACTGTTTAAAGGAAAAACAATTTTTTAATCTTTTTTTTCAGAAAACGTTATGTATGTTCCAAAATGAATATGTGTATCATTGTTGAGTGCAAGCGTTATATTTCATAAAATCCTAAAGACGTGATTTCAACAGTGGCCATTCCGAATATTACGCGCATCCAATTATTAACGCGTCTCGATTAACGCACGGATGGAAACCGGCATGATTAAATTCTGCATATCGATCGCGGCGGATGATTTTATATTCGTTTTTTTTTTCTCTCTCCCTCCCTTATCAGAGTGTACCCGTAACCACCGCGGCATTATGAACGGATCTCCGCGCGTAGAATTATGCATTCGCCCGCAACTGCATGCCGCAACAAATCGCGGACGTCACGCATGGCGAGTGGATCGGCATAATTTACGAGGCCGAACGCGAACGCATCTCATTCTGATCGCACCTGTTCGATCAGAATGGCCGACTGATATACGGCCCCGGCCGGCCTGATTCGACGTAAGGACAATGGAGCGATCGTATCATAATGGCGGGGTGTTTGCGATGGAAATCCGTTCCCCATGAATCATAAACACGACAAATTAATTATCCGCCTGTCTGTCTCATTTCGGAGCCATTGCCGCCGCCTGTCATTCCCGTTGTATCGTTATTCTAATTTAAATAAGTACATTTATTTCGGACACGTTTATATTGAAAAGCATTTACGAGGCACGGTATTAAAAACGGAGGGCCGCGTTAAATAACAGCGGCGCATATTTATTTAGATTTATTATACGTATATTTATTCCTGACAATCGTGATTTTTTTTCCTCTCTCCCATTCTCCCTATCTACTCTTCTTTTTAAAAGTATCTCATCTTTATTTATACGCTTTAAGTTTTATTATGTCTCTATTCTTGCCGCGCGCGGTTCCGCCTTTTTACTTGGGTCGAAGCCGCGAAAGTAAAAACCAATCGTGAGACTGCAGACGTTCGCAGCAACGCGAGAAATGTTTTCCCGCAATCGAGACCGTATTCAATAACAGGGAAAACAACGCGATGGTCCAGACGACCCCGTGTTGTGATGTCGGTTGTGAATCGCAGAGATAAACACGAGCCATTCCCCCGCGGCTCACCTGTAACGCGCTGGAGGAACGATAATAACCGGAATCGTATCGAGATGAGGTCCATTACCGGACTGTCGCAGAATCCCTCGGTCGTTTTCGTTCGCCGATATTAACGCTCGAAATTAGCTGCAATTAACGGACCACACGACTGTAATGTACACAGGATAATCCCATAAATACTTGACGGGAAAATCCCGTTAATTTTCTCAGTAAATCTAGCGTTACATTTTAAATATTAATTTTTGCACGTATGTATTTACAAAAGACTATCGTGCCTCGTCTAAAAAAAAAATCTTAACGCCACTCAATATAATTAAAAATATTAATAATATAATCATAACTGCGCGACTTTAAAGCCCGCGGATAAACTTATATTTATTTTTATATAAATTACTCGGAATAACTTATGAGTTAATCGTAAGAAATATGAAATGTGTAAAAAATTATTTTCAAAAGTTGACATAAGAATTTTTATAATTATATTATAATAAAACTGCAGTGCTGAAAGGTTGTTAGTAAAATAAAGGGAATGCGGAAGCCAAAGTGGGTCTGGTACTGTTTTAACGTACTAAATTATAGACGACGAGTCTAATTCAAAATGAGAGTGCCGGTATAAATCAGCGTTGTAGTCGAGATTGATGCTAATTAACAGCGATTAATGAGCTCGGTCCGGCGAACTCCGCCGGGAAAAATGTAAGGATCGTACGAACCGACATAGCGGCTTCAGTGATTAGAACACGGAACGAGAGCAACAAGTGGCGCACGATGTCTCTCATTATCGGCCAGTTATGGACGGACTCGCCTCTTCTTTGTTTTATGGGGATATTTGAAAATTTCACGGCGGCTTATCGCGATCCATCCGATCCGACTATTAATAATCGATACCGGTGTAAAAGTTTTGCATTATTTACGGCCGATGCCGGCACGGTTCTCCGACGATTCCACTAGATTGGAATCGCATTTAGATTTTTTAAAAACTCAATCCACTCAATTTACACCGGAGCTTGAAATGGAAGCATTAAAAGTGCTTTAAAAATTTAATAAAAACAAAAGCTTTGTATATTTCTCCCCTTTTTTTTTTCTTCCTTTTTTTTCCATCCTGTCGGTAAAAAAATGAAAATCTGAATCGCCCTGTTTAATTTTGTTGATTGAAATAATAATTCGTACGACCGAGCGTCGCGCATGCGAAGCAATTTGATAAAAAGGACACCGCTTCCTTCGAGCGTTTCGTGATAAAGTCGACATTTGAAATTCCACGGGAATCAAGTTGAAGCCAAAAAATTAGCACGTTGATTTACTCCGCGCAGCATATAGCTCGTATCTCACGTGGCATCTCGACATGCTGCACTTTCCCACTTCCACGTTCTATCGCGAAGCACCAGAACGTGACCGTAGCTTTTTCGTAAGTTCTTCCTCGTTTCTCTCCTTCTTTTTGATCGTAGAAACTCGAGACGTGCGATGCAAAAAGAAGAAGAAAAAAAAGGGAATCTTTAACGATGTACTCGTTTATTTTTCGAAATCTCTCACGTTACATCTAATTTGCCGTTATTATATTTCCCGTCGCGATTTAATAAGTCTCTTTTTTCGGAATAATTTAACTTCCACCGCGTAACCAAAATAACTTGTTTCCGTTTTACTCGAGTACCCCCGGCGCGGTCCCGTTTATATTCCGAGTATCTACCTTTTCTAAAGTGGACAAGGTCGATTGCAGTCCTCTTAAAAAGTAATCTCCCCGATTATATTCCGCTTGGATCTCGCGGGAACGCAGCGAGTTCACACGTGAAAGAGACGCAGTCTTTCAGGGGAAGGAGTTGCAGCGCGTTGTAACCCGCGATAATTCTGTTAATGCACACATGTCGTGCAGCTCTAACGAGTTATAATCAGTCGAGCACCGGCTGAGTACAGTTTAATGGTTTATTCCCCGCATTAGGCACCCTCTTTCCCACTTTGGCTCCTCTGCGTTCTCTCTCCTTCGCTATCCGTATCATACTTCGCGCTCTTCCTCTGTCCTTCTATATATTTATCTCTATCACTCTTTCACCAACTGTGTGTTTCTCCTCTCCTCCCTTTCTCTCTTTCTCTCTCTCTCTCCCTCCCTGCCCGGACTTCCACAATAATGCGAGCTCCATCGGCGGGATAGTACGACGAACGCGCAATTTGCGGCCGAGCTCTGGCTTTCTCGAATAATTGATGCAATTTCCGGGTTGCGAGCGAGCTGCGAATGACCCCGAGAATTTGGATTTTAGGTAAATTCACGAGATGTTCGCGTCACAAAGTGAACATTAATATTCGCATACTCCTCCGAACGCCATTAAAACGCGAACAATGGACTTTTCTAAAATGTCCAGATAACTAGATTCGTGAATTTTCTACGTGTACACGTATATGAAGGTGGAATAATTGCTAATTTTCGGAAAACTTCACTTGAATTCAGCACCACTCGGGTTAAATAACGTATCGATTAATTTCATTTCAAGCTCGTCGTAAATGAGAAATGCGGTGTTATACGTAACAAGATACGCCTCTTGAGAGAGAGAACTAGCTTACTTCAAGCAACGTAATACGTTTAATTCCTTGACCGTGCCCTTCGCGTACCTAGATATGGTGCGGCCTCGCAAGTTATCACTTGCCGCGATGTTATTTTCAAAATATCGGTCGAACGATAACGTGCACGGCACCTAAGCTCGTCGCAACTAGAAGGAGGAGAGTAAGAAAGCGCACACTTCCGTCCTTATATACCTGTCGTCTAATTACTGCCCGACTTCGCGGGGTAATTCGATTAGCCCTCCCTCGGCGAGCCTATCCGCGCTCGCGTTCCCGCGGGATTAATTTCGCGGCCTCGTTCGCCGACCGTCGACCTGTAAGTTTCCGCGTCGTCTGGCCCAGCCCGGGCATGATCGACGACTCTCTTCGTATCCGCGTCGCTAACTTTTTCGACGAACCCGATGCTACCTATCCGCTAATGGCGCGCTCCTCTTCAATCGCATTTTACCTCAACTCTATATCCAACAGACTCTGGTTTACTAACTTCTTCGTTTGAACTTTGAGTATACCTGATTTATTATGTGTGTGTAGTTTTTTATTTATTTTTTTTATTTCTTTAATTTTTTTTTAACGTTTCTGGTTAATTAATAAGATATGTCTATTTACATCACTGGTGAAAAATTCTTGTTAATCACGGGTATTATAAATTTATTTTATTAACGTATTATTTGGGGGAAAAAAAATAAAGTACATGGAACCTACAAAATTAATTCTAATTAATAATAAAACTACATTTTCGCAAAACCGAGAATTTTACGAATTCTCGATAACGTTTCGACTTTTTAATCGAATGATTTTAGCAGTATATCATTCCGCTAGCTGACTTTATTATACTGTTGATTCGTTTAATATTTCGGTGCATATACAATCGGTAAATTTACGTTTTCACATCGCGTTCGTCATAGTTCGAAGAATTGGAATATTCTGAACACGGAAACAGCGGATTAATCCACATTATGAATATTTGATCGCATCGCGCAGAACGCGGCAGAATGAACTTTAAAAGGCTCTCCCCGATGCAAATTAATGCATGCCGTAAAAAAGGCCGGTAGACGTGGCTTTTGCGATACGCGATCCTTAATTAAGTTGTAGATTAGTTTTTGCAGATTAAACAAAAATAAACTAAAGCCATACGCGAGTTATATCAAATCCTGTTAGCGAACTAAAATTTCTACTCAAGTGAACGACCAACAAATACAAATTCAGAGTAAAATAATGCAGAAAATAACTAATCCAGTATCTGTAAAAAGTTATATCTTTTTTCGCACGCGTCGAAATGCTCCGGAATATCTGACGTTTTTCTGTGTAAAATATCACTGACGGCGCTTAGAAAGAAAATTACCAAAATTAATAATTAACGAGAACTAGACGCGATCGCGTGGAAGTCGCTTTAATTTTATAGAAACTGTAAAAAAATAAGCTTTTTTTACATTTCAGGTCACCAGTGGCTGAAGACGAATCTCGACGTGATACCGGAATCGGGGTGGTCCGTCGACCCGTTCGGTCACGGCAGCACGATACCGTACTTCCTAAGGGCTTCGGGCGCGTCCGGCACGGTGATTCAAAGGATACACTACGCGTGGAAGCAGTGGTTCGCCAAGAAGCAATACGGCGACTTCGTTTGGCGTCAGCCGTGGGATCGCAACGGCGCCGCCGACATGCTCACCCACAATCAACCCTTCGACATTTACAACATCAAACATTCGTGCGGCCCGCATCCGCACGTCTGCCTCAACTTCGATTTTCGCAAGATACGCGGCGAGTACACCGAGTACTCGGTCCGCGCCGTCGAGATCACCCCTAACAACGTCAAGCAGATGGCCGAGCTGTTGCTCGAACAGTACGCGAGAACTGGATCGCTGTTTACCCACAACGTCGTGCTGATGCCGCTCGGCGACGACTTTAGGTTTGCATAACTTCGCTTTAAAAAATATATATAAATCCCGCCTTCTGTATATTCACGCGTTAATAATTTTTTATTTGCGATTTCCATAAGTCTATTTCGTTTTTTTTTCTTTTTTTTTAATAACGTCGATCCGCCAGAGAGATACATATTTTTTTAAATAAAGTTTTCTTTCGAACATAATATTTGTTACAAAACATGTATAAAAAAAAAATAAAATAATATTGTTATTAATAAAGCGACGTTTCGTGTTATGTCTACATTGCAGATACGACCACGCGATCGAGTGGGATCAACAATATACCAACTACAAGATTTTAATGGACTATATCAACAGCCGAAAGGACGAGTATAACGCGGAGGTGGTGTTCGGCACGCCGAAGGACTATTTTCGCGAAATACAAAAACGGGTGGAAAAGTTCCCGTCGTTGACAGGGGACTTTTTCGTGTACTCGGACATCTTTAGCGAGGGTAGGCCGGCCTATTGGAGCGGCTACTTCACCACCAGGCCGTACATGAAGATCCTGGACCGCGAACTCGAGGCGAATCTCAGATCCGCCGAGATCCTCTACACGATCACACTAAATCTTGCCAAGCAATCTGGCAAGGATATAAAACTTTACGAGACGTATTTCGAGAAGCTAGTAAAGGCGAGGCGTAATCTGGGCCTGTTCCAGCATCACGACGCGATCACAGGTACCTCGAAGTCCTTCGTCATGAAGGATTACGCGCTGAAACTCTTCGAGTCGATCTCGGACACGACGAGCCTGCAGAGCTTCGCCATTCAGTCGCTCGCGGCCACCGTCAACGGCAAATCGAATTCTGTCTACGTGCTGGCCGAATCGGATAGAGACAGCTATGAGAAGTTACCGAAAAAGATACCGATCGGCGTGAACAGCCACGAGACCAGGAAGATCGTTCTATTCAATCCACTCGCTCAGCCCAGGCAGGAAGTGATCAGTCTCAAAGTCACGACATATAAAATCAAAGTTCTAGATCCTCAAAAAAATCCTATCCCCTACCAAATCGCGCCGGTAATGAACGCTACGAGCATCACTCACGACGTATACGTTCTACTCTTCGTGGCCGATCTGAAACCACTGTCGATCGCTACGTATCACCTGCGGCAGGTTGACAAAGTACCGGCGGAGGCGATCTCGACAGTGTATTGCAGCCGCTGCGGCAAAGACACCGTCTTTCCTATCAAACCGATGCAAGTGGGCGATGTCCAGCTCGAGAATCAACGAATGAAGCTACTGTTCGACGGAGAAACGGGTTTCCTGAAGCGCGTGACGAAGAAATCGACGGGGAAAATTATGCAGTGCGCCGTACAATTCGCCGCGTACCCTTCGGCGCAGTTTCACAGCGGTGCCTATCTCTTCATGCCCGATCCGAATCTCCGAGACACCGACAAGGACATCCTGGAGGCATATATGCCACACCAGAAAATCTACATCGTCAGCGGTAGCCTGAGTTCCCGCCTAACCGTCGAATACGGCAAGCTACTGACGCACCACGTGGCTATCTATCATCACGACGGCGGCCTCGGCGAGGCCATCTACCTACGCAACATCGTGGACTTCGAGACGCCGCCGAAGAATCGCGAGACGGAGATGTTCATGCGCCTACAGACCGACATCTTGAACCTGAACGGCGACACGCCCGAGTTCTACACCGATCTGAACGGCCATCAAATGATCAAGCGTACTAAAATCGAGCGCATCGGTATCGAAGGCAATTACTTTCCTATCACGACCATGGCCTACATCGAGGATTCGAATCACCGATTGACACTCTTGGTGAACCACTGCCAGGGCGCGGCCAGCTACCAGCCCGGCTGGCTGGAAGTAATGCTCGATCGCAGAACTCTTTACGACGATTCGCGGGGCATGGGCGAGGGTTTGCTAGACAATCGACGGACAGTTATCAAGCACTGGCTGCTGCTGGAGGACATTAACGGCGAAAAGGACAGGTATTCGAGGCCCTCGCTGTTCGCCAATCATTTAAGCAACACTCTAAACTACCCGGTAAACATTTTCGTGGTGGACGGTAGCGAGCAAGAAGTGACGATGGCGCCGGAGGTACGATTATTAAGCCAGAGCTTTCCGTGCGACCTTCACCTGCTCAATCTCCGTACTAATCACGATCAGAAGCTGCCACATTTCCCGGTCAACAGCGCGCTTATGGTGCTGCATCGGCAAGGTTACAGCTGTTCCGTGGGCATCGATATCCCGCTTAAACATTGCCCGCTCACGGAGAGACTCGCGCAAGGGACCGCGTTCTACAAGCTCGACAAGGTTAATATTACGAAAACGTCCTTGACCGGCACGAAATCGGGCGCACGCCTGAAAGACGGTTTTCAGGAGATCGGCCTGCAACCGATGCAAGTCGATACGTATAACGTGAACTTCGTGCAATGATCCTAAACCATACAATGGCTACGCCAAGTCGACTATGACGCGTTCGCGTTAGCAAATTTTTCAGAGTACACAGGCGTGTTCACCCTTCCAAATGACACTGCCGTATATTAATCGTGTTAAATGCTACCTCTTTGACTCTTTCGTGCAACGCGCGGCATTGTTGGCGAAACGGAACTTTGTGGAAGCGATACAAAAGCGAAAGTAATCAATAATTTCTCACGGGATGAAAAATGTGACAAATAACTTCGACCACTCTGAGACAATTGAAACAATTTACTCGTACTATTTAATTAAAACAATTTCTTTCGCGTGTTAGGAAGAGTTATTTTTTTCAAAAATTTTTAATTAACAAGCTCTTTATTCTTCAGGTGTGTAAAAGAACTAATTAAATTTTTTTTTTTTTTGTAAGTTAATCCCAACAACTATACTGGCCTAGAAATCATGTTTTTGTACTATTTTCTTTTCTCAAATTTATTCCACATTATACTCTACTTCTTTATTAACTTTATTATAAAAAAAAAAGAAAGAAAAAGATTTTATAAGAATTTATAAATTTTACGATCTTATAATTTATTGGAATATTCCATAAGTCATTGATATAAAAACTTTTCACGCTACTTCTCGAGTTTAACTGAAAACGATGCGAAGCATTGTAGATCGAATTTTACAGACAATTTTAAAGAATGCCTGAAAGCGTGCGTGTAAATAATTTGACGCAACACAATTTATTGCTAATCGTAACAAACGTGCAACGTGTGCGTGCACTATTGTACATATTGTTCCTGTACGATGTACTCTTGCGTTTTATTATCAAATGAGAAATTTCGAGAGAAAGAGAAAGAGAGAGAGAAAGAAAAAGAGAGAGGGGGCGAGGGGGACGAGATGAGACGAGAAAAGATGACGCGCAGATATTATACAAATATTAGTAATTTACTCCAAACAGAGTCTGAGATATCTAATTAATAAATGTAGGTATGTATATTCGCTGAAACAAGATAATTAAAATAATCTTTATCTCAATCTATTTTACTCATTTCAATTTTAATCAATTCTTCCATAATTTAATACCATCATCGCTAAAGTAACTTTAACTATATTTATTAAGATTTTAGACGTAAGAATCAACAGCTCTAATTTTTTATTTTTTATTTTTTTTCACGTGTGAAATAATTTTTCTCTTTTCAAATTCTTTTGTCAGATTTAAAAATTAAAAGAATATTTTTAATTATTTAGATTTTTTCACTGTATCTTTTTTTTCTTTTCTTTGAACGGAAAATTATTTTACAGAAGATATAATAGGGGCCATAGAGTCAGGCCTACAGAGAACAAAAAGAAAATTAGGACTTTAATATAGTGATTTATCTGTTGATACGATTGTTACATGGACAGACAGACCGACGGATGACCGACGCGAATTTCTTTAACCAAGCGTCTAGAGATATATGTATATATTGTACCGTATATGTATATATTACATATCAAATTGTAATTTGCCCTAGATAATTACCGATACCGTAGACAACCTTTGTGATAGCGAAACGATGTAAAGAAAATCTCATACATCTATTTTCGTATGTCAGATATTTTGCTATCGACCCTCTCTCCCTCTCCCTCCCAGCGAATGTCTTTTTATAGACGAGGGAGACGCGACACCGGAGACAATCCTTTCCGCGTATCGCGATTCGAAAATACAGTAAAGTGTAATGCGTGTAGAATGAACTTGCGTGCCAGGCGACGAAGTTATCTTTCGAAGATAACGCGAGCGAAGCGAGGGACGCGAATATAATTTACGCTGTATTGTAAATAAATTATTAATTTGACAAGTTATCACGACTGTGTTAACGATCATCACCGATTGCGAATCTGCTTATTTTCTCTTACTTTTCTCAACTTCAACAGGGACCGTTTACGCATTGGAAGCACTGTCAAAATGAGAATGAGATATATGTACTTTCGTGAAGTTCTACGTGGCTTTATTATGATTCTGAACGAACGATAGGTATCGAGACTCGGGAATATTGAATGTCGCGTGACATTTCTAGGGATCTTCCACTTCCAAGCGAACCTCGAAATGCCCGACTTTTTGCGATTGCACCGATCCGATTTGTACATATTAGATTAATTAGCGGGGAAAGTCGTGCAGCTTCCGTGCGCGAACGGACCGTGTCATTCCTCCAGCGCAATTAACAAGAGAGAAAATTAATATATCCGAGGGTGCGAAAAAATATTGTAAAATATAATCGCTACTTTTATGTAAAAACGAACGAGCAAAAACGCCCGTCGCTTCTCCGTATACGGAGGACTCGTGATTATTACGAAGCGGCACGTTTTTACGCAAAGGATGCATCACCTACGTAAATTTTCCTACTTGAAATTGTATTTATAAATATGATGCGAACGCGAAATCTTCCTTATGCAATGTTATACTTTTACGTTATAACTTGAATATTACGGATATCTAATTACTTAAAAAAAAAAAATTTTTTTTAATAACACGCGATTATATTTGTGTAACTAACTGCTAAATATTACGTTAAAGAAGATTAATTTGATCGTCGTCAAATCAATATCAAATTACCGTTCAATTTTAATCGTAAATTTTCTGACGCCATTTATTTCGAAACGCGGATGAGTTTCGCAAATATTTAATGTCGATGCAAACGTATAATTACGCTACAGAAGTTCAGAAAGTCAAAGGAAATATTCGCCGTGATAAGATTCGATGTCACCGGTTAATTAAACTTCGTAAGCGTCGGTTATTATAAATTTATATATATTTTTTTTTTTTTCGATAGACTTATGGCTCCGATAAATTTTACGGTTCACGGTGCGAACGAGCGGTTTAACGATGCTGTGTAAATAGAGGATCGTCGATGAAATCGTTAAACCGATAGATCGTAAAGAGCGATGGAAAATAAAGGACGGGCGGATAGATGCACGGGCAAGTTGTCTCCTCCTTCGTGCTGTTATCATTTTTAATCATCACCGTAGCACATTATCGCGTTCGATCTTTGACCGAAAAAGAGAAAAAAAAAAAAAAAGAAGGCTGGCAAAAATAAACTCTGTGCCCCTCAGTTATACGTATATCTACTTAAATCCTAAACTTATTTCGCTATATTTCAATTTATCTCTTAATTTAATTTCTTAATTTCTTTTACGTTCGGGCGCGCGGCTCGAACTTAATCAGGACGTGATAAACGGTATTATCTTAATTTGATATTATGTTATCCGCTGGATACTACTTATTTTCATTGTTATTATGCGCACTAACGACACTGCCCATTATTGTAACATATCGTCCGCTCCGTTTAAGCTTAATGTAACGAATCAAAAGAGAGCCTGAAGCAGCAAAATCCTACCGAAAAAGGTTACGCGAGTTGTGGATCGTCCGAAAGTTTTCCACGAAAATGGTATTTCGTTTAAAGAACATACCGTCGGATATATCCACGCCCCGTGATTTCAGCAAATGTCTACGAAACGCCCCGAAATTGCTGTGCGATTTTATCGCTCGGCGCCACAATGACTGTCCTTGTAACAATATTGTAATATATTGTATGTTTTGTGCCGTCGTTAGAGAGAAAGAAGTGTTCTATATCACAAAGAATAAAAGTTATATTACATGTTCACACGCGTTGCCGCTCGAATGATTCGCAAACGCGCTGCGCTGTTTGGAATCGCGCGAATGGCGATGATTACATACGATATTCCTTATGTTACAATGTAATATTATATTTATTAAATAAAACTAGTAACTGACGTATTTTGATCTGCCGCCTTGTTCTTTATCGCGACCGCCGTCATCCCTTCCGATAAAACTGAACGAAAATAACCGAGAAGGCTGTCGAGAGTTAAAAATCTAATCTCTATGTAAATATTAAATTATACAGTAAATAAAAAAGTTAATATCAAGTTGACAGTAAATTGATTTTCAATAAACTGTCAATAAAACGTAACAAAGATTTTCGCAAACTCGTAATTAATTCATGTAGTTATGTAAATTAGCCGATAAATGAATGACGCGAATGCATGAATACTTAAACTGTTTTTTTTTTCTTGTTCTTTTTTATTCTTATTTTTAACAAAGCTAATAAGCTAGATATATAATTGCAAAACCGAAGAGACCATCTGGACTAAACGTTAATCGATACCATTCCTTGACGTATAACTCTCATTAATGGCAATTGGATATTCCTTGCAACGGTAAGTGCCTCGCTCGTGCAAATATCGCCGTACTCGCCGTGTAATTGAATTCACAATAAGATAGAAGCCACGAACGCGGGAATCTAAAAAATTACGAGCAAGCTACCGAAGCAGATTAATTTGCATATTCCACTCCCGACATTACTTAGGTCACCTCCGAGCTCCTTCGTATATTCTCGACTCGCATAAAAACCCGCAAGAAGGCCTAGGGTAGTTAACCAGATTATAAGATGGTTTTGCGACGATATAAAAGTGAAGAAATCACAAGAATTTCTCTGCAATGCAATTAGATCCCCTATTTTAATAGCTTTTCTCCTCGCGAAAATATTTAATATAGCTGGGAACGAGTCGAATTAATTTTACGTAATCCATTTGTTCTTTGTGCGAAATAAGAACGAGTGTTCGCGCTCCCGGCTCGTATCCGGCCGCGGATTACACAGTTTGGACCGAAGAGAATGGCCGCTGAAATATTCCCGGGGCTCTGAACCCTGAACCCGCCGGCGGAATCAGTGCTAATTTATAAAATACACGATGGATTTTAGTCCCGGGCACGATGATTCGGTTCGATGTAAGCGGAAAAATAGGATTTCTGCCGTCCAGGCCCCCGACAGCTGGAATGAACATCGCGCGCTCGCGCGTGCCTTCGTTATACAAGTTTTAATTACAATCGATTCAATTTCCTTCTACGCGGAGGACGGAGTTTCCCACCCATCGGGATACTTCGTCAGCTCGTTCGTGAACCTGACACTCGTAATACCCCGTTTACCGTTTCCGTATAAGAGCGGTACGCGCGGCCTTTTCGCCGTTGAGTAGGTATACTAGAAGTGCGCGGTTGTGAAAACTGTTTTTCTTCCCTTATTCTTTCGCTTCTCGCGAAAGTTCGTCAGATAAAAGTCGCGAAAATGTTCTCGCGCAACGCCAATTAATCGTAAATAACCCTCCGCTAGTTTCTTTTCCCGCGGATGGCAAAGAAAAGTTTCCAAATTTTACGTTACATATTTTATAAATTAAAAACAAAAAAAGATTAAAGGCGTTATTACAACATCACTCAGTTTCTTTTATAAAGGATTTATAGTTGTGTTAATTAAAAAAAAAAAAAAATAAGAATATTATTTTACTTTAAAAGACTTTTCTTTCATAAAAAAAAATTTCCGCCATTCAAAACGATATTCGCGTTTCTCCGAAAGTTAATGAATACTTTGCATTTCTTTTTTTTTATTTTCTTTTTTTTATACCACAAAATTGTACGCGCGCTGTAGCTGACATTGTACCTACTATCGCGCGAATCGAGAAAGATAGTGGAATTTATTCAAAGATATTCAAAGGAAAACGTCGGCGATTTTCCCCGCCACGATTGACTGTGGTAAGAAAAGCTCGACGGAACGAGCGTCGCTTAGCCGTCGGTTATGAATATTTATAAATCTTAACTCGCGCTGTTACAAAAGTCACGCGAATCGATCGAGATCTTTTCTTTATAAGATTCTCAATAAAATTGCGGCAGCTCGCATAAATAATCACAACATAATTACAACTCAGTCAAACGCATAGCGACAACAAACATTAGATACCTCTGGTCAATATAATTTATATCAAAGACTTCTACGTAAACGAAGAACGAGTCGAGAAAAAATTTCGAAATTATTAAAACGTCAAACCGCTGAGAGCATTCCTACAAAAAAAAAAATCTAACTTGACTCCCCTTCAAAATCGTCAACGTGGTAGCTGCTACTGCCTCGACGTTCTCTTTATGAAGAGATCGAATCGCCGGCGCGCTGCGAGTTGCTGGAATATACGAGATTCGGGCAGATTCCATTGCCGTCGCTAAGTACACCGTCGTATACCGTATACCGATATTCGTCATTACTTCTTGCAAGGTTGACGTCTTAACGTCAAGTAATTAGCGCGGGAACAATCTCGGGGACGCACGCCGTGGATAATCGAGAATCTCGTTAGGGACCGCGAAGAAGCGAGACGCTTTCCCGGTATCCATAAACGTCGCGGTTGATGAGCGCAGATAGGTAACGTCGGGATGAAAGCGGGCCTTTCCGTATCGCGTCGGTGGGCTGATATCATGATATAACGTATAAGACCGCCCCGGGATTCTGTTAGTCGTCGCCCGTGCGGCGTTCCGTTAATTTATATGGAAATATAAGCAGCCCCGCGGATTATAAGCAGCCGCGCGGCTGCTCCTTACCGCGGCGACGTCTTGCAGCAAATTATTCCGACCCGTCGTCGTTGTCTTCGCGGTCGTCGTCCTCGTCGTCGAAAGACAACGGGCCGAGCCGAGATTACTCCCTGCCACCATCGGTGTAATATCATTAATAATTAGCGGTATTGCGGACCATTTAAACGACCGGCGAACGTCACTTCGCGCTATTTCATTTTAATAATTGTAAATAATTAAATTAAAAGGATCAACGCTCGGGATAAATATTACGACGAAAAGAAATGTTCTTTGTACACCTTCGAAAGATTTCTGCGACTTTCCTCGTGGCTTTTTCTTTTTTAATATTATATAATTTTTTTTTTAACCGTCAAAGAAAAATAGCTTTTCAAATTCACTTTTTACTTTTAGCGTTTCTAGTTATTTATATCGAGACTTTGATCTATTAGCGCGACTGTTTTGTCGTCGGAAAACAGTTTGCTAGATGTTCGATGGTGTGCGAAAGTTAATTACCGTGTGGCACCCACGTTTGTCAAAGTCGCGGCTCCCGCGTGCTGCAAATACGCGAATATTTGACTCGACGTCAAAGCCGAGAGATAGCGTTAACACCAGTCGTTTGCCGCGTATATAGCTGCAGGGGGAGGAGAAAAAGAGGAGAACGAGATAGTTTTAATAAATGCTCATCTCGGGGAAAAACTTTTCTCGTTGGTCGTCTTTCGCGTGCGCGCACAGGGATATCGCTTTTCTTCTACCCGCTAGATGAAAATCCGTCTCTTTGCTCCTGCAGCATGACGACGACTCGGGTTTCATCAATTACGACGGACGACGAAGTAGACGACGCGTGTATTTTTAAGCGTTCGCGAATTTCTACAGAGGGATAGCTTTGCTGAAAGATGATCCGCAATTCTCTAATTTATCTGGGATAAATAATAGCGGCGCGATCTCACGGAATTTTTCGAAATTGAGAAAGTGAGAACGCGTTAATTGCGAATCGGATCGCGCTACGAACATAATTAGGAGAAATTGGAACCGACGGAACTGAAACGCAGTGAGCGTTTGCCCTTGATATTTTTTCGCCCCGGCAAAGTGGTTTTTTACTTCCGGCGTAGGCGCGAAGTTAAACTTGAAGCGACGGAGTCGGCTGTTTCGCTAACTACGAAACGACAAAGTCGAGGCGACAAACGAGAAAGTTATATTGAAAAAGTTGATCGCTGGCGCCCGTTCAAGTGCGCTTCTCCCTCTCGAAGGAGCGAAGATTATTTCGCGCCTAAAGCAACATTAATGAAATCGACAGCGGCGAACAGGACTTAATCTTCCACCGCGTACAATGATATAAAATTTCAGAAACTCCCGCCGGCTTCGCGTGCAGCTGGGGATATTGAAATTCAATAGTTTTATTCAGCGTCAAGTAAACAAGATGCACGCTCGCAAAATTCAGTTTGAAATTTAATTCTATTTGAATTCACGTACACGGGGCGAATACTTGATCGGAATGGAAATTATGTTCTGTAATTTATATTAATCCGCAGTTTACGAGAGTCGACTGATCGCCGACTCTGCGTTTTGAGAAATTAATTAATACTTAATTAAGTCGCTCGCGTATATTGGAGATAAATTACGCGTTCGTTAATAGCGGCGCATTTATTAATGGCGTTGATTGGTGCTTCGCAGGATGGTTTCGTAATATCCAGTCTAATCAGTACTACGAGTTTAATCTCGATGTTACCGAATCCCGAGCGGATGTCTAGCGCCCGGGGAGGGTGGAGGAAAAACGCAAGACTGCACCGGCGAAGATGGAGACGGCAAAGGGGAAGCGAGAAGAGAGAGCTTGTTTACCAATAATAAGGTTCAAGCCGGCGCGAAGAAAGACGAAGCGCCTTTTCTCGCGAACTGGATGGATGGAAACTCGAGAAACGCGAACTCCGCGCCGTGGCAACCGTACCGTCTGTATACAAGACATATTGCTCCGGGATGATCGCGCAACCGGGGTGGATACGAGCGAATGAAGTGGGAGGATGAAACAGCCGGGCTATTCTTGAAGCCCACGGCATTTCGCAGAGCGGTATATACGTACACATGACGGATACCGTGATTTTCTCCCCGGTGACAACCCCGTTCCCCGTCGTTTCCTTCGATACGTCAATGTCTTTTCGCTAGTTTCCCCGACGTCCGACCGCGTATTTGCGGCATGAATTTAATCGCTTTACAGCGATCGCGTAAATTTGCAAATTACGAGAGCCCGGTATGACTTTTTCAGTCTTTGGCGTGAGGGCAAAGGAAGGATTTCTGGAGCGATGTTAAAATATCTTAAGAAATCGAGAGTACACTTTTAGACGTCGCGAGCCAAGAGAAAGCTAAGTTTGCGGACCTTTAATATACGAGAAATTGAAAATGTACTCTACAAACACGATGTCGTTTACATAAAGACGGCAGATTTTCCTACCCTTGCCCGCCGCATATTTCTTTCTCCCTTACTGTCGCGTCCCGTAGAATCCCGAAGAAGATCTTCGCGAGAAGCAGCGTCATTTATATCCGGGGGACTGGTACCTTCGGTCCGTCTTGCCGGTAAGATAAATTGCCATTCAGGCCGCACGATAAACGAACCACCATCCACCCACACTCTAACTTATCCTCTCCGCTACCGTTTCTGTCTACCGAGAAGCGAATAGAGACATACGCGCTGTTTCGTTTGGCGGATCGTTTCCCCCGTGCAAAACGCCGAAGACGTATAAGTCCACTCCATCAAGCGTCGAGCTCCGGAGCTTATCAAACTTCTGAAGGCGGTTCCGTAATATCACCTTCCGCTTCCCCGCGCCGCATCGATCTTCCACCGGAGCCGATTCACGAGCCGGAAATTAAGCTCGCCACGAGGTATTTTTTTAAACGAAGTTCCGCGCAACATTTATCAGCGGAGTGAAAGAGTATTTTCGCAACCCCGCCACGAGCTGTTGGCCGCGGCGAAATGTCCGAGGTTTAACTAGTTTTTCCGCCTCTTTCCAAACTGGAAAGTGTTGTTAACGGACACCGAGAGAATCGGCGGCTCGCTCTTGTTTCCCCTCCTCCCCCATCTTTCCTGATCTCGGAACTTTCGAAAGTATTTAAAAATTTAAGCCCCTCCCCCTATCTTTCCGTGAGTCCGATGCCCGTTTAACTCGAACTGAAACTTTTCCCGAGTCAGAAAAATAATTTGCAAAGACGCGTCCGGCTGCTCGAATCGCCCGCCGGCTCACCGACGAGCCATCCATCATCTCTGGGAGACGCCGTTGCATCAATTTCGATTAGAAAGACGTGCGAGCCGAATGTACACAAGCGGAGGGAAAAGGTTTCGGGCAAAAGTCATCGAAGGAAATCACGTGGAAGACAGATGCGCCCGTGTCACGGGGGAGAAGTAATTTCTACAGCGAGCGCAGAGGAAAATTTCAATTCAAAATTGATAAGCTGCAGTCTTAAAATAGTTGCCGGTATTATTGCCGATATCCCGGTACATCCTTACCCGCGACTTGATAACTTCGAGGAGTAGTGGGATTGATTTTTTAAATAGCAAAATTTTTCCAACAAAACAATAACATGTCTCAATATTTCACACTGACTAAAAATTGTTTTTTTCGCATATTAAAACAAACTAACAATTAAATGTGTTTGTTAAAAGTAATTAGTTACATAGAATCGATTGAAAGGGAACCATTAACGTGGTGAAATAAACAGCTACAAATATAAGTTGCTCTATTTTTGCCGGTTTTTCCATCAAAATTGTTTTAATTTAACCTCGAATGACTATCGATTTGATAACCGTCAACAAAAGTTTAAAAACACAGAATTATATAAAAAAAAAAAAAACAGCACGTTACATTTCTATTCAAATATATCGATGTTTTATATCGGGCCACAAATTTATGATGTAGAAATATCAGATGCGACTGATTTATCGGGCAAACTACGTGTCGCGCCTAAATAAAAATAAAAAAATATATGAAAAATAGACATGTTCAGAGTTTTGCGATAGTTTTTTTTTCCCCTCCCAAAAAACCTACACTCAAAACTTTGCGATGAAGAATTAAATCCAGATCTCGAGCTAAATTGAGGACCTCGAATATCGATTTCATCCGCGGAGCGGATAAGAAAAGCCATCGAGTTCTAACTATCGGTAGTCGGCGCAACGCTACCAATATCATTAATATTTATCGAAGCGATTTTATTATAAGCTCCATTTTGCCTATATTGCCTAAGAACCTGTGGCTCGAGCCGCGGATATCATCCCCGTTATCTAAAGACGAGGTTCCGCGCTCGTGGCATAAAATTTTACCGGTTTACCGTTATAACGAAAACCGCCGACACGATGAGCTCCCCACAAGGACTTTAGCGATAAAGGTAACGTTATAGCGGTGTTACAGCCTTACGTAACAATTATTTAAGATAATAATTATATACACGAAGGTAATTAATTATTACAAGTTAAATATAATTATTAAACATTTAATTAAATAAATATAATTTACGATTTAATTCTTTCAAAAAAAAAAAGTTTTATCAAAAGAAAAAAACATTATTGAATTTGCCTTGAATTATTTTTTGTCGCTACTAATGATATTTTTCATGAAACTTTAAACTATCGAATGTTAAATACTGTAGTAAATATTTCATATTAGAACTCAGTTAACGTAAATTGTACAGGAAATTAAATTCAGAAGGAAATTTAATTATCAATCTGTTAGGCTACCAAGGAAACATAATTAAAAATCAAAGCTATTTAACTTTTAATATTAAATAAATGTTTAATTTAAATCAATCCCATCTTAACTTCAAGGGCTTTAAAAATTCTTTAAAATTTTAATTTTAAAGACAATGTCGAAAAAAGAAAAAAAAATACTGAAGATGCCTATCATATATTTTCAAAGAAATCTTATTACGTAAGGCCGATAAGAAAGTAATATTGAGATATTTTGTTGTTGATGAAAATAATGCCAATCAGGCGGATATATCTATGCACAAGCCGCCACACGTAAGAATTCAACGGTCAAGGCCTTGCGAATCTCACTCGATAATATATCCTTCGTTTTATCACGTAAAAAAAAAAATTATGCAAATGTAATACATTCGTTGAACGTCATAAACCACATTCAACGTTGTCCATAATTACTTTTTCAGTGCGTCATCGTTTTACGTACGTCTATGAATATTTTATGATAATTATGCAAATTACGTATGCGAATGATGTATATTTTCTGTGCATTTACGAATATCTCACTCGGCTTAAAAGCTAAATAAATCAATTTATCACCGAGATGCGAGTATAGATTAAAACAGATAATGCAAGCCGAAAATCTAGCAGGCGTTCTTTCATTTCACAGACAATCTACAAAATTTTGTCAAGATAATATAATAACGTTGGAAAACATTTTTTTTTTTCAAGACTTTTGAACAGAGCAGAGTGTAGTTATTTACATTATTTATTAAAATAACAAAATATTAAAACAATTCAGTTTTATAAAATGAATGAATAAATTTGAATCAACTCACGGATGACGTTTTTTCTCCCTCTTCCCCCCCCCTCAATAAATTCCTAATACAATCTTAATTTTAATTTCAAACAGTTTCGTACTTAATTAATAAGTCATAAATAAATACATTTTTTACCATGCATTTATAACTATGCATAATTCTATTTTTTAATACGCTTAAGAGCGCTAATGGAAAAAAATGGGAACAATGAGTACGAGAGAGGAAAATGAGTATATTAATATTCTAAAATTTCTTAAGAGATCTTAATGAACCATAAAAAATCCTCTTTACGTGCCTGCGTAAAACGTATTCAACCATTGTTCGTACACAACTGCATGCATTAATAACGAAAAGTACCTACAAGTCGGAGGGCAGCGAAAAGCGGAAAAAAAAGCGGAAAAAAACCAAAAAAAAAAACAAAAAAAAATAGTCGGACATTAATAACGTATTAACTGCGACATATTGATGCGAAATGCGAGATAACGTGATAAAAAATTTCCCAAAACTCCCACGATCTGCTCGTAGGGCGCGTCTCACGTGCGATCGCAAGCCCGCACGTTTGCAGACGATTGACCCTTGAACGATACCGACCATTTGCAGCAGCCTAATTTCCATTTATTACACAATTGATGCAATTAGACATGTCAATCGCGGGATAATAGGCGCACGGCTCGGCCGACTGTGCGAAGTCAAGTATGCCATGCTAAAGCTAATCGAATAAGAAGATATGTACGGAGCGAAACGAATTATTAATGACACGTGGTGTTAACTACGTGTTGAAGTATTTAAATGACCTCGCGCTTTCTTCTTGACCGTCACACTTATGGATTATTCATTTGCATATAAAAAGCTTTTTTTTAAAAAAAAACAAAAGAAAAAAGAAAAAGAAAAACCCAGCGTAAAGATATCACTTTTAACACTTTTAATTGACAGAACTCGATTCCGAGAAATTTGTTTTTATAATTAACGGAAGTTAGAGCGAATGGGAGAACAAGTATTTAAAGAAGCAAGACTCGAGAGCGTGCAATTTTTAAACAAAATGTGATTAATGCAAGTGATGTATCTCAGTACAATGCTATATTTAAAAGAAGACGTGAAAATCTAATTATTGTTGCATTTTGTGTCGCGAGAATAGATCTCTGTTAAAATGTTGATTTTCTTATAAATTATTATTTTCTTTCATTTTTAAGAGTGTCATATTTGTACCCAAAACGCATAAAAAAATCATGTCACTCACCGATCTGCATCAGCGAAGTTGAAGATGCTGCCGGTGACTGTAACAGAAAATAAAACAATATCAATGTAGAGGTGCTGAAAGTATATGTAAACTGTTTAAAAAAAAATCACGCGTCTCTAATTAATTCATTGGTTAAATAAATAAAAATAAAATTCTCCAAATAACAAATTCAGCGATTTTATTTAAAAAAAAATTAATTCTTACTTAAAAGTTGCTTCGCTGATGCACGATGCCTGTCTCGGGCCTGCACTTCCTCCCAGTTGGGACGTGTCGAGTCATCCTACCGCGCACTGGACACTCGCGAACGCGCCCGAATTAATTAACATCGCGAGAATTAATTATTTACTAAACACTTTCGCGCGATAGTGTCTGACACTCCTGTTTAAAAATAACAATCGAATAATAAATTGACTCGTCCGTCTACTTTACGATACTCCCGAGACGACCGACAAACCGACTGCGGTTTGTTTAATCACTAATATCGGCGGTGACGGCACTTTCTCCTTTGGATTTTTATCGAAGCAAAACAAGAGTTTTGCTCCGATAAGATCCTAGGAGTAGGAGGCTGCAATAATACCAAGCTAAATTACACACAGTCTTGTACATATGTAATTTATATTGATATATATTAATAAAGAAAATTAGTATTTTAACATTTTTATAAATTAAATATTTTTTTATTAATATTATTTTATTTTGTTTTTTTATTATTTCGTATTGCGCGGCGCGTATGTATTATTTTATCGTTTTAAATTAATTTATAATAGATTATTTATGGGTTTTTCTTTTCCTCGCGTACTAGAAATGTATTTCCCACCCAAACTGCTATAACTATAAAATACGAAAACCATGCACTCACTCTGATTGATGCGCAGCGGCGGAGTTACGGCTACCATGATTCTGTAACATAAAAATAAAAATTTTAATGTAAAGGTGTTAAAGAAAATAATTTCCAACGTTTAAAAAAATAAATGTAACGCGCTTTCAAGTACAGTTTATTACTGAAATAATAAGAAATAAAAAAAGTTATTAATTTTGTGTATAAAAAATTAAGTGCTGCTTACCTTGGGGTTGCTCCGCCGAAGCAGGATGCCTTTCCAAGGCCTCCTCCTCCTCTGAGAACGCTCGGGATGTTGGGTCGATCCTCTTCTAGCTCGTCGTCTGAAAAATCAAAAAGATTTATCTGATTAGCGTTCTATCGTGTTATAAGTTATAGTGTAATTGCGAAATTGCGTTATAACGTTAAGATATCCGACTATTAGAACAAGGTTTTTTTCTAAAACTCCAAAAATTCGAAAAACTCGACCATGGTTGAATTTGCGCTTGACCTGTCATATCGACGCCGTACAAGTTCGGCGACGGCTTTAGCTTCCCATTAATCTCTATCGCGAACATATGCCTACCAAGATATATCCCTACATCGCGATGTTCTCGACTGTACTCGTTGACGAAGAGACGCGAATGATACGCACGCGTAAATGAAGTTATGTCTTACTTGGTGAGAGAAAAAGAAATAGTTGCGTACGCTCCGCGAAGGGATGATTGATGGGTAGGATAGAGAGAAGGTAAATCACGCCGATATGCGTCCTCTTGTCCACCGATACGTGGGATTCTTTCAATTCGAACGAAGCGCCGCTGCGTACGTCTTCTGTGCTCGAACGTCGGGACAAGAAAGGCAGGGAAAGGGAAGGGAAGTGGCTGCTACGTACGCGCTCCAACACTGCGCCGACCGCCGCCTGCGTCCCGCACCCCCCGCGTACCGCTACAATTCAATTTAGCGTATTATACAATAAATTATACACCGAAAATTATATTGAATGTTAACTAAAATGAAATTTTAACTGGCGGATACGTCGTGATAATTGTCGATTTTTTAAAGTATTTTTTTAAGTACTTTTAAAATGGCACGTGAAGTACGATAGATTCGTAAAGTTTTTTTATTTCCAGTACGTTGGAATAAATCAGTCTTTTATTTTATTTTTTTATTCATTAATTTTTTATTTTTATTTTTATTTTTAATGTAGAACAAGCAAGAGTACTCTGTAATAATTATTAAATTTTTAATCGTCGCGCTCGTAGTGCTCTTTTCGTTAAATATCAATTGCGGTATTTAACTAATGAGTTTTTCACAGCTTGGTTTTCTGCAAATCTGCAAACCTCCCCGCCGCTCCTCGCCAAAAAATTAAGCTCTACCCGTGGAATTCAAGCTGTTAGTTATGCATGCGATGAAGCTTCATGAATAGATAGCGAACAGAAAAGAATAGACTTTAACAATTCCAAAAAGAAAGAAAAGAAATCACACTCTTACTTTGCAATCGTTAAAAGTTCTCGTCGTAATTCAAATATCATTAATTATCGTTATTACGATCGCAAATGCTTTCTGCGATTTAAATGCTTAATTACATTCTCCAGTAATAAAATGCCGGACGTTTTTTTTTTTTTTTTTTCGTTTTTCTTTTTAATTCTGTAGGAAAGAAATATTTCTTATCTAGCTTCTGGGCAAGTAAGACTGCGCAAAACAATAAAAACGTTAGAGATAATGAAATTAGACGAACTTCTATCTCTCTTTCTTTCTTTTTCTTATCTATTATTTTGTCTCGTCGGTCTTGCTCAAATTTTCTAAGACAGCTGTTTCAGCTCATCCGCATTATGCAGTCACGTAAAACTTTTTTTTTTTTCCACGAAGGTGCTCTCGGCCATCGATTATGCATGCGATCGAATCACGGATTAGTTTAACTGCGCGGCTCAGTGAAGCGTGTTCGCGCTCGCCGGCATCAGTTACGTGACGGACTCGGTCTGCGAGTGATAACACTTCTCGTTCATTCGAGAGAGCTCTCCCTTACCCCTGTCCCTCCATCTTTTCACGGCCACGTGTGCGGTTAAGCGACGCACCTGGCGATTGGTCACGCGCCGGGGGCTCGGCCCGAGTTGGACTCTCTCTTTCTCTCTCTCTAGTTTCTCCTCGGTTTGAAAATAAATTAAACTCGTCCCTGCGGCTCTCGGCACTTTCGCCGTCGGGCAGTGCACTCCGGATCGCGCGTAAGCCGGCGCTACGAGGAAGACGTCGACCTGTCCGCGCGCGGAAAGGAATGTAAAGCGAAGAGCGAGTGGTCATCAACGTCGTGCATCGCGTAGCTCGCCCGCCCGTCCAGCCTGCTCCCCTCGCTGGCGGTGTCTCCCGAATCGCTTTCTCACGCTCGGACGAATTGTGCGAGCGATGACGCGCCCGCCGTGGCACGTGCGGGCGCAGCGATTCGCAATAAGCGCGCCTCGCGAAATCGATTTCTGAGGTGGCGGCGCGCGTTCTCTTCCCCGCGCACGCCGCGGTAATGCGCCGCAAAACCGAGCGGCCCGAGCGCCGAACCTAACCTCTTGCGCGATCGCGCGCGCGTGTATGTATGACACACGGGTCCACGCGCTGCTGCGACGTAGTTATTATTTTTCCGTCCCGCGTCGCGCTCCGCCTGACTTTTTATCGCTGGCGTTGAATCCTCGCCGACTTCCCGTCCCGCTCTAGTTTCGCTCGCGGCGAGGGCCGAGGCCGAAAAGAGGGACCGAGCTACGCATCGTCGTTCGCCACCGCCGAGGACGTCGCGGACGTCCCCGTGGAAGCGATCGATAACCCGAGAGGCGCCGACGTCTCCTCCTGGACGCAGCGTCGTTATCGCCGGTGGAAGCGTCAGCGATGAGGCGGGACAGTTAGAAAATGCCGTAAGTCGAAAGCCGAATCTGGCGAGACGTGACTGGCGAACGAATTGGCGAACGGCCGGGACGTTATCGCGTCGTTCAAAGCGGCGCCGCGAGAATTAAATACATGCCCTTGTTAAAACGCGCGCGGGCGCGCGGCACGCACACGCACGCACTTACGCAAGTCTCAGTTGCGTAATGCGACGGCGATAACCGATGATAAACACGCGGCGCCTTTTTGTTCCCTCTAACCTCTATCCGTAGCGCCGTTTCGCGATGTCATGTGTCACGTATTCCGCATCGACACTAGGTGGTTGTTGGTTGGATATTGCTAGGTCAGTTACGAACGTCACGGCGGCCTGCAATCGGGGGATGTCGCATGGAACGCGCACGTAGGTGAAATGTCGCGCAGCCTGCCGGACAGAGTGGCCGGGCTCTACTATGCCCACGGCCTATTCTGCTCCTCCCATCCCGTCATCGTGCTCTCGTTCGCGATATCGGTTCTTTTACTATGCTGGTGAGTTATCGCTACTAAATCTCGGTACTTACGGGTACCAGGTTCAACATTGATAAGATTTGTTTGAATGTTACAGCTACCCACTTGTCAATCTGCCTATGCCAGGCAGTGCCCCGAAAACTCTAATCAATGACACTGTCCTACCAGCGAACACCACGGAGACGTCGGTACTGTACGTTCAGCAGGTGATGCTAAGGATCGGCGTGGTCCCATGGAGCGAAGAGCTAACGCTCATGGACGCTTTCAGAGGACCTCTTTACGAAGTTTTCAATCTCTTGGAGATTATACGAAATTATCAACACCCAGAGACGTGAGTGGCCATTTAAATGTATTTAAAAATTAATGGCTTGAGATATACAAAGAAAGATAATAAATAGATAAGGGATTTAATAATTTTTGTTTTAACAAATGTCTTTTCTCTCGATTGAAAGTGTGATTTAATTTTCAGATTAGAAACTTTCGACCATGTATGCTTACACATTGAAGCAGTGAAGAAAAGAAATGGTAAGAAAGCTGAGATTTTACCAGAGTACAACTGTCTTGTTCTATCGCCTGCAAATCTCTGGCA
The DNA here is from genome assembly GCF_019399895.1 of Cardiocondyla obscurior. NCBI lineage: Eukaryota > Metazoa > Arthropoda > Insecta > Hymenoptera > Formicidae > Cardiocondyla > Cardiocondyla obscurior. The sequence continues at coordinate 4,361,438 of NC_091881.1, forward strand.
GCAAAGTATAGAATTATTCGCTCAAGATACAAATCTCATTAATACAATATTTTCATATCAGGTAATTATATCATGAGGCTTTAATTTAGTTTTATCTCCATAATATAACCCAAAAAATATATATTTAATTTTTTAATTATTATTATTATAGAATCTACAAAGGGGAAAAATAAGTCTCGCAGAAGTAATGTTCGGAATGAGTTTAAAAGAAACAGGAGTGAAACGATATCCTATCCGAGTTCGTCAGAGAATTCTTCAATATGCCGTGACTATTTATTTAAAGAAATACGACCAGGAGTAAGTACTTATATCATTCAAGCTGCTTAAAAGCATTTGTAATAATTGTAGCCTTATTATTTTTAAATTTCTAATTGCGATTATATTATTTACTTGTAGATTTGTAAAAGGATTGCAGCATCGATTGAGAACTTATTATCATTTACATCAAAATGCTGACAACATCACGGACGATAATACGCGCGATGCAGTATTGAATATTTACTATCCTGGTGAATTCAACTACTGCGAGTTCTTCCCGCTGATGATGGCTTCCCTAGCCTTATTTTTTTACGAATACTTCCAAGTACGGAAAATAGAACTGGTAAAGTCTAAAATCGGAATTGCATTTAGTGCCAGTGTAACAGTAATGGGCTCGCTATCGATGACTGTGGGTGTGTGCTTTTTTTTCGGTCTAACACTGAGCATGAGTGCCAAGGAAGTGTTTCCGTACCTAGTAATTATTTTCGGCCTCGAAAATATTCAAGTGTTGACTAAGAGTGTAGTCAGCACACCGGCTCAATTAGACGTGAAAATACGTGTCGCTCAGGCTCTATCTAAGGAAGGATGGTCCATCACGAAAAATTTACTCACGGAAGTGACAATACTAACTATCGGGTTATTCACTTTCGTTCCTGCTATTCAAGAATTTTGCATATTCGCCATTGTCGGATTACTGAGTGATTTTTTCTTACAAATGGTATTCTTCTCGACGATCTTGGCGATTGACATCAGACGAACGGAGCTATCCAACGAAAACTCTAAATTTCATCTGTCGCATATTCAGACATCTCGAAGACAACAGTTTACCACCACCATCACCAACAGGAAACCTCATATATTCCGATCCAAGTCTCATCCGAGATTAAACGGTTTATCTACTGGCCCGACGAATGTCATTGCTCCGAATACACAAAATACTCACACATTGGCTAAGATCCCTAAGCGTTTAAGATTGGTGCATTTTTGGGCCCGAACGCGAATTTTTCAGCGTGCATTTATGGTAGGAATGGTCGTATGGATTAGCATGACCATTAACGAATATGGTATAATAGAGCATATAATACACCTTAGCGAAACGCTAAAGCCGGAAACTGATATTGACGGATATACGGTAGACAAGCCTCAGTCATTAAACAACTATGTCGAATTAAATACGGCGACACCTGTATCTTTATCGCCTGAGACTGTAACATCGGATAATTTAAATGAACAGGTAATCATTTTTTTTATTTTTGATAAACATTCTATTAACGAACCATTCTCGTATCTCTCTAACTTATTTATTAAAAAAAATTTTTTTTTTAGGATCTAATTAATAATGAAGTAGAGGAGTTTAACAAACTGAGACCTGTAGATTTTCCACCTTGGAACAGCTTATCATTGTATCATTGGTCCTCAATTCTTTCGATGTATAACGTGTCAATTGCCGGTGGGCGAGTGACTATACTACCGACAATAAAGTTATCACACGCAGTGAGCTCACAATTAGCAAAACAAATTAGTAATCCAAATGATGTTCAACATTTTCGATGGCAGAGTCTCGCTACCGCCGCGCTCGATCCTTTAGATTTCTCAGGTTTGAATTTTTTATTTAGATGTTGTAAAATATTTATTAAATTTTTAACCTTATTTTTTTTTTTTTTTTTTTTTTTAGATATAGAGGTATCATCGAGATCGGAAGGACGAGTGTTTAATGCGGACGCACCTTTTGTACCGTCGAGCCCGATGGAGATATTTCTGGCCGCTCTACTATGTCTTATTAGTGTGATCGTGGTGGCTTATACGATGGTCGTGTTGTACCGTTGTATCTGTTCGAGAAATTACGCGGAGTGGCGAGCCAGCTGGCACCAGCAAGAAAAGACGCACGATTCTGTTACTCAATTAGTGCTGGAGGCGGTGCCTCTGGTTTTGGAAGGTCATACGCAAGAAGTAGAATGTATCGCGACCGACGGGGACACCATCGCTAGCACGTGTTTCGCGGGGCATATTAGAATATGGGATTCGACATCCGGCGATCAATTGGCGCATATCGACAGAAGACAATTCTTCAGCGGTCCACAGAAAACGTTAAACCAAACGTCGCCAGACGCTGACGAATTAATGTCTGATTACGAAAGCGGTTCGCCACCTTCCAGAGGAGAAATGGAAACGGCACAATCGATGGGCCTTTATTCACCGGCCTCGATAATGCATCAAGGAAAATTATCTCCGGCTTATAATATACGAAGAGTTAATAACAACAATCATAAAAGACGATCTATAGGAAACATGCTAGATTATGATTACCAAATTAATGAACTTGGTGGCGACAGCAAGCAGAAGCTATTACGTCGAAGTTTAGATAGTGCATACGATCTTCCCGATCTAAAACCCGCAATTAATATAAAATTTTCAGCCAAAAAATTTACATCTTCGCAAAAGAATTATGATCAAGGCTTCGACTTCGGAGAACGATATAAAATCTTATTGGAGGAGCACAATAAATCGATCGAGGAAATGCAAAAATCTAAAATCAGGGAGCAGTCGAACGTTCTTCCCACAAGACCGAACAATTTAATTGGCAGCACATCCTCCATAAATACCGATCGTACAATACAATCGACGCATATTATATCCGCGATTTGGTGTATGGATTATCAGGAAAATCTTATAGTAGTGGGATGTGCTAACGGTAGTTTAGAATTCTGGGAGGGTACGACTGGTAAATTCAAGGTAAGACGCGAATAATCTGAATGAATATATTCATAATCTAATCTAATAAATATAAATTAATTAATAAATTTAATAATTTTTTTTGTAACTCAGTGTCTTTTCGACGACGGATCGGGACTTGGAATTTCTGCCGTTAGACTCGTCGGTAGCAGAGTAGTAGCTGCTAAATTAAACGGAGCTGTCGACTTCCTGCAACTGGAGAGCTACAGTGAAGGCCAGCAAATTGATTGGGGTTTTACGTCTTACAGAAGAAGTAAATGATCTTTGAGTTAATGGCGGCATTTATTTCTATTTATATAGTAAACCCGTGTTTAATTAATTTGATACTTTAGCGCACGTACGAACGGGAAGCGCTGGTTCGCCGATGGATCTAAATAATAGCATGCAAACGGAAGAAGATTTACGCTGCATGAAAATCGGTTCTCATAGAGCGCATCAACAAGCGATCACTGTGTTAGATAGCGAAGGCGGTCGCGTATTAACAGGCAGCCAGGATCACACTTTGAAAGTATACAGGTATGTATAATTTAATTTAATCCAATTTGATTTACTAAAAATTATTCATGCATCTGTACGCTTTCTTTCATGTTATTTAGGCTAGAAGATCAGTTACCCTTGTATACGCTTCACGGACATAGCGGTCCGATATCGTGCCTCTTTATTGACAGAATAAGCCCTATGACATCCGGTAGTGGATCTCAAGATGGATTATTATGTGTGTGGGATCTTTTAACAGGTAATATTTTAATATATTTAATAATGTATTATACTTGTTATATAGAATTTGCCAAATAATATGTTTTGGATCGTAAATGTTTGAGATAAAGCCGAAAAAAGAAACATTAATAATTAAAATAACGCTTTTATGCAATATTATTACAGGAGCGTGCATGTATAGTATTCAGGCCCATGACGGTGCAGTAGCTGCTATCACATGTTCAGTGTCCTATGTGATAAGTATTGGAACAGATGAAAAATTGTGCGTCTGGGAACGCTTCCAAGGACACTTATTACATACTTTGCCGGCACATAAAGCAGCTTATAGCTTACAATTAGTGATGTTAACACATCATCTCCTCATTACTAGCAATCAGGTAATTATACAAAATTAATTCATTAAATCTTTCTCATTTACGAAAATAAATCTCGAATTTAATTATTAATGTTTCAGGGATCATTAGTGGTTTGGGATGTAAGAACGGGTGAGCCAGTGCGAGAAGTAAGATTGGGTCACAAAGACAGCTGCATTTTCGTGAAACAAATGTTGGCGTTAGGTGACAGCGTCGTCTGTGATTACGGTCGACAATTGAGAATAGTCAGATTTCCGTTGGTCTCTGATAAGCTGGACTAAGTTCTGCGTATGCGCGTGTACATAGTCGGGTTTTTTTTCTCTTAATCTAGCATTATTATTTGAAGAAGAGAGTGTCTTATGTTATTAGCTTGTCTAGATCTTAAAAACACAAGATTTTTATACTACATATATCGCGTGTATATTCTAAAGAGTGATGTATATTTTCGATGTAAGTTTATGTTATATGATAATACACGTTTTCACGGGAATATATTTTTTATCCGATGAAATACTATATACATGAATGAATAATTACATGTCGAATCATAAACATTAATGGCATTAAACACCAATTAAAAAGGTTTGAAAAAATGAAAATTATCTTGCTACATAATTGTACGTTTTGTTCATAGTTCTTTTTTGAATTTTACTTAATTAAAGATCGTTCAGAATTATTTATTTGGCTGCAACATCGAACTCATATATGTAAAAAAAAAAAAAAAAAAGAATTTTAGCATGCGTTTATTTAATATTTAATAACATGCATAGTGGCTGTGCTTCATTTTGGGACGTCTATTAGTTTTTGTTATTTAATATATATAAAAGCGCTTACTGTTTTATTTAAATGTTTTTAATCTTTCTTTTTATAATAATAAGTAATATCGTGATAACATACGTGCATTTGTTAAGCCAATAATATTCTCTAATACAGAAGGGTAAAGATAGTTATCAGTCAGACAGTTACTGTAAAAATAATATTGTATTCATCACTGAAAACTAAATAATTTTGAATAATCGTAAAAAGAATCAATACCAAATATGAAATTATGAAAACTTATTTAAATTTTCAGTTTTTCAAATTATTGAATAATGTAATAATGTTATTTTTATTGAAACTGTTACGTTTCCAAAGCTATTACTTATGTATTTTTATTTTTATTATTTTTCTTTTAATTTATAGAAATTTAACATGTAGATGAAAATGCACTGCTGTGGACATCAGGTTTGAAAAGTGCCTTTATTGTATCCGTCATTTTCATCTTCAGAGGAAAAAAAAGAACGAGAAAAAAAATGACAAAGAATCGTAGATAAATATGACAAAATGAAATATATCTCTGTTCCTTATACGATATACATATGAAATAAAACGAACTTGAACAAAAATTAATTTTTTATTAAGTTAAAACTTTTGTAGTACGTGTTTTATTTAATAATAAAGCAATTCTATTATTTTTAAATTTATATAGTATATTTATAACTATTAAAAAAAAATTTTGCGTACCGAGATCTTTAAAAATTTAGGAGAACTCTCAAATAAAAATAACAACTCCAAGAATATTTTAATAACTGCCACAACCGACTTTTATAATATAAATTATTTTTATGTATAATATTAATGTATTTTATAACAACATGTTATGATTAATATATAATTTCGAGACAAATTCATCGTAAATATGTAAATTCGCATCTTATAAAAAAAAAAAAAAAAATACACTGTTCTCCACATCGATAATTGAACTTTCTTTTTTTTATAGCGTCTCGATAGTAACAACAATTATGTATCTAATTATGTATTTAAAAACCCTGGCGAAATCTTCCGTGCAAACGCTTTTTTAAGAGACTTGATAAAATTACTTATCCCTAATTTCAGTCGTAACTAACTTAATTCCACTGACTCTCGATTCTTCATCGCATGGAACGGTCCTCGCGTACATACCGCGGGTGTAATATTGTAATCGCGATAAAATGACCGAGGCGAGAGAAGGGAGGGAGAGAGGTCATATGGTACACGCGTGTATGTACTTATTCACTTGTAACCTCTGTCAGGAGGAAGGCAGGTACCGAAGGAGGGAGCTCAAAATCGAAAGTGCAGCCAGCACAGGGCTTTCGCGTCGCGAGACGTTTAGTCTGTCGCGGCGTCCCGGTCTAATGTAAACCAACAATCTTCCTGTCGATTTCTCTAACGCTTTCTATTAAGTGATCCCTCTTCTCCGATCATATCGCGGCGGAAGCGAGTAAATCTATCTGCGACAAAACTCGCGTGTAAATAGTATTCTTTATTCTTTCACTTTCTTGCGATTCGAACATGATCCAAATAAAACTAGAGACTTATTTTTGAAATTCGAAAGAAAAAAAAGGGAAAAAAATTTGAAGGTTTCTACGGAAAATATCTCTATGCTATCAAACTGCCGTGAAAATGTTGTCTATGAAGACTTAAAGGACTTGTGTGGAAAAAAAAAGAAGTGCATTACATTAAAACGATTTTTATACGCTAAGAAGATACGAATGCATTTTAATGCTTCTAAGAAAAATTTGAAAAAGAAAAAATTGTATCAAACTATGAACTGATTGCTCTCTCTTCATGGAAATAGTAAATGATAACGTAGCTATAAATCATTTTTTAATTTCTGTGGCAATATTATTTTAAGAGCGCCACATTTATCACCGAGATAAAATAACGAGAAATTGAAAGTGACAATTCTCTTGCCACTGTGTCCTACAAGGATAAAAATCACGAGGATTTCCAACCGACTATAAAGTTCTTTTCCAAGGAAAGAGAAAATAAAGCGACCAAGGTGAAACAAGCAAATAAATCGGGAAATGTCCAACTGTTAATGCGCCCGGCGAAGAGTAATGGGAAATATTGTGTGCACGCAAACGTATTCAATTTACGTTAAACCATGTAACAAGATGGAAAATTCCTAGTTATCACTTATTTGTTTGGAGATATAACAGCAAGAAATTCAGTCATAAAATAATCCTTTCGTGTTTTTTTTTTTCTTAATGTGAAGCCGACGCCTTATCTTTGAGAGTAGAATATTTCACTAACGTTGACGTTCGACTTTTTATAGTAAAAGAAACGAGAGGATCGTCGTCACCTCTGTGTTGAAGATTCTCGAGGTAAGGACTTCCTTTCAAGCGGGGAATAATTGTGAAATAAATTGAGCGAATAAACTAACTAAATCATTAATCATATATGCTTGCTAACAATCTTATATCACCTTATCCTTAGCGTCAATGTTTTTTTTCAAAGACTGTAAAAAAAATCTGTTGAATAAATTTCCATCGATCTTTTCCGTCAATTACAGTTATAGCATAATGCGACGTACATATGCTGCTTTCTTACTTTTAAATTTCCTTTCCTTCTTACGCGGATGCTGAGACTGGGTCGATCATTGGTTCATTAAACTCGCCAACATCCGCTTTCGCGATTCTTTCGATAAGAGTAAATCGGGTTGCGACAATCTGTCCCGTATTTCTTTTTACTAATTTACTGCATTAGCTTGGAAGGGAATTTCAATTGATCGTACGTTGGAAATAAATAACGGAGGATCGTAATTATGGCTTCTCATTTTCGCAATCACGTAAGAATCACGCATCTGATTGTATGTCTTCCTTCGAAACAAGGTCGCCATCATATCGGCACGTTCTTCGATATGCAAGAGAGTTGGTATGCATAAAGGAAAAATTGAGCCACGACTACCAGTTTCATCGAAAATGGCAGTGTCCGAGCCCGTGGAGAATGAAAAGAGGTTTGTTTCAACTTTTTTTGAATTTCATATTTTGTATTTAACTTCCGAGAATCATAGAATATAACAATGCAGAATATTCCGAGTGAAATATATTTTATTAAAAATACAACGAACTAAAGCTTTCTTTCGTTTCTGTTTTTAAATAAAAAGATTGTTATAAAAAATTATTTTTCTAGTAATAAATATTCTCTGATTAATGTATAATAATTTAAATTTTTTAAATAAATGTAGTAAACATTTTTTCAGAATTATTAAAGAAAAGAAATTTTATTATTACTTATGTTAATGCTGATTACTGTTAATTAATATTAATCACTTACTATTATTATTCACGTTAACTAATGATTTCTAAAAATAGTAATATTCTCTTTCTTAGCCTTGGCATATTGAACTTTATTCAACGATGAAATAATTATTTTAAAAATATAGCATTTAGAAAGAATGCTCTTCCAATCAAATCGCGTTATCAAGACTTCAATTATGTAAAACACGTTGTATAAGACCTCTAGAAATATCTAGTAATTATAAGATTCTCTCAGTAAACGGTATTATTTTCTGCATAAAAAAAAACTACAAATTTATTCTGTTTAATCAATCTTTCTTTCTTTTTTTATACCTCTAATGATAATTGTCAGAATTAATATACCGAGTATCTTTTTCTGAATCATCGATTGACGCTCACAATTAAAGCGATATCGGTTCACTAATTTCATTTGCGTCGCGTTTGCGTGACAACTTTAATTCAATATTCAGAGTGCTTAGAAGGAACTATCAGCATAGATATTATGCAAATGAAAACAAACCGAGATCTCAAAAGTTCATTACTCGAAATGTAGTTTACCGACTTTCACGACTTTATGACAGGCTGACATGACATGCCGATCGTGTATGTGCGCGGAAACGTATCGACCTTGACATGACGGATCTAAAGAATTTAAAAAAAAAAAGAAAAAAAAATTTACCGCATCTAATAGCTGGTAAAAAAAAAAACTTTTCAGGGGAATCCTTGGAGGGGCTTAGAAAAAAAACGCGTCAATGACTTAATTTCGAGCTTCCGTAAGATTAATGTATCCGGCTGCACAACCGTTCCTCAAACTTTTATTTATAACATCTGATGTGGCAATAGGACAAATAACCTTTATCCCCGTACTTTTACTTAAAGTGAAGGTCATTAAAATTTGGTAAATTGACTGTATGATATGTACCTCAATACGTTTCTCTATTTTTGTTTTTGCTTACGTCGGACAAATAGATATATACGACACCACAAACTTATATGCGAATATAAGTTTTGCAGATTCAGGTGAAACTGCAAGATATCAAGAAAATTACAGGAAGTAAGATATTATTGAATTGCCAGCTACTTCATCATCCCTAAGAACTCCGTCGTTTTTCACGAAACCTAAATCATTGCGTGTGTCACGATTAACTTACGTAACATACATATTTTACAGTCGCAAACAAATGTGCTTTTTACAAAACTGTGTTTGTGATTTGCGTACCGTGAGAAATTTTTTAATAAAACAATTATTTAATTAATATTTTTTTCCAGCTGCAAATGCAGTTCGGACGTCAAATTGCGTCAATAAAAAAAAATGTCATTAACAAGAAATCTAAATTATCACGAGTCAATTTGCCATTAAATCGAAGTCATCTTCACGGTAGACTAATCCGGTATTTGCAAGTGGGTCGCTGACCGATAATCTCGTTGTATTAATGCCGTCTTCACGGATTGCGATTAATTAACATATCCCACACGTCAATCGGAGCTCGTTGCGAGACAAAGCTAGCTTTGCATTTCATCAGATGATGGCAACAAAAAATCTCATTAATATAATCGCTTTAGTAATATCACTGTAAGTCCCCGACGAGACAACGATATTAACGAATCGCGTCGTGTAAATCTTTGAGCCAATGTGTGTGTCAGATGTGTCAAAATATTGCAGTTTTGCAATCTAGACTTGACCACTGTGCGAGACGTAGCGCGGCATATAATACTTAATGACCGTTCTAATTGACGAAAACGAGATCCTTCTCGGCTGTGGTAGTTACGAAATTTTCAAAGCATTTCAGAATTGGTTGACACGCAACTGGCCGCGAATATACGTCAAGATAGAAATATCACTGGACAATACCGTACTTGAGAAAAACAATGCAAAATGGAAATATCCACCGTGCGCGTTTCTTAAGAATATATTTTACGATTTCACGTAAATCTTAATCGCGGACTGTTTAAGCCGCATTAACAAATTTTCCGGTGGAAGGAAATGTGCGACTCGGTGTACAATACAGCGGAATTGCCGTAAAAAAATATAATTAAGCTGGTCAAATTAATGAAGTGACGCAAATGTGCGGTCACAACACGTGTTTAAAAAAATATACTTAATGTCGCGAGAATTTAGGAATAAAAAAAAATAAAAAAAAAAACAAGAAGCGTGTTGTTCAAAAGTGAACACTGCGAGTAATAAAACATCTGAATGATTCAATAATGGAGCTTTAGGATAATTAGCTTACCTGCTATTTTATTATTTTTTGCTACGATAAACTAAATTACAAGGTAACGACGAGAATAACGTCATTTGCCGAGACTCAAACAATTCGCGGGAAATCTTTGGATTTTATCTTTGGATAAGATCTAGCTTGCTTCCGCAATTAATGTCTTACGGCAATTTATGCTCGATAAAAGTAGAATATGCGTTAAAATCACGGTAAATTACGCGCAAGCGAAAAAGGTCATTCGGCTGACATATTTCATGAATAATTAAAATCACATCAAGATTCGATCGACCGCTGAATATCGCTAAATGCGAATTAATATTAAGTCCTTCAATTCGAGCACTCAATCAGAACTGTCATAATTTAAAATCTGTCTACGTCTTTTTTTTTCTTTTTAATTTTCTGAGTAAACGAAATTTGAGACAAATCGTAGCAATAAAGTCGCAAAAATTGCTAACGTCGAGAAGTCATCGTAAAAAAAAAAAAAAAAAAAAAAAATATGGCAACGGATTTTATTTCTTAATTTGCAAAGAAAGTATATATACAAATTTTATCTCAGATGTCGCGATTCTGTAAATCCGAACGCACTGGTGAAAATGCCAAAGGTACGCCGGCGTACTCGTGGGAAAAAAAAAAACAACGAATAAGTACATTTAGATGCTCGAGCAGGTGGAAAACGGGATTGCGTTACATGATTGGCGATGTTACATCAGCGTTGGGCTCGTTTCATTCAAAATGAGAGAACGGTACGTTATTTAGCAAGCGACACATTTCGCTCGAAGCTAATGCAACGTATTATTCGTGCCGCGAGCTCGTAGATTTACCGCGGGGCAGAAAATTCAAGAAAAATACGAAGTAAATAAAACTCGGAAATACGGAACGACATAAAAAAATAAAAAAATAAAAAAATGTCTCTGCATTTGCCTAACCGTGACCTCGCGTAAATAATTCATTCATACTAATCGTTCACATTGTTCGCCGGTGTTTCGCGTAACGCTCGCTGCAGCAATTTTAACCAGCACAATTCAACACAAAAGGTGCCTTTACCGTCACTGGGCTTATGTAATTGCGCACGTTCTTGCATGTTTGCGCAATGCAATATGTGGATCATCGATAAACCGGTTCTTTCTCTCTTTCTATCCCCGCGGACATTCTTACGGAATTTAAAGATTATTAAACTCTAACTTTTATAAATGCAGTTTCTTTTTTTATTTTTATTTTTAAACGTCCAGTTTTAGAAACATTTCCGTCCTGTTATTCCAATTCATAAATACTATTAAATCTAAATATATATTTTATGTAAATTTTAACTGTGAGATGTCTTCGTAAAATAATAAATTAAGAGAAGAGAAATAATTTTATATATAAAGTATAGCAAAAGAACTATTAAAGAATCTTCCATTTCTAATTTATTTATAAAGATTATTTTCTAGAAAGGTATATGTGGATAATTCTTATGATACGTTGCGCAAAAAAAAAGTAACGTATTGCTATTGGCATTTTAATTTAAACTTCGCCGGCGAGATCGTTGCCAAAACCAACGTAGTTACGTCAAGTGAAAGGTTCTGTAAATGCAATCTTGATTGTGATTTAACGAGGTGAAAGAATTGCGTTTCATTGAACTCGCGTTTACCGTGCGAATATCATATTGCAGTTTTATGCCGATTAATACGTACTCTTCCTAATCTCGTTTAAATTTGAAAGTAGTACAATATTTTTTTTAATAACTAATAAACATATTTTAATTTATAATTTCTTTTACTTTGTAATTGCACAAGTGTGTTTAATTATTATGTAAATAAATTTGCTCGCCGTTAGCGATTTGTGAGATTTTTATCTTACTTACAGCTTATCTACTTAAGACCTTTCATTCAACTGACTGAGAGTTTAATGTAGTTCACGTCTTTATTCAAGTAACGTCATGTGCGTTCCAAGGTCTGCTGATGGAACGTCAAATTACAACTAATTCTAGATGATTGTTATTTTTAGATGCAGAATCGCTTAGCGTTATCAAAAAGAGATTATATTAAATTCTTTTTGTAATTAGGAACGACGACAAAACATCGGTTACGGTTGAAGAAGCATGTATTTCCAAACTTCGACAAGCGGTACCGCAATGTTGCGCAGTCGGAGCTAAAAATTTACTCCTAATTACTTTCGGTACAACCTTGGGATTTTCAACTATTCTTATCCCGGCATTGCAGAAAGAGAACGCGGATATCAAAGTCACTATGGAGGAATTAACATGGATCAGTAAGAAATTATTTATAAATATAATATAAATCGGTTTAATTGCCTTCTTTTCTTTTATCGCAAATTTTAATTTATCGTATATCATCCGCAATGCATTCATCGTTAACGTACCCTTTTCTAGGCAGTTTGAATTTATTTCTTGTGCCAATCGGCTGTTTGGCAAGTGGACCATTGTCCCAGTATCTGGGCAGGAAACGAACGATGATGCTAGCGAATATACCGTTCGTAATGGCTTGGTTAATATTTTACTACGCCAGCAATCCTACGATGTTACTCGCGGCGCTTGCGATGACAGGCCTGACGGGCGGCCTTCTCGAAGGTCCGGTTATAACTTACGTCGCTGAAGTAACGCAACCTTATCTACGCGGTATGCTTTCCGCGACTTCGTCGATGGCGGTGATTTTGGGCATTTTCACGCAAATGTTAAGCGGCAGTTTGGTTCACTGGAGAACGGTCGCGTTAATCAATCTGATTTATCCGATACTATGTTTTATCGCCCTGTGCTTGGTCCCTGAGAGCCCACATTGGCTCGCCGGTGAGTGATCGATCGGATTTTATTTACCGGCGTGTCTATCAAGCCAAACTTAATTATTTAATTAATAAATAACCCTCCCCACATTTCGTTTAGTTAAGGGTCGTTTCGCGGAGTCGGAACGTGCCCTCTGCTGGCTGCGGGGCTGGGTGGGCCCGTCGCAAGTGCAAAATGAATTTAAAGCGCTCTGCGAAGGGATTCAGAAACCGACCGACAACACCGACGCCGACAAGGAAGCGCTCTGGCGATCCTACACCAAGCGGACCTTCTATCTACCTTTCATATTGGTCAGCACGGGATTCTTCATTTCAAACTTTGGCGGCACCACAACCTTGCAGACTTTCGCCGTGGTGATATTCGCGAAACTAAACGCACCGATCGACAAATATACGGCCACGGTGTTCTTAGGCGTTGCTCAGTTAATTGGCATCGTAATCTGCGTATTGACGATCCATCTCATGGGGAAACGCAAGCTAACATTCCTATCGGTCGGTGGTACCGGTTTGTGCCTGCTCGTTATCGCGATCTACGGTTATCTAAACGACATGGATTACTTTGATGGAGTTAGATACAGCTGGATACCAACCACTCTCATGATAAGCGCAGCTTTCACGGCGAATCTCGGCATTAGGACGTTGCCGTGGATCCTTGCGGGCGAAGTGTTTCCCGTCAAGGTGCGTTTTTGCACATCTCTCTCTTTCTCTCTTATTATTTTTTAATCTTATATTATATAATATTAGGTTTTAATCTTAGTGAGCTTATTTAAATCGCATTTATGACTTTAACTGCCTAGAAGTACCTTCTATTATTTTTATTTTAAGTGATAAATTAATTGGCTTTCTCAAAGATTGAATAAAAACTGCGTTTGTTATTAAAATAATATCTTATAAATATCTTTCTGGGAAGTTAAACAATTTTGCATTTCGTATATATCAGGTACGCAGCAGCGCAACCGGCGCAGCCGGAATGATTGCCTACATCTTGGCGTCAATCGCCAACAAAACGTTTCTCTACATGATGAACAGCATGTCACTGCCCGGCACGTTTTTTTTCTACTCGCTGGTCAACCTCGCCGGCTTGTGTCTCCTATTCGTCATATTACCCGAGACCGAGGGTAGAACTCTACGAGAAATCGAGGAGCATTACGCCGGCATACAAAATCTAAAAGATCGGCCGAAGAAGGAGCAGCAGGCTGGCAAGGAAAAATGGGCGGTCGCGAATCCGGCGATCGTTTACGACGAAAGTACGGAAAGTAAATTGTAGAAAATCGGCTGGTAACTTCTCGTAAATTAAATCACTACGCTGTTGACTATTGTATAGTATATTGTTAACCACTTGAAATTTCTTCGCGGAAATTAAAAAAAAAAGAAGGGTTTTATCGCATAACTAACAACAACGCAACCTGCACGAAAAAGAAATACGGTAAGCTTATTTGATCGACCGTGAAGAAAAGATGAGAGTAGGTACTAGTGTGTGTAAAAGAATGTTAGATAATAATATTTCTATTTATTATTTTATATTATTTAAAAACGGCCGAGATTGTCATAAAGCGCTTCTGATATCGTCGTTGATCTTATTGCTGACTAATCTTTAGAAACGAAAAAAGCGGCTTTGGATTTCAAGTTAATCTTAATTTTTTTTTCTTTTAATATTTTTTTTTGTTGTATATTTACATGAATAAATTATGCAACAAAAATTGGCGAATAAAATAAATTTCTAAAGGTTAGCAGAGTACTCGATAGACTTATCCTGTTGACTTAAGATTCGTTTCATCGTTATTGCTTAGGGAAGCTTTTATGTCTTACAAAGGCTTACGTCTTTTATTGCAATGGGATATATTTATGTAGACTTAACAAAAATGAAAGCGAAAACTTGCAGTAGGAGCTGAATAAAATTAAGTTCTAATTATTATATTATATTAACAAATATTGTAACATGTTATTTTTTCTGTGATGATTCAATAATTTTTATCAAGAGACGCGGTAGTGCCTCGCGTCAAATGTTCGAGACTACCTTAATATCATATTAACCATAGAGAAAATATTTTTTAACGAAACATTAAATCACGCACACGTAATTATCATATTTTCCTATGTAAATTCGAATATTACTTAATAAAAAAATTTATATAATTCTTCTTCTTGGTAAAACAATCTTTTTATAACATTCTGCTTGCGTATAAAATTCTCGAACATTATTTTTTCTTTCTTTTTTTTTTCCTAAAATGATCCCGACAATAATTATCGCCGCGGATCGATTTACGAATCTCGCGCAGAATCGAGCCGGATTGGAAGTTACGAAAAGTCATTCGAGACGAGATATCTGCGGGGCATCCCCCGGATCAACAAGTGTCCTCTCTCTCCCCCGGCGAGCATGCACTTCTATTCACGATTATATTGATGTCAGTCGGGGTTGTAGGCGGCGCAGGCGCGAATCTTTCCCCCGGATCGGCCCGACGACGGGCGGGGGTCGTACGAAATGGTCGATATTTTAGCTATAGCAAACGGGTGGTCTACGGTGGCGTTGCGCGAGACGCTCGAACGAGATCGGGCAGTCCAGTCTTCTTATATTCGCTGTTACGAAAACCTCCCCCTGTCGTGTGCCGTGCTGGTCAGTGGTGCGACATATCGCGAGGGCGCGTAGTCATAACGTGAGAGAATATCCCCATTTGCGCTCGGCCACCCCCGCCGTCATCCCTCCCCCTCAACGAGCCCCCCTCGTGCGTTAAATATTAATCGATCGGCAGCCGAGCGCAACGCAGCGCGTGGTGTGCATCCCGATCATCGTACGTAGCATCTCTCGTCGCCAGCCGACAGCCGACGGCGAATCCGTGCGGAATTTCCCACGTCGACGATCACACCGAAGAGCGATCCGTCGTTCGCGAGGGGAGACAGCCTCCTTCCCCATCTTCAAGGAGTGACTCTTTCAGGTGATACCTCGAGGCACTTCCGCGAGAACTCGATCATTAACGACTCATGAACTCACGAAACAGTCTTTTCTTGCGAAAGTAAACCCGTCGATAGCTTACTTATTGATTTCTCTTTATCTGTCTCTCTCTCTCTCTCTCCCTCTCTCTCTTTTTCTCTTGCTCCTGCTCTCCTATATTCGCTCACTCTTTTGGTATCTCGTGACCTCCGCCTTTCTCTGTTATTTCGATATTCTCATATTCCCCCTGTTTTCTTCCCACCATTTTCGCCTACCTTTTTCTACTTTTACATAAAACGCATATCGGTGCAACGAACACGTAGACTGGGACACGACCATTTGTCTATGTTACATCTATTCTTTTCTACCCCCTTCTACTTTTTTTTCGTCTCTTTCCATATTGTTTAATTATAGTTATCGTTTAAGATTTTTTTTTAATTATCCTACAGCTTGTGAAAAGTTTGACCTAATATACGTGACGATAGAATCTATGTCATTCTCTCTTCCCTATCCTTTTTGCCAGCCGTAAAACTGCGGGCATGATCGCCAGGCCTTTCATTCACTCGAACTCACTTTCTGCGTTTCATGCGACGCCGTGGAGTCGTCGTGACGTAGGCGACCACGCTCTGGCCTCCTCCGATCAATTCCTCGTTCGACCATTAATCCGTTTCATGTAATCCCCACCCGCGTCATTCTCAGTTTAAGATTTCGCGGAGAATTGCCCAGAACGGTGAATATTTTCGCGCGATTTAATCGTTATTAATTATTAATGTTAACGAAAAGAGGTGAGATAAACGAACAGGGCCGATAAGTTAGCTCGCTGTCACCCAACATTCAGCTGAGTATCGAAGAGAGTCTCCATAACCGAGTGCGAAAACTGTCCTAGTAATTTTCCCAGATTTTTTTTTTTAATGAAGAGCACAAATCCTCCCAAAATTTCTAATTAATACGCGCCGTAATCAGTTCACTTTTAGCCAAGTAATATATTTACAAATTAAACCAATTTGACGTACGCTAATAAAAATCCAATCAAAATGCATCATTGAATGTCGCACATTATTTAAAATATTTATATATATAATATTTCTTTTTGTAATTTTAATTATTTTATATTTTAATTAAATTACTCTCGTCTACAATTTTTTTTTGTTCTTTAAACCTATTGGACTTTGTTAAATCGCTAATTTATAGAAAGAATCAGTTTTAATGATTTTACTGGATGGAGAGCAATCGCGATATAGTCAGCTGAACGCCTGCAAAGAATTAATTACTTGTTCTCGACGTAGGCGCGACGGGCGGCTGTTCAAAGACTTTACCTCTTTACGCTAACGCGCGTGCCTCTGACGTAAACCGAGGCTCCATCTTCCGTCGCCGTTCATTCTGGATGCACTGAAATCGAAACTATGTAACTACGGACGGGTGGTCCGAGAGCACGAGAGAGCGTGGGTGGGCAGCCGGGTATGACAATCGATTTGCCTCCGAAAATATTTGCTCCCGCGGTGCCTTGCTTGCCGCTGTCGCAAATCAATGGGATCGAACGTGGCCGCGAATCGGACGATCACGCATATGTCGGAAAACGCGATAACAAGTCAATTCGAGTTTTTGTACAAAACAAATTGCCAAAAAAAAAAAATTTTTTATTCTTTTATTATATATTTTTTAATTTTTTTTTTTTTTTTTTTAATTAACGTGACAAAGATTTTTAAAAAGAAAAAAAAAGACAATTTTTTTCTATAAGAAATGAATTATGAACTTTAATCGATCACAATTTAAATAAAAGCTTTATTTATTTCAGTCAAATTTATTTTCAGATTGATTAAATCTCTTAAATACCTTTTGCGTATTATATTAATTAAATAAAAGGAGAAATAATGGAAGCAAGGCTTTTATCCCTTCTCCGTTTTTTAACATTAAATCTAACTTCCTTGAATTTTAATTTCTGAATTCATATATCGCCACGCTGCCCGCGAATATTACACGTCCCACTGATTTCACGTGCAGTACGTATATAACATAATTGTACGTTATGAAATTACTCCCGTGGAGTTTAATATGAATACCTTCATAATCTTCGCAAAGTAATATTAACGCAGCTCTTAATGAGTCTTTAAAAACGCTCGGTGCGGGATTCGGGAATTAATTAACCAACATGTAAAAGACCTAGAGCCAGTGAAAATATCGAGGAAAGTTTCAATCAACGATACATATATGTTGCTATCGACCGCGAAGTGTCCCCGCAAAACTGATAGCGGAATTGGATTCGTAATTTTCGTGCAAAAATCAAGTTTTTCACCAAGAAGAAATGGACTTGTCCCGCCGTCGCTGTCGTCATCGTACCATCGATTTCCGTATCTACTTGACCTCCGTAGAGCGCGCGTCGCCTCAATCATCATCTGTCCACCGAGACATACTCAATTACCTACCACCATTCGTCACGGAAATCGTAGTAACACTGTGCAACAATGCCCGCAAGTGGTGCGCATACCTGGGCTTATATTCCCTTTCTTTATTTCCACAAGAACCGACTGTTGTTAACGCTGACATGACATATACGGCACCGATATCGTTATCGCACACGGAAAACCTTGTCCTACTTTTCCTTTAACCGTACCGCGTACTACGTGCGCGAGCGTATGTGTGCGTGTATGTATGTGTTAGTGTGCGTGACGCAATCTTCCGGATGAGATTTTATCCTCTCCCTTTTACGGTTCGCAAAATAATTACGTGCAGTGCTCCCTGTGTAATTGTCGCGGTCATGTTGTCTTGATCGTATCCGTTTAATGTGTCTGTAAATCTGAGCGGTGATACGCAACGTGAGGACACACGAGCCCGGGACTGTGCTATGAGAGTACGCGAGTTTCATCCGCGATTCATCCCGAGTTTTTTTCTACCATCGGAAATGTTGAAATGCCAATAATGTTTCAATCATACGTAAGCGAGGGTTTTAAATTAAATTAAATTTGACGAAAAGTTTTCAGGATGCGAAACTTTCCGGTGAATTAAATAAAATTGCACTCGAGTAGATTTATCGTACTTAAATTTCAACGAGCCTTTCGCACCAAGATATTTAAGAAATTGTGAAAGAAAATAAGGAACCTTAACTAAAATTCTTTAAGTAAATACAAAGGGGAATTTCAAATCCAGGATTTTGTAAGTTTTATCAACGGAGGAGCAAGCTGCATTATGCGGAATGAAGCGCGATATTGATAGAAGCCTGCTATCAGATCTAAAAGTTCCTCGTTCGATTTTGCATTCGTACGGATAGGTATTTATAGGTCTCGATCCACCGATTTATTTTCAACCGCTGCTATAGCCGCGTTGAGAAAGCCGGTGATCGATGAGCTCGAAGAAATTTCTTCTTTCGCATTTCGTCGCGGAAATGGTTATTTTCGCAACGAGAGAAAACAGACTGCGATGAAAAGTGCCACGATACTTCGTTAATTACCGTCACGCTGAATAGATTAAATGTCGTTCCGTTAAAGTGAAATTTTCTTTCCACTTGTAAAGGCATTTACTATTTTCGTAACACGTCATTCGGCACGAGCGGGGCTTTTGGGGGAAATAATCGTGCAAGTTTTCGCTTAAAATTTCTGATAAAAAGATCCGAGATAAGAGTGTGTTGTTAATGCAATTCCGAAAAGCCGAAGTCGAAAAGTAAGGCAACGTAAACGCGGGCGTACGTACCTGTGCGAACCGCAGACTATCGCTCGTGGCAGGTCTGATTATCTCCGTTGACACGTAGCGCGTGCGGAAGTAATACGGTGGAACAAGAAACGGAAGAAAGAACCGCGAAAGTCGCCACGTCGTTACTTCGTCAGCCAGTCTCGCTCTTCGAGCCGGGCTGAATAATTTTGCATTAACGCGATGCCGTTCGTGGACGCGACCGGAGTGCGTAATTCTTCCCTCATCATTTAGCCTCTTGGATTCTTCCCGATTAATTAACTAATTAAGTGACGCGGTGAAATGATACGGTGCATTTCGCGTCGCGTCGGTATAAGAAAAAGTACAGCAAGCGACAATCAAGTGGCCGACAAATAACTGCGCCGGCATAAACATCTGGTGACTCGGAACAAGATTAAGACGGAGTGGCAAACATTATTTAATCATTCTCCCGGAATAAACTGTTGAGCGCTTAATGGAAGAATTACTTAGATAAGATTAGAGAAAAGACAAGCGGTTGATGAGTTTTACCTAACGAAATGAGGGACAATTAATAAAACGGTAAATGAATTGCGGACAAGAGAATGAGATTAGAAATGGTTGAGATAAAATGGTTAATAAATTGCAGTTAATAAAAAACTAGGGCGGAGGCTCAGGAATCGATCTCAGGAATTTGATAGAGAACTTGCAGTGAAGAAGAATATGAGGGGATACAAAGGGATCTGCTGTCGGGTGTCGCATTAATGTGACGTTTGAGATGTCGAAGAGGCGCGGAAATGTATCCCACACACCGGTTAAGGATTCAGTTTTCGAGCTACGCACGAGGACGGTCCGGATGCTGTCCATCGTCGACATTACCTCGCAGAGGGATAATCCGGTATCGGAATATCGATATGACTATTCGTACCTGTATCTCGAATCAAGGGGAAAACTGACGAAGAGAAAACGCGAAAGAAAATTCAACGGGTTTAATTAAGGCTCTTCGGTGCGATAATATTGACGATTAAATTCTATGATCAGAAGTGATTTAATTAAATTTTTCGCTTACTTTTATTAAGATTTATGAAAATAATTACACGCAAAATGATTGATTTATGATTTCAATATAAAAAAAAAAGAAAAAAAAAGAAAAGTGCATATTCTAATTACTCTTTCGAGGATTTTTATAAAATATTTAATTTTTTTCTTCCAGAAACATATTCCAAAAAAAAGTATTGTAACTCAAAACCGTGCAGTTTGGTATTTATTTAATATTTTGTTTCTGTTAAAACTGACTAGAGAGAAACTTTCGAAAAGAAAAACTATTCGACAAATAACACAACAATGCCTCTGAAAAGTTACAGTTTTGAAGCTGCAGTACTTTTTATTGGTGCCGTTAAATTGATTCCAATACTGAACTCTGTTAGATATAACAGAGTAAAGTTCAATCTTTCATGCGGCTTTATATGCTTCGTACTTTATGATATTTTTAACCAACGTTTTCGTCAACGTAACCATACGATCCGATAAACCGTGACGAATTTCGCATCGCATCGCTAGTAAGCTCATCTATTGCATCGAATACCTCGCTCTTGTCCATCCCATCCCTTATCGAATAACGAGTAGCGTTTTACGACGTGCACATGCAAAGCTAATCACAATATACCTCATATACCGCCTTTCTTTCAAGTCGCCGATCCATAAATAAATGTTTCAGAATGTGAAAACTTAAAACACGATGAGTATAATACGTTACTTTACAATTATTTTAATTATTAGCCATTGTAATTTTTAACTTTTAAAAGTCGTAATTAAACGAATTTTTATAGGCTTAAAAATATAAAGTAATAATTTATATTGTTGAATTAAAAAAAAAATTTGTTTAAACTAACGCGGATACTTTTTTCTTTTTCGCAGATGGCGCGTCAGGATGGCAGAGATGCCGCGGATCAAAACTTTGATTACATGTTTAAGTTGCTGATAATTGGCAACTCGTCTGTTGGAAAAACTTCCTTCCTCTTTCGTTATGCGGACGATTCCTTTACCTCGGCTTTCGTGTCGACCGTAGGGATCGACTTTAAGGTGAAGACCGTCTTCAGACACGAGAAAAGGGTCAAGCTACAGATCTGGGTCAGTACGCAGTCGATGTATTATACACGAATAATATAATTTCCTGACGAAAAGCATTGTTACGATATTACAGTAAACTTTTCAAAACCAACATCGTGTATTAAATTAACTCGCCTCGTAATTATTTACGTTGTTATTAATTATTTTTATTTAGCATTTTTTTTTAGCAATCTACCTGATACAATATTTTTAGAAATATTACGTTGCAAGCAACGTTTTATAATGCGTTATGCTATTTATAATGGTATAATCACGTTGCTAATTAATTGTCGTTTTCACAGGATACGGCGGGTCAGGAAAGATACAGAACGATCACGACGGCCTATTACAGAGGCGCGATGGGTTTCATTTTAATGTATGACATCACAAACGAGGAATCCTTTAATTCAGTTCAGGATTGGGTCACGCAAATAAAAAACTACTCGTGGGACAACGCCCAAGTAATTCTCGTCGGCAACAAGTGCGACATGGAAGAGGAGAGGGTGATCAGCACCGAAAGGGGTAAACAGTTGGCGGAGCAATTAGGGGTACGATTTTTCGAAACATCAGCTAAAGAGAACATCAACGTCAAGGTATTTACCTAATTTCATATTATTCATGCTTTTTATATAATTTTATTCCAAATTCTGTTCGTTAAGAAAGAAGTTTCATTTTTCCGATTAACATTTTGTGTTCGCACGGAGACATAAAGTTGATATAAAAATTATGATATCGTTTAAACTCCAATTTTTTTTTTTTTTATCTCCCGCACGTTTTCCAATCTCGCTTTATTGTGTCTCGGGGTAACGCGAACGCGAACGCATATCGATCCCGCCTGTCGCGAGGTCACGTAGATGATCGATTCTCTTTCATTGTCGTTTCGGCAGGCGGTGTTCGAGACGCTAGTGGATATAATATGCGACAAGATGAGCGAATCTTTGGACAATGATCCAACCCTGATGGGCGCGGGCGGTATGGGTCAGACCAAGGGCCAACGACTCACCGATCAGCCGACCAACCCAGCGAACGCTAACTGTAATTGCTAAAAAAAGAGAGAGAGAGAGAGAAAAAAAGCGACGACACGCAGAAGAAGGAGGAAAAAAAAAAAAACGAGAGATCGTATTTTGTGCGTGTGTATGCGCATGTGTGCACGTGTGTGTTACATGGTTAGTAAAAAAAAAAAAAGAGAAAGAAGAAAAGAGCGAGGGAGAAAGAGAAATGAGATGAAAAAAGAGGCGGAGGGAAGTGTCGTGTGCGACGCTGGTGTGTTAACTAGTCCACTTTACTTCGTCGTTCCCTCTTGTTAGATTATTTATTTCAAAATTCACTTCTCGTTTTTTTTAATTCTTTCTCGGCGCAAGATGAATATATAATATACGTTATATGTGTCTATACATATATAGACATAATTGTGATCATCGAAATGTGACCGAATTAGCCAACGACCGTCAACTAAACGGTCATGATTATCCTTTTAGTTTTCCCTTTTTTTTTTTCTATGTTCACTTGACGAGAGTCAGAGATGGACTCAACATACTTTTCAAAAGTTCAAATTTCCATGTTACAGATACATTAGAAGCGAGAAAACACGCCAATTATCACGTTTTCATCGGAAATAATCGTCAATTGTGATAAATCATATAAATTCGTTCTTGTGGACGTTACGTAAATTTAATGGGACTTGATAAATGTTCTTTTCTTTCCCACGAGGAGACCAAAAGAGACAGGATATTCAGTTAATTCACGGTCAACTATGAAAACGATCTTTGAATCAACAAGACGATTTTCACGAAAATATCTAACTTCACTCATACTTTTTGTAATATTTTTCTATCGATCAAAAAAAAATCACGTAAATTACATATTACACTATAAAGTAATTATTTCTTACCAATCATTTCGATACATGGTATACATAAGGATTAGCCTCACGTGTCTGTGGCATCGAGATTTGAAGCCGAAGGGAATGACGCACGTTTTTGTTAATGAAATTGAGAGAATATAACTAACCGCGGGAGAATGAGATTGAACAAAGGTGTATTTTGTTTCGATAATGATTAATGACGACGATTGTTATATGCATAGCGGGGACGACGTTGCTCGCTCGATGTTTGGCATCGCGAGTTCGCAAAGAAGTGCGGAGTGATTCTACCGTCTCGTGTCCGTGCGTTGAATAATATACGCCCAGAAAAATCTTGACAATAACCGTCAGTCACTCGGAAACTTAACGAATTCAAAATGCCGATCAATGAGAGACGTAACGGGATTCGAGTCAACCCTTTAGCTCCTCTCGTCTGATTTGACGCGGGCCGATAACGTACGCGCGAAGTCCACGTTTTAATGTCGCTTCAAAGTTGCAATTGTAAACTGTTTAGAGAAACATATTATTCGAGAGAGTATTTATATTTAAATAACGTCAAGATATATTTAATATTTAGCGATATTCTATAATAATTAGTGACATTAATGCGGTAATAAAGGTTCAGCGACGAACGTGAGCACGTTCAAACATTTAGAGAGACTAGAGGAGTCAAAGGGTTAAACGCGGAAGCGATACGCGAGCATGATTTAGTTAATATTAATATTCGTTATGATTAAAGCGGCGAGTTAAATAAGTGTGGCGATCAGTAACGTAATCGGATACTATGGAATGAAAAATGATTCAAACGTAAAAAAATAAAAAAAATATTTCAAGCAATAGTGCTTTTAAAAGGTTTTTAAATAACGTGCCCATTTTTCTTTTTTAATAAACATTTTACTAACCCAAACGTCGCATTTTAATTCTTTGGCAAAAACCCAAAACGTTCTCTTTCAATCAATAGTATTCGATTATCGACGCACAAGTCAATGATTGACTGACTCGGCGTGTAATTGAAATGCAAAGTGTCGATGGCGATAATGACGATCGCGACATGAATCACCGATCACATGCACAATTAATTTCTGCTTACGGCAATTCGAATATTTAAATCCACCGATCCGTATGCTAAGCTGCGTTATTACGTCGGGCTTAGTTACACGATAAAAATATCTTCATTGTACTGCGAATACTTTTAATTGTATTTTAGTTTTCTTTCTCGTTATCCTTCACGATTCGTAGGTTTGCTTATTTCATGTTCAGAACGAAATCGTTAATTGTAACAGCACACTAACAATAAGCGACAAACTATATCGCGAAGGAAACTCAATTTCTATACTTTTTGCTGTAACTAATTATTCGCACGATTATCTTTTAAGCGACTCTCAGCAGGCGAGACGTTAAGGGACAAGGTTGCGCGCGAGGAAGAGAATATCATCCTCGATAGACCGTGAAACGTTAGATCCTTGAGCCGGTTAGAGACAGTGTCACTGTGCGGTGTCGTGTAACATTCAATAGTTATCAGACTGCTGATTCATATTGCATTTGACCCTTACGGCAAACTCTCCGCGGAAATTATTTAAAGCAGGCATCGTTAACGAGCGTTATTATCGGAATCGACAAAAGCAGAGATCGTAACCGGGCCGGATACAAATTCAACTAATACCGTAAATCATTCAGCGGAACTAGCAAGTATCGATCTGACGTCAATTATCGAGGAGTGCCGGCGTCCCGCTTACCATTACAGTCGTCGTCCGGCGTTAAACGTACTAGGTAAGCTGCCCTCTGTACATAAGTGAGATAATAAAAACAAAAAGGTATCTATCATGTATCATTGAATCTGTAATGAGATGTAATGCAACTTTAGCCGCGCAAGATTTTTTTTTTTTTCTTTTTGTTTTTTCTTTTCGCGAGAAGCACGCCGGAGATTACGCCGGCCCGCGACGCCGATCAATGCGCAATTAATCGATCGCGAACTGTCGCAAGTTAGCGAATTGTCGACAACGAATGCGTCCCCGTGCTAGCAGAGAACTGAGAGTGAAAAGAAGAGAAATAGGGGAGCAACGTGTGTGTAAAAGCGCGTGTTCTAATAGCGCGGCTATCGGGCAAACGTTGAGAAGTTTAACTTCGACGAGCTCAATTTTTACTATAGATACGAAACGATTTTACGCTAATTATCGCGTTTTCACTTTATAGATAAATATGGACCGTACTTACGTCTACATATATTTTTGTCTACAGTATTAAAATCTGAGCTCGTTGAAGTTACACGGGACTTCAATTTCTGTCTTCTCTGTTAGATCTCTCTCCTTTTTCTATACTTTCTCCACTTCAAGTGAAGCTAATAGAAAGGAAAGTAAGAATATGTGACAAAGTGGTAATTAAAAAAAAAAGATTGTTCTTTCTTTTAACAAAAAAAAAAGGAAAAAAAAAGAAAAAAAGAAAAAGAAAATTCTAAACGTGCAATATATAATTAACTCGTAGTATCTAAATTTGCATAAAACTGAAAATACAAATGTGATGCAAATGTGTCGTATGTGGTTTAGTATGAATATATTAACGAAACAAAACGTCAATTTCAAATTCAAATTGTAATAATTAAAAAGATACGTCGTGTTCGTGCTTTCTTCTTTTTACATGCATAAATATTTTATTAATTTATTAATTTTTCTTTTTTGCGAGAGATTAAGAAAGGAAAAGGCGCAAGTGTAGAAAGCGCAGGTAAAAAGAGGACCGACCTATTGATGTGTAATCCAAATGCTTATCAATAAAAATGGCGAGAAACTTCTCCGGCTGTCGCGGGCATCTGTATGTATGTATCGTACGGTGTGTAAACTGTACTATATATATACGCCTAATATTAATAATAACGTTAATAAAATAATAATCTATCAGTACACTCCACATACATAGTGCAAGAGCAACACACACTCACATACACACGTGGAGAAGAAGGAAGCCGCAGGCGTCACATTCGAGAGAAATCATTTGTATAACAGAACAGTTGTAATCTAAGTAAGCTGTATAATTGTAGCAAAAGTCAATCATGGATGTTCTCAATGACTGCTACGTCGTATATGTTAATTGTACGTGTATATGTGCACAATCCGTTAACAAAGATGCAGATCCCGAGAGAAAGAGTGATTGCGCGAGAATGAGAGAACGAGAGTGAAAGAGAGAGAGAGAGAAAGGGAGCGAGCGAGAGAGAAAGAATGAGAGAATGTAATATGGGAAGTACTTTGAAAAATCAGACGTAGCGACAAATGTAAACAATATACATATATACGTATATATATTTAAACAAAGAAATGATGAAGAGAGCTAATTGTAAACCGCGTGTGTTGCATATGCATGTATTTCGTATATGCGGACATTGCAAGCACGCTGGAGAAATCAGCGGAAGAAAAAAAAAAGAAAAAAAAAGAAAAGAAAGGAAAGAAATGAGCAGTGGAGTAAATCTATAATTTGCAACACGTGTACAAATCATTAAAACAATTCGGAGGACCAATTGGTAGGTGGTTGGCGGTCGCGACTATCGCGATCTTACCCAACAAAAATACTCGATTAGTCTTCACCCCCAATCCGTCGCTACTGTTCGCCCTGCAGAAAAATCGACTACTTGTGAGATTAACCAGGACAAAAAAAAAAGAAACAATTAAGATCTTTCGAAAAAAAATTATTTTCCAAGCTTGCTGCAAAGTTTTAAACTCTTTTTATATCTATTGTAGAAAAGCACAGGGTGAATTTAAATTAGCTTCCACGAAAAAAATTAAAATTAATTCAACATTAAAATCTGGATAAATTTAAAATAAAAAAAAAAAAAAATGGGGTGAAAAGCTGAAAAATCAACTGCTATAGGTCCTCGTTAACTCGTCAATTTTCTGCAGAGCGTTTGCGTGTCATCGTATCGTATACTACTGAATCCTCCGGCAAACATGCGAAATATTTTTCGCGAAAATACGTAATACCTTCGTGATATTCTTCGCTCACTCGTAAAAGAGTTATCGGGTGTTTCGTCAAATGTGACGACGAGCACCGAAGAGCTCATCTTCTCTGCCAGAAAATGTCCAAAAGCGACAGTATCATCGATCCTATGCGCGATGTACGAACTTACGACTACATTTCTGCCTCGCGTAGTGCATATCGTGAAAAAGTTTTCGGTCGCTGTCACGTCGATCAAATTGCGATTCGTGTTGAAGAGTGATTTTCCCTTCTCTTGGCGTGATATTGACGGAGCTTTATTGTACGCCAGTGTATCAAGCATCGATCATATAGACAGAGCTTAATTGTATAGAAACAAATACAATCAGCGATCGATTTTCTCCACGGGAATAACGTGGTGCACGCTTCTTACGTTTCTTTCTTCAACGACCCTGCTCGATCAAGCGCCCTTCCCCCGATAAACGAAAGGTAAGGATACCGCGGTAAACGAAGATTCCGAATTTAGAAACTACTATCAGCGAATATCAGAGTGAGAAATTATATAAAATATGAATGTTTCTTTTGATTAAGTTTCAGTCCGACTGTTGTTCTAATTACCTCAATTTTTACTTTGATCGTTAAATGTATAATTATTTAATCTTGAGAATTTTAAGTAAAAGAAATTTTTAGATAAGTCGCTATTAATTTCTTTTTTCTTCTTTCTATTTTTTTCTATCTCGTCTTACGAACAGAAGCGCGTCATTGAAAATGTGCGTATTACTCTCTAAAATTACGTACGAATATAAAATTAGCGCTCGGAATCCGGCAGCCCGTGGTAATTGCATCCAATCTCGTGATGCTATATATGTCGGTGCTGAAAGAACCCGAGTCTTACAAGATCAGCAGAAAATAAAGAGGTAATCACATCGGACGGAAGAGTAGTTCGCAATTCGTCCAGGTGCACTCTATTAACGGTATTTATCAATCTTTAATTACTTAGAAAAAAGATTATTTAATTTGTTAAATTATTATTATTATTATTTGATCGTAACGTGCTACAAATAATAAAGTAATTTTAACAACTACTTTTGTTTTTCCAAACAAAATTTCAAAATAATTAAATAAATAATTATTAACGCTAACAAAAGCAAATGCAAAATATTAAAAATTTTATCACTGCAAAATGTTTAATTTAATTTTTCTAGTAATATATACATAATAAAAAAAGAACTTAATCAAACCGGATATTATTTAACATGTGGACCGTGTATTTTTTGCAAATATTTGCCGACTAATAGTACGTTATGCCGTAAATGAAAATTAAATGAAGTGCACTGACGCAATAAATCGAGCTTTAAGGGCAAATAAAAGGTAAATAAGAGAGTTGTTAGCCGCTGGCCTTGGACGTCCAAAAATGTGGTGACGTGGCCACAAATAGATTTCTTGGCATCAAACTGACGATGCGGAAAGCTTGATTCTCGCTCGCGGGTCCAGGAAAAATCTGGCGTTCGCGACCGAGCGACGTGCATTCGCGTTGTTTAGCTCTGCGAGACATCCCCGTCGCGACATTATTGCATATTCGATTGCTGCACGAGGAAAATACTCGACGTTGAACCTACCGCAATTTTTTTTATTTTTTTTTCTCTCTTTTTCTCTCTCTCTCTCGCACTTCCTACTAAGATGTATTTAACAACAGGTTCTCATCGTAAAATTGTCACGCGATGTACTTTAAGAGATCCTTGGCAACCCGTTGCAACCCGATGCCGTCTCGCACAGAAACAGACACTAACTGTGTAGCTATTTCGTCAGCGATTAAAAACTGAGACAAGGTAAACAATTACGTGACCACAAAGTATTTGGATAACTCTTTCGTATCGCGCTGCTTTTGACAATTTAATATAATTCGATAGCAAATATAATTCCGGAATAACAAACAAAATATTAAATGTAAAACCCGTATCAAAACGATTTTCCACGAAGATATCAAAAAAAGATTACATTAATAAGAAAAAAATATTGTATACAACGTTACGTGTAAAAATCACGCTGTTCATACCGAGTTATCCGCGCATCTCGTTTGCAAATGAGATACGCCGATAAATGCATTAAAGAACTTTTACTTGATCATGCAAGATTTCTTATCATCGTATATTTAATTTTTCATGAAAATTATCAGATTAATTCTTACAATCGCGGTTCAAGAGTAGTGTAACGGATTTTATGAACTGTTACAAAACTAGCGTTATCAATTACTTGCTCGATGCAAGGTATATGAAGAGACTAGTAAAATAATAAGCAACAACTTTTCAAGTTTTCTTTTAATATTTATAAAAAAGTATGTACAAATACTTTTCTTTGAGAGAAAAGAGAGAGAGACCCTTTCTGTCTTCCAATAAGGTAAAAATAGTCGATAGGCATTGACCCACAGAGAAGAGAGCCTAGTCCGACGTCTACCTGGCTGACGTGAAGCGTTGGTAAAACCATTTAGAATTATGGGTCGTTTGTTCGCCCCTTTCCCCTTCTTTTCGCATGAATTTACCGGAGAGAAAGTACATAAAAAAAACCCCAATTCTACCTTCATAAAATATGCATTTAAAACCCGTATACCTTTTAAAATAAAGTCAAACCCGGAATTTCTGGCAATTAAAAACTCGCTCTCTATTTTAACACGCGTCGCACAATAATTCTATTAAATTTAAAATTTGTAAGCTGTCATAAAGTATCAAAAAAAAGAAAAAAAAAAGAGAGAGAAAGAGAACCGTTCCGATACTATTTGAAGATTAAATTGAAACTTTTGATTTCACACGAGCGCGTCTCGCTAGTTTCCTCTACAAATTTCTTTGTGTTTTTTTTATCTTAACGAGAATTCGATGACGCTCCACTTTCCTTAGCAGCTTCTTCAGATCAGAAACTATTTACTCTCTCTCTTTGACATTACCGTTAATGAAAAATCAATACGAAATTAGTCAAAGAATCCATAGGTGAAAGATGGCGCGATAGAGGTCACGCTAAAGGTAGCCGGTAATCTCGTTAAGACCGTCACACGCTAAGACGTGCCACGAATTTGAAAAAAAAAAAGAAGAAAAAGAAAAAAAAAGAAAAGCACGAGTTGTCGCTTGGGCACACTATTAACCCCTAAGGCTTTGTAGCAGATGATTAGTTTTTCCATTGCCGTCGTAGTCGTCGACGGCGACTAACGAGATTGTCTCCAGAGTGCAGTGCACGAAGACCCGGTCAAAAGCGAAGTCGTTATACTAGATTCGGGGGAAATTGGGTCGGTCTCTGCAACGCTCCGGCGTCGCGGCCATATATATCTATCGAATTATAGGGGAGAAACTTGAAGTAAAAGGAGCGACCGGAGGTGAGGCGAAGAGGTTTGAGAATTCTCGCTGGAGATGGAGGAACGCCGCGCGTGCGATGTACACGTCGATATTTATTAGATTGCCGAAGTGACGGACGGTTTTCGTCCATTCGGATGCGCCTGGTCTCCGTGGACGTGAAATGGATTCGAAAATAGAACGCTCGCGTGTAACCTGCAATGTCTCGTGGAGAGAGCTAGTTTTCCAGCCCCGTCGGGGATTCGGCGTTCGACTCAGCTGTGTGTCACAATGATCTTTTTGTTCCCGAGCGAATATGTGCCGTGGGGGGAGAGGAGACAGTTAATGAATGTTACACATGCAAGAAGTGACGCGATAGAACGGCGGAAAAAAATAAGCGGCGAGAGCTTTCGTTAAATACCGCGGGGCATTATTTCGCCAATATTCACGAAAATTAAAAGAATTTCGAACAACGGTACGATATATCCAACGGTACATAATCCAATCAAACCCCCGTGCGTATTGAATATTTTCTGTTATTTAAATGTAAAATGAATATTGTTTTACGGCGGAATAATTATTTAGCACAAAATATCGCTGCTTGTACGTTTATATTTAAATATTATTTTTGGCGAGTATTCGCAAATAAATATTCGTCGCGTACGTTTGGCGAGCGCATTATTTTGAAGCGTAGAGATTAACTGTTGAAAAAAATATGAGAGAGAGTAATTCCGAATTTAATCACTTTTATCACGGAGATGCCTGTGAGCCTCGGAAAAATGAAAATCAGCTCGACAGTCGCACCTCAATAACGGTGTGCAACACATTCGTTTAATATTACAGGCGACGCAATATTGCATGAGAAGGTACGTTTCCCGATTCGTCCCGACCTAATCCATTAATCCCAGGAGGATAGTAGCCTTGACAATTTGTTCACTTGTCCCGAATGCGACGCCCTTCGTGACCAACAAACCTCGCGTCATATATAAACCTTAGTATTACCGAGTATATAAATTTCGCAAAACGAGCCGGACACGTGGGATCGATATTAGTGCGGCTCTTTATTTTCGTCACCAAAATCAGCCGCCGCGTTTTGCATTTTATTTTGACCAAAGGGACGCGCAATCTACGATCGTTTCACCGCTCGCGACAACAGACTGCACTCTATTTTCTTTCCGAGGCAATTTACGCGAATACGGCATAATTCACCACTGACGTAAGGAATATCAGAGATAAATTCTTAAGAACGAAAAAGGGAAGAGGGATATCGAAATACTGCTGGTTAATTCACGGGTTAAGCCTCGAGAGACCCGGGCCGATATAACTCGCTTCCCTTCTAAATTAATGATTTTTATTTTCGCTCAAGCTGTTGTTGTTGTTTAACGCATCTCTTTCCGCGGATAGTAATTTCGAAGTAAATCGAGATAGTAATTTCGTACGCTCTCCCAATTTTTTTTTTTCTCCCGCAGGTCACACTGTTATAACGATATTGTTGGATATATGCGCGGCGCGATGCGTGTGCCGAGGGCACTCGAGACTACTCTTTCGTTGTCAAACGTCAAAACGGCATGATTTACTTTTTTCTTTCCCTTCTCCCCTTCTTCTTTTTTTTTTTTTCATTGCGCGTGCATGCGACAACTCATTCTTAATACGAGCACGCTTGAGCCCAGACGCCGTTAAATTCTCGCACTCGACGATCTGTCCCCGCGGAGCAGACGGAAACGGCCGCGCGTATCAAAATCGCTTTAAAGCTAGATTAATCTCACGTTCCGCACAAATTAAGCCCTTGGCACTCGACGAACCGCGGCAAGCAAACGCGCGCAAACGTAACGGATTGCGTACCAACACGTGCTTGACGTACGTCCGCGCTAAAGAGAAGTATATTTAAATTACGAGTGCTAACGTAAGCCGAGAAGTAAAATGTAGCACGCCACGCGGACTAATAATGTTATTAAATTATTATCATGCGCTTTAATTTAATAAAACATCGAATATCTACAGAGCTTGAAACGCTTCATTAGCACGATCATTAAATATGTAATTATATATTTTTCGCATAATTATTATACAGGTTGTTCTAACGTGATTAATCTGAAACCTTATTGTAGAAACGGGCTAACGTCGGACATTGTTTAGACCACCCTATATGGCAAAACGTAATTATTGCATTATATTGGATCGCTGCACGTGTAAATGCTCACGTAATGAAGTGAAAACATTACGCTAATCTTTTGGACATTCCGAGTAATATTTTGACGTTCGACGTAATTATAATTACTTAAAATGTAATCTACAATTGCCATAATGTGTCATAATATTATAATATTCGAGGAATAATATTGTTGCAGCGAAATAGCTGGTACCAGTACGTATGTAAATGCGCCCGTTAATCTCTTAGGCATCTTGTTAAATAGTAATTAGAATTAATTTGCATGCATCACATAAAATTAATCACGATTAGAGGATTGCGCCGATGTGGCTGATGCCATTCATAAATAATAATAGGTATCGCGGCTATAGTTTATATTTTATATATAATAGTTTCATCGCGCAAGTCGATCGTTATCTCCTTTAGCTTGAGATCCGAGGCCTTTGCTTCCGCAAAGCTTTGGCGAGCAAGTGAGCGAGTAAAGAGTTCCCGCGGTATATGAGGGTGGCCATATGAGCGAGCAGCTCGTCTGACCTTTCGAAATTCTGCTCGAGTGTAACTTATCAGATTACGGATAATCGATCAATTGATCTCGGCCCGTTGTCCTCGAACGTTGCCTGCCGGCTGTGCCAACGAAGGTGATTAGTAATTACGATGAGACACGCGGCCGACCGTCAATCAGAACCGCCACTTTTTGATTACGCCCGATTGTTTGAGGTTCGTTTGACTCGGCACGGAACTCACGGCGATTTGCGACGTTTGTAAAATCAACCGTGCCTCGGATCGATGGGTATTGATTCCGCCGTGTTTGTGCACACCGGCGATGCCCGGCAGGTGCTCTCGCTTTTGAGAGCGAGAGAGAGAAAGAGAGAGAAAGAGATGACGAAATATACGTTAATCGCGTTACACGATACTTATTATCATATAATATTATATTGCACAGAACGCAGAATGCAGTTTGAATATCGTCGGACAAATTAGTTACACATGTGTAACAGGACATAAATGAAAATCGGCTTATTCAAATGAACCGTGAACCTAATTGCGTTTCATGATTACAAATTCTCACCCGTCGGGTTTCGTGTGTACCTAATTTCACGCGTATTTCGTCGAGATCGAATCCGCGCGTTTCTTCGCCCCGCGCGTGTGACCAAGATCCATGCGCGCGATCATCTTCTTTCTTACAAAACCGACGTCTTTTCGGGAGGAAATGTTAGTTAACGTGCCGCCCGTCCTTGCAAACGGCGTAAACGCGTATCATTCGCAATGCTCCAATTTGCCGATTTTCCGATTCATTAGCTGCTTATCCGCGGGTTACATCGGTTATATCAGTTTCGCCTTTGCCGTGTGTGTGTGCCGTCCTCTCTCGCCCCGATCTTCTCGCACGTCGGAGTCGCGGGCCACGGCGGCGAGAGCGCCCAGTAGAAAGAGTCAGTGCTGCGCGGGCCTTCGTGGCGCGAGGACGTGCCCCCGGCTCTATCCTGCGCCGGTGGCGAGCATTAGTGCGTGCGTGCGTGCGTGCCTCTCGTGTCCGGCCCTCCACCTCTGTTTCCCTCACTCCCTATTTTTTTTCTTTTTGCCCCTCTTTCACCATTTCTTTTCGCGGTTTACTCCGCTTTTCTCACCTCGTTACTATCGATTTTTCGCGCTGCGAGTGCGTGCCCCGCTCTGTAAAACCGCCTCGCGGAACTTTCCAAACTTTCGCATTCTCTCGCACCCTTTCGCGAAGAACTCGCCCTTCCTCTTTCTCCCTCCCCCCTTCGATCCCCTCTTCCTTTCCTTTCCTCCCCCCCCCCGCGTGTATTTAATTCGTTTCCTTCGTGTACTTTCCCGCCGGACTCTAAAAAGGCGCTAAGCAGATAATCGGCCGGATAATAGCGCGAGTCGCGATTATGCGTCAGGTAAGTCGTAAATATGTAGATGAAGGAGAGATTATTAATAAAATATGCCTTAGAAATATCTCTCGGCACACTTTTCGTCCCCTTAAAAAGCAGCGCACATGGATATTTATATATCGTTGCAAAACAATCGTATATATTTTTCTTATAACGAGAAAATAAAATCTAAAGGACGCTCTTCCTTCATAATTATCTGTTTCAAAAGTATCTCACGTTTTGTGCTCGATTTACTATAAATACGAAGAGAAAGAGATACAGTTCGGCTTTTTATTTCAGGTCCGTAAAACCGTTCGTACAGAGTAGTTATTGGAAAAGTATACTTGCGATTAAAAAAAAAAAAAAAAAGAAGAATAAAATAAAAAGCGAAATAAACCGCAAATAGAAAATCAAAGGGGGTAACTAATAAAAAGCGAAGTTATTGAGTGTGCAGTCCCGGCAAGTTTTACATTCGTGTAACATTAATTAATTAAGACACGCATTTATACATCGTACGTCCGGGATCTACTTTAAATTATTTCCAGGGAGATGCGGTAACAAATATAATAATCTCACGTTCTCTGATTAACCACACGTGCAATTAATCGCAAATTAAATGCAACAATAACTGAGGTCAGGCTCATCTCAATTATCGTTTGATAACCAAATGATTTGACTTTCATTTTATGTCATAATTATCTTCTGACTTTATCGTCGATTCAATTTCATTGATCGTCTCCTTTTAACGTAACATATGACTTTCGATTCGATACTCTATCAAAGCTTTACTTACTTTTGTTCTCACATTTTTTTTTTTTTTATTTTTCTTTGGACTGTGGTTTAACAGCCCGAAATTTTACTCGAACCTTTTTGTACGAAATACTACTTTAACATTCAATACGAAAGTGGAAATCGGTGGCTTCTCAGAAAAGGTGAGATTGCTTTGTTTTATCTGTTACTGCATCATTGAAAATGGCTCGAAGTAAAGTCGAAAAGTTCAATATAATTATGTAACTTGTTACTAATTAAAGAATGTTAATTAAAGATAATTTGCACAGCAATAATTACGTTATCTCAGCGCTCGATTATTTTATTGTTTGCTCCGAGTTTAATTTCATTAACGTGATTTTTTACTTAAATGTTTATTTATTTCAAAAAAAAAAAAAAAAAAGAAAGAAAGAAAATTAAAAAAAAATCAAGTTTGAGAAACGGGGTACTCTAATGCCTGAAAAGTACGTAATAATGTTTTTCTATCTTCTCCATTTTCTTACGGTTTCATGCGGTCTCCAAGGAAACCGGTACACCAAAGCAGAACCCTTCTCAATATTGTTGATACCGACGTTGTGAATCATAAGTTCAACTTCAGACTTTGTTCGCGCAACGGATATCACATAAATTAATATTTCAAAGTGGAACGAGAGGGAAGACTTATCGATGCCGGGCACGTAACGCAAGAATGCACATATAACTCGGCACATCGTGGTTTTCCCGTTGCTTTCAAACACATATATAAATACAGTGTATCAAAGCGAAAATCGCGGAGCAAATATTAAAAATTTTTATTAACTCCCGCCGTCGCGTAACGCAAGAGCGTGCTGTTGAGCGAACGGTGGCTCGCTTTGTCATTTTCGACGCGGCTTTTGATATTTAAATAAATAATTATGTGCAATCGTGAATGCATTTAACATATTTTAATACGTCTAGTAATTATCCAATCAAATACATATTTGACATTTCTACCTTGTCACATCGTAGACACACGAACATGAAATTATTTGCCGAAAGACTCGCAAAGCGAAAATAATTTCTTTCTTGAACGCCATGTTTTACAGTTCAAATAATTCTCAAAAATAATTCAGTGTAATATCTGCGGGTTTTTTTTTTTTTGAGGGGGGAGGGATTTTAATTGTGCTCGTATGAAACATGTGTTAATTAGTTTCACGGTTTATTCCCTTTTATATAACTACGAAAGGAAGTATGATTACAGTTGAAACAAATTCAGTGGGCGACGCACGAATGACGCTAACAGTTTATGTATTAAAATATCCCCTGGCGAATCATCAAAATGAATAGAATAGAACTCATCTGAGGCAAAACGTATAATGCACGCCACGTTACACGGCGTAACAAATATCAAATATACGCGCTTCTGTCGTGGTACTATTATATACCAATATAACAATAGAAAACGTTAAAATGTTCCCCGTTTCGATGAAGTATTTTATTTAAAAATGAAACGGACGAATTTCAACGTACACGTTGCTCGTAATATATGTGCGGAAAAAAAAAATGTCTGCCCTATCGATTATTAATTCCCTCACCTTTTTTTATGTCACGGTACGTGTCGAATAAATAAATCCTACGGGAGATTACGAATTCATTGGATGAATTCTCACTGGACAACAAAATAGTCTCGGACCCCTGTATTACGCGTTACATCGTACCCTGTAAACTTTTCTCATTCCTCTTTTCCTCCCGTGTACAAAAGATAGATATTGAAAGTTATTGAAGTTAAAATAGAAAAGCCATAATCCCGTATCAAAAAATAAAGTAACACGCTATGGAAAAAGTGCAAAAACAAAATTTCCTCGTGCCAGATTCTATTTTTGTATAAAAAAGTTTAGAACTTTTTTTTCTTTTTTCCTTTTAACCATCATTGTCGTGCTCATTTTTAATTATATTCCTATGCTAATGTAAATAATGTTCAGCCCATTATTAACGACTGTGAAAATGTAGCTAAAAATTTGACTTTTTATTTTATAAAATAATTAAAAATTAAACAAAAATTACGATTTGGCCAATGTGATATTTTATTTTCTTTCAATATTATTTTTATTCATCTATGGCTAAAAAGAAAGGTACAGTCGGATCGAACCGCTACTAATACACTGTCATCAAAAGTTACGTGCAAGTTATATTTGGAAAAAGAAAAAAAAACACGTGGTATTGCGATTCTATCAAGTCTTCGCGGAAAAAAAAAAACTCAGGGGTTATAAGAAAATTTTACTGAACACATCGATTTACTTCTCCACATAGCATCACCCTGTTTCTCGGCTGTAGCACCGATAGCAAACCGACTGTGTGTATATATAGAATGTTCTTGCTCACGACCGCGACGCGGTCTATCGCTTCATCTTCGCTTGATGCACTTACACTCGACGACCCGCGCCACGTGTCCGAACATTTTTATGCCCGTCGAATGTCGAGTG
Source organism: Cardiocondyla obscurior (assembly GCF_019399895.1). Classification (NCBI taxonomy): domain Eukaryota; kingdom Metazoa; phylum Arthropoda; class Insecta; order Hymenoptera; family Formicidae; genus Cardiocondyla; species Cardiocondyla obscurior. The sequence goes on from NC_091881.1 coordinate 4,399,538, forward strand.
TACATCATTGACGAGCTAGCTCTCATAAGTGGCGTCTACCGTTATACAGCGCAATTCAATAATTCATCAACCTGTCCAGATAAAGCCCGAAGTGGAATATCAAGTTGCAAGAAATTATCTCTTCGGCGCAAGGAATACGGATCGGAGCGCGTATTATCCCTTTCCCATGACGGACGTAATCTTAATGGGGCATTTCAGATTTATTGACGAGTCGTTATACTTCAAAAATGTCAAAAGTTCTATTAATAGTCACGTGAAAAGTGAATTTGACGGAAACGGGGACATAAATCATCGTAATAAAATAAAGGGCGGGGACGCGCCGTTGATTTTTTCTGCTACATAATTGTATCACCGCGACGTGAAACTTTTACTTTTCCTTATCACGCGTGAAACCGAGAGAAAAGAAATGCACGGCAAGCTGTATTTCACGTTTAAATAAATCACTTCGTATATCATTTTATATATCTTAAAAGCGGGGAAAGAATGCGCCCCGCGTCGCAATCCCATTCAGAATCATGAATTTAGACGGAGACGAATATCTCACGGGAGAAATCATCTCTCTAAGGAATATATCTGCAGCTAAAAAGTAATTCAAGCTCGTACTCGTACGTTCTTTGCCTCGGAAGCGGGGCATGTTTCTCAAGAAAGCAATTCCGTTCTTTATAAGAGCTCTCGCCTTGCCTTAACCCGATGTGTGAAAGGCGAAGTCTGGCTGCCTACCTATCCACCCTCAATGGGCAGTGCGACGGTAAAGTGGTTCTCACGGCCGACGGCCTGCTATCGGATGTCGTTCCATTTCCGAACTCCTCCCGAGGCCAACGTCGGACATTACACCCGTTGAAATAGCCTTCTTGTGTTTCGTGCGCCACGCCGCCGTAGTGTTTTCCTCGATTTTTTTTGCGCGTAATCAAGATACACGCGTTATTGCCCGTAAATCCTCGCGACACGCATAATTTTATAAGTCACGTCGCCGTCATCGCTCTCGTGAGCCCATTCCCTCGCGATTACCTAATTCAAAAAGCGTTCTAACCCTGCGAGCGACGACTCGTCTGACCAGCGATCTAAGTAACACGCCGGGTAACAGGAGAATTGAAAAACAAAATTATTGCATTACCCCGCTGTAATTTTTGTTTGAAATACTTTTTGATTAAGCAAACAGTTTAGGAATAATACAAGGCGACCCAGTCGAATAACTTACCCTATATTTTGCATAATGCGAATCTTTAGAGCGACATAACAAAGTCTGGAAAGAAAAGTGGGCAGCGTGGAGGAGTTTAAATTACTGTTCGACATTCCCATTAAAAGGTAATTTCGTGAGCGAATTAAAAGAAGAAATAACTCAAAGTTAAAATCGTCGTAGAAAAGAGAGTTTAGAAACACGCGATCGAGAATTCTGCTTACCAAAGGTGGAGACGGCGCGTACTCTTTTTCTTTCTTTTTTTTTTCTCGTTTATTAAATTATGTTCGGTTGCAAATGGCTTCGTGACGATTCTATTCAGAGTAATATGCGAGACAAAGGTCATTTCATCCTTATTCTTCGACGTTCCGGATTTTATTGAAAAGTGTCAGGAATATCGTGTAATGGAGTGCATTTCTAAGTGTACTCAGTTGCCTCCGATTAAATCTCGCTGCTTGGACTAAAGTACATCGGGGGTACAATCGAAAATCGAAGATATAGAGATCAATAAAATCAAATTTCCGTCCTCTCGCATTTTCTTCCCCGCGGCTACAAATACATAGGATTCGTGATGGATCCTCGGCTATCTAATTATTTATGGCCGACACGTTTAATTAGAATAGTCCCGAAGGGGCAGTTTTAATAACGAAGTACTTTTCAATCAGCCCAGCAAAGCCAGGGCATTTTCATAAAATTTTAATTGAAATTATCGGCGCAAATTGTTCCCGACGTGGCACAATTTTTGCAAAAAAAAAAAAAAAAATCAATAAAATTTAATTGTTCACGCTTAAAGTACACAGATGTCATTTTCAGACGTAAATAACTGACGTTCGTTTCGAGTTTCGAGTTCGGTAATTCGGGGGTCTCGTCTAAAACAGCCGGTAACAACCTGATTACAATTTGACAAGTTAAATTATATATCTTTCCTCTTGATCTATGCGGGGTCGAAAGCGCGTGTGCGCCGTCGAATTTCCAAGACGCGGTAACTGATGCGCGAAGCCGATTTGTCGCGCGTACGTTATATTAGAGGCACGCTCGAACGGGGAAAATATATGTGCAATTTATGCGCGTTCTCGCCGGCGCGCGAAGAAGTAATCTCGTTGCGCGCGCTCGGACAGTTAGGTGAATACGTGGTAATTTGACCGCGGCGAGAGAGAAGCGTCATGCATATGCGATACAAATTAGAACAGCGTTACGTACGTGCGGCGTACGTGCTCAGGCGAGAGAGGGCCCGATCTTTTCATACCTCTCTGACTCGGTTCCAAAGCGCGTCTCATTCTGGCATTGAGCGCACGCTCGCGCTTTTTCAAGTTTATTCTTGCCAGCGAATGTCGGAGCTAGCTTTATCGCGATCAGCTGCGTCAGATCCATCAAGATCCCCGGATACGCGGCGCATCGTTACGTGCGTCACACGCCGTGTATCGTTTTATTTTCACGCCGAATCGTCGCCATCCCCTCGGCTTACAACCCCCTCGTCGCGCGGGATTCGCGTCCTCCAACGCGGCGAGCGCGATCCGAAAAATAAACCTGGAGGGGCTTTACCTGCGGGCTACAAATGCTAAATTCCAGGATGAATCCAAATTTTTAGTGAGAGAGAGAGAAAGAGAGAGAGAGAGAAAAAAAAACAAAAGAGATAAATTTTACTCATGCCTATACGCAATAAATTTGAATTTCCCATCTCGAAGAGCAGCTGCAATATTTTCCCTCTCGCGCTGTCGACAAAGTTTTGCATTTATTTCGTGTCACGCGACAATACACTTTATAATTGTCATCTGTTGTTATTAAATAACGTTTGAACGCAGATATTCAAATGTAAAAATGTGTAAAACTTTACAAAGGTTACTCCACGCTGCGAATTTTATTGCAAAATAAAATCAAATCTGCTAGATTTTGTTTAGAAAAATTTTTTTTTACGTGATCGTAAGAGATTGCGACGCGCATGTACATTTCGAGTTCGTGCTCCTTAATGATTCGGAACTACTCCGGTAAACAACGTTGAGAGAATTAACGTCGATATGCATGATATGTGACTGAGATACATGATGTAGGACCGCCGTATAGAAACGTCTAACATTCTTGGCATTCTCGTCGCTTGTAATTGCAAATTGTGCTATAGATTACCATTGCAAAGGGCAACCGCCTTCGTACTTCGTCCTTCGTCAAAGGGACGCCCAGAATGCGCCCCTAAGCCATACATTAATGCCTATATTTTGAAAGAGAGGACTCTCCATTTTCGAAAGAACGCGTTACAATATCCCTAAGTTCCCTAGTTAGCTATTTGTCGGTAAAAAAAAAAAAAAAAAAAAAAAAAAGTAAAAATATCACGAGTGATATTAAAATCGTAAGCATCTAGTTAATTTAGTATCCGATTATATTAATCCGAATAGCCACATTATCCGGAATAATCCCAGATCTGATATCCGAATCTGCGGAATTTAATTAAATCAGATCGAAGTTAATTACCGTGGAAGATTGGTAGAAAATCAATTGTATCACAATATTACAATGCGCTCAGCTTTTGTGTGATAAAATTAAAGGAAAAATAAAGTTTCGCCCGATAATGCACTAAATACGTGATGAATTTTCATCCTTCGCACTCGAAAGGATTTGAGTAATTGGCTAATTTGTTTTAGCCACGTTGGATATTTGAATATTGGTAAATCGAATAGAGTATTTACAATCGGAACTTCAGGAATATATGTTCGACGGTAGAATGATCGAGGTACTTTTTATTCAGCAGGTAATTTCTATGCATTTATTCCCGTGTAAGCCGAAGGGATTATGGATAAAATTCCTTCTTTATAAATATGTGATTCCGTAGGTGAGCATTATCCGAAAAATTCAACATGTTAGGGTCAAGAGCGTGGACATATTCCTGCCATTTCCTCTAACTACGGTGAACGAGTATACTTACAGCTAGCTCATTTCCATTTACAATGCCCCTCCCGTACGTGAACGGTTCCCGACCGGAGCTCCCGCGGCTCGAAATCTTTTCGAGGTGCAGCTCGAAAAGTACACCGTTGAGCACGTAATTCAGTTTGACACGCACTTGACGACAATAGTAATAGCATTCCCGCTTCTTCCCGAAAGGCAAGCTTCGCCCGGTTGGTTACGGCAATTTCAGGCATATCGGAAACGAGTTTCCTCCTTCGTCACACCGAAATAGTGACGGAAATAATTCCGGGAGAACATTTCGGAGGCGAGGCAAAAAGAGAAACTCGTGGAATTTCGCTACAATGTGAATGGGAAGGCCGGCTTTAGAAGCGGCGTCTTACTAGACGAAGTACAGCAATAAAAGAGAGCTGAACCGTGCAGTTTGTAGTACTCGCTAACACATTTCTGAAGTGCACTACTCGCGGAAGAGTCTAATTGAGCGTGAACCTTTTGAACCCTATCTGGTTTTCACGTTGTGAGAGTATAACCTACCCCTGCCGCTCTTCAGCGAGATCGGAATTGAAGCAACTTAATTTGGTATTATACATTTGGGAAATTTTATTAACCTATTTCAAGAAAATACGAAGCCATTTATCAACCTTCAATCAACAAGCCAGGCGTTAATATCGTAGGCGATACATTAAACTCACGAGTGAAACGCTTTTCTAGTAGTTGCAACGGCGTTGACAGCGAGTATAAATACCGTAATAGATGGATAATAGCATCAAAGTCTGTAAAATTATATGTAAATCACTCTCGCTTGTCACGAGGGGATTTTCCCTGGAACGCGGCGGAGTTTATTTTCTATAAACACAGGCAACGATGTATACGTATTAAACGTCCCATAAAATGTATAACTTATCAGCGCGGTCTTATTCGAGAGATACAGCGGGCTCTGATCCAAGTCGATTATTTTTCCATCGCAACAATACCGCCGGTCTGTTTATCGGCGCGGTATATCCAAGCCGGTATAAATTTCGGCGAAAGAGATTCGGCGTTTCTACGTGGCGTACACGCGTTTACAAGAGCCCGTCGTCGCGGCGGTGTTAAGCGGTCATACACTCGTGGAAATACATGCCACCCGATATACGTCGCGCGAAGCCAGAGGGGCTTTTCTTAGCCGTCGGTCACTGACAAGAACGACCGCCAGCTACGGTCCACAAAAGCCCGTGCATTTCCACATGACGGAAAACGGCCCGGCGTTTGGCGTCCGGCCCGACGCCGATATCGTTTCCGCGCGATTATTCCCCGAGCACCGGAATTTTTTGATATTCGACTCCGGAGCCACTCGAACGACCCGCGTGTATTTTCGGCATCGTCGACAGCGTGCGTTGAAGCGTGGATATCGAGAATAAAATAACGTGTATATTCCCGGCGCACAATGCCGATTCCTCCCCCCCCCCTTCCCCCTCGTCGTTCTGCCGTTTATTGTCCGACCTGGCGACACGATGTCTCGCGGCGCCAAGACGTGATGCAATAAAAAAAAAATTCGCATTATGCGGAATACGCGCGCGAACCCAAAGTCGTTTGGAGTCGTGTCGCGTCTCTCTTTGGCCCGCCTCTTCACTCTCTTTCCCTCCGACGAACGTTTTATTTCGGACGCCACCAGGATATTTTTGTCGATCGCGTGCTCCTCCTTTCTCTCTCTCGCTCTCTCTCTTTCTCTTTCTCCCTTTTCCCGCCCCACGAACCGTTTGCCTACCTTCGTACACGCGAGGAATAGTCAGTACTATGCGCTTGTACACGTTTTATATGTATAAGACTATCGTGATTAGACAAGTTTCATAATTTCTGAAAAAGAACTATATAGTTCGTTCAAATAATCCGCTTTTATTTATAAATTCTGATTCTTTTATCCTAAAACGAGTAAAAATACATTTTGAAACAAAACAAATAATCAGTGTGCGATAAAATAATGATTTTCTGATCAATATCATTTTTGCTCGTCTGCCTGTCGTACACGATGCTACTAACTTTTTCTGTCACCGGGTCTAATGTGTCGGGATCGTAAATCCATTTTTAATTGAAGTCAATTTCATTACCTAGTTTAACTTTTATATCATTCGCAAGAGGGAAAGGCTATTGTACGTGTAAGCCCGAAAGAAATATCTAGGGTGCCTAATCAGATTTCTTGCCGAGATATCTGAATTATTGGAAATCCCGAATGGAGTCAGAAGCGAAACGAAGTGCCAGTCGAAGATGATGTTCAATTAATTGGGTTCACGGCCGAAGTTATTAGCCACGATCTTTCTACTTTCCGTGGCTGATAAAGAAAAAAAAAAGGAAAAAGAGCTCGATAAAAGTGAGGGACCTAGGATCGTTCTTTGCATTTTATAACGCGACTCTATTCAGATATCTCTCCTCTTATTTGGAATAGAGCAAGTGCAGTAATTAAGGTTGCTTGTGGCAACATTTATTTATAATTAGATGGAAAACGCAACGTCACAGAAATACCACTTAAATGTCGCGATGGCATTGTAAAGCATGACACGCAGCGCAAAATGTAATTTAAAATATTAATTGTGCTACAGAAAACGCGAATGTTCAGGAATGGTTCTGAGGTGGATCGTGTTTTGTAATTGTCACAGTCTCGGATCGTCATGCTTTTGAATAATTCAGTACAATTAATTGATACACGGACGTATAACCGTTGGATTTGTGGACATGGTATAATATACGATCGCACATTTCGCCAATGGTGCCGTTCCCACAAAACTATCACGTATCGAATGTTTGTCATTTAAACAGTACTTAAAAATGATTCATTTACTTTGTCTTCTGTGAAAATTTATCCTTTTAGGCTAGTACCGTACAATATATTTTTTTTTAATATAAAAAAAATAACTTTGGCTAAGCTTCACAGTAAAAATATATTAAAATTAAAGAACAGTTTGTTTCGGTCGAGGTAAAATAAATGCATCTTTCCACTTATAAACTTTTGTTAAACTTTTTAAAATTCCTCATTTTAAATCGCTATTAGCGCAGAATCCGGTGACCTTTCGGTATCTTTCTTAAAGGGAAAATTCGACTATGAAAGAATCAATAGGAAAGAATTCCAAGAGATAAAAATCTAGGACATCTCGCGCGTTTACGCGAAACGAGAATGTGAAATTTAATAATTAATGTCCCGCACTCGCACGCGACACGAGGCATCTATTTTGAAAGGTGAGAATTGAAAGGCGTTCTGAAAGCCTAGAATGTTACAGCAAAAGATGGTTATTGAAACACCGTTACTCTGGCAACACTCCAATTCTAGAGGAAGCATCGGGACTGAAGCTTTCTGCGGGTATACATCGTTTCACACTCCACTCGACCCAGTAATTACGCCAAGTTCGTGGATTCCAAACTGTGTCTCCTTCCCCTCCTCTCTCCGTTTCCCCTCGCTCGCCCTATCTCTATCTCTCTCTTTCTCTCTCCGTTCCGTCACGCAATGGAGAGTCGCGAAATAGCTTGTTGCTTCGATCGTGTTCCGACGACGACATTTCGAGCCGATCGATGAGGTTCGGTGCTTTCGCGTGCGAACCTCTTTTATCCTCCGCGATTCCACTCAAAGTTAAATTTAAGCCGACGGTTGGAACAACAATGGCGATAATTCCTTCATTTTGAGAAAATAAAAAAAAAAAAGCCTCGCGAGAATACTTAACGTGAGATTCAACCCACTTCGCCGCGGCACTTTTTTTCCATTAAAGCGGAGACTTTAAAATATCTAAAACTGCATGTCACGCCGAAACAATTATGTACGAAGACCAACAATAATTAATATACATTACCGTAAAACATTTCAAATTTACTTTTGCTAACTCATACTTCTATTATGTCCCCGACGGCTAATTTATTATATTATTTACTTGACTATTAATTTAAATTGCACAATTTAAGTAACGCAAAGATAATCACAGGATGTTTTCAGCTGGCTTCGCGAAAAGGGTTAACGATTAAAGTATAAAAAAATCAAATGCTTTCCACATAAGTTATGCCATTACTAAAGGTTCGGTAACGATGTCAATTTATATTTTAATCTTTGAATTTTGGCGAGGATCACATCACTAACGAGGCAGCCTGCAAATATTCTGGTTGTACGTTTAACGCCATAAATATATCCGAGAAAGTACTTGAGCGCAAATAATATCGCGAAATTTGTGTTTCGAAGAATTACAACGAATCCCCAGGAGAGAAGGGAGAGGACGTATTTGCATTGTTCCTAACGAGCGTCGTTTAAAGTGTAACCAGTGTTCCGTTATGCAATTTCTCGGGCTTCTCCGGTCTGCTCTCTCAATCAACATTTCGCGAATTTCCCTTCAAAGCATTTCATCTTTTTCGATCTTCGCGACATAATTACATTTCAAAAAGCTTACAATATGGTACCGCCATTGTGGACAAGGGAAAAAAAAATTAGAGCTGCACGCGTACGCTGTATGCGAGTTTTAATATCGGCGCCCCGCGATTCATCAGCCTGAATGCAATTTTCTGCATATACATTCTCGCGTAAACGAGATCTGCACACATCCCGTACACGTATCGCATGACCAGATAGAACGTCTAAGCAATTTCTTCCACATACACGGAGTTTCCTATCTAGCTATATCCTATTTTATTGTATACAGAAACCACATCTGTAAAGTTAACAAAATTTCCGTAACGTTTTACGTTACAATTTCGTTTACATAAGTCCCATCTTTCTGACGTAGACAGCAAAGGAAGCTAATATAAGATTTTTATACTACACGGAAACGTTTTTGTGAACCGTACCCTTAAGGTAGTCTAAATCTTTGCCGCTAAATTTCTTTTTTTCAATTTTATTACCTCCTATAGCTGCATTTTTCCCTTCAGCTTTCAGTAAAGATAAAAGTCATGCGGAACGCTCAAACGATTATACACGAAAATAGCTAAAATGGTTGAATTTTATTTATATCGTCTTGGATTATAGTAAACCCACCCAATGATTCATTTCGTAACTTTGAAGGAAAAAGAAAAAATTTTTTAGTAGCGTGTTAACTAAGTGGTATCCTGAGAATTTCATGAGAAACTGCGTGAAAATTGTTATTTTAAAAAAGATATCTCGGAAAAAGCTCTCTCGCTTGCAGCGAGCCATTTCTTCTAAAACGAAAGACACTTCAGCGTTTCGGCAATTTGAGAAGGATACGCGCCACAGCGGGGATTACATAATTCCATTTCATAACGGGATTTTCACGCTTTTAACGGCCGAAAAAAGATGATTTAGCCCGCGAGCGTTTAAACTGCAGGCCGTGCATTATGACACAAAAATATGATTACCATCACCGCGCAGCGCATGTCCTTAAAAGAACGGAGATACGTATTAATTTACATCGCGCCGGGAGTGATTTTAAAGTGTCATTAGCGCGACCGTCCATTATAACGAAATTGTAATTATCTCGGGCGTATAGATATATTTTCTTAATTCGCCGAAGAGATGCATAAAGTTCGATCCACTTTCTTCCTATCAACGATCGATACTGAATTAAAATACACATAAGCTCTCGGGATATTTGCTCAAAAAAAAAAAAAAAAAAATGAGAGCACGTGCCGTTGAGCTAAATTTTAATTTAATTCAAAGGAGCGCACAATCTATCTTTGTTTACCCGCGCACGCATACACGCCTACCCTTTAAATACCGTTTAAAGTCAATTTTTCTCGAACGAAAATTGGAGCAAATTTTTTTTTTCAAACAATCGTTTAGTTTCCAATTTTTTTTTAATATTCGCAATCAACGTCCGGTTAAAAAGAGAAAGAGGGAGATGACGGTAATCTATAATAATTGCTCCAAATTGTACTCGAAAATGATTTAAATCCGCGTAATACGCATACTTTAATGCGTTTCGTTGGTGACATATTAAACGCGCTATGTATACGTTTCCACGAACAACCTAACCGAGTTATCCCGGTACGTGACTATCGGCTGGGATGAATTTCCGAGTGTTATCGCGATTGATTGATATGTTTCTTTCGCAGGGCACGTGCGTCGATTCCCACGTCGAAAAATGCATGTAAACTCCGGCGTGGTATTTATGCAACGCACGATAATCCGCGAATCATGCCAAGTGCATTAATACACCGGGCAGATTCGCGATCGTCACGGCGAGATGAGAAAGAATTTCATGGAAGTGTCTGCGATCCCTGACAATTCATTTCAGCTCGCGCACGCGAGTGCGCGAGATAAATTCCATAGGTGCATACACGTCCGGTGCATTACCTTGAAGTTACTGACGTTTTTAGAATTTCGATATTCAGGATACGAAGCGCGCAAGTTCTTGCGAATTGTCGTACGATTTGTATGCGGACATGTGCGCTGAGATCGAACCCGAGAGATGTCTTTTGAAATGAAATAAAAGAGAAAAAAAAAAAAACAAAATGATAAAAGGAATGAGGAAATCGAACATTAAATATTTTCCAGATCTATTTCCGTTGATATCGCGAAACGTGAAAGAGTTTATCCTACCCGATTTAAACGCGCGTCTATGCAGAAGTTTTCGAAAGTGCCGACCACTTATTTATCATATTTAAAATTATGCTTCACTTATAAGGGAAGTACATCTTGAGAAGTGCACTTCAAAGATGTTTATTTTATTGCGTTTGAGCGTTTTGAAAAATGTCACCGTCTACTAAGATAAATGTATAAAGTAATTACTTCTTGATAAGAAATATTAAGTTTTTTCTTATCTCGAAATATTATCTACCTGATCCTTCATCATTATAAATTTATATGTTTCAGCCCAAGAGGCCTCGGATACTGCAAGCGACGTAGTCGACACCTTTCAAATCTCACAACTCGTCAAGAACAACCGCCAATAAAATATATCGTAAGAAATAACGGTCAACCTGAATAATCGATTTGATCGATCGTTAAAAAAATTGACAAACTTTATTTCTTTACGAACAAAAAATGAAATTAATCAACGGGTCGAATTTTCATGCAGAAATAACGTATTATATCATATACATTTTATATTAATTAAAAAAAAAAAAGTATTATTTAACGGAAAAAGTTTTTATTTTATTTATAGTAGATAAACTTATACATGCTCTGACGCAGAAAGTAAATAATTTAAAGTATACAAATGAGGAAAAGTTTAGCCGTAGTCGGTTCGAAATCCGTGCTCTTCGTAAAGAATAAAAGATTGCGCCCGACCGATCCGAGAAACGCGATCGAAAATCGATTATTCACGGCCGTTTGCAGTGCACCGGCGCGTCGGCGTGGCGGAAAAACAACGACGGCGATAACAAGGTAGGCGTCGTGTCGCACGCGCGACACCCGGCGATACATCGCGGGGGCGACGGTTGAATCGCTCAGAGAGAAAGAAAATCATGCGTCTCCTGACGGCGGCCGGCGCCGATACCGCTCCCTCACGCAGCATCATCGAGAATGCATCGATGGACAGCGATGTTGGCTCGCGCGGATTCGAGAAGTGCGGTGGCGGCAGCAGCAACGGGTGCGATAGCGGAATCCGCGACGGCGTCGGCTACGTTTGCGGCCACGACCGCGGCCAACGGTGCGGTAGCAACTGTAGCGATAACGGCTACGCGAGCGACGATTTCTGGGCATGTACGTCTTCTACCCGGCGGACGAGCTCCTGCGTATCTATGAAAATCCGATTCGGGAGTTCGTGCCACTAACCGTCAACGCGCCGGTGAAAGTCGACTGCGAGGAGATAAATCAGCAGCGTAATCAGCAGCAGCAATCGCAGCCGCATCAGCAGCGAATCGTCGTCGCGAACGACGTTCGCAAGCGTAAGGAGAAAAAGCGCGAGACTAGCCAGACCGTCGGCAGAAGGCAAATCGCGCGTAACGGCGACGACGCCGGTGAAAAAGAAGCAAGACGCAGAGATCAGCAAGCCAGGACTATGCAAAATAACCGTGCCTCCGGCTCCGAAGAAGCCGCCAACCATCCCCTCAAGGACCTAACGCAGCCGAGTCTCAACGAGCCTCTCAAACAGCACAATGGCGTTGCGCTCAAACTCGTCCAAACGGGTAAGTACGTCCCCGCGATTCCGTCCGCGATCAAGTCTCAATTTCCAACCGGAGCTTGTTTAGATTCTACCTTGCCGTTCGACCTCTTTTTATTTTTTAAAGCGAAAACTTAGAAATTCCATCGATTGAAATGCTAATCAGAAACTTAAATCGAAGCTATTTTCTTGGCAAACTTTCTGCTCGTTCGAAATATCCTTTCGCACTTCCATCGTTAATGAAAAACCATAAATAAACCGTTTATACCTTATCGAACAGGACATGGACGAGGTAAAGTTAAGAAAATGCATTTTATCGGGTTTCTAGTACTGCTAGCTTAGCATGAAAGAAATATGCCTGCAAACTTAATTTTAAAAGGACGACGCACGCATAGAAGGAAAATTGCTCGCCCACTCTTCACGTTCTCCCAAGCGTATTTTTCCGGGTCTTTTATTCGCGACTTCTCCTAGGAGATTAATATTCGCATAGCCGAGTTATTGCCGCATATAATGATTACGGAAATTGTAAACTGAAAAATCGCTAGTCGATTATTCGCACTACTTGTATGTTTAACGTACGCCCGTATAATCGGAGAACTTGCTGGCAGCTTCAAACTTTCACGTGAGTTAGAGTATTACATGTTCCGACTTGGCAGAAGTTTAATAGCCGTCGACTGAAGATGCCTCAGATTTAAATCGGCAAACTGTATATGGAAAATGATATAATGGCGAATTTCGTTATAGAAATAATGCAATTTTATAGTTCCCGCAAAATATTAATTTATTTATGTTGAGAATTGTATTAAAAGCTAGAACACATATTGCTTATTTTGCCATCAATCTTTATAAGTAACTTCAAAATATTAATAAATAAAAACACTAAGAGCCACTTTACCATTTTTTTTTTTTTTTCGTTTTTACGAGAATGATTACTATAGCGATTCGATGTTTAATAAGCTGAGAGAAATCGATTTTACTAAACGAGAATGTCGAGAAAAATGATTTGTCATATACTTTCTAATGCTTAACATTAAACAACTTTCGGAATTAATGACCAAATTAAAATCCTATTAATTTAAAGTTTACCTCCGGAGAAATTAAACGAAGAATATAAAGTTCCGTTATCAATTTGTGTTCTCTAGTTGGCGGAAAGTAATTTACTCTCAATCGCTCGCAACACAAAAGCTATTAAATTCTCTACATTTTGTTATGAGAATTCTTGTCTCCAGTTTTAGTCGAGGAATCCGTCATTAGTGGGTGGTAGCGACCGATCTGTATAAAGTGCGGGGACGAAGTTCGTGTGTAAGACACCTTTTACTTAATGTATCACGCTAAGACACATTTAGGTCTGACGCAGGATTAATCACTTGTTCCCGTCGCCCACATCTTTCTGCGTATACGTCACCTAAATAATTCGTCATAGCCCAAGACCTTTTTCGTTCCCTCCCCCTTGACAATCGGTGCGGTTCCATGACCACGGATGAAGGGGATCAAGATTAATTAGCAGTTGGAAATAGGGAAGCTAAGTAGGGCTGGGCGGCCTATTACTCCGATGAACTCGAGGCTATCGGTCTTTGTCACACGCTATCCTACCTGACCTATCGACCTCGATCTCCGAACTGTCACTTCATCGTGGAAACTTATAAACCCTCCCTCTCCCGTCCGGGCATAAGAAGCGATAAAATCAGATTACGGCAAGTGTCTCCGAGCCCTGTGCAAGCACGCTCGAAATTCGGCGAATTGCCGAGGGAATTGTCGAACGTAATTTATTCGCCGTGATTTATGCGCCCGTAAACTAAACTCGTAAATAAGTCGCGCGAGCAAAAATATAAAATATTTATGAAACCTCTTTGTTCAACAAAAGTAAAGACTACTCTTGCAATATTCGATAAATATATCCTATGATAAAAGAACTCGCGAAGGCTCCACGTGCCAAAAGCGGATCGAAAGGGATTGCAAATCAAAAGGAGTGGAAATAAAAATTTCCAAGTATTTTTCGAAATTATAATATGTTTGGAATAAAACCAAGAGCAGCCGGTCGTGCTCGAGCTCTCAAATTTGTACTTGGCGTAAAGATGCTCCCGTGAGAATGGATGGGAGCCTTCTGCAGCGTTAATGGCTACGTAAAGTATATTATTCTGTTGATTTGGCTACATTCTCGCGGCCGTCTGTCTTTCAAACACACGCACAGAGGAATGACTCATTTTATGTTAGCCCGTCGCGCCGTTCGACCGTACAAATTCGAATATCTCCGATGAACATCGCGCGTTCTCGAGGAAATTCCGCGAGCTACGTTTCGCAGGAGCACAGTCTCCGCACACAAGAGCTCGTTACCGCGGTATAAATAGATCTTCGCTTCGTAACGGATTTTAGAGTATGTATAGCGACCTCCGTCTCTCTTTCTTTCTCTCTCCCTCGCGTCAAGCGATCTCTCGAGGCTATCACGTGTGCTGACCTGGATGTTTATTCGGTTCATCGGCGCGGCCAAATATCGTTGCCGCCCGGTCTGGCAATCCGCAACGGAAACGCGACGGATTCGATGAAGCGACATTAATCACCACGTAAACAAAGACCGGTGCCATCGCTAATATAGCAACGCCGAATTTTGTTTGTAGACGTCTGTTTAAAAGTTAAAAGCTGCACCTCTATCCCGAAATAGCGACCCGTCTGCGAGAGCGATTAAAATTAAAATCAAATCAATAACGATAATTAGCCAGCCTAAATGTGGACCGCGGAATATTTTACAGTCGATCGCTATCGGCTTTTATATGTATAAGAGATGAATGTCTAAATTACCTTCGTATCCCGAACGTGTGACAAAAATTTGAATAAATTTCACGCTGTGGTATATATGTATACTCAATAATCGCTTTTAACGATACTAAAATATACGAAAATATAATTAAATACATTTAATTCTTTTTATTAACAATTACGTTTGCGTTAACGTTAATTTTCTCAAACAAGCGGTATTAAAAATCTCGTTAGCATTAACTGCAAATGAAAATCTCCTTCGCCGTTACAAGATTATGAGATATTCCGTCACAATCGTCACAAAGATAACCGTAACAATAATGCAACGCCAACGCGGAAAATTCGGTAATTTCGCAATGCTAGTCGCATTCACCTTAGTCGAGCGTCGGTTCAACGTTCACCGAGGCAAATTTTTCAAAGAGATAGAGACGGCTCTAGAGCAAGTTTATAGCTCGCGTGACACTGGACAATTTAGTTCAACGAACCCGCGAGACTCAAGGTACCAAGGTTGCACCCTTGGAGTCACGAAGGCTATTACACTTTAGTCCGCACCGTCGAACGAGCCGATCGCCGCTCGATTCTAAGCGACGTTCTACGTCTCCGAAATAATTCACGTTATCGTTCCATAATCGTCGCGTAATCGCTGCGTATGCGCGACGCGCGGAGCTATCCAGAAAACGATATAGGTCATATTTTAATAAAGGAAGGAGTCTGGTTGCTACGGTAACTGCGAAGCGAACAGAGCACGCGGGCAGCCAGCCAGCCAGCCAGCCAGCCAGCCAGGCAAGCAGGCAGGCAGGCAGGCAAGCAGGATATTGATTCACCCCACCTGAATTCAGGTCAACCCCTGACTAAACGGCGTTTCGCTGTATAACGCGGTCTCCTCCATTTCTATCGCGTTCGTGCCATCTCAATTTTTTTTTCTTTCATAATCAACCCTTCCCTTCATCCCCGTGCTAAGCGCGTGCTAAACCAGAACGTTTTGTTATTGGATACGGTTCATCCAGGTAACTGGGCATCAAAAGGCCTTTGCCCGCGTCCCTCGGTCGCCCATGCGCCATACCGCCCTCGCAATGCGCGCTCTCGAGCGAGAAAGTTTACGCTGAATCATTAAACAACATCGATCTGTCGCGCGCATTCCTATGTACTGACAAATTAGCTCAAGCTCTATTGATAGCTTATTGTTGCGGACATTTTAGTTTCGGCATCAGTTAAATTTAATTTTTTTCACGACAATTAAAAAACGTACGATTTTTACTTAAATATTGTTGAAATATCATTATTCGTATAATATATAAAATACGGAGAAAGAGTGAGAAAGAAAAAATATTTTTCTCAAGGTTTATTTTACTAAAGACTTTTAATTTTTTTTTTTATAGTAATTAAGATATATAGTAGAGATAAAAAATATATTAAAAAAGATACGGAAGATGTGTCCTCACTTTTCATTATTTAAAAGTTTTTAAATAATATGACATATCTTTCTGTAAGACGTTATTTGCATTCATCTTTTCTTGTCCGAGCTTTACTCTCAATCATTTCAATTTCGAGATATATTCAATTGATATCAATCTTTTTCAAATCAAATAGAATTTATATGACTGTCTATCTATAAATATATCGGTCAAAATGCATAAGAAACAATTTCCTACGAAGTAAATCCCATCAGATAGAACTCAAGCGCATATGACTTTCCAAAGGTGTTTCTATTTTCTTTGCTTCAATCGTTTTATTTTAGTTTTAAAGCGCGTAATGATTCAGGGGAAAACCGAGTTAATAGTCAAATATATTTCTACGAGTATCCTTCAATAAATGTCAATCAAACGTAAAAGCAGTAATTTCTAAAAAAAGAAAAAAAAGAAAAAAAGAAAAAAAATGTTAATGTATAAAATAACATTCGCATTTTGAAATTGTTCCTATTTTTCTTGTTCCCATTTCATTACGTTTCTTTCTTATTTTATTTTCGAAACCTCGTCGTGTGATTGTAATGGAAAAACGTACGTACAGCCTCACGCTACCATTATTACGTGGTATATGAGCTGCAATTTCTGCGAGTCAATTTTTGAATTTTTCACGCGTCGATATTGACGTTCGCAGACGAAGTCGAGCACAATTTTTGCCGTCGTCAGTTTCGTTGTAACCGGAGATAAAAGTTCTCTTTGAACAAAACGATGCAAGGTCGCTCGTCGGTGAGCAGAAATGTAAATGCGGAGGATGATACCCGACGATGTTTATCGTAGCTCGATGCTTGTAACGCGAGATAGTCGCGAAAGTGCTGAGGCAGTCTCATATCGATGCAAAACCGATGTACAAAACGGCAAATGTGAGTGATTCCAACTTTTTTTTCCCTTCCCTTCCCCTCCCGCCTCCCTACTGATCCAGAATCGCGCTTTTACGTGTCCGAAGTGTGTTTCTTTGTTAAATTTCGCTTTTCGATAACTTTGATTTATGCCGGCGATTTTACGGAACGATGGTGGCAGTAAAAGGCGCGTATTGTCAAGAGAATACAAGCCCCGACATCGCTTGCATTACTCCGTATCAATGCCACCTGCGTCATATTTGCACCGATCTATGGCACCACGGGAATTGAAGTACTACCTATTCTACCTTAAATTTTTAACGAGTGCCGGTTCTTAATTCTTTAGTTCCCTCCCAAATCGATAATCGCCTTACGGCCAGTAATTATTAAAATACAATTATTGTACACTTTGTACAATTCCTCATAACAATCAAATGTACGTAAGAAAATATTAGTGACTCACCGGTTCGATGCGCAGCGGCGGAGTTACACCAACAGGAACGATGATACTGTAACATAAAAAAAAAAAAATATAAATTGTAGACGTGATCAGAATTCCAATATTAAAAATAAAAAAATTAATAAATAAAAAAAAACAAGATATTTAATTAATTTAACTTTTTTTTTCAAATACAAAATTTTATTCTCTATTAATTATTAAAGTTTTTATTTTAATATATATTGAAACAATAAGATCATTCAGATATACAACAAAAAATTATAAATTTTATGCAAATCTAAACTAATACTCACCGAAATGTTGCTCCGCCGAAGCATGTTGCCCATCCTGGACCTCCTCCTCCTCTCAGTTTGGGATGTCTTCCGTCCGCTCATGAGTCACTCGCGAAAACCGCAACCGGGTGAATCTATAACGCGAAAGCTCATTTTAAAAACAATCACTTGGAACTTGTCGCGCGACCTGGATCGGCACTCGCGTTCCTAAAATTCGCAGAGCAAAAATCGACCGAATAGTTTGCGGCGCTCCCGAAAAAAAAAAACGACCTGCGAGCTCGTATATTAAAATATTGACGATACGATCACTTTTCCCGGATTCTTATCTAAACAGAAGAAAAAGAAAACTTTACTTAGATAAAATATTCCGGTGGTTCTATCTACCGCGACAAAATTACGCCCGTGGGAGAAAAAGTACTTTTGAATGTAAAATTAAGTAATCGCTATACTATAACAAGATAAACGATACGATAGAAAGAGTTATTGCGTGATAATTAGAATTATTTTCTGTTAAGCACTCGCTTTGTATGCTACTCGCTGCGTAAAGATCAATCGCACAACTAATCCACGTGTACAAAGCTCCGCTATCTGCGTTTTGCGTAACGTTGGACCGCCGAGAAAGGTATGTGAGAGCGATAACAACAAAGTCGCGCGAGGCACGTACAATCCCACCCACTCGCTCGACATACCAACGACTCTTATTTATTTACATTCCTCATTTTGGACTTTAAAGCGCTTTAAAAGAATTTATGAGCTGAATATTATGACAACTATTATTTTAATGTGTGTCGAATATTACTACTAGATCAATCGAAAATATTCAATTAGATTGATCAGGTGTAGTTCTCGTAATCATCTTAAAGAAATTAATTTAATTGATATCCGAATGTATATTTAAATTAGACTTAAAGAAGCAAGAGGCACTTAAAAATAATGTATAAAATATATATGTATAGGTAATGCATTTATATGTTGTACATACAATCCGGAATTTATTTCTGCAAAATTATTAAATGTAAAATAGTTTTCTTTAACGTAGAAGCAAGAGTTAATAACGCGCGTGCTTTATAATATTTGGTTTAATGAAAAATGCGTGTTCGAGGTCCGGAGTAAATTTTATCTGTCGTCGAGGTTTAATATTATAGCGAAGTGACGACGTATCGTACGATCGAACTCGGCAAGTGGGCTATTCGTCGCGCGGTATGCCTCACCAAACCCGCAAATAGGCCCGGCGGACGATAATGGTGCTGCCGCTATTACGGTGACTTCAATTAACCGAAATTCCTCGGGCGAGAAAGCCCCTCCCGGTGTGCACGTCGTGTGCATGTGTGCATGGCTACGGAAATTTTATTTTTTTTTTTATTTCTTTTTTTTCCACGCGCGATTTCGAGTGCAATCGCTCGCCGGGGTAACGAAAGTGGAACGACCGTGGACAATGTGGCGCCAACACCGACGTTTTCCAACGAGGTTGGGAACCCCTCCCGCGAAGAGAAAATATCTCATTTCCGCGGGCGGAGGGATGTTTTCTTCGTTCGCTAAATTATTTCCCTACGCGTTACATTTCGTGACGCGAAGCCGTAATACTGGAAAGTTCAAGCGCGGGGAAACAAAGGATCAAAGTGGAAAATAGCTTCGAGAGTTCAGACGACGATGACGGCGGCGACGACGACTTTGATCGTCGCGAGCTGAGTGACACACGCGAAATTCGTACTAAAGAAAAACGACGCTCACACAGAACTCAATTTCCTACTATCGCCGTAGTTTGCGCACGCAAAAAAAAAAAAAGATTGTCGTCCATAATCGGATAAGCTTAATAAGTTTAATTAAGAGTTAAAAAAAAATAATTACGCGAGACTCGAATAATTTTCCGCGAAACGCAAATTGAATGAATATTTGCAACAAAACGTTCGTTCATGTGTTAGGTGATACGACGTTCTCTTAATAATCTCGCGGAATTGATGCATATGTATAACAGCTATTCCATGAGACTGAGTTTGATGAAAACCAATATTACGTAACGCACTGTATAATATTATCAATTATACACTAATATACTGCGCAAATATAACAAATGATACTACCTACTGTAATACAATGCACTGATTTCCAAGTAAATAAAAATTGAAAAACTATTTGTAAAGTTTCACATTACATAAAAGCATACAGAATCAAATACGTGAAATAAAAGAAAAATTTATTTTGAGGAATATTACGATAAAAAAAGATCCCTTAAGGGTTTCTTCTTACACGCGTTTCAATATTAGTGAAATACGTATCGTTATATTGGTTTCGTAATTATACTTCCATTTTCCAACTAAATTCATCGGCAAATGATTTCTGACCGTGGCGCAATTTGGCCTGAAAACGGATTCCGATGTTACGCGCCATGCAAAGTTTCTTCGGTAGGGAGGCTTTCGCGAATGGTGATTAAATGATTAAGCGATCTACGGGGTGCTAACGTAATCCGCCAACGCGAGAGATCAGCGAACAAATTGCGTATTATACGGGAGATCTCGGATTTTCTCCGAAAACGGTAATTTCCGAAACGGGAGCAACTTAGGTTTAATGCAAATGTCTTAATGAGAGTCGATAATGCACGCGCGTAAGGTCTACTCCTTCCCCCCTCTTTCCCCCTTTTCGTGCCGCTTAAATCACTATCGACGCTACCTGATGAGGTGATCGATAGACCATCGTTTCGTCATAATTCCAACGGATTTGTACGCGAATACGCGGTGACACGTATTATGCAACTTGACGTAACTTGACGCGTGAATATACATTTGTATAACCGCATAAAGAGGTTTACGTTCGTTTATTAATACGTAACGCATTTATTGCACGCGACGTTGTACGAAAATTACGTAATGCAAGCCTGCCTGCCTCTACGCAAATTTATTTGGTACGCTGTTTTCTCCTGGCAATTTCCAAAGTTTCAACGCGAAACGTCTTAGCAACGAGTTGGTATTTTGTTGTATGAGAGAAATTAAAGTTGACGTTACCCTAAAGCTCTTTAGATGAGAATTATAAAATTTCCTTTCAATGGAAATGAAATGTTTCAACAAGTTTTAATATATTGAAAATTAACTGTTGCCATTTGCTAATTTTTTTTACAACTTATTAAATACGTACTTGCAATATCGACTTTATCCAGTAAAGAAATTTGTGAGTTTAAATTTATTCAAGAACTCGTACATGTATTTTTTATTAAACTAGATATTACAAACCGCGCGCAATTACTCTTACCTCATTTAAATATAATTTAAATGTACATTCAGACATCAATTTTATTAATATATTTAAAATAATTGCGAAAATTACGTATGATAAACCTATAATCGAATACCGCGACGTATCCAGCAGAAACAGATTCGTGATACGGTGAAATTAATATTCCGTTATCCGGAACTTATGTAACTATTTATATAACAATTTATTGCTTTTACATAACTATATATTTGTGTAATGATTTATCTTTCCGTGCGAGACTGTTATTCAGAAACTTATCGTCAATTCCGAGAGCTAACAGTTACCCGATTTTATTCCACGAAAATCTGCTTATCCTAAACAATCTGCGGGTGGTATATCAAACATATCGATCTTCGTCAAACGAAAGACATTTTAATAACGACGTCTACGACTACCAACTCAGCTTTAGACGTTGCTCGACTAAACGAGAAGTGCTCACAAAAACGAGTCGGATTACTTGATGGGTTGGTAATCCCGAACGGGAGTTCGGAGGCTGTGGAACACGGCTCACCTTATTGGATTTACCCCGAGTTATCTTGGCCCAGTTCGAGAAATAATGCCACCCAGTCGAGCCTTCCCTTCGTTTGTTTGAGCTGTTTGACGAAGAAAAACGATATTCCGCCGCCACGAGAGCTCACATCGAGCGGCTGGCATGGATTCCTATCTTCCGCGTTCGTCACGAATTTATCGCAAACTTTCGCCGCGAAATTGCCGCACTGGATATCGAATTAATACACGAACGTCGGAGATATAGATAAACCGATTATTTGAACGGCCATTGTGTTATGCCATATTTCTCGTTCCGTTTCTGTTAGGCTAAACGTATATTTGCGCACGATACATCCTTTTTCATGCTCTCGTATTTTCCGAGACTCTACGTAAAAGTCCGTCGCGTATTTTTAAACTCCCAATCATCCTAACGAGATCAAATGTAAGCAGCAGGAAAATTATGGTAGACAATTTTATTTCTCTTCTTTTTTTTTTTAATAATATAAGTTTTATTCTATTTTTAAGTTTAAATAATTCAAAGTTAATGAAAATAATTTGCAAAATTTAATTCGTGTATTCAGAGTGATTAAAAGCAAAATTTGCTACTTATACGACTTACATGACTTTTTATATTAATATTATTTCAGGTATTCATTTTATATTTTTTAATATAATATAATTTTCCTTCCACGTACATAATTTTCCATAACGCTATTATAAAAAAATATTTCAAGCTCACCGATTCGATGCGCAGCAGAGAAATGTCTGCCAGGACGACACTGTAACATAAAAATAAAAGTACAAATTATAGAAGCGCTCGAAGTAACATCCATCACTTTAAACAATTTTTTCCATGTCTCTAATTAGTTATTTAATTAAATAGTAAAGAAAATAAAGTTACCAATTACTTGAATAATCTCTATTAAATCAAACTTTTCTAAAATGTACATTTCTTTATCTCCAGTTATTAAATTTCCACAAACTATTAATATTATGCTTTAATAAAAATTGATTCTCACCACGACGTTGCTTCGACGAAGCACGATGCCTTTCCTAGGCCTCGTCCTCCTCTCAGGATGTAATGCGGACCGAACTTCCACGTGCCAGCACTCGCGAAAATCGCGGCCGAATAAACTACAATCGCGCGATACTATACGACATTCCCGAACAACCGACGAACCGGACCGACGAATCGGTTCGTTTAATTAATTAACGACGACGAGAGTAGTACGGCACGTGCTCTTTTTCAGGTCTTCGTCTGAGAACAAAGAAGAAAGGTCTCGGTTGAAAAAAATGTGCTCCAAGTACTGGACCATCTTTGCCTACCGCGTGGTGCCCACGGAACTATATTTCTCACGTTAAGAAATACTTTACAAGTCTATAATCATGAACTCGCGTGATCGACGTAGGACAGGAACGTCCACAGACCGGATACGACGAATCGAAACTTCTGCGTATTAGGTAATGGCGCACATTCTAGGCAAAGTATTCGCTTTAGAGATATTCTCCGCACGAAAATCATCGATCACAGAAGCTAATAAGTTAATCTGCCTCAGCGGATGTATCTTTGTTCACGAAATAGAAGTACTATTAGGCTATATGGAGCTCCGCCACGTGCGGCGTAGGTAGCGCGTACGTGCCGAGTGTGCGAGTGTAGGTAGAGTGGGGGGCGAAAGAATGTTCGAAAGAGAGTAGCGCTAGGCACGTACGCTTACCCCTACCCCTACCCCTACCCACCGACCTTTAGCTGCTGTGTACGGTGCGTACGGTTTAGTTGTGTGTATACAGTTACCCTTGCTAAGTACGTTTCACGCGTTATTACTGAGGAGTTTCACGCGTTGTTACTGAGGAGTTTAAACGACGAATATTATATTTAATATTAACTTTAATGTAGCGTGAATTTTTAGCTGATGGACGCCTCGCGATATTTGTTGCTTAAATGAACCGATTGCAATTAACGTAATTAATGTGAGAAGTGAAAGTAATTAATTTATAAATGTACATATATTATTATTATAAATCACGTTTAAAAGCACGAGAGATATTTAAAAATACAACTGTAATTCATTGCGTAAAATTATCATTCGTGAAACAGTTTTCTTTAACGTAGCAACAGTGAAAGAGAAGCGTGCCTTTTGTAATGTCTAATAAGAAATTTAAAAAAATAATCACGTTCAATATAATGAATCTTATAAATTGATCAACGTTTTGTAATATAGATTTTCGCTACAAATTATTTTTTAGGCGTCGCTAAAAAGAAAGATGTTTCTCGTCAAGACCCACGCACATAATATAAGTTCTGACACATGATGTACTCTTGTACCAGCAAAAAAAAAAAAGATATATACTTTGACAGATTTGCGCCTCCCTTATATTCTCCTCAAAATAATGAGAACGTAGACGAAGATATATCGCGAGTAACAATGTATTTCCCCACAGCCGAGATATCTTCTGATATAACTCTACGAAATTTGAGTTTACTGTGTAAAGCATTTCAAATGAATTCGAATACAAAGTATAAATTAAATAGGAAAATTTTTCCAAATCACGATTATTAATATTTTAAAAATTAAACGATACAAAAATATATTTTTAACATGTAAAAATGTTCGAAGGCATTTTAATGAAATAGAAATAATTTCGACAAAATTACGAGGTGTTTCGCCGATAGCTTATCAAAAAGATTCTTCTTCTACTGCGAGAATTTCCAATAATTAGTCGCATATGACACCATTAACAAACATACAAATTTCAAGTATGCGTGTGAATATTTTCAAATATCAAAGTTAATAATTTTAATATTTCAGTCAAATAGCATTCATTAATATCGCGATTTATACCACCAATAAATAATAATCGGTACAGTATAAATTCATGAATGTATAAACGTTAATAATTAATGTAATACAATAATGTTGAAATAATGTCGATATCTAAAGCGCGTTTATTTCACTACAGCATGTATTGGGAAAAGAAATAACGCCGCAAAAAGTAACATCAAAATATTTCATCTCCTTATTACTCCGTCCTGATTATAGATCCGTAAATTACATTCTGTTATTTCAAAACTCGAGATTCCGATAAAGAGCCGGGTTCATCGAAGTGAGAAAATAAGCCGCGCTAGGTAGCGGCGGGGATCCCACAAAGGGTTGGCACTATCACGATAGTGATAACGACCCGAGAGAGGATCCAACATGCTCTTTGACGATCCTCTCCACCGCGTTTCTCGGCCGCGAAGAGGTCATTCGAATCGCCCATAAAAGGATATTTCAAACTTCTCCGCGCGAGGTATTGGATAAGACGGCGAGAATATTGAATTCTGCCCGATCGAATGCCGCTCGAGATACGTCGAAAATAACGTGTATCAGAGCCGATTTCTACTGAAGGTGGAAAGACGCAAAGAAATGTAATTTTACATTTGGCCGTCAAGCATTTTTCTTTCGGTTCGGAAGTGTCAAGACTGCAACGAAGACCGCCTTTGACGAAGAAATCGAATCGACGTAGACGGTAAAGGGCTGTGAGCGTCGTTACACTCGCGCATTGAATTTGCCGTCATAAATTGCGATCTTCTACTGGCGGTTTGCCAGGATCTATCTGTTACCGAAACGAAACTGGAATCGGAATTCTAATTTCCGTTCAAGTCGTTTATTTTTCTGGTGGCGATCGATTTGTCCGCGAAATATCTCGAGCCTTGCAACTTTAACGAAAAACTATTTGAAATTGCTGTTGAACGAAAGTATATTAATTAATATCGGCACTAACTTGAGTCATCGCAAACGGAAAACTTTCGCTTCAAGAAGTTCCACGGTTTGGCAAACTTATTCGAGATGGAGTTTTCCTATATATATATGTATATCAAAATGTGACTGATTAATGTTTTTCTTTTGTATGTTTCGCAGTCTCCGATTTCGCCCAGGAGTTGGGCGCCGCGATGGAGAGTCACTCGGCGAACGTGCGACGCCTTGTCGATGAATTTCGCGGTCGATCGGGCGATTCGAGGGTCGATGTCGGCGGAATGCGACGTGTTTGGGAAAGTTTGCTGCGGCAGGTCGAGGCGGACGCGGCTTCGCACCTCGATCTGGCCGCGGTGCTGCAGCAGCAGTTATCAAGACCCACCTTAGAAGCAAGCTTCCATCGAAAGCTACAGTCTAAAAAGGTGAGCGCGCGTCCCCCAGGCCCCATAATTTATTTCCCATGTAAATTTACAAGTCTCGGATAAATTTGTGAATACCCGTGACATCTTAAATTTTATCTTACGTCGGGTTTATGATCTCCGGACAAGCATTTCTTTTTACTGCGACGATATCACCACCTTTGCGCGATTGCTCTCGCTATTTCGGACTAATAAAAGGATACAGGTCGCAAAGCTCTCTTCGCTTAGATACCGAGTCACGGAAGAAGTCGAGTTTCTTGCAAACTGGCAAACGTGGACGGTGAAGTTTCCCAAGCGACCTATTCGATTATTCAATTTCAACGTGTTACGAATTTCGAATGGTATTTCAATTCGACCGGGAGCTTCCGCCGATCTCTCTCGCGTCCCATTCGATTTATACCGGTGTACCGTGTTTCCTCAGGTATTTGTCCAACGCGACGCTTACGAGCAGGTAGTTAGCAAGACGGAGGAGAAGTTGCAACGTGCCAGATTGGATTACAAGCGCGCCTATGCCGCGCTACTAACCAACGAGGCCGGCGGCAGCGCCGAACAGGAATTGAAGCGCGCTTACTTGGAATCGCACAACGCCTATATCCTGCAGCTACGCGCCACGAACGCTATTACGGAACGCTATCAGTTCCATTGTTTGCCCGGGCTGCTGGGCGAGATTGCCGAGGTCTACGAGGAACTTTGTGGACTAGCCTGCAAATGCGTCGCCGGGACTTCGGAAGCAGCCGGCGAACGATCCGGCGAACAAGCCAAACGCTATCAGGTCGTGGCCAAGGAAGCGCAAGCGGTTATACCGTCGAATGATCTGCAGGTATTTATACGTTCGCCTCTGGAAAGAGTTATCGAATCCGCGAGATATAATATAAAAAAAAATACACCTCTCCTTTCCTTCCCTTTTCGTAGTGTTTTAAATCATTAAAAGTGAACATTATATTCCTATCGAGTTGAAAAAAAAATTAATTGGCAACGTTTGCTCTCACTTTTTGTTAAAGCAATTAAAGATAATGATCTGTTGAATTTTTTAATCGGTGATTGTAGAGAGAAAAAAAAATTCGCCTGTAACAAATCGTCATTATGATTTTGTCTCACTTAACTTTTCAACGAAAAGGTGCTTTCACTAGCGATAAAATAAAGCCACACCTGTAATGACGGTAATTACGCTCCCGTCTCAAACTCAATTCTCTTTCACGAGGACAAGTCTCTCGAGTTGGCGACGTGACGGCGAGCGTCCGCCGTGTCAATCTCGCGGCTCGATACGTCAATCGAAACCGATCGATCGCGCGCAGATACGATGCACCGACGATACGATTATATTCCGGACGTATTGATCACGCAAGCAAATAGACGGTGCCGCGGCATATATCCAATTTCTGGGTGGCGAGGTATCTGATGGCGGATTACAATCGTCGGTATTCGGAGAAGAGAGACGGAATGAAAACATGGACGCCTGATTAAAGCCGGTTATATTCGTTGCGGGATCATGCGTTCCGGGATATTGGCCGGTTCGAGTGTCCGTGTACGTGTATTTGCGCAAACCTCAGTATGTACGGTGAGTTAACTTGTCCCGGCTGACCAAACACGTTGGCATTCCCTGATTTGTTCTCCTTGAATCCGTCGGTCGAATCACGGGCCATCGTTGGAAATACCGATTTGTCACTTAAACGCATACACCTCTATCCGCATTGCATTTCGCGAGATTATCAACGCGGAAGCCGGCAGTGACGAGCCGAGCCAAGTTTTTTTTTTTTCCGGAGCTTTATCACGCGGCCGGCTGGAGTTCCTCGCACGAGATCCTCGATATACGATTTGCAGCGAAAGAAGATATTAAAGTTACGTAATGCATGCCCCACATAAATTTGCGAAACGTTCTACGTTACGTGACACATGTGTCACGCGCTATATCATCCTACTTTCAATTTATTCAGTTATTCCGCCCGCGAAATACATCTCATATAATCCCGTCTCGGTTCGTTTTCGGGCGGAGGGAGGGGACCCGAGTTGTTATAAGGCACGTCGAA
The DNA here is from genome assembly GCF_019399895.1 of Cardiocondyla obscurior. Lineage (NCBI taxonomy): Eukaryota > Metazoa > Arthropoda > Insecta > Hymenoptera > Formicidae > Cardiocondyla > Cardiocondyla obscurior. The sequence goes on from NC_091881.1 coordinate 4,427,310, forward strand.
TAATTTAAAGAGACGGTGTAATGTAAATGTAACGTTATTTAAGGCCTTGGCGCGAAATCTGTCCGTGAACGCGACGCCGCGGAAGCCGCCGCGACGCCTGTACGTCGCGCCGGCACCACCCGAGCAAATACCGATGGAGAGAATCAGTCAAATACCCACGCTCAGAGACGAACTGGTACCAACGGGGACCAGCACGCTCCCGTTGATGGAGGAACTCAAACGCGACTACGACAGCCTCAACCAGGAGATAGGTCGTCTGCAAGACGCTCTGGACGCTCTTGTGCGAATGCAACGCAAGTACGTACAGTTTATATATTTTTTTTTTTTTTTATACTCCCACGTAACTTGAAGAGTAACGAGCGAAAGATCGTACAAGTCTGCTTAAAGATAACGCAAATATAATAAACTCAAGTACATTAAAAAATAATAATAATAATATAATTAATAAAATTATGTTTTGAACTTTGTTTCATAATTTTATTTTTTTTTTTCTCTTTTTTTTTTACTTTTTATTTTTCCCGAGTTTATAACGACTTTTTACAGCGCGACAAACGTTTCAAGAAAAAACGTGTTTAATTTTTATTATTTATACTATTACACGCGTATTTTTCATGAGATGCGTTTTTATCACCGCGCAGTTTTTGTCGAAGCGAAAAGGTTCGTCAAAATTGCTTCCCGACTTCCGAACGTTTGTTACCTTTATAGCGATATTTTTCACCCGTTTCGGTCGGCGCGGCAGGCTTGCATAGAAATACGTCAGACTTTTAATCTTTTAAAAAGAAAAACGCAGATAAAAGTTATTTTATCACTTCCCATTACAGAAGCGCTGAGAGTAATCTTTACACGAAAGTAGCCGAGCTGCAAGAAGATATCTCACTGAAGCGTCTCGACCTCGGTGTGGCGCAACTGCGTCTTGCCGCGGTGCAAGCACAGGTATGCGCGTTCTTTGTCCTTCGCTTAGTACGCCACATTATGCAGCGTCCGTAGTATATTCATTATTTTTGTCTCCTGACATGCCACATTTATTACTTTGTCCGTCCCAATGGCAAAAAGCACGCTCGTGTTTGTTGCTTTACTTGCGACGTTCCGAAACACGATTCCGCAAAACTGTACATACCGCTATTTCGACCCGTAATACGAATTCTATCGAATAAGAAATGCACATTTAAATGCAAGACTTTTTATATATATATAAAACTTGTTCGCGAAGTACGATAACGCCGATGGAACACGTGTCGGGAACAAAATACTTCGGTGAGCAAGATTTCGTGAAATTCTGGGGTAGAAATTCTAGGATGGATAGTCCTACATCAAATGCCTCTATGTTCGCGACCTAAAATTGATCAGGCATCTATCTCCCGCGTTCTCCCCATTTCATCCAATTTGTCCGACCGCGCGTGGCATTGAGCCTCATCTATGTGCAGTATACAGGATGGATGCGCCAGTGAAGAGGTGCTCGATTGTTCGCACGTTATTAACTTAAAGTGAAAATTGCATCATCTATCTTTGACAAAAAAAAAAAAGAAAGCGGGTCTGTTAAAGGTAACGAAGTTATAGCCAGCAATAATTACAAGCGCATTAATTCGAAGTAACTAATTAATGACGTAATAATATAAAACTGATAGCAGCACGATCTCACGTTTGCAAAATAATTATGTTACGTTACGTTATGTTAAGTTACGTTACGCGGTTATAAATATCACGAGCAGCCCTATATTCGTTAAAATATGCTGACAAATTGGATTTACTCTTTCGTGAAACTCAATTTCGTGTAATGCGTTTCTGAAATAGATTAAATGCGCATAATGGTGGCGCCTCGAGAAAGACAAATTTATTATTGAAAAAAAACAAAACAGAATGGAAAAGGAAAGAAACGAGAAGCATTGTTGTACAACTCGGATTAAATTTAAAATCGTGTCGAGATAATTTTGGCACGCGAGAAAGTATCGCCCGCAGATCCGCGAGAGCATTAGCGAAATGTTTGGGGACGTGCATGTTTACTCGGGCACGGCGAACTCGAATTTCTTCGTGAATGCAACGTTGACGAACACACACGGCCTGCCTGCCGAAAGTTTTCTGAGTGGGAGGCTCGTCTGTGGCCATTCATCGGCAATTGGTCATTCACTAGTCCGCTTTAGCCTAAACGCCGGATAAATACTGGCGCGCGCAATCGCGCGACATGCGCCTTTGCAACTGGGTCATCGGCGAGCACGAGCGTCTGAAAATCCATTTCTGGCCTCGCCGAGAGAGTCCGTCTATCCAGGTCAGACGAGCAGGATCGTCGCTGTCTGACCGCGCGTTACCGTTTGCCGCTCGCCGTCGTAATATCAAATCGCGATCGTGTCCAGCCTGCACCATGGGGTGGACTACGTTACGCACGCGAGTCGTTAGTATATTTCTTTTTCTGGTGGACTATCGTTCGCGGCACGCTAGATCGCAAGACCGAGAATGCCGCATGATTCAGTGGACTCGCTCGACGAATAGGCCGCCCTGGTTGAAAAGTGTCTGACAGTGCTCCTAATATTATATTTATTGATTCCAAATATTAGGACTTAACTTCTTGGTGACATGCCGTTTTATACGAGACCGTTGTCTGTTTATTTATTTATTAACCTATGCTTTAATTAGAATCTATGTGATTTTGTATTGAATTGTTTAACCACGGGCTTAAAAGGTTATTTTTAAAAATCGCACAGTGTCTATCAATGTTTTAATCAAATTTATTTAACGATTATGCAAACGTGGGGACGTTACGTTGTTAGACGGATAAGGAGTTATTCATTGTGAAGTCGAGTACAAAGAGGCTAATGTTGCGACACTGAACAATGGCCGAGCATATTCTCAATGACCACGAGGATCAATGAAAGCTGACATGCACGTATTGTCAATGAATACAGTACTGCAGTAAAAAAAGAAAAAAAGAAACGGGCAAATCGCGATGATATATTTTACAAAAATATTTCTACCAAGGCGGCGTATTGACGCACTAACGTGTTGCTAAGCGCGCATATTGCAGCAAATACATTTTTATTTTTAATCGAGGAACAAAAAAATCCTTACATCCTCAACGTTATGAAATTGCAATAATATACATGTATAGTTCAGTGCGACCACTTTTCTTTGATAAAAAAAAAAAAAAGAAAGCTACTTTTATGATTCGTAAATTATTGTCTCACTTAGAAAAAAATAATTGTTGTTTAAATCAAACACATCGGAATTTTGAAGCGTACATTCGTCAAATTTACGCATGGGTAAAATTCACGTCATCTTGCTATCTTCTAAGAAATTATTGCTATTCATAAGAGGATATGTGTATTATAATAATAGTGGAGAAATCCCCGAGATATGATATTCTCTACACGAGTAGAAATTAAGCTCATTCTGAGCCACGTGTAGGAGTTGCTTTTTACTTATTCATAGAGAGATGTAAACAAATTATTATGCAAAGAAGCGTATTCACTCCGAGCATTATTTCGGCGTGATTCTAGTAATGAATTTGTCTCGTGTTAACGAAACATAAACTTGCTACGAGAGGAATTTAATATTCGCTCATTAAATATATTGGATCGAAATTAATTTAATAAAATTGGTCTATCAAATTAAGTACATAATACACAATTAAAAGACGTAATAAATATTATTGATTCAATTATTAAATTAATGATAATGTGCTGAATAGAAATATATGTACATTTTTTTTTCTGAATTATAAATCACAGAAAGAACTGTTTGGAGGCGGGGAGGCCAGTCAACCGGATGGGGTAACCAGCCGGAAGATGTCAAACGGTTCGACCGGAAGTCCCAAATTGAAATGGCTGAAGGCGTTCAAAAGCCTAAAGACGAGCTCGCCCACGACACCGCCGCTGTCCGACAAGTGAGCTACTTATTTCCCTTCTATCAATAATAATTTCCACGAGCATGCCGCGCGAAACGCCGACCAAGTTTTCATACGCGACGGAGATGTAAATTTTATTTTTTTTTTCCTTTTTCTTGCGTCGAACGACGCCGCGTAAAAATACATTTCCTCTTTGTATGTACATACACCCCCTCGAAACAAGCCCCGGAAATGAAAGAGGATCACTTTTCGCGTAAATCTGCCATTGATCGTGCCACATCCGTGTTGCTCTTTGTTAAACTCTGTTTCGCGACACTCAGTAGAAACTAGCGCAGCTGGATGCGTTCGTGGGATGCGCAAATTGAAATTCATGAAATAACATCGGAAGGAAGTAAAAGCAAAAACAAAAAGCAAAACAAAAAATTAAAAAAAAGATCTATCTGTGCAGCTAAAAAATTTTAATTTCGAAGGGATATTATTCAAAATCATGCGCTCTAACTTTTTGCGAATCTTACGTAACGTATGCATGAACAAATGAAATAACGGATGCTCGTCAAAGATTAAAACATCGCTTTTCGTCGTCACGTAGATAGCGTATTTAAATTCGTCGTTACTGAACCCCCCCCCTCCACCCGTTGTTTCAATAGGGAATTAGAAACTTTCTCGCAATTTTTTTAGAACGTTGAAATAGGAGTGTAGTCGCCGTAGCATTCTTATTCAATATCGATGTATTAACTGAATTAAATGCGAAAGTTCTGCAAGGAGAGCTCGTATTTGTGTTGCGCAAACAATTCGTTCGTCAAACACTTGACTCGCAATGAGAAACACCGTCATCTCGGGGAAACAAACGGCACGGCGCAAATAAAGTTCTTCTTGCTGCGCCTTCGCATATATGTATAACTGTATATAGAATAATTGTTGTCAAAGTCAATTCTCAAGACGAATCGTTCGGATTATATAATATATGCTTTTACTACCGTGCGCTTTGTAAGTTTCCCAATTAGGGGAACCATAGACGTTAGACGAAAGGGACTTTGAATAACCGTAGATACTGTTTTGCGAATGCTCGACTAATAAAGAGGAAAGCAGGCAACCATGTACCACGCAGTTTCCACCGTCGTCGCCATGTCCAGGTAAGTTTCAGAGTATTGTTCGTGAACAAGAGTTTTACACTCGCGATTCTACTTCCCACATTTCAAGCCGGATTATCGCTTAATCTATTAAACGTCGATTACGAAATTTTTTAGGACCTAATAATCGAAGCGAGAGTTGATTTTATTTTTATCACTAATAGACCGTATCGAAATCCTTAACGTTCAACCTTGTTGAGTAATCGATAAGAAGGATAAATGCATCTTGCGCGACATTCGCCACATTATCGTTAATTTTTAATTTAATTTTCGGACAAAATGCGTACATCCTATATATTTTATTTAACGCACTCCTCCCGCAAGTGCACGTATGAACGATAACAGCACGATCGCAAGAGAGCACGTCTACTTTTCGCAAGATTGAAGGACCCGTAAACAGGGAACATTGCTTTCGCAGGAAGAGCCTCGAGTCCGAGGGCGGGCACACTTGGCGCGAGTACACGTACCGCAAGATCACGCCGTGCGACGCGTGCGGCCAGGTGCTACGTGGCCACAGTCGCCAGGGTGTTCGGTGTCGCGGATGCAAGGCGAACGCGCACACCGACTGCATCAACATGGTACAGCCGGCGTTGTGCCCGAGTTTAGCGCCGAAGAAGGGCGGCGGTATACCGCTTTTGCGGCGACAAAAGACGCAGGTGCCCGCCGACGAAGTGCCGGCGTCATCCGAGCACAGTGAGTACGAACATCAGACACGTGAGATCCGCAACGCGTTTTTTCTTCCCTCCTTACCACTTTTTTTTTTCCCCCGCCATCAGCGACAGCTCTCTCATTGTCGAGGACGCTTTGTCGATGAACGAGGGGAACCGGTCGATTTTTCGATAAGCCTGTTATCTCTCGCCAACTGTATCGGGGAACCTATCTGTTTTTTTTTTTTTTTTTCTTTTTTTCCCGCCCCGCGGGAAAACGCCGAGTTTCCCTTCATGCATGACACGTAGTTAAAAATTGTTAGAAATCCATTCGGAGATACTACCGATGCGAGAGTATTTTTTTTCTTTCGCAATTTCTCTTTGTCGTACTCTACGTGCAGCGACGAGTGAATGGATTCGAAAGAAAGAACAGTGGAACTCGAGAAATAAAAGTCATTAAAATGAATTAAGCGCCTTCCTAACGGAGTAGAATTATTCATTGAGTAATTTGAGAGAGAAATATAAATTAAATTTCAGCCCTTTTTAATCAAAAAATTTTTCAATATTCTCTGAATTATCTATAATATTGCTCTATAATTCCATTCATTCGCTGAAATTGCGTAACTGTTGTTTATTAAAAAGTAGTGAAAGAGTAAAATGCTCGTCTTCAGTAAACAAAGTTAAATTCGACACGAAAAAATATTCCTTGTTATCAACTAAACAAAATACAGTACATTGTTTTTCTTAACAAAAAAAAAAAAAATTTAACTCAATGACGTTTATTCATTCTTCAAGATAATTCTCAAGAATTTCACTGTGAAATATCAAGTAGCAGTAGATGTGAAATTACGATTTTAAAAGTCAAGTTGAAGTTGTTGAATTATCTGGAAAAGAAAACTCGTTATTTCCCATGGAGCATCTCTCTGCACTACGATTTAACTCGCGAAGGTTATTCTTTCGTTCGCGCTGCTGCCAAAGCCGCTGTGTCGTTTATCGCGCGCTATTTCTTATCATTTATCAACGCCAAACGAGAAAAGGGAAGAAGAAGACAGATCAATGTGATTAAACTTGACTGAGCACGCGACGCGAAAAATCACGAAACAAGTCCGTCCGGTACGCTTTTGCATTGCTGTGTCTCTTTATCCCGTGTGGGCAGACGTGGACGCCATATACCAGGTGCTGAAGCAGGCAGGCGAGATCCGTGGAAACTCGACAAACTCACCACCTACGCCTCCTACAGCAGAACATCCCTCCTCCGGTGCAGCACCTTCGTCAGCGAGGGCTTCCTCCCATCCCTGTTCCTCGTCCACCTCTGGTAAGGCGCACCGCCAAGAATTCCTACCGACCTTGGAACGTACGTCGGAACCCCGAAAATTTTCCCACGCACAGTGGCGAATTACGTGCACGACATTCGCCGGGGTCTCGAGGCGACAAAACGCCGAATCGCGTGCTCCAGAATTGCTGGATGTTCATTATTTTTACATTACAATTGAGCCGGTGAAAATCAATGAACTCGATCGAGCAGTACGGCAACGATTATCTTTCAACATTTTATTTGCGCGATAAGAAGCTTGTGGCGGCATGTCCTCGATAAAATCTCTACACGCTCTCAGAACACTGTAATTCGTCACTGGGAGGGAGAGAAAAAAAAAATCACAGGATTCGATATCCGAAGCCATAGTTCAATTTTAACAATTGATACGCTTGTAAGCTGAAACATTTCCGAGTTATTGGGGTATATCTCTCTGTCGACGTAGTACTGGAGCAATATATTTCTCGAATGTGTATCTTACTTTATCTAATCTAATTGTAAGTTCATATCGATACTTAATCCGTTATTTTTTTTTTTCTTTTTTCCCGTGTAATTTTGTACGATTTCCCTAATTTTTATTTCAATTCTGTAATCTGAATAGTCTCTGTTATTAAACTGTAATTGAGATAAGTAACTTTTAAGTTATTATTTTAATTTTTTAGTAATGTAGTCATACTCTAGACAGGAAATAGGAATATGAATTTAATTTAATTTAACGAACTAAAATAAAGTATCAAGATTAATTAAAATAAAATTTTACACGTTATAGATTATTCTCATAAAACCTGTACATTTCATTTTAGAGAAGCAATGTATGGTGCTTTAAATTTCTCGTCCCTTCCAAAAAAATTTTACATCTAATATTCCTATTTTCTCGACAATTAGTTAAGTTGCTGTTATACGTAATTAAAATTTATGTATTATTTCTTTTTAAGCACGTGTATGTGTGTGCGTGTTTAATGTCACCTATGCTCCAGTACTGTCAGTTCCAAGGTCTGAAGTCATTCTATGTGTTTATGTAAAACGCTCGTCTTCTTCAGGGACATGACTCGTAAAATTCGTAATCTATCGATTCTTTAATGTACACTCCTTTCTTCTTCTTCTCCTTCTATTTCGTCCATTTCTTTTTTTCTACTGCTGCTTTTCTCTTTTTCTATTCTGTATTCTGCTTGTCATTAAGGTTAATTTGATCGATATTTAGAGATAAGGCGTTGGCATTACTATTGGTATTATTTAGCACTTCGTTATCACATTATATCGAAATTATTGTTTGTAGCGATATGACGTTATGCTCGTTACATTTGTCACATCCAGGACGACATTAGCCCAATCGCGACTGATTCTGTCTTTCATATTTTCATCTGTTTAATTGATAATTATTATTTTATAATAACTTGCAATAATCTACAATTATGCACATGTTTCACAATTTTTCGCACAAATTTAACAAGAGATTTCGAAATATTTTAAGACATTATTTGCCACATTAATAATAACTATAAAAATCAAATATGCAAATAAAATCGAAGAAAAAAATTTAATTTTAATTTTTGTAACAGTATAAACTATGCGTTTTGTTACTTTCGTTTAAAAGCATGCTTGATGTTGAAGATTTTCTCACGAAATTCTACAAATCATGACGATAAATCGAACAGGATTTACTATTTTCGTTGTTTTTTCTTTTTTTTTTCGGGGAGGGCTAACTTTGTTGTCGTGGGTGTTTCCTCGACGACGAGAGAAATATTTTATCGCTTCTTGCCCCGTTAACTTTTATCTCGCGCTTATCAAGGCTTATCAAGTTCCTGTCCCGAATCATCCCTCATTAGCTTTCTGTCATCCCGAGTGGAAATTGATTCCCAACCTTGCGCTTTAAGTTCGCAAAGTGGAGGACGCGGGCGGCGAGAACCGGTTTGCACAACGAATTCGGCAGTCGAATAAGCGTTGCGTAAGGTCAACAAACAACAGTAAACAAGTACGCGGTAAAAAACGTTTAGATATCTATTTAGAAACATGGTCCGCGCTGGACAGCAACTAAACAGATTTTATTTATTTTTTTTTTTTTTAAGTAACAACTTTACTTTTTGAAGATATTCCACTAAATAATAAATACTTTCTTATAATTTATGGCTAGTACTAAGCTAGTCACGAGTTAAGAAATATATTTAATCTGCGCGATCTAACCACTACCTGCAAACTCAGATTAGATAGATAAATTTCCACTCGGGATATGTCCGATCGATTATTTTCTATAATAATAGCTGGTAATAATGACGACATGCGTAACCGTAATAATTAATCTATAAATAGTAATTCTACCGATCATAAGTAGATGTTAATAAATAATAGCGATAGCCAATAATTAGCATACATTACAGCGTTTAAGTTAATTACAATAATTATTACGTTCGAGACTTTCTTTCAACCGTTTAATTGCCGCTTCTGTCCCCCTTGTTTCTCTTTCGTTTGCGATCACATTTTCTTTTTTTACAACAACAGACACTCGTGAAACGAAATCAATTAATAAGAACATCGCCATGCACATAAAGAGTAAACCAAGTAACCACTGTAACGGAGGATAATACAAGGACTAACGAGAAGCGACTAATGAGAACAATATCGCCGACTAATGAGAACAATTATCGCCGACTAACCCTTCGAAGAACATCAGATAACATCAAGATTTCCAGCCTGTTAGCCTAACGCGAGTTATTAATAAATTTGTGCGATGTTTGCCGGTTTCCGTAACCCTTTCATTGATCTTGAGACTGAGATCAAGTGTAAGATCCAGTGGAGAGTGAATCAGAAAAGGCAAACTGACCCCCAAGCCGGAGGAGATCGAGTGACGAATGATCGCAGTGACCGTTGTTGAAATTTGATTGATCAGGACGCGGTAGCGGTGGATCTACTTCCGGCACGCGACCCTTTGGACAGCCCCTGGTGCTGCTGTCGCAGGACCCGTCGCCCTCGACGTCAACCACGCCGAGAACACCCGAGATGGACGTGCAAGCCCAACGCGGCGCCAATAAAAAACGATGACGACGCGCCGCGTCACGCCTCGGTCGCATTAGCGCGAACGCATCCGTCGCGCATCCTTTTCAGGTCGGGATCCCATCGAGAGGGATTTCTTCTCGAGAATCTTCGCGCCGTCCCCCACGTCGTTTTTCTTTCCGCTCGAGCGCTATCGATTTTATTTATCCGTTTGCGCGGCCCGCCTTCCCGATTTTCTTCCCCATCACTCAACAGAGAGGAACACACATCCGACAAACGTTCTCGGACGTTCATCGGATATCTAAATATATCCCCCGGATTTTTAAACGCTCGTCTACTATTGCTGCTTATCACACGGGGTAGCAAGTATTGAACGCGCGCGACGCGGGCACAATGAATACTTTACGCCATATCTCTTTCCACGGGCGTATAAAATTTTATAATAGCAGCGTTGTTTAATATTAAAGAACCCTCCACGTTCACGGAGTATCCGCGTTATCTCGAAATGTCTATTAAAACGCCGGGTATTGTACGGAACGATGTCATCTACACGTTAATTCGCTGTAACTCGACTGCGTTCCGTGACGCTCGAGGAGACACGTATTTCGCGCTCGTTGATTAATTGTCGCTAATGGACGGCCACGGAGACAAGGAATATCGAACAGATGCGCAAACGTGAGTGTCGATTCTCAGTCGAGTGTATCGATCCGGGTTTTACACGTATATCCGCCGTGAGATTGTGTCAATGATCGAAAGGCAGGCTACTCACGCGATCGGGGCGCATCACGAACGACGCAACGGAAATATATTTCCCCGAAATAATTAGCCGCATGAAGATGAAGAGGAAATGCACGCGGCATCCAGATTATTGCGGGAAACGCGCTAGATTACGCGGCGCCAGAGGGGATCGATAAGAAGAACGAACGCAAACACACGCTTTTCATCGGAACCCCAATTCGCCCAAACATCACAGAGCTCGCCTATTCATTAATCGTTATCCATTCGACATCGCAGCGATTATTTTACGACGATTTATCACGCTTATGATCGCACAACAAGAGAATGCGCCGTTCCGAAAAATGTTCACTACGAACTAACGCATAACAAAAATTCCAGTTCGATGCACGCCGATTGTTTCGATAAACTATTTCGAACATAAAACACGAATGTAAATTTAGCAGAAGACAAAAGAATTCGTTCATCCGGGAGAATATCGAGGCACAAGTCATAAGATCATAAAGAAATTTGTTATATATCCTACTAATACATCGCGGATTGTCTGTCAATTTGTCATTTTAAAAAGTGAATCTGCTGGAAGGGTTTTTTTTTTTTTTTTCGTTTTTCGTTATTTTTCATGCATGATTGCCTGATTCGATTTCGTGTCAAATAGATAAGGAGATATCAAATCCTGCTTTCGACGGAAAACTTTCCGGAGATGCGTTTGAAATAACTATTGATTTTCACAAAATATTAAATCGCGAAAGCCGATTTATTCCTTGAGCGAACAGAAAAGCAATTGCAGGCAGTTTGTGGTTCGTTATGTATGTACGTACGTAAATACAGTCTGCAGAGGACAATTTGCGCTTTGCTTTAAATCGACGTAGCGCGCCGGTCGCTATCACTTTTCACGCTGATAGCGAACGAGGCTATTTTATCGATTCGACTGTATATGGGGCTCTTTATTATCGCGGGCAAACGGGATTTGTTTCGCGTTTATTTCAATCCCCAATACGCGGCTGTTAGACCGCTCATCCTTTTTTTTTCTCTTTTACTTTTATTCCGTTTTGGGAGCGCGCGGAGTTGAAAGCAAAAATCTTAAAACAGAAATAGACGCGCGGTGTGCTATAAAATTCGAGAAACGTGCTTTTATCGGCGGTAGAGCGATAAAAGTAAATATTTAACAGTAAGCTTAGAGAGAGACTTCAAAAAACGTCTTTACACCCCTTTTTTTTTTTGCGAGAGACACTCGTTTTTATCGCCGCAGAAGACTCAGCTGAATTCGAGGGATCAACCACTGGTGGGATTTAAATCGTGTTCAACCTCTTAGAAAGTTATTAAATTTCGCGTATAATTTTCTTTTCCCTTGCGCGTTCAAATATCTTGGTGTTAAGTATAGCTACATTTTATCTAACTCACTCATAGAGAAAGTGGTGACCGTCCACCACGCCACAAACATTGAATGATAATTAATTAATTTTAAATTGTGCAAAAGTTTTTTTTTTTTTTAATCTTACGCGTTCAATTATCCTAGTGCTAAGCACAGCTAAATTTTGCTTGTCATTAGAAAAGTAATGAAATTCTACCGTGCCACAAACATTACACAAAATAATTAATCATTAATTAATTAACGTCAATCAAACTACATTTTTTTAAGTAGTGATTGACCCCTCGGCTAAATTTTTCTGCACCGAGTATTACAATTTCCTTTTGTTGTAATTATATCGCTACTCTTGTACTGTCGAAATACGTAATTAGGAGAAGAAAAAGATTGAAAATTATCCTGTTTATTGTTTAGTTTAATAGAACCAACTGGCTTGTTTCACAGAGAATTATTATCTTGTGCGCGCACACCGAGGATACGTAATCTACGATTTCTTTTTCCGACGACAACACGTGTAAATATTGTAAATAAAAAAAAAATCTTATTTTCCGCAATGTGAATATTTTCCATATTTTGCCGCGAGTCGTGTCCCATTATTAATTGTGCTGCTTGTGAGCTTTTTATTTCAGTGTCTAAATTATTGTTAAGTAATTAGTGCATTTATAAAGAATTGATTGTCCTGCTTGCTCGTGCAGCCGGTATTTCCATATTCGACGCTGATGATCGGTGATTTCTTTCAAGATACATTTACGATTTTTTCAAGTTTTATTTAAAAACGGAATTGTTTGAATAATTACAAATATTTATTAATACTCGAGAGTCTCGACTAAAAATTCTAGAGAAAATTCCACGAAAGGAAACAAAATTAAAATTAAATACTTGTACGAGTTAGATTTTAAACAGTAAATTCCAAGAACAGTATTTATCTTTAACTAAAAAAAAAAATAAAAGAAAAAAACAACTAATTCGGAAAAAATGTCGCTTCCTACAATTTTTCGTCGCCGATAAAAGAAAATTCAATTGTCACCAAAGCGGTCTAGATTTTTTTTTTCAAAGAGATTATTTTCGCCGATTTATTCTACTTTTTCGACATCAGCGTGGAAAATGCGACTTCTATTGTGGCTAACACATTTCTAACCGTTAATTATGAAAAACCAAGCGCCTCATAGTCCGCAACGTAGACGCGAAAGGCTGAACCTGCGCATGAAGAGCCTCAGCTTGGACTCTCCGGAGGGTTCGGCGCACGTCCGACATCGTCCACGAGATTACTACGCTGCGGGTGCAAGAGAAACCACACCACCACGACATTCTGACAGCGGCAGTATCAACAGACTGTGTGAGTAACCGCGGACGTAATAATGTAACGTCGCAATAATGTCGGCACACGCGAAACGGCCAATTTTACAAAAGAGTTTTAGATTTTATTAGAAAATAAAATCAATTGACGATTTAATTAAACCCGAATACATTAATTAAAAGAAAAATCTCAGATCGCGAAAATAATTTTTTCGTATACTTCCGTATTATCGCGCTCTTGGAAATCCGTGCTTTAATTCACGGATTAAAATTTTTCAAGCTACAGGACGATATTAATAAAATGCAAAATACCAAAAAATTTACATTTTATTTTGCAATTTGCAAGTCGATGCGTTATAATAGCGGACGATGTCAGTCCGATGCGCGCGGAAAGCGAGGTTGTTGAAGACAAAATAATCAATTTTAATACGTTGCATTCCGGAGATTGGCATAAATGCGCGAGTGCTTGGTAGTCGACTTCACCCGAGAGTAGTTTTGCGTCTCGCGATCTAATTACTTTGATTATATTTTCCGAGCGCTGTTTAAGCCGCGGATTCGCGCGCGAAATTCTACTTCCAGCACCCTGCAGTCCAGGTCAGAGTCACGGAGTGCACAAACACGGGCGAAGCGCCATCCGGATGTCCAGCATGGAGCTGCCGGATGACAACGAGAAGTCCTATTCGTCGGCGAGCACGTCGCCGTGCCCGTCACCGCACACGAACAATCAGAATCACCTCAACCCACCCGGCAAGCGCGTCCTACCACCGAACAATCTCTACGTCGTTCTGTACAACTTCGAGGCGCGACATCCAGACGAGCTGGATCTCAAGTAAGAGCTCTTCTCAGAGAAAATATATATTAACTAACATCTCTCGCGCCCATAAATTAAACAACCGAAAAACTGACGGCGAACATTTATGCTGAAAAATACTTTTATTCGCATCTCGAATTTTCCTAACGCCTGGCTTACTTTATTTCGGGAATGATTTTAATTTATAAAAATTAAATTCGAGAGCACCTGTGATCGTTATTAATTTTTTTCATAATTTTTTTACCGTAAGCGATCTTTGTCGTACAACTGTTCGCAATCACGTGCGTCCGAGTTGGCACCATGCGATGTTAAATAAAAAATTGTTACGCGACTTCGTGCGCAAATAATAGATGATCTGACTCACCGGTCGACGCATTCCCAGCTGTTTCTCCTCTCCTTCTCCGCTCCTCGCTCTCCCAGTTGTCCTCCTCGGGAACGAATTTCCATTCCGGGTCGAAATCATAGCACTATTTTCATTTGTTATTTTCTGCGACACTCTGCGGACGAAAATATCGCGTTGGAATAAAACGATAACTTTTATTTCGGCTTTTTCGAATTAAATCAACTTCGACAAACGCAAAAAAAAATATAAAAAACCCCGTCACTAACTATTTCTATTAATAATATTAATATTTCGTAAATATTTCGTAATTAAAAAATTTTAATGAACACGTTATTAATTACAAAGAATTTAGACAACGGCCGAAACAAAATATTATTGCTATCAAGTACCTGTCAATTGCAGAACGGTGTGCAAATGCGATGAAATTATTGATAATTACACATTTAATTACTATGAAATCAAATATTAGATGTTCTAGTTTCCTAACCTAGTTCTCACGAGTTTATCTGTCTAGTAATCCTGCGGTAATAATCGTTGTTCGATCTGTCGTAAAAAGAGATGATTTACTTTACCGACGCGACGTACTCCGGGTCCGACGATCGCACGAATCTTACTTGACGAAACTGTCGCGCTGGGGGACGCGGCGAAACAGTGCATTATCTTAGGTAATCGCACGAAGCTCACTTGAGAATCTCTCGCGTAAAACGTAAAAACCGTATTCCGCGGCGAATTTCGGGGCGAAAAGTTTACTGTTTTAACAATTTCATAATTATAATACACTCACCATCTCGGAAATACTGAAATTTGCAGCCGATAGTAGAAAATTACGCCGAAAAACCGAGCCAACATCGGCGAACCAGTCCGTCGATTTTTCCACACTTATACTTCGAAGCATTGATTGCCACCAATTCCTCTTCTCTCCAATGCACTTCTCTTCCTGTTGATAATCCTTTGGGTGCAGTCGAGATCCTCGGACGGGTACAAAATCGTGCACAAGAAGGAGACGGTTGATGTCGGGACTGGGTCGCAGGTAATCTGTTCATATCGCGTATTCGCGGTCCGAAACGATTGTCACTCGTTTATCCCGATGTCTACAACCTCGTCGACAGAATAATAAGTCAAAAAAAAACGCGAAGAATCGTGGATCACCGTGGTCCGAAAGTCCGAACTGATCGCGGCGGGGGGAACGATTCGACTGACCCAAACTCACTGTTCTCTACCCCCACTACGTCTATTAAGCACAAGCGAAACTTCCCGACGCGACATACTTCGGATGCGACGATCATACGAATCTCACTTGACGAAACTGTCGCGCTGGGGGACGCGGCGAAACAGTGCATTATCTTAGGTAATCGGACGAAGCTCACTTGAGAATCTCTCGCGTAAAACGTAAAAACCGTATTCCGCGGCGGATTTCGGGGCAAAAAGTTTACTGCTTCAACGATTTCATAATTATAACACACTCACCATCCCGGAAATACCGAAATTTGCAACCGATAGTAGAAAATTACGCCGAAAAACCGAGCCAACATCGGCGAACCAGTCCGTCGATTTTTCCACACTTATACTTCGAAGCATTGATTGCCACCAATTCCTCTTCTCTCCAATGCACTTCTCTTCCTGTTGATAATCCTTTGAGTGCAGTCGAGATCCTCGGACGGGTACAAAATCGAGCACAAGAAGGAGACAGATGATGTCGGGACTGAGTCGCAGGTAATCTGTTCATATCGCGTATTCGCGGCCCGAAATAATTATCACTCGTTCATCCCGACGCTTACGACCTCATCGACGTCCTCGAGACACGTTCTCGACAGGATAAACTGCGAGGAAACGCGAAGAATCGTAAAGCACCAACGAGCGAACCGATCACGACCGAGAGAGCGATTCGACTGACTTACGCTCACACTTACACAGTCACAATTCCTTATCCCCCACTCCTATCGAGCGACAAGTGAGTGAAGCTAGGTACAGCTGGTGAGAACTTTCGTCAATTTCAAGAGTTGAGCGTTCCTTCGCAGCGTGCTCGTCCGAGAATGTCAACAATAACAAAGTGCGACTCGTTCGTTCACAATTTCGACCATTTCTACAGTGTTCTTGGCGAGAGTTAGAAAACTTTTCTATTCCAAATATTATACGCAACGACGAGGAGACTTATTTTGCTGGTGAGAACGAGATTAAGTTCATAGCGATGCTACTTAACCTCCCTTGCTCCTCCTCATGTAAACTTATCATTTTATATGTAAGATGGGTAAGAAAATAATAATGTTTAATGTGATAAAAGCTGCACGCGTCGGTATTTTAATGCTATTCGTAGTTAGTGCATTGAGATAAACGATTTATCGATGACAGAATAACGTGTACTTACCGTTTCAGCAGAAATAAAAATCAAGTGCTCGGGGTGAATGATAGAAAGGCAAACGAAATTTTTGAAAGGCACAAAATAGAAATAGCAAGACGGAGAAGAAGAGTTTTAAGAAATAGACGCCTCTTTTATGTGCCGTTTCCAATTTACGCTCCGTGGAAATTTTATTCACGCTTCTGCCAATCTCTCGTTACATTGGATGTATAATATGCTTCGGAATTTTTATTTTCACCGAAGTGGATCACCAGCATTAATTTGTAAATGTCTTGTGAAAATTGAAATACGAGGAGAACGAACGAGCGTTACCTTTCGTTACCATATTGCACCGGGATTTGTTCGCGGTCGAAATAATTCTGTTACAGCAATTTGATTGAAGTGGAACAGAGTTGCGTTGATTTACGCACGCCTGCCTTTTAATTACAGAGCTGGTTACAAGATCACAGTGATCGACAAATCGGAGAAGGATTGGTGGAAAGGAAAGTGTCTCGGTGGTCGTATCGGTTATTTCCCAAGTGCATATGTTATGCGAGTCGAATCCGGTCAAAGAACGCTTCAGGTCACACGTAATCTACAGCTGGCTGACCAAACTACTCTTTTACGAGATCAGGTACTTGTGAATTGCATGCTACAAATCACTCGGGACGACCCGTAAAGTATATATAACTTGTTTCCTATAAATGTTTTTCTTTAAAAGGTATTTTTTAAGAATTTATTAATATTTGATATAATAAAAAAATCTGTAATTAAAACATTAAAGTTAAATTACCCAATAATTTATGAAATTGTTTTTTGATCTCTCAAATTCTTTTTAAATATAATTTTTTATATTTTTTTTCTCGAACGTAATCCATACTTCTTTAACGTGAAGATTCAATCTCTTCGTTTCGTTGCACAAAATAGATTGTAATCCAAGTGGGCGAAGAAATGGAAGGGGTGGCGATGGTGAGATGTGCAGCCGACGTGCGTTCTGCTGATCATACGGGCAAAGAAGGCGACGTTCTCTACAAGGAGATCCTTTGTCCCCTCAAGTACTTGCAGGAGGTGTGACAGCAACCTTACCACCAGGTCGTACACAGCGGTAACGCGATTGCGAACAGCGAGCGTCGCCGTTGCGCCGATATGCGTGATCGTTTCTCGGCGCGTCGTCACGTCGAAAAGTATTACGACTGTCTGCAGTGTGCCGAGCAGTGTCGTCACGCGGACAACGGCAATTCCAGTGGCGGGAACAACAACAATAATTACAGCAACGGCAAAATCGACAGTGGGGCTGTCGCCGTCAGTTACCGGGCTCACGGTAATTACCGCCTGCCCGTATCGAACGCGGAATTATATCTTGACGAGGAGGCACCGACGTCTCCCGACGAGCTCAGAAGAATACGGAGCGCAAGAGGCATCTTGAGCAAATCTTTAGCGAGGCATCAATCAGGGCACTTAACTCCGGCCAAAAAGAGATCTTCGCTGGCACGTCCAGTCCGCGTTCACGATTCCTTCGTGCAGCCCAGGCGACCGATGGCCGAGGAGGACGACTATCAGGACCCGCAACGCAATCAGCAGACCTCGTGCAAGAACCCATGGTGGTGGGAACGCCGGGATCAAGAACCTAACACGTCGAGCTATACCTATCATCGGGACGTCGAGGACGGTAGCGCCGGTTGGCCTATTCGCCTGAGGTTGGAGCAGATGCTGGAACTGACGTTGCCGCAAACTAAACGCAAAAAAAAGAAGAAGAAGAAGAAAAAGACGACGACGGCGACGGCGACGATGATGCTGATGAAGCAGCAGCAGCGCGGCAGACACGGCTTCAAGGATACCGAGAGGCTTCTCAAGGTACTCAGCATTAACAATGTGGACCAAGATAATAGGTACAACGTCAAACGATGTTCCGTCATGTAGAGATTAGCGTAAGGAAGAAAGAGAGAAAAAAAAGGGATAAAAGAAGCAAAAAAGCGTGTAATAGACTTCCTCAAGAAACATTGTAGAATTCTGATGCGCTCGTATCTGAGATTCTGCTTTCGGGCGTTATTCCCGGCCGAATGGAGCCGCGAAGACCGAAGCTTCGAGTCTGCTTTCGTATTTAATTTTCGGTAAGTTTCGTTTCACTTTAATTCTTTATTTCGATTTTACAACGCGGAGAGAATTAAACAAAAGGCTGCGAAGAAAAATCTCTCGCGTGCATTTATTTTTATCTCTGAATAATTTATCTTAATATGATGTATCATTTAGATTATTTTTGTGGACGGTAAATTACTTGTATTATCGTTAATCAAAAGGAGACTAGATATATAAGTACTCATTTTTCTTTTCTTACTTTTCTAATAATTTGCAATTTAGTTCGAGTCTTAAGACTTTGAGTACTATTGAAGATAAGTGTTAGTAACGAGATAATTGTCACTGTATTACACAGCTACATACCGAAGCATCATTTTTCGATAACCATCGCGGCCTCGATAACGCAAAGCACTTAGAGACAGAACTGTTACCATTACGTTCTTCCCGATCCTTTTCTTGGTTTAGAGATAGAGATTATTTCCCTTTAGCTGCGTATCCGATCCGCTATTTTGGCAAGTCGAGATCCAATATCCCTTTATTGCTTTGATCGGACATTTTTACTTTTATAGGACGAAGTGGTCAGTGTCGCGACCCCAAAAGAAAGCTTAGCAACGAGCCTTATCTCCACTGTTATCGTGTTGTAATGCGAAAAATATCTTGTCGTCGCTTGATTTAAAAATCCACTTTACCTCCGTGGCAAATGTACAATCGCGCGGAGTTAATCGACCGTTCGTACCTGCATCCGCGCTAAAACGAACCAAAAATTAGCGGAGAAACGAAGAAAGAGAGAAAGTAAAACCAATTTCATTCCACTAAACTGCCTGGGATTATCGCGGACGCTAAATCGCGAGCTCTTCCCAAGTTTCACGTGACAGAACCACTCCGAATTATTTTTTTATATCGAGAAACAATGACGGTGTATATCATGCCGAGCGCGAAAATTATTTACGGCAACTTTGCGAATTGCAATTGCAATTGGAGAAGCGAATGAATAGAGAAAGTATATATTGCAGCCTCGAGAGAATGAAAATTTCAAGCGCAGAATTTATATTACTCTCGTTACATTACTCTCAATTATGCATAAACGTCGATTTTTTTAAAATATTTAAAATACAGATAAATAGATATAAAATACAAGTTTAATAATCGTTTATAATCTATTTATCGTTATTAATTCTGTGATTTTTTAACGATGAATCTTTAACTACAGCTTCAATTACTTCGCATTATCACATTATTTAATTAATGATGTTCTTACAAATAACAGTTTATATTTGTGAGAATAAACGAGATTTCGTGATATGTATGTACCTCCTACGTTCGCTCAGTTTGCCAAGTTGTCTCGTTAACGGTGATCGTCCATAAAAGATCAGCAAGTACCTACAAACAACGGATATACACGCGTAATCCAAGTGCCATATATTGTGTCGCGACAACATTAAAGCCTATAAAACCTAAGCATTTGAATGAACGTTCCAGTATTAAGTACACAACAAACGAGGTGAGTGATTTGTTATGATTCGAGATACGCACTCCCCATTGTCGTGTCGTAGGCAACCCACATGCATAAAAATAAATAGATAAAGCGACCCTTCCCCTGTCCGCAAACGAACGTCGTCACAAAGGAGAAGAGTCGGCTTGCACGTGAGATCGCTGCGCGTTTAAATCGATAGCGGTGAAAGTGAGCGCGGTGCAAATCTTGATCGGATTTTACAAATTTGCAGTCACCAGGGTAGCGAGCTGTATTCAGCACAATTTTCATTCACCTCTGTTGTCGATTTTGCATATATCACGAGTGCCCTTCCTTCGTTAACGCAACTCTATCGAATTATCAACTGTAGCGTAGAGACGTAAAGCTACCACTTTCAGTATTTTGTAAAATATAAAATAAAAAATACGTATTACAAGCTTATGATACGGGATTTACGATCCACTACACGTTCAGCACGATCAGATTTACCAGCGACTCACTGTGTGCGTGTCTTTATTTTTTTTCTTTTTTTTTTTTGGATCCACAGTGCCGAGATAGAAAACGAGGTTTGACTCGAACTGTCGTGAGAATGGCTGCGGATTATTAACTGTATTCGGTTTGACGTAATCTTCGATGTTGGATATGTTAATGAGTCTATAGTTACAAGAGAACCTTTGTTATACACCCGTGCAATTGTATCGTTTGGCCGAAGAAATAGACTGCACGAAACAAAATATATTATCTATATAAAAAAAAAAAAATATATATATATATATATCATACATGAATGTTTTTTCGCTATGTAGCTTCCATGCAGTTTCATTTCTTTGTCCTTCGTCTTTTTCAGGATCAGCGACTTTGAAATTTCTTATCTCTCGAAGAAGATAAGTTAGATTAATGGTAACCTATCTCGTAAAACTGCTCAACTTCCATTTTCGACATCAGTTTTTAATATAAAAAAATCGTCTAATTGTACAAAGAAAATTTTTAATGCGCATTTTCAGAATCCGACAATTATATAAAGATTATTCAATTTTACAGGAAAGAATTTTAACGGGTAACAACTGTGCAAACGGAATTCTAATGAAATAACTTCAATGTATTCTATTCTTCACGGAACTAGCTTATTTCTCGAAAGTAATGAGGGATTAAAATCAAACTACTTGAATAATAAAGCAGCGATATTTTTTTTTATTATCGTCACGTAAAACACATTCAAAGCGTCAGCATTACGATCCTCATTAAAATTCTCTCGTTAAAAATTCTCTCGTTAAAAGTCGCTCGTCAGGCAATACATATAAACGATCGTCGACTACTGTGCATCAGCAAAATATTTTTTTTCGACTTTTCCTCGGTCGATTTTTCATGCAGACTTAGTTTCGATTCCAATTATTGTACAGAACGAGTCTCTGCTCGTCTTTACAACTTGTATTTAGCTCCTCTGACGATAGGATATTTGTCTCCGGTGCACACGCCTCGGAAGTCATCCAGAGACAGGTCGACGATGGCCACGCCACCGAGACCCTTGGACTTGACGAATGTAGCCTTGTTGCCTGCGGTGTCCGGATTCTCGTAGCCCGCCCAGATACCCTCGGCTCCAGTCTCACCATTGTAAGACTGATAAGCGTAACTTCCGTATTTCTTAGACGGGTCGTTGACTTGCCGCAGTTTTCCGGCTGCGTGCTCGGTCAGCTTGGCGCACATCTCGGAATAGGACAGCAATCCCGGTTCGTTGGTGTTGGGTCCAGGAGCACCCGGGCCGTCAGTCACGATGGGCGGCACGCCGGAAATCTGGCTGTCAGCCGTCAATTTCCACGTACGAGCATACGTTGGAATCCCGATGACGATTCTGCTGCCGGGAGTCCCGTGCTCCAACCAGTATCTACGAGAGTGTTCTTATTATTTCAAAGTTATTCTTACTGAATTGTAAAAGCGGTGCGTGGTGTAAAAAATCGTTTTCAACGGAGAGCATATTGAAACACCCAATATAAAAAGAACATTTAAATAATATATACATTTATAACGAAAACATGATCGTTTAGCTTCTGGAATATACGCTAAAATCGTTGAATATTTATGAATGCTAATGAAGAAACAGATATTGTAAGCAATAATCGATCCCGCAAAAGAAATAAATTATGCATACGTAATTTTTAGCTGACAATTAATGGGTTAAGCGAATGGAAAAAATAGAATTTAGCACAAAAATTCAACAGCAATAAATAAAGCTGAAAAATTGTGTGTAATTTTGCGTGTACATACCAAGCGTGTGTATGCATTTTATATATTAAAATAATAAATCAGATGCGGGGGAAAAAAGGTATGTTTACCTTGCCGCTGCATCAATATTGCTTCCCTCGTAACTGTCATAAATTGATTGCATCATATGTAGTAAATTACATTTTCCAACATTGTGAGAATATAATGGAACGCGAAAAGCAGGCTTACCTTGCTTGAACATCAATATTGTCTTCCGCTACACGTCCGTAACTGGCGTAAACTGGTGCTGGAAAGTCGGCTTCCTTCGCGTTACGTTCTGGTGTCTTTTGATCGAAAGCAAAGAGATGCACGGCTTCAATGTTGGGCGCCAATAATCTGGCATCGTAGTAAACTATAAAAAAAAATTAAATTTTACAATAACATTTATAATAAAAAAAATTTTTAATTATATTTTAAAATGACAACATTCATCATTAATTCCAATGTAAAATACTAACTGCTGGCGTTAACGTGAGGCAAGACCGTGATAGTCAGAGCCTTGTGTCTTGGTCTAAGCTGCGACTTGAGGTCGCGAACTAAAATTGTGAAACCATCGCGATGTTCCTGCTCTTTATCGTCCTGGAATTTGCCGTAACCCAGCTTTTTCTTAAGGCCATGCCAAATAGATCCAAGAGTGCTGCGCTGTTTCTTGGGCCTGATCGGTGGGAATTGCCATGCCAGATCGATTCCATCGAAATCGTAATCGTTCAGCAACCGATTCACGGAATTGATAAACTTTGTTCTGCCTTCCGAAGTCTCAGTCTATCAATACCAAATATTTAATTTTACTCAATTCTTTATTTAATCACTTGTCGATTAATGCAACTTTTGTTTCTTTCTAAATAAATCTTTTGATCGCTTTGATGAAACATAGAAAGTGTTGCTCTAATGCTTTTTAATTAAATATCGAAAAGTATCACACGAAGAAAAAATCATAATACTGATATTTTACTAACCAATACAAGATATTTATGTTCCTCGTCGTAAGGATCGGAATTTCCTCCAACACTCAGGTAGATTTTCAGATCGGGATATGTTCGCTTTAGCTGCGTGGCAAGTCTGTAATAAGAATAGCCCGATCCAGTGTCTAAACTTGGCGAGCCAGGGACAATCTCGAAGTCAGAATTGATGTGAGCATATCCGTAGATCAAGTGAGTGCAAAGTGATAAAGCGGGCTTGACATCTTCAAGTTGAAACTTTGCTGGACCTTTGAAAATAAAGAAGCTGGGTAAGTTTAAATATATTTATATATATAATAATGATAATTTTAGTGCAAATTAAAAACTGGAAAAGAATTGTATTTAGAGAATTTAAAATTATAACGGTAACTTTATTTATTATTACCATCAGTTCCCAATTACAAATTAAATGACCTTACTACGTTAAATTTACCCTGCCATTCGCGATATGTTTATCTTCAACGTCTATCGTAGGACAAACACGAATGTCGACAGACTTTCTAATAAATACAATCCAGAGAAGTTTCGACGTTATCGATTTGGAATATTTTAATAACGCATAAAACACACAAAACAGAAATGTCAAAGATTCCAACGTAATTGTTCAATAATTTAATATTTCACTTAAAAGTTAGAATATTTAAAATGGCAATTATTAATAATAATATTTATATATTAATTACATACTTAATCAAATTTGAATATTTGTTATAAAAATTATACATATGCTGGTGCTATCTAAAATTAATAAAATAAACAGAAATTATCTCTCCTCGAATAATTTACTGTTTGAAGTCAACAATAAAAAAATTATTCTTCCTTGCTAAAGAGATTTAACGCGTACATGTTTGCATTATTACACAGTATAATTAGCAAATGCTATTACGTTTTACATGATGAGATTTAACGTGATAACTTCTGATTCCTAAGAATCAATTATCTGGATTATCTTTTTTTAATCCATAAGATTATGAATATTCTTTCAATAAAGTCCATGCGTCACCGAAGTGTTAGTAATGAGAATAACTGGGAATCTCACCTTGCCTCTCGTATGCGGTACTATTCCAGTAACAAACCACTTTATTGTGCTCGTTAGAATCTGCACCGAATACTGCCTGGATGCAAAGAACCGCGAGAACGACCGAGAATAACGTCTTCATCCTCGTTGTCTGAAATCGTAATGTGTCCGCAATTAATCCAGTCGGTCAAGCGAATATTAAATCGACATTACTCTATGTCGGCTTGATTAAGAGTAGACTGATGTGATAACACTACACCCGTTAACTTTGCCGAATGCAAGTTACAAATATTTCATTTAAAGTAATACTATTACATGAACACGGTTATAGTTTCAGAAAAAAATACAAGTGTGAAAAAATTTCTTCTTTTTTATAAATAATTAACTATAAAATAATTATAGCAAATTATTCTATACTGCACCATATTTAATTTTTTATTTCACACTTTAGGTATTTCTCTATATTGCTTTG
This sequence comes from Cardiocondyla obscurior, assembly GCF_019399895.1. Classification (NCBI taxonomy): domain Eukaryota; kingdom Metazoa; phylum Arthropoda; class Insecta; order Hymenoptera; family Formicidae; genus Cardiocondyla; species Cardiocondyla obscurior. Next base: position 4,452,363 of record NC_091881.1, read on the forward strand.
TTTCTTTTTAATTTTAGTCTTTTATATACTTTAATAATTAATTATTCCAAATGTTTTCTATTTGAATCTTACCTTCAGTAACGAAAGGAGCGTACTGACGCTCGATTGCTGTTTGCCAGGGACTTTGAAACCTCGATCCGATCTTCCGTTCGAGTGGTGGGGCTTAGGTGATATTACGTCAGTCCCGTGATCGTTCATAAGTGAGTTTTGTCATTGTATTAATCCATATATGGTGGTCTACGTACATGTTTCAAGCTCCTTAAAAAAATACCAAAAATAATTAAATTATTTCTTGAAATTTTAAGACTATCTATTCAAAATTCAATTTATATCTACATTAGTACATTTTCTGTTTATTCATCATCTTACACGATACAATATGCTACGTCTTCAGTACCAAGGTGTGTTTGAGAAATCGTCAAATTATACTATCGAAACTCACGTACACCAAGTCTTCAAGGTCGGAGGTTACCAAATGAAAAGTGTTACCAAGAAATGATGAGTTAGCAAGCAAACGAATAAAGCTATTAAAACATTATCTTATGTTGTTAGCAAATATTGCGTATTTCTCATAAATTAAACGATAGGCAGAAAATTAGTTCACGGGTTACTTATCAACGTAGCTAATTTAGTTTTTCTTTTTTTCGTGATAATGCTGCATCTAACGTTTTTTTCCATGTAAAACTTATTCGCGTAACGTACGAATAAATGCATAAAATTTTTCATTAAATTCGATTCCAATATATTCGACTGAAATAGAGCAACGCAACATATATACCTGCGACACCCTGTATATCTTTGCCCTCTGAGAAGTACTGAATTTTGAGGGCAAAGCTTCATCCCTATAGGCTTTGAAGGATCGATCGCTGAAGCATACATAAATGATCTGCGGTGGTTTCCAGGTTTTATTTCGCAACACCTCGTGCATAAAGTTCGAACATTTACGTCGACTGGTATCCTCTGATTTACAAATAATATTAATGCGAGACGGTTCGGTTAAAAGGAAAGTCTTGCGGTCAAGTAAAGTCACATATTACTCATATATTCTGCAATACAAAACTATTTTTAACTGGCAAATCATAGAGCGTCGCATTTAATTTGATAAAACAAATTTCTAAATTTTTATTTTTAAAATAAACGTTGGTTTTTTTTTTAACTTGATCTATCGAATTAATTAAATTTATCTTGATTCGTTTTACCTTTTTTTTTACATTGCAAAATTCAATAACTCAATGCGGTCATGCAACCTCGCATGAAGGTCGCCGATACGTGAGCACTTCTAATCTATGAGAAGACTCATAAGAGAATAATTGGACATGCACTTAGCACATTCGCAGACACGCTGACGTGAGCTCTCGTCTAAGCACTAACAACGTGACCATGCTATCTACGACGTCTCTGAAACATAGTAACGTTACCTCGTAGCGAATTTCAACGAAATAAATTTCAACAGAGTATTTAATTTTATGTAAAATATTATTTTATCAATTTAACATAACTTTTTACCTTCCTATCTTTTTCATAAATTTATAAAAGTAGATTTTTGTGATATGTATAACTCGCAATGAAATCAAATCCATAACAATTCCAGGTGATTTTTTAATCCAACAGTTACGGAATAAATAAAATAAACGAAACGTCAGTTCAAACTTTCCTTAGATTAGATATTCATTGGACTCGTTCATTGGACTCGGTCAACACAAACGCTGGAACGAATTACTGCGGAACGTTTGATAGCCAGGGGAAATTATCGAGTTAAAAAAGATTAAAACGATCATCATACACGGACAATCTAGTGTGCTTGCGTTCTCGATTCTCTGCGAAAGCTTGTCTGCAGCAGAGTTCACCGAGAACAAGGTCCATACCGATAACTCGGGCAAAAGGTTACTAAATAAGCAAACCGTTTCTCTTATTCTGTTCGAGAAACGCGAGAGCTATATGTGCTAAAAGTATTTTCCCCGCGTAAACAATGCTTTCAGATCCTGGAGATACTGCAAGAAAAAGAACGATGTAAAATCTAACAAAAGAATATTTTTATATTGCTTTTGATATTGCGTTTAAAAGAAAAAAAAAATTGCATTTTTTTCTTATATTTGTTTTTAAATTGCACATATATAGGTTAGAAATATATTGTAATATTAAAGAAATTATTAAAAACTGCAAATATAATTTTCCACGAAATACGCAGAAGCGAAACGTCTTCTTTAAAATATAGACCGATTATACAAACCGATAAAGTGAGATGCTGCTACTTATGCAATGCTTATCCGAGTCATAAAGATTTGTAAATAACATTCAACATTACTTACACGACATAAGTTAGGTTAGATATTTGCACAAGCTTTTTTGAAAAACGATTGTCATCGATAAAAAGTAATTGCATCGTCAACGATGAAATAATATTTATTCAATCAAGAAGTGAATACTTTTTCGTTTCCAGTGAAAAGCTAATTCAATTCGGACCAATAAAAAGTAAGTATACACTTCCCACTGGCACTGGAAATGTACATCGAAAAGCAGATAAGGCGTTTGCTGCGAGATCGGCGGTTAACGTACATACGTGAATCTTCCTCTCTCCCTTCCCTCTCCACGGCCACCGAGTACGGGAGAGGTGGTAGTGGGGCGCGTTGAGCGCGTTCTCCCTCAGTCCTTCGCGACCGTCACACCGAGACACATTTACGCGCGCGCTTCATATGTGATTTTACACACACCACGTTCCGATAACGTACACTAGCCGCCGTCGCCGAAGCAAATGCCATATCTGCCTTTCAGTGTACTACCTAACTGTTTAAATACTTTAAACTTTAAACCATTAATAATTTAATCTTGAATTATCGATTTCACTAATAATACATTAGAATTATATTGCTAAAAGCAAACCTTACGTTAAAAAATAGCGGGTTTGAAAAGAAGATTAAAGTCAGTTCTTTTTTTTTTTAATCATTTTTATTACGAAAAAAACGTTATGTACATTTATCGTCTCTGTATATGTGTATATGTAAATAACTAAAAATCTATAACTATAACAAATTGTTATCCTACATTCATCTTGAACAGCTAATAATTATATTTTCCTCAGTTAAGTTCTCAAATGCTTAACTTGGTCAGTTAAATCAAGAGATTCAAGTTTTACAACAAAAAAAAAAAAATAAAAATAAAATAAATAAGACTGCAAAATATTTCTCTATTCGCTTTTCCGTAATAAAACTCGTAACAAAAAATATTAATTTAATAACATATCAATTTGTTAGTATATAAACATATACATACATATATATTATAGCAATTCGATAGCAAGTCCATTTTTAATTTTACTTAAAGACACGAATAATTTGCAGTCGTTATCGACAATGCACATTGATAAAAGAAAAATATATAATCTAAAATATTTAAATTAATGTGTTATTTTAATGAACTTGTTAAAATACTGTCAATGTGCTTTTGTCGTCGTGATAATCAAATGTGTCTCAAGTAATAAACGCGATTAAGTCACTCGACTCGTGCACGATGATATCTTAATCTAGAAAAATACAGTCTATATTACTTTTCTTTCTTTGAAAGTATACAACAGTTCATTCTGAACCTTTTTAAATGATCGGAACCGCCTAAGTCTTCGTCAAACGCTCGGACACGCATGACAATATTTGTACCGTGTCTATACTATCATATATCGATATTTAGTGAAAATCTTGTATAAGAATTTCCGTATGAAAGATTGATGAAGGTGTGATTGAATCTCTATCAGCAGTCCTTCGTGAAATATCCCATTGAACAATCGTTCGGACATTATAATACATAATAAGTATTTTTCGCTGATTAAACCCGAGCGATTGTAAATATCGGTCAGGTCAGGTCAGATCAGGTCGTTTAACTATTTTTCAACCGACTTCCTCTTGTACCATCCGGTCTTGTCACGTTAAAAAACGTTTGAACGATACCACTGATTTTATTCCCTCTTTTCTTGCTTCAAATTATGCGGATATTCAAACATCATCGCCCTCGTCTGAAATTTAGATGTGAGAATAAATTCGCATTTGCGACATCAATGTAGTGAGATCAAATCGTTCTCAAGTTACCTTCCCCCTCGTCTTCGCCTTCTGCCAGATGAATATCATTCTTTTGCTGTTCTTTATCGTAATCGCCATCGTATTGATCATCACCACCATTAGCTTGCCCATCGTCCAATCTAAAATCACAATTAAATGCATTTTTAAAAGATTTAAATAAAGAAGACTTACGTATAATAATATTATGCGATCTAAATATTTTATGCATACTGATAATGAATACGCTCTTTATAAATAATTTTTCTATTACGATAAAAATACTGGAGCTTACCCAGGAACTCGGTTAAGTTCTTCACCGACCTCCTGTACTCCAGGTCCCACCCTCAACCAAGCGTCTTTTGCTCTCCTTTCGAGGTGTTCACCAACGTGTCGAACGGGAGGGTTTGCAACAAACGGTGGGTCCAAATTACCGGCTTCGACTATCGGTTCTTTTTCCTGTTTATCATCTGCTGCATTCCCAAGAGCGAGTTTTGGCGGCGATTGCAAATTATTATTAATCGCTACAGCTTCCTCCCGCTTTCGAATTTCTTCCTGACGCTTATCCTTATCCGCATCGTCGTTCTGCTCGATGATTTCCGGTATGGGCAATACGCCAACCGGCACCTTAACTTTCGACAGGGGTCTGGCTGGTAGAGGTGCGGGCTTATCAACCACAGATGGTGATACAGCCAAATTAGCATTCGCTGTAGTGATGTTATCTGCTCTTTGTGAACTTGCCACGTTCTGAAAAAAATAATACACATAATTACATACGGTATAGTACGATCATGGAGCGATGGCAAATGAGAGAACTGCTGGAGAGAACGTCTTTAGTTATTCAATCCTTGTAATTGCATGATTATATGATAGAACCGGTTATCAATAGTTGTTACTTATCGAAATACGTTAAAACACTTCTATTTTTTGTTTCATTAATTCCATGTAATTCATTTCTATATTATTATCAATCACTGACAATCTTACTACATAAATTCTCTACGATGTAGCTGTATAAAGTTTTATTCGTATTAAAAATAAAATCTGTTTAATGACGATAAACTACAAATGGAAATGTATGATGCAATGTTCTATTGGTGCAACTCCAATTGGAAGTTATATTAATTAGCAATCTGAAAAGAGCAGCTACACTGTGTAAACAAAAACAAGCTTTCACAGTTCAATAAATTTTCAAGCGCTTATTTAGCACAGTTAAAGGCGATGGCCTCGAACAAAATTAACTGACGTTGGCAATATAATAAAAGCGCGATGCAGAAGCTGATAATAGTTAGGTTGTTGCCAATAAAAATGCAAGCAGATAAACGTAATAACAATTTATTAATGCATTATAGAACACAGATATACAGGCACATTCAGTACAGCTCACGAGCCATTTTACGCATACACATAAGTATTCTATTTCCGATAACAAAAGCTAAAGAAGATAAAAGATTGATCAAAAAGATTACATGTATATATACACGAATATAATTTCTATAAATTTCTACAATTTAGGTGATTCATACGTATTGATTTAAAGTAATAAAATCTCTATAAATTCTTAATATTTTTTTCAAAAACATTTAACATTTATCTAAAAACATTTCAATTACGTAACGGTAAAGATATCTATAAGATTGTCAATTTGCAAATAATTCACTCGTAAATACGTAATAAAAAGTTAAATGCAAGATTTAACGAATTGTACTACGAGGCACATCACGGTTTAAAATCCCATCTATTCTTTCCTGCAAAATTTGCAGTTCGTCATCTTCTGCATGGCTTTTGACACCGATTAATCGACCAGACGCGACCGTGGACGCTCGCTCAACGGCAGGTTGTACCAAAGGTTGCTCGGCTTGCGAACCCGGCACCACCGAAGCGTCATTCCTCGGACCATCGTTATCTCGAGTCAACGGCGGTGGCATTACCTGTTTTCTTTGTTCTTCTTCAAGGTTATTCTTCTCTTCGTCTATAATGTTCGGGCGCTCGACAACATCTTTCTGCTGCTTTTGCTGTAAGTCGTTAGCCGAGGGTTCGTGCTGCTCGCCCATCTCTTTCACTTCACTCGGACCAGCTGGAACGATGTTGCCATTCTGCTGAACGAACCTAATATCGTTGGCTGGCTCATTGGCGTCGTCGTTTAACGTCTTTCCCACCGACGGAGTCGCTTCTCCGACTGCGCGATGATCATGAGACACGTATGATGGCTGCGGCGCACTTACCTGTGGCTGTTGCTGTGGCGCCGGGATCGGTTGGGAATCTTCTTTCTGCAACGCCGATTGTGACACTGACGCCCGTGGAGTCATCAGAACTGAACTAGGAGATGTACTTCTAGCATAGAATTTCTGAAATTCATAAAAACAATTACAATTTTTATGTCTTTACATAACTTTATAGACTCTTCTCGCAATTTTAAATAATATAAATTAATATAAGTTAATATTGACCTACAATATATAATTTGTAACCGTAATGCTATGAACTTAATGTTATTTAGTAAAATACATTAATATTAAGTTATGCTTTTAAGAAACGAGTGACGTACTTTAGCGCTCTCCAATTCGCGTCTGAGCTGAAAGATCTCTTTCCTAAGATGGTCGACGGTACTACCGGTATTGTCCCTATTTTGCAGCAGTTCGTCGTACTTTTCTTGCAGTCTGGTCTTCTCATCATCTATTTCCAGGTACTTGGTTTTCAAGTGCTCCAAATCCTTGAATTTGTCTTTTTGAGCTTGCCGAATGCGAGCGCGCAGGTCCTGCAGCGTCGATTCTAGTCTGTTGGTTTCGTCCAATGCTTGCTTCTCGCGCTTCTTACATTCCTCCTGTAAATCCTGATGCTCTGTTTGCAAGAGCTTGTAGGTCTGCTGAAGCGAATTGAACCTTTGCATCGCCTCTATACTGTCCTTATCGCGCAAAGATTTTTCCCGCGTCGCACGTTGTTGTAACTCTTGCTTCACAGCGGCGTTTGAGCTCTTTTCCTCGGCCAAAGACTTTTCCAGTCGTACTTTGTATTCAAATATTACTAAAAAAATTATATATTATCACATTAGTGACGTGTTTAATTATAAAAACATCAATTAATTAAAATCAGCAATAAATAAAATTATAAAAATAGAATATAAATTCTTGATTTATAAAGTTTGTTGTGAATGTGCAATTTAATTATAAAATCTACATACCTTGTAATTGGGCAGCGAGAGATTCTTGCTGATGAAGGCATTGCACTTGCATTTCTTGAAGCCTAGTCATCTCCGAAATGGTGTTGCGGTACAGGATCGTCAACAAGAGCATTACCACTGCGCAACCCCCGTACAAAGCCAGGCGGCCACCTCGGCCTCGACCAAGCCGCGAACCGCTCATCACTGTCGACAAAAAACAAGTAAGTATGCTCGTTATAATATCTCGTTATAAAAACAATCGAGGCTGTCACATTTACCAGCGGTATATCTGTGCGCTTAATTACAGATTCATATATGCGTGTACTTGACACGTTATAAATTGTCATAATGTAACGATACGCAAGCCCTCGCTCACACGTTTTCACGTAAAGATATCTATCGAGCAGAGCAGCGAAAAAAACTAAAGAACGGTATTAGATACTAAGAAATAAAATAGATAAAAAAAAAAAGAACAGAAGGATTGAACATAAGGAATATCAGGGTCGGCCATCCAGTATTATTAGTGTAATTTACGAAACATTCTCGCTGGCCTCGTTGGACCGACGAATCGTTTAGCTTTCACTTTCGTTCCTTTTCGTCCGTATCGTCCTATTACCGTTCAGCCTCGGAAAAACGGAGAAACATTGCCCAAGTGCTCTTTTGTCTTCGCCAATCGAATCTCTAGCAGATAGAAACCAGTTACCGCAAGCTATTTAATTCCTTAACTTTTTGCATATAAGCAATTGCATTTTATTAACAGGAGAAAAAAAGTTTGGCATAAAACTCCTGCGATAAATCGGAGATTAACTTTAAATTAACAAAAATGCTTCTTTAATTAAAAATTGAACTTTATCATTTAATTATATCGATTTTAAGCAAATTATTTTAAAAACGTGTTGCGTGCATATCAATCGCCAATTCTGAGAATTAAAACTAGCTGCTTTCACAGATCTCTCGCAATTTACTTTAGTCCATCTGTTCTTCGCATTAGAGCCTCGCGTACTTTTTCTTTTTCCTACTATATTCATGAGAATTTTCGCTGAGCAGAACAGAAAATATCTGAGAAGACGAAGCGGTAAGAGGCGCGAAGGGTTGGTAGCTAGATTCGAGTTCACTGACATTTCGGAGCACGCGCGATAGGAGTCCTGTTTTATTTGTGAACACGACACGGCAATGAGAGCACAACAGTGCCGTCAACAAACGAAAACAAAAAAGATTAAAAAAAAGACAATAACGAAGAGGAGCGCGACGCGCCCAGCCACACGTGTATGTACCGTTCGCGCGGAAACGTGACGCTTGTTCGCAAACGGACCTGAACTCGTACGTGCATCTGGCATTCCGCCACGAGTTGCGGAAGCGTCGTGCCGATATGCATATTGTCTTCGTAACACACATGCAGGAAACACCAAGTCATCTGAGATAATTTTCAGTTCGAGTTCTGAGTAGGAAACGCATGGCGAAACATCCCGCAAATTGGATTTGAAACATTCACCGCGACGCGCACCAGAGCACCTTGACGTTCGACTTGGCAATTAACTTGGCAGCGACAGGATCCCCGTAACTGTTTATTAATCGGCGAGCTAAATGCATATAGATTGCGTTAAAATGCGTATCCGACAGCTGCGGAAACACCGAGTGATACAAGCCGTTGCAACGAGGCGTACTTCTCACGTTGGTATGAATCTACAATAATTTACATAATAAATTGTTGACATTATTACCATTGTTGACGAAGTAAAGCTATACTGAATATAACATTGATAAATTACCGCGCGTTGTAATGCGTCCAAACATATTAGTCCTCTGATTGCAACGCGGATAAGACTCGCGGCGTTGAAACCGAAAATCCTTATTACTTGATTACCAAGATCATAACGTGAGTTCCGTTTGAGATTAATTTCAAGCCCGCCGGGCAATCGTGTTTACTTTTAATTCACAAGTCATCCTGCACGGCGTTAAGGAATAAAAGCACAACTTCCTTTTTTTTTCCCTGGAGAGAAAAAGAAGACGAGCGTCTCTTCTCGGTGCAACGACATTCATTTATTCATCGACCGCTGGCGCTTCAAAGGCACTTCGATAGTATCGCCTAAGTCATTTACAAATTGACCGAGCTCGTTTTATCTAACGTTTGGGGACCTTCGTTTCCTTGCCACCTTCGTGTAAGTCTTTCGGAAAAGTAGCTTCTTACGTATGCAGTTAGGAAATACCTTTGTGTGCAATTGTACACTTGGATTAGATTCGTTGCGGAGATGTACGTGCGCATGCATACTTTTTTACATTAACTTTCCTCTTTCCTTTCGCTCGAATCCCTCTCACTCGTTCTATCTCCGGCACAAAGGGGAAAAGATGCACGCATCAGGACTACTGGAAATAAATACTCTGTGTAAATAAAAAATGATATAAAACTGAATTTCGCGAAGAAAATTTTTATACTAAAAAACTGACGATAAACCTGATAGTAAGAAAATTTAATCTGAATCGCGATCTCGCACTTGATAAAACGCGAATAGCTCGAGATTAGCCAGAAGTTTATTTTTAGATCAACTCTGCAATAAACCTATACTTCTCTCTCTCTCTCTCTTCTTCTTCTCTCATCAAGCAGTTAGACTAGAATTTTATCTAGAAAAGAGAAAATTTTCCTAAACGCTAAGATAAGGACTTCAAGTACGTACTTAATAAGTTTTTTGTCTTTCTTTTTTTCTTTGGAAAATTACAATACCAAGAGATTTTCCAGATTAAATAAATTTTCGTGGCAATTAGAACTCAGTGATTATACCTAAAAATAAAAATTTAATAAAATCACTGTTATCGTATTACAAGAATAATTAATGTTCGTTATTTATTATTATGCGTCATAATAAAGATAATATTATCAAATATTATCAATCATCTACCATTGCCTCGATGTTCTTTCACACGTGAATCTCCGGACTTGGATTTTTAAGGCGGATTACTTTATCCGTGTCTCTCTTATGGTGTGCCTTAATGCATCCGCTTTGGCAAAAAATTTTGATCGACCAAACGGATCGATGGAGATGTGTCGCATTGTCGCGGATCGCCGTTACCTTTTCGTTCTCGGATTAATTAGCACACGACCATTAGCGTGAGGCGACGCGACACGTAGACAAGCCGCGTGCCTTTCAGTTGATCCCGGGACCAACAGACCGGCAATCTGAATGTGAGAATGTCCCTACAGCTAAACGACGGGACGGCGTCCATCCCGCGATTCGTACACGTGGAATCGCGCGAGTGACGTCTCGCTCGCGACGAGATCCGTTCCCGGATCCGCCGTCGAATTAGTGTCATTAATCGCGCAGCAGAATTACCATTTGCGTGTAAATGATAAAGTACACCGACGCTTCGCGGGATCTGCATGCTCGTTAATTCTTTACAATCTCGTTCGACTTGATGAGAAAAAATTGCGCAATCTCTAAATGAAAATTAACATTTTACAGAATCACCGGGATGAAGTTAATTGTGTAAAAAAAAGTTTTTTTTTTCCTCATTTTTGCACTGACGTGTAAGCGAAGTTATAAACCTGTTTTAAATATATATTACAAAGTTTCCTTTATGCGATTATGCCGCTAAATATAAACATTTTTTTACACGGCAGATGCATATCGAGAAAGTAAAGCGTGTGAAAAGAATTTTTTTTCCTAAACAACACAGTCTGCTATCTTCACGCAATTCTTCATACAATTTTTTATACAAATATATATATTTTTTAATTTTAAAATATATTATCTTGATTAAAAAAAAAAGAAAAAAAAAAAGAGCTAGATATACGTACTCTGTGAAATGTAAATGAAAATTACACAAAAACGAAGATTCTCGAGATCAAACGTGTACTTGAACGCGGATAATAATTTCGCCGCTGACGAGCGCACTTGATTCTTATTAATCGCGCAGATAATAGCGCTGCTGATTACGTACGACAAATTTAAGGTTATTATAAAACGACGGTAAAAACTGCGGCTTATTACGTGCGACACGTGAGAGAAACACTTCCACGTGCGTTACCATAAAAACAGGCTTTACGAGCTTAATTCCATTAAGCGACGTAAACAATAGCGTAACGTAAAAACGACGCGGAGTCTCCGATAACGTTTTCCGCGGATGGAATTCCGGGACGAGGCTGGCGAGTATTTTATTTGGCATCCGCGTTAATTCAATCTTTACCGGGTGACCGAGGTCGGTTAATGCCGGAGCCATATGGCAAAGAAAGATTTTTAAGCGGAAAAGAGCGTCGCGAGGTAGGACGAGCGTCTCACCGAGGAGAGTTAACCTCTAGACGTCGGCAGTATAGTCACGTCTCTTCGTATCTTCGTCGAAGAGAAGCTGCATCAGCAATGAGCACAATGCTGGTGATACCACTGACACCGCGATAAGAAACGTCGAAACGACGCTGCCTGCGGGCTGAAGCGTGGCGCAAACGAGGAGAACGCGAGAAGAAAAAGAAGAAGAACGCACTGACGCGCCAACTTTATAGCGATGCTTCGGAGAGCCGCGTCCAGCGACGCGGCATTCAGTCTGATTCAGTCGCAGTGAAACGTACCTCGTGTGCCCGGCGCGACCGACGGCGAGCCGCGCTCAGCTCTCCTTCATCGCCGCGCGCGTCCCTACGTCAGCGTCCTCGTCCTCGTCCTCGTCGTCGTGGTCGCCGTTCGGCGAAATGGCGACAATCCGTCGCGACGCGCGTGCGAACGATGACTGCCGATGGCGCCAGCGGTTGCACGCGGCCGTTACTCGAGAAACGTGGAGGCGGGGGCGGACGACACGGCGCGGCGACGCGCTGACATAGGCGCGGTTTATCGGCATCCTTTCGGCGTCCGCGAACCGGCCTCGCATACGGAGGCTGTAAGTAAAACGATCTGTAAAAGGGACTCGCGAACTCTAACGATTCGCTCGTTTCTCAAGTTCTGGGAGGCGGTTCGAGAAAAGATTTTTCCGCGCCGAACAAGATGGTGCATCTCGAGACGCGATTGACAAGTGGCGCCCCATCGGGCGAATGGTCGCACGGACGCGTGACTCAGTGACCAATCAGTGATCGAGATGAAGAATAGTGAAGTTTTTGTTGGCGCAAACAACAGTTGGTGATACTGTCATCTCGCGGGGCACGGCTCAACGGGCGACGGCCGCTCAGTTAGGGATCTCGGTTGCATCGTGTCGGTTCGCAAGGACTACTCGCTATCGCACGCAAGCGTACGAGGGAGAGCCGAAGCGCGCTCGCACCCGCCGCGCTCTCTCTCGTCCTTCATCTCTGTCTAGTCTGTCATTTTCTCCGTCCGTCTCTCTCGCGCTCTTTTCCTGCGCCGCCCATCGGCTCGGGTGTCGCGCTGCGCGTCGACAAGAGAGGCTGTTGGAAAGGTTTCGCCGAACGACCGCGTCGACCTGGCCATCGCAGTGAAGCGAGGAGACCCGCGACGAAGCCCGGACCCCGGAGAAGAAACACACGGCCGGAAGTAGGAAACCCATCGCACGGCGGACGTGCGCTTTTATTCCTCCCTCCCAACGTCGCGCTATCCTTGTCTCTCCTCCATCGTGCCTGTTCGTTCTCTCTCTTTCTCTCCATCTCCCTTCTCCCCCGTCTCTCTCTCCCTGTCTCTCTCCTTCGCGCTCTCTCCTCCGTCTCTCCCGCGTCGGTTCTCTCGTCGACGGCCGTCGGGTCGCGCCGCGCCGCGCTGCGCCGCACCGCCGCGTCGTGTCGTGTCGCGCGTCCGAAGCCAGACCCGTCGCTCCGCGAGCCGCGCCTCCTGTACCCGCGTGATAAAACAAGGGAAAAAACAAACACGAGGGAACGAGGGGCAAGGACGGCCATCGCCGGTGACAGTGACATGTGCGTTGCTCCAGTGCCGTGCCCCGCCGTCGTCGTCGCCGTGGAGCCTGCACGCCAGAGCTACCCGCCGTTCAACACTGACCGTGCCGCCGCCGCCGTCGTTGCTGCGCTGCTTCGGAGTCGACCGTTGCCGCTGCGACGCGCCTCGTCGACGATGCCGCCGCCCGCAAGATGCTGTAAGTATTCCACGTACAATTCTAGTCCGCCCGGCAACCCAACGACCGTCCAGCGAGTCTCAATGGCCGTTCGATTTCGCCGACGGGAAAGCCCGTCGGCTCAGCCCGCGCTTTTCCGCTAGCTTTGGATTATTTATGTCCGATATCCGCGCTTCTCGTTTTCTCGTCTTCTTCTCCCCTTCCCTCCCCCCTCTCGCGACTCGCTGCTCCCGCAGTGTGGAATAATAATTTCTCTTGGCATTTCTCTTTCCGGCCGCGTATCGCTCGGCTTCCTCCTCGCGCGCGTGCCATCGACGCCCGTACCGTTTGCTCCGCCGGTCGTGCGTGTCGGTTCGTAGCGCGGAAGGAAAAACACGACCGTATTCCGGGAGACGTGTCGGGAACGGGATCCGCGAGAAAATCGCGCGGCGAGAGAGCTCTTCGTCTATTGATTCCCGCGGGCGTACGTGACCGCCGACGACGTCTTTCTCGCCCGACGGTCGGCGACCGCGTTCGTCGTTGCGCCGCGAAAGTCCCGTTGCGGAGAGTTCCCCGCGGTGAGCCTTGCCGAATCTCTCCTGCGAGGCGTAAAAACTCGATCGATCTCGTCTCCGTCGGCAGTTTTTTTTTTTTCTCTCGAATTTGGCGATCGGCCCTCTTTCTCTCTATCTCCGTTTATCTGCTCGAAATCTCGGATCTCATCGACGTCTGAAACGCTCCGCGTTCGCAGCCGACGGCCGGAATTTTCGGCGCGTAAGTGTGTCGCGTAACAGTTGTCCGCGAAAGAAAACGCCGGCGATCGGGGAACGATTGATTATGCAGCGAGAAGCCTCGGTAGAATAATCTCCCTTTGCGGAAAAAAAATGAAAACTCGCGAACGGTGGCGAAGCTTGATATCGGGTGGGGAAAAAAAAAATACGAGAAAGAGAGAGGAAGAGAGAGCGACGTTATCACCTCAGATAACGTCGCGTCGCCCTCTCTCTTCCTCGTTCTCTTTCTCTCTCTCGTGTGCTCGGCGCGTAGTACAGAGCTTTAGGCCCTTTATTGATTGGAGTTTTACCCTACTGACTCATTTCCCACAATTTCGCCGAAACAAACACGGAGGTCCTTGCCCGCGGCCTGCATCGCCTTGACGAAGTACACGGGATGTCGCGTTAAAACGGCTCTTTTTCCTCTCGGTTAGCCCTTCACGTTTAGCGATAACGAGTGACCGCCTAATGAAGGGACACGGCGGCGGGTTTTCGTCGGCAAAAGTAGAGTAAAGCTTTTCGATGGCGTTACTGCGCAGTAGGACGAGAGCCTGACCCCCCGAGTCGACGCTAACATGGTGGTTCGTTCAACGCCGTGAACGCCGCCGGCTTTTCCGCCTCGGGCTTTCCCCAATCGGCATTTCGTCCGGCGTCCCGGGTGGCCGGCTTATCGACGCGATTTGCGATTGCAATCGGCATCTGCGAGCCGAGAACCCATTATAACGCCATTAGCCGCCGCGAAACTATCCCTCGGTAACTGGGATATCAGTTCGAGCGAAGCTCGTCATTGTTCGCGATAATTAGATCGTTTCCAAGGTAAAAACCTTGCCAGCCGCGAGACGATCGAGACGAACGGCGTAGCATCGCGATCGTTACCAACCGGCTGCTCTTCGCGAGACGGACACGCGCATGAATTCGATATGCCTCCGTGAGTCTGGACCCGATTTCGTTTCACCGGGTCCGATACGGCGAATCTGTTACCAAGCACCTCCGGTAAGTTCGACCATCTGCCGGGAAAACCCTTTGATTACATAATTAACGCGTCCCGCGACTCCTTACCCGGGTTTCGTACACCGCGCGCGTTAATTACATTACCCGTCCCGTTGTAATTCCTAATCCTCGGCGTGTTTCTTTATCGCGGAAACCAAACGCGTCGGCGAAGCCGTAAAGCGAAATCGTTAAAACTGCACGGATGGTCTCGCAAGCTTCTGTCCGCGGAGTTATTAATCTCCCGCCGACACTTTTCGACAATAAATCGATACTCGGCGCTCTATATTTTTCCTTCGCCTTGTCGCGTGACCGCGGCTATATTGCTCGCGTCAGCGGCTCGGCAACGGCGGATTCTACGATTGTAATTGAGCATCATCTCTGGACCGCTCGCTAGAGACGTGTAGTTGTCGTCGTGGACCCGCTACCTGGGCGCGTTTGTCGTAAAGGGTTAAAAAGCGAACCGGGACGCACGCGATGAGCGCTCGCCGTGCTCGTCAACACGGTCTATACGTTGCACACGACGTTGCGAGGGACGGTAAACCAATCTTGCCGGCCGAGCATGGCTTCGCAAAGCCCGTTTCGCTGGCGGAAGAAAAAAAAGAAGAGAAAAAAAAAATAAAGTAGGCCCCGCGCGTCGAATTCAGCTTCGAAATCCCGACGCGGCGGATTATAGCCCCGTCTTTCTTACGCGCGCGAGTCCTTAATTGCGGAGTAAATAACGCTCACGTCATTTTTGAAAAATGAAACGACAAACTCATGGGGAGGTTGGGCGGAGGCGGAGGGGAGGGAAAATTTATTGGACTTTGATGTAAAGACGCTCTGTAATGGTACTTCTAATGAGTCTGAAAAAAAAAGAAACTGTGGCACGGCGAAGTAATTATACACGAAAAGCGATATACGCCTCGTTTAACGCGACGTGACCGTTGAATTTAATCCTACGCTAACTGAAACGCGGCTCTCTCGCGTCGCGAATTCGCGATTCGGAAACAGATAGCCGCGTTTAGAATTACGTTATATAACGAACGAAAGAGGCGAAGATAATTATAGCGATTCACTGATAGATGAGATATAAAGCCGTGAAAACCTGAAAAAAAATTCACGCGTACGAGGATGATAAAATGAATTATCGTGGGTAAAAGGCCCGTACGCGCATTCGCATTTGATAAACGCGCGAAAATTTTCAGCCGCGATCGTTCCGGCCGTTTTCGCAAAAACTTTGAACGGGCACACGGTCGATTTGGGAATGTTACGTGAGTTTCCGATGGCAGGAACACCGCGTTATCGATTCTGGCGTGCTTTTCGAAAGCATTTCGCGTGCTGGACGAAGATCTGAGCGCGCGATACGCGTTCTGTGACGTCACGCATCGAAGTGACGTTTGGGATTGAAGTGCACGAGCGAACAGGCGAGCTCGCGCTGCCGATGGATCTCTCTGTTAGGCGTTGACGATGGAGAGGCGCGTTGCCGACGACGTCGACGTCGACGTCGCCGTTGCAAGTAGGTCAACTGGACTCGTGCGCGCGGCCGAGGCGATGCTCGCGACCGCGAGACCGTTTCGCTGTTAGCGCACCTAAGAGAAGCGATTCGCCTCGCAGTGTCGCGTTTCGCCGATCTGCCGCGACGGAAAAGCGCACTCCGCGACAAGCGACGTGGACCAGGCGGCCCGATTGCGTAACGCCGCTGCCCTTTGGCCATTAAAACGCGGACGGCAAACAAAGGTACGGAACAACAGGCTCGGAATAATGCGAGTGCAGTTATAACGAGGCGTTCGACTTTTCAACGTTCGATGCCGATCGGTCAGTCGAGGCGTTTTCATTCTCCGCGAGATTTCCCGTATCAGTCGCAACTTGGTATTAAAATCTAACGTCCCGTAATTTTCGAGCCTTCAACTTCGTCGTACGTCGCTCGAGTTCGCGAACGTAAGTGGCGGCTTTTGAATAACAGATATGGCAATTGTTTGTTACGTGGAAATAGATAATTCGGTACCGTCGTCTGGTCGCGCTGTCTGTCGGTCAGCTTTTATAAAGCGGATACCGTGCGAATAATTCGTTTCTTTCACGGATTTTTCGCGAGTAACACTTCTCGACCAGCCGGTTCGTCTTCGGGAAAAAAGCGTTTTCATTGTTGGAAGTATCGGCTAGGTCAAGGTGGCTCGGATTTGGCGAATCGTTTCGAGAAGTAACCTCGTACTCTTATATCGGGCGGTGACAAAATTGTCTGATTCGCGATGGATGATTAAGGAGCGCGACGTAAATGGACGTATCAACAAGTACGGGCTCCACAACGCGGAGCAAGCCGTATTAATTATGTACGCTTGGATTACGTTTACATTGCCATGGAAATGCGCCGATCGATAGCCGGAGGGAGCGCCAGGCGAGGGAGAGAGCATAGTTAGGAAGAATCGGGGAAAACCCATAAGGAAGGCGCAAGAAAGTTATGGCTCCGGCGAACTTTTCTAAATAGGGTTTCAGCTCCGTCGAGATTTATTACGCCCTTCGGGACGCGCATCCGCAAGTAGCCACCGGGTAAAAAGGAAATATGAAATCTTGCAGACACGTCGGATAAAAGATCGGGATAATTAGCGTCCTTAAATCTGCAATTAATTAGTCAATTTCCTAACCACCGCTAGGTAATAACTGCCAATATTCCGTCTGACGATTCGTGTCGTGCCGTTTAAAAAGAGAGATCGTGAAAATAGAAGACGAACGGAAGGGAATTTAGAGAAAATTCGACGTGGGAGCCATTGGAAATCACTTATCGCATTTAAAACGATAAAATCCCGCGAGATGTTGGATTTCAGCTCATTTGCGTGGAATTATCGCGCACGTTAATAATAAATTAATCTCGCATTAATCGTATTGCTAAGCGAGATGATTGTTCAACGCCCATATGTTTAGTGCGCGTGTATTATATTTTTGATTTATCCGTTGTTGCATTGTGCGCCGATATATATCCTTTCAAAACAGCTGCTTGACATGCCACGGCGGGAAAGAATTAATTGCACTTTGCATTTAGCGGCGTAATCAAAGCTACGCGAATGCAATTCGACAACATTGTTATCACTGTATAGATAGCAACGACTACGGCCAAAATAATCTGCGATTAAGCGGCAAGTGCCCGTTGATAATTCAACAAAATTAAATTAACACCGAGATAATTTTATCTCGGATGATTTTCAACATTTTCCCGGCTGCCACGTTTTTCTCAAATAATAATCGATAAGTCTACCACGACGGCCACCGGGTCGATCGCGCTTTCAAGTTTAATGCAAACCCGACAGGTTTTACTTTGTTAAGAGGAGATATTCGTCGAACGGCGATACTGAATGGCGTAATCTCGACCGCTTTAATCGTCGACGCTATAAATATGCGTTCGGTATTATAAATATGGAAAATGTATATCGCTTGCCGGTTGATTATACGATGATGATTACAAATATTTTCATGCCTCTTGCATATCGCCGTTATTTTAATAATTCAGAAACGTGTTCCACGATAATCACAATCGATAATGAAGTAATTGAAGCTGAGTAATTTTTTTTTTTTTACTAATTTTTTATTTTTTATTTATATAAATTTTTTTTTTTTTTATCGTATCAATTCTCGCATTGATACTTAATCACGGACGTGCTTGATAACTCGGCTTCTACGAGTAAGACATTAATACGAAATACCACCGGCATTCGCGAAGAATTGCCAACCGCGGAAACTCTCATCTCGTTACTGTTTTTATCCGCGACAAAAACCGCCGGCTAGCATCGGATTTTCCGAACGTGAAAGGAAAGGAAAGGAAAGGCGAAAAATCGTACGGTATACAGCGGATTTTTCCATCAAGGAATGAATGTCGCGTCGCCTTCTCTCCGCATTACACGAGAAAGGACAGAGATGTTGAGAATAATAGAATTGATCGAATATTCGGATGTTAAATTAAAATGTTGACGCAATACGATAAAAAATCTTTTTACGTGGGGCTTCCTAAGCTCGTAAATAATTCGCGAACTTCAATGTTTGCAAAATTCGACACGGATAAAATTAAATTAGAAAAAAAATCGACTGAAAGAATAAAGTTGCAACTCGTCAATTTAATTTAACTCACGTAATCAGTTTTTATACGCAATATTAGCCATGATCCTAAGTTTATTATCGTGGAATTTTACTCGACCGTATGAAAAAGATACGCATAACGTAGTAGAAAATAATGATTCTCTATTTTAAAATTATAGCAAGTTGTAAAGCACATTAGATGTTTCAGATCTAATCTCTTCGCGATTAACTACCACGCATAATAAAGCAATATATATACTATATAGATTCAACAGATATCAATAGGAGACCAGAAGGCATATCAACTGCACTGCTATCTCCATTCTCGCTTCAAGTATTACTGATTCTCGCGGCTATTTTGGCGGAACGCGCTAATTAAATTTTCTTAGCTAAAGAGCCTCGATTTTTATTTACAACGAGCGGCCGTACGACATCTCGGAAATATCGTTTTGATTTAACAGGGACGAGAATCAAGTGGCATCCGAGAGAAATCACTATTTGCCATTCTCGCGCACGATTTCCCTCGATAGTCTCGCGCGGCCAAGGACACGCCGCGTGCTCGTCCTTGTCGCCGATCCTATGCACTCGAAATTGACGTCACCGTCCCTCCGGATCGTCTAGGTATTTCTGCGCCGGCTTTCGCGCCAGAGCTTTTACTTTTTCACCTGTTGAAAATACCAACCGATTCCCATAAGTCTCCGCAGAGACGAGGCCCGCTTCTGGCGCGTAGTGGCGTCCAAGTTCTATTTCTAGGTTCTCTCCCTGTCGACGACGACGACGACGAGCGTCGGGTCGACGTGGCGAGTCGCTGCGCCGCGTCGCGACGTCGCGTTTCCCGAGTTTCCGGCGCCAGCGTCGATGTGCGTGACGCTCGATATTTTAAGTTCCACCCAGGACAGAGGGGCGCTCTCCCCCGCCGATCTCTTCCTTTTCCTCCCTCTTCGTCGCCGATTCCGTCGTGTTGCTTTCTTTCTTTTTTTTTCCCCCTTGTTCAGTATTGCTTCATTTCCTACTTAAACGTTATCGCTTAATCCAGAAGTCCGCACATCCGGTCTCGCCGACAGATCTCTTTGTGTTACATCCACCCTGCGATCTTCTTATTTTGTCGGACTTAACGAAGCGAGCGCGATACATCAGTGCGCTTTGCCGTCATTAAAACTCCTTT
The DNA here is from genome assembly GCF_019399895.1 of Cardiocondyla obscurior. Lineage (NCBI taxonomy): Eukaryota > Metazoa > Arthropoda > Insecta > Hymenoptera > Formicidae > Cardiocondyla > Cardiocondyla obscurior. Next base: position 4,472,502 of record NC_091881.1, read on the forward strand.
TATCGCGACTCTTAAGTAACACCCTTAATAAATCTCGCATTTTCCTTATTTTCCACTTAAGTTACGTAACACGACGTCCGTCGCTGCTTAAAAAGTCCGCGAGGCTTTTAACTTGTTAAAGTTTCAAAGAAAAGAAGACTTTAAAGTAGTGATTATTACTTTAAGAATAATGCTGTTAGATCTTTAGTTAAAAAAAAAATATTTAATTTAACGAAAAATTTGATATAACACACAAGAAAGTGAGTGAAAATTTTCTTTTCTCTCCACTTCTTCGTTGTATCATATCCTGCAAAAAAAAAAAAAAGAATAATATTTGCACCGAAATATGTTAAAAGGGTTCTATTCTGCTCCATCCATTGTTGTGGCTTGAAAAGATTTTCTTCTCGAAAGATGGTCGTGCGAGATGTGTTTCCTCCGCGGTCGGCATCGGCTCGGTTCTCGGCGAAGGCAAACACCTTTCTCCCTGTCCTCTCCTCACTTCTTTCTTCTCACTTTTTCCCTTCCACCTTCTTTCTCCTTGATCAGCATCGAATCTCGGTCCTCGCGTTCATGCGAGAGTATCGAACTTCCGCGTGACTAGCGAATGCCTCCTCGGAACCGCGATTTCTTTAACGATTGAAATGCGATTTTTGCCAACCAAACTTGGTTCGTGATCACCGCAGAGTCGGCCGAGCTACTCGTGTCACTGTTACCGTCGTGTTCTAATTATTAATGAGCAAACAAATATGAAAGCAAACGTATCGCCGCTGCGATAATCACCGGAAGCGCGAAACGAGGGAAAATATAGTATTAAATAGAAAAAATTGAAAATTGAATTCAACATCTTTGAGTGCGATTTTTCTTGCCTCTTTCTTCTTGCTTTCTGAAAATTCCGGAACTGTTCCTGACCAGCTTCGTCGTTTTTATTCCACCATCGCAATTGTTTTTGCTCAAAGATCCATTTGTCGCTATAATTAATAAGATGTATAATAATTAAGTCTTTCTGCGAAGGTGTCGATTTAAAAATGTTCTCTCCTTTTCTTTTCAGAACTAAATGATGAGGCTAAAGGACTCAGCGGGCAAACATGAGGGAAAGAACACCCTCTGCCGACGACACCCCCAAAAGGGCACCACCGGCACCCAGCAGAGGTGAGTCTTTTCAGTGAAAGTTTTAACCTTGCGACCTTACTGCGATAAAAAAAAACGTCCGATCCATTGAAATATCGTGAATTATAATTCATGATGACACGTTAATAGTTATTTAAATCACGAGAAACCTGCCTCCCGCGAGAAAACAGACGCGAGAGATCCGCTCGTCGTCGGTTTAAGAATCGCGTCGAGTCAACAACAAGATAATGATGAATTCTTTCGTATACGCGGAGTGTCATATCTCCATTGCCTCGTATTTCATCGATGTAAGACTTCGCCGCGGTTTCTGCGGTTTTTCTTTTCGAGTATTCCCAAGGCTGACCCGGCCGAGATATTTAGCGCTGCGGATAACATTCGGCTCGTGTTAATAAATCGATCGATGACATTAATCGACATTGCGTAATATTCGTAATGCAATCGTCGACCTCTGTGCACGCGGCCGCGAAACGCGAGCCCGATTGCCTGATTACAATTACGTTTTCCGTAACGATTGTTTTCGAGATTCTGACGAGGTGATTGAGACGTGATGATGTTTTCATTGCCGATGGATGTCCAAATAGTTACTTTTTCTGTTCCGAATCTCGGGAGATGATAAGAATGATACATTCAGTTTTATCAAGACTGCACGCAAAACAACGATAAATTGCAAGCGTTAAAAAAAGAAAAAAAATGGTTTGAAATAAAAATACCAACAAGTTGCGGCCATACGAGCTTGCAGCGTTGAACGATTTTTATTTTATCACGACGTGTAATTGCCGAGTCACGCTATTCTCGAGTAACCGCATAGTCTAGGAGTTGCAACTCGACGTCTTCGTCCTTACAAGTTACAGAACTTGTTTTCCCTAATCAAAACGATGCAGGTACGCTAAAAGCCGTTAATTTCAACCTCATTATCTTTGTTATTACCTAATCACCTTCGACGCCGCGTAAGTAAACGCCTCGCGGCCGTGGATCGGTGTCGCGTGCGTGTACGCACACGAACGTATCGCGCGATATCGAGGATATCGCGCGCGTCGTATACCGCGTACCTCCGCGCTCTCCCCGCTCGTCACGTTGCGCAACGCGGTGCGGCGTGTCCGTCATATATTCACGGACCTCGCGGCTCTTATGTATACAAAACACACGCGGGATTTTGAAAGTAGTCACGCCGGTCGTGATCGTAATCGCCGCGAGTCGTTGGCGGCTGCGGTTAACTAATTATCGAGGCTCGATCGTGATCGGGCATCGGCGAATCTCGCCGGCGAGCGATCCGCTGGCCGTGGATCTCTCGATCCCTAGAATTCGCTGGGACCAATCCGGAACGTGAGTCCATATTTTTATGAGATCCGACTTGGGTGAACTCGTATTTTCCATCGTGGACGTTGTTCCCGCATCCGAATTCTTCGAGGCTTCTCTTTCAGGACCTCTTTCCGGATCGTCGATACGTAATATCGTGTCTTCCCCTATTTCGGGATTAGAAGCGTTTGACTGAGAGGAGAAATATTTTCCGGAATTTGTCCAAGGGCAGCATTTTCTCCGAGAGAGAGAGAGAAAGAGGTAGAGAGAAAAAAAAAAATTCCATAGAAAAATTTTCTGCGAATTATTTCTGAAAATTACGTCTGAAATTATTCCCGGATGGAAAAAAAATTTCTTTCTTCCTTCCAGAAATTATGTCCGGTGTAACTTTTCGAGAAAAATACGCTGCGAGAAAATGAAAGAATTTTTAAACCGACGAAAATACAAAAGAGAAGAAAACGAGAAATATTTGATTTTAAGCATATGACGATTAAACTCATTAATTATTTTAATTTTTATATGTATATATTGTGTACTATTTCAGTGTCAGTTAGCTCAATTATTACTATAGACAATAGTATAATTACAGATACTAATTTGGCTTAGTATTAAGCAAATAACTTATGTTATTACTTCATGAAATATCTGGGTGCGATGTATGCGAAGCCGCGGTGAAAATTAATCACTTTAGAGATTAAAACATAACGAAGAGATAAATTGTTTTAAGATAATTAAATTAATTTTTATTACGAATAGAAGATACAATATTGCTCGTTATGAATATATTCCGCCCCTTTTTCTTTTTATTTACGGCGATTCTGATGCATTACGTTGAACGGCTCCTGGGGATTCCAGAAATTCTCTGAAATTGCGCATTCCTGGCGGGATCGGCTCTTTCGCAATTCTAACGATGATAAAGTCCCGATGGATCTATATACTACGAATCGCGCGGAACCGTATATAAAACGCGAGGAAGGGAGAAAGCTCAAAAGGGACGTAGAAATAAATCGATATCGCGTAAAACGGGGGTGGACGGTGTATCGATATCGTTAATAGCCCGCGATAGGCAAGCCATTAATTACCATTGTTGTCAACGCCTTTTGCAAAACGAACCGGATGGCCGAGAGGGATTGTCGCGGGTATTACTAAGCCGGCCGGTTTTTACCACCTCGGGGCTGTTGTCAGGGGCTGCGGTGTATGTCTGCGTTCTACGGATGTGTGTATGCGCGTGATGTACATACATATCCATCTATCTCTCTCTCGCTCTCCTCCTTTCTCCCTTTCGAAGCTCACGCCACTCGTACAACCGTAACCCCTTTCGACGTGGCAGAGGGACGGTTATCGATTCTCCCAGCCTCCCTTCTCCCCGACTTCCGGATAAAAAAAAAAGTGTCGGCAGAGAGACATAGCCGAGGAGAGCCTCCTTTCTTTCTTTCTGATTTTCTCGCGATGGATAAAGCCCCGTTTGTCGCGATTTTCAATTTCTTTTCTGATCGGTAAACGTACCTTTTTCGAGCGCGACGCTAATTAGAATGGTCCACAAGATTGGCGGAACAAAAATGAGATGATTGTATAGGTGCACATTTGAAGACCAACGCTCACCGTGGTTTATTTTATTTTTTTTATTATATTTTTTTATTATTCCAAAAAAAAACTACCGACGAAATAAATTCAGATTAATTAAACTTAATTTTTACAGTGAGTGCCATTACACACGAGACGTGAAGTTATTAATTAAGACTTAGTTAACCCGCTTTATCTCAAGACGCGACCGGGGAGGAGAATCAATTAAACTAAGATTAATATTGAGCAGCTCCGGTGAACAGAGGTTTATACGATAAGATTACGTGAAACTTCGCCAACCCTAAATGAACATCCGGCTCATTTTGCTTTGTTCCTGAATAACAACAGTTTGTTGTCCCAGGTCTGCCGTTTAATTTCGATACAATTATTTTGTCCGATGGAAAAATAAATCGCCTAACATTTAACGATCGAAAATGCCGGATGTTGAAAAGCGATGTTTCGCGACGGCGGCAATTACAAAGGAGTATCTCTTTTAGAGGCGGCCTCGGCGGACGTATCTGGTAGTGAAGCATCGAACGACGAAACGATTGAGGGTTATCACACGGCGAAGTTTTTGTCCGGCATCCCTTCGGCGTCCGGCTCAGCGTCGTCGTCCGATAGAATGGTAGCGTCGACGCAGAGCTTGGAGGATCTGGGCGTAAACCATCCCGCCAACGCGGCAGGGAGTAACGCCGACCGTCAGCAACATCAGCAGCAACAACAGCAGTTGCTGCAGGAACGCTACGGGCAGGCCTACAGATCATCATCGGCGCAGACCGCCCAGGATAAGCGGTCGAGGCTGAGCAACGTGATCAACAACCTGCGCAAGAAAGTGCCGGATGGAGCTCCTGGCGGAAGTTCCTCGCCAAGGAAAGAAGAGGACGATCGGACTAGCGTCGAGAGAAATCTGGAAAATTTAGAAAATATCGAAAAATACTTGACGGTGCTAAACGGGGTGATTAAGGACAACGAGGAAGAAGAAGACAAGAAAGCGGAGAAAGCAAAGGAGCTGGAAAAGCAGAGAATAGATGCTAATGAGGAGGAAGAAAAGGAAGAAGAAGAAGATGATAGTGACGACGATGATAGTGATGACGATGATGAAGAAGAGGATGAAGATCGGAGAAACACAGCGGTCAAATCGGAGTCTTCGAATGAGGGTGATAATGAAACCGCCGTTGTACCGCGGTTAGAGGATTCTGCGATGGTTGAAAACGCCGAGGACACCGAATTCTCAGAGACTGCAGACTGCTCGAACGTAAACAGGGCGGTAGAAGACAGTCTACGAGATTTGGAAGCTAGCATTAGTAAAGAATTAATGCAATCTCCCTCGAAGATGGAGATCGAACGTCTGGATGCCGAGGCGAAACGATCGTCCGACGATGATCGAAGTGTTTCAAGAGAAAACAAGGAAAGTCGAACGCTGAGTGCGATTATAATGGACAGATTGAGTGAACATCAGGTCGAGGAGAGGGCGAACGTCGACGACGGTAGAGGAAATCGTACGCGTGACGAGCTCGCAGTTACAGAAAATGCCGAAGTACAAGCGATCTGCGTCGAGCTGCTGAGCGATCTGTTGAGCGACGTTTATCGTACAATTGACGATCGCGAGAAGCAAAAGGCCGAAGACTGCGAAAGGACGAAGAAGACTGACATGGTCGAGTCGAGGGTGGAAAAGACCAAAGATTCAAGCGCCAGTGTTCAGGAGCTCTCCGTGACGAGCTTGCATTGCAGTCTGCCCTTGGACAAAGTCGCATCTGTGCTTCAAAACTGTGAATCGGTGAATTCGCGACTCTCTTTAGGCTCGCCTCCGAGTCTCCCGTCGGCGCAGAAATTGAAACCGTTGTCTTGCAACACTCCGCCGGTCAGGCTCCTCTGTCTCTATTGCGACAGAAAGTTTTTATCGATGTCTTTGCGGCAACGACACACGGAGAGAGCTCATCAGCTCGGGGGTGGCAGGAGATCGGAGAGAAACCTCCGCAAGCCCTCCCAAAACTGCCAGTACTGTTCTGAGAAGTGTGCCGACACCCTAGAGGCGCTATTCCAACACATGGTCGGTAGCCACGGGGATAAATACCACGCGTGCGTTCAGTGTTCGACGAGGTATTCCACCCGGGAAGCTCTGGTGGGACACACGATGGAGACGCACGGGGGAAACGCCGAGAGGATCAACCAGGTAAATGTCGCGGAAAATCGATGAATGATGCGAATGCTGTTTCACGTGCCTTGGAATAGAATATAAAATTTTAATAGCTTTGATCGATATTTATGAGGTATTAGAAATTCTGTTAAAACTTATTAACCTTCTACTTTTGTATTCTATTCGTGGCTAATTTATTAAATATTTATTACTGATATTGTTTTTATAATGAGTATACGTGCTTTTAAATCATTCTTTTCAAAATTATATTAATATAATTTTAATATTAATATAGTTGAAATGTTTTTAATTTTGTTATGTATTTACATATTAAAATTATTTAATAATTATTAATTAAAAAATGTTGTAAATAATGGAAGAAATTTACTGCGATAAGAATAAAAATAAAAACATCCTAAGACTTTATAATAAGTCGTTGTGTTTCTTGAAGGACAAAGAAATTTCACATGTGAAAAGAACATAGAAATATTTTTAGATCTGCGCAAAAATACTGCCACTTAAATTCCAATTAAAATTATTTATTAATTATTGTGACGATAAAAAATTTTTTGTAGCGTGCTCGTAGGTTTTAAACAAGCATGTGCTCTTTTTTTTTAGCCGGAAAAGATCAAAGAAGGTTCGCCCTCCTGCAAAGAAATTTGTAGTCAAAATATACGGGAGAAGGTAAGCATGTCGGCTCGGGAGAAAAAATCCGAAGAAAAGGAATCGGAGGATCAAGGTGACAGCCAACGGTCGGACAGCAGCCGAACGAAGCTCATCGCGACGCGAGAGTCCATCGATAATCCGGCCAGTCCTGAATTCGACAGTTCCTTCTACAGTAACGTGAGCTGCAACGTTCGCGAGAACCTGCTGCACCATTTGGACGGCAAGCTGCAGACGATAAGCGGCCCGTCGTCGTCGACGTGCATGCCACCGATTGCCATCTCGAGCTCGACTGCGGTGACAACGACGACCGAATCAAAATCACCGCAGCAACAGCCGCAGCAGTCGTACCATGAACACAATCAGATCCAATTTCCCATCGACATTTCATTGACTGCGGCCACGCCGGTTTACAGCAAGAACTTTTCGGCCAGCGAGGAGCACGAGAACTCGAGCGAGTATGCGCGGAAGGCCGGCAGAACGAGCAGCGGCTCGCGGCCACGTCGTGTTTCCTTCGAAAAGTATAATTTCCCGCGCAAGTACGACGGTAGGGAGCAGTGGACGTGCTCGATCAAGGACCTCAGCAAGTTTGACATCTCCACGCAGCTGTCACTTCGAAGGAAACAGCAATTACTTAAGGAGCGCCTCGCTGTCAGCAGATTGCATCAGACCCCGTTGCCATCCTGCGAGTCAACCGAAGTGTCTCTTCGCGATCAGGAGCAAACCGAGCCTATCGTGGAAACTGCAGCGAGTAATCAGGATGATGCTGATACTGTCGACGCGGGTGCTACGGCTCTCGACGTCGTCCTCGACGCTGGTGAACCGCTTCCAAGCGAAGCGAAGAACGAATCCACAATCAAATTAACCGCGATCTCGTCGTCGTCCAGTTCGATAGTTTGCACGGAATTCAGCGGTGAATTTGCAAACTTTATGAGACTGCGGAGGCGCGAAGAAAGCGACAGAGAAGTGGCCAGTGCTCAAGAAATCGTTTATGCTGAGCTGAGTGGTGAATGGTCGCGAATGCGGATCTATATTTGCGGCGCTTGCGGCTCTAGGCATGTAAGTACAGCAAGCTTGTTACAAATTTTCTAATTAGACTGAGAAGTAAGATTTTATATTACTGTTTTTGGGAAAAAAAAATGTAGACATAGTTTCTGCAAGACATGCAAATTAAAATTCGTAAATTATTAAAGACACAAATTTTTATATATGATTCTGAGATGATTTTAGATTTTACTGTATAGCAAATGCATTTTAATTGGTGCGAACGGGGTCTAAGATAATTTATCAAGCAATGTACTTGATCTTTGACATTCGTGTGATACGCACAAATATGTGGTAAGCAAGCGAGTCTTCTAAATTGACTCATTCGTACAAATTTGTTTCTGTGATGGTTTACTTATTTCTTTTTTACACATAAAGCGAAGCGTATAATTTATCTAAGAATATTAGTAATATCAGAATAAAATTAATATTTCTGGTAATATATATATAAAAAGAAAAAATAGATTTATCTATATGCGTTATCTAAAATACTGAGCAAATAAAACCATATGATATATTGTCTTTGTTATATCGCTTTAATCCGGTTTGCGAGAATTGAAGCATTGCGTATTTGAGATTAATCGAGAGACAACTGGAACAAAGCGATACGGCGATGACTGAACCGCTCATGTTTTTGCACAGGTGACACTCAAAGAAATGGAGGATCACAAGGCTTCCACGCATCCGCGCATTTTGTGCTCGCATTTCGATCTAGCGGGCGATCAGCGGGAATACTACAAGCACCTCTATTTGCCAGGAAAAGACGCACCCACCGATGCGGCACGCGATGCCTCCCTCACAGAGATGGTCTGCACGAAGTGCACCAAGAGTTGCCCGAACGTAGGCGAGCTGCACCGCCACATGTTAGAGTGCGGCGGCGATCAGGCCTGGTTGCTCGGTCTCACCGGCAGCGGCAAAAAGAAATGTAAATGGCGACCGTTTGGTAGCCGCAGTCGTCGACGGCGTCAACGTGGCATGAAGAGAAACATACAGAACTCGCAGACGCAACCGCAACCGCGGGTTATCAACGTGGACCGGTGCAAAGAAAAGCAGGCACCGGCTGGTCCCAGAGTCCGCCCGAGTGACCGTAAGAACAAAGCCTACTTTTGTATTAACTTCTTTTTACACAAACACACGGATGAAATATCTCCAAATTTTATTGCCCGAGAGGAATAATTTTAATAAAGTTTTAAAGGTTTAATTATTTTAGATATTAAGGGAGAATTTGCATTTATATTTGTTTCTACAGTATATGTAGCTTCACGATCGATTGTTCGAATTTGTTTTCAGGCGAGAGCATTCAGAAAATGCTGGCCAATCTGCCGGCGAAAAGAGCTACGAGGAAGGTTCTGCAAGACAATGTGATGCGATCGCAGGGTCGACTTCGTAACGTAAGTAATTTAATACCGTGATACAATGACTATCTTTGCTTCGATAATACACTCGATTAAAATTGAATCGATATTAGAACCGTAAAAAGAGACTATAATAGCCGATTAATTTAACTTTAACGTCGACAATACATTAATATCTAACGTTAATAAATTTTTTATATAAAAATTATACGACAGTACATTTTATCCTTTAGAAAACTCGACGAAAGTATGTGTCGTAATGTTATTATAATTAAAATTGCTGAATAAAAAACTGCTTTGTCTTTTTTGATTTATTCTAATTACTTTTAGTTATATTTAAATTTTCATTATTCAAGAAAGTCACGTAATTTTCTATGACGAGCAGAAAAAATTGACATAAGAGGAAAGTGACAAACGAAATCGATTGAAATTATAGATACAATTTTACACAATTTTATGTATTATCGAAGCAAATTATATGAAAAATGAAATGTCGCTGGTTAACTTAGGCGGTACAAGTATGTCAAATAAGCGAGAGAAAATCATGAAAAACTCGAGACTCGTTGAAATAATGATATAGCGTTATTGCCTTGCGCGCTTCGTCGCACATGAGCAAAAGCATCGATTAGTTGACATACGTGCTCCTCGAAGTACATTCCCATGATCGTGCACATATTCGTGCAAGCAGGGCGATATTTATACTGCCGTTCTTCACATTTATTTAACGTTTTTTTAATTATAAAATTGCTGGTTTTAATATTATATATATATTTCTTTTAAATTTCTATTTTTGTAGTTATAAAAAAAATGCAAACTGCAAATAAAAATATAAGATAAAAGTATTTTTATCTTTTTAAAGTATAAACACTTAGAATTCTGTCACAATGGTAACGAAAGTGAATACATTAGCGCAAAAGTTATAGCGGTATTTTTGGCCTTTATTGAAACAGGTGCAGACCAGAACGAGGCCTCACTTAATTGGCGACAACTCGTCCCGAATCTCACGTAACAAAGCCGCCCTGAGGAACAAATTGTTGAAGAACGCCAAGTCGATTCAGCGGAACCGGTGCCGCAGTGATAACATCGCCGCGGTGATCGAAAGTGTCGTAAGGAAATGTCACGAGATTGAGAAAAAATCGGACAGCGATGGTGATAAAAGCACAGAGAACGAAGATAAGGAGGAAGCCAAAGAGGTGAACGAAGATTTGTCGAAGGCGACCAGCAAGTCTTTGGATCAAAATGATAGAATTATTCGACCGAGAGTCGTTGGACGACCTAGAGTTCTTAGTAAGAGAAGGAACTTGAAGAATCCGCAACTTCAAAGTAAAAGCGGTAACAGGCTGGCAAAAGCGATGAGTAAATTTGCAAAGTTCAAGAATGTATCTGAGACAAAGGACGAAGGTGAGGAGACATTTTCTCCAAAGAGTACACCAAAGAACACAAAGACATCGCCGAGAGAGCTTGATAAAGATGACGATAATATTGACAGCAAGAAAATGTCGACGATTTCTGGAATAAAAAACAAAAATAAATTGGCACAAAGCATACTAAAAAGAAAGCGTTCTGTGGACCCAGTCGCATCTCTAAATGCCTCTCTCAAAGCGAAATCGCAGTTGCGAACGCAGGATGGCAAATTTGCTCGTAATCCAAACAAGAGTTCGTCAGAGAAATCATTTGAAATGAACACGGACGATGGAAAGCACAAAATTACCAACTCCATAAAAATTAAGCGTAAACTGAAAGCGGCACAGAAATTGAAAAAAGCCAATCTCCAGTTGCCACGAAGAGTAACTCGGTTATCATCTGACAGCGACAAGATGCCGACTTTAGAACCAGTTGTGCAGATCATTTCTGCAAATGAAGAATCTGATAAGTCGGCTAACGATTTGCCTATCTTATCGCCAGTAACATCATCAAGTTCTCTTCAAGATCAAAAGACATCCCGAATTTCTACGAAGAGCGTTTTGAAAGAAAAAGAAGATAATAGTGAAATTAATGTCGATCTCGAGACTGAAAAGATTAAGAAATCGACGAGAGGACGAAAACCGAAACAGAAAACGAAAGAATTGGCACAGCAAAAAAAGATTAATACAGTTGAAGAAAATAAAGTTTCGAAAAATAACATAAAGTTAAAAGATGACAAAGTGAAAGGTAGAAAGAGTTCATTGAATATAGTAACCAGCGACGAAAGCAGTAAAGGAGAAACGTCAAAGAGAGAGACAATTGTCAAAAAAGATTTGAGATTGAAAAAAGAAGAGGTAACGAAAGAAACTCGAAGTAATGTAAAAAATAAAATAGATAGAGATTCCATGAAATTATCGGGCATTCCGTTTGAGGTAAAGAAACTGCTGGGTTCGGCTAGCAAAGAAGATCTTTTGAATACGCTAGAACTCGCGTCTAATGACACGAAACGCAGTTTAAGACAATCTACGCCAAGATCCAAAATGCTTCAAGCAAATGACAAAAATCCGCGAGAACTCGACGATGAATCGGATGGATCAAAGGACACGAGCAAAAAGGAGAAGATCGAGTTAACTAGAAAATCGTCCCGGAAAAGCATCGAGAAAAAGAACGACGATAAGCTAACGAAAACAAATTTAGAGAAGGATTCGGCTAGTAACGCGATTGCCAATTTGCCGCAAAACGAAAAGAGTCAACATGGAAAAAGAGACAGGGCAGCGAAAACGAAGGAAATTGCAATTGACAATTCCGATATGGAAAGTAAGACTAGCGGTAGACAAACGAGAGGATCACTGAGCGATGCTAAAAACGAGTCTTCTACAGAAACTGCAAGTGATAGCTTTCGAAAAGGCAGCGGCTTGCTCGGAAAACGTCGCAGTCGTAACAAATCGGTGGATGAAGATAAAGAGAGTAATACGCCCGCATCCGACGAACAGACTAGTAGCGACAATGTCTTAAACGAGAAGGAAATGGAGAAAGAGTTCGGTAAGATTTGTGAAAGAGAAATTGAAAGTGAATATGAAAAAAATTCAGATAATCATTTAGATTTGACGGTAGTAAATATCAATTTAAGTCATTTACAGTCGGAGACGAGTAATCTGTCCGTCGATAGTGGTAAGGAAAACTCCTTGGAGACTCCCGTCAACGTCCATACCAAGGCGAAGGTAGGAAGACCTAAAAAAACATGGAGCGCACGCCGCGAAAAATCGTCAAGAAAAAGGTCTTTGAACAACGTCATTGGTATTCTAACAGAAGGTATGAATATTCCCATAGAGGCACAGCAGAACGTGCAAGTGCTTACTGTTCAGACTAGTTTAGATAATCCAGAAAGAATAACGCGACACGGAAGCGCACAACAACCGAGCGATGGCGAGGGTAATGTGATAACGATGGACTCAACATTCAGCGAACTATCTGTCCTCGCCAAAAGCGAAGAAGGATCCGCTGAGAACGAAGTTATTACGACGACGAGTACAACTGATAATATTCACGTGGACGATGAAAAGAATGTTCATTACCTTGATGAAACACAGGAGAATGCTTTCGTCGACGTATCACCAAAAGTCACTACTAAAGCATGTTCGCCAGCCACCGATATTATTCTCGATTTGTCGAGAAGAAAAACTAAAGGTAAAGGTTCTTTCTTAGAGAAAATTGTGTCAAAAATAGCCAAACAAAAAGATGCTTTACTAGAAGGCGAAGTAGGCTCCTTGCTTGATACTGCGGCCGATGAGTTAACGAGTATTCTTGAAGAAGTGGGATCTACTTTAACTGACAACGCGGAACACATAAATTCTGAAGAGATAAGCCATGCTTCGAATAATAATAACGACAGCAACGTAACAGCTATATCTATGGATAAAGAACTGTCAGCAATTGCCGAGTCTAAAATTCAAGATTTGGAAAATAACAAAAGTGAGAGTTTAATATTCAAACATTCGACGGGCTCTTTGGAAATTTCGGACAATCTCGAGGAAAATTTGATAACAAAATATGACGCACAAAGTGAAAATCAAATTAAAGTAAATGATGTTTTAAATGTTGAAACAAAGAATAATGATAATGTAAGTAAAAAGGTAAATGACGTAATAAATTCCATTGAGGAATCACATACTGAAGAAACTTGTGATATAATAAATAAAGAATCAATTATTCCGGTAAAAATTACGAATACGAATAAAAGCTCTACGTCATTATTTGATATTTCAGTTTCATCTCCATTAATTACGATGCAAAAAGAAAATTCAGAAAAAGATGAAAAGAAAGGAGATTATACGAAATCCAGAAGAAAATGTAATAAAAGATCAGAGAACACAAACTGCTCTAAGAAAAGTAAAAGAAAATCGTTAAAGATCGTCGAACATTGTACTGACGAAAATAACATTCAGAAGGAACTGAATGAGTTTTCACCGAAACATAGCGTCGAAGAATCTTTAAATACAGATACTGAAATTACGAAATCGAAGTCACTTCAATACACTGAAAATGAAGTTCTCAAGAATGATTTAAAGTCATCGAGTTTAGAAAAAGATCTCAAGAAAACTATTGATGAATCGAGTTCAGAAAAATTAATTCATCTTTCAGAAAAAGAAGTTTGTGAAAACGATAAATTAATGGAAAGTCTTGAAAAGTCCGTTGACGAAATAATTTCCGATAAAAATGATGCTATTACTAATGTTAAATTGACAAAGTTTAATGAAAATACCGTCGATTTTTCAATATTATCTTCTGAGAAAAACGTTGAATGTGAAAAATCTGTGAATAACACTCAGAAAAAAGATTCAATCGATACGAACAAGCCTTCTAAGCGTACATCGAAAAGAAAATCGCAATCTGCCTTATCTATAACTTCTCCGATAGATGCTGCGACAGAGACTCTTGAAGTCTCCAAGAAATCGATTCATACGACAGAAAAGTTTTTTTCGTCATCCATTGAGCAACACCAATCATCAGAATCCACTCATAAGCAACTAATAGAAATTGGGACCACTAACGAAGACTCAGACATTTCTTTAGAAAAATTATCGAGTTTGAAAAAAATAATTTCTGAAAAGAATGAAGAAACACAAAATAATGCAATGCCTTTAAAATCAACTAAGAGACGTAATGCGAAAACGAAATCATTATCCGATGAACATCTGGACTTACCGGGTAACAAATCTGCCAAAACTCCTTCGAAACTCGATGACGAATACAATATAGAAGATTCGAATAAATCACTATCTGAAAACTTTAAAATACCGGAAGTAAAAGATTTACCGCAGAGCGGAAAGAAACGGAGTTCAAGGAAGAAATTACAGTCAGAAGATGGTCGTTGGAATGGTGGCAGCGTTTCTGAAGATTCTCGGGCGAACGAAGAACCCGCAGACATTAATGAAACGTCTAATTTGATCGAAAAAAAAATCGAAGAACCAGAAGAAACAGAGAAATGTATCGTAAGCGAAGAATCGAACACAAAAAAGCTTGAAAGATCGAATTCTTCAGGTTCGATCGGTCTTACTTCATTTTCAACAAAGACAAGATCTATGTTTAAGAAAAAAACACAGTTGTCGAACGAGGATCTTGATTCCAGCATTCAGAGTCAGAGTGCCGAAAGCACGGACGATCTATCCGAGAGTTCGTGCGCGAGCGAGTCCAGCTATTTCAGAAAGAAGCGATTCGCGAAAAAAAAAATGAAAGAGGAAGCAGCAGTTGATGACATTCAAGATAACGTTTCTCTCACAGATTCGACAGCTTTGAAGAACGATAAGCAGAGTTTAAAAGAAAAGATGAGCAAAACTAAATCGTTGCTCGACGAGCATCTCGATCTCTCCGATGCGGATGACATCGATATTCCAATGGACATTCAAGCTTCGTTAGAAAATACAGAAGCGCTAGAGAACATCGAGCGAGAATTCGAACTTACTGATACGTCTTCAGATCTTTTAAATGAAAGCATAGTCAAATCGATGGATGATACAGAGAACAAAGATTCGTCTGATACTTTAGAACCACTAGCATCAAATAATCATGATTCTTCGGATAATTCGGCCACTCCAAAGAAACGCGGGGCTGGTAACTTCGTGGTGGTGCACACGAAAACCGGCGAAATTTTAATCGTAGAAAAAAGGAAAAAGCTAACGAAGGAGGCAGCGAAATTTTTCTGCGATGTATGCGCTACCAGCTTTACTCGCAAAAGTTCTCTAAAGAAACATACGTTGTCGCAATCGCATTTATTACAATTGACTAAATCTACTAAGGACAAAGTCGAATCAGTTAACAGCAACACGTCGGAGAATGTAGCTGAAGAAGACGATAACGATTGGAAAAATGACGAAGAGTCCGATCAACAGATAGAAAGCATTTCGGAAGACGTAAAGTCTCACGAAAACATTCAGCAGTCTTTAAAACTAGACGACAATTACATTTCGTACGCAGCTAACGAAGATTCGACGAAATCTTTAATGGATCTTGGAAACACAAGACAGATGTTGGAAGATAAATTGTTGGACGAAGAAATTTGCAAGATTACCGAGAATATGAGTCACGACGAGTACGTTTTAACCGATCATGTAACACCGGAAGATTCGATATTGTCATCAATGCCGGAGAAACCCGTTCAAAAAAAGCAGGTGGATTTAGAACGAGGTAAGAATACCGACAAAAAGCGGAATAAATCGAAAAAGAGAAATCTGGCGGAGGAACATTTGATCTTGGATTCTCCAAATTTAGAAAAATGTAGAATCGACTCGAATGAGTTTCCGAAATCAACTAACGACATTATTCGAGCTTCCTCATCATCTTGCGATCATATTTCGATAAAAGAAACAACGGAAATAATTGAAAATATTGAACACGTTTCTAAAAAATGTATGGATATTGCCGATTCGAAAAATCAATCGGAAATAATTGCTGAATCTTTGAATGAAGAATCAAATTTAAAATCAACATGTAATATCGACGCAAAAACTGAGCAACAAACAGATTTTAGAACCACGCGGAGGACCCACAAAAAGCTGTCGAAAGTGGATAACGAAGAAAGAGAAAATACTCCAGCTTTAACTGAAACGAATCGTTTTAGTTTAAGACCCAGAAGAAGTAAAAACATTCAACATTATGAGGAATCTGATATCGAAACTGATGTATTTTTTATGGACACTTCCACAGAAATTAACAGCGACGAAATAGAGAATGATGATGCACAAAAGAAACAGAGTGAGGTAGAAGGAGAAACGAACAGTAATGCATTACAAGAAAATATATGCGTTGACACTGAGGATAAGAATCTCCAAGAAATAGAACTTGGAAAATCAAAGACAGACTCGACAAACGAGACCAAGAAAAGAAAACGCGGCAGACCGAGGGTTAAAAATCGTGTTATCTCAAATTCTGATAGCGCTTCGGTTTACACGAAATCCGAAGTTAACGGAAATGATGCCGTTGCTACGGGTAATCTTGACGAATCAAAAATTAAATATCAAAAAGTAGATTCACATACTGAAAAGAGCCTTGAAGAGATCAGCAAGGCGCCACACGTTGATGCGAATGCCCAGCCTCCTAAACGAAGTAGAGGTAGGCCTAGGAAAAATCCTGTACTAAATAATTCTTCGATACAAGCCGATAATTCGAGTGCTTCCCAATTGCCAAAATCAAATCACGACGAAATTAAGAAAAAGACAGATATGATTGAATTATGTTCTGAAACGATTGTCGAAGAAATTACATCGATTAATTCTTTGATATCGAACGCTGAATCTTTATCTGCCGTTCAAGAGCGTACTTCAGAATCTAGTTTATCAGAAACAAAGACAGATTTATTAAATGTTGAAGAGATTCAAAATACTGAGCCAAGCGTCGTCGAACTTGCGCAGAAAACAAAATCTACGGATAATGAAACAAACGACACCGTGCTTATAAAGAATTGCAAGACTACGTTAAATTCTTTGTCAGAAAAAATCGAAATTTTGACTCCATTAGAAACGAATATAAGTATTGACGATACAAAATGTGAGCCAGAAGATAAACATGACGATGATACGAGAATCAATATTTTTACGAATCTAACGATCGAGCCAGCAGTCAAGCAGTCTCCACAAATTACCGAACAGACAACGATCGATGATAAGAAATCTATTGAATCAAAAACATTCGATGATGATAGTTTTAAAATTCAAGAACGAACAGACATTTCAGAAGGAGAGCAAACTAAATTAAGAGAAGAGGTTCCTGAAGAAGACGTTTCTAAGACGAAACTTTTACTAGAGTCAGAAGATAGCGAAGCCGAAATTTTAATCACTGATAATAAATCTTTTACCATCACAAGTTCCCACGAATCTCAGACGGCGATAGATAATTTAGAGACTGCTAACATTTGTAACGAAAAGACAGGTCAATTAAATTCACCTGGCAAGAAATTATCAAGAAAGTCAATGAGTAAGGAACGAGAAACTGATCGTAAAAGACCGAAAACGTCAAAAGGTAAAAGAAAAAAAGTTAAAGTCGCTGAATTGTTGAGTGACAGTGAAAACGAGGATGACAAAATCGAATCCGCTGCTTCAAGCAAGAGTAAAATTGTTAAGAGCGTGTTCGGCCGAGTGATTAGCAGTGAGAAAGCAGACAAAGTAAAGGAAGTGCTAAACGACTGGGTATCACGATCGGAAGACGACTCGGACATGTCCAGGAGTGCTTCCGAAGCGAGATTCTATTCACGCGGACCAGCAAAGTTCCCTGAGAATGGACACAAGAAAGAAAAGAAGCACTCTAGTTCTGAAATCAAGAGAGACAGCGAGCGATCGCCAAAAAAGAAAGGTAACGACAAGTGTAGCGGTGAGGTTCATGGAAAAACGAAAAATCGAAAGAAACGGGAGAAAGATGTTGAATCGATACCCGAAAATCGTGTCGAGTCGCCCACCAGTCCAACTAAACGAAGACACAGAGAGAGCAAGATTAGAGCGGATGAAATGATAAAAATTTTTTCTCTCAGAAAAACTTACGAAGACGTATTACGTACACTTACGGACGAAGATGATGAGATCGAAGGAATAACCAATCAAATTAACACTGAATTAAACAGTAAAGACAAAGAGACAAAGCGACATTATGAGAAAGAATTGAATAAAGAACGGACAAAAGATAAGAATGCCACCTCCGAAAACTGGGAGAATCTTCGAGTCGACCACGACGTTCACGGAAAATCGAAGAATAATTCTAGTCATCGTAAAAAGAATATTAACGAGCGTTCTTCTTCGCCGTCGCAGTTCAATATGTTCAAGAATAGACGAAGAGAGAACAAGACCAAAGTCGACGAGAGAATCTGGAGAGCTTTCGACAATGAAAATTCACCATGCCTTTCCGACGATCAGTATCTTGATGAGACGCGCGAGGTTTCTAACGAACAGAACAGCGAGATTTACGAACCTAAAAACCTGAATCGTTTAGATAATTCGAATAGTGTTAAACAAAAAAATGACGACGTTTGGGAAAGCGCCAATTTGATAGATCAAAAACAGACTGAAGTGCACAGCGGGCGCGGAAAATCTAAAAAGGATTCCAACGTGAATAAAATAAGTAAAGCGAAAACGAACAAAAAGATTTTACGAGATTCCGATAATGAACCATCAGCTCCTTCGAGGGAACAGCAAATAAAAAATGAAATGCAAAACGATCAAACGATACGATCTGTAAGTGAATTGAAAAATCAATCTAAAACTTTGATGAAAGATAACATTTATGAGTCCTTTGCTCACAGCGACTCAGTACTGTCGAAACATATGAATAAAGAACAAAATAATTTGTTGGCACATTTAGATCGGTCACAGAGTTCTAAAAAGAATAGGAAAAAAATCATTAATGAAAATTGGCAACGTTCGGAAAAAAATCTAGAATTCGATCAGGATATTCGACGAAAAGACGAAGAGTCTACGATATCGTCGCATAATAACACTTTAGCTGGTGAAATAGTAAAAAATCAATTAGACGATCTCGATGAAAATTCTCAAACGAATCGAAAGTCTGACGACAATGATAACGACGACGAAGAAGAAGAGGAGGAAGAGGAAGAAGAAAGCGACAACGATCACGAACGTCGAAGAATGTCGCCTTTTTATGCTCGTGAAACTCCTGACAGTTCTGTGGAAAACAGCTCTAACGAAGAAGGAGAAGAGGAGGAGGAGGAAGACGGCGAGGAAGAACACATAACGCATGATGATAATTCGAAAAAGACGAATGAGTTTTCATCCAACGAATTTTCTGGAGAGAAAATTATTATTAGGTCACCGTCGTCGGGTCACAGATCAGATGTGGTGACGATCGCACCCACAGACGCGATGGAGGACAACGCATTAGATGTGCCGAGAGAAATCGAATCGACGATGCAGCCGCGGCAAGGTAAGATCCTTAACTTCGACGAGGAACTCTTCGTGGAGTGCTGCTCGAGATTGAAGACCAGCGAGAATGAGCTGAGAGGTGCGAAGAAGATTAAGCTGGACCACACAGAGTCATATCATAGACGAGACGATCAACCACAAGGATTCAGGATTAATAGAGACCGGTGGAGGGATGTAGAAAGCCAAAACAGTCTTGGCAGTCTCCTGGAATCGGTGAATCAAGTCAGTATTGCGTGAAAACAATTTTTGTTTGAATAATTTATTAATATTAATTGAGAAATATTTTACTACCAAATTAACTTGTGATTAATTAGCGAAAAAAATTAATTAATATATTTTAAAAGTGTGTAATTAAGATTTGTAAGTTTTTCATGCTTTGCTATAAAATTGATTAAAAATAGATATTTTATAAATGTCATTTAATTAAAAATTTTATATACTGATCTTTTTAAAAAATAATACAGGATGTAAGTTATATCGTGCTTTCAATTTTTAGTTGCTCGGCGAGGAGATGTACAACAGCCACGACAAAAGCTATCGGACGCGTGGCAGCGAACAATCGAGCAGATCGGCCAGTCCAGACGCATCGCGCATCGACAATCTCGGTTATGAGGACAGTTTGGATGTAGCATTTGAACACAATAACAAACTACGAGATAAAATCCAGCAGCGTATGAGGGAAAGTGAGAATCTGATAGCCAGCACATTCAGCCAGAAGATTAACGACAACGATCATCCTGATGATGATAAGCGAGACAGCGTTGGAAACTCGTACTCCTCGAGTATTCACGAGCACGAACAATTATCTACGTCGGCTATATCGAATAAGGAGCATGAGTCTTCGCCAGGACACAAGAACAAGATGAGCTCAACTTTAGGTGGTCTACAGAAGGCACTATCCAACTTGTTGCACAGCAATGGCAAGCATGATCACAAGTGAGTATATTTATTTATTTATATATATATAAGTATTTAAATTTTTATAGTAAATAATTAAAAAAATTTTTTTTTTTTTAATATTTAATTATATTTAATTATATTATTTATATTAATTAATTTAGTTAATATTCGGTTAACGCAAGAAATATATTATAAATAATAAACTTTCCGGTTAAATATAGCTATAAGTTTTGAAAACTTAATGAGTTTTAGAACACGACGAAGACGAAAATTCTTTAAATTCATAAGTATTCATGAATAAACTCATAAAATTTTCTTGGCCAGCTGTTTACAGACTTAATGACACCACTAAATATAGATATTGATTTGTTTTTCTAACACGTTTACAAGAAAGCCAATTATTATTCTATTTTTTTAAAGCTTATTATTCTATTTTTAAAATAAGATATTTTAAATGGAAACGGTAATATTTTTAATATTTGTTTCTAGTTTTTCTAAAACTTTAGTTTGATTTGAAAGCGCAGGAAGACATTCAAAGTTAATTGAACGAAATATGATGAAACGCCGAGCTAGGTGATTAACAATATCGCTATATTTTTGCAGAATGGCTCGCGTATCAAAGCGTATTTTTCAGTTTTACATCGGTTCAACACCTGTTGATTGCTCGGTCATTTACATGCACGAGCGTATGTTTTATTTTCAACCGTTTTGTTTTATCCAATTCTTCGATTACACTAAATTAAATGCAGCGTATGATTGACATGTACGGAAGAGCGATCAGTTTTTTTGTCTCTGAAAAAATAATTCTTCCGAATGTTGCGTCGATCGATTGTCTTCCTGCAGGGATTAAATCAATCTGCACGAAATAGCATTGCGTAAAACGCGTACAGTCCGTAATATTCGAACGAATATTGTTTGAATGCTTTGCCTTTTCCACTTGAACTGGAATTATTCGAGCGTTGACGCTCGATTTTCACTAAGGATGGTCGAGGGACCATCGTCGAACGATAGTCATTCGTTCGCGTTAAGTATTGATCCGCTTTCGTTACATGATTATATATACGATGAACGATCTCTCCCACAACAATATCGATATATAACGCCTTGTAATACATGGAATTTAATATACGCATTGCATATAGGAAGCACTAGCGTAGCGTACGTACATTATCTTGCTAATTTATTTACTAGCAAACATGTTTTCCCAGAAATTACACTTTAAAGATGAGATAGTTAAAGAGGCGATGCGTTATTTATTAAACGTGCTTTGAAACAAGTTTTTTTTTTTTAATATACAGATTAAAATTCTATTTGAAAAGAAAAAGAAATATCTAAGAATATTTTTCTTATAATTACTGGATATAAAAAAAATAAAAGATAATAAAAAGTTATTAAAACTGCAACAACTTTTAATAAATAATTATAGTCATTTGCGGGACGATATTTTCTATGCAATTAACACGATCACGCGTACGTTTAATTATTAATCTCGCTATCGTTCATTGATGTATAAATAATTTTATTTAATAAAGTTGTTACAAATTAATTTAATTTTGCAGTGGTTCTGCTCCGATGAAGCTGTTAGCGGAATTGGCCTGCGCCCGAGCTCCGACCTCGACATCGTCCGAGGATACCACAAACAACACCAGGAATCATCAATCGGCGAAGATGGTTGCGGCGGCGGTTGCGGCAGCAGCTGCAGCGGCAGCGGCGGCCAAAGACACCCCGATTTCCACAAAGAGGCCAGTAAAGACGATAATATCGAAAAGTTCGTTTACGAAGAAAACGAGAAACCCGATTAAGGAGTTGTTTGAGCGCAAGAAAGAGATAAACGACAGAAAAGAGCTGGAACGCTCTAAGGCTGCACTTGTTGAATCAAATGTGCAGAAACAACGAAAATCGAAGAAGAACAAAAAACAGTCAGAGTTTCCGCTGATTCGTAGGAATGAACACTATGGTGGTATGGTAGAGAAAAAGAAACGCCGCGGTTCTCTTGATCGGAAAGGTGACTCGGATAGGATAAAGGACGTATACGAATTTGACGAAGAGGAAAGTCAAATAACACCGACTTTAGGTAGCGTAATGTCTTACAGAAACCAAGTCGACAAAGGTCCCGAGACCAACTGGTCAAAGACAAAAAATATCGATGAAGATTTAGATTCCATCTTGGAAAATGGCAAGACAAATTATATCACGAACACGAAGTTAGACGCGATAATCCATCGTAAATTTCAAGAACTGGAAAAGTTCGCACCAAAGACGAAAGGCGCTCTAAAGTCATTCCAGAGCGAAGAGCAGCAACGGAGTGCAGAGTCGATTACTGTTACTGGACCAATGGACGAATTTGTGGAAAGAAAGCAGCAACGCATAAAACGACCTGTAGAGCAGAGCGTCAAGCAATCTGGCAAGATCAAAAAACGAAGTAAAAGCTCAAAGAAACGAGTAAGAAATGCCTGGTACGAAAACGACAGCTCGGACGAGTTCAGAACGGCCGCAAAGACGGAAGACATCGGTGTTGGCATTTCAAAGAGCCAACGCTCATGCTCGAAAGGCAAACAAAATCTCTTTGCGGAGTTGTCTACGTCATCCGACAGTGAGTACGAACGTAATAATGTCGATTATGTAACCGCAAACGAGCAACGTTCGTTAAAAACAAGAAAGAATTTGAAAAAGTTATTTGATGCCGATATTGAGAAGGTGGATAATCAACGTATAGTCAATGAATCTGAATTTGACAATGAGGATCAAATCGCAAACAATTGGAATCAAATGCAAGAAGATGCTGTAAAAAACGATCACGACGCAGCGAAATCAGAATCAGAAATGTCGGATCATTCGTTAGTGATAGATGAAAGAAAGACCGACGAGGCGAGAAACAGCGATGACGATGCGGATAATCAATACAACAGAACATTTGAGTTAGACGATTTATATAGAGAAGACAGCTCGGATGCAGAGACAGAAGTTGAGGAAAACGAAGAGCTGACTATCGAAGCGAGAAATAAGGCTGGAACGCAAGTATTGGATAAAAATGCAACTTTGCAAACCAAAATTACCGCTACAAACGCGAAAAATGCTTGTTCAACGGAGAATGAATTAATTTCCTTAGAAGAAGCTTTAAACCTTTTGGATCAACCTGACAATCTCGATTCGAAAACAAAGAATGGACGTGTAAAGAATAACATTGTTAATGGTACTACAGACGAAGTTTCTAACGATGAAATTAATCAAGAAACACAGGACAGACGTTTGAGTCCTGTAGAAATGCGAGATGAAAGGGAAGAAGCAGACGACGATGTTCCAGTTTTACCCGAGAAACTATCCAGCAACGAAAAACCGCAGAAAGAATCCGATCATAATCTGCCTCTTCATGTATTTCTCAGCAGAAAAGTGCAGGAATCGAAAAAGAGAAAGCAACAACAGTTAGATAAACTACGAGAAGAGCAAGAGAGAATACTTATGGATTTTCAGCCGACGAGGAGACAAAGAAAGTGCGCCATAGGCAAACAAGGCCTGTTGGCAGAAATAAGCAGCTCGGATGAAGAATCGTATATAAGAGACAACAGCAGGAAAGGTAACGATCACGATAAATCGCGTAAAAAACGGGAGTCGAAGGAGAAAAGGAAAGAGAGGTACCTCGAAAAGAAGCACGAGCAGATGATTGCCAAGGAACAGAAAGCGATCGAAGAAGAAATTCTACGAGAAGTTGGTAAGAAAAAAGAAATTCTTGCATTAAACGAAAATGATGTATCGACAAATGCTGTGGAAAGAGTTGTCTCCGGGCAAATTCAGAAAAAGAAACATCAGACTAAAGAAAAGCACAAAAAAGGTGGCGACGAAAATATTAAAGAAAACGCAATGTACATTGGTGAGCCCTCTCTCGACGACTCGGAGGATAATCGTAACAAATTAAATCTAGATTTCTCCGAGCAAAATAACACGGAGACCAACGATAATCCGTCATCAATTTCACCAAAACGTAAGAAACTTTCGAAATCACCAGCGAAATCGAAAAAAGTTCTAAAACCCGAGAACGGTAAGATCTCACCGAGTAAGAAAAGTAAAGAGGCAACTGCGGAAAAATCTAAGAAGACATCCGCGAACAACAAGGACTCTAAAGAGCGCAAATCGTCTAATGGAAAGCATGATTCCGGCGATGAAGAATTAAAGACTACCAAATCTTGGAATAAGGTTGAAGAAGGAGTTGGGGTTGCAATTGGCCGTCGGAAACGTACCGCTGCCCTACAATTATATTATTGGTCAAGCTCCAGCGACGAGGAGGAAGTGCCAGAGCCGCTTCCAGCGCCCGAAGAAGAAGAGGACGATCGGCAGGAGCAGCACGGATGGATAGTAGGTGACTCTCATAAGCGGATGATAACGATGCTGGCGATGGAAAAGCAGTTAAAAGAAAAACGGCGTAGGAGCGAGGACGAATTCGAACCCGGCAAGGCGAAGAGCAAAAAACATCGGAATAGTACCTCTTGATACGTGTTTCACGATTAAACTTGATCAAATTCGCGCGATAGACGCATTGTGATGACTACGTTACTTTGTTGCAAACTGTAAGAACGAAAAAGTGGAGACCGGAAAAAAATCATCTCTACGTTTCTCTTTAATGATAATTGATTGCGTTCTTCCACGATATTTATTCGTGGTCGATCTGTTTAGATAGGCAAAAACAGTGGACAAGTGCGATCTATGATTGAAAAAGTATTTGTTGTGTTCGATCTTTTTTCTTCTTAATGTTTCTTAGCAAATATATTAATTGAGTGAAAGTGATTGAAGCGTGAAGAAGAAAAAGAGATATAAAATGTATATAGTTCTGCTTGGCGTTAGAGATTAGATATTAGAAGAATATTCTCTCCCGTTGCGATCTAAGAAACATGCATGTATAAATATGAATTCGGACTCTTATAAATACCGGAAGATATAGACTGAATCTGAAACGTAGCGGAAAATGAAGAAAGCAGCACTCTTAGACAATACTAGGACGCGTTTGTAATGTTTAGTTGTACGTAGGGGAGTCTCTCACGAAAAACGGGTGAAGAAATGGGGGGGAAAAAAAAACCAGTCACAGTCGCTTATTTAGGAAAGGACAACGTGAAATCGGGTCCAATCGAATTTAGCGCTTATACCAGCTTTTTCCGTGATTTGTAAAACGTATTTCTTCGTATTCTTGAATATTCTTACATGTTCGTATGTATTCTTACATATCGCATTGAATGATGAAAGATCTCGGGAGGGTAAAGCGTTGTCTTGTGACGAAAATACCCACGTCTGAGGAACTCAAGTCCTCGATACGAGCTAACGAAAGAAATTAATCTTTCTTAACCTTTTGCACGTTATTTTTATGAATTTTCTAGATCTCAAGCTTGCGTGTGCGGTCGGCCGTGCGAGCCACGCGTGTCCACGGGGAAAAAAAAACCGAATGCTTTATTAATGCATGAAACGCGACATCAATTTTTTTTTCTTTTCGTACTCGCCTCGTGCACGTAGAACATAAGAATGTAGATTTTCATATATTATGAAAAAAAATGTTGTATATGTTATAAGTAAATGACAGAAAAAAAAAAAAGCAAACGGTTATAGACTTTAAATGTAAATGTACTGCCATAATCATACAATGTACATATATCGTATATATATCATAATATATAATTATAATTATATATTATATATATAATAGTTTATGTAATATGATATTATACGTTATATGTGTGAAAAATATAATGCGAAAGCCTATGCGAAATAGTAATTAATATTATTTCTGTAAAGATTAAAAAGAGGAAATCTTTAGCACAAAACTAGACGATGACCCAATGTATATAGAGCATATTTTCAATGCGTCTGGAAAAGTATGTTTTGTAATATAAGGATTGCAAAGAAAAATAAAATTATTCGACAATTCCGCTTTCTAATTTAAGTAAGGGTTAATATAAGATATGCTTAACTTTAATTTTACGCATTTCTGTTACTTACAAGCTTATTCTCATCGCGTTCTACATAATATTTCTGCCAACAACATTTTGCAATTTTATTCATAAAAGACCGATTTAAAAAGAAATTTATAGACGGAAGCAAACGCTAAAAACAATAGAAGTTAGAGATTATTTTCCGGAAATAATATACACCTTTGACAGACTTAAAATTTTATTTTTCTTATATTGGTATTGCTCCGAATATTGCTAGGAACACAGAGGAGCAATCGTGCCGCGCACAACATACGTAACATTTCCGAACAAGTGGATGAATCGGGATGCAAGTATAATATAAATGCCTGGATCGTCGGCTTTTCGAGGATATTTTATATTTTTGATTTCCTGACTTACGTTAAACGTACTACGTAACGCATGAACGTGAAATTTTCTAGATATCTGCTGCCTGCCGTGAGCATTATTCGTCGACGACGAGAAACGATTACTCCGATAAAATGGAGCAAATCATATGTGGTAAATTTGGGTAAGAAAAACATGATTATAATTGAAACTAAGCTCGCCGACCAGTCGTTTTCGGTTTATTAAACGTTGCACAAAGTAACTCGATTGAACAATGTAATTCATATTTTTCACGAGGAAATAATTTGGAGCAGTTGCTTGCTCCGTTAGGTTAGTTTTCTATTCGTTCGGATTCAGGTGTAAGAAGCATTTTTTTTTTATCATTGTCAGTCGCACAAGCCGTATATGCATTTTAGCTTTTTTTTCCTATTTTATTTTTAGTTCCTCAATTTTTTTTATTACATAATCGCAAGATTATTATATTGCTCGAAATAATTTGTAATTTTTTTTAATGATTTCTTTTGTTTCATCGCAGCCGGTGCACGGAGTTCGTCCTTTGGGTTACAATACTTTTTCTAATTAATGTTTGTTTTTTTCAGTCATAGCATCTTACTAGTCACCAAAACCTCCAGACATCCAATAACATATATCACCGCGAGGAAGTTGATGTCCGGAAAATTTAATAGACATAGCAGACCATTATTAGCATCGCCGCAGTTAAGACACTTCGCAAATCCACATCGTGGATATGCAATGGTGATAACAAGAATATTAAGAGGAGCATTAAAGATTCGGTATATTCTCTTGGGAAGTGCAGTCGGTGGTGGCGTTACCTTGCAGAAGGTAAAAAAAATTAATACATTAATTAAACTGAATAAACGTAAATTATATCCTAATAGAGCCTAATATTTTCATCATTCACTGTTCTTGTATTTTTTTTTCTTTTTTTTGCTTGTTAATTACATTTTTATAAAATATTCAAATAATGGTATATGTTAAGGATTAGTTAATGTTAAATATTTAATTAATTATTATATTATTTAAACAGAAATACGAACAGTGGAAGGAAGCTTTACCTGATTTAGGATGGCTCGAAAATTTGATGCCCAATGAAAAACGATGGCAAGATTTTCGCGAGTCACTTATGGCAATTAAAACTAACGTGGTCGATAAAATCGAAATCGGTGAGTAGGGCGAATTTTTGGTAGTCGTTTAATTATGTGAAAATGTAAGGCACAATGAAGCGCATTAATGATTTACGATAAAAATAAATTTGATAAATGCAAACAGATCCACGTATAAAGGAATTTGGAATAGTTAAATATCAAGAATACAGAACCTGGTTTGATCAGAGACTAGATGACGCTATTAAGGCAGCGGAAAATCAAAATAACTACGAAGAAAATAGCTCGATACAGAGTAAGTCCTTTGATAAATATCTTATATTTTTTGACAACATTTAAATTTATTGCTTATACGCAAAATTATGCACAATAAAACAATTTGTGTAACATTGATTGTTTTTTAATTTTTTAAATATTTTTTTATGTTTTAAATTTGATAATATGTAATGATGATTTATCATTTATTCACATGCATTTCTTTAATTTATTGTGGTCTGTTCTGTTCAGGTGCATTTGATAACGTCTTAATGGTAGCAAAACAAAGTTATTCAGGTGTGTAAAGATTTTAAATATTTTTTTTTTTTTTTTTATTTAATTTTATTACACACGACACTGCTTATGCATGTAAAATATAATTTTTTCAATTTTTTATGTCAGTTGATACCAGCTTTCTTGCATTTACAGAACAATTTACAAATTACAAAGAGTTATAAATTAAAAATACATGTTTTATGTTTAAGTAGAAACAAAAGATCAATTGTCGAAAAACGTGGTTGCTTTTGCACGTCCATTGGCTAACGATACTACTGAAGAGGAACGTAAGAAAGCTCGTACGTACATATCATTGATTTGCAATATCTTTGCAAACAAAGATTATTTGATATATAATGTTTTATTTTTTATTTTATTTTTTTCATTAAAGAATCTTCGCAACAGAGAATGAACGCTATGCAGGATGAACTAATGCAGATGCAATTAAAGTATCAACGAGAAATAGAAAGATTGGAAAGAGAGAACAAAGAATTGCGCAAGCAGATACTTTTACGAGGAAGCCAAAAATTTAACAATAAAAAAATTAAAGTAAAAAGATTACAGTTTACACGTATTATATTAATGCATGTAGCCAGTTTCATTTGTAATTTATTTTTCTTGTATTTACAGAAATCTTTAATTGATATGTACAGTGATGTCTTGGATGAGCTCAGTGATTACGACAGTGCCTATTCCACAGCTGATCATTTACCTAGAGTAGTGGTCGTTGGCGACCAAAGCTCTGGAAAAACATCGGTGCTTGAGATGATTGCTCAAGCAAGAATATTTCCAAGGTACTCATATTTTCGTTTTATGTTATTTTTGTATATTTTATTTGATTATATAGAATATTAATAATAATAATTATTAATTTGGCTGTACAGAGGTGGAGGTGAAATGATGACCAGAGCGCCAGTTAAAGTCACATTAAGCGAAGGTCCATATCATGTAGCGCAATTTAAAGATAGCTCCAGAGAATTCGATCTCACGAAAGAATCGGAATTAGTTGAACTTAGACGGGAGGTTGAGCTACGAATGAAGAACAGCGTTAAAAATGGAAAGACAGTCAGTCAGGATGTCATTTCCATGACGGTAAAGGGACCGGGCCTTCAACGTATAGTTCTAGTCGATCTACCTGGTATTATTAGTGTATGTATATTGCTTTTATATAAAATTGTTTTAAGATAATTTTACTTAAAAAATTTTTTTATTTTGTTTTTGAGATAGACAGTTACCGTTGATATGGCGGAAGACACTCGCGACGCAATCAGACAAATGAGCACACAATACATGAGTAATCCTAACGCGATTATTCTTTGCATACAAGACGGTTCCGTTGATGCGGAAAGAAGCAACGTCACTGATCTTGCAGCTCAAATGGATCCATCGGGCAAAAGAACAATCTTTGTCTTAACGAAAGTATGAAATATTATTTCATTTTTTTTAAAACAAAATTATTTAATAATTACAGGTATTATTACTGTTTTCTTACGACAGGTTGACATGGCGGAAGAAAATTTGACTAATCCCGAAAGATTGCGGAAAATATTATCTGGTAAACTATTTCCAATGAAAGCGTTAGGTTACTTTGCTGTAGTCACTGGTCGTGGCAGACAGGATGACAGTATACAAACGATTAAAGATTATGAGGAGAAATTTTTCAGAAACTCTAAACTCTTCAAGTGAGTCTAGAACCGTACTTAAAAGTGATAATTGTTAATTGTTAACAATTAAACAATTAAGTGATAATTGTTAAATATAATCGTTAATAAAAAATTTTAATTATACAGAGATAGTTTAGCGATGTCCGGTCAAGTAACCACTAAAAATTTGAGCTTAGCAGTAGCCGAATGTTTTTGGAAGATGGTTCGTGAAACGGTGGAACAGCAAGCTGATGCATTTAAAGCTACGAGATTCAATTTGGAAACGGAATGGAAGAATAATTTTCCAAGGTAAATAATTAAAAGAAGCAATTTTGATTTCGAATACTTATGTTATTACACATTTAGATTGAGAGAGCTGGACAGAGATGAACTTTTCGAAAAGGCGCGGGGTGAAATTTTGGACGAGATAGTTAATTTATCTCAAGTATCGCCGAGACACTGGGAAGAAGTATTGATGACGCGAAATTGGGATAAAGTCAGTATGCACGTTTTCGAGAATATTTATTTGCCTGCTGCTCAAAGTGGAAATCCAAGTATAGTATATATATTTATAATTTTTTTTTCTGTTAAATAGATGGAAAAATTGTTTCTAATAATATTTTTTTGTTATAGATACGTTTAATACCACTGTCGACATTAAGCTCAGGCAATGGGCAGAACAACAACTACCTGCGCGTAGTGTCGAAAGTGGATGGGAATGTTTGCAACAGGAATTTAAAAATTTTATGTCGCAAGCTCGACTTAGTTCAGATCACGATAATATTTTCGATAATCTCAAAACTGCCGTAGTAGCTGAAGCGATGAGGCGTCATTCATGGGAAGAAAAAGTAAATTTAATCTTTTTTATTCTTATTTTTATAAAAATTTATAATATTAATGAATTTTAGAATAAATATTAGAAACATCAAAAGACATAATTCTTTATTTTTTTAGGCATCGGAAATGCTACGTGTTATTCAACTTAACATTTTAGAAGATAGAAGCATAAACGACAAACGTGATTGGGATCAAGCAGTACGTTTTTTAGAAACATCGGTTAAGGAAAAATTACAGAGTACAGAACAAATTCTACGCGATATGCTGGGACCTAATCGCAAAGAACGGTGGCTGTATTGGCAGAACCAAACTGAAGAGCAGCAGAAACGTACGGCTGTTAAAAACGAATTGGATAAAATTCTTTACGCTGACAAAGTACGCACATAAGTAGTTGCAATTAAATGAAATTTTGCATTTTTTTATAATTATAATACTTTTAATTGCAGAAACACATACCTACTCTAACACACGATGAGCTTACAGCTGTTAGAAAGAACTTACAAAGAAATGGACTGGAAATAGATAACGAATTTATTCGAGAGATATGGCATCCTGTATATAGAAGATTTTTCCTTCAACAGAGTTTAGCGAGAGCGTATGATTGTAGAAAAGGATACTATCTCTATCATACCGGGCACGAAAATGAAGTATGAAAAAAATAAAATAAAATAAAATAAAAATTTTATATAATAAATACATTTACACGACTATGCTGGACATTTTTATAGACACAATGCTTTCAGATGGAATGTAATGACGTAGTACTCTTCTGGCGAATTCAACAAATGCTAAAAGTTACTGCAAATGCGCTTAGACAACAAATCATGAACAGAGAAGCTCGGAGGTTGGATAAAGAAATTAAGGAAGTCCTTGAGGATTATAGTCAAAATAATGAAATTAAAGAAATTCTGCTCACGGGCAGACGAGTCACATTAGCAGAAGAACTCAGTATGTGTTGCAGTAATTTCCTATATCGTTAATTATTTTTATAATGCTTGTCGCTAATATTCTTATAGAAACGCTAGCCTTTGAAATATATTTTAATATAAAAATAATAAATAATTTTTCTGTAATATTTTCAGAACGGGTCAGACAGATCCAAGAGAAACTAGAAGAATTCATTCAAGCATTAAATAAAGAGAAATGAGCGTGATAAACGAAATATCAACGTTAGACATCATATCGCGTGCAAAATAAACTTTTGACGTGATTCGCAATTGAACGGATAATAAACGAATACTTAAAAATCATCATCTCGAGGAAAACGTGAATATATATTACAGATTCCAATAAATATATTTGGAAAATCAATCGTGAAGTACAGAATGCACGACTTGTCGAGTATATTAACGCAAATACTAGTCCACGTAAGTAACTGGCTTAGATTTATACTAATTGATGTGTATGTCAAATAGTAAATTTTTATTAAATAAATTTAATTATTTGGTGATTTTTTTAAATTTACTATTTGATATGCGTGTAAAATTTTTGGTGTAAACTATGCCATTGTACGCGATCTTAGTAACTTGATTTAACATATAAAGTATTATAATAAAATCTCTGATCCGATTCAAATTTGTAAATACGCGATATGTGATCAAAAGAATCTTTTTAATGTGTACAAAGATTCTTAAAAATATATTAAGTAATAAATTCACAAATGTTCCTCGAACACCCATATTTATACGAAAAATGCAATAGTATAATTATCATGTTAATTATAAATTTATTGTGCTATTACAAGCGATAATAGCTATAATATGTTATTGCGACATATTACAGAATGTACTCAAAAATTGCTAAAAATATATAGGATTCTAACGAATAAATTAGTAATGTCTGATTATTAATAATTTAATAATAATTTAATAATTATTTAATAATTTCAAATGCCTCGGCATCGGTGATGTTAGTATCGGCGATGTCTGCGTCGACGTCGGCGTTATCAATGGGTTCATCAAAGAGCGCAACCGCTCAGTGAGCTCTTGCATCTGATTGGTGGATACTTTCAGATCTTAGTTAAATAATGTTCCAATCGAATGTAAGAGTTCACTGAGCGGTTGCGCTCTTTGATGCATCTCATATAAGTTGAGGGAATAGCCCAGATATTCTCGTGATAAGGATTTTTTTTCGTTGTATTACGGCATGTACTTTAATTTTAGTAAGTTATTTCTGCTCTTGAGTTGTTTATTTTTACGCACATTTTATTATTCAATGAAAATATTTCATTTCAAAGTAGTATCATCGATTTCGTACAGGTTAGTCTCAATATATGAGAGGATTTCACTGCAAAATAGATTGAGAGAAGTGGCGCGAAGCTAAATGTTTATGTCAGTGTTTCGAGACTGGTACGTGTAAATGGACAACTGTTCATCAGAATTCACACCGATGCAAAAGCAATACATTTTTAATGGAAGCAGAAAAAGGCCACTAGAGAAGGTACAAGAATCTCAGCTGCAACAACAGTCCTTCAGTACAATGAAACAGCCTTCAAGTAGTACTACAAATATTATAGAGTCTAATTCTTCGAATTTTACATATATGAACAACGTGACATTGTCACCTAGTGCAGAGAATCGAACTCCATGTAATTTGAAAAAGCTGAGACTCTTATCCCCAGGTGGAAAAGATCTAGGAGAGTTCAATCTAAAACTGAAATCTGTTGATTCATTGAAAGGGAGCAAAATTACTATTAGTAAATCTAATTTTAAGCTTGTTGATAAACCATTGACAATTCTTCAATCTTCAAGTTCCCATACAACACCATTTCCACGAATACTTAAACAGGGTTCTAAAAAAATTTTAAAAAGTAATTTAATGGAATTGACATCTTATAAGAGCTCATTTAAAACAAGTGATAGTTACATTCAGCAGGAAGTTAATCTCTTGCCAAAAATTAAAGTGCTTTTTAAAAATAAAAATGCAGAAGATAAAATGAAAAACCAAATGTGTAATATTAATGGTATAGATGATAAAGCAAGTCCTACAAATAATTTTAATTTTATAAAAGTTCAAGAAACTGCTACTGAAAATGGGGAAACTTGTTTAACTGCACATACAACATTAAAAAATTGTGAATCATTAGACACAGTAAATTGTTGTGTTGGAATAAATTTTAACAATCAAAAAGACATACCACTGGTTAACAAAGTTCATAAAATAAGTAAGGGAAAATGTATTGCTGTTATAAAGAATACTAAAAGTGGAAAAATAGTTACATCTTTGAAGAATGTAAATCTTTTACAAGGATGTAAAGCTGACAAGAATTTAAATAACAGTGATTTGTATGATGAAAAAAAATTGAGCCATATAAAGCTGTATGATAAAAATAACTTTCTTCCATCTAAGACTGACATTCCTAAGAGTGTTGAAATACAAAGTGTTGAAAAACAAAATGTTATGACAATTATACCTAATAATGAAACTTTGTTGTTTAATCAGAATGGAAATTTTGTTCAGGAAAATAATACTTTAGTTGTGCCAGAAAGTACTGATAATATAAAAGACATAAATCATAGTACAGTTAAATGCAATACAAATTGTGATAGTACACAAAGTGAAAGTTTGAAAATGTCTCGAAATAATTTGGCTGTTAATAATGTGGAGTATATTCCAGAATTACAGCAAATTAGAAATATTAATTCAAATGTACAGCATAAGAATTTGCCACAAAACAACTTAGTGAGTTCATTAGATATTATAAAAAAAGCAATGGATAGTGTAACAGACAATGAACTACGTGAGTTAGCATTGAAGGCTTTGGCCGAGTGTGGCATTGGAATTGAGAAACATATTCCAGTACACTCACCCCAGGATTATAAAGCTGTCAACGATACACAAGTGCAAACTGAAGTATTTGGCCTACTAGATTCTAAAGTCTTTGTATTAATAGACAAAAATATGGAAAGTATTCAACGAATAACTCAAAAAAATTTTCACACTATCTTCAAGGAAAATTTGACAGACAAATCTAATAATTCTCATTCTAATAATAATATTGACCAATCCAAAACTTCTAACATAATTGAAAATACGCTTCCATTTGATTTAGATAGTTTTATAGACGAATATTTTGATGAAAGTTCAGATGCTTATAAAATAAGAGAAATTTTATCAAAAACGAAAACAAGATGTGACGGTCTTTTAGAACATCTGCAAAGAGACTTTCAATGTGTTAAACAATATGATCAAAACGGCATGCTGAGTATACATAATGCCGTTATGGGCAATAACATTTTTCTCGTTCGAAGATACCTGTTAGTGTTGAAACATGCTAAACAAAGTGTTGATATTGCAACTGAGGATGGAATAGTCAGTTCAATTTTTTTTTATTGTATATAAATTTATATTTAATTTTAAAAACATAATACATATTTTATGCTTTACAGACGAGTTTGGAGTTAGCCATTAAATATGACGTGTGCCATGAAATAGTACAACTTTTACTTGACTCTGGAGCACAACCAGTTACACCAAAATCTCTGCATGAATCTGCAGTGATCATAGCTAGCAAACAGTCATCTTCAATGTTATCAATGCTTATTAGCCGAGTTTTGAGTCCAAAATTACTTGATCAAATTGATTCAGATGGTAAGTTTATTTCTATATATGTATTCATATACATGAGTTAAGTTTTAGAAAAGTATTTAGTGAAGTATCTAAATATTAATTCTTACACATTTATTTACTATTGTCTTTCAAGGTTTCGCAGCATTACATTATTGTAGTATACATGGTAATTTGCAAGGAGTTAAAGCGCTTATATCAGCAGGTGCAACTGTAAACCTCAGAGATATGAAATCAGGCCGGACACCTTTGTTTCATGCGATAGATAACAATCGTTCAACAATAATGCGAGTACTAATAAATGCCGGTGCTGTCACAACTATTCCGAATTACGCGGGACAAACCGCTCTATCCATAATTGCAGATCAGAGGTATACAGGTTTTAAATAAAGTATCGAGAAAAAAACCATATGTGATTAGTTTTTCTTTGGTCGGCTTTAGGCTCGCTACTCTACATAATATATTATAAATGTAAATTTATTTTATATAATATGGTATGGAAATTATTTATTTATTAAAAAGTTTTAATTAAAATGATATTTTTAACTAATCGTAATTATTTGTAATACAATTTAGCATAATTTCGACTAAATTAGAATTAATTAATATTTCTAATATTTTCAATATTTTATTATGGACATATTAAAATAAAAGAATTAAAAAAATTTGTTAGAACTTTTTTAAAAAAATAGAATCTACGCTAAATGAATTTTAACAATATAAAACTAAACTGTAAATGTTAATTTACATACATAATATAAATTATTTTTTTAATAAATTTGTAAATATTAAAATATCAATCATTGTTTAAATATATATAATTTCCCATCTATCTAATCTCAACACAATTACAAGACGAAATAAAAATTTACAATATGCTTAATATGCGGAGAGCATTGGTTTCGAGACGAAGACGTCGAGGCATCCGTATGTGTTCTCTCATCATCGTGTACCTGTGTCTAGTAAAACGCTGTAATTAGTCGACACGTAGTTTCCCTAATGCACCGACCAAATGTCTGAATTAATATATTTCTTTTTATGTTACAGTCACCGGCTGAGTTCTTCAACTCCGCTGACGCTCATGCAGATTGGTAAGTCACATGATTTTGTTTTCGTAGTTAATTGTGTTTCTTGAACCGGCAACACATCGTCGACCATAGATTTATATACCATATAAAAATTATTATAATTAATTAATGTCTCCAATTATAATGACGCGTACGAATGGGACTTTAGTAAAAATAACGCACGCGAAGCGTGCGCATGGTTTGTTCTGGCGTTACTAAAAAATACATTATTAATCGAATAAATAATATTTAATTCTCGATTATAATTAAACAAATGCGGTAATTTAATTATTTACTTATTTAAATGACCGAGAAATAAAGAATACACCAGCTGACAATTAATGAACCATGCATGGAAACAATTTGCTGTCTGAAATTACTGTTCTCATTTAAATAGAAAAGAATCATTGAAAGAAAGAAAAGTTAATTAACAGCAAGAGTAAAACATGATTGTGGTTTATTTTAATATCATATGTATACAAATGAGAATGCGTAGAATAGATATTCGTGAGTATTCACTGCATTGTAGATTGTATTTTACGCGTAGCACGAGCCTTGATTTTGCAAGCACCACTCAGGTTGCAAGCTATCTGAATATATTTTTCGTTCGACAAGTCTTTCGCGATGCCTCAACATTCTTTGTTCGGCGTGAATCCACGTAGAACTCGGCTCACTCCACAATCTCTCAGCCATCGCAGCCGATCTTGGCCACAATCTCGAGTCCGTATTAAAACTATCTGCTTGTTCAGTCCAAAGTGTCGCTTCTCCACCTACGAAAGAAATACATATATAATTAAATTTTAAATTTTTGTTGCTACATGTTAACAGAACATTTACCTAGAATAAGATTCTTTTTATTTCCGTATCCTTGCTGCTTAATCATTTCTAATGGAGAATTGTCATAGATCTTTTGCCAACCCTTGTATGGTGAACACCAATTGTTACCCTCGCCTACCCAAGCTCCAAATCTAAAAGAAAAACATTATT
This sequence comes from Cardiocondyla obscurior, assembly GCF_019399895.1. NCBI lineage: Eukaryota > Metazoa > Arthropoda > Insecta > Hymenoptera > Formicidae > Cardiocondyla > Cardiocondyla obscurior. The sequence goes on from NC_091881.1 coordinate 4,509,922, forward strand.
ATTTACTCAATAAGCGCTCAAAACTTTTTATGTTAATATATATTCACACAACCACGCAATAACTATTAATATTTTTTTAATCTTATAATATAATATTCTGTAAAGTTTTCTCACCCACAATCTAAGTACAAAGCATCGTAATTTGAAAAAATAATCTTGAAGTTATTTCGCAATAGCCTGCCGATAGTTGGATCGTCGCCGAGTGTCCAAATCTGAATAATATATTTCGCAGGATCTATATGTTTAATATTCTCCTCGCTCGTTAAACCGCTAGTCCACAGAACAGCCGGAATATCTTTGCCGCTATTAGCGATCTTTAGCTTTTCCAAAGCTCTCTCCTGAAAGTAATCCCACAATAGGTAGAAACTGCTTTCGGTAAGATTCCATCCCTTCTTTAACATCCAGTCGGTGATAATGTTTTGAGATCTCCAGCAGTTGATATTCACTTCGTCGCCGCCCATGTGGAAAATATCTGGCTGTTGGAAATCTTCTATCATATCCTTATAAATTCCAGCAAGAACTTCATACATTCTTTCGCTGGTAGGATTTAGTTGACCGCACGGTGGTTCTACGCAATAATCCTTCCAAGGTTCGGCTTTAAAGCAAACAGTCGCGTTGTCGCCAACCTGTTCGTTAACATACAATATCATAGATTAAAACAAAAATAATTTACAAATATAATCTTAATAAAAAATTTTTTTTTATGACTTTTATTTATAATAGAATAATAGAAGCTTAATTTTTGCTAATGTAAGAATTATTAAATTATCTACCCATTGCCAGCCTTCGCCAACGTGCGCAGGTGCATCGAATTCTGGCAAAACTCTGACACCGCGAACCAAAGCGTAGTCGACGATCTCTCTAATCATTTCGGAAGTATAAACTTTGCTCGGTGTGTAGCTACCGAACTTGACAAAATCAGGCCATGTTCTGCTAACGTAGGGAAAACTGTGGGAATCGGTGATATGCCAATGGAACGTATTTAGCTTAGACATAGCCATACCATCAATCGTTCGGAGAATTGTTTCTTTGTCGACGTAATTTCGGCTTGTATCCAAAAGAATTCCACGGTAAGGATACTTCGGAGCGTCGACAATATATATCTCGTTAGCCATTCGAATTTGATTACGTAAATCGTCGAAAACTATTAGTTGACTGAGGGTTTCCAGTGCATATCGAGCTCCGAAGTATGTCTTTGCTGTAACATAAACGTCCACCTAAAAATAATTTTAATAAATTTTAATAAACTGTGAGTGAATTTTGTCATGCCAATTTATTTTAATTTCTTTTAAACTGTTTTTCATAACGAACTACAAAAACCTGTCGTTAATTTAATTGAAATTTAAATGCAAATTTATTTAGCACTATGCTATTTTTATCTTGTTTGTTTAAATCTACCTGTCCATCGATTGTAGCGGCTTGGAGAGTGTAGCTCTCATCCGTTTCCAGGGTCAGCTTAGCATTATTGAAATTTAGACCTTCTTTAAAGCGTATCACCAACTTGGTACCACCAGTGGTCAAAGGCAAGGAACCACCGAGTTGTTTCGCATTTTTTTTCATACGTTCGACATTCCTCTGAAGCAGATTGCCTACCACTGTCTGAGTAGAAATTCCGACAATTTCAATTTTAGATGGGTCAAGTTGAACTGTAGTTTTGCCAATGGACATATGTCCTGTAGGTTTCGGCCATAAAGTACCACCTTGGCCGCAGGACAATTGACATACGCTAAGAGCAGCCGGGTTTACATCTTGTTCCGTGATCAATACTTTTTTACAGAGACCGCCATCGCATTTGTATTGCCAAGGAGAGCTGAAATTTAATAAGAAAGTTTAATAACAGAATTCAACAATTTTTACACAAAGCTTTGATTTTATTCCGCTTTTATTTTAAAGAAAGTCTCAAGTAATGTCTATATTTTATAATACAAAAATTTTTATATTATATATCCCTGTCTTTACAATTTCATCAAGTTAAAATGTTTGGCAAATTCTCAAATTATTATTTTTATTTCCTTCGCTCTCTGAAAATCTCATTATAAAAAGTAATGCATTATATTTTATCATTTATCGTTATAACGATGCGGTCGTAAAAAAATTTTTTAATCGACGTTTACGATATTGCTGCATCTCGAACATGTGAGAAGTAAGAGAGACAGTAAGAACTCTCAATAATTTTCTAAATGTCTTTGAACTTTGAGAAGACGTAGTCGTTGTATTAACGATGTGGTCTACTTCTCAATGGATCCACCCACTTGTTGCTTTCACCTTGTACCAAGTGAATCACCTTTCTATTTAAAACTAACATGCGCGAGGTCGGATAGTAATTGAATAGGTTTTAGTTAACCGGTTTAAAAATGTAGTGTATATAAAATATATTTTAGCAAGATCAGTTTTGATTGAACGTTATTTGGTGTTAAAATGTAAAAATAATGTTTACATATTTCTATGAAAATGGCGAGGTAGCAATTGAAACAAACTGAATTTTTCTACATCTATTAGTAACATGTCTAACAGCGATAAAGTCAGGGTCAATCTCTAATACTCACGTATACTCTTCGGCTTGATTGGCGCCGTATTGAAGCGCAAGAACAACGATCAGTAGTGCAAACATGCCGCTTAAAGTGATCGCCAGGGCTACTGACAGCCAAACTCGTTGTCGTCTGATGTAAAAGGACTTTATCATACGCTGAAAGATCGTGTTATGTTTGTCAAGTAGAGGGGAAAAATTGAGTGGGGCAAAACGACTTAATATGCAAAAAACGGCACACAGATAAAATGCAAATTATTCTGGTGTGTCACAATGGATTTTATTATATAAAAATTAAAATTATATATTATATAGAATTTTAATTTTTATATTTTATGTATATATTATATGCACACAAGAAAATAAACTATAAAATTCAACCAAAAAAATTTTAGACAGTTTAATATATCAAATTTAAATCTCAGTATTTAAATCATCGGTATTTCATCATTAAAAAAAATTCCTTTTTCTTTTTAATTATTCTTAATATAACAAGTAATAATTTGTATTTTTTTTCGTGTTTTTTATTTAATTGTGTGCATCTAAAAATAATATTTTTTTTATATACGGCTATCAAATTATTGTATCGATAATAAAATATGCGTAACATACGTAATGTACGTAGTTGAATTTCATAATTAAATATTCACTCAGCTGCTTGTCACTGACAAAATATTTGTGCGAGGCGTATGCGTTACCACGATAATATCATACACTTATTATATGTATATTATTTAGAACTATGCAAGCGCAGACTTTACAACTGTGATTGTTGAATATTTAGAATCTTATACTATTATAGTCCCCGTAAATGTAATACACATTTTTTTACGATTAAGTACACATGTCGCACGTGACATTGATAGATAATAATATGTATGTATAACCAATGAATCTTTTAGATTATCTTCCTGATTATAACCTTTCTTTAGATTATGCAACTCGTCTCTTTAAATAACTTTAATTTTTTAAACTTAAAAATTTTAACTAAATTATTTGTGAAAGTTGTAAATTAATTATAATTTTTTAATTCGTTATGTGCATTCGTAATGTGCATCGATTAAAACATAATTTACACATACAATATAAGTGTAAATTACAAGTGTTTTAAGACAAATAATATAATGTTATTCAATAAAATTTGTACAAGTGTTTAAGTTAACTGAAACAGGAATACTGCAATATAAAAATTTCAATCTCCCTTGCAAAGTTATCCAATGTTTAAAAATATTTTTTTTAGTTATAATACTTATAATGTATGTGCATGTGCATATAATGTATGTGCAGGTAACTTAATACTAAATATTATACACTAATAATGTATTCAATAATTCTTTAATAAATATAGAAGTTATTAATGTAAATGTAAATTACATATTGTGTGGCAGCATTAGAAAAAAAAAACCTTTAATTACAAAAAGTGGTTCTTAAAATTAGGATTATCCTATTCATCTCCACGAATTGCTCTATATTTGGCCAGTTCATTCGGAAAAACTCGGTTCAACTCTACCAGCATGTTAGCCTTAAATTTTCTATATGCATCAATTTTTCCTTTCACTTGTTCATTCTTTGTCAGAGCTTTCTCTATACAGTCTTTCGTATATAATTGAGGATTTCTCCCTTGGTCAATGTAACTAAAATAAGTATTTTATAATAACAGTTTATCAACTAAACGTGAAATGATTATAACATCATCTTTGTCAGACTTACTCGAATACCTCGAGTGGCACATGGACGTCTTGCACTTGAGATTTTAGCTTGTCAATTTCCTGCAAGCCATTGACTAAGCCTTGACTATAAGAAAAAAAAAATCTTAATAAGTAAATATAGTCTATAGCACAGAGAAAAATAATGTCTGTATGTACTCTCAACAATGTATTTTAAAAAGCGAGGTTAATCTAAAAAAATAATACTTTTAAATACACATACGTGACGTACGAATGTTGCGCGTATACTCACATCTTTTGATTCAATACGTTTTGTCCCTGAGGTTGAAAATCGCTTACTATAATACGAATTTGCCGGACATTCTCGATGAAAAGCTCTAATTGAGCCTCCAGGTTCTCTAAGGCAGATGCCATTTTTGTATACAACGAGTCTGTGTCAGTCAGAACTCAGAAGTCAGATCAGTCCTCCTCAGTTAAATTGGCTGCCCTGGTCAGGCTGGCTCTGGTACATCGCAATGGTCGCAATGGCGTTGAAGATGTCATGGCTGATCGTTATGTGAGTGACTCTAGTTAGGTTATGTTAAATTTTATTCTTTGACGTGCAAGTATGAGATAAACGAGTGCGGTTAAACTGCATATTTGTATATAGCACGATCCGAGGGATACGTTATCTTACGTAAATCTTGCGAAGTTTATAGTACCTTTGTTACGAACGGATTAAAAGTACAAGTGGATCGAAAAGCCTTCGTTGAAACGATTAAATTGATTATTTCGCAAGAACGTATGACCAAGGCCAAGAGACTGTTTTTACTCGAATAATAAGGTATTCATTAATATTCGACATCTTATGATAATTAATTTGATTGCCCAAATTTGAAGTTATATGGTGTGTGTGGTGCATGTGGGTGTAAATACATATTATATACATTTATGTATATACATATGTATATACACGTTTGTACGTATGTAAGTGTGCAGCTAGAAATGGTCAGAATGTCATAATGTTCGTATTACAATGAGAATTAATTATTCATATATATTTATATATACTTATTTATTGCTTGCTACTTGTTTAGATATTTTTATTAATAGTGAACAGCTGGTAAAATAAATGTTTGTCACATAGGTATTTTTCACTTGATCAATCAAATCAACATTAAAATTATCAAACTCTATATGACAATCATGAAAATTTAGGGTACCAGAATTGATAATTTAACAGTACCTTAACAGTGCTTGAAAGATAAATACAAAGTTACTGGGCTGCATAGCCATATATCTTATTGGATATAATACTTCAGCAAAATAAAGGAACAAAATATATTTTGGTAAGAAAACTTAAACATATTAATTAAAAAAATGTATTCTCCTATTTTTTATTTTTTTATGTTGTTTTATAATTATTCCAGAAATTGTTTTAATTCTAAAGGAATTAATAAATATTTAACATTGTGTTATAGTTAAAAATTTTATTAATAATGTAATAAATTATTTTAATGATAAAAATTTAAATTACTTTTAATATACTTATGTCAGTATTGTATAACTGAAAAAAAGAATAATTCTACACTAAAAATTAATTAATTAAAATAATAAGAAAAAAATTAAAAACCATTTTAATTTATTTTTTCATGTAGAAGAAAATTTTTTTATTTGCTTTATTGTTTTAAATTTAATTTTTACGATTATTTTTACAGTATTATTTAAATTTATATTATGTTCTCTAACAAAAGTACTTTTGAATTATTTAACAAATTTGTGAAATTGTGTAAATTTTTATATTAATTAATTTTTACTTTTATTTAAAATTTATTTAAATAAATAATATATTTAAATTTTATTCCATGCTTAATATTACTATCAGTTTTCAATTTAACGTCAATCATTTACGAAATTAAAATATATATACGGTCTAATTTTGCTATCAAGTTGATATTGCGCAATATTCTCTGACGAACATAAACGCTTCCCCGAAGTGTTCGCCGATTGGTGAAAATAGAGTGTCATAGAAGTAGCTCGGATAATATAAGAGCGCGTCAAATTTTCAGACTGTATTCCACGAAATAGACGTCACCGTACAGTACCGTCGTTATCGTCCGTCTCACCGATGTTTGCTAAAAATGTTTTTCTACGAACTTCTGTTTCGATATACGAGGCCGAAATCTTTTAATAGAATCTTTCTACATTTTATAATTAAAAATATATTTTTCTTTAAATAAGTTTATAAAATAATATTTTATACTTATCAAAAGACATATCTAAACTAGATTTAAATGTTTTATTTTTAAAATATATATGTTAGAAAGAACCGATTTACGATTAAATATTTTTTTTATTTAATTAACTTTGAAACACTTTTATTCTTCAAATAAGTACATACGTTTATACAATCATACGAGACCTTTTTAAAATTTCTATACATTTTTCTGTACATTTCATATATGCTACTTATGCTAATATTTGTTATATTATTTTAGATTGTACTATGTTGATTGTGACAAATTCAATTACGAGAATATATACATGATGTTGAAAGTGATGTGTCCAGAATGTCACCATCGCTTTCCAGTATTGGGATGTTGTTTAAAATGGAATGACGAATTAAATCAAAAGAAAATGAAAGAGGATGAGAAAGAAAAGAAACACAAAGAGGAAGAAAAAGAAAAGGAAGAGGAAGAAGAGTACGAAGATAATGAGGAAGAGGAGGAAGAAGCGGAGGAGGAAGAGGAAGACAAAAAAGAAAAAGAAAAGAAACAACAAGTAAAAATGGTTCCTAATATTATAGGTTCGACAGCAACATATTATGTTAATAGTATCCCAATGTCGTGTGGGTATACGAGTGGCAGTAGTTGCTTTATAAAGCCATCTACAAATATTCGCGAATCCACTATTTTTCAGCGATTAAATGATCAAGATTCTTTTATTATGGTAACAGACAATTTTAATTATGATGTGACTCCTTCGGAACAATATATCGCGACTACATGTGACCTAACTGGCGGTAACGTTACAATTGCTACACCCGATATACAATCGAGTGATTACTGTGTACAAAATACGGAATCAGATATTCAAGTACAAGCTTCGCAAATAAAAATTCAACCAAAGCTTACAGGCGGCGGTTGCCTTGTGCAAAAGAAATTGTCAACTGAAAATGAAAGATTAATGATGTCAAAACACTCGAAAAATTTTACATTTTTTAATAATAATGCTTGTCAGACATTTGTTACGCCTTTCAATAAATGTACAAAATTGCCTGAGGATATAAAGATATCTGGAACAATAAAGGATGACCAAAATAACGAAATAAGTGTTGAATCAAGGCAGCAAAAAATCAAAACGAGTACCTGCTGTAATTGCAAAAGTACATTTCAGCAAAATCATTGTCAGAATCATAGACGACTGTTTGATACATCTCTTACTGATAATCGTGACTCGTTACTATTGGAGCCTATTAGTAATAGCGTACAGGTCCGAGTAAATGCTACTGTCCAGTTACCTGCAAATCTGGGTCACTGCACAGTTAATATTACAGCAACAACGACGACACCGCCGAAACAAGTCATGGCGATGAAATTGCCAGATCATGGTAGAAATAACTTTCACGGAGGTGGTATTGTACAACCAAACGAATTAGACTGCACAACGGTGAATCAAATCGTTGCAGTTGGCAATAGTAAAGATTGTAATAATGTTGAACAAAGAAGCGAAGCGCCAACGATTCCAACGTCCTGGCTAATGCCGACTTCATGGGGCTTAGATTCAGATGTGAACAGATTACGCGACATAAAAAGATTGTTGCAGATTTGTGGTTGGTATCATGAAGGCATTAGTTGGCAGCAGAGTGAAAATCTTTTGAAAGACGCGTCTATCGGTCGATGGTTAATGAGAGATAGTTCAGATAGTAGATACACTTTCGCGATATCTGTAAAAACATCGAGAGGTCCTGCTTCTATTAGAGTACACTATTTTCTCGAACAATTTCGGCTCGATGCAGCACCGAAATTAGCATTGGCGATGCCTTTTTTTGATTGTCCAATTAAAATGTTAGAATACTACATCGAATATTCAAAAAGAATGGATGAGCATCGTAGAGAAGTGTGGGTCGATTTTAGTGGACAATTATACAGCCAAATCTATTTGACCAAGCCTCTTGTAAAGGAAGTTCGATCGTTATCACATTTAGCTAGACTTGCTGTGAATCGAAGCAAGTTGCCTATTGAACATTTGCCACTGTTAATTAAAAATTATATCAAGGAATATCCATATACGCTTTGACTATATAATCACATCACACAATACGGTTTAGCTTCCGGTACAAGGTATTTTAAACAAAGTTTTAAAGTCGAAAACTGTTGTTAAATTATAAGAGTCTATTTTTCAAAATGACTCTTTGTCTCGGATTCTTATAATCTATTTAGTTTTCAGTTTTAAAACTTTGTTTAAAGCATTCTGTATATGAATTTGCAATATATATCTATATATATGTATAAGCAAAAATTTATTTTTATATACCATAGTACGGATTTCTCCCTCCGATGAATTATTTTTCGATTATACTTTCATCTGCACTATATGCAAATATTGCGCAAATGCAAATAAAATTGTGGTTTGTGAATAATTATACAAAAAAAGAAAAGAATACAGACAAGTATGTGCGTGCGCGTCTATTAAATAATAATTTGTATATATGCGTGTATAATAAATAAGTTTTATTAAATATGATAGAATTTATTATATATATAGAGAACAATTCTATTGTATATAACAATAATAGATTTTATTGTAATAGTTACTTATATTATTATCACGCATACTTAGTTTAAATAATTTAAATATATTAAACTGAAAGTTTCACTAATGTTTTATTCATTCAGATAAAATATTTTTGCATAATAAATCATGCTTAGATTCTTAGACATTGTAATACTGTATGTTAATGAAAGTATACTATACTTAATAACTTTATACTGTTGTATTTGTACTATATACTACAAAATTTGCATCATAATGATTTGACATTAATTTTCTAAGATAGAAATTAATATTTTTTTTAATCTATTGAATTTTTGAATAAGTTTTAAATATACACATTTAAACATTTAAACATTAATTTTCTTTTCGATAAACAGAAAAATAATATATAGTGAAGTAATCTCTTATAAGTTATATACATATACATATATGTAAAATACTCTTAAAAATATTGCTATATTAGCAAAAAATACAACACTAATTCACACTTTTAAATTGTTATTTGTAACAGTTACTTTTTAAACTATCAGAATAAATAATTAACTTTTGTTCTCTTATATTTTATTCTATTTTTAATTTATAAGTCGGTTTTACTAAAAACATAAACGTCATCATGTTTGTGAATATGTACTTTTTTCCAAACGGACAATAATAAATTATTGCAATGTGAGTTACTTGCAAACGTCAATTTTTACCTTTTATATTATTAAAGCGAAAGTTAATCCAAAATAAAAGAGTGAATTTTGTTGTGATTTAATTTTGTTAAATTTATTTTCTATTTATTTTGTAGTATTTTTTTTTATTTTACTTTATTTTATTTTTAATTTATTGTATTTTAACTTTCTTTGTTTTATTTTAATTTAATTTTGCCGTATTCTATCTTATTTAACTTTATTCTATTTTAATATGTTTAACGTTCTTCATCCCAGCGTTTTGCGGCACTGAATCGTCCGAAAACTGTCAGAAAAGTATCATGAAGTGTTAGGAACATAGAAAGGGTAAAGCGGTGTCTACAATGAGATCTTACTACACTCGTCGTAAACGCCGCTTAAGTTGGTGTCATGGCGAAAGCTACTTTCCGTCAATTTCACTCGCTCGTGATTGGCCCATATTGACCAACCAAATAATTTCTTTTTTTAATTTCTATTTTCTGATTGATTAATATGGACGAATCACGAGCGACTTTTAGCGGAAACCGGCTCTCGCCGTGCCACTAACTTACTCCTCCTATACTCCTAATAATTCCTGATACTTTTTCGACGATTCCAGACGGTTCAGCGCCGCGAAACCCCGGAGTTGACAGATTTGTCAGTTGATTTATACTTCATTTTTCGGTCATTTAAATGGGTATATAATTAAATTACCGCAATTGTTTAATTATAATCGAGGATGAAATAGTATTTATTCTATTGTTAATGTATTTTTCAATATTTTTAGAGGACTAGAGGACCAGAAAAAGTTAATTTAACAATATACAGAAATAATAATCTGATTCCTAACGGCGCTGATTAGGTTAGTAAAATAAATTGTACAAATCTTTTTTTTTATTATTCATATTTATTACTCAATCATCACGTACATTTTACGTACAGCCAATCTCGACGGAAAAGTTGTAACTTACATTTATGAAAAAAATAGAAATGGAAAAACACAATTAAAATTCCATTAGAAGATGATATAACAAGTATGTCAATAATAATTCTTTTGGATTCTGATGAAAAAAAATTCAAAACTTTCATATTATTCTAATTGCATTTATGATACAAAAATTATTCGGTATACAAATTAACTTTTGTGAGTCAAAAATATTTTACAGTGTCAGCGTTATGGGAAATTGTACATTACACTTATAAAAATAATAACGATATTATAATATAAAATAATATCATGTAAAAACATATAAAATAATATTAATACGAAAAGATTCGCGTAAATCGTTTGTAATATGTTTAATAACTAATTCTTACATATTAATTATCTATATACGATTCTATGCGGTACTAATACAGAACAGTACTTCGATGATATTATTGAAATATCACGATAACTTTGTGGCTTATAAATATCAAGCTATAACATAAAACACAAAAAGCAAAAAAAGCTAGTGTATTTATTTATGCCGACTCATAGGTATATGTATATGCTATGAAAGCTAAATAATTATGTCACAATACATCTGCCAAGATATTATAAAGATATATGTATGTACAATATAATCTACTTGAACAGGTACGCTGTAACGATACTTTTTACCACTTTTTATAAGTCAAAAATTATAATTACATTGAGTCAGTGTTCCAAATTTTTTCCACAATAATTTTATAACTTTTTTTCTTTTAAATGCAAAAAAAAAGACGTTAAAAAGTAAGTAATTCTATAAGTTCACATTTTTATTGCGCATGTATCGATTATTCATTCATTAATACATGACATAGAAGAATAAAGTTAATTTTACATTCAATACGAATATTTGACTACGAATATTTCAATTTCTTTGATAAATTAAGAAATATGTAATTTCTTTCGTGTCATAACTACTTATAAAGTTAAGATCTTATTTATAAGTTAAATAAGTAATTATTTATAAATGTTTTACATTAATAGATAAAATAATTGCTAAAACACTTTTTCATAATTTTTTACATTTAGACAACTTGAGCGAAATTTTATTTTTTTTTGCAACGTTTTGCACTCACGTTTTCGTGAAATATTTAGAATTATGAGAATATAATTATAGAAACACTTTTCTCGCTCGCGAAATAAAGTTTGATTATTCGAATTCTGATTAATGAGATTCATTCCTAATAATTGTCCCCTTTATCATCGAATGGGGTCTTCACGAAGTATGTGGTAAGAGTTCCTTTGCCCTTCACATACGTCGGTCCTCGACAAGCGAGTTCATACCCGGCATCGATGAGAATCTTGGCAGTGTCCTCGGTGACTTGAAGCTTGCCCATCTCTCCACAACTATCCATTCTGGAAGCCACATTTACCGTATTTCCCCAAATGTCATACTGCGGTTTCTGAGCACCTACAACGCCCGCTATCACTGGACCGTGATTTAAGCCTTGAATAAAAACATTTAATTGCTCATTTGTTTCACATAACTACAAAATAATTGATAAGTATTAATATACATGTACGCTGAAAGACAGACATGGCGACGGCAGCTAACGAACGTGACTTTAGTGTCGTGTGCGTCGAGTTTCACATGTACCGCATGTATATACCGCGCCGGCCGGTTTGCCGATGACCGATTTCTCCCCGTTCTCTCATCCCCTGCCTCTAGGATTACGTACGCTAGCCGCTGTCGCCACAGAACACGTCATATCTGTCCTTCGGTGTACGTAATTTATTATTTAAAACATCTAAATTCTATTAAAAATGTTTAAATACAAAAAGAATATTCGTTATTACATAAAAATTTTTAATACTTACCAATTCTTAATTTAAATCGTTGAAAAGAATCCCTATTGATCTGGTCTAAAATAGTCATAAGCGCGATGGCAAACTCGACGAGCACAATTACATTATGATCTTGTTGTTTCAATAGGTCCTGTATAATACAGATAATTAGTATTATTTTTTGCGTTAGAAAAAAAAAAAGAATACATTTTTTAACGCATTTTTTAACTTCCTTATTTAGTCTGTGATATTATTTGATGCAAGATTATAAGATTGCATTATAAAAAGATTTCTCAAAAAGTCAGATAGTTACAAATTTTTAACTTTAAACTCTAAAGGCAAAATAATAATTTGTAATTTTACCTTACTATTACCATCTTCCTTTCCCGGACTCAGACCGGACGCTAACATATAAGTACTACCTATCGTCTTGATTTTTTCAATCCCCGAAAACTTCGGTTTGAGTAAAAGTTTGTCGAAGTCACAAATAATTTCATTAAGTAGACGCAGACATTCAAGACCTTGCTTATTTATGTCGGTTTCGTCATAAAATTCTTTGTAATTCGGAATCGACGCAAACATTACAGCAATACTGCTGTATCTCTCGTGATAGAGCTCCTGTTAAAAATTAATAATTATCATTTATTTCAACGTTATTTGATGATATTGTTAAACAGAAATGCAGTTAAACAATTTTTAAAATTAAAAGGTTTTAAAAATTGACCTGCATAGCTCTTGTAGCCAAGAAGTGATCAGCTACATGCGCTGGAAGAATATTCTCCAAGAGAATCTTATTGATGCCTCTCATAGTTTCCACCTCATCCTGCTCGACCATTAGCTTGCTCTTCCAAAGAATATCCATTCTAGATGTATATTCCACTTGTCTGTCAAGAATGTGAAGTATCAGACTGACGAGAACCAATAAATATCCCTCTTGCATGAGATAATGCACGCCGTAAAATCTGCAAAAATGTGACTCGTAAAATTTTCCACAATGTTTGCAATTTATAATATGTATTAACCGATTTTTAGAACACCTCACTTACGTAGCGTTAGATTTCTCATAATACAGTTGGATTATCGGTGCTTGAGAAAAAACTGCGAGTATTATACCAACAGATACAAGCATTACGCTTAGCTTCAGCAAAAAATCGACTCTCAAATGTGTCCATCCAACTATTAACGCTATCACTGGGGAATATATATATACCTGAAAATATTTATTAAATTAATTATTTATTGAAAGCGATTGTGATAAGCATGTAAACATATAAAGTTACTTTAATGAAATTTTATAAAAATAAGTATAACAAATAATGGTTTTTAAAATTTTCAACTAGTAAATAATATAAAAAGAATTTAAAATGCGTGTAAAACAATGTTAATAAGTATTCTTTAAAAGATGTGAATAAATGTAGTTCATCTTAAATATAGTATATTAAATGTACATCTCTAGATATCCGAGTTTTAACATTAATATTATCAAATTTTAAAATTTAATATAAGTATTTAGATTTTCAGTGTAATAGTAATTTTTTTCTGCAAAAACAAGTATTTGTCGAACGTATTTTTTCATAGTATATATATATATATTTTTTTTTTTCTTATAAAATAACATAAAAAATAATTTTGAATATACGCACTGGTACAATATCATATCCGGCAATGCGATCAACTTCGATCAGACTAATAACTGATGACGTGATAGCTAATAGTGCCGTTATCAAATACACAGTTATTCTGATACCGCGGCTAAGTGCAATTTGATTCGTTGTTTCATCAGTATTTTCAGAATCAGCTTTTCCACTGAACCAAGAAATTGTAGCAAATATAATTAGAGATGTTAAACCAGCTGCGAAGCAACCGTAAACTATAATGCTGCTGTGGAAATAAAAAACAAAATTAATTTTTAAATTGTAGAGTACAAATATTATTTTTATTTGCTTACATATCATTACATTCAACAAGTTTAATAATTGAAAAAATTGATAAAACTTTTCATTAATTTAAATTTGTTTCGAAGCAATAAGTAAAAAAGTTACATTATTAAATAAATACTAATCAAACATAATAATTTTATTTTATAATTATTTAAAAATAAAAATGTTACACAATTCATAATTTTATTTATTAAAATAAATATAGATATTTATTTTATAAATTATAACATTAAGGTAAAACAATAGCTTTATGTAAAAAAAAGTAAAAAAAAAAAAAGAGAGAGAGGAAGAACTTAAATATTAAATATTCGATTATATTGTAATTTACCTTGGTAGATAAATGACTTGGATGCAGAACATCATAATATAAATCACATTGGAGGCCACAACGTACCAAAAATATTGCTCATCTCTTTGCTCTCGATACAGTTGCTCTTGGTTCTTATCCTTGAACCAATAAGTAAAAGGCGAAATTTCTTCACTTCCGCCGCACCAGTGTCTAATATTATACATAAAAACCAGACACATTTTTATATTGTAATTTACATATTATACACATAAGAGAGAGAAGAATAATGTAATTATTAATTAATCATTCAGCTATATTTAAACTTAACTCCGTAATATTAACATGAAATAAATAATTTAAATGTTTAATTATTATAATATTAATAAAAAAGTATTATATGAAACTCACTGCGTATCAAAGCAGTTGGCATTGTTTGCCAGTAGATTTGATTCGATCATTGCTATGCTCTATTAAAAATAAAACAAGTGTATTTTTAATTACTTTATTAAAGATATTCATAAAAGTAGATAAATATGCTTACTGTTAGGCCAATATTCTTTGCTAACGTTGCTTCAGCTATATTAGCGAAAGGTTTATCTGCACCCCAACATTCCACATATTTTGTCATTTTACTACTAGGTCTGGATCTATTAAGGAATATCGTATTTAATTATTTATAAGTTATTCATACAATGTAATATATTTTATTTATTAAAATATACCTCGAAGGTATTGGTCCAGGGCCTAGTATACGATTTCCACCATTTTCTATTCCATTTTCTTCTCGATTTTGCTGTAAAAAATCAAAATTAGTAAATTTACATTTAATTTCATTGAGTTATAAGATTTCTATTTAATACGTAATTGTGTATATATTAATCTCTTGTTTCTACTAAAATTTATAATAAGAATATACTTTCTATTTTCGCAAAAAAATCCTCTACAGTATATTTAACTAGAAAACAAAAGATTTAACGAATAAAATTTCAAGCATATCACTGTCACCGTTATCACACACACCTCTTTACACAGAAGATAACATAAATGTTTCTTGATAAAAAATGTTTTAATCAATGAATTTTTTTTTTATTACACGAGAGAATTGAGAATTTTATAAAATTGTGATTTTAGTATTTAAAATAAAAGCAGCATCTTCTAAAAACAAGATGTAAATAAGTACACGGAAGAAAAAGAGCGATTTAGCGAGCTTTTAAGTTTTTAATGAGCTTCTACTAAGATATTTATTGAGGCGATAAACAGGGCATTACGATCTAAACTTTGTTTATACAGAAATAAGGTACGGCTTAATTTACTCGGACTTCCTGTTTCACGAGTGAACTTTATCATCACTTTGTGATAGATTATTTGATAGTACTAACGCGGATCTTGTATTCATTTTCACCAAGAAAGCCATTGCTCATTTGGTTAATTTTTCTTAAAATATTTCAGTACATATTTTAGCAATATTAAATTAATTAAAGAACAGCGTTATTTTTTTTGCGAATTACAAATATTTTTTGGTATTGAATAAATTATTTAACTTTATTATTTATTACGTTGCAAACAAGCGCAAGAGTCACATAACATTTTGAGTAATTTTGTAAAATTAATATGGTTTATATTAATTTCTCGCCAATAAGAAAAACATTTTACAAGGCAATCTAAAAAGTAATTATTCTTTTAAATATAAATTATGTGCTGTTACAATAAATTGCTCTTTAATTCAATTTTCGTTCTCAATCTGTGTAATTAGCACCGATGAAGATAAAGTGTGCGGTGCTATAGCAAATGAGGATAGATCTCATGTCTGTGTTTTCCCTTCGGCAATGTCGTAAAGTGAAAAATTAAACAGCACGAGTTTAAGCAATACTCCTTTAATTATGATATAATTAAGAATCAAAATAGATAACAAGTGGAAATTGAAATTTTTGCGAAACCACTTTAAGCGGCGAATATTCAATGAACTTTTACGTACCTTGGGCGGCACGATAAGAAAAGTTTCTATTTTATGCTGAGCAAGATAACTCTCTCGAGATCCTCCGTCGCCTGGCTCAACCTCGAACCGATCACCAAGTTGCAATAGAGTAGCTTTCGTGATATGAACCCTCCTTAAAATTGAAAAGAATATTAATCGAGAAGAATAATTTAGCATTGTAAAAAAGAACGATCATTAATGTCTCTCGTGTCAAAATGTATTAGAACCGCATTACAATTTTATTTAACGTTGTACGTGAGTAAGAGATTACTTTAGAGTTACGCAAAAGAATTAATAGAAGTAATATTTTTATTTATGCGAACATTTATTAATATTTCGTATAAAACGGGGGAGGAAGGTACTTCGTTTTGCATATAATGCTGCAGTGCATATTGTGGTGTGGTAAAGCCGAAAGCTAATACAATGCCACGAGAGCCATGACAGTGGTGAATTGTCTTACCCTGGTAGACCACCACTCTCCATGTGATTGGCCAAGGTCACGTCGTCGCTCCATACGTCGAATTGCCATTTCCGCAGACCAAGTACTCCGCACAACACGTTCCCTGTGTGAATTCCTATCCTCATGTCGACGTTAAAGCCGGTGGCCTCGCGAACAAACCTACGTGTTACGAGATTCAATTCGAGAATACTCAATTTTAGGACATTTGCCACCCCTATTCTCGCTGCACGGACTGCTAAGCCATTAAACTTAACGATTATCTTGAATTTCGTTTGTTGGGAAACAGAGTAAACTCGAAACGTACACGAGACAAGGGTTAAAGAGCTGCAGAACAAATTTACATAAGTTTTTGAATTTTACTAAAGTCTCTTTTATCATCTGCCATGTAATCTTGCGAAAGAAATAATTTTTATTTCTTATTACAATCTTTACAATTAAAATCAATTGTATAAATTATTTATGTATTAGTTAAAGTCGGAACTCTCAAAACTATAAACGGAACCGGCAATAATTGATTGGTCTTTCGATCCGCATTGTTCTGTAATTAATGTCTAACTACTAAGCGTCTATTGTACTAATCCTCTAATCACAGATGAACAGTCCACGTTATCACATTTCGATGCTATCGCCAAAGCGTACGCAAATTCTGTGATTATTAAAGCGCAATAGATGATTAATCAGAATGATGCAAGAATATTATATTTTTTAGTGCATTGAAAATGTAATGTTGCATATTTTGTATAAAAATATCAGTCTTTAACTTTTATTTTAATTTTAAATATTTAGTAAAATTAAAAGTTTTTTTACAATATTTTTTTATCAAGTTTCTGAAATAATTAGTACTATGCAAGTTAGTTTATAATTACAAAAGCTCAGAAAAATATTCTCTTTATCTAATAATTATTTGCGCCGTTATCTGCATTGCAAAAAAATAAAAAAAAAAAGAGCGCTATTAAATAATATATAATATCGCAGCAATTTACGTCCTCTTTTACAAAAAATCTTTCCCTTTTTTTGTATATTCTTTTACCATAAAAGTAATGCAGCAATTATTTTATCTTTTTTTTTGCTCTGTTAAGCTTCAGGCAACAATTTAGAAAAATAGATAGAAAGAAAAGCGCATGTAACTAACGAGCTCTCGTTAGTAACGTAATTTTAGTATTTTATTTGATTCTCACCTGATGGCATCAATCATTTGCAGTCCCATATTTACACAGTTGTAAGCGTGATTTGGACGGGAAACTGGAAGCCCGGAAACGCAATAGTAGCAGTCACCCAAAATTTTTATCCTCATGCATTGATTGTCCTGAAAATCGTAAATAATATATACATAAATATATATATATATATAAATTTTTTTAACCCCTTGTCTTTCGTTAACAATTTAACATTTTGTGTCAAATATCCTAAAGATAACATAAAAATGCAATTTAAATGTTGGATTTCGAGTATGTAATGACTTTGTAATAACTTTGTAATTACATTCTGTTGTAATTACTACTACAACGTCGACAATTTGTTGTTCGCAAATTACAATTTATTGCCGAAACCCGACAGTTACATGAAACTACACGACACGATTTAAGAAATGAGAAGTTACGAGATAAAAGGCTATTGCGGAAAGATTGTGTAGCGTGTGTATCCAAGACTGATATCGATGTCTATGAGTTTGAATTAAGTCGGTAAAATGTTCGAAATTAAATTAAAAAAACAAATGTTATTTCTTTGTTTCGTCGATCAAAAGATTCTAGAAATAATCATTACTGATATGACGCAAACATTGTGAGATTCCTTAAAATGGAATGTGGAATTTATCCGCGGTATAATTCCTATCATCGATCAGCATGCCATTGTAATGTCACCACCATTATTATCACGATATCTAGAAGCTTATGCTCTACTTTTTTTTAACAATTTTAATGACAATTTTACAAGTAGCAAGCGAATAATTACTTTATAAGGAAATTAATTTATTAATATTTAAATTAATTTAAAAAATATAACTCTAAAGTTTTTTTTTAACGTAACAAAATATATTCTTTTTACCAAACATAATTTTAACAGTAGCTTCTGCAAAATAAACCCCTCGCTAGAATCATTTATAAAATCGACAGTTAACATTTAATGTAATTAAACCGTGTATTCTAAATTCGTAGTAAGGAAAAGACTGGTTTGCAAAACGATCACAGCATACGCTAGATCATATTGTACTTGGATTCATGTTGCGCTCCGGTGACGCCATAAAGTCTTCCCAGCAGCTATAAAAGCGAATTATGCGATGCCATAAAGCTGGAGGCCTTAGCGTTTGCAGCTTAGCCCCTAGCGAGCGAAATTTAGCAAGTTCCTGGCTAGCTCACTTCTCTCTTTAAGCAGATGTTCAGCTTTACAAACAATTCCTAAAACTCATGATCAATAATGGTGGTGGCGACAGCAATGTTGCGGCTGCAGAGCGGATGGAAAAATAAAACTCGAGTTTTAAAATCCGTCCGCTTGCGGCCGCACGCTCTGACCCTCTTTTCTCGTCGGAAATTCACAGTATTTAATCATCGATATTAACTTCGGCGAGTACCGAAAGCCAATGTTGTATAACGTGTATGTCAATTTGCTAGCCAATATTTTTTTTATGCATTTTAATGCAACGACACGAAACATAATTTTTTTAAGAATTCGAAAATTAACAAACTCTAGCTCAACATTGTATTCTATTATCATTTTAAAAGCAATTTTCCACGCTAATGTAGCGTGACATGGAATTTCGTGCTGTTTCTTTACTGTAAGGAAAAGAATGTTCACGGCATCCGATTATAAACATAGGATCGCTCAATATTGTCTACCTTGTCTCCCATCGTAAGTTTTTATTGTATTAATTAAGTTTAAAATTAATTTTTTTTCAGTAGTTTACGGAAAAATTGGAAGAATAAATATAAACGGCAGTATAAAATGAGCTATGTTTCTCATCTAGCATTTTTTAAAATTAAAGTCATTTCTTATTGAAATACAAAACTGTTTTTCACCATTATTTTTCCGCGAGCTTCAATTTTGCATACCGATAAACCTCTGATTTTTCATTAAGAGTAAAAAAAGATTTATGTTACGATACTATGAAGATTTTTCCTTCAATTTTTATTTTTATTCTCACATTTCGTTACCTAACACGTTTACTTTACATATTCAATCTTCTATGATAAATGAAATTTTCATGAGATAAAATAATCAATACTATAATGTAAAAAAAAATAAAATAAAAGAGAAGATAGTTGTTAATATGAAAGAAATTGTGCACATTTTGCCAATCAAATATTCGAAAGAAATCTTTTATATTTTTTAACATTTTATCAGTTTGATTGAATGACACTCAATATTCGTTGAAAAAATCGAGCCATTGCATATCACATTTTCGTTTATTATTTTAAAATAAAGTTATTTATTATTTTTATAAAATTTAGTGATTTCTACAAATCCTATTAAATATTTATTGCAAATATTTTGCTTTTTCAAATTTACCTTCTTTTAATTGTACAAGAGTGCGTATATCGTACAAAGACAAAATACATATTTTTATAAAAATTTAGTTATACTGGGCTGCAAAACCAGAATTTATTTAGTCAACGAAAAACTCTGATTTAAAAGTATATTGATTGGCTGAAATTTAATTTGTGCGTTACTAAAATGATTGTATATGAACCGTTAAACGAAAATGAATACGCACAAACATAAATCATAAATATTCTGCAAATAAATCCTAAATAATATTCTAAACTGCAACATTTAACATGTTGCAGTTTTCCTCGATTTTAAATTAAAATCTCTAACAATTATTGAATAGTGAAATTAAGAGAATTTCTTTTTAATTAGAATAAAAATATTTTCCTTCGTATTAAAAGTCCGATAAAATTAGTTATACTAAATTTCAAAAAAATACTTGCATATTTTTTAAAACAATGTTTATTGTATGAATTTTAATAAACTTTAGGATTTAAAGTGCTTCAATATTATTCTCGTACAAATTGAAGGTACACTTTCAATGTCCCTCTTTGCACAAGTGATAGGAGATCATATTTTCTGGGTGTTGGTAAAGGGTAAAAGGTTTCAGACATTTTATTCACCTCGCACTAATGGATCCATAGTCGACCTTAGGTTAGACGACAATATTGACGATAATATACGTAGCAAGAAATTTAGTTTTGCAAGTCACCATGTATTCTTTCCTTTTATCGGATTATTTACTTCACGTATGTGTAAGCGTATGTGTGAGCGCGTGTGTTTGAAATTAATGCCAAAAAAAAAGTTAAGCAATATGGATTTATTATAAAAAATTTTAATGTTTGATTAGGCTTATTAAACAAAATTTAGTAACATTAAAATTTTTTACAATAAATATTCAGAGCATTTTTTTATAGAAACGACTTCGAACATTCATTGCTTCTCTGCCATTCAAAAAAAAAATTTAATTAAGTAAGAAAGTTAATTTTTTTTTAACACATTCGATATTTAATTAAAAATAAATCAAACTTAACTTTGATGTTTTCCTTTACCTGCGCTATTTGATCGAATCTGCCAAAGAGCTCGTTCAGCGTCTTCACAAGATCCGAAGCTGAGAGCTGTTCCGATAGTGGCGTGAAGTTGACAATGTCCGCGTAGAGAATGCTATGCAATCAACAAAGATATATTGTTTTTAAAAATAAAATTTTATAAAAATTTGTAAAAATAAGATTGCAAAATTTATCAGCGAGAACATAAAAAAAAAAAAAAAATTAGTTAAAATATTTTTGTTAAAGAGAATAAATTAATAAACAATTATTTAATTTTGTCAAAAAATTCTATATTAAAAATTAAACTTAGGTATATGTCGAATAATCTTTTAATTTCAAAGATAACATATAAGATGTATTGCGATAAAAAAGGCCATTGAGGAAAAATTCGTCTTTCATAGATCGACGTCTAAAGTGCGCTCGATTGAATTCGAATGCTGCACAATCGAGCGATCATATGATTTAAATTCAGATGCATCGCTAGATCGATGGATAAATAGAGGACGGGAGACCAAAGGCAATGCGACACGTGCAGCGTGCGTTTATTTCAATGCAATCAATATTCCTTGCCATCATCCTCGACCCATATAATCCACGGGAGAACTACGCGCGGGCTTTCTAAATACACTGATTATGACTAAATTATTTCAACATTTGACCTTGTGCAGCGAGTCTTATTTTTATCATTGTCTTTCTTGTTACAAATCAATTCGATTAGACATTTAATATGAACGATACATTGCACAGAAGTGTCTAAGAGTAATTGTGATTTAAATTGATTTTCTGACAAAACAAAAAATTGTTACTCATTGTTTTATAAATAAAAAAAAATATGTTACGTTCATTAATATTTTGCAACAATTATATATAATTGTTGTATATATTGTGTTAATAAGATTATCGTAAAAAAACATGTTTATTACAATTATTCATTAATATGTGCATTATAAATTTTAATATATATATATATAATAAATAAATAAATTACCTCACGTTATTATGCCGTTGTACATACATTTCTTGAAACGTGGTCTGTTTATGCTTATTTGCTTCCTGACAAGCATCTGCCATTTTTAGCATTATACTTCTTTTTACCTATGACAAATTATTATTTCTTTTTATATGGCATTAACGTTATCGTAGTTTTGTAACAATTATATATATATATATATATATATATATATATATCCTAATAACCTATTGTACTGAAAATTTGTATCATAAAGTTAGTGCATCAAGAAATCATTATACCCCATAGTTTTTGATTAGCATATTATCGCGTAAATCACCCTTTCAAAGCTATAAATTATTCATGTCATCGGTGAACATCATCATATGATTTATGTGGTATTTGCATTAGTAGAAAACAATTGGAATTTGAATTGCAATCAATTTTCAATAAACAATGCCTATAGCAAAGATTAATAATAACAGAAATCATATATTGTTCAAATAAAAAATAGATAAAATTTAGTATTATTGCAATAAAAAGAAGCGTCAAGTATTTATAAAAATTAAACAAAAACGTTTTTATTTTCAATATGTAATTTTAAATGTGATTTTCTTCGTTGCATATATTATTTAATGTCATATCCAAATATGTAATTTATTGACAAATTAATTTTTTATAAAGATATAATTAATGGAATCAAAGAAAGCCAGACTGATTGCTTGACCCACGCGTTTTAAAGTAACTAGCAACTGAAAAACCGTGAAAGAAACTTTTGCTATAAATGCTACACGCGATTATTTTCTTCGATTCTCATTTAAAAAAAAAAAAAAAAAAAAAAAGGAAAAGTTACAAAGTTACAAATTTGAGTCCAATTTCATAGGAAACTTTAGTCCGAACCGTTAATTACTTTCTTCAGAACTTTAAAAGTTATTCGATTTTTATCGCAGTATATTTCCTAAATCTCTACAATTTTTTAAATATAAGATTAATTCTATAATTAAATATAGCCAAAAGTCGAACACGCATAATATGTAAAAATTTAATTAAACGATTATTGATTGATGAGTAAATGTAATAATGAGAGAAACCTTTTCATTATATGCAGTGAAAAATCCACCTCGGATGCTTCCGTAATGAATTATAACCAGGATTTTAATTAGATTACAAAGAGATTTTTATTGCTTACCTCAGCCGCAATGTAGGCTGGAATAACACTGAGCAATAATTGTTCTTGCTGTTCTCTTTCGCATTCAAGCTTGATTCGCGATTCGATCACCGTCTTTGTGCCAGAAAAAGTTTTGCGATGAGCCATCATTGTTAGAATTCTGTAATACATGCCTGCCAGAATAGCAGCCAGAAGGAATATGATCTCCGCAACAATCTGCGTCCATATGAAAAGAACATATTCGTAAAATACTCGGAGTCTGCGTTTGTAATATCGAAATACATTATTCAGAACTTTTCGCGATTAAAAAATTTTATAAGTTACGAAATTATTTTTCAAAATTTTCTCAATGTTACTTTTATTTAAAATTCATTAATTTCAAATATCGAGTCAATTAGGAGAAGAGTTTAGATTTTAATTATACACATACCTGAATTATGCCATAATAGCTTGTTGAATCGTCAAAAATAAGTCTTCTCGAAATTTGTGCGAGAGCCAAAATGCAACCGATGACGAGTGGTGTTTGCCATTTTATTTTAGGTAAAATAGCAATTATTGATAGGATGCAAGCGAATAAAGGTAATATGCCGTTCAATATTAGAATTCCTAAACCAAGGATAACGGCGGATGTTAAACCAAGTAAAACTCTGGACCGTTTAGAGACCATAGTCGAAGGTAGTTGCGTGAGTATTAAAATTATTAAAGAGAAGGTGAACATGGACGTCAATACCGACACAAAATCAATCACTTTGGATAGATCCTGAAAAATAAATTAGAATTAAATATTAAACATATGTAAAATCAATACATTCATGATATCATTTTTAATAAAAGTGTGTACGAAAACACTACTCTGCATATAAATGTATAAATAAAAATAAAACGTGCTTGATCAACGCCCGCGTTCTGTCAAGCTTTTTCGCGACTACACATACGATACGTTATTTTAAAATTTTTTATCTTAGTAGAATTTTTTCTACGCGTTGAAATAAATTCCTCTCGTCAATGACTGATTCTAGTTTTACGTTATTTTTATCTGAGATCTGAGATAAATCACGTTATTAATTTTCTCGCGTATCTTGCAAATAGTTGGCTCGGAAGGATCAACATTGTCCATTCTCGGATCCAATTCTGGAGCATGACGTTTTATGTATTCTTCGTGAACCTATCGGTTTGAACAGCTTTGCATTGTTGCCTAGGCTTTCCTCACATCTTTGATAGCAATATTAATTCTTGGCTCAGTTAACGCTCTGCGGTTTCAGGACAGGTTTACGAAGAATATATATACGCTGCCAAGAGCCGCCTTGGACCAATATCGATCCATTACAAAGGAGCACTAGATGGAGTTTTAATTGAAAATTAATTACAACTTAGAACATCATCTTGTAACCTCTGCTCTCGAAAGATAAGATAATGCTCCAACTTAAGACAGCTTGAATATCTCACTAATAAGCACTGATTGCTAAAAATAGTTAATAAAGAGAGTAAGATATTTTGGTCACAGTTTAGTGCTTTGAATATGTTTTTCTTTTCTATTTTACATTACAAAATTAAAAAAAAAATGCGAAGGTTTAAAAAAGGACAAAGGAAAAGTTGTTATTCTAAATGTTTTTAAATTTAAACTTTGCTAAATAGGCAAGATTAATATGACAAATCTATATTTTTAAGTAAATTTTTTTTCTTTGTTACACCAATATCTAACTGTCGTTTGATTAATGTGGAAAAGTAATATTTTTTTAATTTAAGTTAAAGAGATTATTAATGACTTACATGATAGTTGGTGATACAAAGTGCTCCTAAAGCTATCAGCGAGGTGATGGCGGCGATACAGAGTGTGCCTGTATAAAGAGAAGCCGTCAGCTTTCCTTCATATTTGTCGCGAAGTTCCTGAAGTTCCTTGACGCCTGCATCATCGCCGGTAGTGTCGTCAAGGCTCTCTGGAAAAAGAATTGTTGTAGACCAACTTTGTCTTTTTCACACTCGTATAAAAATAAATGGAACAGAAAAATATATCCAAAAGAATTTTTTATAGACAGAAAGCAGTTCGAGAAATTCGAAATACTTGATACATCAGTAGTCTTTGCGAAAAGATCTCAGGAAAAAGGTGTTGAGACTTTATAAAAAAAAGAAAAAAAAATAAGCACAAATATAAATAGCCAAATAAATATGTGCGATTTGAAAGTTTCGATATTGTTTAATATTATATTTATTATCTCAATAATATTATAACGTCGGTAGCTTAGATGTATACGGCTTACTTTCAATACGTATACAATGCAGCAATAAATTCAGATACTCTGTTGCAAGCTTAGTCCAACGGGGCATTATTAACGTACGTTTGACTTCTGTTTGAAAAGGGCTTTCATATCGCAATGCGTAGAACTGTAACTAAACACTATATGACGTTGTATTGTGGTGTATTTCTGTCGCAGTAAGGTTTAATTAATAATTTAGTCTGAACACGAACAAAATATCATAGTCATAATGTCCCAGTTAAAGTGCACAGAGTACATATTACTCAACCGTTCAATTATTTCATCAGCATCTTTGATGTTGCTGTCAAAGGCAATAAACTTTACTTAGTTATGCAATAATAATGAAGTTTACATTATAAAGTTTGTCCAGCTAAAAACATTAAAAGTTATATTCTTGTTGCACATCCATAAATGTACCTGTTAAATTTATAACTCTAAAAAAAAAAAGAAAAAGTAACTTGTCACGGTTGTTATAAATAACGCGTTCACTTCTCAACCCTAACTTGGTAACTGTGCATGCTCATTATAATACATTTTAATCTCGGAAACTCAATTCAAAGTATATCTATAATCGTCAAAGTTATAATCCTTCTGTTAACACATAAAATTTCTCGAAGAAACTCGTTTTACTAAAATAAATTAATTTCTTTTTATTTTTTTAAATAAAGATTTGAGCAAGCACATCTGCGTGATTTTTTGATAAATGAATAAACTTAAAATGCGTGCTGTGATCAAATAAAAAAAAAAGAGCTTATCGGTAAAAGATATTTATACTGATAAGCGAAATACTTTAGAAAAATCTACTCCTTCACAAAAAAAAAAATAAAAAAAACTTTATCGTAGCACGCAATTTTATATACTAATAAAAATAAATGTCGACTTAAAAAATAAATTAAATTACTTTATCGTATTTCGCTGAAAATTTTATGTTATTTATTTCCTTGAACTTTACCACGTAAAGACGTGGTAGAAGTAAAACGTGAACGTGAAATATTCTAACATTGTTATTGTGTTACGTTTTAAGCGTAGTTTTATTTCGTTTTTAAGATTAAAAAAAAAATGAGAAGGAAAGGATCTACTAAGCCATCTAAATTATTTTCAAGTTTGTAGCCCTCAAAGCTTTAACATGGTTTCATGATAACACCCCATCGATAATTCGTGTTGATAGAAACTCGATACGTGAATGATATGCGTGAGAAAAGGAAATATTTTTAAAATGTCAAATATTGTCGACATCCTTGCTTATAAAACCGACCGATATCACGAAGTGCTAATAAAATTTACTACGTAACATTAGCATTTAATTTTTATTAAAATACGCAAAGTTAACAGTATTATTATTTTAATACTGTATTATTTTCGTATTATCCATTTTAAGAAGTATCAAGTGTGAGCATTAATTAAACAAATAATTCAGTTAGATATTAATATAATAAAAATGTTCGAGCCGTAGTAAAATTTATTTACTTTAAAATAAATTTCTTTTAATGAATTTTTAATTATAATTGTTCTAACAGTTAAAATAATATTAACGGTGTATCCGACAATTCTAATTACAACAATTACAAACGCTTTATGATGTTCAAAATTCCCAATGCAGCAACAAACGTGTAATCTATGCTCATCATATTATTCCATGTGTCAATTTATGCCAATGTGTACAATGAGAGTTCGTTTCTTGACGCGTGTTGAAATTTTTCATCTTAATGAAGAAATTTTTTAAAGCAAAATAAAATAAGAGTTAAAATTTTTGTCATTACGTAAATTGCCTTATGACAAGATAAACGTATCGAAAGTGCATAGTAACGCGTTCAATATTTAATCTATGAATTACCGAGAGCAGCAAGAATTATAGCTCAGTTTCCTCTTTATTAAAGTTGACTGAAGTTCTAAGCTCATTTGCATGCTTTCGCTTTTGTGCTCGGAAAATATTTTCACATAGATACGCAAATGTAGTATTACGAAAACGTTGGGAAAATTCTCAATAATTTCAATGCACCGCCGGTGGCAAATGTCTGATCCGTGAACGTTGTATTGCACAGACTACAAGCTTCCAATTGTCGACGGCGACCAGGACACTTTTTAAGCAGAGATTTTCACATTGAAATTCTGTACAATATTTCCATTTATAGAATACTAGGGATTACAGAGCGCGTGCTTAGCGTGCGTCATTGCATTCGGATATAATTAATTAATTACATTAATTTCTTTAGGATAATTACAATCGAGTGGTCTACGGCCGATGGCGAATTGCCGGTTCACTTACTTTCGTAGCTTTCAGTTAGGTTGAGGTAGGTTATTTTCCCTCCTTCCCTCCTTCCATCCTTCCTTCCGTGGCAGTTTTCTGGGTTATCCTGACGTGTCGTAGCACTTCACATCACTCGACGCTGTATTACACTGCTCTGCTTTTTTTTCATGATCACTAACACCATCACTCGAGAGACGAACGACCGAAAGAATGACGGTGGATCATCGCGGCGATTTTCTACGATTAAAATTAACAAGCGCGAAAAGAACGATCGTTCGTTGTATAAATTTGCACTCTCGATATCCATGGCGTTGCTCACTTCCACCGAGTCTTCGCTCGTGCCGTTCTCGTACCGAAAACTTGTACTACGCGACGAACGAGACGGGCCGCGATATGAAACGTTCTTCGCGCACTTCATCTTCTTCGAGGTCCTCAAAAATGCTCGGTACTGGTTAAGAATTCCGGCCGCGACGAAAGAAAGACGCGCGAGGTGCAGATCTCACACTCTGAATGTGACGGGTTTCCGGAATCTGCCAAAGAAAATTTTAATTGGGAGCCGGCCGAAAATGCCCGATTAATACGCGGAGTAATACGCGTCGGACGGTGGCGCCGCGTTGCGTCACCTGCTACGTAACCTTGTCGTTCCGGAACACTTTTTTATAGGCACGAAACGAAGCACAGAATAACGAGTAAAATGACATAGGAACGCAGAAAATGATCGTTCAATCCCCGAGTCGACGACGTCGACACATATTCGTACGCGACACATCCTATCCGCGGTCGAAAATCCGTGCAATTGCGGAGCGATTAGAGACGCACCTCCACGTCCGAGTCTCCGCAACTAGACTGAAGTTGTAAGAATTTCGGCTCTTAGAGGAAAAGAGAGAACCGCGGAAAGAGTGAGACAGTCGATAGGCCCGATCGTCAATTGACCGTTGTTCTTCTCGGACAGAGTTCTCGAAGCATTGAGCTCAAAGCCGAGTTCTTTCTTTTATGTTTTTTAGATACGTTCGGCGAGCTCAAAGCGTCTTCTTCTAAAACAAATAAACGAGAATTTTCTTTTTTTTTTTTTTTTCTTGAGACTCCGAGAACTACCGTCACTTCCGAGCTGTCAAATCGTCGTCGTTATAAAATTCGCGTTATACCAATTTTTTTATATAAGATTAAAAAAGACACTCTTATTATATTATTATTTACAGGCGAAGTTAGTTGAGTTTGTTATAAGTTCAATTAACCCAGCTGTTTCTGAAACTCGATTATCTCAGATACTTGCAATTAGACGATTCGCATACGTACATACATACATACATACACGAATTTCGCGAATTATATTTGGTACGAAGACACCGTCGTGTTTCTTGATTACACATGCGTATACATTGCAAATTCACTGGCTGCAATTTTTAATTAATTTTCAATAAAATAGTCTGCATTCTACAATCTTTACAAATGGCTTAATCAATTACTTGACCATTTGTTATTGTTACAGCAAACGTTTGTTAAACAAAAAGGTGCAGTCGCGTTTTGCGTGATCGAGGTGTATACACGGCTCTGCAAGTGCATTAACTTAATTGATCGAAATTGTCGTCGCGCTGGCGCGAATAAACGAATCAACCTAATCTGCTAATGAAACAAGTCGCGCTTAGACACGCGATCGCAGCTAATAAAGTTCGATAGAGTCAAGGGCAACAACGCTGGTATTTATGAATTTAATTAGCCGCTGCTCTTTTGTGTTAACGTACGCAATATCACGAAGGTGTGCAATTAGGCACCTTGTTAAATTGAATATTCAAAACCATTATGATTTCGCTCTATGGTTGAATTTATATCTGCGTTGCATTGCTTCTACAGAATGTTCCAAATATGTCATTCCCGAAAATTGTGGATAAGAAATTAGAATCGAAGACGAAAAGTCGTATATAATTTTATAAATTCGTCGGTCGTTACAAAAAAAAAAAAAATTAAATTAATTAATTAAAACGTCTAGACGAATAAAAACCTTAACAGCAACAAAACTAAAAATGAATTTAGATCCTGCGGTCGTTAAATGAAGTGTATTAGATAAAAGCGAAAAAAAAAAAGGAAAAACAATTATAATTTCATGAGCGACATGTTATTTGGAACATTCTGTACAATTTGCAATATGTGTGAATCACGGTACGATAATATTGCGCGGAAACACGGTGGGTAACATAATATTATACGCCGGATATTGCGACGTAATAATCAAGTAAACGAGGTAACAACAATACATAATGTAACACGAAGAAAATAAAATAAATTACGTTACCGTACGATATGAATATAACGTTTAGCTTCCTACTGCTTTCTTTTTTTTTTCTTACTTTAACGTTAATAAATTAATGTAAGATAAGAAATAATTTCTTCAATAGATAACATACTAATGGGAGATAGGCGTGCGAATATATATATTGCTTACATTTGCTGCAACGATAATTACATTTTTTTTTTTTTTAAAGCAAGTGTGAGATATCAATTAACTAAATATCTTGAATTTGAAATAGCGTACAACCGTAAATAATAGATTGCGAAGCATTACTCTAAATCGAAAATACGTCCGTGTTGTCACCTCAACTTTGAGTTGAAACATAGGTTTCCAAGTTTCGCAATTGCGTCGATTCAGCAATTATCGAACTTTGCGTGGTGCTCTAGCTTGGCACCTACCGTTTGGTTTTCCACTTGACGATAAGTGAATTTAACGACGGGCATAATGCTCGAAATGTGCGGTACGCTTGCGACGCACAATTCCCAGATTATAAATTACGAAAGAATTAGCCGCGCCTTTGGTCATATCGATTTAATTCGGTATTATTCTCATATTATTTTACATCTTTCTTCGAAACTTTGTACTATTTATTCTTGGCACGTGCCATATGTTAAATTAATTTCCTTCACTCTCTAATAAATTACCAAAATCCACACGTGAAAATGTGCAATTAAAAACTTGTTTATTATTATGCGTTTATTAATTTATAATTAATTTCTGTATTTTGCTTTACTCATGGAGAGAAATGAGATTTCTATGTTTTTCATTTTCTGGTGACTTGGTCACCAGAACTTTTACTGCATGATGCAATTAAGAAATTGCTGACTGACAGCATTTGGATTTTACGTATGCAAATGTAGAATAAACGCGCTGGATGTCTGGCTACAATTTATTTGTGTTCCTCTTTTTATATTTCTAATACAAAACGCAAATACTGGCCACTTTCTGCTGTATATTTTTTTTATCTATATGATTAATTTACAGAACACTCTCGACGCACGATAAAAATAATCTTTTTCGTATTAAAAATGTATTTGTTCATTGACATTGTCGCTGGCTCCTGGGTAACGTAAATTTAGATTGAAATTCAGCGGAAATTATACATTTGCATTTTAAATCTAATATACCTTGCCCGTTTCCATAAATTTATCTTTTTTTTTTTTAATCACGTGAATAAGAAATTTTATTTACGTCAAAGAATATTATTTAGATATCGAATTTTCTCATTTTATCACATTGAATATTAAAAAGTATAATTCATTATACATTCTTTTTAGCATACTGTTGCAGTATTTCACGAAACTGAATATGCTAAAGAAATAAATATGAAAAATTAAATATAATACATATTATTAGAATTAAAGAATGCACTTGATATAAACATTTATGACGTTAAAATCTTCATTTGCATAGCTTTATTTAAATAATGTTAACGTGTGCGTGCGTCCACTCGTCTAAAACATATTCATTTTAATTAAATTTTTCCCTTTGTATTCAATAAGGATTTATATATAAACTGGGTGTTTTATTTGTTCAAAAGTTTAGATATGTGGCATGTTTCATAAAGATAACAGAGCCATGGCCCAGCGATGGGTTATTTGCCGCTTTATTGCGCACTGTTTTATTTGCAACGATTACATGTGGTGACGTGAACAAATGCCCTCTTGTTGGACAACGCACCCTCACTGACTGTATGTCACGCACGTGCGTTAACTGTTATTTGCCTACATCCACGTACAAACGGAAAAACATATTTTCACATGCAACAAGGTCTTTTTGTAATAAATACGAATTTACGTTAAATACGATGGGACATATTTTTTTAGTTAATATTAACAAAATCTACTTTTGCAAACTTTCTGTCTGAAAGAAAAATAATGGGAAAAAAATGTCCTATCTTAAAAAATTGATGTAACGCGTAAATTAGCTGTTAATTGTTACCGCTTCAAACCGACGCTGATTAGTTCTCTCTCGCTTGGCTTGCTTCACAATTTTCTTTTATCTTTGCCGTTTTTAAAAACTCAATTTTGTGGTATTTAGTTAAAAAATTAAAGGCGTGTAAAATCTTTTTTTTTTTTTTTTCTAAATAATTATCGAGATCCGATTATTTCACGTTGCATAACGGACACTGCCAATTTTTAACGCACGGTTCCTCTCAATTAAAACGCTTTCAATTTTAGCTCACAAAAAATCCTATTTAGTTCAATTATTAAATCGGCGATTTTAAAATTTGATTTTATTTTAATATTTAATTAATATGTCCAGGCAAAGGCGGGGGTCTTCGCGATTTTCGAGATCGAGGACGACCTGGCGGAAGTATCGTCTTTGGAGAGACATACTAATTTAATATCACAATTAAATCGAACGAGTACAATTAAAGAAAACGAGAGAAACGAATAGATAACCGCGGGGGAGACGGAAGGGACGGACAGGGTGAAAGCGAGCGCGAGCCTACGTGCCGCGCTAAATATTTCCCCCACTACTCCCACTCTCACCTGTCCTTCTCCAGCGGTCGAGCAACACACACGTCCGTACGCGTTACGCAAACCGCGTGCTCTTGCCGAAATTAATACGTATTTCCTTTCAACAAATACCTCGCGATACGAGATCTTCTCCTCTCCGTTCTCCGCGTGAGGAGAGCACGTGCGATTACGTCTCCTTTCGTTAAAGAACGTACTACGCAACGACCACGTGTTCGTGCCGTGTCGGTCGTTCCGGGAGTCTCGTACGGTATTCGGACGTAATTTTTCGGCATGGCTTTATTTAAAACGCGAGGGCAATATAATTTTTGCGATTGTAAAGTCACGGAAGGATGTTCGCGAGTGTCCAGTGCGCGGAAGGATGACTCGGCACGTGCTACCTGAGAGGAGGAGGAGGCCCAGGAAGGGTATCCTGCCCCGGCGGAGCAACCCCAGGGTAAGTATAAATTTTTCTTTGAAATAAAATGCTTTGAATGTGATATCTACAAAATAATTCTTTAATTTGTGTGTTTCAGATCAAGAGAAACTCCGCTGCTTCGCATCGTTTAGTGAGAACTTAAAGTGCCGCGCGCCGATATCAGTCATCATACGAACCGCAGCCGGTTCGTCGGTCGTTTCGGGAGTGCCGCTAGTTTTTCGGCGTTTTTTTTTAACGATTTTCTTGTTCATTTTCGGAAGTGCGTTCGCGAGTTACTTGTGCGCGGAAGGATGGCTCGTCACGTCCCATCTGAGAGGATGAGCAGGCCCACCAGGAGGCATCAGGCATCGGCGGAGCAACTTTTAGGTAAGCATTAATTTCTCTAATAAAATCTTTATTAAAAGATTTCCTCTACTTTTTTTTTATTAATTTTTTACACCGATATACATGTCTACATTAATATATTTCTTTTTATGTTACAGCCACCGGCAGAAATCTACAACTCCGCTGACGCTCATGCAGATCGGTAAGCCAGTAACTTGTTTTCAGGTTTTTCTCTTTACAGCAGTGCCGAAAAATATCGCGCGCAAGTGATCAATAATTGTCGCGAATTTAAAATCACGGTCGCGTTCGCGAGTGTCTTGTGCGCGGAAGGATGGCTCGTCACGTCCCATCTGAGAGGAGGAGCAGGCCCGGGGGGCATCATACATCGGCGGAGCAACTTTTAGGTGAGAATAAATTCTCTTTTTTAATTTGTCATTTTATTAATTTAATTTTAATTTTAATTTTTTTTTATTAAAGAATCAAATACATACGCGTAATTTTTTTTTTTGTTTAAACATTAACTATTTTCAGCACGTCTACATTAATATATTTCTTTTTGTTACAGTCACCGGGATAATTCTTCAACTCCGCTGAAGCTCATGCAGATTGGTAAGTCGCATAATTTCTTTTTCATAGTTTGCAATAAAGATCTCTTAAAAAACAGCGAGCGCGTAGCGCGCACTTGGTTTCTTTTAATATTAAAAAACAATTAAAAATAAAAGAAAGAAAAGAGGGATAAGATAAGACTGTTATTTTCACAAAAGTTAGAGAACAATCGCGGGAAAAGTTCTGAAAGTAACGCGAGCACCTAATGAAGTATCGAAACTGACACCCGCGCTCTTTTCCACCTTTCGAATTTGCGTAGTATTAATTTCGTTCCCCCGACGCGAACGCGGTGGCTTTGACTGCACATTGAATTTTCATGAAAACAACAGCGAACGTCCAATACGCCCGTTATTTCCGAATTCCGTATGTGCAGGACGGAATGCGTAATTGCGCGAAATCAGGCGCGACGCGTCGACCGCGGGCGATGCAACAATTGCGGGTCTCGGCCGCGAGATACGGTTGATTGTGCGGCGCATACCGATGTCGCGGGATGTGCATTTACGTCGAAACGGCCGCGTTTCGCAAGGCGTATATCTGATACGGCGTTTCCTGCGGCCACGACAATTCTCGGTCGTGAAAAGCCAAAGTAATAATTGCGGCGCGCAGGCAGCCTCGAGCTAATTATCACGCCCGCGCCGCGCCGGTTCGATAACGCGGCTTGTGCGGCAGACAGTTGCTCGGCGGGCTCGATTTTATATTTAATTGTTCGCGTGAAGTGTGTCATTGGGTTGGAAGTACGGCGTCGCGATGCGTTACCATTCCTCACGCGGTATCCTCGTCCGGAATTATCGCCGTATTTACATGACTGGCGTAATCTCCTCCTGACAACACGTTAATCTCCTCTGCATTACGCGTGTTTGTAAATCAACCTGCATTGGATTATATCGTCGCTTTCGCGATAACATCAGTCGTGCCGTGATTGACTCGATTTTAAATTGAATAAATTAACGCCGGCTATTTCTCTGTCGATATTCCTCTATGGGCGCCCGACGTCGAAAAATTTATACACCGATTGTCGAATTTCCAACGTTATTGTCCGCTTGCAAATTTCTTGTGAATTTTTATATAACGATACGTGAACGGCATATCCGTGACGCGTGATAATTTCAACATTTTCATGCGAGAGAGAGAAAAAAAATCTTTTTTCGTTTGTATTCCGCATATTAAATGTTTCCGTGTATCACTTTATTTCGCGCGTCTCCATAGTAAACGCGTTCAAAGGGTACTATTTGCTTAAAAGAAATGTAAGCTCTCAATGCAATACAAATATAATAACTATATGGATCATAATGACAAATATTTTTCATATTTTAGCGAACATTTATCTTAGAGATTTTTTAATATTTTTTTTTACAGTTTTATCCAAATATTTATTATATTTGTGACATTTTCTGCAATATTCCTTCAATAAACATTCGTTAATGTTTATAAAAGATTCGCATTTAAAATCTATTCATTCAAACATAAAATAATTAAAATCAGCTTGACCAAAAATACGAGATGTTAGTTCTGCATATTATCATTTCAATAGGAGTCGAGAGTTTCAACTGCTCGTATGTATGTATAGAACCTACGTATTTCCTATATGTAACTATATCCGGTTGCCAGCTGGAATCACACGTTACAGTTAGCGGAAGCCGATGGTAGACTGAATCCGGAAAACGCGCAAAGTGCAAACGTTTACGGTATTGAAGAGAACACGCGAACGTTATTCTCAGTATATATATAGTTCTATTCGGGGCAAATTATTTTCGTCCTTGATTAAAGGATCAAATCACATCAGCGTAATAATATAAATTTACTTTTCCAAGATAAATTTTTAATAATGCAATAAATCTCAAGATAAAAGATTTTATATTTAACACCGTCGTTTCAAGCTAATTTTTTTTTTATCTAACTTTTATTCCGTAAAAATTACGATAATTTCGAAATAATAATTCGTTATATTTTATTCTTCATCTTGAAACAGAGATAACTTTCCGTCTAAATTATAATTTAATTATCTCGATGATTTGTTCCGTTTTAATCAACTAGCGCGGAAATTACCGAAAAAAAAGGGGTTATAAAAACGAAGTATTTCTGACGGATATATCGATCAAAGATTTTATTGATGCTTGTCTTTGTCTCGATTGAGGTTTGTCTCTATTGAAAATGTTCAGAGAGAATGATGTCCATCGATTCAGCTGTAATTTCACAGAATGGACCACTTTGAAGGGCGAATAAAAATACTAGACTAAATGAGACTACGAAGGTAAAGTTTTTATCGCGTTTTATATCCGTTTTTCTTTACGTTTCGTTCTAGAAAAGTAATACTGCAAATTAATTTAAAAATTATTAAATTAATATTATGCTAACCTCTTTTATTTAAAAATGCATTAAAAGCTAAACTTGTTAGAACAAAAATGTCGCGCGTAACATTGCCTACAAATTAATAGCGCGTATCTGTTTCGCATATTTATATCGCCGAGAAATTGATAAGTGTTTATCCGTTAGAAGATCAATTTCAATTGTTAAATCGCTCCAAATTTATCCATTGAAATCACGACTCGTTAATTTATCGCCGACAAGCAAACAATAAAATCCTGTATCAGAATTTACATTTAATCGTAAAATTCTATGGTTAGAACCTTTTCATTATTAAAGCTTTCCATCTACGTCATGGCATAATTTATTTTGAAACGTTTTTGGTATTATTCGACGAATCCTATTTTTTAAATCAAGTGTTTTGTGGACATCTGACAAATAAGATCTGTGCCACAACGCCAAATTGTATAGAAAATCTATATCAAAAAATGTCAATGGAAAAGTGCAATAGAATCACGTCGGAAATGTTCTAAAATGTTTGTAATAACTTTGAACAGAACTTCACAATTCTAGAGACCACTCGAAACCATTTCAAACACTTACGTTTCAGTTTTCACTATCTAAATTGTAAGTCTTTCAAATGGAAATTTTCATAAAAACAAGTTAAAGGTTGTCCAAACTAAAATTATCGAAAAGCAATATTATTTTATAATAAATCAAACATAAAGTTCATTATTTTATTACTGACGCAGTCGCTTCCATCTTTAAGAAACAAAATCCTCCTTGATAACTCGATAGCTTTTCAATCTTTTTTCTGTCGAAGCTAGACAATATTGATTTGAATAATTCAAATACTGGCAACAAGTTCATTAACCTTGTGTTAAAATTATTAAAACGTTTTTACGAAATTTGAGATAAGCTATTTTTTTTTCTTAAAAGAAATATAACTACCAACTAAACGTTAGCAAATGGTTAATCGATCTTGTAAAAGAAGATGCGACGTTAAGTAGATCACATTATCAGTGTGACGATATCTACACGCTACTATATTTAATGTACTCTCGGCAAGTGATGCATATCATATGAATGTGTGTGTTCCTACATT
Organism: Cardiocondyla obscurior; assembly: GCF_019399895.1. Taxonomy (NCBI): domain Eukaryota; kingdom Metazoa; phylum Arthropoda; class Insecta; order Hymenoptera; family Formicidae; genus Cardiocondyla; species Cardiocondyla obscurior. The sequence goes on from NC_091881.1 coordinate 4,547,616, forward strand.
ATTTTTATTGAGATATATTTATATTACAATTAAATCGAATTAAACAGAATGGTAATTTGAGTAAAATATTAATTTCATAACGTTGCGCAAAAATTGATAAAATACCTCACTAATATATTACGTAAATAATACATTTCATGCATAATTAATATAGCCTGAACATTAATAATATTTAAATATTAATGTTATTTGTAACTAGTTGTTATTGATATAATAACTCAAAACAGATTCTTTCGACGTTATTAAAACTGTTGCTTCTTTTCCTATGTCATTTTTTTTCGTAAAAAGCTTTTAAGTATCGTGAAAACCGTGTTAAATAATCAAAGATATATTTTACGAACGTCCCGATAATTGATATCATGGAAAACCGTGCAATTTATCGCATTTTGTTATACGATACGACCAACCACTTTCAACGATACTGTTATTTGTGAATATTTTTAATTGTACAATATATCGTAGTATCGTATTGCCTTCATTATAATATTCTTATATTGCATTATATTCAACGTTGTTGTTAATGAATACTTGATTTTATCCTTCGCCATAGTTTACATGCCATAAACTATAGCAAATACCTTGCAAGCACTCTACGTAATCTTGCTGAATAAACCGTATAAACCTGTCGGAGTAAATACGGAGCTTTGGATATGGTTTATAGGCACGTTGAATAGGGTTTTACTATTAGTTCTCGATATTGCGAACTTCAAATATCGTTTCGATCCCACAAAGGAATTCTTCCCATGAATTGCAGTTAGAGAATACCATGGGTATTTTATCATAAGTGATTTAGTACAAAGTGGGAATTACATGCGTTGTAAACGTAACAAATTAAATATAAAAAAAAAATATATATATGTATATAAAAAAAAGAACACCAAACGTAAAATTTAATAAAATACAGAATATAAAATGTGAAATAAAAAAAAAATGTGGCTCTCTCTCTTTCTAAAAATATTAATTCCTTTTTCGCCAATCATAAAGTTAAATTTGCAAGCAATTAGAGAAATTAGTTTTATTAATTACTCGCATAAAGATGCATACTCTTACTAAATAATCAACAGCAATAATTTAGAAATATTAAACCTTTTGTACCCGATAAGAGGCGTCTTAAAAATAGTTCTTCTGTGGAAACAGGGTATAATTGAAAATAGTAATAACACAAACTCGAGATACGTATAGCGAAATGTGTCGATGTCGCGCGGTGATGTGATACATAATACTTATTTATCACACGTAAGGGATTTTAAACGTACATATATTTTTTTACACTAGTCTCGCTTTGCTACATCTGGGAATGTCTCCTCGGGGAGAGCTGGCACGGAATATAAGATAAAAATGGCTACGCGCGTGGTATGCTGCTGGCCTATTTTTTTCTCTTTTTCTTCTTTTTTTTTTCTTTTTTTTCTTTTTTTTGCAGCGAATCCCTAGCGATACGAGTTCTCTGTTGCAACGCGTTCTCCATTGTGCAGGTTGTGCTTTGGGCTCTCGGCTGAAAGCCTTTACTATGCAATTACCTACACGTCTCTTCAAGAATACGCATTCGGTCACCTGTCCTGCACTGTTCTATTCGTATTACTTTTTTGAATAAACGCAGATCACTCCGTCATATTTCAAGATCTCGATATAAGGTAAAGGAAAGATGCTCGCGTAAGAAATAAAAATTATTTTTGCGGTTCCACGGATGTAGGCTTTTTGCTGTTATTTCTTCAACAGTTAGTATTGTCTTAGTGCTCTCTTATTATTATATTCTATAGACTATTAATAAGTCTGTTTAAAGAATGTTAAGAGAAAAAAATGAAAGGATTAATTATTTGTCGATTATCGGTTGATTATATTGGTCGAGGGAAGTCTCGATCGCAAGAGATCGCTAGAATTGACACGAAGTGGCGAGGGCTACTGGTATCGACAGGCTTCAACGATCAGGCCGTCAGAGTCTATCATGATTTCGAATCCAGTTCAGTGTTGCATTCGCAAAATCTCCTTGTGACCGGCACATGAGAGTTTCATTAGTCGACGACATTATTATTTATGAAAGCAATCTCGCCGCAGTTCAATTAACATGATCCAATGTAAATTCGAACTAGGTTTACGTAAAATGGGAAATGGGAATTTTAGACGATGATTCACAAAGTTAGAGGCTACACTGTTGTTTATTGTTTCAGATTCGTAGTTTCCTGTCCGCGTTGTACTTTTCACATAAAATCATTTATATGTATTTTGAATAACAGCATGAACTTTTTGCGTTTAATAAAGTATTTTTTCACAAAGGAGTGAAATTAAAAGTATGTTACGTTGTTTTGTTTAAATGTGATAAATATCACATATGTAAATTATTAAAAAAAAAAAAAAGTGAGAGAAAAAAAGTAGAACGAGAAATATTTTTTTCTACAATAAGGCAGCGAAACAAAAGAATATGTATTTAATGATATGTCAGTGACTTTGTGGACTTTAAATCCAGAAGCTCGAGATCGAATAGAAAGGTTTTGTGACAAGCGATTTGATATTTTCAGTCTGTAAAGCCTCGCAACGTTTACACTCGCTATTTCGATATTTTAGAACTGTTTTTCGTTGGGGCGAATTTATAGCAAGTCTCTACGAAAATACACCGTTTTATAGCGAAGTCAAACCGCGGAAAGTCATTAAAATGTAATGCGATCGTTAGAGCATTGAAGGCAGGTGATTCGAAATAAAACGTAATTCGTTACGCCAATCGGATTTTCACAGATAGTTTCATTAAATTCTCAATTAATTCCGGTCGTTTGAAAGTCTGTAGACAGTTCGTTCATAGTTTTATTATATTTTGTAAGGCGCCTTGTCGATACGTATAATTTATTTTAAATATAATATAGTTTAGCTTCTATATCTTTTTCTATAACTGCTGTTGTATTATTGCGATAACAAATTTGCTTCTCGTATTATTAATAATAAGTTAAAAAATAACATTAATTATCGTAATAATGGAGAGGTGTCGCGATAGTTTTCCAGACACAGATCTTAATTGGGTCTGTATAATTAATTCTTATCTCGCGAACTAAAAGTCCAGGATAATAAGAAACGGTGTTATTACCGTCATTACGATTACTATCATAAATGTTGCATACGCGCGCGGATAGAGGCAAGTAATAAAGGGATTAAGTCGTGTATGAAGCGCTTTATCCGAACAGAAGCACTCGCTTTGCACCCGAACCGTAAAGCCGCATTTAACGGAAGCTGCTGTTGCTGCTGCTACTCCCAACTTCGCACATACACGCGATCACACAGCGGCTTCCGGAATTACGTACTTTAGCGTTTCGAGTGCGCGCGATGACGTCGCGTCCGTGGCCCGCTCTTAACAATCGGGAATTTGGGTAAACGTACGCGATTCTCCCGCTATTATTTCCACGTGGCACATGCTCTGATTAATAACTGGCCGAACGAGGGATCGAAATAAACCGCGCGCGCCTCACGAAAATTTGGAACTTGGCTCCCCTTTCCGAATAATCTTATCGTCGCCTGCGATTCTACGCAAGATGACAAAATTAGCAGCGGGAAAATACTTGGCGAGCACAGTAAAGATCCCCCGAAGGTTTATAAATTAATTTCCGATGTGCAGTAAGATACATTTGCAACTATAATGGAATAAAAAAAAAAGAGAGAGCGGCAACTCGTTCGAATTGAGCTTTAGGATAAGGATAAATTAATAACAACGTTATCTATTGTTATGAATGAAAAAAGAGTAAGATATAACTCGATTACGGATAATGAAATATGATGTAAAGTATTTCCTGGCATTGAAACTGCCTTTTATGTCGGTGTAACAACGATGCTAGCTGCGAGATACGATTTGTGAGAAAGAGAGAGAGACGCGAGTCTAGTTAAGCGGCCCGGTTTTCTCGAGAATTGCTATTATAAAACTTGGAAGACGATACAACGCAGTGATTTGATTATGAAATACAGTCGCTGTATGTGAGGAGACAGAGGGCCAAATTATCACGTGTCGCGAATAATCGACGTAAAATATCGGTGTAGCATAGCGTTTGTAGTCACGAATCGAGGTGCGCTTTAAATCCAGAGGGTCGTTTCTCGCAGAATATCTATACATGCGAAAGAAAGAAAATAAAAAAAAAAAAAAAAAGAAAAAGGGAAAGAGAGAAAATATTCGGATCAAAGAGTCACGAGAATTAAATGCAGTCCTATGCATATTTAAATAGGTTTCTTTGCAGTCATATTTCTTACGGTTTATGTGACGCACGCTTTTATAGTACAGTGTAAATGTATTTTTAAAAAGTAACTGCTTATTAAAATATATGAGCTTACTGAATATACATTTGGACATATTCATCTGTAGGCTCGCAGGCAGAAATAAAATGGTATGAGAATTATTTTCGAGAAAAACATTTTGCGAGGCATCTGCAATAAAATTCTTTTTACTAAAGTAATAGAGGCGATAATTTTTGGACGCGCCGTACTTTTATATAAATGTGATTTATATAATAGCAAGAGTGATGCACCCTTATGAAGCCGTCACATCATATGACAAAAGCACTTTTTCATGAAGCGCTTTTTTTTATAACTTTATATAAAATCGAAAGCTCGTTGTCACAAAAATACGACATTTATGTAACTTGTATAACACCAGGGCCATTTTAATTGAACGAAAAAAATTTTCCCGAATATGATAATTACGTGGGATGGATTTTAATACGTTGATGACTTTACATTAAGGTTCTTTGTCTCAAGCAAAAACTATTCGTGAAGCAAGTGCTGATTTTTCATACATATACATTAAAATTTTTTAGCGATTTTTAGTAATTTAAGATCACGTTGGAATTGCCTTCAAAATTCCGCAAGAAATAATTTCAAGGTTATTTCTTCGCAGCATCGCAGCGATTCTTTTTTTTTTTTCTTTATTTTTATACCATAATTTCGAGTGCGATAAATTACGATTAGGTACGTTTTCTGTTTACTTCCCCCAGTTTTAACGTAAGATCAATTACTTGTTGCATCGAAGAAAGAAAATTACCTTTTTCCTCCATGCTCGCGGATGCGATCTCCTCGGGCTTGGCCTCAATCCAAATTGGTTTCCTCGAGTTGAGTATCATCGACGGCGCGACGTCTCGCACTTCACTTTTTTCGCGACATGTTTATTCGTAGCGCGACGCTACCGAACTTCCCGAATTTACCTATCCAAGGAGACGACACGATTTCTCTGCGCACATCGAGATTCGGGTGGCGGATCACGGGCGAATTTGATCGCGCGCGGACAAATATTTACCCCGGTGTCGAATTCAATTAAATTTTATACGTGGGAATTCTCGCGACCGCGGTTGCCGCTCCGTTCGACGGCACCATTATTCAATTATTTATTCGTTTTGAAACTGATTTTTCTCTTATCTTGGAGACGAGGAAAGCGATAGCGGCAAAGGGACGTTCGCGAGTGTACCGTACCGACGAGAAGTTTGTCACAAAATTGAGCCTTCCAAAGTTTACTGTAAATTAATCGCGAATTAATTCTCGATCGAGTAAAGATCAAAGATTGAAAATTGCCCGCTTATTATGAAATGTAATTTATAACGTAATGCACGCGAATCACTTTGAAAAGTTTTTTTCTTTAGGTCTTATAACCTAATACTTTTTGACGGACTCACCGTCCAACCGCTTCCGCGGCCGCGAAGCTTGCAACTGGTGGCCGAATTCCCACGAATCCCGCGCGTCGGGATCGCCGAGATGCTTCCCTACAGTCCCTTCGCGGTAACTTCGTTGTAAGCTGCGCGAAAGCCTTCATTCGTGACGCTTTAATCTAGACGTGATCGCCGAGGGGCTATTCGTAATTTTCTGGCATTTTCTCGTCTGGCAATCCTCTTTTCGTAATCATTAGAGATTTGAAATTATTTTACACGATGCAAGAAGGTTGATTACACCGAACTATCGTAGCTGAGAAAAGCCGATAATATTTAAATTGCTTTTCGTTTCATATTATGCAGTAAAATATATAATTACAATTTAAATGAATATAAATAATAAACAAATTAAATATATTCTTTGGATAAAAAAAATTACAATTAATTATTTTTATAATATAAACTACTAAGATAAATGATAAGTAAAATAAGACTCTAATTAAAGTAATTTATCAATTCAAAAAACAAACTTTTTAAAAAATACCTTAAATAATAAAAATTTTATTATACTATTAAAAAAAAATAAAACTTACAAGATAAATTTGCTTTTCTTAATTAATAAATGAGACAAGTGTTTATTTCAAACTTTTTTATTTTCAATAGTTTAGGTATATATATTTAATGTACTATTTATACGTATGGTTACGTAAATCCTTAAAGAAATTCCATTTCTCTCTCGATGCCAACAAATTTAAGTTGTTCCGTTGGTCCATATCTAAAAATTGTCATAATTTATACAACCGTGTATTTACGAGAAAGTGATTAATATCAGTAATATACCTATAGTCGAAAAATAATTCTTCGCCAGGTTGAATTGCTCTTTTTGCAAAAATACCAATTCTGTGGTCACCATTTACCATCATTACTTTTGCATAACAATTAGGATTTATTGAATGATTGGCAAATCTTATTTTATTCCCTTTTCTTGTTGCATCAACGACAAAATCTAAAAAATATGTTTTAATTAATCTTCTTACCAATCATTTATTAATGTTTGCGCGTACATTGTACTTACCATTATTGAGATTGAAAAGAAAACTGCACATATATTTATCATACACTTTTCCTCTTCTATCGGCTTCATCTTGACTGATAATTTCACCGCAATACTCTGAGATAAATTCATTCTTCGCAGCTGATTCTTTTAAGAAAATTCCCCAGCCTGCTACATCTGAAGGTGCCATTAAGAGATGCTTATCTGCAAATAATATATCTTGTTATTTTTCATATATCTTTACGAATAAAGTAGATAACATTAAACATTTAGTCTTACGAAGACCACGTTGCACGCTGACATTCTTGCAAGATATTTTAGTGATGTGAAATTGATCAGCACCGCACGTTTGACATAGATCTGGGTCACATTCCCTCACGGCCAAGTAACACGGGCATTGTTTCGTATTGCATTGAGCTTTACATCTACAACCGGGAAATCGATTTTGACATTCGCTGCTACATTGACAAAATTTTTCGCAAAAGTTCTGTGCCTGAATACAGGGACACGAATTATCGCACTGACGATTCGGATGATCGCAAGGTGCAAAGTTATGCACATGGTTAGCACCTGTCAAAAACAAATTAATTAAAAATCAAACAAAACAAAAGATTAAAACTGCTAAAGTTTATAAATGAACGTACCAGAATCTTTCTTAAGTTGTATTTTTCTACAATGCATGGACCATAACCGATGCTTTTTCTTCTTCTTTCGCGGTGGTGTAAAGTCTTTCAAATTTTCTATGGCAGGTATGTCTGAAGCTTCTTTTTGAGCAAATTCATATACTTCCTGGCAAGTTTTTGTCAACATAATTTGAGCTAATGCGCATGGATTACCAGGAAAGGCTTTGTGAAGAGCTCGGAATAAACTTTGTTCCGAACCTGTCCACGAGAATTCGCTTTCTGTTTTAATACGTTTACCAATCCCCAGTAATGTAAAAGGCGTTTGATTTTCAGGTTGAGCTTGATCCTCCATTATTTCTTCAGGCTTCGAGTTTTTGTTAACGTTTTGCTTGAAATCTAATTCAAATAATAAAACATCTTCACATTTTATTTAACATATACGTATAAATTCATAATAATAAAATATTTATCAAACCTTGACAACTGCCTTCTTGTCCATATTTATTGCTGTCGTTGCTATCCTCGCTGCTAGCTTCGTTTCCAGAATCGACGCTTGCTTGTTTTCGTACTTTTCTAGGGCCACCGCGTTTCTCATCGTTTTCATCTTCTTTTATATCTGCTGCTTGTGCTGCCAATTTTTCCTTCATTCCTTCCTGCAAAATTAAGTTACAATATTAATAACTATTCTAAGAATTTTTTTTTTTATGCAGTATAATGTATAGCCTACCAAATGCATGTAACATTCTGTCCCGCATGGCTCGGCAAATGGTTTCAAATCGGGTCCTTTCCGTTTCAGCAAATTCGGACCTGGATGGCAAACTTGAAGACCTACAAGCAATATCATAAACTCACTATGAATGTACTCTCGTCGGTTGATTCGGTAGAGTTGAATGGAGAAAAATTTAGTGAACACAGCGATGAACGATGAATGAAATATGATTGCAGATGAGCCCTTGACGATGCCTCTGTGCTAAACAAAAAAAAGCTTCCGATCGATAATGCATTAGTTTGTATGCAATATTGTTCTTTACCTTGCGGCGAGGTCCCCCTGGCTGCTACGATAAATCAGGAATCACAAATTATTGTAATTAATACACTTTCAATTTAAAACACTTAAAATATTATACAACATTTTAGTAAGTTGTATTTCAGTAAAGTATTTTTTTTTTTATTAATTTTATTTTATTTGTTTATAATTATTTTTAACGTTAAAAAGAGAGCAAACAAATAATAGGTATTATAGATAATATTATTTCATATAATGTAATACTTCACAAAATACAACTTAAATAATTAAGAAGATTGCTTTATTGCAGATTACTCACGATGTAGGAAGCAGTCGTACTTAAAGCATCTTCTGCAGAATAAAGTATGGAAAGAATGCATTGTTTGTTCTCTAGGTACACTCCTTGCATTTATACCGTCTATGTTAGGTGTACATTCCGGCGGTAAAACATTTGGATCAGATCTTTCTGTCAATTCGATATATTTTTCCTTTAATTCCTCAGGTCTTCCTTTATCAGGAAACATGCTTGATATCGCCTGAAAGTTGTAATTACGGAGCAATATTACAAGATTGTATGTAATTTATATTGCATACAAAATTTAATTTCCTTACATTAAATATATGCATTGATGGGAATGGAGTAACTGCTGTCTTTCCACCTTCAGTTTTTTCAATCTTCTCAGTCTTTTCAATGTCTTTTTTCTCATTTTCTTTTTGATTGTCTTTCTCTTTCAGAGGTTCTTTTCCTTTTTTTGTTTGTTCTTTATCCTTATCTTCTTTTTCATAATTTGTCAGAGCATTAACTAAATCAACAAAAATGGAGTCATCCATAAAACCAGATTCTCTGTCACCATGGACCTGCAACAGCAAAACAAGCATTTAATAAAATTCATCACACAATTACTAATGCAAAATTTATCAGTCATTTTGTACCTTTCCATCATAATTTTTTATAAGCTCTTCAATAAAAGTACCATCTTGATCTAAAATCTCATCACCCATATAAGGAATATTATGCAAAACAGTTTCATCTTCAACCATAAAATTCTGCTGAATAGGAGCCCATGTGTACATAGTTGGTATAGGAGTTACTGCATTAATGATTTTTACAGAACAACTTTGCACATCACCATCAGGACTTGTAATTTCAGCTTTCTTCATACAAGAGAGATGAGATGGAACATCTTGCATTGCTAGCCACATCGCTTTGCCGTCTGCCCAACGTTTTTGTTCGGTCACAAGAAGCTCTATTTAATTAACAGTAACAAGCAGTAATTATCATGTTAACATTTCAACTGTATGCTTAATTAATACGCGATTAACAAAAGATGAACAAAGATGGAAGAGAACAAAGAATATACTAAAAATTAACTTGCTTTCGGCAAGCTCTCTGCAAGAGAAATATAAATTAACCCCATTAGAAAAATGCTGTATACCTGTCATAGTTTTGCGATTCTGGTTCCAAGCGATTTTGACTTCATCCGCCCTTTTATAGCGTTTCATTTGTCGCAATCGCATATACTCCGATTTTACCCTCTTTCTCCATTCGGCCGTGACTTTGGCTTTCGACATAGTAACATAAATGGACGATTCTCACACAAATTTAATAACTCTTATCATACACAGAACAACATAAATTACAATTTAACATCCAAAAGGACTGAAACAGCTCACGATACGCTTGTTGCACTATTCAATCAAAAACTGACATTAGCTAACATGGCCGACATTCACAATCTCGTTTCGTTCCCTGTATTTATATTAAAGGGCGATTTACATTTAAGAAGGATCGGCGGCGTTCAACAAAACGTTTATTTTCCAATTCACGGAAATCCTCTTTGCTGGGATAGGAGTATTTTTACAGCTCTGACGGTATAATCCAATCAGCGATGAAAAAAAGTTTCCGACAAATCTTTTTAAAGTTGAACAGAGAGAGAACCTGAATACTCACACACTCTCATACCACATGTTAAATGCAATGGCCGTTTAGAACACGTCGAGCTGACGTGTCGTGGAGTAATCTTCTGAGATTTTATTTGCAGTGAAACATGATTACGTTTAAACGCGACAAGAAGGAGGAGGAGGATGGTAATTGTAATAAATTTAATATTTTTATTACTCTTAAGATGCAAACGAAAATTAATAATCGCTTACAAGTTATCCGGTGGTTATAGACAGTTTTAACACAAGTAAACACTTTTAGATGTCCGCGATAAAAGTGACTATACGTCGTTAGCTTTATAATAAATTTTTTATAAATTTTTTTTAATTATATTATATGCGTTATAAATTTTATTAAAATGGAGCACTGACATAAACTCTAACCTAACATTGATATACATTTTTTTTTGCGTAATTTAGGCGGTGGAAACCCATTCCAAAACTTGGAAAAGACCACTGTTCTTCAGGAAGCGCGCACATTTAATAATACGCCCGTAAATCCAAGAAAATGCGCTCACATTCTTACCAAAATTTTATATCTACTCAATCAGGGTGAACAGTTGGGTACAACGGAAGCGACAGAGGCTTTTTTCGCTATGACTAAACTTTTTCAATCACGCGATGTTATACTGAGACGGTTGGTCTATTTGGGCATCAAGGAGTTGAGTTCTTTAGCTGAAGATGTGATTATAGTCACATCCAGTCTTACAAAAGATATGACAGGAAAGGAAGATTTATATAGGGCTGCTGCCATTCGAGCACTCTGTACTATTACTGATGGCAGTATGCTGGCAGCTATCGAACGTTATATGAAGCAAGCCATAGTCGATCGTTCGCCAGCTGTGTCCAGCGCTGCTCTTGTCTCTTCTTTGCACTTGACAAGTGTGTCAGGTGATGTTGCTAGGAGATGGGCAAATGAAGCACAAGAGGCACTCAATTCCAACAATGTAATGGTTCAGTATCATGCTCTCGGTGTCTTGTATCAAGCGCGTAAGGCGGACAAGCATGCCGTGATTAAGCTAGTTGCTAAATTGATGAAAACAAGCCCAAAAAGCCCTTACGCGGGATGCATGCTGATTAGAATGGCATATAAATTATTAGACGAAGTAGACGAGGGTGAGGAACTGATAGGATTTATCGAGGCTTGTTTACGTCATAAATCCGAAATGGTGGTGTATGAAGCAGCACATGCATTGGTCAATCTTGGACGAAGCGGTGCCAGAGAAATTGGACCCGCAATAAGCGTTCTACAGCTTTTCTGTGGCTCACCGAAACCGGCTCTCCGGTTTGCCGCAGTTAGGACTCTTAACAAAGTTGCGATGTCTCATCCGGCAGCGGTCACAGCTTGCAATTTGGATTTAGAAAATCTGATTACAGACTCGAATAGATCGATTGCTACTTTGGCAATAACCACTCTCTTAAAAACTGGAGCAGAGAGTTCCGTCGATCGTTTAATGAAACAGATCGCAACTTTTGTGTCGGAAATTTCAGACGAATTTAAGGTCGTAGTAGTTCAAGCCATTAGGTAAACTTGATTTTCTTGATTATATAATGTTTAAATTGATTATATAATGTTTAAATATTTTTGTCTCTAATTTTTATTTTTTTATTTTTTTTTTCCAGAGCTTTGTGTCAAAAGTTCCCTCGTAAGCATGCGGTTTTAATGAACTTTCTCTCGGCTATGTTGAGAGACGAGGGTGGGCTCGAATACAAAGCGGCAATTGTCGATACCATCATTGCCGTCATGGAAGGAAATGCGGAAGCTAAGGAAGCCGGTCTCGCGCATCTGTGTGAATTTATCGAAGATTGCGAACACATCCCTCTTGCTGTTCGTATTTTACATTTACTTGGTCAGGAGGGGCCCACGTCGAAACAGCCATCAAGATATATTCGCTTTATCTACAATCGTGTTATTCTCGAAACTACCGTTATACGAGCAGCAGCCGTTACTGCATTGGCACGTTTCGCTGCCGCCTGCCCACCCTTACTTCCCAACGTGTTGGTGTTGCTCTCACGTTGTCAATTAGATTCGGACGATGAGGTCCGCGATCGTGCGACTTACTATTGCACGATTTTACAAGAACAGAATGACCCGACTCTATTGCCTCTGGTGCAACCACCCTTACTGTCCGTGCCGTCACTAGAAAGAGCCTTACGAAATTACATGCAATCGTCCATGGAAGAATCGTTCGATATATCTCAGGTAATACATTTTTATTTTTTAGTAAATTATTTATAAAAACGCGACAACCTATTGTTCATACATTTTTAAAAACCATAAAAAAAAAAAATTGAAATAAAAAATACATTTTTTATATTTATTTTTTTATTCGTATTTACATTGTTAAATTACAGATACCTCCAGCTCAGACGGTGGAGGAACCAGCCCAAGTGGAAGTGCATACTACTGTCAAACAGCCTCGTTTGACCCGAGAAGAAAGCTTTATGGAAAAATTATCGCAAATCCCGCATTTGGCCGTGATTATTCGAGACACATCGCTTCTAAAATCTTCACCAGTGTTTGAATTAACGGAATCCGAAACGGAGTATAATGTCAAATGCGTTAAACACACATTCCCCGAATACCTTATTTTGCAATTTGACTGTGTGAATACGCTTTCCGATCAACTTCTTGAAGATGTGGTAGTAGCCGTTGAGCCTTCCGAAGGGTAAATATGTATACGAGTTTATATAGATTATATTTTTTTATTTTTTATGACACGTTTTAAGTTTTTTCTCTTTTTTTTTCAGCTACTCTATTGCATGTGTAGTGCCATGTCCGCGATTACCTTACAATGAGCCAGGAACCACCTATACAGTATTAAAATATCCGGAAGATGTACATGCAAGCGTTGCTACTATTCCTACGACTCTTAGATTTATGGCAAGAGATTGCGATCCAACGACGGGAATACCAGATGCAGATCAAGGGTACCATGACGAGTATATGGTAAAATATCAATTTTAATGACACTAAAAGTTAATTGACTTATTATATTAAATTAATCTTTTTTTTTACTTTGAATTTCTCAACCACTTATATGAGAGCATGCCTAAATTACTGTTTTCGTTTATCTGTGATTAATTAAATTTTTTTTAATTGTTAATGAATTTTTTAATAACGTTAGGCATTACAATGCTATTTTTTTAGTTGGAAGATTTAGAAGTGACTTTAGCTGATCAAGTACGTGGCGTTAGTAACCGAGGCGTGGACTTTAATACCGCTTGGGATACATTTTCTGCAAAATCATTTGTCAAACTAGAGGAAACATTTGCTTTAGGAGCTTCGGTAACGTCTTTGGAAGGAGCGATTCAAAGTCTTACAGGATTTTTAGGCTTAGAAGCTGTGGAACGAAGTAATAGAGTACAGAGCGGATCGGCTGCTCACAATCTGCTTCTAAGCGGCGTTTTCCGAGGAGGTAAGGATGTATTAGCTCGTGCTAGATTAGCTCTGAGTGGAACGCAAATTACGATGCAACTATCTGTACTTTGTCAAGATCCAGACGTTGCTGATCTAATAGTTTCATCCGTAGGATAAAGAATGTAGTAATGCAATATAAGGATTTTGCAATATATTCGCTAATTGCTGTAAAATATACTTTTATAATATAAGATTATTATTATATAACATACACGGAAATTATTGAAGAATACTGCTTGTATTTATTTCCATCATTACTGTATCATATGACTTTTCCCTTAATATATTACAATAATTATTGAACAAGTTTCTAAGAATAAATACAATAGCAACATTGCGACAGTATAATTTTGAACAAATTTAATACTATCGGTTGTATCGATATTTTGTTATTGACACAACCAAAAAAATAGTTTTTCTGTGTAAAAAATAAATTAATTTTTATTAACATTTATTTCAGCAAATTTAAAAATAATTATTAAAACAAATAGAAAAATTGAAAACAATTATATTAGATTTCTCTTTCACACACACACACATATATATATATATATATATTCGTTCCTATATAATTACAAATTTGTTCGTGCATTTGTACGAGAATTACAAAAGTGTTAAATAGTGGATAAATATATTCAAGTATTTACAGAGTATTTTTATGCACGGTGCGATTACCGTACTTGTCATTATCACTTGATCTGTAAATGTAAAAACTCAATATTGCAAAAAAAAAATAATTTCATATCAAAGATAATAAATTCTATTGAATATCTTATTATCTTTAATGTGAGATCCATCAAGTTAAATGATATTTGTAAATCGTTTTCAATAACAGATTATCTTACAAGTACACCAATCGTAATAAGTAAATGTTTATAAAAATCTAATATTACAATTACATCAGTTCTTTGTACGTTTCTTACAATCAGTTTTATATGATCCACTGTCTTATCGAATGTTAAAATGCTTCTAAAGCTGCATTTTACTTTAAATGCATATGCACATTAAATAAATTAGACTAGCTGTTTGCGCGATTAACAATATTATAAAATTAGGTGCAAATTATAGCTGCTTAAAGATTATTCGCAAGCTGCTCTTAATCAGGTTTTGAAGTTTATATTAAATACTAACCATTAATATATGTAATTCGTCATCTGTTCTCGTCATGGAAAACGTATTTTAATTTTAGACGCGTGTTTGTTATTGGAATATTATATGAATTCGCGCGATTTATAATTCTGGAAAAAATCATTCAGCTTAATATGCTTAATCGACATTAACGTATTGACCTGTGACTGTAGCGGTTTGATGATATCTTCTCCTTCCCGAAAAATCTTCGTTTTCTTCATTTAATTGTGCGGAACACGTTTCAACGCCCGGATGCACTGGAGTCACTACTATCTGTTCATAATCATAAACTTTTCTCCTGTAACGACAAAATTTTAATTTCAGATAATTAATTCGTTAACAAAAATCAGTTTAAAAAAACTGTAAAAATAATTAAATTTACCCCATAATTCGAAGAAACGCAATCCGGAACCATTTAAAGAATTGAAATTCTGCAGAAATTCCAGGTTTTACTGCGGGGTTAGCATGGCCGACGTAACTCCAAACGAGAAACACGACTACAATATTAGCGATTGCATATCCCCAATGTACGAGAAACATTATAAGTAATTTTATAAGACACTGCAAGATAAATGTGCATGTTATTAATTTTCAACTGCAATATTTCAGGAGTAAGTTTTTTATCATTAAAAAATTATATATTTTATTTATAGAAAATATGGTTCTTGCAATAAATACTTACGCCCAATAATGAAAACCATCTATTGCACAAAGGGCTGTACCAATTTCCTAATTTATTATGTATATGAACTTTTCGTTCCGGTGTACTGGAAACACTAGCATTATCTTCGATACTCGGCGACGAATCTACGTATACGTTATTGTCCGAAATAGAGTTATTTCTCTGTAAACATCAATAAATATTACTGAATAATTTTTAAAACGGACAATAATGCACATTTCGACGAATATGATTTCTCACCACAAGATTTTTATGTCTTATTCTTTCTGGGAACAAACTGTCTAAATCATTATCCACTTCAAGTATTGAATTATTTCTACTTGCAGAACCGTAATTACGTTCGAATGTTGGCGACTGCGTACGGAATCGTTGTTCACGTGTATGCCGAAGATCAAATGTTTGCGCAAGAGCAAAGTATGCATAATCTAAGCAAGCATATGTTAACAAAAACGGCATTGTCACAATTGGTGCGAGTGTGTTAATTTGTCCAGTAATAATAAAAGTCAGCGTTACTACAGCAACAACCAACATAGCATATATAGGTACTTTATTTGGTCCTCTCTGAAAATAAAGTAATTATACACTGGGAATTCGTATAAATATAAAAAAATATTTGACGAGAATAATTACCCCTCTTTGCAAGCAACTCATTCCTGGTATAACATTTTGACTAGCGATAGATTGAAGAACACGTGGTGTGCCATACATAGCACCTAAACAGCTGCTGAACGACGATACATACAATCCAGCAAGTAACAAAACTGAAATTGCCGATACTGTCGATACTATCGTAAAGTTGGTAAGCAAAGCATTTCTGACGCAAGTTGCCGCAAGAGTCAGTGAAAAACATAGATACAAAAATGTTCTGCAAGTAAATGTTTTAATATAATATAAAAAAATTTTTTTTAGTAGGTTGTATATTAAAAATAATTTATTTTACCCAGTTCCTAATGCCGCTAAAGTACCATTAGGAATATCGCTAGATGGATGCTTCAAATCTCCGCTCATATTAATTCCAGCTAAGACACCTGTGACCGTTGGAAAAAATACACCGAATACTGTAAACCAATTATATCCATCCTGATAATCAGGGAAAGTATTGTTTTTCAGATTTCCCGACAGCCAGCCTTCAAAACCAGAATCTGCAAATATTAATAATAACTTCGATTTATTTAACTTAAGATAAAAACATTCTGCTAAATTCTTTTAAAGTATTCATATTTTGCAATATAATTTATATCATCTCACCAATGTTAGTATGAGTGAAACTTCCGACCATAAAGTCAACTCCAGCAAGGAGTAAGATTAGAAGGAGAATAAATTGTAATTTTACAACCCATTTAACACCAGCCACGTTAATTACAGACAAAAGTACAACAGCTGCACACGCAAAGCCACGTTGTGCCCATGCCGAATCCATACCTACAAGACCAGCCATTGATTCCCCAAAACCTAAAACGTTTAGAGCACAACCCACCGCCTGAAATAAAATTGACCGGTTCTTGGAAATGCTGATAAAAAAAAAATAAAAGCGTAAGTTTACTAGTCTCTACCTGTCCAAAACAGTAAAGTAATCCGATAGAGCCACCAAATCTGGAACCTAGCACATGTGACAACAAAAAATAAACTCCTCCACTTTCAACTCTACTTCGTTCACATATGCCAACAGCTGATAGTACTGTCACCAGTGCAATACATACTGAAATCATTCAATTTATAATCTCTTTTAGCATCTGTTTTTTTTTATAACATTAACTTATTAAAAAAATTTTTTTTCAGAAAATTATTCTTATCTTTATAAATATAATATAAAATTTTTATAATAAATGTATCAGTTGTATATTTTATGATATTACCTGTACAAAAAATGATCAGTACAGCATTTAAAACACCTGCCTGACTGACTATCCAACCAGACCTCAGAAATACAATTACACCAAATATATTAATAAGGCAAGATGTAAAAACTCCATCCCAAGTACCAAACAACACAGGTTGGGAAATAAAGAAATTTGACTTCCACCAAGGATCTGAACTCTATGGGAAATATACAAAACGATCATAATATATAATACTGTGTAAGGAATTAATACTGATCTATATCAAATTAATTATACTTCTTACATATTCCTGAGCAAACAATTCATTTACTCCAGCTTGATACATTTCTGATCCGAGAGCATTATCGTCCTCGCTATTCTTTTCTATGTTTTTCTGTGCCCGTTCCGGATCGTGCAAACCATATCTAGCCCAATCGACGTCTCTGTGCCCCTGAACGTCTCCATTTGGAAGTTTATTCTCTTCGTTTGATCCCATGTCTTTTCTGTGCAACAGTACACGTGAGCTAGCGAACAATATTAATTCCCGCTTGTTAATATCGATTTTATTCGAGCGGCCGTTATAAACTTTCTCCGTATTCACAGAGTGATGTCATATTTATCATTGGCAGACTGAAACTTTCTACATTTTCTTCTTAGAACGACAATGCGTACAGGTTAAAATATGAACTCCAAGTAACGGGATATGTGTAACGCTGTACGATTAGCAGCGGCAAATGTTTCATGCGTGGAAATTATCTTTTCACTTTTTCCTTATCAATTCGTTGAATCTGCATTTTTTTAATATATATCTATCTTTCGCCGATGATGTACGACTTCGTAAACTGAGACATTTTGATCGCTAATGGGAGATTCACAGTTCGCACTGCGACCAATGTCCAGTCTATTTTGTAAGAAGTTCTAACAGAATAAACTCCCTTATTGGATATCAGAGTGCATCATGTAGCTCGTGTTTAGATGATAAGCACGGTTTGTGATATACGGAGGAAGAGAGAGAAGTTCTAATATATTTATTTATTGAATTTTACTTGTGTTAAAATTCTGGTTTTATCTATTCGCAGTCGGATTTAAAAACTTATGCGCGTTATGTAAATGCGTAACTGCAAAATATATAATGCAATAATGCATATACGATGCCGGAGCCGTTCGATGAACTAGTAAACGATTATCTGTCTGATTATAATCGGAGGCTCCGATTCGGAGCTATAGCTACATGGAACTTTAACGGAGTCGGGCATATCGGGTGCCTTGTCAACCAGAATTCGCGAGTTGTATGCGCGACGAATAATTACCGTATTGCTTATTAAGAAAATGGTAAGTCATAGAATTTTCAAAGGCATGTCTCGCAATTTTGCTTGCAAGAACAAGTAGCTTTCTTTTTGGATTTGATCCACGCAATGCTGCGAATCTCGCGATTCAGTCTGGCGCTGTAAAGGTTATCTGTCGTAAATACGTTTGAGGATTATTTTATCGGAGCTTTCTGTAATGTATGATTAAATGCTTAATTTTTTTGGTTTATTTTTTTTTTATTTTGTTTCTGTGCGAATAAGTTTCTGTGCAAAACTTATATAGTTCGCGAAAAAAAATTCTTACGTTGTATTATTATATTCTAGTATCGTACAGTGTTTATTATAATGTAATTTAATGTCTGGTCGAAATAATTATTTTTTAATACGTCGTTAAATTTTATGATTTTAAGAACAAATATCGTACAGTTACAAAAACAAGGATATACCTGTACAGTGTGGCATTATGTTTAAAGAGTTTTGTTATTTGCTTTGCTATTTTTACAAATAAATTAAATAATTCTTTTTTTTTTTTTACAATATGTTCACTGCATCTGTAATGCATGCTTGTATTGGTTGGCTTACCTAGCATGGTACTACCTGGTGCTCCTGGTAGGTATCTTTATTTTTCTCACAGCCAATGACACCTGCTATAACTGGAATGGAGGAACAAGAGAAGCTGCTGGAGGATGCAATTGGTGTGGTGAAAGTGCAAGCTTTTCAGATGAAACACTGTTTAGACAAGTCTAAGCTAATGGATGCATTGAAACATGCATCTACTATGTTGGGAGAATTGAGGACCTCTCTTCTGAGTCCAAAGAGCTATTATGAATTATGTATCCTTAAATTATAACATTTAATACATAAATATCTAGCATTAATAATTGTAAATATTCCTTATAACGATTACTATTAGATATGGCTATCACTGATGAATTACGGCATTTGGAACTTTATTTGTTGGATGAATTTCAAAAAGGGAGAAAAGTTACAGATCTTTATGAATTGGTACAATACGTTGGTAATATTGTGCCTAGACTGTACGTATCTGCCGTGTAATTTTACGCTGTTATTTTTAACATTAAAATATGAAAAATTTCTAATTAATATTTTAGCTACTTGCTTATCACTGTTGGTCTGGTTTACATAAAAACAACGCCTGGTTTGAAAAGAGATCTTCTGAGAGATCTTGTGGAGATGTGCAGAGGTGTGCAGCATCCATTGCGAGGTCTATTCTTAAGGAATTATTTATTACAATGTACGAGAAATATCCTACCAGATGTTTCGGAAGGTGACGATGAAGACGGAACTGTATGTATTTTATAAATCGTGAATTTTTTTTTATGCGCACATAATTCCGATAGTTTTATTTTCAGGTCCGTGATAGCATAGATTTCGTCTTAATGAATTTTGCAGAAATGAATAAATTATGGGTACGTATGCAACATCAAGGCCACAGTAGAGATAAAGAAAGAAGAGAAAGAGAAAGAGAAGAGCTTCGAATTCTAGTTGGAACGAATCTTGTACGACTTAGTCAATTGGAATCTGTAACATTGGATAAATATAAAAAGGTACATTTTAATTATTTTATTTTTAATTATAATCCTTTTATTTTAAAATAAACTTTTGTATCCGTCTTCTTTCAGCTTGTATTGCCGGGAATATTGGAACAAGTGGTTAGTTGTAGAGATGCAATAGCACAGGAATATCTTATGGAGTGTATAATACAAGTAAATTTTTATATATTATAAATGTTTTATTTTTAATATAATAATATTAATAATAATAATTAATGTCTTTTTTTTTATATTTAGGTCTTTCCCGATGAATTTCATTTACAAACGTTAAACGCATTTTTAAAATCCTGCGCAGAATTACAAAATGGAGTAAATGTTAAAAATATTATTATATCGCTTATTGATCGACTTGCAGCTTTTAGTCAACGATCTGACGGTGTTGGAGGACCGGGAAGTCCTAACCAAGTGCCAGGAATTCCACAAGACGTTAAACTTTTCGATGTGTTTAGCGATCAAATTGCAACTATCATACAGGTATTAATTAATTTAAGAAAAAAAATTTTATTATTATATTAGAATGACTGTTCAATGATTATAAAATACTGTATAACATTTGATTTATTATATCATGATTTAAAAAACTAAAAAAAATTCCTTACTAATTAGTTTAAGTCTGAGAATAGTCACAAAATATACATTACTTTTAAATTTAAGTATATTCAATTTACATTATATATTCGTATAAAATTTTTTTTTTGTAGACGAGACAAGATATGCCTCCGGAAGATATTGTGTCTCTTCAAGTGGCTCTCATAAATTTGGCGCATAAATGTTATCCTGATCGTGTAGATTACGTTGACAAAGTTTTATTCACAACAGTTCAAATATTCCAAAAACAAAATGTAGATAAGTGAGTATAATATATCGGACACGTTAAATAATTTAATTTATACTTTATATGTTATATGACAATTATTTATTTCTTTTTAGATTAGAGTATAATAGTGCCGTTTCAAGAGAACTAGTTAGATTAATGAAAATTTCTGTAGATAATTATAAGAATATATTAACTGTGCTTAAACTTGAGCACTATGCACCCCTTTTGGATTATTTCGATTACGAAGGGAGAAAGTCACTGGCTATATATATAATAACTAATATTTTGGAGAACGAAACATTAATCCCGACACAAGAACAAGTAGATTCAGTGCTCTTTATGGTATCTTCTTTGGTCCAAGATCAACCAGATCAACCAAATATAGAAGAAGATCCTGAAGATTTTGCCGAAGAACAAGGATTACTCGGAAGATTAATACATCACTTTAAAGCCGAAACGCCAGATCAACAATATATGATACTAAGCGCTGCAAGAAAACATTTTAGTGCTGGTGGTAATAAAAGAATAAAATATACTTTACCTCCCATAGTTTTCCAAAGTTACCAGTTGGCTTTTACGTACAAAGCATTAAAAGATCAGGTTTGTAATTTTTTAATCTTTATAAAATAAAATTATCGGAATAATTATAAAAACATTTTTTTTAGGATGATATGTGGCAAAAGAAATGTCAAAAAATTTTTCAATTCTGTCACACAACTATCACAGCGCTCATGAAAGCTGAATTAGCTGAATTACCCTTGCGACTGTTTCTGCAAGGCGCGATAGCAATTGGGGAAATCCGTTTCGATAATTTTGAAATGGTTGCTTATGAATTTATGAGCCAAGCGTTCTCGATATATGAAGATGAAATAAGTGACTCGAAAGCACAGCTCGCGGCAATAACTTTGATTATTGCCACATTCGAACAAATGAGTTGCTTCGGCGAGGAAAATGCGGAACCTGTGCGTAATCAATGCGCTTTATACGCCAGCAAATTATTGAGAAAACCTGATCAATGTAGAGGAGTCGCTACTTGTTCACATATATTTTGGTCTGGCAAATCTTTGGCTACGGGTGGAAAAGAGGTATATATAAATCTATTTAAAATAAACATAAAAATAAAATATTGTTACGCACGAACTTCGTTATGTACTCGTACTACGTCTGTTCCGGAGTTCACGGCGCTCCGCGAATATCGATTATATGAGATGTGTAATGCAATTTTCAGATGCAAGAAGGCAGTAAAGTATTAGACTGCTTGAAAAAAGGTATTAGGATCGCGAGCCAATGCATGGATACATCTGTGCAAGTCCAATTATATGTGGAGCTGCTAAATCATTATATTTACTTCTACGAAAAAGGAAACACTGCTGTAAGAATAATATAAAATAATATATTAATTTCTTTGTGTTGCCATCTTTAAATAATTTTTTTTTTTTAGGTAACGGTGCAAATATTGAATCAAGTTATTGCGAAAATTAGGGAAGAACTTCCTAATCTAGAAGCGAGTGAAGAAACCGATCAAATACAGAAACATTTAGCAAATACGTTAGAACACTTAAGAAACAGGATGGAATCGCCAGATACCGAAGGACTTTCTTATCAAGGCCTTGTTCTTTAATAATGCGGAATCGATATTGTAATTTTGTAAATAAAATATTTGCATAATACAATATTATAGATTAGTTACACCAACAACAGTCAATATTGATTTTGGTTGGCTTAATTTTTATTCTACTGCAATTAAAATAATTACAATTATAATAAAAATAACAAATTAATGATTAACTCATAAATAATTTATTACGATTGTTGTTGCAATTTGCAGGTCAATAATTATGAGATTCTTCAAAATTTAAATTAAGAGTTTTTGGATAAGAGTGGTAATGAAAAACAATACCTAAGTTTTACAGACTGCAACTGGAAACTTTTATTTAAATTTTGAAGAAACTAATGGCCGCAAAAGCCTCAAGACTAGAGTACGAGATTATTTCTTAACCGAATAAATATTCGAATTATATTGAACTGTATATGAAATTATTTCTTAATTATATATGAAGCATATGCATTGCAGTTAATAGACTTGTATGTACATATATACTTGTTTTAATAAAGATTTACACCTGCATACAGATTAAAATTTGACAGGAACAAGCCGCTTCTCTATAGCCATTTTTTACACCCCAAGGAACGTGTTAAAAATGCTTTAACAAAATACACGCACAAGCGTGTTAAGTCAACGCACATGGATTTGCAGTGTAATGTTATTATAAAAAGAGTACATTAATTGTCTTATATTTTTTTATTTTTATACATTTATTATTTATTTATTAAAAAAATGTTCGGATATTATATAAGGCAATATGAAGAACAAATATAAAAGTGCTATCATTATTTCGGAAATAATTATGTTGTTTCGTGTTGAAATTATACATGTGATTATTCGGTAGTATAAAATATACAAATTTTCATCAATTAATGTCGTAAAAATGTATTTTTCTACTTGCATGGTTTTGATTGAGAATATCAAACTATCAGTTGTATAATGCATCAATTTCATATTTTTAGGTGACCCTGGATATTAGCTCAATATGACGGAGTTAAACACATGTAACAATATGTATATGGCATGATATGATATCTGATTATTTGATCTCACTAAAATTACGTCTACGAAAATTTTTATAATGAAAAATTATTAATTTTTTTGTAGCATAAAGATAATTTCAATTTTATTATAATTTTAAACTTGATCTTTAGAATGACAATAAAATTCTTTGATTTTGTCATTTTAATTGGCATGCTTGTTAATAAATTATTAGTATTCCTGTAAGAAAATATTACGGCTTGGATATGGTATTCCAGGCATATGAAATATACATATTTATGTAATAGCATGTACTTATAATCGTACATATCCTCCAACATAAGTCAAATGTAGTATAGCTCCTTTTTTTAATTTAAAAGAATATTTTATTAATAAATACCTTATAACTTTGTTACTATGGCAGATTGCATGTTTTATCTCTTTTTGCTATTATCGTACAGACGTTTAAAAAACAGATTTTTGTATCACATAGTGATAGATATTACGTATCCTAAGAAAAATTACTTGTATCAATGTTCCCACAAGCCTATTAATAATATGATGTGTATCATGCATAACATTTGATATATTCTCTCTCCGTTTCTTTCGTTCTACAATCTTTCAATAAAAATTCACGTAAGTATTTATTTTCATTATTGTCGCACTATTAAATTATTTGTTTAGAATAATTAATACAATTTAAGTGAATAGCTTTACGCATTGCAAAAATGTAGACAAAAATGTTGCTTATAATACAAAAAAAAATACTGTTATTTGTCAAAAATATATATGACAAATAATATTTTTCAATATAAAAAAAGACTTTAATCTTTGACATTAATTACATTAATCACTAAATTGTATTAACCTAAATCATCAGTATATAGAATAATTAATACTTAGAAAATAAAGCAAAGCTTTTAATCTTATATTTTATTGTTTATATGGCGTTACTGAATTTAGAAATACCCTGTCTAAGTAGCAAATTTTATTTTTACGAAGTTCTTTTCAAAGAATATTAATTATACTCGAAGATTTAACAATCCTACTTGTTATTGGAATTTATTTGCTTCAGTAAGCTCTTCAAAGTAATATGAAAAATAATTATATACAGAGCTGCAATTTAACGCTGTTAAATCAAAAAAAGAAAAATTCAGAAAAACATAAAGCTATGCCAGTATACTGTAACATATCTTAAAAAGTTACGTATTATTTAAAAATCTATAACATAATGTATGTTTCACGTTTTTGCATTATATGATTTCTGGATGTACGTATACTTGTAAATCGATTAAGTATATCGACGAGTACATATGTAAGAAAAATTCGTAAGCATCACATTCTCTTATTTCACTCCGCGATAAGATCAATAATATTTAGCACTGATCTTAAAACATATTATTTATACATATATAAATGGCAATAGACATAACAAGGCAATCAACGAGAATACATTAGTTATCGAACTAATGTATTAATTAATATAAACTAATCAAAAACAACTATCGCGTCGTAACAAGTCATAGAGCTTACAAAGCATTATACTTAATAAACATCTTGTATATTCATAAACTATATCTATCAGGTGGTAACATAATTCGTAAAACATCACTTTTTTCCACGCGTTCTTATGATATAAAGTTTATATTCTACGTACAAATATCGATTACCTAATGTTTAGTACAAACAAGTTACTTTCCGAAACGAGCAGCGATAAATGTTCGTCTTGTGTAACTCGATGCAGAGCGATTACCCAATTATATCAACATTATAAAATGATCAATTTCCATAGAATTTGCAACATTATTGTATCGTTTTTCCGTTATCACAGATTGTTTTGGTGGTAGGCCCATTTACGATATCATGTTCTAGAAAAGGCCTACAATGGACTAGAGACTAGATTTTAGCGAAGTGTTGACCGCGCTAAAATGTTTAAATTGCCATCATGCTTCTAACGTCGGGAAAAGTCTCGTTAATACGAAATAGGCCACATCGTAGTTATTCCAATATGCCGTATGTGCTGTTACAGTGTATAAATAATTCCTTCCTAAGCCACCTGCACGTAGCACATAATCCAATCGTTGAGCTAATTCTAATGATGCAAAGATTTTTGTAAATAATTTAAAACGGAAAATATATGTACACTGAAAAATAGATATTGCGTTTGCTACGGCGAGCGGCGACGGCGGCTGGCATACGTGACTTCCCCTATTTGACCGCCGAGTACGGGGGGTGGTAGTAAAGGCGCGTTCCTCCTCAGTGCGGCACACCTACGCGCGCGTTTCGTGTATAACTTAACGCACACCACGTTAAGGTAACTATACGCTAACTGCCGTCGCCGAAGCAAGTGTCATATCTGCCTTTCAGTGTACATAATTCTGTAATATCGTATATAATTACCTTGACCTGGACGGATTGGTGGATTTGAATCTGGTGTTGGTGAAGACGGACCTTCCCTGACGTTCCAACCACCTCGCACTAAATCCCAAAGACTCCAACCCTTCTCTGCACGATTAGGTGGACTATCCACAGGACTGTCATCTTTATCATCATTTTCTGTTAATACGCATATTGACATTGTATTATTGTAAGTACTCCTATTTAAGAGTTTTGCTTTAAAAGTTATAAATATTCGCAAAATTTTCACAAAGAAAATCGATATCTTTTTAAAGAATTATAATATTAAAAATCTAATTTAAGCTATATATATAATGAAAAATAAAATACCTGTAGACGGTAGAGTCGGATCCGGAACGTTATTCAACGACGACGGTGACTGTGGTATCTGTTGACCGTCAACTCCTCCGTACAGTGGTATCAAAACCGGCTCAATTTTACTATAGCCTCTTTCCAGAAGCGGTTCCATTCTATATGCCACGGGATCGGACCAGTGAAATATATTATAGAATCTCTTGCATAAACTTTGCGGCATCACGTCCAGTCTATTAGATGGAGCACGTGTACGCAGCGCTAGGAACACAGATAACGGCGAACCCAAACAAAATAAGTTCTCAATCTGTAAACGAAAAAATAATTTTTTTCATATCTTTTATAAACGTAAAAATGATTAACAATTTATCTTTTATTATTTTATTGAGAATTAGGATTACTTACAGGAAATTGCAATCCTTGCAATAAAACTTCTTGCGCCTGTGGGCAAGGAAGCCGCATGTCAGGTCCAATCCAACCTGTAACTATATCGTATACGATCACGCATCCGAGGGAATGTGCTAAAACTGAGACCTTTCCTTGCCAACCGGGATGCCGACTCGCGAACATAAAATACAATCTATTCAACTCCTTTTGCAAGCCAGCTCGGACTTCCGCACCATACAGTGGACTTGTATAATACAAAATATCCATTGCCGATGTATTTAGCAGGTGACGTATGCTTAATACACTATAAGGCGTAATTGCATCTACTATATCTGAAAAAAAAAGAAGGTACACATTCGATAAATTAAATGTTAGCACGGTAAAATTGTATTTTGCTTTTTACCTCCATCTAATTTCAAAGACGATCGCCATTCAACTGGAAAGAATTCTACTCTGTGCTTAGAATTTGGAAAGTATTTTTGTTTAAGCCAGTCTACGCAATCTCTGAAACTGTTAATTTATTTACATTTAAAAACATTTTACAAAAATTATACACTACATAAAAAATGCTTATTATTTGTATGTACCATGTGGTGTTACGTATAATCTTCCCAGTATCTCGCTTCTGGCCTATTCCGTGAACAACAAATACTAAGTGATCGATATCACGTGGCTTATCCTCCATACTCGCATGCGTTTTATATCCCCTTTTCAATCGATAGCCTGTTGCTACCAGTTTAGAATAGAAAACGATTATTCATGTAATAAGAACAAATATGACTTTAATGTTTTTTATATTAATGATTTTTTACTTACTTTTAGCAAAACCCAATTTTGATGTAACGCTTCGCATCAATTTAGTAGGAGTATATTCGCTGTATAATGTTACATCATTGACCGAATGCCAATCAACGTGAAATTCGGGAAACTGCTCGGTATGTAATACTAAAAACATAATTGGAAAAGCTTTAATTTAAATTCATACATGTGCACGCACATTACACAAGTTTTAAAAAGTTAAAAAAAGAAAGAAAAGAAATAAAGAGAGTACCTTTGTAGGATTGAGCATTCGTTTCGCATGTAGTAATACTTTGATTGTTGCTTTCTTTTTGGAATAATTTAAGATGTACCTCTTCTATCACTTTGGAATGTTCTATTTCCAATGGTATCCAACTACCATCATAATACCACGTACCTCGCATAATTTCCCATTCCTCACCTTTAAAAAAATTTAATGTTATTTAATATATTTGTACAGTATACATATTTTATAACAAAACATTTATAACCAAAAGATGCAAGAAAAAAAAAAAAGAATTTGATTATTGCATAATACAAAATTACATCTCTAAGTAGCATTGTTAATTATTAAAAAAAAGCTTAATTTTTTTTTTATTTACATTTGCACGTCATACAAATAACGATACTTATTTCGTTAAGTGCTTTGAATGAACTCTTTATTACGTAGAATAAAAAAAATCCATTGCTTTCGTTATATTTGTTTTGTACATGTTGCAAGTCATAATAGGCACAGTCAATAGGAATTGACTATAATAACTTCAAGGACAAAGTAATCTGTGCAGTATAAAGGCATACATTGCACATACGAATGGAAAATATAGAGAAATTTAAGCAGTCATTGAAACATTATTAGAGCATTCACACGTGTCCGCATGCAATTGCCAAGCCATTGTTTATTGCGATAGACTTTTAGACAATAAGTCGAAGTCGGCGAATTGATTAATATACAAAGCGGCGTATAACAAATACATTATAAAAGCACAAAGCGTGCCTGTGATAAGCTAAAGTTAAATTATAATATTTACCTGGCCAGTATATCGAAACGCATTTCATATTATCAATTTCGACATCGTACATGCCACCTCTGACTACGATTTTTTCGACGGGCGGCAAACCGTTCGTTCCGTCATTACTTTCGCTAATTAAACGACTCTGACGCTCCCGATAAATTCCCTCGATTCTTAAACTGTCGTACCCGCAAAACTCGTTCCACCTCTTGTCAACGCCGTCCTTGTAAAACCACCGTATTTCCTCCGGGGTTAAAGGCTCGGCAGCCTCGCTTGCAATATTAATATCTACATCGTTCTTTGGACCTTCTTCCACTACCGCTTGGTCATCACCTTCACAAAAATTAAATCATTATAAACTTTGTATTTCACATAATTACCAATGATTTCTACGAGCGATAAATCAAGTCTTATTATGCATCGGTGAAGTGTTGCGAAATAATTTCACAAACGTGAAATAAAACCG
Organism: Cardiocondyla obscurior; assembly: GCF_019399895.1. Lineage (NCBI taxonomy): Eukaryota > Metazoa > Arthropoda > Insecta > Hymenoptera > Formicidae > Cardiocondyla > Cardiocondyla obscurior. The sequence goes on from NC_091881.1 coordinate 4,576,549, forward strand.
GAATAGATTTTCATTAAATATATATTTCATAAAAGTGTAGTGTACGCAAAAGCAAATCAATATTTAAATTTATTACAATTGAAAAGTGATCTATGCAAGCGTTATGTGGTCATTGCTCAGACACTTGCAGATTATTTAAAGTCCCGAGAAATGCAGCCGCATAAATTAAAATAGGTAAATAAACTGCAGTCTGTCATGGAACGAGAATAAATTAGAAAGCTCAAAGTTTAAATGAATGGAATTTCGCTTTGCATGCCCGATCGGCCGTGCAACTGTTCGAGCGTCTCCCGGTTCGAACGTCATCGCGGCTGCACGCAGTTTACGATAAGCGAGTTAATGCGGTCAATCGGCGCACAGTCGGGCAATCGAGCACTTGACCGATGCACAATAACGACGTCGCGTTGGGTCACGACACCGGGACGTCGCGTCATCCTTCTAGTACCTTCGCAAGACACTTCCTCGTCTATAGGCATCTCCATCGGCGTCTCACTGAACGGGTCGACCTCGCAGAGATTACTGGACATCCTGCCGCTGAGTCAGACGAGGGGCTGTCAGATACCCGAGCCCGTTGAGCAGCTCCGCGAGCTTAGACGGCGATAAGTCGTCGTTGTACGTGGGCGGTAATCACGAGACTGTAGTCGTGACTCTTATCGCGGACTTGTCACCCTCGCGTCGTCGGCGGGGTGAACTTTGTACGAGCATGGAGGAAGGGCATGCCGAGAGACGAGAGAGAGAGAGAAAAAGAGGAGAAAAAAAAAATACGGACGTACTGGGCGACGAACGCTTCGGGCGAATTTCGCTTCGGCAAATCGCCCGTCTGTGGGCGAATTCCACGGCTTCTTGCGCGTCGTCTACTCGCGGTAGAATCGCCCCCGCCGCGGCGCCGATGCAGCGGCAGTGCAGCGCGATGCGCGACCTCGCCGGTGTTCTCTCCTCCGATCACCTGCCCACCTCTCACATCGTGCGTCGCACCTGCCACGAGCGCTTTATATAATATGCGCCCCCGCGCACTTTTTTTTTCTTCCAGGTCGGACCCTTACCTCGGATGTTTGCACGCAACACGACGGCGCGACTCGCGACCAGCTGATGCAGTGCGTGCGATACGGACGCGCGCGCGGCTCACAACACACCGCTGAGAGCCGCGAGCGGCGTGCGCGATGACGCGCGAGACGTACCCTCCACCCTTTTCCTCCGTGTGACCTGTGCGATATGCGGCACGAAGCAGTTGCGCACGCGCGTCGCACAATCGCCGTGAAGCTGTCACCACGGGGAACACGGGGGATTTTGAATGACAATACCTCTCTGCGTGTTTCGCTCGGGATCGCCGAAATTGCACTTCATTCATTCAATTCGCGAACAACACACGGATTCGCGATGCTATCCGCACGCTATTCTAATTAAAAAGAAAACGTAGAATTTTTCATACAGAGATCTTAATTTATCAACGCGTTTATGTATTTAATAATCTGTTATCAAATGCAAGAAATTAACGATGTAATTTAACGTAGGAAGCGTATGATGTAACTGAGAGATGAAAAATATCATTTTTTGTTATGTTGTGACGCAAATTTTAACATAAATTAACATATAAATGATCAGAAGTCGAAATACGTAATAGCAGTAAGTACGTACATAGTATCTTTTCTTTATCGTTTGAACTTATTATTTTACATTGCTAATAGGATCTCGAATGATCTCTTTAAAAGTTCTTTATTAGTTCCCTTAATTTTTTTTTTAAGAAATCTCCACAAAATACGATCAATATCTTAATTCAAAACGGTGTTCACCTTTACAAACTTATATAATCTTAATAATCTCAATTATTATCTTATATAATCAATAGATCACAAGTCAGAGCAGTCTTAAGATTTCATATCAATGAAATAATTTAGATATCACAAGTAATCGTTATGAATTTAAAAAGAATTTATTTTTAAATATTCCACTCGAAAAAGAGATGCAAAATTAATAACGTAGAAAAAATAGTTTTTTTTTTTTTAATTTTTAAAAAGTATGTTTAAAAAGTTCGTGAAAAAAGGTTAATATAATAGTTCAAAAATTCCCAAAAAATTTATTTCCCGATTCAAATATATTTTACTTATATTCTCTATAGTCTCTACACCATTTAGACGAGTTTCCAGATCACGTTTGAAATAATCGTGGACGTAAGATTCCAAATGGTTCCTTTTTTATATGTTTGCTGCTCATAAATTTGAGTATTTTTTTTAATATATCTAATATCTTCACTGATATGACTTCCCGGTAGAATTTACATGTGCGCACTTTCTCTTTGCATCCGGATACAATTCACGTGCACGTAGCGTGCAGCTCACCAGTGTCCTTGAACAATGAGTCTCGCGCGATTCGTGCACGTTATTTTTGTGGACTAAAGATCACTTGGGCTCGAGAGACTCGTCTAAACGTACAATTTAGCTGGAATTGCCGCTCACATGGAGTGCAATAATTGATTTCCAACTTACAAGTGAGATTCGCGTCTCGCGGAAAAAAGACACGCTAACGTAAAGTGAAAATTGCGAGCTTTTTTTTTTCTGAAACGAAAAAACCGCGTGATTAAGAGCACTCCTTGAATTTCTTGTTTTACACATGCCGTATACTCCCCTGCTCATGCAAACGTCAACAAGTGTCGCAACACGTTGGATCGATGCCCGGTTTTTGTCTTCGACGGTGACCAATTTTGTTTTCCCTTTCTCGTTCTTTTTCTACTTCAGCTGCAATGACTTATAATGATTATCATTTTCTGCCTAGCTGAATCTTTATTGCTGATCTAGAAAATACAATATATATGTATATAAAGAGACAGAGAGAGAGAAAGAGAGAAGCGATCATATCTTGGCAATAGGATATCTAACGTAAAGTTGCTTCACAGAGATAACGATAATGTTAGAAATAAAAATATCATACAGAGTTACAGTACAAACGAATGCAGTTTGCTTAGTGCATTCACGATATAAAATACCATCAAGAGTTTTACGTTTTCATAAAGAAGTTTTAGACTGTTACCTTTGCAAAGATTTTTGTAAATATTAATTAAAGATGATATAAGAGAAGGCGATCTTTTACAGCATAATAAACGGAAGAATATATCGCCAGCAAGACTAATATTTTAGGTTACGCAATCACGTCCGGATTAATTTCGAAGCTAGTCTCGTGTCGATGAATTAATAGACGTTTTTCATAGACGTTACGCTACACCTCTTGTTTTAATTGTGAAAAACTTTTCGCCAAGAAAATTAACTGTAATCGCAGATTAATTTTGTACCTTTTATGACTTTTAGAGCTTGAGAACTTGTTTGAATTACAATTAAACATTACTCATTATCGTCTGTAGCTTGTTTTGCGTTGCAGCTTCCAGTTCCAGCTGCAATAATCAACGAGAGGGCGTTAGTGCTCGATGTATCAAATTTCAACAACGTGAATTTATCAACCCTTCTCCCTCCCGGCGTTATCACTCGCAACCACGTGTACGGTTAGTGGGTTAGGTTTCTATGTGTTAACTCTAAACAAATGTGCAGTAAGTCTAGAAGGGCGCACTAAAGATGTTTCAATTTTTTTAACGTTCGATGGAAGCCAGTAAAGACAAAGAGGTGGATATAACGAAATGCGGCAGGAAGCAATTAAACAGAAATTAGTAAGAAAAAAAACATATTTGTAAGTTAAATTGTAATACATCTTAATAACTATAATACTTAACAAACTGCAAGTATAATAACTTTTCCATATTTTTTAGATTTTAATTGTACTTAGAAAACGCAATACTGATTTTTCGACAAATAAGAAGTGGCGGAGTATGGTGATACATGCACTTTATACAGCGTATTGAGAAATAAAATATTATACTTAGCGATTTCAATTTTTATCGACGACTAAAACTCAACAATCTACTTTAGCCGTGTGGAAAATATTCAAATAAGATGGATCTACATAAACGCTATTTAAATTTTTCCACAGTGAAGGTCTCGTTTCTGCAAATTCTAAACAGCGAGTGCAAGCTCAATGTATATCAAATGATGCAGAGCTACAATCACGAGCTGACCGTGGAAGATTTGAATACAAATAAACTCGAGCTTTGCCGGTTGCTACTGTGTCATGAATATCAGACTGCATTTTACGACATCGAGAACAGTGATAGTAAAAAATATACGGTACCTACTGACGCGGAAAAACTCTATTTTCCTAGCTTAAAGATGATTTTTCCACCGAATCATGTACGAAGTGCTTCACAAATTTCGCTGCTATGCGACATTGTTATTTTGCAACTGGTGCTGTACCATAATGCGAATTCAATCAAACAGTGTTTGCAAAATTTTCTCTGCCTGAGCAACGCGTACATCGCAATCAGTGAGTCTAGAATTATGTATATCAAAGTATCGGAATATATTTTAGAATTTATACGTTTGTATGAACTCTATGCCACTAGCGAAGAAATCAAGGAATTAAAAGACTTTAGTCGCATGTACCTGGAGATTGTGAAGTCATGGGTAAAAGTAAAAGAAGACAGCGAGTGGACACTGTTTACTGTAATGTTTTCCAAGTTAGTAGAAACTTTTAGTCCTAAATATACCGTTTTTCCTTTATGGGATTACTTCTTGTATGAAATGAATGATTTAAAGGAATTTCTCTCCGTCTTAAACATCATGGCGAACATTTGTCTCACGTCATCGACTTCAATGAGTTATATACACCAAGATATTTACTGCAAAAATGCATTCTGGCTCGTCATACTAAAGGGATTGCGGTCGCCCTTGCAACAATATCGCAAACAAGCTCTGTACATAATGAAAAAAGCGATCGATTCTATGAATGAAGAGACTGTGTCAAATTTAGCGAAATCAAATTTTATAAAGGCAGAAATTACACCGTTTATTTGTAATCAATCGCATACGTTTTCATTAGATTGCGTTAAGGAGAAATTCTTCTTGGTGTATGAAGTATTAGAAGAGAAACAGGAACATTTAATAACGCCAGTTTTAAGCCACATAGTTGATTTGGTAAAAGTGAACAAAACGCATAAGGTCTGCGGTTGTTTCAGCATTGTATGGCTACAGTGCATTTTCGAAAAAGTTTTACTGCACGAGAATAATCACGTTGCAAAGTGGGGTGTATTGTACGTATGTAGACTGGACGATACTATTTTTACCGATGAGTTTCTGGAACTGTTTGTAAAAGTTTTGAACAACAACTTCCTATACGAATGTCAGCTTGATGAAGACAGCCCGAGCATCGTGAGAGAACTCTCGCAGTTCCTCAGATGCGCGGAGAAAAGCGATTTGCTCAATAGATTTATTAAAAAGATCAGTAACATTGCCTGGGGTCCTGTGGCGATATTTTACATTATACACGCGCTACGAACGATCTCGGAAGAAGGGATACAACATTCCAGCTGGCAAGCTACCGAATTGAGTGCCGTTAAATCTTTAGTGGAAACCAATCTGAGCATGCACTCTCACATTCTGCGTACCGCGTCTCAAATTGAACTTCTGCGAGCGATTCCTAATTACGTGCGACAAATGGATGATCTATCTCTACTTGCTAATGTCTTAGCTGCCTTTCCCCCTGGAGAAGGTCTCACGAGAGGAACAGTACCGTGGAACATTATTACAGCATGGCTGGAAAAGTTATTGGATAAAAATAATGTCGAGACCTTCGTGTTAAATGTTGCGAATACTATTTCTGAGATAAATCCGAAAACATTTGCAATAATAGTGTATTTGTTATATAATGCAAACTTTATATCATTTTCAAACAAGCTGTGCAACACTGCAGCGTTATTAAATAATTGGCTGTCTTTCTTACATGGTATCATCTTACGACCTTACGCCAACGTCACCTCGAGCATGTATGTGGTGGAATTTATGTCACATTTGTTGGATCTTTCCGCAAAAAATCCTGCCGACGACATGACAAATTTTATATCGTCGCACATACCTAGCTCTTTCGATTTTTTAATTAAATATATGAAGAACATATCCGAAGAGCTGACTTACGAGGACTACGTGAGGTACACAGGTATTGTACACTTGCATATCGTCAACGCGCCTTTCTACATGTCGACGGAGCATTTAAAAGCCCGCATAGAGGCATTGAAACATGGAAGTATGCATCTAATAAACCACTTGCCGAGCGTAAATCTACAATATTTATACGGACTACACGTGTTGTATCTTTCCCAGAGTGCTTTGGCTTCTCCAGTGACAAAAGATTTCTTAACGAAGCACTTGGCTATGCAGACAATGGACACGGATATCAGTACGGCAAAAGGAAAAATTGCATCGGAATATTACTTGCTTTTTTTAAAGCTAATGCGTCACTATCTCGAAAATTCTTCGATGTCTTCGTGGTTACCTATTGCCACAATATTATCTAATTTGCAACGATTTCTCGAGGTGGGCCCACTGGAAAATGTTTCTGAAATTGCGAAGATACTAACGATATTAATTGATAACAAAGCTGTAAGTGATACGAGTGATAGAGAAATGCTGGAAAATACTTTTAACTTGGGCTTTAAGTGCATCATCGGCGTCAAAAAGAACAATGTATTTTGGATGGCACTGGAGAACCTCGTAGGAGTTATTATCAATAATAATTTCTTAATTTTGCTTAACGCAGTACAATTCGCGAAAGGAGTAAGTCAATAATTCATGCCACAAGACGTATCAATATTTTTGAAATAGCGGCCGCTTATAATCTATCTTGCTTCACAGTATATCGCTAAATTACTAGACGAAGGAGATAACACACCGAGGTTTAAAAGGGTGATACTTTCTAAAATGAAAGATTTGGACGTGTGCAATTTGATGAAGCTAAAAAATCCATTAGGAAACTGTTTCCTTCATGGCTCTGTATATCGGCGTGATAAGAAAATTGAGAATCACGCTCATTTATTTATTGTCAAGCACTTGGGTCTTTACTATCCGAAACATATCTTCGCAATGTAAGTATTTATTTAAAAATGTAGATATATAAATTTGTAGACGGCTGGTTAAGTAAATAATAATGATGATATCAGGGATTACAATAATGACGCCGCGATTAGAGCAGAAGCAATTATACTATTACACCGAATAATTCATCCAGAATTAAATTATGCAACAACGTTTGTGCAATTAATACTCGATGCGCTAGAAAAAAACAAAACCAAGAGATATTTTAACGACTCGTTCTTACATAAGTTAAAACACAGAACAATGCAAGCTTTATTGATATTAGAACCAGTGTTGAATGAGGTAAATTAATTTATTATTAAAAGTATAATTTAATTTTTATTTTGATTGAGAAATTAATAAGTGATTACTTTGTAGGAATCTGCATTTTTGCTACAAAAAAAATTGTGCGACTTTATCTTTTCTGAAAGCAATCAGTCTAGCGTGAGAATAATGCAAGAATGGTTACTTATACGAATTTTTGTGCGAAATAGTCATTTGCATGACCAACTGTGGTCATTTTTTGTAAAGGTAATCCAAATAAATTTTAATTGCATTAAAAAATAAAGTAAAATAACTACGTTTGACTGTACAGTAACATATTTATTTTCAGAGTATAAAGCAGCGACCGAGATGTACGATTTCTGTGGCGAGCATTGTCTATCACGTCGCGAAACTTCTTTCAAACGAAAATCAGAAGGATTTTATTCACACGGCTTTGCCATATGTAGCACAATGTTGTTTAGGGCATCAGTTCAACGTGCGTCTTTATAATCAGGCAAGTAAAATTTATGAGAGAATTAAAGTATTTTTTATAATTATGCTTATCTTACATTTTTGTAGTTTATTTTAACACAATTGTACGAATTAATGAAAACAACGTATGGCGATGACAGTATATCAGAATACAAAGGCATATATCAGGCAGCAGTGATTGTTTTGCAGCAGGAAGTTTTGACAAAAAATTCAATTAAGATACAGGACGATTTTTACTTTTCCCAATTTCATCCAATCTTAGATTATAGCTTACAGGTATGCAACACGTTTATTTTCGAAACAGAATTGAATTTATTAATTTTGACGACTAATAATAATGTTAATAACAGTACTGAATTAATTTATAATATTAATAGACAATTTATTACGAATTACCACGTTTGACTAATGTAAGTTGCGACGAATGGATTAGTCCAGAAGTATTTAAAGATTTAATGTTTGTGCAAAATAATGGTACTCTGAAACTTTACAACGCGAACTCGTTTCTAGGCGAGACGAAATCTTCCGTATATCTACCAAAGCCTATTACAGGTAAATTAAAACGGCAATAAATTATTATTGCGTGGAATATAAAAAAAATTACATTGCAGGTGATGCACAGGCCGAGTCATTAAAAAATATTGAAACACTTATGGGTTTGTGCGATATCCAGAAGAAGATCGATCCGTCAAAGCCGGTAAATTTATGTGGCGAAGCGACGAGTGAATTTATGCTTTTGCAAGATACACAATCACAGGAAGGTCTAATAGTTGTGGCATCATTCATCGATCGACCGCCGAATTTAGGCGGCATCGCCAGAACGTGCGAGATATTTGGAGTTAAGGCATTAGTTGTCGCGAATGCTGACTGCGTAAAAGATAAAGAGTTTCAGTTTCTCAGCGTATCTGCTGATAAATGGCTGAACATGCTACAGGTATTTGGCAAATTATTTCTAAAAGTATATAAAGAATAATTTGAAACTATTTAAAATTTTTTTGAGTTCTTTGCTTATTAAAAATATTTCAACTACAATCTAATTGCCAAAAGAACACTTCGAAATCTTTAGGTGAAGCCTCACGAATTACAGAAATTCTTACTGGACAGAAAAGATGCAGGATGGTCTCTAATTGGAGTTGAACAAACTGTTAACAGTATCAATTTGAAGACAATGCAATTTAAGAAAAAGACGATTCTTGTTTTAGGGTAATTAAATTAGAGCTTGTTATTACAAGACGCGTTATTTCAAAATTAGCATAATTCGAAATTTAATTTTTTTAGGAACGAGAAGGACGGTATACCATCAAATTTTATTCCTCTTTTTGATAAGTGTGTAGAAATTCCACAAATGGGTGTAACGCGATCATTGAACGTTCATGTTACCGCTGCGATTTGTATATGGCAGTACGCGAGTCAGCACGTGTTAAAATAATTTTCCCACGTTCGTAATATATAAGATGATAGCGTTGAATAAATGTATTTTTAACAATACAAGATATTCGTTACACAGTAACAATTGTTGGAAAAAAGAAGTACGATCTATATTTTTATATATTTACGAACAAATCTATAATTTATACAAGATTATCTATATAAGATTGTACATATGCAGTGTACTTATGGATTGTATGCAACAATGCGGCGCTTCCCGATACATTCTCCCACAAAGAACCAGCAGTATATTTCGGCAGCTACTAAGGTGTTGATGACAGCTTCGCGTACTGTAACTTCGCGGTAGCGACCCGTCCGGGCGGAGGTGATCAATTTTGAGAATCCACTACGAATCGCAGGGATGTCTTTAAAACTTGGAGGAGTAAGTTCCACTTTGGCGTACTGCAGCCATACTTGCAGCACAGGTCTTGCATGAGTAATACCAACTGTAATTCATATATATTATTCATATATATCATATATAAAAAAATGAACACAGCACTCGTTCACCATAGGTTTTACACGTGCAAACAATTGTCTCGTGAAAATTTAACATAAAAGTAAACGTTACATAATACACAGTGAGGTTAAGTCTCGCTCGAAATAATCGCGCAGCGACAAGAGCGCAGCAATAAAATATTTAAAAAAATTATTCGTACGTTTTACCAATTCGCTGGATTTCGAGACGAGCCCCGCCATCGCGTTCACCTGTTTTCCTCTCGGAAAGGAAGAAAGAAATAGACCCTCAAGCACCAAGAACTTTCGACCGATGAAGTGAAGTAAACCGCACCGCGAACACAGCGAACTACGCGTGACGTAAATCAACTTTAGCCGCGTGCGCAGTCGAAAAGAAATGGGCCGAGCATGTTAGGCTCACAGACCAAACGATCTCAAAGCGTCCATAAAATAGCTTAATTTTTAATTAATTTACTTTTTATTTTATTTTAACAAAAAAAAAAATGTATACTAATAAAATACAATTGGTTTTACATTTAAAGGTAACCAATCATATTGAGATCAAATAGAATCGATTAATCAATGCGGCAACTTGATCAGAGCTTCGAGTAATCTACATTCCTGTTTATCTAATAATTTTTTATTCGGAAAACGCAGCGATACGACAAAGGCGGAGAATACTGACAAGAAAGAAAGAAGAAAAAAAAATGAACAGAGGGAAAAAAGAGGGAGAAATGACTCTATGGTTTTCGAGGATGCGGCGACCTGATTGGCGGCCGAGGAGTTTTGCCTCGCGCGTCGAGGCGTCGCGCAGGTTTACGCGATGTGGACGTACCTTCATCCTATGATTTGGCAACGGTAGAAGCGAGCCATTGCGCATACGATTGCTCATTTGCGTCCGTCACTCCGTTACTAGATTCACCGCTCGCGCCGCAGAAGAAAGGAACACAGAGAAAAAGGAGATTGTGCGTCGTGCGGATTCTGTTTCTTGCACGGGGAAGCAGCCGAAAACTTGGACAATGAGCGACTCGAAGAGGTGAGGATATCCTCGGCGACGGTGCCCAGGCACCTGCTCCCTGAGCGGCGGCGGATTTCACGCGCGCTCGCGTGTACGTGTATGTGTCGCGGCCACTCGATTTCACGATGTCATCATGTCGACGTGACGCTTCCTCTGTCGTTGCCCGCGATCGCGCGAACTGTCGCGCCCCTTGATCAGCCCCGAGCCACCCTCCCTTTTGGGAGGGGGTGTCGCGAAAAACGCGGATAGGAGTCCGTCAATCTTTCGTCACGTCGGTTATGGCTATGCGCTCGCCGAACATGACAAAAGAGAGAAGAAGACGGCTCGATTCTGACGCTCGCGAGTCAGCTGGCCGCAAGCGCGAGTACGAGACCCGCGAACGGGAACGCGACGCTCCTCGCCGCGATCCCACACTCGCGCAATGTGGCTGAAACATTTTACAAATATGCTAATCCTCACGTACCTATTATGTACAGTCGTCTTTCGAGATAATCGAGGAGACTTGGGTGGATATCTGACACATCGCGCTTTATCTGCACATATTCTGAATTATTAATTTTATTTTTACCTTTTTAAACTGAAGAGAATATTTGTCGTATTATATAAATATTTTAAAATAAATTAATAGCAGAAAAAGTTTTAGATAAATTCAGATTTTTATGGATAAAATAATTTTCAAAGGCGTTATCTTTAAGAAAATAATCTTATAATAGGCCCCGATAATTATCTTTTTTATTTTTTTAATTATAGAAAAAAATTTGATTTTTAATTAATTTGTATTATTTAATATTACTTCGATTATATAGCTGTATATTTTTATTTGAAGAAAATAATACTTTTAATATAAAATACATCGAAAGTATTTAATATACAATTAATGTTTTTTGTTTTAGTGGTGAAGATTTGGCAACGGCTATCCTTCGCAAGAAGGATAGGCCTAATAGACTGTTGGTTGATGAAGCGATCGCTGATGATAATTCTGTGGTCGCGCTTTCTCAAGCAAAAATGGATGAGCTGCAATTGTTTCGTGGTGATACTGTATTGCTGAAGGGCAAAAGGCGCAAAGAAACAGTGTGCATTGTTCTTTCTGATGATACTTGTCCAGATGAGAAGATCCGTATGAATCGTGTCGTCCGAAATAATCTGCGTGTACGCTTGAGTGATGTTGTTTCTGTACAAGCATGTCCCGAAGTCAAATACGGGAAACGTATTCATGTACTGCCAATGGATGACACTGTCGATGGTCTTACTGGGTAATTTTTATAAAATTATAATTATAGAGAGAGTGTATAAGGTGTCCCATAGTAAATGGAAATTTTTTCGGGCGTAGGCATTTTACATTTTTTCGCGATAATAGTCCGTTTATTAATTTTTCCAGATAATTTATTTTAACTTTATTGGTTGTTCATAATTTTTTCGATTCCACAGATTATTTTTTTTTAACATAACTTTTTAACAATTAATATTGTTATAAATTTTTTTGATAAAAAAATAAAAAACATAAATCACGTATTTGTATATTTTTGCAGAAATCTATTTGAAGTCTACTTAAAGCCGTACTTCCTAGAAGCCTACCGTCCCATTCATAAAGATGACAATTTTATTGTTCGAGGGGGTATGCGAGCAGTGGAATTCAAAGTTGTTGAAACTGATCCGGGACCATTTTGTATTGTGGCGCCTGATACAGTGATACATTGTGAAGGTGATCCGATAAAAAGAGAGGTCAGAAAAATATTCTATGTTTTTATGTGATTAATATCGACGCAGCTAATAAAAAAAAAATTATTTACAGGAAGAAGAAGAAGCATTGAATGCTGTGGGATACGATGATATCGGTGGTGTACGCAAACAATTGGCGCAAATCAAGGAAATGGTAGAATTACCTCTGCGACATCCGTCTCTATTTAAGGCTATCGGTGTTAAGCCGCCACGTGGAATATTATTATATGGACCACCGGGAACAGGAAAAACTCTTATTGCGCGCGCTGTGGCAAACGAAACCGGCGCATTCTTCTTCCTCATAAACGGTACACATTTGTGAATATTTTTAGAATAGTACTGCATAAGAAATGTAAAACAGCATTAGATAAAAAAATTTACCTTTTTTTTAGGCCCCGAAATTATGAGCAAGTTGGCTGGTGAATCTGAAAGCAATCTGCGTAAGGCGTTCGAAGAAGCTGAGAAAAATTCTCCGGCTATTATATTTATCGACGAACTTGATGCAATTGCACCGAAACGTGAAAAGGTTCGCCAAATCAAACTTAATAATTTTTTACAAATTGCATTTTAAAATAAAAATTATATTTTTTTCCATATAGACGCATGGTGAAGTTGAGAGGCGTATTGTGTCGCAATTATTGACACTTATGGATGGCATGAAGCAAAGCTCTCATGTGATTGTAATGGCAGCTACTAATCGACCGAACAGTATCGATGGAGCTCTGCGCCGATTCGGGCGTTTTGATAGAGAGATTGACATCGGCATACCGGATGCTACTGGCCGATTGGAAATCTTAAGAATTCACACGAAAAATATGAAACTCGCTGATGACGTCGATTTAGAAGAGGTGCTATTTATTTTCATGTTATTTCTAAGAGATTTAAAATATAATCGCATTTTGTACCGTAAAATAATAAGAAACTTATATTGCTAGATTGCAGCGGAAACTCACGGACACGTTGGCGCCGATTTAGCGTCTTTATGTTCGGAAGCGGCTCTGCAGCAAATTCGTGAAAAGATGGATCTCATAGACTTGGAGGACGATCATATAGATGCAGAGGTTTTGTCTTCACTTGCAGTAACAATGGAGAACTTTAAGGTGGGTTATTATCTTAATTTTATGTTAAATTAATTTTTATCTTTTTCTAAATGAAAGTATCTTCTCGTTAAAGTATGCAATGACAAAAAGCAGTCCGAGTGCTCTACGTGAAACAATTGTGGAGGTACCGACTGTTACTTGGGATGATATCGGTGGTTTACAAAATGTCAAAATGGAATTGCAAGAATTGGTGCAGGTAAGAAACGTGTACGGTTAATGTACGTGTATGAATTTGAAATCATAAATTTATTAATGTATTTTTTTTGTTGTACAGTATCCTGTTGAACATCCTGATAAATTCTTGAAATTTGGTATGCAACCGTCAAGAGGTGTATTATTTTATGGCCCACCTGGTTGCGGTAAAACATTATTGGCTAAAGCGATCGCTAACGAATGTCAGGCCAACTTTATTTCTGTCAAAGGTCCTGAATTGTTAACTATGTGGTTCGGAGAATCAGAAGCCAATGTCAGAGATGTCTTCGACAAGGTAACATTTCTCGAACATTTCTTAATAGATAATTAATAATCAATGTTAATAAAACTTTGTTTTTTTTAGGCAAGATCAGCAGCGCCTTGCGTATTATTCTTCGATGAACTCGATTCTATTGCGAAGTCTAGAGGTGGTACCGTTGGCGATGCTGGTGGTGCAGCGGATCGTGTGATAAATCAGATATTAACTGAAATGGATGGTATGGGCGCGAAGAAGAACGTATTTATCATAGGAGCGACAAATCGACCTGATATTATTGATCCAGCAATTCTACGACCTGGTAGATTAGATCAATTAATTTACATACCGCTACCGGATGAGAAGTCCCGAGAAGCGATATTCCGCGCTAATCTTCGAAAATCGCCAGTGGCTAAGGTAATTTCTTGGCAAAATAAAAATATAATGTTAGCAATGTAATGCTTATTATATATTTATATATTTTTACGCGTCTCGTTTTAAAAAAAAATTTTTTCGTTATTAGGACGTAGACTTAAGCTACATAGCCAAAGTTACGCACGGATTTTCTGGTGCTGACTTGACAGAAATCTGTCAGCGGGCATGCAAACTTGCCATTAGACAGTGCATCGAGACTGAGATTCGAAGAGAAAAAGAACGAGCCAATAATCCATCCGCATCTATGGACGTAAGATATTTTCTTATAAAAGACATATTATAATATTTTAAAGACTTTCTGTGTCAAATATATAACAATTATATTCGACACAGAAAATAGTTTTCTTTAACGTAGAGAAAACAAGAATAAATGACACGCACGAACGCTTTATAATGTCCAAATTGCATAAAAATTACTAGCGATATATATACATTATTCCTAAATCCTAAGTGTGTATATTCTCTTTTTTTTTAGATGGATGAGGATGATCCTGTACCAGAAATAACACGAGCTCACTTCGAGGAAGCGATGAGGTTTGCGCGTCGTTCAGTGTCCGATAACGACATACGCAAATACGAAATGTTTGCGCAAACACTTCAACAATCTCGAGGATTCGGGACTAATTTCAGGTACGAGTTTTTTTTCTATTTTAATATTCGTGCAACATTTAAGGGAATAAAACTAAATATATGCATAAAAAAAATGTATTCTTAAAAAAAAAAAAAAATATTTACAGATTTCCACAAAGTGGAGCAGGCGGTGCTCAAGATAATACGCAAGGCGATCAAGCTTTTCAAGATGATGGAGATGATGATCTCTATAGCTAAGTTTTCGTTTCCTTGTATGTCATTACAGTGAGCATACGACAAAAGGGCCTGTCTGTTACCACATAATATATTGCACAGGAATCGTTTTTAAGTGATACAATTGAAATATAAAGAGCGTAACTAAATAAGATAAAATGAAAATTTTATATGAGGTATACATACGGTTTTGTGTTTGTAGAAGAAAGGCATGAACTCTAATTCATGTAACTAAGAAATATTCGGACATAAAATATCGATTAAAAACTTGCTTTGTCATATGATTATTCGCGTATAACCATTTCTATTAATGAAATTAATAATTTAATGGCATTCTTATTAAAAAAAAAATTTTTTTGGTCACGTTCTTAATAATATGAATACGATGGAAATACGATCACATCGTTGATCGATAATTATGTGAGATAAAAAATTATTAGAGTTTGGAAGAGTCCGGGTACAAGCAGTACGTTTCAATACATACATGTATTACGATGCAGATATCTACGTATTACATAATTATATTAACATTTTTAGCAAATAAAAGTATTTATTATTACATGCAATACATGTAAATATAAATATATTAATTATGTTTTACGTATTATATATAATACGTAATTATTATGTAATACAAAAATATCTGCGTTGCAATATGGATACCCGTTTTAATGCACACGGATAAGTGCCCGAATATTCTGAACTTTAATTGCAAGATGATACTATACTGTATATTATATGAATATACACATTATCCATTGCAATTTTACTACATAATTTTACAATTATTATCAATTTATGTATTTTTGTCGAGCTTGAACTTCGAATAGACCCTTTTGCTGGATTATCACTGTACTCGATGAGAATACATTCTGTTGTTCACACTTTCACGCATTGCAGTAATATAAAAAAAAAAAATTTATACCATGTCGAAATGAAATTGTCAACCAATAATGATGTACGTTGACGATTTTATAAATATTCCTTAATAGTAAATTAATCCATATACGACGATAAAGAACCTTTTTTTTCAATCTCGTCATACAAATCATACGATTATCTGCATTATAACTGTTCGCAATTTTATAAACGTTGAAATTTCTGAGATTAGAAAGAGGAGCCAAATAAACCTAACCTAATCGAACAGAGTGATAACGCAATTTTCAATGAAAAAGAGCATCGGTTAATTTATAAAAAATCGTCAGCAATTTTATTAAATACAAATAAAAATTGGGACGTTGAACTAATCGTAAAGAAAGACTCGCAGTGTCTTATTTTTATTATTATTATTATTATTATTTTTTTTTTCTTTTCAATTTTTCATTTGCAGACCAGCACAATCACTTGTGTTAATAAGAAACTTTATACGCAATGACGGTCAAAGCTTAAGCCTTAGCACGTTCATATGTACATTGGTTATTTTAACGCTTTTATTTATCTTTATAAAAGTAAGACTATTTACCAAATAAAACTCATTAGTATAAAACCGCCGCGTAACGACATGACTCATTTAAGGATCTACGATACTGACGTACTTGCGATCGCGTCGAATCCTTCGGTCCGCACAAAAGAAGCTTCTTACTATAGTCTGAGATATTAAAAGATTTATTAAATTACATAATACGCTACGAAGAATCAATGAAAACGGAAACGTAGCTGTGCCTCACTTAATTATATGACAAAATATCTTTGCCAGCGTCAGTGTCGTCTTTCTATTCCGATAAATTGGCACTGATCAATGGAGACATTTTATTCGTAATCAAGCTTGACTGCCAAGAAAATACTAAATGAAAAAAACGCAATGATATCCAAGATTCTGTTTCTACTGTTATTTAGCTATTTATACAAATTGCATGTCATGACAATTTTTGATAATCGATTCGAAAAAGCGCTCAAAGACTTATTGCACATTCGATACGATTATACCTATATTATTATACATCATAATCTTAATGTTTGATATAAAGCATTAAGATATACAGCATGATATCCGATAATAATAGATACAAAACTATCATTGAATTAGAATTCAGTACGCGTAGTTTTGGAAATTATTCTGTCAATATGAAATGACGTTTGTCTAAAATGGTTTCAAATTTAAAACAAAAGAAGAAAAAAAAAAAAAAGATGGAATGAATCCTTTTCTCCGTGTTTTTAAATATTTTATACTTGTCTTTACTATAATTTGTCTTACTTCTTATCTTGTAGTTGTAGCGTAAACTGACGTACTTTTCGAACTCTCTAAATGCCAACGAAGTATTATATCGTTACAAAATTGATGTTTTTGGCAAAATTATACAACCTGATCGTGTTTCACATTCTTCTATTACAAGAAGCTAACGTATGTCAAAAGATCTTACATTTTATACAAGAATTACAGTTGAAGCTCATCCATTCGACAGTTTACTACATATATTTATATGTCTTTACATTTTTTTACTTCGCACAAAAGATGAGCTTTCTTTGTTGAACACAAAGAAGACAAAGATTTTATTATAAAAAGGTATAGCAATCCAATGAAACGTTTAACATAACTATAACGTCGGCTACACTGCAGGTGCATACGTAATTATAAACGTTAGGATGCGAATTTATTCA
Organism: Cardiocondyla obscurior; assembly: GCF_019399895.1. Taxonomy (NCBI): domain Eukaryota; kingdom Metazoa; phylum Arthropoda; class Insecta; order Hymenoptera; family Formicidae; genus Cardiocondyla; species Cardiocondyla obscurior. The sequence continues at coordinate 4,594,252 of NC_091881.1, forward strand.
AATACATTATTCAGAGATATGTAAGAATTTAGATAATTTCACACTCGTCGTTCGTATATAAAAGGATTTCAAAGTCTTTTAAATCACATATAATATATATATATATATATTCGTTTCTATTAATTTCACAAGGCAGACTTCACCTTCATTAATTTTTAAGATGGTATATCCTTAATTTTTCTTCTCTGTATTAAAATAACATTGTGTATGGATGAAAATCCATACAAATAATAATTACAACAGCTTTGCTGAATTACTTAGAATACGGTATTCGTTAAGTAAAACGATTTAATTACTGGTCCGTAAATCCCGATATTTCCAGAGGCCTACATCTTAAGTTATAGTATAAACACACGATTTTTATACGAGGTAAGTACCTTCATATATAAAAAAAAAAAAATTTGAATATAGGAGCATAATACTTTACGCATACTTTCGCTTCAAAATCGTTATCATTGGATTACTATACTCCTCACACGACGTTGCATTCTTTTGGCGAAAGCAATGTCTATTTAACTAATTAATAAAAGAACATCCTTGACAATCTGCAAGCTCATTAATATAACCGAGCGTTACTTAAAAATACTTCTTTTTTTTGCTGTACGCAAAGATTACCATATAAAAACCGATCTCTCGAATGAAGTGCATTTCATTTAGATCTTTAATGCGTACAAAAGATGTAGTAACAATCTCAGTAATATCGCCTGTAGATCTTTTTTTTTTTTTTTTTTTTTTACATTTGGTTCTATTAAATCGGAGTACTGGATATACGGCCGTCTGTAAATACTGGACGTCCTCTGCACTCTGTGCCCCGTTTTGCCCTTTCGTTGCTGTTGCATGGCTTTTTTTTCTCATTTCCGTTCAGCTTGAGCTTTTGATATGCCATTAATTGTGTATGTGTGTGTGTGTTACGCTCAGTCTGTCCTTTGTGTGACAGGCGGGAATTCGGTATCATCGTCCAGACGAAACGGGCCGCCTTTCGGTGGGCTTTCCGTTGCTGCTATCATCTCTTGATACTTCTCTGACTCTACAAATCCATTTACATTCAGATTATCAAGTTTCCACATCAGTTACATTATCTCAAGCGGATATAACGATAAAGATGTATACAGACGATCAGCATTCAATGATATATGATATATTTTATGCATTCAGATAAATTGCCAATTGCGTTTTAAATTATTCTCAACGCAAGCTCCGATCTTCGGTTTGCAATTTGAAAGAACTTGAAATGTAAACTCGATGAAATTTGAATGCACTGCGCTGGAACAAGTTTCTATCTGAGTGCAAATGTTAAATATTTCATTGACCATTGTCTACATCACATTGCCGTGAAATACATTCACTAATGATCTCGTTAATGAAATATGAAACTACGATTTTCTCTAAATGGAAAATCAGTGATCTCACTTAGGTATTAATTTTCTAAATATGGCACGTGTAAAATTAAATTAAATAAAAATAAAATAATTAATTGGACAAATAAATAAATAAAAATAAGATACATTTTTTTTTTTCAACTTAGCAAAATTTATATGCGCGCAGACGGCACGTCTATCTTTTATAAAAGGCACTTCAATGTATTCGCGACGATGTGAATGTTTGCTCTTTAATTTATTCGATAATTAAATATGATATAAGATTAGCAAAAAAAAATACAAAACAGTATTTATAAAATTAAATATGACTTTGGCTTTCTGGTAACTTTATATCAACCGAAAATCTAAAGAAAAAAAAAAAAAAATATTAGATAAAAAGATTTTTCTGTTTCCTAACAATTCTACATATCGTATTCATATGATGTATGTACACTGAGAGGCAAATGTAATATCTGCTTCTCAGTGTACTACGATACTATCACCAGAAGTACGTTATATGTGTACTCTTGATAATATTAGTAAGTTATTTTTAATAATACATGTTACTATTACCTGCTACATAATACCAGATATAATTACATACTAATGTCATACTGGCCATTTATGTTAATAGCTTAATAATAATATATTAGTAATCATTATATACAATTGTTAACATTGTTATAGTAATAAGGTATCTATGAAGTAGCCTTCTCTAAAAGCAGAATACTGCTTATAGAAATTCTCAAGACATTTTCGTAACGGGAACAATGCTGAATATTATTGTATATGTTGACTAGTAAAAGAACTTGCATAACGTGCTTAGTGACCCCGAAAGTATACTCTAGTGCCTACATGCATGTCCTGTGCACACGTGTATCACAGACTCGTTTAAACATATTCGTCCTTAAGAATTCGTTCGGTCTGCTGTTAATAAGCGTAATAGAGATTTGTACTATTTGTGGCGTAACAATATAAACTGCTCGTATTAACGAGGCCGCGTGAAAAGGCACATTATATTAACTCAGCGGTGCTCTCATTCTTCCTTTCGCTGCGTGTACGTACGGAACAAATGCGCGAACGCTATTAGTGAGGCACACACACACAGAGAAAGAGACAGAAAGAAAAGTCTAAAGCTCTAAAGGAAAATTGAGTGTCTCGTGTGCGGAGAATGAGAGCGAAAAAAAAAAAAAAGTTCGAGGGACAGAATAGAGGACATACCAGTACCTGACATGGAGTCTGGCGAACGGCCACGCAACACACCCGCGTAGCTATTTATGCAGGCTTCGGTGGAATATTAAAAAGAAAAAAATTACATCAAGTAAGGTCGACTATCGGGCCCCTCCCCCCCTCCCCAGAGCCCCCCGAAAGAAATTGTCTGGCTATTTAATTTATAAAGGGGACCAGAAGCGAGAAAAAGAAGACATAAAGCAAAATTATAAAAGTAAAGGCGTCCGAAATACGCGGCACACGCAGACACACTTACACACACGGTACATAGCAGACAAAAATATTTCATTAAAGCTGATCTTAGATCAACTTTAATAAATACTATGATCTACCTACAAATACATGAAGTAGCGACATATTTATATTACACAATAAACAGCATAGCAAAATCTATAAACAAGAATACGGTTTTCATCTGAGAAAAAAAAATATATAAATAATTATAGTTTTTTATAATACAGAGAAGTATTACTTGAAGGATCAAGTTAATTAAGTTGATTGCCATTTTTTTATTACTACATCTTCACGGATAAAAATAACGAGATTGATTTGAGAAAAAGTTTTTCTTTTATGTACGTTTAATCAGTTATAAATATATTTCAATATGTTATTCATAGTTTTTTGACTTAAAATATTTAAATGAGTATTTGCTAGTACCAACTGTGTGTGAGTGTGTGTGTGGCATGCTTCAAACAAAGAAGGAAATACTTAATCTATCCTGTTAGTGCTCAAATAACTGCGAAACTTATCAAAATCACAAAATTAAATTAACTTTTAAATAAAATAGAAAAAAATAAAATAAAATAAAAAACTACACACTCAAGCGTATCATACGGAATATATAAAGAAGTTTCGCATTAAATGTACTTTTAATTTAATTGTCGGTAATGTATCTTTATCGTCAACTCGCTTCATTTAATCTACTATAAAATGCATAGTCCAAAATGCGGTCTTCATACCTGTATTTGTATTATTCGTAGTAGCTGCTGCACCTGAACCAGAACCACCACAATCTGATTCATCCCGCTCTTTATCGTCTAATCTGTAAAAAGTGAGCAAAGAATTAATTTTTATTCTTATTTCAAAAATAATAAAATTAATAACTTAAAATAACGATTATTTGCTCACTTTTGTAAAATGAGATCACAAACCTGTGTTGTTTTAAAAGGGTACAGGTTCCGCTTTCTGTTGGATCCACAGAATAGACATATAAGTAACCATCGGCGCTAGCTACTAACAATTTTGGTACCTTATGTGTTCTAAAACATAAACAAGTAAATATATTGTAAAAATATAATTAATTAAATGGGTAATTTATATAGATTTAAGATGGAAATTTTTAGATACTCACACAGTGATGGCACAGACATTTTTTAAACCTTGAAATGGTAGATGGACGCTCGCGAAAGCACGTCCTTGAGTAAAAACGTCAGTCACTTGCGACGGCAAATATGTGGCCGACGCTGTCACAGCCTTCGTCAAATACCCCATCCAGCTTTGTGCTTCATCTGCGGTTTGTTTGTTTGGCCTATAATATGAGTAACGTGTTTAGCTTTTACATTTTTACTGAATATTTATTGAAACGAAAATGGCAGATATGCGATGCTTACGTTTCTTTCGGTTCTTCCAGTTTGAATATATGCACAGTTTCCGTATTACTGGAACAACAGAGCCACATAGAGTCCATGCTGAAAGAAAGACTGTTTATCGTGACGCATCGCTTAACTCCGCGTCGAAATTCAAACAACTTTGTACCCTCGTGGACCTATAAAAAAAAAAAAAAATGTTTGCAATTGCAATCAGCAATTATTAACAAAATAATATTTCTACGTTTATAGTTTATCTTACATCAAAGACTCTAATCACAGTGCCTTTTTCAGAAGCTGTCGCCACTTTTGTACCAGTCGAGCTGAAAGCAATTGCTGCCAAAGGACTGTCGTGTGCCGGTATCATTGTTTTTGCTTGCTGTATAATTAAAAAAACGTAAGATTGTTAAAATTTCTGATAGATTAAATTTTTTGACTAAATTATTTAATTCAAATTTGTTCAAGATATTTACAAGATGATTCGCGTCAAATATCTGAACTTCTCCAATCGTATTCGATCCTGGGTAAGCTACGTAACAGTTGTCGCTATTTGGCGAAAGTGTACAAAGACCCGTAAGATTCGGAGGAGTGTCGCGAATTGTGTGTAACACTCTCATATCCCGTATGTTATGAATGTAAAGGGATTCTTCCAGACATACCACCAATCTCTGAAATAATCGACATTATTAGTAAAGTATTTATTGTGGATATTTATAAAAAAAAAATCTTCTGACATAGACCTGCTAAAGACTCAAGTATATTTTTATACCGCTAAAAAAGAAAAAAAAAGTTTATGTAAATTTGAATAACTCACCGCTCTGTTGAGTTTCACAGCCAAAATTGTATTCGAGTAACTGTAGTTACATATTTCTGTTCCTTTTCTAAAGTGGCACACCGTAAGCGTACGAGGAGATTTAAGACTAACAATCGCCACCAAACTGCTGCTGAACAATCGCTCGACGATACATATGTCCTCGAAGTCTGCATCATCTCGAAAAAAGAATACTCTAATTAATAACATCAAAGACTTTTCTTTGACTAATCGCTTAGTCTCATATTAATAGTTTAATTATCGAGATTATTAACAAACTTTTCAATATAAAAAAAAAAAAATAATAATCTTTGAAATATAAAATTTTTAATTATTTTAAATCGTAAATAATTAAATAGTAATAAACATACCAAATAAAACGTGTGCAATTTACCATAAGAAAACTTTTTTAATCATATTATGCAATATCTCACATTATATACGACTTTAATAAGAATTTTACTGAGGTATACATAGTAAGGCAAATAAAATGAAAAATAACGTGTGTTAATGCAAGACAAAAAACGCTATAAACACCTTCTAATTCAATGGATATTCACAATATTTTTATCTCATTGACAAAGCTTATCGTCAACTATCTTTTTATCAATCATTATTATTGAGCAATTGTTATCTCTAATCTAGAATTATTGACAAAATGTAGGAAAACTAATTATTACCATTTTCATATATTTTCTCAAGATGGCCAGTGGAGCTGATGGAATAAAGTTTGTATCCGGATTTCGATCCCACAGCCAAGGACCTGAAAAAAGCAATCAATCAGAAACTACTGACTTTCTCTTTTCTTTTAGCTTAAAGATCATTTCAAACACAAAGAGAACCAAATACTTTCGATATCCGTGCGCAGATATGTACTTTGTTTATTCGTCGAGTGATATTACCACCGTCGCTGTTCGTACGTGCAGATATCGTGCGCGAAAAAAAAGAACGGCGAAGTTGTCACGAATGATACGCAATCGCGTGAGGTGCAGGAGCAGGAGCATAAGTCCTTGGATAAGGAGGCGCGAGTGGAAGGGTCGTGCGACTGGATCTCGCGGTGCACGCGTACTCGTTTCCTTTTTTTTATTTCCTCCCGCTTACCACGCACGGCACACGAGGAGGCGCGCGTTGAAGGCCCTCGTTAACACGCAATTAATCGGTGAAAGGGGGAGCGGCGAATGACGCAGGCACAAACGAAAACATTGCGCGAACCTTGGCGCACATTCGTTACGTGCACACATGTGTGCATACATGTGCATGTCATTGAAGAAAAAAAAAAAAAAAACGCGCGTATATCGGTAGAAAAGGAGCGAGAGGAGAAGCGATCGAAATGGGGCGCGCGAGGTTAGGATCAAACAAAGAAGGAGGCCGCGGCGGCGGGGGTCAGGAGAAAAAGGACTCGCGTGCAAACTCTTACGTGCAGTCCTGATTGAAGTTGACGAAGTAGGGGCCGTTGCTCTGGGCGTCGGACGTCGGGTCGGACGTCTGGTTGGCCGCGAGGTTCATGAGTCCTGATATGCTGTACCTTAGCCCTTGCGTTAATACATCCAGGTTGATCTCGCGCGGGATCTCTCGCATAAATCACGGCGGCACGTGCGTGGCGTGCGTACTCGATGTGCGTGGGTGCACGCGCGCGCGCGCGAAAACACGCTCCTTGAAGACTCCCTCGTCTACGACGTGCTCGGTACGCACAGCTACTTCACGTACCACCTCGGTACTTCTTCCCCCTGAAGCTGTCGCAGCGTCCACCCCCGTTCTACGTACGCGCGTCCTCCTGCGCGCCACTGCTCACGCAAGAGGGACTCCCGCTCTCTGCTTCGCTGCCTGCGGCGCCTGGGCTGGCTTGTCCTCGCTTCTGCACGACGACGGCCAACTCCTACAAGTGACTGCACTTTGCTTTGCTATCGTTCCATATTGAACAGCTGACAATCGCAGCTGCTGGCCGGAACAGCGGAACGCGAAACATCAGTCCGCGTTCCGCGCGTTCCCGGTTGCCTTGGCGACGCGCTGGTTTTCCACCTCTCGTACCCTCCGCGTAGTTAAGACAGTTCGCAAATACAGCACGTATTAATCAAGAGATTTCGACATCGGCCATTTTGGCTGTGATACGGAGCTTCTTTAATATTAGACATTACAGGGCCCGCGTCATTTATTTTTTACCTTAAAAAAAAAAATTGCTTTACATTTAATTACTTTCAACGATTTTATTAATTAATTTACATGTCTACATTAATATTTTTCTTTTTATGTTATAGTCACCGGCAGAACTCTGCATCTCCGCTGAACCTCATGCAGATTGGTAAGTTGCATGATTTTTTTTTCGTAGTTTGTAATCGGGCGTCTTAAACCGTCGTCGTCGTCGACTATACTATAATGACGCGCGCGAATTGGGACCTTTCAAAAAAAATAGGCTTTTCCTCTTATATTAACACATGCTGAACTGAAGTCCTGTTTGCCGCGCATGTACGAGAAAACCTGTCCCGTCTATTAACACTGGCGATGTTCAATTTCTTATTACTTCAGGAACCCCGTGCATGAGGCATATGGCGCGCCCTCGTGGTCGCGGACGCGCAAGCAGCGGGTCGATTTTCCGTGCATCAACAGACATCAGTGGTACTGTCAGCGTTCTCAGCTGACGCACAAAAAGGAATAGCAATAAAACGTCGCAAAGATGGTAATGAAACATACTCATTATAAGTTTTATAATATATTGTGCGAGGACGCGCGCCCTAACGAGCCGTCGTGCACGCGAATCTTTCCTTCACTTTTTTCCCCCTTTTTTTTTAGTCTTTCGGCGAGAAAATAGCGTCGATCATGCAGAAGCCCGGACAGGACCCTGTCGCCAAGGACGACGTGCCCTGGTGGATGAAGTACGCGGGCCGCGGACTTGGCACCGTAGGCAGCATAAGTGAGTTCACGCATATCGATACCGTATCGCTTCGTAGCTCTTCTATTTTCTTCTTTGTCCATCGTGATATTTCGGTATCTCTTTCCTGCGTGCGTATGTGTGTGTGCGCGCGCGCGCGCGCGCCACATCGGCATACGAGATACTATTATTTATTTAATCATTTACTTCGTAGACTGAGTGTCTTCATTTAATCTGATTTACAGGCGACAATGTTTGCCCCTTTTTGCAAATTTGTATGTGCTAATGTGTAAACATACGTTGACTATACGTAACTTTGTAATATTGAATGTACTAAACGTTATTAATTACAGTCTTGAACTACAAGTCTGTTTGAATGAGATGGAAGTCCTGATGGAGATTGCCTGGTTTGTTTGCAGTTGCAATCTTTCTCGGTGCCTGGAATTGCGCGTCGATACTCTTTGGCCAGATTGACTGCTTGATTAGTGGTATGTGTCAAATGATAGTTGGTTTCCTGGTTGTAATGATTGAGGCTCCTTGTTGCTGCCTGTTCATCGATTTTGTACAGAATTTAAGTGATACTGTGGAAAAGAAACCGTATTGGAATAGAGCAGCCCTTTACTGTGTGTAAGTTTTTTTATTTTTTTTGTAACTTTTGAAATAGATTAATACTTGTGCTATTATAATTTGTACAATTTTTTTTTAATAATTTACATTGTATTTGTTAATTTAGATTAGCATTGCCAGCAGTCTTCCTATGTCCAGGAATGAGTAGTATATTCGGAAGCGGTTTAATATTTACGACGGGTATAATATATGGAATGATGTCTCTGGGAAAAAAGTAAGTATAATTTTGTAAAATAAAATCTATAACTGCATAAGAGCTTTATCAACAAAGAAAAATCAATTATAGAAATTTGCAAGTACAATTTGAGTAATTTATGTTTAACTAACGACATAAATAATCTTTTGTTAACAAAACTAATCAATTTTATTTGATAAAGTTATCAAATTGAATTGATATGCAAAAATGTCTAAAACACTGAAATTAAGGAAAGGAGCCTTAATTAGAACACCGAAAACAACACAATTTTTTAAGAATTTTTTTTATGAAGAATATACGATAATAATAGCATAAAAAAAACATACTGAAATACTTCAAGTTTGGGTTTTTAATTTGAATAACATATTTTTTTTTTAATACTATTAATTTATAGGAGAAAAAAAACGATTTTTTCACTCGGTAATTGAGGTTTCTCCTTTAATACTGTTATTTTGCATAAAATATCTCACAATGGTTGCATGTTTTTTGTCAATCTTTTATGTTAATTTAATTGTGTTGTAAAATCACTTTTTAGAAATTGAAAGTGTCATAAATTAATATTTATTTTATTTATTTATCTTTTCAATTAATAGGATATTTATTACATAGTTTTATATCTAGATAACATCATCTTTAAGTAATATAAAACTAATGTACGCTTTTTTCTCCTTCCTTTTAATGTATATCTTTTTCTTTGCTTTGAGGTGGGAAATCAAATTTTATATTGTGTTTGTATTTTTAACGCTTCCTTCCTCTTCTGCTTTGGTTTTGTGAGAAAATTTTTTGCTGAAAAATATATTTATATGAGACAGCGTGTTAAAATTACCAGAAATATCTTGAAGAGAACTTTGTATTGGACGCGGAGGAAGATACCACAGTTTGGAAGATTGAAACAATTTATTTCGTTTTTAGCTGTATATTGATCGTTATAAAATAACTCTAATAAATGATACATCATATCTTTGCATGAAATAACATTAGCTTGTTTTTCAAATGGTTTCTACAAAGTATTTACTAATGTATAACATAATAACAGAGGAGCTAGGCCCGACCCAGCAGGAATGACGTCGGGCGTGGGTTCCCCACAGGGTACAGTGCCTCCTACTACAGATCATCATACTACTCTCATGGAAGATCCTGACGTCTGGAGGCCTACATAAATCATCAAATATTCATTGCACCACTTCACTAACCAGGCAATAATATACAAAATTTAATGTTACAAAATCTAAATACAACGCCTCGCTATAAATGTTCATTTTGTTCTTAGCATACATTTTTGCTATTATTTGTTTCATTTTGTGTATTGTTTTATTATATGTATGTCTGCTTTGATTCGATATCAAATAGAAATATTTATGCAATTTTACAAAATCAAATATAATTAAATATGAAAATAGCTTGATAATTTTTACAAAATAATGTTTTTTTTATTTTAAAGAGTTTTTGTTCTCCGAGAAAAAAAAATTAAACTTAAAATATATTTATATTGTTAATCGAAGAACTTTTGGTATCGAGTTTGAGTAACATTTTTTCATGTAATCGTCATTCTTTATTTTTTATTTATCAAAGTCTTATTGTTGAACATTCTATTGTTTAAAATATGTGTCTTGTGATGTTTCTGCATTTGATTTTTTCTATTACGCTGATTAATATGCATTATTATGTTGAAATGCTTATTATTATATTACAAGAATATAATTTTATATAATTCTATTTAAATAATTAATTTATTTGTAATATTAGTAATTATTAAATGAGATTACGTTAATCTATATTTGTGTGCATGCAATTATGCGGAAAGAAACTAATTTTAAAATATAATTTGTTAGATATGAATCATTTTTAGTATTTCTACAATAATAAAAATAAAATTTTATGTTACATGCATATTAGTAAAAAAAAAAAAACTTGGCAATTAATTTTTTTCCGCAAATATACTCAATTGAAAATAATGCTATTATGTTGCTTTTGTTAGCAAATACGTATTAACATTATGGACTAAGCAAAAATCGTCAAGCTTATGTATAATTATGTTTCTTGATAAATTATAGATGGGAAACGTTCTATGTGGCGATAAGCTAGAAATAATAAATTTATATTTGAATTATAAACATATATTTTTTAAAGAAAAAAAAAATTAATTTTTGAAAGAATTAATATGATATCCATACTTTAGGGCACCTTTTGGCGAAATGAGAACAACAGCGATGGATGTTCAAGCTCCATCATCGAGCATGCGGTCCACACTAGTTGAAAATACTCAGCCAATCGGTGTTAGTACCCCAGCTAGTATTGTTTGATCGTTAGGAATTAATTGGGTGAGCAATCAATTTTTTGTTTTGTACGAATGATTATAAGTGATATCTAATCGTTCAAGTGACAGTAGTTTAAATAAGTAAACGAACGTACGTGCTTCGTTTTATTTTAGTTCTAACGATACAAATTGTAATAAAGTGTCCCGCTAACTTTACAAGACATTTAGTAATGGGACAAAAGTCGAAAGCAATTGTATCATAAACGTATAAATTCAAGCGTATTAGGAACTGAAATATCATTTAGAAAGATTATTTTTTTAATACTTAATTCCGGGATTTTTCTATTTCCGTTTTCACTTCCGACGTACGAAACACATTCATCAGAGAAGAGTTGTATGCGCTTGTTATACTTTACGTTGTTATATCTTATTTGTATGAAATGTATATAAAATGGAGTGGGATACATTAGAACACAGTATAGAAAAGGATTTGTTGCTTCATTTTAATAATGCCAAAGTCAAAGACTGTCGTAGAAAATGATGCTGTACATGGGCCTAGCTATCCATGGGCCCATCTGTCCATTGTATATCACGAAATGTTAACAGACAGAACGGTAGAAAATCATAGATAACTTGTAACTTGTTTTAACGTATGTAATATCAAAGCGCTTTATTTTGCAATTAGTTAAGTAAGTCAACTTGATCAATGAAATTGAACAATACTTCCTGGATAATTTCGCATTTAAATTATAAAACACATTGTTTAAAAATGTCATATGAAAGAATGTTATAATATATATTAGTTCTATGTATAATAATTATACGTCTATAGATAAGACTCTCTCTGCCAAATAAGTTTTATACGATTTAAATATGTTTTGAAACAATGCATATGAATGCGAAATAATTTTTATTGTAATTCTACAGATTCAATTTAATTTAGCCACAAATACGTAGAGTGAGTTCAATCACTTTAGCGTTTGTTTTAAATCATTGTAATCTAAGAATTTTACGAATGAAACACTTTGTTTCATTTTTTTTCTTGCTTGCGTTTTAATGCGGTGCTATTTGTTATACAGTTAAAAGAGTAACATAACGTAACGCTTAAGATAAAAAAAAATATAAATTAATTCTTTTACCGTGCAATGTGGCAGAGGGATGATTATTTCTATTATTGATATAATTATATAACGAATTGTGTGTATAACCCACAAATTTGAATATTGCGTACGTACAGGTTCTGTCATTTCTCTGTGTATTAAATTTTAGTGATAAATTTCTTCATCGTTTTCTATATTGAGTTAAGATAAAGCGGTTGGACGTAAATTTTTCTTTAAAAAAGGAAAAAAAGAAAAGATTGCAAAAGAATTTTTAAGTATCTGTATTACGTGACATATCTTGTATATATGCATATATTCTTACGAATGCCTACCGTACGATTTCTAATAATTGATTTAAACAAAAATGTAAATTTTCTATAATTTTTTTTAAATGCACAAGTTAGAAATTGTGAGCAAGACACTTAGGGCACTTAGCTGCATGAATGGTAGTTTCATATTATTCTATCTGCGTTGCGCTTTTTAAATTATTAAAATTAGATGTGCCAAAAGTGCTTGTTAATAGTCATTCCGCATTAGCTCAATTTTTTATTCGTAATATTTGTGCCGGTATAATACAAAACTTTTGTATACATTTATTTTATATTCAAATCTTATCAATTTGTATTAGAACTCGTTCTCCCCTCTTAGCCTACACATTCCTTATATGTTACTTAATTTATTTAAGGAAGAAAGAGTTGTAGGATATTGTACTGTCATCTGGCTTTTACTTGATAAATAATTTATATTTAGATAAATAATTGCTCATAATAAAATTAATTCTTTTGTGATCGATACAGCGCGTGCATTGTCACACGACAAGAGAAATATCTAACGCATGTATATGTGTCTACTAGTACGTCACTTAATTATACAAGGTATCCCACTTCTAAAGAGTAAGTCATTAAAATTTAGATCTTTTAAGTAAATTGACCTAATATTGAATCCTAAAATGTCAATGCGTCATTAGCTCTTAAATTATAAGAGATTTAAAAGAAGACTTTTCTAATTAGAAAAAGGCTTCTCGAGATTTTTTTTTGTTAAAGAAATATGTTAAATGGTTCTGCTTTAGTTTTAACATTAAAGTTTAATTTGCTGTAGGTTGACTAGTAAAGATTTAATTACAAATGATGGGTAAAAGTGGAATATCCTGTATTTACTGTATGCTACGTGTATACGTTTGCTGAGTATTTTTGACTTGAGTTCGATTAATCAGCGTATAATATTAGAATAATTGAATGTAATGCGATTAAATGAGTATGATAGTGGAGCAAAAGTGGTGCTGGTTGCAATGAACAAATATTGCGTTTGCATCAAGTTTTTTTCTTCTCTAGCCTTGTTGCGCCTTTTTTCCCAACAATTGGTCGAACAATCGGCCGCCAGAACAAAACGAGAGGAAGGAACAATTGACGCAAATACAGTTCAATCACGTTGCACTCGAATGGGAACATTTTTGCTCTGCATTATGTAACGATTGAAGGATACATGTGATTATTATTTTATTAGTAATTTCGCAATTGCTGAGAAAAGGTAATAATTATGTTCTCTGAGCATAAGAATAGCTTGTTTAAAATATAGAAAACCATGTTCTTCGTGCGAGTAAAAAATTCAAGATACTGCATTTGATGTGCGTGTTGGTTTCATTCTGTTGAACTTGTACATTTCTCATAAGTGCCCCGTTTCCATACAAGTCTCATATAAAGTTTGCACCGAAGGAAGTAAAAGATAATAGAATAGCAGACAGTGTTCCAATTAATAATAAAAAAATATTATTTGGTGTAATAAGTATGTAAGAAGAGAATGAATAAATAGCGAACGGTTTATTTACATTACTTGCTTTAAGGCTCCGAATACATTTATGTGATATGTTAGAGATAAGATATTACGTTTTGTTATTTGAATCATTATGGTATTGTTTAATGTTATATCAAAATGTAAAATCGTAAAGATTTCGTTTTTCCTCGTTAATTCTTTTAACTCTTAGAAAAATAAAAAAAAGACAGGGTCTATGTCTATGTCGGGATCGAGTTTGAAGTATCCGCGTTTAGGCATCCATCGGAGCCGCGTACGAAAATTTATTCGGAAATAAAAAATCTATAGTTTGCGTCACGTGTATTATTAGATTATTCGTTGTTCGGGAATGGGTTTTCGAACACATCCTGGTGGCCGAGTTGCGCGTTGCGGTTGGCAGCTCCGCGCTGCCTAACCTGTCAGAACCGAAGCAGCGGATCCGCGGTAGTGGGTAATTTTTTAAGCACCGTACGTTGGCTCGCTCCGGCCGTGTCGCCGCGCTCATTGTCGCACAGGACGTGGAATTGTACGGGCGCGGACGACGGAGTTTCCCGGCAACGTAAATCCCCCCGTGGTGGTGAAAACCGTGGCGCGTTCGTGCTCCGTAACGCCGTTTTGTGGAAGCGAAGCGGGCCAGCGCTCGGTTTAGCACGGAGAGAACAGTCGTCCCTCGGCCGTTGTTATTCCTGTTATGCGGTGGTGAACGTCGACAGGTGAGCGCGTGTTTTCTTTCGCACAAAACGACGTCGCCTCCGTTTGCGCCCTCCGTTCCTGCGACGCGGCCGTTTTTTCGCCAGCAACGAGAAACGCGAAGGGGAAAAAAAATATGGTGCGCGAGGAACGCGAGTAGGCCTCTATTTCGACATCCCTCCTTCTCTCTCTTTCCGCTGCGCTCGCTCGCTCCTACTCTCGTACGCCTCTGTGTGTGTCTCTCTCTCTGCCTTGGTCTTGCCAAAGGATTGAGTCGTGCATCACACACAATGTAACGGAATACTCATCCGTCGGTTAACCTTTCCCTTTCACACAAAGCTCTCTTTTCTCTAACGAATTTGAGAGTTACCTTGATGGAGTTCTCGTTTCGATTTCGAGCGCGTGGATAAACGTTGATGAGCTACTTTTCTTCGACCTTTAACTCGAGTCGAAGATGTTAAAAGATACTTTAATGGCTTTCAGATAACTTAATTCTTATCTTTAAATGTGGAATATTGAGATAAAAAAAAAAATTCTTTTTGACGTGCATCTCATTATTGTCGTAACTTAAAATCATATGTCTACTTATATTAACAAATAAGTGAGGAAAAAGGTAACACGTTATATTTATGTTATAAATATTTCTACAGAAATTATAGTAGCATATAGTAACGGTGACGCTCACTCGACAAGCATATAGGAACAGAATGTCAGGGCATAGAGGCGGTGGAGGGGCTGGAAGTCATCAAGGTGGCCCTCCAGGTCTTAAGCAAATTGACTTGGATCAAATCTGGGGAGATTTACGCGAGGGCATAGAGCAAGTATACAACAGGCAGTGTATGTCAAAGCCGAGATACATAGAATTGTACACGTATCCTTTTTCATAAGAAATACTTTTCGATTTTTTATTTTTTTTTTTATTTTTTTTATTTATACATATAAAATGATTATCATGTATTTTTCTTATTGCATCATACAATTTCTATAGACATGTATATAATTACTGTACAAGCGTTCATCAACAGCTAACTAGAACTTCAACTAAAAGTAAAAAGGGACAAATTCAACAAGGAGGTGCACAGTTAGTTGGTTTGGAGTTATATAAACGTTTGCGCGATTTTCTTAGGAATTATCTTATCAATTTACTCAAAGTAAGTATATGTAATTGTTGTGCTTTTGGTTTAAAAAATTTTAAGCAAAAATTTACTGTACATATATATGTATGTATATATTACAGCATGGTATTGACTTGATGGACGAAGATGTACTGCAATTCTATACAAGACAATGGGAAGAATATCAGTTTAGTAGTAAAGTGTTAAATGGTGTATGTGCATACCTTAATCGTCATTGGGTGCGAAGAGAATGTGAAGAAGGTCGTAAAGGAATTTATGAAATTTATCAATTGGCTTTAGTTACTTGGCGAGATAATTTATTTAAACATTTAAATAGACAGGTAAATAATATTCTTGCAGATATCACGATACATTTATCGTATATTTCTTTATTAAACCGTGTATAAACTTTTTTTTAGGTCACTAATGCAGTTCTTAAATTAATTGAAAGAGAACGCAATGGTGAAACGATAAATACTCGATTAGTCAGCGGCGTCATTAACTGCTATGTAGAATTGGGTTTAAATGAAGAAGATCCAGGTGCAAAAGGACAAAATTTAACAGTATATAAAGATTCATTTGAAAATATCTTTCTCGAAGATACAGAACGATTCTATACTGGTGAAAGTACCGAATTTCTTAGGCAAAATCCTGTA
This sequence comes from Cardiocondyla obscurior, assembly GCF_019399895.1. NCBI lineage: Eukaryota > Metazoa > Arthropoda > Insecta > Hymenoptera > Formicidae > Cardiocondyla > Cardiocondyla obscurior. The sequence goes on from NC_091881.1 coordinate 4,610,532, forward strand.
ACAGAATATATGAAAAAGGTATCTCTCAAAAAAAAAAAAAATAATACGCAAAACAGAATAATAATCGTGAAAAAAAATCTTACTCTTCCTTGTCTTGTTTGTGCAGGCGGAACACAGATTATTAGAAGAACAGAAACGAGTACGCGTTTACTTGCATCAAACGACTCACGAGCGGTTGGCAAAAACATGCGAGAGAGTACTTATCGAAAAACATATGGATATATTCCATGCTGAATTCCAAAATCTTTTGGATGCTGATAAAAATACAGATTTGGGTAGGATGTATCAGCTTGTAGCGAGAATACCAAATGGCCTTGGGGAATTAAGAAATCTTTTAGAAAGTCATATCGCCAATCAAGGTCTTGCAGCTATAGATAAAGACGGAGATTCAGCAGCTAATGTACGTTATTTTTAATTAATAAATTAATTAATATTAACTAATACATTGTTAAATATTGTAACTTTTCTATAAGTGAATTGATAGTTCTCACATTTGCAGGATCCGAAAATTTATGTGAACACGATTCTGGAGGTGCATAAAAAGTACAACGCTTTAGTGTTGGTAGCATTTAATAACGATAGCGGTTTTGTTGCTGCCCTAGATAAAGCTTGTGGACGGTTTATCAATAGCAATTCTGTCACAAGAGCAGCAAACAGCAGTAGTAAGTCACCCGAATTATTAGCCAAATATTGTGATTTGCTACTTAAAAAGAGCAGTAAAAATCCAGAAGAAGCAGAACTTGAAGATACTCTTAATCAAGTTGTAAGTAATTTAATAACTTTTTATTTTGTATTTTTCTGAACGAAAAAACCACGTTTATCGTATTTATTATTTACAGATGGTAGTATTTAAATATATTGAAGACAAAGATGTATTTCAAAAATTCTATAGTAAGATGTTAGCAAAACGATTGGTACAACATATGTCTGCTAGCGACGATGCAGAGGCTTCCATGATCTCTAAGCTGAAACAAGCTTGTGGATTTGAGTATACTTCGAAGTTACAACGCATGTTCCAGGTAATATAACATGTTATTATGTAAAGTAAAATTTGAAAAAATTTAATATTAAAAGTTAATTTAAAATATTCTACAACTTGTATATAATTTTATTTGAGCTTTTATCAAGAGATAACGCATTTTATCACAAAAATGTTATAATACAATTTTAATAATTTTATCTACAGGATATTGGTGTATCAAAAGATTTAAATGAACAATTCAGGAGACACTTAACAAATTCTGCTGAACCTTTAGATATAGATTTCAGTATACAAGTTTTATCTTCTGGTTCATGGCCATTCCAACAGTCTTTTACATTTTCTTTGCCAACTGAGGTAAAATTTACCGAAAAGTATTAAGTCATAATTTTTATTTTTAGAACCGACACTGGTATTTACTCATAATTTTTACTTGCAGTTGGAAAGATCTGTACATAGGTTCACTACTTTCTATAGTTCACAACATAGCGGCAGAAAGTTAAATTGGCTATACAATATGTCTAAGGGAGAGTTGCATACAAATTGTTTTAAAAACAGATATACATTGCAAGCATCGACTTTTCAAATGGCCGTTTTATTAGCATACAATGGATCTACATCGTGGACAATACAACAGCTGCAATATGCAACACAAATAAAGATGGATTTTTTACAACAGGTAATATTGCTGTTCGCGATTTTTTGAGACGCGAGCGTGATCGGAGAGCGAGTTGCTACGCCGTGCCGGTATGTACGTGATTTTGCTGTACGTCGATCTCTTCCGGACTTTTCCGATAAAGTAATTCACACGGGCTAGACGCCGAAATTCTTACGCTCGCTTGCCGATCGCAGCTCAGTAGCCGTACACGACTCGCTTCATATACAGCTCCGGTTTCTTTTTTTGCGCGATCTCCCGTACATCGCGTGCCAATTTTTTTTTGTTTTGTACAAGTTGTCCGTCTAGTTTGTAATAAAATCGGCTATAACGGTAAGCCAGAGTATATACTTTTTTTCCACTCGCGTTGTGCTGTATTTCCTTGCGCGGCAGTTATTTCTGGCCGGTCTGGTATTTCACACGTGTACCGCGTATCTCGATCACGCGTCCGCACCTAAACAGTTGCATTTGATAAAATTTAACGATTGATTATATTTAATTAATAATTTTTTTACAGGTTATACAAATACTTTTGAAAGCCAAGCTTTTAACCGCAGCTAGCGATGATGTAGCTGAATTGACCCCGTTATCAACGGTAGAACTTTTTACAGGATACAAAAAGTATGTTACTTTTATGTGTATATGTATATATTTAATTATTCTTTGTAGCATTTGTTACAATAGTCATTTTACAGCAAAAAATTAAGAGTGAATATTAATATACCTATGAAGACGGAATTAAAAGTTGAACAGGAAACTACGCACAAACACATAGAAGAAGATAGGAAACTTTTAATTCAAGCAGCAATTGTTAGAATTATGAAAATGCGAAAAGTATTGAAACATCAACAATTAGTGGCGGAAGTATTGAACCAATTAAGCTCTAGATTCAAACCAAGAGTGCATGTCATTAAGGTAAGTACATTAATTTAAAAAAAAAAGAAAAATTGATATAATTTATACGTTGCTACATTTTTTACAAGTTTGATAAACGCAATATTATTAATTTAAGTATATATAAAAATTGCGTAATATTAATACAAATATTTTAATAAGACTGGATGTCTTCTTGCAGAAATGTATAGATATTTTAATTGAAAAAGAATATTTGGAGCGCACAGAAGGTCAAAAGGATACTTACAGCTATTTGGCATGATCAGAGCAACGATACAGAAACAAAAAAATTAAAATCTGCATCACTCACTCACTTTCATTGATATATACGTACCAGATTTATTTATTTAAGATTTCAAGTGTAATTCCCTATTTTTATTCTGTACATGAATATCTTTGTACCATACTGTCATTCTGGTCGCATTTAGAGTCTGGCTTTTTATATATCTTCTAAAAGATATATGGATATAGCGTGAAAGATGTTAATAAAATTATTTCGTAATTCTTAACCAATGCTAGGTGTGTTACTGTCTGTGCTGGTTTTCAAAACAAAGCAAATTTTGCTGTAATATCACAAGCATTATTTAAGATTTTAGAAAATCTATAGAAAATTATATGAAATTAAAAACGAATATTTTCATTGCATTATTAACACTAATATTTTCTAATCTTATAACTAAAATATTTAAAATAATTAATTTTTTACCAACTGGAAGGAAGCGTATTGTAAATGTGGAAGAAGTAAAAAATGCGTTATGTCCATTATATATATATATATATATATATATATATATATATATATATATATATATATATATATTATATACATATATATAAAAGATTACTAATGTAATTGGTATACCAAAAGAAATCAACTTCACGCACGTATACAATAAGGTTTACTGTATAATAAAAGAAGACAATGTACAAAATTTTTGCAAACACATAGATAGTAATGCATTTTAGCAAAAAATTAACTTTTGCAGTAGACATATATATACATAAGTCAGGAAATTTTATAACAATACATGTAAAATTCTATTATAATTATAGTAATTCAAATGTTTTTGCGCGATAGCATAGTTACATCAACTCTGCGTGTTTTAGATAGAGTATTTGAAATTATAAGAATACAAATCTTATGATTTCTTTTCGAGAGTATACTAATATCAATTTACATGCAATTAGCAATCGTGAAAAAAAAAGGGAAATTTATATTTTACAAAATTAAATTAACAGTATAATTTTTTTTATTTCGAGCACAAAAAGCAGTAATTGTCTTTGGGTCAGAACTGGATTTAAAGATTAACTTAATCTCGAATAAATTTGTTTATATGTTTGTAAAATTTTCATTGCTATGGTAAAGAGTTGCGAGAAACGCTTGATGTTCGTGCAATATGGAAACAGTAATATTTATGGTATAATAGGATTTAAAAAAGAAAAAGTATATATAAATGAATAATAAACGTAAGCTACAAGTGGTGCTTATGTGAATCTTAACTTTAGTGCCCTCATAAGGGCCAAAAAGAACTGTAGATTCTGTAATTATAAGCGCTCACAATAATTACGATCATTTCAGAATTGAGTTTTGAAACTCAATGTGTATAAAAATAAACGAGAAAAATAGAGCGAGAGAAAAAAAAAGGTTTAGAACTTTTAAGTATATATATATATATATCATGATTCTAGGTATTCAAATATTAATGACATTTTTTCATGGCATATTGTCGATGATAAAAATTTGAAGGGCGAGAAGAATAAATTGAGAATTATTGTAATTAAATTGTATTAATATACTTACCCGCAGGGTGAGCAGCAACGTCTATATATGTATATATATACATACATATATATATACATATATATATATTTAGCTAACAGAAACATTAACTTAATGTATTTTAATAAAGCGTATTGCGAATTTCTTTTTCAAACTATAAAAACCATTAAAATAATGTTATTCGATCTATAGGTTGTGCAGAGGGATACTGACTATATCACGCGGTCTTTATCCATATTATATTGTGATATTTGCTATTATTTAATTTCCATACGAAAGAAGCTATTTCAACGAATTGTTTGCGAAAATATTAAGTTTGCTTTTTGTAAATTTAGACTATTACGGTACGTACGCATCATCTAGATCAAAGATCTATCGCAATCTTTATATCGCAGAAAGAACACTAACATTCGTGTGTATCACCCAGTGAATCAATGACAATTTCGATGAGCTGGATATTTTTTGATAATTCGTACAGCTCATCGTATGACATTATTTTGGATGCGCCGCGCAATGGCAAAAATATGTTTATGTTCCCGTTAATATGCAGCGAAATCTAAGCGTTTTGAGTTTTTGTATACTTAGATTTTATTATTGCCAATTATTATTCTTTACACTCCCCAAAAGAAGTTGTGCAAATGAACTGAATGAGACATTTGAAATTGTCAAACGTAGAAATGACTTGGATTTGATATAATCACGATGGAAATCAAATTTTTGAAATGATTTCCTATTATTACCTTGTTACTATTAATTATACTTATTAGATATATTTAAAAATCTGTAAATTCTTTTACGGTCTATTTAATCAGACATGCATTTGTCATTTTATATGATGTCAATGAATTGCTGTAAACACAATAAATGCACGCGCATACGTATAAAACGAAACAAAAATATGAATTATAATTGTTCGCAAAATTATTAATAAAAAGTAACAGTTTCTGATAAATTACGAATATAAGTTTATTAAAAAAGTATAAAATATTTCAATTTGATAATACTCGATTTTGATATGTGAAATAAACACATACAAGCTTTCTCATAAAAAGATGTATATCAAATCTGATTTGTGCTTTAATGTATAATACTGTAAAATATAAATAGCTATAAAATGGGATTAATTTCATCTTTTATACATAGGTTACAATCTCACTTAATTAATATTTTATGTAAAATGTCCGTAAAAAAAAAAAGAGATTGATTAGAATATCAAGAGACACAGTAGCGTCTCGCGTCAAATACACCGAAATTTATCGTATATATCTTTACGCGAGTCGTCGAATTGGCGACAGCTGAGATTATAAATAATATGAATGCTATTACCATAAATGCTACTATGATGCATCCACAATTTTCTGAGGTTTCCACTCTAATAATTTTATAAAATCTTCTTTCGTTAAGCTAAGTTGCCCGTTTGCCATTAAATGTATCTAGAAAAATTATAAGTTATAAAAATTCGTACTTTATGATGCTGCACAAATAGGAGAAATTAATAACGAAATTATGTACATACATTTTGTTTTTTTAAATTGTCTACAAGTAATGTCTGCTTCTTAAATGCTTGCACCAATTCTGACCGCTGTTTTTCTAAACTTTTTACAGCCAATTTCTTGTCATCTTGTAATTTTCTGATTTGATTTCTCAATTCCTGCAATATATTATTTAGAATATTCAAATAGCCTTGTGTGTGAGCCATCAATTTTGGGCACAGCAGGCTGAGCAATATTATTAAAAAATTTGTAGATACATGCTATTATACCTTTTCTTCTATCTGGCTGCATTTCAATGCACTTCTGAGCTTCTCATTGTTTTCTAGAGATCTATTTAATCTTATATCCAAATTGTTTGATTGTTGATTCAATGTTCTTATTTCTTTCTTGAAACTTTCCAAATCCTAGAAGAGAATATTTGTAATATATCCATGCTAGCAATTTTATAATGTGTTGTAAAGTAAAAATACCTTTTTTAAGTTAACATTTTCGTTGTTTAAAGTTTGATAATTGGACAGTGTATCGGAATTAACATTTTCCAATTTCGTAATTGTATCGTTTAACGTTTCTACTTGGTGATGCAATTTAATTTGAGTGCCTTCGAGTTTCTTTTTTTCCGCCTCTAATTCTTCGCAATAATCGCACTGCATATAAAAGCAATTTATCGTGTAGAAAAAAAATAATTCTGTCAAACGGTAAAAATAAGAGGTACTACCTTATCGTTATATTCGAGTTGCATAGTTTCTAACTTTTTATACAGCATATCTATCTTGCCTTTAAGCAAAGTGATAACAGCTTTACTTCCCACAGTGTTATCTCTCTTCGAACATTCATTGTCATTGGTGCATTTTACTGGTGCTTCGGAAATTTTTACCGATGATATTCTTAATTGATTATCAACACTTAGTGCTCCCTCTTCCAAATCCGCGTTTTTAACATCTTGTAAATTTGAAAGCGATCGGCTCGCGGTGTCAAATATATTCTCATGTATAATCGAATCAACGGCCTTCATTACATCGCGCGTTCTTAGCTTAAGATCACGATTCAGCCGGTGAAACTCCTTTTCTTTCGCTAACAAATCGTCAGACATGTTTTTGTCGAAAGTGAAACACCTTTCGAGGTTAGAAAATTTATTGACAGATTAGCGACACAAGTGCGAAGTGTGCATATGTGTACGCGGTGACGCGCCGTGAAGGATACAGAAACGCAGCTCCTTTCATTCTGCGCACGGGAGTTCCGTCTCTTCCAAGTATGCTTCCGGTGTGACGTGACGAACGGGGTGTTTTCAGCTAAATTCGAGGTGAGCAGGCTTAACTGAATATTCATCAACCCCCCGTGAGATTGTTAATAGCTTCGACATTTAAATCTCCTTCCTCGAGTCTCCTTTAGCTTAGCTAATCCGAGACCTAACCTAACCTAACTATCCGCGCGAGGAAAGTCACGAGCGTTATCGTCGCGCGCGCGGAAGATCTGATCGCGAAAAGGGCCTTCAAGAATGAACATTGGCGGCCCGGCTGCTCGTCGTCGTTTATCTACAGCCCTTCGCTGCCGTTAATGGTGATTAGACAAGGGGCATCTCGAACGGTGGCAATGGAGGCTGAAAAAGTTCTTGTCGCGACGCGTGTGAGATCAACGTCGATCCTTGTTCAACAAGAGGACTGACGGTCGAGAGACGCGAGACATGTATCAAGCATGGGCAATGGTACGTCACTGCGCAAACCGTTTTGATTAAAGATGGAGGAGACGAGAGACGAGAGACTCCTGTCGCGAAGACGTTCCGCCGCTTTGAAGCCTTTCAAAGTTAAGGACGAGAGAGTGGCCACTCTAAAAAAGGTAAGGTTCCGCTCCGTCGCTTTGTGACTTCGTCCGCTAGATTATCGCATGTTAATCGCGCTCGAGTCTTGAACCTCGGCCGCCAAGCCGACGTTCTTTAATATCGTAAACAAATCTCATTGATGCATGCTTTTTATTAGGTGGCGGCAATTTTGCAAAAATCCGAGATTGATCGGACGGCGGAGGAAACTGGGATACTCGCCTCGTGCAGCGATGTGGTGAAGGAGGTTAATTTACGGTAACGACTGTTGCAGTAAAAAAATATTTCAGTACTTTTTTAAGATTTCTATAGTGATTTTTATTGTTATTTGGAGTTAAATAAATATAAAATTGTTTTTATATATAAATTATAGTTGTAATATAATTTTTTAATAATTTTTTTTTTTAGATTAGAGTAAAAACATATTTTTATTTTATTTGTCTCGATTTGTAGGCAAGAAAAACGAGACAGAATAAAGGCAAGATTGGAAGAGGTTGAAGATGTGCCTGAAATCTTGGAGGAAAAATGTATTCGCTTGGCAGCAGCAATCAGTAGGGCAACATCACTTGCAGTATACACTGGTGCTGGTATCAGCACAGCAGCATCTATTCCAGACTACAGAGGAACCAATGGAGTTTGGACTCGTATGCAACAGGGAAAGGATATTGGGTAAAAATTATTTTAATTGAAACAATTTTTGTGTTATCTCGTTTTAATAGCCTTTCTGGTTTTGCAAAAAATATTTGAAGACAGTTTGCTGTAAGGTTTCTTTGATATTGTATGATAAATTATGGTATATTGTACAGCATATTTATTGTTAAATTATTTATATTTTTCACAGAAATCATGATCTCAGCCAAGCCGAGCCAACTGTGACACACATGGCCCTTTACGCGTTATATAAAGCGCGAGTTCTCAAACATGTAGTTTCTCAGAACTGTGATGGATTACATTTACGTAGTGGTATCCCGCGCAATCTTCTATCCGAGGTGCACGGTAATATGTATGTGGAAGTTTGTAGAACGTGCAAACCGTCTAAAGAATATTGGAGACTTTTTGACGTTACTGAAAAGACTGCGCGATATCAACACGGCACGGGAAGATCATGCCACAGATGTAATTCGATATTGCAAGATTCTATCGTTCATTTTGGTGAAAGAGGTAACCTGCCTTGGCCGATCAATTGGAACGGAGCAACACGAGCTGCAAAACAAGCGGATGTTATATTGTGTTTGGGTTCTAGTCTGAAGGTTCTTAAGAAGTATCCGTGGTTGTGGCAAATGGACAAGCCCGTTCAAAAGAGAGCCTCTTTATATATTGTCAATCTACAATGGACTCCAAAAGACGAGAATGCAGTTTTAAAGATAAACGGGAAATGTGACGAAGTAATGAAAAAAATTATGAGTCACTTAGGACTAGAAATACCGCAGTATAATCGTACGAAGGATCCGATTTTTTTTCACGCGATGAAGCTCCAAACCGGCGAACAACTTACCAAGACTCAGCCATGCCTCGAGGAGCCAGCTGTAAAGGAGCCTTTAAGTCAAAGCAGCGATGAAAATGTAGAATGCACAGTGCAAGAAACTGACAAAGAAGACTGCATATCGTCCATAGCGGTGGCCGATATAACGACCACTTATCCGGCACCGGTTTTCGCCGCGTTACCGTTTTTGTCTATGGGCTTGCCATTTCCTCCTATGTACATGTATCCCCAATTGACACCATTATTTTATTATCCTTTTATACAAATACCAAATGTGCCAGCGGAGGCACCGAAACCGAAACCAGCGTGTTCGTTTTGTATGGAGCATGAAGGCTCTCTCACCTGTTTGTATTATCAACGTGATGTGGATTGCCCAACACCAATAAAAACCGAAAACGAGCAAAAGGTAGAAGAAGATACTCTAGTGATTCGCGCGGACACTCCCGTAGCATCTGCGAAGAATCCAGGCTGGTTTGGCAAAGGGTATCGTAAAGGTATGAAAAGGAAGCGGTAGCATCCACTCTATGTAAATCTATGCAATATGCTTGACCGACTATTTATCGGGACTATACAATATAATCTTATACAATATATTTAAAATATTTAAAGTCTCCATATCATATAATAAAACTCGTGCATATTTTGTAGATTTATAGCAATTTAATTCCAGTATTTAAAGCTTTAACAAAGAAATAGACTGAAATTTTGGAAATATTTCTTAACGATGAAAAAGCAATCCATTATTTTTGTCCGTTTTAAAATAGACTTTGTCAAAGTTCATTATCTAAATTTTTTTTTCAAGATGGGCAAGTGGAGTGCACATTTTAATTAAAATTTTAGCGTTGTCCGTTGATTTTTAATGAAAGATTTATTTAAACATTTATCTTTACCACAAAAATATCTTTCTTGTTCAGTTTGTTTGATTTCTTTAACTATGCCTCCTAATTGCCTCATTTTATTTAATAATTGATATTATTTTATTTAAGAGAATTGTCGATTTTTATACTATTATACAATTAATATCTCAATATTAATATATAAAATGTGGTATGTGTTGTGTTTTTACAAGCAGCTTAAATTATTTTATCTATAAATTATGTTAAAAAAAAACAATTTATCATCACTTAATGTGTGCGAAAAATGAAACGTCAACGTCTTGTAGCCAACTTTATATGTTAGTATTTTTAAGAACATTATTTTCTTCCTACATTTGCAAATAAGTTATAGAACAAGTTGGGGCAAGTGTAAAAACATAATAAATTTTGGCTGATAAGTAATTTATTTATAGTAACATTTAATATGCAAATTTTAGATACTCATTAGAAGCTCTTTTAGTAAGTTTATAGAAAAATAATTTTATTTCCTTATTTATTATGTTATCTAGTGCCCTTACTGATTAATCAAAAGTGGCTTAATACTCGCCCTAGTCGACTTTACTCATTCTTGTATATCAAGTTTGTATTGTAACACAAATCTAAAATTAAATATACAGACAATTCAGCATAAATAATAGTAAAAACTATTATCATCTAATATATTTTTCTAGGGTATTTAAAAACATGTTTATCATTTTAAAAATCATCTTAATTTAAATTATTGCTATTGCATATTATTTTTGTTATTTAATGAATATATATTTCATAAGCGTGTAGCGATAGATCTGACATCAATCAAATGTACCTGTTTTTAACGTCACATTTTTTTTGTTAAATATTTGGTTATTAACTTGAAATTAATACGATTTACATTATATGTATATAAACGCAGAAATATTCTATGTATATATTTCTATTGAATATTTCTGTATCATATAATTTGTATAATAATTAAAATTATTATATGCGTTTGTAATTATCTATTGTTTAAATTATTTTTGAAGGTCTAAAAAAGCTCATTACTGCATACAATTACATTAGAATATATATATATTTGTTCTTTTATTAAAAATTAATTCTAGAAGTAAAGTTTTTCTATTACATTTTAAAAGTTAGAAATAAAATAAAATAAAATAAAAATAAGCAATAACAAAACTGATATACAATGATATAATTAAAAAATGTTGGTTAAACAATTATGTAAATGTGTCATTTAATATGTTATAATGTCGGCAATTCTCGAAGCAATATATTAATTACAAAATATATATTAGACGACCTATAATACAGCAATTGTGATTTTCACAGGTCATTATACATGTACGCAAGTATTGTACACTTAAAAAATGAATGCTTTTCCTAGGAATTATAATATAATTAACATATACATATATATACACTGTGTAATGTGTTTTTGTATTAAAAAAAAAAAGAAACATGAATTTTTCATGAAAATTTTATTGATAAGGAAGTTCGAGCATTTTTACAGCATAATTTAAAAATATATGACACTGTGTCAAAAAATTAATCCACCTATCAATTTCAAAACTGTCTTTAATACAAGTAATTTTTTTATTCTTTTTTTTTTTATGAGAGAATGTGTCTGTTGGTTTTATCAACTATCGCATTAAATAAAGTATCACCCATGCCATTTTTTACGTCTTGTAAATATCCTGAGAAGTTCTTTATCATCAAATTTTTCATTATTAAATATATGTACGATTTTACATTGGTCGTAAAAGTAATCTAAGAAATAGTTTTTAATTTAAAAAAAAACCCAGTGAATTTCATGCGAATAAATTCTGAATCAATTGTAAATTAATTGTATGACAAATTAGTCAATTGTGCGAAACAAAAAAAAAATCTGTTAAAGTGAACTTGTCAAGGGTCGAAGGTACGGGGACTCCGCGCGGGGTGCGGGCGTGTCTCGGCCACTGATCGTCTCGGCCGACATTGGCGGGGCCCGCACGCGATGAAGTGAGACGAGTATCGTTCTCGCGTTCACGGGCGCGGACGCGGGCGTCCTCGTCTCTCCTTGTCGCTCTTGCAGTCACTATTGTTAGCCGGTGGAAAAAACTTCAACCGGGCGGCCGAACGAATTTCGTGGTCGATCACAAATCGTCATTGGCCAGGTTCTCTGACAGGAATTGCGCGATTATCGCGGGCCTCTGCGACGAGGCACTCTTGCGTGTCGTGGACGCCTGCCGTTCGCGTGCTTCGAGGAACGGCTTCGAGGTCGACGTTCAGCCGTCGTCTTTAAATGGGCAAGCGGTGGTGAACGGGCTTTGGACGGGTAAGAGAGCCTGCGGCGACGGCGAACCGGAGGCGGAAGAATGACACGCGGATCGCGCGAGGAAACCGCCGACGGGAGCACGGCCGCCCCGTGAGCCGCGACGGTCGTGCCGGGAGGTGGTGACATTCGGGCAAGAGCAGCAGCGGGACATTGGTGAGTTAAAATACGTAATCGGGGAAAAAGGCCGCTGCGCGTGGGGTGGACGTCGGTGGCAGGTAGAGACGCACGTCGTACGCAAGGGGAACGTAAAGAAAGGCCGAGGAAGCTCGTAGAGAAAGAGAGAAAGAGCGGGGCGGGAGAGGGGAGTACGATTTGTCGCCATGGTGATGCCGCACAGCATCGTCGCTGTATCCGCCGCGAGCACGTCCTTTGATTCGTACCTCGAGAGCTCGAAAACCCAAAACTCTCTGTCCCAAAAAATTGAAAAATGATCGGAATATTACATCAGTTGATAATTCTAACTCGTAACGTTATTCCGTCAACGCTTATTAAATAATAAAGACAGAAAGACGTCGCACGTAAGAAATTATCTATACTTCGATATACATGAAAAAGCAAGCAGTAGTCGTCTTTGTTTCTCGAATAAAATAGTCGACTTTTCTTTTGTGCATTCTCGAGTGCTATAATGAGTTTCAATAATGTATTCAACTATCAGGAAACACATTCCTACTTGGAATCTCCATTAAATCGCGCCGCGATTAAAAAGTTTCCGCGCGTTTGCCCTCGTCTAGAAATCAGATAAAATATTATGTTACGGAGAGATTATTCACTCATTTATTCGACCACTCTCGCCTATCCGGATACGTATGTATGGCCTTGGCGGCAGTCGGGAGCTCGCGCGCCCTCGCGACGTTCCCGGGTACTAGCGAGAGCCTCACAGTTGTACGCGGAGGGCACCGCGGTGTCGCGTGTCTGTTGGCTCGTCCTCGTCGCGTCTCGCTTTTTTTTTCCGTGCGCGAGTGGTGCGTCGCGAGACGCTGGCAGAGCGGCTTCCGCGCCTCGTCTTACGGCCCGCGTGCAGTCGCGGTGCGGCTTTACACGGCAGCCGGAGGAGACTCGTGGGTGAAGGAGGCGAAGAGGCGGCCCGCGCGGAGGCGGGGGAGGAGGTCGCGAAGCGTAGGCGCGTGGGTCGAAAAGCGTCCCGCCGCGACGACGTACGGAACGGTTTCGCGGCGGTTTCCGCGTACGTGGTGCCAGGAACGGCGACGAGCAGTGCACAGTGCAGAGCAATGGCGCGAGCGCCCCGACGCGCCGCGGCCGCGACGTGCGCGGAGGGCAGATGATACCGCGGCGTCCGGGTCATCCGCGTGGTATGTTGTTTACGTTGCGCGCGAGGGTCTACCGTAGGCGTTACGACGGCGCAGCGCGCTGCCCACCGAAGGACGAGCTCGAGCGCGAGCCGCGTCGTCAGCCGCCATGAGACGCATCAGCGGTAAGCCATCGTCACGAGATCTCTCTCTGTCTTTCCGTCTCTTTCTCTCTGCCTTTCCGTCTCTTTCTCCCTTGTCCCTCTTTCGGTCTCTTTCTCTCTTTCTGGTTAAATGACCCCCTTCTCCCCCGCTTTCCCCGCGTAACTCTCTTCTCCCCTATCGCGGATTTCGAATGCGCTCACCGCCGTCCTCCGTCGGCGAGAACGATCGTCCGACTTTCGCGTTTCCGTATCGAGATCGATCATGTTACATTGGCCAGTACGCCGCATATGCTTCCCCAGTGAGTATATGTGTGCGTACTTGGAATACATGTGCGCCGCAGTGTGCACGAATGAACGCCGCGTACGCGCTGATTGTTACGTTTCTCTGTAATCTTATTTCGTAGCGAGATATTTCGTTATCTGATTGACTCCGTGCAGCTGGCGTCGTATTCGTTGAAACGTTCTCTTCGTTAGTTGACGATTTATTTCCTATCGGAGATAACGATATTCAATTACAAAATATACAATGAAATTAATATTATTATACAAAGAATAAGATAAAAAATAAAAGAAAGTTTTGTAAAGTATTGCATTTCCAAGTCGCCAGGTTAATAGTTCAAAGGCAATTTTATCAATCACTTCCGGAACTGTTTCATAAAAAAAAATAATTAAAAAAAAAATAAAAAATAAAATAAAAATGTAAATTGATAGATTCAATTAATTAACGTCGATAATCGCGTTTCCCTTAAATTCTCTCCTTTAAATTCAAATAATAAATTAGATATAATTTCCGCAAGTTAAATTATTTAATCGAATGACGGCGCGGGAAAAGTTTTTCGTTTTACAAATTTAATATTTAAAGCGCAGTTTGGAGCGAGCGTTGCTTTCCTCTTTCTCAAAGTCTTTGTTTCTTTTATTTTATTTTTTTTTTTGTTTCTTCCTCCATCACGTACTTACGTGTTGTGCGAAATCAGCGTTCTCGATGTACGAGTGCACTTGAATTGCGCCCGACGCCGAATTGTGTAAAATCGCTGATGAACTCGGTAGGTTTGCAACTCACGTTCGTCAGAATACAGAGGAACTGCCCTCCAGTATTGATTCCCGCAATCGTTACTCGATTCGCATAAATGTATATGATAGCGTCACACTTTTCTTTTCTTTCCTTTTTTTTTTTTTAACCTTTTGTTACGAATATTCTATTATGTAGGTCTTGACAAAGACGAGATAACGTTTTGAAAAGCGGCCCTTTTAACCGCCTGAAAAGGATTGCACTTGAATACCGCGGGAAAGTTTATACACGTGTCGCGATTTTCGTGCGACTCTATAACGAGCTTCAGCCGAACAAATGATTATTAGATAATTAAAGGCGACGCGTCTAAATCTATATTGACTTTGACGTGCGATATTTAAGATTTTAGTCTTCTATTCGCGAGCATGTCGCGAAGCGTTTTATTAATTTCATTGGAAAATTCAAGTCGCATCGGCTAATAACGTCGCCGAATTGATATCGAACTGTGACATATAATTCAATTCGTGATTTAACAATTCACGCCCCCGTGGATAAAACCGTCAAAGTTAATTATTCGCTAGTCACAATTCCCGTGAAATGTAGATCCGCGACGCGATTCGTGCCCTTTCATTTCGCTGAAAAACTGCTTCAGCAGCCAGCGTGAATAATAAATGCGCGAATTCAATGAATTTGTCTATCCGGTCACGAGTGCCGCGCGAATAACGCGCAAACTGGCGTTAATTTAAGGATACGATTAAAAGTCGTGCAGCTAACGGCAAATTCTTTTTGAGCTCAATTAAAAAGCTGTGCTCGTAGCTTATTAAAAAGAAAATAAAATAAAATTATTAATAAAAAATAAAAAAAAAAAGGGAAAAAGTTTCATAAAATAGAACACCCGGCTTTCCGATATCGCGTACATTTAAGAAGTGAATATACGATGCGCGCTATATATAAATGTTTATCGTATGCCAGCGCCTGTGCCGCTTATCTCTTCAGTTCGCAAGTGCCGTCGATTAAAATCTGTCGGCTGAAATCCCTGTTTCCTAAGTGTCAATCATTTCTTACGTCATTCACAACGCGCGTTTACGCAAGTACGTTAAAAGTATGCGGGGAGTGGGCGAAGGAGCGCGGAGAAACTGAAAGAAGTTACGGGGAACTTGTAGATCTCCCCGTGGCTCGTTTCGGACGGACGTTAAACCGCCGGCGTGCCCGCGCGCCGGCTGGAAATTATCTCGAAACAAACGAAACGCCGAGGTTTCACGACGGCTAACAAAACGGGCCCCGGGATATTCTGGCGGGTCAGCGAAGTTGGGATACGCCGGGGATAAGAAAGAGGGGAAAATTACGCGGCGATAATTACTACATTTTTCGATAATTACCTCGCTCCGGCATGCGCTGATATTCTCGCTGACATACTTGCCCGATAGCCGCGGGGAGAAAGAAGTTTTATTGACGATGCTCCTATTCGCAATTATCCGCTGCATCACTGGAGTATTGATCCCAGGGTGTTTCAGTCGCGCGGAAACAAATATACTCGAGCTATCGCGAGATATCTCGTTATCAACGAGCACCGGCGTCTGAAAACGTCGATCTCGTGCTATTTTTGCTGTTTCGTTACTCGAAGTTAGTCCCGCGAGGTATTTATTCCGCGATTTAACGCGCCGCGGATGCTGCGCGCCTCTCGAGAAGGTGTCTCGTTTGCCCCCGAGCCTTTCGTGAGATAACGCTTCTCTTCGCGCTGTCGAAACGAGGGACAACGTGATAAAAAAAAGAAAAAAAAAAAATGATAATCAGATACAAAACGATTAAGTCATCGTAATTGCAGAGCAGGGCAACTCGTTTCCGTTCGTCCTTGACGAGGATCCACTCCAGCGATCGTCCACCTCGATACATTATGCAAATTGCTCCGGCCCGGTCGTGGGCAGTTGCGCCGCTTTTCTACTTCTTCCTTTTCGCTTTTAGACGTCCGGCGTCCTTAAAACCGCATTCATATTAACGATTCTGTCGTCGTAAATTCAGCCGTGCCACCACGGTACCCAATAAATTTGATAAAACCGCGCTCGTCGTCGATTTAATTGAATTCAACGAAATCGATCTAGCGGACCTTCTATATCTTTAAATGCCTTGAATAATTCTGGCCAAAGTGCGGCGAGGAGACTTTCCGAAAACATCCAGATCGCTCTAATTAAGATTTATTGTTATCCAATTTTTGTAGCAACGTTAAAACGAGAGGTCTATTTTTTTCTTTTTTTTTTTTTTTGTAATATCAGGCAACTTTATTTTTCTTTCGCTGTCGTCCTTACTCAACGTGCACGTTTGATATCCTCCGATATTACCATTTTTCGCATTGATTCATGGACTATGTTTCTCGCGCTACCCACTCGTATCCTAGCAGAAACCCACGCGACTCACGGGCTCCGGGACTCGTTCACCCACCTTCGATCTCCATTCGCGTTTGTCACCATCAATGTGCCACCGATCGGACGTGCGCCTGCGCTTATCTGAAACCGCACTTTCCAACAGTTGTATTTGGTACTTGTCGCCGGTGCTTTTCCTTTACAAGACCGGCAACGAGCGCGACCGTTCGATCGGCCGAACACGGGATAGATATACTCCGCGCCGCGCGTTCTCTCCAACTTTTGTCGAACAAACAAGTGCCCTCGGATAGAACTACTTCCCTCTAAATAAAAAAAAAAAAAAATAGTGACCGGACCGACGGATGTTTCCGCGATAAAGCGATTGGTTTTATTAATTGTCGAATTTCGCAGAGGGTTTATTTCAAATAAAGTGCTTTCGTTCAGTGCGACCGTTCTAGTAGCAAGCTCAATAAATATATGCAGAGATATGTGAAAGTGGACTAAATGTAACGATTGAATTTTGTACTAAATACCGGTTTATATTTGTACAATCGTGAAAATGTTCATCGGGCTAGTCCCGCTCGAGATCTAGAACGAATTTTCATAGACAAATGGCGATCACCGCCGTGACGAACTGCCTGGGTCCTCCACCCTTGCCACCCGGGAAACGATTTCTCCACAAGTCCTCGAGGAAGTTGTCGTCCACTTATAGGAGCTTTCGCGATCCTGGCGTAGAGATTTGGCTGTCGCATGGGATACCGGATAATTTAACGTCGAAATTGTCCTCGCATGACGTGCCCGCGGGCAAGATCGGCGTCAATCAAAGCCTGTTTAGGAGCTGCTCCGAAGGCAACCTTCGCGCGCGTGAGGCTACGCGTGAGGCGATGCTGGGCAGCGCGCCGTTGAACAAATACATTAAAGCCATTTACGGCAGCTGGAAAAATCTCTTGCACCGTAAGTGCGCGAATATAAAGATTGCGTGTTGCTGAGATACGCACGAGATGAATCACAATGGGATTTTGCCATTGTAAAACCCACGGCCTTAAAATCGACCGAGAGAATTAATTTCCGACGCGAAGTAAATCCGGGAATCGTACCCGCTGCACGGTAATCGTATCCGCTGCACGGTAATTTGGCATTGAAAAGCTATTTTGAAGTCGTGCAATCAAATCTAGAGATTTTACAGACGAAAGTGTACGATTTAAAAGTTAATGTTTCAATTTTAAATCTGTATTATATAAATGAATAGTGAATCGAAGCATTAATGCAATACTCAGCTTTATCAAACGTTAGAGGAGTTTTTCCTCTTTAATTCATCTCGGATGATTTGCTCTGGTTGTCAGCTTTTGCATAGGAAGTTCATTGTAAGCCTCGTATGGTCTTCATGGAACTGATAAAAAGTAACGCGCGCTTAGTATTTTAATGTATATCATTAAGGATGAAAACTGAACGGACGTTTGTCTAGACGGCTTTATTTTTTTTAATTTATTTATAGAATTATTAACGCATTTTATGTTATTGATTTGAGACTTATTTGCATCTATTTAAAATATGTTAGATAATTAAATATATATATATATTTTTTTTTTATTAATTATACTATCCTATGTGAAGCCATTAATCGTGTAATCAGATTCGAGTGTCTGTGGTGAACAGATGTACGTTGCAACACTTGATTGATTTCATACTTGACCTGTCTTCTGTTTTATGTTACAGTTGGCGGTATGAGCCGGCCGTCCAAAGCCGTGACTCAAGCGAAGAAAGTAGCACCACCAGCTGTACCAGACGTGTTTCGACACTCCGGTTCCTCTTTTGGTTCGGCTGGATATGCTAGCAGCGAGGATAGCTGCTTCCTCTCCGGAAGCGGCCCTGGGGGCACGGCGGACGATGGTTCCTACGGGATGCCATCTGGAAAAAGCCCGGGACCTATTTTTACTCATTCGGGCTTTGCCTTTCCGCCGGTGATCGGCAAGTATGCCCACGCCGAAGATCAAGGTGCGAATACGACGTCACATTACTAAGCTAATTCTTTCTCAACGCGAAAAGCGACGTCTTTTTTAAATAATAAATTTATTACGTTATTATTGATTGATTGTTTTATCACTAAAATAGTAAAATATAAATATTTTAATATTTTTTAGGTATCGATATGACCCAGAGTCCTGGCAGAGACAGTCCTGGTAGTTCCGGATCAGGTTCCGGTTCCAGGCATTCCACGGCGTCATTGGATTCTGGAAGAGCGTCTGGATATCACTTGGGCCCTAGAGGACCCGGCGCTCTCGCTTCATCTCCTAGATGCTCTATTAGTTCCCTTGGGAGTCATCCCGACCGACCGGCAGACCTCGACGTTGTTCACGCTTGGTTAACCGAACTCCAATTTGAGGAATATTTTCCTTTGTTCGCTTCCGCAGGTTACGATCTTGCTACTATAACGCGTATGACACCAGAGGATCTCACGGCTATAGGTAAATATGTCGCATTAACGAATATAATATAAATCAAATTGCATTAATTTAATTTATAAATATAAAAAATAGTATAATTGAACAAATATTTTTATACACGATATTACAGGTATCAAGAAACCTAATCATAGGAAACGATTAAAGGCGGAAATAGACAATTTGAATATAGGAGATGGATTGCCGGAACATGTACCCGGATCATTGGAAGAATGGCTCAGGCTTCTCAGGCTTGAGGAATATCTGGGCGCACTCCATCAACAGGGTATGCGATCCGTCGAGGACGTGACAACTCTTACTTGGGAGGACCTTGAAGACATCGGTATCGTACGATTAGGGCATCAGAAAAAATTATTGTTAGCAATTAAAAGAGTTAAAGATATTCGCGCTGGCAAACGTATACAGCCGCTCGATCTTGCGCGCCTGCCGCCGCATCCTGGACATACGCAGGTAAATCATATATAATTATTTTCTACGATCTCTTTAATAATACGAATTTATTTTAAAACATGTTATTTTGTAATTGCCTTGATTAATATATCGCAAATAAACGGTATCGCATAACTTGTGATTTTTAGGATGTTGTTATTCAACGAGGTGGACCCGATTTACCATCACCTGATGAAGATTGTTCTTCGCCTGTACTTAGATCTTTTCAAAGAGGTGGAAATGACACCACTTCTGGTGTTGCATGGAAAAGTATGTACGCCGCGTTTCCAACCGATTATAACACGGTTGGTCGTACTAGTTCTCGGGGAAAATCTTTGGAGAGTTTAGAAGATGCGCCTCTTGGTTATCCTCCATCACCGGCCCCAACGTCGCATCCACAACCTCTTGATTGGCGCCCGCGAAGTTTCGAGGATGGCGATCTCACACCCACGAACGATGCTTCCGTTGTAGACGCTGGTGGTGGCACCCTTCCACGACCAAGACATTGCCTTGTTCGTCCGCGGCCCGTAGCCAAGGTATATTCGATTTCTTTTAATGTATAATTAAATAAAAAAAAATTAATTTTTTAATAAAATTTTACAATGTCGAGGAAACCAATCGATATAAAAAGAAAACCCGACTGCACATGTCGACGTAACTTTTACACCGGATTAATTTTTATTGTGATACATGTATGTAATTTTAGGTCACTGCAACACCGGGGCAATATAAATCTTTGCCGAGAGACTTGGATAACAAATATCAATTAACGTACGGGCTTGAGAGTAGCCCACATCTTCCAAAACGATGTCCTCCATCACCTCCAAGACGACAAAGTTCTAGAGACACTAGTTCTTCCGTAATCGGTGTTGGTAATTCAGCGGTCGGTGACGTTGTAATAGACTGTAGCGGGCCAGTGCCAACCGCTTCGTGCGATGATCATCACATTCATCAACATCATCATCAACATCACCATTTGCTTCATCATCCACCACCACCGCCTCCGGCACCTACGCCGGCACCTTCCACACCGTCGCAATTAAATCGGCCGTCTTCTTCCATGTCACGTTCGTGGGGTAGTGTCAGCGTTAATATTAATGAAGAGCACGAGTTAATCGCATCTCTCGCCCTGCAGCATCGTAACGGATCAGACGCTAGTTTTAAAGTACGTTAAAGTGTTTTACAAGTGTTTTTAATATGTACATTTTTTACAATGAGATAATCTAACGCATATGCTATTGATTGAACTGTAACATTGTCAAGTTGAATATTTGTGTGATACATATATTTTATTTTTACAGTCAAGTTCCAGTACAGAATCAGATTCATTGCCATTTGCCAATGAGAATGCCGGCACGATAAAACAAAGGGCCAGTCGGGCGCAAGAATACATGGCGGGTCATAATAGTGGTATCGGCGGCCACTTAGTCAATCATTCCAATGGTGGTGGTGAACCTGCGGATGTTTTGAACGACATTGGGAATATGCTTGCCAATCTTACAGATGAGCTTGACGCAATGCTCGAAGAAGAAAAACGCCAAGGCCTGAACTCATAATTGTCACTGCCTTCGTTTGCACTTTTCTATTCGACTAAAGTTGCCATAGAAATGCAGGCTTTGATACATAAAATAAACTTGATTAGTGCAACGTACATAATTAGATACAAGTGAATTTACAATTCACGGCCGGGATAAACTGATACAAATCACATTGAGACTCGAAGATCTCAAATTCTAAGATTCTTAAAAACGAAAATTATTACTGATATATAAATCTATATCTTCGTTGCGAGAAAAAAAAAAGAATCTTCTATTTCAAAAAGGACAAATTACATATTATGTCGCTCTAAATTGATGAGAATATCTGTTTTTTTTATTGTGTAGATTATTGCATATCCAATTGTATTTTTACGTAATTTATGCTTTGCTTCGATTATTATTATCTTTTGTATCATTATAGGAAGAAGAAATTTACTTACTTTTGCGTGGGAACATTGAATATTCCGGCAAGTTTCCGAACGCAGCTGTGGTACTGCATTTATAATGGTATTGCACAATCTTTTCTACTTCTTAAATAATTATGTAAGTTATACTTTTTTCCTTATTACAATGGACAATATTAGAAACGAGTGATAATATAATACGCGTCGCTCTATTCTGTATAATGAATTAGAGCAGCCCGGTATTCAAATATAAAATACTGATATGGCAGGGAGAAGGGGGAAAGGGAATAAATTTTCTATCGAATACGGATATATTTGTACAATTATTATTTGTGCAAATTACGTGACAAACAATTCGAAAAGAACACATGTGTCTTCTATATACAAGCCATTTTTATAAGAAATTTCTAATCAAACCTGACCCCTCTTCTCGAAGAATCTGGTTTTCGTTAACATACGTACATTCCAATTGATATTTTTCCATTTCCGTCCTTCGTTAAATCGATAATACGATAGAAATTGAAAATTTTCTACTTATAGTTGACTTTATATGAAAGCAAGGTGCAAAGAAAGATAATCATGTGTTCCATCGCCCAAATGAAACAGCTCCGGACGTTAGAAACATATTTACAGGGAGATTGTTACAATGGTGAAAAATAATCAACAGGTTGCACTTGGCTGCATCCCGATATGAGTTTATAGGACTGCATAATTTTTTTTTTTCTTTTTTTTAAGACACTGATAGTGCTTTGTCGTTTAACAAAGAGTTAAATAAGGGATGCTATCGATCATATTTAGAATTTCAAGGCAATATTGTTTAGTACAGAAATATAAGTAATGTATGCCAATTAACATTTTATATTTATTATCTGTACTAATGAATATAGGGACGTACGTAGCTTACCATTACTGTACGGCACATCTGGATATGGCAAAGCAGTTGGAAAGTATTCATGTATATTAAATCAAAGTGGTAGCTGTGGGGACACTTTTGAGATAGACGCTCGAAATGGTCTTCCGAAAAAAAAAAAAAAATGCGTGTTACTGGTACGTTTTGCGATCTGGATATAATATTTTGGAAGACACTTTTTATAAAGCACTTATATACGACGTATATGGACTGCATTGGAAGGTAATATTATATGGAGAACATTTTTTATCTACCTTTGTAATAATTGGCCGACGCAAAATGGCAGTGTTGTAACTTGAGGATCACTCGAGGTACGATAAAAGTTTTGCATTACACTCTTAGACAACTCAAAGCTGTTTTTTTATACAAGCAAATATATATTAATTATTTTGTACTTATATGATATAATTAATACATGTTATGTATTATTGATATTTGTTACAATGGTTATTTACATGTCTATTTTCACAAAGAAAGATCACTTTACGTACCAGCATTGATGACTGAGAGTGCAAAACGCATGATTTACGATAAAATGATTATAACACCATTTTTTGCGTGGCACATTCTATCTTTAGTTCTGATGAGAATTGTTGTTTATAACCAAATCCACTCGCGTTCCGCAGATAACGAAAGAACGAAAGAAAATGATAAGTCGTATATAGAGTTTTGAAATATATCATTATACTTAGAATTAATTAATGAAAAATGAAGACTGCCTAGCGCAGAATTAGAGATTTGTCTTGTTAATTACTGTAGATGTATTATAATTCTATATAGTATATATATATATGTGTGTACATATATATCATATATATCCCATATATATTATATATATACACACATACACATACGTACAGGATATCCAATAATCCTTTTAATGACATCCTTTGGCCAATTCGTAATTTTTCTGAGTCACTAATTACTTTTTTTCCCTATTTTTTATCACAATATATCTAGAATTAAACCATAAATTAAAATTAAGTCTTATATGATGAATAATGCAGGCTGTTTCTTTACTTTTTTTCTTATATTTAATAACGCCGCTTGTTATACAATTATTTATAACTTAAAATTAATTAAGTTTATATTGGTCATAGAATTTGTCATTAAAAATCAGTTTTAGGACGTCCTGTATATACGTACACGTATGTACATACACCATTAGTAAGCAATTTTATACGATAGCGATCTTGTAATATCCAAAATGCAGTTGAAAGGCAAATAGAATAAAAAGAATGTACATGTAAATAGTAAACTGCTGTTTGCAGAGAAGTGACGCTAAATAATCAAATTTAATTGGCAGAGTTTCTTGCATATTGCTTCTACATGGTGTATAGACACACACAGAAACACACACACACACAAGGTACATTAATTAGTTATGATTTTTGTACAAACGTATGTGTTGCGTGCTACAGTCTCGCTATAATCTCGCTTACAGCGAGCCAAATGCCCGCCTAACTGCATTGTACAACCTCCCTTCCTTCTACGTTGGTTTATATATATTATATATATAAATGCGCATTAAATATATATTATTTGATTTATCGATTAAAGAAAAAGGTGATTGATCTTTAAATAAAGCCAGCGGACACATTTATTCCTTATTTCTCGATCGATGTAGATTATTTTCCCCTCGAAAAAAAAAACCGAACAGTTGTAAAAGGCAGTGTGGGAGTGGACCACATTTTTAAGAAGCGTATATACATTAAAAAATATGTCATTGGTTTGTCACTTTTATTTGGTGATTTTTAATTAACTTAAAATAAAGTTTTTCTTACAGTAAAATGATTGAACTTTATTATTTTTAGTTATGTATGTATGTATATATATATTTTTAATATTTTAACCAACAGTTTTATTTTTATTCTTGTGAAATCCGCTACGAGCCGCCACCGACTTCGCTGAATCGACCTAGTAGTACAAACCAGCGTATCGACAGGCTGACCGAAGGCATTCAGTAGTATCGATACTTAGAACAAAAAAAATTAAATAAGTAACAAAAAAGAACCAGCTTAAAAATTATATAAAATTAAGTGCTACCTAAAAGTCATGTATATAAAAATACATTTTAAATATAAAGTGCAAAGCGGACGCTTTTTGAGAGATCGACGCGAGTCTCGACGTCATCTTGGCCGCCTCGAGATGGTGCGTTAACATCTCTCTCTCGGCACCATTGCGCGTTCGCTTTTTCGTTCCTCTCGCGCGAACGAGGATCTCATCTGGCCGTCCTTGTCGCGTCGGGACGCGGCGTGATTGGCGAGCGGCGGTCAATGAGTTCGACCGCGCGGATGTGTTGGTGCACGCGTACCCGCGCTGTACTCGTCGCGGCTGCACTCTGACAACGGGAGTCGGTCGGCGGACGCCTGTCAGTAGAGCTGCCATCCCCGAGTGCGGAGTGTCTCGCAGCCGCCGCTCGTCCCGACGCTGGCGGACCCAACGCTCGGACGCCTCCCGTCCGCGGATCGATCGGCCGCGCACAAAGGAGCGATCGCGGATCGTTTTTACGCTCGATCGTGCCCGCGAGTGAGTGCCAGCGTGTTGCCGACGGGACGCAAGTCGGATTATCGTCGCCCGTGAGTGATCCTCCTCCTTTTATTCTTTTCTTTTTCCTTTTTCTTTTTATTTCCTATCCTTTTTCACGAGCGCGAGACCGTTTGGTTAGTTGGGAAATCTGCCGCGACCCCAATCGCAGTTAAAAGGTTCTCCTCTCTCTTCCTCTCTCTCTTTCTCTCGAAGGCCTGATTTACCGTTCGCTGTCGCGAACGTACGCGGGAGCGCACCTTCGGCCACGGATCGCTCGCTCTCAGGACATCCGAACGTATGCGGCCCGCAATCGTGCATCTCATCGGCCCCGACGGCAGCGTACGTCCTCGCCATGCTGGAGGCGCGCGCCTGAGAGAAGGCGCATCTCGCAGCGACGCGCAGGGAGATGCAGGTTTGTCTCCCATTGTATATATTTCTTCCGAAAAAAATTGCTTTTCGACTCTCTCGCGTGCGCGCGAGACCCGGAGGAGAAAGCGACGGTTTTAACGCGGGGGTTTTATTCCGGGATAGTCGAGATGCGCGGACGGGTGGTTGATCATCCGACGTCGGTCCATACGGAGGTGGCGGTGAAATGTATAAGGAGATGAGGATGTCGTCTTCGATCGGGCTCGCTCTTGAATTTAACCCAGTTCGTGCCGTTGTTTCTGATCTCGATCGTCTGGTTGGTTTTTTTTTTTTTTTTTCCCTTTTCTTTTCTTTCATCAGTTAAAAAAACTGCAGGTATTTTTGGTCTATGTGTTAAAATTTATATTAACATTCACGTCATGTTACTTTATTTTATTTTGCTACATTTGTGCCATTTATATTGACTTTTATAACTTTTTGGTATTTTTATTTGCTGTTTGACGCGAAAAATGCAAAACGAGCGATTGAATAATGTTAAAAGTATATTTGAAGAAAATGAGGTACACGTTGAGTAGATGCGGCGGCGATGAACTGTCAAAGATCGGTATCTGTAAATTTAACATCATCCGACGGTCCAACAATAACATTTCTACGTGAACTTGGCGCAGCTGCACGCCGAGCTGCACGCCGATTGTTTCTTTTATTCGAACTGCAGTATGATTATCGAGGCGATAAACATTCGTTCGGAGTAAGCTCTGTTAGGGATTATTGTAGTTCTGTGTGTAGGTAGGAAGCGAATAATTTGGAGTAGAAAGTAGTTCTGACAAAGAGACGCGCGTCACAACTGTCCGGAACCGATTCGATTCTTCTCAAAGTGCGTCGTTAAACACAAAGGCACATCAAGGTGGACTTTCCTCGTAAAGAAGACGTCTCCTTTCCTTTCTGCGAACGTACAAAATTTTCAGCGAAGAAGCTGCGGGTTTCATTAAATTTTTCCCCCGCGGAGAGCCGCGACTCGATTCCTCGCCCTAATTTTCTTCCAGCGAAGTTAAAACGAAACCGGCTTTCATTTTCGTTGGGTTCTCTTCGCGCTTAAAATTTAATTTAATCAATAACAATAATTATATTAATAATTTATAATTATGAAATATAATTATATGTTTTTGTTTTTTAATTTTTTTTAAATTAAATTAATCAAATTGAAATCACCGCGAGAGCCAAAATTTCTGTTTTTATCTCTGCGAGAAGTCGCAGAAAGTTTGCGCGATTAAAAATATTGTCAGGCTGCGAAAGGTTTACTCTGACTGAAGACGGCATCCTCTCCGATCGAATCAAATTGCTAAAAATGGCTTTTTTTTTTTTTTAATATTTAGATTGCGTGGGAACGACGATGCCGTGGATCAGACGGTAGATCGGCCGAGGAAGGCTACGCGGCAGCCTTTGCGAGGGATTTACGCCGCGATGGCAAGAACCGAGACGTTATCCTCGCGCGATGCCGCTCCCAGGCGAGTTAGCGGAACACTGTGGAACCGGAGGCTGTGCTAAGAGCGCGTTAACGCGCGCGGTGATATTCGGCGCGCGGAGAAAGGATCTAGTTTCGTGGCCGGACCGGTTTGCCGTATGGCGACCAGTTCAATAGACGATAACGGCGTCGACCATTGTGTTCATATTCGTCTCTCGGAATTGCCATACTCGACGTTGGCATACTCTTCGACAGTTGCGCCTTGCGCCGATCGCAAAAAAAGCGAAGGGAAGAAGATAAGGAGGTGAGAACGCGGGATTCCTGGGCGACGATTCACCTTCGTTCACCGGGCCGAAGGTAGGAAAGGGCTGAACCGAGGAGAGAGAGAACCGTTTCATGCCGAGTCGCAGGGCAGGACAGGGATTGACATAAGACGGACGAAGAGGATAAGCGGCAGATGAAGAGGATTATTCGGGGAGACGCCTGGGGACGTAAGGGCAAGAGAAGCTCAGCCTGAAAGGTTTGACCTCTCGACGGGACGCCCGGGAAAAGGTATTGAGCTGGTAAACCCATGTTCAGGCTCGCACGATGGCCGAGGCCCCATCTGACCCGAGACCCGTGAGCGTTATCGCCGTCGACGGCGCCGCTGCGGATAATACAAGGAGCACCGCAGACCAGACGCAGGTACCGTTTCGTTTCCTCTCGCGACGTGTCGTACGCGCGGCCAATCGACCGAAATCCGCGAGACAGGAAACCGCTTGATATTGCCCGATATTTAAAAAACCCTCCCGGGTCTTCACTCGCTTCGCAGTCATAAGTTCCGCGAGCTGCACTGCATGTTTCGTAGATACGTTTGAATCCACAACGAAGGAAACTGAACGTTCTCGTATGCTGAATGGAAGCACAGAACGCAAAACTTACATGAATTTTTTTTAATTGTATATTGCCCTGATTGCTATGAAATAATTAAGTAATTCGGTCACTTGCATCTTTGATGTTCTTTCGTTTTTCATGTACAAGCAGATAAAATTTCACGAGCGCAGCACAAAATATATGGGATAAATTAAACAGCATACTATAATTAGATGATAGAGAACCGGCACGTAACATCTTTTTATCTCGTATTTTAATCTTGATTGGAGTCTACATCAAAAATAAAAGCGCACTAAAATTACATGCTCTATAAGAGAGAGAGTGCAAATTGTACGCTATAATTTATTATCGTATCGTATTAATAATCGTATTAATAAACATGATAAGAAAACAAAGAGTGAAAGTATCGATGAAAGTCAGCTTGGAATAAATACCGAAAATTCCATCGAAAATAATTATCTTTAATTTTTTAAATTTAAATATCATGTTTTAATATAACTCGCCATACCGATTCAATTAAATTAAGAATAAAGTAATTTAATTAAAATTAAAATAAAGTTAGTTAAGTAATTAGAATAAAATAACTCGTTTACTTAAATTGCTGAATTAAATTAATCATTAAGCAATTATTGTTAATTATCTCATTTTACTTTAAATAATTTTTGTTAGTAAGTATAATAAATAATGTTATAGTTGCATAAATGCGTTACACAGATCCTGAGCACTCCGTGTGAATGTGACTTAAATTCTGACAATCTGAAAATCCGATGATTCGCAATCTAGTCACGTTGCAGTTACGTTGCTGAAATTCACAAGTTTATTTACATTTCAGGAAGTGCGAGACGCGAGGTCTTTTACCTCGACCGAGGCGCAGACAGAGCTGGGACTTCAAAGTGCAGCTCCGCCAAACCAAATCGAAGAGGTTTCCAGTGGTATTCGTGACGCCCGTAGACGAGAGCGACGGATACGCAGACAGCACCGTCGCGCTTTGAGATGCTGCTCTATACCAACGTATCCCACCGCCACGCCAGGTTGTCAGACGGCGTCAACCGCACTAGGAGTGCCGCTAGTACCACCCGCCAGAGGTTTCCTTCATCCTCCGCCTCCGCATCTGAGCCTTAGAGGCCTCAGCCTCGGTTTGCCCTTCCCCGTACCTGCTAGCGTGTCTGCCTTCGGCAGGTAAGCTTCGGTGCTTGTATCCTCGTATAAAAACGCCTTTGAAACACTAATGAAGTTCTCACGATATTTAATTATTCGCAACTTGTATTACAGGGACACGGTACCAAAACAATGCTGCGGCTTGGGTTCTCCGCCAGTACGTTGGTCCATATTAGGTGTCGGTTTCGTAGGTCTAGTCTGCGCCGGTGCAGGCACTCTCCTAGGCGCCCTCAAAGCCTCCGGTCGTGATCATCTCTTGGGAATATTTATGTCTGGTAAGTAAACTTTGCCACGAGCATGTTTCTTTATTCATTAATGTGTTAATAAGAAATGCTAATTTACCGCGAGGACACGTTTAACTGCGACTTTTAGCTTAGAGAGGTGCTTGTTCATTTTAGTTCATTGCAGTTGACTTAGCGATTCTTTTTTGTATTTGTGATTTAGACAATTTTGTCTATTAGAAAAGCGTTGCGGGAGAGATTATTCATTATTTGGTATCACCGCAGAAGGAAGAAACTTTTTTAATTACTGAACTTTGATGAATTCTTAAAACCCTGTAATTGGAAACTGCTTAAGAATACGCAGACGTAATATGTAGATTATCATAACGATCAACTGCACGTGGCGCGCAGTAAGATCGAGGAAGAGAGAGGAGAGAATAGGGAAACTCGAGCTCGCAACAGTTACTTTCTAAACGTGGGCATGTAAGTTGCGACCCGCTTAGAATGCTTCTCACACTGAGAGAATGCCGCTTACAGAGATTGATGTTGTACACTTACACACGCTAAAACCGTGAGACCGAGGGAATAATAGCTCAAGGAACAAATGGAGGAATAGACAAACAGATATACACCGTTGCCTTTTAACTAAAGAAATAATAACTATTGGAATCTATTTGCTCGTTTTCTTTCGTATTTTGACGTAAAGAAAAAAGCTAATTGTCTTATAATTACTTAAAGTGACTTAATCCATTACTTTTATAATAAATATATAAATAAAATAATTTTAGATTGCTTTTCTAAATTTATTTGACTTAGTATTTGTTTAAAATAACAATATGCACTTTTCGTTGCAGGTATAGGAGTGCTCTTAGTATTGGTGAGTGCAGTAGCGTGGCGATTAACTAATCAAGATTACTGCGGCAACTTATTCGGCTTTACAAGCATTTCCGGTAGGATACCGCCGGCGAGACCGATACATCCATACGCCGCTATGATCTATCCAGAATTTCAATTTAGAACACCGCCACCAAGCTACCAAGTATATTTAAAAGCAATATTTTCTTCAATAATTGCTTTCTACAATATATAATTTATTAATTTATTACAGGCTAGTATGCAAGAATATAGACTTAGGTTGTTGCTACTAGACCGATTGCAACCTACGTCGTCGCCGCCACCGACTTACAGATCAAATGCGGGAAGTATCGTGACTCCTGGTACTGCAAGGGAAAGTCGACCGCCAAGTTACTGTGCCGAATCTAATGTCGCGCCTAATATCACTTTAGTGTCTTCGAAGAAAGATGCAAATCTCGTTAGGATTGTCCAAACCGAATCCGAACCAGTTATTCTCAGTGGCGATCAGACGCCACCAGTAGCTGTGGAAGTATTAGCGCATCTTTAGATTAAACGATAAATTCATCAAGCTTTTGCCATTCTTTTTTTTTAAGTGTAAAGTGACAATGTACCTAAAGTAGAATATTATAAATTATTTTTGGTGTGAGAAGATGGAGAAATTGAAATTCACAAACGCCATGTATGCCTTCACCTCAATTTGAATATGTAGAGTTCATTTATGAATCGCAGCTGTGTACAGTCGGGTAGACAATGTATATAAGTCTACATATAATACTTAAAAAAAATTCTATGACTATTAGTTGAGGATAATTGTATTTTATATTTATTTTAATATACGTTATTATATATATAAATATATCTGTAACATATTCTTATATAGATTACTTTATAAACAAATTATTAGATCGTTGCAGATAAAATAATTGTTTTTAAATTTTGAGTTATTACCTTTTAATGAAAAGTATTAGAATATTACAAAGTTTTAATATTTTCAAAGGAGGTAATTAGAATTTCTTTTTTTTTTCTTGTATTTTTTAAGTATAGTTTCAGTCATTTGAATTCGAACAATGCAATCTTTATTATCCATCATGTTCTGTTGGTAAATTTGAAGTAGAAGTATTGGTTGTCTGAATTTTTGTAGATTTTTTTTTTCCTTTTACTAATCATTTTATTATATTTTAATTTAATACCACGTTTTCGTCTTCTTAGATGTGACGTTCAATCTGTAATAAAAGTATAAGTTTATCCTCAATAAATAAATAAATAATTTTATTTTTGACAAACGAATTGACACGTACGGTTTTCAAGAATATTCATCCTTTTTCTCAAAACGACTCGTACTTGGTTATTAAAAATTTCTCTGCACTATACATCGAAACCAGATGGTAGCCGTCCTCTCTTTTCATGACATCATATACCAGGTAAAGTATCAAGACGCTTTGTTAACAATTATACAGCAACATATAATATGCATAATTTGTTTTACATTTGACAAATGAATCCAATTCATCTATAAATTGTAAAAAGTTAATTTATTTGTGTGAAAGAAAATTAGACGAAATCTTTTTTAATATTAAAAAATACATTAATAATTAAATAAATAATATTTAATCCTCAATTAAAATTAAATAAAAACGGTAATTTAATTATGCGCCTATGTAGATAGCTAAGAAATTAAAAAGTAAACCAAATAATAAATTCGTCAATCCCGGGATTTCGCGGTGCTGAGCATCTGAAATTGTCCGAAAACGCTCAGAAGTTATCAGGAGTATAGGAGGAGTAAGTTGGTATACCGAGAGCCGTTTCCCGCTAACATTGTGGCCACGCCTTTTTTGTAATGGTTGCTACTCTTCGCCTCCACCGCAGAATTGGCGGGAACGACCGGAACGACACAGTGAGTTTCCGGTGGCGGCTCGTAGCAGATTTGTTAAAAACTAACAGAGCGCTGTTTGCGCCAACTTCAAATTAAAATAATTAAATTATTACAACAGATGCAATTAGATTTTACCTTGTATTAAACGTGTTATTTTATCTGAGTAATAACAAAAGTAATTACATATAATTCAAAAATAATATTTAAGCAGTATTAGTATTAAAACCAACTTGAGTAAATGGTATATAAAACATTGTTTAATAAAACAAGAGCGAAAATAACACTTTGAGTTCTATTGTATTTTTCAAAATAATGTTTTATACAATCTTCAATATTCAATATATTTCGATGTATTAATATCAAATCCACTACTTAATAGGCTTGGTTAAAAAAATTAAAATAAAAAAAAGGAATAAATAAAATAATATAGCACGGAACATAAAACTATAATAGCAAACGTCATCGAAATCTTTATAGAGTTTCAAGCGTTTTCATAATGATTTCCCTATTCTCTTTTTATGTATTTCTTTCTGACAAAATTCTATTTCTAGATGTTTTCCACCTTCTCATAAATAAATAGGTTATATAATTAAATTGTTAAATTAAAAAAAAACCCTTTAAAACTATTTCTTTCTCTCTCCTTAAGCTTATTGCAAAAAAATTGTTTAGTCCAATTCTTACTGAGATCCGCTAATCTCTCGAGGTATTCTTCATTAAATCGAGTATTATATACACGGTACATCTTGCTATTTGCTGCGCGAAACATAACATCTTTTGACAATTCGTACTAGTCTGTTAATATAAACTAAAATAAAATGTATTCGTTAATCGCATAATGCGCTAAACAAAATTTTCGCAATATTAATTCGCAGGAATAAAAATTAGATTTGTTCGGCGCGATATGCGACTGACGATTAAGTATATTATTCCAAATGATCGCTGACAAATCGCATATAAATACAATTATGAATAATATAAATATTATATAAGTAGAATATGCAAATATAAGTACAATTGCGGGCCTGCGCATGTGAGCTCTATGTGATATTATTAATCAACCTTGATAAATTACAACTTAAAACTATTGTGACCTCAACGCTTTTGTAATAGAATTCTCGAATCTATAACACTATATGCTATTAAAATATCCGATTATCATAAAATGTATGTATAAATATATATATGCATATGCCAGGCATAATGACATATCAGTAAAATTTATAAAAAGGTATAAGGCTACTAAGAAAATAAGAAAAATTACGTAATCCTACGAACTAATTATTGAGAAATAAAGAAATATTATTATTAAGAGAAGGTGCGCGAGAGATTATGCACTTGTGCACATGGAGAAAGTAATTAATTTGGAATAATTGTAACAAATTTGAAAAAAAAATAAAACTCCAAATAAAAGTATACAAGTCGTGTTAAATATACGAAAAAATTTGTATCGAGTGTTTTAAATATTTTAAAATAAACGAGAAATGTACATACTATTTATTTTCTAATAATGACTTTTAGTTTTGGCCGTTTATAGCGGATATATGGACGAATTAATTGTACTATTTCACATCTTTTCTTTTTTAAGGCACGATATATCGAAAGACATTACGATAGCAAATTATCAAAGTTATCGATACAATTGTAAGTCCCAGCGCGTGATCCGTCGCCTTTCACACAATCTCAACAATAATTCAACAACATTAAAAAAGATCAACGAACGTAATGTTCACATGTGAAGATTCTGCTGATAACCATCGACTTCGTTGTACATTTTTCTGATGGGATCTTTTGGCAAATAATTGTGCATCGCGGGTGCAACTTTATTGTTGCCAGGTACAATGCCGTTGGCTAAATGCGCCACACCATTCTGCAACATATGAGCCGTACCGTTCGCGATGCCATTTTGATAAGCATGACCGTTCTGTTGAATATGCTTCATATTGTTTAATACACCATTAGTGATGGTACCTACTCCTAAAAGAATATCAAATAATGAAGCACATTATTAATAATAAAAAGGGACATTTAAATTTCTTTATTATTACTAAAACAATTAGTCGTAAGTTGAAAAGAGTGGTCTTGAAAAGTTTAGTAATACTAAAAATCAATATCATGTGGCTAGTTGACGCTATAATTGTTCACCTTGAGCAATAATTCCGTTTTTTGTCGTGGCTATTTTTCCAAGATTGGATACGCCGTTGACCGTCGGTTTGGCATTGCCATTAGGTATGGCACGTTCATTCGAGGCACGTATTCCGTTTGGGTGTCTCCTTATTGCAGGCGAATCTGGATCACGTGGAATTGCTTCTTCTTTCCTGCGTGACTGACGCATTAATTGATATAACGCAGCGGCAAAATCTTGCTGCACACTAGGCACATCCGTATCGCCGTCCACCTATTCAAAGATAAACTAATTATTATCTAAAGCAACTAAAAAATTAATTCAACACTTTTGCAATTATGTATTACGCACAATTGTTAAACGATTATCGCTGTCCAGTGTTTTCAGCATTGGAAGAGACACCTCGCGAAAAAGTTCCAATCTCTTCCTAAATGCCGAGACACTATCGTCCAGTCTTCCTCTCCCGAGTTGCAATTTGGAACAGTCAAGTAGCACCAGAGGTGGTTCCTGTCCGAACTGTTAAACATTAACACAATTCGTTAATGATCCATCGCGATTTTAAAGCACAATACATTGCGGACAATTCGAACTTACTTTAGTCTGAAACTCCTGCACTTGGTTCAAGTCTCTCGGATAGCCGTCTATGACGATACCGTCCGAGTCTCGATTTAAGAGGATCTGTTGTTCGATGAGTTGCATCACGATGTCATGAGGAACCATTTCACCCGAAACAATCGCGTCATTCACAATCATATTAGATGACGCCATCGTTCTTAATAATTCTCCAATGCTTATATGCAGCCAGCTTGGCATGTTACGAACGGTTTGCGCACAAAGAACCGACTTGTTACTTCCTGGTCCGCCTAATATACATAATACGCAATATAATAATTACCATAATGTATGTTGAGACTTGTATGCGCTTCGAAATAAAACGTACCTATAACCCAGATGAACGCCGGCAATCCTTTCCTCGGCTTGTTAGCGGTTTTTGGAGTGTCTATCGGCGCTTGAACCGGTATCTTGTCAGTTCCTACAATTTGTTGCGATAAAGCCGACCCTGTCGACGCTTTTCTCCTTTCCACTTCCACCTAAAAGGCAACAAGACGCGGAGTTGTAAAAACATAGGCTTGCAATAAGACTTGTAATGCAATTTTAATTTTACCTCGGCTTCCAGAGATTGAGGTACGTCTTGGCCCTGAGTTTCACCGCTCGACATTCCAAGAATCCTAAGAATGGCATCCCGAAAGCTAATGTAGACTTCACTTGGATTGCGTTCGCCATTGATCTGCGCGATAAATTTTTATTTCCATAGTAAATCTAATTTACACATGCATTATTCTGATAACATTTCTAGGTTGTCCATCTATATCATTTTCAATGCCCTTCTTGCCCGCTTACCTCGAGTAGCATTCCGCTTTGATCGAAATATTCCGCAACCGGCATTACATTCCTATAAAAATTATGCAACTCCATTCTAGCTAATCCGATGATAACGTGGCCGAGTTGTGCGCCGAAATCAATTTGTCTCTCCAGCACTTCCTGCCTCCATGACACGAGAATGACACCGTTAACGATTTTTATCTACAAGAAAATTATAGGTATTTAGCTTGTCCCTACACAGTCGAGTTATATCGGAAAACTGCTTTGCGAAATAAATGCTTACGTTAGAGAAAAAAAAAAAAAATGCAAAGAAGACTCACTTTTTCAGCATATTCCACCACGTCGCGCATATTTCGTGGATATCCGCTTACAAGAAAGACTTTAGCTCCCGGGGACATTTTCATTTCAAGCATAAGAACTTCTGTGACGGTTTTGCTACTAAGTTGCCCAAAATCTTGCATATCTACATGAAGAAACAGATAAAATACATACGTTGAACACGATATACGTTGAAAGAATATACTTTTAGAAGTCGTATGTGTCGCACATTGAAATTTAATTAATTGCAAAGTAAGAAAAAATATTTAATAAAAAACGAAATACAAACCGTTTCCTAGTGCGTACTGCTGAAGAAGATCCATCATGTTAATATGCGTTATACCTTTTTTTTCTTGTATCAAATTGTCGCAATATGTCACCTTACCGCTACCAGGACCTCCTGTAAAACGATCGCAGTGCACGTTACTAAAAAAAGTCGATTCTCGGGCCTTAATTTTTTTAATCTCGTGACAATTAGCTGATATACCAACCGAGAACGAATATAACAGGAACTTTAGGTATCTCAAATTTAACTGGACCAACATTTTGCTTCGGGAAATGTCCATCCGGTGGAGTCGCCAAAAGGCCGGCCTCACCTCGCCACCTTCCTGTAGCTCGAGCATCGTTTTCCTCGAACATCTGCGATCCATTTTGCTGATCTGAAATGCATTTGTCACTCAGCATTGTGTTCGCACGATTGAGACACTTGTTATTCGATTTAAAGTCGTTGAATAAAAAAGAAAAGAAAAAATGTTCAATAAAACATCGTAGTCCTTTGCAAAATTATTATTAAAAACCGCGACGATCAATTTGTGGAGATCATTCTCAATTAATTTCTCCGAATGATAAAGTTCCGTCTGTTTTTTTTTTTCAACTGCACTTCCTTTAGAGATCACTTCGCTCTTTCTATATTTTATCGAACACATTGTACATTACATTCGCATCTAGCTCATCACGTTGCGTGACGAAACTGAAGACTCTACGCAGAAGCCGCGGGCATTAAATATGTATTGCCACACTTATATATTATTTATTACATGCAATGCATGTGAAATCAAGTGATTACTTCGATTTGAATCAAATACTAGTATTCACAATCTTAAATAACCGCGTAATTTAGAATTTTATGAATTTTTTTTTTTGCGTAACGCCCGATACTTTTTATCTGGGGCAAAAAATCTAGAAGCATTATCGTAAGGACGATTATACGATACAGTTTAAGCGATGCGATTTGATACCGTCACTTAAACACCAGTGTAACAATTTTTGTGAGACAGGATAATGACAGATATCTGC
The DNA here is from genome assembly GCF_019399895.1 of Cardiocondyla obscurior. NCBI lineage: Eukaryota > Metazoa > Arthropoda > Insecta > Hymenoptera > Formicidae > Cardiocondyla > Cardiocondyla obscurior. The sequence continues at coordinate 4,647,773 of NC_091881.1, forward strand.
GACAGATATCTCGAGGTGTTTTCCAATTCATTATACATTCAATCTGATCCAGTATAAAATTTAAAAAGGTAAAAAGGCATCAGATCGATAGCCGCTACAAAATATGATTCTAATAAAGTCAGAACTTTATTGTAAGATTAATTGTCACCGTATATTATAGTTAATCACCTTTTGATTAATGAATTGGCTGTTGGATTTATTTTCAAAATACAAATTAATTAAAATAATGGATGTCAATGACACTTTATGACGCGAACGAAGAAAGCACGTTGCTATTTATTTAATGGCAATGTTAAATTGATATGTATCCATCAGTTCGAATCGCGTATATCTCGCGACGTGAGTATACTGTAACGAGAAAGGACTTTATATCCTATAACAATGCCACTTTCACAATATCGATCGCGATAATGCATTTGCGATAATCGTGGGCATCTTGTTACGCGTCTTGCATCGTGCATTCAAGTTGGTTCTAGATATATCGCGAGAATTCAATCATTACTTGACTTAACGAAAGGAGTGAAATTGACAGTACTAATCGTTCACTTGCGCAAGTAAACATTCATTCTCATTAAAAGCATGAAATTAACACAGATTTCTTTCCTTCTACATACGATTTCAATTTGCGCAAAAAAAAAAAGAAAAAAAAAAGGACGAATTACCTTTTTTCACAAGGCGGATTATTTTCTATTCTTTCTCACGTTTACCTTTAATCTAAAATTGTGATGTATTCGACGACATGAGCGAAAGAATGAGTGGCATTAATTAATAATTGTGACCAAATTGCTTGCAAAAAATATTCCTTCAAGAATAATGCGAAAGAAACGTTCTCCAATTTTAAATTTGTTAAATAATCGTAACACGCAGATATACTAACCAGTGTCCAGGCAGATGCCCATAGTAAGTTGTTCAAAGGCTGACACGATCCTTCTACGGCCATTTACTCACATGCTTCCGATAGATAAGCTTATCTCCGCTTCAGCACATACGAGAGGTGTATGTGCCGAAAAGTTCCGGCGTGCAGCCTCACGGAATCTTTCACATTAGACAGGAGTGTCGCGCGTGTTGTCACTTGATGAATTTCTCGAACGGCCTTTCGGCGGTACCCGAAAACAGCCGCGCTCGTTCCCAAATTGTCCTTTTCTTTTTCCTTCTTTCTTAATTAACCCTGTTTACCCATGGGACTTAACTTTCTCGCCTACAAAGCGACGTCCCAACGACGGGGGCGTATGCACTTGCCACGTGTTGATTTGCGGCTGATCTATTCGGCGTATCTTCTTCAACAGGCACTTGAGAATAAAACCAAGCAAGACCAGTGTCCACATCGACGTTACGTATTTAGACCTTTGGGAAATTTATATTTCGGACTTGCGGCAGGCAATAGCAACTGATCCGATTTCAAATGTCACATCTTAGGCACTTTTCTTGAATAATCACTGCGTGGGTTAACCGAGCACTGAAAATAACAAGTTTGATTTGTCGAGTCTTAAAAGAAAAGAATTTTTGGGGCAATTATTTTCTAGCCAGCTTGTTCTCCTTAATTTCCTTCGACTCGATAATTTGATATTATTAAATGTAACGTAATATTTTACATTTGTTTTGACGAAAATCCAACCGAGAAGTGGATAATTTGGATAATAAAAAATAACAAGAGTATTTACTTGCACGGATAATAAAGAAACTACTTTTGCGTTGGATTGGCGTTAAGAGAATTTAATAAACAAGCTGGTCAGTGTTAAAAAAAAATAAAAAAATAGCAGTACAAAAAAGAAAATCACGAAAAAATCCAGAATACAATTAAAGATACGTAACACTGCAAATAATTTAAAGCATCTCTTCCTTTTTGTATTAAAAAAAAAGAAAGAAACAAAAAGAGAAAAGAGAAATGCTTGAAACCACTTGCAGTGAGACTTTGATTCGCCATAAAACGCATAATATACAATTAGTGCAATCGCAACGTGTTTAAAAGGATCAAGATCAGCCGACAAGATCTGTATTTTAAGAGCTCGTAGCTTAAGCCGATTAATTCTAAATCTACAGCGCAGATCTCGATTCAGCTGGAAAACACTAGAACGTCGGCGCAATCGCCAATTTTCAGAGAGAAAAAAAAAAGAAGAAAAAAAAAAAATTAACAATACGAAATACGAAAACGCGTTGCGTTTAGACTCTCGAGTAACTCGCGAGTTAATGATCGATCTCCCGTAAGTACAACTCACGGATAAGTGATCGATGAGTAAATCCGCACGTTTTCCACGCTTCTACCGATGGAAGCGGCACACCACCATCCGAGCACCGCGGTCGCACGAGAGCACTTTGACGAAACTCGAGGCCGAGCACCGCGTCGTTGCGTGCCTTCGGCCCGAAAATCACGGGGGCCGCAATGTGTCGCATGCGACCACGTAAACGGTAATGAGTCACGTCGTTACCGCGGCGGAGCTTTTACGACGGAGCTTCCTTGGCACGTATCTAATGCCATAATGATTTGCCAGGTACGAATGGAGGTCGTAAGAACCACACATCGTCATGGATACCGCGCAAGCGCCCGGTTCTTTTATACGTTTCGTGCATGTACTTTACATACGGCCGCGATAATGGACGAGTAGACCTCCGCGGGCGCCTGCGAGTGTGTCGTTCACGTACGTGCACGTAATCATGTGCGTGTGACGTGCAGAGGGGTTGTAACGTAGGGAGGTTCAATGTCAAGTTCCTGCCGACGCAACTGTTCTCGAACCGGGGGTTCGATGAGCGGGCAGTCGGGCGAGAGTGGTAACGTGAAATGCAAGTAACGTATACCGTAATGTAAATACAGAAATGGAACGCGGTGCAAAGCTGCAAATGAGTAAAAAAATTTTAAAAATATTGTAAACGATATAGCGGATTAGAGATGGATTCGTTATCAGATTCGTACGCTTACATCTCGCACGAGCACGCGCTCGTTTAGCTCCCTCGCGCCTAATATGTTTCTCGTCAAATAACTTGATGCGAATTAATATCAAATATTAATCACTGTCCGAAATTGTACTATTATGAAATTTTACTCGGTTAAATATAAATCGATAGCGTCTTCTCGTGTAAATACCGATAGGCGGAATCAAAGAGTTGAAACGGCGCAGAATTGACCCGTGCAAATGATAATTGTAAATCACTTTAGCGTCACTTCAGCCGGCTATATCGATTCCGTTTTGCTTGGGTATAAGTTCTTGAAGAAAAAATATATATATATATATTTTATCTCCTTCTCAGAAAGATTACTAATGCGCATATTTTCGTGGGATTTCTTAAGGGTTACAACAGGTGCGCCTAGCAATGTCGCTTAATGTAGGAGTAAGAATGAGGACGTGTCGGGCATTTAACGCACGAGGATAATGTGATATTTATTACCCGGTTTTACAATCGATCGAGAACCACGTGAGGACCATAACGGAAAGATATATTTGTAGTAAACTGAAAACTTTCCAAATGACTCCGTTCGCGCATCGTCTACTACTCAATGCTGATTACAGTGTACTTCCTTTCAGCTTAATTCCTAATTAGCTTAATTTTTCATCCTAATATCATTTCAGTCCAATTTCAATTTGAACGTATTCGAAAAAAAAAAAAAAACTTGGCTGTACGAATTTATTTTTAATCGCTGTCGTATAAGACTCGATTGTTCTGATGCACATACTGATAATATAACAATAAAGGACAAGAAAAAAAATTTATTAATATTTGCCGAGATATATTTAGGCAGTGGATATGTCCAGACAGTAAATCTCGATCGATATGTAAAATTGCATATCCTACGACATGCATGTGCTTTCCGTAGACATCTTAATTCTTCTTTTATTGATGAATGAACGCCGACGTAATATACGCGCGCTTTCGTAATAAGGTAACAACTTGTTTTTATTGCAACATAAGCTGTAAGTTTACCTTGTTCGTATTTCTATCTTAGTCGAATTAAATTAATTTATTAACAACCTAACGGCGGCCATTCAAAGAGCCTCTTGCGACGAATAAAATTCACAGATTGTTTGTTGCATTATTCGTTACGCAACGTCAGTCTCCGTATTGTATAATAAAATAATCCTTATACTTTTAAGGAAATACATTTTACAAGAAATTTAATTTGGACTGTTGTAGTATCGATTGTAATAAAAAAAGCAATTTCTTAAAATTCATTCGGCTTTACACTTTTTTCTTTTTTTTTTTTTTCTCCACATTATGTGTATATAAGTTTTCAAGCCGCAATATGCATAAGTCTGCTTATCGGCCCCGACGGAGGCAACTCGTTATGCGAAACTTCTTAATATAATAATAATTGCATCTCTTTGAAACTGTGAGTCATCCAGCCGTTTTTCCTAATGTAACATTTTCTCGGTTGCACTTCAACATAATCAAAATATAAATATTAATTATTCGCCAGGTATATAAGTGGCGTTTTCAAGGTATATCACTTTAGCACGGAGCTTGTAAGGCGCTGGCAATGTAAGACCGATCGACTTGCTATGAATATTTAATAGATACCTGTTATCAGTCCTGTTTCAAGAAATTATATGCTTGTACAAAGCCATCTAACCCACTTTGCTATACTCGGCCGAAGGAACAAGAAGGAACGGACGTCGATTTAATTGGAATTTAACGAGAGTCTGATGGCTGGTGTTACATACGGCTACTTAGGGGAACGTAACATTTTCCGAAAAGATCTACATTTATTTGACGTCGCAACTTGATATTGAAATTTCCTTCGTTTACTTTCCATCTCTTCACGTAACAAAATTATTCACAAACGTGGCCAGATAAGCATCGCATTAAATCGCTTCGTCTATTAATCCGGATAAGATACATGTATTTTTTTTTGGTAATTTCTTGTAAAAAGTATCAACGAAGCTAGACAGTCGCCCGATACAAACGATTATATATTTTATTAAATAATGAGACGTTGTTTGTTAAATATTTTATTGCGTGTCATTAGTGGACGTACTTTTGCATTCGCAATCGTGTAATATAAATGATTTAGTAGGACACGTTAATATACAGCTGGCTGTATCTCACGTATTCTTGCATAATTCTATCTCGTCAAAGTGGAAGACGCGGCTATCATTTTTGAATATTTTCATCTATATTTTAGGTGACTGCTATTTCCTACTCGCATTCAAACCAAGAAATAAAAATAATCTACCAGCATTTCTTAATGTGTCATATCGCAATTTCTGGTAAACTGGTTTATCTTTATCTTTCTTTCAGAAAAAAAAATATATATAAATTTGCCAAGAAGTTAGAACCTGCTCTCAATCATTTAAATAAAAAAGAATATTTTATCACTGCTTTTCCTCATTTTTAGGTCAAATTTGGCTCGTATTAATATAAATTTTACATAATTATACAAAAATTACTCACGCGGCATCAAGGATCAAGCCAAATAAGAGAACGTGTAATCAGCTGAGCTACAAGAAACAGCCTTCTTCGACGCCGATACTTCTCGATTATTTCATTTTTACTGTGAAAGCATGTTTGACGAGGTTACTTTCTTATTAGTAAGAAATGTATTAACAATTGAATAATACTTAATTCTTAATTAAAATTAAACGAAAACGGTAATTTAATCATGTACTCACGTAGGTAGCTGAGCAATTTAAGTTAAACAAAAAATGATAGATCCGTATTAATCCTAATGTTCCTCGGTGCTGAAACTTCAAAAATGCTCGAGAAGTAACAGAATTTTTAAATGTATAAGCTGGTGACCAAAGTAAGGGAACAAAGTTAGCCATTTTTTCCACCCTCACCGTTAGCGTCATCTTTGATCGAAAGTAAAAAAAACTAGAGCACATTATCCGACGATAATGGAGATGGTAAAACAGAACGGCGTCCTAACTTTCGTCATCTATTTGTTCATTCTAAAAATTTGTTACTTATCAAGCGTTTTCAAATCTTCGACACTGAGAAACATTGAAATTAATACTTATCTATTATTTCGTTTACTTTGAATTTATCAACCATTTATACAAGTGTATGATTAAATAATCAATAAAAAAATAATTACCATTTTAATCAATTTGCATCACGGAACAAATTGCAACAATAAATTCGATTCGATTTAATGTGACTTTTTAAAGATGGGATTTAATTAATTGTAGATCTACCAATTAATTCTTGTTCCCTGCGCAATTCTTGTTCTCGCTGTTGCTCTTTATTCATCGCCTCTTTCTGTTTTATCTGTTGCAGACGCAACACCCGTTTCTGTAAAAATTTTTTTATATTAGTAAAAATATATTGTACGCGCATCTTAAAAATTAGTTTTACAGTAAATTTACCTTTAGTTTGGAAGTCCGTTCGTGAATATTAATCATTTCTTTCCTTATCACAGTTAATTTTCCCTGATAAATTTTAACAGTTGAAAACTAAAACATATATTTTTATTATGAAGGGTATTCTTCCATTTTAAAATAAAATTATTAATACTCCAAGCATATTCTAGTTTCAAGTATTGAGAGTATTCGATTTATATCACAAAAGAAAGGAAAGTTTTACCATATCATTTAAATCTATATCTTCAAGTGTCTCGTGTATCTTTTTATTCTCAAGCTGCATTCGAGCAAGAAGAGATTCCTGTTTGCTTCTGTAAAAAAAAAAAGATTGAGCTGTAATACAAATGACAAAAATTATATATTTATTATTTGCATTATTGATCTGTATGCTTACGTCAGTTCAGAAAGTTCCTGTTTAACTTGCTCCAGTTGGGGTTGATAAATACTCAAAAGGCCTTCCACGAGCTTTTCCGTGGCTCCTGAGAAATCCACTGTTTCCACTTCCCTAAAAAAATTAATTAAAGAATCAGTCTTAAATTACATATTTTTATATAGTATTTTACACGTTAGCATTAAAAAAAATTACACGATTAAATGTACTGACAAGAATTTATTCTCGTATATTAGCGCGGACTCGCTTTCAAAGCGCTATAAAACCTTTTTTTTTACATTTCGTAAATAAATATATAGAGTTGTAAGAAGGAGAGTGAGGAAAAAGAGGTTACCTCTCTTGTTTCTCGGATTTCAATTGAACCTCCGCCGCTCCGGCCTCCCCGACGTCGGTCATCATGTTTATCGCCGCTGTTTTTTTCTCAATTCATTCGCGACAGCGTGATTGTGAGCTTCCGGAGTGAGTAAAAGAACGCAGCGTAAGATTGAAACTCTCGCTGTGGTTACATATATCAGCTGATCGCTTTCACTTTCAGGCAGAGAGCCCAACTCGGAATCGCGGCTTCCACGCATACAGATGCAGAGGCTCGTCCGTGTGAAGCCAGCGCTTCGGCTGCCGTCGGATAGAAGAAAAGGCCAGACTCTGAAGTCTACAGAAATGCATGTACGTCGAGGCCCTTGAATCCCTGTTGCACAATGTGCCACCTAATATTCTAAAATATATATTGGGACAGTTTAGCAAGGTAAGAATTTACAACACAATCTATATGCTTAACGGGAAAACGAAATTTCACGATAATATATAGTATAGCGAAAAAAGGAGCATCTGATAATTTATTAAACGCAATATGAATATTTTATTGAGTGTGTCTCACATTCTAATGATACGTTATATAAAGTGATAATACAAATCTTCTCTTTCTCATTCAATACAACGCATTTAGGACATACTTGCTCGTTACAAAAATCACATAGGATCTTGACAATCGAATGTAAAATATAGCACGCCTTTCCTCTGGTCGTCGCTCAACGAAGATTGCGTTTCGCGATTACGTAGATGTTTACGTTGCACAATATTTAAATATATGCAAACGAATACACGACGAAGCTACTAACATACAAATTTTTGCTCTACTTAAAAATTGGTCACAAGCAGCTGCGCGTAAGGGACGCGAATGTTTCCTGTTTTTTTTTTTCTTTTTTGGTTTATGGGAACTATTTTAAAATACAGATATCTTATTAAGTACATTTTGGTAGTTCCGAAGAGAATATTTCTAATACTATTACCGTATATATATATAAGAATTTTCATACACGCACACATACACGCATGAACACACATACGCATACTTCATTGCAATTGCTCGAATAATTTTATATTTCTACAAATCTTCCGATCGATATTCTCAACCAATTAATTTTCAATTGTGTATTTCAAAAAGAAAATAATTCTTTTTAAATATAGAATATAATTATGCTAATTGCGTTGCCATTACGCATAGATATGCTCAGAACAATTCGGAAAATCTACAAATAGGTATTCGTAGGTCTTCTTCCTTTTTTTTTTCTTTTTTTAGCTTTTTCTCGTTTTTCTCTTTTCTAATTGTAAGATAGTATGGCACATTTAATATTCCAAAAGAGCACATGTTTCAGTCTTACGACAACGAGTGGTAGCTTCGGCTAAGTACAAATACATGCTTGCCTTATTTAAATAGAACTCATTTAAAAAATTGTTGTTTAGGTACGTCTTAGGTAATTGTTGAACGCATGATTGTTTTCCAAGTTGCCCTCGCTAATTCGCGTCTATTTTATTATACCGTTTTATTCTCTAATGGCAGTATCTGATACAAAGACAAAAATTGTAAAAAACTGTTCGGACAGGGCAATGAAGGGACTCCGGTTAACAAATTTCGGCTGATTAATCGACGATAAAATTTCAAATTATGTTAAAGTGATAAGGCATTGATTTGATATTCGTATTAGTCCATATGTATTATACAAATCTTATACCGTTACATATGCCCTCAGTTATGTATCTCTAATAAATATTAAGCTCGTCAACGATAACACCATAGACGGTAATTTCTGTATACATTAAGTTGCTGGCCGATTCGATGGGTTATTTCAGATTGCATCGGCAATTAGGGATTCTTACGTTTAACATAAACTTTCCTATAAACTTTACAAAACGAGTGGTCTCGCAGTACATTGTGAAAGCGTAAAGACTGTCAACGCCTGTAGTACATGAACTTCACATTTTAACGTGGGACACGTAAAACGATGCGTATTTAGGACGAGGAAATTACAAAATGCAATCGCATAATGCACGGCAAAATGCAGAAAAGTATATAGTGAATTTACCAAAACTTTTGCTGCGTTTCGAATCTTAAAGCAATTAAGGCGTATATCCGGCTCAGAGCATGCAATCTGTCCAAATATTTCTGTAAAACAAAACAAAATGATTGCTGAAAGTTTCACCAAGTTTGAAAATATATAAAAAATATATGTATACTACATACAGCTGTTGTGAGATAATCTTAAAACCAATGACGAGAATCAAAAAAGAAATATGTCATGAACAGAGATGTATCGATTAATTTTTTCGACAAGTACATTGATACGGTGCGTTACTTTTTCTGCATTCTTTTTTATCAATTAAAAATTGTTTTCGTGTATATATTTATATAAGAGTTTCTTTTCTATTTATGTAAATCTTTCGATTGGCAGTTTTCTTTCATTGATTTTGTTATTTAATCAGTGACACCGAAAGAAAAAGTCTTCCTACAGAGTAATTCGTAAAAGAAAATATCTGAAAATCAAAAGAGTTCATAATTAAAAAAGGAAATTCTTTTTTTTTTTTATATATTGAAATTAATTTTGTATAACTCTTGACTATTTATCGAATAATTTGAAAACAAGTACTCGATTATATTATATAAAATTTATATCCTTGTATAATTTAGAACCGATATTATTCGATTAATACTTTACAAAATTTTTATACAAGTTTACTTATTTACAAAGTTTAAAAAAATATTTGGCCGCATTCGTTATGTATATACATATATAAAAAAATAAAAAAAAAAAAGAAACGTATCGATAAAGTCTATCTTTATGCTGAAATTGCACTTTAAACGCAAATTTTTCGTCACTTGATTGTTCCAGCAAAAACGACTTAATTTACTCATCTGTTTCGTCATTGGGTTTAATGCTAGCGTAATTGTTCATATTTCTATTCACTCTCAACATCTTGAGAAAACTGCCTAATACCAGTATAGTTTTTCTGTGCCTCCTAAAGATCCCGGCGTACAACTCTTCGCGTACATCCCTTCTGTCGCTGACATCAGAATCGATGCTCGATACCGAGACCACCGAGGGCTTGGCCGAGACCGGTTGATGATAATTATTGGTCTCGCCAGCGTTAAGAATCACACAATGCTGATTATTTATCATTTTGTACCCCTCGACCCTGTCTCTCGCTATTTTCTCACACGCACGCTCGTACCTTTTAACTGTTCGCGCGAATATACAGTCCGCGAAGTCTTCCAACTGTGCAATGTAAAATCTAATCTTTCAGTCGGTTGAAAGACTTATCAAACCGCAGTTTCTAACGAATTCCCTTTCAACGTAGGTCTCAAGTCTTCGTCGCGTGATCGAGAAAAACTGATTAGGAGACTTTGTAGAAGTGATTTTATAGATATACGCTGAAATACGTAATGCAGCTTGTAGGAGCGATAAAGCCTCTCAGTTTTTTTACGTCATTCAAACTGTCACTTATCTTGAAAATTTAAGGCAGCTATCTCGTCTCGTTGTCGGCGTTTTATGTACCGAACTCTTGCGATTACACGACGCCTGAAACGATACTATTACGACAAATTAATACGGTTTCTTTTCTTTTTTTTTTTCTCGCAGAGCATTAATTAATTTAACTTCTTTTTAAGTTCACAATTACGTTCAAGTTCAGTCTCGTAGTTTTTTTTCTTGTTCTATGAGGAAATGTTCGCAAAAGCGCAACTTCCTTTTCAAACGTGTATCTCCATTCCAAACGTGCTCACGTTTAAGAGGTCTTGGTCCGAATTTAGATTTGAATGTGGTGTAAATTAAGCACACGAATAAATTGTTTGTCAGTCGTTTCCACGGAACTTCCGGGGTGATCCGGTACCCTCTCTTGCACTGTAACGCAGGATAATATCAACGGCGCGCAGCTTTGGTACTTTGTCATCGGGTATGATGTAACGTTGCTGAGAACGCACGTGTCGCAATGCCTTCTATTACACATCAGTGGCGCAGCTTCGCTCGCGGTCCAACTTGTCAAGCGACAAAACTGTAAACAGACGAAAGCTAACGATGTAAATTTAAACAAATAACACGCAGAAGTACGTAAGCAAGCGTGCCATGAAATACGTCTAAAAGATTTGCTTGCCTACGGCGGGATATACCAAAAGAAAGAAAGAAAGAAAAAGAAAATTAAGTTCTAGATGCGTAACGTAAAAAATATTCACGAAGCAAATATAAAGAACCGATAAACGTAACTGAAAAGAACAGCTACGAGAAAATGTACTTCGTCACGTTAATTCTGGTGGAATTAAGTTTCAATTATTCGTGCTGTATTTTTTGCGGCTTATTTCGAGTTGAATCTACTCTTCTTGATATACAATTGTATTCTCAAATGCTCTTACGCGGTCTTAAACACCTTTTCCTAACAGCCTGATTATATATATATGGAACATAAATTATTTCTATGCCATTCAAAACTGCGCAGAGTAGGTGGTGTAAATACTACGTCGAATTGATTCTATTAATAACGATAATGCGTTGTTTACGAAACTCCATGTCAGCGGTGGAGAACGGGTCAGTAAAGCAGTACATTGATATGGAATTAAGGAAATTCACCGCCGGAAAATTTTCGTTCTCTTTTCTTTTCTTTCTTTCTTATTTTTTTTTTCGTTTTTGTTTTATTTTACCTTTCCGCTTTTTTTTATCATACATTTTCCATCACGTATTTAACCTTGCGAGGTATAGTTACAACAATTCAGAATAATTGAGGAGCTTACAACAAAAGTTCAAGAAGTTTAACTCATTATCGTATTGACCCTGAGTACCTTGATTAAAAATTCAATACCAAACGATGTACACGTGCGTTATACACACTATGCATATGATGCACATATATAGGTATACCAAGTTTAAGATATGGATTGATAATGCGAAATCTAGCTAGATAGAAATTAGATATTTTCTCTTAACGAGAATTTGATTGCTTTTTACAGTTCGATAGACTTTTAGACAATAGACTGCATTTAATTTTGAATTTACTTTCAATCATTCAATCAGTTAATGAAGTATATGTGCACATTGATTTTTTTTTTTTTTGTCCCTTTGAACAAGTCTCTGATTTGCAGAATTGTAAGAGAAGCTTGATAAGATCTGGTTTATTGATTCTCTGAAGAGGCTGTTCTATATACAAGTTAAAGAGTTTTGCTATCATGCCAATTATCGGCAACGTCAAAGATAGTTAGATTTAATACGCGAACATTCGATTGCATTGAGGCAAGTGCAGCCTTAACTGATGATTCAGATTTAGAGTCACAAACACGGATGAGTAATGCGACATTTGGCGTTTACCTAAATGAATAAGCATGCTGTAAGAATTCCGGTAGATCGAAAAGCGAGAATTTGAAGAGTTAAAACTTGGGACTTAAAACTTAAATGTATGTATAATAATAATATGCTTCGTTTAACGCAATAGCATTTACTCGAAGCATTTCTTTTTACGTTTCGCATAGATAAAAGATACAGCACACTATCTGGAGCAACCTTACTTCAACTTAAGTGGCGGTAAAAACTGTGTTCTTATCTTCAAAAGATCTTTAAGGAAAAAAATCTTGAATTGTAATTAACCGAAAGCACAGAGCGAGGTGTGCACAAGACAAACCTAGAACACGTTCTCAGACAGTACTGCAGGTCAGGTTTCAGAAGCCTTATTCTTAGTACGCGGTGCAGCACACGATACCGAGATCTTCAATGCTTCCTGCATTGTGTTTCCGGTTTTGCACGGCCGACAGCATTGTTTCCGCGCGGCGCGGTATCTTTCCTGTACCCGTCATAACTTTTAACCGATCGTTTCATCGGCGTTCTCGTTGCGAGAAAACGGGAGCGGCGCGATACTCTGGCAGGAATAATTCCGCGTTTGTTTGTAATTTGCAGATTTTGCCGCACGACGCGAGGACGAGGAGGCTGTTCGTCACGTCCGGCGGCTTGAAAAAGGTGCCGGAGATACAAACTGAACCAGGCACCGTTCTCTCGGAGTACGTAACGATTATCAATCGCTGCTTCGCGGAGGAAATCGTCAGGTTACTCTCGTTTTTTTTTAACGTCAATTCGGAAAGAGATACCTTGGCAAAGCGAGAGTCTATGTCAAACGTGTCGGTCGCGCTGTCCCTTCTTCGCCTCTCGAGGCCGCGATTATCTGCGATTCCTCTTTCGTCAAGGCGGCCCCGGCTTTCTCCACGTCGTGCGACGATTCCCTTCGACAGTTCTCATTCAAAAGGCCTCGGCGTCGTCTCTCTCGCGGAGAGCCACCTAGTCGAAATCGTTAATTCATAATTAACTGGCTGCGCGACGATTCCTTATCGCAAAGTGGCCTTTACGCGCGCGGGACATCCGGACGGGAAGCCTGATTCTGCGGAAGAGAAGTGACAGACTATTCGCGGCCCAGGGAAAGCGTCGTAAATTAATTAAGGCCGAACACTAGTTGCTCGTGCATAACCTTCTTTCTTTTCATTTTTTTTTTCTTGGCCCCTTATCAGGGTTACTTACGAGCGGGCGAAGGCGCCGTCGTCTTTCCCTCGTTCTCCCGTGGCCGTTAAAAATCTTGACTGGTACGCGCCACCATCGTTCACACGCCGCCAGCGTGTGGAAATAACTGCCGCGGCACACGTTTCCGGAGTCCCCGGTGTCTTAATTTAAATCGACCGTGCGATAAACAGCACGCCCGCCATGTTGTCACAGCTGATCGCCAACCCGGAGTGTGTTACAACAGATGCGTGGCGCTTCGGCTCGCGTGCGCGCAGGATCAATAAAACGGTTCCGATTGCGTACGTTATTTTCGCGCGCTATAAAAAGGAAATTTATTTCGGGGTATTATTACGATTAATAATTATTATTTATAATTATATTATATATTTTAAATGTATATAATAAAATAATTTAATAATTCCTCTTTTTTTTATTCCTTTTCCTTACATGTACTGCTCTCCTGGCTATCCGAACAGCATCCTGGAAACTGTAGAGCAATATCAACCAAATTGCATTTCCACTTTCCACCACGAATCGTTCCCGGATGACACAGAATCCATCATATCACTTTCCAATGACGAGAGATGATTCTAATTTATATATATATATATTTTTTTTATTATTATTGTATTTTTTTTACGTAGCGAGAGAAGTATTTACGAATATACATTGTAATAAAAAATCCTACTCATAGTACAAATTAATTTTTTTTTTTACGTCAAGTTGTATTGATAAAATTAAATATATTTGTCACTCACGCGCGATCTTGAGACACTTAAGTTATCTATCTAATAAAATTTTCCTTTCTTTTTTTTGCGTTATCTCACGTACACGAAATTGGAATTTGCCGGCAATAAGGAAATCCAGCTGACTATATATGTCCAGATATATCAAAGGAATTCGCGAAATACGATTGGAATCTTACAAAAATTAAGAAATATAAAGGTATTAACAATATCATTAAGCAATCTTTTATGGTGGATGTCGGATACGAAAGGTTTCTTGGGCCGGAAATGTTCTTCCATCCCGAGGTAAGTAATTGATTAATCTTACATGTAACTTGTATAATTGTTATATTTACATTTTTTTTTTTTTCTTTATATTATATGTAAATACTTTAGTTTTCCAATCCGGACTTTACAACTCCGCTCAATGAAATTGTTGACGACGTAATTTATAACTGTCCAATCGATGTTAGAGGACCATTACATGGTAATATTGTTTTATCGGGTGGCTCCACTATGTTCAAAAACTTTGATAGACGATTGCAACGCGATATTTAAAAAATCGTTGACTCGCGGCTCAAGCTTAGCGAGACGTTAAGCGGTGGCCACATTACGGTAAATATCACGATAATATTCGATTGACTCGCTCGTTAAGTTAGCATGCTAGTAATACTTGGTATTAAGATATGAATTTCAGTGTATACATGTATAATTGACTATAATTGGCTAGTTTGGTAGATATAACAACAAAGATCCTGGTATACATTTATCAACGAATATATTTCGTAGACAGGATCTCGCATATAATTTATAGTCTATAAAATACATGGAAGAGATAAAGAAGCGCTATTCTTCTATGGAAAAATTGCATGAACGATCTAAGTCGAATTGAACATGTAATTGGTTCGCGCGTTCGCTGTTCGGTCGTTAAATGTACACACATCTTTAGACGAACATTGATTCCGTTGTATTTGATTAATAAGTTTTTAATGCACTTGACGGACATGAAAGATAAGAATATATTTGCTTCAATTATATATGCATTCGTTTATAGTTTGCAATTTTGGAAGAATTACGATAATTTCATAATTTACTTTCTTATTTTTCTTTATAAGCAATCGCGAGATCCTATTTAACAGCAATATCTTTATTGCAACGACAAGAGCAAAAATCTCAGCAAAAATACAACTACGACCTACAACGATTATTGTCAGATTTCCCAGAGTGTTTGAACGGCACGAATCGGCGATATGGCGATTTCACTTCAATCCCAGCAGCCACTCAGCTACACCAAGATAATACACGGTTTGTGCAATTCCGAATAATGGCGCTATGACTATCATTCGGCAAGCGCCGCCTTTGAAGAACGCCGTAGGTCCCTCATTTTTAAATGTTTTCCTAAAACCCAATATAAAGCTTAAGCATTAATCTTATTAAAATAAAAAATTAAACGATTATTTAATTCCATAGGACTCACAGTATACAGTCTAATACTCCATTGTACGTTGGATCACCAGGTGCTCTTTTGATAACTTGCAGTCTAGTTTTGATTACGTCGAATGGATTTACCATTAATGCAGCCGTTGAACCAGCGGCGCATCCGGAGAGGAATGAACACCAAAATACAGCTAATAAAGAAATATTTTTAAATATATTCTTTTAGGGCCCATCGTATATATTAATACTTATATTAGTAGGTATATTAATTAATACTTACATGAACCGTCTTCTCGTTTTGGTCCGAGATTATTCAGTCTGGCGAACAGAGGGAAGTAAATAACGGAAAATGTAACGTCTCTGAGTGCCGTAGCACCGGTTCCTTGGTACAATCCCAGTATCCCTCGTTTCTTAAGTAGATCTGACGTTAACGACCAAGCGGATACCTTTGGCACTGCTTTACCCGCTGCAACAAGTAATGTGTTATGCAATATATTGCCAGAAGTGCAAGCAAGCGTAATAATTCTGAAACAAACTCTAGTTTCAAAAACTTTGTAAGTCAAACAAATTTATTGATTAATTGTATTAATTACTTTACTCTAATTGCTATTATTATTTCTATACGTATACCAGAAAATTAAATTTTATAATTATTTAAACTAATATTATAATATGCATTACATTTCTATTTCGATGTCGATACACGCATGTGTAGAGTTCTAATTTTATAACGTGTATAGTCGCCCATGGCAATTAATCAACATCATAAAAGATACAATAAATAAATAGCTCGCTCAAAATTATTCACAATATATAATGATGCGGAATTTAGATGTGCAATTTGCTTAGTTTCTTGAATAATAACTGCAAATAATTTTCCTATAAAAAAGAAAAAAATAAAAAAAAAACATTTTGAGAATTTATTGACTGCTTTTATCACCTTCCTTAGCTGCCATGGCGACTCTGCCAGCATCTTGCATTTGTATTTTAAGCAGTTCCATCGGAGTGGTAACGATTATTTGGCATGCTCCCGCCAAGCCGCCAGCGAGCATTTCACGTTCTATTGGCAATTGTTGTCTGGACAACAGATTAAGAAAGTCCTAGGATCACGGGATATCGCAAAAAGTTTTAATACATAAAGCAAGATTGGCACACGACTGGTCTTCGAAAAAAACAAGGAGAAAATGTTATCATCTCAATTACTCATTGTCAATTGTATAATTTAATCGTAGATTAATCAAATAACGCATGACTTAATTATTGAAAAGAAAGTTTCTTAAATTACAAAGTTGCTTAAGGGTACGGAAAATGCTTTTTCTTTTTAAATATTAATTGTCACAGTGCCAGTCTTGATACAGGGGTTATTTAACGCTAGTGGCATGATAACCAATATATCAAACATCTTAACGGACCGCAGAGCATCAAAATACACTGGCAAAAAAAATGTTAACGAAGCAAATTGTTAACTTCATGACTCACAATTTATTTGTAATTTCATGAACGTGATATGGCCATGAGAGCTTTTTATGAATAAACGAAATGATTTTAACACAAAATTTAAATTAAAAAAATATATAAAAAATTAAGACGAGCTACAATTCGTAATTGTAAGCTAAATTAACACTAACTATTACATTGCGTTTTACTGCTAACCGTAACTAAATTAAAATTCTTAGCGATTCTATCGAACTATTTCTTACTAAGTTTATATAATTTTTGACGTGTAATCACTCTTGGATTATTCTAAAGAAAGTATTTCGTAAGGAAGAAAAAGGGGAAAGCAAAAATTACCCTGCTCTTGTCGATTGCTTGCGACTTGGTTAGCTAGTTACAGTTGCTTGCACCTTTTGCCAGGTCATTTAACTCGGAAATTACATTCAAACAGGTAGCTTCAGTCTAAAATTACAGAATAATATATTTCAATAAGTTATATAACACAAAATTCTGGCATAATAGCGCGAGCCCAACTTCGTTTTATTGCCTTTCTCGGCAAGTAGAGAACGAGCCATGCTCGCTATTTTAAAATTTAACAACACTTTAATCGGGTTTAATAGATTGCAGTTGAAAAGTTATAATTCTGTCAATAAATGACGTAAATCATACGGCACATCACTGATCACTACTTCGATTAGCTTGATTTTTCGGTCGCGTTTGACTCAAATCAATCGAGGTAGTGACGGGAGTCAACTAACATATATTATACTTATTATTTTGTTCATTTTAAATTTTGCAAACGCCTATATGGGCACGGGATTAAATTACAGTTCTTGTTTAATTGTAATTGAGGATCAAATATTACTTATGTGATTGTTCAAATGTACTTTTTTAATAACAATTGAAAGTAAACTCGTGCTGTCACAATAAAAATAAAATAATCGAAAAATGTCGGTGCTGAGAAAGGCTATTTTTTTGTAGCTTAGCTAGTCGCACATTCGTTTGGCTCACATCGCAACTTGACTCATAATAATAAATTACTTTTTTACATATTGATAATTTCCTGGTATATTAAGTAGGTATACTTTACGTGTAATTCGTTTAGAAGACAGTGTTGGATGTTAAATGCAAGCAGTTATCAAACCAAATTAATAACAGTAATTAGCAACAAGAAAAATAGACTCTAAGGTGTTCTAAATGCAAAAATGCTATGATGCTCTACTGACAAAGTGCTATAATACTTTTATGATGCTCTGCTGATATAAAAAAGCTCTACATTAATTTTTAGAGCTTGTTAATTGCTTTAAAAAAAAAAAAAAATTATTAAAGCAAAAAAAAAACTAAAGAGAAAAATTAATATTAAAAAATGTTACTTATTTATAGTTTACTTCGTACAAATTGATTTAATCAATACTCTTTGGCTTCGCGCTTCGTTACTGACGTAATTTAAACCCGACATGGCTTCAGAGACTTGTTTGTGTCATTCTTTAATTAAAAACAGTAACAAATTTAATTAAAAAAAATTGAATTAATTAAAATTTTTCTAGTGCTTTACAAATTCTTGTAATTAATTAACAAATTATACTAAGTTTATAAAAAGTTAATTGAAAAGCCCAAGTCTGCAACAAATTTTATATCGACAAGCTACTAGAAATTTTATCCATCCGATATTTATTTCATACTAATCCACTCGCCATAAACTTTGAATAAATCCCTTTAAAATACTTGTTAAATCCAAGAGAAATTTCTGAAGAATATTATAACTTTGAACGAAAATGTAAAGGTAATACACAATAAAAATAAAATATGATAAGTTGTCTAAGAAGTGAGTCTAAAAACATATAGAAATACTAATGTTAAGTATTACATACGATGATAAAAATTTGAATCTATTTAAAATTAAACTTTTGGGAAAAAAAATTTGTTAATCAATAGTGGACATTCACTATGGATACATAATGAGTGTCTTCAACAATATTTTAGCATAATGCTACTAAACAACTCCCATGCCATTTCTCACGGATTAATTTTCATTTTGGCAATGTTACACATAAAAAGGAGCACATACCACAAGCTTATACCTTTGATAACATGAAAAATACATTTAAAAATCAATCGTTTGCAACATACCCAGGTCCGACGGAAAGATAATGCCTAAATGTATCATTGGCAGTGAGTTTGATCGCTTTCTCAGGCGTGATCAATAATATGTTCACTGCGGATCCTTTATACATGCCAAAGTAACCTTCTGCTTTGTAAGTCTTTTTAAAGCAATCAAACCTGTAAAAAAAAAATTATTTGATATAATAATCAGAATTTAATTTGCGATCCGTGACGACTTATATGTTTAATAATGTACTTGCATTGACTTATACATGCGTTCACCATTCGGCCCAACAACCTGATTTTGTAATCTTGTCTTGACCAAATCAAGAGGGAACACCACAGATACTCCGATGATTCCAGCAATGCCACCATTTATAATTTTCGGTACAAGTCTAAAAACATAGATACAAGTTAATATTACATGCATATATGTATACCTTTTTCTACATTAGACTATCGTATTTATAGCAGAAGGTATACGCTTGTAAGAAGATATTTTATTTTTATCCGTTACTTTATTTTTTAATAGCTTCATCGCTTTATTCATGTTATATTTAAAATAAAAAAATTGTGACAGTTTTAGAACAGTATATTCCGATCGCTATTTTACAAGCTTTTATTATTCTGTAAATAAGATTTTATAGAGAAATAAAAAAAAACGTACTTGAATTGCTCCGCGGGCTTCGGAGCCGGACTTTCTTTGGCCATGGCTAGCACGAACTAGTCTCTCGCACCTGTAAAAAAAAAAAAAATAATTAATGGAATCAAATACGGTATCATGCAGTGATTAAAATTAAATAGCGAAGATGCGGTGGTGTTTTCTACGACATAATAACAATTAATTTAGAGGCTCACAAATATAATTTCGCGGAAAACTCCTCAAATTCGTAGTGAAGGAGCCTCGAGATGTCCCGAAGGTATATTTGTCTGCAAAATTGAGGCTGACTTGCCAACGTAGCGTCAGTTAAGCTGCAGGCATTAACTGTGGCATCACGAGGACGCGTTAAACATTAGGCAAAATATTGTGCCAAAACTTCGAGGCTGCTTCACTGCGCGAAGTGCTTCGCCTTGCGGAACGTTTATCGGACAAATTACGCTTTCCCGACAAAGATCAATATGCTCATACGTCCGTCATATATTCCTGTCATCAATTTTTGATGATAAGACTGCACGCGTTCGATGAATTACGCAAACAGGAACTTAAAGAAATAAGCGCAATTAATGTTAAATGTAAATCGTCTATGAAATGACATAAAAACTCGACGTTGTCTATCCTTCGGCGTTGCTTTTGCGTCGCAATGGTAAAAATTTAACAGCTTTTCCTTTTCGCATTTTAGTTCTCGACAGGTGCTCGGTACGTATTTGCTTTATACGTTTCCCTGCGTAATTTCTATTTTCATTCCTCGCCTGTTCTCGATTATTAATGGACTCGCGGGCAATAATCGCCGCTGATCCCACTTAGCGGATAGCGTTTTCGGCCGCAGCGGCTCGTCAGCGACTCGTCCTTTCGTCGGGGCTTATGACTCGTTTAATTATGTATTTTGATATCGTCGCGAAATCGCCTTGGAAACCTATTTCCCTTCAAATGCCGCAACGCCAGTCGATTCGGTCGCGTGCACGGCCACGAGTTTGCTCGTCGCACAATGCCAGGCATCAGCGTCGTACAATACTGCAATCAATGCGGCGAACAGAAATTGTTATCAGCCCAACGAAGACACGAAGGTGTACACGCGAGCCGAGACAAATCGCCAATCAGCCGATTGTGAACCGCGTAAATTGATTTCGCTCTATCTGCCTCTCCCGATCTCTTACATAACGGATGGTAGACCTAGTCGATATTACCTCGGCAAGTTTGGAATCTATTCCTGAGCGGAGATTAAAGTCCCGTCCTGTTAAACAAAAGAAAAAAAAAAGTAACTTAACTCGCAGACTCTTCCTTGCGTCATTTTATTTATTCTGATTTAAGAAATTAAAGTTTTCTTAACGCGACGAAAAGAAAAGTCTCTTAAAATCTTATCGAAATTGTTATATTATTATCTTATCCAGCATGCGTAGGCTTCTTGCAGCAGAGATAAGCGTCTGTGTATTTATTTATTTAAGCGAGAAAAAATTGAGAGTTGAAAAATCTCACGGATAAATAATACGAATTTATATTTGCTAAAACGCGGCATATCTCGTTAAGTGCATGGGAAATTAATATTAATTGCAACGTAATCGCATAGAAGTAAGTGATAATTACACAAATGTCGATGAGGCTCGTTTAATTTCAAGTCTGCGTGGATGTCGCGGGTGAAGTCTCGCTGTATTTGCTGTATTTTAGTGTGATGGATCCGTTGAATCGGACTATTCCCATACGTGCAAATAAAATATCAATTTCTCTCGCCGGAGGAATACATCAAGCGCTCTCCTGACCTATATCCCATCCTGATTCCCTCTTTTTCTTTTTTTTTCTGGCTCTTTTTTTGTTATAAATTTTGAACGACGTAAATTTTTGGAGCTGGAACAGAATGTCAGAGTTTAAAATTTTATCCCGAGCAAATCCTCAAGTATTTCATTTACTAAACTTCAACGTAATTAAGACTTATTAGAATTATCCGAGTGAATTTAGGAGCGATCAAAGATCGGCGTAATCGTGCGTGCGGAGTTTCCTCACGGGAATCAGGCCGCAAAGACGACGATCAGCTGATCGAGCAATGCTCGACTCGCCCGATCACCCGATGGCGTGAAACTCGGCGGGCGTCGCCAAGCGATACGAGCGAGATTAAAGTCTCCGGCGGAGAATTAAAAAACTAAAGCGTTCGGTAAGTCGCGTTCAATCGCCAGCGCTTTGTCAACGTTTATCCTTACGTCGCGAAAAGTTACACCACCTTCTCGAGGTACCAAGAAATCCACGGGCGGCGTCGATCGACTCTTCGGGGTGTAGATCGTCCCCTTTCCTTCGCGCCGCGCCTTTTCTTTCCCCCCGTTGAAGAAGGTGAATCGGTGCTTCCGAAAATCGGTCTTGTAAAGGAGAAAGAACAACGAGTTCGACTTACCGGTCAGGCAGACTCCGAGTGCACGAAGTGGTCCTCTCGCTGACACCGAACCTGCGCCTCACACCGGATTTTCGGCTCGATCGAGCCTCGAGAGACCACCGCGACCCGGGACGGCGCTCGATTAGCGGACCACCGGGAGACTGTTTACCTTCGCGTCGGCCGACTCTGATCTCGTGAGCAGCATCAGCGACGGCGCGGCGGCGAGACTTTTGACAGTCGAGTCCGCGCACAAAAGTGATCTCAGGCCTGACATCTCACACGAGGCACTCATGCGCGCGCGCGAGTTTTCCCGGCAGGCTTGCACCGACTGTGGACGCGAGATTAAAAAGTTCCTCCACCTTCGACTCGCCGCGTGAATCTTCCCTAGAAACGATTGGGGAAACGAAACGAACTCCCTAAAGCCCGTGCGCACGTAGTGCACGCGTTATGTTTACACGAACGCGTGCAATGGCGTCTCCGCTTCCACCGTACCTCGACCGAGCCTCCGTCACCTGATGTAATTACCGTTGAACGATGTATTTACAGCAATCCACAGCAATCCCTTTTGTAACACCCGTCCGTTAGCGAACTTTATTAGATAAATGTAAAGAACGTTGAGTAAGTATTATAATTATTTACGCGCTCTTTAAGCAAAGATAATTTACAAAGCACCAGCTGGGCGCAGGATAATTCTTTGCGGCGGAAAGAACTGAATGAATTAATGTTAACTTTCAATTTTAAATTACTCCGTGATGTTAATGCATGAACTTACATGCTTTTCACGCGCTTGAGATGCACAAATAAGAACGATGACGAAATTCACTTTTAGACAATTCAAATAATGATATAATGAGATAAATGTCATAAAACAATAAAGCAATTAAAAAAAAAGGAAGGATTAAGATAATACGTTTCTAAAGATAGAAGGCAATAAAATTATAATAATTAATTTTTCTATACTTTTTTTTAAGTATGTAATTTACTTACCTATTGTAAAACGTTTTAATCAATGTGTATGTCTTTCGATTTTTTAACGTTTTCTTCTGCAAAGTGCTTATCTTAACGGAGCGACCTTTGATCTGTCCGTCACGTATGTCGTTTCTTTCTTTTTTTTTTTTTATTACGATTTATGAGTTGTATCAATTTATCTTTTTAAAAAACGTTAAGATTTCTTGCAATTTTTGCGACAGGCCATATTAATCATTATTTTGTCATCGCGGAATGGACAATACGACGAAATACCGAAGCCAAGGTCTACTTTCACTGAAAATTGAAAGAGAAACGTGACTGTTGTAAGTATAATATTTTTTATATATCAGTAAAAGAAACATTCAAATATTTAATAATTTGTTAACAAGTCTATATGAACCATTCTGTTATCTTTCAGTATTTCCGTCTGCTATTGTTATCTTCGATTTTCTTTTATTACAGTTTCTTCGGCTTTGTGACTGCCGGTATTTTTATTCATCCGCTCTCTAACAATTGCTTCAATATCTGTTTGTTCTTCAAGCAATTACAAGAAAAAAGTATTCTATGCCTTGATAATACTTCTATGGCACATGACGATTGTCCTGCAAGGTTTAAAAACTTTAGAGTTTAAATTAGTGGAGTGTTTTTTAAACACAAACACAGAATGTAAAGACTACAAAGAATCAAATAGATTGACGCAAGTTAAAACATTCATTATATTATATCACTTTATTTATTAAACGGTAAATGATCAATGACGCATTGTCGGCTGCGTTTCGTAACGTTATTTTTTTTTAAATAAAAGTTTAAAAATATATTAGTTTTTAGTAACTATAACATTTTAAATATAATAAAATTGGGAAAAGAAATTTTGCTTTTGAAACTTGTTAGTTTGATGTATCACTTTAAAACGGCCTTTTTTCTTCTGTTACATTTAATGACATCTCGTGCGTGTTCTTTTTACAAACTAAAATTACGCGTTCGTGGGTGTGTATATCTGTATATATAATTTAATTTACAAACGTCATGTTGAGAGAGATGTTAAGAGAGATGCCGATCTACGATGACTCGGTTATTAAATTCTATAGGATTTTTTAAAGACATGTCTGGAATTGAATGGAACCTATATATTCTACGAAATTAAATTCCACGTTTTATCAACAAAATATAATTAAGAAATGCAGTTGAGTACATTTATTTAAATATATTTATATTAATCGCTAAGAAATATGTATAAGAAATATATTAATTTTTATTTTTATTTCTCGTAGGTCTTTATGTCAATATCTGGTGGTGCATAGAATCCAGCTACTGACGCAGGGATTTCAGGTCTTGGGGATTACAATAGAGAACGGGTGGAAGTGATCGAATCATATGGAGTGTGCGCGAGGCCTAGGGAACGCTGACAAAAGAGAAGTTCCGTCTTTCACGTCGCATTTGCTCAACAACAGTCGTGCGGATTCGTCGTGTTGCACGGGTGTCGGACTACGATTTTCGCTGACGATAGGCAAGTTACCGCAACAGGCTAATTAAAGGAACTCACATTAAAAACCCTCCGTTCAAAATCATCTGCCAACGCGCCACGTGTGCGTCATCTATATAGATCAGTGCAACGTCACGACGCGAATGCCGCTCGTCTCACTTAAGTTTGCGGTCATTGATACTTTTACGTAATCGCTTGCTCCGTTTAAACAGCGAGCTACATGGACACACGGAATGATTAAATACGTTTAAATACTTAAATTGTATCGACATTTTATGTTATGAAACGTGTGATGTGAGACTGCCACTCGGCGTCGGGATGATGTTCACGGCAAATAATAGACGTAAGCGTGTGTGATACGCGCATGATAACGCACATGTGAAACATAAACTGAGTATCACCATAACCGTAAACTCATCACGTGGACCATCCAGTAACCCGTATCTTTGCAAATCCCAGAGAACAATTGCGTCATGAGCCGCACAGTGGGAAGAATAGATTGGAGACAATCGATGACGAAGTCATAATTAGGGTAGATAAGTCGATTCGTGTGATTTAGCATTATTTATCAGATATATTTTCGTTTTTTATCGTCAATTCACAGAAGGTCGGTTAAATCGTGAAGCTGTACATACATATAAATAACGGTTTAAAACGTAAAATGAGCCATACATACACTTTAGAGAATATTTAGTTCTTAACTGTTACTTTGTGAATAAAATTCACAAACCAAGAAACATGTTGTTCCCTTCGGTTTAATAATTTTAATTTCTTTTTCGTAACACTGCAAATAATTTCGAAGGTTTTTAAATTACAATTTCTTATTTTATTCTTTAAATCCATTTGATTCATATGTATTTATATATGCTTTCTTATTTCTTTGTAATTTAGGTTTAATATTTATTATGTAATATTTCAGACAAAATGACAGTAAATACCTTGGGATGGACCGATTACCTGGTTATAGCTATTATGTTGTGCATAAGCGCTGGAATCGGTATTTATTACAGATTTAGCGGAGGACGTCAAAAAACTATGGAGGTAACTATTATTATTAGATTATTTTATAAAAAAAAAAATTTTTTTAATAAAAAAATTACTTTGTTAACGCTTCACTGTAATAAAGAATAATGTATTTTACAGGAGTACTTTGTCGCAAGTCATTCAATGAATATTATACCAGTTGGTATCGGTTTGGTAGTTTCTTTTATGTCTGCCGTTACATTACTTGGTGTGTCAGCTGAAAATTATACGTACGGAACACAATTTGTCGTGATCAACTTGTCGTATCTTATTGGAACTCCTATTGTATGCTACGGCTTCCTACCAGTATTCTACAAACTACAAGCGACAAGTGCCTACGAAGTGAGTCCAACGAAATTAATTTCGTCTTGAGAAGTTTTTTCGATGACGCATATATTTAACAGAGTTTATCATTCCTTTTAGTATTTAGAAAAACGTTTTGGAATACGAGCTAGAATGATAGGTAGTTTTATTTCCTGGCTTCAACTACTCTTGTATTCGGGAGTGGTGCTTTATGCTCCTTCTCTAGCCTTGGAAGCGACCACAGGAATGTCCAAGACTGCCAGTATTATTATCATCGGTTTGGTGTGTGCCTTTTACTCGAGTATAGGTGGCATTAAGGCGGTGCTGATAACCGATGTATTTCAAGGATTACTTATGTTTGCTGCCTTATTCTTGATTATTGGCACAGCCGCGACTGAGGTTGGGGGATTGGGGGAAATTTGGGAAATCGCGAAAAAAGGACAACGGCTGGAATTTGATAGGTAAACCTTCGTCTTTTTCAAATATTATAACTGCATAAATCTAAAAAAGTTATAAATATGTGCTGTTGCTATTTTACAGGATAGATCTGGACCCGACAGTGAGACATACATGGTGGTCTCTTACGTTCGGTGGTTTATGTACATTTTTATCACTTTATGGAGTGAATCAAGTACAAATACAGCGCACGTTGTCTGTAAAGTAGGTTCTCTAATATGTAAATTAAATGTTACTAGCGAAATTATTAATTATATTAGAAAAATAAAATTAAATAACTTTTATTTTAGGAATATGAAGGCTTCACAAACAGCTATGTGGATGTCTTGGCCCATTCTGACGCTTCTTTCGTTCACAACTTGCTTCTCGGGATTAGCGATGTATAGCAAATATTACAAGTGCGATCCATTTCTTAAGAAAAGAATTACTTCGCCCGATATGCTCATGCCGTTATACGTTATGGATACAATGTCCAACATACCCGGCTTAGCGGGCCTTTTTATTGCAGGTAAAACTTTCATTGCGAATCTGTTGGTCGTGCGGTTTAATAATTTATAAATTTTATAAAAATTATATATTAGATTATAAGAATTAACATTCAAGAGCATAAGCAAATGCTTAAATACGATTTTAGGTATAACTTTTGGATAATTTTAAGTAATTTAAAAATAAAAGCGCGCAGAAGATGTGTCCGATACTATTATTAGACTTCGATATTTTTCCAGGTATTTTTAGTGCGGGCCTCAGCACTATTTCTGCAGCGCTAAACTCTCTGGCAGCACTGACGTTAGAGGATTATATGAAGCCTCTGTGTAAAAATTGTATTAGGTTTGAATTTACCCCTTCGAAGACTGCCACCATCGCTAAAATACTTGCATTTGCATATGGCATTATTTCCATTGCTCTGGCATTTTTAGCGCAGTTATTAGGCGGACTACTTCAGGTAATGTTTTATAATAATAATAATTATTATATGTACCAATGTAAGGTTTAATGACCGCGAAATAATTTACTCTTTTCTTTTATAGGCTTCCTTAACTATTTTTGGAGTAGTCGGCGGTCCTTTGTTAGGCATTTTCACGCTTGGCATGAGCACAGTTTCAGCAACGGAAGGCGGTGCGGTAACGGGTGTTTTCACGGCATTTGCATTTCTATTTTGGATCGTATTTGGTCAGCCGCGGCCAATACCACCAAAATTGCCGACGACTATCGAAGGATGTAACGTTACAAATGTAACGATATCCATTTCACAGAATATCATAAATTTATCTAAGTAAGTGATCCGTCGAATATTAGCTGTTAGAATTAATAACTTAATATCACTAATTGTATTTTATTTTTAGATCCGTTGGCGACAGTTCATACTTTTATTTGTACCGCATTTCGTATATGTGGTACTGTCCAATCGGATTTTTAATAACGTTCCTAGTTGGGCTGCTCTTCAGCAATCTGTTTCGTTTGTATTTTAAAAATGAAAACGACAAGCTGGATATTAATCTATTCTTTCCCGTGGTAGCGCGACGTATACTAAAACAACGACGTACCAATATAACCAATGAAGGAATTTCGCCGTTAGATAGAAAGTATTCTTTCAGCGATGTAATTCACGGGAAAGACAATGCCACGGATAAAATTTGTACAAAACTTTAGTAATTCAATTACAGTTTTAAATTGATAAGTATTAAAGCATTCCGTATTTATAATCAGATAAAATTTATTTTTGAGCCAAAACTATAATTAAAAAAAAAACATTTATCATTAAACTCAAATCAAAAATTGGTCTAACAAATTTTATCTGTGATTAGTATAAAATATAATTTGTTGTGTTCATAAAAATAATTTTTTATACTAACGTAACGTACATTATTTAACATTGGTTTTTTAGTACAAATTTTTTTGTATTAAAATTTTTGTAATTACATGTTAAATTACAGTTCGAGAGTGGTGTCTTCCATAATAATGGCGTTTGATACTGCCGATTTATATGATACTTAATCAAAATCTTTTACGAAGAATGTTATTTAAACAAGTTTTACTTTGTGTTATTTGTTTTAAGTAAAAATTTTTGTAATGAGACATATCTGTATATAGTTCCTGTTACATGCATATGCATTCTTGTAAATGTATTTATAGAGAATCCATTTCTAAACCAAAACGTGACAATAATTCACAACGTAAAATAACTTTAGAAAAAAATTTTCTTTAAGGCACTACACTTGTAACGCTTTAAAGAAGCTTTAGCCCTTCAGTGATAAGAAACATGTCATGTTATTATTTTTACTGTGATTATTTTTTGTTGTATACGTATAGGATATAGTGTAATTATTTAAGAAGACTTATTACTTTTTACAAAACGGTTCAATCATGATAGGAATAAATCTGCAGCAGCAAAGTTTAGTGGAATCGTTTGATACGCTGCTATTTATAAATACGTAAAATTTCGATTTAAAAAATGTATATTTGAAAAATATTTTGGCATTTAGCTATTCAAAATGTTTGGTAAAATTTAATATACAATATTATAGAATTAAATAATAATGATGTTAATATTTTAGGAATTAATATTTTATTCTAAATATACCAAAACCTTAAGTAATTATTAAAATAAATGCGAGTTCTATGTTAAAAATACCACAACTGAGGTTTG
The DNA here is from genome assembly GCF_019399895.1 of Cardiocondyla obscurior. Classification (NCBI taxonomy): domain Eukaryota; kingdom Metazoa; phylum Arthropoda; class Insecta; order Hymenoptera; family Formicidae; genus Cardiocondyla; species Cardiocondyla obscurior. Next base: position 4,676,848 of record NC_091881.1, read on the forward strand.
CATTTATTATATACTGTTATTTTTAATGATAAATAATTATTAATTATTTATTAAGTATTAAAATCGATTGAAGCGCGTGAAAAATCACTTTATGTAACATCGTAACGAGAAAACGTCGATTTCAAGTGCAGTAATTATTCTTAGCAATTACCAAGAATGTCCTAAATAACCAATACTTACATAATAATTTCATCAATTAATGGTATTTTTTCAAAGGAAAGAATAATCACTTCTTTATATAAGTTTACTTTTATATCACTCTACAGACGTAATTCTCGCCAAGAATAAAATTAGATACTTAGTGTTAGAACAATCTAATATTACCTGATAATAACTTCGTTATTAAATGCTAAAATAATGTCTGATGATTTCAGGATGCGTAATAGAAGTAGAAAAAGAAATTTTTTTGCTTCTCACCTGGTTTTTAAGTCGCAACTTTTCCGTCAATGGTTTTCCTCCGTGCTGCTGTTGGCACTTTAAGATTCTTGCCAAAGCGAGCAAAATAATAGAAAAAAAAATGAAGAAAGAAAAAAAGGTCTTTGGATTTATGCAAAAATATGGCACACCATCACACGAGGTGGATGGAGGGGAAAAAGCCAAGGTGGCAGCGGAAAGCTTCTGGTTCGTTCGGATTGATACGCCAGATTGAACCAACGTCGGCCAGTTGAAACCAGTTTCAATTTATGCGACTCCGCCGGACTGCCGATCGAGGCTCTTTATGGGCCCTTTTTAATTATTTTTCCACTGAAATGAGTCAGGGGACGAAGGAGGGAAAGGAAAACTATAAAATAGCGCCCGATGTTAAAGTCTTTTTTCTTCCAGGACCGGGTGACAATTTATTAATGACTAATTAAGCCATCAATTTAACGAGCAACGAGTGCCTCGTATTCATCATAGATGTCAAAGGTCTCGGTGACCTTACTTCGAGTTACGATCGGTTTCCTTGACGTGTATTTCCGACGCTGCCTCGTGGCTGGATTTAATTTGGCACTCTTTAAATTGTTAATTTACAAACAAGACGAAAGATTTACGACCCACATGAATTTAGTTTCGTTTAGTAAGCTGACTTAAGAGTCATCGCAATCGTTCTTACTTCTCTCGGATCTGCAATTATATTTTAGAAAAATTAATAAACTGAGAAATTGAAGAGCTATCCCATTATAAATAGGGAAATAAGAAATATATATATATATATATATATATATATATATATATATATATATATACATACACGTATAATTATTTTATAAGAGAAGGGTGGAAAGACACTTGTATTCCTTATTCCCAGGGTCTCTCTGTTCTTCACAACATGCTTATATTACATTCGACTCTAGATGTCAACAGTATCTGTACGCCAGTGCCTTGGACACCAGTTCCGCAAAAATGAAATTTCCATTTCGCACCCGAGAGTGATACATAAAAATACTTGTTTAACTTGTTGAGTGTAATAATGTGTAATCACCAAGTTTTGCTTTTTCATTTTAAATGTGAGTTTTTGCCATCAAATTCCCATTACTAATGCCAAGAGTAACATGTCAGTACAACGTTGAACGCGTGTGAACGACTTGACAGTAAATAATGCGGCCTATACCCTGATAATTAGCCGCGTATTTTATAGAACCCGTAATTCACATCTGAGAAATCGCGACTGCCGTGACTAGAAATGCATCGGATAAAAACTGTGCATCGCCCTTCGTCGATTTTATTCGGAATTATCTGGTTAGATCTGAACGCGATCGTGTACACAGGATTTCAAGAAATTCCTTCGCACGTTCTCTTGAGACGCAGGTATCAAAAATGCAGGACATTTATTGCCTGAGGTAAATGTGATCTTTTAACAGTTACTCAATTAAAAAAAAAAAAATAACACGCAAGTAATTTGCATTCTTGGCATCGAAATCTTGATTTGTTCGTTCTTTTTTTTTAATTAAAAAAAAAAGTTTTTTTTTGCTTGCTAATACAAGTCAACAAATATTTGTTTAATATGGATATATGTTAGAAAGAAAGAAGAATACGTCATTTCTGTTTAAGAAAACGTACGCTGTTATCATCAATTTGAGATTATGATTTTAATTAAATGCACAATTTATGCCATTTCAATATCAATTGACGTACATCGGTGCATAATCCTGCATCTGTTAGAAATTCTCGTTCTACCTCGTTTGTTTATCATCCTGTAAACCATAACCGGTTAAATGTGGACTTAGCTGGATTCGCAATGTGGTTTTCACGCGTGCCGCGACTTCTTACACGTTGAACGTATGACATTGGCTTTTTGTCCTAGCTTCAATAGCGAATTAGCTCCTAATTTTCGACCATCGAACTTAATACGCTCATCGTCATTGAAAATATTATACGCCGTCCTGCGTAATCAAGCTACGATATGATGAAATACATCTACTATTTTTAATAAAAAAAAAATAAAGTACGAAAATGATATTGACATTTTTAGGAAAAAAAAAACGGTAGAGAAGTAACGTTATAAAAATTAAATTAACGTTATCATTTGCTTCTTCTTTCTTTTTAATTATTTTTTCAATATGTTTTTTTATACGAAATAGTTTTGCAGAATATCTGATAATGTAACTTATTAGCAATTTTTAATGCTGTAGAAAATAATAGATGTAGGGCCTCTTAATGGAGAGACATATGTTTCTTTTCTTTCGTGTAAACTTATAGAATTAAATATTCACCGAACAAGCGTCATCCTGCGTCATTTGGATATATATTTTTTCCGCAAACATCCACCATTTGCCGATGTGTCTTAAATCTCGAGTAATATCATCTGAAATAATACATTAATTTTGGATAGCAATCTTGCAAAAGAAATAATTTAATGTGGTAAAGTTTTTGTTGAGTCAGCTTAATAATTAGCACCTGATTTCCTGAACGCTTTTATATAAATCTCCTTTATATGCAAACTGATACGATCTCTTCTTTTATGATACAGAAAATGCTACATATTGTGTAACACACAGCTAACAAAACGTATTTTACCGTATAGAATATTTGCATTTAGTCAGTCTCATCTTAATCATCCACATAAAAGCTAATCTCGAAGAACCTTGCAGCGTTCAAACAAATTTCAAAGTAACGCGTTATTATTTCCGATTATTATTATCATTCTTGAAATTATTATGTTCAATCTAAGATGGCGAAACATTGTATAATTAAAAGAAAAAAAAAAAAAAAGGAGAGAAAAAAAAAGATGCGCGCAATTTATATAAATACGTAGAATTATAAAACCGCGAATAAATCCCGAGAGAGATCTGTGATCAATTACGTGATTTATAGATTTGTTATCGATACGGTGCAGCGGCGACTGGATGATCGTTATCGTTTCGGGGAGTTTCACGCTGAAATCCGTCGCATATAGTAGTAGGGGGATGATGATGGAACCGTTCGTATAAAAGCGCACACGTGATAATTAAAACGATCAGTCTTGATTCCGTTCTCTGTTTAATCCGTTGTTTCATTTTTGCATTGCGCAAAACCGCAAACGGGGTGAGCGCGGAATCGGAAATCGGTAGTGTTCGAAAGGGCTTTTGAATACCGCGACCCTTCGCTCGCGAGCCTTCCTGGGCGAAACGAGCGGACTCGCGTAAAAGGCGGGGCTTTGATCGAAGAGAACTCATTAGCCGATCATATATGCGTTACATTAGGAAAACGAGCATAATAATTCAACTACAATTTCGTACGTTCCTATCGAAAACTGGCACGCGCGACTAAGCGCGATCGAAAGGAATCTTTCGTCTTGCACGCAGATTCTTTCGGGTGATCCGTCCCACGTCTTGAAAGAAGCGACCAAAGGGTAAGCTCTAGAAACATTTCTAACGTTCCTTTATAATTGAATCGGGCCAAAAAGAATTTGTTTCTGCGTGCAAACTTTCAATTTGACGACTGCCAACTTTCTCCATTAACATTTCCGATGCGACCGAGTAACGGTGAAAAGTATACGCGTTTTACAGCTATTCTACTTTATTTCTGTCCTCGTATTTTCTTCGTGGATGCAAAAACAATGCGAATTTAGCTCGCGTCAAGGATTATTAGATATTTAATATCATAAAATACTTTTTAAAATATATTTATAGTTATAGTGGTAAAGTTCTGTTATTAATTTACTCGGTAGCAGTAATTACGAAAGATATTTTAGAACACTTAGATGCTTTAATTATTTTTAACTCGTTTTAAAATTTTTATTAGTACAATATCTAAAAAAAAAAAAATAACAAATAAATAAATAAGCAAGAACGTATATCAAAATCATTACTATTAAAATTAAAAAATTTATAAAACTATATTTTCACTTTTTGTTATTAATTTCTTGCTTAATTTTATAAATATATTTCTAACATTTCACTGAAATATGAATTGCTTCACTGCCAGAATTGATTTTAAATTTAATAAAAAGTATAATATATTACGTAATCAATTTTACCTAGATTATATTCCAATATTTGATGTAACCAGTTTTAACTAGTAAGCTGATTCCAACCGGTTCGATCATAAATCTCAATAATGATAGAGAAATAGTTAATAACAATTCTGACGAGAGTGACGAGTAATTAATAGAAAAAAAAAGAAATATATAACACTGTAGTTGTACTGCGCGAATTATAAAATTAGAATTAATCAGCATGTCATAATTTCTTAACCGATTATGTCATTAAAATAATTAATTGACAATTAATTCGTGATTGACATACTTCCCTTTGTATTAATCTACGCTTCATCAGAAGATTGATAAACTTGATAATGTAATCTTTTATATTAATCGATGCAACGCTTAATGAGGCACAAATTATTTCAAGCTTTTGTTAATCGACATTCATCTTTGTAAAGTTAAGTGTCATTTCTTGGAATATTTTTTAAAGTATGAATAAATTAAATTCAAGACTTTAATACCGAATAAGTATCAATACTCTCGACTAACGTCATACGGGCACGTTTGATTTGAGTTAATTGATATTTCGATCGAAGTTATACCGATGACGTTTAAATCGAAATGATATTTGACGTGATCGATGAGATTTAAGGTGAACGATGTCAAATGACAGAACCAATTGAGACTGTTTCTTATATCAATTTATATGAAGATTATTAAAGTATCAGTAATAGTGATTGTTGAAGGATTTTTCCGGAATTTTCTGTGCCGCTTGAATATACATCTACATCCATTAACTGTTAGATAATTTACTTAACAAGTTAATCGATATTTTAATTATTTTAATATTTTTGAAATTTGACTCGACATGCGTGAAGCTGTTTTATTTGTACGCCGTCATATCGATTAATTCTCAATTTTGTAAATGCTTTTCTTTTTTTAAATTTATAAAAATAAAAAAGAAATTGATAGATACTTACAGAAAATGCGGCCACATCTCCTCGTCTTGTTTTTCTTCCTATCGGCGTCATCTGCAGAACAACGGCACGTAGATACCGCCGAGGAAGAATGTCAGGCGGAGCATCCAACCTTGCTCTATTATTTCTCATGGGCGGATTACCTGGTGTTCGCCACGATGCTGATAGTCTCCTGCCTGATTGGCACTTTTTACGGCTTTTTCTCCAAGAAGCAAGAGACCAGCCAGGACTTTCTGCTGGGTGGTTCCAACATGGGTACGTTTCCCACGGCAATGTCGTTAACCGCCAGCTTCATCACGGCCATCGAGCTTTTGGGAAATCCTGCGGAGATGTATGGACAGGTGCGTTAATAACATGCATTCATAAACTATTATAAATAAATATGATTTTAAAAATATAAAAAGTCTCAAGTAGAATTTCTCAATAAAATTTTCTTTAAATAATATCTATAAGTCTTATTATTATTTTTTTATTTTATTTTTTTTTTTTTTACAGGGAACTCAATTTTGGATGACTTGTTTTTCTTTCATACTCGTGGTGCCGATCACCTCTTGTCTGTACCTGCCAGTATTCATGAAATTAAGGTTGACATCGAGCTACGAATATCTGCATTTGCGCTTTGATCGGAATTGCCGATTACTCGCAAGCGCATTATATATGCTACAAATGGTGTTGTACACGTCGGTAGCAGTGTATGCACCTGCATTAGCGTTAAGTAACGGTGAGTGATAACATAATTGGAAAGTTTTTCATTTTATTATCATTGAATTTTAGCTAAAAGTAATTCAAGAACTTTTTTTTTTTATTCGATATAACATAAAGTATATTAAAAATCTTAAAGTTCAGCAGCTAAGTCACAATAAGTAACTTTGGAGAAAGAAAGAGAAAAAACTTTCACACTTTCAAACTCTTATATATTTATTCCCTTTTTATATTGGTGCTTTACTAAACTGGTTTAAATAATTTCTACCAGAGTTGAAGAATATATTTATCAGTTGATCCGTAAATAATTAAAAACTTTCACAACTAGTGAGGTCAATTATAAAATTTAACAGTTTTAAAATTAGAAAGGTGCTCTTTAATTTCAGTCACAGGCCTGAATACTTATATAGCCGTCACTCTAGTCTACGTGGTCTGTATTTTCTACGCCTCACAGGTTTGCACAATTTTTAATATAATTAAATAATTAATTAATTAAAAAAATAATATTTTCTTTTTTTTACGTGTATGTAAATTATCGTATCTTACATAACATTCACTTTTAACCATTTAGAGCCGTTTGTTCTAATTTTCTGGCAAATTTGCCTGTCAGGTAAACATGTTCCTATCTTTTTCTACTTAAATTCTATTTAAAATAAAAGATAAAGATAGAAAAATGATTACTTGATAAGTAAATTTACAAAAAAGTTGGAACAGTCGGGCCTAAATTTTATTTATTATATATTTATTTGCGAATATATTCTCGACAGGGTGGTATGAAAGCCGTGATAATGACCGATACCTTTCAAGCCGCCGTACTTGTTGGCTCGTTGTTCCTCATCTTGGGTTACGGGCTGTCTTATGCGGGCGGTACCGCGTACGTTTGGGAGGAGAATGCGAAATCCAACAGGATGGAATTTTTTAATATGGATCCCAGCCCTACGGTGCGGCATAGCTTCTGGAGTGTTGTGATCGGTGGTACTTTTTATTGGGCCACTATGTTCTGCAGCAACCAGGCGTCCGTCCAAAAGTATCTCAGTGTTGAGAGCATCTCGCAAGTAAGAATGTGAGTTTCCGAGACTGTAACATGAAAAGTCGACAGAGAGATTTTAGTTAACAAGTTTAACGTCGACACGCTTGTATGAACTTTTAATGAAAGTATATATATTACATATATATTATTAAATTGCCAATTAATTTTACAGAGCGCTGTGGGTGTCTGCGTTTGGCATGATTGTAATTTATAGCGTGAACTTTCTGACTGGAATGGTGCTGTACAACGCTTACAAAGACTGTGATCCTTTGACTGCCGGATATATAAGCGGCCAGGATCAAATACTTCCGTTGTACGTGATGAATTTCTTGGGGAATCTTCGTGGAATGCCTGGATTCTTCGTGGCTGGTATCTTCGCCGCATCTCTTGGGTATGTAGAATGCCTGAGGGAAAAAATAAAATAATTAAATAGCATGTTTAACAAGAAGTGAATTAATTTTCCTCGAACTCTGAAATTCATCAGATTAATACTTGAAATATATACCTTTATTGTATTTTCAGAACTGTGGCGACCGCTCTGAATTCATTAGCAGCGATAACATGCGAAGACTTTCTTCGCGGAGTCTTCCAAATAGACCTGTCGGCGAACAAAGGCGCCGTTTATGCCAGATGGATCAGCATAATTTTCGGAGCTGTCAGTTTCGCATTGGTCTTCATCGTTGAGCGCCTTGGTAGCGTTCTGCAGGTAATTTACATGCTTCTGCTACGTCTCTTGGTAATTCGAGAGACCTTTGAAGATAAATCAATTGTATAATTCAGGTCATTGTGGAGAAAATTAATTTTTTTTTTTATCGTTTATGTTTTTTCTTTTTATCGCGGTGTACGCTAAAGTCTTATATATCAAAAAGTACCCGCAAAGATACAATTAAAAAAATATAATTACTTTTAGGTTGCTCTGTCTTTTAATGGCATGGTCGGCGGGGTAACTTTAGGACTATTTTCCTTGGGCATGTTTGTGCCGTGGGCTAATGCTAAAGGAGCAATAGTAGGTGCCATCACGAGTTTGATAGTCGTGCTGTGGATTGGATTAGGCGCCCAAGTTGCGGCTGTAAACGGACAGATTCAATTGGATAGCAAGCCCATATCGATTGCAGGCTGCCCTTGCATAAATGAGACTACAATCGTGCTGAATCAATTCGAGCATACCTCCGATAACGAGGTCCTGCCTATATATCAGGTACATTTTGTCTCTCGAAGACATGGCTCGCAATTACGTCACGCAATTATACCTTTCAGCCTTCCAATTAAAACAATAGTGATTAGGGACGTTATTCCTGCAAATAAATATCTATTAGTTAAGAATCGTAATTATCAACTTAGCCTTTCGTAATTGATTTTTATCTAATTAATATAGATCTGTTAGATAACAGCACCAGCGTTACTTTTCAAATTATATAATCTGTTTCGCATTTGCACCGGAGTAGGAGATTGATTTGACATTACATAAGTGCTTTGACAATTGAGACAATTTCTTGATTCGCAGATTAGTTACCTGTGGTACAGCGCGATCGGCTGCGTGTTGACCATGCTGGTGGGCCTGGCGGTAAGTTTTGCGACCGGAGCGCAAAATCCCGGTGACGTGGACCAAGACCTCCTGAGCCCGCCGATCGCAGCAATGTTCCGCATACAGACGAAGCCTCGCGTCTCCACGAATGTCCAGGGCATCGCAAACTTCGGCCTGGAGCTGGAAGATGAGAAGCCACGGCAAAAAGACGTTTGCAAAAGCACGAAGTGATCTTCTCTCGTGGAAGATCATTAATCAAAATCGCGCGCTTATACTACAGATCCCAAGATAGTAAACAGTTGAAAGAAAATTAATTTTATCGGACAACTTGTTACAATCAAAGATAATTCCACGACAGAATATTCGTTCTCCATAGGTAGCCTTGTCCAGGAGATTAAGAAATCTCTTCCTAAACGGCACGAAAAATTTGACTAAACATTAGAAAGACATTTTCTTTTCCCTCCCTGCAATTTGTTTTCTCGTCAGTATTAGATAAATCAAATTAACTATTATATTAACTATCGTTCAAGACACACTTTGCATTTACACTTATGGACTTGTTTAGAATTCCAGAGTTCCGCAATCTGTGTCGCACCACGACAATTGATTTAGTTAATTACAGTTATAATTAACAAAGGTAGTTTAAGAGAATTACAGAGAGCTGTATTTCCTCGTTTGTACATTTTTCTTTTTTCTTCCTGCGCAAAGTGATCCGAGAGTATGTGACTGAGAAAATAGTAGACGTTGCAGCGCTTCGGAAGACATATTACCATGACATAACAGATAAAAGAGAACTGGAAAATTTTTGCTATCGAATTTGCATTAAAAAAAAAACCCTACTTGTAATTTAAAAGAAAGCTTTGGCGCGTCTGCTCAAGCGCTTTTTTAATAACATTTTAAGTAACGCCATTTGACTTGCTTATTGAAATTTCTACGCAAAGGCGATAGCAAGAGATTTCAATTATATACACACAGCATTTATTTACATAATATAATTGCATTGTAATTGTTTCACCGAATAATTTTTAATTTAAATAAACCATAATTTATTGTTAAAATATTACGAGTAAATAAAAAGAAAGATTATTTCAGTCTCCATTTTATTTGGACCTGCATGACCGATTTTATATTATACCTCGCAAGTAATATAACTCAGCGTGCATTAAAGATGCTTCGCTGTATTATATATATTTTTATCTTTCCTTCGCTTAATTTAAGGGAGGAATTTTTTGATGCGACAAGACTACCGACGGAGTACTAGTATCAGTACTTCGTTTAATACCTAAGTAAGCGTTGAGCGAACGTTAACACCATTTGTGTTATTGTCGGAGGGAGGAGAGAAGGAGAACGAGATAGTGAAAGTGGATCAATACGCGGTGAGCGTGCGGCCTGTCTGGCAGCGTGCAACTGTTACTCCTGCGAGGCCGCTTGTGCTGGCAAGACAACTGCAAGGAACGTTGACAGATCAAGTTCCTTGACAATCCTGGGAAATCGTCGGTTTGCCTCCGAGTTCCACGGAACCACTTCGACAGGGATGCACGAGGTTGCTGTCGAAGCGTTGGTGTTCCATCGAGGGTGTCCGACTCGAAGCGCAAGGTGTCTCGTCTTGGCGGCTCCGGATTTAATACCCCGGGACGATTGAGGAGATTGGCACCTTCCCGTACCTGGTCCCGCAACCCTTGACTGCCATCCCCCGTCTCCGTTTCGTCGTTGACGATTCCAAGGGTGTCTTGATCTTGCGTTCGATTATGCGGCCGCGATAGTGTGACGGACAGGCGGCGGATCGATTTTCGCTGCATGGAGTCGGACAGATTGGAAACCTCGCCGGCTTGCGGTTGACGGAGAAAACGAAGAAGGAATTAGAAAGCGGTTTCGGGTCACTGTGTGTATGTTACGTGGCCGAGATGCATTTGTCTCATCTTGTGAGTAACAACAAAGTCACCGGCACTTTACTGAAATTGTAATTTTTTTTTTATAAATGTGACACGTTATAAAAAATTATTATTTCATGCTTTAAGTTTTATTAAAAATTGAAATCAAATTTATTTGACAAATTATAATAAAACAAAATTAATCTTAGTTCTATTTATATGTATATTATTTTTTTTTTTAAATAATTATTTCTATATTTTTATCTACTTTTATATATATAATAATATAAATTTGTCAGATATACTTACCAGAAAAAAATTTGATAAGTAAATCCTTTCCAAAGGTACGAAGAGTGATCTGCAAGCAGGAACTCAGTTGCCTGCGATTCTTACGTTGGACTGTCCTAGTTCCGCTCGTAATTTATATATCGCTACTATTCGTCAAGTACAACAAAAGCGTGCCTCTGAAAAGTTTATCGACTACGGGTGACAGAGACAAGGAAGGTGCTACGATGGATAACTTGTTCGTCGAATTGGAAGCCGTGACTGCTGGCAGGAAGAGCTTGCCGGGGTACAAGAACCCGGGGTTCAATCGGCACGGAGATGAGGAGAGAATAAAGGAGGTTGTGGAAGCGGAAAATCGTCAGGACCCGAGGAGCCTTCTCGAGGATATTTTTCAAAGAGCCGACACCGACGAGAATCAATTGCTGGACATCAAGGAGCTGGCAAAGTGGATCCACACGAAGATCACCGAGCATATCTCGCGTGCCATGCGGGAGAACGCCGGCCTGTTCATCGCCATCGACAACAATCCTAGAAACGGTAATCGGATAAACGCGCCACTGATTGCCGCTGCAATTTGGCACGAGCGTTAATTAAAATCGCTCGGAACTAACTAACATTAATTAACATCGCCTGGGCTATTGGGTTTATTTGACGACGGCGTGGCTTTCGAATCGAATGGATTTCAATCCGCGATACGCAGGAGTTGCGTGGGAATAATTGGCGAGTGGCTACTATATTCCGGTGTGCTGTATTATCGTTGCAATATCACTGCCAAGTTAAATATGAATGAGCACAATCAGAAAAAAGAAAAAAAAAATAAACCACATTCTCGTCATTACGCGCGCATTATTATGTTTATTTCGTTACCGTAATACGTCAATGAAATACTAGCTTCAATTATCTCTTTGATTTCATTAACCGATCAATGATATTCAGTCAACTGCTTAATAATACATAATTAATTAGTATACATGTTCAAATTGTATAATCAATTAATACTATTTTTTCAAATTTAATTCTTGGAAAGAATGTGACGAATGTAACTTTAAAAAAAAAAAAAAGAAAAAAAACTATAAAAAATTTAATGATACGAATTAATTAGTATTGATTGTTTTTCAACGTGTCTTTCGACGTCAATGTTGCAGGTGAGATAACGTGGGACGAATATCACGCTTATTTTTTGAGAATTCACGGGTTTTCTGAGACTTATATTAATTCTCACGACAAGAAACACAGCGAGATGCCGAGGGCGTTAAAAGAGAGCATAATGCGCGATCGAGCGCGGTGGAATGAAGCGGCTCGGAACTATCCCGAAAAGTTGGCTCTGGACGAGTTCCTGGCCTTCACACATCCCGAAAGCAGTCACCGAGCACTTCTACAAATGGTGGAGGACCTCTTCGAAAAATTCGGTTAGTCTCCCGTAAAGAAAACTATGCGCGGCTCGCGTCATTACATTCGGGAACATCAGTTAATTATAATAATTTCTTTATAATTACAATTGAGTGATCTACGACCGACGGCACGTTGCCAGAAAACTTACTTTCGTATCTTCCGGCTAGGGTTAGATTATTTTTCATCCTTCTGGCCGTCCTTCCTTCCTTCCGACCGTCCTTCCTTCTTTCCTTCCGTGGCAGTATTCTGTATTATCTTGACGAACGATCCATTTGTTGTATAAATCTGCACCTTCGATATTCGTCGCGTTGCTCACTTCCACCGGGTCTTCATTTAAGTCGTTCTCGATCGCGACACAAAAAAACTGGTTACGACGTAAAGCGAGGTATCACTTTTGATTCGATTAATTCTCGTCGGCAGAATAAACCACGCGAAGAACTTGCGTCAAGCGGCGAATGACACGAGTCGCGGTATGAAACGTTCCCGATGCACTTTATCTTCTTCAAGTTTCTCAAAAACCGCTTGTTCGAAATGGGATGAGAACTTTGGCCGCGACGAAGAAGACGCGCGAAGTGCACATCTCACGCTCCGACAATGACGGCCGCCGAAATCCTCTGGATGTCGCTGAAAGAGATGGCGAGTGAAGCGGATCGGAAATACTAAACGTGACTAGCTTCATGCCGGACGCTTCGTGCGCTTCGCTCGTCACATAACCTTTACTTTTCGAAGCACTTTTCCAAGGCACAAAACGAAGCACAGAATGAGTAGAATATCACAGAAGCACAGAAAATGATCGTTCCCGAGCCGACACTTATTCGTATACCGAGGATTGTCTTATCCGCGATCGAAAATACGCGTAGTTTCTCAGCGACTAGAAACACGTCCTCGCGCTCGAGACTCCGCGACTAGACTGACCATTAGAGATTTCGGCCCTTAGATAGAAAGAGACAACCGCGTAAAAAAAGTGAGACAGCAACAGGACCGATCGTCAATTGAACGCTGTCTTTCTCGCACGGAGTTCTCGAAGCGTCGAGCTCAACGCCGAGTCGATCTGTTTACATCTTTTTTTTACTCGCCGAGCTCGAGGTATCCTTTCCCCCTAAAAAAAAAAAAACAAGTGGTCTCGATGCTCGAGCTTTAAGACACTCGTGAAGATAGAACTTCTCGCAAAGAAATTCGCGATAACGCGTTTGGGTGGTTTTAGATCGGGACGGCGACGAGCAGCTAACGGAGGACGAATTCTCGGATTTGCCGTCGGAAGGTGTTGGTTTGGATTTACGTGAAGATCGACAGCAGGCGATAGGAGGCAGCGAGGACCGGCGTAAAGAGTTCCAGCATCTGATTGACAAAAACAAAAACGGGAAAGCAGATCGAACGGAATTGCTGGTGAGTAATAGAGCATAAATAAATTAATGAGAGATTCTACGGTTCGATGAACAGGACTGTTGCCGGCAATACTTTGCCTTTTCTTAAATAAATACAAAAAGCACATTAAACACTTAATTGTGACAGTCTCGTAAATTAAATTTCTCAGTACTGACGTAAGAAGATGTTTCTTGTCTACTTAAAAGAATCGCCGCGCATGTTCGTAATTAACGAAGATTAAGGAAGCACCGTTATTTTATTTTTTTGGCTTTTAATAATTTCAGATGTACATCGACCCACGAAATCCCAGACATGCCATCCAAGAGGCCCAGCACTTGATCGCGTTATCGGACACGAATTCAGACGGCAAAGTGGATCTCTTAGAAATTTTAAGCAAGATGGACTTATTCCTCGATAGCAAAATGGTAAACACGGAGAAGAGTTTCCACGATGAATTTCGATAATTTACGCCTACGAACGAGTGTAATTATAAATACGGATACTGGAGGAGGGGAGATGTCTTTTCGACGTTTGTACTAAACAAAATAAGACAATATGATTTTTTCCTTCGATGGTCAACGTGAGATTAGACCAATGCAGATAATTAATCGATTTAAGCAGGGTACACTATTAACGAACTTCAATGGAGTTTCTTTACAATTGACGGACTTGTCGCGGAAATAAAAATCGTAGGCTTTTAGAACGTATCTGTGATAGTCTTTACGACGTAGGATTATTATTTAATTAGATACGGTTATTGTAGTCGTAACACAGAACTATGCGATTAAGATGATCAACAATTACTTGGCAATTAAACGAACGAATAGATTATTATGGATAAAGGGTTTGCAAATCCGTCCTTCTTAAGTCTCTTTCACGACTTCTTGTTCCTTGTGTGTGGCTCACTCATTAACTGCAAACGACTTATTTAGATTTCAGATGAAAGGTTTAAAGAGCTCACCCGTTTTGAATTATCGGTCTAAAATCGTGTCGCTTTAATCACGCAAGAAGATAATATCAGAGATAATGTGAACATAATGTAATTGTTTAACATAACATGTAAAATACAGTATCGTTATTTGATTTGTGATATTAATGAAGGCAATTGATATTTGTATATAATTTATACATTATAAGAAAATTATAAATATAATGTTACGACATAAATGTAATGTTATACATTTATCTATTTAACACGAAACATATAAACGCTGAATGTCTAGCGAAATTGCTACAATAAGTGTACGAAGTTAAAACAGCGGAACATCTTTGGAACATCGTAACGACCTAAGTGTAAAACAGAAAAAGTTCGCTTAGGCCTCTGAGAATCCAAAGAACTGAAATATAACTCGTTGCTCATTATCGGAATAAATTCCGTGACAATTGACGGCTTAATGTCTCGTTTAAGAACGTTAAGAACAAAGCTTCGTATAACTTTTAGATTTTAAGATAACAGGAATTGATGTTTCTTTGTAAAAAAAAAAAAAGAAAAAGAAAAAAAGAAATTTTGTACGCTAAACGCGTTTTCTATATTGTGATCTAGCACAATAAAACTTATTCAGAAAGAATCCTGGTGTTCCACCTTCATCTCTCAACAATTCAAAAGCAATCAGTCTGTTCGTTTATACTCTGAACATTTTTTCTAATTTTTTAGAGGCGCGCGTTGTATAAAATATATTACATTTACAGCTTAAAATTTATTTATCTTACGTTTAATGATACGTGTAAACGTCCTATAGAATTAAGGTAACAAGATTACTTATTCGTTTTTTTTTTCTCACAGAAAAAGAAAAAAAATCTTTGCGGTTCGAAAACGAGTAACACCTTATAGCGTCGTACAATTTTATATCTTCGGCGAATCCGCAGGTGAAATCGTTTATTCGAGTGTGATTATTCGAATTTAATACATCTTATGAGAAATTAATTAATTTATAAGTTTCATAATTGACACACGTGTTAAGAAAAATAACAATTAGAATATTAGACGAGATAAAAACTTTCGGCCTTTTATCTTGTCGATATTAAACATTGACTATAGTATTTCATAAAGTTTGTATTTTACAGAGCACTGTAATAGCGACCTTCAAACTTTACCGTTTAAAGCGCTTCTTCGTGCACGTTCAAACGTTTTGAGCCGCGCACCAATTATAAGTGTTAAAGAGAAGGATCTCGTCGGATAATGAGCCGGGCAATTTTAGAAGACTAAGTTTAAATCGCATCTGATAGCTTCCTTTGACGTAGAGACGTTTCCATCCTCGCGATTACTAAGCCGGATTTCCATTTCCTGTGATCTCCGACGATCGATTTTCTTGACTCAAACTTTTGACGATTAAACGGACAAAAGGCTTAGATCATTCTTCCCGATCAAAGCGAATTAATATTATATAATAATTAAAGGCAATAAATTTTCGCATTTATTAAACGTTATTTCTGGCATTTGAATAACAATTAAATTTCGTTTCGAACACTCTGATTTTGATAGCTTTAATTAAGACGAAGGGATAAAGTGATCCACTTGGATTATGCTTAAGATAAGTGCTATTCGTGAGATACATTAAGATATTGAGAATGAAACGGGAGATAAGAAGCGATAGAGCGAGAGCCTATTACATCAAAGGTATTTATAAGCTAGACGTAATTTCGAGAACTCTAATACATTGTCATTTTCTTTCACCATTTCCCACGCCGGAGCTTCCCTGCTCTGTAAAACAAAATACGAAAGACATAGGACAGATTTTTTAAATAAGTTTTTTTTTTCTTTTTTTTCCTTTTTTGTTTGTCGTTTTTACTCAACAAATAAATTATTATGTACGTAACCATTGCTCGTTTAGTAGAAGCGTTTCCGCATATAAAATAGATTATAAGTCTCGATTTGAATTGCGATTAATTAGATACCTTGAGAAAGCGCGCATTCATCAATTTTATCTCTCTGCTCCTGCGTTCTATAAATATAATACGAAACTATGAGTTCGAGAAGCGGACAAATTTGCAAATACAGCGTGGAATTTTCCTCAATTGTTACTCACTCGACAGGTCGATCCGGTGGCGGGATGTTTTTGCCGCGACAGCACAGTCTCAGCAGCTCGATAGGCCGCGTTTCTTCCTCCTTTATTTCGATCACTACATACGAATAATAAATGCAAAGTAGCCAGAGCTATAAATTATATAATTTATAAATTACAAGATAAACCTCAAATTATAATATCAATGCGATTATTAATTCGATTAATATGAGTTGAAAGGTAATTAAAAAAATGCAAATACCATTGAAGAACGTATCGCTTATAATGAGGAGGAGGAAGAGGAGGAGGAAGCACGTCCGATTCAACAACATTCAACCACCTCATTAGTGGATTAATAGCACTGATTGATCAGTACGAGATTAGTGGCATATTTTTTTAATAAGAATGTGTTATCGGATTATTTTGTAATCAGATTACAGACTTTCGATTTCCACGGTGGCATTATAAGCTACAATCAGTTATCTAATGCATAATGGAAATTATATAGTAATATTACTGCTATATAGTTATAATTACTTTGACATTTTATAAATCCACCAGTTCTAATAACACAATTTTCGATTTTATATATTAAGCATTATTTTACAAAAAAAAAAAAAAATTTCAGTAAAAAACTCGTTGAATAAAATAACAATTATTATCTCGCGCAAGTTGTACATATCATTTTTTTTTCTACTGAGTTTATTCAACGAAATATGTTTCTGTGAAAATATTAACGAGAGATAATTTGTCAATTTTTGAAAAGGTCGACATGTTATATTCATGAAGAATAACATTATTGTACGGGTGTTTATTTAATAATGTAATATTTTTAAAAGGATAATTTGGTTAAAATTAAGATATTTTTTTTTACACCTACCAGAAGTTGCTCGCTGAGGCTGGCAGCCGCTGAAAGTTGATTGCCTTCTAGTCTGCAAGTCGCCTTTTCTCAAGGAAAGATAAACGGCAATAGTTTTATCCAAAGCAAGCCTTACCTAAATAAAAAAAAAAATACAACTTTTACATATCTTCTTTCTTTCTTTCTTTCTTTTTAATAAAGACATGTAGAAATTACAATTTAATATCTCCATTAAAAGTACTTTCTTATTTATTTTTTTTTTACTTTTTTTAAATATATGGTAATAATAAAAATAATTTTTATTTATTTTACTATTCCTATAATTTAACTTTATTGAGAACTTAATCTAAACTTTATGAAATTGTAATTTTAATTTATATATTTTATAAATTACCTCGCCGTTAAGAAAGCAGTAAAGCGTTGCAATAAAGAGGCCCTGAAATGATCCCAGAAAATGCGTAGAGTAGGACCACACGGCGAATTTACTTACGTTATCCAGTGGAGCTTCTATCATGAACAATACGTTAGTGATGCCCAGTAGTGGTAAAAGTACCACTGCTGCTCTTACAGCTTTCCTACGTGCAATGTAAAATTTATTTTAAATTGAGGATCCATAATGTACATACGTGTATTTTTGTCGGGTGCAGGTCACGTTTTAACGAAACGCAAAATAAATTGGATAACGAGCCGCGCATTTAAAGGAAAATTTGTACATGAAACACTCTGAAATTTGAATTTAATAATGAGAAAATAACGATAGTTACATGGACATTTAATTAAATTGCTAATTAAAATAAGTCCAAATAAATTTATTTTAAGTTTATCAGTTTATTTTAAGTTTATTTAATAAAATTGTTTAAGTTATTTATTCTGATAATAAAGATTTCAACGACTTTACGTAACAATTTCTTACTACTCGATAACTACCCGGGTGGAAGTTTATCTATCTAATCTGATTTTGCAGCTAGTGGTTAGATCGCGCAGATAAAATATATTTCTTAACTAGCGACGAGCTTGGTACAATCCATAAATTATAAGAAAGTATTTGTTATTTAGTGACTATCTTCAAAAAATAAATTTGTCATTAAAAGAAAAAGACAAAGTCTGTCTAGTATCAATCGTCCAGTCACTGTCCAACGCGGACCGTATTTCTAAATAGATATCTAAACGTTTTTCGCCGCGTACTTGTTACCGTTGCGTGTTGACCTTACGCAAAGCTCGCTCGACTGCCGAAATCGCCGGGCAGATCTATTTTCGTCGTCCGCCGTCCGCCGCCCGCGCGTCCTCCACCATGCGAACTTGGAAAACGCGAGGACTGCCAGCTGATGAAAACACACACACGTACTAACACTACCGCGGTGGTCGACTGCCGAATTCGCCGGGCAAATCGGTTCTTGCTGTCCGCTGCCCGCGCGCCCTCCACCTTGCGAATTTGGACGCGAAGACTGCCGGCCAGATGTTGACACACGCATACACTCACACTACCGCGGCGGTCGATGACCCAGGATAGGTCAGGACGCGCAGCAGACTTAGCACGTGGCGAAAAACGTTTAGACATTTAGCTTTTCTAGCTCGTTATCAGATAGTAATAATTATCTGATACTTAATACGTTTTGAGAGTCACATTTCTAGCTCGGTGCTGGATAGTTTTGCTAGACAGCCACGAGATGAACCACGAAATGGTTAGCTAAATTATTAGGTAACGCTGGGAATTAATTTCCACTCGGGTATTTATAACTAATTACTGTCTTATCGACGACGTTTCTGTTTTTTTTCGATCTGACATTCAGAAGCAATGGAAGTCGCAATAAGTGGCTAACTGCCTCGCTACACCGCAATGTTATTAACTTAAAAAAAAAATGGGGAAATATTAAAATTAAAAATTAAATTTGCCAGCTTTTTTTGCCGCAAGTATAAGAATTATTTTCGATCGTCTTCGAAAAGAACGATCTTAATTAGTATCTGAACAGCATCCTACGTATCTGTTATTAAATTTCTGAAATTGAAGCTTAGGTGCAAGTGTTGCCGTACAAGATTTCTTTGTCGCGAAACACCTGTTGGACATCGCGCTGTCGACCTCGTACTGATTTATATCGCGTACATATGTGTACATTATTTTGTCCGTTCCATTATTCATTGTCCGTGGTGATGTGCGATTATCAATTATCTCAATTTAACTACCTAATATCTTATTACTTAGAAATTCTGTAACAAATGTCTCGATAAGTAGCGGTTTAGAAATTTTCTTTTTTTTTTTCTTTTTTTTAAATCGTAGAAAAATACTTTCAAAGTTCATTTATTTTCGAGTTCAACTCAAATTTAAATTGTTACTTTTCGAAGACACTACAAAGTTATAAAAGACCGTGCTGAGTTCTAACCGAGGCAAACAAGATTTTCACAAATCGTTTTATGTCGTAAGTTATACCTCTGACAAGAACAACTCTTACGAAATATAACGAAGTTTTCTGAGAAAACATTAAGAAAATAACGGAAGATAAAATTTGATGAGAAACATTTTCAATTAAAGACATCACATACATACAAAAAATAAAATAAAATAAAATAAATTAATCAATTAGTGACGTTATTAATGAGAATATTATTTCGGCAAAATAAAATTAAAAAACATAGCTGTGTTCGATTTATGTATCTATTAAATAAACTATCAAAAAAATCGAGTTTCTATCTCGCGAAACCATAAAGAAACTTAAGTATGTGTCTGAAATCTATTGATCCTTTAACAGAAGTTTTAATTTTATTATCTATTTAAGCGTGGTACTTACAAAACTTGTTCAATTTCACTTGTATGGCTTTGCCGTAGCTTTATCACGAGGACTCTTATAATGTTCAGCAAGAACAAAAAGTTGAGCTAAAAAGAAATAACAAAAGAAATCACGATAAAGTTGAGCCACTTATTACTTTAAATACATCATTAAATGCAATATTAATTATGTTTTCTAACTGAGAAAAAAAGAATACAAATAATAATGAGAAATAAACCAATTGACTTAACTGTCTCATTCAATGCAACATTGATTGTTAAACAATTACTTGTATTATTTATTTAGGAATAATTATTATTAATATAAAAATAATTCCAGTCATCGAGAAATCTATACATATTTAATCATGTTTCCCGACACGTTAATATATAATTTAAAACGTATGTTATCAATTTCACGTTTTAATTCTTTAATCGATTATTCAAATGTTAATACAGTAAATTTCTCACCAATATTAATGCGAATCTGGGTCCCTCAAGGATCCAAAAGTAAGATGATAAATTGTATCCCGACCAGCATCTGAGAAATCTAATATTTCGATAGACAACATATGTATTATTAATGAAATACTCACCAATTAACATATAAAAAAATATTAATTATTATTTTAATTCAATGCGAGAAAAATATCTATTTGTTTTTTAAGAGATTTACTCGTGATTAAGATACGCTAAATGGCGATAGAATTAAATAGTCCACGCGTTAGTTTCACAAAGTTTTTCTACAATCAAGCGATCGAAACTCACTTTGATTTCGGATGATAATAAAACGCCATGATAAAGGCCCAAGCCGATGTCATCAGCACTGGACATCCCCACCCAACGAATCGGTATATCCGATAATGAGATGTCTCTTGAAAAACTGTCACTACAAAATCGTAATTATAAAAGTGAAATGATACACGACAATTGCTCTGAATCTGAATTAAAATGTATTCTAAAATTATTAGCTACGCCAACGATACTTTTTCTTTTTCCTTTTATCTTTTTTTTTTTTTTTTTTGCGTTGGAAGTTCGCTATGTTAAAATCTTATCAAATTTAATTTCTTATCTTTTTTTTTTCTTTTCTTTTTTTTTTAAACATATTTCTTTTCAAATTTTAACTCGCACTTCCATGTTGAGCTTCTGACAATACATGTATAATAACGCGGGTTTTGCACGAGATGTACGTAAAATATTCTTCTCTTTTTTAATACATACCAGTCACCATGTTGTGCAGAAATAGACCCTCGATGAACATCCACATGAACATCGCTGTCTTGACGTATTCCAGCAACACGTAACTGGCCTCGCATAGCAGCGGCTGTAAAAGAAGACGGAAGTTATAACGCGTTTTGCGCAAAGTGAGTTCTTGTGCTAACGTAGGTATACGAAATGTATACGAAATCCGTTCCGCGCTCGAGGGAAAACGTGATGATGAATAATTGACGTCTGAATTTTATCAGCGATCCTATTTTAATTTCAATGAAATCGCATCTCGAGCTGTCATTTCCGGATTGTGCGGGAAAAGTTTTCGCCCTCGTTAACATTTACATTTACTGACTATCGCTCTCGTCCCGTAATTATATTAATAATTAATATTGTGTTGAGGATAATTATAATTAGCGGAAGCAAAAGGGCGGAAATGTAGAAATATATAACGTTATCGTTCTAACGAAAATCGAGAGGATTTCAGCTTTTCCTCTCCAGATGCACTTTGCGAATGTAAAATAATTTTGTCGTGTCTTACGGTATTTCCGATTCCTCGCTGCACATCGTGCGGCTTTCTACGGTAAATTGCCATGTCTATGTATAACGTTAATCTGATTAGTACTTGCACCACCATGGCGACGAAGAGATTCTTGTGAATTCTGGTCCTCGTGTTTCGCAATGACCTATAATGCGATAGATGATTCAGCCACTTAATCGTTTAAGATGTAAATTTATGCAAAATAAGAGACTTTGTAACAGTACGCCAAATGTAACTTGACGTAATGTTTACTAAGTTAATAACTACCAAATTGCAATTAATTATTAAATATTATGCAACATGTGTAATTAATATACATAATGTAACTGATATGTAAATACGTTTATCGAAATTTAATCTGTTGCTGTTAAAAAAAAAAAAAAACTGCAGAAGCTTTTTATAAATTAACAAGTTTATTTAAAAAAAAAAAAAAAACCATAACTAATTATATGTTTGTATTTATAATCATTGTAATATTTTACGTATACAAATTGTCTCTTTAACTAGAATTTGAAATTTGCAATTAAATTTGCACAAATATTATAATAATATAATTAATGTCTATCGCGGGTAATTGATTATTCAATAATTAGAATTATTATTAAAATAAGTACATATTTCAATAATTTAGATATAAATGTAATGTTAATTATTAATTAATTACTGATATAAATTTACTTACTTAAATAAAATTTATTATAAATAAAGATGCTTTACTACGTTCATTTAAAAATTTCCGATATCTTATTATAACTTATAATACATCAGGCTTTTATAGAAAAGTCATTAGAAGAAAATGCCATTAACTAATGAGTTTCTATGTCGAAAATGACATTTAAAATCGAATGATTTTATTTTAGCTTCGAAGACAATATAAATTGAAAGTTGTTGCATTCGAGTTTCTTCATACAATTACATACAAAGAATGCTTTTATAAATACTCACCTAAATCGACAAAAGATCACCAGAGAAGCAAGCAAAGCGACTAAAGATATACTCAGACCGACAAATTCTAGAGTACGAGTTTTCTCGGCTATTTCCATTTTCATCTAACAAAAAGAAGAAAAGCAAACGAGAAAAATCAATTAAATAATGCATCCCTTTTTTTTTTGTTACACGTTAATATAATAGAAAGAATTATTTAAATTTAGCTCGCATAGCATTAAAAAATTTGCGTGTCGCTTATTAATTGAATGCAACACCTTTGATGAAACTTACGTCCCCTTCGACATTATTATTGTAGACTCTGTAGTGAAGCCATAACATTTCTGGAGTTAGGCAGGTGGTATAATTTGCCCAGCCAATAAATAATTCCTCGTTCGTGTTCGTACCATTTTGTGCCTCCCAACGTCCATTGTAACCGCACTTTTTTTCTACGGATTCTAGAAATATATGCGCGATGGGCGAAAAGTGAAATGGAAATTTAATGTCGACAATGGGAAATGTCAATTGCATTGTTATCACGTACAGAATTTTCAACAGATTACTTTTAAGCAAAAGTATTACATCTTATCTGCTTCGACATTGTATCTCCACGATGCTGCGCAAAAGCATCTTATTTCACACTTTTTGCTAAAATATATTAAAATTCTATCGAATCAAAAAATTGAATTGCGCGAATCCATTATATTTATATTGAATTTTTATATTAAAGGGTGTGCCGGTTTGTGAGTGAAAGTATAATGCATTAGATGGACGTTCCGCGAATATGACGGAAACATAAAGAAGACACTCATTTTCTACATTTTCCTTTAAACATTTTTCTAAATCACGGAAAATTGAAGAACAGTGGATGAATGTTTTTCATATAAACTTAAAATATTAACGCGCTCTCGTTCATAATTCATAAAAATATTTTTAATTCGTAAACTAATATAAATTATTTCCCACGTGCAAATAAAGAGTTAGTGTGCATCAATCAAGATATAATAGAAATACATTAATTGTTTATTAATTTCTCAACGCGCCGAGAGAGTTAAATATGTTTGATTTAGTTTTTTAAAGACAGAACGATGAAACAATAATTATAGAGAAAAAAATGTTTAAATAAGTTTTATACGTGAGGAAAGAAGAGAAGAAAATCTGTAATAATACATCGACAAATATGAAATTACGGCGCATTTGGCACTGGTAAAACTGTGCTATTGAATGCAATCAACGTTCGATCGATTCGAGTAAGAACACTTTAAACGTGTCGAGATGCGCGAGAAAAATCTTGTCTTCTCACAGCTGTGCGTCGAAGATGCCGCCTGAATGCTTCCACCCAATCGCATTAATAAAACAAAAAGTGCCTTTAGTAATATTTTAATATTTTTCTAACAAATTGTTTGCATACTTTTTAAAATAAAATATCAAATAATGAGTGACTTAAATTAAATGCTTTTTAATACATTAGAAGTAAAATATGCAAAAGCTGTTACGTGACAAATGTAATTGAAATTATGATTAAAAAAAAAAAAAAAAAAAAAAGCACCTGCAGATATAATCATTCCTCCTCGATACAGGCAACGTTAAGGATTATCAAGAGGATTCAGATCGACATTCTGTGTGGGATCAAATTCATTTACTTACTGGTCGTATCGAATCCGTCTACGAAAGGGCATCGCTGCTTCGCCGTTGTCGAAGCTTTCGTTGGCGGCCAACACAGCAATGAATCCCATACCGGATTACACCAGAGTTCTAAAAAAAAAAAAATATAAAAATAGATTAGAACAAGTGACTTTTGAGGAACTTGAGAAACTTCATTTCTCGCAAACGAGGATCTTTTGAAGAACAGCGCGCGCACAGTTTCTTCTGGTACATTTAAAAAGATAAGGTCTTGTAATTTATACAAAACATATTTCGCAGAATGTAAAAATTTAATTAATTTTTATCAAGAAATATTGCTCTATTTATTTATTAATAATTACGGAAGTTTAAATTTTGCTGATTATATATTTTAATTTTATAACAAGTGTTTTTTGCGATAAGTGAAATTTAAAGAATCGTACCTCCATATGGCACCACGAATTGTTTGTACTGAATGCTACAGAATTCTCGTGTGTTGTTACCGCTGGGATCTAGACCGTCCATTTTTTCTCTAATAACATTTCCATTTTTTTGCTCGGTGTCTTTACATTTTTATTCCAGTGCTTGCCATTCAGTCGACAGAGAAA
This sequence comes from Cardiocondyla obscurior, assembly GCF_019399895.1. Lineage (NCBI taxonomy): Eukaryota > Metazoa > Arthropoda > Insecta > Hymenoptera > Formicidae > Cardiocondyla > Cardiocondyla obscurior. The sequence continues at coordinate 4,701,906 of NC_091881.1, forward strand.
TGCGCATAGTCCTGCAAATAAGCTCTTTCATCATCTGTTTTCTTTTTCTTTCCTCTTTGTAACACCACTCCTATTTCTGTCTTCAATAAAAAAAAAAAAAAAAGATCTGGGAATAAATTGTGGATTACTTTCGCTCTTTTTACTGCACAAAACGTTACGTTTGCATTGTCTAGATTCGTATTGTTTTTCTTTGCAATAGTCCAGAGATGCAAAACTATTTATAAAAGTATAATATGGAACGTTAAACGAAGTTCTGACCGCTATTGTCGGCGCATTTTCTTTTAGAAAAGATAATCAATCAAATAGAATTAATAAAATATTTTACACGTAAATGACAATTATTGATATTGATATTAATATATTTTTAATTTTTTTTTTCTAAGTTAATTATAGCATAAATTAAAACGAAAAACTTTTCACACATTAAATACGTAAGAATCAGTTAGTATGTATTTCAGTATGTTAATATTCGTGACCTTTTTAAGCTTTCAAGTGAAACAGGTCGAGCTGAGCATTGACACGTTTTCCAATAAAATATCTTAAAAAATTTGGGCGCTTTAAAAATTTTTCATATAATCTTATTACTTTTCTTTCAAAGAAATTATCTTATTAATTTAATAAGCGTTACATATACACGTATATTACAGACATTAAAAAAAAAAAATAACATTATATTATTTCCCTACTTATTGCATCTAATAATATTATTAAGATATAGAAGATATTAATATAATTAATATTAATATTATAATGATAATCATTTTAACATATGTGTAATTAAATTGCCTGGATTTATTACACACATGTATCACTTTGTTTTGATAATACTTTCCCCGAGTTTGATAAATTTCTGAGTTTTCATACATATTAAACGGATTTTAGTATTAATTATTATTAATTATTAATATGTAAAATTCGTAAAATATTTTTGCTAAATTATATTTATTTCTACAAATTCATTGATTCGATAATTCCAAGATTGGATAGGTAACCATTAAAGGTATATACGTATATGTATAATAGTCGCAGTTTGTTTAATTCACAAGGGATTTGCGATATGTGTGTTTTCAACCATACTGCAGTTTAATCTCTTGCGACTAACACGATTTTGTAATTAAACTCAATAGGAAAAAATCATTAAAAATAAAATTGCTTTCAAACAACGTTTTCCAACGATCAGAACAAATATGTTTCTGTAGAAACTCAAACCGTACACACAGTACAACACAATATTAACAATGTAATATAAAAAAGAAAAAATTATTGTAAATAAGACACAATATTTAATTTCATAAAGTTGCGTTAAACATCTTACTAGTATCATTCCGTTTGTTTTTCCGTCAGTAGTATAAGCTCAGATTAGTCAGCCTCGTCCGTAAGTTCTTCATTTTTTAAAGCTCTCCAAGAGATGTAAAGTACAAATGTTAAGGCCTACATCAATGTCGTAAAATAATATACATAAAATAATACAATTAAAAAACAATCTTATATTATTCTTAACTAATTTTAACTTCTTTCACAAAAGAAAAAAAAAAGATTCTATATACCGTGCACAACACGTTCTAAAAACTAAAATCTCTAAAATGTTTATGTTAATTCGAAATAATAAATGACACTTTTGCTTCCTCGACAAAATTAATTCAAAATAAATACTGTAATCAAGTTTTACTTTTGTGAAAGTAAGTTACTTTCACAAAATAGAAATTTAATTTTTAAAAAGTCGGTGAATTAGCTTTCACGTATGATTAGAAACAGAGTTGGGAACTCGCGCATAACTCATACAATAACTTTTGAAACTAGGATCCTTCCGCGAAGATGGGAAGGTACGCGAACGTCTCAAGGGATGCGTGCCGACTGTGTCGCATTTGCAACTGTGAATCACATCTCGCAGCCACTCGAACCTCCGCGCAGTCTCCTTCGATATTGGTCCACCCCATTGCCAATCCCGTATTACTACCCCTATCACCGCTTCTTTCGCGATTGAAATTCTTTCGCAAATATAATTTTTCCTCACAATGCATTACGCATTCGAGTATTTTATTTTAACAGAATTTGAAATTATATTTAATTCATAAACTGAAAGATTTTAAATCTGGCAACTAGTGAAACTTTTTATAAATACTAAAAGGTTCTAAAAAGATATTTCTTTTTTCTTTCTTTTAATTTAACAATTGAATTGAATATTATATGTATAGGCAAAGATAATTTTTGAATTACACAACGAAAGACAGACTGATATATTTTTAAAACTTGCAAGAAGTTGTGCAAGAGCATCATGAATATGTAATAAAGGATTGTAACATATTTCTGCACGTGCCTACGGCTTATACTTCCACTTTTGCTTGTGCAATCACTCCTGTGTAACGAAATATCGCTTCGGGGGTTTATTTCTTGTCGTAAGGAAAGGGAGTGCTGCGCGATTCTATAAAATCTGTCGGCTAATGAGGCCAACGAGAAACGTGCGTTATACAGAATAATTTTCAGTTTGCTGTTTATTTGAAAGATAAAAGTACGTCTTTTACGCCTATAATAACAAACTTCTTACAGCCGCGACGACGATGAAGTAATTAAATAATCGAGAGCACGTTTAGAGCTTCAGAAATGATAAGAAGTAAGTTACCTTTGTTCTTGCCCTCGCGGTCATTTTTTATTAATTATACTTTAATTATCAACATAATATAAAAAGATATGAAAAAAACTTAACGTTGAATATAGTCTCCAGACGCAAGAGTTATGTAGTATAAGTCGTAAGTTCTAGTGCAGCAAAAAAAGGAAAATAATGAATATTTTTTTGCAAACGTATGCAGCCAGTTTTACATAAGAATTGATTTAAAAATACGCAGATTGTTAATCGCGCTATATGACGCAAATACGAGCCGCAAAAATTGGATTCAGCGGATATCCGGTTATCAAAACAATTCACGCGTCTTTCTAATGCGCTATGTAACTAAGTCGCTTATATTTTTCATAGACACACTTCGGGAATTAATTAAATGCTCGAGACAACATCTTCCGCAAAAATCATACACCGGTTCATCAATTATATTACGAATTACTCTTCGCGTATTATCTCCACCACATATTTATTATGCAATTTATTCGATCACATTCGTCTCTTTATATTTTGGGCGTTACGAACCTTTTAAGGATCCTGCGCGGCCTGTTCTATACGTTAAAAATGCGAAACAATGGACGTTCAATCGCGCGGAATGAACAGCGGACCCGTTTTAATAGATGAACTGAAGCGACGAAGTAAAGCTTGTGACATTCTCGTTGGCCGTCAACGCCATCGCCGTCGACATTACATAACAAAGGGTAAACCCGTGCGCGGCGCTCTTGCTTACCGTTATTAATTAAATAAAACGCGCGTAGGAACGGCGATTACTAGTCTTTAATTAATATTTGTAAAATGCAGTTGCAGTGCGTCAGCGATTACAAGCTGCGTATTTACGTAACCGCGTGACAAGATGCAAAAGCACGTGGACCGTCGCCGGCCACGTGAGCGGCATCACATGCCAAGGATGCTCGTTTCGGTTCATCCACGTGCCGTAGCACCGTTTCTCTCTTCACCGCGAGACAGAATCCGTGGTGGATGGAATTACGTAACGGCGAAAATCCAACACAAATTATATTCGCTGATTTCTGTGAAAGAGATAATTCTGCGGAGATACAGACCCTTCATCCTTGATGCTATAAGCCAATTATGCGCACCAATTATTCGAAATGTAAATGTGATGCAACACGTCGGTGCGCAAGAGGAATAAACGCACGGAATAATATTGTACGTTTAAGAAACTACGAAGTCGAGTTTCTCGCGAATGACATTTCAGAAAAGGACTTTGAAATATCGAGTTATACATGTATTAACGTTAAAACTTTTATGCACATTGGTTTTACAAATTAAAATAAATAAAGTTTGAGAAATGCTTAAATTAAGAAGTATGTAATAATTTAAAAAATTAATTATAAAATATAATTATTATTTTATAAATATATATATATGTATATATATATATTTTTTTTTTTATTTAATAAAAGACAGATTAATTCAACAACTTTGAATGAGTTTAAAGTATAAATCGCTAATATTGTAAATCTTGGTCAACAACGCGAAGCACGCACTTTATAGTATCTAGTGACTGTAAATTGTAAATAACGTAAGAGCGTTCAGATAAAAGTCTCATTAAAAATATAATTAATCAAGAGACACGATAGTGCCTTGCGCCAAGTATAGGCGCAGCGTACAACCAAGCTTCTCTTATACGAGACGACGTATTGAGAAATCCGTAGATTTTCGGATCTCAATAACAGCTAAATCTATCGCTTTCTAAATAGGTTTATCGTGTAGCTTGGGGTCAATTTATATCCGGAAAGTGTTTTTATTTTTCCGTTACGCATCCTACAAACGAAAATATTGCAATATAAAATTTACTTTCATGTAAATATATTTAAAAAAAAAAAAAGATATTTAATAAAAAATTTAGAAAACTTAGCGCTGCTCGTTTGTACGTATGGGAGTGAGAAAAAACGTGAGAAAGAGAGAAACACACATGTAGACACGCTTAAAAAAGGGAAATAGCGGGACACACACGCACACACATACGTATGAATAAACAAAAACGGGAAATAATAATGTTAACAATTATATCTACTTAGCTTGTTATGCAAAATAACAAACACGCTGTACTGACATCACAAAATTAATAATTAATATAGAAAGACGTAACTAAACTTAACATAAGTAATACAATACATATCGTAAGTGCAATAGTAACAAAGTTCAAGCCAAGTCCGAAAGATAAAAATGTTATGACAAATGATAATCTGCAACATAATAAAAATAATATAAAATAGCAAAGATAGTAAATGCAATGAAACAATATTAAAACTTAACTGCATATATAAAGCTTTAAATAAGTTTATAATAATTATTTAATATTCAAATTATTTCTAGTAAACCTCGTACTTGTAAATAACAGTAAAAACTGGCACATGTTTTGCAATGTCTTTATCGTAATAATAATAAATATCAAGTAATACTAAATTGATATTTCAATATTAAATTGTTCTTTAAGAGTGTTGTAACTCAAGCCCCTCAATTAATTGTTGGCACATCACACGCCAAATAAAGAATAGAAGCTCAGCAGATTACCAATTCTCATGGAATCTAATGACATCAAGTCAACGTTTTCGCCACATCGTGCGATGAGCGGAAGACACTCAGATATCCGGTCATTGCATTCTGCAAATTCGCTAATTGTTCATAAGTTCAAAGCTACATCGAAATAATGCACGAAAGGCCAAACTCGTCCAATTCAGTTATTTATAATTCAGCGGCACGTAAACGAGTGGAAACCTACGGGGAAATAAACACAAGTATATTTTTACTAAGTCTTCATTCAACATATTATTTTGATGACCTCATACGATCCCAGGAAACCGATACCGATTACAAGGCTACAAAACAAAACAAAAATTTAGAGGATATAAAATAACGAATCAGCTTAAATCACACAATATTTTAATCTGTGCACAATACAACATCTCACTTTTACTTCGATTTCTATAACTTTTAAATATACATTGTGCTTCGTGTGTGACAATTAATATTTCAAGCATGGCAGACCAAGATCTATTTGAAAGCACTTTAAAAAAATCTATCTCGAAAAATTTTAATGAAAATGAATTTGTAATGTTATTCAAAGATTTATTTCAAACAAAGTCTCAAAATAAGTTTCCAAATGATTTTGATACCTGGACCGTGAAACATCAGTGCGGGTGGTTGATTGACAATATTGCTGAATTTTTCCCGAACACTCCACAGTCGTTATTACATTTAATCCCAGGTAGTTATTGCCAGTTAAAATATAATGATCGATCGCTTGAAGAATTACCAGATTGGATGGATGTAGATAAGTATCGCAAAGGACAAAAGTTTTGGCTTAAGAATTACATCGCTATCATATTATCTAAAGTAATAGGCCTGACATGTATATTTTCATTCGATGAAGAATTAAGACCAGTTACTTTTGGAGAACACGCACATACTCCATATTTAGCATTCAAGAAGTAAATATCTTCTTTAAAATATAAGCGCGAAAATCTTATTTCTAATGTTACGCATACTTAATACATAGAAAATAAAAAATGGTTATATTCTTTCATTGATATTAAATTTGTTATTGCGTTATTGCCATTAAATAATATTAAGAAAAAACATACGTAAAAAAATCTACTCTAATTTATAAAATTTTTAGGTATATGTCAACTATAAAACGGATGAGCAATTGGTACGAAGGAGATCCTTGGATTAAAGGAACTGACGCTTACAAAGACATGCGAGTGACGCGTAGTATGCATATGCAAATAAGACAAAAGTTATGCGGTATGAGCCATGAACAAATTGCTGCAAAATGCACATTAGCAAACCCATGGAACCCTGACCGTGAAATGCTTCTCAAGGATTTTTCTGCGGCTTGTCCACCGGAAAAACATGGACAACGTCCTCAAAAAATTAGTCAGAAGTCTTCATATAAACCGAAAGGTATAAATAATGGAGATTTCGCTATGACGCAGTTCTGTTTTATCGTTTTACCTGTACTTTATCCAAAAAACATTGGAATACACGACGCAACCGACGAAGATTTAGAAGCCTTCTGCCATATGTGGAAATGCTACGGATATTTTCTTGGAATAGACGATGAGTACGAACTTCAATTGTAATATTGAAATTTTATGTATAATGAAAATTATAAATATGTTTTATAATTTAGGTACAACTTTTGCCGCGGCACTTTCGACGAGATAAAGCAACGTGCATATGACATTCATCATTATTGGATTCGACAAAATTTTAAGGAAATAACGCCAGAATGGGAACACATGTCGCGGTGTCTCATTCTATGTTTAAACTATTTTCCATGGATGTATATGCCTTACAAAGTAGGCATATTATTACTGACAAATATTTTAAACATAGATATGCCTCACTTATATACGTCGTTGAATTATACAGAGTGGATAACGTATAAATTTTACAAGTAAGTGACACGATTGATTTATGTTAATATTATAAATATAGCACTTAATTCCAAAGAAATTTTACTTTCAGATTCATGTTCTATGGAATGAAATTTTCATGGATAAAAATGACAATTAATAAAATAGTGCGTTACATTTTTCATCAAGCGTACGACTTTGGTGAAAAAGAGTTTGAAATTATTCGTAAAAAATCGAATAAATTATTGCCAGACTTTTCACTTTCCCATTAGCAATATAATCTGTATAGTATTAGATATTTGATTTATATTTTAAATATTTTAGTCTTTTATATTTAAATAAATGTACATATATAAATAAAATCTTTTGAATTATATAAAAAATGAACGAATTCATTTTAAGACAACAAAATTTAAATACAATAAAAGTATAATGAATTCTACATGTATACAATTTTATTCAAGTGAAAATCAATTTATATACAAATTATCAATAGAATTTTTTATATTCTTAAGAGGTATAAAAAACAGACATTTTTGTTGCACTTGTTCTGTCGTATTGATATTAAACGTCAAGTGATAATAAATCAGTGTTTCTATATTGAATTAATTTTTAATGGAGGGAATGTAGAGTATATAAAGTTTCATGTCAGCTAAGATCACAGTATAACATAAAGCGTGTGGAAGGAACATCCATTTGTTTCTTTAATTTTTACACTTTTAAATACATTGTCCCTCGTGTGTAACAATTATTTCGATATGACACACGTCAAGAATAATCAACAAGATATACTTAAAGACATCTTTATAAAACGCGACTCAAAAAATTTTGACGAAAATGGATTTGTAATGACGTTCAAAGACTTATTTCAAACAAACTTTCGAGATAAGTTTCCAAATAATTTTGATAAATGGACCGTAAAACAACAATGCAGTTGGTTGATTGACAACATTGCTGTGTTCTTTCCAAATACCCCACAGTCTTTATTAAGTTTTATCCCAGGTTCTTATTGCCAGCTGGATTATAATAATCGATCAATTGAAGAATTACCTAATTGGATGGATATAGATAAGTATCGTAAGGGACAACAATTTTGGCACAAGAATTACGCCGCTATTTTAATATCTAAATTAATAGGCCTTACATATGTATATACATTTGATGACGAACTGAAACCAATTATTATTGGGGGAAACGAACATACGCCATATTTAGCATTTCGAAGGTATATTTCTCAAAATGTACAAGCAAAAATATTTTCTCTTGTGTTATGTATATTTAAAACAAAAAAAAATAAAAACTAATTATATTTTTATATTAACATTAAATTTACTATTGAATTATTACCATTACGTAATATAAAAAAATATATAAAAAATTTTTCTTTAATTTGTAACATTTTACAGATTTCTCTCATCTGTAAAGCGAATGAGTAATTGGTACAATGGAGATCCTTGGATTAAAGGAACTGTAGCTTACCAAGATATGCTGATAACACGTGCTATGCACTTTGGAGTGAAAACAAAGTTATGTCAAATGAGTCATGAACAAATTGCCACGGCATGCATATTTGCAAATCCATGGAACCCTGATCGTGAAATACTCCTCAAGGATTTTTCTGCGGCCTGTCTACCAGAAAAATATGGACAACGTCCACGAAAATTGATAGAAAAATCACCGTACAAACCAAAAGGTATAAACTGTAGCGATTTCGTTCTGGCACAATATTGTTTTGTTGTTCTACCTTTACTCTATCCACAAAATATTGGAATACACGATGCAACCGACGAAGATTTAGATGCCTTCTGCCATATGTGGAAATGCTACGGATGAAGAATTAAAACCAGTCACTTTAGGAGAACACGCGCATACCCCATTTTTAGCATTTCAAAGGTAAATATTTATTGCAAAATAAACATGCAAAAATTTTATCTCTAGTATTATGCATACTTAACATATAGAAGATGGAAAATAGTTATATTCTTTCATTGATATTAAATTTGTTACTGCGTTATTGCCGTAAAATAATATTTGAAAAATACGTAAAAAAATCTACTCTAATTTATAAAATTTTTAGGTATATGTCAACTATAAAACGGATGAGCAATTGGTACGAAGGAGAGCCTTGGATTAAAGGAACTGACGCTTACAAAGACATGCGAGTGACGCGTAGTATGCATTTGCAAATAAGACAAAAGTTATGCGGTATGAGCCATGAACAAATTGCTGCAAAATGCACATTAGCAAACCCATGGAACCCTGACCGTGAACTGCTTCTCAAGGATTTTTCTGCGGCCTGTCCACCGGAAAAACATGGACAACGTCCTCAACAAATTAGTCAGAAGTCTTCATATAGACCGAAAGGTTTAAACAATAGCGATTTCGCTATGACGCAGTATCTTTTTGTTGTTTTTCCTTTACTCTATCCACACAGTATTGGAATACACGACGCCACCGACGATGATTTAGAAGCCTTCTGCCACGTGTGGAAATGCTATGGATATTTTCTTGGAATAGACGATGAGTACGTTCTGAAATTGTAATATTAAAATTATATAATGCAAATTATAAATATGTTTTATAATTTAGATACAATTTTTGCCGCGGCACTCTCGACGAGATAAAGCAACGTGCAAATGATATTTATCATTATTGGATAAGACAAAATTTTAAAGAAATAACGCCAGAATGGGAGCATATAACACGGTGTTTTATAATATGTTTGAACTATGTACCTTTGGTATATCTGCCTTACAAAGTAGGGATATTAATACTTACAAATATTTTAAACATAAATATGCCTCATTTATACGCATCATTAAATTATGCAGAATGGATGACTTATAAGTTTTACAAGTAAGTGACACGATTAATTTATATAAATATTATAAATGTAGCACTTGATTCCAAAGAAATTTTACTTTCAGATTTATGTTCTACGGAATGAAATTTTCAAGCGTAAGAAAGACTGTTAATAAAATAGTGCGCCATGTATTTTATCAAGCCTACAACTTCGGTGAAAAAGAACTAGAAATTATTCATAAAAAATCAAATAAGTTATTGCCAGATTTTTCTCTTTAATATTAACGAATTACATAAATTGCTCTGCAACAAAGTTTTAAATGTTTAATATGTGCTTATTTTACATGTGTGTCTTACGTTAGAAAAAAATATTAGCTTAAACAGATTAATACAAATATTACAAATATCATATGGTGGAATAAAAACGATAAAAATAAAGATGTACTTGAAAAAGGAGTGCAGAAACGGTTGCTCTGTCTAACTTGTATACCTATTCATATAAAAATAATTATACAAATAATTATAAAAATTGACAAACGTTTGATTTCATTCTGTACGACAGTCGCACGTATTCATGCGACGAGCACGTGCTCGCGCCGCGAGCACGTATTTAAATAACAGATTCGCTTTCCAACTTCTCTTTAGCTTCGTACTCCAGGATAGCGCTTCTCCGTTCTCTTCCCCAGATATACTTGGGAGTAATGCCTCGGGCGTGCTGTAACTTATGCGTCACGCGGTGGCATGGCACAACGTAGGCGATGTAATTTCTCGAAATTGCACCTCCCACTGCTCTTGGCGCCTTACAGTCAGTCTTCTGCGCGATATCCTCGTACGTAGTCATCGTTCCCTTCGGGATCTCCATCAGGCATCGCCATATCTTGATTTGAAACAGCGTGCCCTTCATAATAACGCAAACTGGAGCAACTTGGCATCCGTCAGAGTCAAAAATCCTTGCGATCACGATCCCCGTTCTGTTCTCCGTATCTTCCCTGATGCGAGTTAAGGACCACTTTGCTTTTAACACTTTGATTGCCTCCGCCTCGTTTTCATCGTCGACAAACGTTAAATATGCTAAATCACGATCGATGTCGGTCACTGCTATGAGGCACTTGCCGAAGGGCGTCTGATGAAACGCGTATACCAGTTGAAACGTCATGAACTTGGCCTTATACTCCTCCAACGTTATGCCTCGAAATGTATTCATAGCTGTTGATACGATCGAAGAACCTGGAATATTAATTTTTATGATTCTTTTAATGTAACTCTTTTCTTTTTCTTGTCAGATAACAACAAGTAATTTTAAACTTGAGTTCAACAATAGATACGTACTATCGACAAACGTCAAAGTGACATTAAAAACGAAAGACCGGTGAAAGCGATGAACACCAATGTTATTTTAATCAGCTGATCTACCAGTTGCTCGTTCCAAGATGTGATGGAAAAGAAATATGGCACATGCGCAGCACTCTTCGACTTCGTATGGTCAAATATTAAAGAACTTTTAAATTTTGTCAGGACAACGATCCTAAACATAAAGCGAGAATTGTTCAAGAATATTTATTGTACAATTGTCTAAAAGTATTGCACTCACCGCTTTAATCACCGGATTTAAATCCCATAGAAAATTTATGAGACGAACTCGACCGCAGAATACGTAAAACAATTATAAACAAAACTGAACTGAAAGAGCGATTAATAGAAGAATGGAATTTAATTAACGTAGAGTATTCTTTTTTTAATATGTTTAAATATGCCTAAACAATTAAAAAATATATTAGAATAAAAAGCGTATCCGACAAAATATTAATTTTATTTTTATTTTATAAAAAAACATTTATTTTTTAACGTGTCCGAATACTTTTGTAAGATGAAAAATCGACCTGTTTTTGTAAAATTTATTATTATACAGTATATATACCAATTTATTGAAGTAATACAATATCAAAATAAAATCAATAACGTTTTATAAAAAAAATGAGTAAATTTAATTTTTCCATTTCTTATTCAGCTAAATTACATTATAATAATAAATTTTTGGTGTCCAAATACTTTAGAGATTAAGTTCGAATACTTAACTGTAAATAAAAATCTTTATACAGCTTCTTTACTTAATGATAAATTGTTTAATAGCGGTAGGTGTCGCATTGGGTTTGATGTGATATAAAATTCCACGAGTCTTTGCATCAATTAACAATGCTTTCCACATTTGATCTTTCTACAAAGTAAAAACTTAATTAATATAAGCTAAAAAAGAATAATAAAAAATGATTAAAATATTTCTTTCGTATTATCTTTCGCTTACCATAAAAGTGTCAAAATTTCCACATAATATCAAACTACGCTTAGCTCTCGTGAGAGCTACACAAAGTCTCTGCTTGTCCGACAAAAATCCAATACCTTTGCTTCTCACGCAAGACATTATTATAATATCTCGTTCTTGGCCTTGGAAACTGTCGACGGTGTTAACTTCAAAATCAATTTTTTTCTTTACATTATACGGCACAGAAGATATCCTGAAAAGTACGCAAGTTATAAATTTAAATTTGTAATTTTTTATAAAAAATGATTTTTGCATGCACATGTGTGGAACTTACTTTTCGTTAATTTTATTCATTATAAGAGTTCTTTGATTCTGGTATGGCGTGAGAATTCCAAGAGAGACGGTAGTGCTTGTTTGCTCCCAATTAGCAAACAATAGCATGGTTAAAATAATATTGGCTATGAATTCCGCTTCGGTGGTATTGGAGAACTTATCGTCATTCTGAACGAAGCCGTGATGTAATACTCTATAGGGATAAAATGGGAATGTTGAGAAGGATTCGACGGCGTTTTTCAGTCTTCCCTTGTAAAAATGCTTATTTGGCCAGTACGAGATCGCATAATCCATGCGATACTGCGTGTCTAACATTATAATTGGACTGTTCGGGTGTGATGCAAAGACATTCTGTATCCTCGAAAATACCGATTGATCTAATCCCAGTTTCTTTGCTCGCTGACTAATAATAGTTGCGGGCAATTGATTCGGATCGCCCACCAAGACCATTGTGTTCACTCCCAACATCAACGGTATCAGAGTCTCTGCTTCGCAGCTCTGTGTCGCCTCGTCAACGATGCATACGGATATTCTTTCCTTATGCCCGAAGAAAGACTCCATTTGATTTGTGTAACAAGACGAAAGTGTACAGGCAATTATATTAGCGTTCGAAATAATTATTTTCTCAGATCCGCGTTGATATTTCACATATTCTTTCGGATGGAGATCGTTTATCGTCTTATTGCTTCTCAGCAGTTCATATCTTGTTGACGCTTCAAACAGACAGTTTGAGAGTGAACTCCTCTTCGTTTCGTCTCTGTGTTTCATATTTGCGAGCTGATTTCTAAGCGAATCAATACACGTCTGTAAAGTCGCCAGCTCTTCGGCGTAGGATATACTATTTAATTCTGGCTTCTTCGTTATTTTCAGAAGATACTTCTTCGCCAGTTCTGTCACGGAAATGTTTTTGACACTTAAATGCATCGTCTCTAATCGACCAATCCGTACCATATTAAAACGTTTCTGTTTCAGAGTAGATCTAATATCCAGAAGTCTTAGAACGATCTCATCGACGGCGGCGTTAGACGGTGCGCATATCAAAATTTTTAAAGACGTCTTATTTTCTCGTTCACCGTACAGTATTTGAGTAACTAAGTTAACAATAACTTTAGTTTTACCCGTGCCCGGTGGGCCCTGAATAAAGCATAGTTTGGGATCTTTTTTTAACACAGTATCTGTCACTCTAAATACGGCCTCCAATTGCTTTGAATTTAAATTATCTTTCGTGACCAACGAAGATACGTTCTGCTCGTTTAACGGCGGCAATTGATAATTCTCGATTTTCGGATTTACTATCATTTTTAATAGAGGTGATTGAGGAAGATACTGTAATGCCTGCACCATTCTAATATTCGGTCTTAGATATGTGACTGTGCGAACTCTGTGCAGCCTGTTTACAGGAATAACGTGCTCGACATTTCGCGTCAACAAGGTGTATGTTATCACAGTATACGGATCTTTAACATAAGACCGTAATTCTCTATTATAATGAGTAAACTCGTTAATAATCGTGTGGTGCATTTGAGTGATGTACCCAAATATCTTGTAAAAGTTTTTTTTGCCGCGCACGTTACTGGCGTATTCTAAATATACTAGATCCCCAAAAACGGGATGAATTTGCTTACTCAGGTCTTCTTTATTAACTAATACTTGAAGTGTTAGCGTCATCAAAAATAAATTGTTCGATGATATCGGAGTGTATGTAATAGAATTCTCGACTATGGCACACATCATGGTGGCACGTTGCATATTTTTCGTTTCAAAATCCTTAGTTATGATGCACCATATCTCCAGCAAAAGAAGAGGCATTGCGATTTTGTAATACTGTTTAAAAGAATCGTAGGATAATCTCATGGGTTGAAGTTCACATTCAGACACTATCGGCGGATCTCGTTTCAAGTAACGCTGTTCTTCGAGCCACACGGGATTCCACATAAAAATACGCGCCAAAAACTCCTCCAGTTTTGGACTCCAATCTGTATAAACTACGGGTGTCCATACTAATTTATCTGTGGGTATAGGCGCATCTTTTCCATGCAATTTCTTTAACGTGTTGCTAGAATCAATTTCGTAGTCATTTACTTCTAATTTGTCAGAGAAAGATACTTTCTTTTTTTTTAATGACTTATTTTTTACTTTTACGAGGATCGATTTTAAATTATCCGATGATAAATATTTTTTGTTAACCACAGAATCGCGTTCGATCGACATATTTTGCAATGAACTTTTGGAGGTGGATGCAATATTCATGTTACTATTATTAGCATCGTTATGTCTTTTCTTATCATCAATCGTTTTACAGCTTGTCTTCTTCTCTTCGGAAGTAGAAGGCACATTATTTAAATGCAATGTTTGTTGTAATGATGTAGCAATAGTGTTTACTGAATCCTTAGAAACGTTTGTTTTCTCATGCAATTTCAATGTTTTCTTGCAGGAAATCATGAAATTTTCAACATCAGCTTGATTAGTATTCGATGTTGACGGTTTTGTAGATTGATTTGAAATAGATTTAGATTCTTGCGATTCATGCTCAGTAATAAGAAAGTCACCGCGATTTTTCAAAGATATTTTAGCTCTTGGTTTAGCAATCCTACGATTGATATTTTGACCATTTTCACGAGCTTTTTTCTCTTCTGCGGCAGTTTCCGCAATCTTTTTCAATTTCATTTTTCTATTTTCGATTATTTTCTTTTTTTCGTCTTTAGAAATAGATGATCCAGGTTTTGGTAATATTTCACTTAATGAGAAACCGCCAGATATTGATTTAGATCGCTTTCTACAATTCTTTTGCAATGTTTGTTCCTTATCATAGAAATGATCATTAACGTGCTTTTTTATTTTTGACAAATTATGATCATTCTTTGACGTTTTTTCTTTTAGTGCCAATTTCGATTGCGAAGTCTCACGTACTTTTATTTCTTTGTTCTTACTATGATTAATTTGTCTTCTTCTTAAAGGTAATTCTAATGGTTCTATTACTGGTATCAGTTTTTTTGTTGATTTTGCAATCAATTTTTGTTTTAAATTTTCTAATGTTTGATCATCCTTCTTTGCGGTTTGTTTCTTTTCTGTTTTCTGTTTGCTTTTGTCACAAATATTAATATCGGCATCTTGTTTACTTTTATCAATATCTTTTGCACTAGATTCGTGAAAAGAATTAGCTTCGTCTACATCCATTCTAGTTACTTCTTTTATCGATGAACTAGTATTAATATTACTGTTAATAATTTGTTTATTTCTATCACTATCTTTTAAACTAAGTTCATTAGAAAATCCGACTTCGTTCATATTCAACACATTGATTTCTGTCTGTTGTAAGTTAGTATTATAATCGTCTTTTTTATTTCTAACTTTATCATAAGCACTCGCATGTGATTGAACAATTTCTTTATTACAAGAAACCTCACTAGTACTTGGTATTTCAGACGGATCAACCATATTTGAAATTTCATCCCAAATTCCCAAGTCATTCTCATCGTTTGCTACTGTATCAGTAAAAACAGATTTTGAATCGTCGTTTAATAACTGACTTCTCGATAATCTGTCTAACCATGGATTATTCTCATCTTCGCTGTCTGTTAAAATAATCACTTCGTCGTCAACATTTATTAAAGTAATATTCTCAGTACTTAACTCATCATTGTTGACACATTCCTGTTTAATCTCTATTTTAGTATCTGCATCATCTTCGTACTTAATATCAAATAATTGAGAGTATGGAAATATTCCGTCTTCATCATCGCTCAAATCGACAACATCGATATCAGAGAACTGCACTTTCGGCTCGTGTTTTATTTTCTTTAACTTAATCAATGAAATATCTTTGCTTGTATTATACTCCATATGTTCTATGTTTACATCTTCTTCATCATCAGTTTGCAATTCTGGGTTACAATTTGCATTAGAATTTGAATTATTATTTGCAACAGTTTCTTTCTTGACATCTTTTGCTAATGATGTATGAATTATTTCAATGTCATCATCTATAATACATTCTGCTTCTACTAAATTACTAGTACTGTTGTTATTGTGTGATTTCTGATTATTATTAGATAAATCAGAAACATTTCCTGTAAAAAAAACAATTAATTAATAAAACAATTTGTTACAGAATAATTTAATATTTATTTTTTACTTGTTTATTATTTGTAAAAAGGAAAAAAAGATTACGTCAATTTCTGTTTAAAAATGTAATTTCTGATATGAAGGATACAACTAATACTTTTTTGTAAAAAAAAAAAAAAAAAAAAAAAAAAAAAATAGGAACTTACCTTTAGAAGAATTATCATTGCAATTTTGTTTATTATCACATCCGACTTTCAACCTTTTATTTACAACTTCGCAATGTTTAATTTTTCTTTTTAAAACATCATTCTCAGAAGAAACAGAAGGTATTTCTTGCAATGAATTTATATTTGTATCCGATATAACATCAATTTCATCTCCTTCAGTAATAGGTGACTAAAAAAAATTTGCAACATTAATTCAGTGCTCGGAATAAAATGTACATTTCGGCCCAATTCTAAATACTTCTCTTCCGTACTCCCATTATAGCTCGAAGGCTTGCGGCCGAGTTGCCGATCGCACGGGTTACGCTATGTCTCAGGAGTGTTTATACGTGATAAATGCAGTGAGACATAGCATCACACGCGCGATCAGCAACTCGCTAGTCTACGAGCTATAGTGGGAGTACAGAGGAGAAGTATTTAGAATCGGGCCGAAATGAGCATTTTATTTCGAGCATTGCATTAATTTAATGTATAAAAATTATAATAAATGCAAGAATTATTAAATATTGTCCAAAAAATCTCTTACCTCAAAGATGCGAACTCTATAAACATAAAATGTCTCATCATTCTTTGGATTAATACTTGAGCAGCCTATTCCAATAACATCATTGTTCCTTAGTCTAATCTGAACTGATTCTTTTTTTTCGCCGTTGATATGGACACCATTTGTACTCTAAATTAAAAAAAAAGGGGAGAGTTAATATTATTTACATTGCAACAGTAACTTAAGCATTTCTTTTACATACCCTTAAGTCTGTAACATACAAGTTTTCATTATCTCGAAGAAAAATACAATGCCTGCGAGACACAAGTATATTAGGGCAAATAATATCATTTTCCTTACTTCTGCCACAAGTGTACTGAAAAAAACAAATTTTACAATTAGAGTTTATCTTACATATTTCTTAAATTAACAATGTAATATCTAAAAAAAAAAAATTATTTATTCTACTTTGTACTAAGTAGTATACATCTACAATTTATTTATTTAATTACAATCTAAAATAACATAGATACAAATCGATATTAATATCACTTTCATTAAGAACACATAGCAGGGCTTGTGACACATAAGACAAGTAAATCCAATGCTGTGTTCACTCATTCATCAACCAAATATATATCCATCTCATTTTAAACAAATAGATTGACATACATTTACTTCATCAATTAATTCAGAAAGCTCGCACAATCCAGTCCTAATACTTCGACTTACGTAGCCAATATAAAATTGCTGGAGTCGCATATTTGACGTGAAGACGTCGAAACAAAACCACTCCACACCCTGAGCGAACGCATATCCGAGCTACAATGACATCGTGTTATGAATTAAATGTTACTTACAGAGCGATAAAGTTCCGACAAGTAGAAACTCGTATTCTCCGTCTTGTGTATTCGTTCCAGTGAAAATATCATTGTCATCTCGATGAAGACCTGAAGGAAGGAAGCACTGGTTTCGCTTTTCTCTCTTCCTCATATGCGGCATTCATAGGCTCGTGTTAACCTTTAAGACGCAAATGGTGAATCGGGTTTTTTCGTTCACGACTAAGAGCGAATTAAAAGTTCGGCAAAGATCGCGAGTGACTAAAAAGAGAGATTTACTTAAATTAAAGACGCAATACCGAGCACAATTTTTTTAACTGCTTTTATTTACAAGCACTAGTGCGGCTTGGCGGGGCTACAACTGCGCACGGTCTCCCATACCCATAGCTCAATTACTACTTGCGCACGCGCTGCGAGTTTGGTCTTCACTTAACGTTCAGGCCGCGGAATTCTAACGCTGTATAACCTATTCAAGTTGTTGTTGACTGTGGTATTTTTTAAAATTAATTCTTCATATTCTTTATTTTATGAATTAGAAGGACATGGATAACATTAGCCAACTATTCTTTTTAAGTCGATAATTTTTTCTACAAATAATGTGTCACATTTGATTTACAAGGCTATCCTCATTTATGGAAACAGCAGCTTAGCAAGCTCTTGTGTTTGAGAATTTAGATATATGTGATAGAAAAAAAGAACATGGAATATACATTAGAAGACGCATTTGAAACACTAAAAGGAAAGAAGGCGGAACTGGAGAAAAATATCGACGATTTAATAAACAAAATATCAAACAATGAGGTCTTTGCTTTGAAGCCAAGCAGTTCATTGGAGGATGTGAAAATGAAGCAGGACAGATTGCAGGAGAGCTTACGAAACGAAATCCAACCTGTGGAATCTGCAGATTATCCAATTTTAAGGACGTCTGCTTTACGTCTAGAAGTGATAACTGAGATGGAAGTAGACATAAATAATATGCAAGAGCTCCTTAATAGTTTACAACAAAAGCTTTCTGACATTCAGGAAGATATTGCATAGTAAGCAACTTGAACATTTTATCTCCAATTAAAAAAAAAATTGTCTCCTTATCTTTACTGTATGTGTTGCAGTTTAAAAAATAAAAAGAATGGATTAGATAAAATGAAGGAAGCTTATTCTGATAATGTAGAAATCTTTTCAAATAAAACATATGAGAAGGAAGTAGTTCTAACAAAAAGAATATTTAAGGAGGTAAAAGAAGATCTGGTGAGTCATAAAATTACGATATTTGTTACCATTTTTATAACATGAAATTATAACTTTCACAAAATAAGACAAGAAACAGAATATTTTAAACTGGGAAATTTTTTTATAGTATACTGTGGTAGATACCATTTTCCCAGGCA
Organism: Cardiocondyla obscurior; assembly: GCF_019399895.1. Taxonomy (NCBI): domain Eukaryota; kingdom Metazoa; phylum Arthropoda; class Insecta; order Hymenoptera; family Formicidae; genus Cardiocondyla; species Cardiocondyla obscurior. The sequence goes on from NC_091881.1 coordinate 4,721,297, forward strand.
ATAATGGATTCAAAGAATTATTAGCGGTATGAATATGCATTTTTATATAATTAATGTATTTTTTACAAAGTTAGATCTATAAATATATGAAATTATGATTACAGGCATTAACGTCAGCTTACGTGAAAGGAGGAGACGACATCTATATAGATATTACACCCGATGTTTTACATTATGTAAATTTTCTACTGGAAGCAGATATAATACAATATCATCGTAATGATAAAAGTAAAATTAAAATGACCGAGTTATTATGATATTAATTAATTATTTAATATTTTACAACCTTGGGCTACTAACGTGACACAATATAATAAAGAATAAATGACAAATATGATATAGGTTAAAAATAAAAATATTCGCCAATTTTAATTATAAATACTAAATAAACTAAAAGGTTTTTTTACCATAAGAAAGGAGATCTTTCTCGTAATATTCTGACTCCCCAACGATGCCACTCTGTTCGCGTAATCCACAATTCCTGAGCCGATTCTAAACAGCTTAAAATCCCTGCCCCTTTCCATGTAGTCATACCAGGATCCATATCTTTCGGTTGTGTTATAATATCTAATTGTTCTAAAAAAAATAAAAATTAAATTCGCAATATAATATTTATTCGCCACAATGCAGGATATTTATTGATTAGGTTATTTAAAAGATGTAATTACCAGGCCTATACATGTAAGGAATTTGAAGAGATATTCGATTGCGAAGCCACATGCCGATACCTTTAAATTTCAAACCTGATCCCACGACTAATACACAACTGTACATTTTTCTTTTGAGATCTTCGTTGGCTGTTAAAAAAATTAAGACTAAGTACAACGTGTTTTAAAGCACTTTTAATAACTCTCGTGTAGATTAAAATTAATAAAAAGGCATTCTACGTACGTTATAATTTGATAAATATTTTTATACTCACGACATCGCTCGATGCTCTGCAATATAGCTTGATCAAGGCCCAATAATTGTTGCGGAACCACGAAGTCTCGGGGAGCTTCTAGGTCACGATTTGACAAATTAGGTACAGGATCGCCGACGGCGTCAACCACAACTTCATCGTCGCCCACAGTCACAGGTGCAACCGCTGCTTCCTCTTGCATTTCTGACGAATGATCGAGAGTTTCTTTCATTCCACGTCTCTGAAATAAAAAGTAATTAAAATTAACTTTGAATAAATGTTAAATAAATGAGTCAATTATAAAAAAAAATTTAATTTAAAAAATTAAGAAATTTAATTAAAAAATGCGTCAATCAAGATTAATATATAACAACCACTTACACTTGTTTCTCTTAAATAATTCTCGTCGTAAGGATCTTCTGGGTCTCCTAACGATCGTTTTTGAACATGAACATTGTGTGTTCCAGTAATTCTGAACAATTCAGGTTGAAATAAACTCAAAGGTGCTATTAAACATTCATCGCCAACCTGTCACAAGTTTCAGAATAAAATTCAATATTTTATAGAAAATTTGCTTTTTTTAAGAATATAAATTTAAAAAAAGATATAATACTTGTATGGTATATGTTTCCGTTTGTTGTTTTGGCTTTCTGACGACAAACGTTTTCTCTTGCGAACCGCATACATTTAAATCGACATGACAAAAATCTATCTTTAACTGTTCTAAGAGTAGCACGTCCAATTTATTAGTAGGATCGCATAATTTATATGGGAATGCAGATTTTTGTAAAAGCCACAAAAACGTTTGTGTGACATCTGCGCCGCCATAATCCATACGAACACGCGTATCCTTGTGAGAGATTGCATCCTCGACGCACGACACCGATATCTTTTGAGCCCCGACGTCCACTATACACGCGTAACCCAAACCTGCTCCAAACATCGCGCCAACATGATCCTGCCATTAAATAAAACACAATTTTAATTCCTGATTGAACTTTACGCGAATTGTAAAATGTTTTAATACAAAGGCAAGAATTTTCTTTTTGAAATATACAAACTAACTTGTAATAGAATACAACGTCCAAAACCAATCTCATCCAACAACAGTGTTGTTAATTCTTTTAAATATGGTCGATGATAAATATCAGGTACAACGAGCACTGCCCGATAGTGTTTCAAATCCTTAAGAGGAATATCTAACTTCTCTGCTAATACATACTCCCAAATGGTTTTTAAATCTGCCATGACTGCTGTTAGGCTACCACCTGGGCCCGAATGTATATTAAGTTCCCCCCTTCTGTATGGAAAATGGATATTAAAATTACATTCTTCCTCCGGATCTAACGACAGGATGTCGTCGCCGATAACTATGTCACGATTAGTCGTCGTCCACTTCATATTGCTGGGAGAAGAGATTTCCGGGCTAGACCTACGATTAAAAGCAGCTATCTGCTGAGGAGGAGTAGCGTATCTTCGACTGCCATCAGATTGCAAACAGGACTGAAGTGTGTGCGACACTTGTAGCCGAGACTCTTCCATTGCTTGCGTTAGCTCCTTTGTCTACCAAAGATCGCGACGATTAAAAAGATGATAACAATAAAATCCTTTCATATATTTATTTCAGTACTTACTAATGTCACAGTAGCAGGTAAGAAGCTATCCTTATATTTTGCTCCATTTAATAATCGTTTTCTTGCAATGGCGTGTAATAATGTAATAGGCTTTAAATCAGAAGCACGGCCCATACGAAGATACATAGAGCCTGGATGAATAACGATAATTGTTTGGGCTTGGATTTGCTAAAATATATTAATAATTATGTAATATTTAGCTAGATAGTACACACGTCCGAAAATTATCTCACAAAACATTTAAATGCGCGCAAATGTTTTGCAAATAATTTTTTAAATATGTGTGGTATCTGAGTGCTTATTATGTATTAATAAAAATATAAAAATAATTACTTCGGCTTCTTGATAAACTGGCATTTTCGTGGACATTCGATTTTTTTTTTGAGAATATCCCTTTTACATTTGGTTTACTGTTGAAATCAGTAAAATATATTTCACTTTCTACTTTCCTCTTGTAAATCTTTTTCTTCAATTTTGTGGCAAGAAATTTTCAATTATAAATATAACGTGGCACGTAGTAAACTCATAATGCGTGTTTAAAATATCGATATCCTTTGACGAAACATTGTCGATGACATTTGCACGCGATAAAACAGGTTATGTTTTCCGTTGTTTATGTTACGTCGCTACACGCTGGCAAAATATTCTGTTGTATTAATGAGAGGAATTTTATATTCTTGCAAGATCCAATGTATGAAAAAAAAAAAAAATTATTATCTTTAAACGCGCTAAGTATTTATTTTATGCAACATTTTTTATGAAAAATAAAATAAGACATAAATTATAAAATCAAGAGCATTCCGAATAAACGCAAAGCTCACGCTTTGTAATATTTAATGTTATAAAAAAGTATATTAACAGTAGAATAAATAATGTTCAATCCTCAATTATAATTAAACAAATACGGTAATTTAATCATTTATCCATTTAAAAAACCGCGAAATAAAGAATAAACAAGCTGACAAATCTGTCAATTCCGGAGTTTCGCGATGACGAATCGTCTGAAATCGTCGAAAAAGTATCAGGAAGTATTAAGAACACAGATGGTGTAAGTTAATGACACGGCGAGAACCGTTGCCCGCCAACTTTGCCACTCGTGTACTCGTCGTGACACGTGTATGAATGGAAAAAACAAGCTAACGAATGCGAGCGCTATGTTAAATACATTAGCACGGCGAACTGGACATTTTTTTCGCCGCCAAATTGTAACCGTAAGTAGAACGATCGTATTTCTCGATACGTCTTCGAAGTAAGTTTGTTAGCAAGGTTATTAAACAGCAATACCGGCGATTGCTCCGGAATAAAGAGTATGGCACGGCGAAAGAAACAGTTGATTTCGTTACAGGTGAGAAAATACGGAGTAACGTCTCACGAGAAGGTTTGGAAGGCATCTAGAATGAGCGATGTGCCATTGTCGAGGATCGACCCGGTCGTCATGAAACTAGACAGCCCGGAGTTCCATTCCATCTTTACTCCGGAGCTCAAGGTTCTATCAGATCTGTTTAACAAGTATAACTACAAGCTGAGGATTGCTGGCGGCGCAGTGCGCGATATTCTGATGGGAAAGCAGCCGAAAGATCTCGACTTTGCAACTGACGCTACGCCGCAGCAGATGAAAGAAATGTTCACAAAAGAGGCGGTCAGAATGATCAATGAGAAGGGCGAGAAGCACGGAACGATCACGGCGAGAATAAACGATACCGAGAACTTCGAGATCACCACTCTGAGGATTGACATCCTCACCGATGGAAGGCATGCACAGGTGGAATTCACAAAAGACTGGAAGCTAGACGCTAATAGAAGAGATCTGACTATTAATTCTATGTTTCTCGATCTTGATGGCAAGGTGTACGATTACTTCTATGGATATGACGATTTGAAAAAGATGAGGGTGGTTTTTGTAGGCAATCCTAGTATTAGGATACAAGAAGATTATCTTAGAATCTTAAGGTAAGCTGTAGTATTATGAGATTTGTGAATTTATATTAATTATTGAATAAATTTCTTAATTATCATAATTATTATACTGATATATATATATTGAGTTTGTGTTGCTTAATTGTCGCCAGGTACTTTCGTTTTTATGGAAGAATAATGAACAGCCCAGATCAACACGACGAGACGACAATAAAAGCGTTGAAAGAAAATATCAATGGGCTGCAGCAAATATCGGGTGAAAGAATCTGGAGCGAATGGAATAAGATCCTAAGTGGTAATTTCGCTTTAGAATTGACGTTGAAACTACTCGAATGTGGAGGTGGTAAATACATTGGTCTACCCGAAGAACCCGACGTAGAAAATTTCCAAAAAGTTTATGAGCGCATGCAGTCGAACAATGTGACTTTAAAGCCTATATCTTTGATCGCGTCCATGCTGAAAAATAACCACGAGGTGTTAAAGTTACATGAAAGATTAAAATTGTCCAATTTTGATAGAGATCTAGGATTTTTCTTAGTGCAGCACAGAGAACAGGAACCCTGTGAACAGGTGTTAAAACCTTATCAAAAATTAATTCTTCTTCAGCAAGCAAAGAGCTATGATATTCTTCGAGATTATGCCAAGGAATTATTGAAATATCAAGGTGCAATACAGCTTTTAGACGAACTTGAACGATGGACAATTCCAAAATTTCCTGTCAGTGGCAGTATGTTAATTAACAACGTATCGAAGCAAAAAATGATCGGCAGCATCTTATTGGAACTGAAAAAAATTTGGATTGATGCAGATTTTAAGCTTACCAGTGAACAGCTTATGGACTATGTACCGAATATAATTAATGAATTAGAAGAAAAATTAAAAGAAAAAAAACCAACATTAGATGGAGAAAGAAAAAAGAAATTAAAAAAAATAAAGTAAATGTTGAAATACTTAAGTAGTTTTGTATACCTGTAACAAAGACTCATTACGCGACATTTACAGAATAGAAGTTTAATTAAATATTTAACTTTAATCGTATCTGTGATTTATATTACCTAATTATATCTTTCCGATAAATACCAAAAGAAACGCATTTTTATGTTGTGTTAGGCACTCAAAGATTTATTAAGAAATAAAATCCTGCATTTTTCTTTGCAAATTTTACAAGACGTGCTATATAATATATACAATCGTAGCAGATGTATAAATTTTTTGTAAAATATTAATTAACTGAAACGAAGGGTATGACATTCAATTTTGCACTCGCGTAACAAATCGCTAATAGCGTAATAAGTGACAATTAGTCAAAAATTACGTATTTTGCTTGTTCAAAAATGCGTTATTGTTGGAAATAATTGTTTGTTTTCGCTGCACTTCTGAAGAATATGTACTGATGCACATTAATGCATTAAATTAGAATATAAGAAAAAATATTTACTGTACTCTAATTTATTGCACTAATTCAGAAATGCAGCTAAACGTGGCAGACTTAATGTGTGCACGAGTATAAATAAACATACAATCTTACTTTTGAAATAGATCTTTTATGGTAGCTTGCACGTCTGTCAACGATGCTTGAACAGTTCAGTATACTTACTATTTGTGAAATAAATGTAAAAGAAAAATAATATCATATGTAATGTATTGTGAATTACACATTAACTTATTAAATTTGAAACAAATAACTGCAAACTGAGATTGCATAAAATAAATATATCGCTTAGCTGTCATACAATCATTTGGACTTGCATAAAAATAATCACTTATATGTATTTTGGCTATTTCAAGTTACATTATAGACTCCTAAACACTCAAATCTTTACAGACGCATACGCATTGCTACTGCATTAAATGCAATGCGATTAGATGTGTGTATATATGTGCATATATACACACACATGCGTTTTATGCGTGTATATATGTAAGTACAATAATACAACAGCTATTTAGTTATCGATATCCACATCTCAACACACGTTTTTATTCCTTTACAGTAGTACGTACGATACTTTTCGGTAGCATTACAGTTTTGCCGATACAATTATGTATGTATCTTACTTCCTTTAATTTCACAAACGCGAAATCGAAAGTATAATATTTTTCTTTTTCTTTCTTCTGGTAAAGATCGAAATTGTAGACTTTATTATTGTTTTAACCCTTCTTGGTGGACACAAGCTGTGCATTATCACACCATACTACCAGTCAACAATGTTATTAGCTATGTACTGAGAAGGGCTAAGATTTCAAAGAGATGAGATTAATTTTGAAAGCAGTATATATCTAAAAATCCCATCCCTTGAATATGCAATCTAACGATTAAATAAAATTAAAAAAAACAAAACTAAAATAACACAATACTGTACGTCAAAGAGATTTCTTTCTTATCACAATTAATCCTGCACGTTACAAGGGATAATATTTTTAGAACTGTCGAGAATACATATAATGATTATTATTGCGATTCACGTAATATTTTATACACAAGCTATATTTTCCAAATGATCAAGATACCTTATCATAGTATTTCTTTTTTTTTAAGAAAGTTACGCAAACTAGAAATATTGAAAACCTTAAGAAAATTAGAAATAGAAATATCTATACGAAAGATCTTTTTAAAGAAATAGAAATTGAAGAATATCTTTCAACTGTACAGTTTATACTTATTTCAAATATTTTCGAAGCACTAAATTACTGCATAATATTTATAATAGTGTTCACATTGTTAAAAACAACATATAATAAAAATTACTTCAACAAATGTTTTAAACCATGAATTTAAAATAATATAAATACTTGATAACGTATAATACTATTATTTTGCTTTAAATAAAATTTTCTGAAACTACGAATTAAAAATTGTTATTTTCTATTATTCGATGTAACGCGTTCCTTGAGGAAGCTTCAATTCAGAATTATTACATTTTTTTAAATAACGCTTACGTTTATTATTATCAAGTAATTTCATGTTTTTAGTAATGCAGGATTTATACATATTGAGATTTTATCCACCTTGCGTAATAAATAAAAATTATATATAATTAAATAAATAAATAATCTAACTAACTGAAGAAAATATATTCCTGAGATTCTATAAATATTTTTCGAAAAAAAAAAAAGATTTAACATAAGAATTTAATAAAACAAATATTTTTCCCTTTTAACTGTAATTTAGAAATTTTTTTCTTCTCATATTAATGATTTGTTAATTTATAGAGTTATGTATATATGAATTTATATTAATAAAAACTTTGGTTTGTTATTCATCACGACTTACAAGTGCAATTACATTTGCTAATGCTATCGTGTAAGGAATATTCCATTACCTTGCAACTGATGCAACAAGTAACTTAAGTAACTTAGATATTGTCTCACTAATATTAAAACACATGTTGACTTATTCGAAAACTTACTCATTTCAATCCTAGATTTTGTGTACATCGTTTAATACTAATTGCATAATGATGCAATGCATTATTACTGTTATATTTAAGTCGCGTTTATCATGAACACGTTACAACGTTAAAATATACGTAGCCTGTGCACATGTACTAATTCTTACTTATTTATTACGGAGCTTTGCTATAGTGTTTTTCATTATAAGATATATTTTACTTCCCACAGATAGTCACCATCGTAACGTATATCCAGGCGTATATGATTTCAAACACACCTAACGCTTTTTTGTGATATTGGGCGTATGGATAAGTGTAACTTACAAGTGGTCAACAATAAGAAGCACAGTTTAACAAATAACTTCCTTCTATATCTTGCCATGAAAACTTATTCTATGACCAACGCGTTGCCCAGCGACCTATCAGCGAATGAAGTTCTTTAGTCTGTAAAGAAAAATGCAATTTGATGTAATTACTAGACAAAATTTTATCGAAATATTTTTACATCGCGACGAAAAAAAATGTACACGCCGATAATTCTTGAATATCATCATTTTTTACGTACCTTGGCACATATTAGCCGGAACCAGAAATATATTTACTTTAATAAAAATCTTGTATCTTTATTATTTTAAAGATTAGTATCAATGCATTAAAAAGGCAGCTACACACGAGAATTTGTGAAGGTAACTAAAATATTAAAAAGATTGTCCATAATAAGGTTAAATTTTTTACCTTTAAGCAAAACAGGTGATGGAAAACAATATATCTTGTTCTGTAAAATTAGCCTAAATCATCTTCTTTCGTAAGTAGCTCGCTGTGCATCAATGGAAATACATTTTGGTATCAACTATGGATGACTTTTAGTAAGCTGGGGCTTGAAAGTCACCCATGCCCCGCTGTTGCTGTTGACCGAACGGCGGTTCTTGGTAAGCAGTATCAGTCGCGTCAGGGTAGCTTGTATATCCCGTACTACCGACAGGATCTGCCTCGTAACTTGGAGCGAATGCCGCGTCGGTACCTTGTTTAAATCTTTGAAACGCAAACCAGGCGCAGCCAGCCTGTAATAACGAAACTAAGTGTCAAACGGATTTACGGAAAATATCATTATTTACACCTATATAAAGAAAAACAAAGTAGATACGTTATTACTTCAATAAAACCTGTCGGGACAAATAAAATCCAACATACCCAAGTAAAGATGGAGAAGAATGAGAATGCGATAGCCGCTTGTACGTTATTCACGCCGTATCCGCCGGGTGGATTTGCAGAATTATTCCATGCATTTGTCAAGTAGCAGAATCCCACAAAATAGAGGAAAGACCAGAAACCCGAAAAACTATAATTATAATATATTATTTGTACATGTTTTATTAGAAAAATTTCAAAACACTTGACATCGTTTAAAACGATATCAAAAATACAATCCGATCAGCTGAATGATCAGATTATAAAAGAAAGCATAGCTCACCCCAAATCTATGAGAACAAAATGTTTCCTGGTTTTGACCGATGACATTTGTTCAAATAGGTATTCACCAGCAAGGAATCCGATACTAGCCAAAAACGCCAGTACACCAATACCAATTCCATAGTTGCACGCATTATTGTCCTCTTTGTAAAGACAAACCTCCTTCCCTTCTTTTGTAATATAGCCTTTGCTGCTTATACATCCAAAGACGATTATTGCAAATAGCTGGAAGCACAACATAAATTCTTTTATAGTGTACAGAGGGAAGAAAAAAAAAAAAAAAAGCAAATAAAGATACGTATAAAAAAAGGGTCTAGGGGCGTAAAGAAACCGAGGAAAGAATTCGTTTCATAGCTGATAGTCGAGGGAACAGAAGATGGGGAAGGGGCTGGCAAATTCAGCCCCGTGTTCTGCAAAATATGTCCGCCACGGGACAAGATTCGAACGAAAGACTCGTTCCATTAAATCGACGGATATCAAATCGGATCGTCGAGCACCATGGGGATCTACGGCGGTGTGTGCCATTGGAATTGGTGAAAAATCAATAGAACCCCATCGTGGGCGCGGTAGCGGGGAGGAGAGGGGAGAGGAAGGAGTTTTAAAATCAATGACTATCCGCGTTGAGAGCTCTCTTCCCCTCTCTCTCGCTCTTTCTCTGTCGCGTTACCGCGATCGTCGCGTTTCGCGTACATGTATCGGTCTGAGAGGACAGGCTGGCCAGCTGCGGGTGCTGATCGATGATGACTTACCAGGCACACCGCTCTCAGAATCACCTGCGGCCGTTGAACGAACGCAATCGGATCAAATGGGGCCCCGGCCTTTCCGCCACCGTACGCTCCGCCGTCCATCTTAGCGCGACTGAAGCGGAGATTTCAAAGCCCACACAACGATCGGGGCGCATGCGCATGCGTTCGACGGGGGGAGGGGGGTGTCCATGGTATGATCCGGAGAATCCGCCCCGCGCGTCCCCAAAATCTCCGCGAGCGCCCTCGGAATTTTTCTTGGTCGCAATTTGAAATTCCGATCGTGTTTCTTCTCGACTTTCCTTCTTATCGAAATTTATCCGCAACAACTTGCAGCTTCCATTCAATTTTGCAATATTGTATTATTATTTTATTGTTACAAATAATTATTAAATATAACATTAATATTTCTTTTTAAATTATATTATTAAAAATATGTCTTGTACTTTTTTTTTTTACGAAGTATATTTTAACAAGAGTTACAAAATACGTAGAAAAATTTTTGCTTCCATGTCTTGTAATTAAAAAAAAAAAAGTATACATACATTAAGGCTCTTAACAATCTATGAAACTGTTTATCTCCAAAATCTGCGTAGTAATATATACATTGCAATGCACGCTCCGCTAAACGGAATACTATATAAGGCGTAAGAATGCTTCCACCTTTTTTCGTAAGGCTGTAAAAAAAAAGAAATTTAATTTAAAAGTTTTTTTAAAAGTAGATGGGAACTTGGCATTTTTTAATAAAATCAGACATGTACCATAAGTATCACAGTTTCTAATTCTTTGAGTTTCAACTCAGCTTCATGGATTTCCTGAAGAGTTGCGTCAGTAACCATACACAAAATTTGAGATGCGCTCAAAGCCTTATCTGGCTCGACAAAAAAGTTATGTCTTTCCTTTTTCAGCTTCATTCTGCAGTATTTTACATAGTCTTGAATTATATTAAGCTGTCTCTCGCCCAGCTGTAGTATCTCTACTTTATCAAGTAATAATCTGTAAGAAAGAAGTAAGACTTCTCAGTCTCCACGTTTGTATTGGCAGTTTTCCTTTTACGTAAATGCCGATTGTCATAAGTTAAACAAGGTGTTTTGTTTAAGTTTTAATGACATTCTAAAAGGAAAGCAACCAAATTATATGTATGCCAAAATGCATTTTAAGTCATAATTTAATACTTGTAGTTAGATTCTGCTTTCACATGAGATACATTTTTCTTGGAGGTACACAGAGCATTGATTATGTTTTCCGCCTGATTATTATCGGCACCTAAAAGCAAATAAAAAAAATTAGTAAATTGTTGACAAAAAACAATGCAATTTTTCATGGAAAATAAGCGATTACCAAGATGTATAAAATCCTCTTTAGTTAATTTGCGCAACGCATCGGTTGATATGTCCCTCCTTTTAAACTCGTCTATTAAATCTTGCGCCCCTACACCGCGCAATAACACCTCGGTCTGCTTAGTGAATCCTTGAAAATCGATGTCCTTGCTCATCTTTCTCCAACGCGAAAAATATATTTACTCGAGAAAAACTGTTGGAGATATAAAATTGTGCATCTACGTTCCTTCTTTCCTGCTTGCTCCGTAACTCTCTTTCTTTTTTTCTTCAAAGGCTACCTTGCTTTCTAACACTGTCTAATTCCAAGGAAGAAACATAATCAAGCCAAGCATAACCTATAAGCCAGGTCCACTTCGGGGTGCAGTCAGTTCAGCTGAAAAGAATAAACCTCCTTCAGGACTTTCAGATCATTTCAGATCCCGGCATTTTCGGCGCAGGCGTCGGTTATACGGGTTGAGAGGTGGTGTGAGGCGCGTCAGCTGTAAGGTAACAGTTCTGTTCTACATATACATCAATATACGTATACATATATTTCTGTATCGTCCCTTTTAACAGGTCTCGTCCTAGATATTGCCAGATGCTCCGGCACTCCGCGCGGCTACAATCGACGCGTGAAATATGGCGAGACGCGCGCTATAAATGTACATACTCCCATTTTGACAGTGACGGTTCTCGTATCGCTCTCCCGTTCTCTCTTTCGGAGGAATGACAACCTTGATACTCGGCGTCGGCGTGGGATTATTCCTCATCCTCAGTCTGTGGGTGCTGGCCGCGCTGATATTCGTCGTGACGTTGCGCGTCGAACGGAGGTTCGGCTACTTCGCTATACTCCTCGCGAGCGCGGTCACAATTGTCCTTATCAGCGTGCCGCGCGCATCAGAGAATCCCATTCCTGCAAGCAAGGTACGATTAGAAGAAAATCGAAGGGATTAGCTTTGAATGTTGGATCTTTCGGAAAGATATTTTTCCCTTTCCTCTTCCTTCTACCTTTCTCTCTTGGTCTATCTCTCTCTTTCTTTCTCTGATATTTTAAATTGCACATTTATTAATAAGTGTGACCTATTACTTATTTTATAAAAGTATTTTCTTATTCTGAATAAAATTGTTACATTTTTATTAAAAAAAAAAAAAAGTACAGTTAAAATGAGTGAATAATGTAATCGGGGAGCTTTTCAAGCTAATTAAATTGATTTCATTGATTAATGTATGCGTCGATCTATAATTCGGAAAAGGTACTCTTGCAAAGTTCGACATTTTTAGCTTTATTTCTTATTCACGCGCTTAGCTCAACTTTAAAAATAAATTATTTTAATTAGTTTTTAGGATCAACTTAGTGTAACAAAGTCAAACGAGATTATCTACATTTTAAACAATTATATAATTGATTATTTGCAGCATGTCTAAATAAATATCTTTTTATAGGTATACGATCGACTTTTTATCTGGCGAGTAATACTTCTGATCCTGCTGCTTGCCTCATCTGTACTCTCTCTTGTGGGATATATTAAATTCGGACTAGTAGAACCTGTTAGACCGATAAGGGTACCTAGTTGGGTGTATACTATGCTCTAAGTGTATTCTTTTCGGTACGTTTTAAATCATAATGTAGCAAAAATATTATTAGAAATAAAATTAAAATACAATTAAAGTAAAATTAATTTATGACATTAGATAGAAAATGTTTCTCATGTAAATATTTACTGCATCATGATATGTGATCGATTATCATAATTTTCTTTTTTTTTTTTAGGTACTGTGGACAAACATAAAAATGGTCAATATGTGCAAAACTTAATTTATAAAAAATTAATCTTTTGCATAACATAGCCGTTAGTTGCTTATCTATATTATAAATTATATTATAAAGAAAAAAAGATGTTGTGCGGTATAAGAAATTGCATACCGTCTGTAGTGAGGAGTTTTTCATTATTTCGCCAAAATAATAAACGATACGAAATAAATAATAATAGTGAGTTTGTGAACAAAGTAATGAACGGAACCGTGCCGGTTATAGTCAATTTTCATGCGGATTGGTGCGATCCGTGTAAGATATTGACACCTAAGTTAATAGAACTTATAGAGCCTATGGATAAGTTAGATCTGGCCATAGTCGACGTAGAAGAAAATCCTGAATTGGTGCACGCTTTTGAGGTAAAAGCCGTACCCGCGGTAATAGCGATTTCAAACGGCTTGGTCGTAGATAAATTTATTGGCTTAGTCAATAATGAAATGATAGAAAGTTTAATACAAAAGCTAACGCACGAAGGACCAAAAAGTGACGATGCGGAATCATAGCCGTGATAGCAAAGAATTATGTAATTTACACTTCATGCTCCTACTTCTCTCTATCAACTAAATGTATTTTCATATTTGTAGAGAGAAAAAAAAAGAGAGAACGCAACACTTTAAAGCTACTTCGTCCAATAATTATGGCCTTTTTTTATCTAATCATACTCAGATAAGCACCGTGTAAAAATCCGAGATATATATGTTGTAAAATGGCAATATAATATTAATTTAATAACGAAGCTAATGTATATATAAATATTCATCTGTTAATGTCCAGATTATATATTATATTAAAATATTTATACTTCTATATAGATATTCTATAATACAGAGAGCTTGTTTAACAACTATATTTAACAATCTATATTCTTGAATCGACCAAAACGATATTAGAAATTCTCTTTCAGATATTTGAAAGAAATGCAAGAGAAGATTCCTATTATAGAAAAAAAATATTAAAAAAAAAAAAAAGTATTGTAGAATCTGCAAAGCCTGGGTAAATTTGTTTGTATAAAACACTTGTGATATATATCTTTTAGATATGACTTTTTTCAATATATCCTCGAGATAGCTGTTTTCATATCTTTACTTAACATTTATATAAGTGTCATATAAATTTGTAGAAATCACCCGACAATTAAACCATTAACGAATTATGTGCAATAATGATAAATTTTCAAAGCGATACGAATTGCATTATTTTAGATAATACATTTTTTTAAATACATTTTATACACATATACATATATTTATATATATATATATATTTTGTGTAATTTAATTTTATTTAATATTCAATAGATAATTTGTACGCTAATCTCTTAAATTGTACAAAAAGTATATATTAATTTCGGTAAGTTGTTCAAGAAGTTGAAGGACAGTTACTTTAACAATTAAATTGCGTGTGTATCTTCGTAGCGATGCGGCCAAGATAAATCATTATCTAATCAGATTTCAATTTCTCGTTTATTGTTGATCATCGTGTACAATCAGTGTACGAAAGTACTGTCCATTAAAGATATAGTAGGCCAGAGATATAATAGATTATTACTCCACGTAAACTCTCTGGTGAAAGAGCACCCTTTTTCCCTCTTCCCTCCTGAGTCCCATCTTTCGGCAGCAAGCGATACGTAAACGAGTTACTAACAATTAAAAGACTAGTCGTAATCTTTTCATCATCAGTCAGGTGTTTTTTAAGACACCATGATAAGGCAATGCTGTGATTCTGTGGTTACTTGCAAAAAAAATAATTATTTTATTTCTTTGCCAAATATAGATGTATAGAAATACATATACATATATATTTTTTTTTTTTTCTATATGGCAACGAACAAACATCAAGTGTTCCAAATTTTTATAATTTTTGCAAGCAACCAGGCATTTTTCTTTATTAATTTATTCTTTTTACTTAAATAACCAGTAACTACGTCTCCATCTTTAATCTTTATAACATTTATAGTGAAACAAGTAAAGCAGTAATTAATTTATAGAGATTTTATATACAAAATTAGAAGAGAGAAAAAGAGGAGAAAAACAAAAATGATTTGTCACTTTCTCCTAAAGATAACATTATAGACACTTCATTGCCTGACAGAGCATTATCAGCTCATTCGATATTCTCAACGTAAATCTAACAAGAATGTTCCTCACATAAATGCACTGTTGACTAATGATCCTGCACGTAATTAAGTAAAGCACAAGTTCGAACTTTTGTGCACGAACACAGACGTCGCAGTGAACAAGATAGTATCGCTACTTTAATTGTTCAACGTACGCGGATATGTTCTGCCTTTGAGCGGCCTCGTGGTTCCGCAAAATTATAAGTAGAATAGATCCCAATTACTTCGAACGATATCGATATTTGCGATAATATGTCGTACGACTATATATTTACAACTTATCTACATCGCTTGTTTTCTTTTTTTTTAAAAAAAGAGAATCGTAACAAAATGTAGAAAAACATGAAGAATACTTTTATATACAATTATTCTATCGATGTCGCTTGTTGTACTCCCTGCGGTACGATCTATACAGCAACAGTACGGTTAAAGAGAATTTATATATAATATACATTATTACACATGCTTGTAAGTAATACACTGCTCGACGATTCTTTACCATTTCACTCAACCGCCAAAAATATATACTGCTTTTATATTATAGAGCAGCAATCATCGACACATTTATATTACAGATTAGTGGAAGAGGAACGCGCCCAGACGCTACTTTTTCTTTCATTAGTCTAATAAATAATTTCGATATTATTGGGCAACAAGTAACATCTGTTCCGTCCCGTGAATAAACTAATTTATCATCATATTATAATATACAAGTATATATGGTACAACATAATACAATTCGATTTGCATTGAATAACTTGGCAATTTGGCGTTTTTACCTTCTTATGCATCTCACGAGAAATAACAATATATGTATCTGTGATACTTACAAAGTGATAAAATATTCTTATATATATTTCTCTGTCTCCTCTCTTTATACAGTCTACAACTTTTGTATATATCTTTGTTTCGCGTCGAAGTGTCCGAAAAGCGAAACCATAATAATTCAACGACAATCAAGAGGCAAAGAACGGGTCATTAAATCCGACGAGAAATATAATCGAATCATATTTGTGTAAATTTTCTAAGTACAATATTAACATAAACGTTAATGTAATCGAAAGAATGTAGAATGATAATAAGACACGGAGGAAGTTTCAATTTAATAATGAAACAAATGAAAAATATTGCGGACTCCATGATGCTTTAAAAAAAAAAAAAAAAACAAATGTTTAACTTTGCGATTGTAATGATAAATTGTGTCAATTTAGATAAGTATAATAATGGTCTCGTGTAATGATTGAGCATGTCGTTGAACCGAATTCTTCCCTTTGAATTACGTGCTAATGACGATTATTGACTTTGTCAAGTAGATAGGTAACTAGCGTTCGATATCACATTGTTATGATATCATAGATTAATTTTGCATGGTGTTAGGCAGTCTCGAGCAAGAGTCGGACTGTTGCTGCGCCGCAGTTGACGCGTATACGCTACCGCAAGTCTGCAGGTTAGCAGAACAAGCGTACAAAAACGATGATTGTATCGCGTTATCCGATTCATATATGTGCTAAACCTCCGCCCCCAAATCTCGCACACCTTGCTCGGCTATCGGCACGTACTTGTCCTCGATTTTCACAAGCAGAATTACTTTGTCGACGTGCGACCGTCGATTAGGATCGCGATGATTCGGCGACCAACGATGAACCACACAACCCTCCATACCTCGCTCCGGTACCCAATGCTGCCAGCCGGAGCGACCACCTTGCTGTCGCATCCTTTCGTCCGGCCAAATTACATCTATACGTCGGCCCAAATTAATAGCGTCGTATACTTGATTAGGATCCATAATCTGTTCAAAGAAATAATAAGATAAAGCACTGAAACGAGTGTGTAAACTCGTAAACTTTTCTTTTTTTTAATTTGATAATTAATTGAATTAATATAAATAAAGGAACGACTTTCGAACAATTTATGACAAAAATTTATGTGAAATTATTATGCGTGCTGTACTACGACACTTACGCGAACTCTTTGAAAAACTTCCTCTTTTTCTAGCTTACTAGAGAAACTCGTTTCGCTCTTTGTTTCCATTTTGATATCGTTACTACTCAGCAATCCGGCTAAACTGGCGAGTGTCGAGCTGGTCGGCTTTCCGACGGACGCTAGCGAACCTCTGTTACCACTAAGAGAGCCAGTATTTGCACGACCTAGGGAACCCCGACCAGTTGAACCGCCGATCTGACACCCAGACTCCATCGACTGAGAACCAGAAGTGTTGTGACCCGATTGAGCGTAACCTACAAATTATTTAATGATTTATTGCAGCAATATAATTATTTAAAAAAATTAATATATTGTTTATATTAAAAAGAAAAGAAGAGATTAAACTCTTATTTTGCATTTTTTATCCTATATTTTTTTCACATAACTTATTTAAGTTATTAAATGTATCGTATTTATTTAATTAAATAAATATCTGTAAATACCAGAAATTATATTGTACGTAGTCATTGCGTATACTCCGTCATTTCCGAAACCACCGTCATCTTGGGAACCAGTACCGCCGGAGGAACAACCTTGACCACATCTTCTTCTTATTCTAGAAATAAATAAAATTTTATTTAAAAGTAATCTCTCAAATATATACGTGTTTAACATAAGATGTCAGATAAAAAATATTTACCTCCTCCATAATTTCAACACGGTGCTTTTTATGGTGCCGAATGTTAATGGTCCTCCGATAATCGAGCATAATTGTTCGTTGGTCTCAGCGTAGCTAGTTGTCAAAGGGGAAACATAAATCGGATATCCTATCGGCTGGTCGCAAGAACTATTAATTATATTCCTCAGAGCCTGCTTGGCGTTCTGTATCGAGCCACGCTCCGGATTTCTGTTTCTCAAGTATACTAGCTCTTGTTGCTGGCCAGCCCACAGTCCACGGACACATTCGCGATTCATTTTAATTACTCGAAAGCTTAAGTATCGTTTGTTAAGCATTATCACTTTATACTCATCTATGCCGTCGTCAAGTACGTGTCTAAAAAAATTACACATATTTATCTAAATTGCTATCTATTTTAAAATTAGCTACTTTAATTATGTTTTTTATTTATTTATTTTTATTTTTTTTATACAAACCTGAGCGCCAGCAAACTAGGCGCGCCACTCAAAACAGCATTTCTCCAAAGAGGATCCGCTTCGTGACTGATGACGAGATTCTGATCGTGATTGTCAATGGCCTCGAAAAGTGCCGCTGATTCGATATACTGTTCTGGACTCATAAAGTGGTCCTGATGCAGTTTTAAGGCCATTCTTATTCCTTTTGCAACTACGCTGCGTAACAAATCGACATCATGCAACACCCATTCGTCACGAACTGATGTTATCCGAAAGTCTCCTGTTATCGAATACATCTAAATATTATACTCAAGAGAAAAATATAAAATAATAGATATATATATATATAAATTAATACAAAATTATTTGTACCTTTAAACAAAGCGTGTAATCCATAGAGAAAAAATTCCACGTTTGATAATGTATTATGAGATGCAGCACCTAATACACGTCTTCCCAGCAGACTTAACGAGAGACACAAAGACACGAGATACGAATCGCGTGTTCTATCTAACGACTGCAAAATATAATAGTATTGTAAAATAATTTGCAGAGAGAAAAAATAATTTTAAAAGCTACGAATATATTACCTTGTCTTGTTTACCAGCGCAATATTGTATCCAATCGAGATAAACGTTGCAGAAATTACTTCGCGTGATACCGCTCGCTCGAAAATCAAAATCTTCGTCGATCTTTACGTTGAAGACGGGATCGAGATCAACGAAGTTTTTGTCGAGCGTTGGCTTTAACGCCTCGATGATATCCGGATTTTCCAGCCACTGCTTCAGCTTGGGCGATTTGACGGCGTAAAAAACGATGCTCTTGACATAGTAAGTCACTAATACTTTACGGAACTCAAACACTTGTAGCATAGAGCCCGCCGAGTTGTCGGAGATTGAGTATCCCTCAAGTACATATTTGGCGCTTGCGACTTCCCAGGCGAGCCAGCGTTGGCTGAAGGCTGCGTTTACACTAAGGACATTTGACAGATGACCCATTTCGCAACAGCAGCAATTGTCGTTGTCTTCGATACCTTCTGAAATTGCTTCTACCTGAAGAGATAAAGAAAACTTATTTAATTAATATATTATTATTATTCTATTTTTATTATATACTATCTATTATTAATAGATAATTAATAATTATCTATTAATAATTCTATTAATAGAATTATTAATAGAATAGTAATAATAAATAATAAAAAATAAAGAATAAAGAAAGCAACGATGTAATATATTGCGTACCTCTCTTTGCTGGCAGTACGTTCCTCGAAATTCGAGACCTCTCAACTGGAACGTCACCAGTCCATTACCTAATTGAACTATGTGCACTAGGCAATTCAAATAATCCGACGCAAGTAGAAAGCAATCGCCCTGCTCGACGTTTCCCCATCGGCCGAGTGCGAGATCGCCACACAAGCTATGCTGGAGGGAGCGCGTAAGTTGTTCGTAAAATATCGAGTTGAGATTGTTGTCGTCGGCGCCTAAATTGCGCTCTAAATGCGAGGACATGCGCGTGTTGGAGTGATCTACTCTTCTGGTCTTGTAGTCTCTTTCCCAGAATTTAACGGGGCGCACGTAAGAAGAAATAAAAATTGCACTGCCGAGAAGTGGATTCAAGGGTGTGCTGAGCATCGCCGAGATGCCGGCTTGGAGAAATAGCATCGCCGAATGCGGCACGGAAAAAGGTTGAGCGAACGCGTGGAACGCGCTGCCCCAGGTGATCTGCCAGGGTGCGATGTACGTGACGACGAAGCGGATCTTGAGTAATAGCTCGTAGATTTTGGCAAATGCAATTCCCGTGACGAAGTAGTCCATTAAGAAGGTCTCGCTCAAATTACTGAAATCAAGCTGGAAGAAAAGCACTGAGAAAATGAGAACGAGATAGCGCGTGGACGGGTCCGAGTAGGCCGACCTGAGCGATTTGAGGCCGCACACGACGACGATAAGCGCACCCACGCTCTCTCCGAACTTGTCCGAGATCTTCGACGAACACTCGGTGAGCGCACCCAGAAAAACCACCGGGTAGAGAACGTTCCGCTCGAGAAAACACAGGCACACGTAAGCTTTTTCGAACCACATGATCCTCACTGGCTCGCGTACTTCAAACTGTGCGTGCTCATGACTACGTAGCACTGGTCTCGAAAGGCACAGCCACGGGAGCTGCTTTCGCAGCTGCGGCACGATGTAATGCAGAAGAAAACCAAGGCAGCTCACGCTACTCCATAGTATTGGATTAAGTTCCGGTTGCAGGGCGGTGAACACTGTCGTGCGATGAATTCCAAACGACAAGGTACCAATTACCGCGCACACGATTAGATCGTTCTTCAGCCTAGAATTCACTGTTGACCGCAACTTCTCCGGCAGAGGGTCTATCAACTCGGTATCCGACATTTGCTCGCCCACCTTGATTTTCACGTCTTTCTTCCTACCGGACGTCTTGCTCTTTGCCTCCTTGTAACTCGCGGCCACATTATCAGGCTGCGGTGACGACGACGAGGTATTTTCAATTATTTTCGCTTCCTTCTCTTCCGTAGTATATCTATCTCCTATTTCTGGTGGCCACAGATTTGTCTTGAGAATGTCCCATATCACGGTAGGATCCGATGAAGATCGACTCAGATGATAGGAAATTGCTACGAGTAGACCGACAAATATAGAGAACAGAATGTGCTGCGAAGATTTCGGCTCGAGCAGGGCACCATAGGCAAATCCGTAGAGTATGAGTACTGCAACCACGCTGCGGCACAGACAGTATACAGATGATACCAGGCTGGTCGTCGCGTTACCGCCAAACAGGTGGATATCCAGGTGTTCACAAATGTACATGAGAAACGTGTTAATTTGTGGAAAGAGCCCTAACGAGAATACAATCGGAAAACACAGCAGGAATATTAATAGAACGTTTCGCACTTGAAGTATGAGATCGTAATCTGCAACGCGCAATCCGTACACTCGAAAATCCGATGATTTAAAGTTTCTAAGTGTCTCGTTAAATATTAAAATCAGGCTCGAACACAGAATGTAATACGCGGGTCTGGAGAACACTATAATACGGTTGAAGCCGTGCGTAGGTGACGCAGCGTCGGGCTGGACCGACTTCAGAAGCGAATATTGGCAGCCAGCCGTCACAAAGCAGAATATGAACGCGAAGATGTCCCGATAGAAACCCTGTTGAAGCAATAGGAGACCCAGTCCTGCAACCGCGCCCGCCAAAAACGTAGAAACAATGGTCTCGAATACAGTCAAATTGCGATCTAGTAAAGCCAGCAAGGCGAGACGGTCGAAGCGTATCTTGATGTGAGGTAGCTTGCCAATTTTCCATTTATAATAATGCCTAGTTTGCTTGGACTTAGAATCGGAGCCATCTAAGCCGTCGACAAAGCGATTCCATGACAAACTGGTATTTATGTCGGGTTCCTGACATTGTACGGGCAACGTTAGCATTGGCATGCGGCCGTTGAGATCAGATTGATACTGATTTAGATTCAGATTACCCAGTAGATTCTGCAGTCTGCGATTTCTGTCGGCCATCGAGTCCGAACGTGCGATTAGCGTGTGATGAAACTGCTCGCGCTCCGAGTTTTCGCCAATTGTGCATTGATTCGAGCTGCCTGACGAAAGTAAATTTGATGGCGGTGAACTTTGCGTCTTGGTCTGATTACTTGCTGGACTCGATAATACCGGTGGCGTGTCAATTATCACTGTCAAACCGGCGGAATTAAGTGATAAACTGCTGTAACTATTACTCAACGAGTCTGCGAGCTCCCAATTACCATCATAATGCATACTTTGGTTGAGTTGTTGGCGTAACAGAGTGTTCAATAATTTTTCGTTGTGCGGGTTGGTGGGTATCTGCGTCGCTGTCGCTGTCGCTGTCGCTGCCGCGGCAGCGGCGGCCATATCCAGACCTTTCTCGTCAAATGTGTAAGCCAAAAAATGGCCATTATCGTCACGAAAGTAGTGCACCGCTCCTTCCGAGGTATCATTTTGATTCGTAGCTAGATGACATTCCCCGCTTGAAATTAAACCAAACAACGCAGTCAATGGCACGACGTTATCGTCGCGATTGGCAATATTGCGCGACCTGGCGCGGTGAGCTCTATGACGTTTTAATCGTCTGTATCTAGTCTGAAAAGTTCGCTTCTCGGAATTTCGAAGACGCAAATCAGATGACGTGGTGCCAGGCTGACCGGGCAGATCTCGACCGGTATTCAATAACGCAGCTAATAATGGAGACGCTGGACTTGGCAGCAACGTGCTCAGTTCGTTGTTCGAACCGCTTGTTTGTTCAAATTTACCATCCCGCCTTCTGGTTTTTTTTCGTCGCACTTCAATGTAACGTTTCAGATTTTCCCGCGGTTGTTCCACACTTGACACGATGCTGTCGTCCGCGGGGTCCGACGCGGCAGGTTTTGGACGGCTATTCTTCGGGATCGCCCCCTGATGACGCTTAACGGTGTTATCCACTTCTAGTTGTGGTAATAAATTCCGCTTTACCTCGTTCTCGATACTAAGGGTCGTTGTACTGGACGATCCTGAATCGGGTTCTTTAGAATGAAGATCTACGAAAATAGCATACAATCATAATTATTATCTTCCATCGATTTTAAGTTAATCAACGCTAAAACAAATCAATGATGTTTGAGCTCTTATTTATCAAAACCGTGTGGTGAATTGAGTCATGCGCGAAGCTGGGTGAAGCGATCCGTATTAAGTAAGTTCTTCACGAGCAATAAATATAGGCTCGAGAAATTTTTATTTAATAGTTTTAAAATACGTAAATGCTGAATTAATTTTAAAATATTTTTTAAATTATTTTATTAAATTATTTTATTAAAAAAAAGAAACAGAACTAACTTAATTTTAAGCTAGCCCACTTCGTTCTCATTATAAATCAAGTTTTCTGCTAAACTATTCGAGTATTAAATTTTAGAATATAACATTTAATTGGCATTTAATTAATAATTTTTGTTAATAAGCCTATATTTATTGCTTGTAAAAGGCCTTCTTTAATAGGAGTGGTGAAGCGCTAAATGTGCGATAAAATTATTTGCCAATTGAATATCGTATTAAAATTTTTTTTTTTTTTTACTTATTAGGGATCTCTCGAACATAATAAGATTCTAACTTTATAGTGCGTCCAACTTACAATCTGTACTAGCCGTCTGTAGGCTTTCTGACGTATCCGTATCATCAGAGCGAGTAAAAGTCCAAAATACTGGCAGCACGAATTAGAAAAACGTAACAATATAAGCTAGCAGATAGCGAAAAATAATTCGACCAAATCACTTTTTACCTACAAAAAAGATCGATACGTTTTCGTGTTTTTAAAACTTACTCGTACTTGTCCACGGCTCCACTGAACAGTCCCCACTCTCAAATAGCCAATCTATTCCGACTATACTTCCCGAGTTGAGTGGATCTTCCGTGTTTTTAGATTTATCCCGCCGTTTCTTTTTACTTTTTTTACTGTCCGAAAATTCATTGCCACTTTGATTAGAGTTGCTGTATCTCCTTTTCACTCTTCTCGCCTTTGATTTACTGTTTAGTAAAGCATCTCGGGAATTTGCCGAATTACTATCTATTCCATTATCGTCGTTAAATCTAAAAGACAGTAATATCAATATAAAATTGTATATTGCTATTTAATAAAAAAAAAAAAAAAGAAAATAGAATGTATATAAAAATTATATTTATCGGTACACATTAGTACCTTGAGAATCTGTCTTCAAACCTGCCGGCGCTAAGACTTCTGTCTCGATTAGACGTAGCACTAGCGTCACTTATGGTTTTTCGCGTCAATAATGGACTGTAGGAGTCACATAAGCTAAATTCTTCTGAACTTTCGTTAGCAAACTGTTCATCGCTCTGTTCCGCTATCGGGTAAACTATTTCGGATCCAAAACTAAGGTACGGTAAGAGCTGTAGTTGATTTCTCTTCAGTGTGTTTTGTGGTAAGACCTTTAATTTTAATTTTTTTTTGTTTAATTTTATTTTCACAATGCAAACGTGTATTGTTTTTAAGGAAAAATATTTATAATAAAATATATTGTAAAATAACTTGCTTGTACCTTTTTGGTATTAATTGTTTCAAGACTTTGAGGATGAAGAGGCAGGTTATTGTCGTCGGTGCTATTTACATTTTTACTGGCAGCGCCAATTGTCTCAAGACTTTGTGGATGTACCAGTTGCTGATGAGGTTTCTTGGTAATAACCTTAACATTTAAGATAAACGAAAACTTTTTTTTAGTGCTTGCTAAGAACAAGGCATTTAGCAGTACCAAAATTATTTACATTTTGCTATTCGACTGTCGGATTTATAGCTAGTTGGAAATTTACCTCTAACGATTGCGGATGAGATGAGATCTTATTGTTGTCCGCATCCCCCTTTTTTGATATGATTTCTAAGCTCTGCGGATGATCATTCGACAAACGTGCTTTGGGTATAGAATTGGAATCAAGCCTTCGGACGCTCCGATTAAACATCCAATATGGGTAATCGTCGCCGATATGACGGTGATTCGTCAATTCTAATGAACTGGTCTGTTTTATTTGGCTCTCAGATCCCGTTTTGCCGAGATTGCTTTGTTTCGAGTGCCGATTTCGAGTTTCCTTGGAAGAATGCCGATGTAATTTATGTGAACCCGATCGATCTTCCTCTGCGATCACTACACACTTTTGCCGTTTTAATTTCCATTCTGTGCATAAAATTACTTGTGTAAAATATTAATTACACTAATCAGATTTTTATTTCAATGTTTGCATATATAAACACACACATATATGTATTATAATTTAATATTCAACTTACCATTTATAATATTCTTCGAACGTGGCTCGTGATACTGTGCAGAAACTAATTCAGCTTCGTGTACATTGATGCTTGTTATTGGTTTAAGTTGTTGGGCCTCTTCCGAGCTTTCCGAGCTATTTTTTCTATGTATTTCTACTTTTAAATCTATAGTCGAACTAGCTTTATCCCGAGTATATTCAGAAGTTATACTATCTGCGTCGGAATTTTGTATATTTGGTTCAATGAACGAGTTACGTGACGAACATTCTACAGGCGGGGTATCAGTTTTGCCTAGAAACAAATCGTAAAAATTAAAAAGATATTCTCATGCAAAGTGATATATCACATAATATAAAATTAATTAGAAAAAAATAATTTTCATAAAAAAATATTCGAAAATTGTAATTATAAATAAAAATCTTTTTTTAATAAAATAAATACCACTTTGTTATAATTTTATCTGTCTAATAAATTAAACACAATCACATAGATATTCAATAAAATTTAAGGAACAACACATATTATTCAGAATACATAATTACTGTATAAAATAAATCAGTCTTATTATTGTTCTCAATAAAACATAATAAATTAAAATAAATATAGTATAGTACTTTGCCAGGTAATTTAATTTAAAGATTAATTTATCATTAAATAGGACAACATACCGTTCAAAACTTGTAATTCTATGCCATGACTGGTCTGATCTTGCGATTGTTCTCTAGATTTATTATGGCTTGCCCATTTCTTTTCACCCTCCGACTTTTGTTGGCTGATGGCTTCATTAGGTTCCTCCAAACATTCCGTGGTATCATAAACACAGTGCAAAGCATGGTTTACGCACTTAATCGTTCCAAAAATGGCAACAAACGACGAGCAATACGCCAGCCAGACGTACGACGTGGGAGGAAAGTACTGAAACACAAAAATTACTTTCAACCGACCTGTTTTGCGAGCGCTGCAAAGATAGTAATATAATTGCACGCAAATGAAAAAAAAATAAAAATAAAAAAAACAGCAATGTAAACATCAGAGAAAGGTCTCGATCGCGACATGTTTCTCACGAAAGTGGCGCAGAACTTAACATAAATTTTTCACGCTAAAAACCGTTGTAACCTTGCCGTGTGACGTTGACGTCACTTTAACGGATTTCGTGGGAGTGCAAAGTACAGCCTTGAAAGAAAGAAAAAAAAGAAACTAAGAAATAAAAAAAGAATTAATAATAATAAAAGGGGGGAGGGAGAGGAAATGTAGAAAAAAAAGCAGTATCGTCCGTCTTTCTCTCCCCTTTCTCACCAGGTAGATTGTGAACGGCAGGCAAAGCAGAAACAGCCAGACGTAGAGGTGAAACGTGTTGGAGAAGACGTCGAGATGCGGATCATAAAACCAGCCGCCTGTCAGGCTCGCCCAGACGCCCTGCCTCAGGATCTCCAGCGTTTGCGAACCCATGCTGCCAGTGGCCGAGGCGATCGAGCTGCCTCACCATCTTCTCATAACGTCTTAACGCCCGACAAGCCTGTTCGCTGCGATCGCACGCGGCGCCGTCAGCTCTTCGGCACGACCAGACGCGCTAAGTGCGGCCAGACGACGTTGCATTTTATTTTTGTGTTCCCCGTTTAATCGATGGATCTCTGGCGCACACACGACTCGATCGAGCCACCGCACCACACACACGCCAGACGCAACCACCACCGATTGACAGATTGGCACGGATACCACCTACACCGCCTACACCTGTCTCCAACTCTGATCACCGACGTCGCCGAGAACCTCCCCCTTCTCTGACCCCCGTGCCTATACAACGGCACACGAGCTCACGAGTCGCGTATCATTAGCTAAGAGCAAGAGAGGAAACTAAACGCGACCGCGACATTTTCGACGACTACGTTCACGCGGCAGCTCGACGGGTCAGCGTAAGAGAGCTTTAAGGCGGAAGGAATTAACCAATCGCATTTGATCATTCTCTTGAGACTTCGACGTTATTGGCTGTAGGTTAGAAAGTGTTTGCCTGACATATAAAATACCGGCTTATTGACTATTTTAATTATAAATGGTTCTTTTTTTACGCTTTGTCTCGTATATTTCCGATACAAAACGGACGTTTTGAATCTGTCGGAGATAATATTTAAATAATTATATCCGACGTTAGCCCGAGTCTATATGCAAGGTGTCAAGTTAGGTTAAGTTAAACCGTCGATTTAATTTCTTAATTACTCTAATTTATAATTACTTTTCTTTTTGTTTGGTTTGCAAGTTTTTTTTCTATATTATAATTTCTATTGAAATTCAACGTCGGCTAAAGATTGCTTAAACTCTTAAAAAACGAAGTAATAATTAATTAAGGAAGTGATTTAAGAAATGATTAAACTTGAATTTTCAAAAATTATTTAAAAAGTTTCTAAAATTAGCATATATGTAATATATACACACACAATTAAAACATACGCAGAAAAAAATTGAACATATCTAATATAATATTTGTAATATATATATGATAAGTAGTTTTCTTTATGAATAATTTTTCTTGCGATGTCATTCTTATTTTTTGTTGTATATCTCATAGTACGTTAGAAATCCTTACATGCGATGTTCAACAGATAACCGAGTCTGAAACAAGAATAAATAACATTTTTATACATTATTATACACAATTAGAATTCTACTTTTATAAAATTATTACACTAATTACTTGATATAAGACATATATTATGAAATAGAATAAATTATATAAATAAATCATATATGTATATGTGTATGTAAATTAACGTACACACGTTTTTTTTTTTTTTATCTAGATTTTAATAAATAATAAATAATGGTATTCAGTTTCAATAACTTTCAACCATTAGCTAACAAGAATTAAACAGTCAAATGCATTAATACTCGGAATATAATTAAATTGTACGGTAACATAGTAATAATTACTTCAATCGTTCGCGCATTATCCTGCCGCAGTCATCGGTAAACATATTTTCAGGACAGTAAGCCTCTCCAAATCTAAGTAGACTTTTTTCTCTTTCTTTTTTTTTTTTTCCAAACGTAAGTTTACGTCCGCGTCTGCCTTGGGGGAGTTATTTGTTTCTTCTTGAACGAGAGCAAGCGCGAATCGATCGCGGTCAACCACCGCCGCGGATTGCGACGTACGCTCTCGCAATCTGAAAGCAAAATCGCGTTAAGACATTAAACTGTCCAACGGGGAATTTTCGACTTTCACTTATGTAGTGCTTCGCAGTCACGCTTACGAAAAAAACTTCTCCACGCTTTCAAAAAAGCACTCGTTCCACACTTGCCTAGCAACTTCTCTCGGCGCAGTGCATCATCATCATCATCATCATCATCCCATCAAATTCTATTAGCCTGCAAAAATATATACTTCTCTCTCGCGCGCTCTCTCTCTCTCCCCCCCCCTTTTACTCTCTCATCTCTAGATCCTTTCATCTTTCTTTCTCTCTCGCTCGCTCGCTCGCTCTTTCGCGTCCTTCCACCACTTGCATCTCAAAAAACTTGCCAACACTTGCTCGTTCGTTCCTTTTGATCCATCCAAGAGGTACGGACATCAACCATCCACATATATTCACCCAAGCTGTTGAACAGAATCGTACAGGATTAGTGTCACCGGTTACTTGAAGAGATGGGGAGGTCGGGCTAGCTAGAACATTACTAACATTCCAAATTTACAATTCTGGTGTTTCTCAATCGGCTGGGCTCCTATTTATACTCCAGGACGTGACGTGAACGAGCGAGAAACATTGTCGCAGGGTACAGTGCCGGTATTTTCTCTCTTCCCGAACCGAAAACGGACCCGTATATCCCGAAATCGTTGGTAGCGCAGCTCCGTTGGCTCTTGTGGCTTGCAAACCAAGATGACGAACACGCGGCAAATACACAGAAACAACGATTTCTTCGAATACCTTTTTTTTTTTTTTTTTGCTTCTCCAATATATTTTAATGTAAATTTTATTAAACGTTAAAAAATCGTTCTATCTGCGTGTGTATGCCGGCAATCTCTCATTCACCGTCGGTGATATCTGTGAGAATTATTAACTAGCAGCTGGTTGCACGCGGGTTGTGGCAAAAATGTGTTCTCAAACGCTAAGGGAAGCACGAGCCACGGTGTGACGCTCTGTGAGATTTGGTGTGGCGAAGCGTACGGTTATTAAATTCACAATAAGAGCTGACTCTGGCGTCTCGTTCTTTCCATAAACGTGAAAGATCGAGGGCCACGACGAGGGTGGGTGTCAGTCGTCGAAAATTAATGTTGAATTCCCGCCACGTAAGAGTTTCTCGGTAAAGTTCAACAAGCGAATATGCGAGGAACAAATTGCATACATTGGTAAGGAAAACAATTGAACGTATTACTAATCGATTGGCATTTACCGCATTTTTGTCTTTAAACAATGTCTTATTTAATTAAAAAGTTATTGTTAAATAGAGCGAGGAGTGTCAAGAGAAAAAAGTGTTTCAAAAGACGCGACTAGCGGGAAGAAGGAAGGAGATTTTCTTTTTTTTTTTCCTCTTTTAGGAAGAAAAAAAAAAAATATTGCGAGCGTGGCTAAACGCAGATGGCGATGAGAAAAAGAAAAAGGCACGTAAAGGATAAGAAAATGCCGGTGGAGTAAGGTATGAGAAATTAAACTTTGTAAAAGTTGCGGAAAGCCAAGGTGTCGATGAGAGCGATTGTTACTTGATTCGTTGATGAGAGATGATGAGGCTTTATGAAAGAGAAATAATGTCAGATCGTAATCACCTGTTTTAGGAGGATCAGCGGACGTTTCCGTAGGCTTACGTTTACTTCAGTCATCGTCTTCATTCAGCTATCGCCGGAAAAAAACCGGCCACCGGTGACTCCGTTACGTTACCTTTCAAACTCTTCCATTTGTTTCTATAATATTACAGTTATGAACGGTCGCCCTAAGCCCCGGTCTGTCCCTCGTGTTGCTCCCCAATTAATGTCTTGCCGTTTTGCGCCTTAACCGAAGCCGGCCACCGATGCCGGCGAGAAGTCGCAAAACAATTGTTACTTTGTACATGAAAATTCTCGAGAGCAGCTTTATTACAATTTGTATTATGTTAGATTAGGATGAGTTATGATATTTCTCCGTATCCGAGAGTCATGTATTGTGTTTAAACAATTTTTATAGGCGCGACAATGTCGGATTGATCGGATACTTTCTGGCTGTCTCAAAACTGATAAAGAAAAAAAAAATAAATAAATAATAATAATAATAATCTCTGCTTACAATAATGTTCCATCATTAATTTTCATCTTTCGATTTTAATTCGTGAACAATGGTTTGTCTTAATTAAAATTTGCGAAAGCCGATCGCGACTCGGTTGTACTTTAAAAAGTTATCGGCACGTAAGTGACGACGTCGGATTGTCGAGATGTTTCCGACAGAGACATTATTATTAATTAGTATTTCTGAAACAATTCTGGGACAACCAGCGCGGATGCGGCACGTCGATGATCAATACTTAAAGGAATCTGTGATACCCCGATGCTTGGGTCTTTTATTCTCGGCATAATTTAACATACACTACAATCAATGGAGAACGTTACGAAGAGCATTGAGTGTTCTCGCGTTAACTCGGCGAAAACGTTTTACAGTTTCACGGTAAAATCGCCGACATGAATCGGGGAAATGTGATGCCGTTCGCGATCATCTAATGCTCACACCTACGAAACTTCGCGCGGCATACCGCTGTAAAAGTGTAGACAAAAGGATCGCGACCCTTTTCCGCTTCGTTCGATGGGTAGCAGCACGCGTAAAAATCGATCGCTCTCGTACATATAAAAAATCCACGGGCAGCTTCAATTCGCATTCGATTCGTTTGTATAGCTCCAGCTTGAAGCTATAAAAGACTAACCGAATTATTCGACATATTTATTACCCGCTCACTCGAAATTCAATATCTGTATTTCAACGTTTAAAATAGTAAAGTTATCCGAAAACACTTGAACCTGCAAATATATTCGAATCACGCTATTGCAGATGCCGTATTTAGACGACGAGGTGTGCATTATTAATTTTGTAGAAACTCTAATAGCAAGATTCAAATACGTTATAAAGTCTTGAGATTTTCGGATAGTTTCAACATTCATAACGCTGAAATATGGATCCGAATTGTTAAAATGGTTCAAAGGCGCAAGTTCGAGTAGTCGAATAATAAGTATCGTGAACAATTCGGCTGTTCGAATATCCGATTATCCGGATCGCATATACAGCCTTAGCTCCAAGTATTTCAAAAAGTGTAAAAGAATGCTGGAATTCGCGGTTTCCTCGTCGCGCCTTTGTTTCACGATGCGGGGGCTTCGAAAATTTTCCTAATAGCCGCGAAATCGACGGATCAGAATCAACATTCTCACATGGCAACGTTTCACGACACACGTCTCGGACTTGTCACGCAATTTCATCTCATCTCATCTCATCTCATATCATATCATTTTCCTCTTTCTCTCCCTCTCTCTCTCTCCCTTTCTTTCTCTCCCTATCTTGGGACACAACATATCGAGCGATTTTACAGAGCGCGACTAACTCTACAATAAAATTCGTTACATTTTGTGAGCGATATTAAAATTGCTTTATATCAATCTGTATTTACATACTTCGTAGATCACTTCCAAATCGTTTTGCAAGGCATCCTTTGAGCAGCGGGCGCTCTCATTTCGCGGGAAATATTCAGCGATTGAGAAATCCACGATAAGATGCCGGTAATATCGTAGGCATCGCTGTTTCAAACGATTTGAAATACTTGGTCTGACAATTAAATTCACAAACAACGTTCATTTAAATTTATTTTGCATGTGGCTTGTTTGTCAACTGAATAATAAAAAATATCCCCTCTTTTTTTTTCTAAAATAAATAAAAATAAAAGTGTGTTAAAGGAAAAAAAAAAGAGAGAGAGAAAAGATACATCTACAAATTTAATTGTCAGAGCAAGTAGATCTATAATTACGACGACTCGCGCACGAATGTTCGATGATCAATCAACTGTTACTCATTGTACAGTCATCCATCAACAATTTTACTCTTTTGCTTCTTATACAAGTTATTAAACTTTATTCTAATTCTTTTTCACTTCTTGCATCGTAAGGAACTACACTCTCCCTGAAAATATTCTCAGACGTTACAAGGGATTATATAATGCGAACATTCGTGCCGCAGCGGCAAGCTTGGTACGGTTCCAGTTAAAGTTTGTCAAAAGCTGTCTCAAACCGCAGCTTCTACGTAGATGGATTTAACAATTTATAGACTTGATAGTGTGGCAGAAATGCGCGATCAACCAACTTCGCAGCGTCTCTCCTCGTCGAAGATTCGTATAAATACATGTAACGTGTACGTGTATGTGTGTGTACGTGTGTGCACGCACGTGCGTATGATTTACTTCTTTTCTTACGTACGCTACGTATATAAACAGTCTCCTCTCAATCTTAAATGTATAATACCAAGCACACGCTGGACGACCTTTTTGCTCACTCTCATCTAGTACCGCAGTGCTTTTTTTTTTTCTTTTTTTCCCCCGCTCGCCTTACGCATTTATTATTCAGTCACTTCATTTCTTCACCTCGCCCCGCCAAGTACACGCTCTCTCAGTGCTCTAAACAAACGATATCATCACTTTTGCTAAGTAGTAAAAACTCACGTCTGCGTGGTTTCGAGACGACCCATTTAATAAATACATTCAACCGTTACACATGTACATCCACGCAGACGTACGCACATACACGCATACGTAAATATTACCAGCCACACACATACGCAAACACATGTGCGTTGAGTAATCCAGTTTGACATTCCTAAAGTTGGAAATTTTTCTCATTTTTTGTGTCTGTTTTTTTCTTTTTTTTTTCCTTTTCTTTTTTTCTTCTTCTTTTTCTGTTTTTACACGCAACATGCACATCGACGAAAATTCATGCTAATGAGAGAGAAAGAGCGAGAGATTATTATCGTTAAAATTGTATATTAAGTAGTATCTCGCGTTCAAAAGAAGGAAGTCATTTTTATGAAATCACTGTATGACAAAATGAAAAGCAGAACGGTACGTACATCTCTTATATAGAAGAGTTATTTTATTCTTTCAATAATTAATATACTCATAAGAGATAATTAGCGTATTCTGAAATAGTCCATCTAAATAATTCCTTTAACGTGATATACAGTGATATATCGCGGTGACGAATGCGGTATTTAAAGTTCAAATGCGACGTAACTATTTCGTACTTTAAAAGTTATTGACTATAATTGTGAGATGTGAACTGCATTCTTTTTCATTCTACGGCTCTTACTTCTTCACCTTCCTTTCTTTGTTTCTTTTTTTTATTTCTTTTTTGAAAAAAATAAATACTCTCGACCAGTAAAGCTATTTTTTTTTCATTATCGTTCAATCAGGAAACACCTTGAAAGTCTTTTCGTTAAAGATATTTCATTCAGAACTCTCTCTCTTATGACACATTATACACAGACATATAAGACATCTAAAGTTTCTTTTCCGCGTTCTTCAAATCATTCAATTAAAATGGAAAAATTTGATCGACTCAAACGATTTGTTTTTTTTTTTTTCTTTTGTCACACACACCGATCGATACTTTTGACACACCTGCACACTAGTGTAAAATTCTCGCATAATAATAAGCTATTTATGTGTTACATTTGAGATATTTGGAACAAAAGTTCAAATCAATAATATACAATACGGATAGCTGCGATCAATCTGGTGTGTTGCGAGCTATGCTGATTGACACATTCATACATTTTCAGACAGTCACTTAAATCGCAAATTATGCACTTTCTTTCAAATTGTTGTTAACGTTTTTTGGAAAACAATAATCTGTCGATTATCCACGAAGCGGATGTAAAGTAGAATGGGATCGTATTGAACGGAGGTAACTTTACACCACAACCAAAGATAATTTTCGACTCACTTAATGCCTAAATTAATAAAAATAAATATTTTAATATCAATATTGTTTATCTCTATAGATGAAAATGAATCTTTTTTTCTTCGTAATTCCATTACCATGGATTCACATTTATGTCCAAATAGTGATAATCTCTTTAAAACATAACGTAGTAATATTCTGTTCGTACTACGATGATGTAAGAAATAAAATCGTTACCCACGTCGAGGAAACATTTTACTAGAGAATGTTATAATAAATGATAAAAGTATTACAGAAACAATTTTCTGTAAGTTTTCAGTGAAAGTCTTTGAATTCAAAGAAGCCGTCAATTCTTATAATACAACCAAGTTCGCAATGCTAGAAAAAAATACAAGAGGAAACATAAGGAGAAATAACGATTCTAAAATAATCAAGAGATCTGTCGTTAAAAATAATATGTAAGAAAATGGAATATTGTATATAGTTTGATGGCAAGTTATATATTGTATTATGTAATGTATATATATAAACGCCTTTCACGAACGTCTAGCATTTCGGGGTGGCTCAATATTCAAAATTAATTGGCTTTGGTTTCACGTTTATTACCACATTGCACCTATGAGATCGCCTTAATTACAAACTCAAGCTTGTAACTAAGACGATCGAGTCTCCTCCTACATCACAATTTTGACATAGAAGAGAAAAAGATTTAATTAGTCACAGTTGAACCAAAGCTGTGTTTTAATAAAGTTAATATCTCAACGAGAGTTTTTAAGTAAATATTCACAAAAGCCCCCTAAAGATATTTGCGACGAAGGAAGACTTGGGCTATTTTCAATTTATTAATAATTTAATAATAAATGCTAAATGAGAATTTCATGTACTCGGGTGGCATGAAGAAATTATGCAGATGTAATTCGTAACCGTTATGTCAGCGCAGCGATGGTAATTTCTCTTGGAATAAAAACTATTTTAGTGTATATTTCACTGGGTTCGATGAACATTGAAGTAGCCCAAATCTTCTCGAGGCTCAGATCTCGTCAGATAAATTACACATTTAACAATCGTTAAACTAAGCCGTAAATGATACAGTTCCGTCTCTCTGTCGTAGAATTACGTTGTTCATACGACAATTTCATATGTATCATTGATCTTACTCAAATCATTATTCATCGTACGCTCACACCAGAAAAATCACGCAAATATCGGGCGCACATATAATATATCCGATGATCGGAGCTATCCGTTTTTATTCATAAACATAAACCTAAACCACCTCTTTCAACAAACGTAATTGTGCTAATTTATCAAACCGTTTAAGAGATTGGAGAAGGAAAAGGTTTCGAAATATTATATAATACACGCAGTGGCGATTAGTGCAAAATATTAGAAAAAATGTTAACGTCAACTATAGGCTCTGGCTCTTGATTTATTTTCTGGGCGGGGAAAGGAGGAGGAGGAGGAGGAGGAGAAGAGACGGAATCGACGCGCTTTCAAGAAACCGTCGATTCCGTCGAATTACTTAATGTCATCACTGTTCGTTTTACGGCTGTTGCATCGGGACCCGTGGATGGAGGATCCGTTTGGTTTTACGAGTAGACCCACGGTCCCGATTGAATTTACTCGTACTTGAGAAAGGTATTCGACTTCTGGTCACGCTGACCCGGGTGATTCTGCCAGGCGCCCTGGGACGCGTTCGGGTTATTCGGCCCGGGGCCGCCGGTGCCGGGATTGCCGGTATTGCCGTCGCCGCCGCCTTGATTCATCCAGCTGAGGAAGCCGGAGTTGCCGCTGTTACCAATAGTATTGTTACCGGAGGGTGGCTGGCCCGGCGGACCCGGCTGGTTCGAATAACCCTGGTCGTTTCCCTGGTTCTGCAGGTTACCGATCAGACCCCAGGACGCCTGATTCAGAGCAGCGGCCACCAATGCTGGATTGACCGGCAACGCGGACAGATTCAGGCCGCTCATCGCCAGGGGATTCGACATGCCACCACCGCCACCGCCGCCGTTATTTTGCCCAGTAATGCCCAGAGCCTGTAGGTTCGGCATATCGAGATTACCGCGGTTTCCCGGATTATTCCAGCCATTTGGGCCCATATTGTTGCCCGAATGGCCCATGTAACGGTTACCCTGATAATTGCCCTGCACATTATTATCGACGGGTCCCGGCGCGCCCCTGCCGCCCCTCATGTTCGAGTTCACTTGATTGTTGAAATTCTTATTGTTGCCCTCGGACTTGGGCGCGGCATTCGAGACGTGTACCGAGACGCCCTTGATAATATGATCTTCGCCGCAGAGCGACTGGGCGACCTCGGGATCTAAGAAAGTAACGAAGGAAAACGCGCGAAAGGGTTTTGGGATGAAAACGTCCGTCACTTCGCCGAATTTGGAGAAATAATCTCGTAGATCGTCCGCGGTTAGGTCTTCCGTACAGCGGCCGACGAATACCTTGCAGGGTACTTGTTGAATCATTCCTTCCTACATACAAACACACAATCAGTCAATCATGTACGACAGGTTTTCACAGTTATGTTAAACTTGCGTACAGTGCACATTACTCACAATATCGCCGGCGGTAGAATCGTTGCGCTTGCGAGACGCGTAAGCTTCGTCAAGAGAGTGGCAATACGTAATATAAGTACATTAGGTACGTTTTACAAGGTGGTTTACATCGAGTGTGTCGCATGCTCACAATCAAAGTTCCGTAGACACGCAATTTCTCGCTTCCGGCTTGGGACTCTAACGTTCCGTCGAATTGTTACTAATCTGCACCAAACGCCAAGTTTTATATAGAAAATTCTTAAATATTTATATTTATCGGTTCAAGAAAAGACGCCAGGTGGCTCGATTTACGTGTAAATCCATATGTGTTATCTATATAATGAACACTTAAGCACTATGACCACTGGAAATCCATGCATCGATCTGTACAAACTTGTCTTTTTCTTAATCTTCACAATGTAGAGAATATCATCATGCTACATTACACCGTCTCGATTTGAATAAGCACTTTTGATATTTGTTAAAATATCAAGTTATTCCAGGCTAATTATTTCTACCATTAGACAACATATCTGTTAACAAACACCATGAATTAATGGGAATATTTAAAAAATAAAGGAAATGTTTTTTTTTTCTTATCACGAAAGTCAAGTATATGAAACAACGTATTTATCTTTAAAATCTAAGTTATCTCTATTGTGCGTATACTTGTGGAGAAATATTTGCAACTGTTTTTACAGTAAAT
This sequence comes from Cardiocondyla obscurior, assembly GCF_019399895.1. Taxonomy (NCBI): domain Eukaryota; kingdom Metazoa; phylum Arthropoda; class Insecta; order Hymenoptera; family Formicidae; genus Cardiocondyla; species Cardiocondyla obscurior. Next base: position 4,758,584 of record NC_091881.1, read on the forward strand.
TCAAGGATAAAATGTTAACCTAACATTTTTAATACTATTTATTACGCCTTTCTGAGATAAATTCTTAAGTAAAATTGTACAAATTTTCTATAAATAAAAATAATTTTTCTAATTTTAATTATTCTGCACATATAAGAGCGTTAATAGACCTTAAAAAAATTGTTTGCTTACAAAAAATTTTGTATTTATATAAATATATTTTTTATCTTATTTGAATTTTTATTTTACATTGCACAATAAACACAATTTAGGTAATAAAATGCACATATCTAATAAGTGCCCGATATATCACTTGAACAAAAAAAAAAAAAAAAAAAAAAAAAATTGCAAAATAAACAAGTAAAAATATCAAATAATTTTGAAAATAATTTAAAATATCATAGAAGTTGATTTTTTTAAGAGTTTCTACAGTTTTTCAAACATTATATACCACGCATCTTTTTATTTCCGACATTCCCGATATAATTCGATGGATCTGTAAATAATTTTACACGCTTAAATCAGAAATAAGTTAACAAAACTTTAAAGTACACGAAAAAAAAATAAAATAAAATAAAATAATAAAACAATAAAACTATTTTTTTGCCTTTTCTTATAGAAAATGACGATTGCTATCTGCAAATGTAAAGTATTAAAAAAGTGTTAGGCATTAATAAATATTCAATAACAGTCCAAAAATGGATTAGAATGTGGTTTACGTACACATATACACATCATTATATATAAAATTAATATTTCTGGCTTTAATAAATGATGCTTCAGGACGTCGACTAAAAATTCGCTAAAGTAATGTGTCGCAAACAATGGTTGCGTTTATACGACATTGTTATTACGTTAACCGATCATAGCTATTCTATTTTTTTTAAGCACGGTTGCGATATGTATGTAACAATATCCTTAGCTCTCGTAGATGCGTGGTATAAATGCGTGTGAGGGATTCGCTTTGATAGGAGTCCGGGAGAAAAGACTGTCGATGACTTTTCTCATCGCGCGTCCATACGTATTCCCATTAAGACATGATCGATTGTAATTACGAATTTTCTCTTCAGTATCTCGACGTGTCCGCGACGTGGTGATCCCTCGACGGTCTGTGCTTGTAATAGCGATCGTAATAGTTCTCCTTCGCCGAGTATCTCGCTGGATCGGCGTATCTGCCGTCGAGCTCGCGACCGTCGACCTCGCGAGTGTCCATCGCGTACCTGCCGTCCATAGGTTCCCTGCCATCGACGATGTATCTCCTATCTATTTCGCGGCCGTCGACGTATCGGCAATCCGGCTCTCGACCGGGCTCGGCTGGCAAATGCCTAGCGTCTGGATGCCTTGCGTCCGCGTAACGTACGTCGTACCTGCAGTCAGTCGCCGCGACGGCGTAACGACCGTCGGTCTGCTCATAGTAGTACCGTTGATCGTAACCGTAATTGCTGTACCTGCCCTTGTCGTATTGCTCCGGACAATTGTCGGCCAGATAAGCGCCAGCACGTCCCTCGCCGTAGTATCGCGACCCGTATTCGCCGTCGGACGGCGGGTACGCCGGATTAGCGGGCGCCGCGGCGGCGTTTCCATGCGGTGGCACCACGTAACCGCGTGAATCGTAAGCGGTGGACTCCTCGTAGGCGGCGTAGTTCGGCTTCTCGTTGTAGGCATTGTAAGCGGGCTGCTGCTGGCTGCTACCGGCGGTACCACCGCTACCGCCGCCGCCACCGCCACCGCCGCCGCCGCCGCCGCTGCCGCCGCCGCCCTCGTACTTGTACTTGTTATCATCGTAGGGATAGTTCGGAGGATACGACGGGTAGTGAGTCGTTTTGTAATCGTACTCCGAATCGTATCTCGGGGGTGGCGCGCTCGGAGGCGGAGCAGTGGCCTCGGACGACGAGTTTACGTTGGCTACGTACAGCTTCGACGCCGGCACTCTGCGACTACTCGGCGTGTGCACCGGTATAGGTCGGTAGCACTCGTTACCGTGCTTACCCGTATCATACTGACGTGCCATCATTAATCCATCAATATTCTGCAACCAGATTACACCAGCCCTCGACAATCACATACAGACTTGATCGAAATGCTGAGACACACACTCGCATTCGCTCCGCTCGCCACAGCAACGCGGCACCGCGATCTCGCATACTACGCACTCAAATCGTTCCGGTACCCCGCTGACGCGACATGAACTACGTTTACATAGCACTGTTAATCAGGTTTAGTAACAACCCATAAGTTATCAGGCTAGTCAATCACAATCGTTCCAGAAAAGAATGGATTGATTATGATTAGCTAATCAAAGCCCGATTAACAGTGATCACCGAAACATGCGAACGGATAAATCCGCAGGAAAGGTTACACCTCGACATTTACATATATTGCAGGAAGAAATGTCCTGAGAAGTTTCCTCGCACGAATTAAGAATTACTAGAAACATGTACAAAATTCGTTTAGAGAGAACACTATAAACTGGATGTAAAATATGTAGAAAACATATGACGTATCAATATAAAAAAAGATATTCATTAAAGTGTAAATAATACGTCATAAAAATAAAAAGATAAAAAAAAAAAAACTGTTAAAGGGTTACAGAGTGTGAACATAAGCTCCTTTCATTTAAAACTACACATTTTGTTCTTATCACTTTATACCATCTAAAACAAAGCATAAAAAAGATAATACTTTGATTGTTCTTCTTTTTTAAGCCAATATCATTTTCCGCTTAATTCTTACGACAAGTTTCTCAGATTACTTTCCTCTACAACACATATAAGTGGCGAGCAGGTCAGCGAAATGTGACCTTTTCTCCAGATTTGCCACGCGAATGTAATAAGTGATTTCGCAGCGCATCTATCTGTTCCACAAAACGTGACATGACGACATGAGTTTATTCCGCCATTCACTCGCGAATGTTTCATTCCCAATCACGCACTCTATTATCCAGCGTCGCTTCGCAAAATCTTTTCCACGCGGCCACGCCATTCACACGCCCTGGACTCTAGAACGTTACTCGGATATCGTGATCGCATCCTTGATATCGCAAAAGTCGTTTAAAAGCGTCGTACCCGTATCACGGAGATTCCGCGCGAATTCTCGAATGTAAGAAATCGATTCACGGCTGTTCACGCTTCATGCGCGATTGCGTGATTCTGCATTTACATACTCCAGCACACAAAGCCATACCCGTTACAATATTTCATGTATCCGCGCTCAAAAGCGTGAAAATCTTGACTTCTTTTTTTTTTTCTTTTTTTTCTTTTTCAATTACGCTCTCTTAATGCAATGCGCGCGATACATTCCTTCTTATAATATTCTCATTCACGCGTGCTCGTTAACTCGGAATGTTACGCAATTTAGTATTCTAGTTATTAGCGTCAAAGATATTGAATCTCAAAAAAATTAATTTCCTTTTTTTTTTTCCCTTCTTTATCTGTCGTGATCGAAGCCTTTGCAAAAGCTCCGTCCACTTTTAGAAAAATCTTGCGAAAGATAACACACGACGTTAAATCTGCCGTAAATTAAGTACGATTTATCGAGTCATTTCTCTCTACGTTGCAATCTCTGACACAGAACTATTAATCACTCTTCTAAAGAGATCTCATGCCGTGTTTTAAAGACACAAACACACTGTATTATTTTCACGTAAACACATCATTAATGTTGCTTTTTTCATGGCTCACGCATCACCCTCGTATAAACATACATTCATACATACAGACATTTTGCATTCTTTCTATATAATTTCACCACTCTTATAGCCTTTCGCACATTCATCTATTTATACCATAGTGAAACATGTCTCATATACATAAAAATAACATATTCAAAGAATATGAGAAAATATTGCTATTCGCTTAAAGTATTATATGGATAAATGAAGATAGAAAGCTCATAAGATAAGGTATTATCTGTATCCACAATCAAAAGTTATCAGCTTTAGCCGACTGTCTCTCATACGACATTCCATTCTTCACTTGAAATATTACACGTGCATTTATATCTGTACATATCTTAAAAAAAATAAAAAATTAAAAAAAAGTAAAAACTGGTAAATAATCTTAAGCTAGTGACAGCAATCGAAGTTTAAAAACATTCGTCTTGCAGTCTTGTAACTAAATAAAACTTAGACGATTTTTTTTTAATAAGAAATATAATTTAAAAACAAATTGAAATTTATCAGGCAATCGAATAAAGATAAAATTCATTTAAGTTATTTTGATATGTCGTAATTATGTATAATTATAAATGACGGTACTGCGAATTAATGGATTAAATTTTTATTTTAATAAATTTAATTAGTATAGATTGTTATTGTCAAATAAAAAATAAAAATAATCTCGCTAAAGATAAATACAATTATTTCGATAATCAATAATAAATCTTGCTATTATTTTTACTTTTAAAAATATGTACAAATTAAAGGCACGTGTACTTTAAAGAAAGAGAGAATATATCATTTCAAAAACAATATAAAGCGATATATTAATGACATCATTAAATGTGAATTTTTGTAGTAATAGCTTTCGGTAAAATAATAATTATTAAAATAATGATCTTAAAATATGTAATTAATAAATTAAGAGATGTTATTAAAAGTTTATCGAGCTGAGACACTATTGCAGTAGCACATTTTTCAAATAAGATCTAGCTGAAAAGTCTTTTACTATTTTTTTCTACGACAAATGAGTAATGGTGATCGTAAGCTGAATATTGAAAAAGTTACTAAGCTTCGTTTGAATGTAGAAAAAAAAAATATTAATCTGATTTTTCATTGCTTTTAAAATGATTTATTTGCTCTTACGTGCTTTAATGCACCATCGATTTAGCGCTCTTCAAAATTTTCTTATACTTTCGAGAAAGCGGTAAAAAGTAGCAGAAAGAGTTGGAGAATCTGAGAAGTTATATTCTTACCTTACTGTTAGGAACCTTAACATCGCACCATCTGCCGTCTATCATATGACGTTGAGCAAGGCATCTCAACTGCGACTCATAACTTCCAAATCGAATAAAACCAAATCCTTTACTTTGGCCGGATTTTGCATCTTTTTTTACCTAAAACATGGATTTTGTTAGAATTTTTCACAATCACGAATATTCTGCATATTACTGTTACAAATAAAATATTTTTGTTATTCACATTTATTACATTAAATAATAGAATAAACATTTTTTTTTATTATTTAGGAGTATTAACAATTAACGTGTTACAAATATTTACCTCATTAAGATTATTACAAGTATAACTATTAAATTATAACTGTTAAAAAAAAAAAAAAAATTTTTTTTTGTTCTAAAGATTTTAATTCTAAGGAGTTATAATGTAATATCATTCTTTTATTTATTTAATAGATTATTACAGGATACAATATTAGTATAGAATTTCACTGGGTTAATGTCCAAGTTCAAACCCAAACTTTAGTAATCGCTGAGACTCACCTGTGCCATTAGAACTTCGCCAAATGTTTCGAAATACTCGCGCAAATTTTGTTCGGTGGTTTTCCATGGCAAACCGAGTACAATCAAGTCAGTGCAACGCAACTTCGTTTCCATTCTTTTAGTCTTAGCTGTGGAATTTTCCAAATTGTCATCAGATTTACGTTTGTTCTCTGAAAAGACATAATAGACGTTCACGTCTAACCGGCTCCTAATTATGTTTGTAATTGACAAAAAAAAAAGTTAAAAAAAAAAAGATAAAGAAAAACAAAGTTGAAAAAAAATAAAATAAAAAAAATACAGCTAAAAGATTTATAATTTATATATTAAACTTTGATTTCATTCTTCGGCCACTACGCTATTCATCTACGACGAAGTTAGTTTCAGTAGTGATTTATAATATTTTTACATATAAGAATATTATTCCATTAATTACAAGACAGGTGCATTAATTAAAAAATAATTTCATTAAACTTATTAGAGTAACCATATGTGTAGAACTGCTCTTTTTAGATAAATTCGTCAAATATATCGAACACAAAGAAGTGATTGCTTCCGACAGATAGATGCTGATAGCTTTAGAATAAACTTGGACCAAATGCATTTCTCTTTCTCTCTCAAATGGAACATTATTCTGATCGCTTTATTTTTTTCTTCCTTATATTTTGAGGCCTAATGTATCAATTTTAAAGCTTTTTTTTAAATTAATGCAGACACATTAAAGAGAAAGAGTACCGTATGCATATTCAAAAGAAACAAAAATAAGAATAAGTTTCAAGAAATTTTAACGTTTAAAAATCGTCCTGGGTTACCGTAACCCAATACTCCGGGAGTCGAAGTCGCATCATCGTCGTCGCCGGATTTCGCGTCTGCGAACGCAGCGCCGCCATTACAAGTACCGTGAATGAGAAGAGAAGCACACGTATGTGTGCGCTTATATATACGTTACGATATGTATATGTATATGTAAGAGTAATTTCGTACCTTTGGGGAATACGCAGAAGTAGACCGCCTTGCCCCAGCCGTTCTCGGGTGGATGTAGCCGGCCGTCGACCAGCCGGACGCCGCGCATCGTCCGGGACTCCGGGTTGCGGTACTTAAGGCCGCAGGTGCCGGGGAATTGGGCGGACAGGGTGGTGAGCAGCAACGTAGTGTCATCTTCCGTCGGCAGTTCAATCGGCTCCTCGCCCTCGTCCTCGGCGACCTGGATGTAGGACGACATCGTGGCCTCTATTCGTCACGGGCCAATACGACCCTCTATCAATTGGACCGACTGGACACACACTCTCTCTCTCTCTCTTTCTCTCACTCCTGTCGCCCCCTTGCGATGCGTGTTTCTCTCTCTTTCTCTCTCGCTCTTTCACTCTATCTCTCGCTCACTCTCGTTCTCTTTCTCTCGTACGTTTTCTCTCTCTTTCTTGCTCACTCTGGCCCGTTTCTTCCGAGTTTACTTCGACCTGGCCGTTCTTCCTCCGGTCTGCTCGCGTTCAAGTATTACCCGAAAGAGCGGTGAGCATGGGAAACTTTGTAAAATTCGTTTACGCTTAACAACACAACAAACACACACGCGCCACGGTCGCTCGCACCCAGTCACGCAACACCGCACCTCTTTCTCTCGGCTCTCTGGCGACACGGCGAATTGGACGTTCGCGAGCGCCACCGGAAGCGGCGCGGCCGTGTCGGTCGGCGTCTGGAAAATTCCACTTGGCGACGCGACGCCGCGGCTCGATTTCCACGACGGAAAATACGCGTGGCGACGTAAATCACGGCCGCGCACTCGTGCGCGACGGCGAAGGGGCCTCGGCGACGGGTTTTCCGCGTCCAACGTGTCCTACTAAAACGATATCCGGCGGGCTCAGACCGCCGCGGATTAGCGTCGTGTCGCGGTCAACTTGCGTATGAATACTCCGCTAAACGTTCTGTAGAATCGTGGCGCTGCCAACAAACTGACCGCGCGCCATTGATTTTCCGACTGTAGCCGCCAGTGCCATCTTTGACAAACAGTGGGGAAGCTTGAACTGCATTTAACCCGATAATAAAAAGAAAAAAAACGCGGGAGCGGCGTCTTGGCTTTGAATACTACTTTCATCACCCTAAACTCCTCTTACTTTTCTTTTTCGAGCGGTTTCGAAGTCTCGGCAGCGAGAAATCTTGGAATTCGGATGCGTTCAGGGAGTCGCTATTCGTGCAATATAACACTATCTTTTTCTTCTTTTTCTTCTCTAATGTCACACATTAGAAGAAGAAAGTTGCTAAATTGCACGAATAGCAGCTTCCCGGGACGCATCCGAAGCCGCGTTGAGAAACTGCCGACGTTTCGCAAACATTGCAGCTCGCATCATCCGATATTAAATCGGAGCTTCTGATTTAATGATGCGAACTGCAATGCTTGCGAAATGTTGGCTCAACGCTTTCTCAATGCGGTTTCCATCCAGAAACCTCCATTTCTGGTTTATCATTTTTTTTTTACTTTGAATTTCTCAGACATTTATAGCGTACGATTAAATTATCGTTTTTATCTAATAATTAACAATTTTTTTAAATCGAGCATCAAAGACTAAAGTTTAAAAAAAAAATTGTTTAAAGTTAAATTTTTTATTGTGGACTGTAGTCGACGATGTTAATTTATTCCGTATAAATTTTCATGAAGTGGAAAAAAACTTACAATGTAATGCAATACCGAATATTAAATGTTGTGAACTATTTAAATAATCAATTTTATGTAATTATACTTTATACTCGACGGTCTTGGAATCGAGAAGTGCGGGGCTTTAATATGTATATAGCACTCTGACGTTTCGTCGAGCGCAAGAAATATCATTTTAATAAACATTTCAATGAAACTTTAATGAAGCCTTCAAGAAAATATTCCTTGGTAATCTTAATGGTAGTTTTCTACAACTCTTTTTTTTTTCTGCAGCTGGAATTATAAAATTGTAAAAAATGATAAGAAAAACGTCCTATTAAGGGAGTGTATAAATAAAGGACATATCGCGTCGAAATTATACAATGTTTTAACTAAGATACGCATTTGCAAGATTAATCGTCGTAATCCGCTTTTCTTGTTGTTGTTGCTTTTTTTTTTTGTCTAAACATTTCACGATTAACAACATCGTTACGTTTACTTGAACAGCAAGTTCATCAGACAAAGATTTCACAATTAGCTATGATTAAACATGTTTTTGTTTTAATACGTTAATGTTTAAATTGTGCAGCTTGACAATAAACTATGATGGATGACTCGAATAAAATTTTTATATGGGTATTACAACAACATTATTTCATCTCGAATTGTACCACGATATCTGCATTTAAATAAATGTGTCTGCACTTTTACTTCATATCGCAATTCCCTAATTTCGATGAATTATTATGGATAAAAAATTAGAATAAATGCAGATATCTTAAATCAACCTGAAATAATATAATTGTAAACAAATATATATATAATGCTGTTATATATACATACGCACACATATTATAACTTACGAACGATTATTAATTCAATTAATATAATGAAAAGAAGACTAAATTTAATGGACCTGAATAATTTTAAATATTTTCTGTAATTACACCGCAATCGCGCGAAAGATACGCTTATAATTGTAAGCAAAATTACACGATATTTAATTTGCGACAGTGTCTTCTTTAATTTAAATAGATAAATCTGCTTAAAATAGATAAAAAAATAAAGTGACAAATAATACGTTATTTATCAAAGCTCTGGAATATCTTGTAAACGACAGACGTGAGCAAATGAGGAATTTCCACAATCTGAAAGATATTCAATATTAATTTACATTTTATGTGAGCAATTAAAGATGCTTCTGACGTACGCGTGTTTTCTACTGAACTTCAGCTAATCTGTGCATCACACGTTCATTAAAACAAGTCGTTAAAACAAGTTTGTAACTTCCTAAATTTCGTAAAACGGATTACTATGTGTCGTAATCCTCATCGATGTTAGCGGTACGAGCAAAGTTCGAGGTCGGCTGGTCGCTTGCACTTGCGTTAAGTTCCATATAAAAATTTGGTCGACTAATTTGAAAGGCGGTAGGTATAGACGTGTGAAATTCTGGAACTTGTGAGTACCCGCTTAGTGTTGTCGCCGAGGCCCTTTGGTTCAAATTGCTCGACCTGTTATCTTTCGCACTCCTCTGATTTGCATTCGTTTCGGTACTAACTGGCAGTCCCAGATGCTTTTGATATCTGGGGAAATACGAATCGTGATTACCGGTGGAAATTGTTAGAGGCAAGTCCAAGAACTTACTCTAATGGATCGGGGTGTTGCATCGTCGTCGAACACGCCATGGCTGTGTTTGGAGCATTCGTTGGCAGAGTAGGAGTCTCTGGTGACATAGGCAGCTCGTCGTCGGGTCCCGAGACGTCAGGCAGAGATTTTACTAAATCTTTTAAAAAGTCAAATCGACTCTCTGATAAGATACACTGTTTCCTGCAAAATTGACGCGCTGAACGTTTAAATCGCGAACTCGAAAACTTAAAGTTACGTTAATCTACTCACATATGAGACGGACTTAAAGTCTTGGCATTCTTAGCACTTGTGATCTGCATGGTCTTGGTTAACAGCGAATGTACAAATAGTTCTAGGGTCCTAGGTAAGCTTTGTTAAGGAAGAATCAGCCTGGAGCGGTCATTGAATGGAGCAGACATGTTTTTCTATATTCTATTAAAGGAAAGCGCAAAAAAAAAGGATATAGATTATGATCGGCACAGCTTGGGCGACCTTCCCGACCTCCTCGTCGGTCTGCATGATCTTCTTGATACGACCCTAACAACAGACAAGCAAGTTTGAGGTTATGTCGCACGAAAGCGTCAGGATAGCGACCTCGACGTCCGGATGCGCGACTTCCACGTCGCGGCGGTCGTCGATAAACGTCAAGGGAGATGCGTCAGTGACGAATAAACTTCAGAATACGACGCATTTATATCCCAGGTATCCCAGTCACTGTCCGTGTCGTGGACGAGAGTTCCGCGACGGGATAGCACCGGGGGGCCAGAAACAGGGATTCGCTTACCGCTGGGAAACGAGCGTTGTATTTTTTCTTCTTGCTGGGCATGCCGTTTCCGCGGTACGTCACGACGCGATACGGCACGGTAGTCACGGTACTGCACGGCGGCGCGGCACTGCACAGAGGCGCGACGTCGACGGGGCGCAGGACGCACGCACGCACGCGACACGACGCGATCGCATGCGTAAACAATCGGGGGGGAGGGGGACGGCAGAAAGGAGCAGGAAGGAGCGAGCAGGAAGAAAAACTGGAAAAAAGCGAACAGGAAGTCGAGGTAATATCAATCTAACGTTACTCCGAGTCGATTTGCGGTTAAAAAAGAAAAGAAAAAAAATTAATAACGCAACGCTGTCATAATTATTTAGACGATTGTTAGACCTTCTGCTCCTGTCGCGAGTTGATTTCTCGCGGGTGGACCGCCGATCGGACGATACCCGAATCAAGGGCAGGGATCTCCCGTCTCTCGCGTTGTCTAGTTTGTGACTGTGATTTGAGCAAGCTGGACATGTGGCTCGCGTCCCGCCAAAAGACGATCAGTATAGTAAACAAGTATCGCAGCTGATCGCGGAGCCGGAGTGCCCGGACTGCCCGGAGTCTGAAACAACGCTGAAGACAGGACAAGATGAAGCCTTTGAACGACGCCGACCAGTCAGATGATTCCGAGATAACTCCGGGCTCTTAATTGCTAACCCTCAAATGGAACACTGAGCTACGGTAATCCAGGACGATTTTTAAACGTTAGTTTCTTAATATTTCTGTTTGTTTCTTTTACATATTCTTAACATTTTTTTTTCTTTATATCCGGACGTTATTTTAGGTCCTAAGGTTCAAGTAAAAAGAAATAGACCAACGTTTCTAGCGAGATGGCAAGCCTAGGTAACAGAATCGTCGTCCTGATCGACATGGACTGCTTTTTCTGTCAGGTTGAGACAAAACTGCAACCCCAACACGCAGGGAAACCTCTTGCCGTCGTGCAGTATAATCAATGGCGGCTGGGCGGGTAGGAAAAATCTATTTTGTGGATCTTATGATACAAGATTTGTCACTTGATAGCGATTTACAATTCTTAGGGTGCAGTCACACAATACGGAAATCGTGATTCGAACAGTCAATTACACATTCTTTGTTCCACACGCTAATTCCCGTATCGTGTGACAGCACTTTTATGCTTACTACAGTAATAAAAATTTTTGAAATTTTTTTTCCTTTGATATCAGACGTGACCGTAATAATCTTTATGTTGTAGAATAATAGCTGTGAACTATGAAGCACGAAGTTTTGGAGTAACTAGGCATATGAGAGGTCAAGAAGCTAAAGAAAAATGTCCAGATATAATTTTAGTCAGTGTTCCGTGCCTTCGTGGGAAAGCAGATACATCCAGGTGATAGTTTGCAATTAAAGAAAATAATTGTGAACGTGACAATTATTTAAATTTTGTAAATTAATGAATTTGATATTTGTTTCCTATTTTTTTTACGTCCTTAAAAATTTGATAATGAGTAATTGTTTTTATTAATAAAAATTAATATTAAATTATTTAATTAATTCGATAATTTGTGTTATGCAGATATAGAAAAGCCGGTCGCCAGGTTATCGATGTTATAAAAAAACATTGTAATATAATAGAACGTGCTAGTGTGGACGAGGCATATCTTGACATTACGGACATTGTCGACAAAAGATTAGCATCATCTGAAGTCTCTTTAAAAGAATTAATATCGTCTCTTACAAATACGTACATTGTAGGATATTCAGAAGTCGATAAAAATGACGAAGGTAATGTTAAATTATTGGTAATATGATTCGTGTTAATATTGCACGTGGAAAACTAAAACACGCGTATTGTTATTTCAGAGGAGAGACGTCAAGGTTTACAGACTTGGATATTAGATTCTTGTAAAGAACTACATGATACTAAAGCTCAGAGACTTGCTGTAGCGGGTGCAATAGTCGAAGAAATAAGAAGTAGTATATATAAAGAAACTGGATTCAGATGTTCTGCTGGAATATCACAGAACAAAGTCAATATATTTCTTTTTTATATACTCCATATTTTTCTACGTATCATATTTTAATAATTGGTATCTAATTAAATATTTTAATTTATTTACAGATATTAGCGAAGTTAGCATGCGGATTGCACAAACCAAATCGTCAAACAATTTTACCTGAAGCAGCTGTTTCAAGCCTTTACTCGACGCTCCCGATAAAAAAGGTTCGAAATCTCGGTGGAAAATTTGGCGATGTCGTAATTGAATCTCTCGGTTGCAATGTTATGGGAGATCTAATACAATATTCTTTGGAACAGTTACAAAAACACTTTGATGAAAAAACAGGGTAAATTTAAAGTTTTTTTTTCGTACAAATAAAGTTTTACTTTAATTTACAATTCGTCATTTTTATCAGAATTGCTATTATTCAGATTTTGGTTGTACAATATTGCTCGAGGTGTGGACGATGAGCCTGTCGTTAACAGATTATTAGCAAAATCCATTGGGGCGTGTAAAAAGTTTCCTGGGAAGCAAGCTATTACTTCGTTGGATGTGGTAAATTCATAAAAATTATATACTTTCTAATATTATATAAAATAAAAATGTGAAAAATATATATTTAGTTAAAGCACTGGGCCGAGGATTTGGCAGCGGAAGTTTGTGAACGGCTTGAGGAAGACTTAATAGAAAATCAACGACGTGCAACGTTACTTGTAATTTCTTATCATTATTATCAGAACAAAAGTATTGTATCTCAAACACGTTCGCTTGGCTTGACTTCGTACAAACCGGAAAAAGTGGCAAGTCAGTGTGTCGATGTTATCACCAAATCCATACAATGTCCGATAGCATTTATGGGCATTACCGTCACTAAATTTGTGCCATCGAAAGAAAGCGGCAGCTTTTTGAAATTTTTCAAAAATGCTAAACCGAAAGACGAAGTTGTTTTAGATTCATTTACAGACACAACGAATTCTCCGTCTACTTCAAAAGCGAAAGACACATCTTCTACCATAGACAATAGCAAAGAAATTTTATTAAAAGCTGAAAAACATAAAGCGCAAAAAATCGAGGAATCTTTTGTCAAAGATTCTGTCGAGAAGAACAATGAAGAAATGAAAGGAACTAATAAAAGAATCTTCAAAGACTTAAATACGACTGCGGAAGATTCGCCTACGTCGAAAAGAGTTTCCAAATTAATTCGAGTATGCAATGAACACGACCGGACAAAGAATAAACGTTTATCGGGTGTGATAATTGATAACAACGATTTCCAAGATTCGTTCTTTATGAACATATATAAGACAGGGGACAAAAAATGTCAAAATAATGAAAATGTTAATTTCATGAAAGAATCAAAATGCAGGAAGCAATTGATCTCATCTGATACAGATGACGAAGACGTCGATGATAATAATGATTTACACATACAAAGAGATGCTTGTGGAACATCTTCCACGAGCCTCGTGCATACTCTTGTAAATAATAATGAGGAGACGAATAATGAAGCATCTTCCGTGCAAGGTCCTTCGGTAAAATTACGAGAGATATTCCCGAATTTGGACGATATAGACCCTGACATCTTGTCCCTGTTGCCGGGCGACTTGCAAGAAGAAGCAAGGCTGTACATGAAATCGCACAGTAAGAAGCAGGAAAGCATCAAAGCTACTCGAGAATTACTAAAAACGGGAAAAGGAAGGCCTAGCAAGTCTAAGCTCGCTACTAAAAATGGTAAAAAGCACAATCCCTTGGACAATTTTCTAATCAAGACTAATTCGGGCGTTCATGATGTGCCTTTAGAGCGATGTGCTGATTGCAATCAAATGATACCTTTAACGAGGTTCAGCGAACATGTGGACTTTCACGTTGCACAAAATTTATATCAGGAAATTAACAAGCCTACATTAAACGAGAATGGAGACGGGAAGAGGAAACTCGAAGACGACAAAGTCGTCAGTTCCGTAAAACCTCAAATGTCAGACGTTTGTGAGTCTACATCAAATTCTTGATTGATAACTACGTTTTTTCTGCGCCCCATATATTTACTTGATATTTTATTATTAACAATTAATTTTTTTATCGCGATGGAATCGTGTTTTTATTGTAATTGGAAAAACGTAGTTAAAAATGTATGTAAATATATACGCTAAATTGTATAACAAATCATAATATATGTATAATACACTTATTAAACTATTAACATATTATATTTTAATTAAAACAAGTAAAACAAACTGAATTACGTCAAGTATGTTATTTTTCTATTCCTACAATAAATTTTTAACTTTATCTTTTCATTCACATTAATCCAAAAATATATGACCAAATATCCATTAAAAAATAATAAAACATTAATTACAATAATTAAATAAAATTTATATTAATAATTAATTAATATTAATTGCATGTGTGGATATTTACATGTTTATTTTTGTTGGCGTTAATACTGTAAAACACGTGGTTATGTAAACTTGACATAAGAAAAGTAGAAAGGTCTGGTCTGCGCTGCTTCAGTTGCGTCGGTCAGCGACACGTGCTCGACTCGCGCAGCGAGTCGTTCGTGAATTTGTGGTTAACGTCGCGAAGGAAGAAGAGGCTTACTATGGCAAAATTAGGTAAAACATTAATGAAACTTTCATGCAGTGTATCGCGAAATGACGGAGAATCGTCGCGGATTTATCTTGCACCGTGTGGCGATCGAGAAAAAAGTCGAACGGTTAATTTATGCTGTGTAAATAATGTATTTCCAAAATCTGATTACGGACTATTCTTTTTTTTGCGCGAGATCGTATTTCAGTTTTGCGTATATTTTTTATGTCTAATACTATCTATGTTTTAGAATGTAACGATCTGTCAAGTGACAACGACAGCGGAGATGATTGGGAGGAAAACGACGAGGAACACCATGACATTTTGTGCCTGTTTTGTACAGAAATTATTAATGGATTTCCCTCTGCGCTGCAACATATTGAGACCTATCACAAGTTTGACTTCTGCAATTTTATAAGGAAACACGTACACGACACTTACTCGTATATCAAGCTAATTAATTTTGTTCGCCGCAAGGAAGTTTTACTGGAACAGCTGAGTACGCTCGGCGTAGAGGCTTGGGACAAAGACGAATACTTACGTCCTGTTGTAGAAGACGATCCGTGGTTAATGTACGGCAAGTATAAAGAAATTGAAATTCGCAGAAACTTTTTTTACGAAATTGCACACGTATTGATTTGCAAAATTATTTTTACTTAGATATCGAAGACCTAATCAATATTAAGGATGTGAGTGACGAAAGGGAAACGAGACAAATAAATCAGGGAGACAGTAATATAATTTTGTCCGAAGTGCAATATGAAGATATGAAAAAAACTATTAGATCGCTCAAGGCTCAATTAAAGGAAAGCGAGACAACGTGCTTTTTAGTAAAGCAGGTACAGTTTTATGACTGTTAAATATGCGTTTGTGTATGACAAAAAAATTTTAATTTGTTTTTGCTTGTAGCAAATGGAAGAAATGAAAGAGAAGGCTCAGAAATTAATACTGGGTGACGATTTCGATGACAAAGATAAAAATATTCTGGCCAATGCTCATAATCCTAATGCCGACGAAGGTTACTTCAATACTTATAGTCACTTTGCTATACATCATGAAATGTTATCTGTAAGTTTTGCATAAATCCTATTTATTTGCATAAATCCATTTAATGATAATTTTTTTCGTAATTAGCATTAAATAATGTTACATTTTGAAGACTCCTTTTAAAGACAGAATATTTATCAATGTGCTTACAAAAAAATAAAAAATAATACGTTCTATTAGGATAAAGTACGAACAGAAAGCTATCGTGACGCATTATTAACAAATTCTAACAAATTCCACGACTGTGTAATGTTAGACGTCGGTTGTGGGACTGGCATACTGTCTATGTTTGCAGCAAAGTCTGGTTGCCGTAAAGTTATTAGTGTCGATCAATCTGATGTGATTTATCACGCTATGGATATAGTTAGGTACATAAATTGTATGCTGTTTAAAAGTTTGAATTAAGTATTATAGGAAAAAAATATTATAAAAAAATGTATTAATTTATTTTAGAGAGAACAACCTCAGTGACATAATTACTTTAAAAAGAGGTCGCTTAGAAGACATTAGTATAGGAGTAGAGAAAGTAGATGCGATAATATCCGAGTGGATGGGATATTTTCTTTTGTTTGAAGGAATGTTGGACACAGTCATCTATGCTAGAGATCATTACCTTACACCTGGTGGAGTGATTCTTCCAAACAGATGTACTATTAGTATTGTGGGAAGTGGTGACACAAGTATGTGTGTTATAGATTTAATCTTTACTATAATAATTTTAAATACGTTTTGTTAGCGAAATCCCCCATAAAAAATATAATTTATATGGTGTAATTATACAATATTATTCAATTATTTGCAAATTATTTTATACAAAATATTAATTTTTTTTTACAGAGAGATATATAGACTTGGTCGATTATTGGTCAAATGTGTACGGTTTTAAAATGAGCTGTATGAAAGCGGAAGTGATACGTGAGCCCAGTATAGAGATCTGTAACGTCGATAATTTGGTAACAAGCACCGCCGAGATTCAAGCCTTTGACTTATATAAAGTCACTACGGACTGCGTTAATTTTTCGTCTCCTTTTACGTTGAACGTGAAGAAAACAGGATCGTTAACCGCGATAATCGGTTATTTCGACATTTTCTTCGATCTGGAAAATCCGGTTCATTTCAGTACAAGCCCTTCTTCCACGCCAACACATTGGAAACAAACGGTATTTTCTTTACGCGAACCCATCAGTATAACCGAAGGTGAGTTTAACTAATTAAAGTTAACTAAAGTAAATGCAGTTAATATATCTGTATTTATTTCTTGTTTAAGACAATTAGATACGAGATAAAATTAAATAAGAAAAATTTTCCGCTTTACAATAGCTTTGAGAATTTTTTTTGTTATTAATAAAGCATATTTCTACAGGGGGTTGTAAGAAGTGATGCGATTAAGTTTGTTTAAAATATCGCGTTTTTCAGGGAAAGTAGTCAACTACTTTATCGGACCGTCAGTAAACTAAGCAATTACTTTATCTACAGGTTCACAAAATTAGCGCGCATTATCTCTTGCAACTTCCTCTGGTAACATATTTTTCTAATAACTTTTATGATTTTTGAGAATTTTAGTAATATTCAAAGATATTATTTTCATCTAGTATTTCATGTTATATCGATTATTTCCGGAGGAGAAATAAGCTGATATAAATACAGATATTTTAAGATGCGATTAGGCAAAATTAAATATTGCAACACGCAAATATTGTAATAAAAATTAGACATTTATAATTTCCTGTTTCGCAGGTGAAGTCATTAATGGTACGTTGGTGTGCCGAAGGCATTGCAAGGACATTCGTGGCCTAATGGTCGTTATTCATATAAAAAATTTCTCTCAGACGTACTTTCTGGATTAAACGTTGAAAGTTGCTTGTTCCAAGATACGCGCTAATAGTCGCATGTGCCAAAATTTGGGAAATAGGGTCCAGCTATCGCGTTACGAAGTTATGATTCTTCATCGAACGATCTTGTTCGTGAATAATACATCGCTTGAGCTTTATCTCTCTTACTATTTTCAAATTTCAAATTTACGATACGTAGAGTCCGTATCTATAGAGATATATTCATTATTTAAATATAAAACCTGGCTTATCGAAAGCTAGCGTTTCGGAAAAGAAAAAAAAGAAAAAAAAAGAAAAAAAAAATCTAGAACCGTAAATATATTACTACATCAATTAATATATATATATATATATATATATATATATATACACGAAATACTTTTTCTCTCTATCGCAAGTGGGATATAGGGTACGGCGCTTTCTCTTAAATATTTGTGATAATTACGGAATAATCATTAATCTAGTAGCTATTTACATTCGTGCCTTTTTAATGGTAGTGACATACATATATATATCTTTCTCTAAACCAGTTATATACTTAAATATTCAATTTTACGAATTTTTGCATGAACAATAGAAGGTTAATCTTATAATCGATTGTATTACGCCAGAAACGGGAAAGGCAAGAAATAAATAAAAAAAAAATTAATAAAATAAATAAATAAAATAAGATAAAAAAGAAAAAATCAAACGAAGCAGAGCTTACAATTAGTACAGACAACGACGCGTAGAATTTGCCCGGGTTCAATTTTCCATTAATTCTAAGGAAATCGTTCGCCTGGTGATTTACCCGGCGAGAAACTCCCTTTGGAGGCGACGCTTCTGCTAGAATTTTTTCTCCGAATAGAAGTTTATTGAACATCTCGTTGACGAAAGGACAGCCGTGCGACATAAACGCTTCGGTCGTCCGACATTATTAATATTACGCGAATTTTCCTGCCACTCTTACGTGCGTATACGCACCGAATTGTATCAAGTAATCTAGATATCGTTCTTGCTACCGCGTTGACATTGCAACCAAACGACTAACACAATTCTGTGATACGACTAAAAGTTAGCTTATAGGCGTTTACCGGGAAAGCGGCGACGCGGTGATATGCTTCGCAGCTGTCTGCACACGAAGTATTATACCCCGCGGCATTGTATAAGTAACGTACAATCTGCTAAAATAGCGAATTTTGATTCTATTTGAGCTGCATGTAATTGCCGAATTAATTATAACATCGACGATCTTTTGAAATGTATGCAAATCGAAATAAATCTTTGAAACCTCAAATTCTCTCGTGAAATTTATTTCTATAAATGTTATCCTTGACTCTTTAGAGACGTATGAGAATTTTAAAAGAGAAGGGGAAGGAGGAGAGCAAATTAAATTATATATTATCGGAGATATTAAACATAGAATTTATATTAATTAAATACTTGATGTTACGATTCCTCTAGATACCATTTGATAAAGACGAACTGCTATTTGCAGAAAATGTTCAACTCGAAACCATCCTTTTATTAAAAAAGAAAAAAAAAAAAAAGAAATCAAGTAAGTAACTATCTAGTTTTCTCTTTTTGATCTGAATAAATAAATAGACAAAAAAAAGAAAGAAAGTCAAGCTTGCTTAATGAAATTAGGACCGATCGTTAACGTGCGTTGGACATCTGGACTAACAAGATCTTGGATCTTCGAAGTGCAATAATTACGCAGAGTGGGCATGCCGTCGGTCGGAGATGCGCCGACGTTCGTCGGCGACGGCGACTGCAAACGTGACATATAATCGCGTGTTTGTCGGCGGCAAACTCGTCCGTGTTCATCCGATATCCTGACGTGCTCGCGAGCCGGGGATACCGGGGCATCGGTGGCGAGAGGAAGCGCGTGGCGCGTATGTTTAACGTAACTCTATCCAATAATGCATGTTCTGGCCTAGGGCAACTGAGCGTTCACCCCCTCGCGCACCGGGCAAACACACACGGAAGGTAGGGCAGAGCTAGTCCGCCCGAGCGGACGAACATACGTTCAGACATGCAAAATCTTTCCCCTGTAAAAGTATTCGTTTAACCGCGCGTGTCGTGGCTTGCTGCGGCATCCGGCGCGCTTGTATCTCGTAATACGCGAGCCCAAGCTCCACTCTCTCCTTCACAGACGCCACGAAGACCGGCGATTCACCGGCTCTCTCGGGAGGAAGCTTGGTCGAGCTACATTAGAACGACCGGTGTACCGTTCACCTAAACCGCGTTACGTTTTTCGGGCACGATAGCGTGCACCGTCGTGTTCACCATGCATTCTCAATAAGCGTCTATCGAAGACCTCGCAGCCTCCACGGACTTTTTCTACTATTCTAATTAAACCTTAGCTCGCGAGAGACTCGGAGACCTACTCGCGCGCGCGATTTATCTCCCAGTCACCCCGTCATCAGGAGTCGTTGGAGTTCTTAAAGACTACGGGAGCGAGGCGACCGCAAAGTAATAGCCGTCGTTTAGGACCCGGCGCGGATAAGGAGCGTCGGCCGAGGGGGGAGGGTTTCCGGGTGAGGGAGGCCGGGCGGGACAACGGGGGTGGAAACGAGAGAGCGACCGAGGCCGGGGATAAGGGTGGCTTGTTGCGTAAGCCGATTAGAGCATCACGGCAGTCACTCCTGCCCCGTGCAACGTGGTGGCACACGGCCTCCCATCCTCCCTCTCTCTCTCTTTCTCTCTCTCTACCGTTTTCCCAGGTCCTACCGGGTGTTCGCCGAGTGGAGCGCCAGCGGAGACACATTAAAATCGCATAAAATATGCAGTCCCACCCGCCCTCCGTCCCATTCCCTCCATACCGGCGGACGAGAGTACTCGCCTACATCCGCGTAGGCAAAAAGCTTACTCGCCCTGGAAGCTGTACTGCGTCGCGTCTTTCTCTCTCTCTCTCTCTCTCCCTCTGTCTCTCCCCGCGTCTCGACGACGCGCGAGAGAGGCGAGCGTTCCGCATTTGCGAGATATTTAGGAGATCCCTCTGTCGCGCTTCCGCACCAATTCGGCCAGGAGAGATCTTGCCCGCGTCTCCTCCTTCGTGCGGGAGATCGGCCGGCAGCGGACCGACGCGATCGGGGGGGAAAATGTCTCTATAATAGCATATCGGAGTGGCTTAACAGACGAAACTTGACTGAGATAGAACTGCCAGCTCTCGACGACGAGGCAAACGAAATACGTGCCTTTTAATTCGCGCGTCTCGATGCGCATTCTCAAATTTCAACCCCCCGCTTTTATCCTCGCGATCGAATGCATTATACGTATTGTATCAGCCGGTTCCTATTCGTAGGCACCGGGGGAATCCTTCTTCGCCGTCGTGAATACCAAGTGCCCGGCTCGAACGGAATTCTTTTACAATTTAACGTCGCGCACGACCGACGTCGCCTCGGGGAACGTAATGCATTAACTCGCTGTACAATTCCGCGGCCCGAAAAGCGCAAACGTGTATCTAATGTCGCTCGTTTTGCGGGTAATCCGAGCGATGCATCGCGCGGGGTATTTTCATATGTACAGCGCGTATGTATATATATATATAAATCTGTATGCGCGTATCAATATATGTATGCGCCGCGTATACGTATCGGCGGAAACGCATTCTGTACACCGCGCGCGGTAGCGCAACACGTGGCAAAATGTTTCGCCATCGATATCAAATAATCATGGCAAATCCGCGCCGACTGCAGCCGCTCGCGCGGCTCGGCTCTCGGCGTTAATGCCTATATTTTACATCCGTCCGTATTTAGTTCGAATAACGTTTGGCGGATAATAATGGACCATTTGCCACTTGTTTTCGTTAGCCCGGCGGAATGATTACGCCGGGATACGCGTTGAAATTTTACGCCCGCGAAGCGGGAGAGAAAGGGGAACGGGGAGAGGGATTACGCAGGGCAAATGTACGCGGACGGATTTCCGGATACGTGTTGCAATACCTACCCCTCCTTTCACCCCCCTCGGTACGCGCGGGTCGAGGAGGGGCCGACATAATAATATACATATATAACTGTGCCGAATGCAAAAATACAGGAGCAGAGAAACAACCGGCGAATCGAAAAGGTTCGGGAATAACAATTAATCAATCCGGGCGAATGTAGAACGCGATCGCGTGGCTACGCACCGGTCCACCGACCCCCCTTGTCTTCCTCCTTTGAAAAATTTTATCGCCACCGCGCGCAATCGCGAGGACGAAGAAGAAGCATTCTGTCGCGTCGTCGACGACGGAAGTTAGAAAGTAGAGGGAAAAATTGCGAGACGGAAAATCTTGCGCGCGAGAGAAAAAACGCTGGCGCCGGAGGGGAGAGGAAAGAGCGGAGTAAAAGTGTTTTTCGAGAGTTTGATTTCGCGGATCAGGTCGTGATTATAAGTCCCACTAATTTCCGTCGATCTTTTCTGGCCGCCTAGAGCGACGCGCGACGATGACCGAAGGATAATGACCGCAGGCACTCGACGACGTCGCGAAAACTGTCAATCGGTTCCTCGAGAGGGTGAGCGACGACCTCGAACGCATCTCGACGGTCCTACTTGTCCAATTACCGCGTGATTGTCCTCGGTCTTGGCCTGGTCTCCCGAGGGGGTGCGGATCCGACCACCACGTACACGCACGTGTCCCGCGTACGCATACAAACGCGCTCGGATCGGCGCAACGTCGGTCACGTCCATCAGCACCGTGGAAATATTTATGGCGATTAATCGGTGGACGTGGCCGCCTGTTAATTACGTAAGAAGATCAACGGATTACGACGCTGCTGCGCTTTTCGCGAGAGACGTCTCTCCACGGAACGGCCGGCAGCGTCTTGTCGATACGACCCTCTCTCGTCGGGGGGAGGAGAGAAAAAAAAAAAGAAAAAGAAGAAGAAAATGCCCGTTCTCCCCTTTCCCGTTTTCTCTTCCGGTGACATTTCGAAGTCAAGCTACGCGAAATAATATCAGTTTGGTATCGCATATTAATAAATGCCAACTAATGCATCTCAGCTGTAAGCTTTATAAATATCAATATTAATTTTTTTTTTTACTAAATAATTTTTCTCAAAACTTACCCTAATTAAATTAATTAAATATTAAATTAAAAATAAAAGAAAAATAAAGGAAAAAAAAACGTATTGTTTTCTTTAGCGTGTGTAATGATAAGCTATCAAAGCGTTTGATCGTCACCGCCGTCGCGTCGTTCGCGATATCTATTCCGTTTCTACAGCTTGCTGATGGGAAAAAATTAATGTGGAATGCCGCAGCAGGTCGTTGGGTTAAATTTAATGCCGCGAAGAACCTCGACGGTGCTTTAAATGTAAATATGTTGCGCTTCCGCAAGCGCAAGCTGAACGAGAGTTGCCTCGATAATAAGCGACTTAATCTTGGCGACTGAATGATTGATCATCGACGTCGCGCGGCAATATTGGACGTGTATCATTGATGCGACATTGGACTTTATTGAAAAGTAATCGACAGGAACGTTCTAATATTAAACCTGAGGAAGTTGCGTGAAAGATACTGTTTTTAGCCTCGCGAAAAAATGTTGCTTGGCTTCAAAATCAGCCTGCTTGTTAAAATCTTATTAATAAATTGTCAATTTTCTACAGTCGCTACAGTCGCGCGCGAATTAATTACTTATTTATTTCTAATTACAACTTGCCACACATCTCGCAGGTTTTAATAAATGTATTTCGATATCGCGTCAAATTGTTTGCATTTAAATAAATTGCTATTGTCTCATCTTTTTTGATCGTTGAAACAATTAAAATAATACTTTTTTTTTTTAACTTTACAGAAAACTGTCAAGTAATTTTTTAACAATTTAATAAAAGAACGATTAATAAAGAAATAAATTTAATTTTATCTGCTCGATTCGCCAGATGGCTGTGCGAGTTCGCTCGATTATCTCTCGTTACAGTTCAGGTATTTATTTGCTCGAAATTGATTAACGTCGCGAAAATATAGGTCCACCGATATCAGGGTTAAAGTCCTCATTCCTTATCATCCCCCGCAAAATGTCCTTGCCTCGTAGGGACCCCTTGCAAGCGGTTAGCCAGAAAAGAAGCTACGAGTAGGGAAGCTACGAAGAAGAGTAGGCTTTCTACCCCACCAGCTGCTCGGTAACGTTTACCTGTGGTGGAGGCGCGTCACGCATTGCAACGAGCACGCATGCGTTCGGCAAGAGTGCAGAAAGAGGGTGGAAATGTCGACCAATGACTGTCCGACGAGCGGTGGGTGCCCGGGCGGAGCGTACGGCATAAACGAGACGCGGTAGAAGCGGATTCTGCCACACGACGTCCGACAGCCGAGGGAAGACGTACGTCGTACCATCCAGGGAAAGAGGCAATCTTGAGAGAAAGAGAGAGAGAGAGAGAGAGAGAGAGAGAGAGAGAGAAAGCTCCTTGCTACGAGCTTTTCTCGGGGCATTTCTTTCTCAGTGAAAGTGTCCTCGTGACAGTTGACCGTTCTCCAGCTTCCCTCGGCAACGAGTCGTGCGAGATCTACTGCTCGACATGGAAATACGAAGCGAGAAGCGAAAGGCGCAGCCTGGCTTTTGAAGAAATTCAGATAACAGGTAGACAGATAAGTAGGGGGAGATGCTTCACGGCGCTCTACCGAGGGCCTTCCTGGCCCCGGGTCTCAACTACATGAGCTACTACAGCGAAGAGATTCATCCCGCTTACCCTGCACCGCCGACCACGTGGCATATTCCAATGGAGGACCTATCCTCGCCGATTTACTCGCGAGTCCCGCCGGCCGAACATCACGCGTCATTGCCCTGGGAGACGAGGTCCACGACGCCGTGCCCCTTGGATTTGTCCCTGAAGCCACCGCCGCCGCCGCCGCCGCCGACATCGACGCCGAGCACCCCGAAGACAGAAGAGATGATCGAGGTGGACGACGAAAAAGACCTCAGGATTCGCGAGCAGATCCAGGGTCGCTTAATCGAAAATCGCCGAGACAACGAAGAAGACTCGCAGCTGATAGTGGACGACTTGGATACTTTACGAAGCTCTTCAGCGCAGAGCCACCACAGCCATTACGAACGACTGGTCCTAAATAAAGAATCGCCTCGTTTCCACGACTCGATCGTTGACAAGCTACATCATCTTCCCGAGGAAAGCACACGATTACCGCCGTACGCCGGAAGCGAGCTCACCTCGAAGTACCATCTGCATAATCAAAAGCTCCTTCTGGCGAGCCCGACGCACTTGCAATCGATGCAGAGCTATCATCAGCAATTGCTTCTAACGCCGCAGCAACATCTTCAGAGTGTACACGCGCCCATGACCCCGCCTAGTACACCGTCACCGCCTCAGTGCCCTAGAAGAAGAGTCCGAGAGGAAGATCTCATTTCGCCAGCCGCGGGACCACCCGTCAGCGGCGCCTCCTTGTCGACCCCGAAGCAGACCAGCAGCGAGAAGACCGCCGCCCAGAGACCAAAAAAGAAACACGCCAGGCGATTGAAATTCGACGAGGACACCAGCAGTCCGGTATCGGGCACCGTCATCTTGGGCCCGGACGAAGCCGTGGTCACCGGCGACATCGATCCCGCCTTCAACATCGTGGAGGTCACGGAGGAAGCGCGCGCCGAGCTCGCCAAGATCGAAAATCGGCTCGGGCCGTATCAGTGCAAGCTCTGCCGGCAGCTTCACGAGGACGCTTTTCAGCTGGCGCAGCATCGATGCTCTCGAATCGCCCACGTGGAGTATCGCTGCCCCGAGTGCGACAAACGGTTCTCATGCCCGGCGAACTTGGCGTCTCATCGTCGCTGGCACAAGCCCAGGCTACCTAACACCGACAGCTCCGCAACGTCGTCGTCCTCGTCGTCGCCCGGAACCAACGGCGAGTTTCCGTGCACCAGATGCGAGGCCAAGTTCACGAGGCAAGCTGCCCTGCGGAAACACCTCGCCACGCAACACCCCGAAGCCAATAATAACGTCGCGAGCAGCAATAATAACAACACCGGAGCCGACGATCAAGAGACCATCGGCAAACCAGACGCAGCTCAGACAACCTCGACCAATCAGTTGACCAACGAGATGACCTGACACCAATTTCCAGCGAGACCCCTACCAAGACGACCCGGACTCTACTGGAGATTCGGCCTCGATTTGTAAGAAACGATGATTTTTACTAATTTAACGGCGGTTTTTCGCGAACGAGTACATAATCAAAACACTCAGCATGATCTTTCTAGGATGTTTTATGGGAGGATGTAAAGAAAGCTGAGCCGTCACTCGAAGAAAGAGATAGAGTATTATTGTTATTGTTGCTGAGAAGGGACGCTTAATTTTTTAAATTTATTTTATTGTTTTATTTTATTCGGTTACCGCTTATTTTATCGTTAATTTTTGCTTTTTAAAAATCTTATTATTATTACTATTATTATTACCTCCATCCTATTTTATTTTATTATATATTATATAGTTTTTAAATTAATTAATTTGAGTTAAATTAAGTGTCCCCTCGGTGTATAATCTTTTCTAGTCCTTGTATGTACAAAGATGTCTAGTCCTTGCATGTACAAAAATGATACTATTTCTAGTCTTTGCATGTACAAAAATAATCGGTTCTAAAATAATACTAATAAAATGTTAAGAATACTAAAAGAATTAACACCGAAGAGATTAATCATCCTAGAAAATTAATAATACTGAAGAAATTAAGAAAAAAAAAACTCCAAAAAACTAGTCATATCAAAGAAGCTAATACCAAAGAACAAAAAAAATCAGACTAAAAAATCCAAAAAAAAAAGAAAAAAAAAAAAGAATTAAAATAAAAAGATGTGACTGACCATACTTTCTCCATTGTCTCTTTCGAAATGCTGTTTTCTCGTCACTTTTAAAGAGACAATATGCAGCATGGCCAGCCACTTTCCTCTGTCAAGTTCTTGTTAAGAGAAATTTTTGAGAGCACATGTTAAAGATGACTTTGTTCCCTAAAAGTGGCTCCAAATCGACTTAACAAAGACGAACGAAGATTTACGATAATTCTACGTTGGCGTAACGGGCATTTTTCCCATTCAACGAACAAAAAAAAAAAAAAAAAAAAAAAAGAAAAAAAAATAAAATATATTTGTTAAAATAAATTTTACTTCGTGTCAAGTTTCCCGTTCATGCTTGTTCGCACTCTTTGCTCAATTTGGGGCCACCTTCGGAAAATCGTTAATAAATCTCCCTCGTAACATTCACCGGGAAAAACAGGGTTACGTATCACCGTGTCCGAATGAAATATAGATTTGCATGTGTATGTGTGTGTCGATCGTATCGAATCTATAGCTGATCGGAAAAAAAAGGGTCAAGTATTAGCAGTGAATAGAAAGGTATACATTTCCACCGAATATAATACCTAGCGATTTTTAGCAATCCGAGGAGCACTGTTCACATTTCGAAAGTTACACGGTCTTAAATATTTAGCAAAAAGAAAAAAAAAATAAAATAAAATAAATTAAGAGATTAATTAGTAGCATTAAACGCGTCTATCAAACGCAAGTGTCACATTATTTTACGATTAGAGCTGTACGTAACTGTAAACTGAAATTATCGAGTGCACTATTGCCAAAGAAATAATGGTAACTGTAGAATGAACCAATGATCTCTAGTCGTCTCCAATTATTATATGTATAATAAATTCTAGTCGTAGACTCGCGTCTGGTAATTAGCAGCAGATTTTAACGAGGGGCGTACAGTTTTTTGTAAATTCCTGTAAAATTTCGACGACGTTAATCGCGAGCAGACAATAGGCGGAGGTGATCTTTTTCGTGTGATGTAAATATGTACATAGCGTGCACGATGTATATACAGACGCGATTACGTTAAATGATAGACTATCTGATATGACGATCTCAATTTGTCTAATGCTAAGTTAGGAAATAGATTTATACGCTCTTTAGAAGTTAATTTCCCCACGAATATTTAACTAATTATAAATATATATATATATTTTTTTTTGGAAAATTATTTGTTTATAATTCTATTTACATTAAGTTGTATTAATTATTCGCGTGATTATATTTTTTGTACGAAGTCGAAATTTTAGAGTAAAATTTAATCACTTGCCATTTATTGTAATTACTATAATTATTATAAGCTGTTAATTTTATCTTATCGATTCTTTAAAAGCTATAAAATAAGTCATTGGAAATAAGTTTCTTTTTCTCAACTTTATCTTATGTAATGGCTAATGCAAAATGCTTAAAACAACTTGCCTATGAACATATCGACACGTTAATAATTAACCTTTCGTAGATCATTAATCTCAATGATCATACAGCTAACACGACCAAAGTTAAGTAGAGATATTACGAGCTTTAATTAAGAATTTATTTCTTTTTTACGCGATTATTCTTCTTCATATTAATTTAATTTTACATCTTTGTCAAATGTCGATAACGAACATTTTAGAATATTTCGTTCCTTAATGAGCTGAAATATTAGCTTAAATTTAGAATAAATAATTCCAATATGTCGATATACTATGTGTAATAAATATATTCAAATTGACAAGCGATATATATAATTTATACATTATATACTATACTATATGTTAAATATAATATAGTATATAATATATAATATTGCACAATATATAAAGTGCACACAGACAAAGATTCCATTGCATTTAATAAAATTTTGTAAAAAAAAAAAAAAATTAAATATTTATCTTACGTATTATTACTTCAATTAATCAGGTCAATCAACCAAATCGATAAACAACGATAAATAACGTAGACACGAGTTGTTCTTTTCTTTTCCTTTCTTTTCGGGCGGAATGCAATTTTAAGCCGCGAGCACACACCTTTGCATAACGCATAACGCGTATGCATAAGTGCGTGCTCGCGGCTTTAGTTTTTAAATTTCACAATTTGTATCGCTTCGTATTTCAGTTGCAATAAAATGGACATCCCGCTATGTGTAAGTAGAGATCTAGATATAGAATTATACGTAGAATTAATAGACGTAGCTCTACCGACCTATTTAATACGTACTTGAGAAAAAGAAAAAAAAAAAATCATGTTAGATATATGTCGCTATAATTATCCAGAAATAGTAACGTGTACTATCTTAGAGCTGCGAGATAGATCGCGTAGGTTTTTACGGCGCTACATTTATTTAAGCGTTTCTCGAAATTGTACATAGACTGACCGTATGTACGCGCATATGTATGTATAAATGTATGATATTGCTGTACTCGTCGAAACACGAATTCGCATCACTTGTATTTATTATTATACTGCTTCGCGTTAGATTAATTTGCGAATGCGTCAGGCTGTCTATAACTGTAAATAACGTCTTGATTTCTGAAATACATGTCTCTCAAAAAAAAAAAAAATTATAATAATAATAACTCGTCTACCTGTATTCAATATATGCAATATCCATAATACTTGTCCACAATCACACATAATATCTATCCGTATCTGTAAATAACGTCTTGATTTCTAAATATATGTCTCGAAAAGAAAAAAAAAAGTGGCTCGTTTATTTCCGTCCCCGATACCCATAATATCTGGTCTTTTAATGGATGTAGAAACGAAAGTTTCGAAAACGATTCTACCGATAAAAATAATAACCCATCGCGAGATTAATTCAAATATAATAAATTGGCCGGCAGTAGCATATTCGGTATTTTATTTCTCCGCGAAAGGGAACGAATTTTTGGGAACTTTTTCGAATTTTTTACGAATCCATTTTAAAATAATTCTTTCCGTAAATTGACATATAATATTATTCAGTACTGTTTGCCGGAGCATCGTATGTAATCTGTGGACCGGTTAATTAATATCGTAAAACGTAAAGCTACTCGGTGGGATGGGACGACGAGACTCTCACGGCATCGAAGTCACGTTGCCGCCGAAGTAGTTGCGGTTACGTAACGACCTAGAGCGAGAAAAAGGGAAAAAGTGACAAAAGGAGAGAAAAAAAAAAAAAAGATTCAGGGATTCTCAGGCGCCGTATTGTCCAGGGATGAGATGCCCTTCCATATTACTTCACTATGTGTCGCCATAATGCTCCTTCGTAAAATCCATACAGCGTGGGAGAGGGGGAGGGGATTGGTGGTCCCGTAATCTTCACGAAACCTTTGTGTGCCATCGAATAAAGAGACGTGTCGGGGACCCTCATGGGAAAAAGAGAAAGAGGAAGAGGAGAGCTTTAAACGTAAGAGGCTGATTTCTTTTTGAAATCTTCCGCGACTGCCCACTAATAGGTTCCTTCATCTTTGACGTTCGAATTCTTACGAGTTTAACACGAGCAGTTTAGTTTATCACGTATGGAATTAGGTGCCAAGCGGTGACACGGAATCAAGATTAAGTTTTGTAAAATGTGAGATCATGTTTTAGTAAAAATTGGCATATTTAAGTGAAATTAAATATCTCAAACAATATGTATTTATATATATATATTCTGCAACAAGAGAATATTATTTGTTATAATGAAAATAACAGGGATTTTAATTTTTATCATTAATAATTACGTATTTCATTTATATTTTTATAAGCAGACTTGCTCCACTCGGTCTTTACATCTCGGTTTTTAATTCCTCGTACATATTACGTGCTCTACATGTTAAATAAAATGTGTGTAGATTAAACGTCGCTAATCTAATATCTGCAAGCTGCCGGGGTATACCTATTAAGAAACAACTATCCCCCAAGTCAATTCCAATAAAAGAACTCCGACTATAAATCCGGATTCTTTTTTTTTTCCCCTCTTTTTACCTTTCCTTACTCCGCTCTCTATCTCTTTCTCTCCGCTCCGTTCCTTACGTCAGTCAGAAATTCAATTGACGGTGCACTTTCTGGCGACAGGGATATATCCGGGTCCGAAAGGTCATGGCGACATCCTCGGAAAACGAAAACGCCCACAAAGATATCGCGAAATCTACTTACTCCACCTCGCCGCTTGAGTTCTCCTCACCTTCACTCTTTCCTCCCGCAGGCGCTCCTTTAGTTAAACAACTTGGCGACCGAATATTTCAGATATGGTGCGTATCGTCGAGCCGAGGCGGAGTACCGGACGGTGGGTTCGCGCCGCGCTTGCAGGAAGCAATTTCGCAATTTTCCTCCTTGACTTTGTCATCTTCGCTTTGCTATTCGCCTCGGCGAAATAGAATTTTCCGAGGTCGAGGCGGGAGAAGCGTGGCGGGGACAGCCTCGAGTGCAGCTTCCACATCGACGTGTCTTCGAAGAATTTTTAGAATCGCTTCTCCCGCGAGACATCTTTCCTTTCGTCGTCTTAAGTGCGTCTGTATAGGTTCACCGTCTATACATAGCGCATATATGGGAAAAGCTTTTCTTTTTTTTCATAGTTCAAGCGAGATCCTAAGAAATATCACTGTAAAGTGTATACGAAATGATTTTGCGATCTTTCGGTACGAAATTCGTTTCCGCGAAGTAGAATTCTTGAAAATTTAGATCTTTACCAAAGTACCAAGCGCTTCGACATCGGAATATTGAATATGTACAAACCTAAGAATTTTTCATTTTGTTTCCCTATGAATTTTTTTTAATTGTATACGAAATAATTTTTAATCAGTCGATGACGGCGGCGTATGCCGCAGCGTGATTTAGCCCGAGGGTATTTCGTCTGCAATGGCATGAAACAGACTCTCAAAACATACACGCATGCCAGTTCTATCAATATAGGCTCAAAATTTTAACAGAACCGACCATGATTCTTGAAATAATTAAATATATATAGAAAAAAAAAAAAATTCGCCACGTAACGAGATTTTAATTTGCCTGCCAGCCTAGAAGATTTAATTCTAACTAAATCAAGCGAAGCTGCAAGATTAATGTTCCTCCAGAGAAGATCGACGCCAAACTCCTATATAGAAATACCGCCCGTCAATAATCGCCTCGTTCCCGCGCGATACTGTGTAATAAATACAAAGCCGACGAATTACATTAAAGGCAGGACGGAAATTGCTCGTCGCCTAGCGCGGAGGGATTCAGGAAATCGGCGCGAATCATATAATTGTTTGATGCCAGTGACTACCGGCCGTCCGGAGGCCGGCTTGACACATTCTTGCGAGCACCCCGAAAAGACGACCCTTATATTTGTCCGAGAGGAAAGGATCACTGCGAGACGCCCTTAGCTACAGCGTGCCGTGGTGTGTACGCTCGCCACCCCCGGTAATCTCCGTGACATCAAACATTTTGTACGATCAATCCAATGGGGAGGATTCCGGCCTACGTTGACACAATGATAAAGTATGCCGATATCAAGAGTCGGTCTTCAAAGAATACATACTCCTGCGGAGCAACTTATGGGACGCAATTCATATTTTGATTGAATTTTTACATCCTTTTTTACTCCAATTCAATGGGAAAGGAAACCCCAAATACGACTTGAATTCACCTAACTGCCATTTTTATCCACTCAACAGTTTGTTAAATGATCATTGCTATTATAAATTTTAATTTGAAACAATTGCCGTGTAATTTCTTTTTTTTCTTTTTTAATTTGTTAAACAAGTATATCTGCAGATAAATTTTTTTTAATATTTTTCAATGGTTCAAATAAAAATTGATCGCGGTCGAGACGTAAATTTCTCTTTCTTGAATAAAAAAATTCTCTTTCGAGATATTCGGACGTCGGTGAGAAACGTTCGTGAAACGTGTCTTGCGAAAGCTTTCACAGTTATTATCCTTGAGATATCTTGTCGTTTAAGAGATCAGTATCAGGATTGAAAAAAGCTAAGTTGGTGCCCTGGAGCATTGATCTAAATATAAAAATCTAGAATAATGTAATCTTTCATCTGTCAATCTTTGCGCTTAAAGTACAAGCCGGGAACTATGATGTCATATAAAAATTAATAAGATTGATTAAGCTCGTGTTCGATTACTGTTAATTTAATCCGAATTAAATAATTAAATATATAAAATGAAGGGAAAAATCAAGAAAAAGTATCGCGCGTATTTTCCGTGGCGTAAAAGAATACTGCTTTAAATCCGATGGGATGCCGCGTATTTTATCCCACCCCTGATTATATTGCGGCGATGTGAGCTAGAGAACGGCGATTGTTTGCCAAGTGGTAAAAGCATCGTTTTCTGTTTGTCCATCTTTCCCGTTGCCCTTTTGCAGATGGACGAACTTCGTGCTCTTTTCTCACATGGCCCGATTTCATGTCGAAGGTAAAAATTGAATGACACAATGTTGCGCTAGATTCGTCGTTTGAAATAAAATTATTGTCGCCGGTAAAACATAATTGATATTAATTCCGATCACCAAATTATTCCAAGAATAATTAAAACGTCATTAAAAACAAAAGAAAAAAAAAAAGAAAAAATTAATTTAACAGTGGCTCCATTGCTGATTGCAATGCAATTAGAATTAATGAAGCAGAGGGCAATCTCGTCATATTATTTTGTCCGATCAGTGTTAATACGCAATCGTTTCCCGTGGCAAAAATTGCCTCGAAGCGACCCTAAGGATGTATCCGTTCAGGGCGTTCAAGCCTCACCCTTCGGCAACCCCCGGTAGGTTGATCACTTTCCTCTAACAATCCGCCGGGTGACCAGTGTACACAGAATGAATACGAGGACGCGATATAGGTCTGATATTATATCTTTGCGCGATATAGAATGTTTCGCTTCGCAGAATTTATCTCGGTGAGGAATGTTCCTCTCTTCGGTCTTTCACGTCGCTCTAAGTTCACAGAGATAGGAAGCATAATTATTTTCCCGATGGAATTAAGGAGAAAGAGAGCGAGAGAGAAAGAAAAAGAGAGAGAGAAGAGAGGAAAGGAGAAAGGGAGAACGCAGAGACGCACCTCTCAATCCGCAAGCCTTCCCATTCACGATGACGGAGGATCAGCCGCGGGAAAGCACCTTATACTCGGTGCTCGCGCTATCTAATTCCCCGGGAGTTCTTTGATACGCCGTCATGAAGGCCCGTACAAAGGAAGAAATAAGTATCGCTCGATGATAATCTCGAATCCGCGCGATGTAGGACACACGTCCTTACCAGAGAGCCTGCGCTTCGCGGTAATTCAACGGGCGCGCAAGCGATTAAATTCCGTATCCGAGATATGCCGACGGTATAGGCCGGAAAAAGCTGCTGGGACGCGCGATAACACGATTGTCACGAACTCGGACGAATAAAGCGAAAGGCTCAGGTTGTTCCGAAAAAAATTTTTCCCAAAAAATTAAATTAAACTTTCAATTTAGAAACTTTTTGCTCAATAAAAATCTATTTTATGTCAAAGTGCGTTCAATCAAAGGTGTAAAAAAAGAAAGAAAGAAAGAAGAAAAAAAAAAATAATAGCAATTTTTAAATGCCTTTTACAGCAGGGGATTCTGACTGCTCGGAAGAAATAATATACGGGTTTTAGCCGCTCGCGACAGTGGACCCCGCGTTCTTTCTTGTCAGATTCGCTGGTCCAGGGTGATGAGTGGTCGTCGGCCATTTCCGAGATATCAAACGCAGCCTCTGTTCCGAGACAAAGTCGGCGACGCGCCTTTTTGATCGCGTCCGTTCCGCTCGCGACGTCGTTTATCCGGACATTTCCTCTCGTTTTCCAGTTGGACCGTTCACTTGAGAGAGAGAAGATCTCTCTGACAATCGCGGCCGCGCCGGACGGTCGGTCGCGAGAAACGACTCCGCCCGGTTCGTTTATGCATTTCCGCTCGGGTGACCCGCACGGGTCTCCGTCGCGTCGTCTCGCGCGCGTTTCCGATCCTCTTCAAAGGAAACCGCAACGCGAAAACGGTCAGTATCGTCTAATGATGTGGTCGAACTGTCGCCGGCGAGCCTGAAAACGAGCCACGGCGACCCGACACTCGATTGTCACGCTTACTTTATTTATATTACGTCGAAGAAAGAAACGATTTAATAAATCGCGCGATTTTTATCGAGTCGCGTTCCACACCCGTTGAGTAATTCTATATATATTGTATATAACTATTCTCGTTAATTAACAATTTCATGATAAAGAACACGTTCAAGCTTACTGAACAAAATTGAACAATAAAAATGTGAACTAGAATATCCCGAGTGACAATTGAGCTTGATCGTTATCTAATAACTAGCTAGCTAATATGTGGTTTATAGAAATGTAATGCTCAAAACTTCTACGTGTTAGACAATTATTACTGGCTAATAATAAGCTAAAAAAAACTAGCTACAAAGATTATCTACACGTTTTTTGCCGCATACTAGCTTACTGCGCGTACTGACTTAAATAACGCGCGCTCGAATGCCGCGGTCGCCGGCTATTGAACCCGCCGGACCCGCCGGACCCGCCGCCCGCGCACGTGGACTGCAGCGCGATGACCGCCGATGAAAACACAAGCACGTGCTCGCAGCTGACCGCGGCGATCGGCGGGCCCGGCGGCCGGCAGCCGGCGGACTCAGCAGTCAAACGCACGTTGCATAGGTCAAGTACGCGCAGTAGAGTAGTACACGATGAAAAACGTTTAGATATCTAGCTTTTCTAGCTCGTTATTAGCCAGTAATAATTGTCTCTCTATATGACTCGCGCTGGCTAGATGGCTACTAAGCAATTTTGATTTTTTTTTTAAGCTAATTTGCGCGATCTAAACTAGTTGCAAAATCAGAATACCTAGATGAATTTCCACTCGGGAGAATTTGGTTTTTTAAATTGTCAATTAATAAAATATTATTCTAAATTAGCGGATACTACATGACATCTTGATTCAGAGTCTTCGATTTCAGAGTCCGATAACGACAAGAGCGAGGGCGTGGAGATGCTGACGATCTTCTCGTTCCCGCTGGACCATCGAGGTGAATTAAAGAAATTGTAGCAGGTGTCGTAAAGACTTTCGTTAAACTTGCAATCGTGTGACAGGGAAAATCGACACTGAAGAAAGCATTATTACGAATTGAATTAGAATATTTTGAATTACATTAAATTATTATTATATTATAATAATTAGGTACTTAATTTCCATGATTTAAGAATTAATGTTTTTCTTTTTTTATACCAAAGTTACGTTTAAAATCTTAAGATCCCTCGCGGATACGTACGTAACGCGCGTCTCTAGCCTTCAGCTTCATCCTAGCCTTCTTTTCGCAAAGCATGAGATTCTCCGTGAGATTTCTCACAACGTCGTTTACCTTCCGATCGAGCGTGTCGTCGGTGCAATTGCTATCCGAGCCAGAATCGACGGCGGCCAAAGATTCGATTTTTTCGGCGCTGTATTTTTTTATTCTATCCACGTCGAAGGAACTGTCGCCGGTGTAAAGATCGATTGGGGACGAACTGAACCCGCTCGAGTCTACTAGATTTAAATTTGAACGCGAATCGTATCTGCAATTTACAACCTCGTCGTCAAGCTCGCCTCCGTATCTTGATATCGAAACGAGGCTCGGTATCTGCGTGCAAGAGAAATACTTGGACAGGGTGGAATTATTGTTCGAACACTCGCTCATACCGCAGATCGACATCGAATTCTGAATTTCTGCCTCGGTCGTATCAAGATTCGTTAACTCGATCAAAGGCGCGACGTTAGATTCCTCGATCGTTACCGTTCCGACGTCCTCGATGTCGCGAAAATCAACCCCGCTGCTTTTTTGCGAAACGGTGAAAAAATCTTCGGTGTCATTTTCGCTTCTGTCGACCGGCGAATCGTCGAAATCTCTGTCGATTCTCATCTTAATGTCTTTTAGAATAACCGCCTCGCCTAACTTCTCTTCAATGATTTGCTCACGATATTTTGATTTCCTTGAACTGATAAGATCTTCAGTCGAATTCCTCGCTCGCTCTTCGTTATTTAAGATCGACGAATTAGAAACTGTTCGAGCCGGCGCGGTTTTGTTGCAAATATTATTAAACTGTAAAACGCACCGCGGATTTTTACACAGGCCGCATCTAGTTTCTCCAACTCTTTCAACGATCAAATTCTTTTCTATCGACGTGTTTTTTCTCTTTGCGATTGTCGACCTGCTTTCAACGTTACTCCGATTGATTTTTCTTTCGTCAAACATCGATGAAACGTATTCGTCGCGATTTTTCATATTATTTCGCGAATTCTCGCCGTCGCAACAGGTTTCCCGTAATGTCGCCGTTATCTCCTCTATCTGTCGATTCACGGCCGTGAATTTATTTACGTACTCGGCGCGCTTGTTCTCCAGAACTTGGACACGCGTCCATGGCTCGTCGCGACAACACTTTTTGCTCAAACTACGCGAATGAATCGCGCAAAAGTCCGCGGAGATTCCGGATTCGTTACCGCAACGTTTGCAGCAAGAAACGTTTTCAGTCGTCAGCTTCGATCTCTTTCGCATTTTTTTCCGTCGCAAGCTCGAAGTTTGAATCTGCGCGTCTCGGGTCATACAGGCACCGTCGGGTTTACGATCTCTCTTTATAAAAGAATCCTCAAAATGTTCAGGTAGGAAAGCGTGATCATTAGCTAAACGATCGTTCCGCAAAGTATCCGATATAACGCTTTCCTCGTCTTTGACACATTCGTGTAATTTATTACATTTCACAGCTCTGTTGTATTTCGAGATAATCTCCGTCGATTTTGTACTATTAATTATCGTCGTTTGGTGGCCCGTGTACGTTTTAAGAGATACGTCCGTTGATAAGCTTGACGTTAGAGCTGATTGCGCGATCCAATATTTACACGCGATCGTAGGCCTGAAATCGTTGCAAACTGTATGTTCCTGCAATGTTTCTCGTTTTGACAATCAAGTTTAATAGTAATAGTTGCCGTTTAACCTTCTCGTGCCAGAACGTAAGCCGATGGAGCAGATCTTGGGGGTTTCCGGGACAAAGTTTCTCCACCTATGTCGCGATATCGCGTGGCATTCTTTGTTAAAGCTGTGCTGATTATCGCGAAGGTACTTCGCCAGAAGTTCCGAACGCCAGTTCCGCGACGTTTGTATGCGCGACATGAAATCGCTGGGATACCGAAAGATACTCTTCAGCTGATCGATCACGAGCGACATCGACGTACGAGCTACTTTCAGCTTCTTACGCGGAGATTTACGCGGTCGATACTGCGCATCTTGCGAGAAACCGCTTTCACGTCTACGAGACAAGGCGAATGCAATTATTATAATTACTCGGGGAGACACGTTACAATTCTATCTTTAGACCCTGAGATCCGCGGGGTCTTGGAAAATTGAAGCGTTAAACGTCCAAACGCCGCAATCTTAAATTCTCCCGGCCATTGAATTCTTAAATAACGTTAATAATTTTTGAGGCCGTGTAAAGAATTTTTATCATTTTAATATATATTTAAAATATCACCTAAAAACTTTTATATGTTCGCATTAGGAGACGTTAATCTTTAACAATTGGTTATTAAAATCAAAATTAACTTACACACGCCTGACATTGAAGAAGCTGGAAGATAAGCGTTCGGTTTTAATGTCCCCGAAATCCATAACGCATGTTAAAATCAATAATGTATTCCTGTATGCGACGTCTGTGACTCGTTGCCGTCGCTAAAAGGTATAACGCAAGATAATTCGGTTTGTACAGTTTGACATATCAGTAGGTTAGTTTGCATAAGCACGAGTCCATCGCTCGAGAATTATTATTTCCAACGCATAACGTCGATATACTTTAATACAAATTTCATAACTTCGATGCTGGGAATCAAAATGTGGCTCCCCGGAGGGACGAAAGAGAACTACACTGTACGTTTAAAATTACGTTATGTTTGAATCGTTTTAAACTTTTCGTAGATTGCTGACATTTCAGAGAATTTCGATACCGATTAATAATTATTACGCTAATTGGTTATCTCGCTTGGCTCGCTTCGTGTAAAAAAAGAAAATTTACTATTATTTTTTTTTTTTAGAAAAAAAAGAGATGTAAGTACTGCGTGTGACAAAATTGCGCAGGCATAACGTAAAATAAATGGAAGAACTTTAAAAATATAAGTAATACAATATAATAAAAAATATATATATTTTTTTTATAAAGAAAAAAAAATTAATTTTTGCTTAGTAGTGTAATCGATGTTTCATTAAAGTTCGATATAGGAGGAAGGACTACTATGAAATTCTCTGTACTGCCGTCTATGATCGTCGTAGTGTTAAGTCATGTGCAACGGAATGCTTCATCAAATAGCAGAACTAATTAGCCTACGTATTTAATAAAGACCGTCGTCGGCCACCTCTTGTACGCGTGATACATTATTGCCCACAGCATTCCGCTTTCATCAAGCACAGGCCCGATAACTTTTTACAATCATCAAAGGGAGCTTACAAAAAAAAAAAAAACCATCTAGTAAAAGAATATTTTTAATATAAAAAAGCTTGTACCATTTAAAAATTAATTTCTCAGCCTTTAAATTAATTTAGATAAGTAAATCGATGACGTCGCAGTGTTTTAAATAACTCATCGATTAATTTCACGTAACGCGATCAAATTCAGCCGCGTACAAGATTTAATTGAATGCGATTCCGTCGGTGTGTGTCTGCTGCGGATATTTCGAGAGACCTTTCGTCACATTAGGGTACATTCGCGTGGTTCGTTGAACGATCGCTTTCGTGTCAAGTTCGTCGCTTCGCCGCCCTGCCCTCCGACTCTTGTTACCGCTACCCTCCTTCCTCACTTTTAACCGCGTTTCGCCTCCTCTTGCGAGCACTTGTTGCATGCCCGTCCACCCTCGGGAGATCGGGAATCGTTACTACCGAAATTCCGGACGTTCGTCTTCGTAAGTTGACGTTCGCAGGGAAATCGATCAGCGAGAAAAATCACGACTCTCCCTCGGCCCAAAATAAAACCGTTCTTTTCAAATATGAATGCGACGTGGATTAATTTACATCTTTCGATCCACGATTTCAAACTGGATTTTTAATTTAGTCTTATCGTTTTCTCTAATAGAGCTCGCGCGACTTCTCCGTACTTCGCTGAGTCAGCGATTTCAAATTTTCTCGTCTCACGATAAGCGATCACCTGATGACTATCTCGCAGGTTTGAAACGCGAGAGAACCTATGCGCGTAAACGCATTTTGCCCGCGGCTGATCGCGCGGGCGAGGAAATTAACGTAAATACCGGTGTGTGCAAGTGTGCGGAGATCGCCTTCGATCAACGCGATCTGGGTTACAGTCAAAGGTTACGCACGCGACAATCGTTTACGGGCTTTCCCGTTTCTGCAAATGTTTTCGAAGGCCACCGCGTTGAGAAACTCGCGAGAAAATCCCGCATATCGTTTGCGTATCCTCGTCGAAATAATATTATAGAAAGAGAGAGGGAAGGAAAAAAAAGTTTTTTACAGCGAGAATTTAAATTAAATTTCCATATTTTCCGAAATACCGCGCGCGTGTGAATTCGCGCGTTCACGTTTCGCGTATATTTCGAAGCGTAGTAACTTCCCCCTTTCCCCACGAGAATGAAACGTACACAAGGTAACTTTAGTCCTGCAAATGTTTTCCATATAAAGAGCGACGAGAGTAAAAATTAGCGAACACTTTCGGGAATTCGGTTTCGCATTTATTGATCGGGCAAAGCGTGAGCTTTAAATTGGACGAGACCTCGTTGCCGTTCACGAGCGACAGGGAAGTTTCCTACCACGTTTTCTTGTAACTCTCCGATTCCCGATTACGCCAGGGACACTTTTTAACGCGAAGTCATTTGCATACGTCCAACTTTTGCGTTTCCATGCGTGCATTCTTTGACTCGGAAACCACGCGTGGGGGCGAGAATTTCTTTTAGCTTTCAGCAGAACTTTCACCGCAAAGCACTTAACCCTTAAATGTTATCTCGAAATGAAATGTATGTTTCGTGTGCGTTTAATTTAATATCTCTGTCGAATTAAATAATCAAATTAAATATGAAGAAAAATTATATGCGTATGAAAGATTGTGCAGTCGAGCGATGTTATGCGACCTACCTCTATACCTTCCCTCAATTTCCTAGTAAAATGGAGGAAAGGATAAGGGAAGTATGCTTTGTGGTTGACGATAATATGTTTCCCGGTAAGTAATTACTTGTGCAAACGTACACGCGTGTGCAAGTATTCAATCAATAATCTAAACAACATCGCCGCACTGTCGTTCAAGAAAAATTCGACTGAAAGTTAACGAAAGGAAACGCAATAAAAAAAAAAGTTAAATTAGAAAAACGACGAACTGACAATTGCTCGTTAGTTCCGCGACATTTTAATTCGATATTATTCCAACGTTTAAATTTTTTAATTTATTTAGAAAATTTTTTTATAAAGAAAAAAGAAAAAAAAATAGTGGAAAATTAAGAAACAATTTTGAGAAAAAAATAAAATAAAATAAATATATAAAAATGAAAAAATTGTGGCTCGCTTATTCACAAGTGAAATTACAGCTGAGAAATGGAACGAAGAGTAGCGGCAAAATGTCGGCTATATTATGTCGAGTATGGGAGCGCACCGACACCCTCGGCTTTACGAGAGCGTCCTCTGACATTTGGGCAAGGGTGCTCGTCCCTTTTTTTTTGTGCCACCCGATGCAACGGTCCATTAGACCCTGTTTTGATGCCACGGCTCGGCATCATCGTCGAGAACTTTGAGTAACGAGCCGACACCCTCGTGTTAAATTTATTAAGGTCGCGTGGCGGAGGCGAGAGACGTCGGCAATTTCGCGATTTAATATACAGGAAAGACTCGCACGATCGACGAGAGTTCCGATTGACGCGCGTGTATTAGCCGGAGGGAAGGGGAGGGTGATTAACGTGGAAAGGAAAAGAAAAAATTATAATATTTCCTGCACGCGCTCGCGCATTCGTGTCAAGGAACTTCGACGGAAGTTTCTAGCTCGGGAAAATTACAAACGTTTTAAACATATACGTATATGCATAGATATATTTAAATCTTAAAACACGCGCTCCCTCGCATGCAAATAATATTCCGCATGGAATGTTTCTAATACTAGAACAAACCATGCACGCGCTATTTTTCAATATAGTTTTATTTTCCAAAAAACAACCAATCCAAAAGATGTTTTATTAAATTAAAAAAAAAAAAAAAAGAAAACCTGGTTTGTTCTAGTCTCCTATCTTAAAAAGTTGGTGCGTTACGCATGAATTTTTTTTACAAGTTTATCTATCCTTAGGTAACAATTAAAAAGCTAATTCATGCGCCAATTTTTTATAAAAAATTAATGTACGAGAAAAATTAAATATCGCCTTTTTTTATATTTTTTAAGCACCTCTTGATAAAGAATAGTCGTTCGACGTATAATTTCTCGGGGCAAGATATTTTATATAAATCGATGCTCACGTGCCGCGTTATCAATGTCAAAGTTACGTTGCTTATCGGGGAAAATCTTCTCGTGCGCGAGGCCGGAACAGTAAAAACCGGCTGAAATTCCGTGTAGGTCGTTCGTTCCTTCCTTTTCGGCATTAATATCTTTCTATCGAACAAAAGCGCGATACCACGGCCGTGTAATTTGTATCGTTTCGGATATATCATGCACCTCTATCGCGGGTCGCCGATGTGCCGACAACTAGTAACTAACAGTGCAATTGCAGTCGCGCTCCGCGGCGAAGGAGAAAAGTCGCTTTTCCCGTCGGCCGCCACGTGAAATTGTGTCCGGCCACGACCATGGCGATCGAGATAAGGTATCCAGCCGGTATCAATTACAGGGGCAAACGGCGAACGGCGGACGGCGGTGTATAATGGCTGGCCCGGATAATACTTTAAGTCACACTCGAGAAAACGAGCGCGCGTTGCCGCCCTTCGTCGATCATTACCGCGCGCTCTTTCTCTTTCTCTCGACGGCACGCCTAATTACTAATTATTACGACGTAATTGTGCGGCATTACGGCCCGCCGGCGTTACCGCATAATCTACATGCAAGGGCGGACTACATTATTCGCGCTTACACTTCGCGGTCGCGCTTTAGCGCGGCGGGATTCGGCTTCGAACGTTAACGCTAGCGATTTTCCTCGCCGCCCTATCGGCAATTTTTAAGAACCGAACGCGATAAAAGCTCGCGATTAGAAACAAAAATATTTTTGTTTACTTCTTAATTCTCGTGGTCGAGATTTAATTTAATAAGAATTATCATCGTGATAATGCAAATTCGAAAAAGGAGAACGAGCAGTTGGCGTCTAAGAATCTTTTCGTCCGCTTCGTGTTTTTTTTTTTTATTTCTTTTTCTTTTTCGTGATTTTCTATACCCATTTATACCATCCATACCTATTACAGTAAAACTCGCGTGATATTATATATTTTCGCCGTAACATAATAATAATCGCGGGGAACACATAAATGTCACCATTCGCGATTTGCATTGAAGCCCGTGCCTCGCGCGAGTTTCTCTAATAACTTAAACGTCGATAAGGGCAAGGCTTTCCTATGACGAATGTGTAACCAGATGTAAATGCGGAGCCGATTAGTATCGGCCGCGGCGCGGGCGAGCGAGCGAGCGAGCATTTCAATTAGCGATTTCTTGCGAAATCGCGCCGCATTACCGCCGTAATTTCGCGGCCGCCGAATCGGCTCGTCTAATCTCCGTGCGTGGGAGGATTACATTATTCGCGCTTACACTTCTGACTTGCACGCCCGTGATTTGTAGAACGGCAACGATAAAGATAAAGAAAGTATGTGTTACGATGACGTGGTGCATACTGTACACTTAAAAGCAGATATGGCGTTTTCTGCAGCGACAGCGGCTAGCGTACGTAACCCTAGGTGGCTGAAGCAGAGAATGAGAGAACGAGGGAAAATCAGTCATCGGCAACCGGCCGGCGCGGTACATACATGCGGCTCATATGAAACTCTAAGCACACGACTGTAAAGTTACGTTCGCCAGCTGCTGTCGGTGCAGCAAACGCCATATCTGTCTTCCAGCGTACATATGTATATGTTAATAAAGAACGTATAAATTTTTCTGTTTCATTATCCGCGTAGAACACACATTCATTTGCGAGTATGTATTTTATTTGAGATACTTTGTTATTTAACATTTTAGCGTAGAACTTCGAAAAGTACCAATGTAATACTAATTATTGTGATTATTTTTTATAGTCAATTATTTTCGTATAATATAAATATAATTTTATTTGTTGCATTTGTAAAATATAAATTGTAAACGCCTGTCTCTAAATTTTTTTAATAAATTTTATTAAATCCAGAGAACCTGTGCCTCTGTGTAAATAATAATAACAATCGAGAGCACCCTTTCTTTTCAACGTCGCCGTAACCGATGGCGCGGCATCATCGAGCCCATCATCGGGCGCTTTTCAATCGCGAGTGGATCTCCCCTATTGTTTCGCGCAGGCATTCACGGATCTTCTCCGGTCCTCCACGGGTTCCCATAGTCGGCGCTCCTGTGGGAACCCGCTTCTCGCCAGGTCGCCGGCAATTCCTGTGGGAAATATTCGCGTCCCCATGCGACGGATCCGCGCTTTCACGGCGTGTAAATTGGTTTACATGGCTCCGTTCGCGTTCGCTCGCCCGCTCACCCTCGTCACCCGCGCGTCCCATAAAAATCCGATGGCTCGAGTTTATCCGTTTCACGTTATGTGCGACGACACGTGCGCCAAGCTGTATTCCGCCCGTAAATTTCGCAAAATTAATTCGACAACTCGACGCCTTTCTGACTCACGCAGCTCACCACGAAATTGCAGCGCGAAGGGACAATACGCATTTTGTGGATGAAAAACACCCCTTAATTTGACGAGATACTTTATGGATATACTTATAGTATCAATAATAATTCTCGTTACTTTTCTTCTTATTGTATTTTGCTTTAAATTATTTTAAAAATTATAAAATTATTTTTTTATAAAGAAAATTTATCTTTTTTCAATTAATATTGTTCTTTTCTTTTTTT
Organism: Cardiocondyla obscurior; assembly: GCF_019399895.1. Classification (NCBI taxonomy): domain Eukaryota; kingdom Metazoa; phylum Arthropoda; class Insecta; order Hymenoptera; family Formicidae; genus Cardiocondyla; species Cardiocondyla obscurior. The sequence continues at coordinate 4,803,185 of NC_091881.1, forward strand.
TCTTTTATTTTTTATTACAAATAAATGTTTTCCCACGCAACTGAGATCACAAACTTTCTACTCTCTTCCTAAATTATTAATTTTCTCTTCATCTATCCTGTACTTTCAAAAATTTGATTACATCCCGATAATACGCTAACTGGTCGCCACGTGGCTGCGGTCCATCACCAATATTACATTATCATACTCGTTGCAGTATTCTACGATGATGCCTAGCCCTCTAAAGAAGTAACCCTTTCTCCCTTGGGTCTGTTTCACGGCTCATGAGATTCGCCAGTACGTAATACCGAACTTCATTTCGCCCCGACTTAACAGCGATTATTTGTTCTTCGTTAATTAGCGAATAGCGCATGCCTATTATTTATCTCCACGCAAAACATGTATATAAAAGTCCCTAACAACAATAAAAATTTATTCACGCCGCAAAAAAAAAAAATATATATATAATTACGAAACCCGTGATTCTAAATCGATTTAAAAAAACGGATTCTTATTCGCTCAGGAACAATCTCGTTGGGTAAACCTCGAACAAAGTTCAGGAACCTAGCGCTACGATTACATTGTGCCGACCGTGTGCCATGATTACTTTCTCAAAGCTGCCGAAACCACGTGTCCGCCCGATATTCTGCCGATAGTTCCTCCACCCTCTCGGAGTTCATTTAACAGTTGACAGGATTCTGCGGCGATCACGCGTGGCCTCCTTGCGAGGCTCCCTGGAGACCGGCACGCAGGGCGGCGTGCGGTTCGTATGTACACGCTGCATGTATTCGCGGTTACTTCATCACGGGAACAACGCGCGCACATGACGGATGGATCAGGGCGCCGGAGAAGAGACGGGAGAGAAGGTAAAAGTGTGCCGGCCCGGACACAATGCATTACGGCAGCCAGAAAACTCGCGACGCCGAGATGCGTGGCGCGGCACGTGCCGGGCGCGGGATTAACGAGGGTGCCGCGGCGTTTCTCTTTTCTTCGTCCTCCTCGTCCTTCTTTTCTCCTCGCGAAAATTTGTTGCGAGTGTCGGTACGTCGTAGGGAGGATCGCCCACGAGTCCCTGTCATCGCGCCTCCCTTCATCGGCCGCCGCGTAAATATTCGTTTAGGGAATCTCCCCCCTCCGTTTGAATTGCGTTGGAAATCGTTGGTCGGAAACCTCTTTGGGAAAATCTCTTTTCGCGCGAGGGCAGCCCCGCCGTTATTTAAAAACCGGACCCATTTGCCTCCCGCTGCGCCTCATTATTTTATCAATGCCGCGCGATAAACCGCAGGGGGTTCTGTTGTTTCGTTCTGGTACTTTTATTTGGCGACTAGAAATATTTTACGACAAAGAACATATTAAATGAACTAACGATAGCGTACATCTCTCTCGACGAGATATATTCTTATCGGTGGAATTTTTATCGACTGCTTCAATTCTTAGATTTCCACATATATTACAAAATTCTGAACTAATCTTTACGGAGAAGGGGTATTAATATATTAGCTAAGTTTTAAATAATCCTGAGCAAACTGTGCCGCGAATAACATTCGAACTTAATATCGCGAAGTTCGGTCGCAAAATCAATAGAAATAAGAGCGTAGGAGGAAACATCAAAGGAAGGAACCTCGTCCTGACTGCGACACGCGTATATCCCGCGCACGCACGTGCGTGAAAAGCGGGTTTCGGCGCAACGTGGCGTCGGTGTGCGTCGATGTGCACTCTTAGGAAGACGGCAGCAGGTCAGGGCCAGAAACTGACTCACCCTGGACCCGGCAGCGTATTACATCGTGCGAGAAAGGTACGCGAAAAGGGACGGGGAAGAGAGACAGCTAGACTCACAGAGGAGTCCGCGACGGCTCTCGTCATCCCGAAAGCAAACAGCGGGATGCGAATTTACAAAAAAAAGAAGACTCGCCAAGAGTAAAAGAGAAAGGAAGAAAGAAATAAAAAAAAAGAGAAGCAAAGGGATCCTCCATTCCTCCCATTTAGGGCCTGACGATGTTTGATCAGATTGACTGCGAAACAGCCGTGGCGAGGGTTAATTAAAAAGGGGATAGGGCTGATTTGATTACTGTATTTTCGACAGTCGTGTACACTCGTATCCGCGCGTCGTAAATTTTCGATTATCGGAGTGTCTTCCCGGTGGGTTTTTTTTTTTTGGCGTCGGGGATCAGTGGATTAGTCGGCGCTTCGCCGTACGAATAACGCGCCGTGTAAATGACCAAAATACATAACGCAGAATTATTAATTTGCCAGTACGAAGGTGGGAACGTACGCTAAAGGAATTTAAGGGTCCGAATCTCAAAAACAAATACCTCGAACACCCGCGACGCTTAAAAAGTATATAAGCTTGCTATAAATAAATAAAATAAACGTGTCCTCGTTACGCGATGACAAGTTGAAACAATCGAGAGATCTCTTGGAAATTCACGAGCGTGAGAACGAAAAAGGAAGTACAAACGAACGGAAGCGCCGTCGTGCCGGCGACAACGTTTCTGCGGCACGTGCAAAGAGCAAACTCACGCACGCACGCGCGCACGCACACAGACGTGACATTTAGTAATAAATCGAGGATATTTCAGCAGCGGTTTCCACCGGCGAGGGTGCGATAACGCGTCCGATAAAATAGGTGGTACCTGCCCGCTCGGCGTGTACGCTGGCCGCGGTCACCGTGAGTCACCGGCGGATTTTTAAAGGGGGATCGCTGCGAGTCCTCCGCAACAACGATATACTCGTCATGCGGTATCGAGAGGGGCACCGTATCGATTTAATAGCGTTCTTGTTTACCAGTAATGAGTCTAGCCCGACCGGATGCAACGGCGAACATAAGAAATCAATTATTATCACGGAGGGAATCGAAATGTGTTAGTCTTTTAAAATTGGCAAGACGTTCCGCATTACAATAACAGATTTATTAAAAAAAAAATTTTTAACATATTCACAGCAAAGAATTATTAAAAGAAAAAAAAAATTATTAAAAATTATTATTATTAAATTATTAATATTAAAAATATTATTAAATTAATTCATCAAAAAATTTCAAATGCGAAATAAAATCGACTTGGATTCTTTAAGGTAAATAGATATTTTTCGTTTTAATCTCAGACGAAAGGGAGAACGCGTTCCATTATAATTTTACCAAACGGTAGCCAAGCTATCATGCAGGCAGGTATATTAAAAATCGTCGCTACGAGCAATTACGCTCGGCACGTGGCCGACCCCGCGCGATACGTGCACGCACGGGGTGCGTATCGCGCGTAAACTCTTGTAACCGACTATCTTAGTTGGAAACTCGCGTATATTCGCTCGTTGCATATGCAGCTGATTAAGTTACGAGTAACGTCAGCCTCTCGAATCTCGCCTTCTCGCGCAAACAAACAATGCCGCATTCGCTAACTTTCCGCCTCCCGTCTTCGATTTAGCTCGACAACAAAATCACGAAGGCTTCAAGATGATTCGCAGACAAAATATTGCGCCGGTCAATTAGCAAACGAGAGAGAATGTCAACGCGAAATTGTGCATACTATATTTATTATATACATTCATAAAAAGAATTCTTATTTCGACGGTCATAATTTATTTCCGAGAATAAAATACGTTTTTATTTATTTAATTTTTCTTTTTCTTTTCAGTGCGCCTTCTTTGCTCTCTAAAAGAGGTGAAAGGTTGCGAAAGTGCGATACCTCTTGCCTGTGTCTCACCGTCACGGCTCTCGCGAGATAATCTCGCGAGTTATTCTCGCGCGGAGTAGTCGGCGCGTATATACGCGAGCTCGCCTCGCTCCGACAGTTACTTCTCGTAACTTCGTTATTTCCGAGAGCCGCGCGGGCTCTGCTTAACCCTATTAACGCGCATACGACGCTTATTTGCAGTATCAAGCCCCGGTGGCGCGTCTGCCTCTCTATCTTCGTCTCTCGCTCTCCGCGAATCTCTCTCGGCCGCCCCGCCCGACGGCGTCGCGAGAGTAGCAGCTCTCGTAATTCGAGGTGTACGCGTTAATTGCCGTATTCATGCCGGGTCGGCCGGAAGGGTTGCCCGTGTACGCCGACTTCTGAATAGCGAAGCTAAATACTGCGACGTAATCCGTTTAAAAGGGATACACGACTGTATCAAGAGCGCGACGAGTATTCGCCGAAGAAGGCCTCTCGAGCGATGATGATGATTTCCCACCCCCGCGGAGACTGGCCGGGGATCCGCGGACGGACGCGGCGCGATCAAGACGGTTCGGTCGAATTAACGGGGAAAGACAAAAAAAATAAAAAAATATTAAAAAAAATAAAAGGAAAAAAAAATACGGAAACAAAGCGAGCGAGCGAGCGTTGATAATTCACGTCTCACGAATTCTGTCACGTTAATTAATTAACGACTGCGAGATCTGTCCTACGCAACTGTTAACGTTTAGGGAGATTCGCGGAGCTTTTCGAAGGTAATTGTTCGCCGGGATGTCAAAAGAATTCGCGACGCTCTCGCCGACTTGCGACCGTCACGAGATATCAGATATCCCATTAGATAACTTTCCTCCTTCGTCCTTACGACGCCGCCCTTTCGACCCCCTCGCGGAACGGAACGTCGGCAGTCGACCCCCATTAGGCGGACAGGGTTTCGGTAGCAGATTGCAGGTTTGCCATTCATGATGCGCCGAGGGAACTTCTTTATTCTTTGCTTTTCTTTCGAGGGAGGGGAGGAGGCTTTCATTGACGTGGCGCGAGGACGGACAATACCGGGACGCCGCTGCAAGCAGCCTCTAATGAGCGCGTGCCGCTGACAGAAATACATAAGCATTACGCTCGCCTCCGCCTCTCTCTCTTTAGCGTCGCTCGATGGATACCTATGTACTCCGAAACGAGTATTCACGCTGTTCCGACGATTCTACAAGGTCTTGCCAATTTGCATCTTATCTCTCGACGCGATTAATTGTAACATCAATGGAACGGCAATAGAACGAAACGACGCGTTAGAAAAAAAAAAATCGAGACGTTATTATTAATTCGATCAAGACCTTCGCAAGTCGAGTTTTTAATTATTTAAACGAAAATTCTAATTCTTTTCGATTCGCTGCATTTTAATTGTATTAATTATTGCACAGTAGATTGAGAGAGTAATATTATGTACTAGGCGATCAGCGTTGGACGTTTTTCAAAATAATTTTTATAAACGATAAAGAAAGCGAATGTCGCTTAAATAAATTTACCTATCGAAGACAATGGATCGGTATGTGACTTATTTTCTGATAGAAGATAGCGATAGAACGGAAGGTAGCTGGCGGCGAAACGCCAAGCCGCGTATACACATAACGTTAAAACCCTCGGTGGAGAAATGTCGGGGCCCTTAATCACAATGTATCTGTCTAACGACAAGATTAGCATGTTCCAAGTTTTGCAGACGAGGGGGAAGGTAAGGGGGAGAAACGGGTCGCTCGAGATCGGAAGCCGACGGAGGGTGCAATTACAAGGAAACTTGGAGCAGTCGGTCGAACATTATCGAATCAAGTGTCATTATGTATCTCGGTCGTCCGGCGATTCGCGACGCGGGTGCAATGCGAGTTACCTCCCCCGTATACATATGTATATTTCAATTTTTCCCTCTCTAACACCCACGTGCCTACTCGGTGCGTACTCAACTCCGGTTCGTGCGACCGTTGCGACGCAGGTGCAGGGGCCTCCGTCTGCCTTCAACCTGCACGTGCATCGCGGACACGTTCGACACGGCGCGGCCGCACCTCATCGCCTCGTTGTCCGGCATGAATCACCGATCAACCGTCAGCAATTTCGAAGAGACCCCCGAAAACTTATTCGTGACGAAGCGCGGCAGTTACGGTACCGTGTAACGGGTCCCACGAGTTTCTCTGTTGAAGACCGATCGCACCCGTCAGTAATCACCTAGACGACAACATTAATCTCGAAAACGAGACAGTCCTAGAGAATGCACTCGCGAATTGAGAAACTTCCTGGGAAGAGCGATCGCTTGGCGATGAAAATAAATCGTAATTCTTTTTTTTTTTTTTTAAGCAACCGCGAGTAAAAGTATTAAAAATTAAAGACGTGGAGTAACACTAAAATCCGATGACGATTATTAAGGATTGTCTAAGGGATTTAAATTTTATTTTTTTTTCCTGCCAGTTAATATTTTATCTCTAAACGTTTTCGTTCTAGATAATTGCGTGATAAGAATCAGTTATTTAAGCATTAATTAGTATGGTTATTTGAAGTTTTATTTTTTCGTAAATTTCATCTCTGAAAATAATAGCCGAATCTACTCGACCGGAAGTACCACTTCTAGGGATGATGCGTGGTCGTTTCGCTATCAATTATCGATTTATCAAGCCCGTTGTGGCGTGGGAATTTCAAGTTCGAGTGGGACGCGCCGGAATATCCGTTAACTCGAGTGCCGGAGCTTATGGGGAGACGAGGGTAATTAACACATCGATGTTCCTCTCGCTTGTGAAGGACCCCCAGCGAACAGGCGGTTGGGTTCGCGTGGGAATTTCACACCGCCGCGCACATTCGCATCTATAGAAAGCTATCAATGTCGAAGAAAATGTTTCCTCTAAGCTATCGTCGAAGCTACGAAGTTATCTTCACGCGCGATATAATCGTCGCAATTGAAATGTAAATCTTGAGAAAAAAGAAACTGCTAAATAAATGAAAATTTATTATATCCTGACTTGGCATAATTCAATTATCTATCAAAGAACGATATTTTTCGCATAATTCTTCTGTCTTAAAAAAAGCCGCAGTTAAATCGAAACGAAGTTTATTGTTGCAGATTTCTCGTAATCCTCATATGTTTTTTCAGTTGATCGTTTCGTACTGCAAGATTAAAACCTCAGGTTAAGTGTTATTAAATCATAAATCATAATATAGATAGGTACATAGATAAGATGTTTATTCACTCTGCGTGGTACATTGCGGACCTCCGCTCCGCTTACAAAACAAATACAAAAAACGGAAAACGCTAACATAATGTTATAAAATACAAACGCCAAATACAGAAATCGTGAGTTACAATAATTATTAGTTTTCTATGAGTAGGTTACATTTTTTAATTTTATTAAGAATTAATTATTAAAATTTAGTTTAATTAATTTAATTAATTAATTATTAAGAATTATATCAAGAATAAATTTCTTACGAATTTTTTACGATAACGTTTGTTACGATTTTATTACGATAATGTTTATTACGATTTTTTTTACGATAACGATTATTACGATTTTATTACACGTACGCGAATTAAGAAACGATATTTTTTTACGCGGATCGGATCGGATTGGGGAATTAATAAAAGTATTAACTGTGCCGCAAGTGGCATGGAACGTCGTCTGTGCCGCAAGTGGCAAGAAACGTTCGTCTGTGCCGCAAGTGGCTGAGGACGAATCTCGCCGCAAGTGGCTGAGAAAGTCTCTCCACTTGCGAATTGTACTACATGGCAAAAAAACTACACTACTACTACTAGTATAGGCAACAAATTTACGAGTTGTATTTTTTTTAATTTTATTAATTATTGTAAATTATTGTAATTAATTATTATGATTAATTATTGTAAATATATATCAAAATATCATAAGTTTATCGTAATTTTGTTGCTCTAATAAATAAAACATGCGACTTACATTCGATGCGACGCGGGCAGAGTTCAGCAATGATGATGCCATGGAAAGATGCCATCTGTAACACACAAAAAAAAAACCAAATATGAAAAATATGCATAAAATAAAAATCCATTTTAAATATAATTTTTGCACGCGACTTTAATTGATTTTTTTAAAAAGCTATTTATTAATATACATTATCTATTTTCCATAAAGATTTTATAAAAATTATTTTTCTAAAGTTCGATCTTTTTTTTTTTCTTTTCAATAATTCTTTAATTATTTTTGGAATGATAAAACTAGTCAAACAAATAGAAAAAATTGTTACTTTAATATAAATGAGAAGAGATAATTACCCAAACGTTGCTCTGCCGATGCCCGATGTCCTTCCTGGACCTGCTCCTCCTCTCAGCATTCAGAATGACATGTCACAACATCCTCTCAGCATTCAGAATAACAGGTCACTCGCGACACTCGCGAATACGCGCGCGGATTGTTATATTATTCGCGCGACACTGGCGGCACTCCCGTTAAAATTATAAGTAAATTTCGGTCGCCCGGTTACTTTGTGCGATTTCGCGACGAACCCCGACCGTGGTTCGTAATACGTTCGATCGGTTACGACAGTAGAACTGTAACAAACTATTATATTGCGTATAATAAAGTTGAAATAAATATATAGAAACTACGACTACGACTACTACTACTACAACTACTACTAAAAAGCAGGGTTTGGTTTACGCGAAGTACCGATTGCGCGGAGTACCGATAACGCGAATTTTTAAAAAGATATTTCTCCGGACTTAAAGTTTTTTTTTCCCACCCGAAGTTCTTAAATTAAAATAGATAAAAGAACCCATCACCACTTACTTGACCAGCGGAGTTAAAGATAGGTGATCTGTAACAAATAAAGATAACATTTAAATGTATACATATTTAGATGCAAAAATATATTTTAATATTTTAGTAAAAAAAGAAAAAAAATGTGTACGCGATTCTACGTAAATTATCAATTAAATATTAAAAAATAAAGTTGTCTGTTATCTGAACGGCACAGCTATTAGTTTTTTGTAAAGAGGAAATGATTCTTACCCAGGAGTTGCTCCGCTGGTGCATGATGCCTCATCTCAGGATGTCCTCGGGTACCTTTCTTCAGCACCTTAGATATTCGCGATAGCCACGATCGTGAATTTACAGACGCGAGAGTTAATAAAAAAATTTATCTTTAAAATCTTCGCGCGACCTTGATCGATATTCGCGTTTCTGAGCTTCAAATAATCAAATTCGATCTATTATTAAACGATACTTCTAAAAAAAAAAAAAAAAAAAACAACACCAAAAAACAAAAAAAAAACTTGACCGACAAACTAACCGCAGTTTGTATACTCATTAATGTGACGGCGAAGGTGCACTGGTTTCTTCGGATTCTTATCTAAACAGAAAAGAAAATTTTTTATTAGATAAAGAAAAGAAATAAATTTACAATATAAATGTATAAATACGCGAAACGCTACCGCTTTTCTTAATGTAAATCGCGAGAAATTGAAATCACTCCGTTATAACTATTTTTAAGCATTCTGCGGAAAGTATTTTCTTAAAAAATATTCTCCACATATATGCGTGTGCGTGTTATCGGTTCGTCTTAAAATGTAAAACACGCTATTCTTTAACGTAGAAAAAGCAAACGCAAAAGCACACTTTGTAATGTATAGTCCCATCTTAAAATGAAGGTGTAAGAATTTAATCATTGCCAAATTTCTAACAATTGATTCTCTCGCTACTGATATGTAATAATTAGTATTTGTCGTTAAATATTTTATTACACATGAATTACACGAGCGAATCTTTTCTGCATTAATATTATTTTATATGCTGGTATTTTGTTACATTATTTTATATTTTATTATACAAATATATATTTTATATATAATTATTTTATTTCATGTACATATACATATGTGTATTATGGCGTTTGCTGCATTCTCTCTCAGTCTTCAACGGCCGGCGCTCCGCAGTACATTTATGTACTACGTGCTTTGTATGAGTCTCTATATACACCACGCTAACTATCATTGCCGCAGCAAACGTCATATCTGCTTTTTGATGTACCAGATATCCTCATAATACTGACATTTTAATAAAAAAGTATTTCTAACGCGCTAATCTGATACGTTGCGGCGGAATTACACAGCTTTACGTACCTACGTGCAATATAAATTAATACAGACGCTTAAAATAACTTGAACCGTTTAAAAGAATATTTTTATGCGCTTTTAATTAATTTCCCAGTTAAAAGCAAAGTTGTAAGTATCGATTCCTCGTGCGTCGACCGTGTTGTCTAAAACGCGATCAGGCAAAGCGTTGTAGGATTTCTGGCGACGTCTACGCCGGTGGCAACGAGCCTTTAGGCGCCGTTCGCGAGAAAGAGCGTCGCGACGCAGCGCATCGAAACACGGGTCGCGTGACACACTGCCACCGGTGAACCAATGCATCACGCGTCGTGATAGCGGTCCCGTGGCGTTATGACTCAAGGGCCACCGTCGAAATAGGCCGACGAGTGACTCACGGCTAACCCTTTCGCAAGAGAGATTCTCCGAGATTAGTCTAACGCCCCGAAAAAGTTTCGTAACCGGCGACACTACCTGGCATCTCTATTTTTACGACCTACAAATTTTTATCATATAGAAAAAAGCGTACGTAGCAGAAAGAGAAAAACTTCAGTAAGATAAACCCGTAGAATTATCATTATTGCTTCGCATCATGCTGGAGATAAAATACTTTAAACAGATTCGAGAGAGAAACGTCCAAAGAATGATTTTTAGATCGCTTCGTAAGCGCGACAGGCGAATGATCGCGGATGTAACGTGGCAAGAGGCACGGCTTTTCATTTAGAGAGGAATCGCCCTATCGACGATGTCCCAGAAACGACGTTGGAAGTCCTCGACATTACGGCGCGGCTCTATTTTGGGCGACACCACTACAGGGCGGCGTAGTGGTGCACCGGAATGTAACGCGCGTTTTCTCGTCCGGGCGCGCACGCGACCCTGACAGAGTGCCGCTTGATCTCTTCGCCGTAAACGAGATTAAAGGTCCAATTATAGAGTTCTTCGGTAAATTATTACCGCCGCGTCCTGGAAGCGGTCTCTTATACCGAGACGCGTTTCCTCGGAGTCTCTGTTGACCCTTGACCCCGCTCTTCCTCACGCGAAGCTCTCCCGTCAAGTAACAAACGGTTGTCAAAATGAACATCGCGAAACCCTCGAGCTTAATTCTTCGGTGAATTTGTTAATTATCCGAGAAAAGCGCTCGCCTTGGAAAATGTGATAAACGATTAGCGAATATCGTCTCACGGTACGAATCAAGATGCGTCATTATTCACACTCGAGTCTAACGTTGTTTATTTTTGAAAATATAAAAATTAAAAACCTTTGTCTTATAATAGTTGGTTTGTAGACTAATTGAACAAGTGTTATTAAATTCAGTCGTTTGCTTATTTTTATTTTTTTTTTTAATTTTTTTTTTCGGGTTTCAGGTTCATTACTGACGTCGCGACGCCTTCGCTTGCCTTGACAATTTTGCCAAGGATTATCGGCCCGTTTCCGCGCGCTTCCTCGCCGTTCGCCAATAACTCTTCCTTCCCCACGAGTCGGATATGCCGTTGAATCAACGCACAGCTTGTGGAACTATTTCAAAGCATCATGTGTCATTGCGTGCACGCAATATTTAGCCGTGCCCCACCGTGTGCGTCGGGCGTCGGCGTCGAGTGAGTCAGTGCGACGACGTCGTCGACAACGACGACGACGACGACGACGTCTAGACACCACCACCAGCACCCCGGCCGGGCGTTATCGTCACCGATTCGCTCGTTTGTCCTCGTGCTTCTGTTGCCCGCTCGTAAAATGGGTGAAATCATTCTTAGCCCGAATCCGGCGAAGCGCCGCGCGAAGCAAAGGTTCATTCACGGCAGTGACGGGCGCGAAATAGACGCAACGTTCTCGAAACTATTACTTTCGCGAGAGATATTAGATTCTCTTTCAATTAATTCCACTCACTTTTTTTTTCACACGGTAAAAAGAAAAAAAAAATAAATAAAAATAAATAAAAAAAACCAAGCTCTATGTTAAATTTAACATATTTACGTATGCCAATTTACTGACTGAAATTTTTGTATCAATTTTACGCAAAACAAACACGTGTAAATAAAAAGTGACGGAAATAATATCTATACGAAAATAACGGAAAAAAAAAAAAAAATTGTAACGTTTGAACGCTGTCGACGATAAAGCGTCTCCTTCCAGCCGTCTCCGCGGTGAATATATTTCAAATTATCTTCGTCAAACGTATTTCCCTTATAGTTTCCTTTTAGAACGATCGACGAGTAACAAGCGAGCGGAAATCGTATTGCGAACGAGGTTCGTTGGTGGCGGGCGTAACCAGGGATAAGGATGCATTTTAGTAACTATACCAACGTCCCGTCCCAGGTGAATCATAATTGTTCTAGTAAGTTTGCGTGCGGCACCCCAACCTGAAGCCACCCTCGCCGGGCCCCACCCTCACCTCTCTTTCAGCTCGCTGCGTAAAGACACGCATAGCCGGCCAATTATCCCTGGCGACGCATGCCTCGTCATGCAAGGTATGCGGCCCTCTCCCTTGACGGACGTGCGGAATTCTTGAAACCGGCCACCCGCCGACCGTCCGAGTTACATTCTCGAGTGTGCAATTTATTCTTTACTCGCGTGCGTGCGTCCCTTCCCCGCCTTCTTCGCGGGCATCGGAAGAACAACTACTGAATACTAGTGGTAGACTAGGAAAAGGAAGCTAGACAAAGTCGTTCTTTACTTAACAAGGGGGCTGTACCTCTAACTATTATTAATACCTCGAGATAGATACCTCCGGATAGGTAACTATTGCACGGCAATAACCGGACGTTTCGCGACGGATGTCTACGAAGGGAGCAACGAACTATTACGCGACTAATTATTTAATAAGAAATTCTTTCGACCGCGAAATTCTTTCGTAAGTACAAATTCAGATCGCGCCGGGCACGTTGCCTAGGTAGGCTCCGTTTATTTCGCGATATACCACCTCGCGCTTTTATTATAGTTTCGTAAACGAGTGCATTAACCCACGAGATATCGTATCTTTACTCGATGAACGTGTCTTGTCGAAATATGAATATAAATAGCGCCGGGCGAAAAATAGCTTCCGCTCCTATTATTGTAAGCAGTTACCGTTTTACGCTTGTATATAGAATCCCAAATTATTCCGACGTTAAAACGCAATGCCGTCCTGAATTTCTCTCCCTCCTCCGCAGGCCGATTCGCCTCCGTCCTAGAACGTTAACGACTCGCGGGGCACCGTGTTACGCATAATCTGGCAAACACGCGGAGCGCGCGACGTCCTGTATTTTAAACGGGCAATTTCACAAGTCCTTGGCCACTGTAGTGATTTCATCCCTCTTCCCCCGAAACGACGGATGGCGGGAAGGGCGCTAACTACCCTTATATCTACTCGCGGGCGAGACGAAAGGGGACAGGGTCTCCGCGTCTGCCTGCTCGCCGTCCCTAAACGCATCTCGAACGCCTCAACAGGTCCATGAATAAGTTAGGGCCCTCCGACAGCGACGTGTCGAAGACATAATAGATTTTGAGAGCCGCTCCGACGCTCTCGTGAAAAGGCTTTCCTGGGGAAATTGCCTGTGTGGCCTAAGATCGCCCGACTTTTTGCATACGAAATGCGCCATCCTCCCCCAAGCAGTGTAGATTACTCGACAAATTTCGGTCTCATTTTTCGCTAACGACATTTACATCTATTAACCTAGTTCTTGTAACGTTTCCGCCGGTCGGTTCACTCGATAAACAGATATTAAAGGAAATAATTTGAACTTTTTGGTACATGTATTATAAATAGAACTGCTCGATTGGAGCGACCCGGCGGCGCAACTTTTTTTTGCGGAATATGACTTCCTCGCGACGAAGCAAGACGAGGCAGGGAAACGCGCGTAACCTCGGTAGCTACACGCTTCGCAAATTTTGCGGCGGCGCACGGCGGCAAATTAGATAGCGTTCGCGATCAAGAGAAAAGAAGGGAGACGCGTCGAGAAGGGTGCACCGGATTTGCATCGAAAGTGCCTCTTAAACGTCCGGCCCTCTTTTCTACGCGGCATCGGGTACCTAAGAACAGATTGCGAGACAAATTTCCTACAGATTCAATATTAAATCGCGGGATATATTCGGCCGGTGCCACGGGCGATGTTGACACACCGAAGTCCATTAGCTCCATAAATATAACTCGCGAACTCCTTTCGCGAAACCCAGCGCGGCGATCATTCTCGCTTTAACGCGCTGCCAGCCTCGTATAATTAAGCATAATTCAGCGCCTTCGGTGTCTTTCCGAATTTGCAAACGACGGAATCGTTGACAATGACGGAGAGCGCTGGAAATATCGTGTCGCAGGTGCAAATAACAAAACTGCGGGGTAAATGTCGTCGCGCGGTATCTCGCGTGAAATTCTGCGGCGGTTATAAATTAAACAAACTCCCCGACGAACAACGAACTTTACCGCTGACGTAACAGGATTTCTCTCCGCCAATTATTAACCCGACGCGCGGTGCATTTCTAAAAAGCTGTTGCGTCTTTTTCAGCGCGCTTAATTCCCGCATTCGCCGTGATTATTTCATTTTCCTATCTATCCCAAGGTACGGGGGGGGGGTCTTCTCGCGCAGAGGGAGGTGGGGAATACGAGAATCGTGTCACGCGACAGCTGATAACGCCATACAGAATTGATCAAATCGCTTCGAAGTCGCGCGGATCGCGCGTACGCCGAAATAGCATGCAATCTAGCCGCGATTAATTATTCCCGTACGAATTCAATCAAGCGCCGTACTACGTCACCGCGTTACACGAAATGTCACTCTCTCCGATTTCGCGACGCGTTATGACACGACGGGACGCGTATATCCGTCCCGTGGACGATCGATCCATCAATGGCTTATCCTCGGCCCCCGCGTATTCGTCCACCGCCATGTAATAACGTAACGAGCGCGTCCGACGTGTGCAATTATGTCTTTCCGGTCCTTCTCACGCCCCCTCCCTTGCCCGGTTCAAGGGGGGCTGGCGCCTGGCCTCGTCGTACCGGTAATTAATGAAATCTTATGGTTGCGTACATGCGAGATACACGGCGCTGGGGCGCACACAAATCGTAGCCGTGCCACGACACGCCATATGGTCAACGTTCAAAGGACCCGGCGCGATACTTACAACCGGTGTCCATGGTGATGATCGGTTGGAAAAGAGCGAGGGAGGAGACGTAGGTGAAAGCGTCCCGATATCGAGTACCCCGGGCTCGTTTCAACTCGCCGGTCCCCCGCCCCGAAGAAATTTAAAAAATGCAGGGGAAAAAATAGTCCCTTTCTCCCACCCAGAATTTTTTTTCGTTAACGTTCGCGCACGCACTTTATTAAACTCCCGCGGGTTCCCTCCAACAATGCGCCGCACGGTGAAATTTTTGACGAAATTAAACATTTGAAAAAGTTTGACGCCCATAAACGCGCGCAATTACGATAATTTGATAATTACAGTGACATTTTTGCATTTACCTTTTTCTATTTTTTTTTTTTTTTTTTTTTTTTGTAAATTTTATTTCACACAAAGCGATATTAAATTTTGTTAATATCTGCAGTTTTAAATTTGAGAGAAAAATGTTCCAACCTGTCGATCTTTTTTTTTTTTTTTTTTCTTTTAATAATGCACTGACTTATGCGCGACTCTCTTCTTCATTTTTTTTTTTTTTTTTCGTACTGTTTGCCCTGAGAAGAACCCTAGGCACGACGGAGTATGAGAATATTTACGTAAAACATCGAGTCCTTTTCTGCGGCCGACTTACGGCAAAGTCGTGGGGATGCGAGCATAAAAAAAATCTAATTCGATGGACTCGCGGCGTGCACGAGTAATTCTTGCGAAGGGAAAAAACCCCGTGGGTTCTCGCCCGAGGCTCGCCGTCGTAGCCGAGCGCAATAACTTTCGCGACGTTCACCGTCGCGCCGGTCAGCAGTTATTATCTCTGACGGGGTGGACTCGCGGGGGGAGGGTAGGGGAAGCCGCTGGCTATTATCTCTCGGCTGTTTGAATTTGAAAAATTAGCGAAGCGCCCCGACGGCGCGCGACGTTCTCTCATAGGGGGCGGCCGGGAAAACAAAGTTCGAATCCCGCCGGTGTGCGTCCTCGCGTGTGGCGGAGAGAAAGAGGCGCACACGGCCGCACACGAGCATCACATATTATGCACACGTATGTCTTACATGCGGCGGATCGATGTAATTGACAGTACACCTATCCTCTCTATCTGCAAAGCGTTACGTCACCGTTCCGAGGACGCCGAAATATAGGAAAAATCGCTGTCGTCGCTGGCGGCGATGAGAGACACAATCGTCGCAACGTGGGCCTTGATCGATTCCACGCACACGATCAATTTGTGCCGGCCTGGCGCATAATTCCCCGCCGTTCTCTCTCTTTATCTTTCGCTCGCGGCTGAGAAAAAGGGACGCGGCCGACGACAATCTCGCGCGCGGCTCGCAATTCGCATCGATTCCCATTGTATTTTTCAAACGGTGCTACTCCGCGTATCACGGTGTTCGCGTAACTATACCCGAGATATGTCCTCGAGAAAGGGATTTTTTTAACGGCCGATATATACTCTCTCTCGATTTCGCTCCTATAATTTTCCGCGAAAAAATATTCTTGCGTGACGGGAGAGGTCTGAAATTATCCCCGGTCTATTAAAATTATGTTGCCGCTAAAAAATGTAACGAGCGGCGATATCAGATATTTTCCCACATTCCCGTTAATTACGGAACAGAGAAATCTAGAGTTCACGTTAGCAGTTCCAGTTTCAACAGCAGGAAACGATAGAATTATTCAACGCCGATGATTAAGTTAATCCGGGAGCGAGATTCGGGTTTCATTGGACGCGAAAACACGGGATCTCAATTTGTAATAAGATGAAGGAACCCTTACGGAAATCAGTTTCGGCGCTCGCATCGATATATTCGAGATGCACGTGAAAGATCCCGGGAGCTTCTGGCTGCGATGTCGAGCAATTTTAATTAAATTTGGTCTCGTTTTACGCGCGGAATTTCGATTTTCCCAGATGGGAACCTGGCGAGCCGCATTAATTGATATTACGACTTCCGACAATTTGCGCGCAGATTGTCTCCGCGTGCGCGCTACGCGATAAATGGAATCATTGAGTAGCGCGGTGTGTCGCGTCGCCGTGGGCGCAACGCGCTGCTATATTTATGCATGTGAGAATATGCGCACGCTGCATATAGCCACCGGATGGCGGAGTGTCGAGCCCGGCCTTTGATATCGTGATAATTTTCCGGCGCGCAAGTGCTTATTAAAAACCGCTCCTGCTTTCAACTTTCTTCCTCGCAAGCCGCAAAGGGTTATCGCTTGTATTTAAATACTCAACAACCAATTACGGCTGTTAATAATCCGTACCCTCGATACGCGTTCAATTTTTCACGCTACTACCGAGGAGTAAGATCTCAATTGCATCCGCGGGGTGCGGGTACTACTGCATTTGAGGACTCGAGGGAACATCTTAAAACTCTACATTCTCGCTTTGCTTATCATTCGCCGTCGTCTCGATCTTGTCATCCTGTATTTTACTTGCAAGTGACCGCGCGCGTCGTGTCGAGAACGTGCGAGAGTATTCATCACGCGAATCGATCCGCTGGGCGCTCGGGTAATTTTAATGAAAGCCGATACTTTCCGGCGACGCGTACGCGATGAACGGATCGGCGAGGAAAGAGGAGAGAATGCGAAATACGCGTGTACGACAGAAAACAGAAGAAAACGAAGAAAAACGCCCGCAAAACGCACCTTGGCCTCTTCCCTCGCTTCTCTCTTTTACGGTAGGGAAAAAAAAGGGGGAGACGGGGGGAGGGGAACGGGCCCGGTGGAAACAGGGGATGATGAGGTGCACCCTTCTCCGCACGCGCTTAGGGCTCGCGTCCTCACCTGCCCTTTCCAATGCCGCTCGACCTCTTACGGGGTCTAGCCAGGTGATGAGTCACCCCGTGGCTCTGCAAAGGGGGCACACGCTTTCTCTCTGCCTCCCCCGATCATCCCCTCCTTTCCCCCCTCCCCGTTCGTTCCCCTGTGCCGTAATTTTCGATGTGCGTGTGCCACCGCGCGGCCTGCACGCTCGTGCGTGAAGGCATGGGCCCCGCACGCCGTCGTCCTGCGAGGTATTACGCGACCCAGGATCCAGGATGTGATTTATTACGCTGCGCGACGCCTAGGCGTAAAAAATAGGAGGGGCGATACCGAAACGGACGGTGGTTCCGATCGCGGTGCTTCTGTCCTTCCCGAGGCGAAATTAAAAGGGTGAAACGCACGGTTCTCATTAAATAAACTTGTAAAGGAACTTGATAGCGCACTTCAAAGAAACAGACGTTTAACAATTGAGAAGTAATTAAAAAAAAATGAAAAAAAAAAAACAAATTATATAAATTGGGCGCTAATTAAGTGTCGAAAAGTTTCGTCATAAATGTATATCCGATATCCCGGTATTTTATGCCAGAGGTTTAGCGCGAGAAAAATTAAAACTCGACTCTTAATATACCTTTGACGCTAGCACGTAATTCCGAAGAGAATAATTTTACGGCGGGCGCGAAGAAAATTCAAGAAAAACCTTCAAGCTTTAACACGTCAGTAGTAATCCTTTGATTACGCTTTCACGGAGCGAAAAGAAAATTAAAAGGGATAAAAAGCATGTGTACTTTATATAGAGATTTCTTACATCCGTTAAAAATGCGATATTTCAATTTCTAAATTTCACGAGGCTCATTTAAATATTCAGATATCTAAAGTAACTTCGGCTTCCATTTCTCATTAGATTACATTTATATTGAAAATGGACACATTAATTTTATCTAATTTCATCTAATAATAAATCGATCCCATATCATACATAAATCATCGTCGTGCGGTAGATTAAAATACGTAACGAATAAAATACCTAAATGTCGCGGTGACGTTATTTTCTCCTTCCGTTTCGCCGTTCCGTTTAAGCGCGAGCGGTTTTTAAAAACGTCGAAAGCTCATTAGCGCCGTCGTTAATATTACATCTGGTTAATGTCGCCGTTAATCACCGGTGCGTAACAATGTGAAAAATTTCAAACGCCCAATCAAAAGGACTGAAATAGGAAACTCTGTTACGAGACGAATCTTTCGTTAAAATATATCCTGTCACGCGGATATCACGTTATCATCCGAGAGCTATTATTGCATCGTTTTAACCGCATTTAACAATTCACAGACATGTATCGCAAATTTCTGCTCAATTATGTTTCTAAACTTAATGTGGCTCAATGTGCAGGTATATTCTCGTGCTTAAACACACGCACACTTGGACGTATATAGGCGTTATAAAATATTTGCATAAGTAAAACTCCTAGGGATTCTATGTCCGTCTGTACGGCGCCATAATATTAATCGCGACCTAAATTATTTTCACTCTGTCGACCGAGTAGGATTACACTAAAATTGTACGTCGCATTTTTGAATACATAGTGTTTTTTTAATGTTTTATCATTGCATTTTATCTCGACATTTCCTCGTCTGTCCACGCTCTTTCCAACGTAGTGGTAATATACGGCGAAGAAATCGGAGCAATTTATACTTATAACTCCGATCGATTTTGTCGAAATCAGCGCAAACTTCTTATAAAACGCCGGATATCTTAAAGCCAGGTTTCTGGATATAATTATCGAGTTCTCTGAATTTGAGATCTTCCGAGAGCGAGATACACTTGAACGGAAATGCATCAAAGTTGCAATAGCGTGTCACATTAGGTAATCTAAATAAATGAATGCAGAAACGCGAGCACTAATTTCATATTTATTTATTTATTTAATTGATTTACTACGTGGATGTCATCGTATTTCATTATGCATTTAATAATGTATTCTTTTACGATATCGAACAATCGAAAAAAAAAAAAAGACAGTATTGAGTCATCACTTAAAAAGAGACAAAAGAGCCAATAAACCCCTTGTAATATTTTTCTCATTTTATTGCATAATAAAAAAAGGGTTTAAGTTATTGACCTGGCGATCGC
The DNA here is from genome assembly GCF_019399895.1 of Cardiocondyla obscurior. NCBI lineage: Eukaryota > Metazoa > Arthropoda > Insecta > Hymenoptera > Formicidae > Cardiocondyla > Cardiocondyla obscurior. The sequence goes on from NC_091881.1 coordinate 4,822,875, forward strand.
TATGGCACAAAAAAGAAACAAGGAAACGAATAAAAGAAACAAAGGTAAAAAAAGAGATAATAATATTTTTTCACAATTCTATACAAATCTAAAAAAAAATAAAATAAAAGTAAAAAAAAAAAAAAGAAAAGAAAGAAAGCGCTCGGAAAGAAAGGCGAGAAAGTAGGACCTGCTTGTCGTGTAACACCTTGTGACCAATGTGTTTTATTTGCTCGAAGACCCTTTGACAAAAGAAGAAGCCTCGCTCTAAAGAAAGGGCGTCGTAATCTTTCTCTGGCTCGCCAGGGCACGCGTTTAGGGTTCCTCGCTCCCTTATTAGAAGTTCGTAGGAAGAAACTTGGGTTGCACTACCAAAAGCGGAAGTCGAGGTTACGCGACGATGCGTGTCGGTGTAACATACACGCAGAGTTACCACGTGAGTGACCATTGTCAATGGCTGTGTCAATTATACGCGTCAACGATTTCTAGAGAGACATGAGCTGAGGAACGAGCCGAGGGAAAAAAAGAAAAACCGAAAAAAAAACGGTGTCTAATGGTCGAACGCGGCACTGCATATTTGATTTATATATGAAATAAAAGTAAGACCACTCAACAAACAGTATGCAAAATTAATCGCAACACATTTCTAAAATATGCTTTAGATTACTTAACGCGTGGAAATTTTTTAATTACATTAAATTTAATTCAAGCATTCGAAATCAAATATGCAAGAACTATGCCGGGCGTAATCTATCGTCTGTGGATCTATCGGACGGACGAGCGCAGCCGAGCGGAATGAAGACGAGGGTGGAAAGAGAAAGGTGTGGGACTTAAGGTTGCGTATGGCGGAGTAAGAGCACGCGTGCGTATCTAGCACGTGGGCTACGGGCCATGAATGGCCCGGAGACGTAATGCGACCTACGGCAAGAAGCCATAGAGATGCCCCCTCGTGCCTCTGGCCTGATCCGAAAACGTGACGGTGAATGAAACCGCACGTGCCAACTTGCTCGCAACGATACTCCGAGGACATTGAAGAAGCGGCCCTCAAGCTTTCGAGCGAAAAAGAAATATGAAGAATAGGAAGTTGTAAAGAGATCGTTGTACATCAAACCTGCCCCGTTGTGAGATTAATGAAAGGGATGCGAGCTCTCGTTATCGAGCGATTAAACGTGCCGCGAAAACAAAAACCTCCCTTGAATCGCTACGGACGAGGCGAATTTCGGCGGAATCGATCGAAAATTCATTGTACGTGTGTCACGCGCGAAAACGGGGAAAGTGATATCCTCCTTTCTCGACAACTGGCGCGTTACGTCAGAAATGTTTGCCAACGGCGAGCAAATGCGCGCGGGAGGGGAACGAGAAATACGACGATGGGCACCCGCCACTTTTTCAGGGGTCCGCGCATGAATCTGCACACGTCAGTCGAGTGGAACGAACTGCCTCTCCTCGTCGGGGCCCTTCCCGATTTTTGCATCTGTTGGTGGCACGCGCCGCGAAAAGGATTGTGAAAGGTCCTCCAGTAATCAATCACCCCGGAAAAAGAGCGCGGCCACTAGTCCGATACGCGGCGAATACGTTTCTTAATATGTTTCTTCAATTTTAGAAAGAAATCGATACCAAGCGACCTAGTACGTAAGTTTAAACGATTCACGGAAGCTCATACAATTATTAAATTTAATTTAATTTCCTAATTTCATTAATTTTTTATTTAACAAGAGATAACTTAACGCTCACACAATTTTTCACCCGTTCGTATAAATTAATAAAAGTCCGTCACTGGTCGACAGTGATTTAGTAATTGTACTGTTTTATTGTTATTCTACTGTTATTATTACCGCCGTGATATCGTTTAGTCGGATAATAGTCGGATAACAGTCCACGAGTCAATCTGCCACGAGCTATCGTAATGGCAAGCGCATCTGTTCGATACATGTTAATGCGGTACGGCAGAATTGTCCAGGTGGTCGTGGCACCCACCAGATTTTTCAGTTTTCCGTTTCACGTTCGCTATACCCTTTCTACGACGAGCGCCTCCCACGTGGAACGCACCTTTCCTCGATCTCGGGCACCGCTATTTCCACCTATGTACATTAGCCCCGATGTCAACGATCTTCGCCGGAAACAACATAAAAAGGGAACGAAAAAAGCGCACACCTTGTCAGCGACGCGAAACTTTATTCCCGAAGTATATATTCCTTGTACAAATCGACTTACTTTTCATGCCTACGAAACTACCGCGTCCCGAAGAAAGATATCGAACTGTTCGCTTTTACAAATTTTATTCACGGAGTTATTTTGCTTACGGGCAATAATAATTGGCCGTTGCATTCCTATGATCGGTCGCGGTACTTTTTAAGATGCGCATCATCGAACGAACAGCGAACGGGTAAATTCATAAATAAATCAATCGTTACAAAAATAATACGTCAGCAACGCGCATCGCCGACGAATGTTCGCGGTCGCTACGTACGTTCGTCGTGTATACGCATTCTTACGCGTCGCGTAGATTTTTTTTATTATTTCGCATGTAAAATGAAACGAGGGGAGTTAACCGCCGGAAAAGAAGGGCTATCGGAGGATTCATCGCGCGCTCGAGAATTCTCGCGCGTGAATTATATACTTGACAAATCAAATTTCCTCGCGTATCTGCCTCCGGCGAAATGCGGGAGAGAGAGAGGAAAGAAGAAGAGAAGCGGGCAAGCCGGTCGGATCCGGATTCGAGTTCTCCCCTTCGATCCCCGAAGCCGGAACATCGCAGCTACGAGGGGTGAAAGAAGACGGACACGTCGAAGGGGGCGGTATCGAATCAGGGCGAGGGGAACCCGCGGGGGGAGGGGGAACGAAAGCGCGCAGCTGCCCGAACTCGATGTCACAGCTTTCCGGCTCACAATGCACATCGCCACAATGCATGATTTTGCGCCATTGTTTGCGCCGCGCGCGGCACGAGCGTGTGCATAGTGCCGCACGCGTGCCGTATAAGCGTACGCATGCATGCGTGCGTTGATGCGTGAGTGCGTGCGTGCCTACGGGCTCTCCGACGGCGAACCTATATCGAAGTAGACTTCGGCCACGCGAGTCAGCTCTCTTCTCGTCCTCGACGGACCTGTCCCTTTCCCTCCGCATCGTTCCAGAGGACGCGTTCGCTTACCCGGAAAAACACCGCCAGTTTTCCACCGTCGAGACCCTAACTGCGAAACCGAACGTTCCGTCGGCGAGTGGGTGCCCGCCCAGATACCCGAATCAACTAATTGATACTGCGAATGCACTTCTAATTACGCTTATTACGCGTGAATCAAAAGGGTCGTACACGCGTGCGTAGATAAAAGAGGATTCGAGGACTTCGACGCGAACCTAGACAGTTTCTGCTTTCTTCCTCGGTGCGGGATCGTTCGATATAATTAGCCCGTTGGAATTGCGGCCGTCATCTCGATCGTGCCAGCTACCCTACGCTCAGTTAAATTAACCACCTGTTCTATTTACGTCGTATCATCGTGGCCGAAAATGAAAAGTTTAATCGCACCGCAGATGGAGGAGGCGCGGGGCGCGATACGACGCGACGGCGGCCACGATCGCCAGGAGATACATCTATCTGCATAGTAATTGCCTCCCTAATTAATTAATAGCTAAGCATCGTAATGCCGCACGCGCTTGTAAACACACGCGCCATATGGGATGCAGAGGAAAGATATGCGGTCGGCGGGCGCTCGCGCGCTCAGCCCGGGACAAATTTATGCCCGTTAATTAACGAGAGCAACGACACGTCCGGCATAGCGTCAATACACCGAGCGATCGCATTGTATAAATAAAACCGCTAAAATTATTCTAATGTATTACGATTTACCGCTGTTATTTGTTTACCGTGCAATGGCGACTCCATCCACCGTTATTAATCGCTCGGCCAATGGAAAATAAAGCCGATAACAAGAGAAATTGTAAATACACGCCGAACATTAATTATGAAAATTGATGCCGCGTAAAATTCAAAGTGCACCCGTAATTGAAACCTCGATAACGCCCGTACGTATGACGTAAAACTATTTAGGCGGCCGAAAAATTTTCACGGGCCACTATATCGCAAGCTTGCATCGAAGTCGAACATAAATAACGACGAGCTGTGAAATTTTATTATTTTTCCCGGTCGCGTAATTGAACAAGACTGACAAGGTTTTTGTGTCATCGCGGTCACGTGCCTGAGATAACGCTAATCATTATATCATGGAGTCTCCGATAACATCCAATTATAAATGCGCCCGGACGGGCGACGTGCAATTATGAGCATAATTAGTTTAACGAGACAGAAGTGCAGTTAAGTATACGCCATGCATTTCATCGTCAAGTAGATTTTATCATTTTTCTTAATTGCGTCGGGAAATCAATCTAGCGAGAGACACTCGCACACATTTTTTTTTTTTCGTCTTGCTTTATCGACCGTTAATTATACGGATAACATTGCTTGTAAATTGTAAATCACTATTAATATCAGCCAAATTATATATTATATTTTAATACCTCGGCGAGCGTAATTGAGTTAGATTCGATTCTCCTGTGTGATAAGTGCGGAATATCGATCTTAATTCGTCCGCGTGACACGGCGTCGCTCGTAATAATAAAAAACGTCATGTGTTTTCGCGCAAGATATGCGCAGTATTTAGATGACGGCAGGATGTTGGAGGATCAATGCTTCATAAATTACGAAACCACGAGAAATATTTACTAATGCGTTAACACGATAGCCAAATGTCGTTGCTGGTCACGCGAATATCCGTCCGATTACTAATGCCGGCCGAAGTGTTGCGGGCGACTCCTGCGTTTTCATCGCGTGCCGGCGTTTACGCAATATTGTATGTTCAGGATTTTCATTGTTATGGAATATATCGCGATAGAACTTTATATGCCATTATTTCAGAGGCTTGTTGTTAAAACGAGTTGATACCTTGATAATTATACAATGTAATAAGTAATTAATTTAATGAAATTCAAGCGGTAAATAATTAGCGACAAAATTATTCTGGAAAATAATATTTCACCGACATTACGTTCCGCGAGCACGGCGTGTCTTACTTTTCAGTTACCCAGTTGACAATTGATTTACTATTTGTTTATCATCTCATTATTAAAATGTTCATTACGAAACGCGGCGCGAAACGTGCGCGCGAATAAAATTTAATTTAACGACCAAGTTGCGTGCAAACGTCGTTGTTTCTAGAGACGCGTGGCGTTGCGATATGCAACTGCGTGCTTTTCGATGCTGGAATAATGCCTCGTCTAATTACCGTGTTAAGGCATACATCTTTACGCGCGACGTGCTGGGCACGAGTGTTCCCCGGCCTGGCGCACGCAACGCGACGCACTCGCATGCCGGAATTCTCGGATCAGCATCACATCGGAGACAGGCACGTTTACACCGCAAACAATTGTCCACCGGTAAATCACTGGCCCGCTGTTTGCCTGCCTTCCGAAGCGGTATCTAACGTGATTGAGTCGCGAGAAATATTTCATATCCATTTACTCCGGCGAGTCGATACGCAATAATCGTCGGCGCATCAATTAATTAGCGGACGCCGATTCGAAATTTCGACATCAACTATTCGGCCCGAATCACGAAATTAAATGAAGCCCGAGCTTTATTAAAATAACGCGTCGCGCAAACTCGACGTAAACTAAATAAATCAAACGTCAACATGAAGGAAATGCGTTACTCCGGACGAGAGAATTTATTAGAGGCTGCTGACGATTCCGTTCAACTGTTTCGTTTATAGTTTTATGTAAAAAAAAAAAAATAATAAATAAATTTCTAATACCTACGTGAAAGCAACTTAGAGATAATCACCTTCGTGAAACGGAATGAATTACGTTTTCGAAAAATAGTTAATATGTATCGAAGTAAAATGTAGGGTTAAATTAAACGAGGGTCGGTGCAACAGGCGCAAAACGTCTGACATGCCGAACTATTTATTAGACACTTTACTACTGGGAGGAGCGTTTCGATGCTTTCATTACTCGACAGAAGTTTCTACGGCTAACATCTGTTCGGAATTCTTATCTGCGCAAAGATTTTAGAAATTAACTTGGACATTGGCGTGCGGAACGTTGTAGTTTGTCCATCGTCACGGTGATACGATCTCATCGAGATCGGATCGTCGAGTGAGTAACGTGAATGCACGACAGCGTTAGTGCCACTGGCATTTAGTATAAATGTGTAACCATTATCGTTATATCGCGTTACTGTCATTATACAATTAAAAAAATAATTTAATTTATTCTAAAACCCATTGTCTAAGCAAGAAAATGTTTTCAAGTATCAAAAAAAATCACGTTACCATTACGATAAATAAAAAATATATATATGTATTTTTTTAAACGCGACAAAAAAAATCTTTTACATTGTAATTTATAAATTAAAAAAAAAAAATTTTTTTTTTTAATTATTATCTTCAAGTTTTAAAGTGATATCGATCGCAAAGCAGATTTCGAAAACAGTGAGTTTCTTATTGTATGGAAGTTAAGTATTGTCGTGAAAGAGATTTCGATTCGTCAGGTGTAAAATAAATCTCGTATGGTCCGATAATGCGAGCACCTTGCATTTCCTGTTCCGCCCAACTTCCCACTTCGCGACACTTGGCCTGCATCGCCTCTCTTTGATCACCCCAAGAAATTCTTTGGGCAAGTTCACGAGGGGCTCTTTGTGCGTACACTTGGCACACGGTACAAACGTCTTTCCCGTAAGCCCGGGACGCGTCTTTGTGTGCAACCCTCGAAGGAGAGAACCCCTCGTAAGGTGCCGGCGGAGATATTCGGGGTGAATGAATTTTACAACTTACGCATACTACAAGAGGTCTACATTTTGTCCTACAACCTGCTTTTGTGACGTATACACGACAATGACGTCACGCGACCTTTACCGACCGCCCTCCCCGCGTCTTTGAGACAGGCTGTTTCAAGGATTGCACCTTGACCTGACATATATATGGCCACCGGCACGGCAGACGAAAATAAGGATTAACGTATCGTAAAAAAAAAAGAAAAGAAAGAAGTCGTTAGCTAAGATTTATGTAGAAGGCTCAACATAATTTTTTAATTTACGTGGAAAAGGAGCGTAAATTATTGCTAGCGTTTTATGATATGCAATGTTTGCGAAATATAATATTAAAAAATTAGCTCGATCTCATAGTGAGGTATTAAAGTATAATATTAATTCCAGATAAAATTATATGGCTGTCGCATGGAGATGGACAAAACGCGATATAATATTAATCATTATTAATTTGTAAAGGCAATCTAATATTAATTAAAATATAATATTAATAATTTAATGTGAAATGTTTACAGTTCCTCTAATAAATAACCCAACAAGCAAATTTAAAATTGCACGTTTTACATTTTTCAAATTAGCATCGTAAATAAGGTAATGCAACATATGTACTACAAATTTCGGCAAATCTAAAGATCGTCTACGCGATCGTTAATACTGCATTATTCTCTTATTGAAATTCCAATGCGAGAAGCTGCGTCGCCGAAATTACGAGATCATTTTGACTCGGGCTTGCAAATCACGCCTCGCGAAATCGTGCCGGGTCAGACACCCCAATAAAAATTCCGGCATTCCGAACGAGGGATGTCAGAATGGTTGGTAGTCTAAGCCTACGGCGGGACTCCCTCTAATCGCCACCAAGCCGCGACGATGTCGACCCCTTGCGCGTCCTTTCTCTCTCTTTTCCTCCTCCCCCCCTCCTCCCCCCGTTACAGTCTCGACGCTTCGTGCCCCGACTTCTTTTTTATGCCAATGCATTGTCGGATCCAGGCCGCAGCTGCCTGCAGGACCCCCATGCGTGCGTGCCCCCATACGAAAGCCACGTCACACCACCTGGCCCTGCACGCGGGTATGTACACACGAGTACAAGAAGGGGGGACTGGGGGGGAGCAGGAAGAAAGAGTGCACCCTCCCTTACGCGCACCGGGCCGAGACTCGTGTCGAGGGATGCAAATATATCGGGAAAAGGATATCGACGTGTTTGTACTTAAATTTTGAGGGGAACGTAATGCTCTCGACAGAAAACTCACTCCCACGTAGTAAATCCGAAAGCCGGTCTCAAAAGCGAGCGAAAAGACCGTTTTTTAATTTAATTTAAAAACAAAGTTAATTATAAACGTTATTGCAAAATTTTGAAGCAACGTCAAAATTATAGTTTATTAATTTGTACCGCAGGCTTCTAAAAAAAAAAAAAATTCTCGGTAGAAAATGAATTTCAAAGTCAACACCAGCGATAGGTGCACGCGTGCGTGCGCGTGTGAGCGAATAGATATGCAATGGGCGCGTGCCCTGACGGGAGATACAGGGTGCCCACCACTGCGTACCAGTATTACCCCCGTGCCGATTTTGCGGCTTGCACCTTATTTCCATGCGTTCCCATAGATAAGATCTGCGGGCACGTGGCGACGCCGGCTGCGAAATAATATCGCGATTCGCGGGGAGGAACGAACCCCTACAATCTCTGCGACCGTTTAACGTTCTGCTTTTAGCGATATTTCCTACACGGAATTATTTATCAAACGTGGGAGCGAGGCACGTTGCCAAGCCTCGAATTCTTTTCGCAATAAATACGCATGTAATTTTTAACTTCTCAAGGTACAGAAATAGAAAGAAAAAAAAAATTAAAAAAAAAATAAAAAGATATGCCTCATGTTTGCCTATGCGAGTATAAACCGCAGGTGATAAAGGCTTTATCATTCGCCATGCAAAGTGACACCGACTTATCGTATTGTCGTGAGTTCGGATAACATTGTATCTCACTGGCTTATCGCACGCGCAACCCTACGCCCGCAACGATACACGCGATCGTGTTTGACATTTTGATAATTGTATTTGATCATCGACGAATTATTTAACGACAAAAAAAAACCCCCCCAAGAAATACAATACGATTTTTGTAAAATAAAAATATATTAGAATCATATTAATTTTGCGCAAATGCGCACTCAGATAGGCCGCGATGTAATCAGGCAGATGCTGTTCTTCAAGTACTGCCGGGATATCTAAAGAACCATTTCGACCTCGTTCATACTCGAGATTGGTACTACGATATTCATCCAATAACTGTTTCGCGTTTCATCGCACGGGATGCGATGTAGTATATGAACACGCATCTGTGCGTGAAAGTTCGATGATGCGGGCACGCGCCGCGTACAATCAGAGAAGCTCTTACGATAACCCCGTATAAGCCAAAGAAACTGCTCGTTCTCTCGTTGCTAATCGAAATGCATGCGCTTTGTTTCATACCTGCCGTCTCGCTTTATTGTCACATTTAATTAAATTATGTAATTTATTTCCTTGTTACAGATAAATATTAAAATCTTTTATATAAATATATTAAAAAAAAAAAAAAATATATATATAGTTTGTCAACGAAACGTGACTCGATGAATATAAAACAGCTCGCGTGCGCGTATCACGAGTTACCGTTAAATATACATACGTGTATTCCGAGATTTGTACGAATGTCGTGGAGACGTTTGTCGATTCGCGACTATCTGAATAATGCCCACTCGATCACGGATTCTTTTTCGTTCGGCAGAAGCAAGAGAGCAATGCGATGCATCCACGCTAATGCTCGAGTATCGCTTCGTTCCCCTACGGAGGAGAGGAGCAGGACTTGCGTCCACTTACGCATCTGTCCACCAGCATCCCTCGGTAAATACGGCGTATAATGCATGAAACACGCAGCGGGGACGCGAGAGCTCTCCTCTCCCTTTCTCTCTTATTGCCGTAGTCGGTATGTATTGGCCACATGCCGAGAACGTGTCTGGTATCACCAGCGACCGCGGAGAAAAAGCCCCAAAAAGATCTTAATCGCCGCGCGGAGCGCACACGAAAGTCACCGTACCCACAGGCAATCGATCCTGAAATCGATATGCGGGAACGGTCCTTGTTTCGAGCTTGTCAAACGAAAGGGCATAATAATTATGCTACACGAACGTGGGCCCGAAGCACGAAAATTAAGACACACACACATATCGCACATATAAAATCGCGATAGAATATAGTCAGAATAACGATCGGAAGTTAAGCGTCACGACGAACGAGATAATAAAATAAGAAATAGATGCGATGACGCGGAACGGTAATATATTTTAATTAACGCGCCGTTAATTATAGATGTTTAATAAGATTCTTTTTTTTTTTTTTTCCAAACCGCCTTGGCAACTTCGGGATAAAAAGAATTAATTATACCAGCAGAATTTAAAATCCTCGTAAATATCAATGCGCAATAATTCGTACAGCCCGCAGGCTTGAATCATCACTCAATGACAAGGTCCTAGACGACTGGTCTTCTTCTCGAGAACGCACGAATGACTTACAAGATACATTTGTAATAACGACGGGCGAGAGAAAAAGAGAGGAAGAGGAGAGAGATGTGGTTTAAATAATTTTAGATTCATAGGGGCATAGATGACGACAGAATTTCGATTTGAGAACGAGAGATTTCAAGTGGCTTCGCTTTACGGCCTTTTTCTTCTTCGAGTGCCCATATTATAGATAATCACCGCGATGGATACGGGCACGACGCGTATATTACCTACAAGACGTAGATTTTACATTCCACGAGATCCAAAAACCTGCGGGTAGACTGTGATCCACTCGAGAGCGACATACGTTTCATCTAAAGGTATTTCGTAACCGACGTTATCGTTACTGCTTCAAGAAACTCTTGAGAAATTAAATTTTTATACGCAGACCCCGTTTACATTTGCTTATTTTCCTTTATGCGCATTTGCATTTATCCTTTTTCCGTGAGAAAAATATTTTCAGCGATACACACCGGCAAAATAACAAATCGTACAAAACTGTTTATCAATTCATCTGTTATGATTGTGTCGTCGGTGAGAGTCGGTGGAAAATAAAAAGAGGTGAAAAATATTTCAAACTTTATGCCGGATTTTAAACACGGCTCACGCGATGAAACGGGTTATTTCTACGAATTAAAACGATGAAAATGGGGGAAACGCAAGAACAATTTACCGTTGTTGAAATAATCGAAAAAGCCCGGAGTACGTTGCCGGTGCGCGGGAGTGTAATTGCCTCGCGATAAATAGACGATATAACTAAGAAGAAATATTAAACTCCGAAGACTTCGCTCGGGCGCGCGTATTAAAAATGTATTTTCCTCCCAGCGACTTCTTTCGCCCTCTCGCTTCGGAGGATTGCAAATTAGTTGCAGCATCGCCCGGCGACGCAACCGGCCGTGCGCCCTCATAAACTTTCGAGTACTTGGAGCACTTGGAGTAAGAAATATTGTAAATTGTTCGCGGCAAGTCGAGGCGAAACGTCGGCTAAATGAATGCCGGTCCCTGAAACGGGACCTCGTTAATTTCGCGGGCTCAATCCGTAATTATATAACCGATAGCCACGCCGTCCTAATAGCAATTAAAATTCCGGATTGCAATGAACTTTTAATCGAAGATTATTAACGTGCCAGGAGGGGGCCGCGAGTATTTCATTACGCATATATTCTTCCCCAGATTTCCCGCGTGTCCCGTTTGTCGCGAAGACGCGTTTCAACCTGATACGTCGGGTCTCCATTTTTTAATTGATAATTAATAACACGGTATTATATTAACGTTTACGAATTTCAATATTCGTCTTGCAAATATTTCACTTCGCATTTTTCATATTTAAAAGAGTTTTAAATGTACGCGATAAAATATGGGATACAAACGACAAAAACTGTTTATAAATTTAAGCAGCCGGTGAAAATTAAACTTCTTATTATCTCCGCGCGCATTAAGCTGTCGCCTTTTTATTCCGAAAAGTCGTAGAACACCGATCACACGTACTTATCGCGACAGTAAAATTTTTCCTGTCTGACAATCTGTTGATATTTCCATCGTTATAAATTGTAAAATGACGGGTATTCACCTATGATTAATTATACGTTACGCGAATCGTTAATACTCGCGCAGCTGCAAATTTATAATATCTTGAAACTTGAAACGAGTCTCGTTTCGCAGGTTAGCAAGTGAGGAAAGCGGGGAGAGAAAGATATTAACATGGGATGTTATATTTATCCGGATCCTAATTATGTATCCGCGAGGTATTAAATGAAGCCCCCGGACGGACCCCGTGCGGTAATGGCACTTGTATGACGTCCTATAGTGGATTACTTTACCATGGTGCCTATGTGCTATTGCCGGGACACGCCGATATATCCAGGCCAGCTGCCCGGAAGAGCGACCGCGACACTTCCTTCCTGCACTTGCGCGTCCTGCCTATCCACGATGTTCTCGTAATTCCAATCGCGATCCGCCGTGCGATCGATACCATGGATACACCCGGTCATCGATATCCTCCCGACACGTGACAACGCGTTTCTCCTTTTACCCGAAGGATAAAAAAATAGGACTCGCATTCAGCGCGATTTCTTTCGATATGTTATGAAAAATTATAGAGACTCTATGTCCGCTGGCTTGGTCATTGAATTTTAAATATTTTATCCCTACGACGTAGTTTGTTACTATTATTTATTTATCGAAGTTAATAATTTGTTTGAAAATACAGTTAATTAATGATTCTCTGAGTAAAAACGCGTAATGAAATATACAACGGTATGAAAGATTATTCGTAAAAATAGAAAAATATTAAAAAATGTATTTGCAAAGTATTTCATAAATTTCCCGACCGAACTGCCTTCATTTTTAATTTCAGTTACGTCTGCCAATTGATGCCTTCAGGTATATGTCATATAAACGTGACTGGAGAAATATTTTCTTCCATTCGCAATTATACAATACATTCTTTTATTTTTCCTTAGAAAGTTCTATCCTATCCCCTAGTTTATAGTTTTATAATCATTTAAAGAACCTCTTTTTTTTTTTTATCTTAACTTGTATAGAATTTTATCTTCCCTATTGAAAATGCCTGTAATTTACGACTTGAGAATACTTCAGCAACGATATGTAAAATGTGTTAATATAATATTAATATTTTTTTCTAAACAGAGTTTTGCGAGTAAAAGAATAATTGTTTCTATCTGCAGTCAATTGTAAAAAAAAAGCAATGCGTTTTGAAGACTTTATGTGACGGTTTATAAGACAAGTTACGGTATTAATGGATATACATAAACTGTTGGTAGCTATAGCGTTAAAAAAAAATCGTCGATGGTAATTTATGCAAAGATGAAAACTGTTTCCAAAGACTTATTATTCTTACGAGACTATTCTTTACGTACGTAAAGCCGAAAATAATTAATTATCGTGCTAGACATTTTATAAAAAATTCTTTGAAACGTGATGATGTATAGTACTAAAATAAAATTAAAAACAATTTTTTTAAAGTACTTATAAAATTAAATATCATTTAATAAACGTTTCTAGCACGAATAACTAATGCGATATTTCATCCCCTCTCTCTTACGACCCCGTGACGATTAAAATTCAACTGTGCCGTGAGCGCTAAAGCAACTTGTCAGCTATATGTATTAAACGTACGGCAGGAAATGTAAAAATGCGACGAGACGCATGACTCATTTTAAAGCGATGTGCAGGTTCCCATAGTTACCTATAAACACTAGAAACCTGTCCCACCTGTATACACGAGGGATGTGCACTCTTCTCTCCCTCGACCGAACCGGTGCAACAATCCCTTGCCTCTCAGAAATCGTATGTGACATGGGAAATAAATATATTTCCTGCCCCAGTATCAGCTTACAGCGGTCGATTGGTAAAAATATTAATTTTTAACTACTTCTACAGGCCAAGGAATAAAGCTAAGTCTAAGTAATTCGCTGGGCTACGTAACGGTAACGGCAAAAATATTCGGAAACCATATACACGTCGCGCGGGATTTTTTCAGAGGCTTCCGTTCGTGTATCTCTCGTTTTAATGATTGCCCGCCTCCTAATCGCCGACTCTTCGAGGGTAGGTTTCCCAAAATGTCTGATCCCGCGATTAAGAGATACTTAAAGTGAAAAAAAGAAAAAACATAAGCGAGACGGAAGGAGTTCGGAATTAATTTAGGCAAGAGTTCTACGGCTTCGCAACATCTTGCGTTATTTCTTTCAGAAAGGTTTCTCGTCACGCGTGCTTTTTTCCGGATATACGTATCGTTGTATTTCGAGGAACATGTTTTCTAATTAATCAATTGCATCGGCATGAAAGTATATAATATCGAAATTATTATTTATCGACTCTCACTTATTAAGTACGATGAGCGGATCGGTTCCAGTTTTTGTTATTGAATTGCGCGAATAAATATCGCTAACCTTATCGCAGATGCCCGTCGTCAAAATCGAGATAAAAAAAAAAATCCCGGGATACCTCGTACGAATAATTTTGTGCGTCGGACTTCGGCGAGTGATGCGAGGCCGACTGAGGGAACACATTCGACAAGATCGTTATAGACTTTTGCACGAATAGCTACGGATCGTGGCAGATGTCCACGCACTTCTACCGCACACCTCTCGAGTGTCACGGTCTGTGTCAACGAACCCGCGAGGGTCAAGAAAGGGTGATAGAACCTTGGCTTTCTTCTTCGGCTCTTTACCGTGGCCATCGCGTTTTGCGGCGACATGTCGCCGCGGCACCGAATAACCGTGCCACAAAGGGAATAAACGATGGCAAAGAGAGCTCTCTTACGTCGGCTCTAATTTCCCGTAAAAGCGAACAAAGTGGCCTACGTGCATCGCGCCGTGTGCATTTCCCTGAAAAGGAACGCACGTCGACGTACGACGTCGCGGTGCTGGCGCGAGCTCACGATATGTGAATTATTTTAAAACAGAAAAGGCAATAATTTATTTTGAAATTATCTACCGCGCGTCATCGAGCGATTGCAAAAGAAATCCTCTATTACATTTTTTTTTTTTTTTTTTTTTTTTAGAAATAGCACTGCGGCAAAATAATTTGATACAGATAAGAGAAAATAAACACTAAGATTTATCTACCTATCGCGCGTTATGATTCGCCTATTCCGATGTTTGTGCTTCCAGCGACATTATCGCGGTTACCAATCCGCGAGATTAGCTCTCGTAATAATCGACCGCGGCTCGAGGACACGGTGCACGGTGCAATTAAACTGGTATTCGAGATGAATATTGCCGGTGCGAGAGCGAGGCCCGATAGTGATCTTACGTTATGTACAAGTGGCGCGCATACTGTCGTCTGGCACGAAGGCTCTCCTTGATGATTGCTTCGTAAGAACTCCGTCGCCGCCTTTATATCCCGTATTAATCCGAAGCCCGAAATTCGGAGCCTCCGCGGTGAGCGATAATTAATCGGAATCGATAGGGACCGTAAATATTAAAAGGAGCCCCTTTACACCGATTCTACCTAATATAATCATGCCCGACAATCTACATTTTGAATTCGCGACGTTTGTTAATTTTATTAAATTAAATAGAAAATTAATTAATACGCTTATTGAATAATAAATCCAATAGCTAAATCAATCTAATTCTATAGCGAGCGAATAGACGAATCGAAGCACTTTACTTTTATCGTTCTAACAAGAGTTATGCTAAAAAATTAATAATTGGTTTCAAATAAAATGCGCGCATTCGAATACTATGTTTCGCTCGGCTATCTAATTTCGTTGCTTAATTTTAAAAGACAGAATAAGTAATGTAATAATACTCAAAAGCATATACATAATATTTTATATTACAGCAATTATATTTTCTGGGTAGACTGGCTCAAATAAATTATCTACATTATACATTGCGCCAATTATTAATTTTCCATAAAATAATTAATTATAAATGCGATTTAATAACGGGTACCTTAGGTCCAGTTATATATACTTCAGTCGATACGAAATATTTCTCAGTCCGGTATATGTAAATTAATACGTGTGTGTAGATGATCGATATTTAAGTATCTCCCGTATTCTAGGTATCGCTGATTAAATTCCACGGAGTTATACATACTTTTGGAAAGTAACAACTTCGTCCTATTAACCGCAGAATAAATTTGCATTGTTCCAGATATTAATATAGCGGCTAATACACATATTAAAATCTGACACGCGATAAGATTAAATCGCAAAATCGGATTTCAAGATTTGGTAATCTCGGGGATAACACGTTCCAAAGATAGAGCCGCGTATGTCCAAGTCGCGTGTTTTGTCAGCGCCAAAAAAGTTAAACAAGCGGCTCGAAGTAAACCTTCTGTTATTTTACTATCAAATTTAACGAGCAAAATCTGCGAGACTGATAAGGTAATCGATCAGTTAATTAAGTTAATGGGCGATATTAATAATATCTAGTTTTTTCCTTCATTTTCTATTGATTTTTTCGAAATAGAACTATAAAAAATCTTTTCTCAACTACGACTTGAAAGAGTTCGTGTCGATTACTTCTATTTTTAAAAAGGGACGTAAAGATCTTACTGTTGCCGTTTTTCTACTGTTAACTTGTTCTTTCGGTTGGCTCATTTTGTGCCACGAGAGTAAATGTCAGCCTAATTTTTATAACTTTGTTAATTTTAGTTGTTTTTATTATTGTACTTAAAGCAACGAGATTATGTACGGATTAGAATTAATATCATTTTATATAATAAGATTCCCTCCCAAATCAATAATCGTGCCTAGCGCTCAGTTATTATTAAAATTGTTTTGACTGATTGCGCGTAGGATATTGTAAAAAACAATAAATATTTAATATATTGGACAGACATACAATTTTTTGTGTATCGTACACTTTGTTCAATTTCTCATAACAAAATTACAATGAATGCAAGAAGATGTGACTGACTTACCGGTTCGATGCGCAGCGGCGGAGTTACTGTAACATAAAAAAAAAACATAAATTGTAGACATAATTAGAATAAGTTCCACTATTAAAAAAAAAAATGTTACGTGTCTCTAATTAATTCTTCAATAAAATAATAAAACAAAGTTATCTATGTATGAACAAGATCTGTAATAAGTTTAACTTTTTTTTTTCAAATATAAAATTTTATTGTATTAATAAATGTATTAATTATTAAAGCTTTTATTTTAATTTTTATCGAAATAGTAAGATTATAGAGATATTAAAAAAAAAATTAATAAACTTTATGCAAAAAAAAAAAGATACTCACCGATACGTTGGTCCGCCGAAGCATGTTGCCCATCCTGAGCCTCCTCCTCCTCTCAGTTTGGGTTGCCTTCCATCCGTGCACGAGAAACACGCGAAAACCGCGACCGGGTGACTCTACATCGCGAATAAAAAATAAAAAAAAAAGCTATCACTTGAAATTTGTCGCGCGACCCTGGATCGGCAATCGCGTTCGCTAAAATTCGCAGAGCAAAAATCGCGCGACTACTTCGGAGACACGAAAAAGTGGCCGACGAATTGGCTGCAGTTCATATAATTTATATAATTCAGTTCATATAACTCGGCGGCGAGAATTTTCCTTCTCTTCGAATATTTAGAAAGTCCGGCCGGATTTTCTTCCACACTCAGCACTTGCGGAATAGCGACAATGGCACGTTTGGTCCTCCTTTACATCCTTGCTGAAAACAGAAAAAAAGGAAAAATTTATTTAATTAACATTCTCAAGAAGGTATTCGATTCGTGGATAATCTACACACGTGCGAAATGTCGGGCGTAAAAGTTAATTCGCGGTAACGATTTGCTAATATTATTTTGTTACTCTGTAGCTAATCTCGTGTCCGACCGGCAAGCATACATTCCAAGACGAGCATGTATACACACGCGCCGCGCAGCACGTATACCTAGCGAGCACGTGCAGACCTTGTGCGCGACCTCTGCTTCCCTCGCACGCTATGCATTACATTGTACAATGGAATTTATTACTTTTAACGTATCATCGGTCAGCGAGGGCTTAAACGAAACGTTCGCAAGTCGCCACGATTACCCCAAAGACGCGAATATAATAATTAACACGTGTAATTGGTCACGGAACTTACTTTAAGGGAACGATCACTTTTCATAACTGTTCTCCGCGTACGGAGCATTCGTCAGCAAAGTGGATACGCACCGGGATACATCTCTGTACCGTCCGTGCACCATACGTGGCGTTTTGCTTCCGGTTTCGAGCGGATCGTATCTGGACCATGTGCTGCGTGGCTCGCTGTTCGGTAGTCGGCGGAAGAATGGAGAGGGGAGAGGAACGTGGCTCGCGCGCGCTGACTTTCCGGTTTCCCCCACTCCACCCACCTTATTAATATAATACCGGCGCACCGTACGAGCTCCGTAATGTTCAGTAAAATATTTATTTTAAATAATGATTATCACCGATATCAAAGTTCGGACTTAAGAACGCGATCTCGATTGCGGGCTCCGGCATTTGTATCTAACGCACGAATAAGTAATCGAAATAAGTAATTGGCGACAGGCCAATCTCGGCAATTGCAAGGCTGGTCGGCATTACGGCGTCACCGAAACCCTAGCGATCTGCCATTCAAGTGTCACATAAGAGAGATACGAGACGGAGACATACCCCTCGCGCAACAATAGAGAATCGGGAAGTCGCAAATCGCGAATACAGGGAACGAGGGATGCTGATACGATGCGTTACGTCACCTCCCGGGTCGGGAAAATGTCGACAAAAGAAAAAGAGAGAATCGACGAAGGTCCGACCCTCACTCAATAGATAATGAAATCAACATCGTAACCTTAGGAATTTGTTTTATCTCTGCCGTGTGTGAAATACAAAATTAAGCAAACGTATACGTACCTCGAATTTAATTTTTGTATGTATAAAAAAAAAGGTTCTAAGAGTTTGATCAATTTCGCGAGCTTTCTGTAGGTATATACGCCTTCAGAAAGCCATGCAAATAAAATGTCTGCCCGAAACAACGAAGCTTTTTGTTCGACAAGTTTTATCGTTACGCCGGCGAAGCTTGCTCTTTATTAATTGCAAGTCGCCTACAAGAAACATCGAAGTTGCTCATTTAGCTCGTGAAAGCTCTTTATCAACAGAGTTGCCTGCTAGATTAAAACATGAGATTAAAGCTCCGGCACGATACGTCAACTTTCGTGGCACTAAGGTTTTTCACATATCGCACGTGCATTATTACGTTTACGTAAATCCGGGCCCTTCGCCCGGCACGAATACGGAATACATTTGCGGCGGAATGAGTCGTCAAAATTTGACGTGACACAATAAAATTACAGCTGCTAAAGTAATAAAATTATTAATTCCGTATATTTGGTTAATAAAGAGGATTTAACGTCACGTTTTATCGGGCGGAAAATAAATAGCGGAATAAATAGATATGGGGAGAAGGCAGGTTATTCGTCAGGCACGAATATTTCGTGGCGAGAGGATATGCTATCGCGAATCAGCGTTCCACATACCAAGTGCGCCTAATCTGTTATCGTTTAATCACGTAATACGGTACGTGTGCCGGCCGGGCCTACGTATTCCGTGCTGGAAAGGGGTGAAAGTGTAACACTGTGTCGCGAATAAATGATTACCAGAAAATTGCAGCTCACGACCGGCCGGGAACACCGATCCGTTTCGTGGATCGGCACCCCGTCGTGGTCCTTCGCGTTTCTGTTCTCTTTTTTTTTTTCTTTTTTTCTCCTTTTATTTCCCTCCCTTTACCTTTGCCGATTATGTTCCTCTCCGCCTATTCTTTCCAACGACGTGATATCGATCGATGTCTTAAACTTTCGCCGGACGATTAGAACGTGTAGATTGCACGCTATTTTGCTGGCGACCGAGCCGCGATCTAAGTGCCGCGTACACGATATAAAAAATATTTAAAAAAAATCGCGGTCACGTTTGAGAAACGACGTTACAATCGGAGGGAAGAGAATTTCGAACGAGTTTTGATTTAAACGCGCATTAGATTCAACACTTCGTAAATTAATTTTATTATTTTATTACGATTAATATAATTGATAAACGTTTATTCAACGTAATATAAAAGTTATTAATTGTAAGTTCTGCAAACCTCTTCTAACGATAAAGTTATCGGAACTCGACTGATACGTGCCGTTGGAAAAATTCCCACGGAGGCGTCATACGCCATCGACAAACGTTTACGGGTTCCCATGGAAAATGATAGACCTCCCGCAGCAACGCGAGCGGCGGGGGAGGGGCATCAAAGTGCGCATTATGGTATCTCCGTATTTACGGTATTTATTGAAATAACGACATATGGTCTTACGTGCCAATTGTTTCGAGTTTCAGCGCAGGTGAACGCGAATACGTCGAACGTGCGATATTGGAATATTATACATATTGCGATATGCAGATAAAATACCGCCGGAAGCGTATAAATACACGTTGCGACGCGCGTATCTTTAATAAAATATTTACGATAACGATGCATTTACGATAATCACACGTTTCTTAGTGCGAGCTACAATTCCATTTATTCGTATTATTTGTGCGACCTGCTGCGATATTATTTCACGTCACTCACGGAATTTAAAAAAAAAAATAAAAAAGAAAAAGGTGCTACGAACATTTAAGATATGTATAACTCTTTTTCTTTTTGTTTGTTGCGTGAGGCATGATGGCTTTAACTATCTCTAAATTTCTTTCGCGTCCAGTTTCCCTCGTAACTCGAGTATTTCGGATCTCTTTGTTACCCAGTCTTTCGTCATTATCATTCAATTTGACGCCTCTCATGACGCCCGTCATTACGCAACGTTAGGGTGGCGGGTGGATGCGGAAGGGATCGTCGCGAGGCCTCGCCGAAGGGCCCACCTGTTGCCACTTCCACCCTTGAACACCCCTCTGATCAGCATACCCACATTCCATCGAATTTCCAGCCGGGAGAATACAACCTATTCCACGTCAGGCTCGCGTCGCTTTATTTGAGGCTCGCTTCGGTGTTTATTAGAGACGGGGAAAAAAGAGAGAAACCGGGTATCGATTCTCAATACGACCCCGCGCGTAACAAGTGTGCGCGAAAGCAAGGAATAAACGCAACGAAGAAATTTCTACGCGAAGGCAAAAATAACTCCGTGGAAGGTTACGGGGAGGAAAAAGGGAGCTGTTGCAACGCACCGTGCGTAACGAAAGTTTTCCGAGCGAGCCTCCGACGATGGCTATCAATTATTCACGTCGATTGTCTTGAGTCTTGATTCTGCGCAACATTGTACGACCGCAGGCCGACGGAGTGAAGAAAATGAAGGGAAACGAATGCCGGCGCTACGGGGAGAATTACCTTGCCACGGCGAGGGCGATTCGCGTTCGCGAATGGGAATTTTGTGTTTTAATACCACGTCATTTTTGTAATAGTCGCCGCGAAAAAAAAAAAAAAGGGGTAATCGCCCGAACGATGTTGCACGCGGTTCTCAGAACCCCGCGGATAATTAATTTACGAGGCGTCCATATACTTTGGGAACTATCGTAATAATGCTTCGGCGGAATCGATTCGTTCCGCGAAAATAGCGAGGTGTTATATTTCTGTAAGTACGCTGTATTAAAAAAACGGTATCTCGAATGCCTCTCGAAATTTATTTCTTCGCAATCGCACGCATAATGCGAGACAGGACGCGTTCTGTTTTAATATTCGCCATGAAATAATCCTGACTCCTGAATACTCATAAGATACAAAGTCGACGTGATGTGAAAAGTATTTAATCTTAATTTTTTTTTTTCTTTATGTATTTTTATCATTGTCGGTTCGAGAACGAACTGACGCTGAGTCTCTAATAATTCACCAGCTCATCGTTTTCTCTTGTTGCATCGCGATTGTCGGCGTATTCCGCGCTAGATAATAAAACATTCTTAATTGTTCGCGCATAATGAAAGACCATTATCACGGAGCGCTCTTGCAGCAGCCGTTAAAAGTCCTTGAGCGAACAAAAGATGTCGGTTCGACTAAAAGCGAAGCCGCCACTTAAATACCGGCTCTTTCTTTAAAACTTTTATTATTCAGCTAAAGGTATCACTTTGTGAGATATTATTGTTTCGTATGCATAGCGTAAAAAAAATGTGAAACACTTCTACAAATTAAATAAGTTAATATATATATATTTTTTTTTTTGTAATCAAAGAATTGAATGTCACGCGTAATAAAATTACTAATTAAAAATACCAAATAAAATTATTATCTCCTAACAATAAAATAAAAATGAAAAAAGTTTTTCTGCAATTAATATTTATATTTTGGTAATTAATTGTGAAATGTATAATCGCGTCGAAATCGAGGTGCGCGTGTATGCAAATGTTTCTTCGCAAATTAAATATGAAATTCGCCAAGTTTTGTTTCTCCAGGCTTGTTAAGATTGTTAATTATACTTCCGCATAGCGAGCTACGGAAATTGAGATGTCAGACGATGAAAATCGAGCGTCGTCCGATTAATCATTCGAGGGGGATAACGCCGGTGTCGGTCGGCGGGCGGGATAGCTTCGCATTTAAGTCAATTCAATTCCGATCGCTGCATCGCGTTCATTCTAGAGCCGCAATAACTTATCAAATTCCTAAAGAACGGCTCCAATAACCGTCGCGATTACGACGCGGCGACAAGCCATTTGGCTTGCGAGCGAGGACCCCGACGCGTTGGATTTATAGGTTTCGATTAAAGAATCCAACGGGCGATGCAATTATCTTTTTTTTTTTTTTACTTCATTGACACATGGAAGTCTAGAAGCAGATGTCCGAACTCGAACTTGACTCGCGCATCATCGCAAAGTGACCGGCTAGCTATATAACATTACACGTAACGAGAAACTATTTTCGCTTTAATAAATATTGGAATATGACAAAGAAATATAATTTATTAAAGGGCTTCTCTATTCTCTCAATTTTTTCTTTTTTTTTTCCTTTTCCTTTTTATTATCGTAGCTTTATCTTTATATATTTATTGAAAAATTATATACTCGACGCGATGCGATTTCTCCTCAGTGGAATCGTTTGTACGAACAAGCAAAGAAATGGGAAATGACAAGTGCCCTACCAATTTCTTTCTTCATTCTTCGATCTATAAGAATTTTTCGTGCGTGTCCCTCTGTCTCGTTCAATCTAATCTCACGTCTTACCAGCGTAACGGCAAGCACCCCTGTCGTGCCACCCCCTACCCCCAATCCAAGCTAAAGCGCCCGTATCAATAACGTTTATTCCATTTCGTAGCGTGACTGGAGATTTTGTGCGATGCGAGGCACCCTTTCGAGAGGCCGGCTGTTTGTCTTGAGGACGAGAATATCGCCCCATAGCGGAGTAAAATGCGGTGTAATGGTGTCCCGCCGCAGGCATACTTAGCTAATTAAACTGTATCGTGGATATTCGTTTCGGGGGATTAAGTTACGAAGAGGGCACGCGACCGTCTCGCAGCTGCGAGGAGCTCGATACATCGTCGTCGGACTATACCGGTTTGCAGTAAGGGCCCAAGAATTTCTTCCCCGGTATCTGTATCACGTTATTATTTCTATATGCTACGTTCTGGTTATCTTCCTACCCTCGAAATTAAATTAAAATATCAACGGCAAAAAGCAAATATAGAATCGAGTAACTATTTGATTTTTATGACATTTTACGCGCGTCTATTTTTATATTAGCGTAAACTGGCATTTTATAAAAATTCTCGTAAAAGATTCAAATGATGAAAGAGCAACCCGATAAACTTGCCTATTGAAACATTTTTTAGCCCCGCGCAGTTTAACACGCGCAGTTTTCAAAGCTAATAAAACGTGACAGTGGAGAGAAAAAAAAGATAGATAATAGATAATAGATATCGTTGCGTATATTCGGTACGTAATAGCATTTGCGGTTCACATCTGTCGATGTGTGTTATGCATACCAGAGATAAGGCCTTTAGATTATTTTTGTCGATTATGTGCGTTCGGTGCATTTTTTTTTTTTTTTTTTTAATATTAATTCTCTTCTAAAAAGAAAAAGAAATGTAAATATATAATATATCTGTCGCGAGAGTTTTAAAAATAATCCATAAAATGTACCGATTAAACGTTTTTATCAAATACGCGAGTAAATGTATTTGTAAATTCTCACTTTAAATTTGACTGTTTTTACTGCTCAATATTTCATTTTCGCGTAACAAACGGCTAAAATCGGAATATTCTTATTTTCTAACATAATTCTGTTACGTGACAACAATTAAAAAAAATGTATGCACATGTATATTAATCAAGCGAGGTAAATAATTTCCAACGTAATTATTTTCTTTTGTCGCAATAAAATCAATCTTCCTAAAGAGAGGCACAGAATGTCCAACGACATATGCCCTGAACATTAAGAGAATGCATTTATCCGAATGATAGGTTAATTACAGGTCTAGCCACGTAATAGCCTCATTTATCAAAGCCACACTAACCCAAATTGGCCGATGTCTGTACACGCACATAGCCACAAAAAGCAAATCCCTTCGATTTTAGTTTCGGTATCTCCAAGCCGCAATTCCAGCAGCCTCGCACATAATCGCATACAAATTTTGTACGCGAGTGTTCGCAACACCCTGGTTTTAATTAACCAAAAATTACAGAGTTGGCGTCATTACATTCGGACGTTAGTTAATTATATTAATTTTTTTGGGAAGGATAATTATGAAAATTACAATTGAGTAATTTAATCGGCGAATATCGCTTCGAATTCACAAGTTTTTTTTTATATTTAATGACCATAATTTTTTTTAAATAAGATTATAATATTTTGATAATTCAATATTTTATGTTTGTAACTTTGTAAAAGAAAAAGACTCTGTAAAATTTTAAATGTTACAAAATAATATGACTTAAAGTACAGAAATCACACTGTGAAATGTTCGATAAAAAGAAATAACAAATTCCGAAAGTTAAACGACAAGGTTAATGTGCTGATATTTATTATCGCTACCTTGAGTCAGATAGGGGTTTGGCATTGCGGAACCTTAGACTATTCCCTGCAAATCGATCGTGAATGCCAATGTTATACCCGCATAATCCGCTAGTGTTATACGATGACCTAACCATACAAATTGAGACTTCCAATCAATGACAAATACAGGAATGAAGACACAGGTGCGAATATTAGTGAAGCATGAACATGTCGAGATAACGCGGGCGCCCTACTTTAGCAATCAACGAATTTAATATCAAAACACCTCGTTGCTGCCGTTGCATTATTTTACGCTAATGCTGAATGCGTTTATGAGAAAGCTGAATAGGAAACAGAATAATTTATAATTGAAAATATTTTGCAGACTCGATGCTGCGATATTGTAATAAAAGCGCGACTCGCTAACGCAATTTGAAGCAGACGAATAATAAGCTGCCGTCGCGAGTTGTATTAAATTAAACAGAGTTATTCTTTATTGCCTCTTTGAAGCTAAGTGAGTAAATTAACAATCTGAGAGGGGCAGGAGGGGAATCTCTATTGTCTGTATACACCGTTTACGATCCAATTTCGGTACCGCGGCTATTAGCACTTCATCGGCCGGGGATTTTCCCAACGATAGAAACATCCGAGACGGTCGCATCGCTCGGCTCTGCGAAATTCCGGGCCGTCCATGAATTTTATTACAGCTATCGAATCAAGGGACGGTCCATTTGCTGCGCGGGGATTTAGGTATCTTTCTCTGATCTCTCTATATACGGCGACAGAACGGACTTGCTCGTGGATCCCGACGCGTGCCATGACCGTGGCTCGAATTATAGAATTCCCTCGTTCCGCATCGAATTCACTCGTCTCCCCTTCCTCCCCCTTCACCGAAACGCCATTGATCTCACTCGCAGGGAACTCACCCTTCGCTTCCAGAGGGTGACAATAAACTTCTGATCGCGTCCCTGTAACATGCTTCTGCATTTCGCACGATACCCCCGCGATAAAAGCAGCCGACCAATTTGCTCCGCGATATCTACTTTTCGATGACCGAGAAATACATTACGCTTTTACGTTAGCGATCGCAATTACATTTCCACCTCAATGCAAATATACTAAATGGAATTATTACTATGAAAATTATTCAAAGATATAATAATTTTGTCTCCAAAATATATTTATATTAAAAAGTGAAAATAATGGCAGTTAAAATATCGAATTGAAATAAAATAATTCTTATCTCACGAGGTTTGATTTGATATCGTCTATCAGAAGGCGCGTGTAATCGCAAATTACAAATATTGTATAATTTAATCGCGATCAAACAGATACTCGGGAGAGCAGAAGCATCGACTGTATTCCTTTTTCTATCGAGTGTCGCGTCGCGTGGGGAAAGTGCGGGTATAAATCTACTCGCACCCCGCGACAGCAAACAGCGTGCCTTATGTCTCATACCTCGGCGCGGCGTGCCCGACGGTCCGTGAATTCACGAGGGCTTTGCGGCCCTGCCACAGGGTGTCAGATCGAACTGCGTTTCGCACCCTTTGCTACAAAATCACGGCGCGTGCCACGCATAACTCCCGACACTCCGCGTCCCACCGCTCGCTCATTATGCCGCCCCCCCCCCTTCCTCCCGAAGTAAATCACTTTTCCTTCGCGAGAACGATACAAACTATCCCTCGAGAATGCCAAACGGCACTTTCAGCCATTATAACGCACGCTTTCCGCCGCCTCAGTGTCAAACGGTGCAATTATAATGAAACATCATGAAGATTCGCTCGTATATCTCGTTATAAATTTACATCTGCTCTAAGAGAAAAATATAGCCACTTTTTACCCTCGATAATAATAATTTGTGATATTTTTAACGAAGAAACATATCGACCCACTTATTTCCGCCACCGTAATGATGAATTCAATTAATATATTTGTTAATAAACATGTCATAAAATTATAATTGAGTGTTTTTCTCTCGATGTAAATATACTAGTTTATAAAATAAAATAAATCGAATATAACGACATAAAGTATCAAGGGTATTGCAAAAAAAAAAAAAAAAAAAAAAAAAGAAAATTGTGAGTCGCAAAATTCTCACGAGCGACCGCGCGGCATATGCTTTCGTGGGAGTGTCATTGCGGAAATTCTCCGGCGATGTAGCCGAAGCACGAAAATTGCATCTATTACCCCTAAAACCCCGTAAACGCATTTCCTGCGTAATCCCGGTTCCTGCCACTCCCACATCGTCCTCGCGTGTCGGACAATTTTTCCCGAGGCTGTCATTAGCGTGCACCTATTTGCAAAGCAGCTGTCGTTGTTTCTACCACAAAACGCTCTCCTTCCGAAGGTTCTATCCATACGGTTTTTTTTTATTATCAACATTCTACGTATTTCTGACGTGATACTCACACGATCTTATTTAATCTCGGCTCAAAAAAAAAAAAAACCTCTTTCATAGTTTTTAATATTATTCAAAATATACCTACATGTTATTTGTGAGCGAACGCGCACTTTCGCGTTGCAATAGATAAAAGGTGAAGCGCAGGAGCGATAACGAGTGCGCGAATGGAGCATAACGGCTCGTTTATCGCGGGGGTGGCGTCGGCAAAGAGCACCTAAACGCAGTGGCCACATTGACCGTTGGGAGAAGATTCATTAGTCAACCGTCGAAACGAACGCCGGTAGAAAAATGGCAAATTCGAATTCGAATCTGTGCCCCGATTGTTTTCGAGAGGTGGAGGGAACCCGCGTCATTTACCACCTTTATCCGTAAAACGGTGCCGATGAAAGGGAAAGGGAGAAAAAGACAGCAGGAGAACGGCTAAAAGCAGCTTTATTCAGCGACCACCAATAGCGTGATACCGGAGGCTTGTCTATCTATTCGACATCGCGCAAACCACGGGACGCGCTATCCTACGTAGTGGGGGTCCAAGTATAATGGGGCACGGCGATAGGATGTTGGCGATGTTGCTCGGAGAGAAGCGTTGAATCGGCGTTTTCGGCGGGAACGAGGTGGGAGTGCTCGACTCGGAAACGTGGGGGTGCTTACCCGCGAGACCCCCCGGAGGGTTCCCCAATCCATGCGGCTGGAGGCACCCGGTGGCCGCCGCAATGGAGGGGTAGCTAGCTTGTCGGGTTAACGTCGAGGTGGCGGCAGATACTCGCGTACCACCAGCAGCAACCCGGGAAGGGTGAAGTGCAAAGGTGGCCAGGTGGGGAAGGGACAGGACCGGGTCGGTCGGGTACAGTAGGAACATAAAGCCCAACATGCGCAAGTCCACGGTTAGTTTGCGACCGGACGAGCGAGTGTGCGCTTGCGTGACCCTCGGAGGGCTCTTCCTCTCTTTCTCTTTTGCCTCATCGTTCGCCCTTCCACCACGTTCCCTCGCAGTACGCTCGCCTGACCGACGGCAAGCATGACTCGAACCTCCGAGGGTCTCGCGATCCTCCGCCCGGCACTTCCGGCCTCGTGCCGGATTGAAATCTCTCACCCGGCCGCAACTACCCAACCGCACCTACCTGATAGAACGCTTGCCAAAAATCGAGGATTCCGAAAACGGTGAAACAAACATCTTGGGAGATGCGAGGCATCGAGGGAAAGAACACCCAAGCTATGAGGAAGAATCATTCTGACGATAAGCGAAACGCCGGATTTGAAATGGCAGAAGCAAAATCAAAGTAGAGAACGTGACAACCGCAGTAAGTACGCAACAGTCTAAATATTAACGCGCGTCACTATTAAAATATCTCCAGCTAAAGACATTCGATTGATACAGATATGTGGCAACACGTCGATACCAGAATATATCTCCCCCGGGATAACCAGTTTCATTCTCCATCTCCGTATAATACGTAAATACAGGAAAACGGAAATCGCTAGGCGAGCAAGTGCAAATAAAGTTCTAATTTAAGCACGTATTGATATAACGTGGAATTAAGGAAAGCGAGAGAAAGAGAAGGAGAGACGTAGAGTACTGATATTCAAAGTACAAGCAGTATTTGAACAACGCGCTCGCGGTGAAGGCGAATACCGCCTCGTTTCGTGATGGAAAATTTTCATTCGAATATCCTGCATCGAACACGGCTTAAAACACGATCGAAGATAGCGTTGGTGCGCAGTTCTCAATCCTTAACTGGCTCAAACACATCAATTGAAGAAAATGTTTACAACAAAGGCTCGCAAACTGATCGCATTAATATTTAAAATCAAGAAAAAACGTTTCCTGACAAATATTCCGTTCAAATTAACTCGAAGAATCAACAAAATCCACGCAGTTATGTCTTCATTCAAGCAAAGAAAATTAGAAATGACAGAAATACACGTACCGTCCTAATCTCGTTTAAAATTTCTCAATGACCAACGATACCTCTATCATTATTAACAACGTCTGTCATCGCTAGTCTGGTTAAAAAATTTTCGGGTGAGTAACTCATCGTATTTCACATAATATGCTATTAATTGTTGTTTGTGAATAAATGTTAATTATGCAATACAGCGGAGGTAAAAATAAAAAATTATGTTTATCAGATAACGCTAACTGTATGCGAAAGAGAAAAGTGGCATGGCATTTCATTCATCTTTAAGGATTATCTATGAAGAAGATGTAGAACTTCAACTAAACGCGATCTTTATCGACAACGCATCACAAATTGTTTTAACATCCAAAAAGGATATTCCACTCGCGATAATGCAATTTTAATTGCAAAACGTAAGTAATATCTGTAGATATATATATATATTGCAATATTAATTTTACAAGTAAATGATTACCTATATGTGTATAAGTTGCTATAGTGTAGAAAAAGATAGAAGACTTTTAATTAAATCAAAATAAAAATAAATAAAAAAATATAAAAAAAATAAAAAAACTAGATCCAGCCCGAGATTGCGTACCGAAATTATTAATAAAATGTTTAATAAAACAATAGCAAAATTAGTATATAACAATAAATTTAATAAATTTCAACTTTAATTTTAGTTAGAGCAACATTTATATTCCATCTAATCTTTTTTTTCATTCGATTAATTATTAGTCTTCTTATAAAAGCGCATTATTGCGAGTTAAAAAGTTTCATTGTGTGAATATTACTTTTTGCATGGTAAAATTATTGTTTAAAAATAATCCTAATTTTCCATCAAATTATTTTGATGTAAGTAATGAAAATTTTCTTACCCGAGCGTTGCCATAATTAAAAAACTATAATTTAAGTTTAATTTAATTTGGGCTGACAATAGTGAGATTAATTCTATATTAGAGATATCAATTTATCTTTGATAAGTTTCAAAGTGCAAAAGCTATATTACAAAATCAAATTTAATTTCTAGTCACGTAATTCATCACGTAAAAAATATAGAATCTATTAACAAGTCTTTCTAATTTCTAATCTAGTCAACATTTTAATTTTACTAAAAGTCAAGTTTTTAATTTAAAAAGTCATTACTTAATTATAAAATACGTATCTAATTCGTATTAGTATAACTAAAGTAAATAAACTTTAAGAGAAAGTCAATCAACAAATCTAGTCACTGCGAAAAAAAGTCATATTTGATAGTACAAATCTTTCTTTAAGTTCCTAAAACGATTTGCTAATAACTTCTTCAAGCTTTAGAATCATAAGTTTCCAAAGAATCTCTTGCAAACCATACGTATACATTCCTCTAATGTATTAAATAGGTTTAGAATATTCGTAGAGTGTAGTCACTTTATAGTATAATTGTAATTAATTTTGTATATCACTCTTGTAATTCTAGTCATCATTTCTATTCAACCATTTAATATAATTAATTTTAAATACAACGCAGAATGTGCAGGCCACTAACAAATGCAATCCTTTCTTGAAATACGAGATTACATCTCATTAGCGTGGCATATCAGTATTAGTCTGATATTTATACATATAAGTTTGTACATCACGAGTAGGTCCGTGGATACGATGCCATACAAAACTAATACCAAAGCATACTAGTTATTTTCTCAGACAATTGAATAATCCTCAATGTCTTTGGAAACATATAACTCTTATCTTTATCTTAGTTTAATCAATTTTGTGTGCAAATAATCTAACAAATTCTAGGCATTACACTAGTCAAATGTAATTATTAATATTAAAGGCATTTTTGAGATTTAAAGTAAGGTGGGTAGGCACTAAATAGGTTTAATTAAATTACAAATAATTTATAAGTTGTAATATATTTTGGGAAACGTGCCAGTATTGCTATCATTTAAAACCAATAGTATCAAAATTATGAACATTTAATTATTTTGGAAGAATTATTTTTTAACAAAAAAAAGACTTGATTATTTAAGTATAGAATAAATAGAGAGACATAAGTTTGTATAGTCCCTATGCAATGTATGTATAAAGTGCCTATATATTTAATTTTCTTATTAATTTATATGCAAAAGCAAAAAGTCCTCAATGGCAGCTATAAAGGAATGAGTTATATTAGGAAAGCATAAGATGTATATGTTTATTTCCCAAAGATCTCAGAGTATTTCTAATTTAATTTATTTGTACCAAAGATCTCATATTTACTAAAGACTTCAAACTGTAACGTAGCAAAGTCCACTTGCCAAAAATTTTAGATTTATCTACCAAAGATTACGAGTTTTAATGCATTCTAGTCTGTTTCTCTAGTCTACTGTCCAAAAATTTGGATTGTAATGTATTCTAGTCTATTTGCCAAAGATTTCGGTGACCTAAAATGATACCAATACGAAAGAAAAATAGAATAAGTTTAACATTAAGTTTCGAATTTGTATCTAGCAAGCCTTCACTAGTCTGGCTAATCATCTTCAAGTATTATTCGGCTGTGGTTAAAATAATATTTCATAATTACTTTCTTGGAAATATATTCTAGTCAAAAGTAGAAAATTATATCAGAAACATTTTTAATAAAAAATTTTCTTTAACAGAATAACTAACTGGAAAACTAATCAAATATAATCTAAATTTCGTCTAATATTTAAGCTTTTATTTATACTGCTGTAGATTAAATAACTCTAACGACTAGTTTTGTGAAGAATGTAGTTTAAAGTTTGTGTATATAAATAAGAATTAAAATTAATCTCACTATAGTCAGCGTGTTAAGTCAACCTAGTGACCTAAAAGTAAAAGTCTATTTCTTAAATAGCGTGAGTCTATACTATAAATTAATTTGTACAAATTAATTTAACTGGTATCAACTTAGTGTGTAAGAAAGATGTAACTTATAAATCCAAAATATTAATTAAGTAGCCAAAAATATATTAATCTGATGATGACAAAAATCAAATAATTATGTAGAATATTTTTATTTGCAATGTGGCAATTAATATAATTCATCTTAATTATTTTGCTTATAAATATTGTAAAACAAGAAATTTTTTTTTAAAAACAAATGGAATTTAAAACATTGGTTCAATCATTGATTATCTATTTTTGGCTATTATATATAATATTTACGAGTGTCATCTAGTCAGAAAGCTCATGGACGACCGACTCGAAAAGTTTCTCCGGAAAAAGACCTAAAGTGGTCTCGGTAGTTTACGTAGTAGAGTACATGATCTCAGTCCATGACAATTAATTTATATATAGGCAGTAATTATTATAGTCTGTATTAATAATTCTAGTCTGTAAATGCAGTCTCTTCAGTCAGAAAGATTAAGTAGTTTAATATGAGTACAGCATTATTTATCGAGCCTAATAATAGACAATAAATAAATAAGCGAACATACGTAGAATGATACAAAGTCTCGCGTATTTAACCGCCTACATACTAATTGTTATTTTATATCTTATTTAATTATCTGATCTATACATCTATTATTTATTACTTGCATCTGTTACGCATTATTCTGTGTATTTGTTTGCGTAAACGAGCTGCTAATTTACCAAACTGATTAACTCCATAAAAATAAAAAAAAAAAAAAAAAAAGAAAAGATGCTAATCACTTACATTAAATATCAATGAAATGCTTCAGCCCTAAGACTAAAAAAAATTTTTTTAAGTGGAGTTGGTTACTTTGGACAGGGAATGGTTCAATTTATTCAATATTGATAGTTTCTTATGCCACTAATATTACCTATGATATATTGTATATCGAGCAATTAATAATAAGCATCTAACATTCCGGCGTTAGACCATATCTAAAATATTCATTATTCTTGGTGTGATTTAATAATTTTTCTAGAGCTCTAAGTATGTCGTATACCATGCATTTAGTCAATTATTTATTATTCCGCGTATTTAACTCTGACTTATTATTTATGTATTTTTTTTCTCAATATTTATTATAATATTTAAT
Source organism: Cardiocondyla obscurior (assembly GCF_019399895.1). Taxonomy (NCBI): domain Eukaryota; kingdom Metazoa; phylum Arthropoda; class Insecta; order Hymenoptera; family Formicidae; genus Cardiocondyla; species Cardiocondyla obscurior. The sequence goes on from NC_091881.1 coordinate 4,855,848, forward strand.
CTATTTAATCCGCTATTTTCTTGTATTTCCGCATAAAACTATTTAATCATTTATTTATTTGTCATTACACAACACTACATTTGTGTGTGCTTGCGATATGTAACTAAATCGTGATGTGTGAAATGTATTTTATATTATTAACTCCCACAAAATATCAAAAACATGTCCATCAGAAATATACATGTACACTTTGTTAATTCTGAACGAATTACAGTGAAATGCCGATTATTTACAGAAATTGAGAAGTACCAATCTAAACTTGTTATCAAAACCGAAAGAAAAATATTAAATAAAATAATATGAAATACACAAACATGACAGCAAAATTATAAGAACATATGTTTACATCGTATGTAATAAAATCGACGTTTTACTGTATTCTTATTCCAAGCAAAAATAGATATAACGATTCTACCCTCCATATGCTACTGTTGTACAAAAACCCGTCTTTAAATAAAACCTGTAACAGCCGAATAGGCCAAAATCTTTTTTAAACAATTCACAAATATGAAACAGGGGTAAGAGTTATTTTATACAATTAATAAAAGTGAACATTCGTACATATAAAAAATTAAATATAAGGACGGCTGACTGGTTCGATCATAAAGATAGGTTCGATGGATTCGACGAATACGTGGCGCCATTCATCGTGGCTTGCCCTCACCAACAAGTATATCCACTCGCTGGTAACGCATTTATCAGAAGTTGTAATGCAGTACTTACTGTAACAGAACAATTTATTATGTCATTATAATTGAATGATCGAGTATTATATTAATGTATAATGTAATATTTCGTATAAATTCATTACTCAAGAGTGAAATACAACAAGAGCGATCACTCACCCTTGTGACGATGTTTAAGGTCCAGGAAGGCTGCCCCGGTGACGCCAAATCATCCCTCCGACATCCTTCCTTCTCTTCGGCACTCACGTTACACGTTCTCTTGCAGGGTCACCGTTACCTGCAACTACGCGCCGTACTTTATTTAGCATGATGCCCTTGGCGTTGATTAAACGTGGCTTACACTTGATCGCCTACCCAAGAGATAAATGAAAACATTCGGAGGACGCGACCGCTGTGGAAGGGCATCTTTCACTCGGCACTCACGATGTCGTAACGAGTAAGAACGCGACGAACAAATGGCGTCATAGAACATCATAGAATAATATCGAAAGTCCAAGATTCATCATCGTAGCTAAGTTCATACCGACGCCACTTCCGCACAACCCCCCCTTCCCCTCCTCCCCGAGTCCAAGACACCGTTGTAGCAAATTTTCTACCTACGCGATGCATATTGTCTTTTTTCTTATCAATCATACTCTTTTTCTCTGTCTCTCGTAATGATTATTTATACATGTAGCGATTTGAGCATATTTAAAACGACGTATACTCGCGTAATGCGATAGTTAGTCAACACGCGTCGCCGGTAGCCGGTCATCGTTCACTAGATTATTATTGAAAGGTCATGGTGTTACAACAAGTCGCCAACAGGTTAATATTTACAGTATACAAGTCACAAAACGTTTAGACATCGGCTGATAATAATTGATGTAACCTACTGATTGCTCTGCCTTCATTTCGCTGCCGATTTACTTGCACGACGTTGCGGGGGGTGGAAGACAAGTTCGCGAGTCGGCAGCTTCGTCTCAAACTACGTGAGTCGCACAGGACGATTAGGACAAATCGCGTAGGCAGGCCGAGTACTCTAAATCTTTGTGCGAATAACATTTTTCAATACCTTGACTTCTGAGGAACGTCCTTGCTAAATATTTCGTGAAACAGGTATACCGTTTTCGCAACGAGCCGACGAGTCGACGAGCCGACCAGCACCAGGACCAGGACCAGCATCGAGACGATTCGGTTAGAAATGACCAGAGGCTGCGTAATATATCGTTGAGAACCAATCAGAGCTCGCAAATATGAACTTAGCCAATCAGAGCGCACTAGTACGGCTCTAAGCCAATCAGAGCGATCTAGTGCAGTTTTCAGCCAATCAGAGTCGCAGGCCATGTTCGCTGCACTACCACGAGGACGGCCATGTTGTCTCTGATTTCACTGCACTCTAGTCGCTCGTGACACAACTTCGTCGCCTTAATTCTGGCCAGAGTCCATCAGAGCGCGTTAAAAGCTGGTTTCGCGAATAACGTACGGGTGTGTTGAGCTGTGTGGAGTGTGTGGAACAGTGTAGTGTTACCAATACGAGGATGGTGCGACGTAGGAGTTCTACGTCTAATCGCACACGAGCCGCGCGAGTGAAGTATCTTCCGAAACGCATGCGTATCCCTTTTACACCCCCATGGACTACCGGTAGCTCCAGTAGCACGCGTCGACGTCGACGTCGCGACGTCGGCGTCGTTGGGATAGTTGTACACGCGTCGTTGTCGCCGCCACTGACGCCCGAAGTGGCCACCCACCAGAGCCGAAAATCTCGCGAATAGTGTGCGTTCACCTGTCGCACCGACATGTTCCCTCTCGTCGCCTGGTGAGCTCGCCTTTCAATTTTTTTTCCGCGGGGGAGTGTGCGGTATACGTTACATCCGGTTCCTCAGTACAAGATACTTCGTAGTTTCCGTGTTCTGTTCGCTGGTTTCACGCTATCGTCGTCATCGATCATGATACTCAATTGTTTCATCAGAATGTTCAAACAGAAACTCTGACTAATTGAAGCTCAACGGAAATTATCCGAATTACACCATGCAACAGGCTGCCGTTGCGGAATATTATGAAGTGAGTGAGCGAACAATACTCATTTAGAAGAAAAAAAAAAAAGAGACTTTTTATGCTATTAATTACAATCTTTCCAGGATTAGTGACGATGATCCGGGAATGCTGCCTGTGCCAAATTGATGGAAGCGCTAATAACATACATGTAGAAGTCGACGTGTTACACTTGCATCTCTCGTGAGACGATCGTAAAGCAGACCATGTAAGTAAATTTCTACATTATTTTTTCTTCTAAAAATAAAAAAAGATATATAATGTTAATTGGAAAATCTATTCGTGATTTCTGAATAAGGAGTATTTGATTTTTGGTTTTCAAATATGAGCCACAATTTACTATTACAAATATACTACGGTAAATGCGAAAGCGTACTATAAAACGCAAACCTTTTGAAAAATAAAATACCGTGGAAATTCGTAATTTGCTCTTTACAAAAAGAAAATATACATACTTTTATTTACATTGTTGCATTTTCTTCAAACTTAGGCAGAAGTGTATAATTTCACAATTTAACAAAATATTTATTAATGTATTAAAACGCACTGAATAGATGCAAAAAAAAGTTATCTAATAGTAAACTAGATTTAAAACACATTAAAGTTGCAACCTGATGATTATACTTTTCTCTCAGTTTTTTTTTGTACATTATGCAAAACATGTATAATGCTTCATCATTATATATCTTTTTTTCTTCTTTCTGCTGTTCCTCATTTTCTGCGTCATTTATTATTATATTCGAAGCAACCTGTGTATGCAGCTGTACGTACACAGTCCCTTGCACAATTTTCCTTTTTTTTCTGCTTTTTGTGTTAGAAGAAAAATGTTACTATTTCAAAGTAAATTCAAGGTAAAAATTTCTTATAGAACTTAATACATCTTAATCATATTATATGTATATAATTAAAGTACTTTCATTTTTAAGTAAACATTTATTAATAATTTATGAATACATATATGTAAGATATACAAGACAAAATAATTTCTTATTACGTATCACATTAACAAATCTAATTGTTACAAAAATTACAAAGTAAATTATTATTTGTTGATGTTAAATTGTGATAAAAGCTTTGCGTGGGGGGAAAAAGAAGGAAAAGGAAAAGGGTTTGTACGCAGCTATGCATCACGCTCGAATCTATTTTCGCCTTGACGTAGTTTCGTGCTGAACACGAACAATTGAGGATCTTCCTTTTAAAGGACTCTTTAGTTTGAAAAGGGAGAACAAATGACAGTATCACATTCATGGTGAGAGAACGTACAAATGGAATTCGGAAGTAAGATATTACGATATTAAAATCTTAAATGCTATGCCCTACTTCCTCTTTCGCGGATATTTGTAACACAACGCTCAAAGCGAGAATGCCATTAGATCGTATTAAAAGAATTTCTGAAAGGACGCGACTACAACACCCTTAAGCACGTAGAAAAAGCGAGACGGGATTATGATAAAGCAGAGATAAAGTTATTTCGTAGCTTTGGCACGTATGACTAAAGATACTCAATGTTATAAACTATATTTTGCGTTATCGTATCGTAGAATATTCTGCGTGAAAAGCAGAAATAAAATTGCAAGGGAGACGCGTAACTTTTAATTTGCGGAAAACTCACTTAAAAATTTTTTTTTAATTACATTTCCCAAGATTTAAGATTGCACAAAGCAGAAAATCATTTAGTATATGTGCATTCCTGCATGTTGAACGCCACTAATGAATTTAATAATACTTGGTAAATGCGGTTTATTTCTTTAAAATAATTTTTTAATGTCCTATTCTTTTTTTTTTATGCAAGTGACGTATATAGACGGATAATGTTTCTTTGCTCTTTAGCAAAAAGAAAAAAAGTTTACACCAATTCTACGATGCGAAACAAAACGTAAGAGATGAATCCCTGTAGACATCTGATTTATAAGCTAAAAATAATCTCGCAATTGTCAGCACGCCGTAGTCGCATATCATAAAGCAGGATTTTCAATCCCTTGTAAATCCGCCAATCTTTCTCTCTCTCTCTCTATCTCTCTCCCTCTTTTTTTTTATGCATAACAATTTAATATGCGACGCGCTTTAAGATTTAGAGGAGCCAGCAAATTTGATAGGCGTAACATTGTCTCGCATGTCGCGACTTATGATCGATCGACAACGTTTTGCATTAAACTATGATGTAGTAATTATAGTCATAAATCTTGCCCAGCGCTGAGCATTAGAGGAATTAAACAGTGAAATTCTAACGAGTTTGCGCGTTTATAAACTAAAGAGACTCCTCATGTATTCTGAACTAGATTTAAAAGAAACTCAAGTTTTTGTTATTGTGGTTTTCTTTTCTTTTTTTTTCTTTTTTTTTTTTAATAAGTCCGATATTATGCTGCGCAAAAAAATTATCTTTTTCGTAGGGAAATTCGAAAAGAAATATTTCCGATTATTAAAAGCTTGGGGAGGGAAACTAGGAATTGACTATAATTTACCGATTACTTGTCCCGAGATATAATCAGATTTTACAGCAACACAATATTAATAATTTTAATTTAAGTTATGGTGATTACCGGAACTTAACTTATGGCACTTACCGTGTCTTTTATTTTTAAGTTCTCTTTCTTTATCGTTCTTGTCTCCATCTCACAATCTTCCACAAATAATAATAAAAATAAATATATTTCTTTATGATGCTTTTTATCGTCAACATCAAAACTTTAATATTACGGTGACAAAAACGAAATTAAAGTTCCGAATTAACTGGTATATTTGAAAAACTAAAGTGTTTCGGGATAGATTCGTTTAATCTAATTAGCGTAATAGTACCGGTTTTATTTCGGCCACATGTTTTTTTGCTTCGAAAAATGTCAAGATTCTCTCGTTGCTAGGCAATAGAGACCCTATCTCTTCTCTACCTGTGTTTGATCTCCACGGCTATCTAAGAAATATAACCTACGAATGTTCCCGATTATATCCTATCTTTTAATTTCGCTATTGCCTCTTTATAGCGGCTTTTATCGTAAACCGATTTTACAACTTTCCTGCGATCGTAGCCGCATCATCATTATTAAGCTTTGTGATATTCGATCTCTCCAATCGCGCACAACTTGAAATTTTTCCTCCTTTTTTTTTATATATATTTTCTTATTTTTTTGATATTTAAATTACGGAAATATATGTAAAAGTTTTTAAATTAAGAAATACGTATATGTTTGAAATACTAAATAAAGTCACAGCAACTGATCGATCAATAACACCTCGCGAGCCGGTTCAACTTAAAAATAGCTAATAATATAACGGTGTATGCAATTTCGGCTTGTTGCTAAGACGTGTGGCGACATTAGACCCGGTTAATGCAAAAAAGGTTAATTGCGGTTCAATATTCGTCAGGTCAAGCTCGTTAGAAAGCATATAACCATTAATTTGCGAACGGCTTGGACTTCGTGCTGCGAATGGCTTTTGGTCTAGTTCGAGAAGTGGCATTTTCGTTTCATGGAAATGTACGCACGTGTTTATTTCGCCGGTTAAAATACTTCTCGTGATATTACGAATGTACGAACTTTCTTTTATCGTCGTGACATTCCTTTGAAACGCCGGCCAAAGTAACGTTCCATTTTGCGACGAGTGCATATATACTCTCTCTCCCCCATTCTTTCCTATTGTTAAATTTTGCAGCTCGCTGACATAATTTTGTACAATTTTACTTTTTATTGCGAGAATTTTATTACCTTACACTTAGGATATCGCGTTAAATATTTTTACAAAAATTCTTTATCGCGAAGCGTAAGATTGTCGGAAAATGAATTTTTTTTATTATTACTACTTCCACTTGTGCTTGATTACCATTACTTCCATAACAAAGCCGTAAAGCTGCTTATTAGGCACTTAGCCTTCAAGTATTTCCAACAACTCAAGATCGGTTTAAAAGAACGAACAAATTCCGATAGTTTTAAAGTAGTTATAAGTGTTTTTACTTTACGAAATGCGATGGTATGAGCTCTTAGAGCAATATAATTCAAAATATCGAAATAATTACGAAAAGAGTTATGTCGTAACGTAATAGCATCTCGGGGCCATAAAAGCGAAAGGCTGAAGTTAAAGTAGTCATGGGCGCGCACGTAATTTTCTACGAGATCGTCTGTGGAGACTGCAGGCGTAATTAACCCGCGTATTATTCTAATCTTACAATCGCGTGCGACGCGAATAACCATATTTTTGCGTGCGTACTATGCAAACGTTAATAAGCGTAAGGTTTTTAAATATTCATGTAATCAAGACTGTAGAATATTTTTTTCAAAACCAGCACGTTTTTATTTTATAATTAATTTTTTCTTTTTTTTGCACATGCATATTTGTTCTTGGTAAAATTATAATTATACATGTGTAATATATACACATTTATTCGTCAGTATAATACTTAGAATTTTTTATTTCCGTCATAGATACATCATAAGGGTGGGTAAAGTTATTTGACGTTGAAACGAACGATCATCAGGCAATACAATTAATTGTGTTCTATCTGATTTGTTCGTGCATGACGACAGGTTGACTGACGGAATTCATTAGCGATTGAATTGAATAGACATCGATTGATTCATTTATCAAACATGCCGGAAGTTGAGAAATTTGACGAGGTCTTTTTCGAAATTTCGGTTTTTGGAAAAAGTTTGCTATTGTTCTCGAGTCTGAAAACTCGTTTCTTTATATATATACACATAAATATATGTCGCTGAGTTTCCGTCTTCACTCTGTCTTGGTCCTTCGTCGCTCTAGTTTTATTGACGTTAAGGTTTTGTTCGAGAAGCTCATCTAAACATGTGTTCGAGACTCGTCGACACGCGAAAAATATTAATTTCTAATTAAACTTTCTAATTCTAATGATTCTTCCTTACATTCATTATTATTCGACGTGTAATTGTTACGTTTGCATGTGAGGTATCGATTTACTTGGTATATCAGCGCATTGTCATCTTCGCGCATACAGATAGGATTATGTACCTCGGTAAAACTAATCGTACCGTCTTCAACTTTCGCGAACCGTTGGATAATAGGACAAACTCATCTCAATTATTACTATTCTCCTCGAACATTCGGTCATCTATCGTGACGCAGGAACTTAGCCGAGTTTGTAGAGAAAGACCATGAGAAAGCCGAGAAGCGTGAGAGAGACGGAACGTAACCGGGTATTCTGTTCAACCCCTAAACTTAGGGATAGCTCTTAAGGGTTGCTGCACTGCACGTTATAACCAGATTAGGATTCCAGTATGTTTGCACTCGGGCAATAGAGTTGATGAAATAGTCGGAGATAGACAGATAGACAAATAAATAGATAGGTGGATATTGGAGTAGTTTATTGTGGATTGTGCAACGTGATGACGCACGGGAATAATTGCGGTGCGCTACGCAAATATATATCAAAGATTCTGTATTAGTCAGGAGCGGTATGTACAAATGGATCGACAGATTAATTATATATAACGCGTGTGTGTAATGTTCATTGACGCAATGATGCAAAGTGGCACTTTTCTAGAAATAAAATCGTGAAAAAGAAATTTGTAAAATAGAGATAATGTTACGCTAAATCAATTTGTAGGGGGGCACATTTTGTAAGAAAATAATATAAACACAGGATGGAACTCGAAATTGTTGCGGGAAAACTTTTTTTCTCTTTTTTTTTTTAAATTTGACAAGTTATACCGTACAACTTGGTTATCGAAGGAATTATGATATTGAGTTATAGGAAAGTAATAAGTTGAATATGAAAAAAAAGGACCCTGCGAGGCTTCTTTATCCATAAAAAGTTTTTAAAGAAAGTTGACTTTGTAAAACTTGCGGCAAAAAGCCTTATGTAACTTTAACATATGCAGATTACTTATTACGGTCGATCATTGAGTAACGTTCTGCTCGCTCTCGCGGAGCATTCAGAATTCGTTGAAATCGCAAACGTGAGAGGTTCAGCTATCGGGTCGACTTCGTTCAAAGAGTTATCAGGTGCAGGGGGGGGGGAGAAAAAAATAATGCGATCGAGCGGCAGAGGGATAGATTCACCCTTGTATCGTGTCGCGATTTAGTCTTCGAGTTGCCGCACCCTCGCCTACCGCGGCTACAGCCGGTTTGACTGACATGCGCCATGACCCGTATACCGATAGATAGCTATCCATAGGTATGGGTGTAAGGATGGTATTTCCCTTACAACCGAATGTTTCATCACGAAGCCAAATGCACGCGTGAATACGCATTACGCACGCTGGCACCGGCCACGTATTCAGACCTTTCTTTCCCTCGTATCGATGTTACGTACGTTCCACGGTGTTACATTCATCTAGCTAGCTGCCGACACTTCCGTCGAACAATCAGTTGTTGATCTTTTCGAAATAATACATTCCGTCGCGCAATTTTCATCGACATGTGTTTGCACGGCACGTGTACGGAAAAGTCTAACGTGGAGATCTGAGATACGGATACTATGCACCGCGCTACGATCTCGCCTCTGTGCACGATTCGCGAACTCAGTTCGGACTTGTAAATGGGATGACAATATAGAAATTTCGATACGTTGCAGCTATTGCGTGCTGTGTGCTCGTCGATCCTGTTTCACGTACCACTTGTTACGCCTTTTCGAACACAAACGCGCGCGTATAAAATAGGTCGAGTCTTAATTTGAACAATTACTTTCACACCTGAAATTGAAATCGATATCGCGAACAAATTGATAATAATAATAACAGTAATTGAATCGGTTTACGTACATGTATATTAATAATTATATACGATTTTTGTGACGAAAAAAAATAAATAAATTGTTTATTCGTTATCTTACACCGTATTTTGTGCAAAAAAATTTTAATATTATTTCTCGTTATTTGGTAATGATTGAATCATAATGCAAACCCTCGGAATTTAATAGACAACAATGAAAAAGTAATATTTGAAAAATAAGTATATTTCCAGTCGAGTATTAATATTTAAACTTGATTTTTTTTTAATACAAAATGTAACTTTTTTTTCTTTATTTGTTTGTTCTTGAAACGTTAAAATTTTCTTTAGGAAACAGAGTCTAAATTTTACGGAGTCTAAACTTTACGGTGACAGCATAAATAGGCATGATTTGCTCTCATAATATCTATTTCAATTACGTTAAGTGCGATAACACATTCGCGTATATTAAGAACCTTTCCGTAAAAGCTTTTCTTTCGTGCTATTTTGACGAAGTGTTTAAGAGAGATAACATCGTCTACGAATACGTAAAATCTAATATATTTATACAACTTTAATTAACTTATGGTGGGATTTAATTTTTCTACGTGCCGGTTTCAAAGAATTTAATGCGCTTTTAAATTACATTCTATGGTTTCCGTTCAACAAAATAAGCGATAATTATCACGTTATTCGATTTGACGGTGATTGCATGAGCAAACTCGTCTTAGGAAATCTGAGTGGTGGAAATCGTAGAGAAGTACGGGTCAGATACCATCGGACTCTCCTTCGTTTTATCGCACGGAATGCAAAAAGAAAAAAAAAAAGAAAAAAAAAAGAAAATAGGGGTCTGTAAAATGCGGATAAAAGCCTGTCGTGGAAACTACTAGTGTAGATGCGTAGACACAGCCAGAGGCAATTCAACCTGGATGGCAAAAAAAAAAAAAAAAAAAAGGAAAGGGAGAGGGTGGAAAATACGCGGCAGTTTCCGTTTGCTCTCATTGCACACGATTCCGCTTCACTCTCGACCACGCATCTCCGGGTAATTCCCATGGCTACTGTGGTCGAAAAACTATCTGGCGGAAGAGCATCCTCTCGACTCTCGGCAGCTTTTACCTGTCATTTCACTCCGTGTATCGCGACGGAGCTTCCTCGCCAAGGGCAGTTTAATCTCTTCTCGTACTACTCGAAATGTACGGGGCCGCTTCCTGTTAAAGTTGATGCTGGTCTTTGCAATAAAACGTACTCTTCCCTCGTGCCCGCGAGAGCTACTCGTCTTGCAATGTTTTTGCCCGCGTAAATGCGGACTTTTTATTTCCTATTTGACATAAATTAAAAATCCCTCAGACAAACGTTTACCGCGGAAATTATTCATGGGCTCTTTCTGATTTAAATGTAAATCTGGTTTAGTTCGTTCAATCTCGTGCCGTGCACATTACCTAAATCCCCCAATGCGATTCTCGGTTAGGTAAATAGGACACGTCTTATCGATACATTGCGTGAAAAGAGAGATGGACGCGGAGATACCCGGAAATTATTCGCGTGCCACGTCTAATCGAGATCGGTATGCGCTAACTTTTCGCTATTTGCACGCTTCCGTCGATAGTACTACTTCGGCGGTGCATTCTACGTCATTTCTCCTTCCTGGCGAAAGTTTCATCTACTCTGTACTGTCGTTGAAATAGCGTGAGCTCATTACTATCGTAGATTGTTCGCAGAAGTACGATATTTTAAGTTAGACCGTGCGTTTTACATATACATATGTATATACACGTATACAAAATCCGAGTTTGATTTACTTTTATTAGACGGGAAAAATGATTAAAAAATTACGCCCGAGTGTTAAATTTGTATTATTCTGGTGACTTCAATTTACTTTTTAGCACGGATATTGAAATTTATTTGTGAATGGCGCTTTCCGTTCAAACCATTTCTGCGCATTGAAAGAAACAGCTAGAAGCTTAAATGTAACCTAATTTGCAAGCTTTTAACAACCACATTCATGATACAGTTTCATTATTATAAAGTTACTGAGAAATGCGGTCATTAATGTTACTATAAATTAAAATGATTAGAGTGGAGACAAAGGGGAAAAACTTTATATATATAAGAGATTGAATTTTAAGGAATAAATTGGCATTTGTATCTAAATTTATTTTGCAATATCTAAACAATAAGATAATATTCAGTATTTAATGTACCTACAGTGTGCTACATATTTTACTACATATCGATTGCGTAATATAACAATGAGTCATTGGTGTTTAATTTTGTTAAATTCTAGAATCGTTAAATAACGAAATAGCATAATGTTGTAAATAATAACGTTGACGATCGAGCGTCTTTGTGGTAGCCAAACACTACGACTGCTAGCCGTGGCGACGTAGAAGGCTAAAGGTGACAACAATAACCATAAGCTCCGCTCGTAAATTCACCTTCGGAAATTAAACCGTGCTCGCTTAATTCGTGACCCCTCGTACTCTTGCTTGATATTCGTATCCTTCCCCTTTTCCTTTTTTTTTTCTTTTTTTTTTTCACCGTTCTCAATTACTCGAAGCACTACGTGACAAGGAACAATTCACGAAGAGAAACCCTGTGAATGTAGAACGTATAATGTTCGAATTCAAGACGTTTTTCATCCTCATCTATTCCTACTTCCCCACTTTTTACGATTCTCACAATTGGTTTCTTTTCTTTCTGTTTTTTTTTTTTTTAAAGGTTTTTTTTCTTTCCTCGACATAGCTTAAATTACAATTCCTTATTCTGTGAGTCAGATGATCTAAAAGCAATTTTCGGTAATGGCAATTTAATGCTTTTTAGAGTTTGAAATACAAATAAAAGTGAAAGACATAAAAATTATGAAAGGTTGTTGAAATGATATATCTGTGAAAGTTGTTTGTTTGTTCTTTTATTCAGAAAATATATAAAATTTCTACCTACTTCTGTCTCACTGTTTGACTCGGTTGAAATAATAAATTGTATAGACTGCCTCTGTGCTTTTCTTGGGTTTCTTTTTTCTTATGTCTCTTGTGTTTCTCCATTCACTTTCTGCTTACTTACGTTACAATTCATCTTAAAGGAAATAAATTATTCTACAGTCTGTGAGCTTTTATCTGATTGTAAAACATTCCTATGTCCCATATGTTTAGCTCTTTAAGCTAAAATAAATGGGTCCAAATTTGATTTATTCTCGTATATGTTCAAATAAGTCGATTATCATCGATTGGAAGAAAATATTTCGATGTCACGCAATTCGATAAGGATAATCAAACTTAATTAGATTTTAATTTTATAAGCTGTTATTTACATATTTATATTTAAAATTGTACATTTGCTGAATAATTTAGTTACGTAAAAACTAATTAAAAATCGATTAGACACTTCCACTTATTATAATGAAAAAGTTCTATGTATAAGAAACAGTATTTTAATAATACTTTTATGTTATCAAACGTTTTCTTTTTTTAAAGTAATATTATTATAATGAAATAATTCACTCAAGTTTATATTAAATTGAAAAAAGAAAAAGGAAAAAAAAAAAGGAGACTGAGCTAGTCATGGAAAGAAAAAGCCATTTATAAATTCACAACATGAGATAACGATGAATCTTGTGAGAAAAAGAACGTAACTTGTTACCGCGCAAATATTCTTGAAGCTCGCATAAATAGAACGTATCCAGTGACGCAATATTAAAACATATTTCTTTCATGTCATGCAATATTCTTCAAGTTTAAAACAGAGTTTTTTTTCACGCCGGCATTTATTAATTTATTCGACGCCAAAAAATTCAATATAAACGCGAATGCGAAATACAGATATTCAAGATGTTATTGCAGAGCATACTAAAAAAAAAAGTATGTCAAAAAGTCGTGGATTTTTGTCCCGCTGCAAACTTGCATATTTTCGTCACGGTTGATATTTACTACGTCACTGTTTATTCATTATCCGCCGACATATCGCGGCTATGGCACTACATCCAAAAATCCCCTCCTTAGCCATTTGAGAGATACGTTTGGTAAAAACGTGAAAAACCGTGTCGAATAAAATTCGTATTCGCCAGCGTATATTTATTACGTAAATGTTCCGTAATATTACGTAAAAGTACCTATTATATTATCGAAATATCACGCCCATATATCTCGCGAGTAACATAAGGGGCACACATTATGAAAAACTGATTTATCGGCGTAAGGAGAGACCTTGTATATTAATTTATTCTTAACCCAGGCTACGCACAAAAAATTTTTTTAATTTTAAAATAATATCAATAATCAATACCAGTAATGGTGTGTGGAAACGCATAGGAGGATAGACGTAGATTTTGGTAGATGAGTATTTTCTTTATTTCAACTCGTATAATCGTACATTAAAAGAAAATATTTTGGCTGAGTTCTAAATCATTATCAATTCTGTTTAACAGCGTGGTCCGGGGTGTTGGCTAAAATGATGATTGTCTGTAATTAAATTTCAGTATATGTTGTGGGCTGATATTATAAACTCGGCATAAAGCTTCCCACCGTTACAAGAACGTAAACAATTTTTGGTTGGTAAATTAATGACTAGATCGTAGATAGGATGTTGCGTAGTTGGAGCGCGTACAAAAAGACTATATGTATCATAATATAATAGCGGTAACGTATGTGTGTGGGTGTATTATCGTTTAGATTTTTTTACATCAATTTATTAAACTTAACGTTTAAATACAAGTTGCGGTAACGTCAACAAGCGTATTTAGTATAACTTTACCAAGAGCTTTGGCACCTTTTTTAATCGATTACAAAACGAATTGAAGGAGAAATCGATACGCCACACAGGCAGTTTAAAATTAAATCATCAGGTTTGCTCCTCGTAAATTCTTACAAGTAATCAAATGTAATTTACCTAAACCGCAATTTACTCGAACCTAGTATCCAACTTGTTCTGACTGTTCCGCTTGGTGGAAGATAATGATTAATCTCAGCCGCGCGTTTTATCAATTATCTCACGATAGAGTTTGCTTCCACTGATTCATGCGAGAGTTTCGCGTCGCCAGTTGCGAGCCATTAATGCTATGACAGGAAATGCAATGCGCGCTGCCGCAGAATATATACTTTTATTGTCATCGCGCGCGGCGCAACAGCGTTTCCAGATAAGAGAGTTTCAACGAGGTCATTGTCGTCGACATAACGCGGAGGTTATATAGATAATATAAGAAAGTGCATCGTTGTTTCCGTCTCGGTAATAACATCCTTGAAATAACTCGAGTCCGTTCTAGCTGTTCGCAAAGTGGCTAATGGCATTCCCATAAATCGCGCTACCCTCGCAATATTCTCCGTCCGTAGTCGTTCTTCGTGAACCGTGCACTAGTCCCCGTGAACTAACCCGGTCGTTTGCGTGGCACTTTAAATTTTTTCACATTGATATTCCTTTTCGGCCGACAGGGACACTATAGTTAAAAAAAAAAAAAAAAAAGAAAAAAATTATGAATTTCTTTGTATGCACATACATGGCATCGTTCTTGATTCAGTGAACGTAGTGGAAAATCAACGACATACGACTGAATTTTTAGACCGATTGCATATTTTATTGAGAGAAACCTTAACTTGAGATCTATCTATATAAATTTATAATAAACTACATCGATCCACGCGAACGAGTTGGGCCAAGTATATAATTAATACATCACGAGATTGAGTTACTTAATTAATATTTCAAGACGACGTTATATAACACGCATCTGTCACTATCTGGATTTGACTTGTGAAAGGATACACACGTAGCTTATTGGAATTTAAGGATAGGATTTTATTCGGGTATTTTAGCTGTTTAACGTTCTCATGCACATGAATTATAAAAATAATTATAGCGCAAATTAGAAAGTTAATTTACATAAATTTTAATCAACAATCAAATTTTAATTTATAATTCTGAAATTATTACGAATAAAAATCTACTGGTAAGATTAAAGAATATATTATTTAATCTACGTATTAAATTAACCGCACGCAAACGTGAACCAGTTTTACCTATTACGTATACGTATATGTATAGTTATTTAAAAAAAAGAGGCAAAAAGAAACAAAGAGCGTTAAAAACCCGAATAAACGACCAATGTCCATTTTCATTAATGCAAATGAACTTAAATCCCGGTATAATTTACTTCCCACTTTTTGTAGTTCTAAAAATTCGAAAAAGATGAAGAGTGGATTAAACCGAGATTAAAGTTAATCTGCATGAGCAAAAAACTGTAAACTTAAACCTTGAAAATAAAACCCTAGCGGGATTAAGTAAATGAAATGAAATTAAATGAAAAATTTTATTAAAAAACTCGGTTGCGTGTTAGTATTATCGGTGAAGAAATGATTAAGGGACACTTTCTCCGCCTTCGTGCTATTTCCTGTGCGCATTTGCGTAATGTTCGCTCAGTCACTTACGAACGCCGTAATGACATCAGAATCGAACCGCATCGTGGAACGAAGTCGTAGGTAGAATTAACTATCGGCTAATAAAGTGAGTCTCCGCGTTAACACTTTGAAGCCGCACTGACCGACTTTACTCTTCACGCTAATCGACGAAGCAGGAATCGCTTATTAGTCTCGTTGCTGGGTTTCTCTCAATTTCTGTCTTGTCGTCAAATAAATGTGCATAATAAAAAGAACACAGATAGTCTAAATATTCTATACTTCACGTCAATTATTTAAAAGATTGTGAAAAATTCCTTTGACAATTTTACACACCGAGAAACATTACTGAACTTTTATTTACACAAAGTCCTTATAATCTGATTGTAGATATTTTCTGTTCGCAAAGGTTTCTCTGTGATGCGATAAAAAAAAATATATATATATAAAAAATAAAAAAAATTTTATTATATTTTCTTTGTGCAACTAAACTTGATTGATGAAAGTCAGCGTAAAGTTGCGCCTGAGATTAAGGCAGTTTATAAGGGAATATTTTAAGAAGCTTCCTCGCATAATTTGAAATTTAGAAAAAAAAAGTTTTATAAAAAATTTAAAGTAACTTTAATAAACAATATTCAAACGCAGATAATTTTTTTTTACCTTTAGTCTTATAAAGGGAACTTTTATTATATCAAAGATGTAATAAATTTATACTATTTTTAATCAATTAAATAATTTACGATGTCTACAGTGCTGATAAAAATATGCAGTTAAAGTCAGTTATCGATTGGCATAAATTAAGTTTTTCTCGTTGGAACGTCTTTTTTTTTCTTTTCGTCAACGTAAATATATTAAGCTAAAGGTAGCTCGGTTTAGTTGTAAATTTCTTACGTCATATAGCGATCGCGGAGAAATTGTGTTAATTGATTTTCTTTATTATATCCTGCGTCAATAAATATTTGCCGACGAGACAGAAAATGTCAATCGCTTCGTTAGAGAGATGCTATAAATACATCCTGTTACGATGGTACAGTCAACACAGTCTTTTTCGAGGGTCGTTCAGTTCTCTAGTGATCATTAAGTGCAATAGCAGCTACATCGTTGAATTCAGTCAGATGCGCAACTCCGAGTACTAGACCGCATTATTGACCCATTACACATTACACTGCTTAGCATTAGGTTAACATTTGCGTATCGACCGCATGGATCATCCCCTAATTTGCTCTATTAATTTGTTGTGCAGTTTCGGTATAACAGGTTGTTCTGTCACGTCTACATATGTATACATACCTTAGTTTAGACTGCTGCTCTTTTTGTTAATCCTCAAGCACATTAAAAAGTGCCACGTATTTATTCAATCAATTTAAAAAAAAAAGAAAAAAGAAAAAAAAACGAATAACTATAAACTACGAAAAAACAATAGAGGTAGAAGAAAAAATAGAATATATCTTATATCACGTAAAATAATAATTGTTAACAGGGACGCGATAACATCATATCATACATTGCAGCGCAGGATGCTTAAAAGATAAGAAATTTATTAAAGCATAATAATGTGTAATATGATTTAACTGTCATAAGTGATCTTTGGCATTGTAATTAAAGCACACTATTAACATCATTATGCTGATTTAGCAACTGCTACCGTATATGCATATAACTATATGTTGCTGCACGCACCGAGATAATTGGGCTTCAATGTTCTATACAATTCTGCACAATCGAATCTTGCTTATACACGCTTATACGCCTATGCAGTGTTGTAATTAATTGACAACGATTGATGAAAATTAGATACCGAATTATCTGTTAAAAAAAAAAACCGAGCCGCTTCTTATTCCTGGCGTAATCGCGAGCGCATTTTATCGTGGCAATAAATTATATTGCGCATTAAATGTTTCCAACGTTAATAATAAATCAAACGCGATTTTGAACGACAGGCACTAAATTGTAAACGACAGCGGGCCCCGGTAACTACACGTGTCGAAAATGATGTGAAAAGTAAGCATAGTACGCCAATTTTCGCTATTACATTTCGAATTGTTAATCATTTTAATTGATAGGTTTTCGATTGAAACCATAAAATTCTTATTACGTGATGTTGATGATATTATATAAATTTTTTTTTTCTTTTCCTAATTGATAACATCTTCGGAGCACTGCTCAGTATTAATACCACGTTGAATCGTATATACAGATAATTATTATGTAAAAATTAATCGTTAAACATATTAAACGCGATTTATGCAAATTTAAATTGAATGAGATAGAGTTAGCGGTATTCAGTTCTGTTATACTTAAATTCGCAGAAATACAATCAAATTCGCGTGTGAGTTAAATTACGTTCGGTCAAGGGGAAAGCAATAAAGTGTGTAGGAGGAACAGTAATGAATATAAACGAGGAGTAATGTATTCCAAAATATTCCACACGTTTGATATAAATTTCCCAAGCGTCGTAAGAGATACTTGGATAACACATTCGATTAAATATTATAATAATTAAAAATAATTGTAACATTGACAAATTGTTAAACGTCGACCGTGTCTAAATTTACATTTCTATAATTTTTTTTCTATTTAAATTTTACTAGAAACATTTTCAATTTTTTTTTTTTTTTTTTTTTTATTAAAGTTGACTTGTTTGACTTGTAACATAGAATTGTTACAGTCAATGTATGTAACGTATATTGCAAACAAAATATAATAAGAAAGAAAATAAGAAAATAAAATAAATCCTGGTGTGCACTGGAAAAAAATATGAAAAATATATCGCGTCGATATGACGTAAGCATTTTTCTACGAAAACCCAGATACAAATAGGCAAACATAGAAATAAGCTTTTTTTAAGTTTCGCCGAATTTCGGTTATCTCATCATGTTTGCGCACAAAGTGGCACATTATCGATGCCCTTTCTTTTTTGTTTTATATGTATAGCGCCGTTTCATTAAACTTGCATAATGTAAATTTGCATAATTCAAACTTGCATAAAGTACGCATTATCGAACTACGTACGTATACGGCGCGAATTAAAACAAGTAATTTTTGCATGTGTTCACACATGTACGCACTTTGCTACGCGTATGCACATGTACACGCGCCTGGAACCGATAACACGCATCTGCGGCGCGAGAAAGGCCTCTGCAAGTAATTCATTAAGCGCTAATTTATTAGCGGATACGATGTAATTGCTGCAACAAATCTTCCTCTCTCTCCTCGCGCGTTTAAACGAACGCACGATTAGACGCGCGTGCTCTCGCGTAACTCTAGATAGTCTAGATAATCCGCGAAAACGGAGACACTCTTCGCGGGTGTCATGCCGTGCGCCGCAAAATCAACAGCTCGCGAGCATAACGTAGTATTCCAGTTTCTAGTACATTATCCCGGGACCCCGATAGTCGCTTTATTATTTTCACACCCCGCGTCGCCGAGCGACGTGAAAAGGGAGCCGTGTGCGCCAATCTGTAATCCACGGTATTTCCAACGCGCTATTTCCTTCCGCGACGTATTTCCAACTTGCCTTTTCATCGACGGCGAGTGCGGCGAGCGTCGCGACGCTAACACTTAGATAATCAGCACTTTCCAATCGCGATTCGATTATTGCCGCATCCGAGCTTTCCGCGAATTCCTTCCTTCGGCTTCGGTAAACGTTCCGCTGCACGCTTTCACTGATGACCTTTGCGAAATTAAAACGGTATCGTAATTCGTTAAAACGTGACAGCACGAGTAGTTTTTATTTTTTCCCCCTTGACGTGAATATTTCGAGAAATAATGATTATAACATTAACGAGCGAGCTGTTTAATAAGCAAGTTATTACAATAAATAATTAAATAAATAAAAAAAAAAATATATATATATAATATATGTGTATATAGATTTGCAAAACTTACATGTTTTTATTTAATTCGAAACAATTAAACGTAGTCATTTTGTACCTCTTTCGTGAAAACGCCCAGCCAATTTACAATTAACGCCGCTACGATAACGACGTTTTAATTGAAACTGTTATCATTCAACAGAACCAGGACAATGCTAAAAAATTGCTTCAGGTTCAGCAGTCCGCGATTTAAAATCGAATCTGTCATAGTAGGACAAGGCACAAAAATAAAACATTAAAAAAAAAAGAAAATTAAAAACAAAAAAATTAATTTGCGCCGATGTACACGGCGAAACATAAAGGGAAACGGAAAATAACGGGTGCGTGGTGTGCACAATCAAAGGATGAATTATCCACATGAAGCATCTTTTTCACAAAGGGACGTTGCATGTGCGCATAATTCATGCACAGAGACACAATGCTTGCGGAAATTAAATGACAATATTTTGTAACGCTAAATACCAAATAGCAGCAAACTATTAATTCTATATTTACCCGTGCATTCTTGTTCGAATGCGTTTCTTTCTCTCTCTTTCTCTCTCTCTCCAGTTCACTTTTATCATTTGTGCGTATCGTATTATACATTTTTTTTTTCGGAGATACGTTCTGTAGATATATCGGCTCTCATGACACTTGCATAAATATCATAGTAATGACATTTCCGTCAGAAAAACAAGCTGATAAATTCTGCTCACTGTTAGCGTTGGCGCAAGTAAAATTGGATCACAAAGTTTCACTGTGCATTTATGAAATACCGTTATTTCATCCAGAGTGCAGACGGTCGAGAGATGAAAGCTGTTTCCCGACCTAATAAAACTTGATCGTCGCGTTCGAGACCGGCAAGAAGCGAAGCGATTTTCTCGATCATGTACATACATATCTTTTACCTCGTTATTATCATCGCTGCTAACAGAATCGACCACCCTCCCACTTATCACACATTTTGTCAGTCTTTTCTCTTCCGTGCAATCTCGGTCACTTCAATGGCGCATTGTGCGCGACGACATCGACACAATATGTGGAATACGCCGGGTAATGTCACTGTCTACGCGCGTGTCCTGTGCAGATGAAAGTCTCTTCCACCCATCGTATTATCGCTTATCGAATCGAAATTGATACCGATCTCCTTTCTTGCGAATGCAATTCAAAATTGACTCGGTCAACCTTTTGAAACTGGCTTTGACACCCATTAGTTATCGATGGTTCGCTTTCTTTCTTTTTTTTTTTTTTTTTTTTTTTTTTTTTTCTTCAGGAAATAATTATACCTCGTATATACAGATTTCGCATAATAATAGACTTTTAAATTACGTTGTTAACTTCCTAGTTTGCACGAACGTTATTCAAGTGGAAAGAAAAAAAAATCGATGCCGCAGCTGACTTATGTCCGTTGTAACATCCATCGAGAAAAAGTAACATTCTAAAAACACTAAATTTTTATAATCAAGTCGCAGTGGGGATTCTTTTAAGTTCGTTCGTTGTCCTTTGATCTTAAGCTGTATTTGAGGGGATTAATCACTTTTTGCCGTTAATCAATATCAAAAGTCGTCTAAGTAGCCGTGTCGATCAGAAAAGATCATCTTGAATTACTCATCAACAAACATTCGCGACATAGCACGCCTTAATGTGCACTTGATCAATGCTTCGTTAATTCAGCTAGATGCGGTTTTAACGAGGTCGAAGGTCCGCGCTGTCGAGGGCCTTTAGCCGAGGGAGGAATTCATGAGAGATTCTCTATATCAAAGCCGCGAAAATGTTATCGATTCGCTCACACTGATTGTGGATTGCCGCATAGTGGGCGATGTGCTCCTTTTCGTCGAACGAAGGGGATGTTACATACGTACACGTGGCAGTTCTCGGCATTCGCTACGCACATTTGTATGACATGTATGTGCCATGCATGTTTCGGGATTTTGCCGGATTAGGAATTTCGCATATCAATTGCCCGATCCTACATCGTCATCAAATTTATTTGCATTTCTCTCTCTCTCTCTCTCTCTCTCATTTTTTATCAATTCTTTTTTCTCACGTCGTTTTTTGTTGGCATTCTAATTTCACACATTTCAGCGGAAGTGAAATTTTAATAATGACGCTAAATGAGTATATGCGTTGTTTTAATTAAGAGTGATCGAATGGTAAAAGCTGTGTCAGAAAGATATTGCGATAGTTATTATGTACCATGATATCGAATAACATGATATTTAATGATCTGCTTTACTCATTATTATCATTATTAAATTAAATATTATTAACAATTTTTACGTGTATGTGTATACGTTATAAACATTAAAAGTCTCTAAAATATAAAAGAACAACCTAAATTTACAAGCACACACACACACAATTCCAGTGTGCAAAGTTTTAGTTTGTCGTAAGGATATTAAAAATAAAATATTAAAATGTAAAAAGTACGTCAAGTGTAACAAGCACGTTTGTTTTTAACTAAATATAAAACTCGTTAATTACTGTTGTATGCAAAGAATTTTTTATCTAAAGTTGTTTGTACAAAATATCATTTTTTTTTTTTTAATTAATGAAATCAATTAATCTTTTTCAACAGCAATTAAAACAAATTTTATTGTTTTATTAATACGCGGTGTATTAATATGCGCTTGTTAACGGTACAGCATTCGATTATACGTCAGAAATATATTCTCCATTCGATAAAATTTATCTTCATTGATAATGCGCATTTATTTTCTTTTTTGTATACTCCGACGTGTGTCACTCGTGGTTACCGCGTTGCGTGCTTAATTAATTCTGAGTACAACCCGTCCCCTTTATTCGTTAATAACTTTCAGCGCGGTAAAACTCTGTCAACTTCTATGCTCTGTCATGGTATTTTCAATCCATTTGTAACCGAAGTGACAACAAAGTAAGCAAACGCAAACGCAAATCCTACATCATTTTCTTGAAATTGAGTTTTGTCTCTTTTAGTCTTCGTCACTTCGCGCATAATCCAGATACACCATCGTAATCGAATCCTTAAGCGCGTTTACTTTACAAAAGAGATAAATGTGGTCGCGGGTATTACCATATCTTTTTTTACAAATATTTTTCATCAATGCACGTCGAATATATAATTTAAATACGTACATATTACAGAGCTCGCGCGTCATTTACACTTGATTCTTCTACGTGAAAGCAAATCGTTTTACATTTAATAATTTTTAACAATAAACTACGGCCACGGAATTTTCGCGAGTGGACCTCGTGGCGTTTGCAGCGGATGGCATCGCGCGCGCGGTCTTCGCTTCGTTCCTTACGGGCATGATGCCCGACTCGCCGGCCGCGTGGCAGCTGACGTTGAGGTAGGTTTGCTGACGAGCTGAACTACTTCCGTACCTCTGCCCGCGACCGAGCTGCGGGCCGTATGTGCGTGTGCGTGTCTCGCGCGCGCGACGCGAGGGCATTGCCCAGCTCAGCTGAGCGATCGTGCCATGAGCTACGACAGCCGCGGGACTTACGGCGTGTCCGGTCATCGCCTTACGTAATACCGCAATATACAATATAATATATTATTTAAAAAATATAATAAAAATTAATGAAAAGATATTAACAACACAATAAAGAAATTAAACTGAGATTTACTCTCGCTGAACGAATATTTGAGAATAGGATAATGAACGTTGTCTCCTTTATGACTTTTGCTCTTTTTATCCGTCACTCTACATTAATTAATTGATAAAATATATTACCTGCACGCTCTTAATTATTATTTACCTATTATATTTACTCACGTTATTCATACAATACTTCAATAATAGTTGTGATTAATAGCACGCATTTGTGAAATTAATTATTAAATGAAATATAATCTCGTGCCACTGAAATTTAGTACTCGGTATTACAAAATGTATGTGATGTTTGATTTTATGGCTTTTGTTTGAATAAAAGAGAGAGAAAGAAAAAATCTCTTTTGTTAAAATACTTTAACGGAGTAGGAAAACGCCCACATTCTGTTTTATACTACTCGCACAATGAATAATAATGCAATGTAATGTTCGCAAATGCACGTTTGTAGACTCGTACAATTCTGGAACCTTACTCCGAAATTAGGTAGTTATCGTTACGTTTTATGTTATGCTGCACGCAGCGAGCTACGCATACAAGAACTAGACTATAAAAATTATACAGGTTGTCCCAATATAAGTTCCTCCCGTATAAAAAAAAAAAGAATATCCTATAACTTGTTAGAGAACTTGCGTTTGTCATTGTGCTAAGAGCAACACCAAATTTCGAAATTGACGAGAAATAGGTAACGCGTTTAACATTATATCAAATAGCGGACGAGGAAACAATATTTTAAGCTATTAAACAATCCATTATGATGCGAAATGGAAAATTCTAATGCACACTCGTTCAAAAGGACGATTGCGTGGCTATAGATAGTATTATCCGCCTTGTCATTCGCGTCAGTCCATGAGCTGATTAAACTGTGTACGCTGTACCAATATTTAGAACGGCTTGGCTCGAATGCACGATAGTCGAATAACAAAATGGGGAGACGAATATTGATTACACCTTTTGTTACAATATTTAATATAAACGCGTGTCAAATACATAAAATGACTTTGAGCATAAATCGGTATACACATCATTACCACTATTATGGAGACCAAGAAATCGCGCGTTAAAGTAAAATTTTTTATGTAAAGGAATACATATATATGTAGGTATAGGTTACTACTTTATCTTTATTTTAAATAGAAGGAGTAAGCGGTATTGAATATGTAAACGTATGTGTTTGACGTATTTAAACAGCCCTCCTCTTACTCATCCATTTGTGCGCTAACATTTAGGTTAATTTAGTTTGTAATTTGTTGTGTACATACACGCTTCATGTACATTAGAATTGTTCAACTAGCTTCGATCAAGTGCAACATTGTCGTTACAAGAGCTTACGTAAGCTCATATTGTAACTAACGTTATCGAACAGCAGGACAATAATGAGAATGGACGGATGTTCCATTAAGACATTCCTAATTAAATCCTAAAGCCATGGAAACCGACGAAATTTTCCCTTTTTTTTTAATACATATATACTCTCGTAAAGTTTTAAACTTTTTAAACACAACAATCTACAAACGCATACATTTTATTATACATAAATAACAGAAATGTTAATAATTTTAAGTGGAGAAGCAAAATGTAATTGGAGTGATTTATTAGTGATAGCACAAAAGCATGTATGTATGTACGTACATTATTTGCACAAAAAAAAAAAAAGAAAGAAAGAAAGAAAAAGAAAAAAAAAGAAAAAGTTAACTTCGAAAAACATTTCACTTGCTAAAGCAACTATATTTCATAAATAACGAATGTGCAGGCAGAATTTTATACCCACGTGGATTGATGTATGTACGATACAAAGAAAGCTAATACACAAATCGCTTATTTATCGGAGCGACGTAATCTGACCGATCCTGACCGCGGAATAAAGGATAGCGCGCGAATTTGCGGAGGGAATTTATGGCCAGACTCGTTATACAATACCCCGAGCCACGCATGTAACGTTATTGCTACACAATAGGCGAGCGTTCGGCAATGGAGTCTGGTAATTAATTCGCGATATCGAGTAGATGAAGTTAAGCCGGACTTCTGAAGCCAGACTAATACGGCAAATAAGAGGCTTGTTAATCACTCCGATATAATTGAGGGCACCGATGCGACGTTGTATCGATCGTAAAGGGAGAAAGCTGATCTCAAAAGAAATTACTCTAAAACTTAGCAACATTTCCATTCAGCTATTACTTCAATAATCAAATTTCACAGTGAGCTCGCATTATAAATACCTGTTTCAGATAAGCCAATTAAATTTGTTTTTTTAATATTTTTTTCTTTTCTTTTTTTTTTCTTTATAATTTTTCACAAAAGTTTTCAAAGATTCAATTAAATCGAAATTAAAAAATAAATTAAAACGGTATCTCATTTTTATTATCGCAGATAATATAACGTCTAAGGTGTTGAAAAATTAAATTCTGTAGAGCGATTATTTTAGGGTTTAGGCGTAGTTACGGAAAAATAATTTGAACTTGACACGTGCTTTTTAACACAGTTTATGAATGTTTGTTTATTCATTATGGAACATTGCGAGACTTCATTTGCATTTAACATGAAGCGACTGGTAAGAGGTCCGTTGACTATACAGAGACCATTGAGATTACCTGAAGGGATATGGTTATCGGCAAGAGCGGCCTTAAGGGGAATAGAACGTAATATGAGGCGACGATTCAACATGAGGCACGTGAAGCACGTCTTATTTTCAATTATAATCATTAATGTTTTATATTGCACAAAACTACTTCTCATGCTTCAGTCGTATAAAAAAAGTAATTATCAACGACCTCATTAAAAGAAATAATAATAAATAAATTAAGTTAATTTGAAAAGAAAAAAAAAACTTTATTATAAAGTATACGATATGTAAAATATTCTGATGAAATTGCTCACAACGTTAAAATTGTATAATTGTGCAATACATTACACATAAAATTGTTTCGGAAAAATAATATACTGATAAAAAAAGTATATTTTTTTTTTTTTTTTTTTTCGAGTTATTGCAAATAAAATGTGAAAATTTTTTTAATTATTAATAACTATTTTTTAGCATTTAAATATAATTTCAAGAATCTAATTTTAAATTAAAAAATATAATTTTAAGAGCAATGCAAATTTTAATTTTTGATAAGCTTGATCCGGGAAAACAGTTCCGATATGTGCAAAATTTGTAAGCGGTTTTGTTACAATAGACATATAACGTATAAGTTATATATGTATAGGCAGCAATACAGTTTACCTACATACTGATTGTGATGTTTTCTCGAATTGAAAATACGTAAAATGTATGTGAGGCACGCCGTGAATTTTTCTCAATGCTAGAAAACATTGGAAATATTGATTTAAATCAAATATTGCAGATACTGTATTTTCATCGCTGTTCAAATAAAACATTTTTTAGCTGATAGCAAAGTATATTAAAAACAAAAAAAAAGTATACATGGTTTGAGACAACAAGTGCATCGCTAAGAATATACAAGAATAAATTGCATGCGTAGGAAAAAATAAAATAACGAACGACGTACGCGTACCTATATTAATTAAAAAAAAAAAAAAAAAAAAAAAAAATTAGCTCAAGTTTCATCGAATTTAATTTAATCAAAGAGAGTGTTTCAGATGCAGCTCATAAACAAATTTATATGAAAAAGATCACATCTCTTGCGCATTGAAATAATTACCAGCGAATCACTCATTTTCAATCATCAGTTTCCCTTCATCTCGTAATTGAAATGGATTTGTAATTTGATTCAATTACACATATACAAACACATTAGTCCCGCCACTTATACCGTATGCGAAACGATATTAGCAATACTTAAGATCATTAATACGAATGACGACGTGCGGTGCAAACGTTAGTGCGCGCGTTATGCGTCTCGTTTCTCTCGGCGTCGCGCGCTGTCGCGCTGCTTTAGTCCGGTTGCTTTTCTTTGGGAAGACACGCGGCGAGCCGGTTGCGCATTCGTAAATCAATTACCTAGGAAGAATGGCCCTGACAGCTCCGGCGCATGCATATGCATCGATACTCGTAACAAAGAGTCTGCACACGGTCTGACGGACACGAGAGCAAACGAGCGCGTACGTAGTCGCGCGTAGAATGAACCGAAGTCTCGTCCCGTTTTGTTATTATTCTCACGTGCAATATTGTTCTCGGTCGAGCAATATCCTCCCGGTTATCAGTTACATCCGCTACCTTTCAACGGGCATGCCGCCCCAAAACTTCTCCGGCGTACCCTCGCGGGATACGTCACACGTTCACCCACTTAGATTAGCAACTTTACGATCTTATTTCCGTACCTCGCCCTTTCCAAGGGTCTCGCCCCTTGATTACACCCGAAAACGTTGTTCTCTATTTGTTGTTTTTATTTATTTATTTTTTTTTTTATTTCTTTTTTTCTTCCTTTTTTTTCTCGCCATTTTTCGTCGCACTGTCCTTCGACAATTGTCACAGGACCCATCGCTTTTGTCACATAAAACGACGCAATGCCGTCGTGTTCGAGTGTCCGCATACGATTCTACCCTCATCTATTAAAGCTGAACCTCACGCATTTTCGCCACCGCGACCGAGTTTAACGTCGCTCTCTTACGAAATGGCACTTTTACATTTATGACGAAAAATAAAGAATGGATAAAAACTTTACGGAAGATTCACGTAATGATTAAGGTAATATTTTTTTCGAATAAATTCAGAAGGGCAATTAAAGATTTTTGAAAAATAATAATAATGGGAAAAGAATTGGCGTTGCGCCGAAAAAGGTTGATCTCGAAAGTATATACTACGTAATCGAATAACCAATTTAGGAAGAGTAACAAGATCCCGATGGCGAAATGTTATTAATATTTTGTACAGAGGTACACTAAATTATTTTATTAAGGATTAAACAGCATTTGTGTTCTCAATTAAATCCCGCGCGTATGTACGGATGTGTGTATCGCGCACGTACACGGATAAAAGTATTTTATCTTTACACGGACAATCTCGCACAAGATGATGATATTTACACGTGTTTATTTTGGTAAAGATGTATCCAGTGGTATTAACAACCACGAAACTGAAAATGTAGGTCAAAATTGCAAGCGCATGTTCGCAACTGCAAACAACACCCTCTCGATAAGCGCTTTTAATCTCTGACGAGCTGTATCGCGTGTTTCTCTCTTCCCTGGGCGAGTTTCGACGAGGGGGTAAAGAAAAAAAGAAAAAAAAAATCTAAAGAGAACATCATACCTTTTTCTCGTATCTCCCGCTTTTTCGATCGTCTCGTTTCTTTTTATATACTCCCCCACTGGGAGAAATGACATTTCTGTTACGCCCGAAAAATGTCTCGTATTATCAGATGTGTTCCACTCGGATATACTTCGGTTATCGAAATCGCAGCAAATCGTGTATCTTAGTCCGAGATTCCGCTCGCATTTACGAGGCTCTTAAAGCTGCGCCGCGTAAATTCAGCTAGCCGCAGCTCTCAAATCTACGACGATTAAGTTAACCCGGTTAGGAGAAATTTCAAATCGATCCTGTTACTATCGCGAATAGAGGCAATAAAATGATAGAGATAGGGCTTCTCCTCTTCGTTCTCGCTTCGTTCTTCCCTTGAATCGACTGACGACTGTAGGCCGAACTATCGAGGATAAATCGATGCCATTGCGTCGCACCTCTGCGGCCTGCGCAAAGTAATCCCGTATATCAGACCGTATTGCAAAATTGCGGAATATCGTTCTGCGACGGAACTTCAACGTCGGCCCAACGTCGAAAAACTATCATATATAATTCCCCTAGAATATTTATAAATCTATTAACGAAACGTATATGTCCTCTTTCTTTTTACAATAACGAAACCATCTTCCGCCAAAATTTTTTTTAGATTTAAAAGTAAAAAAAGCGCATATTGCATTTACATTTTATTGCGTAATTAACAAGCGTACGTGCTAATGATGTCACTTAACGTTCCATCTTGTTTTCGACTTATCGGATAATTATTTTAATCGACAGATTTATCGTACAAGACGCATTCCAGATAGATAATCCGTACTACTCTTTGCTGTTACTTTTAATTGCTTACGTAGCGGAGCTTACGTAGCGGAGCTTAAGTAGTATCGTTGAACACAAGGAAGTCGGGCCGCGAGAGGGTTTGTGGGAAGGTGCACATACCGGCGCAAGTTGTGTACAAATGCGACATGTGCGATCGTATGCAAAATGCGTTTACGTATAATCCAGTAATAATCGTAAACCGGCTTACTACCGTCCGAGGAGCTATAGAAGCGCAAACGTGGTTGCACTAAATTCTATTCCTGGATTGTTCGCTCGCGGAAATTCACGCGGGAACAATCGTCCTCGCGAAATTCCGACGCGGCTCACTCTCTTCTTGTCGATACGCCGCTTATCGTAACTCTTCTTCCAGCAAATTTTGTACGAGCTTGAGTACAGTGTCTCCCGCTCGCGCTTAACTTGCCTCGCGATAGTTTTCTTATCATCGCTTGACACTTTAAAAGCTTCCAAACATTACAACCATCACGGCGACGTCGACGTCGCCGGCGATAAAACAATATTATCAGTCCCAAAGAGGATTGCGTTCCGAGGAGCGATCTATTTTCGACAGAAAATTGGTGGAATTTGTTTGGAGCATGGCTCGATAATAACGCGGAAAAGTTTAGCTGAAGAGAAACCTCGCCGGTGTCCTAAAAACTATTTTCGAATCGAACACTGTGATTTTATTGATTAAATCTCGTCAATCTCTATAGACTGCGATATCAAACGGAACAATCTTTTTCCATCAAAGGGAGTTATCAGGTTTTTATAATAATATTAGCTATTATTTCTAATAATACGAGGCAATCTAGGCAGAGTAATAAAATTGCGAAAACTCGAGCTATATATCGCTGCATTAATTCGTCAGCAGCAGCGAGTTTTCAACGGTGCGTTTTCAAGAAAGCTTTTTGCTGGCGATACACAAGTTTTCTAATAAGTACAATACGCCTAGACATATAGAAGTTATGAAAAGAAATCGCGCGCATTCGTTCTCGGTAAAGTTGTAATATTAATTTTCGCGAGGAAGTCCGTTAAACTTAAGAAGATACTCGCTCCCTTCGTTTATAGCTTGCGCCGAGAGATTCGCGAGGGTGTCTTAAAAACTTTGCACTCGAAGGAGGGAAAGTCGGAGAGAATTCGAATCAAGCGGGCATACACTGCGACTCGTTTTTATTACGCAGTGAGCAGTTAGCTCAATAATTTGTAGGCATATCGCGCCGAGCCGTTTTACGTCACGTCGCAATTTCGAATCGGATGTGTTTATGTCACGTCGCAGACATTGTTACAATTCACGCTGTCCTGCTAATGCACAGACTGATGAACGAGCGCCCGATATCGGACAGAGGAGAATTTCCGTTGTAGGATCCTATTTGGCGATATTTTTGTTCTCACAAAACAAATTTTCCCGTCGGATATCGGATATCGCTCGTACATCGAACGTCGGACGTCGGACGCAATCTGAATCCACCATTAATCATAAACTAGAGATGCGATCCTTGTCAAATGTTAACTGTCAGTTGCGGCTTTGTTTGCTCTTTCGTTATGTATAATTATGATACGATTCCCGTGTTAGTCGAAAGAGAAAATAAAATTAACATTTCGGAACAGCCTTCTAGGAAAGTGAACAAGGGAAATAATAAAGGAAAAGGTTTTCTAAAAATATAACATTTTTTTAATAGCAATTTAAAAAGAAAAGAGGAGAGAGAGAGAGAGAGAGAGATTTTCTTTTCGAACGCGATGAATCCAATTTTTAACAATATTTTAGAAATAAAGCGACAAAATTTTACCGAGGGGAAATTAAGTTTCTTTTTTCCCTGTTTTTTTTTCTTTTCTTTTTTTTCCTTTTGTAAAAACTTGAACGGGAAATAAGTGAACTCAATGATCAAACTTACATAACAATATAGCGTATGCAGGCGATTTCTGGCATGTCTACCTTTCGGCGAAATCGAATTCCCACTGTTCCATTAATCATCAGTTCGCATCGACTTTCCTATGAATATCCTGTCACGAAATGCCTGCACGTTGACGCACCATGTGTTACCACACGCATGAGAGAACGAAGGAACACCTCCGGAAAAAAAGACGATAACGATTTGTTTATTTAAAAGATGAAAAAAATCGATCTCGTATTATTTAACACGAATATTCATAATTATGAGAAAACTTGAGAAGAACGCAACGTCGATCGCAGTTTTACTATTTTTCTTAACCCATAGCGGCGTTTTTGTACATTTTATTTCTCGCGATGTTCCTTCTTTCTTTTCAAATCGCCTTACTATCCAATCCATTCAGAATAACTCGTTAGGAAGACTTTACCGTAATTATGCGAGTAAAAACCACGTGAAAGTCTCAAAAAGAATTTTCTTCCCCTCCCTTTTTTTTTTTTTTTTTTTCCACGCCCGCGTTTATTCTCGCCGGCCCCGTCTGATTTTTAGTTCCTTCGAATGTATTTTATTTCTTAAAACTAAAGGGTCCGGAATTAATTAAATCGCTTCTCGGATATTCTTCGCGGCAATTTCCGCAATCTCGAGAAGCGGCATACGTTCGCATCTCAAGAAACTGTACGGCTGCGACGACGGAGGCGGACGCTAAGTGGAAGTGTAAAGGGGAAGGTTTATTAACAGCACAGAATACATAAAGGCGTGGAAAACAACGGCGAGTGAATAGCGGAAGAGTACCTTGGAATTTAATAAGCTCAGAGTAGACACCCCTGCCTCCGTCGTTAGCCCTTTTTTTTTCTGCGAAAGTAACTCGCATTTTGACGTAATTACCTAGCAACACCAGATTATTTCCAATAAATTGATCGCGTCAACGTGATGTGACCAGGCGTCTCCTCGTTGCCTGCGAGGCTTCCCTTTTCGAAGGATGAGAAAATTAATATTTCCTAAGCTTTGATTTTTGGAGGCTCCTTATTGTCGCTCTTAACTGAACGCGCGAGAGAGAGGGAGAGACGGTTTATTTTGGTTACTTTGTACGTTCCTAACAGCTTTGACGTGCATGATCCCAACCTTCTCACACGATCGTACCCTTCTCTGCAATATAAACATGGAGCTGATGACAGGGTAAAGGCGGGTGTTCTCCGTTACTTCACAAAGTATCCTAAACAGAATACATATGCACGCGATGAATACCGCAGCGAAATAAAACAGAGTCAGGAATTAACGTTTGCGCTGAGTTAAATGTTAAGACAAGTGTTAAGCCAAGTGGGCGCCCATATCGTTTGAAGAGAAGATTAATCGAATTAACTGAATCATGACACGTTCTAGTTGCGTTAAAAATTACATTATTCGCAGTAACGCTGCAATACTTTGGATGTTTGTCCGTGATTTGTTTCCCTAAGCTTAGCGTCGATCGAGTTTGCACGTAGAGAAGAATCATTAATTTTCCTCTCCTCTTTT
Organism: Cardiocondyla obscurior; assembly: GCF_019399895.1. Lineage (NCBI taxonomy): Eukaryota > Metazoa > Arthropoda > Insecta > Hymenoptera > Formicidae > Cardiocondyla > Cardiocondyla obscurior. Next base: position 4,888,464 of record NC_091881.1, read on the forward strand.
ATTCATTGCGTCCGTGTCTTAGCCCGATGCGACGACGACGTCGACGTCGACGGCGACGATGACTCTCGAACGGCATTTATCGCAGGGCGTTATTTGTTATTTAACATAAATCAACGTTTCGCAACTCTGTGAAAATTTTCCCAAACGCGGGCGTAGGTACCCCTCGAAAATGCAAACCTCAAACGTAAATTCGGTTACGTATCAAACATATGGAGTTCTCGCTCAAAGTGCAAATGGACGTGATATCACTCGGCGTAACGCAGATAACTTGTTGCAGCTAATACGACAATTTGCTAATTCTGCATTTTGCGTTTCAACTCCCCGTAGAATTGTAATTTCGGTGCGATGCGCGGCAAAACAATTAGTATATCAATCATGTGTTAACATACATGATTATTTATATATAGAAAATTTTCGGTGGCGCTTCAATGAGCTAATGATATTAACGTATGTAATTGCGAATAAATTCAAATCAATGCGTTCGTGCGTCGTGACGATACTCGCGATGTGCCATGTGTAACGACGCGGTTATTCGAATATTAGCGGAATAATAGATACGTCATTCCATCTTATTTCGGCGCGTCTGTCTGGGTATATATGCAGCTCTCTCATTTACAATTAATTACATAAGAAAGTGTATGTCCTGCTCGAGATAGTCTATCTCTTAGTCGCGTCAAGGGAATAATACGCCGACTGTGAGATATATTGCACGTGCGCTTGATTGAGTTCCTCCTTTCACTGTTGATATCCGAGTAAGGAGGTATATTAGTTTCTACAGCTATGTATCATACACCTCTTGTCCTGTTCTCTGTCATTCCACCCTGTACGTAGTATACGTGGTTCTGTTACTGTACCTGCTATCGCCCGGCCAGGTGCCTGGGTCTTTCGCATTTTTCTCGTGTTCATCACGTCCTTCTTTCCTTGAAAGCGTCCACGAAAAACAGTCGGGATGTGTTTGCCGAGCTCACCAACCGAAATTGAACAAACATTTGCGATCCACGACACCATCGAAATGAAATTCTTAAAATACGTTTTCTCTCTCTCTCTCTCTTTCTCTCCCCGTTTTTTATCATGTCTGACAATCAGTTCACTACGTCAATACCTGCATTATCAGAGGATCTTCTTTTTTTATTTTTTATTTTTTTTATTTTTTTTATTTTTCCTTCGACCGCTGCTAGTGCGATTTTAACCGGCGTAATATCGCTTGCGTCATTGGTACATAGAGGCGCGAACGCGAAAGCAGTAACTAAAAGCAATTTGCTGCTTTTATGTATCCATATATGCCTCACTTCCATGATTCTCTCTCTCTTTCTCGTGCAGCAAATAATTGATTAAAAGTAGGTAAAAGCTGAAAAAATTCATGCTTTATGCCCGATAAAGTACATATCAAAGCTGACTCGACCGCAGTGATTAGATCGCCCAACAATCAAATGTTTAGTTATCACGCGGTCGATAGATAATTGTGTGAACGCCTAATATCTAATACGAAATCCAGTAAGCGGTTACGTAAGTGATATCCGATCGAGCTAATTTTAAATCGAAAATGGGCAGAATTGTCTTTAGCTTTGAAGATATTAAAAAAAACCAATTAGTTCTACGTCAACCCTTGATCGCAAATATGCTACTTTTTTTTCTGCTACCGAAAGAGCGGGATGAGCAATTATGGAAACTTTAATCGAAATTCGAAATTTTAATGAAAAAGTTAGTCCCTTCTCGAGTTCCATTGTGCTACGAGTCAATAAATAAAGTTTCGTCAAGAAATTTACATATCTTAACGATACGAATTGCATGGCCACATGCATGAAATTAATATATATTTGACTACATTAATTTAGTTTCTGCTCTCATTTTAGATTTTATTTCGTATATTTGGAATATTTGCCTAAAATATGACTTGCCGATGAGTGGAGAAAACTAAAGTGAGAAAGCTCGCAATTTCTCAAATAAATATATATGTTTCTTTAAAAGTATACGAAATAACTGGTTTGTAAAAGAAAAAAAAAAAGAAAAAAAAATCCACATTGCAAAAGTAATTTATTATTTTGTCAACGGTATTCATACTTTCTGACGAAGCGAAATAGAAACGTGAGAAAAAAAAAATCCACGAGAACAGTAATCAAAGTATTGTACTTTAGTAAATGTTATACGTGTCAAACATCGGTCGAAATTTATTACAGTACAAAGGAAGAACTTTCTCTAACTAAATCCCCGTTTGAGTTGTTGCCCGTGTGTGCATATAATAATCCTAATCGTATGCGCGCGTGCAACCCTCCACATTAGAGGATTTATCCTCAATCTACAACAAAGCGTACATATGCATCCATCATGCACGTTTACCTCAATATTCGTAGCACCTAATTTTAATAACCGCACCGTCAATAAAACGACATATAATATGCGACATATCCTAAGCGATGTTTACAACAAATCGATTAGGTCAATCTGATAACCCGTGGCATTCAAAACTTTGGAAACTCGTAAATTTTACCGAACCATTTTTCGAAGGGGCTAAAAAGAGAGAGAGAAAAAAAAAAGAGAGAGAATAGTTCAGATTTATATTCTCGCAGAATAAATCGTGATGTGAATACTTTTTGATCACTATTTCGCGGCTGGCTCGTGTCCTATTTCAAAGATAAAGTGCTCTCTATTCGTGTAACTTTAAAAACTATTTTTACGGTGGAAAAAAATTTCCGTTTTACTTGACGATTAATTCCAGTAGCTATTTGAAATCTTGTTCATCTTTCCTTAAATAAACCCGTCGAAAACACGAATAAATTCGTTAAAAGCTTATTCTGCGGCGGTTTAATGCTACTATTAAAGTAACTTTATTAATACCAGATGTATAGTTTCCTTTTGAAGAGGTCGGTTAATTAGTTTGAAAAGAATATACTTGATTAATTACCAGCGCGTTAATACTTTTAATTTCTTCGATCCCTATGGGCAAGCATTTAATTGTTCGCTACCGGAGAGGAAGTTCGAGTGTCGCGAGGTTTTATATAACGTGCCGTTTTATGCTTAAACACTCGGCATTCTTGTCTCTATAAAGCTTCAAGTTTCCCGTGTCGAAAATCGTTTGTCCGACTTGTCAACACCATACCTTCTACTCCTGTGCAGCTTGACCTGCGGTTTACCGTACCGAGTGCAGCTTTCAAGCAGTTGTGGGAGAGGTTTTCATGGATCAACACACTCGGACTCAAAAGTCCCTTTTCTCCTTGCTTCCTCAGTTTCACTCTGGTCGATAAAATTCTCCAAGCCATTGTCGAGATACGCGACGGCCTCCGCGAGCGAAACGCTTTTAAATATTCTTGAAACGCCGCATTATCGCAAGCGCCATAGCATGCTGTTACAAATTGCGTCACGTATGTTCGCTAATTTACTGATTGTTCATGTTTCAGATTCTACTCCTTTACGTCGTAATGGATACAACGATGAATATAATGGATTACGATAATATAACTCTCAATGACTTAATGAACAACACGGTTATGAACTGTGACGTCGACCTGTCGATTATCGGGTTGATCAATCAGATCCTTTATTCGCTCGTGTGCATCGTTGGAATTCTTGGCAACACTCTAGTAATTTATGTCGTTTTACGTTTTTCAAAAATGCAAACCGTGACGAACATGTATATTGTTAATTTAGCATTCGCAGACGAGTGCTTTTTAATCGGCATACCGTTTTTAGTAACAACGATGAACTTACGCAGCTGGATTTTCGGCAAATTCATGTGCAAAGTATACATGACCACAACGAGTATTAATCAATTTACTAGTAGTATATTTCTATTTATTTTGAGCGCCGATCGGTATATCGCTGTATGCCACCCGATCTCAGCTCCTAAAAAACGTACGCCTCTCATATCTAAGATAGTTTCGTGTACCGCCTGGACCGCTAGTGCTCTCTTTATGATACCTGTCTTTCTTTATGCGGATATTATGGAATATCATAATGGCGCCGTTAGTTGTAATATTTTTTGGCCGAACGACCGCGGTGGCCAAACCGCGTTTATTCTTTACAACTTTGTCCTAGGCTTCGTTCTTCCGTTGATATTTATAATGATCTTTTACTTTCTGGTGATTAAAAAGTTACGAACGGTAGGCCCGAAGAGTAAATCAAAAGAAAAGAAACGATCGCATCGAAAGGTCACCAGGATGGTCTTGACAGTGATCACCGTGTATATAATTTGCTGGCTACCCTACTGGGTAACCCAGCTTGCTTTAATATTTACTCCGCCGAGGCAATGTCAGACCAAACTGAGCATTACAAGTTTTCTCCTCGCCGGTTTTCTCAGTTACAGTAACAGTGCGGTTAATCCGATACTGTACGCTTTTCTGAGCGACAACTTTAAGAAGAGCTTCTTAAAGGCTTGTACTTGTTTGACGAGTAGGGACGTAAACGCATTGCTCACCAATGAGAATAGTGTATTTCCGAGAAAAAATAGGGCTAACGTTGACAAAATGCAATCTAACCGCATCACTTTCGGACAATCCAAATTAGATCTCGACGACGAGGATGCGGAAAGAGGGTTGCTTTATAGCAAGACTTCTACCACCGCGCTGACTATGACGTCGCGGTCGAACATCATGATCAATATGTTGGACCGCGACGTCAGCGAGCCCAGAGATTTACTACAGAGGGAAAAAGATTTAACTAAGAACGGCATGCAGCTGACCATGTCGACGCAAGTTTAGATACTCTTGTTAAAACTAGCGCGCTATCGAAAGGCGCGGAGATCGAGGGAGTATGAATCTCCTCGGCATAAAAATTCTTTTTCGCGTTGTCGATTAAAATACAGAGATACTGATACTAAACTTCTGAAAGAGAGAGCAAGTCGTTTGTCTCTCTGCTACTAGCTCGAGTACTTTGTTGAACAAACAAACATTACTGGACTGAATATAAAAGCTCGTGATAAACAATCTTCTTATTTCAACGAACGACTAAGTAACTTCACAAGATTGGTGCCGCCGAGATTGTTGACTTTCGACATTTTTAAATATTCGCTGTAAGGGTCGAGAGCAACATACGCTTGATTATTAGTCTATGGATGTGGACGAAAAATGTTTCTATTTGCGATTGTTATCCCTACTTTTTTAAAACGACGTTGTGTGTGCATGTTGCGCGCGTGTACGTGTAAATGACGGTGAAACTTGAATTATATAGTAGCCAGAATATTTGTTATCGAACATTGGTTCAGTATCATTAACAAATTATTAATATTTATTATAATCACGAGATTTTATTAGTAATTAAACCTTTGCCAAATAAGACTCAAGTGTCAGTTAAAAAAGCATTTTATTAACGAATCGTGCCAAAGGTATAGGAATTGATTTATTACGCACACAGCAGTATGACAAGGTAAAGATGCGAATAATTACGAAACAAAACATTCAAAGTACTGTAAAATTTGTCAAGTACAATTTCTCTTTCGGTTTAACGCTTTAAAGTCTAGCAATTTTCCTTTATTCAATTACTTATTTTCCCGGAAGAAAAATAACGTGATTCTCTTGAAATCCGCATCTTTTTTTTTTATCTTTAATAACAGTACGTGATAACATGTTTTCCAATGGTATTTCACTGATGTGACGTTTCCAAAATCGATTATCAACTAAAAGTAATGTGTAATATAATTTTCTGTTTCTCGTCGAAAAAACTTGAAAGTAAATTTCCTTATGATTTCGCCAACTCACTCCTTCTCTCGTTGTATTGTTTATTATAAGACGTCTTTCTTATGTGGTTCGTAGGTTTACGTGCAATAAAGATTTTAATTTACTGTTGAACATTAATTTAGTAAACGAAACCTTTGTTGAGCACTACGGTGTAACATAATATTGCAACGCACTGCATACGTTGTAACGCAATATCTAATTCTACATGATGAAGAAATTAAGCTGAAATTCTTTTATTATTTGCATGAAATATTTCACGTATATAAAATAATTTACAATTTTTTTTTACGTTACATTGTTACATATTATTATCTAATATGTCAACTATCAAGTTCAAATATTCTAACATTCGAAGATGCAACTCTGTATGTTTTATATGTGATGTCTTATACGTGTGTAATCAACGAATACTTGATCAGAAGACTTGATCAGAATGTGTGGTGTCAATATGTCGACCGTTATTACCGATGTATGCTCGTAGATTTTAAGCAATGACCAACCGTCCCAAGTTTTGTGGGACATTTTAATTTTCGACTCTTATTAGAGCCGTCCCGAGAGAAGATTAGGCGGGATTTATGTCCCAATTTATCACATCATGTAATATATAAATAATAAGTTATATGTTCATTAACTAGTATAATATAAAAATGTATAAAAAAAAGAAAATTTAAATAAACTTGCATTTTCAATGTTTACTTGTCTTAGATTTTCAGGCGCAGATAGAATTCAAGATTCTCTATAATGGTCCCGATGTGCTGTTGACACGCTAGATTGACAAATTGGCTAATTTTACATGTAGTATGACGATACAATTGCTTCCAGTAAAATAATAGATTGCAGCCAGCAGATTAAAACGTAAGCTAACGATTTCCACGTTCCCTGATTCGTTTCCTGTATTGCTTCTCTCGTGTACATTTTAATGGCCACCTCTTTTATATCTCTTTTAAAAACGCAGTAGCAATTTAAAAATAGCATGTCCGCCTCCATGTCATAATGTGCGGCTTTAAATAACAAACAAGTTTTATTAAACCTTCTGAAAGCTGAAGATCTTACAAGAATAACTATACAGTAAAAATGGTTATAAACATCATTTTCATTATGACAGTATCAATAATACGTTTTCTGATATTTTTACACATCAATAATAATTTAAATATAAAGTTGAATCTAAGCTTTGTTTTGTTAATACGATAAATCACTTTTCTGTCTTTGTTTTTTTCTTTTTTGGCGAGACATGTTGATAATAAAATTGGGATATAATATTTTTTTTAACGATTTTTACATCGTTTTTATACATCAGGCGACCAGATTTCACACATTACCGGAAGCGACCGGTGCTAGCATGAGATATAAATGTCGTCGCACAAATCTATAATCTTCTCAAATGGAAAGGCAAATGCAGAAGATATTGCGAAAGCACTCCGGAAATAGCTAAGACGAGCGATAATTGCTACGATTGTCATTTCTCCGTTTCTAAGAAAAAAATTCTTTTTATAATAAAAATACGGTATGCTAAAGATAGAATTTATGGAAGTGACCCGATGTTCTTTCGTTCCAGTGAAGAAAGGTGATTTTTACCAATCGCTATAGATAATAATTAAAAATAAAAATACAATATTTTTTAATAAGAAACGTTATCTTTACCGAACTTTCTACATATGTATATATATATATATGTAGGTCCATAATTTAGCTCATTTATATTACACACGCTTGTCCAGAAGCAATTAAACTCGTAGTGGCTGCAGTACGCAGTTTGCACGATTTGAGAACGTCGGAGCCGTCGAATTATTAAACGCGTCATTCGGAGAATGTGCATGCTGATTGCTGAACGGTGTATTTATGCTTCGATTACGTTCTATCCCTTTTGCTTGCAGGCAGGACCCGTTCTATACAGCTATTTGTTTGATCTGTCAATGATTGCGGTTACCCTCATGCCTCAAGCCTCAAGCCTCGAGAGCCTCGAGCCTCAAGCGAGAGAGTATCACGTGGCGCGTGTATAATTCCGCCACAGAGCTATCATAATTGCACTATGCGTTATTGATCAGCTTGTCATTTTCGTGTAAATCACTCAAAACCAATATCGATTCGGATCACAGCCAGGTGGGACAGAAATCGTTTACACTAAATAATCGCACAATATTCGAAACCCGCAAGACCGGTGGCGCGAATATTATAACAATGACAATGTTTTTGTCAGATGTTTTAAATATGCAAATGCCCCTATATAAATTTAAGCTCATTGATTTAAAAAAGAGCTTAAATATAAGCAGTTTATTGCATATTTTAAACGCCAAAATAATGTATGCATTAATCGACAAACTGTGAACGCCTATGTTTCACATTTATATTTATTATTCATTTATATTCTGATATAATCGCATGGATTACTCGGAGAAAACAGTAATGCCTCATTTCAACTGCATATTTTTCATATTTAAATAATTTAAATAAAAGAAAAAAAAATATATATAATCAATATTTAATCGGAAAACTTGCATACTTTAATTATTTTACAATATATGAGATTTAATTCTATGACAATTATTAATTGTAAAATCAAAACGCGTAGCGGATATGCATATATCCTGCGATTACGGGATAGTGATGTTTAGTATTCCAATTGTGCATATGTTAATTTGTTAAATGTTGCCGATATTCAGCGTTGAACTTTAAAACTGTACATATGATATGTACTCTGACGAAATTAATTTTACGATCATCGTTACTCGTACTTACATTGCCGTTCCTCTGCATGTAACAACAGGTGATTCTTTTTCTGGCGAATGACACATTCCTTTATCTATTTTCGTGATTCTTCGTGATGATTTCGGTTCAATAAAACGTCGGCTGTGCTGTAAACCGTCCGTTTTATTTGTGCGAAGGCGATTGATTTTCACCTGACATTTAATTGTCACCGGACGACACTAATAAAATCTCGACACCCAAATATCGTGACTCCAGAAATCCACTCGTTAAATGAACGCACACACGTCAGCACACGTCGCTCTCCACTTCGGATCGTGACCGCACAAAAGTATTTCGTCCGCAACAGTATTTACACTGATTTAACCTGCGAAATTAAACTGATTTGAACCATATAAAATATATACAGCGTCGTCTACGTTTCAAAATGGCCGCTTGACTTCTTATTGGGCGGGTTCGGTGGCGCAGCTAGTCAGCGAGCTCTCGTGTCTGATTGACGTATTCTTTTAGATCCAGATATAAATAATCCAATCGGACATCCGAGATCACTGAGCGGTTGCTTTACTGAACGCATAAAATTTGTGTGCGATAACCCTTACTAAACTTATTGTAAACCCAGTTTAAATGATCTCTGCTGTAACGTTTCTCGTAACGTAGATTAATTATTGATAATTAACAAATAGATATCGAATATGGCAACGAAAAAGCTGAACAGTTTATGTGCGTCATTTACTAAATTGAACAAAGGAAATATATCGACGCTAGACAGGATAGCACAACGCACATATGCAACCATAGATGAAGGAGATACTAATGTTACTCATACTGGTCAAGTAAGGCATATTTATCAAGTATATTTAGTTCTAATTAATAATTTTGTACATGTATGAGGTTCTTGTAAACGTACTGTAAATTGCAACTTTGTCACGTTGACTTATTTTTTTTATTTATTGGTTTTTTAATTATTTCGTTTTTTATCAGGTTTTTGAAAAAGACGATTATCGATTGGTGAGATTTATAAATCGGCCGAAAGAAGTCAATAAAAATTGGGCTATCAAACTGATAGACGAAGTACCACCAGCCCCTAGAGAGGAAAGAATAGTAGCTTGCGATGGCGGTGGTGGTCCACTTGGACATCCTAAAGTTTATATAAATCTGGTAAGATATATATTAATGTCTACATGTTAATATTAAAATAATAAAATTTATTTTTAACTAAAATATTAATTTAATTAATTTTTCTTTGCAGGATAAACCAGGTAATCATGCTTGTGGTTATTGCGGTTTGCGTTTTTATAAAGATGATCATCATTAGTTGATTATTGCACAGAAGTAGTTATGATTATTAACTTATAAATGTATTTTAGAATGTATATTTGTTGGAACATATAAAATAAAACTAATACATAAATGGGTAACTTAAATAAACATTTAAATAATAAATATGTTACTGAATATCAAGATTAGACTACATGTTCACTAAATTTCTTTTGAAAAATATTATTTAATAAATTAATATATTATAAATTAAATCTACATATTTACTGAACTCAAAGTTATTTAAAAGTAAACATATTTAGACATGTTTCAGTTTGTATTTGTATTTATTGGAAGCCCAAAATCAGATAATTAAAATCGATTAACGATTCTTAATCTTAATGAGATTACACTTATGTACAAGAGCCACTTTTTAAATACATTAGCTTTAACAAATTTTATTTTTGTCATAACAGAAATTTTAACATAAATAATGAGAATATGTTTACTGAAAGGATTTGTTTTTCTTTCTTCAACTTACAAATTTTATCTATGTTTACATTTCATAAAGCTGTCTTTTGACTATTCATACTTAAAGGTATAGCTTGCAGTTCTGTTCTCATACAAAGAAATTCTCCACAGACACACATTATACTTAAAGACACAAGATTTAAACACCACCAACTAAAAGATGTTGGATAAGTTCCATTGTATATCCAACAACAAATCAAATGAATCCAATGGGCAGTACAGGCAAAGTCCATGCATAACTTTGTTCTCTGCACCAACCACCATAATGCAAATGCACCAATAAAGGCATTTAAGACAAACATAACAATAACTAATTGTCCTCCAAAGTCACGAACGTGTATCTCTTTATATTGAAACACATAATCCAATGATTTTGTCCATCCCAATATTGATGCAACAATCCAAATCCAAAATCCCAGGCAAAGATACATAACCGTCTGTACAGCAATTATTTGAGAAATTATGAGAATGGGATCCCATGTTGTTTTACGAAATTGTCCAGAAAGATTATTCATCTTTTTGCATTAAATGTGGCAGTTGTTTGGAAAATATTGGTTGAAAATGTACATACTAATTTTTATTATTTAACAGATGTCTTGATCCAGTATCTGTAAGTAACAAAGAAATTAAATATATTAATAAAATAGAATAAAGAAAATACTAAAGATGTAGCTTTAAGCAACATATTATAAATAATATCAACATATATTTTCAGACTGGAACATTACCCCCTAAGTGTATACTTGCATCATAATTTAAAAGTCAAAATAGAATACAAACCTAAAAAATTTTTCCATATGCATTTAGTGTGTCAACGAAAGGAAGACCCATATAAACATAGTTTTAACATAAATATAACATAAAAACAATCACTGTATGATTATATCATACAAGTGTTTGAAGATGCAAGACATTGTCAGTCTTATTTATTCCGAGCCATAAAGTGTCTTCTTTGTCATTCAATATAAACGAGAAAAAATAAAACCCCCCCCAAAAAAAACAAAACAAGATGCAGAAAGGGTTTTTCTTTGTTAAAAATGCATTTAATCGCAGACACAGTTTGCACTTAGCTATTTCATCTAATCAGCTGTGAACAATTACAAACACAGACTGCGTTGTCCGCGTTCAGCAGTTTAGCGGAAAGAAAACTCCGGAGCAGCTTTAGGCAGAGTTTACAATGAATGCGACTGGCGGATATTTTTGGATGTAAAATCCGTGACGCCTGGCGCCAGAAATTTTAACGACGCTTTCGGTTAGGCGCGAAAAATCACCTTACGATGACGGCCGCTCGTCTATTGTCCAACATTGGCGGGAACGTACGTGACACAGTAACGAAGTAACAGACACTAGTCGAAATCGAGAAGGCAAGAGGTATCAGTGCACGACAAATTCTCCTTTTTGGACTTCCTCACGATGGCTCGCGGTGGGCATCGTGTCAAGCGTAAAACAGCTACCCGACAACTGAGGGATGAAACGCAAGGTGAGTTTAACAATATACTGGAAAAATACAGCTAGAATTATTGCTTGGCCATTTTTCCAACATCTGCTGCGTGTTGTGATATTTTACACTTTTCCCGCCTTTCCTTTTTTTTTTTTTTCTTACGTACAGCAAATTGATTATCGCATACTGTACTTTAATTTTACATGAAAGGTTATCTGAAATCATTCAAGGAAAATATTGACTGTTGTGTATGTGCAATTAACGCGAGGTGGAATTTTTTACTACACAAGATCTATTAATTGTTAAAATAATTGCTATTATGTACAAATGATATGCAATGTGATTAAAAATATATATAAATAATTGGAAAATTCTTTTTGATATAATGCATGTGACACATTAATTTGTCGTATACATTTGAAAAAAAAAGCTTTTTTTATTATAAGGAATTAAATAGAAGATTGCATGATAAATTATTTATGAATTTTGCAATTAAATTTTTATATTGCTTTATAACAGAGAATGATCCAAGCTGCAGTAGAAAGAGAATGTTTCGGAGTAACATGGAGAATGCAGACTCAGATGAAGCAGGTGATGGAGGAGATGAGCTAGATACTAAAATTAATTCAGATTCATCTGTATTAGATGAAGCTTCTAAGCAATCACTAAAATGGACAAATAATACAAACAAGGAAGCAATGGTTACTGATGAAATGGAAACTGATAAAGATAAAAATCCTACTTTAGAATTTGATAAGGAAAATTTCAATCCAAAAGTACATCAAGAGGAAATAAAAGAGAACTTAGAAAAAAAAATAAAAGGAGAAAATAAAAAGACGTCTGAATTAAAATCTCCAGATAAAAAGACATCTGTTGCAATAGAAAAATGCATTTATTGTAAACAGAAATTAGATAATGATATAAAAATGTATCAAGGGCATCCAAATGGTGCAGTTGAAGAAGAGATAGCTTTGATAGATCCTAAACTGTGCTTATTTTTAGGAGATGAATCTTTTATAAATGAAAACGATCAAAGACCTCAAAATAAATTAACTCATTTCAGGTAAACTTTTATCTATACTTTCTAAACAATATATGTTAATTAAAAAAATTATTTTATTAAAACAGAGTGCTTAAGTAACATTATTATAAAGAAATTACGCATATTTAAGTTAAACTAATAGAGAAATAATTCCTTTTTAGTGTTTATGACATGAATGGGCATTTATGCCCTTTTGATACAGGACTTATAGAAAAAAATGTACTGCTATATTTTTCGGGATACATGAAAGCCATATATGAAGAAAATCCCTTACCCGAAGGGGGTATACCGACAAAAGATATGGGGCCAATAAATGAATGGTATGTCACTGGATTTGATGGAGGAGAATTGGCATTAGTAGGTTTTAGTACTGCATTTGCCGAATATATTTTAATGGAGCCATCGGAAGCATATGCACCGTTCATGGATATTGTTAAAGAGAAGATATATATAAGTAAAGTAGTTATAGAATTTTTGCTAGACGAAATTAATACATCTTATGAAGATTTATTGAACAAGCTTCAAGTAAGTTTGTTATTTTTTATTTTAATATATTTTTATATCTTTTTTGAACGTTTGTATTACATTTATTGCATTATTTTCAGACAGTGGTACCGCCTAAAGAAACAATAAGGTTTACAGAAGATACATTGTTACGTCACGCGCAATTTATTTGCGATCGAGTTCTGTCATTAGATAATGCTGCTACCGCAGACGATGAACTTCTCATTACGGCTCCATGTATTCGAGCTCTTATGAAACTCTCTGGAGTTACACTCGGTCGTCATAAATCGGCTGTTCGTCAAGCGAAACGTGAGCAGAAAGTTAAAACGCCTTCCTGGTCTATGGCTACTACAACAAAATTAGTTAGAAATATATTCGAAAATATTTTTGCTGGCCAATTGGCTAGTAATAATAATCATAATAATGCAGTATGTATACTATCATATATTTTAACAGATATATTCTTTTATATTATTTAACATTAATAAACTTTTTTTTTATTAGTTTCGTAAAAGATGGCGATGTGGTGTTTGCGATAACTGTCAGCAACCCGATTGTGGTGTTTGTTCTGCTTGTAAAAATATGCAGAAATTTGGAGGTACGGGAACCCAAAAGCAATCATGTATTAGAAGAAGATGTCCGAATTTGGCGATTCAGGTATAATTTAATTGTATTAAATATAAAAATTTATGCGCAGTTATTACTTATCTTTAGATTATGTAAACATAGCAATACTTAAATATATATATATATATATGTATATAATTTAATACATTTTTTTATATTTTTAAAAACTCAAATTTTGCAAACTGTAGTACTCAATTCATTATATTTCTTTATAAAGGAAGCAGAAGAACAGTCTGATCTAGAGAATGAAGATCAAGATGAAAATCTAACGGAAGATCAAACTATACAAGAGCAAGAAAATAAGAGAGAAGATTTTAAAGAACTTAAGAAAGTGATGATAATATGGGATGAAAAAGATAAAATTATCGATGGGCAGGAAACGTACTATAAATCAGTCATAGTTGGAGGTGAAAAAATTGAATTAAATGATTATGTTTTATTAGAACCTCGTGATCCAACGATTCCTTTACAAATTTGTAAAGTTGTGTATATGTGGGAGAATAAAAATGGAGAAAAACTATTTCACGCAAGTCGTCTTCGTAGAGGATGTGATACCATACTTGGTGAAAATTCGGATTCTACAGAATTATTTTTAAGTGATCAATGTTGTCAGGCATCGTTTAAGTGTGTTAGATCAAAAGTAACGGTTATCCATAAAAAGATACCTGAAAATTGGTTTGAACTAGGTAAGAAAATTATGTTATGACTATGTACGTTGTCAAAAAAATTCCGAATTTTGTGACTCTTGTTTAGTTTTCTCGAGAATTGTAGATTTCAATTACAATTTTTTATATTACAGGCAATGTAGACATAGATAATGAAGATATAAAAGATACAGACGGTAAGACATTTTTTTACCAAATGAAATATGATCTTGAAAATGCTCGATTCGAGTATCCACCACCAGATCCGGAATGTCCGGGGAAACAAATGATTCATCGATTCTGTCCATCTTGCATTCGGTTGGCGATATCAACACAACGTGATATACCTAAGGTACATTTTATAAAAGAATTAAATAAAAATTTATTTAGAAATTAAATATTTCTTTGTTGTCTAGTTATATAAATATAACTTTCGATTGAAACAAAATATTATAAATTGCGATTTTATTCTAGGTCTATAACCAAATAGAAGTGAAGAGCAATAGAGAAGTGCTTTATGAGTTAATTAAATACAAGGGTGATGAATATAAAGTTGGTAGTGCAGTATTTTTGCATCCACATGCTTTTAATTTCGAATTTAAACGGACATATCCAAAATCTAGAAATCTAGAAATGGAATACGTGGACGAAGATATGTATCCGGAGTTTTATAAAAAAGCACAAGATAAGCCATTTGTAAATGATACACCCGAGCCTTTCCATATTGGTTACATTAACACAATATATGCTACAACAACTGATGTATTAGTGTCGCCCTCGGACATTTTTATTAAAATAAATAAAATTTATAGACCGGAAAACACTCATCGGGATTTAGCACTAATGGAGCAATCGGACATTAATATGGTGTATTGGAGTAACGAAAGTAAGTTATGATACATCAAATTACCAATTGCTCATTGTTTTCATAGATAAATTTAATATTTTTAATTAATATGTTAATAATTATTAATGTGGTTTATATAAAAATGTATCTCTTTAGTGCACGATTTGCACTAAAATTTACACATGTGTATTATTTTTCAAAAGAAATTAAATAATCCGTGTTTGATTTATTTGCAGTATGCACTGTACGATTTTCTATGGTTGCCGGTAAATGTTATCTGACATATTTTAAAAACATGAACGAACCCATTGAAGAATGGTCTATGGGAGGTCCAAACAGATTTTATTTTACCGAAGCATATAATTCTAAAGAAAAAACTTTTGATGAACCACCTAACGATATTATTAATACACATAAATTTAGTAAAGGAAAGGGAAAGGGTAAATCGAAGGCAAAGAAAGAAAATGTTGAAAAAAAGGAAATATTTGAAACACCTACAGATTATCCTACTATTTCAAGGAAATTAAGAATGTTAGACATTTTTGCTGGGTGTGGAGGTAATTAATTTTATTTTTAATCTTTTTTTCTTATCTTTCGTTTCCTTATGTCGTATTTTAATGGCATTTATTTTATAGGATTATCTGAAGGATTGCATCAAGCAGGTGTAGCTGAAAGTTTATGGGCGATTGAGAAAGAAAGTGCTGGAGCAAATGCATATCGTTTAAATAATCCACAAGCTACCGTGTTCTCGGAGGATTGTAATCAACTGTTGGAAAGAGTAATGAATGTAAGTTTCTATTACGTTTTATCACATTTTACATTCAATTTATGCACAAAACAGTAAATATCTTGGTGCTGATTCTAAATAGTAAAAAAACTATTGTATTTTAATTTTTTTGCCTATTTAATTAAAAAATGTTGCTTTTGCCTTTTAGGGCGAGCATTTAGACGGCAGTGGTCAAAAACTTCCTCAAATAGGAGATGTAGAGCTTTTGTGTGGTGGACCACCGTGTCAGGGTTATAGCGGCATGAATCGATTTAACTGGCGGCAATACTCATTATTTAAAAACTCTCTTATCGTTACGACTTTAGCTTACTGCGATTATTATAGGCCAAAATTTTTTATAATGGAAAACGTGCGAAATTTCGTGTTTTGTGAAAAAAGTATGGTGTTGAAATCAACTTTAAAATGTCTTATCCGTATGGGTTATCAATGTGCATTTAGTATTCTTCAAGCTGGATGTTATGGAGTACCACAAACGAGAAGGAGGTTTGTTTTATTATTAACTTTTTACTTAAATTGAAATTCTCTTTGGATAATATATTTAATTCAATTTTACTAACGCATAAATTAATAATAATTTATTTAATTTATAGAATGATACTTCTAGCAGCTGCACCTGGAGAGATACTTCCCAAATATCCAGAGCCTACGCATGTGTTTAGTAAACGATGTTGTTCGTCGAGCGTAATGATAGATAATAAACAGGTATATCTTTATATATTTATCTATTTTACATTAGTGACACACAAACACACACACGCGCAACATATACATATACATACTTATCTTGCACAATATACTTACATTAACACAATAATTCTCTAATGAGAAATACTAAAAATTATTAAGATTCAAGGTAAGAACAATCGTGTAATGTATAAAAAAAAAAATATATATTTTTTTTTTTAGTATAAAACCAATTTCATTCAAAAACATTCTGCTCCATATAGAGCGATTACCGTAAAAGACGCTCTGTGTGATTTACCAGAAATTAAAAGTGGTTCAAACAGAGAAGAAATGCCTTATGGTGGTGAACCGATAACATATTTTCAGAGAAAGGTAATGTAGTAAAAATATATGTAGTATTTAGAAATAAGCCTTAAAATTCTTATTTAATTTAATTTATTTCAGATGAGAAGTAAATCGTGTCGATCGATATTGACAGATCACATATGTAAAGAAATGTCTCCACTTATAGATGCACGAATGAGTTATATCCCAACTACAAGCGGTTCTGATTGGCGCGATTTACCGAACATTGTCGTACGATTAAGTGACGGTTCTTTTACAAACAAATTGTGAGTGTGAATTGAAATTAGGTTTATTTTGTCGAAAATGACTTTCATCACTTAATCCATATCGTATTTTTTTCTTTTCTTAGAGAATATATGTATAATAATGTGAAAACGAAAGGAAAAAGAGCAACGAAAATAGTTCGTGCAGTATGTAGTTGTAGTATTGGTCAACCATGTGATCCTGCTGATAAACAATTTAATACTTTGATTCCATGGTGTTTACCACATACGTCGAAACGACATCATAATTGGAAGGGTTTATATGGAAGAGTTGAGTGGAATGGATTTTTTAGTACAACTATCACTAATCCAGAACCGATGAGTAAGCAGGTACGTTGACATACGTTGAAGATGTAAAATAATAAACGAGATATAGAGTCGCTTATTTCTATTAATTTTTTCAAGTACTATGAATTTGCATTTCTATTTTTTTTATTAATTGCTTCATTAATATAGCATACAATTAAAAATTAATTATTGCTTAAATATAATGATTAACTTTCAGGGTCGTGTATTGCATCCAGTGCAAAATCGAGTTGTTAGCGTAAGAGAATGTGCGCGATCTCAAGGTTTTTCCGATTCATATCGTTTTTTCGGTACAATAACTGATAAGCATCGACAAATTGGGAATGCAGTGCCACCACCATTAGGTGCTGCTATTGGACACGAAATAAGAAAGTGCATCCGTGAAACGACGTTAAAAGACACAAAATCTAAACCTATAGATGATAGCTACAGTGCGGAACCAACAACGAGTAAAAGTTTAGACAATAGTCTCAACGATAATATTGAAGAAAATGACAAAAATGTACACGATGTCCCAATATCTCATCCAAATAACTCAAGCAACAATCTTAACAATAACGCCGATATGGACGATGGATGATATTTATATTGATGAAAAAAGAAAATTCATTTTGGGTGAAATAATATAACAATTTTTACATTTTTAATTAGTATTTAGTATTGAGTAAGTTTGATATTATACTTCGATATCTGCTTCAATAAAGATAAATTGTTATAGTTTATATTTTCGATAAATAGTTTATCAATTTTTTAACTTTAAAAATTTTACATGAATTTTAAATAATTGGAGCAAGTTTTTATATTAAAACTTAATGTAGTTGCAGGCAATTTCTCATTAATCAACAAATTATTTAATAAGTTAATCAAATCTTAATAAAATTATTAATGATTTGATCTAACTCATAATTTTCTTGCAGTTAGCAAAAAGCGGGAGTATAATGAGCAAGAAAATTACACTGTTTAACATTTTGAGAATATTTTTATTTTCGAAAAAGATTATCTAGATTTTACAAAGTTAATTAGAAGCTAAAAGGTGTCGAATTTTTTTATGTTACTGATTTAGAGAAAAATAATAAATGAAACATTTTTTAAAATTATTATTTTTGTACATAACATTTTTATGCTTTTTTATAGACATACATACAAGTCATACATATAAATTACAGTGCAATAATTGTCGATTTTATTGACACTTACACTTGGAAAAATTATAATTTCTGGCTGTTTTGCCATTTATACCTTCTTCTACTGCGAGCTTGCATAGTTGTTCGCATTAGCGAAATACACGGTGCTTCTATGATTACGGACAATATATAAGCGCACAAAAAAGTAATTACGAGGTTTCCAGTAACCATGGTAACCTAAAAATACAAAATTACGATAATAAATTAATTAATTCTTTCAAAATTTAAAATAACTACGTACCAAAGATATAAACTCAAAGTGAATAGGAGTTTCTTTCAGCGCAGAAAGCGATTGTATGAGAAGAGGATTTAAAAGATAAGCGCAGTACGACAATCTACTAAGAGGAGCCCATCCTTTATATGACAAAAATTGGCGAACAATACCTGTAACGAAGTAAAATTTATATATATAAATTTGATAAAGATTTAATAAGATAATAAATACTAACCACCGTGTTGAGTAAGGCACGCTATTACGATCCACGCTATACCTACAGCCCAAACGCCTTTATGCAATGCGGCATAAATTGCACTTAATAAAATAGACATGTTTTTACGATCGAACATACTGAATAACACGATAAGATTACAAGCAATACCAAGGCACCAACATAGAATTGCAGTTTTCTAAAATCGATGTTTTAATTAAGTTATAACATAAAAAATATTATAAAACTCGGCGTGGAGTTTTAGTATTATTTTTAAGGCTGTTTGATTGTTATATTAATATTACAAATGTAAGTTAAATTTTTTACCCTTTTCAAAATCAATTTTCCATTCAGTTGCGATAAAACGTAACCGGCGATTATTCCAACAATATATGGACTTATTCTAACCCACGGTGGGAGATATAAAACATTCACTAGCCTGTATTGTTCGTCCAATCTATAACGAAAATAATTCTTGTTTTAATTTAATTTTTTTTTCTTCTAGTTATCCTTTTGACGAGTAAAATGTTGATAACTCACGTCGGGACAAATTCGTAAATGTAAGAAAGATAACCGGTAACAACAATTGAGCCTATTAAAAGTGCACCCAATATAACTGCGGCAAGGTAAAAGGATCTGAAATTTTTATTAATTAAAAACAATGTATACTTTAGCTATGCGATACGATTATGAATAATTAACTTACATGGTTGATAAAATTAACAGTGCCGCAGTGATCATAAAGAACTGCATATCTGCAGATAAATACCAGCTCCAACTCAAGCACTTATAGAAAAAAGACGATTTATGACTGAAGATTTTGTATATACTTATTTTAAGTACATCGTTTTCCACTAAACTAAGTGTATTCTTACCATTGAGTCAAAACTGAAGAGATTATTTATATACAGAAGATTTCTCCACCAGTACTTTGAGCAAGTTTCCTGCGGCCTTTCATGTAAGTAAAACTGAGAGATTTTATCGAACCAAGTAAAACTTAATTGCGATATTATTACTGTTGCGATATAAGCCGGAGTTAGTCTAAAAATTAAATTCTATATAAAAAACATTGCTAGCTTATTATTCAATTGGATAGAATTAAAAAAAAAAGGTTTTTACGTTGTTTTTTTTTTCATATTTTGCTAATTAATATAATAGTTATTTTATTTATTTACTGCTGTCTTTCTTTTTAAATTAAAAAAACAAAACATACCGAATAAATCTTCTTATCACAAGGATAAAAAATTCATTTATCTTTGCTCTATAAGTAAGTGGCTGTACTCGATCTTTGTCCACTTTATCTTTTATATAAAAATAAGTTACTAATAGTCCACTTAAAAAAAAATAAGTATCTACACCGATATGCGAATTGAGGAATATTTGGCTGATAAAGCTGTGACTGGATTTCCAAGTCCATACTTTATTATCTACATCAAATAAATTAATTATCGTATTTGAATAAAAATCTGATTAATCTTTCACATATCACTTTCAAAACATTTTACCAATGTAGTCTGCTAAATAAAGTCCAGTATGGCCTGCGATTATCCAGCACATATTAAGAAATTTTATTCCGTGAATAACGGGTATCGTGTCGGTGTGCAATTTCGTATTGAATATTATTTTCGTATTCGTGTAAGCTGAGAAACATATTAGCATTTTCCCAATTTTACTTTCCTTCACAGACGAAGTTCCTTCAACTTCCATTATTTGAATTGTGTTTTTTTTATCTAAATCATAATTCAAAATAATATTAGTACATGATATAGTAATCGGAATGTTCCGACGAGTTAGCGAAGGTTCTCTTTAATTTTTGCCACGATTATACAGAAAAATAATAAATAAACGAGCGACTGTGATAAATGAATTTATACACACATATATACGTTCAGTGTCAAAGCTGACAAAAATTTAAAATGTTTTTGATGCAATACTTACTGATCTCAATGTTCATTTTCTCATTTAAATTTTTCTGATTCACGAATATGTCATATATCGTTCCGATTATTACCATGAAAACCGGAAGCGCTAAAATAATGCTGTAAATATAAAATTGGTAAATGTAAAGTCTCTCTTTCGCTCTGTAACATTTTATTTATGCACATTAGCTCACGTACCAAATAGTAAGTGTACCACCAGTGAGCCACTTAAAATCGTTTCTTAAATTTTTTACTTGAACGAGTTCGAAGTCTGTAGAAAAAACATTGCTAATTAAAAGAATTCTTTCTTGAAATATCCTTTGGAGAATAACACTTATGTCATTCTCAGAACATGAGGCTGGTAAGCAAAGTCCAAGCGTAATCACATCCTAAAATAAAGATTTAAACATAATATTTATTATTAGTTATTATTGATTAAGAAGCATGGTAGTGTTTTGTGCCAAAAATAGATGCATTGTACGTACTACTCAGATTCTCTTATTTTATAATATTATATAAAATAGAATATACATATATGTATATATTAAATAAAAGTGTAGTGTGATTTATGTTTAAAAACTGATTATAAATGAAGCACTTAAATGAAGCTCCGCGACATAAATAATTATCGCAATTTTTTTTTCTGGTGTCGCAATTTACACGCAGGCGTAAACATCATTTTATGCTTGTTTTTAAAAAACAATTTTTCTCTGTATGCTAATTTAGAAATATGCAAATGTGTTATTTATATATTAAGATTTTGCGAAGATGTGCGTGTTGAAAATAAGTTTTTAGTATACCAGACATTTTTTACCGTTGCTAACAGCGATTTTATTCCTCGATACAAATAATAAAAAGTTGTCTGGTGATAAATTATTGCAATTGTATAATTTAGATCTCTCACAATAATAGATTATTTTTATGTAAATTAACTTTTTTTAAGCCAGTTTTGAAAAGATGTAAAAACAGAAATGTTTCGTTGAGTGTGTTATCATCTGCTTATGTTTTATATGATTTATGTCGCGCTCAATTTTTTGCACTAGCCAAATGGAAAGTATATTTTAAAATCGGTTTTGCATTCAACATATTAATTTAATTGCTTTAATAATGCATCGAATGTATTTTGTTTTTCTTTTAGATTTAGCTGTTTATATTTGTCTAAACTTAAATATAATATAACTTACAATTTTATGTGGATTATGTCAAAGCTATTAATGTAATATTACTACTTACTTCGTTGGGTAAATTTAAGTGGTATTGAAAAGTACTGTTGTGCCTAAAATGTGCTACGAAATAATTAACTTCAAAAGGCGGAATCTTCTTTTGCGGATTACGATGCAATGTGCTATTTAATGAAAGCCGTTCTGAAATCTGTAGAGGTGCAGTATTCATCGTATCGATACATTGACTACGACTACCAAGCCAAAAATTATTTCCATAAAGAAAACCCGATTGAAGATTCCCGCTAGAATCTAACACTTAAAGATAAAAAATATACAAGCGTTATTACATAAAAATTACGAAAAAGATGTTGAACAGTGTCTCGTATTTATATTGTCGGTCAAGAAAAAAAAAAAAGTTATCAATAATATTACCGAAAATTATTAATCTTAAATAAGAACGCATTATTATGTATTACGTATACATGCTTCATTAATAATTAAGTTACTAAATATGCTTAAGGATTTTACATACTTTGCAGACTCCAGAGTATTTGTTGGTCGACTGAGTCTCGGAAATTCAGCAATTCTTTTTCACATAACGTCGAGTTAAGAAAATTCGAAGCTGCTGAAGCAATAACATAAGCCGGAATTACGTGATCAGTAATTGCACTGTTATCGTTGATATCATTTATTGATTTAGGAAAGTGCGCAGAGACACAGAGTAATGTCGTAAAATTTATACAAGCCCACAAAACATATGTGAACTGCCGCCGCGACATAATGCGAATTTAACGTATAACAGTCGTCACTTTTACGTTTTATTTTCACTCCAAATTAATAAGAATATTAGAAACAAATTGTAAAATATACGCGTGTAACTATATATATAAATTATCGCTTAACTTGTCGATAAATAAACATTATTGATAACTATCAAAGTAACAGAATGAAATGTAAAGGTATTTTTTCAAATTATTTCTATCAATTTCGCTTGTTAAATGAGCACAATTTAAACACTACAAAGAGATATTGATCTTTGGCTTGTACGAGATATCGCGCGAATGATCAGCAAGTTTCGAAGAATAAGAGAGAACTAAAATACAGAGGCTAGAGTTTTGTGAAATCATGGATTGTGGAAGTGAAATATTTTGGAGGGAGCATTTCTCCAGTGTCTAGCTGAACAGAAGTAAGGAGGAGAATGTGAAGACGTCAGGTTTGTATAATCTATTAAGAAGCAACATTTGAAATTGAAATTTGTAATAATTAAAAAAAAATGGAAAATTTATAGATAAGTATTACAGTACAATGCAGTGCAATACTATACATTGGCATTATTACGCTAATACATTAAATTTGTGGTATTTTAGAAATAAAACTGGGGAGTTACGAAAGGTGTCCTTGTTGATGATTTAGTCATTTATTTGCGAGTTGAGGAAATTTTTCTTTTCGAAATTTAGTTTTTGCTACAAGATTAGTTTTGCTGCAAAATTTATTGTTAAGGCGTGATATTGAAATAATAATTCGAATAATGGCAAAATTAAAATATTTAAGTAATTTTAAATATTTGCAGAAACGTTGTTTAATCTTATCTTATAATGTTTGACAAAATTTATATGATCAAGATTGTATAATCAATTTATGTAATACATATGTATAATATTCGATTTTATTACTGTTTTTATTATACTGACTTTTTAGGTATTTAAAGCATTTAAGTAATACAAGTAATTATTACAAATTTAAATTTGAAATATTAATAATTATAATTTAATGCTTTGTTTAAAAATTCGAGACAACGTGTTGCAAAAGCAATTTATATGGGCAAAAAAAAAAGGCTAAACTGTATTCAAAGGTCATCATGATACGTTTAGCATTGCAAAAACAAGTGGAGATATTAATCTTATATCCGTGATATATTTACAAAAATCGTACAACAAAAAAAGTAAAAAATTGGTATAACATTGCATTTAAATGTAAAAAGTTTTATAAATTATTAAGCTTATGCTAAAATATATGCAAGCCATATAACATTTATAATAATAAACTAAAGTTATAATACATATACATAATAAGTATAATGTATTAGATATTTTTGTCGATAATTATATCTATTAAAATATTAAATAATAAGTATTTAATCCTTAATTACAATAAAAGAATAACGGTAATTAAATTATTTACCCATTTAAATAACCGAGAAATGATGAACGAACAATCTGACAGATCCGTCAATCTCGGGTTTTCGCGGCGCCAAATCGTTAAAAAAGTATTAGAAGTACAGAAGGAGTAAGTTGGTATACGGCGGAACTCGTTCCCGCTAATTCCATGGCCACGCCTTTTTTGTAATGGTTGCTGTTTTAGCCTACGCCTCGTTCACGCCTCCACTACTGGCGCCATCCTTGATTGACAGCGGAAAGCTCGTGTTACCTATTACTCGACGGCTATAGAAATGATAAAACAGAAATTTTAGCGCGCGATTTGTAGTATCTCGTCTTTAGCAAAACCATTATTATTTCACATAAATGGCAACAATAAGCATTTCTTTGTCGCGTAATATTAAAATGTTTATTAAAATAGAGAGAATTAACGCGCGCATCGAGTGTGAGAGTGACGCCGCGACGAGATATGAAACGGAACGGAAAGTCAGAAAGTTGGGAAGGGGCGTAGGGGACATTCGAAGATTCCGTGAGACTGTGTGAGACGCTGCGAGCGAGACGCGGAGCGAGGTGACGGTGACACGCTGCCTCGGGGGTTTGCAAAGCCTCCGGAAGCTCGGCGTTTTCTGTTCTACTCGTAAATGTGAAGAACGCGTCGTCGAGCAGGAAGGAAGCAAGAGCACGCGAATCGAGCCTTCCCCCGATCGGGGAAAGGAAAAGTGGAAGGAAGAACGTGGGATTTTTAGGTTATAGAGGGCAGCGTTCGCCAATGTAAACAGCGACAGGCGATTTGCTGGTGTCTCCGGGTCTGAATCTGGTTTATGGCAGGCCTTATGTATTGGAATAGGACGGCAACCGGTGCCGTGCGGGAAGAGATGCCTCTGAGCTCAATAAGTCGAGGCGCGAATGGCCCCACAGTAACGGTGGAGAGTGTAAATCCTGGTACGAGTACGCAGATAACGTCGACCTGCTGTACTCCGCCGCCGTCCTATCACAACATCAATCTACCCTTAGGCCATCCATCAACGTTGACCAACGAACGTGGCGCGCCACCCTCCTACGAGGAGGCGATAGATCCTAATGGTATTTATCTTAAATTTTTGTTAATCTTCATATAATAATTCTTTGTATTCTCTCCAGCACCACCGCCATCCTATGATTCTCTATTTGGTCGTATGAGAGAAGCTCGCAAAATATCCAAAGGCATATTTGATTTTTTAAAGAATATCGTTGTTCTCCTCTTAGGCACAAGTAAGTTGACAACTCTTATTAGATATTGGCATTAGAAAAAAAAATCAATTTGTTAAAAAATGGCTTAATAACTAAATGCAAAATGTACATTTTCCAGTTGGATGTACTATCATTCTCGGAGTGACAATAGTAGTACCAATCTGTATGATGGTGATTGGTGGACTGTATCTTTATGATTGTCCCCAGGGTGAATACATTCCTGTATATTTATTGGTAGGAGGTGGGTTTGGAGTATTTAAGCAATTGTTAACTTTATCAGCCAGAGTGCGGCAACGTCAAGAAGAAAGAGATGAAGAAAGGATCAGACAGTCACCCACTCAAACTCTGATCAACTGTTTTATGCTAGGATGGTTTATTATTGGTAGTTATTGCATTGTCATTTTTAATTATTAATTTATGCTATTTGTTATTTGTTTAATATTGGATATTTTATAAAGCATCCTGACTTCTTTATCTGCTTGTTGCAGGTTCTATGTGGGTATATAAAGAATACGAACCAAATTATGATCCAGCATTGGGCAAGTATTGCAACAAGACGCTATATTTATTCGCCTTTTGGCTAATTACATCGGTCTATATATGCATGGGAATCATAACTGCAGGTTTATGCAGTATCTCCGTAGCCAGCATTGCATTTCAGAGACCACCGTCGGATTTAATGTGAGATAGTGTTGTTTAATCGCTTCGACTCCGCGTCTCCGGAATGACGTGTGCATTTCGGATTTTTCGCATTTGACGTAAGATAGTATTTATCGAATGAAGAGAAATCCCGTTACCCATCGCGCCGTGGATAATAAAAGTACGCGTTCACTTTATTGTCGTGCGGGAATCGCCAACACCGTCCCCGCTCTCCCTAATTAATCGATAGATACGAATTACTCGTTCTTATAATCGCATCGAAACATCGACGATTGGAAGTTAAAGTACTGAAAGCTTCAATTTGTATATAGACACGGATACATACGTATTCGGAAAGAGAAATCTCCATCATTTTTGGTGTGACGCGACAAAGATCATTCGCAGAGTGTGGCACGATTAATTGCCGCCGAAACGAGTCGCTTTGCACTATAGAGCGCAAAAATTTCGTCCACGTTTACGTACCTGAGATGCTTAAACGACTATTTCAAAGAAAATCGTTGGCACGTTAAACGCACATTAGATACTCACGCGGGCATTCTTGCTCGCGATATAAGTTTCAAGCAAAATCGTGTTAACGATTTTTTCACGACGCGCAGTAATTTATTCGATAATTCGACTTTGTCGCGAGATTTTCGATGCCGTAAGAAATCGGTAAAACGAGAAAATACATCCAAGTACAGAGTTGTCTCTCTTAATAAGTCTCGGTGAAATAGCCGGTGCGAGAAACGAGAGACGAGAGAAAGCAGAGTCGCTACGACCGAATCAAGGGCTGTGTGTACGTCGCGTTATTCGCGAATTTTTTAATCTTGTGCCAAGTGGACGCGAAGTCGCAGACCAAAGTATTTTACTATCACGATGTTGCTCGCGCTAGCGCCAGTACGCCATGGATTCAATAAACTTAAAAACTCGCTTCGAAACGAGCCATATGCGATTCGCGCTACGCTTAGCACAGCAACGTTGATGACGCTTTGGTACGACGGTCTAACGTAATTCTACGATATATAATTATTACTCATTGCGTCGTTCTTCTCAATAACACCTTTTTATCTATGTTAAGCACTTTATGAACTTTATGGACTTGACTATAAATCGCACTCCGCTTACTCGTGACTCGTAACTTATTGTTAAAAGACTGCGATCTCTTACGCGACAATTTTTATCTATTTATTCGCCCTTTCCTCCGTCCTTTTACGCCTCGATAGATCTCCCGTTAAACCTGTACGTCCCTTGACACGATTCGTTTTCTTTAAAAAAGAAAAAAAAAATAAAACAAGTCGCGCAAAGCAATCAATTAAAATTACGGACGCATAAATATATATGTATAATTTTTTTGTGAAACGTGTTTTTACTTTAAAAACGAAAGATAATAGTATTTGTTAATATTGTTGGAGTCTGCTATACTTGAAAAAAAAAAAAAAAAATAGCACGCTCCATCGTATATAAATATGTAACGCCATGACGAATTTGTGATTCGATTAAACGATTGTATTACCAGATATCTTATAAATATGGTTGTATATATAACTTAATACTATTATTCCTTCCACTTTTAAATAACTTTCGTCAACTTTTCCCGACAGAAGTTTAGTCTTCCCGTTTCAGTCTTTATGTTTTGTAACCGTAATTATCTTCGGCATAAAATTAGACGTAAGTTTAGGCGTAGACGTAGACATATTAATGTAAACCCAGGCACAGAGTATACTTGTCTCTGTACCTGTGTCGCAGTGGCGCGTCTCATAAGGATGCTTGCGCAATGATTAACAATAATGAGCTTAACGCTTTCAATTTCACATTTAACACGTTGAAAAACTATGTATATAATTCCATCGCGTTATACACATGTGCATATGTATACATTAACGTTGCAGCATAACAGTACTGCACCAACTTGAGATTGTACATAATACACACACATGTAATATTATCAACCGTGCATTTATTATATTATAATAATTATTATTATATAAACACGAGACTAATTTCTGACGATGTAATAGCATTCCTACGTTTTGCATGGTGTACAACACGTATACACATTCGTTGTTATAATTTCCTAAATAAAGCTTGCAAAAAGCAAGGAAAGCCTTTTTATTCCATTTTACAGTAAATTGAAAGCGAGTAAGTAATATATTGACGTATTCAATTGTAATTAGGGATCGATACACCTCTTCTTCTTGATAATCTTGTTAGCTGTGATTCCCTTTTGAATAATCTGCTCATTCTTCGGCCAAGCACCTTCATTCTTATTGATTGCGAGGCTTCGGTTGACCCGTGCAGACATGGTGTCAAATTGAGATGTTTCAAGATGCATTACATACGTTGAGTTTTAATTCTAGCCGGATGCTGCTGATGCATGTCAGGTCAACGAAAAACGACACGGTTTGAAAAGAAGGACGTCTACTATTCCGCCTGCCCGGATATCGTAATTCTATTAACGATTACGGAAATCCGCAGTCTAGCAACGCGCTGAAAATACCGACCGGATACTCGCTAGTCTTCGTTAGCGCAAAGCGGTCGATTAAAATTAATTTTACCGGAAGAATCCGTTTCCGTTTTCGATGACGCAGACAACGATGTTAAGGAAATCCTATCCCTCACAGAGAAAGGTAACCGGATATAGATCGCAATTCCGCAGTTCCGCTTTTCATTATTAGATTTATTTGTGGCGCCGTTTATCTGCGAAATCAGATAAACGTGGCCCACGTATCGTACTGCGAACTCTAAAATTCATTCTCACTCGATTACTTACGTTATCGGTTATTCAGATAATTTGGCATCGGCATTGCGCATTAAAACAGCTTTTAAACGATAAGTACTTATATAATGCGATACTTAAAACAACATAATTGATAAATGATATTAAGTACAAATAACAATAGCGATTGTACTAAAAAATAACAGCGACATGACTATTTCATATTCTGATGGCAATAATTCCGGATTGTAAGACGTGATATAAAGCGCGCACGTACCTTGGAATGTTCTTTCGACGATCGTTTTCATTCTTCAACAGTACATATTTCATTGACAAATATAATCATTGCATTTCTTATAATATAATATTAAAAAATAGAAAACGCGACATATATAAGAAATTCGTAATTATGATTTATTGACATGTACTCTTGCAATATAGTTGGCGATGAAACGGAATATCGTTCATTTCACATAGTAATTTGTCCGAGACATTTTAGCTATCAAGGCGAGCGTTAATTATTTATAATTCAGTTGAATAATTAACACAATAAAAGATAATTTATCTCGTCATCGGCCGGTGAGCAGACCGATTAGCGCTTGCTTTTCCTTCTCCTTCTTACGGACAGATTCCAAATTTCTTTGTTTCCAGGAACTCTTCCGAAGTTTTATCGGGCGTGATCCCACATATCGACCTGAAACAAACGTAATTAAAAATAACTTAAAACCTTTGCCATCATGTAGATTTTCTTACAATATATAATTGAAGCAAACTATATTTTTTTAAATAACAGAATGAATATATTTAATGCGCTTTGCTGTTTTCCTATGTAAAAATAAATAAGATATATGACAGACAAGAATTTTATTTTCGCGAATAATGTTATTCACAGCATGATGATAGAAAATTCGAGCTCACTGGCTTGCCAGCAACAGGTGACACGTGGGGATATGTTTTCTCACCAAGCTTACATATATAAGTAAATATTCCAGGAAAAGAAAAACGAAGATGAAAATTCTGTATTGAAAATCCTTTCGCAGATACTTCGGATATTCATTCCTTCTCGCGGTTGAAAAATTTCACACGATTCTTTATCCATATCATATACATTCATCAAATTCAAAATAGTCTGCGATATTTGCAATTGAAAAAAAAAAGATCATAAAACCAAATCGAACGTAGCTGTGATTTTTCTCTCTTCTTTTTCTTTATTCGTTTCTTAGCTAAGTTAAGAAACAAACAAAGCCCTTATAACGTTCATTCTAAGTTACTTCATTTTATAACACTCATTCATAATTTCTTATCGCTTTTTCCACTTTTTCAGATTACATGTTACTGTTCGACGATTGCGAAAGGAAACGCGACGAAGATTGTCCTGTAAGGTACGTAGTCTGAAAGCATTTTCAAGTTACGACCTAAAGAGCAAATGTACGAAATTCTCTCGTTCTTGTAACGCTACCTATGTATACGTCATCGTCAATCATCACTTAAACTTATTCCATAATATTTTACTATACTTTCTTATTATATATATATATATATATATATATATATATATATATATATATATGTTTTTTTTATGCAAACAGCATTAATACAAATTGATTGCCATAATAAAAACGTCGGTGAAAGAAAAGAAAGCTCATTCGTGGCTCGCGGTAGTTTGTAGTTGCATTGAAATCCCGAGATCGCGATGCGTGCGAGATAATATTTGCGGCGCCAAAAATATCCTTTCGGATAGCCAGGCATCAATGAGAAATTCCGGCAGAGAGAACGCGTTACACGTTCGTTCGAAGGGGCTCACGACCTCGGTTCTCTCTCACGCGCTCCCGATCTTGATGATCTCGATCCCGTTCCCGTTCCCGATCCCGATCGCCCACGCGACAAATTCTTTGTCACTTTTGTAGCTTTTATCTGTCGCGAGTGGGATGTGGAAACCAACGGAAGTCTCTATTTAATCATACTTCAAACCAAATCGCTTCTGGGGTCATTTGAGAATATCGTGTTAAGCCCGATTTCACGAACGCGAGTTAAACTAATCGGTCGGTTAACTTTTAGGGTTGCAACTACCGAACATAAAACTGATGTAAAAAATCTCACGACGTGATTTCAGGGTGCATAATCTACTATTATCACCTTATTCGAATTTCATATCGCGAAAAGACAAACTTGTTCGAATGCGCAAATGTAAATTTCAATCATATAAGATACGTTATCGCAATCGAGAGGAGAATATAGGATCAGTTGTGTAAGTTTGATCACCGTATTGCGAGGTTGCACTGCGGATCATCGATTACTCGAATCCTGCGAGTACCTCAAGCAATCATATATCCGTTCTATTACTCGTCACGTCCAAAACTCCATCTCGTAAATTATATCATATAGGCGCACGTGATTGAGAAAATCTTTAATTAGGAACTGCATTCACTCACTCGTATGTTTAAACTACTTGTTGCATCCGTTCAATTTCGCGAGACACTCCTTGTTAGATCCTCTTCCTCCCTCTCACTCCTTTCTTTTCCTATCTAATCGTAAGCTCTTTTTCGTTTTTTCCACACTTTTCGCCGAATTTTTGTCTCCCCCAGTAGTATAACGTAATATAAACCTTGAACAAAAATTGAGAAGTTAAGAAATTGACAAAGAAATGTATTAAGGCCAATTTATACTTGTGGCATTCGCCAATGATCTAGAATGTTACAGGAGACCTCAATTACACGACGAGAGAGGCACATTTTATTAACCACGACAAATCTTTCCACGGAATCCCACGTACCGGGTCATTCGCGTCTACAGATTTTAGAAAATCTTCGTGCATATTTTCACTACTGTACGACTCGCCAATCTCTCGCACTCATACGTTTCTATTTTATTGTACATTTAGTGTGGTCGAAAATTAAATGCATAACTTGACAAATAAATATAAATAACGGTATCTCACTACATTCTCTGGATGTTCTTTCGATTGCATCTAATTTTCAAATTTAAAATACTTTAATAATTGCTATAATTCGAAAAAATTGCGTTACATACACGGTATCTACGAAACACACTTTACAAGTGATTTTCACCCTCTTATACTTGGATTTGTCAGTCAATCAAGTTTCTCTTTTTTTTTATCGTTCTAAAATGGTAAAATACTTTATATGAAATAAACTCGTTTGTAACGATTTTACTTTTGCATGTGGTTCCACGCGCACCCTCTTCAGAATAAACACAGTTATCGTATTACGTTTAAAGTTCAAATGTTCGTTACGTTATACCATGTTACAGCTATTACCAACGTTTATTACGGGAATATCCACGTTAGCTTTAGATTACTAAAAATTTCAAGTTACTCCCTCACATATACGTTATTCCGCGAAATGAAAAATATCTGTACCTGATCCATTATCAATTTTTTTCCTAGAACAATGTGCTTTACTCAACAGAGAAATATTTCAAATTTAACGAAATTAAAGAGACCACTATAACGCCGCGAAATAATCACTACAATGTCAAAAAATAGTAGCGATAAATAAAAAATGAAATAAAATATAAAAAAATGAAAGAGGCGGCGAATAGTTTGATTGTACAGCCTACCCAGAAGATTTTCGATTGGCTGTTGCCGAAAGAGAGTGGGGTATTACGAGAATTTGTAGTAGGAGGTAGGGGTTGTTGAATGAGTAGCGGAACGCTCACAGCCTCCTGACGCACTTGGTCACATTCACCCCAACGGATAGCCGGCAAACCGTACGGCCGTACGGTTCCGTATCCGAGCCGCAAAATCGCCCCCTATTTGCTCCAAGAGAGTGTGCTGAAAGGAAGTGGAAGCGTTAATCGAACGAACGAACGAACGAACGATAGAGCGGCGTGTTCTGAAGGTATGTTCTTTCTAATAATTAAAAAATATTTTTTTAATACAATACTACCTTGGCACGTCTTTTTGCAAATGTATGCCAGTTTTATAAAGATTATCCTGCTATTTTCTTGAAGGTATCAAATTTTAATAGTGATTCCACGTTACAGTTATCGCGTACCGTCAGAAGCATCTATTTGGAGCGCTATTGTAATAAAAAAAAAAAATTAAATGATATTTTTACATGTTATTATCGCGAAAATTCAATTACAATTGAAATCAAGATGTTCTGCGGTATCCCTTGATCTTTTTTACTCTGCCTGAACGCAATGTAGAAAAATACCATCTTTCTTCTCCATAGGCTCGTTTGTTGTCACGTTATGTCGCACGGGTGCTCGAATGTATGTGTATACGAGTGGGTGTGATGCTAAAATTAGGAGGAATGTTATATAAATAGTATCAGCTGTTGTAGAAATTTCGTGAGAGAGAAGAACGTAAACAGCATACCCGCCCGTCGACAAAATCATTATTGTGTTGATGATTAATGTTCGCCAAGTAACAAACGTGTCTGCGAGCTTTCGATCACCAGTAGTGTGCCAAGCACAAGATGCATTATAGTAAAAAAATCTTCTTGCATATCAACGTCTCTTGGTGTTACTTCTATTGTAAACTCTCACTTTGAAACGAATTCCTATGAGCGATGTTACGATATACCACCAAAATTGTGCCAATGTTCGTGGAGGCGTTCTTCGACAACGTGTTTATCATCCATTTTTCAGGAATGTTGAAAACAAAATACCTAGAGAGAAAGCGAACGACTTACAATAAATTATCCATTTTAAAAAAGCGAATAAAAAAATGTTTTTGCGAATAAATACATATAAACAAATGCGAATAGATCTATTTTAATAAACCTTACATAAGATTTAAACGCGTGATATTTAATCAAAAGTATATAATGTGTTTTGCTAAATTCAAGTGTATAGTGTCTGAATTTATTTTGTTTTAGAGAAAATAGCCAAAGACTGCTAACAGTATTTTGTTAGTGTAGCGATATTACGAGAATAATTGGATTTCAATCAGACGACACGCTTAAATATCGTAAATACGAAATTAAAATGGAAACAATTTCTAAACTACTCCTAATACTGACACTAAACACCTTATGGGCAATGACTGGTTGTGCGGCGCCACTATTGGACACAAAAAATACTTTGAATCGAAATGCTTTCGCACCTATGATTAAGACAGCGTGCTCTTCTGATGGACAATGCTGGGGGTGGTTACCAATATTGGAAACTTACGATGACAATATTATATCAAAAGATGATACTTTAAGGTACAATAATTGTGTATTTTTAATAATTGGCAAACCAATCAACCAACCAATTCTCTGTTGCAAAGTAATAGATTATCTTAATATCATTAATCGATGAATGTTTTTTTATGCTTCACAGATTGCAATCTCGTCGCCACGTTACAAATCCAGTACCTGCATTTACACTAAAATCATGGAAAGACGGTATGTTAGAGGAGCCGGGACGAGAACTTCGAGCGTCTTTGCCAACGAGCAAGCAAATGCCTACTAAAATCACGAAGAAGGATGTATTCATATCCCGTAGTTGGGGTGCTGGCGGCATGCCATTCTCTGTTTTATACATGAATCCGCATGCTTCGCGAGCTAACCACGTAGTTACAACATCGAGTAAGTATGAATATAATATTAACAAATATTTTTAAACGTGTTTATGAAGCAAAATGTATATTAAATAGCGTCTCAACAAGAAACGAGTGCGACAACCGAAAGTTTGGCATCGTTCGGAGAACATTCTAATTCACGCATTGGTTCACGAAATAGTCAATCCACTGTACAGCCAAGAAAACAGTATTGGACTATACCACAATTGTTTATATCATACGGCTGGGGTCCTTTCGGAAAATAAAGAGGAGCAATGGTGGCTTACGGCATTTGAAACTAGTCGATATCATCACGAAGAAAACTTAGGCATAAATTGAAAAAGAGAGAGAGAAAGAGAACGAGAGAGAGATCTTTGCAATACAAATAGCCAACAAATACAGAATATTGTTAATTTTTGTTGCAATATTAATTCATTCTAATATTTCAAATCGATATTTTTTTCTCCATGTATTATAATTTATCATATAACAAGAGACATGTAATAAATTTTTTCTATTTAAATATGTTGTGTCCATATTAAATAATCGATATTATTTAATATAAAACTATATTCACGTTCTGATCAAAGAATTCTTTTTGTTTCACATACGCGGGTCTTAAAAGAATAAATATTTAACAACTCACCATTCATTTCTTTCATTGCCTTGATGAAATCTTGAGGGTCTTTAAAGGACACAAATCCAAAGCCTTTAGTTTTATTTGTCCGTTTGTCTCTGACCACTTTTGCCCTTTGAAAACTAGGATACTTTCCAAATACTCGCACTAGCATTTC
Organism: Cardiocondyla obscurior; assembly: GCF_019399895.1. NCBI lineage: Eukaryota > Metazoa > Arthropoda > Insecta > Hymenoptera > Formicidae > Cardiocondyla > Cardiocondyla obscurior. Next base: position 4,923,858 of record NC_091881.1, read on the forward strand.
GTCGGTGACGTCATTTCCGAGGTCTCCACAGAATATCCTAAAATCATCTGCACAGCATAAATAATATTATTATCTTTTATAAAAAAAATTTAATTAAATTCAGAGATATTAATTACCAACCTTCATCCCAATCTAATAACGATGGATCTTCCCACGTCTGCCCGCCAGCCGTCCGTATAATCTTCTTATTTTTCTTTCCTTTACCTTTAGGATGACTTTCCTCCGCGCTAGCATTAGCCATAATAGAGCTTGCTTTTCCTTGACTAATAGCTAATTCAGCTGCTGTGCTGACACCTTTAACCTTTGGCTTCTTTTTACCTTCGTCTTCGGGGATCTTTGTGTTAATAATCTGTTCAATTATCTCTGGGTGAATCATTGGCGTTGATGTCGAATCATACGTTTTTGGTGTTGCACTTAAACATGGATCCACCATATTTGACATGTACGGATTACTTATTTGTGCAGGCGAGGAGTATGTCGTAATGGGGACTGTACCTGAAATAATTGTAATCACAAATTTACAAAATAAATCTTATTTTATCCCTAATGTACGCTGGAACGCAGATATGCCGTTTGCTGCGCCGACGGCAGTTAGCGAACGTGACTTTAGAGTCGTGTGCGTCAAGTTTCACATGTATGTGCCGCATGTATGTACCGCGCCGGCCGGATTGCCGATGACTGATTTTTTTCCCCCGTTTTCTCATTCCCTGCCTCCGCCGCATAGAGTTACGTACGCTAGCCGCTGTCGCCGCAGAAAACGCCACATCTGTTTTTCGATGTACATATAGTATACCTCTATATAGCATGAATCTTACCTTGCCGAGCTACTTGTTGAGGAATTAACATCGGCGGTGGAGGAGGTGGTGGCGGAGGCGGTGGCGGCGGCGGAAATCCGATCATAGGAGGAAAGGCTAACGTCGCTGCCGCAGCTGCTGCAACTACTGGTGTGGTAAGTTCATGTTGCTCTAATTGCCGAGCAACCTGATTGTATGTATTCGCGCCAATTACTGGTCGAACGATGGGCGTTACAAGCTGTCCTCCGATCTCAGCTTCAAATCTGAAGTTCACATTTAATTAATTAAAAACTACAACTCGCGTAATGTATAATATTTTAACTCTTTTCGAGTATTTATCGTAATTTATTACAATATGATATAAAAGTAATATGTAAAAATTAACTTAGAATAACCGAACAAGCATAAATTCTTGCCTAACAAAATCCAAAAAGTTAGAATTAATCGTTTATACCTGTTCATCTCATCTTCCATTTGTCGTAGTTTGTCGTCCATGTCTGTAATCTTTTTTCTACAATCGTGTACAAGTTGATTCACCAAGTCGCGGATTTGCGACAAATAAAATAGATTCTTTTTATAGAATAAATCTCGAATAATAAATACTTGGACGGTACTTCCAATGATTCTAACTCCAAATCGTTTCTCTCAGCTTAACCTCAACCGGTTCAATCTCCTCGATGTCTGCCTTGCTAATGACGCTCTGTGACGTCATGTAACGTTCTTATACGTCGATGCGAAAATGGCTGCATTTAGTAACGCTATCGCTTAGTGATCTCTTGCATCTGATTAGTGAATATTTTTAGACCTAAAAGAATGTACTAATCCGATGCAAGAGTTTACTGAATGCTCATTTAGCAGTTGCGCTATTGGTTGCACCCTCTGTTGGCATCTCTGCTTCTCTCTGCACTCTCCACCATTGCACTTTCTGAACTGCCTGTAGCCTGTAGACCCTACACTACAGTTTGGGCAACATGTCCGCTGTCCCTCGCGCAATACTTTCGTTTGACTTTTATCAACGTAGAAACCAAACCCACGAGCTACGCTACGATCGCGTGTTTCCAATTTATTTGGTGCATTGATATCATTCATTATATCATGCGTGTCGATGATTTAAATCGTGTCTAACGGTAAATATCTCATCTAATCAAAGCTCGGCTAGCCTAAGATATTCAACATATCCTCTTATTACTTGGGCTTTTTTTTTATATTATCTATTTCTGTTTGCTATTTGTATACTATGTACGTACAAACAATTTTGTATCAAACGTTTTATGTCGTTGATACTTTAAGAATTTTTTGAGGTTTATCTTTTTTTTATTTTTTTTATTTTTTTTTTCCGTATAATTCTTTCCCATAGCTTAAAGTAAACATGCATAAACGATTGTTTCTCTTGTCACTTTACATAGCTGGATATGTACTATGATTGTATAACAATGAATAATCTCGCGTGCATTGCCGAAATTAGATTCTATATCAAAACTATACTATTTATATAGTTTCAAAGTTATAATATCAAAATTAATGCTTTTACCTTATTTCTTGATATTGTTTACTGCTTTTTATACCCATCTCAAGAATTTATATAAGAAATATGACGTAGGTAACTAAAATCTTGATTATCAAAACTTTACCAATGGCAGAAGAAGAAAGGATATCAACTCTTTTAGGTAAGAAACAAATTTTTTTTTTATTATAGTGTTATAACATATTATATTATATTTTTTACTAAATGATAATTATTGTATTATTAGAAAAAGATGATACTGATACATCTCGCTCAAAAGATACTTATGTTCCTGAAGAACAAACTTCAGACATCTCAATCTCCTTAATAGACATACAAATGCCAGAAACCCCAGACAGTACAAAAGGACAAACTAGTGATGGTGATACATCAAGATTAGAGAGTCCAAAGACAATAAAACCAGTACTTGGAAAAATTCAAGCTAAAAAACGGTTAATGGCATTTGCTAATCAGTTCAAAGCATTATCCAAATCTCAGATTAAACCAAACTTGTCTCAACATTCCACTTTAAAAATAAAAGACAAGACTATTCAGGATGATGCAAATATAAATAAATCAAGAAAAAAGACAGGTGATACTATATACATTATAAAATATATGTTAGAATTATTGGATTTACTACATATATAAATGCAAAATGTAAATTGCGACAAATTTTAAATTGGTTGTATTTTCTCTTTAGAGGCTTTAGATTTTTAACATCTTTTTGATCTTTGCTGTGAAATATCTTAGCAACAAAGTTGCAATTTGCAATGCCTGGCTATTTCTATAAATGTAAATTATATTTTTATATACATAACTATGCATTTTTTGAAACATTTTTATATCATAATTTTGGCAGAAAGAATATTTTTAATAAAGGATTATTTCTTATTGAAATATCTATAGATATAATTAATTTTCTTAGTGTTTCGGTAATAGAAATAAGTATTTTATTATTTTTTTATCAAATAATATTTATAATTTTATATACATTTATAAGAATTATTTATTTAAATATGATCAATATTTCTAATATTAATCAATTTTCTTCTAACTGATGTGGAAGGGTAAAAACTATAATTTATCGTAACTTATAATTTTTTAGAAGAAAAAATTTTGGCTATTGAAGAAATTCGAAGAGAGGAATCTAAAAGTAAAATGTTACTTGCAGAAGCTATGGCAGCAGGTATTATTTTTATATAAAAATTGTTATGATTGTATAAATCAAATATTCAATAATAAAAAAATTTTATAGCAAGTATGGAAGACGAAAATTATACTAGTAGAAACGTACCTGGTTTATTTGAAAGCACTAAACGTACGAAAGAAAAAAATAAACACAGAGGAATAAACGACAATAGTAAAAATAAATTAATAGATCGAAAATATTCAGAAAGGTAATAGTTTTAATTATAATGTACTCATTTTTTTAAATTATTTTTATGTTAATATTTTTTTACTTTTTTTATGATCTAATTGTTAAAGCTAATTCTATTTTTTCAAGGCATCGACATCGTGATAGAATTGATAAAGATAAGAATTTAAGTCAGGACGTTAAAGATCGTAATGAAAGTATAGAACGTTTTACGCAAAAATCGTCTCAGGATAGAGACAAAAATAGAAAGAAAGATAAAAAAAAGAAAGACGATAAAGATAAGCGAGATAATAGTAAGATTACCCCAATCCGCTACAAGAAAGAAGAAGGAAAGGATAAAAAAGAAAATGAAAAAGAAAAGGAGAAACAAGTAGAGACAAAAGAAAAAACTGGAACAGCAAAAAATAAGAAAGAAAATATAAAGGAGAAACAAACTGATATGTTGGAAGTGGAAGTAGATGGCAAGGATAAAAAAGAGAAAGATAAAGACAAATGGAAGGACAAGGTAGCGTTAAAAAGTAGTTCGTGGGCGGAAGTACGAAAATCTGGATTAACTTTTGACGATATAATTCATATCAGAAGACGTGATAATTCAGAACGATCAAATGTGAAAGTCAGGTACATGCTTTTATAGTATAAGTTACATATGTATGTATATCGCTACTTATATTTCGTTATATTGGTTTTTATACGTTATACTTTTTCAGAACCACACAACAAGATTATACACGTCACCTAGAACAAATGTTAATGTTAAATAATCATCGCTTAAAACGTCAAGCATTAATTGCTGAAGGACTTGAAGGACCTAAAAAGTATCCACCTGAATCGATTAAGTTAACGAAACGTACAAGGGGACTTCAATTATCATATTGTGAAAATCCGCGGATTTCTCTTTTATTAAACATTTCGCAACTTTTACAAACTGTTACTCCTGAACGTCGCGAGAAAATTCGAGAGATATGCGAGGCATCTTTACCACAGTATATATTGTTATCTCTTTTTTTAGTTGTTTTTCTTTTTTTTTCATTTTTTTTTTAATTTGAATCTTTGTAATTGCAGGATTGATACAGAAGATACTATGCAACAAAAGCGAAATTGGTATCATGAAATAAATACAATTAAGTCTCCTAAAGATAGCAAATGGCAGACGACTATACAGCTTCCTAAATCAAAATGGGACAGTGAAGATGAGGAATTATCGTCTATTAACGTAGCAAAAAAAGAAGTTGAGAAACCTATAAACAAATTGCAGGTTTCCATAAATGAACGTAAGTGATTTTTAACAATAAAAATGTTGCATATAATATGGATGTTAAAATATTTGTGATAATGTTTTATTTTTTATTTTGAAAGAAGAGGGATGCTCGGCAACTTCTGATTTAACAAATAAAGATACAATAAATAACCCTGAAAATATAAAGGAAGATAATAAATCTTGTGAAAAAATCATTGAAAATATAATAACGAATGATGAAGCATCAACATCTTCCTCACAATCTGCCGGAAATGAAAAGCTAGCCTCTGAATATGAACAATTTATGAAAATGGTATGCACTACTTCTACTGATGTAACTAAAGAATATTCTCCAAAAAAGAATCCTGTTAAATCTACTTCTCCACATAGTTATCATGAGTTCGATATTGAATCTAATTTAGCTGAAGACAGCATAACTTTGGAATTACCATTGACAGAAACATTTGACAGAAGAGATAAGCAAACTTTCGAAGGTTCGATAAAGAGTACAGAATGCGAAGGATCTATTCTATCGACAGATTGTCAAATACAAATTAATGAAAATATACAAATTGAACATACAAGCGAAAATAATGAATCTGAGGATTCTAAATCAATACCAAGTGATTGGGAAAATGTTAGAATAAAAGTTGAACGATTGAGTGACGAGAATACGGAATCTAAAGAAATAAAGAAAAAGAAAAAGAAAAGGAAAATAATATCCAGCAGTGATTCGTCCAGTAGTACCACATCTTCGGATTCAGAAAAAGAAAAGAAGAAAAGAAAACGAAAACGGAAACGAAAATTGAGTATTTCGTCTTCTTCCGATTCAGACAGCATTGACAGTAGTAGTACCAGTAGTAGTGATACTAGTAGTTCAGAAGAAAGAAGGAAAAGAAAGCGGAAAAAGAAAAAGAAAATTGAAAAGAAAAGGAAAAAGGCGAAACGTATTGCGCGAATAAGAAAAAAGCGTAGAAGAAAGATGAGTACCGATTCCAACAGTGATTCTGATGAACACGTAAAGAAGAGGAAGAAAATGAAAAAGAAGCCGAAAGAAGTTAAATCTATTAATAATGGAGATATAAGTAAGATAATATCAAAATCTCCTATAATAACATCGTCTGCAGATGGAGCAAAGATATTACAATCAGTAACGTCAGTAAAAAAGATTACAGAAGAAGCAGCAGATGAAAATAGAAAAAGGTCCGATCAAATTGCATCAACGAAAAAAACCATCGTTGATGTGAGTATACACGATCATGATTGCTTAAAACAGAAAAAAGAAAGAAAAGAAACTAAGCCCGACGAAAGTTTTATGGAACAATGGGAAATGGATTCTGTATCGCAACAAATTGATGACGACATTTCCAGTCAAGATCACATTAGAGAATCGAAAAAGGCAGATGATTTGGAAAAAAATAAATATCGAAAGAAAAGAAAACATAGTCGAGATAATCTTGAGCAAGAAGAAGATCAATCATCTAAAACCAATGAGGAAAATATTCATGAAGGAAAAACAAGATCAGATGAAGAAGTTGAAACGAAAAAGAAAAAAAGGAAAGAAAAAGATATTAAAAACAGCACCGAATTTCTTGCAAATTGGGAAAGAGAGGGCGAACGTATTACTCAACAAATAAATGAAGCCAAGCATTTGAAAAAACTAGGAAAGCAGAAAAAAGAAAAATGGGGAGAAACTGATTTTGACACATTAAATGTACCATCTTTAACACAGCTCGAAAAAGAGGTATGTCAAAAGCAGCTTTTAGCAGATGAGTGGGAAGTGGATAGTTTAGAAGCAATATCAGATTTGATTATGAATAAACGAAAAACCAATCAAAGCTCATTAAAAAAAATAGAAAAAGAAGTTAGATACGATAAAAAAACAGATACTTACATTGCAATAGAAAAAGAAAGTGTAAGGGAAATGAAAAAAAAGCAGGAACGTTTGTGTGCAATAAGAATATGGGAGGAGGAGCAAGAAGAAGGCGAACGAGAAGAGATGATGCTCTTAGAACAAAAAAGCAAGCAACGTAAAACAGATGATTGGGATATAGAGGAAGAATCTTTGTTTCGTAAAAATCCCGAAGAAATGGAAGTTTGTAAAATTAACGATATTGTCGCGATAGAGAAAGAATGGGGTAAAACGGACGAAGAAAAAGATATCGAAGAAACCGCGAATAAATTACCCATGAAATCAAGTAAGCGGGTTAAAAAAAGTCGTTGGGATATGGGTTCTCAGTCCGAAGAAAAACCAGAAGTTAAAGATATATGGGAGGAAGAATATGCCGAGTGGTCCAAAATTAACAAATGTGAACAAGAATTAGAAAAAACAAGAAAAGACGAAATTTGCAGTACAGATTTCTATCATAAAAAACCACAAAGTAGAGAATCATTAGAGAGATCATGGGCGTCGGAAGAAGCGACAACTGGGCCTGCACAATTAAAAAAAGATTCATCGGTGGCACATTTAATCTCTACTAAAGCAAATGAAGAACAGCTTGCATCCACTAAAGAGCGTCAAACTAGAGATCAATTCAAAGAAATTTTAGAATCGGATATAAAATTTCAAAAGAAGACCTTGGATTTATACAGTCCTAGTTCTCCAGCACTTTCTCAAAAATCGCAAGTAAGTATTTTTATTTAATTATTTTATTTTATCAGTAAAAAAAAGTTCTTCCAATGATTTTTAATATTTTTATTTAATATATTATTTGTAGTAAAAATACATTCAAATTTCATGTTTGAACGATCATTTGGTTTTCTTTTATTTTCTAGGATGTAGAAGGATCTAGTGGGAGTAACTCTTACAATTCTCTCCTTTGTGAGAAAAATAAAACAGAAACGTCAGATGAGCTATTAATTCCTATAACTGGAATACCTTTGCAATTAACAAAGCTACGTGATACTAAACATGCGGCAAATGAAAAGATAGACGATATTTTGAATAAAGTACATTTGGAAGATAAGGATTCTGTTCACAGTTTTGACGTTACAGCTACTGATAATCTATTTGATGACATTTCAATAAATGAATCGTGCTCAAAATTACATACGTCAGAAAATATGGATATTTTTGCAGAGTATAAATCGGAGAAATCATGTGGTAAACAGCACGCTGTAAATTCTATTGAAAGGCCAGTAACACATACGAATGACGATGAAGTGAATGAAGAAAAGAATTCACTTAAACTCATTCCTAAACAATTCTTAATTCGTCGTACTAACGAGCAAGTAAAATCGAAGCGTGTTTTAGAAACATCATTGCAGAGCCCCGCTCAACATGCGGCAGCCCTACTGACGATACAAAAAAAATTGTTAGAATCACACGCATTAAAAAATGATAACGACGAATACACGACCGACGAACAAGCGGACCACTTTACACACAAATATAGCATAGCGAGTAATAGCGGAATCGACAGCACGTTATTAGACACAACTAACTTTTCTGTGGTTTCCAAATCTTCAGTAATAACGATACGACAATCAAAATCTCCGACATCGGAAAAGGCGGTTTCTATTCGGTCCGAACAATCTGACAGCTACGACAGAGAGAGCAAAAACAATGACATTAAGAGATATAAGGCTAATCGAAATGTTAGTGACACTGACGCTTCATTAGATGTACAATCTCTTATCCGGGAACACAGGAAAAGAAGTCCTGGTAAAAAAGACAATGAAAAATATTCGCATGACAAAGACAGAAAAGAAAAGAAAACTGACGACGCAGAAAAATTCGATAGAAGGGACATGAAAGGCTCCAAAGATTTTGCAGATCGAAGAAGATCGAGTCCTTCGGGACGAGGAAAAAAGAGAAGAAGCAGAAGCCCGTACGTATCGTGGGAACAACAAAGGAGTAGAAGTGGCAGCCCCGGTCACAGCTGGAGCAGAAGTCGCAGTAAAAGTCCAAAAAGGAAGGATGAGGCCTCTACTAGTACGCGTGACAGAGATAAAAAACGGGAAAGATACGACGATGAGCGATCTGGTAAATCGAGATCAGATGAAAGAAAAGAAAGATACACGCGGTCTCCACCACCACCACGCTTCGGTTACAATGAAGGTAAAAAATAATAGCAATTAACGATTGTTCATCGCTGTATAACCTATTTTTTTTATAAAAGCATAAAACAGTTTTATTCTGTATCGTACATATTACATCTATTTACAGATAACTTTAAAAAATATGGCCCTTCTAAGCACAATAGGGACGACTGGAGTAGAAGAAAGCACGACAATGTCGACAGAGATCACGAAAAGGATACTAGAATGTATGATCCAATGGAGATTTTGAGAGAAAGAACAGTAGAATCGGAGAAATATAGAGATAATAGGTATTATAAAATACTTGAATGTTACGTAAACTTTTCATACATTACTTGCACCCATTAATAACTGATTAATTATTGTTTAGATTTCATACGGAAGAATTGGATCATACGTTTTGGCAATATGAAAATAGCTGTGTTTTAAGAGACGGTAACGAATCGATTGATTCGTACACCGTCGGACAAGATTTACCCCTTGAATATGACGATCGAACGTATTATAGAGAAGGAAGTTTGGACAGGGATACGGTACAATCTTCGCCACAATCGCAATCAAAATATAAGAAAAGGTATTCTCATATATTTCGCATATGTTATGCAGGTTCGAAAAAAATAATATCGAAAAGTCGATTCTTTTTATGAGATCTTTATCGATAATTTTACTGCAATGCATAAATATAATATGTATAACTTTGTTAACAAATAATCGAAGCATCTAATATTATCCGATTTAATTCAAACAGGTTTAATACAAGAAGGGAACGACAATGGGAGAAAGACAAAGATCATACGGATTTGGATCGTCACGGGCATTTAAGACCGAGATTACGAAATCGAACGCCTCCCCGTCTCAGGTATTCGCCTATGCGCCAAGTTTCAGAACGATTTCGACGAAAATCCAGATCACGCTCGAGATCTTGGTCTCCATTACGATCGCGAACACGATCTAGATCAAGATCGGATTCGCGTTCTAGATCAGCTTCTAGATCAAGATTTAGGATGAGATCGCAATCGAGATCAAGAAGTAGATCTCCATTTGATATGAGATTAAAAGACAAATCTGCTTCTATGTCGAGATTAAGAAGCCCGGAACAATTTAGAACATCTGCAGTGCGATCTTCTAGGTAAATTTTGATTTAATTTGCATTAATATTGTCAAATTGTTTATCTGTGATAAAATCTCTGACCAATTTTAAATACAGATCTCCTTCACTCGGAAGGGATAGGCTAAACGAAATTGAAAGAGAAAGAAACGACGATGATGAAAATAAAAAATTCAACGATTGTAGTGAAAGAGGTAGACGCATTGAAACTATTGTTCAAACGGGAGTTATACCAGGAACGAACATTTTGGACTCAGAAATGAATATTAATAGCGTGGATACAGCTGCTCCAAATTTCCAATATTCAAATGAGATTGAAGGTGGAAATGAGTATTATTATACAGAAAATAATTTAACTTATCCTCCTTGTATGGACGAATCATCTACGAGTTCGCCAAAACGTTTATCTCTCGATGATAGGTAAGAATTTGCATTAGATTTTTGCTATCCTGTTTTCTATATATTTTCTATATAATTAAAAAAAAACGTATTATATTTAATTTCTTAGTTTGTTTAATTTCAATGTGTATTAGTCTGTAAAATTTAATCATTTAGAATAGCCGCAATTAATATCACGTTTAATGTGGTTTAAAAATAAAAATATAATTTATTTTCCACAGGTTAGAATTAGAATTAGGTATTAAAAAACAACAAAAGGATTCTGTTATTGCCTCGGAATATTCTTCTAATTTCAATTCTAATGTCATCACATATTCATCTCCACCTCCACAACAACCACAACAGATGATGTATAGACAGCAGCCTACAGTTGTACAAGTATTTAACATTTCAACTATATTACATGTTTCTTGATTTTTAATAAAACAAAAAAGTTTACGTTAAATATTCTTTCAAGGTTGGAAATGTCTTGCAAGTTGTTCCTGCTGATTTTAATGGAGTACAATCTGCACGTCGGGAAATGTCCGTTTCAGCCGCGACTCCGCCTGTACGATCCGGATCCAGTCAAGTTGTTCGCGTAGGTAATGTCTTACAAGTAGTACCTACGTCTGTAGATTGGAGTAATAGCAGCAAGAGCAACAACAGTAACAGCGGCGGCAGTAGCAATCAGTCTTCGTCAACTACAGATCAATCAAGTGGAGTTTTATATTCTTCAACAGTCCCGGCACCCTCGCCCTCGACATCTTCGATTTCTATGTCTGTACCCATCCCCGTTCCGGTTCCATTGCCTGTACCACCAGCCTTACCTGCCGCGGCGAACACCCATGCTCCTGTCGCAAATATACCATCTGCTACTCCATTGCCGTTGTCATTGCCAATACCTGTTCCTGTGCCAGTCCCGATACCTGCCGCGACAGTGACATCGTTCTCGAGGAACGAGGTACAAAGTACGTATATAAAATTTTTCGTTTATATATAATTTTTACTTTTTCGAAAATGTTACAGTCAACAAACAAATATTCAAGAATCTTGCATTACAGAGGTAGTTCAACCCGTATATAATTACGAAGCCATACTCGAAACGCGGCGTAAAGAACGAGAAGAGCGCAAACGATTACGTGAATTACGTAGAAAAGAAAAGGAACGCAGAAGAATAGAACGTGTTAATCGACGAGCTCTCCGATTATTGGAAAAGAACAATACATCGCGACAAGCGAGTGGAGTTTTGTTAGATCAACGTAAAGGTGCGATCGTGGATCCATCAGTTTTAAAAGCGTTGAAAGAAGGAGATGAACAAGCTGAATCACCACCAGTAAATCCTGTAAAAGAAGAAGAGGCATTGACGTCGATTAAAGAAGAATATGAGGATGCCGCCGTAGACGAAGATGATGATGATGATGATGACGAAGGCGAAGCTGAGGCTGAGGCGGACGATGACGACGAAGAGGAAGAGGAAGCGGAAGATGAAGACGAGGATGACGATGATGAGAAATTACAAGCGATTAATCAGCGAATTGAAATTGACGAAACGATGACAACGTTCAGTGACACGAATAAAGATCAGGCAAATATTGAAATTAAAAGAGAATGGCCCGAGTTACCGCCTCCGCCATTGAAAGGCATTTTGGTTGTACCAGGATTTAGGTTTGTTAATATTAATTTAAAGTGTTTTCTAAAAATTTTTGTGCAAATTGCAAGTCGTAATTTATGTAATTTTAATGAAAATATTTAATAGAAATATATCTTGCTCGCATTATGCACCATTAAAATTTAATTTGTTTTAGGAGAGATACGATTCCCAATGGTAATTTGAATGATCCAGATGCAGACGACAGTATCAAAGAAGATAGCGACAAAGATGAGGAAATAGATAAAAATAATGAATACGACGAAGACGTAGGATTGGATACCAAATCTAGTAAATTAAAATTAAATAAGATAAAAAGAAATAAAAAATCAGTTCAATTTGCTGATGGCATAAAACCTGGCGAAGGAACCAGTCCTAGTGGTGGCGAAGGCGATATGCCTTCCCCACCTCCTCCTAAGGGAACAGGTTTCCGCGATGGTCTCGGAGATTTAAGAAAGAACAAAATTTATAGCTCGCGAAAGAGCAGAAAACAAGAAAAAAGAGTGAGATCACCAAAGACAAAGAAAAAAGTCAAGGTATGCGATTATTATTTTTTTTTTTATTCCGAAAAATTGTTTTCATAAAAGACGGAGATTGAAAAAATATTTTCTAGTTGCAATTTGTAAAATATGTTTCTTTACATTTTCTTAGGTAAAAATAATTAAGTTGAAAAAACCACGCATCACTCCATTGACAGCGATGATGATGGATGACTCCGATGAAATGGACGATCGTTCACCACCTCCGCCGCCTCCTGGTTCTCCACCTCCACCTCATCTCTGGCCCAGTTATCTTTCGATCTACAATACAACAGTTCGAGCAATTGAACAATCACAAAGTACGACTACAAGTTTAGCATCCCTTCAAGCTCCACCACCGCCAACTCCATTGCCTCTTTTAATTCCGCCTCCACCTTTGAATTATACCATTCAACCTTGCAGTAAATCTTAAGGTAACATTACTCATAATATCGGTCTTGTAAATTTTTGGAGATTTTTTTCTCCAAAGCATAGAATATTGATATTGAAAGTCTCTTACTGGAAATTGTAGTGGGCTACAAGAATGAGAATTGTACATTAACTTTAAAATTGAGACCTCAATATAATAATTACATAAAAATAATAAAGTGTCGGAAAATATATATAATAATCCATTGATGTTGTAAATATCCACGCAATGTATCTGTTTTTGCTTGACTAAGAGATTGTAATCTTAATATGATAAATCTTTGATCCATTGCGTCCGCAATTTCTATATCTTTATATCAATAACCTATTCCGTATATTTTCGATATCGAGAATTGTCGAATATGTAGAATACCTTCATCCAAACTTAGGCCCGGTTTCACGAACGCGAGTTAATTTAATTAATTGGTTAATTTTTAGAGTTGCAACCTTCAAAATTAACCGATCGATTAATTTAACTCGCGTTCGTGAAACTGGACCTTAATCGGAAAAATAATCTTTTGAAAAATAAAAAATATAAAATATATAAAAATCGAGAAAACATCTTTGCATCTTTTTATATTATTTTATATTGTTTTATTGTAAATAGAATGTTATTTTTTATTTATATGTTAATTTAAGGGTGCTCTCGAAACAAATTAAATGACTTGTGTTTATCACATATTATTTAAGCCTATATAAATATATTAATTTTCCATTTTTCAAAATTATTTTTTCCTAAAATTTAGATAAAAAGTTTTGTTATATAATTTTAATTTATTTTGCTCTAGGAATTCTTCGGTTGCATTAGTCACGAGATATTCTGCATTTAAGGATTGCAATGGTAATGGATATAATGTAATTATGATTATTGACGATAACATAGTGTCGTTTGTTATTATAATTAAGAATGTAATCGAAGGAATGCAATGTACATACATTGTATTACATTTTATCTCGTCACAAATACATGTGACTTATTTAAAAGTATATCTCATTGTTTTTAGTTTTAAAATATAGTACCTTAACGTGTAATGATAAGATATACAAAAACGTGTAACGTTTTAAACAGTAATCACCAATCGTCACGTATTATTTAATTGTCACCGTATACAATGCAGTATCATATATGTTAAAGTAAAAAATTTTTAGTACTTCTGATTTTGTACAAAAAAAAATTTTTTAACAATAGATTAATTTATGATCATATATTATCATAATTACTATATTGCTTACGAAGTATCTATTTACGAATAAAATCCAGGTTTTATATTAATCTTTTTTCGTGATTTTTTTGGTTAAGTTCAACGATTAAACCTTTTTATTAATATATTTGTTAGTTTATTGAAGAAATAAATACATAATCGATATTTTTTTAATTGCAAGCTATCGTTTTATCAAAAGTGTATATGCGTACTTAGAAAAATACGCTCAATGATAACAGTTGTATTCATGTATAAAGCATATACTTAAACACATTACGAACACACACAAGTGGACCAGTTTGAAGTGGTAAACACTTTATTGCAGTTAGTCAGTCTCAGCATTAAAGCTACTTATCAGAGTTCATAATTTTTTGACGCTCGAACGATTGTCAGGCTGAATCACGAATTTTTTAACGCTTTACTTAGCTATAAGCAAAATGAAAATAGCTGTTGTTGGCGGTGGAATCGTTGGATTAACAACGGCTCGATTTTTACAAGCAGAATACTTTCGTAATGCTGACATAACAGTCTTGGCTTCGGATTATGACGATACCGTCAGTCATGTAGCTGCGGGACTTTTTAGAGTCGGCGCTTCATTCTGCGGTCCTAATGAGGCAATAACAAGGTATAAACGCAGAATATTTTCTTTTTTTTATCACTTTGTATAACTTGCATTTTTTTCAACGTATGTGCCAAGTATATACGTATATTTTTCTCTAGCAAATTAATATTTTAAAATAATCATTTTTGTACATCTGTAAACGTGTGCTATTACTATCTAAAATTATCACAAAAGTGGTTTTTTAATCAACCCAGTTATATAAATATATGTATGTATTTTATAAATCATAATCAATTTATCGTTTTGAGACAATGGGTAAAAGATTCTTACGAGTTTTACGATGCTCATCGAAAAACGAATAATTCCTATGCCGGAGTGACCGATATTTCTGGATATATATTCGCAAATTCATCCGTGAATGTTGTTAAAGTAAGATTGATAAGAAATAATGTTTGTCTAGAATAAGAATATAATTAAAAATAAATTTTTTAATAGAATTATTTCATGATAAATTTATAGAGTAAACTTAATTACATTATCTCAGGCTAATTATAATTAATTATTATAACTATTCACTTAGAACGATTGGCTGGAAAACGTGGTTCCAGTGTACAGAAGAGCGACTGAGGAAGAATTCGAACTAGTTGATGGCAGTTGGAAGTACGGATCGTACTTTACGACTCTTCTCACGCAATGCAGTTTGTATCTTCCATGGATTAAACATCGGTAAATTATATAAAACATAATTAAATGCAAAAGAACTATGTGGTTTAAACAATTCGCTTTTCCAGATTGCAATCAAATGGAATTACGTTCAAGCAAAGACAACTGAATTCTCTCGAGGAATTAATTGATGACTACGATATCGTAATAAATTGTACTGGTCTTGGAGCACGCCAATTATGCAACGACAGACGTCTTGTTTCTCTGCGTGGCCAAGTAGTCAAAGTACGATGTCGTCCTCCACTCAGATATCAATCTTCTATTCACACAATTCTCTTAACGTTTTCTCATATATTTGCAATTAATTATATTACAAAAAGCATTGAAATATTGCATATCTACACAGGTAAAAGCACCATGGATGAAAATGTTCTTTTACGGCGAGCTCGACACTTACATTATACCTGGTTTCAACGGCGTAGTTACTTTAGGTGGATCGAGAAACTTTGATTCTGAAAATATGAAGTTGTGTCCATATGAATCTTCAGCGATCTGTAAAAGATGTGTGTCACTAGTTCCGTCTTTGAAAAATGCGAAAATCCTGCAACAGAAAGTTGGTCTGCGACCGCATCGGGAAGGTGGTGTCCGGGCTGGAGAGGGAAATCGTATTAATAATTATTCTAAAGCTATAGTGAGTATTTGAACAGTAAAAATAATTAATATTAATTTATAGAACTGCAAAAATTAAATATCTTCGTAGATTGTACACAATTATGGACATGGTGGTTACGGAGTTTGCATGGCACCTGGAACTGCTATGACAACTGTGGAAGCAGCCGCCAAACTTCATAAAGCTACGAGCTCCAAAATATAATTAATATTTTGAGCCTGTCTCATTCTCAATCTACATTATTTTTTTCTCTTATATATATCACCCATTATTGTATTATGGAAAATACTGCTAAAATTTTTTTAATGCTAACATAACATTTATTAATGAGTTTACATAAATTAGAATAATACTGTACGGTATCAATTAAATACTGAAAAAACATTTATAAATAGAACTTTTAAAGGTTCGGTATCTATGGAGACACACGTTTATATATTCTTTAATAGCGAAAAAATATATTTTATTAAATTATATTTAACATATTTTTTTAAATAATTAATCTTACTGTTTAAACTTAAAATTTATCTTTTTTTTTCGTACAAACATAATTACATCGTACATTATTACATCGTACTTCGTATTATTTTTCGGTTTAATTACTTAGCGAATGAATATTATTTGTAAACGTACATACTATGAAATGACTAATAAGTTTTTAACTGTCACACTATAAATTAATATAATTGAGTATGTCGAGCTTTAAAATTATACAATAGAGAATAATCGTTATGAAAAAAATACCATTCCTAAGCGCTATTTCTTGCCGGGCTTTATATTCTTCCGAGGTGGCGCTCCCCATCTCAATGCACTGCTATCGACTGTAAGACGAGGCCTTTTATATTGGCTGCTTTTTATGTGTTCTTCCACTAATTTGGGTGTAACGCAAATAACATGTTGCCCTTTCCAATATTTAACCATATTCATGCTTTGTAATGTCGAGATGATATCGGTTTGCGAAATGCTGGTCATTTGGCTATAAATATTTATACTTTTTATATACTGTTATCAAAAGATTCATTATTACAGCATAATCAATATGTATCTTACCTAAGATCTTTAATACTAAGAGTGCCTCTAAAATCTCGAAGAATTTCCAATAGAATCCAACTCCAATAACTGCGATAAGATAACTTTCCTAAATCACTTAAAGGTTTTTCTGGACTTCCAACAGTTTGTTCAATTCTACTTAATTCATAACTGAAAGCTATCAGCAATTTACCATAGCCCTGTCTTTGAAAAGGAGGTAACGTTAAAATACACGCGACGTTATTACCATCAGGAGATTCTTTTTCCTGCAAATAAACATAGCTTTTAATAAAAAAAAATTTTTTTCCATCAAATTATATTATTCTTATAATAATGTATTTTTACATAAAATAATATAAATTTTTTTAAATCTATACTGTACCTTTGAAAAATAGCCAACTAAATGTGCCCCGTGTTTATCTACTTCACACAAAATGTAAAAGAGAAACGGTTCAACATCAAAATACAGAGTTTTATGATCCAGAAATAATTTAGCCAATAGACATAAATTCTGACAATAAATTTTATGTTCCCTGCCGTCTACTTCCCAAATACTCAATGTTCCCTTTCGATAAATTTCTTTCCCAACTGGTTGTCTATGAGTACATTCACTCTAAAATGTATAAATATCATAATTACAGTACACATTGTAAATTAAAATTAAAACATCAATTAATTCTTCTATCTTACCATGTGATATCTGTAAGTTTTCTCAAGACGCATGTACTTTAAACAATATTCACATATCCAGAGTTTTGGTTGTTTGCCATATTCTTCTGGATATGGACTAAAATACCAAGTATCAATTTCATATTTACCTAGAAACAAAATTATGAAAATCACGAAATTCTTTTTCATTAATAACACTACATACACTCCTTGTCAAAAAATTAAAAATTAATATAATAAATAAAGACTTTAATATAGTATTAATTTTTATATAGTATTTAATGTTTTATAAATTACAAATTTTGTTTATATGTCTTCTTTACTTCACTTTAATATTTTTTCTAGGATTTTTATTCATAAATTTGATCTTTTTGACAAAAGTGTATTATTACACATGTGAAATAATAATACTTACCAATTTGTATTCGATCTATGTATTTAACTTTTGTTATAGCTTCATGTTCTTTCTCCAATGCAGCTGTAGTAGGATCCATTTCTGCATAAGTCTAAAATAATAAAAATATGTACACAGCCATTAATATTTACTGTTTGTGGGAAGAAAAATTAACTTAATAAGGATACATTTCTACCTTTTGTACATGGTTAATTTCATCATGGCGCCTCTTCTGATTTCTAGTAATTTTGCGATCTGATGAATCTGCTAATAAATCAGTACCAGAATTTCTATCATGTCGGTCTATTTCACTCATATCAAATCTGCTGGACATGATTCTGTCACGTGGTACCCATTCATCTAATCTTCTGTTATGTCCATCATAATGGACATAGTATTCATAGTGACTTTCATTTTCATTATAACGTGTTTGGATAATTTCAGCTGGATCTATACAACAAGAACAATGTTAAATCAAACTTTTAATCTTGCCTTGTGGTCATAAAGACACAACCAATACAGTTCCAATAGACCAAAAGAAAGACTACTTAAAAAATATTAAAAATTAGCGATAGGCATCGCAGATCATTAATAATTATCTGCAATCGCGTTGACAAAAGAAACATTAACAATCAAACTGTTCTTACGCACGCCAGGAGTCGTCGGATCTGCGAACGAGGTAATGTTCGCCTATGTCAAGCGGCAGCTCCTCGAGGCTGTCTGCGTCATCGCCAGAGCCCTTTCCGCCATTCGTCAATGTATTATCGCGTTTCTCCTGCTTCATCATCGTCTCTTTCATCATGTTACAACTGTCTTTGCTTCTCTGCTCAGACTCAGCCATGTTTCGCTTGCAATTCACATGCTACGCGAATCCCGCTGGCTAGCGTTAATTACGTGAAAACCGAACGTAAACGAAACCATTGCATTTGTTGCACTGACGCAATAACCTAACGAAACGACTCGATCCGCGTCGTTCGCAGCACGGCCATACAATCCACACATGCCTCCATTTTAGTGTCACAGTTCCGCCATCTGTTGGTGACGTAATTCTGCCATCTATCGTCATGTCGTTCACACATCCAATCGAGATTTCTCCGCCACTTTTCGCCCGTCTTCGCTCCATCCGGTCTTTCTGGGGCTCTTCCGTTCCGTTGCCAGCTCGTGCACATTTTGCTGTTGCTTCGGCGTCGTCCACGTTTCGTGTCGTAAGACTTAAAAGTAAGTATATATTCCAGTTGCATTTTAACGAAAAGTAATATTTCGCGTGCCAAGTAATTTAGATATCGACGATTCATGCCGATCAACCTGTTCGCTTGATCGCATTTAGCTATTTATCGTGCCGCCAGATTCTACGCGCCACGTTTTTGCGCTAATTAACGTACAAACATCTGAAAGACGATGTACGATTCACGCAACGTATCATTCTTTCGCACGAGTTGCAGTAACAATTGCACCGCAAGGCTAAAAAATAGCGTCTGTTTAAAAATATTATTACTTACCCAAAAATTTACGAAAGTAAAACGCGGAGATTAGTTGCAGGTTAAGCTTAACATGCTTTCGATTTCGTGATGATTACTATCATTCACCATCTTTCGACTGAAAAATCGTGATGGTCTGTTTTTAATCTGAGTACAATTAACATTAAGTTCATTATGTTACGTTAATTACTTAGTTCATATATTAATATTGTTTTATTATTTCGCAGAATGCGTTACGTGGCCGCTTATATGCTAGCTGTATTGGGAGGCAAAGCCTCACCAAGCCAGAATGACATCGAAAAAATTTTGTCATCTGTAGGAATTGAGACCGACGTTGAAAAACTTAAGAAAGTAATTACAGAGTTGAATGGAAAGTCGATAGACGAACTAATTACCAAAGGTATGTTAATAAATTATTTGATATACTTACAGACATATTTGTTGTACCTCTAAGAATTAAATTACATGAAATTTGTGAGATAAAATAAGGATTATCAAATGATTACCATTTATTTTGTGACTTTATCTACTTATTTATTTTTTAAATAGAGCTGTGGATAATTTTTAACTTAATTAAATATCTTTTTTTTTTTGTAACTTTAGGCAGGGAAAAACTGTCATCTATGCCAGTTGGTGGAGCAGCTGCTGCTGGTTCCCCTGCAGCTCCTGCTGGTGCTGCTGCTCCAGTTGAAGAGAAGAAAGGTAGGCCTATTACTTTTTTCTTGGAAAATTATTTTGTTTTAAAATAAAATACATTTAATGTATTTATAATAATATTAGATGAATAAAATGAGTTAATTTTTGTCTTTTTCTTTTTCAAAAACAGAGGAAAAGAAGCCAGCTAAAGAAGAATCCGAATCTGAGGATGATGACATGGGCTTTGGCTTATTTGACTAAAGACACTTCTCTTTGTTCTTTAATTTTTTTTTATTTGTCACCAAAACGAAATGTCTTATATTTTACAGCAATGGTCCAAGTAAAGTTTTACAACTTTTATAAACTTGGAGAGTAAAGTAAATAGCTGATGCTATTGGAGAATAAATTGACAAATTTATAACTAAAATTTCAACATAATCTTTATACATCCTGATCCTGATACCATTCTTGTGTTGCTAAAGAGTACGTGCATATGCAAAATCTTTGACGATACCGTTCGACACATTTAATAAAGAAAAAGTTTTAAGTACAGAAGGAACGTAATTTCATTAAACAAATATGAACAGGTTGCAAAACGTCGAAGTGTTCGTATTGTGAATAAAACTCAAACTTTTTTGTTACATCTCTAGCGAGCGTATGCAAATGCATTCTAGTAGGAAAATCGTTTTCCACCTAAACAGGCGCGTGGTTGAAACTTAACTCAAACTGACAAGAAGATTAATTAGTTCGGCATAATAATTCCTTATCATATTCAGTTATTGATCGTTGCCTCAGGCTTTTTATTTCATACGAGCATAACGCACCGCCATCGAAAATACTCATTTTGTGACGTCAATGTTTAATCTAGTTATTAAGAAAGATCCAATGATGTGTACAGTGGATGCCATATTATAAACACTCAGTGGGAAGGATTCCATTTTAGAACACAATGCTGACGAATAAAAATGAAACATTGCGAAAATTTAACATCGGAATTGTGACCGCGTGCCTGATCGGCCTCGGCCTGTCGTACTATGCGTACATCGTGGAGACCAGGAAGGAGCAGGACGACTCGTACAGAGCGATGTGCGACATCTCCGAGAGCATCAGCTGTACGAAAGTGTTCATGTCAGAGTAAGTAAATTGCAGCGTCACTACGCTTGCGTTTGGATAGGTTCGTTCAAGCTTACGTGAGGATTATTTACTCTCGCCTAATTCCTTCACGTTAAAAACTATTTTACAATCACTAATTTTAAGCCGTATTATATGTTTCAGATATGGCAAAGGATTCGGATTATTCCCGAAAGATTCTGTGTTTAACATCCCAAATTCTTTATATGGTTTAGCATTTTACACTCTACTCGCAATTTTAAGTATGTATTCGATTACACTTGGATATGTATGTATGCACCTTATATAATATTAATATGTAATAACAAAAATTTTTTCTTTCAGGTATAATTAATAATTATACTTGTACGGCTACTACTGTCATTCTGGGAATATTCTCTAATATTATGTCGATATATTTAGGTTATATATTATATATGTTTAAAGATATTTGCATTGTGTGCGTTAGTACGTATTTAGTAAACGTGGTGATCACGTTTTTCGCCACTAAAAAGTTGCAAAAATTGAATGCAATCAAGATGCACAAAAGGAATAAAACGAAATAATCTTAAAGGAATTAAATAATTTGATATTTTTACATTCAACTGAAATAATTTATCAATATTATTTTGTCTGTATTTTGTGTTATAATTTCCGTACATTTTAAATAAAAGATATAAAAAGAAGAATTTTTATTTATATAAAAAAAGGGATATTATACGGTTTATTATATTATTGACCACTTTTATATTTACTTTCTTTTAACAGATTCCTGTTACTACGGCCAATGCTGGCGAGAACACCGAGGCTTTTTAGCGATTTTGGTCAGTTCCGGTAAGTTTATCTTTGATGCCGAACGGCGAACATTCTTGACGTACATACGTAAGAATAATATTAATTTAAACATTCCTCCCGTTACTTAAATGAGAAATTTAAGTCTCGCCTGACTCTTTGCTCGAATTTTTTTTTCAAATCGGAACAATGCGATTAACGTAAGAATAAAAATAAAGACTACAGCAAAGTTTAATTTTCTCAAATAGGTTAGGTTATGCTACCTGAACGTAAGTAAGGTTGACGAGAGTGAATTTTGCAGGTGAAGGGTAAAGCGATGAATAAAAATACTCGCGAGGCAGCCCCAGGTGATGGCTTGCGATCATTGCGGAGCACTACGTTATTTCGTGCTGTTAATTTCGAATTGTATGCCAAGCCGGTAAGGATATAAAATTCTGACCCTCGATAGAAATACTCACGTTTTGTCACCGATATAGATTAACTTCAATTTAATTTACTTCCCATTCTTTTTTTGGTTGTAAAACTACGAAAAAGATGAAAGTGAATTAAACCAAAATTAATCTATATTGATGAAGATATTGAAATCCGAATAGAACTGTATCCAAACGTTATTAATGAAATTTTATTTGCAGAACAAAGCCGTTATAATTTTCGGTATTGCAGCGATGTTGGGTTGTACAGGGTATATGTTTTATATGAATACTAATCAAAAGAGGAATAATTATCGTACTATAGTTAAATCAGATGACACAATGGTTTTAGTAGAAAAAGCATCCAAATGGACTGATTGAGTAACTTAATTTTAACAAGTAATTGATAATATATTTTGTAACTAAACAATTTATTGTAATTCTATTTATATATGTACATACATGTTAACATAAATGAATTATTTATATAACTATAAATTCATACAATTTTACTACAAAATGATATATTTGTCAATTTGCCATTTGATATTTTCTTGTTTATTACATCACATATATCTATTTTCCATGGCTATTGGTTGGTCCTGATTTTTTAATAAAATAATTGCCACAAAAATATATTTACATTAATTATTCTGATATTTATATGGTTAGAATATGCAATATCTTTTGTGTATATTACTTGCTGTTACAACCCTACCTACAGATCAGTGTTTTTGATAAAAGTCTAATTAAATAGCAGATATGGCGAAAACAGCTAGCGAACGTGACTTTAACGTCGTGCACATCGAGTTTCACATGTGCCGCATATATTATATACCGCGCCGGCCGGATTGCCGAAGACGAATTTCTCTTCGTTCTCTCGTTCCCTACCTCTGCCGCTAGCCGCTTATCGCCGCAGAAAATATTATATCTGCGCTTCGGTGTACATGCAGTTCCAATTCATATTATGTATATGTAAATATCTTATATAAGGAAGCCCACTGTGTATTAAAAAATTAATCGATATTTATAATGACTTTACTGTGCTCTAGGATACAAACATTGCATTATCTATAAACTAGTTTCTCTTTTCGAATAGTATTTTAACTCACAATAATATCTCTTTCGTATATAACTATATATGTATAATAATACTATTACATTGATATTATTTATATCTTCAAGTTTAATAAATTCTTTCATCATATATAGTATAATATGTAATATACACATACATATATTTCTACACAAGCTGTTCAATGTTTGTATATGTATTCATTTATCGCAGTTTAAATGAATGATGTCACTGTTAAGTGGCGTAGTCGTTTAAATTAAGAAATATCTGCTAACATTTCTAGTATCAAATTATATTTAGTTATCTACTTCTTAATTTAGAGCACTCGGTAATTTTCACAACACAATTTTCCTAAGTTATTAGGCAACTTTTACTTTCAATAATATGAATTATATATACATTTAAACAAGTAATTCTTGTAATACTACGATATAATTAATACATGTAGAAAATTTGGCATCATTATAATACTTTTTAAAGTTTTGTACTTTATCTTGTAAAATTTTAAAATGATAAGAAATGAGAAAAAAAAAAGAGAAAAACATTTATAACGATAATTAACGCAGAATAATTATACCAAAAATAATTTGTCAAAATCAAAATAAAATGTAATATCCTGTAGTAATGTTGAGTATTAGTAAAATAATAGTTTTGCAATTACTAACTAGAAATTGCATTTTATCATATAAAATATATATATATATACATATAATATATATAAAATATTGCTATATTTTAAATGTGATGCTTATTAACTTGTACTTATTCTATTTTAACACGTACATTCGTTTTATGCTTCTGGAAATAGGTTTATCGTTTCTTTAATTGCATTTGCAACATAATCCAAATTATTTTCATTGAGCCCACACATATTTATACGTCCACTGCGTAACAAATAAATATGATACTGTTCTCTCAAATGTTGCGCTTGCTTTTCTACAAAAAAAATGGAGCAGCAAAATTAATAACTTTATCGAACTATGTAAAACAAAAAAGTATGGCTTTTACAAATATAATTACAACTAACCGTTGAGTCCTGTATATGAGAACATTCCAATTTGTTGAATGATATGATCCCAAGTGCCTGGAGTACCTAATGCAAGCAATCTTTGATGCAAACCTATTCTCATTTGCTTAATTCTATTAGACATTGTTTTAATATGATCCTTCCTAAAATATTATATCGTATTATTAAAGGAATTAAGATATAATTAGTTTTTTAAAGATGTTTTACGTGTTATAAATTTAAAAAATTATTACCATTCTTCAAAAAGCTCTGGATTCCTTAGCACAGTTGCAACAATTCGAGCACCGTGATTAGGAGGATTGCTATACATTCCTCGAATAATTAACGTTAATTGTGATTTAATTTCAACGACTTCCTTTGTATCGTTCAACACGAATACTGCGTTACCAACTCTTTCGTTGTATAATCCAAAATTTTTCGCAAAACTTTGCGTACAAATGAATTCGATGCCACGTTCAGCAAACATTCGTACAGCATATGCATCTTTTTCTAAATCTCCACTTGCAAAACCCTATCGAGAATTAATATGTAGATTTACCATAAAAATAATTTTATTTGTCATCTACTCGCTCAGATATTTACCTGATATGCACTGTCAAATAGCGGGAAAAGTTGTTTTTCTTCTATCACGTCTGCTATTTTAGTCCACTGCTCCGGAGTTGGATCACATCCAGTAGGATTATGCGCACACGAATGTAAAATAATTACTGCATTTTTCGGAGCTTCTCGTAAATCTCGGAGCATTCCTTCTAAATCAATATTACGTGCCTTTGCATTCCAATATGTATATTCACGACCATCTTTAAATCCTCCATTAATAAATACCAGTCTGTGATTTTCTGCTCCAGCAAATAATTGAAAAACATATGAAATTGTCGTTAACAGATGGAACAAGAATAATGTAATTTTTTAAATTTTACATTTACTTACCCCAAGAAGGTGTGCTGTAATAAAAGGTATCGTAATGCAAAATACGAGCCAAAAATTCAGCAGCAACACGTAGTGCTCCAGTACCAGAGAGCGTTTGAACACCAAAAGCACGCCCTTCGGCAATAACAGGAGAATTCGCACCTAATAGCATACTTGTAGCAGCTTCACAAAATGATTCTAGACCAAGAACTGGTAAATATTCATGATTTTGTGAATCGTCAGCTGCAAGTGACTTCTCTACTTTTTTTACAATTGGAAGAACCCATGGTTTGCCTTCTTGAGTACGGTAAGCTGAAACAAATGTTTCTTTTTATTTTCTGTAGATAAATATTGTAGCATTAAATTAATTAAGCACGTCTAAATTACGAAAAAAATTTTTTTAATAAATTTTATGTGTTATAATTACTTCCATTATCTATTGGTACTTATATTCATAAGTATATTAAGAAATTAATTTGTTTTCAATTCACACATTTGATAATACTTGCACTGACTTTTGCTTTTATGTATTATTTTATGAAAGTAGCTAAATAATAAAAAACTGAGTGCTTATGTAGTTATATACATGTAAGTGACATGGAGCAATTATGTAATCACTCTGGAACTTATGTAAGAAGATAATAAAAATAAAAGGACATCTTATAAAATTCAATATAATTTTGGATTTACCAGTAAAATAAATTTTAATTGTACAACAAAAATATTAATAAAAAAAAATGTATTAAAAGGTATTATTATAAATATGTACATATAAAATCAGATTTTAATTTTAACAATAAGGGAAACAAAGTAATTTTAGATATAACAGTTGTGTGAAATAAATTACGTACCTCCTATAGAAAGATTAACTTTTTTATCATGACTGTCGTCGACGAATGCCCTTTGCAGCGCAAAAACCTCGATTGGAGGTCCCAATTGTACTCCGGTGAATTTGGTGCTCATGTTGTCGGCGGCGATAGACAAGTGACAGTGACGATATCGATAACGCGAAGATCAAAGGTATCAAATTAAAAATTCACGAAGAAGGGGGTGAGACTTCACAGTCGTGGGGTAAATAAGTATACGCTGGACAAATAAAGCGGCGACAAAACGGGTCCGCGCAAAGATCGGCGAGGTGATTTTGATCTGTGTAAGTCTGCACGTATTCTACACATGTGTGCGCGCGTGCGTGACGTAGTACATCACGGCTGTTATCGGCGCCATTGACGTAAGAAAGGACGCAAGTAGCTTTTTCACAGAGCTAGTGCATTCCACTTTCGTACCATTCGTTGCGAGAAGCTCTCGATATATTTGGCTGTTTAGTTTGTGCTTGAATACTCGACCTTCGACCACGCAACTGTGGATCGCTGGCGTAAATTCAGATTTGTAATTAGACACACTCAAGCCGGTATTCATAGCCCATTCTATAGATCGTCCCGACTTGTTTAGCTTAATCAGTAACAGGCCCTTTACTCCACTTTACCCTCACCGGATTAGGTTAGTTAGACCGTCGATTTAATTTTTCGACTATTCTGATTATTTTAATTTTTTAGCGACAATACATTATTTAAAGAATAGAACACTTGTTAAAAAAAATTTTTTTTTTATTATTTAAGTTGAGTAATTTTCATAATTTTATTTACAAATTTATTCTTATTAATCTTATCTTATTTATATATAAATATAAATAACAATTGTGTTATAATCTTATCACAAATGATATCGTTGGAAAATGTTATTAAAATCATTTAGGAACATTTGGATCGATATTACTTATTACATCTGAAGATGGAGAATATGGTGCAGGCCAATAACCATTAGTGTTTGTTGTCGATGTAGACGGTTGTGCGTACATAGAAAAAGATGTACTTGCATATGGAAATGATGTATTAGGAAATTGATGAAAATTTATTTCTGCAGACGAGTGTGCAGAATTAAATCTCGGAGGAGCACCGAAGGCGCTTGTAGGATATTGATTTCGCGTATTATTTGGAATATTAGGCCTAAAATTTTGATAATATTGATTTCTACCGTCTGTAACATTACTTGAATTATTGCCCTGTGACAAATACGGTTCATGATACATTTCATATCCTGGGTATGATCTATTAGGCATTGGATGCATATTCTGTGGCTGCCAATAACAATTATTTTGATATGGGTATTGCTGCCAAGATTCAGCAGAAGTACATGGCCCATTCTGTACAGGGGTAAAATTATTACCATTATTCCAACTGTGCTGTCTCTTTCGATAAAATCTCCGAGATTGGGCATTTTTATTCTTGTTCCATGGATGATTCGATTGCCAAGTTGTACTGCTCTCTAAAAGTCAATTAATGATTTAGTTGTTTGAAATAACTTCAGTAACTAAGCTTAAAACATACTTACCTGTTGGATGCTGTTTTTTCTGCATAGTTTTACCGTCAGAACCATCTTTGTTATTTTTTTGCCTTAGCATTTCATAATAGGCTTGTTCTTCTTCATCGTCCGAAAATTCTGGCGGCTCGTCATCGCCAACCGCATCGCAAGCTTTTAGCCTGTAAAAAAAATATTTATTTGAACGTTACTCCGTTAAAATAATTTTATAATATGTTGTATATTTGTCAAAGTACCAACTTCATTAATTCATGTAAAAAAACGAAAGATGTATACGATGTATTTGATGGACAATAGTAAACTTGCATGCCCACTTTAATATCGTTATCTTGTATGTGCTTGGCATCGTTAAAGCGAATGCAGTAATTCGGTTCGCTCACAGTGCCAAATACATCAAATATTTTACCAAGCGCTTTTGTTCCTTTATTGATAAATAAAACTGTATCCAAATTAAGTGTGGGTTCGCCAGGCTTTGGCTTTATGACTACTAATTGTTCAACTATTTTTTCGATCTAAAATATTTAAATAAAAATAAAATTTCAACATTTAAACACTTAGAAGTTATCTTAAAATTTTCGGAGTAATATATGTATATATAATGTAGGCTATATTAATTATACCTTGCCTAGTGGATTACACAAAACTTCAGGAACACTAATTTGTAAGTCTTCTATTGGTGGAAGATCATCTAATTCATTTCGTGTATGCTTTCCCTTTCTTGTTGTGTTTGCATAATTTTCTTTCTTTCTAAAAATTAACATATATAGTTTATTATTTCCACATTATAAAAGATATTAAATATATTCGTTGTAATTTTATTTTTATAAAAAAGTGATAGTACTTTGTATTATTTACAACAGTTGCATCTAAATCACTGCTGCTTTTACTATTACTGCTACTGCTACTACTGCTGCTGCTGCTGCTGCTACTGCTGCTGCTGCTACTAGAATCACTTTCACTATCAATTTCTTCACATGATAAATTTTCTTCTACACGATATTCTTGTAAATTTTGTGGCTTAATATGTGACATAATGTACTGATTTGTAGTTACAATATCTGATTTGATATTTTCTGTTTCTGAATCAGTATCTTCATATTCCAGAGCAATCATAGCAAGAGAAGACCACTTAGGTTTTTCTGTGAAATAAATATAATTATGTATATAAAAAAAAAATATTTTAACAACTATTTTAGAGTTTTAAATGTACTTATAATATAATTGATATTTTATTACTTATATTATAAATAATTTTTTGTATGTTACAGATAAAAGTAAATACAAATTTTTATTAATGTTTGATAATGTACCTTCATTATTAGGAGTGATTTCTGCAACTTGTTCTATTTCATTATTTGTATTTTTGCTTTGCATATCATTAATATCATCTGAAATAGTATGTGATTCCTGAGTAATATGATTTTGATTATCTAATATAATTTCTACAGATTTTTGTGTAACTTCTTGTCCAATATCAGGTATATTTTCAACAGTTTCATCACATACAATCTGATCATTTTCCTTTGAAATTAATTGAGTAATATTTGCACTATCAATAGATATATCACATTTATTTTCCTCATTAATTAAAATCTCTTTCTCATCAAAGACCATAATTGTCTTTTCACTATCTAATTGTTCATTAGATGCTTTTTCATTCACCTCCATTGTCTTAAATTTTAACGTTCTATACCAATGATTCAGCAATGATATTTCCAATTAAATTATTTTATTTTTTAAATTTTATGTCATTAAATTTAATTAAAAAAATAATTTGACGAGAGTTTCACGTGTTGGCTCCAGTAGATGACCATGTGTAAATCATCTGTTTGAGGTTAGTATTATATTTAATATTACAATTTCACTGCCATTCAACGACGAAAACGATACACTGTTTCAATTAAAAGTTTAAGATCCAGTTGCTTTAAACTTTTTTTTTTTTTAATCCAGAAAATATGACGCAAACACAATAAAAATATAAAAACTTTCCTTCTTCTTCTTCCGTCTAATTTGGTCTTATTCTACTTTCAATTCAGCCAACATTGGCGAACATGTTGCCATCTTGCAATCGAAGTAATCGCCATTGGCTTGGCAGCACTGTTTGACTGTTTGCTAGATAGGAGCTTACGCTTGTCAATTATACCTGGCTCGAGTTATTGTGGGTGATTACAGAGAATAATATTTGATTTTCGTACTAAGTTTGGAATCGAGAGAAAAGAAGAAAGTGAGTTCTCGCACCGCGACTTTGAGCGATCCGTCTGCGCAACAAGTCGGGCATCATGGATGACTTACAAAACTACAAGCTGCAGCTTCAGCAGGTGAGGCTTCTTTTTCCTCTTCCTAACCTCACGCGCCAATCGATCAGACACGACGACTCTGCTTATTATTCGCCCACGAATACACATGTCGTATTCTCGATAGGCTGACTTTTCGTGCTTCGTTATGTTTCAGGTGGAAGCGGCTCTCACTACGGATCCGAATAATGAAGAGTTGATTAAACTTAAGTTTGATCTGAAGGAAGTAATAAAGCTAACACATGATTTAATTAAATCGCAACAGCAGGAAAAAAGACAAGCCGATGGCATGGATGCTAAAGATCCTATTTTGCTTGCAGTTCTGGCCAATAAATGGAAAGTTGGTGATCAATGCATGGCACCCTGGAGTGAGGATGGCAAGTGAGTACTGTTTATGCTTTATGCTGCTTGTAATCATGAAGTTAAATCTTAGTTGAACTATGCTATAATTAAATATTAAATATAATTTTGCAGATATTATGAGGCAACTATAGATGCAATAAATGAAGATGGACTGGTAAATGTAACATTCAATGAATATAAGAACACTGATGTCACTATGCTTAGTCAGCTAAAATCTGTTGCTAAAAGGCCAGCATCAGATTGGGCAGATCAAAAATCAAAGTAGGTTGCTTTTATTTCTATTTCATCTATGTTTGTAATAATGCACATTATTGTGAATCAATATTAAGTATCTTTTATGATTTTGCATGTGTCTGAAAAACAATGTCAGGTATTGATTTACTAATCATTCATTTTTCCCTCTATCTCTAATTTTTGAATTGGCAACAATAACTCTGGCATTGGTATGGTATTCCGTCTGAAATATGCTCTTTATTCATTCATTTATCCTTTGATGTCACTCGATTGGTGTGCATCACTGGGGTTCAGGAAAAGGTAATGAGAATTGTTGGATTCTCTGATATCACATATTTCAAAAACAATGTGACATCACCAAAATAAATGTGCTTTATAAATTAGTTAATGATAAGTACATATTTTTTTTGTATATGCTCGGTATATATATTTATAATTACATCGATATTTATATATATTTTGATAACAAAGGTATTTATATATTTTTTTTTATTATTACATGATAAAAATTTGTTTATTTATTATAAATACTATTTTTATTTATTTAAATAATAGATCGATTTATTTACAGAAAAATGCAAGCCGCTGCAGTTGCGGGTTCAGATCCAAATAAGCAAAGAGAATATCTTAAAAAGAAAAAGCAGAGGAAATTACAACGGTTCAAAGAACTGGAAGAGGAACGTGAATTGGAGAAGAACAAGTGGTTAGCATTTACTAACAAGGTGATTATATTTATTTTTGTATAGCGTGTATTTATTTGCAAAATTTAAAGTACTGTTATAATTATACTTGATTTTTGCAGTCTTCGAAAAAAGGCGTCATAAAGAAGAGCATCTTTGCGACACCAGAAAACGTGAATGGTCGCGTAGGAATTGGTACCTGCGGTGTTAGTGGTCGAGAAATGACTAAGTTTAGTAACGGGGAGAAATGGAGGCGAGGAGCTTAAATAAGTTATATGTAAATAAATAGGTATACTGTAATTTGGTGGAAAAGATAGAGTTATTGGAATTATTGTTATATAAAAGACTGGTCACGAACGCTTCTGCGATATATGGGTGGACAAACAACAGAAATGTGTTCCCAGGATTATTGGCAATTTAAGTAAAGTAAAAATAAGGTAAGTTCCGATAATAACACCGATTTTTAAAATCCAATAAAATTTCGAATTTTTTATTATAACAATTCAAAGCGTAACCGCAATAAATAAATATGTTTCTAGATTAATACATTTTCGCGTCAACATATCTTGTTTACAATCTCATTGATACGAATAAATGTATATTTTAATGTGCAATATCTTTAAATTATTTTTTATAAAAAAAAAACCGCATGAAAAAGGGAGACGAGAAGAAAATAATATTATAATTATACAATTGTCTTTTATTACAAATACATTTATTTTAACCCAATGTATGCAGGGCTATGTCTGATTATCCGAAGTGTGTGCATTTGTAGGAGTCTGCTCCTAGTGAATAATAAACCGTTCTGTGAATCAAGGCCAACAATAGCGGGGCAATTGTAAAGTGTAAAATATTATTTAACCTTCAACGATTTCATATAAATATCCAACTCGTCTTCAGACTCGTTTTGATCATTGCATTCATTGCACGGAAGAATCGTTTCGGGAGCCTCAGAATCAAAGTACTTTTCTTCTTCGTCTTGACTTCTCAATTCTACGTTATCGTAAGCTTCATTGTCGTCCACAGTGCTGAAAAAAAAAAATATATAATAACGTAACTGTTATATCTAAACGTGAGAAATAACTATTTTTAATTATAAAAAAATAGTAAATTGACATATAACATTATTATTATATTAATTAGCACGACATATACCTATAATCAAAATCTCTATCTTTACCATCCAAAAAACTTTGATACATATTCGTAATAAATTCTTGTCTAAGTAATTTAATTTCTTGATTCGATATCTTATGCATTTTACTGTTCTGTAATTTCTTATCTCTATCCTTGTCTTTGTGTTCCTTCTCATTCAAATCTTCGCCCCATCGGCGATGCTTTTGTTTATCACAGTTTGTTTCAAATTCAATACTACTCGCGTCACTTTCCTCATCGTCGTCTGAATCATTTTCCTCTCGCACTTCGTCCTCCTCTTCCTGCTGATTTTTCAAATGCTTTTGCAATTTGTCTCTCTCGACGGTTTCCATAAGTATGTCGATATATGTTATACTTTTTGTGTCAAAGGTATCTCTAGTTTTCTTTTCTTCCTCTGTTAAGTATTGCCCTACCAAGTGTTCATACAACAGCGGATTTCTTTTCATCATTTCACACTCGCTAAAATAATCTCCCTTCTCTATTAACATTTTAAGAGCCTCATATCTTCTATTTCTGATATCAATACGTCGCGTAGAATTATTAAAATATCTCCGCAATCTATTTACGTGATAGACCGTCTCGTAATCTTGACTTTTACCGAAATATTCTAAATGTTCTACCTTTAAGTAATGTCCAAATTTAGATAAAAATAAACATTGACTTTTTTCTAACAATTTTTCGGCTATCGCTCGTTTCTCTTCGAACGTTAACTCAGGCTCCTCTTTCTGCTGACTTTTGAAAATCGCTTTACTGTTGGCGACATAGTTCAAAAACTTGTTCTTGAGATCATCTTTTTCTTCGTCTGGCATAGAAAAGTCCACGTTTCGTTTATTATTATCCTTGTTTTCGCTTGGTGCGGGATCGATTTTTACTCCTAAAGTCATATTTTCCGGCTGACTATTTGACTCTCCGATTTCATTCATTAGAGAAAGTGAAAGAAATTGTGTACATACGCCGAGTAGTTAATAATATTCGTATTGTTTGTTGCAGATATAAGATTAACCTAGGACACACAATAAGGATACATTTCCTCATACAGCGTCTATCTACGTTGTACGAGATTGTGTTTGAATGTGTAATATTGTTTTATTTAGTAACACATGAGATAAACGAAATCAGTTTTAATACGCCTGGTCGGCTTTATCCGGAATGATTCATTAAAACATTAAAAACTCGCTGAATAGTTATAATCGAAATTCTATTTCGCGCATAATACACACAGATCGTATGGGTTCGTTCATTTTTATTCCACGCGCGTATGCGCCACATTCAGCCATATTTGTATACCGCGGTGCACGGACAAATTAAACTCCTGTGGCGGTGCAAAGATCTACAGAGATCCGCTCCGTTTCTCTAGACTGCGTTTCCCGCCAACATGGCAGATACGTCGGCGCTCCTGTCGTTTCCCGCCAAGTTCCCGTGACAATTTCGTTATAGTGCAACCAAGTTTTTGTATGGCGGCATAGAAGTGTTTTGCTCGCGCGATATTTGGTCCGATTTCTCGTCTGACTAGACCACGATACTTCAGAATGGGGCAGTCGGACGATACTGAGGACTCGATGTACAGCCGGCACCAAGATCTTTGCCAGAAGCTGAATATGGACGCGACTGCCGCGTCCGAGGCCTGGAAATCCTATGAGACTATCCGACAGAACTATACCCTGGAGGTAGTATTTACGCACGTAATACATTCCCGATAAATGGAAAAATACGATATCGAGCCGCGTGATATTACGGGACACCGAATACAATGGTCCGGAGCATCATCGCTCGTTAATCGTTGACCCTTTTCCCGAGACAAAGCAGAGCAATTTTTTTTTCCTTGCTACGTTAAGAATTATTCAAAATACGACGGATGAATGATTTGGCACGTTAATTTTGAAAGAATCATCTGAAAATTCCCTCTTAATTGATTCATTTTTCGCGGTATCTGAATTTTTTATGTTACATGGATTTCAAGACCTTGCCTCACGCTTTTCACCTTGTAGAACTTATTAGTTTGCTATGAGTGCTACTTTTTTAATTTTATTTATTAATGGTTTATATATAATATGTATATATGTGAAGTATTATGTTTATTAAGGTACTGATTAAAAAATTTTTTATCTATATCTATATAAAAATTTTTTTATCTATATTATCTATATTTACAGGGTGACCAGTTACATTGGATAGGTTGTGCAGTATATGTGGCATGTAGAAAATTTTCTATACCCACAGTAGGAAGGCCAGGCACTAATGTGGAAGGCAATTGTGTATCACTAACACGTCTCTTGCAATTGTGTAATCTTCCACTGATACAATTCTTTACAAAGAGCAAGTCATGGGCTGATATGGCAAACATGCCACAGGATTTTCGTGCCAGGATAGAAAAATTAGAAGCCAATTTTTCAGTATCTATGGTTATATTTAAGAAGTATCAACCAATATTTGTTGATGTATTTAAAGATCCACAAGAGGATATCTCTAGACCTCCTAGGTCCAGAAGACACAGAGCAATGCCCTGTACACCCAGTAGAGTGTTTGAATTTTGCTGGACACTGTTTATATGTATAAAAGGTGCAATTCATGATATTTCGGATGATCTGGTTAACTCTTATCATCTCTTGTTAGTTTGCTGCGATCTTATATATAATAATGCTCTACTGGCTAACAGAAAAGATTTGTTAAATCCTAATTTTCAAGGTAAGTATCATTGCAATTAACATTAAAAAGATTGCAGGTGTAATAATAATTATCATAGAAATATTTTTATCTTGTATTTTATTATTTACAGGTTTGCCGAATAATTTCAATGATGAAAATTATACTCCGCCACAGACGCCAAATTGCATTATTAATTTGCTATGCGATCGTCATGATGCAATTGCTGTTGAGGCTAAAGCTATAAAAGAGTATTGTGTGAAAAATTATATTAACAAGCTATTTGACGAGAAAATCTTACGTGGTGATCAATTGAATTTTTCTGGTATGCTAGATGCATTGAATTTTGATAGTAATCACAAGGCCATTAACAGATCTTATGAACAACGTATGCTAAGTGTTGGAGACTTTGATGAGAGAATTTTCCTAGGTAAATTTATATTTAAAATTTTGCTTTATATATAGTAATTAGTACAGATACAATGAACGAAATATATGCATTGTAAGCTTATAGTATGATATCTTGCATGCTTTCCGCTAACTTATTTCGCTTTTGTAAATACTTGAATTGATAATAATTTGATTAAGCAAAAATGTATAAACTACACATTTAGTAGTAATTTGTGGTTTGAATTATGTTAGATTTAATTAAAAATTTGATATGTTAATCATATACATCGACATTTATTTATTTATTTTTTTTATATATTTTTGAGAGTGGTAGGAAATTATAGTTATTTATTAATTGTCATAAGTACAATTAATATACTAAAGTTGTCTACGTTTATCGATGGTTAGTTTAGTCATAAAAAAAATTCTAGCAACCTGTTTAATTTAAGTTTTTTTATTTTTTATTTATTAATTTTTTTTAAATTTTTTTTTAAAACAAATTTGTGCATTTGCTTTATAATGGTTGCTTTATAGCTGAATGGAGGAGAGTAAATTTGAACAGTGTATCAAATTCAAACATGTATGACCAAAACAGTGCTAAGCATGTCCAGTTTATTAAACATGATGTCTTACAAGGTGGGTTTGTAATATCTTGTGTGCTTTTGTTATGCAAATGATTAATTTCAATTAATGTCTTTCCTCTACTAATCATATATTTCAAATAAGAAAATTAGTCTATTTTCAGTTTTTCAAATTATAAGTATAAGTTTGACATAAATGTATAATTTTTGTTTCAGGCCATGACGCTAACGAGAACATTGGTTCCCCTACACAAATGATGAACATTGAAGAAATTCATGAACGATTACAAATAAAAAGAGAGCAGCATGCTGGGGTAAAGTTTAGCCAATTTTATTACATATATTTGATCGCGATAGCAATTAGCAAATTATATTTTCTTGTATATAACTTCATTTTCCATAGCAGATACAATATTTGGCACCTCCTACGCCATTGACTGGACGTAAATATCTTCGATCGAAGGATATGTCTAATATTACACCAGTGACTACAGCAACTCAAAGTGTTATTAAGTTACAAGCCTTAATAGCTGGACAATCTGCTCCAAGTGAAAGCCTATTACAGATGCTGAACAACTGTTCTCAAGACGTTAAGTCTTCCCTTGAAGCAAAAGTTAAACAGATTGGTGAACTGTTTTGCGCAAACTATAATAATAATAATATAAATATTATTAAAGTAACTGATGGTACAGCTTCTGACTTCGGAAAGAAACGTCTTGTCATGGGACAAACTTTGTTTTACAAGCTTTTAGAAATGATTCTAAACGATGAGAAACGCAAAAAGCCAAATGACGACATAACTGTAAGTTATACAAGTAATGATAATTATAGATAAAAAATTTATTAAAGCAGCATATTTAAATGTTAATAATTATTTGTTACAGAATCTTCTTTTGAATGAAGTTTTTATCCAGTGCCTTTTTGCCTGTTGTCTTGAAATAGTTATATATTCATATAAAAGCAACGATAAGATATTTCCTTGGATATTAAAAGCTCTGAATTTGGACGCTTACTATTTTTATAAAGTCATAGAAATTATAGTAAGAGCCGAAGATCAATTGTCTCGAGATGTCGTCAAACACTTGAATCAGATTGAAGAGAAGATTCTTGAATCCCTGGCTTGGCAAAGTGATAGCCCTTTGTGGCAAACCATCGAGTCTTTGCCGGATGGTGTGCCAAGTTGTGAGGAGGTTTCTTTGCCTGGCACTTTGGAAACTATTGATCCAAACACGCCTGGTCAACCTGTATTAAGACGGATTGCTATAGATCGTGAACGCACTCATGATGTTCAGAGCCCAATTTCATCGGCTTCGGAAAGGTATAAACTTTATGAGTTTCTTTAAATAACGTGCAAAATAATGAAACAAATTCGAAAAAATTAAAATATTTTTTTACCAATAAATATTTGATTATATTTCGTATTATAATAATATATTGAATTTTATGATTTAGATTTCAATCTCCTATTACGGCACCTGGCGTAGCTAAAAAGCGGTTATTTTCCGAGACCAGAGTCACCGGTCAAAGTGTCCTTCGTGTCGGACAGAGTGTGTTATCTTCTAATAGAATGGTATTAGACAATGGTCAAAGAATACTCGTAGTACCCGATCAAATTGCCGTTTCTAAACCATCAAGTTCGCAATCGGTAAATAATTCTGCACAAGCGACTAATAAAGACACAGCTAAACCGAAGAGAACAGGATCTGTCGCATTGTTCTTCCGAAAGTTTTACAATCTTGCTTGCGTACGCATGCAGGATTTGTGTCATTCATTGCAGATACCCGACAACGATAAGAAAAAAATTTGGACGATCTTTGAATATTCTATTAAAGAACGTACTACATTGATGAGAGACCGGCATCTTGATCAGATATTAATGTGTGCAATTTATGTAATATGTAAACTAATCAGAATGGAGAGAAATTCATTTACTGAAATTATGCGGTGTTATCGTTTACAACCGCAAGCAGAATCACATATATACAGATCGGTACTAATTGAAAAAGTTTCTAATGACAATGATCCAGGGACATCTAGTAATGAACGATCTGACAATAATATTATGTTGGGAGAAAATATAACTCCGCCAACACCGACAAATATGGCTGGAACGTCACAAAACTATAATGGAGAGAGTCGCGGTGATTTAATCAAATTCTATAACACGATGTATGTTCCACAAGTCAAAGAATTCGCGAACAAATTTGGATCGGCCCGTGGTAGCGTCATGAATCTTTCGCTGAGTCCTTTACCGAAAGGAAAAGGAGCACCTGCCAATTCTCCAAAGAGACGTGTCACTGGCAGTATTATGACACGCACACTGGATCCGAGGGCTATCAGTGCATCACCGGCGCCGCAATTAAGTTATTGCTTCAGTCGCAGTCCTGCTAAGGTAAAATAGATTTTTTTTTTTTATTAAAACGTAAATTTTACAACTAATTTTTAGATCTTTAGACTTTTAAAAACTAATTCTCTTTATAATAATACATTTTTCAGGATTTAGAAGCTATTAATAAAATGATGATATCCGTTGATGCAAAAAAGAATGTAGGAAAACGATTACTCTCCGATGACACAGATGTAGAAATGACAGATGGGTCATCTCCTAAAAAAACTGCAACTTTTCTTACACGAAAATTAGAAAATATTATTGGAGAACGACGAACACAAAATCAGTAAGCGAAATGTAATAGATAATATCAATCGTATTTTATGAACGAGAATGAGGAGCGTATTTAATTGTTTTTTTTTTTTTTTTTAATTTACATATAAACTTGCAAAAAAAGAAATTAAAAAAAACTTATACAAGACGTACGAAAGCCAATTTCTTGGCTATCATAATGTGAGATATTAGATTTTTAGATAGTCATTTTAGCAAGTTTAGAAGAGCCCAATACAATTCACATAGTATGCTATAATTGTTTATAACTTTATTTAATGTAAAGTTAAAATTTAATTTTCAATATTCTTCGTTAGCTTACGAGAATCAATAACTTTTTTTTTTTCTTTTTTGTTAATTTTTAATTTACCAAACTAAACTGTCTTTCAAGTCATAAATGCAAAATTATGTAATGTGGATTACAGCTATAAAATACACATGTTACATCTTTCATGTATCATGTTATTGTTAACACGAAAATCCATTTTAGAATTACTTGAAACATTAATATCATGACTTTTTTAATGTGTCTATTGTTACTTTTTGATCATCATTGTTACGTAAAATTATAGAAAAGTAAAAATGGATGTATATTCATACTATATTATGGTGATAATTAATTTTATGATAAAATTACTAGCGATTTTACAAAAATATACTCGCCAGTGATTTTATGGAATTATCAAAAATTTTAGAACTTAGGATCTATCGAATTATTTTAATAGAAAATTATTAATTAAGTAAAAAATTGCAAAAAATGTGGTAGTATTATAATAACAACAAATTACAATTTACATTAAAATATACAAAGTGGTATACTATTTACAAAAACCTTTAATGATAGACTTTTAGACAAAATTTTGAAATTGATTTTTTTCAAACATTATTTTAATTTTTTTTTTTCCTTATATAATTCTTTATTTCTTAACATAAATTTAATTAAAGTATTTTAAAAAATTTCTTTATAAGAAGTCGAACCAAATAATGTTATGCTATTTATGTCTGATTTCTTGTTGGTCTTGAATTTGAAGAAATAAACATTACTTATAGGGTAAAATTTTTTTTAATTTAATATTCTTTCATATAAAAATGTACTACTTTGTCATTAAGAAACATATTTGAAAATCACTCTATTTCGTCAAAATATACAGAGTTTTTCGAAGTATTCTATATTATACAAATTAATGATTGTAATAACATTAATACAAACGCTACCGAAGTAATGTCATGAATTTATAAAATATAACAAAACACGCAATAAATAAATTCTAATTTTTACGTATTTTTTACGGACATCAAATTTCAGCTCGTTAATGTAACATTTCATGATACGTTGGCACGAATGTCGGATATTAAGAGGCACGGTAGTGCCTCGCGCCAAGTATAGGCGTAGCGAGGTTTTAATATACGTAATAATAAATCTTTTCACCGTTTATCGCACTTATATTATATACATATACAACAAATTTTATATACTACCAAAACATTGAGAATATTAAAATATATTTCTAAATATAATGATTTATCGTGCTGAAAAAGTTTCGATTCTCTTTGATTAAATAATAATTACACTTGGTAATTTTGTAAGGATAAATAACTTAAATATTCGCCCCATTATCCCTGAACATTATCTACATAGTATACCTCATATTACAATCTCATATATTAACAAAATCTGAAATGTTTAAAGTATGATGCCTCCCTTGTGCCTTTTAAGAAAAATCATACTTGTAATTATATAAATAAAATTTTTTGTTTGACAAGTCATGGACATTTGTGATGAATTTACAAGCATTAACATCGTAATTTACAAGTAGCAAAATATATACATTGTGCCGTGTTATCTTAGTATTTTAAGAAATTGTTTCAAAGAAACAATAATGTACTCCGAAACTGTACTTTGTTAGAAAATGACTTTGGCTCGGTCATATAAATTTAATTATTTTTATTTTCCAGTAAAGGAATATTTGAATATTTGGGAAAATCTACGGCACTAATAGGATTTTTTACTTTAAAACTGGGAAATAAACCTGTCATGCTAGTTCTAGTGTTGTAGCCTTTGGAAAAACCGTCCCAATGATTTCCAAAAACGTCAATCAAGTCGCCAGCCTTTAGCTCTAACTCTCCATTTTTTCTCGGTTTGTGATCTAAAATAGCTACATGGGGATGTGGGTTTTGTCCACCGTAATAATATATATCATCGAGAGATGTAAAACGGTCATACGCGTCTGAGTAAAAGGTTTGCATTAATTCATACGCGACACGACATACTTGAGAACTGAACGTGCATACCAAGTAATCACATTCCGACAGAAGGTGAATATCGATAATTATTCCCTGCAACGAGGTGTCCGAATATCGTTTTGCTACAGATGCCGTTTCAGCGATTTCTGGATCGCCTATTATTTCGTAATTTGGATAACGTTTCCTCGCCGTTATTATAACCTTTGGATCGTCACTGGCTAAAAAGACTCTCTTTATATCTGGTTTTGTTTCAAGCTGGTCATAATATTGTTCTACTTTTGTCATGTATTCATCTATGTCATGATAAGCTGCTTCGGTACCTACTTTATCAGTTCTACGTACATGAACACCGACAATAGGTTTTTTAAATCCGAGCTTTTCTTTTGCTTTCTCCAGCGTTCTTTTCACGTGATCTTGGGGTCGCATTAAATATTTTAAAACTTGACCTACCCACCAAACTAAAGGATGACCATGAATTTTCTCTAATCTTGGCGCTAAGTCCGCGGGTACACCAGGTGGCTGAAACCTTGGCTTAGGGTAAACGTTATCTACAATTGGAAGAGATATCACTTGTTTAGAGGGATCTCCAGGCCAATTAGAATGTGAAGAACCAGCTGTAGACATGCAAGTATCGCTGAGGGGTTTAAAAACAGATTCCCAACCATCTTTGTGATATCTCCAACCTTTAGATTTCATTACCAATGTTCTTTCTGTACCATAAGCTACTAAGAAGCAGTACGTGATGTGATGAATCTGCATAAAAAAAAAATATGCGTATTAATTTTATTTCATTATCGAACTATTTAATTATTACTTTAATTATCTTACCTGACAACCAAAACCACAACCTTTATTTAAACTACATATCAGTTTCTTTGCTTTATTACAATCAGCCGGATTTTGTAGATATCTTCAAGGTAAATATAAAATAGATTAGATTAGATAAAATAATTTTGTTTCGAAATATTCTAATACTTTGATTATATCATAAGGCAAGCTACATTACCTAAATCTTCTCTGAACAAGATCAGATAAGTCTTTTGCTTCTTTTTCCCGCCATTCATTATAGCCATCTGCTCTCTTTAATTTATCGATATTTATTATAAGTGACTTTTTATGCTCCCATGCATTTTTCATTACATCTTGTATCTCTTTTTCTCTTTGATCATATGTAAATTCATCAATGTGTTTCTTAAACTTGTTTAATTCAGCATTAATATAATACCTATAACACATAAAAATAATGTAATGCCTCTTATAGCATGCTAGACATAATTTATTTCAATTTCTCATATCTCGTTGTAATTACCACATTTCCTGAACGTCGTTCCTCAAACGCCGTCGCAATTCCTCATATTCTAAGGAAGGAACACCGTGTTTTGGTCCATCTTGATGATCTATCAGATCATAATAGACCGAAGCTTTCTCAAGCTTGTCTTGAACAGAGCCCAAATGGTCTCCTTGTATAGATTTTGACCCTTCTCTGGAAATTATGTTAGCCTATACAACGAACAGATCATAGTCCTCTATGTTTTAAATTTTTAGTTCTGCAGTTTTAGTGCTGTTAAATTTTTTTTGGTTTCATGCACAACACATGCACAAATATATACAGGTGCAATATGCATTGCATAAACTTACCCTAATATAAAGTTTTTCAATGCATCATTCTGCTTCTTTAAAATTTCAAAATCGTTAACCATTTGTGCTAGGCGTTGCGTGTTCTCTTTGTTGGCAGTGTCAGCATCGCGACTCGACAACGAGTTGGACTTAAATATATGTACAATCGATATAATCAGTATTAAAAACCATACGGCAAGTAATGTTATTCCGAGCTTTCCTAACCAGCCAGGTCGTCCGGAACAAATTGCTGCCATTTCGAACAGACTGCCTCTATTCGCCATGTGTCACATTACGAAAGCTAAAAAGGAAACAGATAATGTTAAATTATCGCTAAATACTTAATTCATGTTTAACCTTTGTACAATTACAATAATTTGAGCGATATTAAGTTTTCATTAATATAATTATGTATACTCATTGACGAGCAAGATTGCCACGAACGTACGTTAACTAAAAAAAAAAAAGAAAAAAAATATCTTTAGAATAAAGAAAATCGAGAACGTGAGGAGTGATTTTGAACGGCGCGAGCTACAGGTACACGTAACAGACGTTCGACTGTCACCGCGTGCGTACCAACGTCACCTGAGAGTCCAATATCAATTACCGGTTTTGATCTTCGGCCTCCTCGTGCGATCCAGTTCTCAGCCACTTCGTCGCGCTTATATATCGGCCGCTCGCCGCGCGCCTCGCTGACTTACGAGAGGCGCTACGGCGGTTATCTATCATCTGTCCGCTACTGTTACGTGGTCGTGGATTCTCGAATAGAGAGACAATAAAAACGTCCCGTCCGTCGCACCACTTATTCCCGATGCGGCTCCCTCCCATCCCGCGACATGCCGTGCCACTCTCACCACGCGTCTCGTGACAGTCGTGACTCCGGACTCCCGTCTCGTGGTGCACCCTGGCAGCAACCGCAAGAAATATCGCAACTCAGTATTGCAAGGTAACGGATCAACTATTTTGAGTACGTTAGCTCGCGGCCCTTCGCGAGATACGTCGCGGAAGTCCAAAAGAAAGTCCCGTGAGAAGAATCGTCGCAATTATCCTTCATCAAGTAAGTTATATATTTAATTCGCTGCGATAATTCATGTTGAAGAATCCTATCGACCGCTAGATTCGCGATGGACATTGAGAACAACGATATGTGCTGCGCGCTCGGCACCTTACAACGTCTTTGCCGCATGTATGTCTTGTACATTGAAAAGCAGATAAGGCATTTGCTGCGCCGACAGCAGCTAGCGAACGTAACTTTAAAGTCCTGTGATCGAGTTTCTCATGTGCTGCATA
Source organism: Cardiocondyla obscurior (assembly GCF_019399895.1). Taxonomy (NCBI): domain Eukaryota; kingdom Metazoa; phylum Arthropoda; class Insecta; order Hymenoptera; family Formicidae; genus Cardiocondyla; species Cardiocondyla obscurior. The sequence goes on from NC_091881.1 coordinate 4,968,045, forward strand.
TACATATGTACCGCGCCGGCCGGTTGCCGATGACTGATTTTCCCCCCGTTTTCTCATCCCTTGCCTCTGCCGTCTAGGGTTACGTACGCTAGCCGCTGTCGCAGAAAACGTCGTATCTGTTCTTCGATGTACAGTCGTTTTTTAACCGAAGAACGGTCTTATTATCTCGCGATCATCGTCAAGTGTATATATCGATTGGCCAATGTGTAATTACTTTTATTTTAGTGGCTCGCGATATTTTTTTCTAACAATTACGTTTGACTTCGACAGGATATTATATTTCGTGCATGGAGCAGATGTGATCGCAGAGCAAGTGTAGATAGTGAAATCAGTGGAGCACTATGGTTGGCTGACCTGTCCGACTTCGCGCGGCATACGTACGCGCAGTGCTGCAGGGTAACGGATCCGACTATTTTGAGTACGATAACTCACGGGAGTCCAAAGAGAGTCGTGTGAGAAAGATCGTCGCAATTGTCTTTCGTCAAGTGCGGTATATACTTAATTCGTTGAGATAATTTACGTCGAGGAGCATTATCGACCGCAAGATTCGTGCAGGACGTCGTTGTTGCGCGCTCGGTACCCGACGACGTCTTCCCCGCACGTATGCCTTGTATCGTGATCTTACCGAAGAACGGTTTCATCATCCCACAATCATCGTCAAGTGCGTATGTATATCGATTGACTAATGTGTAATTACTTTTGTCTTAGTGGCTCGCGATATTTTTTTTCAAACAATTACGTTTTACTTCGACAGGATAATATATTTCATGCATGGAGCGGATGTGATCGCAGAGCAAGTGCAGACAGTGAAATCAGTAGAATACTACTTGGCAAGCTGGTTCAACTTTGTGTGGCGTAAGCGCAATACTGCAGTGTCGCAGCGGATCGTCTACTTCGAATTGAACGCTAACTCGCCGAAGCCGTCACAGGAGTTCAAAAAGTGACCTGCGAGGAAAATTGTCGCGATTGTCCTTCAGCAAGTGCAGTCTACGTTTAATCATCAAGTACGTATATAATTGACAAATGTATAATGAGCTATGCTGTATTTTTAATTATTTAAAATTTCTTTTAATTCTTTTGCAATAGACTTAATTAATTCTCGTCTATACGAATACTTTTTAATTTATTATATTAATTATTCAAATTCAGAAAAAAATTCATACTAGGTTTGGTAAATTGTGTCGAAGGGAAATTACTTTTTATCTTGGCGACCCCAATGCTCAAGGCATTCGTGGGCTGAAAGATAGCGTCCCCTGGCCACCGACCGCAGAAACAGAATTTTATATCGTATAATTTAAATAAATCAAGTTACCTTAATCGAAATAAAGTTGACGAAACAAATGACGATTTTCGGATCATAAATTATTTTGATTTATAAATAAAGAATAAATTAATTTAGTTTCGTGAAACATTAACAACATCGGAATCATGTAACAGTTTTTTTTTCCGGTTTAATTGTTACATAAAAATATATTACAAGAATTGAATAAGTCTATTACTACATTGCTATTGGTACAAATACTTACCTCTGGTGCATGCAATTGTTACATTGAAGAACAACGAAATAAAGAATAGGGGTAACGTAAAATATTAAACGAGAAATTGACAAAACATGAGTAGGCAACATGGTACAACGTTTGATTCTTATTTTTATTTCGAAACATCAAAGTTTTCCGACGTTTAAAGTCAGTCAGCAGCGCGATAAATCAATGAGAAGAACGATCGTAGATTATTATCGTCGATTTATGAAGCATTCCCGCGGTGGCGAGCCCCCCTTTTCTCACGAATTCGGCAATTCGCGTGTCGACGGCGTGCTCGGATGCGATTCACGCTGCTCGCATCGATCGCTGTGCAATATTCTCGTCGCATAGCTCTAGTATAAAGTACATTAAAACGAATTACAAATGGCGGGATCTAGTTTAGTTGCATTTCGCGAGACGAACAGCGCAAATCGGGCTTGATTCAGTCGATCCGCGAAGCGCGGAATCTAAAGCAACGCGTACATTGACACAACACTCATTGATCTAAAAATGTCTTGGACACTCGGGAGTAGGAAAGGAAAGTAGGAAGAATTTGGAGTATCGAAGGCTCCGATTTATTCTCTCGTTCTCATTCTCTCTCTCTCATTCTCTCGTTTGAGCACGTTCTCGCAGCCAGGTTTCACGCATACGTTCTCTGTCATACCGCCCCTCGCACTCTCGATCTCTACATTTTTGTCTTTTTTTTTTTTTTTTTTTGGCACAAAGTCATCCGGCACTAAGTAGCTTAGCGGTGACCAGTAGTGGATGCCTTCTTCACCGTGGCCATAGTATCGGTATGAAAAAGAGCATCGATAGGATGTGCGACAAGCTACTATTTCCGTAGAAACCGCCGACGCCGCTGCTGGCGCCGGAACTTTGAGCGGCCTCGGCTAAACCTAGAAAAAAGAGAGAAAGAAAAAAAAAATTGACACTCTTTCATCGAGGAAAAAAGAAACGCGACATCGATCTTCCGAGGGCGAAACGAACCTCCGTCAAACGCTTATCGCGACAGTAACAATGAGATTGATAACAGACGTTATGAAAGGAGCAAAAATCTGCTCTCGCATATGTGCATACTTACCACCGATAATAGATACGTGATCCTTCCCGCCACGAGATCCCACTCTGTCGAACCCAATTTTAATTTCTGAAAAGAAAAAGAAGAAAAATACGAGGGTGAAATTTTAAGATTTTCGATGCGAGTGAAAAGCGCACGCATCCGATTCCTTTCGGCCGCGTACAACTTACCGTACAATCTCAAAGTTCCGTCCGCCCTTCCTAGACTATTCGTTGAAACGCATTTGTAACTACCAACGTCTTTATCCGTGAATTTTTTGATTAAAAGCCACATCAGTACCGTGTATCCTGTACGCTCCTCTCGCACGGTGTACTTCGGTCTACGAATCATACGAACAATACGTAAGTCTCATTGTCGGAGCGTTCGTTTCCGCGAATGAAAGGAAACGCGCCGGGCGAAAGATAAAAGATTTCCACCGCGAGCGGAGCGTTCCTTTTAACGTCATATTCTCCGCGCGGAAAAATCGCGGAAATACCGCGGGAAAACGTCCGCTAGATCCACGTGCAAATGTTACACGCGGTTTTTTTTTTTTTTTTTATTGCGTAATATCATTATAGGATCGCGGTAATCGTCTGCCTTTCGCGGCTATTACATACGTAGAATTTATCGCGGGAATTTCATATCAATTATGTATAATTAAAAGTAATGAATATCTGATTTATTAAAATTAGATCGAATTAGATTTAATTTGCGAAGTCAGGTGGCGGGTATGTCATTTAGCGATTGGCTTTCAATATCGTTTTCAATATTGCATTTAGGTAAATTATTAAAATTATCGCGACATTTAACTCAGAATATTGTTGTAATATTATCCTGTTGGAAAGTCTCAATTATCCGGGGAAAATTGATATCATTTTACAGTTCGATCGTGTCGCGGGATCTGGCACATCCGCATCACGCCGGGTCACGGCTAGAATGCTTCGTGCTGATTTTATCGTCGCTTCGGTATCGTCTCAAGTCGTATTGCGGGGAACAATTATTCGTATTAAGAAAATAACGGGCGAGAGCTTACCCTTCCAATAACATTTCGTCTTCCGTGCCTTCACGTTGATTCTTTACCCAATAATTGATCGTGTTCGGAAACGCTTCGACGTAGCATTCGAGCTGCACGTCTGTACCCAGAGGAGCGCCCAATAGTTGGTTCGGTGCTTTTACGACGGGTGCGACTATGGAAATAAAATGAGTCTAGAATATGCGAACAGGGGCTTCTCACTCTCGAACGTATATACGGAGAGAAGCCCCTGAAGATAGAGCTCGTTTTAAGGAGGAAATGAACATTTGATTCTCATCCGATGAACGCGCACGTTGAAATCAAGCTTTCTCCTCGCAAGTATTGTCCCGCCGTGTAATTTCCAAACGGAAGCTCGTACGCGAGTTTTCGCGGAATAGCTTCCAAAGGCGCAGACATCGCGCTAGCTTGCTTACGAAATTTTACGGGGGCTCGATTGCGACGCGTGTCCCGTTTCTATAAAATCATTGCCATTCGTCAGATGAGAATGGAAATTTGCCTCCGCTTCGAGCGCATATATTTTTTTTTTTTAGGCCTCGCCCGATTCGTCGGTAATTTCCGCTTTTGATTCGCGCGGCTTACGCGTCTTGACTACATGAAAAATATTAGCGAATTACTATTTCCACGAGTACGTAATCTGCGAATCGGATCGGATTGAAGCGGATCGTGCGAGCGAATGGAGCTTACAATTCACAGCGAGCGTCACTCGTTTGCTAACCGCTGGCGGCACGTCGTTGCTGGCGATGCAGAGATACGCCCCCATTTGCCGCCTCTCGACACGGTAGAAATGCAGCAGCGAACCGTTGTAGTGGTCGTGCTTCTCGAAACTGCTACCACCTGCGTACACGAGAGAAACATTTTACCGTGCCCGTGGAAAAACGATCGATCGCGATTCCTTTCTTCCATTCGCTTCAAATGACAGGCTCGAAACGGCAAAGCTCGTAACAAGAGATCTCGACATCGTTCTTTTTTTTTTTTTTTTATTTTAGAATTCGCATCTATTTTCCAATTAGGAAATAAGCGGAAAGTTCAGTCAAATCAAAAACTTAACGTGACGAGAGATCGTCCATGATCCGAGATTGATTTGATTAGCAAACTAGGAGAAAACAAACAGACGTACGTTTGTAAATTAATCATGTAGGACGTGTGCCGTAAATACCGTAAGTTAAGCTTCCTCTTTCTCTCTCGTTGATCTCGCTAAAAAAAAAAAATAAAAAAAATTACTTTCGCTGGCGTTAAAAGTAAATACCGTTAAATAGACTAAATCCCCGAAAATCGTTTGCGCAACTACCACGGCCGCGCTGCAACTTCAAAGATAGCTGATCGTGCAAACAGATATGCAGATAGTCGACCAGTTTTGGTAACTCGAGAGACTCGAACTGTGAATGCGAGCGTGTCCGCCAATTTACGCGACACAGCTCCTCTCTTACTCTTGATCTCTGTAACGTACACGTGTACAAACCGAGATACGATCCGATGGAACTCTCGGTTGCGGCTTTGCTCACGTTCCACTCGTCTTCGAGGTCAGTTCACAAAGAGGAACTTGTTTCAACGAGCTTACTCGTTACACCCTTCGCCTGTGTACCGCGGTATTTCTTATACCCGATCTACGTATCCGCGAAGAATACTACTTTGAAAAGTTTCCTGGTTCGATTTCGACACGCTGGTCACTTTCTCTCAGTCCGATTCGATCTTTAGGGCCACGACTCGCCGGGTCACTTCGTGAGACGGAGAGATATTCGATAAACACTTGAGATTTTATTTAATTTATAAAAATACCATATTTGAATTAATTAGCAGATAAAATAGGAATACTTATTTCAAGATTGAAATTCATATTTGCGTCAAATTCTACGCGAAAAAGTTTTTATATTAAAAGAAAAGAAAGAGAAAAAAAAAAGGTCTTATAATTTTAACCTTTGATATGATAAAATCAATCACGAGGCGGCAATAACGGTAAATGTAATCGGGAAAGGATTCGTCCGCGCCCCCAGACTCCGATAATAGTTCGCACTTTAACGCGTCCCGACCAAGTAACTATGAGGTAACTAAGATATTAGTAGCACTTAATTATCCTATCAATATTGAGTTATGCTGGTGCCGTATAGCATCTATTATTCGTGAGAATTCCGTATCCATCTCGACTACCTGAGGCATCGCGCAAACTACCTCTTGACTGGTAATAGAACTGAACAAGAAAAAAAGTTCTTTTATTCATTTTACGATGTTATTTTTATCGTCAACTTTATTACATTCTGATAATTTTATCTAATTCTACAGAGATATTGATCTGATTATTACGTCTCATTTGTTATTTCAAGCCTTGCTATTTTGTAAACTTTAATTAAAAATACCAGCTCGCTTCATAGTTTTATTCGTGCAAAATTTACACACGTAATTAAATAATAACGGGGTTACTTTGGATACCTTTCTTTCTATTAATATTATTTTCCTCTGGTATTTTTCATTAATGTATTTTTTTATTATTAATATTAGATATTATAAAGCGCGTGTTATTCTTCTTTTAAATTAAAGAACATTCTTTTAACTCTTAACATCTCTACAATTTATATGTTTCATTTTTATGTTACAGTATCATCGTAGCTGCGTTACTGAATTCTGCCGCTGCGTTACTGAACTCCGCCGCTGCGCATCGAAACGGTGAGTAAAAAAATTTTTTTTATCAGCGTTAGAGATTATAAAAAAAAAAAAACGTACAATTGAACAGAAATAATATTATATAAAACAATTAAATATATAAAACCGTATAAATTAATATAAATGTGAAATTCGCACGTAATACCTTAACCGCCTAATATTAAATATCATTCGTACAAAATATAATTACCACGGAACGGTACCGCGCGAAACATTATCGAGCCGTCGCGATAACTTCACCGATTAAAAAATATTAATTTAATTATTCGACCGTGTCTTACCTGCCGTGGAAGCCCTTATGATGATGGGATCTCCGTCCTCCCTTCGCCAGGACACCCTTGGCGGTGGGTGTCCCGTCGCTCGGCAGCTCAATGTCGCGTTGTCACCCTCTGCCACCGCTAAATCGGCGCTGGTATCACCCCCGTAAACAATGTCGGGCGGGACTGCGAGATAAACGAGTCGTAGCATTAAATTGGTAGACTGCCGTCTGTCTTTTCTCTCTTTTGCGCGAAGTACTTTATGAAGGTCATTACGTAAAACTGGCGCTTTCCTCTTTGCCGGACTGTCTTTGAAAGAACCGGCGACCACCGAAACGCGTTTACGGGAGAACCGAGATAGGAAGCCAGGCAGAGAATAGGTTCGCTTAAGTAGAATGTTTGAGATAGAGGAGCGAAAAGGGAGGTAATTTTATCGGGGAGCTCTTTTGTGTTATACTTTGACGTATGCGTTCTTCGGTTGTTCCGTCTGCCCGTTCGAGTAAACGCCAAGGTTTTCGCGTACGCGACGTTCCTTCGTTGCGTATCGATTTGCGTGCTCCTTAAGGAGACGTTTAAGTGACGCTAATATTATGCATTGCTTCTTGATAGAGTTTGTGACGTTGTCTTTGATATTTAAGAAGTATAATTAAAATTGATATTTATTTCGAAAGAATATGCAAGGCATGAGAGAATAGAAAATCAAATTCAGTAGCAAATAATTATCGTTAGAGTTAATTGTTCAAAGAATTTTATTAATTACGTGGGGCATCTGTGTATTAAATTTCTCATTTTTATTCTCGCTCTTAGACGCTCAATTATTATATTCTTCATTATATTCACAGTTTGCGTTATTAAATTGATATCGTATCACGGCAAAAATGCTGCCCATTCACGATAAATAAATATTTAATTGCGAAATTAATTTTATATCGTTTTCATATTATTAACTATTAACATCTGATATTAATTAAGTATTTCGGCAATAATATAAATTACTCAAATGTCACTTTCATATTCATTTTATTAAATAGACTCGCTTTTAATATTCAAACCCGCATCTGCTTGTAATTAATGCTCGGAGTTAAAGATGCGTCGCGGGAAAGTTTTGCGAATTTGCACGGGCGTGAATTTACATTTGGGGATTTGCAACTGCGAGCCGAAGTGCAAGATGCTTTCGCGCGCGAGCGGGAAGTGCTCGGAATGCGCCGTGACGTGCATGCGACGCCCGCGATAGGAGATAAAAGATAACGCTCACCGTGAATGTCGAGGCATCCGAGTTCGGATATCATCGGGCTGGTGTTGATCTGGCACATGTAACAATCCCTGTCCGTCTCCTTCAATTGGCGGATGTGCAGACGCCACGTGCCGTCGACGACCTCCTCCGTCGCCTGGCTACTTCCGGTCACTCCCGAAGTGCCGCCGGACGCGCCGGCGGATCCGGTGCTCGCCCCGCTCTCGTAGGTGACCGAGATACGCGCATTATGCGTTACGATCCTAGTGTGGATCGAGAGAATCGTCTGGTCCGAGGTGCGCAGCCAGCCAACCTAGAAAGCCCCCGCAAACGCGACGCAGTGCGAATGCACCTGTCATTTTCTCCAATGGGATATTGATCGAATGTGATTGACGGTATTTTCTTACGCCCTATCTCACCGACTACATCCGAGTTTCTTCCCCCGGCAACCGCGAATATATGCGGAAAATAAAACTACGGGCGGTAGTCGCGCGAAAATTAGTTGCAAAGTAATTAACAACGAAATATATGTACAACGTGCTGAATAAGATTAAATAAAAGAAAAAGAAAGAAGAAGAAGAAAAAAAAAAAATTTAGATTATATACGCAAGGAAGGAAAAGAGGAAAAAAAATATAGAAATAAAATAGTGTTATCTGAAAAATAATATTTATTATACCAACGGAATAAAAGAAAGTACATTAATGGCGATAAGTTTTAATTAACCACAACAGTAGCAAATAATGTACGAGATATAGCAGGGCGACGTAATATGGCGAGCGCAAGATGATTTAAGCAATTTGAGGAAGACGCTTGCTGATCTCCGAGCGATTATGGAAATATATTCATGAATATAGATCGGTATTCTTCTGAACGGTGGGAGAAAGAAAAATAATATTTCGCAAACGTTCTTAGACAACGCTGATGGACATCGCATGAGTTGGCGTAAAATAGTTATGCTCCATGGCGTACCGCAGCGAGTGTGCGAACGGCACGATAGTCGGTGGTAAATACTAGTCTTAACTTAGACTTAGCATCGAGCCATTGGGCTTATCTTAATTCACTTCTGTCCGCCTGCGGTGGCCGTTTCCTCTTAGACACGGTATATTCTCCCTTATTACGAAGAATTTCGGACGAAATCCGTTGTCCGGCGACACTCGCTCCATTAAACACGTCTCCTTTTAGCTGTCTTACTTCCTTCCGCGGAGTATATTCTGATACAGAAATTTATTATCGGACGGAGAATGGACCCCGGCGGATTAGCGGATTACGGCGGTAGAAAGTGCGATTCCATATCCCACCGACGACGCGAGAAAAACGACTTTTTTTTTCTTTTTTTTCGTTATCTGTCTTACAACTTCCGTCTTCGAGACGACTACCGCCAGCGAGGACAATTTGACTCGATCTAACCGCGATTTGTTTTACTCCCTCCGCGTTGCCTTTATTTTATATTACTTCTAATGCCGGAGAACGACACGGTATGAAGATTAAGCGCGCGTTTGCACGACAAAGAAGACAGTTACTTTTATGGCAAATTTTTCACTCGCGGCAATTCAATTTCGTCGTATAGCACGTCCCCGGCGAACGCTACGTGACCTTACGTTTGCGATATCAGTACGGTCGACATTTGTTACGATGCGTTATACTCTATCATCGTTGCCGCTCGGCTTTCGCACATGCACCCGTTCCCGTCGCGCCAAATCCGTGCGGCACTTCGTTCAGCGAGGAGTTTTTTCTCTCTTTCGCTCTTTTTTTTTTTTTCAAATTAAGTTAATTCGAGTTCCTGCATCGGTGAGATCCGTCCGTAAACCACCGAGTCGGAATTTTCAGTACCGCGCGAGAAGCCAGGGGAAGAGTCAAACGATCATAAAAACAGCTCTTCGGTATTCCAAACGCAACCGGTCGGCGCGGTTCAAATCCCATTATAGGATAAGTACCATCAACGCGCCATCAAATGCGTGCGAATTTAATCCGCGTAGCCCATTCGTGTTTACGTTCACCATTCCCGGGATCATTACCTTGTATTTGCGAATGCTTATGTTGCGTACGTTGCAAGAGAAGACGACCTCGCGACCAATCGCCGCGGTTTGATTCCCAACTGGCGCTACGAAAATCTGGCCGGTGGCGGTGTTCGTCGAATCTGAAACAATTCGGTTTTGACTGATTTAACGATGATAGACGTCGTTTGCTTTAACGAGACGCGGGAGAATTGGGTCGCGTCGCCATGAGCTCTCTTTCATTAAATTACGTTCATGGCTTTCGAATGTATTTTTACCATATATATATATATTATACAATTATGCGATTTATAGGATTATGCGAAAGCGAGATAGCTTCCTGTCTCGCGATCGGGTGATCGCAATGAGTAATAATTTAACGTCGTCCCCTATTTTTACCTCGCTCTCGGGTGGGAAAAAGATTAATGGAAAAATATTGGAGGATGAAAATTTTATCGTTACCCTATTCATTACGGGCGATAGTGAAATCTCTTTTGAAAATATTTCAACGGGCCATGCCGCCGGGGGCGGCGTGACGTGTAAGTGCATGTTCCAAAGTTTCTTAAGCACTATCGCGAGGGTAGCTAATTATCGCTGCTTATTCACACGCCTGTTGGTGGATTACGACATCCCTAAACAGATAATGTCAAGTGGTCCAAAGTTGCGGGAAACTTGGGATCGTGGTGCTAGCGAACTTTGGCCGGGGCGGCTCTGTGCGAGAGGAGATTCTTGTTCGCCGGTACAACACGCCTCGATCTTTTTATTGGATCACGCCGTCTATGTAACGCGGCACGAATATTCGATAAATAGGCATCCGCGCGCGAAGGGAAGTAGATATCCTTCTTTTAACAAAAGTATTACGATCGGCGCCTCTGTCATCCGCCGGCACGCCTTGTAATGCTCGCGCGAGGCGTAACGAATTAAAGAGAAAAGGAAGAAAGGCTATTCCGAATTTAAGTTACCGTGAACCGTCTTTATTCCGCACGTTCGCTTTATCAGCCAACTGTTCCGCGTGCTCTCTCTATCTTTTTCTTTTTTTTCTTTTTTGTCCCTTTTTTTTTTTTTTTCTTTCCTTCTTTCCGTATCTCAGTTTCCGTGTACTTTGCATTGCAACTTCCACCAACAGAAGCTAGATTCGACGTAGGCAATATCCAAATTGCCTTCGCGGATTTAACGTTTCGGAGGTGGCACCGTGGAACAAATCGCCGGGGAAATGAAACGAGCTGCCAGATTAGACAGTGTCGCCGTGAAAAGGGGAAAAAAAAAGGAAGACCACCGCGCGCCATACCGGTGTGGAAGCTCACACTCTTTTGTACTGAGTGAATGACCCGAATTCTCGGAGAGACACGGATGGATATATGAGTCAAGAGAATATAGGGAAGAAGGAAAAAGGGCGTCACACTTTTTGCTGTCCTCCTTTCCTTAAAGTATCCTTGCGTGTCCAGCACGGCGCGGACGCGATTCAATTTTGGTTATCGTAGAGAACGGCATTTTCGCGATAGTACAGTAATTTATTTGGCAGACGCAACACATTTCTCTAAAAACAAAAGTGTATCGAGAAGTCGAGAAAAATGTTATATCAGAAAATGCAAGAAGGGCAATCCTGCGCGAATCGTGACGAGAGGTGAGGAGAAAATGTAGGAAGAAAGAAAAAGAAAAAAAAGAAAAAAGAATTTAAAAAAAAGTAGTATGCGAGATAATAAATGTAGAGGAAAACAAGTAAAATAAATTAAATCAAAGTAAATTAATTAGCTTAAGTTGGCAAACTGCTGTCGCTCAATATTTAACGAACATAATATCGAGAGACTTTTAATGGTACCTGGCAACTACCACTGTTCGTATTTACGTTCCAGTTTTGTTTCTCGTAACGGACGTGAATATATCGCCTCGCGGCGAGTTTGAAAATTAAAGTTATACCTTTAACCTGCCCGCGTTCACACGGAGCAATCAGCGGCCAGACGTTCTTTGCATTTTTATTGCGCGCAACTTACTTGGCACCCGGGACCTTCCGCCTGAACTTTGCGACTTCGTGATACAGCCGGGCCACAAACGTGAGACACAATCCTAAATCTCCGGCGGATTTTCAGCGACCCACACACGGGCATCTCGCGGACGATTCCACGCGGAACACGCGGAAATGAAATACGATTATCGCGCGTCCACCTCGTTAATAGCGTTAACTTTTGACGGTCCGGCGAAAGCACTCTCGAATAATAACGGACCCCCCCCTCCCCGTCTACCGCGCGCTATATCACGCGCTTTTCGCTAACGCCGATAACCAACAGAGAAAATAATCAATCATCCTCGACATTTTGCAATTCCCCGGCATTCTCCCTCGCTCTGCGCTCGCTCGTTTCCCTTCTTACATCACTTCTTACCTCGAGTATCTCAAAATGGAGTCAAGGCGGGGAATCAATACAGTCGTCGCGCACCGCAATCATTTTCTCGCCTCAAACGAACACCGGCGGAAAAGTCGGAAATCAAATTCCAGCCCCCAGCACGTATTTCTATAAATACATGTTGATACGAGAAGAATTACGAAGGGAATACGAACGAAACGTGTTTTTTTTTCTTTTTTTTTTTTTTTTTTTTTTACGTAAACAGTTTTCTGGAATCTAATTAGGACCTGACTCGATTATCCAGAAAGCTCCGCGTAGAATATCTGACCCGTGCATAGTTTAATTTGCGATTTGCATGTTTATTTAAAATGTATCTAACAAAAAAAAAAAAAAAATTAGCGAACGGTAAAGGATTCTGAAACACCGAGAAAAATAGGGCTCTTGTAATTTTTTTTTATTTTTGGAAAACCGCTGGAAGGAACACGGAATGATTCAACTCGTGCAACGTGGAACGGAAGTTATTATTAAACGTCGCGCAGTGATTTCCGAGCTAATGAAGGACGCAAGAACTATAAATCTTTTGCGTGTATTCGATATATGTACACGTATGTGTGTATGCACATGTTCAAGTACGCGTATAAACTTCTCATGAAACTTCAGACATCTCAGGAATATTCCAATCTCCGAGTACACCGCGCAGGCAGACGGCTCTAAATATGAAATTCTCTTAAGCGAGACCGGCACGCGGAGGGATCCTCCTCCAACTGAATACATACATACGCGCGCATACATATAAATAAATATATATGTATATATATGTATAAGTATATATATATATATATATATAAATACATATACGTGTAACAAATTTTTACTTTCGCTCGTATATGCCATGTGCCAAGCCTGTACAGAGTGGTCTGTTATTGGCCATATAGATGGATAAGAGTTGAATCTGTATAAAAAAATCAGCAGAAACGTACGACGGAATTATTTTGCGTAAAGTTACGTTCTCGAATATTACGTTGAAAAATATTATACAAGCAAGTGACAATATTCTTTTCTTTATAATCCTGATTATATTGCCACTGCAACACGATGGGTTCTATTCAACAGTGAAATTAAACTTGGTAATTTGTAAATTATATATCGTAACGCGCATCTTAATAACCTACTTGATTTTTATCTCGTTCATTTTTCCACGCGGGGGTATTGAACTTTTTGTATTTATACTTGGCGCCGATTTAAAATGAGATTTACAATTTTTGTATAATATAATTTAAATCTTTCGCGAGTAGATAATAAGTATAGAAGTTAATTACTTTTTGTATTTTCAAACTCGTCCCTTTGTGCGGAGTTATTTCGTTGTATTTTATTGGAAGAGGCAAAACCAGATTATTCGACTTTCCGTATTGTTTCGTCGTACTGGAGCGTGTTAATGATAATGTGTTCATCTGTTGGCGAGTAGAAACGTGAGCCACTTTGTGAATTATCTGGATATGACCGATTTCATGACGTGCAACTACAGGCAATAGGATATCTATGAACGATACTAACAATTGATAAGCGTACTCTTAGTACCCGTACAACCCCGTATTTGTATATGTATATATATATATTTGTATATGTATATATATATTTCAATGTATAAGCCATATATAAGCGGATTGGAGCGCGGATGACGCGCGCGAGGGAACAGTTCGATGGAACTTAGATGGGACTTCCGATTATTATGCCAATTCCCGGGTAACTCGCTCTTCGGCGACTCCGTTTAGAGATTAGGTTCGACTCTCGGAGATATAATCCCCGGCGTTTCCCGCAAATAAAAAAAAAAAACGTTCGGCGGGTGAGGAAAGGGCGAGATTGCACGCCGCGACAAATTAACGCCTCGATATTTTGTAACGCGGGGAAGAAAAACCGCTGGCGCATCGGGCGGTTCTTATCGCGTCGTTTCATTTTCATCGTTTGTGTAAATTCAGACGGGACTTTAATGCAGACGCGCAGGCAACTTTATTTGCAATTTCAATATTTGAGATGAATGGCACGTATCCGATGCGAAAACGCAAACACGCGTCACTTTTTAACGCGGCGGTTCGGCGGAAAAAGCCAAAGCTAATCGTGCGTTTCTCCATAACAGCTTCTATCAGAACGTTAACAACGCTTGCATTTGGAAGGGCGCGCCAGTTCGATATCGTGTACATATATAGCATCATATGTACACGCGTCGAATAGCCTGGCTGCGTTCGCAACAGGTTCTCCTCGACGTTCCAAGTTTCTCTTGATTTTCGCGGGACGTAGCGAACATGCCATAAAACCGCCACAAAGTGTTTGGATAATTAAATCTTCCTATAGGCGAAGGTTCGAACATTTATTCACAGATCGATATAGGGTAATCCTCTCGTTGATACAATCGAACGCATAATGACTCCGACGTATAAAGATATTAATTCCAGATAAAAATCTTTTCTGGCAACATATTTTTATTCCCGAAAAAAAAAAAATCTGTTTATAAAATCGTACGTATTTTTAAATATTTCCTATTGTTACTTTTACAGAGGAAACATTTTTTGAAAATAACAAATATTTATCTTAAAATTCACTGACTTTATGCTAGAAAAAATATTTTAGAAAAAAATACAAAAAAAAAAAAAACGTGAAAGCGAGAGCAGTGGACACGACAAAACACTGAAAACTGAAACTTTTAACTAAACGATCTCTTTATATTGGAGAAAAGTTTCGAGGTCGTTTTCTCTCTCGGAGGTGGAGGTATAAAAAGAGAGAGGAAAAGAGAGAAGCATTCGTAAACAAAAAGTATACGTTCCGAGTAATTACACGTTGTATAAGCTCTGGATTGAATTACAAAGCGAATGACAGTGTTTGCGAATCGCATACCTTCGATACAGTATTTTCTGGCTGAGATTAGAAATCCGGATACAATCCGCGGCCGGCATTCCGTTTGATGGATTTTCCATTAGCCGCAATTATTAGCAATTAATTTTCAATCATCCGCGGCTTCGATTATACGACGTATTAACATTCGCATTGCCGACATCGTCAGATTTGATCGTGCAAATTAACGACACATCACAACGACAATCACACATCACGTTGTTTTAATAAGCTTATCTTTAACAATAATGCGATGAGACTATCTTTTCGAAGTGCCGTTGCAATATTATCCGGAAAACCAACACTCGGGAAAGTAAAAAAGATTTTTATCGACTTTGATATCTTCTTCAAAGACGCTTTGTTAAAGCTATTAATTTTAAAATAATATGTATGTCTTGGAAAAGACGATTTTTCCGCGCCTCGCCCGCGATCCCCGCGATCGCCAGTGATCGTAATCAGGTTAATCGGCGTTTGGTAATCCGGGGGGGTGACGGGAGAACCCTAGCGCGCCGACCAATCACAGCGCTCCCTCGATCGCCTGATCGCTATCGATCCACGCAGCCCGTAGCGCAGTTGAGACGATCCGCCGGCCACGTGCGGAGCATCGGTTCTTGAAACGAAGATGTTGAGGCATCTGCGCGTATTCTCTCGCGGTTTAACATCGCGTACCTATGTCTGGCTTCGCTCTGGAGCCCTATGAACCGTGGTGTCTTGCACGGAACACCGCCGTTGTCCATTCACCGACACTCGACCGAGCAAATGAAAGTGAATCTCGTTCTTTATTCCGCCACGATAACTTCGCGTTCTTACAGTCGGGCGACGATACGTGTGCATCGAAGTTGCAAGTTCGCGATCGAACCGTTTCGATAAAGTCATTTTTGTGCGTAAGTCCGGGAGTCAACGGCGGTAGGCGCGGGGAGCACGGGGAGCAGGGGGGGGACTGTGCGCCGCTAGCTTTGCTAGCGCTGCAATTCGCGTCCGGTCACCCGCACCAAAACACGCGCGCGGTAAGATAAAAACAATACGCGCTGAATAATACATCGAACGGAATAGAATATTCACTTTAAATTTTCTGTTTCAGATGATACTCTACCATCGAAGGACTAACCCGACATCCCGCAGACATCCTGAGAGGAGGAGGAGGCCCAGGAAGGGTATCCTGCCCCAGCGGAGCAACCCCGGGGTAAGTATCAATTTTTCTTCGTAAATTATTGAATTAGATTTTTTGTAACATTTTTTAATTATTTTATTTAATGAAATAAAATATCTACAATGTAATTTTGTAATTTTTCTGTTACAGATTCAAGAGAAACTCCGCTGCGTCGCATCGCTCAGGATTAAAATAGTGCCGCACGCCAATTCGAAATTATACGAACAGCAGCCGGTTCGTCGGTCGTTCGGGGCTGCCGATAGTTACCGGGCGTTTTTTTTACGATTCTTTTTAATGCGGGAGTGTCGAAAAATTTGTTAAGTAATTTTCGCGATTGTAACTTCACCCGGACGCGTTCGCGAGTTACTTGTGCGCGGAAGGATGGCTCGTCACGTCCCATCTGAGAGGAGGAGCAGGCCCGGGACGGGCATCTTGCATCGGCGGAGCAACTTATAGGTAAATATAATTTTTCTTTTTTTAAAAAATATTTATTAAAAAAAAAACTTTTACCCTTTTTTTTTGTTACTCTTATTAACTGGCATGTCTAAATTAATAATTTATTTTTTATGTTACAGCCACCGGCAGAACTCAACAACTCCGCTGAAGCTCATGCAGATTGGTAAGTCGCATGACTTTTTTTTCATCATCTGTAACAGTCCCTTGAACCGATAATACGTCGTCGATCATAAATTACTTAATTATAATCACGCGCACGAATTGAGACCTTCCAAAAAATAGCACACGCGAAGAAGCGTATAGTTTGTTCTTTTTTATTTAAATTTACGATGGTACGAATAGCTAGACAATAATCAATCTTATTTACTGAGCAAAAGTTACATGGAGTTCGTAAGAAAAATAATTTTGTACAATATAATTATCTCAACGATTCGATCTGTCTTCTCGAACGACGGAAGGCTAAACGTCGACCTTGTTTTCCCTGTCTCTGAGAGACTGTAGCTACGTACGTATATGTATCATATATATATGTATATAGACGTCGATATGCAATCTGCTCGCTAACGACGAACGTCGACGTGCATCGAGACCCGTACTTAATTAATCTTCGAAGGCGGCTGAGGCCGGTATGCAAGCGCGGGTTAGCGCGGGGTGGAATCAAAGGATAGGGCGCCCGCTTGTATCGCGAAACTTGTTTATTGAATTGCTACGTCGTGCTGCGGTTAAATGCGAGGGGATGTTTAAACTCGCGGAAGTGAATTAAGAGTATCGAGTAACCCGCGAAAGTTTCCGAGTTTCAAGAAATTAGCAAAGTTTAAGGCGCGGGTACGATATGCGCGCGAAACAGAACGTTGCGAGGGGGGTGGTTGGCGCGAGGCGGTTCGACGCCTCGAAATAAGTCCGCACTTTCGGCGAAATAAAATTCCCCTATTACTACCCTGTGTTACTACGCTGGCGCTCGGCCGTGCCGAAACTGCCTAACTTGGGTAAATCCAATATTTTTCACGGCGATATCGAGGGGCGAGCGTTCGCCAGGCAACGGCGTATATCTTCGGGGCGGAACCGCTGCGCGCCCTTCGATAAAAATCCCGGTCGCTCGCCGAGTTCCGGCATTTTGACCCGCACACCGTCGAGAACGAAATGCGAGGCGCGGGGGAGGAAGGTGATCGGGAGGGAAAATGAAGGAAAACGAATTTTAAATCCGATTCCCCAGCGATGTGTACATATTATTTCACGCCTGTGTCATTCATGCCGGAAAACTCGGAATAACTCTTGTCATTCGACGATCTCGCGGTGGGTGGAAACGCGGGGACGCCGGGACGGCAGATAAATCCATCGAGCACGATCGAGCGTGTCTGAAAAATCGGCTCCCCGCAACAACGTTCAAGTTTCACTAGCACTCATGATACTTTGCGCTTTGGGATTTCCCGCGAGCTTTCAATCAAAACAATATCGACGAATGGAATTTTTGCGACCGTAAGTGTTCCAAAGAACCGCCGGCGTTTATCTTCGGTTACGCGGGGATGAAATATTGTTTGGCGCGCCGTTGTAATAGTGTCATTATTTATAATCCCTCGGTTAGTGGTTGCATACCGCGCTCGCGTATTAAACACACGAGCTCGATAGTTTTACGGGTTTATTTGATTCCGCGACTTACGGGGGATAGATACGTGCTCCGGTAGAAATCGCGTACACGCGCACTGATGTATTCATTGAAACGTGAAAACGGCAAAAAACGTGAGCACGAGAGAGCAACGATTGAAGAATTGAGGGCCTTGACTACTGAAGCGCGCTTTAAGCGCACTCGCGATGCACACTTGAGCCGAATGCCATATCTATTTACATTTGAGTCAGTGGATATGTTGAAAATTGTCGCCCCTTCAATTCCGAGCGCTCGAGCATGCACAGAGAACTCTTTCCAACTTTCCACTTCTCGTCTCGATATAATCTTTCCACGTCTCTACTCGATAAATCCAATTTAAATGTGAATCGATTATTATTAAGAAGATTTGTCTTTTTTATTTTTTTTTTTTTTTTCGAGACAAAAGGGACATCTGCAAAATTCATTAATCTACGACGTTATTGAAATCGCGCAAGTTTAATACACGAAATAGAACGTTATCAATTTTATAACTTGCCAGTTAAAAAAAGAAAAAAAATTAAATCTCTTATTTTCGAAAATTGAATCACGCAAAATTTTGCACAGAGAAGAATTTATATCGCGCTTTCGATTTATTATTTTTTTTTTATATATGAATTCGTTCCTCTCGTGATTATATCATAAGTAATCTATAGCCGTTCCACACGTACACGCAAACAAAAATCTAATGTGAGAAGAGAATAAAATGTTTTAAAAATGTTTTGACAGCGAACAATGTCCGACAAGTAGATAAATTTATTTCACGTTACGTCAATACGATTAACCTCATATTTTTCGGCATTTGTTACAAACGCCCGGGTGTGCGTGCGCGCGAAAGGTGCTTTTATTTGTCTCGCGGATTTTACATCGAAATCATTTTCTCTTCGGTGTCAGCGTGCATAAAAAGCGCTTCCACTCGGGCCGCCGTGCTCGAGCACGGTGCGCTGGTAGCGAACCGTTTCTACCTGCATTTCATCCTGATTTATACGAACGAAGGAACGAGAAAACGACAAGTGTCGCGAGATCAATCACATGACGATATAACGAGAGTCGCGATTTACTTTGTCCGAAATTCTCTCGACATTCGCTGTCGAATCGATAAACTCATTCCGCAACGTTCTCTGCGAATTCATTTTTAATATGAGCTGCTAGATGAGCGTTGACTGTGCTCGGTTGACTGTGCAAATACCGCGGTCTCGCCATCATAAATTTTAACGCGTTATTCTCGCATAAAAAAAGAAGAAGTAGAGAGAGAAAGAGAGAGAGAGATAGAAAGAAAAATGTTAAATCCCACGTAGAGCTCAGATAAACTTGCAGGTCTCGCGGAACAATTTCCTGTCGTCACTTTGCGCACATGCACGCAACATCTAAATTAATCTGCAAAAATCATGAAAGGGATATCGCTCGGCGGGCGAATTATCGGACGGAACGTAGCTCGGGCACGAGAAAACGCGGACACGAATAATCGGTTCACGCAATCAGCATGTACCATTTCAAACGGGAACGAGTATTA
Organism: Cardiocondyla obscurior; assembly: GCF_019399895.1. Classification (NCBI taxonomy): domain Eukaryota; kingdom Metazoa; phylum Arthropoda; class Insecta; order Hymenoptera; family Formicidae; genus Cardiocondyla; species Cardiocondyla obscurior. Next base: position 4,987,776 of record NC_091881.1, read on the forward strand.
CGATAGTACGGCCATTTACACGGGGCGAATATAAAATGCTCCAACAACCATTGAATAAAAAGCAAAAGCGTGTAACGCGAAAATGCGCACCATAAAATACGCATTAAAGCGAACAAACGTATCTGCGTGCAAGTAGCGTGAATTAGTGAAAAATGTAAAAAAAAAAACGTAATTGTTCTCTGTTAGTCTCGCGGGTCGGGAGGGGAAAATCGGATAAGAACGTCGTATCTTTGTCGATGGAGAATGACTTGTTCGGCTTTAACGAGATCGCTTATCGGCACTCGCGTAATTACGGAACGCGAGACGAGCACGGTTTTGGTAATATCCGATAGTTTACGCGGGAACGTTTCGGTTACGCTTCGCAGTTGGGACCCGTCGACGCGCGTAGCTGCAGCCTTTTTTACGCTGACTGCACTTAATTACGTTTAAAAATAAGTTCGGCTGGAGTAATTAATTTTAGATTCCCGTAAAAGTTTAATCACACAAAGTTTCGGCTAAAAGGAGGAGGAGGGGGGAGGGAGAGGGTATTCGGGAAGTATCTTTTTAAGGTGCCGTAAAGGGGGCCGGGAGAAGCGACGAGTGAGTTTAAAGATATGGAGGAGTGGATGCCAGCACCTTAATCTTTTCCACGAGAAAGTTTCCCTCGTCGCAAATCTTCTCGCGCGCGCGCGCGCGAGTGCGAGAAGCGCATCGGCCGCGTTGTGTCTACCTCACCCTTTTCCCTCACCTCTAGGGAGTACAGAGCCGGCGTGTAAATCACGAGACATTCGACTTTTTAAATAGTAGATTACGCTCCGCGCGTCTGAAAAAGAGAGAAAGGGACTCGCCGTATTTTACGCAAGGCGCGACGCGCGAATGTCTGCTGGAATCGATAGCCTCTCGCAAAAAAAAAAAAAAAAAAAAGAGAGAGAGAGAGAGAGAGAAAAAAGCAGGGCGCTCGATCTCCCGTCCGTCATTAATAATTCCGATAGATCCAACGCGCAAAAAAAAAGTCTACGCGAGAAACAAGAGTTGCCGCGCGGGCCGCGTTACGGTGCAGTGTCTGAAATTGAAAGATTGCGCCGGCGGAACTCATAATTCCGACGTGCCGGTTATACGCCGGACACTTCGATATATCAGGAAATACCGTATAGAAATGTGGCGCGCGCGAAATAGACCCCGACCTATGTAGGCGGAAATAAATTCGCGTACGTCCGGACGTGGATTAAACGATGTATACGTCGCGCGTCGCGCTTTGGTAAATCAGGATCCTCGCGTACGCTTACACCCTTTACACGGATACGGATGCTTATACGCCGCGGCCTCGGGACGTACGGAGGCAGCGCCGTTACGCCTGGCATTTGCCGTCCTATTTTCCGAGTCTTTCCGCTCGCCGAGAATGCGCCGCGCCCGGAAAAAGGGATGCTGTATCTTAAATCGGACGAACATTCGCGCGCGTACATCTCGATCGTTCCTCTCGACGCGCGCTCCTTTCGAGGTGACGATTTTCCCGGTTACTGCACGTTACGAGGGACTTCTCGCGCTGAAAAGCGAGTTACCGGCGAATTACCTTCGGGCTTACAAAGCAAAATCAATTACGTCGAGTATCAGAGCGAAGTTCGCCCGCGTGCGATCACGTAGAACGGCGGAAAAGAGAGGGGAAAGCCCTCGTTTACGTCGCCGCGCGAGCAACTCGGCTGCGTTTTGAGGCACGCTGTGCTCGCGAGCCCGAAAAGGGCTGCCGGAACGAAGCAATTAAAGGTAAAGCTGCGAGAACATCGGATCCCCGCGTAACAATACATTATGGAAGTCGAAGCGAACGGAAGTCGCGATACTAAAATCCGCAAGACAAAGGGTTGCTCCGGAGGATTTCTCAATTACCGAAATGGAATGTGTGACGTGCCCGGGGTGTAACGGGGGAGGGCGAGAACAGAGAGCGACGTGGACGACCGAGGGTGATGGCAAAGTGACAAGCGGCCCGACGGGACTTTAAGCTCGAGAATATGTCACGAGAATTTAGCGAAACAGTTAGATAGGCCACCCAACGAGATATCCTTTCGTACCGTAATATAAGCCCTTTCTCCCTTCGTCCCTTGCTGCCCTCTGCGTGACAGTCTTTTCACAGACGAGTCTTTAGCAGAAAATTAACCATGTCTCAACAGAAGCGGTATTATAACGAGAAGTATAATTGTGGAAACGCGGAGATAATTATGACATGCGATACGAGAAATTAAACGTAGAGGTAAAGCCTCAATGAGCGGTAAAAATGTTTAACGGTACTTTCCATTAACTCAACCGCGCGGCCAAGTCTTTACGCTATATCGGTGGATCTCCCAGGAAGGAATTAGACGGGTCCCACGTGTAGACATCGAGGGCTTACCGTGGAGCACGGGAGCATCTGATAAGAGCGACCACCTGTCTCGTATTTCAACTTCTTCCTGACTTCTCTTCCCCTCCCGCCTCTCCCCAGCTCTCTGCCGGCTTTTCCACATTGTCCGTCGCGTACCACGTAAATCCTGCATTTTTGAATGTCTTTCCTCTTCAAAATGCGCTCTCGGGTACACGAAAAATATCTTCCACAATGAAAGAATTTAAAAAAAAAAAAAAAAATAGAAAAAAAATGCGGTTTCTTATCGAAAAATTATATGGGAGAATTTCTGATAATGTAAGATCTTTTTATAAATTTTGTTTTTAGAAATACCGACTGCGAAGTAATTCCTTTTTTTTTTTTTTTTACAATTTTTTGTGTGCTATTTGCGGGTATCATTTATTCTCTAACTTTTCAAGTTTTAATTCCCGAAAAATAAAAGAACGAAATTACGTTACGTTAAAAATTGATTTATTATTAAAAGATTTTGTTTTCTCGTTGATTCGTATTATTACTCCAGAGATACTCTTGTATAATTTCGACGCTAATGTGATCGAAATGTAGAAAAGTAAATTCTGTTACTACGTTCGCGTCCGAGTTTGATAAAAATAAATTCCCGACGTAGGAATCACGCGTGAAGAAGAAGAATCGACGTGTTGGGTAACGGGGTAATAGGGAAATTAATTTGAACATTACTCGCGAAGATGAACCATAATTTAAGTCGCTCCTTCAAACGCTAACTTCCAAGACGTGATATTAATTTTGCGGTTACTATCGCGGGGCATTCTGTTTCTGTTCTTGAATATATCCACGGTACGAGCCGTGTAACATAAAGATAGATACTTCTCACGAATTCACCTATTTGTAGAGCGTCCAATTCTTCGGAGGCTTCGTGACTCGTAAAGCGAATAAACGCGAGGCTCTTAACCGGAAGTGATGATAATCGTGGCGCACGCGTTCCGATAAAGTTGCTGTTGATATTCAACCGAGTCTGCCGCGAGTTCGTCGTATATAATCCAAATCGGTCGGCGTTGTGTGTCGTCGCGTCGACAATTGCGGGAGAAGTAGAGAAAAAACGGTACGTTGCGCACAGGGCGAAACATCACGTTCGATCCTCACATTGAGCCGAAAAATTGTGCCGCTCGCGCGAAACGGACTCGTACCAATTTTTTTCTTCTCCCGATTCTCCCTTCATCCTCCTCTCCCCCGTATTCCCCCCCTTTTTTTTCTGTCTATTCCAAATATATCCTCACATGCCGCATAGCTTCAAAACGAAAATGTATGTACCGATCGGCGGAGGGGCAGGGGCTCGCTGTTTGTTCGTGACTGCGAAACGAGATTTTTGCGGAAACGGAGAGAAAAATTGCAATCGAGATTTGTGGAGCGTTTCGATTGACGCGGACTTGGTCTTTTTTTTTAGATATACATATATATATATGTATATATATATATATATTTCGAACAGGATGCACGTGGGGATCTATAGCGACGTGTAACGACCTCTTGATCGTTACGCTCGTGCGGGATATTCGCCAGAGTGGCTTCGCTATTCCAAATTAACCCGAGCCTTCGATGAAACCTAAAAAAAAAAAAGATTCGCTTTGCTCTATACATCACTTTCCGCCATAACGATTCCTCGAGAATGCGCTTTTTCAGAATCGAGTATTTCATGCAACCTGTATTCCACGCCGATAAGCGTAGCTTGAAAGTAACACAAAATTAATAATTCAAAAAGTTAAAATAACATTTTCTAAAATCGACAAAGTCACGCTAATATCGAGGCGAAGAGTCAACGCGTAAAAGACGTTTGCAAAGTGACATTACCAGCGAACTTTCAGTATGTAAGCGAAAACTTGGTTCACCGCGTATTTTTGAATTCGTTTAATGAAAATTGATGGATCGGCAAATGCAGAGTGAAATGCGGGGTGGACGGGAGGGGAGGGAGGGAGGGAGGCCCTCCCTTTCTCTCGATCCCACGTGCGCGAGATCAACTCGCGGATAAACTTTCCGAATGTTTGAGCAAATATCGCCTCCCCGTGCGCGACGCGCGCGACAGATGGAAAATAATTCCTTCGCCGATAAATCCTCGTGCGGAACCGCGCGATAAATTTGCCGGCGGGCGGCACACGCGTTACATCACGTTCCAATACGTGCATGTGCATAAGGATACACATCTTCGATTACACGGTGTTGTAGAGAAATAACGTGCCGTTCAATTTACATGCAAAGCGACAAGAACGCAACGCGGAGATAACGGTAATTGTCCTTTATTTCACCGCTTTGCCCGTTGACATTATCGAGCACGCGGGGCATAATTGGACATTCGAATAAACTGTAATTACCGTAACTTCCGCGGCGGTAAAACTTCCGACGCGTGTTTACGGGGGCGACATTACGTAATTACGGCCGGTAGCGGGCAGCCTTTCTCACGCGGCTCCGCATTCGGACACGAGCCGAAACAACAGATTACCCGGGCGTCCTTATTTGCCGAATCCGATTATGATCATTCGGCCTGTCGGAGCGACTAAGCGTAATTCGTTTTTATCAATGCGGCTGAGAATGCCCCGCGCAACGTGCGGCTCGGCGAGATTTCAACGTCGGACGATAATAATATTGCAACGTTTTATTTTCCTCTTCCGTTGCGCGTTTCATCGTTATTATTTTGCATTTTGTACGAGATTCACGGAGAGCGTGGTATAGCTAATTAACGTTTCGCGTACGTTTCTACAGTGGCATACCGTTAATTATTCCCATCCTGGACTATAATAAATTTATCAACAGCCGTATATTATTTAAATCGCACGCTAAAACTAGGTCCGGCTCTCGGCGCACAGCCAGCGAACCGTTCTTTTCGCGTGCTCAGTGTTGAAACTTTACCCCCGTGTAACAAGTTAATTTTGAGAAAAACCTCGGTTTAACAATAAGACACGTCGATTTCGTTAACTGTCTCGTTTAATTGGGAAGGGAAAAGGGGAAAAAAAAGGAAGAATCTTTTAAATAACCACTCGCGGCTGCAAGGTAATAGAAATTGAAAGGTCGGAAAGAAATGCGCTTTTCGGTGTGTACCGACATTCGTTTCGAGAGTACAATTATTTCGCTCGCCGGCGTAAAGGGGAAAATAATCGATCGATCGAGCAGGCCGGGACGTACGGCGGGCGATGCGCGCCGACGGAAATAGATCTGGCAGTTGCTTTACGCCGGTTCCGCGCCGGTCGTGTTCCCGTGGTTGCAAAATTCATACCCACCCCCGGACGACGCCGTCGAAGTTTTCTTAATAACGGAATCCTGAATTCCGGCTGTTTCCCAAAGTAGGTCGTGCGCCGCGCGATTTCCTAGGTCGTATCTCCATTTCCTGCCCGCGTTCGCGCGAGGACTCTTCCCCCGTATCTATCCGACCGGATACTCTCCGCGTATCGGAGTTTCTCTCCTCCACGGTGCGAGGACGTTACTTGAAAATAGAAGCCGTTGGCCCCTTAGAACCCCCGAGACGTTTCCGCGTTTTAATCGGAGGATCGATAGGGCGAACGCATGTCTCTCTCTTTCTCTCTCTCTCTCTCTTTCTCTCTCGATATGCAGCGGACCTCTCTTTGACTTTGGCCGGCTCGCACGTATATTATTTCAAATTCCGCCGCGAAAAATTTCTCGTCCATCCTTCCGCGATCCAAAAGGGAGAGAGAGAGAGATAAAGAATCTACGTGTCTGGCCCCGTCGCCGTCGCTGTCGCTTAAAATGTCCGCTAAAGCGCACGTGAGAGAGGCACCGCGTAAAAGCGTAGGTACACGACGAAAAAGTTTTCTCGTATATCAAGGCGACGTCTGTGCGGGAGGAAAAAAAAAAAGACAAAAAAAAAGAGGAAAGAGCGCGACGCTTCTGTGTCGTGCCGTGTGCGTGCCTACGTGCGCGATGAATGAAATCAGCCAACGAGACTTGCGCGAGCCCCATTCTCGGAGTCAAAAGAATTTTCCTAATCGAATAATCGAGTGGAACATCCTGCAAATGTTTCAAGCCCGGGCAAATCACGAGCCGCGTGTTTCAAGAAAGCGTAAAATCAAGACGGTTTATTACATTTTATTAAATTAAATTTGATATCTTTATTGAGAATGTTATTTTCTTCTTCTCTCGTTTCGCATAATTAATTAAATATACCGCTTTTTATTTTTCTTCTCTTTGGGGTCTTCTTTTTTTCTTTTTTTTTCTTATCTTTCTCTATCTCTCTCGAATGTGAATAAATGTAATTTAATCTCCTGCTATTTTAACTAGCTTTTACAGCCAATTAATATTATACGTAAAGGAATGCACGATTCGATAGCAAATCGTGCGGAGGGCAACAACGGTATTAATTTGTTGGAAAAATTGACGTCAGGTTGTCTTTCTATTGTTATTGTCTTCTTTTCATTATTTTTTTAATTGATAAAATTACTCATCGTTATCTATAACGCGACATAAAACTCGTATCACACTTCCACGTCGTGGAATGTCATCAGGCACTCCGTTTTCCTTCCATACAGGCAATATATCCGCTAAATGTTTCCGCTAACGATATGATAATGCTTGAAATGTGATAGTAAGTAAAACGGAGAGGGGGGTATGAAACATAGCACCGTATTTTCTCACACATAACGTCCATATTACACAACGATCGATTGGTACGCTAAAAAGTCAATTTCATTTCGTTGGCAATAGCTCGAAAATTAAATGGGAGAATTGCATATTTTTCGTCATTTTTCTGAGCCCGCAATTGGAATGTATTGACAAAGTATGAATGAATAATTTTTTTAAACAACCACCATACTTTATTACGTTTTTAAATATAAGCCGGAGCGAAAATTGATTAATTAGCTAAATATACGGTGAAACGATAGAGAGAGAAGGAGAGAGAGAGAGAAAGAGAGAAACGAAAGAGAGAAATTATTGCTGACACTTGTCATTGGTATATAGGACACGCGAAAAAAGCAGGCGGGGAAAGACGAGTGCCCGGGCGCCGTAAGATATAGTTAGCAGTAACCACATGGTACGTCTTATTCGGATAAAAAGTGCAAGCGCAGAGAATGACTTTTTGCCGGGGAGAAGGTTAAACGGCGAAGAGCCGAACGATCATCTCGAGGGAGTTGGATTTCGGGTTTTTCTTTTCATGTAAAGATTGACCTTACGCGTTTAAACGGTTCGTTAAGTTGATTCCCGCCGGTAAAATTTTCATTTAATTCGGGCGACAATGGAGGCGTCGTTTTTTTTTTTTTTTTTTTTTTTTCATAGTCCCTTCCGCCATTCCCCCTCTTCTTTAGCACTCGATGTCCCGCTAGCGCTAACGAGCGTGTTTGGAATTTTGACAAATCTCCCGGTCGGCGACCCAGTAACAATGCAAACGTCGTTACTCGTCTGTCACACACATTAACGGTTTTGTATGAAAAGCCATTCTACATCGCATCCGCAGGTACGCATTTTGCGCATTTGCGCGACTATGCCACCCGAGGTGAAACATGTGCCGTAAACGTTTGCTCTATGCTTACCTCAAACTTATTACGGTTAACATATATCTATATGCCGTGAGCTAACGTAATATCGCGCAACATGCGCAACTCTATGTGTCTACATCGAGCAACGATGCGCACACAAACGATCTAATTTAATGGAGCAAAACGATAAGGCGATCTCTGAGCCATAAGCTCAATTTCTTTTCTGACATAAGCGCCAAACAGTTGGGAAACGTAGGTGGGCGGGCAGGTGGAGGAACGTAAGGTAAAAGAGATTCGCGTTTGCTCGATTTCACCTGCGAAACCATCGAGGAACTGTCGCGCATCTCGCGACAGACGTTTACTGATGACCCGTCAAAAATTGATTTTCGCATTTTGCTCCTGTCGATACGTGTTACCGCGCCGTACCGTGCACTTCATCCCCGCAACTCAACCGTCGTGTACACGCGTGGATCCGGAAAAACGTCGCGCGCCTCAACAGGATTTTCAGCGGGGTAACGGGGCGAAGAGGAGAAAGGCGAGAAATATACACCAAAAGCCATACCAAAATGACCTTCGGAAAGCGGCCTTTACCGCGAGAGCTACTTACGCGGTAGACTTAACGACTTCGGCCGCGGTTAAAGCTATACGCCGCGCAATTAATTCCCTAAGTTCCTCTGGGAGGCAAATCGATGCAAATCCTTGAACAAAATCCCTTACGACGCGTCGCTCCTCGTAATAACTCCGTCCAACATCGAATTTCCCTATCCAAACTACCCTTAAAAGCGCGACTACGAAGGCCGGATGACCTGTGTCGATGATTAACATCGCCCCGGCCGCGAAGCCGAACGAATCGAATCGACCGCGTCGTAGAGTTCCACCCTACTTCTAAGCTTCTTGTATTACGTTGACAAACTTAATGAATATTTATAACGGTGCACGCGATTGCTTCCGGTATAATTTTTAATATTATAATCGCCAAACGTCACGATCTGTTTCCGGCGGGAACTAATATTGTTGCGATCTAAAGTAAAGGATGCCGTTACGCTCTCGGAAAGAAATGGGCGATTTTCGACGAAGCAGGCACGAGCAAAGTAACTTTACGAATTTGATCACGCTCCGCGAGCTCGTACTGCGTACCTCGATCTTCTTGACGAAGCACCACGGATGTAGAATGCCGCGATAAACTTCGTTATTCAAGATATTCACGTTATCCCAATTAAAATCGCGACTCCCGTGTGAGCTTGTTATCGAATAACAGTGGCTTGCTCTCTCGCTGCGAGTACAGAATTTGAAAATGTTTCTATTAATTCACCCCAATTAATTCGGCCGAGTATCTTCGCGGTCTCGATCTCGCGCGATCTTATCGAAAGTTGGAATCGACGACAGATTATATCATTCCGAGACGGTTTCCCGTGCAACGTACAGGATTAAAGAGATTAAAGATAAATCTTCGTTAACAAGATGATCGCGATAATTACGTGGGAACTGGAAGTAAAAGAGACTTTACCGCAAAAAAAAAAGGGTAATCGCGCGCGTAAACGTGTCACGTGGCTCCGCGACTATGATTTTAGCAGAGACGCGCGAATGAAAAATGTTGCGCCACGCTCTATTGTCGCGAGATTTTTCAGTCCGAATCCAGGATTGCGCTCTTTGAGAATGTTCGAGGAGAGTTTCGCGGGACAATAGGGTAGAGAGAAGCGAGAGCGATGAAGCGGAAACAAGGTTTACTAGGATGGTACGGGGCCACCGTCGCTGTCGAGGCAGCTTTTCACTTGAGACGAAAACACGCGAGTCAACGTAGAGATGAAAGAGGTGAAAGGTAGCGAATCCAAGCGAGCAAACGGCAATAAAATTCATCTGGAAAACCTTGTCTATTTCCATTTGCGTTGAAAGTTGGCAGAGAAAGAGCGATAGGGAGAGAGAGAGAGAGAGAGAGGCGAAGAAACAACATTTCGAATTCATATAACGCCGGCTACGCAGGCGTAAGTTGCTGTTGTGAATTCTTTCGAGCGTTGAAACTCTCGGGAAAGTAAAATCCAATGAGATACGCGCGATTTTTATACGTCGTCGGGATTTCTTCTTTAGTTCCGTCGAGATTCGTTATTGTCTACCGCGCGGTAGAAAGGTGGCGGAAACGCAAAGTAAATCTAATGTAAAGTAGATAGATGAAAGTGGTGCGCGCGGAGACGCGGGCGATCGCCGCAGCGTATTGTACGGTAATACAAACGAGATATGCGAGCTTTTCTTCGCGTTAAACGACCCGCGAAATGTCACTCCGCGATCGTAAAGGGACTGGCGCGTGCCGGAGGGAAAGAGCCCCTTCGAGATAAATTTACCTTGAGGAAACGCGGAGCGCGCGACGCCGTGCACGACGCCGTCGATCCCGATGAATATGAGAAGCGGTGCCAGGGCTGCGAGCATCGGGACTGTCCTGGAACGCGCGGCATTCGCACCGCCGCGGGCCTGCAGCGTCATTCCTGTTCCCCGATCTCCGATCGCGCTTCTCCCGGGTGCAATGTCCTATATCACCCGCGATCTTGCTCTTCCCACGCGATTGGTCCACGATTAGCGCACCTGGTGTCGCCTGGAGCGCCTTCTGCGCGGTTGGCACGTGCTCCGTGCAGCTCCCGGCCGAGCGCTTCCGCTCATCTCCGCGCGTTCGTCCGCATACCGCGAGACACCGTCCTGGTGCCGAGGGCACCGTCGCGAACCGTGACACGCCGGTAGGACCGCTCGGCACGCATCGGTACGCTCGCTCAAGGTCACGAACGCTCGCTAAGGTAGAGAGAGAGGCAGAGAGAATACGAGCAGACACACCGGTACGTAAGAGAGGATCCACGACGAGACCTCGCTCCCCTTTTCTCGAGACTGGTCCTGGTCCTTCTGTCCCGGGCCGTAGACTGCTGCCTGGAAACCCTTGGAGTACGGAGTACGCTCGTGCCTCCACCACCCCCGGTTTCGCTGCCCCCGCCACCCCCGCCGCGCAACCACCCGGACTTTGCGTCCCGTCCCGCGACTCGCCGCCGATAAACTTCCTACGGGCACCCCCTCTTCGTTGTGCAGCCCGCACCAGGAACGGTCTACCAGCGCTTGCGCCCTCGTAACCGTGCCCTGATGCCCGGGCACCGTCGCTACCACTGCTGCTGCCTCTCTGCCGCTGCCTCTGCCTCTGCCTCTACCTCTGCACCTCTGCTTCTGCCGCTTCCTCGTACCTTGGCGAATCTCTCTTCCGTCTGTCTCTTTCCCCGGCTAACCGGCTGCTCTTTCTCTCCTTCTCGGTAGCCCTTCGCACAGGAGAGACCCTACGGTGGTGTAGCTCTCCCACGACCTCCCGCCTTTCTCTCTTCGTTTTTCTCTTGCTCTTTCGACAACTCGGCCCCTACTCGGTCCCGAATTTCTTTCCGCCGACCATCCTGATGCTCGCTCGCTCTCCCTGGAACGATCCGCGTCCCTTGGGAGATCTAGCCTAACGTACTAACGAGGATCTTCACGACCGCCGTCGATGACGGGTTTATAAAGATGACAATTGCAATCGTTCGGGCATTTAGCCAGGGTACAATCCGTGTTCTTCCCCCCCCCGCCTCCCCTCGACATTCCTGACCCCAATGGTCCCGGATAGCTCGCGGGGATCCCGGAAAACCATCCACCTGCCGAGTATCTCTTGCGTTGTCTTCGCCCGGGACACCGCTTAATTCTAGATATTGTCCCCGGAATTGCGAGTTACGATAACCACGCGGCCGGCGTACGTCACCGAATAATACTTTCGGTTAGATTAAGCGATACCTAATTCATTTTATCTCTTACGTGCTGATCGCGTCGAGTGTCCACCCCTCGGCGAGGGAGAGAGAGAAAAAAAAAAATTACTCCCACGACGAACAGCCGTAATTCTGTCGCGAGTAATAAAGAAACAACTTTGTACGCTACCAATGGTACGATATATAAATCCCCGCGATGGATATTACTTTTTTAGAATACGAAATAAATTTCTTCGTGTAGTAGAGCACGCTTTCCCGCGGGAGTAATTTTCAACTAGTAAGAACGCAAAAAATGAACTTGGGAACGGTAAAAACAGTTGCCACGCAACATTTATATACCGATTCGTTATAATATTTCGAGCTTAATGAAAATATTCGCAAACATCTGTCTATTTTAAACTAATATTTTACGCGTGCCGTATATATACGCAACTATCGCGAACGTTACGGAAAGCTATGCAAAAACGGCAAACAAAAATGTAAGCGCGACAAAAATAATTTTAATCTTATTTCTACGTTTGACCGGTGTGGAGAGGGGGAAAAAAAAATACAAAAATTTTTGACGAAATTTTACGATCACCGCTAATGAAATTTTGTTTCAAATGGAAAACGGTAACATGTCACTTTTTTATTTATGAAACCTGGAAATACAGATCCTTGTGATAATCGCGCCTAACAACAGAGGACGCGTAACGAACTATAATTATGCAAATTTCCAACTCTTTTAAAATAAATTACAAAATTATCGCTTTGCATGCGATAAATTTCTCCCCCCCCTCTCCCTCTCTTAAAATTTTTTTTATTTATCCGCGGCAATAGAAAGAAAATATCAGATAAATAAAAAAACTATGAGCGAAATGGTGTCACGGTATTTTTTATTCTGGACATGCTATCGACAAAATACCGTCTGCTTGGTAAAGGATTCGCAACTGAAACTGGCCGAGTTATTCGTTCACTTTTCGCGACACTTTTCATCGGGGTCATCAAATTATTCCATTTATTTATCCCCTATCATTTCGTTCGATCTCCTTCGGATTATCCGGCTTTATACGGCGTGGTTTGTTCGTGATTGCGAATCGCCGTAGCAGCATTCCGTGCGAGAACTAGGCATGTACGGCGCCAAGGAGATCACGACCCACTAGCAACCGATCTACACCGCCGCCAGCAAAGAAGGGAATAACGATAAAGGAGGGTTTGCCGGGGCAGTTTCCGAGTTGACGTTATTAGAAACTCGGCGGGCGAAATTTAGAATGATGGAAGTGATTGTCCTGAAATTACGAGATACGATTTCCGACGCGTCGTTAGCCAGATCCGAGCGTCTGCGACGGTGTTCCGCGAGCCGAGCGGGGGGGTAAAAAAAAGTGGCTGGCGAGAATGGGGAGGAAGGACGAGTAATTGACTTTGAGATTCGGCTTGAATCCACCTCGGAGAACAAATCGGAGTGTCGAAATGTCAATATTTGTCGCGCCGTTTTATCACGAGGACTGTCATATTTCCAAAATCTCAACGGACGAGATGCGCGCGCGGCTCGATATATTGATTTGGTTTATAGACAAAGCTGTTTTTGTCATGCCCCTGTTACCAGCGGCCCGTAAAATTTTCAGCGAAATCTCGCGGAGCGCGACGCGATATGGGGCCCTCCCCGAAGTCTCGGCAAGAATAAACAGCGCGCTCGGACCCGCCGGACATATCAATGCGCGTGAATTAATCGTAACGTACTTGGGCGTCGTGACGATTAATCGGCGGCGTAATGTAGCCCTAATTAATCGCGGGCAGGTGATTCGTATCGCGTATTATTACTCACGAATAAACGTGTTTCGTCGATATAACGTGTATTAATGATCTCATTTATTAGGGAGACACGCACGCGCGGGTGGAGAACGTACCGAAATGACAACTGTTGTTTGCGTCACGCGCGCCGACAATGAGCCTTTAAATACCTATCGCACTTTGTAATATGCAACGACGAAGTTTATATCTCGGATGATCAGTCTCGGATGATCGGTGTTAACGAGGTTTGTTACAATGGAGCGCGAGCTTTCCGCTAAGACAACTGACTGGGGGGGCGGAGTATTAAGGCCGTAGAGATGCCGGCGATTGTTCCGAAATTACGACGTACCATCGTTAACTCCTACTTGCGAGGGGTCGCCTTCCGCGTTGATTAACTTTTAATGATCTTAGATTAAGCTCTTCTACATAGTACCTGGTATTGCCGCCGTGTGTCTCGCTTTTAACTGCACCTAATACCCTCCTATATATCTAAATACGTTCGCGAGCAAATGATTTTTATTAACGTCCCGTATCGCGGAGGGCTTGAAAAAATAAGCTGATAAGAGGAGAAAGGATTAAGCATCGAGTTTTACGATTTATGCTTATTAGCGTGAGTTTTACGAGGGGAAAACATCACGCGACTCGAATAAAATGAGAACGCGGACCAGAAAGGTCGAACGGAAAACGTTAATAAGCTTACGGGATAAATGTAATACCTGTTGTATTAGGCCGCCGCAAGAGGTAAAGCCACGCGTTCAAACATGCTCAAAGCATATTTCTCCTAATATTGTATCTCGAGTCGCGCGAGTATTTCTCAAAAATATTAGAGGAAGGAGGAGAAAGCGAGAGAGAGAGAGAAAGAGAAAAAAGGAAGAGTACACAGAATGTAGCTGAACATTTCCCACACGTTGGCAGAGCGGTTTTAGATAACATGTTCGCGTGATAAACGTTTCCGTTGTACTCCTGGCGGCAATGCGCGGTCGCACCTATTTAGCAACTGCAAAAGCGATTGTATATTCGAGCGATATTTCGAGCATATAATTAACAGATGAAGCTGCCGCAACGTGCGAAAGCAATTAATCGCAGGCGTCACGCACCACGGGTGAACCGACCTGATTAACCTCGTTTGCGCTGAGGCGAAAATTCGTACCGAACTATCAAAGGCCAGATGGTCGATTTGAGACAAAGTCGCGAGGAGAACGTTTCGTTCAATTAACTCTTGGATCGGAACAATATTTCCGGGATTTGCACCAAATTATTCAGATAACTGTGTACAAAATTGATATTACGATCGCCGTTTTATCTCACGTAAAATGTTTTGAAATTAACTTTGTTTAATAATACACTCCGTGTATTTAATGTATTACGCAATTTTCCGTAATGCAAAGCGAATGAAACGCTGCTTGGGTACATGCCTGAGAGAACAGTTTGCAAACCGTGAGAAAATAAAAATTAACTTAACGGCCAAGTTTTTCACGAGATACGATCGATCATCCGAGTGTATTTTCTTTCTTAATTAATTTCCCGCGCGTTGTTCGAACTTTCGTAAATGCCTGAGAGTCCAGCCCGGAGGACGGCCCGGGGTCTTTAGTAATGATAGAATCGAGAGACGTAATCGCCGTCGTGTGAAAAAAAAAAAAAAAAAAAACCGAAGATGAGAGGGAAGTTTGTAGCGTCGCAGGGAGATAATATTAATAATTCATAAGACGCCGGTGTGACTTCCCAAACACAGAAATTGAGGCGGTTGTGGAAGTTTCTGCGAAGTTGACTGTTAATCTATGTTTGGATATGAGATTTGGAATATGCTCGGCACATTTCCGCTTAATAGCCGAGAAAGCGCCGAATGATTAATACATTTCTCGCGGCGATGTTAATGAGTGGCCCCGAGTAGGCCGCTGATTTCACAAAGGGCTGCCCGCTTGACACGAACGGCGGACGCGAAAAAAGTTCGTTAACGTTACGCGTGACGTTACAAATGATATTGCGCGCCGTGTAATACCATTGCCGCGCGGAGAAGAACTCATACGAAGGAAAGAGGAAAAGAAAAAAGAAAAAGAAAAAAAAGGAGGGGGGGAACGTAAATCATTTTTGTATTTTCC
This sequence comes from Cardiocondyla obscurior, assembly GCF_019399895.1. NCBI lineage: Eukaryota > Metazoa > Arthropoda > Insecta > Hymenoptera > Formicidae > Cardiocondyla > Cardiocondyla obscurior. The sequence goes on from NC_091881.1 coordinate 5,003,200, forward strand.
TCGCGTGTGTAAACGCGTGTGCGTCTAATTGGGATCGTAATGACATTTCGTAAAGGATAATAGAAACGTTGCGTGCCGGCTGATAATTATCGACCGGCGCAGCCGCCGAGAGCTGTACCGCTAAAAAGAAAAAGAAAAAAAACCAAAAAAAAAAAAAAGATCGGCTAATTAACGTTTCGCACGCCTAGGGAAACGAAAACGAGATTTGCGTAAGCAAGCAGGCAAGTATGCGTCGAGTGTGGCGTACGCGGCTTACAACGAACTCCTTGCCGATAGTTAATTATTGGCGGGCAGAACTGATTTGCAAGTACGTCGTTTATAATCCACTTAAGCTCTAATCGAATCCTGGCTAGTCTCGGGGACAACGGATAGACGTGGCTTCCATAGCCAACCGTAGGTCGCATAGTCGATCCTCGGCATTGCGCGTAATTACGCGCTCCGTTTACAATCCTTCGTGCATTATACATTATACGGGGAAAATAAAACTCGGGGAGAAAGAGAAAGAGAGATTTCGTATATTACGGGTATTGGAGGAAAAGAAAAAAAAGGAAATGAAAAAGAAAGTAGCCTGACTTTTCACCTATTTGTCAACATAATCTTTAAACAGTCCCACGAGTGGTCGTCAAATATTAATAAAAATTTTATTTCTCTTTTTCGTTGCGCTTTACTCTTTCGATTTCTATCGCGCGTTATATTACACTTTGTCGGGCGCACCTCGGTGAGAAACAATCGGCGGAGAACGGGATTCTCCAAACTTCCCGAGCGTGTCGGTTGCAACTTTAAGACCCAAAGGATTATTATACTCGGATAATCGGATCTCGTCCAAATAGACGAAGAATCCGTCTGTGCGAAAGAGGAGCCAGACTAGAAAGGCGGTCGGGTCTCGTCTGTAAATCGAAGATTGGAAGTCATTGTCGGGCGTGCGAGCGCGACAAACCGAGCTCGGTTTCCCCATGCCGGTCGCCTCGGAGCTCCGAAAGGGATAGAGTTCCTTTGCGTCCTTTAAAATTCAAGTCGGTTCGCATCCCGCCGCATTGTCACTTCGGGTGTGCGCCGTTCGAACCGTAACGCTCGATAAACGTGTTACGATTACGAGACACCGGGACACGCCGGGAGAGAAGGCGAACGCATAAACGATCGAGATATCCGATTCGTCCGCGTTGTTTAATGGAACCATGCGGGCGGGAGCGCCATAACGAGAACGAGAATTACGTGAATACGTGAGCACGGAGGCGCGGTACCGCAAAAAAATCGTGCGGTTGGGCATAAAACGCTGAAACGGTCAATACAATGGGCGCCGATTCCTATTTCTCGCATAATTCCATTATGCGACACACGCCCCGGCTCTTTATTCGCGGCGATATCATAATTCCTATACAAAAACCGTAAATCATTTTTCCGCATTTAATCGCGATTACGAAGTGGCGTTAAGAGGAGAGAATTTCGACGTTGCGTTTTGTAAAATTTTTCAAATAACATCTCTTTCACATTACGTGCAATAAAGTAAATTAAACGAAATACAAAACCAGACGTGTATCGTACGCGGCGCGCGCGAAGTTCGAGCAAAGTTTCGGTTCGGAAATACACTCGAGAATTGCAATGGAATGACGGCGCTCATTACAAACTTTTAAATTATCTCACGAGGAGAGGAGCAGGAAGAATCTCTAGCGTTTCGCTATTCATGAAAACTATCGATTCATCAACATCTATTCACCTCTCCGCGAATGTTACACGTACACAAATCCCTTTTGACTTTCAACGCCGAGCGTGCTGCGTTACGATAAAAATATTCGCGATCGCGCCCGTAAAAATCCCATAGTGCTTTCAATGTAATCCCGCCTCAAGAAATCATACGTTAAAAGCGATAGAGGATATTTCGAAATCGCGACGAGTCCAGTGGTTTCTTAAATTCAATACCGTCGCCAGTTTTCCATTTTATTGTCCCGAGCCTTGGCTGCGAATTCTTTAACTTCGCGCTTATTCTATTCTCATTCGCCTACCGCATTTACTCGTCTCAGATTAATCTATTACATTTCTGTTCCGACATTTCCTCCACTCACGTTCCATCTCGTAGAATTTCTCGGGTCCCGAGTTAAGGAAGCGAGCTCGAGCGATCCGCTCGTTCTCTCGGTCTATATCTCGCGCGAGTTCACATCCTGTCTAAAATCCTCTAATAAGAGGATAGTGGATCGGAATCAAAAGAGTTAAAGAACTTGCAATTTTCTTCGTTATTACGCGCGTATTACACATCATTTAAATACCCGGCGTAATTCTAGCTTTAAAATATACGTATATGCGTACGGGGGATCTCTCCGTCGAGTTTCTGGAAAATAATTTCGCGTGTGTTTTAATATCCGCGTAAAAGTGCGAAGGAAGGTAGCGAAAGCGACCCGAACAGAAATTCGTCATTGACTAGGGAGATGATAAACTTATTGCAGACTGTTACGGTTACACAGAACTGCACTTCAATATCATCTTCTTATGAGATATTAAATTCGTGAGTTTTCAACCTCAGCATAAAGCCAACGCTGAAAAGGTTAATGCCAACTCTTCACAAATCGATCCGCCCGGCGTTCGTGCTCTATTTTCCTGTTATCCTCATTGTGTTTTTCAAGTATCGAGTAAGCCCGCATTTTTTTCCTACCGAGTGAATAAGTCTGCTGGCGTCGCTTTTCTCCTTCCGGCGAGGCTAACCGTGGGCCGGGAATGCGCGTCGCGGGAGACCCGCATAAAAATATCCGCGTTTCCGCCTAGATTCTTAGGGGCCAAGGCTAATTTCTTCCTGCCCTCTATATTTCTAACGTATCCTATCCCCCTTCCGCCCCTGTCCCTTCGAGTTACGTTAACATTATATTACGGCGGTGCTTGATCCTTCTCTCTCATGAAACATTCACCGCGCGCGATTGTCGTGATGCTCTCGCGTTCGCGTTTTTCACAACCGCCATCTTATTCTCCTCATAAATGTATACGAAAGCGCTCGTAAACGTTCACCGTGATGTCCAGGTTGATCGGCGAACAAAGTGTTTTTAATGGCCTCGCATTATTTCGCGGTCGTATCCAACAAGGCGACCAGCGGACGTAATATTTAATGAAAATGTTTCCGCGACGTCGATGCACGTGTATTTCACCGCGAGACCTTCTTTTCTTCGGCGCACGAGCCCCAAGTCCCCTAAATCCCACGACGAGAGGGTGAGCTCTCGCATAGGAATAACGAGATACGACCTTTCCGAGCTAATTTCGAGCTAATTTTTTTTCCCTCGCTTTCCGCGCCACACACTCTCTCCCTCGCAAAAAATTTTTTTTCTCTCTCACCTGTTTCTTTCCTCCGTTATTTTCCTCCCTTCTTCGGTCAATGACCGTGAAGGGAGCACCGCGAAAACTCGCCGTAGACCGAAAGCGAACGGCGTTAAATCGCCCGTAAAAATTCCGATGGTAATTGGCCTCTAAACTATTCCCTGCAGTCTTTGACTCTTCGATGCGTCGTCTTTCAATCTGTTCCTTATACCCGTACTTTGTTTTTAATGAAAATAGCACATTGATACCGTCGCTCGAAGTTACCCCCTACCTCGAATCGCGCAGCCGTTTAATCGGATAGCCGTCGCTTTCGTCGTTTGTAAAAAAATCCCAACGTTAATTATAAAGAACATTGTGCGCGCCGAACTCATCGGATATTTAAGTATTAATTAAGATGGAAGAGATGTAAGCGGCATCGAAGAGCAAAGGAGAGCATTCTGATTTTTAAACGAAGGGAAGAGCGCGCGCAAAGAGAAAGAAATCCCGCCTTCTTGAGGATCGCAACGGGCTTTAAGGTCTTCTTAAGTCTTTTCTCCACTCGCTGCCGCCGCTATCGACAGCGAAAAGAGGCTGATCGCTGCAGGGGAGGGTTAGTTTTCCCCGGTCGCCCGCACGAAAATGAGTTCCATTCCTCGATTTATCGACAAGACGGGGCCGATCGATCGACCCTGCAGACCTCCAGCCTCAAAGCTTGTTCTCGCCGCGGTTAAAATCCGTCTCGGAATTTCGGGCCCGCTGGTACTTGCTCTTCTCGTTTCGGCTCGCGCTAACGATTCCTCAAAGCGAAAGATCCGACTTCGTTCCGTTCCGTTTATCCGCTTTTTTTTTTCTTCTTCTTTTTTTTTTTTTTTTTTTTTCTATCGATTTCTTTTTTTCTGTTTTGTTATCTTTTTACACGAATAACTCGGCCAGCAACGACACGCGGTTGAAATTTTTTTTTTCTTTTTTTTCTTAAATTCCTGTTGCGATTTTAAGAGCTTCCGCATTCAGTAGATTTCTTCGGAAATATCGTTGGAATTTCGAGAGATATTACTAGATGCGATAAGCAAATAAGCTTTGAGCCTACCATCCTCGCGTTTTCATCCAGCCGGGGGCAATTCTTTTACTAGATTGAGGATGATTCACTTTTCCTGTATACCCGACGTCGTCTTACATCGAACGCTCCAATTCCGTTATAGTTTCTATCTTCGATCCTGCATACGCAACACACGTCCGTTCTGCGATATCCCGCACGATGAAAGTTCGCGCGCTGATATTTGTTACCATATAAGTATCGCAAAACCACATTTCGATATCCCGCCGGCCGTCACGATCCGATTCGCGTTGCTTATTTTTAAACTTGATTTCTCCGCGTAACTGTTATTTGACAACCGGCAAATGTCGCGCGGAATTTTCCATGCCCGAATAATCGGATATTCGATGCTTTGAACAAAACGGTGTACTCGCGAGACGTCGATGTGCAGTACGTCTCACAGAAATACGCAAACCGGTCGATCCGCCGCGATTGACAATAAGCTCTTTTTCAACGATAAGCTTACCCGCGCGTTACGTTTTTGGTTGACGACTCTGACTGCCGACTATTATAGTGCCATTTTTCATTTTCATCCCGCGGACGAGCAGTTTTACGCAATCGGCACCACTTTGATGGTAATAAACTATTGAGAATGTTGTTCCAATTCGGAGATCCAAATATAACGGGCGATAAAAATCGCACGCTTTATGTCATCAGCTACTTTACGCGAAACGCGGACAAATAAAGAAAAAAAAAAAAAAAATCACGAAGAGATTTATTTTAAATTAAAAAAAATTTCTTTTATAAAGGATAGTAACTTTGTTTGCGTGAATGAGTTTATTCGCGGTAATATCGCTTTCGTAGCGAATTAGTAGCCGGAGATCTGCATGACACGGATACGTCGGACTAACGACGACTTCTTCAAACGATAATTACGCGACCTGCGACTTTATTATCATTACTGTTTCTACGCGACATATCGATCGCGAGTGTCTCGCGAGTGGTACAAACCTCACGAGGTCGGCACACGGCTGCCGGATTCGCGACGAAAGGCCGACTTCGCGAACGAAGGTATATGGCTGCCGGTATTGACGTCGCCATCAAAGAAGCCATCTGGACGTAAAAGTAGTAGAAAATTTGCTGTTTACGACGACACGAGCGAAAAGAAGCTCCTCTCGATGCGGGGCTTTTCTTCTTCCCGGGCACGCGAATACTTGTAGAGGCACCCTCTGTCTACCTTCCCTGTTTCGTACCCGGCGCGACGTAATATCGTCGTTACGACGCGCATAATCGTACAAAAGATCGCATTATCTCCGGTATACTCGTGATCACAATGCCGAAAGGAAGGAGCGAGGCGGATTTCGATGAAAATTGGGATTTAGCATGACCTTGCTGGCACCGAACGCCGCCTCCGCGAGTCGCGGGAGCGAAACGCGGGATGTAAAATCCCGGGAAAACGAAAATTTCGATTCTAACGACGGTAAACACAATCAATTGAGTGCCGCGCCGGCGGGACGGATTTTGAAGAAGCGATGCGTGCAGCATCGACACGCGAGCGAACCGAGCGCGATTTTTCCGCAACGCACAGGTGAATTTAGCGTAACTTTATGGCAACAAAAAATAAAAAAAAAAAAAAAAAAAAAGAAAAAAGTCAGAGAAAAATTGAAATTTACGCGATATACAGATGTATAATCTAGCGGAAACTGGAATTGGTTTCGCAGCGAAAATCAAAACCGATGGTCTATTAGATATCGTCGAACCGTGTCTTTTCGTCACGTCGTCCCGCGGCGCGTCCGATATACATATATATTTTTTTTTTCCCGTCCCCGACAAGAGAAGTTTCTCGTCGCTTGTCACCGCGCGCGTACATTTAACACGTTCCCCGGGAAATACGGTATGTCCGCGGCGATATTTCACGCGCGAAAATAATTCGATATCGGTAAACGTAAGTTTAGAAAAATGTTACGCTTACCGTCGACCCCGGGGTATTTTAGCGCAAGCGTATCCCGTTATAAACGAGTACGGGATCACATTCGACTGATCGATAACGCTTTCGCTTGCCCGGAAGGAGATCGTGTCCCCGTCGCGTGATTTTTCCTCTTACCCGATATCTCGGGGACGGCTTTTTTTTATCTTTTTTTTTTTTTTATATATAAATATTTCTTGCCTGCCGCGGTAGTATTTTCATTACATATTCCCGTCCCGCCTGACGTAGGCAAATGCGATCAATCAGCGATCGACAATAATGCGATAGAGTCCCGTTTGTTTGCGCGAAAAGCGAAAAAAACAATAGCTGACCTAAAAACAAAATACCCAGGTAGCGTTCGCGCATTTGAAGAGTCGAACGATTCCACTCGCGCGAGTTTCTGCGGTGAATTCACGGTTTCAAGTGAATTACCTCGCACGCGTATCACTATAATGCAATATTCAAATGTCGTGCTAAAAAAAATATTTTAACAAACGCGTCTCCTCCGTTGTAAATAAAAAAAATATATATTTTTCTATAGTTGCGTTCGCTATTAAAATGATACATTAATCGCTGGAGAACTAGGGTGGGTTCGCGAACGTGTGTGGGCCACTAAATTGCCATCTGTTAAATGTATATTATTGATACGTATACGCATATTTATAAGTGAATAAACGAATTTTAAATTTCGATTCTTTAATAGTTAATAAAAATAAATTAATTTTATTTTTTTCTCGTTTCTCTTTGGTGCTTTCTTCTGCTTCCTATTAAATTTTTTTTTTAATTTAAAACCTGTTATAAAATAAAATATGCATACAATTTAAAAAAAAAAAAAAAATTGCACAATGCATTTATATCCATCATACTTTACTTGGCGCGAATACTTTGAAATTATTTTCAAGCAGCCGCCAAACTATTCCCGAAAAACTTTAACAAAGGTTTAGGTATGAATATTCGCGTTTGTGGAACTAGTTGGGTTTATAGATATTTAAAAAATGTCGTGAGCTATTCTCTCCCGTTGTTGTCCTATTATATAAGCAGTTTACAAGGTTAAAAGCGCGGGCACGAGAGAAGGTGAACTTGATCTCAGCAGTAGATCACCGTGCCTGCGGTGACATTTTTAGATTATCGCAATATGGTGAGGCTGGCGTAGAGCAAACCGCAAACGCGCGTCATGAACGCTTAGCGCGTCAACAGGTAGGGCTCTCCTTCTTTCTACCTACTCGACCTCATTCTTTCTAAGCCCTCGCAAATTCATTTCGATTATTTCATTTGTCTCGGGGACTCACGGATGACTTATCCCCGACCGTAAAATCGAAAAGCGAAAAAATATATCGGTGCATCCCGCTTCATTGCTCGCACACCGACGGCTCGTATAATTTAAACCGAAAAAGCGCTAATCTTTTATAAAATTCAAATAACGCATCAAGTGCAAATTTATTTTTGAAAATTCTATCGCGTTTATCTCGTAATGCGTGCATTGACTTTCTTCAGATAATAATGATAATAAATTGTTAAAATCGAGGAGGAAAAAGTGAGAGAGAGACAGAGAACGAGAGAGAGAGCGAGAGGGTCGTTAGCTTTTATACACAATCGTTGGCAGTTGACTAAAATGATAAAAGGCTTGAAAATGGTGAACGCGACGAGATACATATTTACCTACCATTTGCGTATTTTATTCATTTTGTAATCCGCTTACAATTAATCATAATTTCGTTGATCTTCCAATTGCGATTAATGTTTGTTCGTTTGAAATATTAATAATGTTAAAGCAAAAACGGAATGATCTCGTTAGCCCGGAAATGAGCTCGCCTAATGTTTATTTCAAGATATTTCTTTTTGGTCCTTCACGCGTGGTGTACTTCTGCAGTGGTGTAAGTGCAAGAGGGTAGGTGGATAGAATAGGGTGGCGTGAGGCAAAGTAGATAGGTAGCTTGGTACGCAGAAGTGTGATAGGGTGGTAGGGTAGGGTCATGCTTCGTCTGGTCCTCCGTGAGATTGCACACCGTGACCAACAAAGTACCACGGTTTACGGGATATAATTCGCCAAGCGGTCGGAGAGAATAAGACTGGGTAAAAGCGGAGAGCGTTGGATACGGAAAGAGGAAGCGAGGAGTAAGAAAGTCAGGGAAGCTGTAGCAGCTAAGGAGCTGTCGCGGAAGAGAATGGAGCGGGATGGAACTCGCGCGAGAACGAGAGAGAGGCGCGATTAAAAAGTCGCGCTGTCCCACGAAAAAAGGTAACCGTCGAGAGAGACGGGGCGGAAGAGAATCGGGCGGAGGATAAGACATCGTAAAAGGGAAAGGGGAGGAGGGGGGGGAAAAAAAAATATAGAAACGGAAGGAGAACGCGAGAAATAACGATAACTGATGAAGCCACTCGTAGATACTGCGGAGCGAGAGGTAAAAGAAAGTCGGACTCGGAAAAGGAGACGATAAAATAGAAGCGAAAGGGTCGGTTGGGATGATTGCGTTGCATCTAGGAAAGTTGAAATTATAAACATAGTGATATTTTTATTGTGCCTCGGAGAGCGGAGGACGGCAGAGAAAACAGAAGGACACGGTACGGTAGGTGAGCTGAAAAATCTTGGGCGACGAAAGAGACGCCGGTTAGGTGGATTGGAAAGGAGAGAGAGATATTAGAACCTCGACGCCCGTGTTGTCCCTCGTACTGTCGCTTCGATAACAATAGTGCTGATGCTCCTCGCAGCTTTTCAAGGGAGACAGAGGTTTATAGCATTCCGTTTGAGCTTTTCTTGCACCCTGTATCAGAGTCGGTTAGGTCAAATTCAACCGCGGTCAAAGAGAATGCAGCGCTCGGAGTAGCCGTCGATGGTGGCTACCCACTGTATATCGATGCATTTCTCCATATACAAAGCTAAAAGTATCTTCCGTGCTGTTGGAAATCCAACTCCAAACGATACGATCGACGGGATTCGAAACACTATCCGAATGGTTGGAAAATATAAAGAACAAAAATACATCCGCGATTTGTATTGTAAACTCCGCCGCTCTTTTCCTTCCCCCCCCCCTCCCCTCGTTCTCTTCTTTTCCTCTCTCTCTCTTTTCATTCTTGAGATATTAATTATACCGACGCCACTTTTCGCAGCGTCCGAAAAGCCATTGATATCGCAAATTCCGATGTGATTAATATCGACCGGGGTAGGCAAAAACGAACAAGCGGGTAGCTATCTTTAGCGCCATCCAGTTTAGCCGAGCGATCCTTTGCCTCTTAACAAGCGGGGCTTCATCTTAAACAACATTAATTTGATCCCGAAATGAAATGAAGGCAGCGAGCGCGAAATAAAATAAACGGAGATGAAAAAGCGAAATGTCGCCTATCGGAGTGGAGTAGATCGGAGATTTAATTAATCCAATTAAACGTGCGCTTCAGACTCTAATGTATTTACAAACTTTGAGGAACTTATGATCGACCGTGAGAGATGCGCCGACGTTAATTAAAACTGCGCTAACGAAATCGTTAACCTCAATTAACACATAGTATTGTACGTGGGACGATAGACAATGAAACACGTAAAGAACCATTTTATTTTTCGGCCATTTGTCCCGTTTATTTTTTTCTTTTTAATCTTTATATAATAGTTAAAAGCTTATAAAAATTTGTAATTATAATTTCGAAACGTTGACGTTCTGTAATGATTATTTCCGACGTCATCAAACGTTTAAGACTTCTAAAGTAGATAATTTATTATTTTCTTTCAAAAAAAAAAAAAAAATCTGTATTTGTTGCGTAAAAATATATATTTTTCCAAGAAGAGTTTATTTTTCGACAAATTTTTTTTTTGTTTTTTTTTATCAACAAAGTCGTAAAAATGCTCTGTTACCAAAATTATTACTAGAAACGTTAATATTGTAGAATCTTGTCGTTTGAAAAATGATTATCATAAAAGTTTAAATTATTTAAACATTGTAATTAAATGTAGAAAAAACGGTATGAAAATTTAAATATCGGCACTTTTATAATGAAATTAACATGTAATAGTAGCGAATTAAATTAGTAAATTAAATTTATAACAGTGACGCGTGAAACAAACACTATTAAAAGTACAAGTGGTATTGATCACATAGATATACGTATATTTTTCACCGGGACGCGCAATAAAGCCAATTTGGCAATGTCTTATCGCGTGGTGAAAAATGTTCGTGCGTAACGTTGAACCGAGCTGGAGAAATTGCAACGGAATTTTAGCAGTTTCCGGTCACCGCGTACGCACTGACAACCTTACTCTTCGAGTTTATTGAATTGTGGGGATAGTTGGAAAATAGTTTGTGTCTCGATAAATTATAACTGCCTCGGCAAAACGAGTTTTCAGTTTGCTAAACCTTAACCGTAATTTATATTACCGCTAACGATGCGACCACTCGGCCCAACAATATTTCAATCTCTAAGCTTACCGAATGCGTTATGATAATAATACTAATAATTACGATATAAATAATTATAATAACTGTAGTGATTTAAATAATGCGGCTTTGAAATATGCCGATAATCTTAGTCTAAAATATGTCCGATAATTACTCCATTTTAAATCTGATTGTCAACGGGCGAGGCTGCAAATTCCATAAATAGCTTTGTGTTACGAATTATTATTAAATTTTCGAAATGAAATTGAAACGGCTATCAAACCAGATATGTACATTTTTAATTATCGACTTCTCGGATTATATTATTTTCGTACTTTCCGTGGAATATTTATGAACAACATGAATACGCGCATTACGCGTACGATATTGAATCGAGGAATATTTGGATTAATTTATCACGGAATTGTTAACTTTTAATATATATTGTATATCATTTTCGCGCTTTAGATCAAAATTATTGCAACCTCTCGTGTATTTGAGATATATACATATATATTCTCTTCCTCATCTTTTTTTCATCGCTTTCGGAAACAAATGTAGGTGCTCGTTCGAGCGCTTTCGTCGTTTTATACCTCGACATATTTATTATACTCGAGGAGCGGCGATGTCGACGGGAGCCGATTTTTACGAGCGCGTACCTCGGATGATTAATCCCAAAGTGGCAAGGCGAACGGAAACGGACGCACGGGCAGAAGACACGCGGAGTCAAGGTATGAGCCAGACCGCGCCATGACGAATCAATTATGCAGCTACCGAACTGGAACATTATGCAGCTTTCGAGGGGCGAGGGGGGGGAAGGGCGGACCGTTGCAGCTGGGGAAAAGTGAGGGCGAGCTGCGGATTGATACAGTTAGCGATGGAGATTGATCGGCCGAGTGATCGATCGGCCGATGCAGCGGGACGCGGTACACTCGCAGCGTAGGTACGTTACGTACACAGTAATGTGTTGCGAGTATTATACGCTGAAGAGGGATGCGCTTTTCGACTTTTTCTCAGACTTTCCGTCCAGCGAACTTGTCTCTCCGAGAAACGACCGGCCGGGGATTTTCAGTCGATGATAAGTAATTAATAAAAACGCGGACCCCGAACGGATTCCCTTCGGCGCGGATTTCTTTATTAATCTTGAAGCAATTTTTCTTTTTTCTTTTTTTTCTCTCGCAAATATAACAGACGGCACACGCTGCTCTCCTACAATCTCTGCGCATATTCGACGTCGTATAAATGAATAATTAAAGTTTACTTAAATATCGAGAATAAATCTCGGCTTATTGACCGTCAATAACTCGAAGAAGATTATTAAATTAAATTTCGAGGAGGAACATTACGTTTTCCGTACGTTGACAATACGAGAACCGTTCGCGTAGGGAGCGACTCAAAATTAGCCAAGGAATTCCTGCAGTTTGAAGTAAGGTACGCTTAGCGAGAACACTTTTATATAGGAGATAAGATAAATTGCGCGATCGAATATAGGACAACATAAAACCGAGAGTAACAACGACGGCGATACGACCGACGCGAAAGATGGGACGGAGCGAATACGTTTCCGGCGTGCCCTACGCTCGGCGGAGCGGAAATCACCGCGGTAGTGCACCACGTCTGACATCCGACCGGGGGAGTTCTCGATAGAGCACGCTGGAAGAGAGAATAAACGGGAGCGTAGAACCCATGTGACCGTCTTTCGATTATCGGAGACCACTCGGATCGGTGTCCAACGCCTCTCGCTCTTCCTTCCTTTCGCGAAAGTGCGATAAGGACACACTTCTCTCCTGGGTAAAGAGACGGGTCGAAATAAATATGCCGAAATCTAACAACCGGCAAAAGTTGGCCGCGTTAAAAAAGCCCCGGGTAGAACTTGCCTTTTCGGTAATGGGCTATCGGTATCTTCGGATCCGCGTAGCCGGGGAGGGTAATAACGCAAGGTCGATCGGAGGAGCAGACAAGGAGTGGAACGAAAGCGGAAAGGACGGGCGGTAAAGGAAGAAAGGGGAACAGGAAAAGGGGGCTGATGGCTCGACGATATCTCGGACTCTCGAAACTCACCGGACGAACTCGACGAAAACTTTCCTGCCGCTTCTCCTTCCTGCCTGCGCCACGGTTCCTTGATAGTTAAAAGTTCTTCGCGGGTGTTGATCTACTTCACCCACGCCCGGATTAATCGTGATTCTCGTATAAACCGACTGACTTAAAAGAATCCCTCCGCGCGACAGCGTGAAAACGACGTCATAAAGTGAATTGAAAACAAAAGCGGGGAGGGAAACGAGGAGGGCCGAGAAAGGGCGGCGGGACGAAAAGCGTAATCGGTCGTGCGCGCTTTGTATATTTATTCGCATCGCGGCCGACAAGTCGGCAAAACGGCACCGCTCGCTCATGCAAATAGACAACTCGGTTACACTTGCACGCTTACTCCGTCTTGCCGTGGCAACCACCCTTCTAACATTTCAAAGCCCCTTCTTTCTTCCACTCACACTTTCTTCTCCTTTTTTCTCCCTCTCTCTCTCTCTCTTCCTCTCGGTTTCTCTCTTTCTGTTTCTCCTCCCGCGATTCCTCAGAAATTTTTATACCTAAAGTAACAAGGTACGCGCGAATTCACCGGGCGTACGACTAGCGCATGCTTTATGATTAACGTGCCTTGAATAGACGTCGAGCCTGGCATTGCGAGATGCCGCCGTAGTTTCGAATAACGCGGATAAATGGACAACAGTCCGGAAAACTAGCGCGATTCCTAAGTAGCATTCATATCGCTGTTAAACGCAACGACAGGTCGAGCCAGGTATTTCGATGGATGAAAGCTCTCCGCGACGGTCTTTCAGTCACGTCGGCCGAATTTCGCGTAACGCTTAATTCGGTAGAATTCTTTATTAAGTAGAAAGTAGAGAACATTGATTATTCAATTTTATTATGAACGCGTAGCATCTTGTTCTCCGAAGAGGAATGTCAATCGACGCTCAATTTTATCCGTAGATTAATTTTATCTTATTAAAGTCCTTGGCTATTATCAAAATACTTAATTCGATACGATACTGAAGAGAGAAAGAAGTTAATAGGCGTTTTGTAATAATTTCTTGCTCCACAAGTCTTGCAGAAGATATTCCAGTGCCGTGGTTCTCGAGTAAAAGTAAAAGTAAGATTATTCTTTTCTTTAAATGAGTTTATTAATTTTCTTCTCTCGAGGGAGCCGACGTTATTTCACCCCACGCTACGAGAGAGAATGAAAGAGAGAGAGAGAGAGAGAGAGAGAAAAAGACAGTAAAATGGCATCGACTCGTGTATAATTGTAAGTCAAGTTTTGGTCGAGCTTATGCGGGTTCCTTGTGCTCTATTTGTTCTGGCAAACAGTCCTGAATGAACGCTGGCGACGGCAAGTACATACACGTACGTGCATACGATGTGCGATAAACGATTCAAGGGGGGCACCGTGCAAAAATCAATACGGGATCGCGCCCGCCTTTCTGCATTTTATAGTTTCGCCGGCGACACACACATCCGCGGGCGCACGTATATATCTCTATACATACGCGTATCTCAGTTGTTCGTACTTAAATCCAGCATACCTCGAGAGTTTAGCACGGAACTCTCTCGTACGGAAAAATAAATTCTCAACGGGTCGACGGAGGCGCGGGTCCCCGTGAAGAAGAAACGGCGCGAGGCGGCATAAAGTGGGACGAAAGAAAGAGCGAAAGACGGGAAGGAGGACCGGTTGCATACGGACGGAATTGGATTAGTCGATGTGCTTTCCTTGGTCCCCTTCTCAGTCTCCTTTTGCCTAAAAGACGCGAGAAGGAAACGAAGAAAAAAAAAAGAAAAAACTAAAAATAAAAAAGGAAATAAAAAAACGGAGAAAAGGAAAGAAAAATAGACAGAGAGGGAGGCTAAAAAAAAAAGAGCACACGTACGCGCGTGGTGATGCTGGGGAATCCAATTAGTTGTATTTCCGCTCGAAAGAGACTCGGGGGGCCTATGCAAATAAATTTAGCCCGGGCGCTCCTCTCGGTCTCATCTCCGCCACCCCGTAGCTTCCTCGGCGCACTTCTCTTCTCACTTTGTCTTCTTCTTGGAAAATCCGTGGCGGGAACTCTAATTTCTCTCGTTACATTGTACCTGCTTCCTCCGGGGACCACTCGATTCCGAGACATAAACAAGAGGATTTTCCCGCGGCTGACGGCGCGCAGCAGCCTGGCTTGCGATAATTTCTTCTCTTAAAGCGTATTCGGGGTAAACGGGTCCAAAACTCGGCGATGCAAAGCTCTTGCCGGTAGCAGGTCTCCTCCCTAGCTTTCTTATTTTTCCTCGCGGCGTGCCGGCGCGGAAGCACGTTCGCCGATTTAATTTGGCATTCATTAACGGACGCCGCAATGAAATACTACTGAGTCTGCTACGTGAAAATGGCGGGGATTAACAAAGGGAATAAAATATTTCGGGCGTACTACCCGCGCGCTCAAGATTGCCGGTGTTGCTGGCGTCCGGTGGGCGTGGAGAACGGAGCGCGGAGCATATCTCGCGACGAGATATCCCGGGAGAGAAAGGAAATCCGGATGATATCGTCGGCTGTAGATAAATACCGTGTCGATAATTCAATGCGAAATCCGCGAGAATCGTTTTCCCCGGCTTTGAGATGCAAATGAGATCTCGCTGAAGCTTTTGCAGGGCTGCGCACGACTGTACGAGAACTTTTTGTAACGCACTTTTTTTTTTATAGACTCGTGGTAAATCTTTGGAATAGTATTTAATTAACAATCGTCAAAGTTACCCTCCTGCTATTTGCATTGCGAAACTTCATCTCGCAAAATCATTAAAGAGTTATGTGTTTGACAAGCGAACAAGAACTAGGTACACGTCCGCGCAATATACGTTTATACTACTTACGTGACGAAACGCACCTCGCAGGTACGTTGATTTCATGCAAATTTGTTCCGAGGAGTTTTTTTTTTTTTTTTTTTTTTAATTGGTACATCGTACAGCACTTGGGCGAATTTCGCTAGGATATCAACGCTCAGCGCGTAATTACAACAATCTTTTTTCACCGTTGCATCCGCCGGAAAAGTTGCGGGGAAAGTCTTGTCTCTCGAACGAAGAGCGAAACGGAAGGAAAGCGAGAGAGGAAGTTGAGAAGAAAAACAAAAAAGTATCCTCGAAAGAAGTAGTAAATGAAGGTGATTAATATGCATGGGACTTAATAAGAAAAAAGGACAAAAGAAACAATTTCCAAAGAGTGCCGCACCGGCAAAGGTCTCTCTCTCTCTTTCTGCTTCCGCGCGATTCGAATATACATTTTCCCATCGCGGCAAGCGTGCCTGCACGATAACGAGAAAGGAATAACGCGTAGCTACCGATTACAACGGGCTACGGACGCACTTGGCGCGCCTTTCATTAACCGCGGCGTTCCGATTGTTACCCGCGGGATAACGACGCGCGAAAAGCGCTTCGCAGATCGCAGTAAAGCGTACACGGATTCCGAGCTGGTTCTCTTTCCTCGCGTGCGCTCTTGCTGCGACGACGCTGCTTTCTCCAATTAGAATAGCGAAAAGAAAAATTTGCAGAGAGATTATCGCGCGAAATATTACGATCTTTTTTTTTTTTTTTCTCCCTTCCCAACCCCTCTTTCTTTTTACGCGTCAGCGGGACGTGTTCCATTTTACGAAAAACTCTGTCTCGCCGTGCCAAAGTTCTGGGCTCTGTGTCTACCTGCTTGTCGCCGTTATCGCGGATTTTAATTCGACGTTCGCTAATTAGCTTCAAATTGCCTTGCGGTCGACCGCGGGCGTCTATACGCGGAGAACAGCGGAACAAAACGTCATCATGGCTATCGCCTTGTTCTTCGTGTTTACGATTAATAAAGGCCAATACGACCGCGATGTGAACGTCACTTGACATACTAATTGTAGCCGAGGCTATCGATCTCTAGATTAATACTAATTATGTCACCGGACAAAGCGTTTACCTCGCGAGCCGGTAACGGGCAGACAATAGATTGCCGTTATTACGATGATTAATTAAAGAAGCGACAACGCGATCGAAGAAATGTGCCGAGCGCTAAGGACGCGTCGGCATGAGAAATTTTCGGTGCAATATGTCGGAAGGGATTCCGCGTCTTCTCTAACTCGCTGGTTCTGTCTAATTATACATCGCAATGTACATGCATATACGAATTATATTTGTGCATATATATGGGGTAACTTTTTAATTCAATAACGATAATTAATGATGTTGAAAGAAATATTACAGGATTGATCTTGGAAGTTTTATTTAATTCAGATTTCCTCTAATTTTTTTTTTAATGCAGGATGTCCTAGTTTATACCGACAAACTGAATTGATATTTTTAGTACAAGTAAAAACAAGAAATTTTTTTAATTTAGCGCTTTAGTTAATAAAAATTAAATTACTTTTTTTTAATAATTTTAATCAATAAATTTTCTTTAATAAATACGAGGACGTGGTACTTTAATTTATTTATGGGACAATTTTATATATAATCTTATAAATTCTCACCTTTTCCTGTTTTCGTAAATAATTTTTATCACTTAAATAATGATTTTTCCACATTTAATATCTGAGTTTCGTAAAAATAGTTATATTTTATTTAATTAAATTCTAAATCGGGAAAGCATTATTTTGAAAATATAATCGAAGCGTCAAGAAAAAAAAAAGAAACTTCTTTTTTTAGCTTTAACGCGCAAAATGCATTTTCTCAGTTTGGTTATGCAAATTTAAAACATTCCTTATATCTTAGGTATTTTTTAAGGGAATACAAAAAGTTGCCTAAAAATATATTGACGCGCGCTCGTGATTTATTCCACAGCGCAAAGTTACCTTGATAAGTCATTTCGAAACAGAAAGAGATCGCGATAAACTATGTTGTATAAAATATTTCTACGTTCTCCGCGAGTTATCCCACTTCGATCAACGTTAAGGATTCTCTCAAGACCCCGCCGCTTTCCTATCAATTCGTACTCGCGAATTTTGCAGCCCGTGCTGTTTGCGGAGAATCCGCGCGCGATACGTACCCCGAAAATATATAACAGGGACGCCAGTCAATTTGGGACAAGTTGAATTATCCCGAATGACGGTGAGCGCAGCTCAGCGAGCAGCGTTCGCCGTATCCGGTCGCGCGCTCGATATTACGGCTACGCTCGATGGATCGTAATTACCTGCTTCCTAAATAAGTGAGCAACCATTATAAAGTTCGTAGTGCCAGGCCGCGCCGCCACCTGAAAATGTGCGCGGCCGGGAATCGAGACGGCTCGCGGAAGCTGCGGAGCACTCTCTCTCTCTCGCAGAGAAATCGTGCCCCAGGCGGCTCCGGGGCTGTTTCGGCCGACAGCAGCGAGCGCGCCGCTTCACGGCTGCCCTTTATTTATGATCCGATTTAGGGTCGTGATTCTTGTTCGTGAGACCAGAACAGGGTGGGACGTGCTAATCCCCAGTCCTTCCAAGAAGCGCTCAGCACGACGCTCTAACGGCTCGCGATTTATTTTCGTTGAATTAGCACCCGTCGCCAAAGTGGCCCCCGGGCCCCGAACGCCCTGTCGAGGAGATCCCATGTATACATATGTACTGTCCCCGATTCCGCTAATGGCGCCGTACGTCATTCCTCCGCCGCGCCGTATTGTTCTCGTAATTACATCGGCCTCTCCAAAAATAAGCTGTCCGATATTGTATACGATTAAAAGACGTATTCCGGGGCTTAACCGGGGCCGCGCGCGCGGTGATTAATTACTCGCAACGTCCAACGAAGTTCAGCAGTAATATCTGCAAAGTTCCCAAACTTTACTGATAAACTGCACGTTGACAGGTCCAACAATTTATTTCCATGTTGCACGAAGCGGGAACCGCGTTAAATTCCTCCGACATAAGTCAAAATAAATATCGCCTGACTGCGCTTATCCGAAGATAATTCGCGTCCGTCGCAGTCACATCTAGACACTTTTAGATTTCGAAAAAAAAAAAGAAAAAAGAAGAGAAACATTATTTTTTTAACGATTGCGAATCATGCGAAAACGAGTAAAGAATAAGAAAGAGGAAGGTTTTAATTTCACGATTAGGAGATATTTCGTTAATTCGAAGCTACAATTTTTGACGTTCCATGACGTAGTATCTTCTCCCAATTAATTATAAATTAACGATTCAATTTTTTTTTTTTACGTTTGTCTTGTTACTTCACTCGTAGAAACGTCCGAGTAATGTTATCGCGAAAAATAAGTGCCTTATCAGAATTATGAGAGTGCTTTAATGGAATTTATTACTTCTTCTGTATCGTACGCGCGAATATATACTGCCAGTGTGCATAGATACGCCCGACAATCATGGTCCGTAAACAGCGATACAACGAGGTAACACGATAATATGGAGGCAGAATAAAATGCAAAGTTTACGCATCGTTTCGCCGGTGTAGCCATACGTTATGTTACGTACAAGTGTTCATTACAACGTTGCTGGAGCCGCGTAATGCACCTAGATGTTTCGAAATACACGCCTCTACGCTACATCTAGTATATTTACCGCCTCGTATTTAATAATAATATTTAATCAACGTTACAATCAACGAAAGCACGATGCGGCCGAATCAATACTTTAATTTAATTGCAACAATCGAGCCGTCAACAGTTGTAATAAAAATCGTCGATTTGTAGCGCGAACAGATAATTTTTATACGAAAGAGATAATATATCGTTTAAAAAAATATTTATATAAAGCCTTTCGGAAAGGTTGAATTTAATTGAAGGATCAATAATGTTCCTTTCACGACAATTAAATCTGCATAATTTTTTTTAATACAACCGCGGTGCTCGGGTCAATTAGAAAATAATAATCTTAACATCTCATTAATAATTCTGTCGACATTTTCTATTGAAATAAAATTAAGAAAAATTTTTCTTTTTAATTTATCCTATTAAGAAAAAATCCCTGAGACTCTCTGAATTAGTAGAAACTCGATTCTATTATTGCCGCTTAATAAGTAGATTTGATCGTACAAATTAACGACGTGACCCACCATTTTCACATCACATTGTTTTAATAAGCTTATTTTTAACAATAATGCGATAAAAAAAAGAGATCTTTTTAAAGTGCCATTGCAATATTATCCGAAAACCAACATTCAGAACAGAACAAAATATTAAATGCAATTTTTCTGTTTCAGATGATACTCTACCATCGAAGAAGGCCTAACCCGACATCCCGCAGACATTCTGAGAGGAGGAGCAGGCCCAGGAAGGGTATCCTGCCCCAGCGGAGCAACCCCGGAGTAAGTATCAATTTTTTTTCGTAAATTAATGAATTAGATTTTTTATAACATTTTTTACCTGTTTTATTTAATGAAATAAAATATCTACAATGTAATTTTGTAATTTTTCTGTTACAGATTCAAGAGAAACTCCGCTGCGTCGCATCGCTCAGGATTAAAATAGTGCCGCACGCCAATTCGAAATTATACGAACAGCAGCCGGTTCGTCGGTCGTTCGGGGCTGCCGATAGTTACCGGACGTATTTTTTACGATTCTTTTTTATGCGGGAGTGTCGAAAAATTTATTAAGTAATTTTCGTGATTGTAACTTCACCCGGACGCGTTCGCGAGTTACTTGTGCGCGGAAGGATGGCTCGTCACGTCCCATCTGAGAGGAGGAGCAGGCCCGGGACGGGCATCTTGCATCGGCGGAGCAACTTATAGGTAAATATAATTTTTCTTTTTTTAAAAAATATTTATTAAAAAAAAAAACTTTTACCCTTTTTTTTTGTTACTCTTATTAACTGGCATGTCTAAATTAATAATTTATTTTTTATGTTACAGTCACCGGCAGAACTCAACAACTCCGCTGAAGCAGATTGGTAAGTCGCATGATTTTTTTTTTTTTGTAGTCTGTAATCGAATCTCTTTAACCGATAACACGTCGTCGATTATAAATTAAACAATTATAATGACGCGTACGAATACTGGGACCTTTCGTAAAATAGCGCACGCAAAGCGAGCACATGATTTGTTCTATTAGTATCATAAATAATTATAGCGAGAGATAGCGAGAATTACAGCGTCGTAGAAGTTTGTGCCGTGATATAAGTAGAACTCAAATTCATTTAAATGTATATGAAAAATATGTTATTAATTTTTTGAAGTAGTTTTTACCTCGAAAATGGCCAACGAGATTCCATGCAGATATTACATTTTTTATTTCTGGAATTTATTACTTTCCCGGTTATGCCATCGCTTTGCATCGTCGCCTGAATTACTTGCTAAAGTGAAGAGACGAATAGAATATTAATGGTACTAAATTTTCCGGAGAAAAGCCACTTATTGTCTTCTGAATAAGATTTCGAACAAATATACGCGACGCCAAGAGCATCTGAAATTACGTAATAAAACCGCAGTCTAGATAATTATCTTTATAAATATATATATATAATATATAATCCTGTGATAATGAAAATATACGTAATATTATCTCTAGAAAGTCGTATTATTCCGCCGATTATACGATGATTAACAGCTAAGTCAAGTCAATTTTAACGATTTACGTGCCGGTCTGTCGCGTGGCTGGCTCGCGTTACGACGAATTGTCATCGTCACGCGTGTGTCGCGAATGCGATATGATAAGTTGGTATAACGAGGCCGTATCACGCCTCGCGAGGTGAACGCATAGGGTAAAGGTGAACGAAATAGTCACAGACGAAGAATACAATTATTGCCGCGAATTATAAAGAAGTTTGATCGATAAGGGTACTCTCTCGTGAGGGATGGCAGTTGCGACTTGGATTCGCGTGGAAATGCGCTAAAATATCATTTCGGCTAAACGGGGAATGCGTGTATATGAAATAGCGGCGCGTCACCCGGTAGGAACAGAGCTTGGAAATAGAAATTTTAATGGATCGTCGGTCATTTGTATGCCCAAAACGAGGCGCGTCTTCTCGCGGTGCATTTCTCACGCGGACGACGTTAGTGAAACGGACAGACCTTGACTAGATCCGAAAGAAGATAAAATAAAATTCACTGTCCCAAGGGGTGTAAGGTCCACTATGTAATACGCCGGAAGTCAGCTTGACCCAAAGCGCGAGCTGCGTCGCGCGAAATTATCAAGATTAAAAAATTATCCCGATTATCCGCCGCGCGGAGCAAGAAGGACGATGGATCCGCGCGGCAAAGTCAGTCGGCGGGGTAGATCCGCGTGTGGATTAAACGACACAATCGCGACGAGCTTCGACTACCGCGGCCAGAGAAAACAAACTCGAAATAGATCTCGCTTCGGAGCCGGTGCGCGGCCGCCCGAATATAGAATAAATCTATCTCGCGTCGCGCGCGTTCCAATTTCGCAAACGTTGCATTCATCCGGCGCCGATAAGGATCCGGCGCGCAATGGCACAGTTTCTACAAATATAAATCAAGTGCATAACATGAACTACACGGAAAGAGAGTGAGGGAGGGAAGGAGGGTTGACGCGGTGTACCTGTGCCGAGCACAATAGGCAAGTAGATATCGTCAGGACCTAGACAGACAATTCCGTAGGCGCGTGGCGATAAGATGCGTCGTGTATTCGCGGTTACGATATTTTCTATGCTCGGCATGCGTCTCCGACTCGACTTGGACGATATCGTCTGCGACTTGTCGGTGTTCTCGCAGCTTACCGCCTTCGCGTGTGAATTTTTCTTTTTCTTTTCTTTTCTTTTTTTCCTTCCAAAAGAAAAAAAAAAAAAAAAAAAGGTACATGTACCGTCGCACTATCAACGTTAGAGCTTGATAAGCTATTAGCAACGGCGAGATTGCAGCAACTTCAATAAGCGTGGGTAGCTTTCCTAATTACGCTTAGAATCGTGTTGCGTGGATCACAACGAGCCAGATAGTTCGCCAAATAACTCGATTCCTTTTAAAAGTTCTAAACTGTTGACTCTGGATATTGCTAATAACTAGAATCAACAATCTGGAACTTCTCCGCGATGTGCTTTTGATTAAACGTTTATTCTGCATAACTAGCCGAGAATTACCAGCGGAAAGTTATTCGGGTAATCTTGATAATCAGAACTGTAATTCTAGCTACTTAGATCACTCTTTGAAGAAGATTTCTCGGATAATAGTTTACGGCGTTCGCCGCACCGCGGAGGAGGAGTAAAGTCGGGCGATTTATTGCAATCGTGATATGGCACTTATCGCACATTGAAACGTACTGTCGACACTTTTTCTTTTATTATTAAATGAGAACGAGGGTTATTTCAGTTTACAGCCAATTCCAAGTTGCAAACAGTCGCGGCTTGTTCTCGTTCCGGTCGATTAATTTCTTTCTTTCTTTCTTCCTATTTTTTTTTCTTTTTTTTTTTTTTTTGCGGAAATTTAGCCGAGAGGTGAAAAGTCTCCGGCACGATCGTTTGTCTGAAAGTTTCGTGCAGGGAGAGAGCCACTATGGAATCGTTTCTATATTTCGCTTTGCTCGATCGACGGTGCATTAATTCATTCTCGTTTAATTAATTAGCACACGTTTAATCCGTAATGTATGTATAATTACATACATATATTTTCGATTTGTCATCCACGAGGAGTAGGGGGAAAAGGGGAGGGGGAGGAGTGAACTGAATATTGTATTTTCAATTCGCGATTCGCCGATGGCGGATTATATACGCCGCGATTTAATAAGTTGCGTAATGCACGAATTAATGAGGGAATTAAGACATGCATTTTTAACGGCGAATAGTCGCGCCGCTAATTGTGCGTTGTAATTTAACGCTCGATTTGCACGCATTGCGATTAAAACTGCAGATTCAATCTGTAAACTGCCGGAGGAAGGAACGGGACGAAAAAATTAGCTTTTTCTCCAACGCGCTGCGCCTTGCTTTCGCTCGCCGCGGACGCGGAGATAACGCGACGCGATTTAATAACTCGGAGCTTTTTCCTTTTTCTTCTCTTTCTATTTTTCTCTCTCTCTCTCTCTCTCTCTCTCTCTTCCTTTGTCCTCTTATTCTTTTTTTGCTAAACCGTGGAATCCTTAATAATCCACGCTTGATGAACGCAATACGTTACCTCGCCGGGAGAAATAAAACCCCGCGCCGTCCCCTTATCTCGGGAAGAAACGTAAGGTCCGTTTGCGTTTTGGTCGCGCGTGCCGCTCTCGCCTGCCGTGCACGTGTTGCACAGCTCGTAGACGGCGAAACGAAAGGCGGGGTTCGCGAATAGACAGAGATTACTCGGCCGGGAAGCCGGTGGGTCACACAGGCCAGGCGAGAGACAGAAACGAGAGGGTTAAAGATACGTAACGGCGGCATCGATTCGACGGCGAACTAGGCATGGCTGGTGTATACAGCTAGGGCGCAACGTTCCGCGTCCGGGCTTGTGATCCGTCAGCCGGAAACGACGCAATTTACATGAGGAATCGAGGCGAGGCGTCCCGGGCGTAAGTAGCTAAGCCACAGGCACGTAAGTAATTCCCTGTTCGTAACGTATAACGCACGGTGCTACACGTGGCGTGGTATCGATGGATCGATTCGATGCGCGCGGGCTCGTTCCCCGTTCTGTTCTGAAACGGGATTCGGCTCGGGATTATTGCCGTTAATTTCACGCCGATATACCGCACTATCTGATCCCGAAGTGTTCCGACACTTTTGCGGCATCCCGCGCGTGTCGTAACGTCCCTTAGAGCACTTCAAATCGAAACGGTCACCCGGTTGATTAAACATTCAAGCGCCGACAATCGTTTTGCTTCCGAGTAAATAAGTAAATGACATTTTTTTCACTAACATTGTTAGTTCTTTTTTTTGTAGAGGTTTTTTTTTTTTTTGAACGTTTTGAATAATATAGAAGATAGCTACTAATTTTATCGTTTTTGTACTCCTCTCTTCAATCTTTCAATATGTCGTATTGATTTCTTAATTTAACTAGTAATTTTAAATTCAGTTATTTTTTAGAAGAAAGTGAATTATTAAATATTTATTGTACGAAGCTAAAAACACAGTTGTGTAATATAAAAACCAGTCTAGTCTGTGTCCACTTTTGGTCGTGCCGAATATGATAATCGAATAATAGTGTTTTATCCATTAAAATGAATTCTACTTTTATTGTCGCTTTGATAAATCCGTAAATAAGCGGATGAATCTAAAATACCGGTCTACGTTATCGCAAAATGTATCTGTACACTTGTCACATATAAACGCGTGCTTATTTGCCGTAAGTCATTAGTCTTAATCTCCTTCGTCACTTACGCCTGCCGTTCGCCGCAGAATAAGCCGCAAAGGCCGAGGCGAGGCCGAACGGGGGGTCTGCACATCGCCGCGTTGAAATAATGTAATTTACATGAGGAACGACGAGAGAGAAAGAGAAGGAGAGAGATAGAGAGAGAAATCGGCGAGAGGTGGTGCCGTTTGCAAGCGGCGAAACCGCAGGTTCTACACGTGCCGTCCGCGGAATGCGCCGATATCGACGAATCGATACCGCTGCGCTGCACGCCGCTACTACTTGGGCCTACTCAACCATTTCCCGATGTCTCTCTCCCCCGCATATCTTCCGGATCGATTTATGAGGATCGTTAAATTAATAAGCGCGGACAAATATGATTCCCCATCGAGGATAACTTAATTTTCGGACCGAGCGGGAGAGAGAGAAAGAGAGAGAGACACGCGGTTTAGGTACATCGAGCGACACGCTCAAATTAATCTCTCCGCGAATCGAATTTTTCCGTCTGAACTGCCGCGTCTCGAGTTTCACTCCGCTTTACGTCGCTTTACTTCGTCGAGTGAAACATTCAATTAACGTGGTTAATCCTTAAAATAATGACCGGGCGCGATTAAAGTATAACGTAGATGTTGTCGCGCAAAATAAATGACGGAGACTGATTAGTGAAGTGCATTTCTTTTTTTTTCTTTTTCTTTTTCTTTTTTTTTTTTTTTGATAAATTATCCGCACGGTTTCGCAACGCGTTCCGCCGCGGATTTCGCTGTCGTTACACTTCTCAAAAATGAGAAAATGAAGCGGCGCGACTCGCGAAGAAAACACCGCGGCAGGATTACTTCCGGATGGAAAACACGATAATCGCTCGGCGGAGCTGCCTGACGATCGGCTGGGAAAGGGATTTTCTCGATAAGACAATCGAGTGACTGAACGAGTGCGATATTTCCCGCCCGTGATAAATTATGCCTTTATCAAACGCGCCATCGAGGAAGGATTCGAACGCGACGCAGCAGCCGGAAGGGCGACGTCTTGCCGCTGAGAACGGATTACTGTATCAAGTCGAGTGTTCTTCTTTTTCCTCATTCTCCTCCTCCCGCGACGTAAACGAAAACAAACAAGGAAAATAGAAAATTGCATTTTTATGACTCGGTTCGTCTGCAATCTCGCTCGACTGTTCGGTCTGGCGATTGTCGAAGCGCGCGGTATAGAGAAAATCCAATGCCGCGGTGCGGACTCCGCCGTAGAATTCTCCCTCGTCCAGTGTTTTTCAAGTGGGCGGCCGCATGAATAAGAAGCCGACCAGGCGGACTCGCTATATACCGGATCGTTGAAAAATATCGCCTTTGAAGAGCCGGCAATAACTTGGTAACGCGATCGCTCGAAATGGATGCCGGACATAATAACGCGCGTAGAAGCCCCAGCTGAATCGAAACACACGCGCGCCTTCTCATCTCCCTTCGATCGCGATTTCGCGATCCGGATATTCTTAATTTCGCACTGATTGCACTGGGGCAACAGCAACTTGCCAAATCCCCCACCCCCCTCGACGATCGTCGCTACGCTCTCATAATAATTGCGAGGAATCTTGCGCCGAAATACGAAAAATTTGGGGCGGGAAAAATAAAAAAAAAAAAAAGAAAGAAAAAAGAATCGCGCTAAAAAGTAACGCGGAACTTTTCCGAGATTGAATGAATTTGAACCGCGGTCGGGATCTCAAAAGTTGTTTGGATGTTTCAAACGAAAGCTGGTTATTCCTCTGTTTCCGACGATTACCATTCCCTGTTCGAATCTTCCCCGGCGCGATTTCCTTGACAGCCGAATCTTCCGGACATCGGGAATCGATCAAACAATTCGACCGCTGATTTCCGTTCAAACTTTACTACGCGGGGATCCAGGCTGAAAGTTTCGAATTCATTTCCACTTCGAACCCGGTTCGAATAATTCGGTCACGTAGTCCGCATGAAAATTTTTATCCCGCGTGCCAATTGAAGCGGGAAGAACGTGAATGAATTAGCGGCGACCGTCCGGAGATGTGTCATCGTCGCTGAGCGTTTTGCTATCGCGTCTATACTTCCCGCCCTTCCTCTCCCCCTTCCTCGACTAAGATACACGTATATTGTGAATAAAGAGAATATTTTTCTGACGTTTCAACGAGCGGAGGATGAAACGCAGTTAGGACGCCCGCGGCGGAATAATCTCAACGAGCGAAATTAAATGATAAAGTACAAACCGTGTTAAAAGCGGAGCTTTGAACAAACGTCACGGTGTAAAAAGTTTCGGAATTTCATTGCGCGAGAGACGTATTACGTATGTGAGAGCGCAATAACTCGATGATATAACGCGCCGCGCAATCTGTCGTTCTCGATAAGGATGAGATATGGGATAACCGACGATAAAAAGGGCGCCGCGAACAGGCGTGCGATGTAAAAAAGGCATTTGGAGAAAAGAGACGGGACGAAAGCGAGAGAAAACGAGAGAGAGAGAGAGAGAGATCAAAAGGGAGAATGCGGGAGCACGTTTCGCTCATGCACCGGTGAAATAATGAGATAACGCACTCGTATGTTCGGTAATACAAAGGGATGCGTTAATGCGTGCGTCTAACGCGTTAATATGTGTCGGCAATAAAATGGCAACGCGGTATGGAACAATCGTGTTGGAATTAACTCCCGTTTGGCGTTTAACTCGCCGTGTTTTCCAGTGTGAGCAAGCCATCGCAGGATAGCGACGGCCGAGCTTTTTTGCCCGCGCGAGATATTCGAGGAGAGCGAGGGAAACGAAGGCGCTCTCTGTCTCTCTCGTAAACGCTTCTTACTCGCAAGTACGGTGCGTATTTGCTGGGGGATTAAGCGAATACCCGGGACAACCTCGACGTTTCACCGGCGTATTAACATTCCGTACCGGCAAAAAGCCTCATTTAATATCCTTCCTTCTGTTACACAGCGAGACGCGACGGTCTCGAATTGCCGGTACCCGCCCGCAAAACTGGCACCATTATCTAGAGATTGCAAACGGTAGATTCGCGTAATATTTTCTTTCAACGTCGAAGCGATCCAGCAATCGAATACTCGTTACGCGCGACGAAAGGTTTCAAACAGGTGATAAGTGTCAGACGCGATCGCTGAACCGCCGTGGCTATCGAAATCCTGCGCAATACGAATCATCCTCGCAATATCGATCGTTAAAAACGCGTCTCGGTTTGCGGGGGGTGGACGAAGGGGGAGGGAGAGTGGAGAGACAAAAAAAAAACGCGTGCGTAACGACGCGACGCTTTATTTCGCGCTGTTTGCGCGAGCGATTCCGCTGGGGACGCCGCTCGCGTTGTTAAGTAACAATTGCGGGCGAATGGTGACGTCGAATAATATTGGGTTACGAATTCCGGTGGGTAATGCCACCCCGGCGATGAAAATCGATTTCCGCGGCAACTAGTTAGCCCCCTTTCCGCCCCTCCTCTCCGCCCCTCGCCCGGTGCTCGCCCTTTCCGCCTCGCGACCGTATCTTCCTCGTGAAAGAGTAAAGTCTTCCCGGGATCGATAGGCATTTCCGTGATTTCCGTTGAAAGGAAACTCTCGGCGAATTTCAGTTTCATTAATTTCGAAGATCCCGCGCCCTCGCCGCCCTCGCCGTCCACCTTTCCCTCACGGTCCAACCGGTGCCGCTTCGACATTCTCTCGTCTCGATCGCGGAAGAACCCACTTGAAAATTCCAATCACAGTCGCGAGGAGAAAAAGTCTCAGGGGGCGAGGTGGCGGCGCGGAGGCGGCGGAGGGAGGAAAACGAAAATTTCCTCCGTCGACGTCTAAGCGACTTTGGCGCGAGTCTGACGAGAAAAGAAAAAGTAGCGAGTTCCCTTGCGTTTCGTGACGCGACCGTAATTCGACGGCGCGAGAGAACGAGAGAAGGCGAGAATGAGAGAAAGAGGTTTCCGAAAATCTGCCGGCTAATTAGAGCGAGCCGTGCCACCGTAAGGTTTTTTTTTTTTTTCTTCAGAGGGTGTTTTCCGCGCGTTGCGTATACGTGCGAACAAATGCCGCGTTGAAAGGGAGGGATAAAATGATATTGCGAGAGAGCAGACCGGAAGTTACGGCGACGTACTTTATCCGCGAGGTTCTCTATTCATCTCTTCCGATCGCGTCAATGCCGACAGACGCGTATTGCACGCTGCCACCGCGTAACGACGCGTGAATGGAGGAAGCGTGCGAAAGGCTTAATCCATCACGGTGAAGTTCATGCGCGGGTACGGGCGACGAGTAAATATCTGAAGAATTTTTCGATGCACATCTGCCCCAGATACGTCTATCAAGTGCGCTCCGTCGCGGAGTACGGAGAAGTAGCTAAAATAGTACCGGCGCGGCAATGCGACTCGTCGTCATCGCCATCCATGTCACCGATTTCGTTGCATGTCCTGCATACTCCACGTGCAATTAAAATCTCCGCCAGACTCGCGATATCGCGACACGAGGCATTCCGATAAATCCGATAAATATCCGCGAAGAAGAGACGCGAGAGGCACGAGGGAAAAAGAAAGAGAGAGAGAGAGATTAAGTTCGTCGTGGTTAACCATATCTAGACCGATCCAATAATATCGGCGCAAACAACCGCGGAAGATACTTTAAAGTACTTTAAAGTGCACTCGAGATCTTTTCAAGATATAAGATAGAAGACCGAAGAAGTAAAAAAAAAAAAGGAAGTTGAAAGTCATCTTTTCAAGATTTCTATTTTAAAAAGGAAAGATGTAGAGATTTAATTGTCGCCGTTTTTCCGCGATACAGATCGGTTTTCTCGTTTGGCTTACTTCGTGCCGCGACGAGTAAGTATCAGCTGTTTGAATCGTAATTCGATAGTTCTAAACTAATCTCTGAACTATCTATCACGCGTTAAGGCAATTATTACATTTGCATTATTAAATATTTTCGTTTTGAATAATATATCCTTTGACAAAGATGTGAGACGTATAACGGTATTCTAAAGTGCACTATGCATTATTAAAGAAAAAAATAAACTGCTCATAAATATTCGGACTTGAATTAGTTATACAGTTTTACAAACGAAACCAAGTTGCAGAACAATGATTAATTCTCCCAAACATTGCCGAGCGAAGTTAATAATAAATTAATATCAATCTTGGTTACATAATAAATAACACGACTCAAAACTTTAAGTATGCTTTTCTCGAAATTAAATTTTTTTTTTCAATTGCGATGCTAATTTTCTTTCTAAATTATTAATTCTTTGTTATGTGCGCAGAGCATAAAATATATATTTCAGCCTTAAAATTGTATTAAACTCGTGAAGCAAAACTTTTTTTTATTGATCAAACGCTGCCCAAGTTATTTTATAAACAAAGAAGAACTTTTATACTAATTTTTATATAAAAAGATATAGAATATTGTCATTTTTTATTTGGCGTAGTGAATCATTAAAAAGGACAATGAAAATAAGAGATAATGTTGGGGTATAAAACTAGCCCAACATCTCGTGCGTATGCAAGTAATTATATTCAAAAAAACCACGCGCGAGTAATATAGAATTAATGATAACAACATGCAACTGACGGCAAAAGCATGCTTAAAAAGATGCTCTATTACGTGACAATTTTTTATTTTTTATTTTCTCCACAACTTTTTTATGTTTACCGAAAAACGCAGAAAATTCTCCTTAAAACTGTAACTGGTCTTTTTCAAATTTAATAACTTTTTTCTCTCTTTTTTTTTTGTAAAAAATTCTTATTTTTACAATTGTCACGCGATGCTTGGACGTCTCTAATTTAAGAACATAATTGGTTTTCTGCATTTAGAAAAACTATTTAATCAAAAAGCTGTCAACGTGACGTGACTGCTTTTTCGAAAGGTTTATCTGTAGTAATAAATAATTTTGCAAATAGTTACACTAATAATTATAATAATAGTACAAAAAAAGTTAATTTGCGAAAATATAAGAATATCATTAAACTAAAAAAGGGGCACTTTCCTCCAACTCATAGTTCTCCAACAGTAAAAATAGTAGGAAAGCCATTTTTCAGACGAGTATACTGGTTTAAATTTTAAAGTAAAAACTTGATATTTTAAAAATGTTAGTATTTTGTGAGGCACACTTTTATCTTACTTCGTTCTCATTTTCCTTTCCATTTCTTTTACTAATTATCTGAACAAACAAACACGGTAACTGAATTCAGTTTAATTGACGCAAAAATGTAATAATAAAAGCTTATTCAAATAAAATTAATGATATGTATCTCAGCGTTGTTTTTTCGATAGTGTTCCGTAAAGATATTACTTGCGCTTGTCGCATATAAAGCATTTAATTAATTCCAAGCTATATTAATTCTAAAATTAAATATTTGTACTAATCTCTTCTAGAGCTCGGCCGTTGCATGGTAACAAATTTCCGACGCAACAAATGTTACATTTATCTTTATTGTTGGCTTGATACATGCATTTTTATTTTATTTTATTCTCATTTCCTTTTCTCCTCGCCGGCGAGATGAGTAAACGAGTAAACGAAGACAAAACTAAAATCATGTAATTTAGTTGACGTAAAAAGATTATAAAATAAAATATTAGTCAAATAGAATAATAAAACATGTTGCACGTGATTATGTATTACAATATACATATACGTATATATATATATAATTTTGCTGATATAAATTTCATACAAATCCATTATTTTAATAAGTTGAAAAATAATATTACTCATCGGTGCAATGCGCGGCGGCGGTACGTCAGTTGCGTTAAAAATTATGTTAAATTATAAAACAGAAATGCATGCAAGTTATAGTAATACGGGAGATAATTAATATTACGCAGAATAATGATTAACCGCGCATAAAATAATTGCGAATAATGAAATTCGCAATAAACAACAAATGAAATGAAAGAACAATAATTGTCTCATCCCGCTTGATTCGCCGCCTCTCGGGTCTCTCTTCTCTTCTCAGATTTATTCGCTGCCGAAGCAGCACTCGCGAAAACGTAATTATAATACCTCACCTACTAATCATTGTAATAGGAATAATTGTCGCGGCAATTGTTTGCCCGACATTCCTCTGACGTTAATCATACGCCCGTCTTAGGTCGACGTTTCAACGAAATATCGAAATGCCGTAAACGGGGAAAAGAATAAAGATATCAGTACGATTTCCTCGATAAATCGATGAATGTTACAACATGTGTCACCTCAAACAACGAACTGTGACAAATCACAAACGTAATTAGCGCAAATCCTCAGCGCTGATTAATAATCACCCGCTTCAACGGTCCCGTAGGGCTTGCTGATTTCTGATATTTGCCGCGATCGTATTTTAATAATAATGCGGGGAACGGAAACAGCTCTCGCTACATATGAATATGCGCGTTCTTCGAAGCGTTGCACCGCAGAAACGAACAGCAAAACCGCATGCCGGTGACTTCCGCTCGAATATTTAATGTATTATAAAACCCGCGTATATTCGCGCTTGTAAGATACGTAATAACCTGCAATTGGTAATCGATATGTCTTTCCTGCATTTTTTTTTTCTTTTTTCTTTTCGAGCGCGTAATGTCAAAATGTCACGATTAATCAACTCAAATGTAAAGATTACGTTTGTTGAACGCCACAGACAAAATTGAAATATGAATATGCACCGTAGATATTATTGAACCACACCACTTAAACTTATTTTAAAAAAAAGGGGGGGGGGAAAATTGCAGTTTTCGACTATTTAATTTGCCGTCTGTATGATACGGATGCGAATTGCAATCATCAGTAAAACGAACACACTTCAATTTCGAGGAAACGGTCCGCCTGAATTTAGTGCGAAATCATATCGAGGAAACATATCAATTAATAGCGGCGGAAATCAATCACGGTTCTATGTTCTTCTCCATGCTCTTCTGCAAATGTTATTTACAACCGGATTTCATACATTCGTATGTCGGTAAATCGAAATTGTTTTCAAGCGCACGTAATAGTTAGACGTAAATTTATTTAATTCTGTATGTCGCGAAATACCTTTTGCCCCGCTTTCAGTTTTTGAGACGATTTCGATATACAAAGGTGTATTATATGCACAATTACTTTTATTACCTCATTAAACACACACAAGCTAAATATTCCGTTTATTATCGCTCAAATTAATTATTAATATATAATAATATCCTGTGGCTTTTACTTAAATAACTCGGTTGGCGTAATTTATGTATTATTCCGCACTTTATTACTCGATATTGAAACATGAGCAAGATCCGTTTAAAACGACGAAAAGTTCATAGCGGTAAACGCAAAATTCGAGCCCGAGCGAGACGTTAAAGATTTAATTAAAGGTATATAAATATTATAAAGCGATAATTTATCATTTCCGTCTTATCGCTTCGATTTATTCACTTCAAACGAATAAAGTTGCGCGATATATTTACTTCGGCAGATAACCGACATCTCGATTAATCGGAAGAGTTAATTAATCGGCACGGATCGATTACCGCTAATTAATTCTAAAGGATGATCGCGTTTTCTCGGATTACTAAAAGGATACGCGAAAGTAAGCGTCAAGTTATTTCGCCAGCGAATTTTAAAGGCGCTTCTGTTTTTTAGCTGCTTGAAAAAAAAAATAATTTTATGGATTATTCAACGCCTACGCCTTTCTTTTATTTATTCCACATTAATTCTTTTTTTTACATCTATCTTTTTATTTTATTTATTTATTTTTTTTTTTAATTATTGTTAAACGTGGAGAAACGTAAGCCGCGTTTTGTGACAAATCCAATTACATTACGCGCGGATGTTCGAAAAGGAGCTAACACAACTGAAATGTATTTTCCAAGGTACTCCCGGTGTAAAAGAAATTATTTTGACGCGGGAATTGAGCGCAGCCACGTGAGATAACATTTGGATAATTAAATTCAATGCTTCATAATTTTCACGCATCATTCTCGCGGCCATTTCCGACTGTATATGCGTACGTACATTCCCGCGGACACGCGCGGCGTCCTCGTATCATATATTTTTTTCCGTGAGCGGAATATTACAATAAATTTTCTCTTGTGTGCGATTGAAAAACAAGCTGCCGTGCAAACAGAATTTAAAATAGGCTCGATAGCCTTTTAACAATCTGTAAATATGAATAACGCCCACGTAACATACGTGACATACGTGACAAGAACCGCGTCTAAATCGAGTGAAATTAACACCTTATAGCCGCCGATAGATTTCCCGTGGTGACATTACTTAGAAATCTTGTGGCGATAGTATTAAAATACATTTTCCCCTATTGAAATTCTATTCTCGTAAGAATACAGAAGTACACTGTAAAGAAAGTAGAGCAAGCGAATAATAAAAAATGTCGGAAGAATATGCATAAGTAAGAAGAAGAAGAAGAAAAAAAAAAGAAAGAATGAGTAAAGATAAAAGAGAAATATAAAATATTGGTAAGCAAAGTAAAAGCTTACATACGTATAAAAGAGAAAGAGCATGTAGAGACTGATTATTAAATACTTCCGAAACACATTCAGTATTTTTATGTTAACAAGTTACACGTCGTGCTGTATTAAATAGACGTAACAATTTTTTTTTAGTGCATTAATGCGTTTGAGGGATGATAATATTTCGTGGAATGGTGATTAAAAAAAAAATCCTACATTTAATTCAACTTGAATTGACTTGAATTAAAAAAATCTAAAAAAAAATAAAAATTATTACTTTTTCGATGCTCTCTCGCGCTTCATGCATGATTCGACGAAATAATTATGAAACGTTCGACACGGAAGTAACAGGAGGCCGAACATATAGTTATCGAACCATCGGCATGGCTCAGTTTTCAATCTCGCGCGAAAATACGGACGAGGGAAAATAAATCCCTACCGCATCTGCCGCGTCTCCCTCGCATCTTCTTTTTGGTTCTCGTGCATGTCGTCTCCCGATCTCCCGTGAGGTACATTCGCGCGTCGCGTTTTACTGTACAATAAAATTGTTATTATGTCGAGTTTTAGCACTCGCGGCATGCGCGTTATTTTCACGAAAATAAATCCGAGACACCTGACTCGCGCGCTCTTCGTTACTTAGAGCTGATTATAATGCAGGAATTAATTTCCGACGTGCCGGCTTTTTGCAGGCGCTGAGGAGAAACATGTAAGCCCAATATTTTGCAAGAAATTTGAACGAGATGCACGGAGACACGTCTCATCTTTTAATCGAAAGCATTTTGAATAAAAAAGAAATTATTACACGAGCAGAGCGCGCAGCATTATTTACTCTTGTTCCTCCTACGTGAAAAGAATTTTTTATTTCTACATTTAATAATTTTTTTACAACGAGCTACGTTATATATTTCCGCGACTAGGCCGTGTGCGTTTGTTTATCGCTGCGTAGTGGGCGAGCGACGGGCAGAAGCCCTTGGCGCGGGCAGCGTCGTGGCTCGCGCGCGCGGTGCTCGCATCGTCTCTTACGGGCATGATGCCCGACTCGCGGAGCACGGACGGTGGCCGGCCACGCGACAGTGAGATAGGTCGGCGGACAGGCGAATGACCTACTTTATCCCTACTCCCACGCCTCTGTCAACGACCGAGCAGCGGGCCGTACGCGCGTCCGCGCGCGCGGTGCGAGGGCATCGTCCGATTCAGCTGGTCGGCCGCGACGCGACCTATGACAATCGCGGGACTCTACGGCGATTTCGGCAGCGTACTTGGCTCGCGCGCGCGGTTTCCCGTTCCTCTAATATTTTCGTGATAGAAGAATGTTTCAATATGCGCTTTAAAGAAAAAAAATAATAATAATAAAAAAGAAGAAGAAGATGAAGAAAAATACGGACATTTAAAACAGCATACCTATAGAACTGAGAAGTTAAAACAGAAAGCTTACCAGGCAAATTCGTAATTCTAATCGCGAGTTTCATTCTGCATGATAATTTGCTCGAGTAACATGGTACTCATTAACGAATATTTAAATAACTCTATCATTTCAGGATGGGAGTAAAAGAGAAAAGTTACGCGGTCGGGCCGCGTGTTTGAGAGGGAGAAGGTTTTTTTTTTTCCCCTATGCCGTTTGCACTTGGTTAGGTCAGCGAATTATGATACGCTTTTGCTATCTTCGAACCCTCGTATCTCCATTGAAATTTACAAAATGTACATCAATATACCCGAAGCCCGCCAATGTACATTGTTATATTGATAAAAATCCGCCCGATCCATTTTTCATCCGCGATTTTTCTCCTCTTCTTAACTTTCAATACAATATTTAATCACTGCGAATATAGAAATTGTATTTGACGGGCAATCTTACGTTTAATTACGGTTTGCAGATTTTATTTAATTAATCGGAGAAATCAGATTATCTGCGTGCGGATTTACACTCGTAGTTAAAGGTCTACGTGAAATAGGATACAGTTTCTTTTTTTCTCTCTCTTTCTCCTCTCTGTGAAATATAATAATAAGAGTAAGTTCAATTAACGATTAAACAAAGGAAGTGACTTTGATCGCTATCGCGTCCGAAGCTCACACAGTTTGCATAAAAAATATTGCATTTATATTGAACTTAACGATATTTTTAAGCTCGAATAAGTTTTAATTATTCTGTGACATAAATCGTTCAATACATTTCCATATAATGATAAAATATAAGTGAAATAATTTAGTCTTCTATTTATAACGTAAAATAATAAAGAAAAATTGAAAGGCTCGAATAATTATTTATTAAAATGTTAAAATGATTTGTACTCCTTTGGATAAATTATTGCGCTATTTATACTTTATATACCTATTTAATAATCTTCATTAACGCAATTAATTGTTCAATTTGTAATAACTAAATTTTTTGATCGTACAATCCCGGAAAATCACGTACGCTCAAGGCGGTTGGAAAAAAAAATATTACATTTTTTAATTTTTCTTGCAATGAAAACAAATAAAAATATATTAAAGTATGTCAGCTTCAAATTAAATTACACAGCAAACAGCAAATGAGAAGGAAAACACATTAATTTAATTCATAAATTAATTCTCAACAAACAAAAGTGTACGTTTCGACTACATTTAGACTTCTCTAGTGAAAGAAATTTAAAGCGATAAGTTTAAACTTTTTTTTATATTTTTTTTTCTAACTAGAACAGGGCAAAACAGCAAAGATTCGATAACGTTAATTGCAACAGACTTGTCTCTTCAGTCGGAAAATTCTCCCTCTGCCCTTTTGTTCCGCCGAAAACAAACCATTTGTGTATATTAATTTAATCGGGCGTCATCCATCAGTATTTAATTAGCGCGCGGAAACACGACACTCTTCTAGCTCACTATCTATCACTGTCGCATAAATATTAAACGTGCGTTTGGACGGCCGCGCTCGTGTACGTTCTATTGAGAGAAAAAAACAAACGTCAATATTGGTCGGGTTTAATTAGGTTTACGTTACTTGATTAATTTCCTCTCGAGACTTTTAAAAACTGTTCGCGGGAGATGAGGCGGCGCGGATCGCATTCCATCGTCCCAAGACTAATGGTACGCGGACCGTGCATTTCTCTGGATGCACCGATGCGCGAGATTCGCCGATACAATTTCGGCCCGGCGGGATTAACGGAGGGTATTCACAATTAGCTTCTCGTCGAGGGCTAATTTTCCCTTAATGCGGCCGCGCGCAAAAAGACAGACGGCATCGGGTACGTGATGAGTTAACGCGAGCGGTTAGCGCGTTAACGGCCGGCCGCTAAGCAAAATAATCCGGATTTGAAATGTAATTCTGATGTTAATTGCTATCATCAGCGATCTGCGTTCGATAATTTCGAGTCGCTCATTAGCTCGCCGTGCCGGTACGCGGGAGGTGCAGGCCAACTGCAAGTAATGCGGCGGATTGAGAAGGAAATGGAACGAGGGTGGGACGTGAGAGAGGGAGAGAGGAGGAGAGTGCAATGTTGAGCACATAGAACGTGTGCCGTAAGAACTTTGCTCGGTGATAAAAAGATCGCAGCTAATAGATCAAGCTAATCCGACGCCAGCTAATTTGTAACTTGAAGCACATTTCTCGTTCACTGCGTAAAAAGCACGAAAATAAGAGTTACATCCCGAAGCTCTCGTGACCGAATTGGTTGGCGAGGTATTCGCGAGTCGACCGTTAGGAAGTCCCTGCTATTTTTCGCCATTTCGTCGCGATCGCAAAATATAAAGTCGACCTGTCCCGACAGCCGTTGCCTTTCGAATTAAACTCCATTTCTTCGATCGTGTATTTGCCTTAGTGGTAATAAACGAGAGAGACAAAATATATATTATAAAACGAATCGTGTAATATATCGCGAGGATAATTTCTTTTAGTATTTAATAATTATGAACTGCAGTCTCGCAAGTTTAATTTGGCCGATAGTTTTACAGCAGCCCCGCTGTATCGTCACGTTAATTTGGTACGTCTTGTGTGTAAGAAAAATATTTAAAAAAATATGACGCTTTAGAAAAATACAACTAGATATATTTCTTCGTTCCAATAAATACAAGTACGTAGCTCTACATATAAATAGCAAGCATAAATATGTTACTGTCACAGTTATCGGTTCAAAGACCGATCACGAGGAAAAAAGGTGAAGAAATTTATTTAAAAAAAAAAGAAAGAAGGAAAAAAAAAAATAACCCGTTCATTTTTCTACAGAATCGCGCGCGTCGGGATATTCCCTGGGAAAAAATTTATATCGAGTACCGTCTAATGCGAGTAACTTCGCGAGTCTAATAAAAGTCACCGTGCTTCTTCACGGTACTCGTCACAACGGGGAACAACGTCCTTTG
Organism: Cardiocondyla obscurior; assembly: GCF_019399895.1. Lineage (NCBI taxonomy): Eukaryota > Metazoa > Arthropoda > Insecta > Hymenoptera > Formicidae > Cardiocondyla > Cardiocondyla obscurior. The sequence goes on from NC_091881.1 coordinate 5,041,720, forward strand.
TTGTAACTTTAAGGACAGAAAAAGTGACGAGGTCGTGATTAAGAGTGACGACTCCCTGGATTATTTCGAGTGACTCGAAGCCGGAGGGCCCGAGAGGGTAAGTCGCGGGTACCAGGGAGGAACGGTGGCAATAAGTGTCGGGCGCGCGAATAACGTGGGGGAGGAGGGAGGGTAGGGCCAGCCACGTACTACTCCTGGGGCTAATGGTGTATACGCGAGAAGGGAGGAAAGGGGTTTATACGCGGGGGTGTACGAAAGCGCATCGGTGGTGTTGTCGTGTGCGTGTGGCGCCGTGCACGAGGCTCGCACGAGGGTCGCGCGCGCGACGGCTGGGGAGGGTCAGAGAGGATCAGGGGCAAAGTGGCGGCGGCGGCGGCGGCGGCGGCAGCGGCGGTGGCGGCGGCGGAGCTGTATCGATGTCCGGGCGCGTTCACCACCGCCGGCACACACGCCGGCAGCCGGCAGTATCCTGCGAACGAGTGGCATGCCGCTCCTCTCTCTCCAATTTCCAGGCCCTCTCCATCGCCAGGACTGCTGCCTCCACCATCTCCGCCTTCGACGTCCTCTGCCCTCTGCCTCGCGCACCGCCACCTCGCTCCAACCACCAATTCACCTGCCTCTGTCCCTTCTCTCTCCCTTCGTGCTGTGTGCGATCAGCGTGCGCGACTTGGCGAATCATCAATCGCCCGTGCAAATTCCTTTATTTCCGCGCTAAGGACCGAGGACCCTTCCGTTAAGAGACAACGCGACGAAATAACCGCGGGCGCGCTTCTTAAAATGCGTAAAGACGGCCACGATTCGATTAAACAACACTCGGGAAAACTCGGGGAAACCGCGCTCTCGAATAATTTTATTCCGCTTCCCATCGTGATTCGGAAGATCGAGCCCCCTCGATGAATGTCTCGGGCCGCATTCTTCGGGGCTGTCGTGATCTAAGATCCCTCCCGCGCTCTTCGCAAGCTCCGTGAACCGCGGCGTCGGGCGAGGGAGGAAGAAAAGGGGTCGTAAATGTTTTCCGCCAAGATTAATCGTCCGGAGGGGAGCGAACGGGAAGATCTACCTCGTTGAAAACGAGAATGTGGCTTTGATCGCAGAAATAATCTCGATCGGCCGCTTTCTTTTCAGCTCGTCTTCTTTTCGACCGATAGGGAATCCAATCGTTATTTTCTCTTCCTTCTTATTTTTTTAAATTTCTCTAATGCAATTAAGCATGCGATATTTTCGTTTTTCTTGAAAAAGTAAAACAGTTTGACAATTTATTTGAGGCACATCGAGACGTCATGTATTACTAATATGTTATATATTTGTATATATGCTACACGAAAATTTCTTCTATTTTGATTTCAAAACCAACTTCCTTCATTTATATTTTAATGGAGTTGTTAAATCTGTCCTTTTTCTCTCTTTTTTTTGCGATTTTTTAGTTTTTTTTATTTATTTTATTATTTATATTTTTTTTTGGGGGGGAAAAAAAATTAAAATCCGCTTTAGACAGATTTCTGTTTGTAGTTTTATGTCTCGTGTATACAATAACATTTGATAAAACTGAACTTCACATGGAACATATACATTAAATACAATTTCATAAATCAAAATACATGGCATGAAAATTAAACAGAATTTTATCCTGAAATCTGTGAGCTTTATAAAGCAAGAACGGATATATTTAAAATTGCACGGGAACAGAATAAGAGATATTTTGGTGCGAATTTTGTATGTATTTTGCAATTTAGTAAACTACCTCTAATATCGTTTTTTTTTTTTTTCTATCACTATTAACTTAATTTATTACTAACTTGTTTAACGCTGAAAATGCGTCAGAATGGAAAAGTGGAGTGGGAAGCAAACTGGAAATTTGAGATCGCGGCACGCGAAGTATTTTCCAGATCGAGATCACGTCCTAAAACAGGTCCGATCCGAACGGCGTAGTTCATTCTCGCATGCTACCGCGGAAGAATAAGTTTTCCAATGCTTGTCGCGGACAGTTTCTCGCGTTTTAGTGCGAGACGAGGGGGCGTCTTTGCGAAATCCGGTCGTTTGTCGTGGACGACGGCTGCAGCCACCGCGGCTGTTATCGACGGCAGGGTGCTCGATGACTAACCCTTCCTGATCTTTAGGGCAATAGTTTACGTGTGTACAGAATTTTTGTACGCGAAAAGCGTACACGTATACCCTTTCGACGGTGTCAAAGAGAGTGCATGATCGTGTGTGCATATGTCGAGTTGACATTGATGCAGCGGCGAGAGAGCGCGCGGGGTGCTCCCGGCAGCTGCCGCGAAACATCTCGCTTTCGAATCTCGCCGCGGCACCGCAGGCGCATTTTCTCCGGGAAATATCGGGGGTAATGTTCCTTGAATGGATTTAGGATGACCGGGAAAGACACCGTGAGGAAAACGCCGCGAGGTGAGAGGCGAAGGTAAGACGGATATGGGGATTTATTTTTTCCGGGAGAGGCAGATCTCGTAACACGTGCGTAAAGCTCGTAAAGCGCAACCGTGGGTGTTGTTACGCAGCCGTAATTGCGTAGGGGAGCGTTGCGCGTGTCGCAGAGGGAGGGAGGAATGTACAAAAAGCCGAGGGCGGAAAAAAAAAAAAAGGGAGGATTTGCGCGAACAGGTGATATCGGGAGTATACGCGGCCGCCGCGGTATTAATAATAAATAGGGCGTCGGGAATTAGATTAATCGCTGCGGCTCTAACTTACTTTTCCGATCCGCCGCGCCGGTCGATTTCCTCTTCGCGCGCCGCTCGCCAAGCTCATTAGGAGCTGTTTAGTTGCGCAAGAATTTCCGGAAGCTCTTGCCTCGCCTGGCCGCGGGGGTAGTTCGTATCGGCCGAGCTTTCCCAGCGACTATCGTTTGCTCGTTAACGATAATGCTTCCGAGTTTAGAGAATACAAAAGTCCGTACCGAGCAATCAACTTACGTTCAAACGTTCCACGGTAATGGGAACCGAATCGCTCGCGACTGGGAAAAGCCGGCTGGGACGAGGGTACGAGTGAAACGAAGAAAGAGGAATGGACGAGAAAGAGAGATAGAGAGAGAGAGAGGCTGAACAGAGGGTGAAACGACCGATGCTGCTCGATTCGCCAGCACAACGGCTTGCTTGCATACAATTAATTCCGAAAACATAAGTTTCTCGCTGCTAAAGCGAGGAGATCACTCTCTGCCCGAAAGAGACGTCTCTTTCGATCCCAAAGTAACAGAATCGTTGGTGTTAGAGAAGACTAACGGTATTCGAGTAACTTATCCGAAAAGATCCTCTCTTTACCCTTTTTCTTTTTTTTCTTTCTTTCTTTTTTTTCATGGATAAAAAGCTATTTTTCTTTTAATCTTCCGGGACCGCTGGAAAATGTATTTCCCTCCTTCGAGTTCGTCTTCTTGCATTTTCTTTTTTTTTTTTCTTCGAGGGTGGTAGGCGGGCTCAGAGGATTAAAATCGGCATCACTTCGACCGCTTGGAAACTAACGGCGACCCCCGGTCCACCGGACGCGCCGGCAAAAGAAAAAAAATCGCATTACGTTTTCGAAGTTAAAACCGGATATATTCCGCCATCTCGGCAACCGGAGCCGCGGAGCGATGAGATAAAGCCGCGCGCGCGGATCGGGTTAAATCTCCAGGCGGGCGAGAACTTTCCGCGGCGCCTCGATTCTATCCCGGTGAAATACTTTTAATGCGTTTAACGCGCAACTTTCGTCGAATAAACACATTCCTCCGGGGTGTACGCGTCCTCTCGCGCGTCATTACCCACGGTAACGAAACTTTCCGATTCTCGCGCCGGGGGACTCGGGCCTTTGAGCACGGCGCTAATTACTGGCCATCATTAATACAGCTCGCTCCGGCATGCGCCGGATCGCGGATCAAACGCTTCTCGCATTTCGCACGAAAATTACTTGCGGCCCCATCATTTTTATCGATTGCCCCGCGATCGACGCCGACGAAATATAAGCCGCGATCCTACCAGCGAACAACTGCATTGCCCTTAATCAATTTTCGCAGAGCGCGACCCTGCCCTCCTCCTCGCGGCACGAAGCGCGGAACGAGGTTTAAAGTATTAAACGTTAATAATTTCATTAGTAGATAACGCTCCATGGAGCCCCATAAGCGTGGTGATATATCGACCGTTACGAGTATATTACTAAATACTTAGAACAACAAAAACCAATATATCGGCTTTTAGGTATTACAAGAGAAAGCTACTAGTCCGATGCACTACTCGGAAGGGCTCTCCCGGAACTGTAAACGTATCGATATCGAAAGCACGTAAGCTTTTCTCTTCTTATCATGAAAGTCTCATTAAAAATACCAACACGTAAACAGAAAAAAATTATTTAGGCTGAAAAAAAGTTAATTACCTTTAATTAACTAAATCGTTTACCTATACGAAGAAGAAGTTTGAAAATTGTTAATAATATTATATTATACAGACTTAAATATATATTTGAAGGGTGTAATGTATTTCAAGATTATTAGAATTAGCATACTTATTAAATAAATCGATTTGCGTAGGCACAATTAAAACTGTGATATTTTATGTCAAAACAGATTTGTTATTCATCAATGCCGGCGATCTTAATTCGCGTAAAACTGCTATTCGTAAGGAGCGATCAATACGTCTGGTTACATAATAACCAAATTGACTTTTTAATTGTCGAACGAAATTTGACTAAATATTATTTCCAAAACGAAGTTACTTCTCTTGTATTTTATTAATTTTACATAAACGCGGGGAACGTCATTTAAGCAAAAACAAAAATAGTATTCTCGTTTCCGCCGTAAAGAATATAAATTAGTTTTTCTTTTATCTATATAAATCTCTTAAGATACGTTCTAGAAAAATATGAGAATTGAAGAAGTCAAAGAAGAAATCTCGTTCTATTGAGTACTTTAATTGCAACTGTGAAATATTCATGATAAAAGTGATATTCAACTGAGAATAAAATAAAGAAGCAAGTATTATACGTTTTGTTTGTATAGAAATTTTGTTTTCCATCGGCGGCGATTCTAGCACCGACGTTGCGAAAACAGGAACAGCAAACGGAAATCGGCAAGCGATTAAGCCCGATCCCGATTCCCAGGAGAATGCCGAGAGAAATTCGATCGTTCGTGCCCAGGAAACGCGCGAAATTCTCGACGAGTTCGAGTTGATAGTTCGCAGTCGCGATAAGCATCGCGCAACACAATAAACACGGAAATCGCGTTAGCAACCGGGTTTATTACGAAAGCGCGAATTAACAATAGCGGTTCGCCCGATTAAACGGCCTACGAAATTTGCGATCGCATCTCCTCCCCCCCGGAAGGCGAATCGTCGATCATGCCGAAGACGTGAAGTGTCGCGATAGGATAAAAGAGTAAAATGCATTTGAAATTACGAATGTCCGTATATTTGACCTTAGCTTAGTGTGAATAGTAATAAAAATAATAATAATCGCGTCATATAATCAGTATATCGCGTCTAATGATCGTGACGTTTTCACTCATAAGAATCTAAAAGTAGTAATCGTAATAATACATTCGATAAATTGCGGTAATAATTACTATGCTGTAAAAAAAAAAATTCACTACCATCTTTGGGAGACAATGCGCAAGAGAAAAGGGGTAAGGTAGCGAATGCCGGGAAACTTAAGATTAAAAAGTGGAAAAGTTGAGATTAAAAAAAAAAAAAGAAAATAATAATAATAAAGGAGAAACAAGTCGCAAAGAAAAAGGGGGAGTTCTTTCGTACAAAATTAGTCTGAGGGTTCAGTTTAAGGTAATTAATAATACTATTATTATAATATTATATCCAAATTTCTACCAATCGTAAATAACCGTTCGAAAATGCATTATTTGCTAAAAAGTCACTCTTCGTTCTCTCTTTCACGCTTGTGCATTCACTCGTTTTTTTTTTTTTTTTTCTTTTTTCTTTTTCTCGTCGTCTCTTTACATTCTCTTCTCCTTCCTCTTCCACCCTCTCTGTTTTTCTTCCTTTTCCTCTTTCGTTCAATGTATCTCACTCGTTCTCTGTCCTCACGCGATAAAAAGCTTCCTCCATTTAAAAAGCAGTCTTTCGTAGCACTATGCGGAGCTCCACCCCTTTCTGTGCCTCCTCGTTAAACGGTATAAAAAATGTTTCGCCACGAGCGAGATTATTATAAGTTTTCAACTGAGAGCTTCGACGACCCGCAAGACGTTCGCGCGACGACGGTATCCGAGGAATTGCCAATCAACCCAAGTAGAATATCTCTTTCCGTGTATATCGTATGGGGTACGTCACTAATTCGATGGACCTTGTCAACGATCGGAATCGATATCTTTTTAACCAGAGCACCGTGCAATACGCGCGTCGTATTACATCGTTTGTTACGCTTTGCTTAAAAAAAAAAAAAGTCTACTCTAATCGTCGGCGACAAGATCAATCACATTAGTCGCGCTCTTCGAAAGGCGTGACGAGCAAAGATATGTAAGCCTGATCGCGCTTGACGAAGAGAAAATGTCATAGAAAACATTGCTTATCGCAATATCCACTACTCTCGCTACTACGTCGCACACATAAATACACAATTGCCTCGTTCTCATTCGAACACCGGTCCTCGCAGTCGCATGGAATAATGATGAATCTGGCCGGATACTATCGGTCTTTAACATCTTAATATTCTTGCCGCGCTCGTTCCTATGTCAGGGATTGGTTCATACAAAAAAAAAAGAAAAAAAAAATAAAGAAATCCTATTCTAAGAGATTTCTTACTTAAATTAGGGATATATTTCGATAATCAAGTTGACTGTCATATAAAAAGTCGGAAATTGAAGAATAAAAGGAAAAAAAACGGACAGAAAAGAGACACTTATACATTTTTCGAATTTTTTTCTTATCTAAATTTGTTGGTTTTTTAGTGAACGGTCTGGTGCAGTTCTAACAAAATGTGTAATAAAGTTCTAGTAACAGCAAACGTGTCACGACAGGCTGACGCTATGAATAATGGAGATAACATCGTTACGTACGACACGATAGCATGACAAATTTATAATTAAGCGAGAGTAATTACTAACGATTATTTTTGACCGATTTAAGTCGGCTTACAGTGTCAATTTAATTTTTTCAAATGTCGGTCCTAATTTGATTAACGAAGTATACCCTTCTTTTAAGTAAAAAGTCTCTTAGGCTAATATCTTTTTTCGTACAGACCAATCTATCGATATTGCACGAGTTTCTTTACTCTGAAAACAATTGCACGACACGATTGATCGGCAATGCGAACTAGTAATTCGTAAACACTGCTTTTACAACTATCTACTCACAATTTTTAGATTGATCAGCACAAATCAAGTTCATACTCTATTACGTTATTCTAAATCATTTTCCGTATAAAACACTCTTGATTATTAACTATTCCGACACAGTAAAACACACTTTGTCTTGTTTGTAATATTTAAGGTTCCTTGAGAATTAAGGTTTACGTATACATGCCAACGCGAAACAAGTACAGGCTTATCGTAGTAATTAAGGTGATAAATTTGTATTAAAAAAAAAAAAGAGATACATAAAATATTATTGAATACGATTTATCAACGTGCAACAATACACCGTGCACTCTTATTTTCTGGAAGGGATAGAGAAATCGCTCTGCGTGTCGGTCACATGTTAGGCTGCACTGCGCATTCCGCAGGGCGAACAAGTGAGAAAACAGAGAACTCTTTTGACGAGTAAGTTCACAAACGTTAATGTCCCCGGTGTGCTTCGCAATGGTAATCGGGTGCATCGAAACCTGTCGTCATATTCTTCATCTTCTTCGTAGTCATAATTATAATTGTACGAAAGATTACGTGGATATTGGTAAAGATGACGTTGACGTTGATAATGCTGTACTTGTTGATGTTGATAAAGATGTTGGGTACGATGTACGCATTTTCTGGTTTCCAAGGCGCTATGTCCTGGCAGTGAAGGGCGAGCGAGAGTACGTACCGATGCTGAATATCCCGATACGCGCGGAGGATTATGTGACGGGGGTAATCGCGAGGATAACAATCTCGGGGCCAGATTCGGCCTCATTCGGGATCACCAGTTGGCCATGCCTGGTTTGTTTAGAGTCATGAAATAGATCTGGCACGAACTACCGCCCTTTGCCGACGAGAAGAATACCTAAAAAGCATAAAATAATTATCTTTAAAAAGTCGTGTTAGATCGAATCAAATTAATTACTAGTTTTCTCGCGATGTAGATTGATTAAAACAATGATTTAAGCTCGCATTTACATAAGTGATTGAAAAAATCAAAGTATATAAAATCATAGATTTATGTTAATCCTGAGGTTTCTCGGTGGCTAAGTTCCGAAAACATTCAAGAAGTAACAAGAGTTTGTGACGAGTAAGAACGTGGTCGAATTTAGGGCGCCGCTCCCGGCACCGCCAGCATCATCCATGATTGTCAGCAGAAAACTCGAATTGTATATCCCTCGATGAAAGAATTTCATTTCCCATTTCTATTACCGTCGAGTAAGATGCAACTCGAGCCTCTCGCTATTGATCAAAGATGACGCTGGCGGTGGGAGCGATGCCCCGACTTCAAATACCTTGCTTACTATGCACAGAGTGCATCGCACTCCTGTTATTTCACGAGTGTTTTTGGAGTCTTGGCTCAGGCGAGAAACGTTCCAATTAAGGACCATAGAAATGCGTACTTGAAGTCATACCTTATCGTTACGTTCACAAAGGAACTTGAGCCGTTGAGCTTTTTTATGCATGAAAACACCGTCGAGATGACCGCTTTCTACACTCCTAATCTCAATTGCCTTGTTGCCCCAACCCATAATTTGTCCCGTACCAATGTAGGCGACGCTCGTTGGCATCTCACCCCATTGAAGAACCATCGTCTTCGATACTCTGCCATAAGTATTAACGTATACGCCCTCGTTATCGTAGCAGAGTAGCAATTGCATACCGTTACTGTTTGGCAGTGCCACTATACAATGTGGACAAATGGGACCTTGAGTCTGCAAATAAAAAAGAACAAATAACTATGTAACTTACATATCACAGCATTAAAAATAATATAGATGTACACTGAAAAGTAGATATGGCGTTTGCTGCGGCGACGGCAGCTAGCGAACGCGACTTTAGCGTCGTGCACGTCGAGATTCACATGTGCCGCATATATTATATACCGCGCCGGCCGGATTGCCGAAGACTGATTTTCCTTCCGTTCTCTCATCCCTTGTCTCTGTCGCCTAGGGTTACGTACGCTAGCCGCTGTCACCGCAGAAAACGCCGTATCTGTTCTTCGGTGTACATGCATTCTAGTATCATTCATCGGTTGATTTATAATCTTAACATTAAAAAATTTAATAAATCTAGATAAGAATCAGATTTCTCTTACGTGTTTCGGTAGATATATATCGTAAACTGTAGCGGAATCCAAATCGACCGCGTGAAATCCGTCGGCGCTACCATAGATAACTTTTAATCTTGTCCCCTCTTCAACTGTAAGATCAACTAATAAAGGTCTGTGCGCGAGCTCGCCGAAAGATTTGAAGGCCATGAATTTATGATACGGCTTTGGCGCCCAAGCGTAGATTTCTATGGAATCTTTTAACGCGATTACAAGGAACTTTATTCTTTCGTATTTCACTATTTTGAAATGCACTGCGCCCTGCAGATCGCCCACGTTGATCCAACCGTTACGTCGTTCGACTTGCTGCAAATAAATAAAAAAAAAAAGCAATATTAAAATACAGAATATATACATTAAAAATTTTTTTTTTTTTTTTGTATATACAAAAAGAAAACTTACATCACTGTGACCATCCGTCCGTAGAATTTTGCTCTTCAGCCAAGAAAGGTAATAGACGCGCACTCTATTTTTCTTACCGCTGATTGTAACCAGGATATTTTGGCCTTCGAGAACTTCCATTTGTTGGAAACGTCTTCTACTGATTAATTGATAAACCTTACCCTGTCCACTTCTGTCTAACAACATCAATCCGTTCTCGGTTCCAATTAATAGATTTACACCTGCAAAAAAATATCGATTACTATCCAAATTTAAGCGTACAAATTCAGGGACTATTACACGATAAAAGATTATATTTTTTAATATCTTTAACATCTCTCGATAACAGATGTAATAATTGTGGTATAACAAATTATCAGACATTCTATACACTTACCCCATAATGCAGCACAGAGAATCTCGCTGTTGAAACGTTTCTTATATTTACGTATTTCCGGTGTGTCCGAAGCTAAATCGTGGCTGGTTGGAGTTACGTTAACGTTCACGTGAGATTCTCTCCTGGCTGGGCCAGCTCCGAATCCAAAAGTCAGAAAAGACCGCTGTTTCTGTTGAAGCGCAAATGGAGGAGGTGATTTCACCGCTTGTCGATACTGCAACAAAGATGACTTTGCCGTTTAAGAGAACTCCACTAAAAAAAATGCATTAAAATGTCAGGCAAAACTCTACGTTGCACGCAAATAAATGCTGGGTTAGGAGAGTTTGTTTGTCGTAAACCGTAATATTGCAAACACTATCAGAACAGAAGGATACAAATCTAAAAAAAAAAAAAACGCGCAAGTTTCCCTTTTTTTCTCTTTAAAGTAAAGTAAAGTAACATGCAAAGGATTGAGCGAAGATATAAAGAAATTAAGAGAACAAATCAGCCTGGTCAAAAATGCGATTATCTACATAGCATTCTTACAAACAAACAAATATCACCTCGATCGCAAATTAAAGCATTTACTTTTAACAGGGTAGCTGAGAAATTAGAAAGGATTTACATTCGCATGTAGTCTATGTGTATCGGATAAATGATGTGTTCGGTAGGGATCAAGCGTATTCGTAACTAGCCAAACTCTGCTCCAACGGCATCCACAATTACCACTATTAGCTTATTGTTAAATATGTTTTCGTGTTATTCTTAAATGATACTCAATAGTACAGGATTAAAACATCCGCGTCGTGAAACAACGTGATTTATTCAGCGCGCGTTGTCGCGCGTTTCACAGGTGAGAAACAAAACCCAGAGAAAGGACAGAAGAAGGAAGAGAGAGATGTGAGAACAAAAAGCAACGGTGACCATGTTAAAAATTATTGTTTTACCGTGATGACATTATAGGAGTCAAGTATAGATTGTCCCACAGAAACCAATAAAAAAAGGAGGATAAGATAAAAACGGCCTGCGCGTTTACACAAAACTGACATTCATTCTCGCGGTGCATAATGAAAAAAGGTCAACGTTTTAGAGTAAAGTAACACATGTCCCCGTTCCCCTCAGTTCCAACCCCTCGCGCGAGAAAGCGAGGAGAAGGAAGAGGCAGAGAAGGGACAGTAGTTAAAAATTTTTTTTTTTTTTTTTTTTTTTTTTAAATGAATAGATACTTACATTGTAATTAGTATTGGGATTGGAATTGCAGAGGGCCCTGCCCTTTGAGTTAGAGCTCCCGCGTGTCCCACAACACACAACATAATCCTGAATTAGTCACGCTGACAACCGTATAATTGACGTTTAATAGAGATCACACGTGAAACAGAGACATTGCGTGATACATCCTACGATTCTATTGATCGTATCGTAAAGCGCGACCATATAAGTTATATATTTTTTTTTCTTGCAATTTAACATACAAATTGATCTGAACTCTACTACGTTATTTTCGCGATTGTCACGTCTCTTCTTGCACGTGGATGGGAGATGGGTAATGAGCGCTTTTGCATATAACAATCCGTAACTCGGAACACTTTGCATTCCGTAACGTGGTCGGTATTCGAAAAACGCGTGTAAAATCAGGGAAAAACGGAGAAGAACTGTACGCAATTCGTTCAGGAAACACGTGTCGTAAAAACTGTAAGAGAAGTACAAAGGTACGTTTAAGGGAATCAGAGGCTGCTGTCTACAGTTTTTCACAGTAATAAACTGGATGTAACCTACGCATATTCTACGTAGTCAACGTGAGTCGTTGAATCAAAAAATTCCTTTGATATCGCTTCCGACCTACGTTTCACGGAAAATGCGAGTAAAGAGATAGAGCGTGACTTGGAGAGCGATATTTCCGGACCGTTACTAGACTAGTGGTAACTTTCTCTCTCTCTTTCTCTCTTTCTCTCTCTCTCTTTCCTTTCAAGTCTCTTTTACCAAAGTACAGAAAATACGACGACTTCAAATCAAATTGAAATGGTCCCCTCTAAGGACTAAAATTTCTGCTAAGGTACAAACTCGGTACTCCTTCCAGTTTTTGCTTACGATAATGCAATAAATGCAAGGTAATTTTTTAGCACGACTTTCGTACACAATAATTTTGTCTGTGCACATAAAGAGGAAACAGAGAAAAAATAAAAAAAAATAATAAAAAAATAAAAAAATAAATAAATATCAAAATCTATTTACCAATTGCTAAAGTTCATAACGAAAAGAGAATGCAACCTAAAGAAACGGAACAACAAGATCAATACGTATATAGTTAACAAAATGCACTTTTTGACTATCACGGACAATTAACAAGACATTGACACAAAGCATAAGCCGCCCCCTGTGCAAACCCTCAAACTGAAACATGTATGTGTATATATATGTATATATGTGTATGTGTACGTGTGTAAGTTTCGCGTGGTTTAATTGATTTGGCATAATCTGAAAGTATAGAAGTCGAGCGAACTCATACCATGTAGTTACTATCGTTGCCACTAGTCTGTTTCCAAGTCTGGCAATGTATAAAGAATATAAATTGAATCACATGTTTGCGGGTAAACACAGTACCATACGCGCTACGTACCTATTTTGCGACGTACGCTTAGAATAATCGAAGATAATTTGTACACATTGTATAGAAACGTTTCGATCCCAATCACAAAAAAAGCATTACTCCTCGGATAATCCGATATAACACGGAGAAAAGAAAGCATTCTCATTTGCTACTGAACGAAATGATAATCATTCTCAAGATCTCGATCGATCAGTATACGATGTTGTACGTCGCTCACAAGACTCACGCCTTTCGACGAAACATATATATGTATATAACGTATTTCACATAGAAAGTGAAAATAGAGCTGCGGAGAGTGATGCATGCGCGCACTTGCTCAGCTCCAATCGTGCGTTAAAATTGAATCCAGGCCGAGCAAGGAGCAACAAATTTGCCTCGATAACGACGATGGCCTAAATTTACATTAAGTATACTATCCGTCGTTGGTGCATCGAGGGCGATTGCTACATTCGTTAACGTTCGTTTGCAAATATTTGCTCGCGATTCATCCTCGCCAGCTTGGATTCACCTTTAAATTCGCACGAGCATGTCTCTCGTCAAACATATTACTTCAAATTAATTCTACGTACAATTTTCACATAATAATTTTACTCCTTTCACTCTGCAATTCGCGTTATAAGTATCGTTAACATTTTTGTCGAGAGAGATGAAGGATATGCGAGTGCACGCATAGAAGACTGATGTAGAAGACAGGAAGTAGACAGGTACATAGACGGACGGATAAATCTGACCTCCTCGCTAGTTGACTTGTCTTGCCGTTGACCCGGTGAAGAAGTTAGGAGATCTGGTAAGACGGAACTGGGCCGGGAACCTGGAGACGAATCCGACCTCTGGAAATCTCCGCCTCCGCTTCTCGAACGGTCACCCTCGCGATTCTGCAAATCAGTAAATTTTGTTAGAAAAATGGCCAACCGAAACAATCGATAAAATAGCGAAAGTAGAAGAAAGACTTAATCGAAATCTGAATTCTTATATTGACGATTTATTTTTTTCTATTTTCTTTTTCTTTTTTTTTCCCTCAATTCTGAGCTTTTATTTTGTTTCATCAATAAATTCTTATGAATTCAGATTTCAATATTACAGTACAGACATAAGATAAGGAGCAAATTATATTAATTAGATAGAGAGATAGAACAATTACATCAAGTGTTAATATCGAAAGACAGGAATTAGGATTTGATAATTAATTAAAAAAAACCAACGAATATATAAAGAACAATAAAATACGCAGATTATATCACGGAAAAGCGAGAAAAGAAGCAGAGGAGAAGTAAAAAGCGGAAGTACAGAAAGAGAACGAAGTCTGCAGAGAGAATGCAAGGAAAGCTATGAAAGAATAGATAAAGAAAAATAATATATATTAAAATAACATGAATAACTTATATTGTTGATGCATCTAGAAAAAGATTATGAGTTATTGATTTCTTTTCACGAATTCATACGCAAGTTGAGCAACTTAGATATTATTGACCAACAAGTATAGTGCGGAATACGTATAGTAAAAAAAAAAGAAAAAAAAACGCAATCATGCAAATTGCCAATTAAATAATGTCAATCTTATATAATTGTTTCTTAAACTTATTAAGTGTAACGTTATGCGTTAACTAATTTAACGTCATTCACCGAATATTTTACAATTTCTTTCATGACGACTTACAAAAGACTTTACTCTTCATCATTATGAATGCTAATTTAGAAATATAGATGCACAATCTCTCTAAACAGAATGTACGAGTCACAATCGTTAATATAAAAAAAAACCTGCATAATAATAAGCACAACAAAAAATGCAATAAGTTAATGATAAACAACGAGTAACGTTCTCGGTTGCTGTGCTTCTTCTCATAGTAAACTAGGCTTACGCTAATTAAGCTACTAAACTGAGTGCAATCATCACTTTCATTTCTGATACCGTGCGACATTAATAGTAACAATCACACTTTTTAGCGTTCTCGGTTAACAAAAAGCTATCTAAAAATGGATTCGCGAATCGCAGCAGTCTTTCTCTCTCTTTTTTTTTTTTTTTTCATCTTCGACGTACGTTAGCCTCGATGAAATTTCGATGATTGGAACAGACACAAAATCGCTACACGCATCATGCCGGAAAAACACATAGGCAAAATGAAGCATGCTTAGCAAGTACTGCAACACACGAAGGCACGAGATACGGTCGCTGTTTTAAATGCGCAGATCTAGACGAAGCGGCACAACATTCGTATATGTCGCAAGCGCCATGCAAGACGATGCTCGTGATAACAGGCACACTTGTATGACGTTTACAGAACAATTCATCGTCTACAGATTTCCTGTTCCTCGACTTCTGAGATCGATCTTTGCCTTAACGTTGACTTCCTCTTCTCCTAGTATTCCACAATCTCCGTAATCTCGTTGTCTTTCTTTCTCAATTCTCTTTCCTTGCTTTCTCAATTTTCTTGTTACACAAGATCATGCATTAGACATCGTATTAACATAAAATGTTTACACGCCCAAGTCGAATCGCTGGTTCATTATTACTTCACTGTTCTTTCTTTTTTTTCTCCTAATTTATCTTTTTTTTTTCTTTTTTTTTCTCTTTCGTACTTTTTTCCTTTTCCCAAGATACAAATATTTAGTTCGATTAACAGGATTTCCGATGTACTGACATTTAAACACAGTGGAGATTACTGTTGCGATGTTAATATGTTTAGTAATATTTAGTAACTCACATATGACATGTGAGTATGAAAAATTAATATCATATTTCAAAGAAATTGGTTTTGCAGTTAATACAACTATTTTAGTTACAGTTACAAACTCAGTTAGTAAAAATCGCACTTCAACAGAAAGATTAGTGGAAAAAAAATTTTTTAATTAAGGATCCTCGATTATATAAGATTAATTAAAAGTCTCTCATTGACTGTACGCATCGACGCCACTAAAATTCTTCTCAAAGGAAAAAAAACAAAATTCTAATTAAACTACCTCAATAAATAATTTTATCGGCGAGGTTCTCATTTAAGCATCGCACTTTCGTACTCTTTCCGTAGATTTGTTAACAAGAAATCAAAGCATCGAGTAGACCGGTTACGAGAGATCACATTGAGACACATTAATCGGAGAAATGTTTTCGTGATTCGTTATCACGAGTTTTCAGCCGAGTAAAAAAAAAAAAAATTTTTTTATTTCCGAGTCCCGCGGCGTGTCGTTGCGTCGGTGGTAACGACGATTGTCGAGTATCCCGAAGAAATTCCATGCGGTTAATCTTCAGCTCAGTCCTAGATTTCGTATTCTCGTCGCCGTAGAAGTAGGCATCTGGCGCTTTCCGACGTAGTCTAGCATCACGCATCACTCAGATAGTAGAGGACGAGGCACGTTTGTCAGGGACAGGGACACAGCGATGAAATGGAAAACAGAGGAGTATCAATTACCGAGTAGCAATTAATAATTCGACATCTTGTTCGTGTTGGCCGTACCCTTATTAGCGAGTGTACTCACGGAAAAAATCCCACAACCGTAACATATCAGGTAACACAATTCAAAGTAAGCATCAGAAGTGATTTACATACAGAGATGCCACGTGTGACGATCACTGTGACTCGAATAGATTGCCGTAAAAAATCTTGCGCATTAACGCTACTCAGCAAACACATTTGCATAAAGCCTGTTGAAGAGCGAAGGGAAGAGTGAATAAAAATATTATATCTCAGCAGCACCTCCTAGCGAGAATCTCCCATGTGTTTAGTAACAAATAGAGTCTAGGATTAGTGTACTAACAGTAGTAGCAGTAGTAATATTAGTCGTAGTAAAAGGAAACATAATAGGAGTAATGTGACAATAAAAATGTTAGTAAAAGCGAAATTAATAATAAAAAAATTACGACGTGTTAACGATATTTTAACGCTTAAGAAATCTCATGTCGTTTTCGCATGAAAGTAACAAAAAGAATCTAATCCAAAATTACATCGGGGATGATATTAATACTGCTAATATAGTACTGATATAGCTAGTAATTAATAATGTATCGCTGCTACTTATTTTATAAATCGTGAAAGTAAATAATAAAGAAAGAAAATGCGCCTAATTAAAATGAAAAGTCGAGCGTAGCTGTCTAGCTTTCTATGTGATCGTTATGCCGCTGGATGTCGAAAACTTAGTCACGATCGTTTCAAAAGGAAGTGTAACAAATCGAAGCGTCCACGAGTGTCACGGGATGTGATCGTGTTGATTAGTTAACGAGATATTCATGATTAATATTTACAAATGAATTATAGAAATTGGTATAATATACATGAATAAATGAAATAACTCGACGGACACTTCGAAGATACGGGAACAGGGGAAAGGATCGGGGAAGATATCAGGCAAAAAACTTGTAATACAAGGTAGTAAGAAGGGTCTCCTTCAGGCAAGCACACAGGCAGGACTCGCGAAGGGCTCGCGAAAATTTCTCGTAACTCGAACCGGCGAATCGCCTGCGAGTTAGGGGACTAACTGACCTGGGTGACAACGGGGCTGTACTCGCTGGCCGTCGTACTGGCCGTCGTACTGGCCGTGGACTTAATCGTTCCCGCATCGTCGATTAGGGCAGATGCCGTAGCATCCGAAGGTCTACAACTGCGTCTTCTTGCGTTCTCGTCTTTATCGCGTCCGAAATCGTACCTCCTCGCCTCATGTCTACTACCGAAAACGATTTCGCTCTCGGTCTTTTCTCTTCTGGGCCTCTGGGGCCCTTCGCGGCACAACGAAAAATCAGTTAGAACCGGTTCTCCAGAGTTGAGGGCACTGCCTTTCTTACCCACAATACCGGCAACGCTTATCTCGCTTCCGCGTCGATTACCGCTAGCGAATATACTAGATCTCGACGAGTCTGATGACTTCTGCAGATACGCCGAGTGTCTTGCAGATGGGAAGAAGTCGGAATTCTCGCGACGAAAAGCACGCGCAAAGGCGCTCGACGCATTGCCCAGCTTCGAATCGCTTTCCTGTCGCCTGTGAATCGGTTTCAATTGCTGTTGCTTTTGATGATGTTGCTGCTCCTGTTTCCTTCGGGCTAACTGCTCCTGTCTCTTGAGTGTTCTTTCGCTGGACGAAGAAGAGCGGTCATCGTTCGATCCAGATTTGCTCCCTTGACCAGCCGCTTCTTGTTGATGCTTCTGTTTCATTTTATCCAACTTTTCGTTAAAACCCTGAAAGAAGCGGGTAAAATCCCACTCCTTCAGGAGGAGCTGTTCATCTATCTCTGAACGCCGATTTGCCGCTGCACGATCGTCTGACATCTGACTAATTTTCTAGAGTGTGCGTACGATGGCGAAGGTAATGGTACGGTGACAGAAAAAAAAAACAAGAAAAAGAAACACGTGCGATAACAATGTGAAAACGATGATTGTCGATAATGATATGGCGATGTAGTGTGATGATACAATGTAATGGGGAATGACTATCTTTACGGTGGTAATAAAGCTATTATTAAATTGGAAATAATTAATATGTCGAGATTAATTTCAACATCAAATACAAGATTGCAACAAAAGTTGAAAAAGAAAATGTAAATGACGCATGACAATCTGTAGTGCCGCAGCAATATAGTCTATAGCAACGTATATGATCGTCGTTCGTATATGAATGTGCATAGTGTGTCGTACGACAGCGGCAAAAGTACAGACACAAGGCAGTGCGTCATGGTGCTCGCTTGGAATATACAAAATTCAGTCTTGACGAGTACATGGAGCGAAACAATGAAGGGAGCGGACAATATTACTGATTTAGTCCCGATTATCAGTTAATATACGTACATATTTACAAAAAAAAAAAAAAATATGTAAAAAGAAAGATAAATATGCGTCACAATCGTTCGCGTTTCCTTCCCTTTTCGTTTATCAATTTATTTTTACATCAGCAAAAATTTCCCAGTTGATAAATTATTTAACTTTTCATGTACTAACTTTTATAAACGATGAAATAAATAAAATAGGGAAGAAAACACATAGATTTTTGCGAGAACTACTAAAACATAATCACATAAGATTTTTACGTTACATACCAACGATATATGAAACTTTCAAGTCGTACCGAAATGAAATATATGTAAACGGAAAAGAAAAGATCTACAAATGTATATTTCAGCTTGCATTGCAATCTTGGGAACAGAAGTACTCACTCGTTTCATGACTAGCGTACGATCTCCCGATTCTTCTTCATCTGGGGTTGGTGGAAGCGGACGATTCGGTGCTCCTCCTAAAAATTAGTCATAACGTTAAATCACGGCGCATAGCGTTATTAATAATGAGATAGAAAAGTAGTCTTCATACCTTTCGGTTTATCCTCGTGATGAGAGTTTTGAGCATTATGCAAAGACGATGATGACGAGTCTGACGACGGTCTGAAAGGAGAAAATTCGGGACTGCAGCGGTGGAAATAAAGATTGCAGCGGAACGACGTGACGGTGGATGAAGCGCACGTAATGCGTTGTCGATGTTGCGAGGTAAGGCGACCAAGACGACCACATGACGCGAAATGTCGAAGCGTGGGATAGGCATAATGGAAGATGAAATGACATTAGTAATTATTAATACAAGTACGGCTAATTCTTACTATATTTAATATTGTTGCGAAAGCATTAAAAAATGATTCTATATACAGGATATCTCATAGTAAACGAACACCCTGTATAATAATATTATTACAAATATTATTTATTTTTTTAATAAATATTATTTGATGGTTCACACGTATTAAAACTGATGAGGATAAAATATATTATAACTGCTTTCTTTTAGATTATTCTGATTTAATAACATTCGGAGTTTGGTAAATGTAAAATGGTAAAAAAAAAAATCCTATTGCGTAAATTAATTGTGCAGCTATAATATATTTTATCGGTACTGTTAAATTATCATATGCGTTAATGTCAGTTAATAATACACATGTTTTTATGGAAACGAATAATGGAACCTTACCAAGCATTTTAGTATTATTAAACAGAATACTCTTAACGTTGAAATACTTTGTAAAACGGTAAAGTTCTGTACTTACAGTGGCTTGGGTGGATCACTAGCTAACAAAGTACCGTCGTTCCTCAAATTGTTCCCTCCAGCATCCTCTAGATCATCGTCGCTGTCGCTCTCAATCGATAGGGCCTAGAACGACAAGAAAATATATCGTCATTAGAGTAAATCTTATTTCACGTGACATTTATTTTTATTGCGTGACGTGTACTCTTTTTTTTTTACCTCGAACTAGACGCAAGGCGGTGTTTATGTGTCTCACGTAATAAGACGAAAACAAAAGGGATAATGTAACGACAAGGGAACAGGGAGTATGCTGGCATAAGTAAATTTTGCTGCTGAAATATCAATCGCGATCGCACGCGGCTCCAATCGCTTACTTGATCAAGTATACTGGAGGATTGCGGCATCTGTTTGTTGTTCTGATCGTTACCACCTGCGGGCTGCACGGAATTCGAGGTAGACGAAACCGCAGGGCTCTTATGTTGCCTGTTTGGCCTTGGCGGGGCCTCGGGGCCCTGTGACACACCAAGCTCGATGAGTTGAGCAGCCAGTATCTCCATGTCCTACCACCCACACGCATACACGCACAACCCCGTTAGTCACTGTTCCGAGACCTCTGAGAATCTTTTGCTAGAAGCCACCATCGGATAGCCAACAAGACAGCCATACAAGGCAGAAAGGCAAGGAGAAACGTTGAGAGGAACGTAATGTTGTGCAATTAAGCAAAACTACTAACGTTTAAATGAAATTTTCATGAGGTTGTAAGATATGCCGACTTTATCGCAAGAAAACAAATTTATATTTATGACTTAAGGAAAAACATTACGAATTATGCTTACGTGACTCTTTTTATCTTTAAAATAATGAATCTATGCTTCTAGCTTTTAATTCAAATTTAGAAATTAAACTTTATACCGAGTCAAGCGTACAAGCGCGCTTAATGAAACATTTGGCGAGATATGTCACATAAAATTTAGTAAAAGTTGCAATTAGGCACGACATTGAATTGACGGTTTTAGTTTTCGTAAAATTAATTTTGTAATATGTATAACTATTTAATTTTAACAACGCGATAATATAATTAATGGCGTTATATCTCGAAACACTAACAAACATGTTGTGTATGTAGATTCAGACATGTACCAAGAAAATTTATCTAGACGATTAAAATAAAACCTTATATGGATCAAGACAAGTGCTCAAGCAAAGGAATAAAAAAAACATGTAATTGTTATTATAAAACAGACTAATTTAACAATGCATCAGTACATACATTTAAATAAATTAGAATTATAGAAAAAGTTATATTAATATTATAATAGTTCGCAATTATCACATGTTACATGCAACTTTTGCTATTAATACAATTTATTTAAGTTTAATTTTTCTAATTTTTACTTTGCAAAATTTACAGTAAAAATACGCTTATTATGATAGAAATTATGATAATTTTATATTATCTTCCTTATAAAATTTATTTTACTAAAATGCTGAAACATATTGTCGTATAAATAAATCAATGTTACTTCGGTACTGATTGCCATTATTAAATCATCTGTATTATGCAAGCGTTTGATTAAAAGCTATATATATGATTATAAGAGAACGAGAGACGAATAAAGTGTGCGTGTCATCTTACCTCTGGCTTCTTCGGCGGCAGCTACGTAGGTGTGAACATAGAAAAGAAACAAAAACCGAATACATTCCAAGTTCGAGTGCTAGGAGCTTCTGCGTACGTGTATATGTAGTAGAACGCATCAGCGTGTACGTCAATGACGCAATAGCGACGTAAAACGCGTGCAATGGACATGATAAAAATATATATGTATATGTATAATATATTGCAAGTATATAGAGAAAGAGAAAATATACAAAGTACACTATGCGTTAAATAGATGATACTTGGATCGATAAATACAAAAGTTTAAGGCAGAACTGCAAAGAAAAGGGAACGACAGCGTATACGCCTTACTACAGATCTGGTCATCTATATTTTTCTGTCTATTTATAATTGTCATAATTGTTATTAGCATAATGAATGTAAAAAGACAAGGAATATTTGGTTTGGGCAATCGGAAAAGATTGGAAGGATATGAAAAGTGTAAGACTTAGCAAAAACTCACCATAGGTTTAAAGACACTGTTCCTCTGAGGTACGGCTTGCCCGCCAGATCCTGCTCCCCCAGCAGGTGTTTGATGATTTGAAGGCGGCGTAGATACTTTATGCGGTTGTCGAGGATCATCTCTAGGTGTCGGAGGTAATGGACGAGACGGAGGTTGCGGATCGGGCACCACTATTTACAGATATCGATATCAGTAGTAAAATTATTGATAAAATATAAATACTTTATAAATTATCAAATTTACCTATAAGTCTATGCGGTATAGCGGGTCTCGCGGGTGGTCCAGGTTCGGGTATTTCTCTTTGAGATCTATTTCCTGGCTTTTCTTTAGCAGCGGGTGCTTGTGGAGGCACGTCTTGCGTTAAAGTCCTACCTTCCTGAATTTGTTGGAAGTTACGACGCAATGTATCACCTCCGGGTGCTTGAACTATGGATGATGGTTCGCCTGCCAATGCCGGTTCGTCTTCCTCGTTTTCACTACCGCTATATCGGTAATCGTCTCTTTCTGTAATGAATAATACATATATATTAGAATGTAATAGACAAAATAAGTGGATAGGAAATTTTTTATTATTCTCTTCATACCTTTTTCTTGTTTACGCTTTTTACAGCGATCAATATGATCTTTGAGTTGTATTCTGACTTGTCTTTCTGTAGGTTGGTCCCGTATAAACGGATGCTTAAGAAGCTGTTCCGTATAAGGTCTTTGATGGTAATCCTTCACAAGAACTGTTTCGATAAATCCGTGAAACTTTTTGGCCCACTTTTTCGATTTGAGTCGTGGCGGTGGATTACGAGGAATCAAAAACAAAGCCTGTTCGATAAAATAATACAATTATTAAGTTTAAACGTAAGAGTATTGAAACGTTAAAAAATATATATTAAGCGTAAAAATTGCAGAGGAAAACTTACTCTCATAGGATGTAGATCGCAGAGCGGAGGTTGTGATTCAGCCATTTCTAGTGCGGTAATTCCGAGCGACCAAAGGTCACTTCTATTGTCGTAAGTAGCGTCTGGGTTCTCGTCACATGCAATAACTTCTGGAGCCATCCAATAAGGTGTACCGATGAATGTGTTTCTTCTACCTATCGTCCTATCCAATTGTGCGCTAACGCCAAAATCCACTGAAAATACCAAAAAATAATTAATATATAAAAATGAAACATGTCGATATAATTGATATGCGTTAGATTCAAAATTATTTTTAAACCACTATATTTCTAATTTATTTAAAAGATGTTTTACTTCAATCTAATGTCTACACAAACTTACCAAGCTTAACTTCCGCGTTGTCAGTCAGCAAAACATTTTGTCCCTTGATATCCCTATGGATAACTTTATTGCTATGAAGATAACTAAGTCCCCTCAATATTTCCCGTGATATATAAGCTATCCACTCCTCCTTCAAACTCTGGCCCTTTGTTGACTTTACGAGATCCGTAACGGAGCCAGCTCCGCAATACTCCATAACCAGCCATAATTGATCGTCTTTGCCGGGTGATGACTTCTTTACGAAGGCACCGTAATAAGTAGCTATATTCCTATGATTCGAGTACTACAGAAGAAAAAAAAAAGACAATTCATCTGCATTAATACACTCTGCAATAACTCAGCGCTTAAAAATATCTGTTAAAAGTAAGAAAGTAATTTAATTACTCACCCGCTTCAGCACATTTATTTCCAACTTTATTTCTTCCTCCTCATCCTGCAATTAGACGAACAATTTGTTAAAAGTCATAATTTATTTGATATTTTTTTAAATTTCTGACATAGTATTTTTCTCAAATTAAGAAAACAATTATTATTCACGTAAAATAATATTACATATTTGTAATATTGTGTGATAATAAAATAGGGTTCGGTATGTATCTTTATATTATAAAATTCTTAAGTTTTAGATAGATTTAAAAAAAAATAAGTAGGTCATTGTCAGAAAGTAGTGTTTTAATTAGCCTTTTTTTATTTGCATTGATGCGATGATTAAGAAGATAAACTCAAATTATAAATGCGGTAATTGTGCGAAAATTAATACAATCGTTGAGATAAACATAGATCGAGCATTTTGTTATGAGTAAAATGTGAAAATTCCTTTTTGTTTAGAAAAGAAGACTAGCAAACATTAAGTAGGTAAGTAGAATCGAGTCTTTACTCGCGCGTTACGCGAGAAAGAGAGAAAAAGAGGGCATTCGCAAGAAACAATATAAATAGAGAGAAAAAAAAAGAAAAAAAAAACCGAAGACTTAGAGAAAAAGAGATAGAGAAATGGGCGCAATCATAATCATATTACTGAATTCCGACAAATCTTTCACCAACTTAATTTACATAAAATATATGGTTAAAAATGCAATGTAACGGTAATATTAATGCAACGATTTCTACTTTAAATATAGAGAATTAAATGTGAAAAGAATCTGTTTACCGGAAATATTCCATTAGATAAATATCGTTTTGAAACGATTTATATCTGTATAACTGTAAAATCGTCTCTTTGTGAGCTAAATGTAACGATGACGATACAAAGGAAAATCAGTATTGCGCACACGTGCGAATAATTTACTTTCGGTAGTTATCTCACAATAATTTAAATATATTTTTAGTCCGAGAAATAGAAGTAACAGTAATCAAAAACGTTAATTAAAAGTCGAATCACACTTTTGCAATCATTTAATAAATTAAATTATATATTTATCTATTTTGTGAATTTATTACTTTACTCATTCTAGATTCTGGAAACCGTAATGTCAAACAGTGTTGATTACGAATTCATAGAAGTCGTCTTTGTCTTTGGTCGACGTTGACGATACGCGGTAATGAATTTAAAATCGCTTTGTACGTCGCATTCTCTCGCTGATAAAAACTTATCTATCCCCCTGCGGTTGCGAAACGTGTCGGCATGCGTTACGTCTATTCTTTTTTTCGCATTCTAAAGGAAATCTTTTTTCTTTTTTTTTTTCCCCGATGGACACAAGTATCTTTTTATGTAAAACAAATCTGTACAAATAGAGCGTTATCTTAAAAAACCCTTCGCCCTTCCCAGAGCATTACAATTTGTGGCGAGGTAAAACTAACTGTGCACGTATCGTTGAACTTGAAGCAAAGAGAGGAGGTAATTAAACCACAATATCACCACTGCAACCGAATACTTGCCTCCGTCACGTCCATGACCTTGATGGCCGCCAGCTGACCAGTCTTGGTGTGCCGACCCTGTAAACAGAAAACCGCGTTGTCATTACATCGCTCCATTAAATGCATCAATATCTAAGGCTTTGAAAAGATGACAGAATTATTATTTTGCCAAACGCTATCCTTCGATTATCGGCTTTAAATTTATTGTTTTACAATGTACGTCCCTCGTGTAAATCGACCCGCTACTCACTCTCGTCGTTTACCCTTTAAAACCCTTGTTTCAACTTCCACTGACGACATATTAAACAGATTATTAAAAGGTAATGACGTAAATACATGTTAGCTACTGTAATGTCGGCACTAAGCGCCTCGCGTTTTGTTGGAAGAAAAAAAATGGTATTTTTCCTTTGTCATCAAGATATATCAAGATTGAAAAGCATTGTCGATAAGAGAAAATAAAGTTTCTTCAATTATCATTGCGTCAGCAAATGAAATCGAAGACCCACCTGGAGCCACTTTATTAAACGACTAGAATCGATTGCCCGGAAATGACGCATGAATTATAAAAAGCGCTCAATCGAGTCACTCATATGGAGGGACCGTTTCTTCGATCGTTGAGTGATTCTACCTCGTCGATTAAGTCGGCACTAAGTCATAAATATTAAGATTCGTTGAACAATAATTCTTAAGAAAAGATATACGTTCGAAGTTATTTTTGCATAAACTAACAAGTTTAATATTCCGAAGCCTTGTGAAGTAAGCGATGCGATTTCAAATTCGGAAATCTCGAATCTCACGCTATGATTAGAAACGTGGATGATTCAATTCTTCTCTATCTCTCTTCTCAAAGTAGATATGCAACTGCGGCAACAAAAGGAGATAGATCGAGTCACATTTCTCTTGAACACGACAGGTCTTATCGTCGATTCTGATAAACGTTGGTTGGACAATACGATTCGGCGAGATAGCGCACGCTCGTCGTGGCGTCCAAGTTTTCACGCACACGCGTGCACGCCGGCTGATTCTGTGCCGTCATCGGCAGCGGGTCATCGTCCTTTTCCTGCCCGCCTGCCCCTCGTCCTCCATCGGCTCCGCGTAGCACGAAAGTAAAGCGTTTAAAGAGAACGAGTGCCACGCTGCCACGCACACACAAGGTGGAGGAGAGCACGCAAGATAGAAATGCGTGCTCCCATCGATGAAAGCACGCGAAATTCGTGCGTGCGAGTGTCTTCCGGCCGTCCGGTCCGTGCGCAGCTCGGGTACATAGGAATCTCTCTCGCGATCCATTCATTGCGAGTAAGTGGGCCGATCGTTACGACGGAGGCGCGAACGAGCATGTTAAACGTGCAGCCGCATCGTCTGGGCGCGGACAATGCAAAAATTAAATTGTGCCACATAAAACAACTTTCATTTTAATAATTATGCTCCGGGGGGAGAGCTCACGTGAGAGAATCCCATTCTGCTTTTGATAACATCTCTTTTACCATTTATCGTCTCTCTACGACGGAATGAAAATTATTTCTCGGTCGTCGTTTATCCAAATTAATTAACGATCTAGAGGAGGCGGAGAGCTCACGCGGGTGAATCCATAATACTTGTTGACAAGATGCCAAGAGACAATGCTCATTCTCTTCAATACTTAATCATATAAATATCCAATTAAAATGTAGTTGCGCGTATAAAAATACCCCAGCAAAATCAATGATCTTTGTTCCAGTGCTAGTCAAATTATTCCACATATTACATTTTTATTATTATTTTTTTTTTGTAATAATAGTTAATATTAATTAAAATTTAAATAATTAAAAATAATCCTTTCAAATTTAGTAGCTGCGATTTTCTATTATTATGCCTGTCAATTTCATTAGAGTACAAACTTATTTTGTTCCAGTCACGTTAATGATGTACGTTACGCGATCTTCGCGTTCTTCCGGTCGTAGCACTCTCGACCTCTCTTTTCTCTCTCTTTCTCACGCTTTTTACCTCGGAACATTCTCCCAAGGACGGCCTCGCCAAGGAGAATTTTTCCAAAGTGAATCACCGTTTCTTTCTCTGTCACAGGTGAGGAAAGAGGTCCCCCTTCTCTATGCCCGGCTCGAGCACCGTGCGTTTATCTTTCCACACACCTCAGCAGAAAGAATGATGCATTCTCTGTCATTCAACATCGTGTATAATTCGCAAAAACGTCTGTAATCATCTTCGTAATCCCTCTTGCATTACTCGGCAGCGGTTAGAATAAGAGATTCCGAATTTGGAATGGCATCTGCCGTGGACAGGGAACGTTTTACAGCATCAGTCTCCCTCAATATTCCCATATGGCGCGATGCGGTGCATTCGATCCGACAAGTGCGGGAACAACTTGCATTAAACGGAGAAAGGCGATTTCTTTATTTCCTACAAGCATTCTTGCCATGTGACTCACGATGCTTCTGAACTGACCAATTCAGCCGCGGGTCCGTCTGTCGATACAAAGGGGAAATTATTATCTTTCTTTCCTTACGCAGTAACAAGAGAAACGTTCGGTCGGAGGCCTCTCTTAGGGCGAGGAACCGCTCGGGCTTCAGCTCGCGGCTCCGCAGAGGCGTGAAACGACAAGAGGCGCGGGGATATATCGCGAGAATGCAACACCGGGTTGCGTATCGCCTTAAAACACGAAAGTTTCCCACGTGTGTAACACAAGCGCGGGCTTAGATTTCCACGGGACGGAGCGAGACGGAACGCGGGACTCTGATATGAGGTTTGTGATAATGCGCTTAAACGGGAAACGCAGACGTTGCGCTGTAAATGTACAGCGCAAGTTCTGGCAGATAAAAGTTACGGATTATACTGACGGAGAGCACGAACTAAGCTAAAGATACGAAAATTAGACCCTTTGCGCGAAACGCGCACAGTCTCGGCATTGAACGATCAATGATATCAAACTGGTACTTCGTGCGAGTATGATCTGTCTATTTCTGTACGGTGATCTTAAAATGTAAACCGAAAACGCAATCCGAAGAATCCAGGAGACCTAGCTAAATAAAGAAGAGATCAATAGAGTTATCCATCCACCGAAACGATAACGATAAAAAATACATTACTTCACTTCGCTTTCGGACATATAATCGTTATCTTCGATACCAATTCTGGTTGTCGTACATTTTCATTTCTTTCGCGCTCGTTCGATAACTAGGAAGTTGAAAGATTATTGAAAATTAGTCACCAATGTTGTCATCGTCGTAAAACAAGTAGAACATATTTAATTATTAGAGAATATTGTCAGAGAATCAATTCAACGAACTTCACAGCTGTAATTGAGAATAAGTCTCGATTACAAAAGTTTCAGCTATGTGGCATTTTTTTTTTCCTCGCGGTAACGATGCATGTGGTGACGTTTTCTTTATCTTCCGTCGTTTTGACGTGTACGCGTTAATTTAAAATATCACAGTAAAGGTCGTCATGCCACCGTGAAATCGATAATTGACGTGCTCAGCTAGTCGAACCGATAAACATTTGCAACGGTTATGGCTTAATAGAAAATCACAATAATTCACGTTATAAAATTAAATGCGTAAGAAATAATATTGAAAAATCACGCAGATGTTTTAACGAGATTGATATGAATTCGTCAGTATACTCACTTTGTAAACTTGGCCATACGTTCCATTGCCGACGACTTCTATCAGCTCGAAGATTCCAGCGGGTTCCTGAAAATATAAGCGACCGATTAACTTCCGAGAATAAAAAGGTCTCCCTGCAGATGTACAAAAAACTGGATTAAAAAAGGAAAGCCTTGTAGTGTCGGCCGTGCGATTATTTGGCAGAGAAGTAAGAAAAAAGAAAAAAAAATAAAAAAAGAAAAAGATACATAAAGATAGCTGCATAGCCTTGGAGATAAACTTATTCTCATGTGAGCCACGTACTCTCCTCAATAATATGATACAACTTGATCTGTCTCAAACGAAAGGTGCTCCCAGATAAAAGACTTCTTTGTCGCGCGAGAAATCTGACGTGGAACGAGACGTGTCTGCTTCGCCGGCGAAAATGTGATAGGAAAACACGGTCAGCCATTTTAACAGCCGATCGTGACGTTAAATCGTGCAATGTTAGGGAGAAAAAAAAAAGAAAAAAATACAGGGAAACAGAGCGCGGCGCAATTGCGAGCCGTAGACGAGAATGCATTTCGGTGTTTGACACGTAAGCTGCAACGACGGACTCTCAGTGTAAACATCTGACCGTTCGTCCTCTCTCTTTCCGAGTGGAGCGTGTTCTCTTTTTTTTTTTTTTCCTTTTTCATTCCTTCGCTCGTGTCCTTAGCGACAACGCGTATTTTTCCAAATCGATTCCTTTCCGTGTTCAATCTTTTTTTTAAGACGCTGAAACAGGAGAAGGAGATGCAAAAAAAAAAGAAA
The DNA here is from genome assembly GCF_019399895.1 of Cardiocondyla obscurior. Taxonomy (NCBI): domain Eukaryota; kingdom Metazoa; phylum Arthropoda; class Insecta; order Hymenoptera; family Formicidae; genus Cardiocondyla; species Cardiocondyla obscurior. The sequence continues at coordinate 5,071,072 of NC_091881.1, forward strand.
AAAAAAGGGAGAAGGAAAAAGGCGAGATTCAATCTCGCGTGACGTCCGTCGGACGTGTTGCCGGAGTGGGAACACGGTCGACGGATCGGTTTTGGACGCGTGCTCGCGGTTTCCAGCGGCAGTTCCTCTCGCGTGAAAAATCCAGAGAACGTAGGCTCGCGTGCCTGCAAGTCGGTACCTTTGGCGGGGTTCGGGTGGAGGGAGGAAGGTCGGCGACGTCCGACTGTCAACGATGCGTGCGCGGCTCCTCTCGACGACGTCTCGGGAATTCGTGGCGGTGACAGGCGAAGGAGAGAGAAGGATCGCAAGGCGAACGTCGTCGAGCCTCCTTTTCTCCTCGTCGTCGGTTCTCGCTAGGTTAATCAGCGGCGAGGCTCACCCGCGGCGGGCGGGTTCGGGGAAATGGCCGGTCAGCGAATCAGTGGGAGGGGAAAGGAGGGAAATGAACTCGCGGCGAGGGATTCTCTCGTCTGTGCTTACCTTCAGAGCGTTCAGGTCAATGTCGTCGAGCGAGCAGTTGACGCTCGGTGCCAAATTATGCGCCATCTTGATACGCCGCTCGCGCTCTCGTTGTCTCTCTCTTCCCGTCGCCCGCTCGCTGGAGCTCGCCGACTACTCCGTGAACACCGTTGCTCGAGCGAATCCGCCGTCCAGCTCTCTTCCTCCGACCGCGGTACTCCTTGATCTTCTGCTTTTCTCCCTCGCGGGTATCTTCTCCCACGGCTCGGCCGCACGTGAGCCGAGCGATGATACAAGTCGCGGAAAAAGGTGAGTAAGTTCACTTGTCGCACTACCGACACTACGGGGACCCGCGTACCTTCGTGGAGCACTTACGGGCGCAGCGCATAGTCGAGGAGATTCCGGCCGAGACCGAGCTACGCGAAGCGGGCCAAGTACGCGAGCGACTTATCGAACCGCGGCGGCACGCGCGACGATGACAATCTGCAAGGAGACGCGGTACGGCACATGGCGCGCACGAAACACACTGAGAACCGAAACAGAGCCTGTCACGGCGCGGCTCCGAAGCCGCCGAGGAGAGCGGAGGATACGCCGGAGCGGAGGAGGCCGTCTAGCGGTCAAACCGGACAGCGTCGCGCCTCCATCGCGCTTCCCTCTCTCTTCCCTCTGCACTCCCTTCCCTCCCGCGGCTTTTTTTCTCGCACACGCGACGCGAAGGGTGCGCCGAGGTTCGATATATCGCGCTCTCTTCCTTTCTCTTTCTCTCTCCCTCGCCTTTTATGCCCGAGAAAACCGCGCGGAGAGCGCCTAGCGCCGCTGATGCTGATGCTGGTTCACCGATATCGCAATTGCGGATGTGGGTAAGCTCGAACGTCTCGAATCAGAATAGTCGAAGCTCGCCGAGCCAAGTCGAGTCGTCTTTCACGTTCGTCAACGACTCCGCCGTGCATCGCCATGCACCGTCGCGAATCGCCTTGTCTCTTTCTCTCTCTCTTTCTCTCGTGCCCTCGGTCTTTCCGTCCTCGTCGCGCGACCGCACACCGCTAATCCCCGTTTCCGTTAATCGCTAGATTTTCAGCCAAAATGGCGATGGGGCACCGCGATACACTCGAGACGTACGTGCGAACGACTAACTAATACGTGCTACGTGTTGCGTTACTTTGCATACATATATATATGCTATGCCGCCGCCCTTATTAAGAGTGTGTCTCCTACACTCGCATACGCTCGTACGCGCGCGAACGGTTGGTAAGCTCGACGAATAACGCGCACTGTGGCGACATCGGTCGACGCGCGGTCGCATTATTGCGGCATGCTTCACGATGCTTGCGTCACTGCTTCAAAAATGGCGCTATTGAGATACCTCGTCTTCGCAGCTCCGCCGAATACCCTAGTGCTTATTTAATTAGTGTACATTTGCTTTAACCTCGGATTAATTAATTCCCGGTAATATACATAAAATCATCTTCGTTAAACGGATGTGGACTGTTACTGCTGCAATACGGAACGTCAGATTTGAGGCTGAGGTACGTATACGTATTTCATGGCAGCGAGCGAAATATCAATCGATTACGCGATTACTACATCGGCTAAAAATCTCTAATTTATGGGCACAGCTAGTTTGTCAGAAATATTATTGCGCCGTTTCCCCGCGAACACGTACGATGTAACCGTAAAATCTGATAACGCGTACGTTTGAAATGGAATCCGTCCACTGGCGCCTCCATGTGCCAAACGTTGAAAAACATTTATCACAGATGCGACGAATTATCGAAAAATCATTTTCTGAATATTCATAGAGTGATAACTGTAGGAAAAAAAAAAAAAAAAAGAGAGAAACAGACGTAATTTTATAATAATATTTGTTACTGAATCGTAATGACGCATAATTGTACAAAACTTTAATAATTTTATAAGATTATTAATTTCAAATACTTTACTGATAATTCTTATCACATTCCAACATTGCGAAATTTAATAACAATTTTTTAAAGTACTCTATGAATATTTTTACATTCAAAAATTGTTGCGTATATGTTAATTGAAAATTTAATTTAGGTGTAATTAATATTTATATCAAAGTAACATTCGTAGCTTAGGAGTGCTGAAACTTAAAGGTGATCCAGACCGTTTCTAAAAATAATGCAGTAGCACGCAGCACTTTTCCGCAATTTTCGTCCGAGTGGAAGCTTTTATCGCTTCGCTGGCGAAGTTTTCCATCGATTTTTAGAAAGGTTAAGCGTTTAACCCCGATAGAAAACGTCGCGACGTTTGGCGATACAAAAAAGGGCGACGACCAGAGTCACGAAAGCTTAACGACTCGGAAGTCATTGTGAAATACATTTCCGTTGCGAAACTTTAACAAGAACGGACGACTGTATTACGCGAGCGATACGCGAAACAGCAATATTACAGGTTTTTAATAGGCAATGTTATCAGCGCATTAACTTTCGACAGTTTTTAAAAAATCAATATACGTCGCAAACAAAATTAACAGCTATCGATATTGAAACGTAAACTTTGACGTCTACGTTTTAAGCAAAAATGTTAAAGTAATTGCGAAAATGTAAAACCTAAGAATGTAAAAAAGCAAAAAAACAAAAAATGGAAATAAGTTTGTATAATAATGACGCGAGCGATATTACAGTAACGACTTAACGTCACATGGTTTATCAAGAATTTTCATGTGATAGCCACGTGTATCACGTGTGTCGCGTCGCATCTCTCGTTTTGCACGTACCATCGTGCTGCAACGTAATTTCGATAGATAGAGCAAATTACAATGCAATAATGAAATACGCCGTCTCGCCGCACGTGGCCTTACGTGGCCTCGTAGTGCCGCACGCTGCGTGCAAAGACGAAATGGACTCTAAACGCAATTACGATTCTCTCCCGCATTGTTCCAAATAATTGTTCATTAGCGCGGCAATTTCGCGTAAAGGAAATCCGCCAGCGATGTTTTGGCACACATGCGTGCGCTCACGTTTAGCATTGAGCGGGCACACGGTGGTCAATCAACGACGAGCCGGCGAATAAAGACGCAGGCATTTGATGCAATCGTCACGTGAATTTCGGATCTATTGACACGGAACGCGAAATTTTCCTTGGCCACGGCTTCGCGCAAACAATTTGTTATTGACTTTGATCCCAGCGGAAGATTTAGATCCCGAGGCACGGAAGATCGTTCGTGGAATCGTTCTCGTCCGGCGATTATACGAAGTTCCATTTGTCGCGCGCGCGTCATCAGCCGCTCCCGCCGATCGTGGCTCGCGTAACGAAAAAGGATCTTCTTTTCAACCCGCGTCGATCTCTCCGTGCGTGGAGCGTCGCTTGCGCGAACGAATACGGGCGCGATCCGCGAAAGGCCAGCCGCGATCGTAAAATACGAGCCTCGCATCGAGATAACACGTTTACGGATCGCCGCCGTCACGCGCTTTTCATTAATTGCCGTGAGCGTGTCTGTCCGCCGATTCAAAGCTCGCAACGCGCATGCAGCGGCGTTCATTGATTTTACCACGTGCGACAAACGCGTTCCGATCCTTCAATTTGATTTGCGAGCCGGGCTGCACTAAGCATTTCGATCGATGTCGTAATATTGGAAGCATACGTAACACCGACGGACAACCGTGCACGTAAATCTGTACCTTTTATTTTCGGGGGAGTTTTTCTTTTATTTATTTTTTTTTTTTTTTTTTAATTAATCTTTACAGAATATTTAATTTTATTCCAAATATCACGAATAAAATCGTTGTATTAACGTTAGATATTTTTAATGCTCAGCGCAGGTGTTAATTTTCCTATACATATAATTCAATTATTGAATTCGTAGTACTAAATTAGAGCAACATTATTTTTATCATTTTCCATTAAACGTTTGTTGTTGAAATTAACGGCGACAGTTCTGGGACACCCAGATCAAGGATTACGTGTTTTACGGAGAAACGATTCGTTTATCCGTAAGAACGGGGACAGCTGACGGACAATAAATACCGATGAGTCCGCCGAGAGATCATTTGGCAGCCAGGCCGCACGCGAGTCCTCGGCTGAATCACGCGCGGGCTCCGAAAATTCGTGCCGTTCTGAAAACCGGGCGGTAGCTAAGGGAAAAGCTCGGCCGTGCGCCAAAAGCACTCTTCTGCGAAGGGAAACTGGTGACAAATAGCGTCGACGTCGCGAACCTTGCACTCGAAAGGACCGCATCGGGTGCAACGACCCAGTATAACGATTAATATACAGCCCGACAGTAGCGGTAAAGCGACGAAAAAGAGTTATCGATTCGCGTCTACCTCGATACGAACGACGTACGGCCAATACCATTCCCAATTTCCGAGGAACGAATCCCAAAACCGAGCGCTCAATCCGATCAGCTTCGTTTCGTACGTACGAATTTTCTCAATAACGCACCCAACGCGGGATGATCGAAGTGCGTGACACAGTTAGAGATTCATCGATCGCGCCCGATTTATTGTTGAGTAGAAACCGTTGGTATCGCGGTGTAGCTGGTATCACCCAGAATAGCCATCGGGATGGGTGGAAAAACTGGAACCTGATAGCTCGATTAACCGGTTTTAATCGTAGCGGAAGATCGATTATCTTATCGCTTCTCCTGTCGCGCTAATTGAATGCCGGATCGGAAGGTATCTTCGATATTGTCTTTATCACCTTTACACAGAAGGGTCTAATTAATTGTCAATTGAAATTTTCACGAGTAGACAGGTGCTTTATATAGAATATAAGAAAGTTGCGGCTGTCGCTTGAATAATACAGTAATAGATTGGCAAATTAATTAATCAATGGCCGAGATAAGATCCGAGCCCGAGGCACAAATAATTTATAAAATGACAAAAAGTATTATTTTTATATATTTATCTGAATAATTAAGATAGTTTGTGCTCTCTTTTGAGAAAACTTTTTTCTTTACGATATATAGAATCTTTTTTAATGCGTATTTAGTGAAGAAACGAGAAAAAAATAGGTTTATTAATTAAATGCAACAAACAAAATCTAATATTATTATAAAATAATTTTTAACAAATTGTTGTTTTTTTTTTTTTTGCAGAAATACAGAAGTAAACGAGTTGCCAGTGCATCCACGTGTACAACAGTGAACTTCTTCAATGCCTTCAGTAAAGGTAAGAGTATATTGATAATATATTAATTAATGCGCCGCAGGATTTTCAATCTAAAATGTTCCTTTTATATAACATGTCTTGTTAACTCTTGATATTTTAAAATAATCGTACATAATATAATAATTTTAAATGATGCGTAAAGTATCATTTTAATATAAAGCTTATTAAATTTAAAGTGCCATAAAATAGATTATTCCTCTATTGATTTTATTTTTGCTTTATAATCCGCTTACGTGATAAGGAAAGAAAAGAAGGGGAGGGAGGAAGAGTAGAATGAAAAACTATTTTTAGGAGTTCAGGACTCGCTCTTAACGGTACTTCGTGTTCTATCAATTAAGTTTGCGTCGTTCATTTTTGCGCTAAAAGTGCACATAGGAATTTGCTATCATCGGTTAACGTAACGCTTCGAAAGGCTTTTATAAAGCAAATGACGTCATAATTTTCCCTGGCTTATAAATACGTCATCATTTTCCGCTTTCATTCATTTTATTCTTTCAAAAGAAGCAGCGCAACGTAAACGCTTTTAATTAACCGTAAGACAGGCATAACATTACTAATTTGCGTGTCGCAAAAAAAAAAAAAAAAAAAAAAATAAGAAATAATAATGGGAGGGAAATTACTAATTGCATATTCTACATAAACGAACAATAATGTTACATTCGAATGTTCTCACAGCAAGCTATGTATAGTAGACACGAACAAGGTCTATCTACTTTGCTATTGTATTATAACAAAAAAAAAAAAAAAAAAACGAGGTGAGGAAAAAAATAGCACTCTACAAAGTACAACGGTATGAGTGCGAGTGTCAAATTGCGACGCCACATTTATCTTTCTATCGACAATGGATGAATGATTATTGCCACGCGATATTGTTGCTTTACTTGCGTTTCAATGATGTGACGCAAAGGTCCGGCATTGTACGTAGCGAGAGCTACGTACAAAACGCATTCCGTGCGTTCGCGATGCATGCCAATGCGATGCATAGCCTTTTCTTTCTTTCTCTCGCGATATGCCGACATTTAAATATATATGTACATATATAGAGTAGTCTCTCAATCCTGTTAAAAAAAAAATCTTAGTTATCGAATAATGAAAAAGAAATTGAAATATCGAACAGTCATATACTGACTTCTTTACGTCAACATTATTATCGAGAGTTCTTAATAACTCGTTCATTTTTATCACATTGTTCTCAGTTGCGTCACAGAATCCATGGAGATTTTTCGATATTCAAGCGCATTTAATTTTAAATTATGAATTACGCAGCAGGAGACTTATGTAATTGTCCAGTCGCGTTCGCGTTAAACTCAAAAATAATTCAAGACGTAATTACACACAAAAAGAAACGGAGTAATGGACCGGACGAGAGCGTTGCAGCTTCCCGCTCCGGAAAGGCAGGCTTCGGGTTTTTCGCGGAAGCGGTTTTCGAGAAATTCGTAGGGAAACGCTTGCGAGAGTGCATTTTCGATCGGCGCCACTTGCCTCGGCTTTGATTTACGACATATAGCGTATTATACGGAACGTCTCGAGAGGGGGTCCGCGCGTGGCAACGATACCTCTTGGAGCAGGCGAGCGAGTAGCTGCGCAAACGCGCGCCGTCGTTCGCGCGCCTCTATAAATAGCGGCGATGAAAGTTTCCACGGACAGTACTCAGCGCGCGATCAATTGGTGGTTTTCGTAGAGCTCGTTGTTGCGAGAGTTCGAGTACTTGCACGTTCTCGCGAAAGGGCTTCCCTTTCATTTCCACCGAGCTCAGGCTGCGGCGCCGTGAAATCTCGTTTGTGCACCTCCCGCGAAAGCGGAGCGACTTCAGCGGTCGACCTTCCGCCGGTCGCCGACGAGGTACTCGCCAAGGCTAAGCGCGAAGCAAGGGAGAAAGGACGGCAGAGATAAGAAGCGATCGAAGGTGTAGCGCGTTAACCAGGATGCCGGCCGACATATCGCACACCAACTTCCTACGGTACAACCAATCGAGCCTGAAGAACTCGAACGTGGACTCCTGCTGGAACACCGAGAACATGAGCGGCTACATGACCTTGATCGGGCCGAACGGCCACCGGCAGTGGGTGCAGGTGAAGGTTTATCGCACCAGCGTGGAGCACTTCGCCGTCATCTACCCGCAGAAGAAGATATGCCAGCCGCTGGGTGTGTTGAACCTGCGGAACACGACGGTCGAGCGTTACGAGGACGAGGGTTTCCTCGTGAGGCAGAAGGGTGGCGATCTGCCGATCGCCCTGACTTTCCTCATGGAGAAGAAGAGCGAGCTGGACTACTGGATGCTCGCGTTCACCGCTAGGACCAGCCCGCTGGTGCACCACAGCAGTCTGCCGATCGTCGAGGAAGAGGAGATCTAAGGGACCTCCGTATCGTAGTTGTGTGTCGTGTCAGCCGATTGGCATGACGGACGGCCGAAAGCCAGACCGAGCGAGTCCGAAAAAAAAAGTGGATCGGTCACCACCGGTCTTTTTTTTTTCCCGGAGGACTTCTCGAGGTCTCCACAAGTGTCTTCCTGCGAGGAACCTCGTGGGAGAGACGGGAGACATCACCGCGTGCGAGTTCCGACTTGCCAAGCACGGAGATGCACCAGTGATCTCATATTCTTCTCTTTCTCCAAAAACGTACGCTTCCAGACTGCCCGAGTGCGCCCGGAACCGGCGCGAAAGCCGGTAGAATATCGAAGGAGCACGAAACGATCAGATCTGCAGCTCGTCGAGTCGATCGAGGACAGGTGTTCAGACCAGAACCGATTCGTTCGAGAGGACGTCCCGATTGACCGGTCGGGCTTTTGATCGTCATTGTCATCAGGTAGTCGCCGTACTCGCGCGACACGGTCATGTCGCGAGGCCATGTTGGCATTAAACCCTAGCAGCAGCCAGCATCATCGATCGCAGCCAGCTGTGACCAATCGCGGCGTACGTTCCAACCGGAGCCGGAACGCCACGAAGAGAAGTGGAGGAAGAGGAGACGGAGGAGAACGAAGAGGGGCAAGAGGAGCGAGAAAGATGACAGGGAGAAGGACGACGGAGGAGGAATAAGAGGATCAAGCACAACCGGCAATTTTCCTTTTTTTTTTTATCTGCGGGTCTACCTACGCGTCGTTGTCACGGTCGTCAGCGCCGACGACCCCGCGGCGTCGCTCTGCCCTTTTCACGCAGGGGAACAACCGTTAACTTCGACCTGGCAACCGCCATGTTCTCGATCCGCACCCGGCCGGCCAGCAGGATGCGACCTTTCGCGCGAAGCCTCGAGACACCGGTCTCCCGTGTCAGGGACCGCGGAGGGAGCGGCATCGTTTCCTTTCGTTCGCGCTTCGCTTCCTCCGAGCGCCTTGACGACGAGGCCTCGGAACACCCAATTATTATCCGCAACCGGATCGAGGAGGCTCAGACTTGATCTCGTTGAATATTTAACGAGCTTCCTTTCCGTGCGCGTTTTTTCCGAACGGAAACAGCATTTGTTATCATCGACTTTCTTTTAAAAAGCAGCGATAATTATACTTCAACACTTTTTTTCTTTCTTTTCGAATTTATTATAATTGCAAAAAAAAAAAAAAAAAGAACGCTAGTATTAATTATGTATATGTTCAAATACGAGATCAATGTTCCTGGCCATCGATGAATTTATTTGTTTAAAACAATGCGATTGATACATCGGCATTTTTCATTACGAGCCGTGGGTTTAATATTGCACGAGCAATTAAAATCAGAGAGCTTAACTCATTTGGATCTGAAGAGCGATGGAAGTGCGTCTTATGTAACTTTTGAATTTAAGCGCGAAGAGAGAAAGAAAGAAAAAGGACGACGTCTTAGCGGAACTGTTTTGTAAGCCGTTTGTAAAATCGATATAGCCTCTGTCGTCACACTAATGCCCGCCGTGGTGAGATAACTATGATTGTCTGTGATATTACGTAGGCGATGACACTGTCGTTGCGATAGGCATCAGATATCTTATTAAAGTAGAATAGCGAACCATCCGCAAAACCGCAGGGATTTCTTTGTAATGCTCCGAACTTAAGTGTACCGCAACGAGGACCTCTGAGGAGGTCAGAGGTGGCAGTCCGAGTATGGAGATCACCACCCATCATCGTCGTTTTCTCTTACACCTTTTTATTCGGCATCGGTACGACAACGTTTTCACCCGACGTCCCACGCAATCTCGCTAGATTGACTCGATTGCCATTTGAAGAGCCCGGTGAAATTTTCGCGCACGGCCCCTGTAAATAGCCGGACGGTGATGAGCGCGTGACTGCGAAATTGCGAGCGTTACATAGAAGATACTTGATTTCCTTAATAATTTCCTACTAGATTTACCCGTAGCCTACTCTAGATAATCTTTTGAACTTTTTATAAGAGCATGACCATTGAGCTACTTCCTTGTTCTTCCGTTTAGCCAGACTTCCCTAATTAGGATCCAAGGTAGATAATATGCGTAAAACACGCAACAAAACAATTTACGTACACATACATACGCATATATATTGTATACACATATACGAGATTACGATTCTGTATATAAAATATACTACGAGAATAAATGTAGTCAATGTGTCTTCAAATTGTTTTGTTAAATTAGTATAATTTTGCAAATCCGCAGCTTACTTTTTAGACATTTTTCCATATATTTATATTTCTTTTGTTTCAAGTATAAATAATTTATTTCTTCTTTAAATAAAAATTTATATATATTTTTTATTAAATTCATAGAATTAAAATATTTAAATGGCATTATTAAGGCCATATGTGAACTGTAACCGACAGTATCCAGTCGATCGTGACCGTCGTATGAAAGGTAAAAGGAAACCTTTCGGTCATTGTGCTACCGTGCACACCGTGCGATTCCTGTTCTAGAACCGGCTTGGTAACGTTACATTTCCGGCTTGCATTAAGCAGGTTTTACGAGCGTGGAAAATAAAAGATATCACAGTCCCGATGTTACTCGGTCTTGAAGTACTCGAGGTACCTTATCGTGGTGGATAAGGGAATACTCGCAAGTACGATAAATGAAAATGTTTTTCACTTATTTACGAGTTCTAGTCCGCTTCTATAAATAACGATTCGCGAACCATGCACGATCCGTGCAACAAAAATAAATTTTTAAGTCGATAAATATTTATGAAGCATCTTATACATGCATATATAACATACGGCACCCGATAATTACACAGATTTGCAATTAAACTGTCTTAGAATATTTGCAGTTATAAAGTAACTTTATTCTTCTTTTTAAAATCATGCTCTCTATTAAGAATATTTAAATTATTTATTTCTAATTTTTTTTATCCGCGGTATATTATATTTTTTATTTTTTATTTATTGAATATTATTTTCGTTTCTATTTTGCTTGTTCTAGTCGAATCATCGCGTGATTACTATGATACGTGATATAAATGTGTCTGTTATATATAAATATTACACTGTCCCGGCTGATCGATATTTAATTTCTCGGTTCTGAGTAAGTTCGCAGAAGTCGCGTGCGGTCACGTCGCATATCACGCATACGCGAACATGATTTATTATCGTTAAAAATATTATATCGCAGAAACAATTACTGAATTTCATTTCTGCGTATCTCCGAAGGCTAGTACCTTTCCTTTGTGCAAGATGCCAACGGTTCCTGCGCATCTGCGTTAGTTTAGGCTCAGGAAGGTGAGCCTGCTATTATATCTCGTGCACATCGCAACGAAATATATAACGTTTGCACCCTTCGAAGACGTAAATCTATTGTATGAGGAAATCTGCGTCGTAGGTTGACTAATAGGCCGATCGACGTAATAGCAGGGTCATAAATTTTCGTGATCTGGCACATTTTGGATGGAGGATCCTGCAAGCTTTTTCGTGGATTCACTCAGACAACGTTCATGAATAATTCAAATCACTTTAATATTAAATTATTTTTCTAATTTCGAAAACTTTCAAATTTAAATATTAAGTGACACCCACTAATACTTTGTAGTCTAATGTGGCAGAGAAAGAGCAGGAAGTGAGATCTCTGAATATATTTCTCAGCTATCTGGAAAAGTGTTTCGTGCGAAGATAAAGTTGTATAATTATGGGACTTTATATCACGTACAATGAGTTTGTGAAGGCTAAGAAAAAATTCCTGAGTGGAATTATGAAAGATTTTTATTTTTCTCAAAAGTAAAATATACTTTTCTTTTTCTTTTTCTTTTCGTAAAGGATTATTTCAAGTTGAGGAAAAGATACGTGCGCGAGATATAATAATAAAAATATCTTTTATACAGTTTTACTGGAAGGGACATTGCATATTACGAAAGCTCGCATTGACAGCTCCATCCATTTATGCTTCCAACATTTGCCATTCGATAAATTAAATCACCACGGCGTACATCAATTTATCGAACGGCTTCTAAAATTGAAAAAGTTTCACTAGCAGTCTTACCTTCGAAGAGTTGCGCGACACGGAGTCCGTAGTTTATAGTTAGGAAAATGACTTTATACGAGTACGTAGCACGGAGTAGTTACGTAAAATTTCTGATTATAGAGGACGAAGACAATTCGCACTTCCGGGAGCCATTACTATGCAACAATTTCTCATGATGAAATGAAATATACTTGTCTTGTTTAATGAATCTCGCTGTAATTCTCAGCATAATTAAGCTCATACCTCACCTTCAGAGACATATTATAGTAGAAAGACAAATGATATGTCTCTGACGAATATATACCTCCACGATTAAATTATTTCCGAAAACTTACATAACGAGACAGCTATAAATTCATATAAAGTGAAAGACAATTAATAATTTTCTCTGCGTGTAGCCTTAACAATTTTGTTTAAGAATGTAAAAATTATTCTATATTATATTAATTACTTTTTACTTATAGAAATCGATATAACGATACATTTGCGCAACGCCGTTGTGCACGAATTCGCTTTTCCTTCACGTACTCTTTAAATTTCATTATTTTCTATCAGCTGTTACTAAAAGCGTGGTTAATGCTCTTTCGCGCACGCAAATTAGCGATGAAAGGGTTCGTCGACTAAAAGCGATAATGGAAGAAACTTTTAACGCAGATACGCGATACGAAATATTCATGAGCAATAAAAGAAATTTTTTTTTTAGTGTAGGTAATTGCTTATATAAGTTTAAAATTAATATTATTTATTTGAGATAGACAAAATCGGTGGTCGGAATAATTTAATATATTCGCGATGAACAGTATCTCGATGCAAGAGATAACCAGAGTCTGTATTTTATTGAGGAGATAGATATATTCTCACGTCGGCGTGTCGATTACCTGCATTCTATGTTTGGAAAACTTCGTACATATTGACTATGCGAGCAACGATCTTATCCGTTGCTCGCACGTCAGAGATACTAAGATAATATTATAGAAAGGTGTGCTGTGATCTCACGGCTTTCGTATGCATGAATTGAGAGGTCGGGGATCCGTGACACTTTGTCTGAAAAAAGAAAAAAAAAAAATAAGATAAGAACGCATGCATATATCGGACAATGGAAAACAACGGGGTTTGAAAAACAATAGACCGGGTCAATCCATGAGAGGCCGATCAATCTTGCGACTCGCGCGCACTATCTTAAAATTCTCAAACCAGAACCCGGATTCGTCAATACAAAGCGTATATGATTTAGTAATAATTTTCTCACGAAGAGAACATGTTGTTAAACCCATATCGTTAGGTTTTCCCGGCTTTTTAATAGCGTACCGTCTTAAATATCTCGAATATAAATATATTTCCATTCGCAAAAGTATCAAGTAACTCAAATATTCCGCGAATACGTTATTATCCGAGGAGCGTCCTTTCTCGTAAGAAAAACAATATCTCTTTCCCCTCTAGACGTCTAGACGTTGCATTTCACGTCACTGCTGAACAACGAATCTCCTTTTTTTTTCTTTCTTTTTTTCTTCTCTTACCTACTTTATCTGTTTCTGAGGCGAAGTCTCTTGGGTATTGAATATATAGCCGCACGTGATCAATTTAATTCACTTTGATGTTGAACAAGGCACAATGAGAGCGGACGATATTATTTATATAGACGTATAAAACAAGGTAACTTTTGTAAAACAGTACTTTACAAATATTTCAAAATGTCACGAGCTTTTACGAATGTCGCGAGATATTAATGAAAGCTTTTTGTGCTCCCTTCGTGATGTATTCTGACCGCCACGTGTTACTCTTCGAGCAAACGATGCAATAAGATCAGCGTAAAAGTACGCGATGTATTTTTGGGTGCTTAGTGACACGAACGGTGTTGAGCGTACTTTTTATTCTTTTTTTTTCTTCATCGGACTTACCGTGGCACTACCATGGAAATGGTACGAAGTCATGACTCACTATTTAAAAACGAGTTTTCTCCGAAACGTTGTATTCAGTAGTCCACTCCATTCCAGGAGACTTATGCCGAGATGTCACGACGATCAGTGGGCGGATAGTCCGCTGGGATATTCCAACCTTCTAGCACGTTGCGCAACGCTCTTGCTATATTTCAAAATTTGACCTCTTTTCTTTCATTTCCGTCGTAATATTTAAAAAAAAAGAGAAAAAAAAAAGTTCTCCACTTCCTCTTTCCACTTTGGTTGCAAACGAGTCTCTCTTCTCTAACGGTTTGCTTCTCCAAAAAATCATAATTATGTACCAAGTTAAGTTCTGAAGCACAGATTCAACGATTATTTCACAGTTACACGCCGGTTTATGCATATCCTATCCTTGCACTTTTACGTGTTCGACTTGTTTTCGTATAGACTGAAATTATCGACCAATCGCGCTTCAAGTCAGAGAGACTGGTCCATGAAAACCATTCATTCGAAACGAAGATAAAATGGTAACCATTGCCTAACAGTCTCTTGCCAAACACGACGACCGAGTTTCTTTGCACCAGTTTCCAGGCTTGCGCCAGAATCCTCTTTCTAAACTAAAGAAAGAATAACAGCGATCGCGAGAACATTTCCACGATTCTGTTAGCCTCGTATAAACGTAACAGATAGACGTTTCATCTGGCCCTCAAACAGAAAAATAACGCCGCGCATAGCGGAAGAAACTGTATCGATACGAAAAATTATCATACGTATTTACGCACATATGTATGATGATAACTGCGCCGATATAACAGCCGCCAATCATTAACTTATTATACCGATGAATTATATAACATTTCACTTTGTTTAGACATCGATCTGACAGCTTTGATAGAAAATTAATACTTAAAGAAAAAGAAAGAAAAAAAAAAGAAAAAGATATTTTTTACCGTGTATGGAACAAAATATTATGTCGGATATTATGAGTTATTAAATGCGAAAAGAATAAATGCGAATTTTGCGGATCAGCAAAATTCTGAAATCAAATTAATTTACAAGCAATATTAGAATGAACGCCTAAAATAGCTCCGTGTATGCGTCTTTGCCGACCTTAAAAGATCACGAGAGAGCATAGACCCTTCAGGTCGTCATAGCGACGAGCCAACGGTCCCGAGGAG
This sequence comes from Cardiocondyla obscurior, assembly GCF_019399895.1. Classification (NCBI taxonomy): domain Eukaryota; kingdom Metazoa; phylum Arthropoda; class Insecta; order Hymenoptera; family Formicidae; genus Cardiocondyla; species Cardiocondyla obscurior. The sequence continues at coordinate 5,086,120 of NC_091881.1, forward strand.
ACCATCAAGGGACGACAGTTTCGTGGCTCTCCATCTCAATTAATTCCCAACTGATCTCTTCAGATTTTACGCGTCGAAGAAAGATCAAGAACCTGGACATTTGACCCAATTCGCTCACGTATACTAACACGTACTGCACATTATCGTTACGACGAGCACAAAACTATTTTCTTCTAACGAAGGATACGAAATGTAAATTAATTTCGCAATAAAATGCAACTGTGTCATTTTATATTAACAAAGATAAATTAATACACTCTTTTTTTTTAACACAAAAATTAACGATAAGAACAACAAGAAGATAGGCACATTTTAATTCATTTAATTCCTTTATTACTAATCATCTCTTTCATTTAGCAGGTGAATACTTGTAAATTAAAATTCTCATATTATCAATGAAGTAACGTCTTCATTTATCGGAGTAGTTAGGACGAGGAGAAGCAATTAGGCGTGTTTCTTTCGGGCGTAACTTGTAAGACGCTGATGAGCGGCAGTATCGTTTAAAATACACATTTTGCAAGGGCAGATGTACATTGGACTTGTTTTCGAAAGCGGGCAAATAAATCGGCAGACTGAACGAAGATAACACTGATTATGCAATTATTGTTTTGGCGCTTAAAGATACGTAATTAAAATTTAGAGCAAGACGTAGAAATCCCTTTACGGGCAATAATTGTCTTTACAGATGTTGCAACAACAATATCTCAATTACTATAAATAAAAAGCCACATATATCTCTCTTTCAGTTTCAGTTCCAAAAACATGCACATTTATCGTTGATATTCTTTCTAATATCTAATTATTAATTAAAAATTATCTTAACTCTGAATGCTGATAAAACGTGAGCCTGAAAATTTCTAAAGGCAATTTCTACGAAATGTATATTATCGTTGAGTGATTGCGACGATAATAATCGAATTTGTCGTGTTAAAAGCTTCTTATCTTTTCAATCATCATCAATATCGCAACCGTAGGGTTTAATTTTTTATCTAATCACGTTTAACCACGATCGATGTCTTACTCAGTTAGGATATTTTTTTTGTTTTTTCTTATACCAGGCATATGATTTTTATATCAAGTAATTGAGACGTTGTTGCACGCGTATTGGGTTTAAATGAAATTTTCACAATTGGCGGATCTTAGGACGGCCTTTCTCATCGTAATCCGTTCCCTGTATTGATGCCGCGTGACTCCCATTTTGCGAGAAACAGCTTTATTATCCCCTTTTTAAAGTATCGCGGTGAGTCAACGTGATATTAAACGGGATGCGATCGGAGCGTTAGGATTAATTAATTTGACACCGCAAATGACGTGTGAGCCGGGGAACTTGTGGTAGCCGGAACGATCCGGGTTTAATCAATCAATTAAAAGCACAAGTGTTACATGTGACGCGATGGATTAACTCGGACGGTGAAAAATTAATGGCCACACTGTTTCGCATTTCTGCGGCTCTCTTCTGAATATGCTGTAATAATAAACGTAGCTTGATCCGCTCTTTCGAACGCCTGTCTTGACTTTCGTAAATAGATAATTATATTTGTAAGCCGAACAATTGCAAGAGGTTTTCTCATAACCGTGGCTTCGGATTAATCGTCTCGCTTGTCGCGAATCTCGCCCCCTTCCCCCTCCCCCTTCTTACATAATGGGATTCGTTATTATGAAAGTCAGCTCGCAACGCTGTCTCGCGAATGCAATAAACCGCCATGATGAACCTACGTTTCGTAATAGTGATTGAAACTTCAACGATATAAAAATTAACTGCTGCCGTGGAAACTCAGATTGGTAGCCAGGGAACTCGTTAAGATATCCGAGATATTATCGAACACGTGTCTAATACAAGTGCTTAATTTAATCAGTCAGAATGTACAAAGTGTCCTGATTGCCCGTGACAAATTAAAAGGCTGGGGCCTCGCGTACGATTAAACGTACGATAATCTGCGTAATATCTTGGGCACTGTCCGGTGTGCGTAATATTTGCTGAATGACGTAATATCTTTGACTATCGAGGGGAAAACGTAAGTCTCACGCGGCCGCTTGACCGAAACTCTGTATCCCGTACAATTTCAATGACGGCGTCCGCTTGGCTTTACGATGCGGCGTATCGATAAGCATTCCTCATAGGGGGGTCCATTTAGTCCACGCGGGGTTAATTGGCTAAATGCTCCTCGTATATACGCGCAACTCTTCTGCTATGAGTTCGACATTGAGACAAATAGCACCTATTTTGTTACTATGGAAATGCGTTTTATAACATCTCGACCGGCCGGAATTCAAGTATTTAATCATTTCTCGTTACGTAAGATCTCGAATTGACGAATTTCGTCTATGCGTACGTTTAGATTTAATCGTCCCTTAAATTCGTTTCGTTCAAGTTGTGAATACCGATTGCACAAGAATTAAAAAAAAAAAAAAAAAAAAAAAAAACCACACACACGACGTAGCCCTCCCGATGACACGGAGATGCCGTCGTTTCGAGCGACGTGAGATGAAATAGATGTTGGATAGTTATGTGGTTTATACCTTTGTCGCAGAAGACAAAGGCTTTTATCAAGGAAACGTCGCAACTCGTGACGCAATACTCGTGACGTAAACGCGAAAGACTAGCCTTATTCGGCTTAATTTATTAACACGTCCAGTTGCTAATGAGTCCCGTGTTGCGCGTGCTTCGCGTATGCACATTGCACGAGATGGCATAGTCTGACGCACGCACATGCACGAAACTGTCATTCACCGGACGGTCTACTGCTCACATCTCACACGTGATTCCGGTGTTGCGTTACTATGCGGGATTACAGCCCGAGTTAATACGGCAGAATCGTCATACCGCAAATGTGCATTTTTTTTTACATTATACATACAATTTTTAAGAGCGAACGATCCTTACCTTTATAAAATAATCGTAAAATTTAATATAATTTCACGGAGTAAAGGGTAAAGAAATAATCTTTTTTTATTACATAAAAAAACAGAAGTATAGAGAATAACGTTAATTCAAGCAAATAATAATAAATTTGCAATTTATTTTATTATGGGAAATATGTAAAATACGTAAAATAAAAGACTCATTTTTATTAGAAACAAGAAATTATTACATGTACTTAATTTACTCATTAAATAACTTAGCAAGGTTCCATGGTTGCATGAGCATCGAGTACATTGACGCGAACGTGACATTCATTAGAACATTTACATCGAGTCAACAAAATGATTAGCGTGGACTACAAGATTTGCATGTCACATATAAAAAAATATATAAACGCGATATGTAGGAATTATTTTCACAATTTAACAATTAGAAAATAATTTTTTAAACATATTTTAAATTACTATATCAATGTAGGATTTAAAAATATATAGTTTACATGTAATTATTTTTATACGATTCAAGTAATTTATTGATTTATTAGATTTAGGATTAAAATCCGATAGTCTCCGTACATTCTTCAGTGTTTAGATGTTAACGAGAAATAATTTGTTACAAAACTTTTAATCTCGCAAGGAACTATACTTATAGAAAGGCATGATATCACATCTCAACATGCAAGCTACTTCGTATGCTCTTTTTTGCATCTTTATACAGCATCCCTACCGCTTTCCTCTATCTTTAGAACAGACCTGCCCCTTGATAATCAAGTTTTAGCTGCACGATCGCTCCGATAATGACCGTGACATACGACGACGATCGATTATCGAATTAACCGAGTACGTGGGCGGCTATTCTAACATGTTTCGTTTAAGGGAACGATATACTCGAACGACAAAATTGTTACGACGCAATTTGTCCGGCGATCGCCGCTTTCGCATTTCGCGTAAAATTTTTTATGCAACGTTTATCAATGATTTATTTCCCGCACTATAGATCTTAGCTTCGCGAGCAAAATTATTCAATTCTTCTTGCAAACTCTTCTTCCATTTTTTAAGACGGATCTAAAATATATATTGTAACCAATTGTACCAATACTCGTACCATGGAGAGGTGAAGAATACTGGCTTTCGGAAATTGGTCATTTATGTTAGTCTCATTTGACGTCCGTGTGTGAAAGATAGATACACACGGATAACACTTAGAGACTGGTAACTAAGGGAAGGAAAGAAATCGTCTTTCATTTTTTTATATAAGAGATCTGCCTTGAACTCGGGTTCTTTGGAATAGTAAACTGGTGTCTTACCTGCTTAGCTACCGACACCATCAGTCTTTTCTTCTTCTACGTCGTAGTCATGAAAAAAATTTTTGAAAACTTTGCGTTAAATTGATTTTACATCTTGTATTTAACATTGTTAATTTTAGTCGTAAAATTAATAAATTTACGAACCTAAACGACCAAAAAATAGTCACGCGTGGTAGAAAGTCATAAATAATTAAATCAAACTTGCACTTGTGTTACAAGGAAATAAGATTATCACGTTAAAGTTAAAAACAAGATTATCGCGTCTACGAATGTGAAAAATAAGAAATAGATACGTTGACGGAAACTTAATACAGTAATCAACGAATACTCGACATCAAATAAAAGACGAGCTGAAGGAAAAGTGAGAAAAAAAAAAGAAAATTTTATTTACCAGAAGGCCTTTAATTAACGTCAATCTGCATCCATTATTCCGTGCAAAACGTTGTCAAAGCAATTCTTCTTGATAGTCCTGTACACATACAGGCAAATTGTTTAGATAACTATTTTTCGTCTGACATAACGCGCGTTAACATTGAAAGTCTCGAGTTCTAGTGCGATAAGCGCAATACGCGCGATAATTGGTTGAAATAAGATTTTTTCTTTTTCTTTTTCTTTATTACGCTCTGGAATTTTCTGACGTCTTGGCGGACTTATTGTCTTCCACTCGTTACGTTTATAAGATACAGGTTCGTTCGCCGTGGTCATTTCTCCCCTTAGGAGATTTCATTCGCGTCGTAGTAAATTGCGTCCGATGATGAGAGGTGAGACACCGTGCTGACCTTTACGTTCCCCTTTCCACTCGATTTAACAAAGCGGTTATCTGCATATATACACGTATGCCGTAATGTAGGGAGACGCCTTGCATCACCGTCCGGTAATCCGCCAGCTCGGGTATCGAGCAACGTGATTCGGGAGCACACAAATGCAGCTGGGCTCATCTTTCCCGGCACTATCATGAATCGCACCTCGATTCAAGCATTCGGCTTGACTTGTTGCGCATTCGTAACGCACGTCGTGCCATGCATTTTCTTTTTGAATATACAATATAATTATTTAAAAGTCTGAGAAAGACGACGAAGCCTTTCGCTAAGTGGCGTTGATCGCAATGATGACGAAAACTTAATCATATTTCCTTCCACGTGTATTTTACATTGAAATTTCATTTTTCTCGCTAACGTTTATTTCAACCAAGAGTATGCGCGTGCGAAACGAATTTAATATTGTAGTGGAAATATTTTCAATATACACAGCTTTGTTGAAACTATATAACGCGTTTGCCGTTGCACGTTTGCCTCTCGAACGAGCAGACGACAGGAGCATTCACGTGAATAGCGAACGGAATGACCTGAGCGAAAGGCAAGTTCTGCACGACGGATAGCCTTGCCGTGCCTAAAACGGATATTTATCGCTTTTATTATCTCCAATATGTGGCAAGGTACACGTGTACTATTGTTTGAGCGCATACCGAAGTCGTACATCTTCATTTTTCAGGAACCAAACCGATCGACTTTAATTCTTGTAAATTTCTGAATTTTAATCTGTAAATTAATCTTTTCTTTCTCTTTTTTTTTTTTTTTAAATTGACACGTTAATTTATAACTTTCTCGTGCTTCTTCATTTTTTATTTCGGCAACCTGATCGGCTCGGTTACTCAGAACGATCCGGGGACTCCAAAGAGGTGCGAGAGCACGAATGGAGATGATAAAAGCACAGTGACACCGTCGGGCGAGATTCCGGTTCGCATTTCGCTCGTGAGATCTCCGAATAAGCTCGCTACTAGAAAGTGAATCTTGTTGCACTTTCGACGTCGCTACTTCTCGCGTTCGTGCCGAACGTTTAGGGAACGGCCGTGACGCATAAATGCAGAGCGACGCAACCGGAGGATGAGCTCACGAAATGCCGCGGATCCCCGACACCGAAATAGGATTTTACGGCTCGGCCGCAGGTGCCGTCTATTCCAGTTCTTAGGCAAACGCGATGCAACTATTACGGTCGAAGCTGCGTACGTGGTCCAGCGCGAAAACCAAGGCGCGTATATTGATCTTGAGTCCAGTTTTCGGGTCCAGGAAGACAGGTCTCGTCGGCTTTAATCTTCGGCGAATTCGAGCTCCTTGCGTCATCGTAGGACCGAATTACAATTAAATTATAACGATTAATCGGAATTAATTAAAATCAATTGCAGATATTTTTTTGGTATAAGCGAAGTCAAATGCATAAAGTGCAATATTGCCCGACTTCATAACGTGAAGCGCAAACGATGATTTTAAATCGTAAGAGGAATATTTTAACGTGGATACGCGAATGTACCATTACCATAAAAAAAAAGGTAATCGAAATTTACTCTTGGCACGCAAATATTTTCGCACTTATGATTCCGTTTAGCTTTGAACCTTGTCCTTTCACCGCATGGTTATTGTACTTTTTTTTTATTATTTTTTTGGGGGGGACTTATTGTTATTATTATCCACACGTTATTTTTGACGGAACAAATTTGCAAAAGTATATGATAAAAATTCACCAATATCTCGAAAGTTATGTAAAATTCATACGCATGTTTCGAGCACGTTCGAAGCACGTGATTCGAAACGAGTAGCGCGCGCTACGTGCACGTGTGTATATTTAATCGTGCGATGCGCGCACGTAGGTTTCTAATATGTCGATAGTTTATTACTTAGCTTGGAGAATTCATAGGAATATTACGAAATAGCGTAAGAATAAAACAAAAAAAACACATTTTTAACAGAACGCAATTATAATTATTATTTGCGACAATTATTATTGACAGACGCTTCTTGCTCGCTATTTGGATGTTCCGCGATATTAGAATTGCAACTTGCGCGCCGGAACCGCGCGCCAGATTCGATCCTTCGTTTAATGAAGAGCAAGGTAAATAACGTGGTGTAATCGTGCCGCTAATTGGAACGAAGCTAGGGCACATTGTTTGCCCGACCGGTTTGTTATCGCGGTAAGTACATAGATCCGCGGACCCGCGTGTTTTCTCAGCGTCCCGTCCCCGCGTGGACCACGTGTGCAACGGTACCCGAGATGTCGTGGCTTTCCGGAAAACTACCTCCCGATTACTTGATTGACCTGTTGTACAGCCGGGTAATACGCATTCGTTGAAAGCGCACGGTGAAAGGAAGACAGACACTTTATCATTTGCACGTGGCGATAAAAAAAAAAAAAAAGAAAAGGTCCAACCCGCACGTTTAACGTAACGTGACGAGGCACATCGAGAGGTGATTCATACTTGATTTGATCATAATTTGCATTGATCCTCGCCTGAATACAAAGTACACGCGATATGATGCGACTGCGATGAGCTCGTACTGAGTCAGGCACGTGAAATAACATAGTTTGTCACGTTGGACGACTGAGAATAAAATTGATATCCTTCTTACCCATGTAACGCGCAGTAATTTCGAACCGTGCGTTTTATAGGAAACTAAATATTTCGTTGTTGCGCAGTCTACGCGTATGCATTTAATATTGCATTACATAAGCACATAAAATGTTATGAGAAACGCTAAGCCGCTTCCTTGAAAACTGACAATATCAAATTCAAAAGATATATTCCGCATCGTATATAAGCTATGAAATATAATTTTTATTCTTTATTCAATATCGTCTGGGCGGACGTAGCGCTTTAACGTGATACATGATTTTTATAATTACATCTAATATAAATTTTAGATTAAAAAAAAGAAAACAAATTTTTTTCTTTTAAAGATATGCTAAAATTATAATAAAAAAATTTATGTGCATACATATTTCATTTACTTAGGACGATAAATCAGCGTTACTTAACATACGTTGTTTGACGATTTATATCTTATTTATTCATTTTTTCAGCACGCGAACCGTGTTTAACAGAAATTATGTAGCAACGATTATGTGATGCGTCGAGAACTATTCGGGACGTGCTAGTTCACACGACGAAGCACGTGCATTGATACTACAAAAATTTATGTAGGACAGATCGAAATCTCTTCAGCTGTGGGAACTGTTACAATTAATCTCGAAAAAAATTGTCCTCGATAATTGCGAGATGTTGCATCCATAACGCGATGCAATAAAATAAAATAATTAACAAAACTAGCACTTTTGATAACGAATAAAATTAAGTACCGAGTCAATTTGTGTAAAATTATGATTTAAAATGTCGCCTTGAATTAAACAAAGATAATTTAAATTGCAGGAAACTCTTTTTTTTTTTTCTTTCTTTTTTTTCTTCTAATAAACAGATCACGAGCTAAGTTTCCTAAGCCGCAATATTTCCGCTATAGACGGGAAATACGTCGTTCTCGCTGATAAAAAAGGAATCGCATTATACGTGACGCCGCATAAATATTTCTGGAGAACTGCTAGCGAGCTCGCACTGATTCACGTGTATAATTTACTGCCAAAGCAAGCCGGCATTATCATTATGCAAATAATTACGCTCGCGCGATAAGGCTCGCACTACTTATCGTAAAGTCATCGCGTCTGAGGGAAGAATCGGGAGGCTGCTTTAATATTCAATGCACCGAAAACGGAAATTGTTACGCGAGGAATTGCGTGTTCTCAAAATACATGCGCGAGATATTTTTACGTGCGTGCCGCGATTGAGAGATTTCAATTACAAATCCGTGGACAATAACGTGGATAATAACGAGCAGGAAGGTTCGTCCGAGATCTTCCTCCGATTTCGCACGTCGCGAATAATCGCGGCGCGCACGAATTTCGTATCTGTCGCCAACCGGATTCCCGATGCCACTGACCGCTAGGTACGCGATATCGATTTACGTGTAATCATAGCCTCGCGAAAACTGCGGTGGCCGCACCGATAACCCGTCGCGTCAACGGATAATTCGCGTGTTTTTGTCCATTCCATGCACTCGCATGCGTGGCGGAGAAACGGCCGCTCCGATAAAACGCATTTGCGCTTGCATCGCGCGACGCGATAGCAACAAATATTGACCGCGGAGATGTCGGGCGGATATCGAGGCGACTCGTAAAGCTCATAAAAACAGAATGACGTAAAAGCGTGGCGAGACATGGACTTATTACTGCGCTTTTTTTTTTATTTATCTATCTTTTTTTATTTTTTTTTTAAATTTAATTTTACGAGAACAATCTTGTTTAGGGCACTCTTTAAAAAAAAATCCCAGCCTCCGGTGCGAAGCTTAATTAATATCGCTCAATGTTCTAAATTGTCGTACGTGTACCTTTTATCGAATATAAAAAATTTACTCGGTGAATGTGGCGCGTAATGTGAGAACACGTGTAAGGGATGCTTTCCTCGCGTGTATTTACGTTATCGATCACGGAAGAAAGTTCTTTATAAATAATCGCGGCATTAAGTCATTTTCTTCGCGAGCCGCTCTCGGTTCAAAGTGAAGCGAAGAAAAATCTCTCGACGCGTGAAGAAGCCGCGTCATAAAGTTGACTGTTATTAGACACGCATCGGTTGATGCTGTAGAAAATAAATGACGTAAGAGTGGTAGGAGTGGCATTTCCATGCGATGTATAACCTTTTTTTTTTTTGTGAGCTACATTAAACTTTTTCTCGACGGCAATTTAATGGAGAGCTTTATTCGCAGAACCGCGTCGCGTTAAGAATTTTACGATGATAATTATCGCACTTTCAGGTCTACATTTTGTACAATGATTATTTGTAATGTTATCTAATAATGCGCACATGTACGTCCGTAAATAATTATCTGCATAACCGATTAGATAAGTCTTATCGAACATATCAAATGCGTATTACTTTGTACATTAATTTTTTTATTTTTTTTATTTTTTTGAAAATTAACAGCCGCTTAACGCAATCTCCACGCGCGCAATCTGAAAACAATACACTTAAGGTGCAACGCGTTCATTCATGATATCGTCTCGCAGGAAATTTTCCATTCACGAGTTTTAACATCACACGTTTATTTAAAATAGATAATTGATTCAGAGTGGACCGAAGTCAATTGCGAAGATTCAAAGACTTTTCCAACCAGCAGGGAGGTCTCGCTCGAATCATTCTCAGTGTCATTGTTAAAACTACGCGATTCCTATTTACGCATGGAAATTAAATATACTTCCGCGTTTAAAGTGACCCGGGACGTGCCGCGAGAAGCGTACGGCCGGCCAAATTTCGATCTTACGTAACCCGGGTGAATAATTTTATATCAGCGTGTTGCATAATGCGTAGCCGCGTCGCAGCGAATAAATTCAGATCTACGCGTCGAGCCCTTTGTAATTAAAAACGCGCTTCCGCCGCGGGCAACAAATTGCGATTTACATAACGATACTCGATACCCGTGGCAAGAACGATCCGGCGAGTCCCGGCTCCATCGCGCGTGCAGTAATCGCCGCTAATTAAGTGCCCGTGCACGCCGCAAATGAGGGAGGAAGAACGGCGCAATTATTTATGCGGCCGTTCTATGATTACGAGGTGGTGCCGCGGACGTGGCGACTAGCTGTCTGGCAGTAAATCGCACTGGCTCGATTCCAAAGAGCGGAACATGCGCCAGGCCGATCGTGACCGCGGCGCGTATCGAAAGTCCGAAAAATGTTTTCGCGCTGATGATGAAGGAAATCAAGAGCGCACTATCGGTGCTCAAACCGATCCCCTCTACGATTGTTTCTGCCTCGCCTGGCCAAAGGCGCAGGTATAATATAACGTAATGACAAAACGGAAAGTTTAAACGTCGCCGTCGCTTGGCGAACGACTGTGGAAATGTTGGCGGAAAATTCTAACGTGTCATCGTTACTTGGCAAGGACTATTCGCTTCAATAATAATAGAAACGTCACCTCGGGTATATCTTTGACGTACTTTTCGTAGATAAGCGTGCTGCTTAAAGTTTTTAGTTTAATAACGTTGTGTCGCGTGAGTCACGTACACCTCAGACATCAATAATAAAAGAAATTTTCGTGGACGCGCAACGAAAGTCTCTTGTGCAACAAATCACACTTTATTGTTACCGGGCCACAAACAAATTCTGTCTCTATTTCTATTTAATGTATTTTTTCTTTTGTCTCGGCGATAAATTTGGTATAACATTAATACACGTTTTGTTTCATCTATCTTTTTCTTTTTGCAGTTTTACTTCGTTACATTGCTGAAAGTCTACGCTCGGTCGGAAACAAAGGAACGGTGGAAGAAATGAAATAATAGTTTTGCCGTTTAAAGGTGCGAAAAGCTTGCAGTTGCAGAAATGAGAAGTAAAGTATGTCCCTTTCGAATTAATCTCCTTATTCACTTCTCTCTCTCTCTCTCTCTCTCTCTCTTTCTCTCTCTGCTTTTTACGCTCGAAAAGCCTCCTTTAGCTCCGGAATTATTTTCGCCTCGAGAAATCGAACAAAACTAAAACACTGTTAGAAGCTCGTGCAATCAAAGTAAGACGCCTCTCTCAGTGAGAGGCAAAGAAGCGGCGTTTCCGTAAATAAACTGACGGGGGGTGCCGTTTCTTTCTCTCTTTTTTCTCTCTTTCTCTTTCACTCTCTCGGTGACCGAAAGGGGGATGCCCGTGAGGTTCTCGGAGGAACAAATCTGGACGGACCCAGAAAACGGAGAGTTTCGTGTGTCATTCCTTAATGAGGTGCAGAGTATTTGTGGGACGGTCAAATACGATGCGCGTGCTAAAATCTGGTCGTCCGGCTTCGTCTCCGAATTCCTTAAATAACATCTTCCCCTGTATTCCACCACTTAACGAGATTTATACTCCACGCACGTTTTCACGGAAAGTAAAAATTAATAATAGAATTAATTAATTTGCGGACTCGTTTTAAACGATATTTCCGAAGCTAACGGAGTACTTTTCGCGTTTACCCGAGGAACACTCGAACGTTCGTGTTTTTCTTTCAACAACTTGTTGTTTTGAACATAAGAATTTGGAATAGAGACGTTCGCTCGCCGGCAGATAGATAAGCTAAAGTCGTCAGGCTCTAGAGGCCAATGCTCTCGTCGCGTATCTGTGGCTCGCGTATATATAAGTTCTCTTAATAAAGAGGCATTCCTTTCCATTGTCTCGGCGTACACACGAGTGTGTATTTTAAATTCGTAAACCATTTTCGCCACTCAGCGAAAAGTGGCTTCGTAATACGATCAGTCGCGTGAACAGTACGTGCGAAAAAAAAAGAAAAAAGTTACAAACGGTTTTTAAATCCCGCTCGCCTGCCATCCCTGGTGGGGATCGAACCCACGACCTTTGGATTAGAAGTCCAACGCGCTATCCTCTGCGCCACAGGGACTTGGTAAGCTCATTGCCTTGGTTGCTACAATAGGAATTGCACGTCTTTCATCTCCTCTTTCACAGATGTCACTAGTCCGCGTGGCAATTAAAATTCGCAGGAACATGTGAACGATTGTTTTTTTTTTTTTCCTTTTTTTCCATAGAATGCAATTTAATCATCGGAAAATATTTGCATACAAGGACATTTGAAAAAAAAAAGACTAAAAAGCGTTAATAGAAAAGTTGAGATGGCCAAGTAGGACCGACAGGATTATTTGTTAAAATCATTCGTTTTCATTAATGTAATAAAATTAATTGACGTTTATTTTACCTTCTTTCGCGAATAAAAATTAAAAAACTACGTAAGAGGTTAAAATTAAAATTTTTAAAAAGGTGGAATGCATGTTTTGATGATCGCGCAGTATTCCAATGATAAATAATATATGTGCTGATTAATAAAAATTCTAACGCTATCTGTTATCATTTTTTATCATCGATAATGTTCTGTTTTGTCATTTAAATTTTAAATCATTAAATTAGATAAGAAATAATAAGCCAAAATGACGTCAGGAACGATGCGCGATTACAATTGCAGTCATACATCGATCAGCTGATCCACGAGCAGAGCCAACGTTTGCCAAAGACAAGTTTGGCACTGCGCGACCTAAATGCTCGAGGAGACGACGGGCTAGCTGGTGGCGCTTCGGTGAGGTCGCGACAATCGGTCACTCCGGGAGGGGACGGGGATGGAGGTCCCTATGGTGGGAGATTCGACGGGAAATATGGCCGTCGCGAAACATATGACAAAGAACGGCGGGCTTCTGTCGCGACCGACGACGACGACGGCGACATCCTCGCGACGACGACGACGACGAGGAGGACGCGTGCCGCGGCATCACCGCTGATCGCCGTCGTGGGAACCGCCGGCCGCCGACGCCGCGTCGTCGCGTCGTCCTGCGTTGCGTCAACGTCACGTTGCGTCGCGTCGCGTCGCGCGTCACATCACGTCGCGTCGCCTCGCGTCGCGCCGCGGCGTCGTCCCTCCCGTCGTGCAGCGTGCGGCGACGGAGGAGTGAGCAACGAGGAGAAGAGAAGCGCGCTTCTCAGCCGTGGACGTGGACTGACGAGCGTCGCCGCCCCCGCCGTGACGCTCCGTTGCCGGCTACGTGTGCAGCGGCCGCAGCCGCCCGTCGCCGTCGCCGTCGTCGCTGCCGCTGTTGACGCCGTTGACGGCGCCGTCGACGCCGTCGTGCTCGTGGTCGCGGCCAGTGGTGATATAGAGCGGCGCAGCGGGGGAGCCATGACTACGCGTGGAGAATGGGCTCGATCGCGTCGGTGCTGCAGTGGCATTGCTCGGAGTGCGCCCTGATAAATCCGACGGAGAGCGCGAGATGCGCCAGGTGCGGGCTGACGCGGCTCAGGAGCGACGAGAGGGTCAGCCTCGAGCGCGGACAGGACCAGCGTAGCGACAACCCGCGACAGGGAGGTGGAGAAGCGACGCACGCGGAGGATCACGCGCGACGCTCGGCGAGGAAGCGCGAGGACGGAGAGTGTCCCGCGCGGGGAGAAATCTCCTCTGGGGAATCGACGCCGCCGACACCGCCGCCGAGGACAGATAGACTAGCGCGTAACTCGACGGAGACCGCATCCGTCGACCAGCCGCAATGTACTGCCTCTCACGGGTGAGAATCGTCACTTTGTTTTTCTTTTTTTTCTAATTATTTCAAGATGATCATATTGCTTCGCACATACCTCAGAGATAATCCAAAAGATATTATATGTATTTCATAAAGTATTTACATTGCTTGAAACGAGTGGAACAGTTTTTAGTACTCTGTACGCAGCAAGGTTTACCTTTAAATTACTTTATTGCGTTTAGTAAAAAAAAATCTCAAATTCAAAAAGAGATTTTTAGAAATTAATATTTTATTGATAACTTATTATTAATATATTGTGTTATAGTTTAGAGTAAACCTTGATTAAGCTTCTTTTTAAATGCTAAATAAATTTTTATATTCTAATGGTATGTATTGCTATGAACTTGCAGTTTTGAGAGACACTTATCCGCAGCCGACGTGAGGAAGATTTCTTATTGTGGTTCGTTGGGTGGTAATCCATCCGACAAGAAATCGCTGAAGCGTTTTTCGTCCTTACCCTCTTTAGTCATACAGTGGACTTGTATTCGATGTTTATTGGACAATAATTGCAGCTCGCCGATTTGCACGGCATGCGCTGCCAGTGCGTCGATAGCTCGAAACGACGGTAAGCAAATTGGCGCACGTAAGAGTAAAAAGATTAATTTGCACAAGGAAAATCGTGTTAAAACCACATCTGGACCTTTGGCCAACGTCTTAGATGGAGGTGCTAACAAGAGGAGGTCTGGTAATGATGTTAAAATTAATATTACAAGTGAGTGCAATATTATAATTTAAATGACGTGCAATATTATAATTCAAAAGCATTGAAAATTGTCAAACGTTTGAGATTATTAAAAGTTCTTGTTTGTAATATTTTTTAGGCATGGCACAGTTGACGAGTATAAGCCGCAGTGACAGAGGAAGAGGACACCATAAAGACTGGATTTTGCCGTCAATTGGAGCAATGGATTCAACTACGCTTCCATATACTGATAACAGCGATAACTCTCAACGGTCTCCAAAACGACATAGTCCTTCTATGTACGAGCGAGTTAAGTCTAAAGTCAGTCGTTCGCTATCGAACGGTTCCGTCGTTCAAAAATTATCGGAACATATGGTACAACGACCTACGAGCTTGGTGGTATCAGAAGCGCGCCAAGATGACGGTTTGTGGAGTTGCGATAATTGTACGCTGGACAATGCGCCCGGTTTGGAGCAGTGCGAGGCGTGCGACGCACCTAGGAGTCCCGCGCCTTGCAGCGGCGTTGTTATCAGCGTGCCGGCCTGGGTACCACGCGCGTTATCGTCCGCCGGCCCCTTGTCTTACAGAAGATCCTTCTCGGATGCCGATTCGGTTGCGAACGTGACGCAAAAGAAGACTGTTAATCGTAGAAGTTTGAACGACGAAGAACCGCCCGCGGTGCCGCCGCATTCTATTGGCTTTAACTCGAGACCAAAATATTCCTACATCGGGATTTCGGATCCTGATATACCACCGCCATTGCCAAAGAAACAGAGCAGTAAGTTAGGTCTGGTGCCAACGAAGGCGCACAGTGAGGCGACCAGTCCGGTAGGCGAGGTATCAAATGTGAGCCCGTTGAAACGTATGTGGACCTGCAGAAAGTGTTCTTACGCATATAATCCGCTGTGGTCCAGCGGCTGCGATATTTGCGGTTCGTCAAGATCACCGCCGTCGTTGACGCAGCCCAGTTTGATAACTGTCACGAAGGACACAAGCAGTTATCCAACGCACGCACAATCTCCGATCGTCGTATCGAGAGACAGCGTCAGATATATACCGAAGGTGGCTACTCTGGCTACAGCGGAATCCGATCTAGACGATCAAATCGATCCACCGTCACCATTGTGGACATGCAAAAAGTGCACTCTCTTGAATGCCGCGTCGAGAACGACATGCGAAGCTTGTTGCGGTTCGAAATTGAAAAGCATTATGCATTTGGAAGATGCCACTTTACGAAAAGGTGAAAGTTGGGTCTGCTCATCGTGCACGCTGAGAAATCCACTTTCCGCGCAAAATTGTAACGCCTGTAAAACATTAGCGGACTTTTTAGAGGTTCCGAAAGACAATAGGGCCCTTGGCCAGCGAAGTCCAAGCCCAAGACTTTGTTCAACCCCGACGAATTCCAAAGCAGTTACTCCGAGGCACAGAAACTCCGTCAGAAGAAACGGTTCGTCGGCGGGTGATAAAAGACATTCAAGAACCAGAGATCCTTCACATACTCAAGTTAGTATTTTTTTTTTTTTAAATAAAATTTTCAGAATTATTGGTACAAATTTAATTTTTAATTTATTCACTCTTACCTACATTTTTATTATTTATTAATTTTTTTTAAATATTTTTACCTCGATATTAGCATTTGTATAATCAATTAAAGAAAATTAAATTATTCTTATGCCTAACATTTTTTCTTTTTATGTGTTTAGTGGCAATGTAAACTATGCACGTACGAGAATAAGAGTACAACTGTTATCTGCGAGATGTGCCAAAGCTCGAAGTCGTTGTCCCAAGTATCTGGAGATAGGGGAATTCCTAGGCTTCTCGAGTCAGGCACTAGTACTCTTAGAATACAACGGCAAGAAAGCGTAGTGATGGAAAATCTTAGACAGTTAGAGGAAAGAGACGCGCTGGAGAAATGGGAACGCATTGTACGATATTGCAAAGAGGTATAGTTATAATTATTTTAAACTGTATTATTATAAGTACTTGAGTTAGTATTAAATTATTAATGACATTTCACATTTTTCTCACTTATTTTATAGACAAACGAGCCATTCGTCGATGATTCGTTTCCGCCTGCTCCAAAATCCCTGTACTATAATCCCTTGGATACGAAAGATAATCATGTCGTCCAGTGGAGAAGGCCGCACCAAATTAACGTGGACTCAAGTGTCGATTCTAAACTGCCTTGGGCTGTCTTTAGGACACCCCTACCTTCTGATATCTCGCAAGGTGTCTTAGGAAATTGTTGGTTATTGTCGGCTCTGGCTGTTTTGGCCGAAAGTGATGAACTCGTGAGAAGAGTTTTGGTTATGAAAGAGACATGTCCCGAAGGTGCTTACCAAGTTAGATTGTGTAAAGATGGAAAATGGACGACAGTGCTCGTTGACGATCTGTTACCCTGTGATAAGAGAGGCCACTTAGTATACTCTCAGGTATATATCTATATGCTATATATTGAACATATATCGAATATATATTAAACATATATCTAATAACTTAACTTATCACTTTGGCACATAGTTATTTTTGTATATTTTATATTAAAGGCAAAAAGAAAACAGCTTTGGGTGCCATTAATTGAAAAAGCAGTTGCTAAAATACATGGCTGTTACGAAGCTTTAGTATCTGGCCGTGCTATAGAAGGTTTAGCAACGTTAACTGGTGCCCCATGTGAGAGCGTGCCTTTACAACCTTCAGCATTGCCAAGCGAAGATGAACTTGATAGGGACCTAATATGGGCACAACTCTTGTCCTCGAGGCAGGCTATGTTTTTAATGGGTGCTAGCTGTGGAGGCGGTAATATGAAGGTTGACGAGGAAGAATATCAGCGCAAAGGTTTAAGGCCAAGGTAAATTGGAAAATGTGAATAATTTCATATTATATCTAAAGTTAATTTTTTTTTTTTTTTTTTTTTTTTTTTTAAATATTTGTTAATTAAAATATTTATTCTCTAGGCATGCATATTCTGTCCTCGATGTTCGTGATGTACAGGTAAGTGTTAAGATGTACAAATCTAGCTTGACGTTTTGTTTCACTTAACTTAAAACGATATGTCACGCGATTATTACACAGGGAATACGGTTATTACGACTACGCAATCCTTGGGGTCATTATAGTTGGAAAGGGGATTGGTCGGACGACAGCCCTATATGGACTCCGCAATTACGAGAGATGCTCATGCCGCATGGTGCTTCGGATGGAGTCTTTTGGATATCTTTTGACGACGTTCTAAAGTACTTTGATTGCATTGACATCTGCAAGACGAGAGTAGGATGGAGCGAAGTGAGATTGCGCGGCACTCTCCCTCCATTGTCATCTCTCAGACATTTGTCGTGCGTCCTTTTAACAGTATTAGAACCCACCGAAACGGAATTTACACTATTCCAAGAGGGCCAAAGGTAAGAAATGATTAAAGTGATTTGCACGCGAATATTATTTTATATACTAATAAACTTTTTTTTATTTTTTAGAAATTCAGAAAAATCACAACGTTCTCAATTAGACTTATGCGTAGTAGTTTTTCGCACGAGATCTCCAGCCGCGCCAGAAGTCGGTAGATTAGTGGAACACAGTAAACGGCAAGTACGAGGTTTTGTCGGCTGTCACAAGATGTTGGAGAGAGATCTATATATCGTCGTATGCCTAGCTTTTAATCATTGGCATACCGGAATGGAAGATACTTCTAGTTATCCAGAATACGTTCTTGCTATTCACAGCTCAAAGAGACTTCTCGTCGAGCAAATATCACCACCTGCTTTTGTCTTAGCTGATGCTATCATCAGTTTAACATTAGCTAAAGGACAACGGCATGAGGTAAGCCGCTATATTTAATTTTGAATAATGCGTAACAAAAAACAATTATTAAAAATAAATTTTTTATTAATATATAATCCTTACAGGGCAGAGAAGGCATGACTGCCTATTATTTAACTAAAGGATGGGCCGGTTTAGTGGTAATGGTTGAAAATCGTCACGTAAATAAGTGGATTCACGTAAAATGCGACTGCCATGAAAGCTATAACGTTGTGTCCACGAGAGGACAACTCAGAACTGCCGATAGTGTTCCTCCTCTTCATAGGTAAGATTTAATTAAACTTCGACTCAACACGGTTAATTTTTACATTAATATTTTTTATAATTCCATAATATTAATATTTTAATTACAGACAAGTCATCATAGTTCTCACGCAATTGGAAGGTAGTGGAGGTTTTTCAATAGCACATCGACTTACGCACAGATTAGCTAACAGTGGAAACTTGCACGATTGGGGACCGCCTGATACGCAACATTGTCCTCAAATTGATACTCAGGTAGAAGGTTTGCACAGTCCTCGCTTAATAACGTGAAGAAAGGAATGCAAAATGAACAGAGACCATTACTGGAGAAACAGGTTGCCGACTGTAATCAGTAACGATTTCCGTACGCGTGACGTCGAGAAATTAACTGGACAGAAATTCAAACAAGCTAGAAACAATTCAACGTACTATAAAACGTTCTGAAGAACATTAGAGTATTCTTTGTGCTTTCTAGCCGATGATACCACGGATGCTCTTAGCGTTACAACATGCTCAGCATTGGACGTAATATAATAAATAACTAACGTACAATGGTTCTGAACCCAGTGAAAAAATACGTTCTTTCGAATAAATAGTGAATCTCATGCACTTCGGGAGAAAAGACTAACCTAAAATAGAAAGAAAAAAGTAATATAAAACTAACGTGCAAATTAAGTGTTTTTGCTGGAACCATTGAGCCCCATAAAGAAGACTTATGAAAAATTGAATATTTATGAAGAAACGAGTTGAACATTTTGCTTGTTATATAAACAAAAAAAAATTATTTTCTCAACTTAACATTTAAGTATCGTAAGAGAAGTAACAAAACCTAAAAGATTACTTAATAATATAATGTAAAATGAAACAATTAGGAGACATTTAAAAGAACAAAAGAATGTGTGTGGAACACCGTACACATTGTTTTTGGAATTGCTTAGAGTGTAGTACGATTACGCGGATCGTGACATTTCCAATTTAACTGATCTTTACATGCCGATCCTATATTGCTGTAAGGCCGTATTTGAAACCCGCATTTAAGGGAATTTGGATTCTTAGTTCCATTTAATGTATGCACGATGTAAAAAGAAAAAAAAGGAGGCTGGAATCTCACATGAGGATATGTATCATCTGTAGGATAGAGTATTTATTTAGACTTTGTTGTTTCTATCTCGTAATTAAATGGAGAGCTTGTACTAAAACGAATGTAGTGCGTAGCTATGGAAAGAAAGAAAAAAAAAAAGAACCAAAGGTCTCTCTTGAAACTTTTAAAGTCTCTCGACGCGTTCACTGCCATCCTATGCAATGTATGTATAAAGCCTATTTTTGTTGTTGCTGTAAAATCGCTTTATTAGTTGAAGACAGAATTAGAAAAATGTCGATATTTTTAGTACACTGATTACATTCTTTTGCTTCAATGAATATATTGCAAAATACATGCGCAAGCGTGGCAGTCAGCGGGTTAGACATCATAGATTCCGCTTTTAAATCTCAAAAAGAAATTGTCGAAGTATTTTTTATCGTTTGTCCAATCGATATTGAAGTCATGATATTATTTTTTCGTTTTATTAATGTCAAACTGCCATATTTCATGTTTTTAGACATTGATCGATTGACACGCGCAACATTTGCAATGCAATTAAATCGAATCAAAAAAAATTGTCGGGCGCTCTCTATATACATTGAATGTGGTGATGCGACAATATGCGATGCTGTGATCAGTCATTGATGCTTCGATCCGAACCGAAAAAAATTCGATTAAGATCTTTTATTTAACTGACTGAAATTATATAATGAAAAAAAAAGTAATTTAATTAATAGTACAAAATTTCCATGCACTTCAAATGTGTTTGAATTGTTCAAATGAATGAGCTATAGTTGCGTACTTTTTATTTTAATATTTTTTCAATATAAACTATAAATTGAATGTCACAAGTATAATTTTAGTCGAGTTAATGTCTTAACGATTATTAATCATTCATACATTAATACATGTATTATTTTTTATTTTTGCTTTACTTTTTACATCGCAAATTACGATTCAACTCATACGACTGTCAATGGGATAAAACGCAAATGAGATATTCATTCCCCCAACGTCGATCTCAGAACAACAGGCCGAATTGTCTTAGCGAGGCCTAAATGTTAGTAACTAGTTTTAAGAATTAAATGAAAAGCATAGTTTCGGGAAAAATGTCCGTTTGAAAATTTCATATTGACGCACGTTGACGAGAATACGTCCAAATAATCAGTCTTTACAGTGACGCGCTAAACAAGAATTCAATAAACTGTTCGTTAATAATCGAGTGTCGATTCCCTCGTGATGGCTCGTGACGGCTTAAACTGTATCAGTCAAATACAGAAGACAAGACTTGCTAATCTTTGTCTTCAAACGTCATCCGAGGGATTTATTCTTTATGTGTATTCTTAGTATACTTGCAGTAGATTCTTGCATTTGAGTGGCCTTTGTTTACAAGAAAAGATAATAGTTTCGTACAAGTGTAAGACGCGGTCAGAGCTGTGTGCTTTAGCGAATTCGGCTATAAGAAAGAAATTTTTTTTTTAAACGTGAACAATAGTGTGAGTGTGAGAGAAAGCAGCCGACAAAGTGAGAGAGACTTTCTCTCCTCGAAGCGTACGACACCCATTGTGAGATCGCGTTCTTGAGCACAGACAGGACCGAAGAGCCTCGGAATTTTTTTTTTTTTTATACCAAGCACGAGATGCATTTACGTGAGTGCTACGGGCTGATAACCAGTGCCATACGACGTCGATGATGGCGTGATATACCCCGTGTAAACGGACGGCGAGCGTTTCCCGATGATGACCGTACATTCGCATGTCGCAATGTGACGTTGCGAGAGCGTTTCTCCCCGCGGAATAAGCAAACACAAATGATCTATTTTACATATTGCATAATCACTGAGGCTTAAAGCGTTACAGGGCGTTCCCGTTTTGCAGCGCTGTAGAACCGCGTGTTTCGGCGCTGTTTGTCAAAGCGGTGAGTGAATAAATGCATTAATTTATTAGCGGATGCGCGTCGGAGGCATACTTTATTTTTACTATACGCACTCGTAAAGTAAATCGATGGAAATTCGGGCGACGAAGGAAAATCCGCGGGATCTTGCCGAAATGTTTGCTCGGGAAAACCGAATGTTGTATTCTTGAGATGTTACATGTAAGAGAGGCACCGCGGTGATCCTTTCGAAATGTATTCGCGCACTCCACCATATCTTTACTGTAGCCTGAATTCGTTTTTGGTGGCGGGTTTCTTAAGAAAATCGATTTATTCATGTAAGCTATGTACTCGAGAAAATCTCAACGCATCCCGCAGATTTTCATCGTCGTGCGAAACAACATCCGTACATTGAAACTACGACGACCCCGCCGTTGCTCCGCAACTTTGTGAGAATCGGGAACGCCGTCGGTCGTTCTAGTTTCGCGATTTTGATATATTTTGATACAATGGAAGAAGCAAAGTTCGATCATCGCCGTTCTGTCAAACAATCGCCGCGAAAAATTTGCACAAGCTAAAAGAGAACAAGACGAATTGTACATTAAGAACAGTAGCTCGTCGTACGTTTAGCGCCACGTTTTCTCTCGTTTGATCTCTCACTTCTTTTTTCTTTTTTTTTATTAATTAAAATCGCACATTAAAAGTTGGTTATACCATCGACTTTTGCATTATACGTTTCAATAAGAGCTCATTGAAATTTCTCAGCACCTCCGAAAGACGAGGCGTAGAACTCTAATTTCGCTATTCGGGTAATTAATTCTTAACGCTAAACGCGCGGCGAGAGTGCAGGCCTATGTAAGCACAAACACCCAGAGGGAAGTACCATTTGTACATAAAGAGGAATAATTTATTCTATTTATCGTAGAGAGGATGGAAATGAATAAAAAAAAGTGAAGAGCCGGGAGCGAAAAATCGCGCACTGTTGTGTTACATTTGCGTTGTTTTGCATGTGCTTCGGTGTTTCTGTCACACGTGGCTCACACACATGAGCCGCGCGGTGAGCTCGTAATGCATTCTATATAAATAAATTAATAAAAAAAAATATATATAAATATTTATATATATTTATATATATATAAATATATATATAAATATATACATAGCGCAGTTAGAGAGTGATATACCGAAATCGAGATACGACGGTGACGTGCGAGGCGTAAATGTCCGTTTGGGTGATGCCGCGCGTCGGAGGCGCGCGAATTCTCGCCGAGAAACGAGAGGTGAAACGATCCCCGTCTCTGGCGGAATTTCGCGTTTGCCAATTATCACTTAATTAAGTTTGCTTCGAGCACGGCCTGTTCGCGCGTCGCCACCCCCGCGAGAGCCAACGGATCGCTTTACGGACGGTCGCACGTCCTCGCAGAGTACCTAGGAATATATTCTTAATATGTGAAGAAGATATAAGAATTACACGGTGTCTCGTTGTATTTGTATAATAAGATGTAAAGCGAGAATGAGAGCAGGGGAGGAAAAAAAAGAAGGAAAGAGAGAAAGAAAGAAAAAAAAAACGGACAAAAAAAGAAAGGAACGGTGTCATCCTCATGGTCATTGAGCGACTCGTAACTTTAAATGATGCTACACGTACAGGGTGCATTCTAAATTGCGTTAACGCGGCGCTAACTGCGTATCCGTATTTTTTATCTCGATGTGATGGAATTGGTAACGGTCGACTCCGTGGCTCTGTGATTCGGTGAAAATAATGAAAAGGGAAGCGAAAGGAAGAACGACGTCGAGAATTCTCAAACGACCGAGTCCCGCAAGTACCGAAATGTCTTCGATTAAATTAGGATCGTCGGGGAGCTTGTTTCGGGCGGTCCTATGTAAATTTTTGATACACGGTTGACACGTCCCAAGCCGATATATTTTAATATCAAGCTAATAGCGCTGTAGCATTGATTTTCATAGTTCCGGTGAATCGATCTTCGCAGTGGAATTAAAAATCGATCTCGAGGATGGGGGGAAAAAAAAGAAAGGAAAATAAAAAAAAAAATAAAGAAGCAACGTGACGAATTTAAATCGCGCATCGTGGATTTTGGACGGCATTTTCCAAAGAGATACGATTGCAGGGAGGGTATCGTAAAGGGATCGGGGACGTAATGACGGTGTACGTGAAGGTGAAAATGATGCTTTCGGACGTGTTACTTTTTATGTCGTTCAGCTCGCGGCTGTGATCATTTTAGAAACACCCATGTACGAACCCGAACCAGCAATCAACTTTGTGATAGTCTGTGTACCGAATCTGATGAACATCGTTAAATTAATCCCATTTCCTATAGATAAGGTGTAATAATTATTAGACTCTCATCACGTACACTCAAAGGACAAAACATATTTACTACGTCATAAAGTGATAACGAGATTGTGTTGTTCCCTGATTTGTATCATGTAGGCACGTTTAATAATAAATCGAAATATTATCTACATTGTTCCTTCGTTAACTCCGTATAAATTTCTGTTAAGGCAATCGATTTCCATTTAAAAGTAATTATGTATGTAAGATAACTTAATTTCCTCGATTTATAAATGGCTTAAAAAAAAAAGAAAAAAAAATGTATATACCGAATGTGATCCACGTGCGTCAGTTAAAAATTCTCATTCCGTTCGTTTAACGAAAATAGTAGCACGGCCCACCGACCTATAATTAAACGTGGCCGCAGCGGTGGCGAATGCCGGTTTGTTCAGTGCGATCAAGTTAGCGGGCAGTGAACGATGTTCTCGCAATAGTCTGACCTAATTAGATACCGCCGAAAGAAAATTCAATCAATTTAATCGAATATAATATGTTGATTGCCCGTCCGATATCACTTTCCGACTTCCGATTCGCTGTGAGTATGAAATGAAACTACAAAAAGCTCGCGATAGAAATATGTCGAGCAAGTTACGACGTGCTTTCAGCTTTCTCATTTTGCGCTTCTCTTTGCAGATAATTTAATGGCCAGCTAGAGGTTCTCTAAGTTGAACTCGATTACGCTGACGATTTTGGAACTTGGTTGATCATGGAGAGCGTTCTTAACTGCGGAGTGTGTCCCGTGTGCGGCGAAAAAGCCACGTTGAAATGCAGTAGCTGCAAACGGGCGTTTTACTGCGACAAGTCGCATCAGTCTCGAGACTGGCCGCGTCACAAGTATAGCTGCGGCGGTTGGGAGATAAGTCACGATCCCGTGCTCGGACGGCACTTACTGGCAACCAGAGACTTGGCACCAGGAGATGCGATCCTCTCGGAGACGCCTTTGGTCTGGGGACCTTCGACACACGCGAACCAGCGGGTCTGCGTCGGCTGCGGCGAACAATGTGACGACGCGAGGTGCAACGGATGTTGCTGGCCGGCGTGCAGGTCCGATTGCGAAGGGCTGTTCGACAAGAAGAGGCATCAACTGGAGTGCGCTCTTCTCGCACGCGCTAGGATTATTCCCAGGTAACAGAGCCGGTACGAATTAAATAATAAAAATATTTATTTCGAGATTAAATCAGCGAGAATTAATTTAAAAATAAAAATAATAAAAGAAAAAGAAAGAAAGTAAGACTTTTAATAAACGCGGACAGTGCATTTACTTAATTTTTAATTACGTTGTAGATGTGACGTGCTTTTGGTGATTCGTACGTTGATACTGTGGCGAATAAAGTCACGACGTTGGGCTTCTCTGGCGAAACTGCAAAGCCACGTGGAGTTGCGAGGACCCGGCACGGAGGCTCACGACGAAGTGCTGAGCGTCAAGCAACATCTCGGGACACTTTTATCGATGGCGTCCGAGTGCGGGGATTTTCTACCGACAATTTGTGGCCTGATCGACGTGAACGCGTTGGAGACCGCACCGCCGGAAGGCTCGGTGGCGATTTACGAGAATGCGTCTCTGTTGGAGCATTCCTGTATCGCGAACACCCGGCACAGCTTTCGCGTCGACAAGAAAGGCAGACCGCGGATCACCGTATACGCCGTCACGTCAATCAAAAAGTACGAACGTAGTTTCATTTATCTTTCCTTAAAAAAAGTCGTTTAATTTTTTTTTTTTTTAATTCTTATGAGAGATTTATTATTCTCATTTTGTAATTAATATTTCCAGAGGGGAACATTTAAGCACCATGTACACGCACGCGCTTTGGTCCACGAGAGCCAGAAGAGAGCACCTACTTGCCACGAAATATTTCACCTGCCGATGCAAACGTTGCGCCGATCCCACGGAATTAGGCACGCACTTAGGTACCCTGAATTGCCCTTGCAAAAACGGTCTCATGCTGCCAAAAGATCCCTTGAATCTGAATACCGATTGGTTCTGCGACACGTGTCCGGGAACAGTGACGTCCGCGGAAATCGCGCAATTGACGGACAGACTAGAGGATGAAGTCGCGGAGGTCATGAAGCAGGCGAACGAGGAGACTTTGTCTGATCTTCTTTCACGGTAGAGACATGCATTCATATTTTCAACGCTATTTTATTTATTACTTGAGAACTTAATGAACCGTTCGATTAGGCTTACAGTGCTGCTGCATCCCGGACATCAGCATTGCATTTCCGTGAGCCACTCGCTGATGCAGCTGCTGTCGGCGGCTGATTCACGGAAACCGGAATTGTGCAAGCGCGTACTGGACACGGTAAATCGATTGGATCCGTACGGCGCCCGTTTGCCGCTTTACACGGCGGTTACCCTGCGAGAGCTCGCTACGTGTCCTGGTGAGAATAATCGAGAGCATCTCATCCGAGCGGCTGAGCTGCTGAAGGCGGAACCGCCGAAATCACCCGGTGAAAGGCTCCGCAGACTCATCGAAGTGGAACTTTGATCCTAGCCCGCCGTAACGCCCAACGATAATTATATTTTACCATTATGCAACTTGATATCTAAAGCAGGGAAGGATTCTCACGGTTTTTATTTACGAATCAAGAAGCTGTAAACGACAGGCTCGTGGGAACAATAATTATTTGATTCCGTTTGTGCACTTAAATTTTTAATTATTCATTATTTTTCTGATGTCAAATGTAATCTATTTGTAACTACAGGTGGCCATAAAAAATGGCAAAAAGAAATGTATTTTACTTACTTAGGAGAAAGAAGTATAAAAAACTTATAACTATGTAAAAAAACGTACGTACATGTTACAGATATTAAAATATAATAAATTGGTGTATGCTTATCGTCGCTCCACGTTTGTCCGCGGATGTCGTGTATCTGTGTGTACCTGTATGATTGTATATTTCATAAAATCTAGACTAGATGACTGTGCCTCTGTGACTGAACATAAATCTTCGAAATTCGGTAGCACGCCTTTATTGTTCTCACATCGATCTACGGTTACGATCGATTAACAAATAAATCTAATTTAATAGCGAGATAAAAAAGACACACTTATAGAGCAAAATCTAATTCAGATCGTCGTGTGCACTTATCCGAAGCAAAATTTTAGAATACGTTGAAAGTTTATACGAAATATTAACATCAGTCGTGTACCTACTTCAAGATTTCTGTAACTTGCGTCATTATTTTGATAAACGATCTTCCCACTTCGGTCCTCGAAACCTCGATATTCTTTTTTATACATTACTTGACAAAAAAAAAAAGGTGAGTGTAGAAATCATCAACGGTGCTTCTACAAATAATCACCGCGTCGGCTTTACAGTTCGCTTAATGGGAATTATGCAGATTACGTAACGCAGGAACGTCGTGTGCGAACACCCAGTAACGGGTAAGACAAGGATTGGCCTTTTAATTGCGCCGTGATTTGCAGAAGATACGCTTTGCCGGGCTGCAGCCTCCTGAGGGTGAACGGTAGCGCCCGGTCCTTCGGTGGATTCCACTTCTCTTCGCAGACTTCAAACGTGTATTCGGACCGTCTGCGCCGATGAAGCCCGCACTGGTCCGGCACGGTCGTGACACTCGCCAAGGACGAGGAACTTCGCAGCTCCTTCACCAGGATGCAATATTTTGCGGCCCCGGCTGGTTCCACGCCTATCGTCACTTCATGGCACGTCCTAAGAGATCGGTACTCCCGCGGCGGGCTCTTGGACGGTATCTACGTGGAAAAAAAAAAAACAAAAAAAAAACGCAACGTTTAATTTGCCTTTCGAAGGAGGAAGGGTCTCGGTCAATCAGGATTCATTATGGTCGATATAAAAAGCTGATGACTTTACGGACGTCCTTGCGGTTTTAAAGATTAATAATGGTACCACTAAACGAGTTTATCGTCATCTTTTCGTGTTACCATGAGGAAGAGAGAACATCGCGTAATCGAATATTTCGCGGTTGTTACGTGAAGGAGATATTAATCGGCAAAGTCCGACGTACTTGCGGATAGATAGTGGACGACTCCTGCGTGGCCAGAACTTTTATAGTGGATACTCGAACTAGCTCCTGCGGTGTGGTGGAGATGCGCAGAGTGTACGTCTTGCCGGAAGGTAAGGATGGTACGCGCAATGAAGCGTATCCGACTACCTCCTTTTCCTGCCGATCATACGAGACACGTTTTACAATTGTGAAAGCATTGATTTTTAACAGAATAAATTTCCATGTATCTCATTTTTACCCGCAGTATCCCTTGCCCGCTTAATTTCGCTTTAACGATGCCTCCGCCGCAAGGAAGTATATGAAAGGTGGTCGAGGTGTTGTCCGGTGGACGATATCGGAAGTTTACGAAGCCGTCAGTCTTCCGCAGATTCGCCGTAGTGTAGCGACCGGTGTGCAGCGTCAATTCTGGCGTCTTCTTAAATCTGACGGAATCGGTGGCTACTCGATTCGAAACGTTGTTCCGAGTGTTTACCTGTCGAATCATCACGTCATTTTTGATAGCTCGGCAACAATCAAATTCGCGAGGCTGTCGACAACGCGGCTTTAGTCCTACGGCTTCGCGAATAAAATTAATAATCCTTAGAGACCGCAATTTGAGAATAAACGTGAAGACAAATGCGGCGCAAAAACTAAATAAAATTTGTCGATCATGGTTTTTTTTTTTTTTTTAAGAGCGTATGATCCGTATAGTTTTACACGCGATCGTTTCGATTAACGACGCGATGAAAGACCAACCACGTATAGAGTAAAGTTGTAGGTAGTGTCGTATCTCATCCTGTGAAGAGTCAGCTTGGTTTGCCGGACGCAGTGGAGGCCTTCTGGAACGCCCCGATGATGGTGCTCCTTCGGGGAAGAGCCGGTTTTCGACGATAACTGCGGATGAGCTTTCAGAAAGTTCTGCGCGGCGCAGAGCGTCGACGGATGCGGTTGCGTACCCGAAGTAACAGCTAAGCAGTAGCTAGAGAGGTGAGGGTCCACGTGGCTGGAAAAAAGCAAGCATTCCATCACGAAACTGTAATTTCAACCGACACAGACGCCTCCTTAACACCCGGGCTTCGCGTTACGATCGCACGAATTACCATAATATCGCGTCTATAATAATAACAACCGCGCTAAAAATAGAATTTCTCTCCTAATAATTCGAATTATCGCTTCAATAAAAAATTTTGTTTCCCTTGCGGGCCAGTTACTCGTCTCGTTCAATTGCGTACTCGAGAAAAGCTCGACTTTAAGCTTGCAAAAAAAAAAAAAAAAATTAAAGGTACAAGTTTATCTTCTAATATAATTTTTTTTTTTTTCACAGTAAAGCACGAGATGCGATAAACGCAGCGATACCTTTTGCCCCAGGATATCGTCAGCCGTCGTTTGCTTCGTCGCTGTTGAAATCTCAGCGTGCGATGCCGATGTTCTTTCCCGTTTGCGTAGACGCCTGCGACGTGGTCCAGAGCACTGGAAGTCGCGTACAGGAGCACCGTGCCGGGCGGCCGTCCCGCTGGCTCCATGGACTTGATCTCGAACCAGTAAAGCCCGGCGCGTGTCTTTGGTATCGTGAAGTTTTGGTCCTCCGCGCCCTTGTACGTGAAGAGAGGCGAGCCCGGCTTCAGGGTCTTCACAGGCCAACGCGTTTGCGCTAAATTGATTCGGAAATTCATTCGAGCGAGCCCGACAACTCTGGAGACTACCCCGATTATCCTTCGTCACACCCGAGGTGATTCTGGATATTATTTTTTCAAGTATATCACGTTTCTTATTCACGGACGCGCCTCCTCCCTGCCAATTTTCGCGATGGAAATTGTTGAAGATCAAGTTGTGTTGACCTTCAACCTTTTTCTCCGCTAGATAATTATGCGTTACAATTAAATATGTAATTATGTAATATTTTTATGTAAATTATGTAAATATGTAATAATTAAATATAAATAAATAGATAAAAAATGAATTAATTGCGTTTTATTAAACGATCGTGTGAGATGACAAAAATTAAATCGCTTACATTGATAATCCGACAAAAGCGTATGGTCTTACTGCATGCGTTAAGATTTAGTGGTTCTCGCGCTTCGTACCTTCAGCTTCTTGATCGTTTTCGGGCGGCTCTACGTAACTGACCGTCCAGGATATCGGGCCGCTGCACGGGCTAACGAGTAACGTGAGAGGCGGGCCTTCCCGTGGACTCAGGTAATAGAACCTGCAAGAATTTCATCTGTATCCAGTTTGATATTGATGTTCGCGGCACGTCAGACGTACGCAAACGAGCGAAAACGCGCAACGGGATGCGCCGCGGTCTTCTGCATTGCCAAAGGGCATCCTTTTAAATATCTTCGTTGATCCGCGCGGAGAGTA
The DNA here is from genome assembly GCF_019399895.1 of Cardiocondyla obscurior. Taxonomy (NCBI): domain Eukaryota; kingdom Metazoa; phylum Arthropoda; class Insecta; order Hymenoptera; family Formicidae; genus Cardiocondyla; species Cardiocondyla obscurior. Next base: position 5,116,560 of record NC_091881.1, read on the forward strand.
ATCTCGTTTCGGCAAAGTCAACTCTCTTCATAATCGGCCCGTCAACCTTAATTCAAAAGAATTAAGTGCCTCGCGATCACAACCGGTAGAGTTAATCTATTACGCGCCGCGCGGCAGATGCTGTAATCGTAATCGAAATAATTACCCGGTAGTTCGCCGCAATCTCGCAGTCACGCAACACGCACACGCGGGCTACGCACGCGTGGACAACGTATACGTGCATCCACTGAATTCCACGTCTGTTAAATTTAGATCACAGCGTCGATCGGTTCGATACAATTAATCGTTTCCCTCCTCATCCCTCCGTGCCTTTCTTCCTTCCGAACATCACACTGGTTAACTTTACGCCTCGGCGATGCTGTTCATCCACCCCCGCGCTTCTTCGTGCCCTGCCTCGCGCCGTCGGAGAGCACTCTTTCTTTTTTTTTTCTCTTTTTTTCTTTTTTATTTTTTCTTTCTCCGTTTTGCGTGGAAGTCGACAACGCGCCCGGCTCTATCCGTTAACTTCCGAGCGTCACCGCCGACACCGTCGTCATCGTCGTCGTCGTCGTTTGCAAGAAACGTCGAGACGCCCGCCGTCGCTGCAGCCGCCACACGTGCTCCTCTCGTTTGCGTCTGGCGCTGAGACAGCTATTGTAAAATTAGCGTCGGGGCACAATGCCGGCGTCGCGGCGTCTGGGGTCGCGCAGCCACGACCCCCGCGGTCTAAATCCGGCGTCCGTGAAGTCATCCCGAACACGACGGAAGAGAGAGAGAAAGAGAGGAGAGCGAGGAAGAAGACGGGGGAGAGCACCGAATTGATTCTGTTAGACGGTCTGTTCTCTCCCTCTCTTTTGTCGCGGAGTCCGCCGCGAGTTTCGTGGAAAGTCGCGACCGAGATTGGTAGGGTGCTTTTGCACGGCGCGTGGCATCGCTCGTCCTCTTCGTCCCGGCGCGCGATCCGCGAGTAGGCGCGACCCCGCGGAAGGTGCGACCGCGGTGGACGCGCCGCGAGGACCAGCGGACTCTGGTACCGTTTAAAGGACGATGCGCTTAACGTTCCCGGTTTTTACATCGCGAAGAAAATGAGCCAGTGACGAAAACGACTTCGGAAACTTCGGGGTAAACGCCGGCGATCTCGAACGTTGCCTTCGGATTAGCGATTGGAAACAAAGATCGAAGGAAGACGGGAGGAAGCGAGCGTGGAAAATGTCTATTCTCGGCAAAACCAAAAACCGGGAAGCCGAAAGAGAGAAGGAGAGAGAAAGGCGTGTAATTCTGTACTTCGACTTCAGTCGGAGTTTCGCGGAAACCGTCCGATAGAAGGACTTTATGACGCGTGGCGTCGCGACGGATCGGGCCATTAGACACCGGGTGCACATTGTGAGGGCGTAAAGGAGCACGTGGACAATAATGGGGGGAGGGGGGCGACCGAATTTTTATCGTCCCGTCTCCATCGCCCGCGCAACAGTCGGCGGCGCGCAGTCTCCGTTTTCGCTGATCGCCGTGAAACTTGAAGCAGACGCTCAGATATAAGCAAATACGCGGCCGTGCCTTCTCGCATCGGTACGAGATTATAAACCGTAATAAATTAAAACGAATGAAAGCGCATCAAACGAGTCTAACGAGTTACTCCCTTCGTAACGCTCCAATAAATTTTCCATTTATCGACCATTTTATTCATTGGTCAATTAAAGTAGTTACTGCCAAGCACGCTGTCGCGATCGTTTAGCAGACGCGAATTTATTACAGAAAAAAAAAAGAAAAAAATAACATAAATTTATAAAAATAATATTTTATTATCATCGGTGGAAGCACCGATCAACGGGGTAACTTTTATGACGCAACCGGCTTCCGTAGAGTTCTTCCCGCGCTCATCGATGTAACGTTTCGCTGTATTCGGCACGATTGAAGAACGAGAGCACCGACTGCGAGCCGCCGATGCGAGTTGAACGTTTCGAACCTACTCGTACGCAAAATGTGCACCGAATTGCGTGCACGAGCATCCGCTGTTGGTTGATGAAACGCGGCACGGGGTGCGTGACGTTGGTGTAAACGTTTGCCGTCGTTGCGCGTATCGAACAAACAATTTACGCACGCAAAAATAGTTGCTTAAATATTTCCCGCTGGCTAGCGGCATATGCGGGCGACTCGCTATAAGATCGTGCGCTAATTTTACGCGTCGAGATTTATTAAAAAAAAAAAAAAAGAAACTTGATACTTAGTTAAATTTCAAACGATTGGCAGAATGTTGACGGAATGAATTTTTAATTAAAACCCGAGATAACATAAAAATGTACGATAAAATATTGAGTCATTTACACAATGGTTTATTAATATATCAAACTGCAGTTCCTTTTCACGGTTTTAAAACTCAACTATTTCAAAAAATACAAGACATCTCCAAGCCTCTGGAGCGAAGCTGTTTTAATTATCCGGACTCACCAGGGGTTTCTTTTCGGATAATTAAATGATAAGCGAGGATACCACGGCCAATGTAACTTAGTGCGGTATCGGGATTAATACGTGGATCCAAGTCTCTGTCAGACAGAGAAGATCGCGGGAAATCAAAATTAAAATAAAAAATTATCTCGACAACAGCGTGACAATTTTTTAATTTTTTTCTCTCTTAATACTCACTGAGACACGTTTCCAGGACGGATGGTCGCCGGTATCTGGTACTCGGGATGCAGCACGCCGGTGCGGTTGAACTCCTGGACGCGGGTCGGTCGGTCGACGCCGAACGGTCTCGGGCTGCCGATGGTCCGGTAAAGCTGCTGCGGCTGCGAGCGTTGCTGCAATTGCTGCAGCTGCTGCCGGGCGCAAAACGGGCAGCCGCTGCACCCGCGCGCGGCCGACGCGAGTATCATCAGGACGCCGAACACGATGCACGACATGATGTTCCCCGCGGTGGTACCCGATCTCTCGTGGAGAACGATGACGACGACGTCCGTCGTTCAGTGGCGAAGGAGTTCGACTGTGTGCCGAACGAGCGAGCGAACTGCCGCCACCGCCACCGCCACCACCTCCGCCGCCGCCGCCGTCTAAGAAACCATGCCGGCGGCTGGCGAAACGAAGTAACCCCTCTCGGTGCCTAATCGGACGACTCCCGCGTTTGTCCCCCGTGCTCTGATAGAAAACCCTTTACGTTCCCTACCCCTGGTCCGTTTGTTCCACCTGATGGCCTCACGCGAGTCTGCCCACCCTTCCGGCGGCCAAAGTGATCGCCAATACGTTCCCAAATTTCATTAGGTAGCGCAAACAATGCGTCGTTTGCTGCTGCTCGTGTGAACGAAATTAGTCACGCTTTTAATTTTTATTTTATATATATATATATATTTTTTTTTTATTAAATTTAAATTACGTGCAAGAATTAAAATTATTATTATTTTGCCGAACCGTCCCCAAATGCAATCGTTGCAGTGCGCGAGTTCTCTTTAGACGCGATTACTTCAAACTTTAAGAGAGTAAATATTGCCTTCCGTCTTCACGGTTTGATCTTTCCTTTCTGCGCTTTGTCTTTCAATCTTCGCGAGCGTAACTTCTCCTAGAGAAATCTTTCCCAGTTTGATTTCATTTTACGGGTGACTTTTAATCTCCGCGGATACTCCTCCCGGGGAATAAGATCGATCGTAAATCGCAGGACTATAACGCGCGGTGGCGATCGTAACTTGCGAAATTTGCACCCACCGCCCAGATTGGGAAGGACGGTGATCTTTCGGCGTTTCGTACCACGTCGGGTATCGGCCTGGTTAAGGTAAAACAAGGCGAATGGACCTAGAAGAGAAGGGAGGCTGGGCGAGAGGCGCAGCGCGGCGCACCGAACGGCCTTCCTGTATCAACGGGGCGCGAGGAAAGAAGGAGCCGATATGACGCGAAGAGATCGTGCATAGAGGGAAGTTATATACGGCGCGGCACGCTGTATCATGGACCAGCCATGGGACGATGATGACAGCAGGTCTGGCGAGTGGCAGGCCAATAAATCATGGCCCGCGGTGTGGGAACCTCTGCCTACATGCTACGCGCGTATAGGCGTACGCCATCGGTAAAACCTTTACTCCTGTCCGCGGGGTAGAGCCTGCGGTCGCGCGGTGTGTGCCGGTGTGGCAAGCTTGGTACCGCGTATTCACGTACACGAGGCGTTCACCACGTGCTAGCCCTCGCCCTCGTACGCGCCGTACGTTTGTGTTCGTGCCGGGCATCGTTATGCACACATCATGCTACATTGTTGCGCCGTGGAAGCCAATTCGCCGCGATGAGTGACGGTCCGACTTCATGAAGTTCGGCCTTTTTTGGCAGTCATTTTTGTGAGCCCGCGGCTGCTCGGGGCCTCTGGCCCGGGACCGCGGGACGCCGCCTCGCCGCGGCGGCGTAAAGGCGCGGCGACGAGATGAACGTTTCGTATCCAAACGGTTTACTTCCAAAAACGGCGTTGCTCATTGACTTCGGAACGATAGCGAGAGATACCCTTTCGTTTCCCGTAGAGAGCTCGGGATTAATTAATAACAGCTCTCGTTATCCCGAGTTAACGAGATATTGTCTACGCGAACATGTGATTACCGATCTAGAATACGACGCTAATTTGCAACGTGGTCTTCCGCGGCAGTGTGGTTATTAATGTTCATTATAATCTTTAACGTTCTTTAATTTTCATCCACTTTTTTATTTTCGAGGCTTTCATCTATATTTTATTAATTTAATTTATTATATTAATATAGAAACCAACGAACAGCTGTTAATTGATTCAGTAAATTTGCAACATTTTAAAGTAAAAATTATTCTAATTTTATTAATAAACCGGCGATCTGTTTCTTTGCAATTTGGCCAGAACGGTTTTGAGTCTATAAGAACGGTGATCCGGTGATGATTTCTATGCGCCCAGGCAACCTACGATTTTTGTATACCGTTTTCGACGTGGATGAAAGGGAGGCAATTGGAGGCTCGTAAAGGGCCCAGATAGAGTCTGCGAAGCCGGCGCCCGTATCCATCGACCGAGTTCTCTCGGCCTCTGCGAGAAAAAGGAGGCGGAGTCCTCGCATAAATTTCCATTGAATGTGCGGCCCTACGCTGGCCCTCTAGTCGATTCAGCGTCAAATAAAAAATACGTTTACGAGCAAAAATGTCGGGCATTACACCAAAAACACGGTTCTTACGAACGTTATTGTTAAGTGGAACGTGATACCAAATTATAGTATCTTCTAGCACGCAAGTTTGACAAATTCCTTCTCGTGATATTAATGTTGCCTCCTAATTTATTAACATTACGAGCCATGGTGGCACTCATATGGTGTCACGGCGTATGTAACATTAACATAATAATCATATAATGACTGCTTATAAAATTACAAAGTCGTAATTAGTTTCTCTGAAACTTCGTACTGTAATAAATTTTTAGAATAGAGTTCGAGACAATGACTCGCCTTTTATGTAATCAGTAATCAGAACGAGCAAGGATTTTTCAATACTTAGCTTAGAGAAAATCAAAGCTATCCGCAGGTCAGAAAACGGTGAAATGCGAGACTCTTCTAACCGCAAAACGAAGAACAAAGATTGCCGTGGCTAATGCTGTCGTGCAAAACTTCTAAATTTAACACCGTCTGAAACGTCTCGCGTACGCGTTTCCCAAACCACAGCGTTTATTGACTAATCAATCGAATTTAATGACTTATAATTTTTCTTTTTCTTTTTCATTAAAAAAAAAAAATTATAAAATACAAAATTATAGTTTCGCGTATAATTCTTTTCAAAATATAAATTATATATTAATCTGTTTCGTACTTTACTAATACCTTTAAATAAATATGTAAATAAAATAAAATATATATATATAAAAAGAATTTTAAGAATTAGAAATGCGTTTGTTGGAAGTAATTTATACGAAAGATTACCCTTAGTCCAAGGCTTGTGTGCATTATTCGCTTCATCGCTCGATTGGAAGAGCCTCGAATGCCGGCTTCGATGATCCACCTGTTTATCGAGCCCAACTTGCTCGAATAGCTCGTTTCCCTCCTCGGTTCTCCCCCGTTGCTCTCAGCAGCGTGAAGACCTACCCCGCTTTAGGTGCTCCCTACCTCGTAATACTGACTCTAACGGAGGTACTCGCCGACACCTTCCAAGTGTTACACGTGTACAAGGGTGTCGAGTGTCGCACTGACAATCTTAGATCTTATTTAGAATAAGTCTGTATGCGCGGCTAGCACAAGCGAGCGTACGAGTACGAGAATTTAAACAATGGAACGTTCCCTCGATCGCGACGAAAGGTTAAATAGACTTTAACTTTTGCACGAGTTAAAATATACATCGTACGACGAGAATAGATTATATTTAAAAAATATCAGGCGTCAGAGAAATTATGTTTTTAAAAGAAACTCCGAACTTTTCTGCCGGCTCTCTACCATAAATATTCCCGCAACACTTGCTTTACGCTTTTTTGTCAATCACCGTGCGCACTGAGCTGCTAAGAGCAACGTCTGCGTTATGCACCGTGATAATTATTGTGTTTTTTGTGGCTTCGAGATACAGTCAGTCGGTCAGTCTTTTAGAGAAACGGCTTTCAGAAGACAGTTAGTAATAAATGTATCCGTCTAATTCATCTGCCCGGCTAAGAACGGCGTGCGAAAATGTTTTTTATGATAAAAAATAAAATAAAATAAAATAAAATAACATAATTGGATAAGTATTAACAAACGTGGACGCGAATTTCTGGACTAGAAAAAGTCACGCGTAAATTCGTTAAGAGATTTTATTTCGCAACGGGGGAGATAAAAACGCGATGTCCCGCGCGATAAATTTGCTTTTCTTCCTGAGCGTTTTCAAATGGACGTTTTAAAAACTTCCCGGCGGCGCGCTACGCGCGCATATTATTCGAGTAATTAAACATTTAATTTAAACCTCGCGCATAGACGTGTCCCGCGAGAACGGCCTTGGGCGCCTGCATGCGTGTGCGCGCAATGAGCTGCGGTTAATAATTTTCTCGTTGCGACCGATTCTGCTCAAGCGGCGGGCCAGATACGGCATGTTTGCTCCCACGTCCGCGCGAGCACTTGTCGTATATTGCGCACGGCATGCACGTATTTATAGGTGTCTTCAAAATAGTTCGAGAGCAAAGTGTTGCAAAGACCGTGGAAATTTCAAGCGGGTACACCCGCGCGTGATATGTCACATCGCTTCCCTCCCCCCGGCTCGCTGTTCCGCGAAACGTTATCCTCGCGTTTTCCTGTATCAGGATAAATTTTCGTCTTCGCCTTCGTCGATTAGAATTCCGCTGATCGCCGGATAATTTTGAATCATACGGCTATTAGCTATTTAAATTGATTTAATTAATTACTTTTGAACATCAACGAACCTACTTCATTCTACTGTAATGAAAACGTATCCCGTTGCACGTTCAACAGCTTATATAAACAATTTAATAATTACCTAAGATTTATTTCACGAGTAAATAAATGCGTAACGTGAAACTTCCTTCCCCGGCTTCTAAATTTAGCAGCGCCCACGACGTATAATATAATTTCATAATCCGGCGCGTTTCAATGGGATCGGCATTGCCGTAAGGGCGCATAGTGCACGTTTCGTTTCGGGCGGTGCATCACTCAAAAGTGGGCCCGGGGAAGGAGTGCGTGGACGTGTGTGGGTACACCGGGGGCGAGATGAGCGAACGAGAACGAAAGAGAAAGAGATATCGCGCGCACGTATGCACGTAACACAACGTTAAACAATGCATACCGGGGTACCCCGCGCGGCCCTCCTCCCGGAATCCCGATCTTTCTGGTTCACAACCGACGTATTACTTATTTATTAGGACCGTGCCCGGGTGGTCCGCGACATGACGGAATCGATTACGCGAATTCGCGGAACCGGCCTTCCTGGCCCAAGCCCCCTCGGAATTATGCCTCCACTCCTTCGAATTCGCTCCACTCTATCCCCGTCTCCTTTCATCCTCCCCTTTTCGCTATCTTTCTCTCCATCGTTCTCTCTGGCCTTCTCTCTTTCCTCCTGTCCTCGCGGTCCGTGCCTTCTTCTCGTCCTTGTTCAAACTCATACACCCTCCCTTGTCCCTTCTCGGGCGACCAAGGGCTACCACCTCGTTCTATCGCATCGTCGATCCTCCTTCTGGCCCCTCCCCCTCCCCCATCTTCTCTCTCCCCCATTCACCCCCTCGCCCGCGTTCCTGAGCTTATTATGTAATCAGAATAACAATAATTTGCTCCGAAACTGCTTCGACTGCTCATCAATCTGAGTGACAACCGGTTACCCGCGGCTATGCGTAGGTATCGACCATTTAGCGACCCACCGGCTGCGTTTCTCGGGACGGAAGGAGGAAAGGAAGGCGGCAGGTGAGCAGGAAGGCGATTTTCGTTACCTCCGTTATACACTTCGCATACGCTCTAAGGGCGATCCCGTTACGACTTGACCGATACCATCTCGACAATTAATCAGCATCAAATTGCGTAACGTAAAATCGGGACAAGTAGTACGCCGAAAGACAGATATGACGACGGCAGCTAGCGAACGTGACTTCAGCGTCGCGTGCATCGAGTAGTTTCACATGTACCGCATGTATATACCGTGACGGCCGGTTTGCCGAAGACTGATTTCTCCCCGTTCTCTTATCCCCTGCCTCCGCCGCTTAGAATTACGTGCGCTAGCCGCTGTCGCCGCAGAAAACGTCATATCTGTCCTCCGGTGTACCTGGCACCTGATCACTTTCCGATTGTCGCCTGGGCGGAAAGAGCAGCATTGCCACGAGCTGTTGAGAGCGCAAATAAAATTTGACAAATGACATTTTCCGCAGCAATGGGGATGGAAAGAAGTACGACGACTCTTGCAATGGTATGTACAGATTTTATTAGGGTTTAGAGTGAATACGATTGGATCTGTCTGTGTGTCTGCGTATGAATATGTGTGTTCATGTGTGCGCGTGTATGCGATCCGCATGTTACATGTAATCCGAAGAATGAACGTGGGGTTTAGGTAGCTAGCCTCGTCCTAGCCTCGTGTGCGCATTCACACCATATAATTGATTCGCATTGTAACTGTCTTCTGGTATATTTTTTTTTTTTTTTTTCTCTTTGCATCGTAAGTTTTCCCCGTTTAAGTTACATCTCACCTAATTTAATTACCGTTATACGCAATAATTCGATATTAATCAATAAATCTGTAATAATAAATCCGTATATAAACGTTGAGTCGTGTGCGTGAGTGAACTAGTGGTGCCGGGCCCGTTGTAGGCTCGGCTAGGAAGTCTCTGTAGTAACCAGCGGTAAACGTATCACAAGTTATGTAGCGTTCATTTATCCATTATCGGGGCGGATGTTGGAAGCTCGAGGCCAAATCGCGCGCGTGTCCCGTTGACGTTTCGTTTTCGAGGCCCACGTGTGCCATTCTTCAAGTTCCTCCTCGCGAAAGCAGGAAACTCCGCTTGTTCGCCAAAAAGGCCAGCTGATAAGAACAGATTCATTTCTTCCCCCGATTTTCCCGAACTGTGATCCCCCCCTCCTGAACCGTATGATTTCCTGCTTTCTGCAAATCGGTGGCCGTTAACTGACGCGTATTCTGCGGAAGGTAAAGTCTTAACTCCGGCAATAACGTCGACCGAATATCGTCCCCTCCCCTCCCACCCCTCCGATCGCGATAACGTGCCGCGATTTATCGTCGCGTGTTTCTCTCTCGTGGCATCGATCTTCCAACACTCGGAAGTATTGTAGTTATAGCGTGACGCAGTGCGCGCCGCGGCGTCTTAATCGTTCGGCGGTTCCCACCTTATAAATAGACGGGACGCGCCGGCTGCCACCGCGGGCGCGCGCTGCGCTTAGGTAATCGTTCCTCTTTCTTTTTTCTTTTATTGTATATCAAACTTTATAAACTGTAATACAATGTAAACCTGTAAAAAATATACTGGGTGGCGGCGGCTCTGTATAATATAATAAGTAGTATTATAATCGTTATGGTACAATCGTAATTAGCATAAATATATCGTTATATTATAATCTGCGATGTGCTGCTTCTGTAATCGAGATCTCTCCTTCCGTTTCTCTTATCTTGCTCTCTCTCTTTCTTTCTCTCTTTCTCTCTCTACAATTTCTCATTCGCGTCGTGTCACACACATCGAACTATAGTTATCACACGCTCCGCATCCACTTTTTCATTACACCCGTATCATACATCGTTCTTTCTTCCTCTCTTTCACTCACTCCCTCTTACCTTCTCTTTCACGCACTCTCGATCTCTTCGTCTCACTTTGCGTTCCTTCTTTCGTTGTACGGTAAAATACGATCCACCGGTATCTACATATTCCGCTTCTTACGAGAAACGGTATATATAGTTGTGTGCAAGCGCGTCGCTCTTTACGTCGGTTATACCACGCTTTCGGGGAGACGGCTTTAGCTAAAAGCGTCCCTCTCGACACGTTAATTCGCGTATGACAGACGCTTTTACTTAAATCGCGCCTAAAAGCGAGGTAAGAATACCAGTCTTTGTTCTTCCATTTTCATTCCCGCGAACGTGCCAAATACGACGTTAAACGCGTTTGCACGTACAATTATCGAAACTGCGGCACTAATTGCAATAAAATTGTGCAGTGACAAATACTTATTTTACCAATTTTAATCAATATCAAGTAGTAAAGTTCTTTTTTTTTTTTTTTTCTTTTTTCTTATTACGAATTTTCTACGCTTCCTTAAAGAATTGTTCAATACTTAAAAAATATCTACGATAGTTCGATTAATTAAAGTTTGACTTAAAGTTTCTCAAGCAGAATAGAAAAGTCTATAACAATCACGAACAGTTAATAAGCGTGTAATATAAAAATGAAAGAACCGAGTGGCGTGTCGTTCGCATACCGTACTTCGAAACAGCAAATCTCACACGTTCATTTATTCACTCGTTCATTCCTATGTTACTTTATCATGCGCTCGGGGCGAGGCTAGGGCGATTTAGGAACTACGTGACAGCACAACCGATGCAAGTAACTATTTCATCTGTTCTCGTATTTCCGGTTTCATTTTTTTTTTTTTCTTTTTCATTTTCTGTTTCTTTATACAGTATGGAGTCCTTGATGAGATTTCGAAAGAGCGATTTCTGCGTCAGCGACGTCGATAACTCGCGTCGACACTCATCGAATGGAAAATGACGAACGCGATAGAGAAGAAGAAACAGTCATCCAGGAAAGGTAAGGATCTTTCCGGTTTACGAAGCGGCCGCGAAAAGCGACGAATGGGAAACAAGTTCTCGTACGAATCAGCGGTAAACCCGGGATAACTTTAAGTTGTTCGAACATGCCGCCGGTTGGTAAAGCTCCTCTCGACGGAAAGCACCGTAGGGATTCCTCCCGCGAGCGGTGTTCCAACGCCATCTTCCAATGATAACGTACACAACACAATACACTTTCCATTCGATTTTGTATTCGACGGGAAAAATTCGTGACTATCTGGATCAAATCAAATTTTCAGATAAAGCTCGCGCGTGACAATTTGACCATCGTCGACTCACTTGACGGGCAACGATGGTCATTTACGTAAGAATATCTGGCGTTACGTATCTCGCATTTTTACGCGACGCAGAAACCGCACGTTCTTATAATGTGCTCGCCGTATATTTCGTCGTTTGTGTTTTTGTTTCTCGCCTCTCAATGCTCATTCGATCAAAGAATTTTATTCGAAGAACAACGCTCGCGACGCACAATTATCGATAAATATACGTATATGTATAATATGTATATATATAAGTATGTATACCTATATATTACGCATAAATAATCGACAGCGCGTTTATCTCTGATCTTATGTACAGTTGTATAGATTACACGAAATTAAAAATAATATTTTGCGGAGGCGCATATCCCCTTTTTTTTTTTTTTTTTTTTTCCCACTCTTTCCGTCTTTCACAAATTTCTTTCTCTCCTACAATTTCTCTCATTCTCTCCTTCGCGTTCACTCTATCTCCTTTTTTTTTTCTTCGCTCTTTATCACTTTCTCTTATGCAATAAGTAAGATAATACTATTCCTGTTCTTTTTTTTTTTTTTAGCTATTGGAAAGTTGTATTAGTTATCGTCGTATTGTATTGTAGGAACTTAAAATGGTGACTTCATTGGGCGAAGTTCCAGAAAAATAAAACGTTTTTCATTCGTCAGTCAATATCGGTGCCTATTCGGTAGCTTCTTTATAAATAACCTAATTATTCTTTTTATATAAAATACCACACTTTCACAAAACAGCTTTTTTTTATATACAAAAAGATTATAATTTTTACAAACAAGTTGAACTCACAAATATCCCGCGCGACGCGATGCAAAGTTATAATTCAACGTACGACGGAAGATAGACTGGAATTTAAAAAGCACGCGATCATTAAATCAAGTCAAAGATGCTAATTACGAGCGAACTATTTGCTTCGCTTTTTAATATAAAAATAAAAATAATGGCACGGCGTTCGATGAAAAATGAATAATCTCAAGCCCTTATTATTCTTATTTTTTTTTTTTTAAACATATATACTTTTTTTTTTACACACGTGCCTTTTTCATTTGCTTTTACGTTTCAACAATAATCTATGTAACATTGCAAATGCTAATTACAAATTAATAAAGTCCTAAATCAACCGCGGATATTGACCGCCGATTTTGTCGAGCAGTGTAACTGCGCCTGCTAGAAAAACAGCGAAAGCAAAATCCAATTTGCGTAAAAATAAAAAAAGAAAAAATTATTTTACACTCGCTGTTCAGTCACCTCAGTTGTGTGTGTGTGTGTCGGACATAATGCGACACCGCAATAAATAAAACAACACGACAGTTCAAAATCAATTAATAATATGTACTTGTACTTAACACGTATTATCCTTTCACTAATAAAGTAACCAATCGATACGCGTCTCTCTATCCACACCCTATGCGACAATGATAATGCTCCTTTTTCTCCGTGCTTGTGTGCCTACATGTCCCCCCGTCTTCTATTTCACTTACATGCACTCCACCTCTATCTCTCCCCCCTTTCTCACCCTTTCTCGCGCTCTTTCACTCTTAGGGCACTCGCTCATCTTCTCCCTCCTTTAAAGCTTTGCGCGTCGCCTCTCGCGAGAGACGATAAACATCGCGATCGGAGAAAGTTCTCTTAATGCTTAACATGCTAAAGGGGTGCCTACGAACAAAAAAAAAAAAAAGAATAAAAGGAAAAAAGAAAATAAAAAGTGAAAAAGAAAATCGACCGTTTCTTTTTCCAATCGCCTGTAAAATAATACTGAATTCTGCACATGCGGTGCCTATCACAAATAGATAATATTTTATGTATACGCTCTCGCACGCATTCCTATATGCATACGAACAGTCATTGTTAACTGTATTTTAACTCTGCGCGATTTGTCGCATACAGTTAAGATATAATGCTACTTTTCCGTTACACATCCACTTTCCGATGCTCTCATTTTCACTTTTTCTCACATTCGCTCACCTCATCTTTCTCTCTCTTGTCAACAGAGTGAATAAAAAATTGTTAAAACCATTTTCAGTGTGGCTGTACCATCTCGAACGTCCGAATGTAATTTCACGATGCTCGATTGAAACGAGATAAATTAGTCATTTCACTGGTAACAAGATATTTATAATTATTCTGCTCTTGTATTTTGCTCAAAATAATTTCAGTTTAAGCATCGGGGAAAAAAAAAAAGAAAGAAAAAAATAGTAACTAATTTCTTTCTTTCATGCAAATTTTTCCTTTCCGGGAAATATGTGCACGTAAATATTCTAGGCAATTTAATTAAATGCATTTTAATTGATGACAAATTGATGCCTCGATGTAAAGTGATTTATTTAGTAATTTGATCATTAATGAGCATCTCGTTAGTCTAATTATTTATATATTTGTGTATATGCGCGCTTACGCGTCAAACGAGACGCGAACCGACGGTACAGCCCGCTGGAGCAGTTATAAACTCTTTTAAAACACCCTGTATATATAATATATATAATATATAGTATTATTAATCAATAATAATATCAGTTTGTATTGTACAGGTTGTTTTTTTTTTTGGGGGGGGGGTGGGGTCCGAAAACCTGTGGTCTCTCTAATATTCACTTCAAACCCCGTGTCGCACCTATACGTTCTGTCTGCCGTTTTACGCTCTACTTAAATCGCTATTATTATTATTCGTTATTTTATTATTATTTTCTCATAATATATCTTATCGTGCTTCTCTCTAGGAGTAGTAAAGAATGTGACATAACGGATTCTCTATCATATGATTCTTATTTCTGTCATTCATTCACTTTTTTGTCTCTCTTTCTCTCCCTTTACCTCCACTCCCACTCCTATTCGCCATCTTAATTTCTTTAACGAAATAATCATATCGTTATTATAACTTTAATAATTACCTAAGTAATCATTTACCATTACCTTTACAATTTAATATGTAGCATTTTCTTTATCTATCGTAGATTTGTCTGTGGCTATCCCTGATGTGTTAGTTACCCTGCGCTTCCGTCTGGTTGTCGAAATATTGTTGTGAAATTGTGGTCTACGATTAAAAGTATGTTCCGCATTCGTATTCTTTCTTATTCTCTTCGCACGTGCCGTCGGACATTTGAATCAGTATGACTTCGGTGAATTTCAGTACCGCGAGCACCGCACCAGCGCGCGTTACTTTTTTTTTTTTTTTTTTTTTTTTTCATATCTCTTTCGCGTGATCGAGAATTGAACTCTCCGGAATTACACCGCTGATCCTCGATTTCCCGTGAAAAACATTTCGCGTTCCCGATACCCGCCGTATCGGCGATTGCGCGTGCTTGTCTTATTCCTCGTCGAATCATCCATTCGCAACGAGTCAAACCAGAGATAGTCGTTCGCGTCTCGGCAGATCGCGCGGTTTTTTTTTTTTTTTGTTCTGCTCGGTGTTGTCGGATTTTTCGAAACGGTACCGCAAAAGACTCGAACGAAAAGAAGCGAGCAGAATAAAACAGTCAACAATTAAAAATATTATTTACAAAACATAACGTGTCGCTACCGAGTAAACGAATTAATCCTAATTAAAAATTATGCACATTGGAACATTCTGACAACGGGTAAGATTCTCGGGGGATTGGCAAACAGGAAATCTTGGCAAGTTGTCGTTGTTATTGCCTTATCCACGTCCGTCGCGCAACTCGGCCGAACTGTGTCTTATCAAAAACGACGTAAAAGCGGACAGCTCGCACGAAAATGACGTTTAATTTAGTGCCATCGACAACACTCGTAATTTGTTTCCAATCGAGAAGCTTCGTCCAAAAGCCGTGTTAATAATTGCGTAAAAATTCTTCAACTTAAATTTCAGTTTCAGAAACAATTTCTATTTTCATAAGTTTATTTTTTTTTTAATTAGTTTTATATTTTAGTTTAAAAAGAATTTTAATTTCGATAAAAAATAGTTTTTAAACTAAAATTTAACTTTAATTATCGACTCATAAACCGAAGTTAATTTACAAGCAAAAACAGAAATAAAAATAAAATTGAGAATAAAAATTTATCACATTATATTATACTAATGTTCGTTCAATTCGTGCTCGTTTTATAAATAATTTCAAATTATTAATTCTACAGTCATATGTAACTAAATTTAACGTGTAAAATATGTACATTATTTTTAATTATAATTTATATACATTTATTTATCAAATTAAAAGAAAATTATTAAAAAATAAAAAAAATAAAAATTATTCTTAAATCTTATAAATAACATTATAATTCTACATTGAAACTATTATCTTTTTTACCATTCGTTATTCTCTTTCTCACGTCAAAGACGGTTTGAAACAAGGTTCTCGATATACTATCGTTAATTCTCAAATTTCTTATCGTAAACGTAATCGTCATTTTTCATTCGAGCCGTTCATTACATTGACGACTAGCAAACTTCCCCCGGCGATCGTAAGTCCATCGTAACAGACATGGTACTTCGTTCAATCGTTAGCAAATAGTATTTGGTACATGATCTTTGCAGCAGGAACTATTTTCTTGCAGGAACGTCGAGTGCTACACGCGACGTCGAGCAATATTTTCAGTGCTATTTCATTATCGCGAAAAGATTCGGCGTTCTTCAATTCGCAATTTTCAAAAGAAAACCAATGACTGAGAAACTTTAAAACAAAACGACGAATTTGCGCTATCGTCGCGCGAGTTCGCACGTAGAAGGCGAAACGTGTAAGAAATTTTGTTATCAAAATTTAATTTTAAACAAACGAAAGTTTTGCCTCCAGTTATTCGCCTTCAGTTAAACGAATGATTTTTAGATAAGAAATCTGTCGAATAGACGTTTAAAATAGTTTTTCAGCCGGGAATCAAAACTGTACAAAAGAACCCACGAGTATTGTTCTTGGTAGCGGTAAAAATCTCGCTACACGCGGCCCAACCACCGACGAAGAAAAGGCACAACAACGAAACCCAAGTGGCAAGCACAGAAACGAGCGGAGAGCAGTTAATGGCGCTTAAGCGTGGATTGAGCAAAGCTCGAATGTTCATCGAGAGTGTACCCTGCGGAGAGCTGCGAGTCGGTTGGTAAAAGTCAGTCTTGTGAAGGATAGTGTCTTGTGTTGAGTCGCGCGCGTGTAAATCTATATAGCCCCGTGCGATGAGGAGTCTCACGGAGGGAGTCGCTTAATTAACTATCGCGCGATTAATCCGCTGGCTGCGGCATGTAAAACTGCGTTCTGAAAATATCCAAAGATCACAAAAGAATCATTCAATTCTAGCTAGACGTATTGCTGCAGCCGAGATAAATGGACATATTTCGATCGTTTCACTGCGATTTATTATTAATATTAGTTTTACTTTAATCAATTAATAGTACTTTATTAATTAATAGTAATTTTAATAATTACTATTAATATTAATTTTTTAATTAAACCGTATTGATTAAAATTAAAAAATAAAAAAGTTTAATCGATCTTAAATCTCCTGCCGTTTTCAAGATATTTAACAGAGATATCGTATCGACGGCAACATATTCGCGAATCAACGGACTTGAACGTAATGACCGTTCGCGTGCGTACATGCCCGGAATTCGCAGCCAAGGGATTAATCGACCATCCGCCCAGCCCTCGGTGGGCAAAGGTAACAAATCGTCAATCGTCGCTTAACATCAACATACAAGAACGTACCGTTTTAGTGAAACAGTTCCTTTTAATCCTAATCGGAACCATTCTGTTGTAGCAACGCGGGCGCCGATTGCGTTGGCTGCGGCTGCATCGACTCCTGGTGATGATGATGGTCAACGATGGGAGATGGGGTCTCGCTGGTCTGCGAGTTCGTCATATCGCCACCACCGCCACTGCTGCCGCTTCCGTCCCCTCCCCCACTTCCTACGCACCCACCCCCGCCTCCGTCTGGATTCGCGGACGATTCAAAAGCCTTCTGCTCGCTCGGAGGTATCATATGCACCATATTCACTGGCAGAGGGAAAGACGCCGCGTAATCGGCCGGATAAAAGCTCTGCGGCTGCGGCATGTTACCGCCGAGCAAGCTCCGATGTGAATATCCGCCGTTGTCCCCCGGATGCTGCAGCGGCATTCCGGTTAGCCCGTGGCTCATTTGCGCGGACTGAACGGGCTTGATATTATTGTTATTCATTATCTCCGGGGTGCTGGCGCCGGTACAGTTCCTACGCAATTGCTCGAGCTTCAGGCTCTTTCCATATTTACCGCGTACGTACATTAACAGGCTGTTGTACGGAATGCCAAACATGCGACTAGCCTGCGACGTCGTGAGCTTTTTCTCCCATACGTGTTGCAGAGCAAGGGTGAGCTCGTTGTTCGTCCAGGACCTCGGCGGCCCTCCTCGCGGAGCGCTGTGCTGGCCCTTGGGCCTGTTTACCGCGAGCGCCCGAGTATTGTGGTCGGTCCATCTGCGTGGCGCGTCACTATCACTCCGATGCTTCTTGGTCTTCTTCGTGGGCGGGGGACCGAGGCTTGGGGTACCGAAGAGATTTTGCAGCGCCTCCGTCTTGAAGTTCTCCGTGAGAAGCGAGTCCGCGAGAAGATTACTTCTGTCATACGTAGCAGCGTGGTGCGAGAAGAGCCCGCCGCCCAGAGCGGTCACTCCGTCTAACGTCGGCGTGAACATCGCCATGGCGCTTCGTCGCGGCAGCGCCGGGTCCTGCTGCTGTTGCTGCTGATACGGATGAGATCTGTTGGAGCCGTGCGGACTGTCCTCGCGCGGATGGTGACTTTGCGCCGACGGCGGCGGCGGAGGCAGTTGACTCTGCGGATGTCCGGGCAGCCACTGGCTCGTCAACTGGCCGAGGCTTGTCAGGTACTCGGGAGGAGGATGCGGTTGCGACAGCGACAACGTCGGCATTGCTGGGAGCGATAACGCTACGGTCGCCACGGCCGCCGCCACGGCCGCCGGGATGTCTGGCACTGGACCGTCCGGGTGATGCAACAGACTGGTTCCCGTAAGCGGCGAGCCGCGAGGGCTGCTCGTCGCCTCGCTGCCCTCCGTTTTAACGTGATGCTGATCCAGGACGATCGGTGACATCGGTTTCTTCATCGACAAATTCTCCGCCATGTCCTCCTGCTGCTGCTGCTGCTGCTGCTGCTGCTGCTGTTGGTTCTGTGCGCTGTTAATCGACTGTTGTTGATGATACTGTGATTGCTGCAGCAATAGCTGCTGTTGTTGCGTCTGATGCTGACCACCGCTGAGATTAAGAACGCTCGTCAACGGACTCGAGCTGACCGGGGGTGTCGAACGTCTGCTCAGATCTTGCGGCAGCAGCTCGCCGGATCGTCGGCGCGGACGCGCCTGCTTCCGGCGTGGCATCGACGGCGACCCGCAGCTTTCGCGAATACCGAAATTCATGTGCCCAATGAGCGGCTTGGCCGGATGGTCCCTCGTTGGTTGAAACAGGATGGGTTTCATCTCCCTCGTGCTCTCGAGCGCGCTTTCGTCCTCTTCGGGCGTGTCGTGCTGCGCGACTTCCGGCGTTGGTAGCTCCGCCAGAATAAGATCGCGCGTCGGCGTTGACGTCAACGACGGCCTGAGCTCTGTCGACACCGAACTTCGCTCCGACGACGACAGCCCGCGCACCTGCAGACACTCCGCGGCCTTCATCAATCCCGGTAACTCCTCCTGGGCGATTTGCACTTCGCCGCGATATATGAAGTGCACCAAAGTGGACAACTCGTGATGTGAGAAGTCCTTCAGCACGATCACTGGGTGCTTGCATGGATTTTCCGCGAATATCCTTTCGAAAAAAGGACTGTAACACAAGAACGACGACTCTATACGACTCTTTTCTACATTTAATTACGGATCATTTCGAAGGAGGTGCAATTTTTCTTTTCTTTTTTTTTTTTTTTTTTTTTTATTTACGGTAACTATGTTATGGCATTTTCGCTTCGGAAAAATTTTGCGCTATTCGCCGCGTTTGTACGCGTCTCGGCGTGAAACGTTGCGTGTCCTCGATCAGCAAGACAAAATGACGGGCAGAAACCGCGGGGCAAAAAGTCACCGCAAGGATTAGCGCTCCTTCTCCGATCGAGCGACGGCGAATCAATCAGATGGTACAAGACTTTCGCTCGTTGTCAACTTTACGTCACACGTCTCGCGCGAAGTGAGAAGAGCGTTGCGGTACCATGTAGACGGCACTTAGCCGCCCGGTAAACCACGAAGAAATTTTTCTTCGATAAGAGAGACCCGCCGAACGCAAGAAACACTCTCGGTTTCGGTGCGCGTTGCTTCTTTAAGGTACGCTGTACACTTCCGCCGCTCAATAAAACTGATCATTTTCAATCGCGGCGAGGAACCGCTAAAGAGGCAAGTAATATAGGAAGTTACTGCCAAGATACCCAAGCAACGACAGAGAGTTTAGAAAGCTTTAAATCTTTACCGTCGAACTAATATTTCTTATACCGTATTTTTTTATTCTATATATATATAATTTTTTTTTTTTTTATAACGAGATGAAACAGTCTACTTACAATAGTGTAAGTATAATATATCACTACTGGCATCATAAATCTTTTCTTAGTTAAAAAAGATATCTTTTCTTTTATTTACGAACATAAAAGCAATTCTTTATACTTTACTCGTTTATTCTACAAAATTGCAGTGAGCACGAAAATTATTGTTTCAAGCGCTAACTGTATAGATCAATGGCTTCTCATATTCGTATGCTTGTTTGCAGAAAATAATATCAGCTCGCGTTGAAAATGTGAGAAACGACAGGTCCGAGCGAGATTCGGTATCGGGAAAAATTTCGGCGAGGGAAAGATACGATTCTTGAAGACTTACCTGCAGGCGCTGAGGACGACTTTGTGTGCCTTGACGCTGTTGTCGGCGCAGATCAGGGTCACGTCGACCAGCGTCTCCGCGAGCAGCAGCTCCTCGAATGCCCGTTGTATGTGGGCGAGATGATTGTGCCACCGTAAAGAATAGTGCGATTGCAGAGCCATTCTGTTAGGACTGTTCTCGACGCTCGACATTTTTCTTTCGCCGTTGCCGCCGAAAGCTGGTGACTTAGCGAAGCCGCCACCTTGTCCCGCCTTCTTCTTTCTGGCGCCTCTGTACGATCCTGCGTGAGTTTACCTCTTCCATGCACGCACGTGACCACGTACGTATCACAATGGAAATTTTTCCTTTGTTCCCCCTCCTCCTTTGTCGGCTCGATGCAAATCTTAACGTTTCTCTAAAATCAAAAATGCGAGAGGGAGCCAGTTAAAGCTAGGATCACGGGAGCCCGGTCACACAAAGAAAATTGAACGGGAGGAGAGCGAGAAAAGGTTGAAAAAGGAAACGCGGCTGGTATCGGAAGATCGTGAAAGGTAGTTTCGCGGTCTTCGACTTTTCCGTTACGTTCGAAGTTCCGGAGAATCCACGGACGATGTGGGCTCGCGCCGATATCAAACCAGCCAATTATAAGTTAATAACATGCTCGAAATACGGAAATTCGTAAAACGCGTATGGAGTTTTCTCTGAGCTGGGAAAAAAATAACGTTCAATGCATCCGAGCGTTAAGCCTTGCGCCTAATCAAGTTGTGCCTTCTGCACGGCAGAAATTAAAACGGATATGCAGAATTAGCGATAATTTAATTATTTAATTCAACGGTAATTCTTTTTCAGAGTGCAGGAAACGTTATATACGTTTTACAATTATTGTTGGCATTGAAGCCAACATGATAACGCACGCGCTATTTATTTAACCATAATTTTATTCCAACGAGGTTATTTAATACTTTTTATATCACACATTTTACAGTTATCCTAACAAATCGAAGTCGAAAAATAAATCAAATCATAATCAACTATTTCGATTTCCATAAGTACGGACATTTTTTTCTCTCTCTCTCTCTCTCGCAAAAAACATTATACAATATAATGTAAAGACGGAACAAAACGTCGGGAGCGATTCGTTACAGAAAATCGTTTCAATCGAAGTCTCGTATAGAATCCGACAGACACTCGTCTCTCAGACAAGAAGAGCTAACGGGCCGTATCGGGAATGCGATTTTGCAAAGATTGCGAGCTGTGTTACGCTGTGGCATTATCGTCGCTGATCAGATATGTACGTGCTGTTCCCGGGACGGTGCATGCGTTAATTATTTATCCGGCCGAATATGCGATAATTATGGAATCGCACTTCGAGCGATTTATCCCCTCCCAGATATTTAGCAGCTTCGTCACTCCGTTAACGATTCCGCGTGCGTCGGGTCACAAATAATTTCGCGCATGATAAAAAATAATAGCTTATAAAGAAAAAAAAAAGAAAAAAAAAAAGAACGGCCAGGGTTGATTTGCATCCTTCCCGTAGCGACGCTCTAATATTCATTGCATCGCGCGAAGTTTTCCGCGAAAGTATGCACATTGCGGGAGCGACGTGTGGATCCATAGGTTAATATATAGCCGCATCGAAATCACCTGCCTGAGATTTTCGAATGAAAGAATAATAACGCGAGGGTAGGACCGGCAACGAGCGAGCTGCGAGCGAATCTCCTCGAAGGATTAATCAAGTAAATTTGTGCGTTGTGCCTGATAGCTGACTAATACGTCCGTCCGATTCGTAGAGAGCTGGCGGAAGACACTATCCACCGGCGTAACCCGTCTCTATCAATCATCCGTTAAATTGCAGCGATTCGTAAACTTGTCGAGGAGGTACGTTACAGTGATACAGGAGAGAATGCGAGCCGGGGCTTTTGTTTTATGCCCTTTATCCGTAACGCGATTCCACGTAAACGTACGACTTTAAATTAGGTCGACGGGATGACCATAATGTGAGCTGTACTTAACGAAATTGCAAATTCATTTTTAATTGGCTCGCGCACTGACTCCTTTCTCCCCTTTCTCTTTTTCTTTCTTTCTACTTCAATAGAATACACTATTTAACATACGAGTAAGCGTGCGCGATCCTGGCGGAATGGATGACCCTCGACTTTCTATACGCTCCTCTAATTATCTGCGCGCGACAGGAATTGAAACGAATGACGTAGCGCCCGCGCGTTTATTTTATAATTAAAACGTAATTAATTCAAAAGGCGGCACACGCGCGTAGGCGCGCCACGTGACCTGGAACGAGCGTGCAGCTCTTCAACGTCATACGCACATATGCGACAGCATCGGTTATAAATTGCATTCGGTTGAAAAAAAAAAAACCCACCCGCAGATACGCGCTCGATAAATAATCCCCGGTCGCAATTACGCCGGCGATAATACAACAATGCGATAAAAATAATAAAACCACGGGAGGAAAAAAGGGGGAAGAAGAGCGAGGGGAAACGCGAGCGCACCGCATGTGAAATAGGAGAATCCTCCCGCTCAATTTGCGTTCGAAAGAGCTTTCTACGTGAAACGAATATCCCCGGGTTGCGTCGCGCGGCCTCAGAAAATCTCGGAAAATAGAATCGCGGTATCGAGCAGAGTGGCGAAGTCTCACTTACACCGCGCGTTGTCAATCACCTGCTGCCGCTGTCGGCGTCGGCACTAAGCGGGCAATTAATAAGATCCCTATCAGCCATCGGATAATTAATTGCCAAGCCGACGGCACCCTTGCGACGATCGCGGCACGGTCCCACTCTGGAAGCGGCGAGCGCGCAGCAAAACTAATGACAAACAACAACGTAGTGGAAACGAACGGCGAATCCTAGGCGTCCAGGAGCAGGGCCAAATCGCGATGGTTCTTCAACGCCTGCCGGGTGTTTTTCAGCTCGCGACGGCGAGCGTGAAAATTGGCGAAAGTGGTGCTGAAAAAGTCATCGTTTCGCTCCGACGAGACGTGCCGCGCGCCGAGAAGAGAGATTACATTTCTCTCTTGCCGCGGTGGTTGGTTTTAGGGGTAACTTCGGCCCCGCGATACGCCACTGGACACGGCGTCGAAAACTCCCCCGCAAGTTTGTTGTCAAACTCGCACGTGTTCGGAAAAAGCGCGGATTTACGTCAACCAGTTACTCTCCCATGTCTCTCCGCCGTTCGCCCGCGCTTTATTTTCCTTTTTCATTTCCGCGTCTCGAGGAGTTCCGCGTTGTCGTACGTTGCGAACTATTAGTCATACCGGCGCATAACATTCGAAACTTTTCGTCGGATGAAGCGACGATTTATACGAAAAAGAACTGGAATTAACGTCGAGCGACTCGTTTACTCGCGGGAATCGCGGGACGGCCAGTGGCGCGTACGGAAATTTCGAAATTTTCAGAGCATAAATACGACGAGATCCGGCAGCCAGCCGAGAAGATCGGATTCCCACCCTCAGCGTCGTAACTTCGGTATCCAGGAAGTACATATGTGAGAAAATTAATTGCTACATCCAATATTACTAACGCACTTCAGCGAATCATTATCTATTATAGACTTGGCAAAACACGGGCGAAGTAACGAGCTCTACGTCGGGAAAACTATGCAGCTAGTCTAAAAAACATCGACTTATATATCCACTTTAAATTCTCCAGATTTTTTAATTTTTTTTCCTTGCACGTGTTCTTAACTCTTCCCCAAGAATTCTTTTGTTTCGAACATAGAGAGATGTTTCTTTAAATTTTCTACCTGACCGAAACATATCGCCGATAAAAAAATACCGTTCAACGTATCGCAGGCTAACTTCGTTAAACTTGACAAAAATCTACGTTAAAAACTCAATGTTAATTATTTTTATATTTGTCATGCGGTTTTTCGAAACGTGCAAAAGCACTCTAAAAGGCTACGTTCGTCTACGAATTATTGAAGGCGACAAAAACGGCTGAGGCACAACCTGTTCTTTTCCTTTTATTATTATTAATCTTTTTTTTTTTTTTATCTTGTTCCTCTTTTTTCGTCGGAACTCATACACGTTACAGCCGGAAATTTACGTAGGCTACTTTGCAATTTACCGATAGCATCTTAAACGCTCGTTTAAAATTGACTCATGGCTCGCAATCATAAATACCAGGTATGCAACGGAGCTCGGATGCATCACACAAATCCAAACAATGGAT
This sequence comes from Cardiocondyla obscurior, assembly GCF_019399895.1. Taxonomy (NCBI): domain Eukaryota; kingdom Metazoa; phylum Arthropoda; class Insecta; order Hymenoptera; family Formicidae; genus Cardiocondyla; species Cardiocondyla obscurior. The sequence goes on from NC_091881.1 coordinate 5,140,955, forward strand.
GCCGCTAGTTGAGGGTTAGCACCGGTCTCGCATGACTGATCCGATCGAACTCTTAGAAATCTCCACGATTGGATCTTACGAGTTCGATTCTCCGGCGTGTGGGGCACAAATCCTCTTCGTTAATGCGACCCGCTCGGCTCCAAATTAGAATCCTCCGAGGCAATGAGGGGGTACAGAAAATGCGAAAAGTCCCGTCCGAAGACGACGTCGTGAGGCCACGATCGGAACGATCGAGCGCACGCATTCGCCGATTTCCCTCATCGCTCGGAGAGAATGCGATCTCGAGGTCAGAAAGAAGAAAAAAAAAAAACGCACGTACGGAAGGACAGCGCACAGTTAACTGTAATCTGCGTTCAGGTATCGGGCACTCGCGTCACAATCCGCAGCAACACTCTCGGATCGGTTTTGCCAAGCACACTGCTCACTGCGAACAATACCCGCAAAGATCATCGTCGAAGACGCGTGCATTCTCTGAAAATGCCGGGGCTACAAGGGTCTAGGGACAATCCGATTGACAACGGTGATGCAGGAATTTTGCGCGGGAAGACAGACCGTATCGCCAAGAACAATGAAACCCGTCTATTGTGCACTTGCACGCACATTAGAGCAAAATTGAAAGCAAGGTAAAGGGAAGAGGGTATTTTCTTTTTCCCGACGCACACATTTCGTTAATTAAAGGCAAGGAGTTGGAGAAGGGACACGTGCAACATCGCGTGCGATAACGACGTGCGCGGTGATAAGTAAAAATAAATGTTTTTTATTCGGCAAAGATCCAGATCTGACCTTCGTAGCGCGCGAAGAGATGATAAAAATAAAGCTCGCGAAGATCTAATTTACAAATATCATATTCTCACATGTCGAACCGCACGCGTACGATAACAACGGCGAATGTAAGCACGCTGCGGCAACGCTAAGCGTAATACAAAATTGCGGAAAGCGCGGGGCAAATAGAAGTGAAATACGAGAAGCTAGCGAGCACTGCGACTTTAAACGATCAGCTGATTCTCACTGTCATTCACCGGCCGAGCGGATCACAAAGGCGCGTACGAGAAAACCACGAGCCGGCGTCCGCGTTGGCTCACGTGGCGAGTTTTACCCAAAAGTATTTTCGGCGCGCACACGTGGGCGACACGTTTCCGGGTACACCGCACCAGAACAACCGGTAAACGTAAATTGCGAGCACTTACAGGAGAGCCCGGCGTGAACTGCCACGGCGTGTACCACCGAGCAAACACGCAGGTAAACACACTAGGCTGTCAAGTTTCACAAAGTCGCTCAGAGACACCACCGGGAAATTCATTCCGCAGCGGGCGCGCGCGGAGGGGTACAGAGGGGGATAAAGGATTCGCGTGCGGGGTTAACGCGTATCTCGTGGTCGGCAGGGTAAGAGAGAGAGAGAAGGACAGACACTACGCAGGAGGAAAGCGCGTGTGTGCGCGGCACAGCGCACGAGGGGGTGGTTGAGAGAGAACTGACCGTGTTGTGCGGGTTGCGTGGGCGACACACAGAGCGGCGTCGGCGACGGCCGGTGAGTGAATGCGCCGTGACGTTAGGCGCCCCTCCTAAGATTCCCGCCCCTCTCTTAAGCCTCCACACATACTCCCATCTTTCCCTCCACCCTGCTTCTTCGTCCAAGTTTAGCGGGCCTCTTTCTTCGCGGGGTGCTCGCTCGCTCCCTCGCTCGCCAGTTAACCTGTCTTCCCTCACGCTCGGCCTCTCTTTCTCGCTCTCATGCTCATGTGCGAATCCAACTCTCCTTCCTTTCCCCACTCTTCTATCTCGGTTCCTCCACCGATATCCCTCCTACAACTCCGTCCATCACGCGCGTACAAACCGAACTTCTCTGCTCTCCCTCTGTCTTTCGTTCCTCTGCCTCTCGGTCTCTTTCTTTTTACTCCCCTCCCCCCGACGTTTGTCCCGCGCCGCTCTAACCAACGTTGGAACCACGAAAACTACCCTTTCCTCGCATTCTACCTTGGGAAAAACCGGCCGATGCAAAATGTGCAACCCTCATGCTTTTAACCAGCACTCCCGGTTTCCGCTGCGATATATTATCCATCGAAATCGCTAAGATCTTAACAAAGCCTACGCTGCTCAACTCGTGCTCTTTTTAATATGCCTTTATACCGATATTTGCGGATTAATACCCATGATTGGATACACGGAAGTTTTTCAATATTATTGTAACACTTAATTCTCGCGATGTCGCAAGGAAGTTAGGTTCATTTGGAAGTTTGAAAATATCGCTCAATGTGTTTCGGGAAACAATTCGAAAACAGAATTTTTTAGAAATAAAATTTAAATGTTTCTTGATTTTGGCAGAATAATAATAGCTTATACGGAGAAATAAAAATATTTAACTAATATATTCGCTCTATACTTTTATTTTTTATTCTATTAAATTCTTTTGGAAATAATTCACAAATGATTATTTCTAAATTATATTGTTTTAATAAATGAGTGATATGATCAATGATATGATCAATATTAATCAAATATAATGACTATGATCATTTTTCTAATGTTTTATACGTTCGCATTTAACTTCAATATGCATTTGCTTAAACGTTTGCATTAAATAGATGTACGAATATATTAATATTTCTACAGACCACTTGCAATTACCGTATCACATCTTTATTTAGCTTGAATCGAAATCTTTTGCATGTGACAATTTATATACAAATCGCGAGACATTAAAGAAAGTTAATAATTATTAATAAATCTTTTCATTAACAATTAAGAAATTCACAAAATTAAAAAAATTTTTCTATTCAATTAATCCGTTTTATCCGTCTATAAAAAGTGGCATATTATTTATCAGACATTCTCTATAAAATATTAAATGATAATGAAATAAATATAAAGGACAAACATTTTGTCGAATTTTTATTGCAACGATATTAAATAATTTCACGACCATTTAGAAAACTCTTCGAATAATTTGCAAATTATACATGCAAAAAGACCTCGACTCACGTACTTTATTCAGTCAGAATAATAGCTTCAAAAGCATTATACAAAAAAAAAGTACCTGAACGTTCTAAAAATCCTAGTCCCAGACCGTTTGTGTTGGTTAAGGCTGCCGGCTATTTTTCCTTTCAGCGATTTCTTTCTAGGTAGATCATGTCAGTTTGTGCTGATTATATGTCCAATTAACACTTTGCATCACTGATTATAGATAAACCGAAGACGAAGCTCTTAAAATGCCAAGAAACAGTGGAATGCACGATAAAGGGACCGACGACAAGATTGATTCAATGCCATTGGTGGCGAACTGGGTTCGTGCTGATACCAGCTTTCGTCCGAGTTCCATAAAATATTTTTATACGACGACAGTGACATAATTATTTCCGCGAGTATTACAACGTTTCCATACAATTTTCACAAATTTTAAACAAAACAGTTCCTACGTTTCGCTTGCAAAATTAAAAGAAAGATTAAATTACACATTTTTTTTTAAGACTTACTTTTTTTTAATAATTATTAAAATAACCACTGTAAAAAGTTTATTATTTTATTCGTTCTTGCATTTTTCAAGTTTCTTTATGTTAATTTTATTCGTTAAAAACGTTTCGGCTTTTTAATATCGTCGGTTTTTCATTGCTTCACCCACAATTAAAGTTGCAGCAGTTCTTTTTTATAGTTTTACGATGAAGCACTGATTTAAAGAGTAATTTTAAAGATTTTAATGACAAGAATGGCCACCAATGCCATACTGAGGTGTGAAACAAAATGGAGTCTTTCGACGTTGGGTTGCTCCCGCACGGCCGGTGACGGTTGTTTAGTTTCTAACAATTATTATTTTCTGCAGGGTCTTTGACGATAAAATTGCAATCTGATGAAATTATCGGGGGCCAAAACACACAAACGCACGTGACACAATTACCACGAAGAAACACACATACGTGCTTGAATTTATTGCCAGTCGGTACCCCGTCCGCGGGACGTTTCGCCTACGGAGTTATCGCGCGGTGACGCATTTTCTTTTCTGTTTTTTTTTTTTTTCTTCCAACGTCATCCAACGGACTCCTAGCAGCCGCGCACCATCTCGCACGTGGTGCCAACGGATTCACTGGCGAGAAGCAAGTACTTTTCACAGGTCGCGATTTGGAGAACGCGTGCACCCCGAATTCTGCGCACGTTATTCCGCAGGTGGCAGTCGTGTGCCGATCGTGTGTGTGCGTACGTTTATGCACGCGGCGGGAAAGTATGAGAACGGTGACCAGACAACCCGACTCTCAAAGCAGTCGAGTTGTGACTGCTCCACTGAAAGTGGAGAACGAGACGAAGAGTCCCACCTCCTTGTACCACCTCCAGTCGGATGGGTACCAGCCCATTGGACCCTCCTTCGCTCGCTGGCTCGATCTCTCACTCATTCACCCACACATACTCTTCTTTCCCCCCTTCTCTCTCTCTCTCTCTCTCTCTCTCTCTCTCTCTTTATCTTTCTGGTTTGTCCAATGTTCTACTATGCGTTCTACTATGCATTTTTTTCCAGCGGGGGGACAACCGGTTGAGCGCACTGTGCGAAAATATGTATGTGTTTCTCTCGCTTTCTTTCCTTTTATTTTGTCCCACGATTTTTCTCCCTTTTCCTCCATTTTTCTCTTACCTTCCCTCCCTTATTTTTCTTTTATCTTCCTCCGCTCGTCTTTCTTTTATCTTCCTCCGCTCGTCTTTCTTCTATCTACCCGTGAAGAGATAAGAGCTCTCGTTCTCTTCTTCTGCCCCCCTTTTCTATTTCTCTCCCTCTTCTGCAATCCCTTCAATCCTACTCTATTCCTTTGTCGTAAGAAAATAGTTTTCCACTCCCTCACATTTTTACCTCGCACGTAACAATTAGCTATGCACTGGCAGGTATCCGTTATGGAATTTTCAACGATACGTGACAGAACGCACCCTTGTTCACGGTTCAGGCCTCGCTCGGCTGATTCTTTCTTACTTCGTATGAAATCTTCGAGGGTGGCACGACACACGTACAACTGAATGGACACCTGTGTCACGCGGATTGTCCTCGAATAATGCTCCCCGTGTCTCGAGAGGCTGGTGCCTCGCATCGGGAGACCGTTATAGGGAGCCCTTAAGTTACGACTGGCTATAATCAGTCCCTCGTTAAGCTGCTGCTCCAAGGTTGCATGACAGATAACGTACCGCCGCAAACGACTACGGTAAACTTTCGGACTAAGTTCGTCTAACAGTGGAGGTTGCTTAGCGAGCGAGAAGCTAAGACGAATCTTAGGGACGTTCGCATCCGGTTATTCGCGCTACGTTTATATCCCGCGTTCGTGCCCTTCCGTTTTTATAAGTTCTTACGCGCGATTAAAACCGGCGCTAATCGACAAAAGAAAAAGTTAAGTGATTTAAGCTGTAATTTTTTTTTTTTTTTTGAGTTCTTAAGAAAAAAAAAAAGTAAAAATAAAAAGAAAAAAGAAAATAAAAGAAAAAGATTTGTTTCCTAGACGGAACATTATCAAATTAAAAAAATAAAAAATAAAAATTGTTCGGAACCATTTATATTCACCATAAAAGATATTTTAAAATTTAAATAAATTTAATTAATAAATAATAAATAAGAAAATTAATAATTAATAAATTTAAATATAACATTTTAGCTTATGTTCCACGTCTCTTTTTTTTTTTTTTTTACTACATTTTAATAGTAACACAAAAATTAGAAAGTAAAATGTAAATTTCTGTTTCACCTGAACGTAAATTATTATAGCTTTTCTGAATAGATTGTATTTTAGAAAGAACTAAATGCTAAAAGTTCCTTTTGCTGGCATCGGCAGGAGAAATTCTCGATCTATTCTCAGTTATTCGTCGGTTTAGCGTTGAAAGCCCAAGGATTGAATTTTGCTATATGAATTAGGCCGTAAATATGAATATTATGTTACGACGTCGCATGTGTGTGTAATGCGGCAAGATTGACCCCGGTGTTAACTGCCCAACAGAGCGGAAAAGGGTTTCAGATATGTGAGCAGGTAATCGAGAAAGGATTGTTCCAATATATCCACGGGACCCCTCTCTTGTATGCTGATAATCGTATAAGTCCAAGAAGTCCATCGGTTCGGAAGAAAAAACGTCTTTCAGTATGTTAGGAAACATCATAGGGGGATACTACCGATACTTTCAATCGCACAGAATGAAGATTCTTATTGCAGTATTTCTTGTGAAAATATCCTCCGGGTCGCAATTAAATATTCGACAGGTATATCACTTTTGCGAAAAATACAAACGGGCGCTGTGAAGCGCGCATTCTGCTAGCTGAATTAATATTATATCGCGTACGTGTCGCATTTGCGTCCTTCCGACAATGGAAACGATTAACCTTTTTTTCCCTTCGATCATTTCTCTTAATCTATTAAGCACTCGTTACTCTTAAATGACATTTGCAATGGCAGTTTAATTAATCACTTATTAGATGCGCAGATAAAAATTCCCTTTCCATCAACAGTGTTAAAACGAAATGGATCTCTTATTATAATTATCAAAAGATGACGAAAACTAATCCTGATTTATTTATAAAAGCTTCGCGCGCGCTGGAGCCATGGATTATTTGAATAATTATTTTTTTTTTTTGCAATTAGTAAAATCGCCGCTTCTCGCCATTCGATCTTCGGTATATTAATAGTCGGCAGCAAAGACAAATTAAAATAAAAATATTGATTACAAAAGTAAATGCCGAAGATATATCGCGATTCCTCTTAAAGGGCGATTACTTAGATAGATTACGCTCGCGCTGTTAGCACTGCATAAAGTTTTACGAATGTGTGCAAATCCCACGGCTGTCTATAGTACAAGCAGCTGTAAGTGGCACCTCCTTAGTTGTCCTCAAAACCGATTGTGCATTATCCCCACTTTTTATCGCTCACAATGCATGACGTCACTTAGCACGGGAGAAAGTCACCGGAACGATATTTCTTCGTAACGATTTCAATGCACTGTGTTTTCTAGCGCGAACGTAATGCCGGTAAGAACATTAAGAGTTGATGAAAATTAGCGAGAATTATAAATACACGCACACAGTAATATCTTCCGGAGTCCGCGCGTAAGCCGCTTATTACACAAACAATTGCAAAGGCGGGATTCGTATTGTTAACAAATTCTCTTTTACCGGATGGTTCATAATGACGCGAAAGCGCTTTTTAACTGAAATACGAAACGCAGTATAAAGAAATTTTTGCTACCGCGGGTTTTTTTTTTTTTTTTTTCTTTCTATTAACATTACAAATTTTTACACGTGATACTTTTATATTGATGACTCTTCGTTAAATTAATCGATTGATGTCACATACTTTCAGCGCATGTGTTATCCATTCTTTGAAATCACTTGCCATATTGAATGCAAAAATGAACGCTACGCCCAAGACATTAATTTTATACTGATCTCTATCGAGCTCCGCTGTTTCTAAACGTCTCATTAATTCCTCGGCCAATTAACAAGATTAAAAATCAATTAGTTGAAACTAAGAAATTGTTTTGATTTAATTTCCGTTAAAAAACGATATCGCTATTTCTTTTCGAGTCATCGTGACCGCGGCGACAATGTCTCGCGTTCCTTCTCGGGAACTCCGACGGCGCACCTTCGCACGCCCTAATGACGAGGAATTACAGGCGGGGTGGAAAAACCGATCTCTTATAATTTTTCGCGCGCGGCGGGAAACTTCGGCTCGTGTCCGTTCGCGCTCGTTGCCCCCTCACACTCGAGCCCAGCCGGAATTAATTAGTATTCCATAGCGCGATAATAACCGCGGTAATTAAAAGACTCCGAAAATCCAGTTTGCCGGTAAGTTTTGAACAGCGCGCAGGTAGGGCGAACAAAGCAGAGGGAAGAAGTTGGGCGGGGGATGCACGCGTGAGACGACGTCGGGGGTACAAGGTGGTCACAGAGAAGTACCTACTTCCCGTAGCCATCCACCCGTCCTTGTGTCCCTGTTTAAGGGTTTCGCCGGTGCAGAGCCTGGTACCACTAGTGCACCCCCTTCCCTGTGGTTCCCTCTGGTTTCCCGGTCGCCCCCGCTTACCCTTAACGCGCTCCACGCGCGACGGGCACCCCACTCTCGTTTCGTTCTCCTCGCCCGCGAGGAGGAAGCGGCCCGCAGAGGTTCTCATGCTGCGCGACGTACCCGCGTCACACGTGCGCGGTGGCGCGCGCGCGTACGCGCGTATCCGCGAGGGCGGGTGGCGGCGGGCGCGCGTCACGAGACGCTAGAAAAGCGAAGGTGCCCACGGATGTATTTTTTAATTATTGATTTTAATGACGAGGGGAGCCGCTGCCAACGCCATCTTGGATGCTGGGCGGAGTAAGAAGCGTACTCTCCCCTTTCCCCACTGTCCACCGCGCTCTCGCTCTTGCTCGCTCCCTCCCATCTATTCTCTTTGTCTCTTTTTCGCGTACTTTTCCTCTCGCTTCTCTGCGACTCTTTCGGGGGGGGCCCTCTACCTCTCTTTCTTTCTTTCTCCGCAGGCCGGCTCCTTCTTTTTCCATCCATCCTCGGCTCGCTTCTTCCTCGGTACCCTCTCGCCCCCACTAGACCCGCCACCGCTCGCCGCGTGGTTTCCCTCTTTCTTCTCTACTAATGCCGAGAGATAGACAGATGATGATTAAGAAAGCGCCGGTACGTGTGCGGACAACGCCGCGACGCCCGCTACCTCCGCCCGCTCGCTTCTCGTTCTCCACCATCCTCCACCTTTTCCTCCTTCTCCTGCCCCTTTTCTGTCCCTCCCCCCCGACAATTCTTCTTCTTCTTCCTCTTTTCCTCTCTCGATTCTCTCCGCTGCACTTCGCCCCCTCTTCCCCCCTCCCCCTCCCACTCGGTCGCGGACTCTCTCTTCTTTTTTTTTCTCGTCGCTTGATTTCCGCTCGTTCGTTCCCTCTTTCCTCGTCTGTCCCTCCCCCCCCTCCTCCTCCCTCTGGCTCTCCCGAAACTTTTTTTTTTTTCTTTCTCCGCGAGCCTTCCTTCCCTTGCGGTTACACGTTTGTCGCGTGCATCATGGTCCGCGGAGAACGCTTTCGAACGGTTTGCCCGCTATTTGTTACTGACGGTTTCGCGGAAGGACGTTACCAGCGCGTCCATTATCAAGCAGCTATGGCCGATCGGCGATGGTGAACGCGAATAATCATGCGGCTGCGGAAAATATCGACCGATATTGAAATGCGAGCAGCGTACCCGACGATCTAGTACGCGTTTTCTCGAAAATAATTCGCCCGCGTTTAATCTCTATGCCCTGATTGACTTCCGTTAAGTTTTCCTTCCTTTTTTTCTTTTCTTTTTTTTTTCTTTTTTTTCTATTCGATCTGATGGTTAATTGGTTGCACTCCATCAACTACAAAATGATATAAAAACCGAAGAATATCAGATTCAATGATACAATTAGGCTTTTTGCGTTGCTATTATGAGAAATCCTGACTTTCACGGGAGAATTCTTGGATTTCACCTTCGGGCGTATCGAATGAACATAGCGTACGAATAAATTCTCGATTCGGAGTGAAAGACTCGAAATATAAATTTGTGAGGACGCTGTTTATGTAATGACGTTAATTTTTAAAACGCTCTGCAACCCCTGGTGATCACTGTGACGACGTTAAACAGCCAGGCACTGGTTGAATATCGTGTGCAATTGACTATGTTAAGCTGAACGCATTAAATTCAATTACGTGAGAACTTAGATAAGAGTAATTATGTAAAAAATTTATCCGCTACGCTTTATTAAATTTAAAAATTAAATATTCGCCGTGACGTGATCGCGAACACGTAAAAATAAACACAAGCCGGCTTGAAATATACATATTTAATTACAAAAAACCAGCACGTAAATAGAAACTTTCGTTTCATATATAGTATTTTATTTTATTTTTTTTCTCGTATTAAATTAAAAATTCAATTCGAAGGTAACGTCTCGTAATTACATTTTCACATTATAAACGTTGCCTGCATTTAAATTAATCGAGATGGATGGTAGTTGCGAAGATTGCTGGAAAAGGTCTTACAACAGTGGAGTTTTCGTCGCGTAATCAAGCGCCTCTTCGGACAACCGTATACCACATACGTGATCGCAACGATTTCGAATAATAAAATAATCTTTACCTGAATTCCGTCCCGGCGATCGCCAATCCATTTATCCGCGATTGTCCGTCGGTCACCGATGACGATGAAAACTCGCTCTCGCCTCCGATTGCGAGAGCCCGGCGTATTAGTACGTGTTACGGTCGTTTAGATAACGTTTAAATCCGCTGTTTATCGGCGGCTCGCTCGTGTACGCGCGGAGGTAAGAAACCGCGGAAGGAGAGGGCCGCACGGTCGTGCACGAAATCGATCCTCGATCGATTGGATCTTCGTGGCGAGCGACCGCGTGTGTACGTACGATGAGAGAAAAACCGTTAACTAAACCCCGCGATCGATATTATCGAAAGGGTGAGGAAGATTCGTGCGTTAGGTACGCCATGTGAGAGCGAGAAGAGAAAGGGAGAAGGCGGGTGAGAGAGTGACAAAGAGGAAATAAAAGAAAGGGAAGAAGTGGCCGGGGACCAGCCGGCGCCCCATTGTGAATTAATTACCCAGAATCGTCGCGGGGGGCAGCGTCAGGGCGCATCGCGTCAACGCCGAGTCACGTTTTCGTTAATTCTCACCCTGGTCTCCGCGCCCGTCTGTCGTTCCACCGCGCTTAAATACTTATCGATAATCCGATCGGTGCGAGCAGCACCGAGCCGCGCCGCATACTCGACTTCGACGGTGCTCCGTTCTTCCGAGCGAAAGTCGACGCGAACCCGCGCGTTCGAACAGCGTGACGGGCCGAACGTGTGTTCTCCAAACGAGGACGGTTCTTCTTACGCGCCAGCGATCGTATCAATTATGGCGAGAATTAGGGTACCACTTTTATTTAGCGCGGAGACGCGGTAGCAAATTGGATCTCTCGCTCTTTTTCGCGGGGATCTAATTTGATAATTTCCTGACGACAGGACCGGAGAGGCGCGCCGAAAGAAGGACAGAGAGTGAGGAATAAGCGCTTCCAGGCGAAATAGTTGACAATATTAGCTGGAATCTATATAAACGGCATGTATTTCACGGTGCCGTTTAGTGTCACATGTTATATTTCAAGTGATTTCGACGGACGTTTATTTCAGGGTAATTTAATAATTATCGAAGAACGCGATCGTAAACCGTCGACACATACCGAAGCGTATTAATGACAGGAAGACTTAATATTTTATGTGGGGACACGGTCGAGTTTTTGCAGGCGTGTAAGTCTTGTCCTTGAAGAAGGAAGCATACGGACTTCGTCCGTCGGCGTACAATATATGTAGGCCAATCTCTTTCAGAGCGACAATGCCGCGATGCACGCTTCAAAGACCGCGTATCCTAAGAACACTGTGAAAGCAGACAATGCGCGACGGTCCAGTAAATCCCGATCGATGCTCAGCGTCCGAGGCATGAGAAAAGAGATCGGACCGGAAAGAGTGGATCGCTCGGATCGTAATTTTGTTGACCTTCCCGCTGTTAACTCGTACAAGTGTTCGCGCCGCGTTCGTTGCGCTCGGCTGAAAAGTTATTCCATTTTGTTCGTACGCCAAATTTATGCGAGTCATCTTTGGAAGTGAAATCGTCCTTTGATATATAGAATAAAATATATATCGGCGCATTTTTTTTTTTTTTTTTTTGCGTAAGTTGGTCCGGCGACTCAAACGTCTTGTTGATCTAAAAACATTGTCCGCGAGCAGCCGAGGAACGAGAACGAATCGTCGAACAAATCATCTTGTCGCGACACGAGAGACACGCGCGCCATTTATCTCCCACGAAGACCGATCGAGAATCGATGGAGACTGGCCGTTGATTTGACCGACCAGCACTTACGAGCCGCGCAGTTTTATGGTCCTTACTTTTACGGATGCGCGATAGAATTCACGATTGAGAACGAGGGTTAAGGGAGGGTGAACGGGAGGGGTGGTAGCGTGATGCGGTATAGTAAGTCGGAGAGCGTGTCGGCGCCCGGACACGCTGAAGACGGGGAAGATGGAGGAGGACACGGATGTCGGGGTGCGAGAAAAAGCAGAAGAAGAAGCGAAACGAGATCGGATCGCGGCATCCGTTGAGGTTACGCGGAGAACATCTCGAGGCGCGTTATGCTCGCGCGAAGTTCCGGCACGGCGCGGGGGCTGCCATAAATTTCGCGACCGTTCTTGACGGCACACGCAGCGTAGGATTTTTGCGGGGAACAAACTTTCCATCTGCAACGCTTTTGCTCGGGAATTGGTATCTTCTTCCGTGCATAATTAAGGCGGTTAAATGATTCATTCGGGACCTCCCTTCCTTCCCTCCCGGTATCGTTATCAATTAGAAAAATGAAAGTGACTTTCTGCAGATTGAACTCGTTCTCTTACGCGAATCAGACGTTAACGAAACAAACCCGAGGCCTGAATTTTTTTTTAAAGACGCAACGCACACCTGCTGATTATACCTGCCGCTGTAATATTTTCTTATCCGCGCGATGATTCCATTTTTGTTAAATAATATTGAGGTGATTTCAAAATGTTCACTAATGTGAAATAGTTGCGAAATGAATCTTCACGAGGCGGGATTTGTCGACAAGAAATTCCGAAACTCACGATGTTAATTTCAATAACAGTTTCACGGTGAAGATTGTCCTCCGCCTTTTGTGAGTTTTAAAAATTGCATTAGCCGTGTAATCTGACTAAATTATATGAGCAAAATTAATGGCTCTCGAGCTTCCTGATTTTCGGCCCTCGTTTCGGTATCTATTCGACGCAGCGTGTGCCTTGGCGAGTGTCCAGTTTACGGAGGACTCTCGCAGTGAGGTCTGCAACCAGCGTAGCGCGATCTCTTAATCATGTCTCTCTTGGGGGGAAAAACCGGCGAATGTCCTGATTACACGGTTACTTAGGCACGGGTAATATTTCATTATCGAGCGCCGCCAACGCTCGAAGAATTTACGTGTCCGATTTTATTCGCAGCAAGTTTTTTTTACTTGCAACTTCGAATACCGAGCGAGCGGTATCGCGCCGACCGATCCCGCGAACTGAATTACTACGTTACCTATACTCGAACTGTAACTAGAATACATTATTATACTACGTGTGAGGAAAGACGGAGGGAAGCGAGACGAGCGGCGTCGCGGAAGTTGCGTGCTCGACCGGGCGGCTCGTCAAGAAGAAAGTTGGCGGCAACGGCGGTGTCGCGGCGCCGTGATAATTATAGATATCGCGATGCGCTTGCCGACGTTACACGTACGCGCACACGTGAAGATGATAAAGTAACGTGTACGAAATACGAGATTGTTTGAAAATTGTTCAGCTTTCATGTTCGCCGAAAGTAACTCAGAATTGCGCAAATAATAAAATAAAAGAATGTAACAAGTTAAATGAATCTTACACGAGTTACAGAACGCGCGTATTTATAATTACATATGTTCTCTAAAGTAAACGGTGAAAATAGAAATAAATTATATGACGAATCGGAATTCGAAGAGGAACGTGAAACATATCTTTTGTGAAACGAGCCACCCCTCGCAGCGTAAGAAGACTTTTCGTATTCGGGTGCGTGCTCTCATAGGCACCGAGCGTTGATGAGTCGAAGCGGGAAGATGAAGGGAAGGAAAAAGCAGAGTGTGGGCACTGTGGAGGAAACCCGAACGAGCCCGAGGAGAATGGAGGGCACGAGGAAAAGAAGGAGAAGACGCGCAGGAGGAAGCGAAGAGCCGGGCTTGGCCCTTCCGATGGGCGAGACGGGGTGAGGGTGAGCGCGAGAGAAAGACGGACGGAGGTGGCGGAGGTGGAATTAATGCACGCACCGGGCCACGCACCCAAACCCCTTAGAGGCAGCCAGCCTACTTCGTTATACGACAAGTATAAGAGGAGAGCACAGAGACTTTTATTGATCGTCTGGCAAAAACTCAGAAACCCTCATTTCGTGCTCCGTACCCCCAACTCTCTTACCGACGAGCCTCCACCAACCTCTTTCTCTCTCTTTCTCTCTCTCTCTTTCTTTTTCTCTTCCTCTCACCCATCACGCTTATCCTCCTGTTCGTGGAAAGAGTGACGGGCTGTCGTCGTCGTCGTCGTCGTCGTCGTCGTCTACGGTTCCTTCGATACTAAAGCCGCGCTGCCTCTCGATAATCTTTTACACTTAAGACCGAGGTAACCCTTTCCCTTTCTACGCAACCCACTTCGTGCACGTACCTTTTCTCTCCTTTTCTTTCATCCTACTGCGACGTTCTCTCCCATCGTAGCGCTTCAAGTCTCTTTCGCAACCTCTGCCGGCCGAAGGCACCCGAGGCTATGTAGGTACGTGGTGGAATTACATCGGATACCAAGAGGGTGGAAGTTGCGGGGGGGGTTAAAGACGAGATTCCGAATCTTAGAACGTGCGCGAAAGTCCTTTTTCTTCCAACACGTTCCTCCCTTCCCTCGCGGGAGCTCTCTTGTCTTTTGTGGCAGCTGCGAACAGTAGTAAAGATTTTCGCAAATATTCACAGCTAATTTTTCAACGCAAATATGCACGCGGTTTAACGCAAGAAGTACGTATTTCTAAGATGTTCCTAAGATAAATTACTACGCCAGGTAAAAGTTTAACGACCTCAAAATAATCCGTGAAAAGTACATGTATCTTATTTTAAGTAGGCGGCATTTAAGCGGAAAACAACATCGATAAAATCACGGTAAAAGGGGAAAAAGTTTATCGGACTCGACGGCCGTGAAAACGGTGGACGGACACGAGCGCGCTCATCAGAAAAGTCGAGGCAACCGCGTGCGTCACGAATTCAGAGAGAGAAAAAAAAAGAGAGAGAGAGAAAGAGAAAAAAAAAACAATCTTTTATCGAAATATTCCATACAATGCTGTCCGTATCACGAACCGCTCGCGAGTGCACTCCCGCATTCTGGTCGGAAAAACGATGGCCGATCGTCATTGCGCCGTTCATTTTCAGTTCGCATTGTTCGTCCGCGCACGCATAATGCATAGAAATATTAGAGCTTTTAAGGCCTTAAAACGCAAGCACGCGACATCCGCATTGCGAGAGCGGAGAATGCACCCCCTTCCTCCCCCGATGCCCGTGGAACGCTCTACGTGTCAGCGAACGAGGAGAGAAGGAGAAAAGGGGGAAGGAAGCGAAGAGGTGGAGGGTGAGAAACGGCGAACGGGTAAGATGTGTTTGTTCCACACGAGCTATTGTCCGCGAAGACTACCTTTCCATTGTTTGTCGCAGTCTCGCCCTCTCTCTTTCAACGGCAGCAGCCACCCCTGTCGTTCAGTATCTTACATCGCGCCCAGCTTTATTTCGAGGGTTTTGCGCCACTCGAAAGGAGCGTCGGCTCTGCGCTCCCGCGAGTGCGAGGGAGACCCCCCGTCATGCCGCTTTTCTTCGGTTACCTAGCGAAATCGCGACCGACTCCTTTTAGGATCCTAACGAAGATAGTGACTTCCCACTTTGCCACCATCTCCACACAAACACATGTGCGCGTCCGTGCGCGTGCACACGTGTGCGTCGCATCGGTGCATAAATTTGCAGGAAAATTTCCGAAAGCCGATCAGAAGTGACGATTAATAACGTACATCGTATTTTACGAGCTATAAAAAAAAAAGGAAAAAAAAAATCTGGTTTATTTGTAATTCCGGATTAATCGCGAATTATTTTGGCGATTACTTTACTTTATATTATAGCGTGGAGAATTCCGGCGAGTAAAATGACGCGTCCTGTCGGCGATCACGAACGATCTTCCTTAGTTTTCCGAAGGCGTTAGATAACTGAAGGTAAGAAACGCGAGGAACGAGTTTTCGCCTCGCGTTTCCTGCGACCATAAATTAGTGTGTGAAGTTTTTGCGCCGCTATAGTTGCGCATGGATGCAATGCGCTTCGCAAGTCACATCCATCATCGAGATTTCGCAAGTCATGCGACTGCCGTGGTTGTCTTCTCGCGGGCAGTCGGGGAAGAATAGCGTCATTATCAGAGAAATGTTGACGCGCTCGTTGCGCGAAGTCCCTAGTTATTATCACTAAAAATAAGAAAGCGCGCTGCGATCTTGTATCATGTCACGAGAAAGGTGACGCAAGGCGTGAAATATTAATCACGGACGACGATATTACATTACTTATTACATAAGTCGATAGGAAAATTTATTGCATATTTTAATTGCTCCTCTCACTTGTTATTATAACCCGGTCGTCCCTACGTAATGCATTGCCCGATTGGCCTTCCGAGAAGAACGAGGATAAAGAGACGATTCTCCCTCCGCGGCGAAGTGGTAGGAAAAGGGGCATCCACGTGTTTCTCGGTGGACAACGAGCGCGAAAAAATTCTCGATCCGGCTTTGTGCGCCGGAACGGAGATGCGCCGCGCGCGTGTACCTTAGCGGGGATCCCCTTTGCATGTGCGCTCGGAGATCTACTTACACACATGGCCGAACAAAGTACCTGAAGCGGTGCGCCTTATTGTCATACGGCCGGGCTCGGACTGCCGCTTCGGGCAGAGGGGTCCCGTCGCGTAATAATAATTAAAGTTATGCGCGCGTACAATCATAGTAATGGCCGCCAACCGGTCGTCCGCCGTGCCGCGGCCAGAAACGAGAGGAGATATCCAACAACACCGACACAGCCCCCCGGTGCCGTCACACTTGAGTGCGCGAACTCTCGCTAAAGACTAAGAGACGGGTGGGAATTGGGGGGTGGAGTTGGTGGCGTAGCAGGCTCCGCGGGGGAGAGCGCCTCCTGGAAATATTCTAATAAGCAAAATTTTCGCTTTTGTATTTAAGAAGAGGGAAAGAAGTGGTGCCGAGCGCAGTCGTACGCGAGGGGGACAGAGGCGCCGAGGGTTGAGAGGAAATGGGAGGAAAGGTTGGGGGGAGGGAGGGAGGGAGGGAGGGGGAGGGTAGATGATAAGGAAAGAATGAAAGCACCGAAGCAACCCTACCGTATACTCTCTGTTAGTCGCAATGGTGATGGTGGTGGGCGGGTGGTGGCGATGCCGGTTTTCAAGGGGTTAGAGTGACTTGAAGGAGAATGGGTACGTAGGGAGAGGAGTAGTACAGAGTTGCGGGAAGGAAACGGAAGAAGCGGAAGAAGAGAAGAAGAAGAAGAAGAAGGAGAAGAAGAAGACGGACAGACGAAGGGGGTGGCAGAGGGTCGAGCTGGTCGTATTGTCTCAGCGGGGTGGTTGCCCGCGAGAGCGCGGATCGAGGGGACATCGCGCGGAGAGAAGGAGATCGTCGGGGGGATGGCGGATGTCAGAGGATGAGAGGTAGCGAGGGCGGAAAGGGGCCTTGGCGGTTGAAGGAACGAAGCACGGCTGTGGAAGAAGAAGCGAAGAAGGAGAAAAGAAGAAGACGAAGAACAAGGAAGTTGCAACGCGCGAGGATCGAGAGAGAGAAAGACCAAGGGATGCGAAGGGGGTAAGACGCTGCATGAAAGGTTGGAAATGTAGATAGAATTTCTTCATTTCGCGTCCTTCGTCTGCCCCTCGCCCGCCTGCCGACCGCCACCGCGAGGCTTTCCCTTCCCCTCCCCCCTTCTGCTCCGTCCTCCTCCTCCTCACCCTCCGCCTCGCGTCGTCTTTTCCTTTACCACCCTCTGCCTCCCTTCTCTTCTTTCCGCGCCGTCCCCTGCCCACACTCCATATACCCATACCTCCGAACATCCTCGTCTCTACCCCCGATATTCCCCTCTCATTTCACCCATCCCCGCCATTCTTTCTCTTAAGACTCCGTGGCAGAGGAATCGTTAAAATCTGGCCGTACCCTCGGTGTACCTACCCTACCACCCTTTCGCCACCCACCGGCACCATCACCCGCCACCCGGCCGCGCGAGTCCTCCTACTCTTACTCTCTGCCTGCCGTCGGAGCTACCACCCACCTCCACCCCCATTTTCCATCCCCGCATCCCTACAGTCACTAACCCTTGAATGCCGCTCACTCACTACTTACTTTCGCGGGTGGTTGCAAGGAAGTAGCCCGGGGGAGCGGGGTGAGAGGGCAAAGGGGCACTGTAGGTATCCGCGAGAAGTAACGTTCGACTATTAATCAGAGGGATGAATGTATATACATTCGCGTCGTAGGGCGCGCGTACTATGAACGCGTCGAAAGTACCCCCGGCACGTTTCGTTGATTAGAGTTTGTTATCAATCTCGTCTGATTCATGTGACAGTTTCTTTTGCGGAAACCCTCGTAACTGGATGGCTCGATCTATTAGAGATTATCGTCCCAACTTTAATATTAAATTAATCCCTCTATAATAATACGCTACACGCTGTAATTAATATCAGCTCAATTTGATTCGTAATTATAAAAGAAAGTTCACACGCCACGTATTAATTTGAAGATGAACAATATCATTTATATTTTCGTCACGCTGCAATTGCGAAGAATAAAATTTTTAATAAAATAAATATATAACGAAAAAAAAAAAAAAGAAATTAATTAATTAATAACGTCGCGCCTATATTGCGTTGCAATATCAATCGTATCATATAAATAATCTTATCGTTGAAACTCAGGTGAAAGTTTTGAAGCGTAAGTGGTATTGAGGAATACTGCGCGAAGATGGAACAGCCGTGGGATATCGATAGCAGCTGTGATAGTTCTGAAAAGTTTAGGAGCACTTTATGCAACCTAGAACACTGCAATATTTACATTGATCGAGTATTAATGATTAAAGAGAAACAATACAAGCGCGGATGTTTTGAATACACATTTAAAACTGTCAATTAATAATTAAAAATTTAATTTAATTATTCTCTTTTAGTTGCTTGTCCTTTTTTTCTATTAATACTTTAAATAAATTTTTCAAAAGCATACATCTCGGAAAAAGAAAAAAAAAAATGTATTCCATCAAATTTGACATCTAATTTAAAACATAATTCCTGCCTCGTTCTCCTATTTCCCACAGTTTAACTTCTTATTAATTAAATATTGTTATATGTTAATTAAATTTCCCAATTAAGCTTTTAATGTTGCAAAATATCGCGGTTTTTGCTCACAATATGATTTCGCGAGTTTCCCGAACCCGCTTTTTAATAATTCTAAAATTAATTTCAAAATTAAAATTTTAATACAACCCTTAATTATTTGACTTCGATTTATATCAAGCAAATCTCGTTTTAATTGTTCTAATTAATTACGTATTAACGTTGTCCCCGAGTGGAAATTGATTTCCACTGTTATCTAATAATTAACTAGGCCAATTCGTGGCTCATCTCGTGACTGTCTAGCAATACTGCCCAGCACCGAGCCAGAAATGTTACACTCGAAACGTACTCGGCGCTAAATAATTATCACGATCTAATAACGAGCTAGAAAAGCCAACGTAAGTATCGAAACTTTTTTCGCCGCGTACTAGTCTACTGTTGTTTGTTGATCTTACGCAACGCACGCTCGACTGCCGAATCTGCTGGTCGTCGGATCCGCCGACCGGCGCGGTGGTGTGAGTACGTGCGTGTGTTTACATCGGCCGGCACCTTGCGCTCGAACTTCGCATGGTGGAGTACGCGCGGGGTGCGGACGGCGAGAACCAGTTTGTCCGGCGAATTCGGCAGTCGAGCTAGCTTTGCGTAAGGTCAGCTCGACAACAGTAAACAAGTACCCGGCGAAAAAAAAAAAAAAAAAACGTTCAGGCATCTATTTAGATACACGGTTTGCGCTGAACAGTGACGAGATGACCGATACTGGACAGACTTCGTTTCTATTTTTTTTCTTCTTAAACGACAACTTTATTTCTCGCCGCGAAATCAAATCAGCTAGATATATTTCCACTCGGGTTGTTATCAAGTATCACATTGCAGTGCCATATGTTGCGCAATCGTCGCAATCAGCTTATTCCGTTATTAATGTACGGACTCGGTAACAAGGATTAAAAGCGATTGCGTCACCGGGTTTTTTTTTTTTTTTTTTCTCCCTCTTCACGATCCTATTCCCGATCACAAGGCGGGACGAGTCAGGCAAGGGTGGAAACTTGCAAGAGAGTTTTCGACCGACACTCGAGGGTTATTGTTTCGGGCACCGCGGGATTTGCATTATTTTCTCCAACCGTTCCTCATTGTTCGTTCATTTTTGAACGTTGCATTCTCAGTCACGAATTCGTCCTTCTTCTTGCGTATCGCAATGCATTTGTGCAGGTGTAATTAGCGATGCGATCGAGTGCCGCGCTTTTCAGCTTCTAACTTATTCAACGTTTCTCATTCTCCGTCGGCTCTCTCTCTCTCTCTGTCTCTCTATCTCTCTCCCTTCTATCGCGAGAACGAACGGCGTCGCGACGCGAGGCGCATATATAGGGCTGGGTGCCAGATCCACCCAAAAGTATCCCCTAAAAGCGAACCTTCTCACACATATTCAATTCACGTGCAATCGAACTAATTTCGGGAGGACTTGAAAATTTAATATTACGGACGCATTAATATATTTAATTATGCATATTTTAACAAATAATTAACAAGAGTCAATTAGATAGAATTTAAATACTTTTGGGTGGAAATAAATATTTATCATTTTTAAAATAATTCTTTTCTATTTGTCTGCGTTAAAAAAAAAAAAAAAAAAAAAATTATTAGCGCAAGAACTTTAATGCTCGCTTTGCAATACGCAATTATTATTGACCGGTATAGATTTATCTCGTGTAGACCGCGTATTCTCCCTATATATTTTAACAATGTTAGTTCTCATAGCCCCAAGGGCCAATAAGGGATGAACGCCCACGGTTATAAATTCTTCTCATATTATACAAGTGAATATATTTTCATCATCAAAACTTTTAATTAATAATGTCATGTGCACAGTAAGAAAATTTTAAACTACATCTATACATTACAAACAAGTCTGATGCGCAAAGAATAATATGCGAAAATAAAAAAAATACAGAATATAAATAAAAGAACGAAAATCTTTTGTGGATAAAAAATAAAAAGAACATAAGGGAAAATTTATGAGATGCATTAATTTAGTTTTGTGTGCATATGTTAATTTTTATATCAGCTTTTTAAAAGATTCCAATTCGTCATTATTGTTGGAAAATTATAATTTCTTTATGATAATTACAATTGAGTAATGTACGGCGTGTTGCCGGTTCACTTACATTTGTAGCTTTCAGTTAGGTTGAAGTAGGTTATTTTCCATCTTTCAGTCCTTCCTTCCTTCCTTCCTTCCTTCCTTCCTTCCTTCTTTTCTTCCGGGGCAGTTTTCTGGATTATCCTGACGTGTCGTAGCACTTCACATCACTCGACAGTGTCGAGTCCACACTGTATTACACTGCTCTGCTTTTTTTTTTTTTTTTTTTTGTAATCACTCACTAATCACTAACACTATCACTCGAGAGCCGAACGACCGAAAGAACGACGGTGGATTATCGCGGCGATTTTCTACGATTAAAATTAAGAAGCGCGACGGGCGATCATTCGTTGTATAAGTTTGCACTCTCGATATTCCTGGCGGTGCTTTACTCCCATCCGGGTCTTCACTCGTGCCGTCCTCGACATAAGGAACTGCCTGCGATGTAAAGTGAGGTTCGAAAGACATAATTTGATTCACCCGTCGATCCTCGTCGGTGGAATAAACGACGCCGAGGTCTTGCGCTGCGAATGAGACCGGCCGCGACACAGAAACGTTCTCCGCGCACTTTATCGTCCTCGAGTTCCGTAAAAGTCACTTTGCTCCAAACAGGATGAGAGTTCTCGGCCGCGACGAAGAAGACGCGCGAGGTGCAGATCCCGCACTCTGGCGGTGACGGTTGCCGGAGCTTGCCGAAGACAAATTTTAATGGGAGCCGCCTCGGAAATGCCCGAATAATACGCGGAGTAACGCTCGTCGAACGGCAGCGCTGCGCTGCGACACCTGCTACATAACCTTGGCGTTCCGAAGCACTTTTTCCGAGCTCGAAACGGGGCACAAAACGACGAGCGGGATACCTCAGGTGTGCAGAAAATGATTGCCCGTACCCGAGTCGACAAAGTCGACACTTGTCCGTGTGCGAAAACTTCCTATGCGCGATCGAAAATGCACGAAGTTGCGGAGCGATTAATGACACGTCCGCGCGCGATGCCTCCGCAACTAGACTGACCGCTAGAGATTTCGGCACTAAGTTAGAAAGAGACGACCGCTTTAAAAAAGTGAGACAGCAATAGGTCCGATCGCTGTTCTTCTCCCACGGAGTTCTTGGAAGTGCTCGGGCTCGACTGAATTCTCGGAAGTGCTGAGCTCAACGCCGAGTAAATCTGTTTACGTTTTTTTTATGCGTTCGGCGAGCTCGAGGTGTCTTGTAAAGGAAAATAAAATAAAGCGTTTCTTTGCGACTCCGAAATCTATCGCACTTTCGAGTTCCCGGATCGTCGCCGGTATGAAACTCCTGTGCGAGCCAGCCCCAAAAATAATCTAATAATCTAATAATCTGAATATTTTTCTGTTTCGTAAAAATGTATATTTCTTAAAAAATTAGACACGGCAGCATCGATAGCTGACGTTTATTCTCACTTAGCACAAGGCGAGTTAGTAATGTTAAAGAGACCATTTAGGATTCCAAAAGAATTATTTTAAATGATTAGTTAACATCAACTTTATATTGCCGTAAGACTTAAATGAGTGATGCGACACGGAAATAATGATCCTAATTAAAAAATTAATGTAACACCTG
This sequence comes from Cardiocondyla obscurior, assembly GCF_019399895.1. Taxonomy (NCBI): domain Eukaryota; kingdom Metazoa; phylum Arthropoda; class Insecta; order Hymenoptera; family Formicidae; genus Cardiocondyla; species Cardiocondyla obscurior. The sequence continues at coordinate 5,163,578 of NC_091881.1, forward strand.
AATTAATTGTAAATCGATTTTATAGTTGCCGCGCAACACCGACGCTGATTGGTTCTCTCGTTCCAGGTGATAGAAGCCCCTAGCGCGCCGACCAATCACAGCGCTCCACGGATCGCCTGATCGCGAGCTCGCGACGAGCCTATGTGATTCATTCCACGGCGAGCACTAGGAGATGACAGTCACATGGGGAGCATTGGAGGGTACGAGAGGACGATCTCTAGGTATCTGCGTGTGCTCTGTCACGACTCACGTCGTGTACCTGTGTCTCACCTCGCCCGAGAGTCCTATGAACCGCACGAGATACCGTCGTTGTCTATTCACCGACACTCGACAGGGCAAACGAAGGTGAATCTCGTTCTTTATTCCGCCATGATAATAATCTCGCGTACTCACAGTCCTCGCCCGTCTTCTTCGTCGCGGCCGAAATTTTCAGACGGTTTCTTGTGTCGAGATCGAAAATTTAACGCGTGTGTCCCGTGCGCGGAAGGACGATTCGACATCGTCCCGTCTAACTCATGTCGGCGGAGCAACCTTGAGAAGCACGGGGAAAGGGGACGGGTGCTCGCCAGCGGTAGTCAGTCGGCTCGTTCCTCATACGCATTACGAAGATCCGGGACTCAACGAGTGTAGACGCAGGGAGCGCGGGGAGTAGGGGGGACGCTGTGCACTAGATGTTCTGGCGCTGTTATGTGCGTCCGGTCACCTAGAACCAAACACGCGCGCCGTGATAATAATCTCGCGTACTCACAGTCCTCGCCCGTCTTCTTCGTCGCGGCCGAAATATTCAGAAGGTTTCTCGCGTCGGAATCGAAAATTTAATGCATGTGTCCCGTGCGCGGAAGGACGATTCGACACGTCCCGTCTAACTCATGTCGGCGGAGCAACCTTGAGAAGCACGGGGAAAGGGGACGGGTGCTCGCCAGCGGCAGTCAGCCGGCTCGTTCCTCATACGCATTACGAAGGTCCGGGACCCAACGAGTGTAGGCGCAGGGAGCGCGGGGAGTAGGGGGGACGCTGTGCACTAGATGTTCTGGCGCTGTTATGTGCGTCCGGTCACCTAGAACCAAACACGCACGCGGTACTATACACAATACACGCTCAATAAGATATTGAACAGAATAGAATATTCATTGCACTTTTTACTGTTTCAGATAATACTCTGCCATCGAAGGAGGACCGACCCAACATCCCACAGACATCCTGAGAGGAGGAGGAGGCCCAGGAAGGGTATCCTGCCCCGGCGGAGCAACCCCAGGGTAATTATAAATTTTTCTTCAGTACAAAATGCTTTAGATTTTTAATAATATTTTTTCATTATTTTATTCAATTAGATGTAATATTTACAAATTAATTTTTAAACTTTTCTGTTACAGATTCAAGAGAAACTCCGCTGCGTCGCATCGCTCAGGATTAAAATAGTGCCGCACGCCAATTCGAAATTATACGAACAGCAGCCGGTTCGTCGGTCGTTCGGGGCTGCCGATAGTTACCGGGCGTTTTCTTACGATTCTTTTTAATGCGGGAGTGTCGAAAAATTTTTTAAGTAATTTTCGCGATTGTAACTTCACCCGGACGCGTTCGCGAGTTACTTGTGCGCGGAAGGATGGCTCGTCACGTCCCATCTGAGAGGAGGAGCAGGCCCGGGACGGGCATCTTGCATCGGCGGAGCAACTTATAGGTAAATATAATTTTTCTTTTATTAGAAAATGTTTATTAAAAAAAAAAAAACTTTTACCTTTTTTTTTTTTGTTAGTTTTATTAACTGGCATGTCTAAATTAATATTTTATTTTTTATGTTACAGCCACCGGCAGAACTCAACAACTCCGCTGAAGCTCATGCAGATTGGTAAGTCGCATGACTTTTTTCTCATCGTCTGTAATAGTCTCTTAAACCGATAATACGTCGTCGATCATAAATTATTCAATTATAATTACGCGCATTATAATTACACAAATTGGGACCTTTAAAAAATTAGCGCACGCAAAGCGTGCGCATGGTTCGTTCTACTTAAACAAAAAAATGATTATTTGAATAACAAGCACTAACTGCTAATAATTACTTAATGTGTGGTTTTTTTTTTTTCCTTAACGACGCTTCGTTCGCTTTAATAAATTCTGCTGCCGTGATTTTCTCGCACACATTAGACAATGTTTAAAGATCGGAAAAGAAAAGGGATCGCGGGAAGACTTGTACGGGATTCAGGAGAAAGGGATGGAAAAGCAACCCTCCGCCTCGCGTGAAAAATATGTAAAGTATTGATTGCATTTTATAATTACTTGGGAGACGGTCGTCTTAGCTACCCTATCCACTCTCGTGCCACCCTCGTTCACCATCCTCCTCTCTGCTTTCTCGCACCCTCCGCGCCCCTATCGTGAAGTTCCTTCTTTCTCGTTTTCTCTCCCTCTTTCTTTCGCCTGCTCGTTCTCTCTTTCCACGTGCTCCAATTCTCTTGCTCTCGTCCCTTCGCAACTCCGCCGTTATCTCTCCCTCACACCTTCACACGCGATCTCCGTTTCCTTAGGCACCGAACTGCCGCGGAATACTTTGTATGTGTGCGTCTTAACCCTGGCGCGCGCTTTCTCATGTGTTTATACTTGGTCGGGTAAGAGGATAGTCATTCTCGCTTCCCGTACATCATACGCTGAATTAAAAGCCCCGGCGATGTACCCGCGACGCTAAAGCACGATTTGAGATTTTCAATCTCAATATTTCCACGGTAGATAAAAAAATTCTCAAAACAGCTCGTTTGCTGATTACACATAGCTCGACCTTCTCGACCGATACGAAACTTATCGCGCATTCTGCGAGCTACAGCTAGGAAATTACTTTTAAGAATATGCTCATCGAAAAGTTTTTACGAAGTGTAGTCCTCGCCGAGTAAAAGGAGAAGGTGGACACTTCTTAAGGGTCACTTCTAACTTTATATTCACCAGAGAGTTTTGTTACCGAGAGTTGTTTTTCGAGATTGACTATCGAGGGGTCCCTAAGCCTAAGCGCGGATCGACTTTGTCGACACATCTTAGCTGTTATTATCTGCCAACAGACATACACTTAAGACCGATTTAACTTTCGAAGTCACTTCTTTTAGTTTCGTAAATCACAAGTAATGCAATCCTTTATAACGCGCCGGGTAATATCATTTTCACTTTTACGCTCCGCTTACACATTCTCGTACTTGTCGGCTTTCACGAGGACCTACCGATGATCCTCATTGAACTTTATAATGGACGTATTGTTTACGGCAGCGGCTCTCGAAGGAGTTTGCGTGCGAGCGACTGAGAGCCGAAGGGAGAGGTCTCGCTGCAAAACAGCTCGAAAGATACAATTAAGATTTATCTACAAGTGCAAAGCGGACTGATTAAAAGCCGGCGCAGTGCTTTGCGAACGATTCATTAATAAGCGCAGGTTTAGAAGGACAACGAGGTAACAACGCTTTGCGTCATTTGATTAAAGCATTGGATCTTTTTTTTTTTCCTTTCTTTTTATTTTTTGTCACGAAACTTTATTGATGCAAAATTATTTAAAACGTCGCTAAAGTTTGCGAATCGTTACGGACAACAAAGTTTCATTGTTAAATATCGTTTAGATATCATTAATCAATTTCTCTTTATTTAATCACGACAATTATAAAAACTCGAAATTAAACAGAGGCTAATAAAGAAACGAATGCTTTAAATAAAAATGTTTCTGTTCGCTGTGACGTGATCAGCGTTAATTAGCATAGTAGAGATGCAGATAAGCGACTTTTATCATCGCGGCTAATCCTTCTACATGAATATGCGAACATCTGGCCTGGCATGTGTTATCAGTCCGGTAACCCTTCGTTTCTCTAATTTGACTAGTCCTAATGGATGAGCGGACAATGCGCATCGACTGTCACGTCACACGTGCGCGTGTCGTTGCCGTATTTTAAACACGTCGATTTTCATCTCATTAGCTTAGTTAATTAAAAATCAATTATTCTAAAGGATCGATTGCAGGCTTCGATATTATATTCCACGTACAATATTCAACAGAAGTGTACAAAGTAATATACATATATATACGTGTGCGAAAATGCAAGAACTTTAATTAAACGTTTCCACACGTGTCTTGAATTAACACAAACTGCTGCATTAAGTGAGCTGAGATCTTAATTATGCAGGATTTCTAGTCCCGTTCAAAGAGCGCAGGTTGAAAAACAGTTATACGTACCGCCGTATGAAAAGACTAACAAGTTTTTTTTTCTCTCCTTTCTCTTTCTTTTTTTTTTTTTTTATTTCTTTCTTTTTATTTCGAACACGTTACCGTCGCATCGTTTTTACAAAGACACTTTTAATTACGTTAATTATTCAATTAGTCGACTATGTTACCCTCTATCGCGGTGACGATTTTTACCGCTGCACTTTACGGCACGGCAAACAAAGCGCCGCCGCGATAGGATTGCCGCGTTTTGCCGCTCGCGCGACCTCGCTTTAGCTCGCGTAATAATTCGTCGCTTCTCTCCGGGATTTAAGACGAATGAGTCTTACGTCTACGCGCGTGCTTGCCGGGAGTGGAATATCGGAAAGGTAAGGAAAACGAGGGAAGAAGCGACGCGCGGAAGGGCACGGGGAAAGACGGGGGAGAAAGAGGCGGAAGAAGAGGGGGGTAAAGGGGGGGACACGGCGGTTGAGAGTCGCCGGGGGTTTGAGAGTCGCGAGGGGGACGTGTAAGAGGGTAGCTGGAGGACCAGAGAGGGACCAAGAGGGGCGAGGGAGGCTAAAGGGCGGCGGAGGCAGAAGGAAAGGGTAGGCAAGGAGGGCCACTGTTTTTACCAACCATCCTGCGACTGCCGCGTACTCATTTACTCTCGGTAAACCAAGACACGGACGCATCCCCCTCGTGCACACCCGTATACGTGAGCGTCGTACATGCGAGCGGTGCTCGAGCGTACTCGTAGCAGCGACCGAATAGACGAACTCGTCGCACGTCGTACGTCCGCCGTATTAGAGAAATTACATGTGTGCGCGTCGCGTACTTGGAAAAGGGAAAAAAAAAAATGAGAGACAGACAAAACGAAACGCGGCGATAAGAATGTGCGAAAGATATGCGCGATCGAACGTAAATTTAAATTGCACGACGTTACTGACAACCCTTTCTAGAGAGAATAAATATTAGCGACCAGGACCTCTCCTTCTCGCGGTGTTAAAATAAATACCGGTAACCCTGTCGTAGACGTTAATAAATCATTATCGTGCCGTACGCGAAGGTGCAGTATCGAGGAGAATTACGTTTGTCGCGGGGTGCGATTCCCCCCCCCCCTCGCGTTATTATCAGTGACCTAATTGCCAGTCAAACGCACGTCGGTTATTCGTAACTGACATCCTGAATTGTTGTATATCTTCCGTGACTGCTGCGAGCGAGACGCGCGCCAATTACATTAACGATCAATAATACGTGCAATTTTTTTTTTTTTTATTAAATTCTGTCGGTCACGGGACCCTCGGTGATGTCCCGCATTGCGTCGATGCCGCTGGCTAATTATTTCGATGACGGTGCCATAGGTAACCTGCGAGGTAACGTGTGCGATACGCCGCCGTAATGCATTCGAGGCGTGCGTAAGTAATACGCTGGCGGCAGACGCGGTAATCACGCATACGAGTTCTCTTTACGCGCATACATACGCACGCTGGGTACACTCATATATACGTATATATATGTACATATATACACTGACGCGTACGAACTTTGCAGCCTACCCACACTGTCTCCTGACGATGGTACACGGGGGTTGAGAAATTTGAGGTGCGGGCGCGGGGTGGGTAGGTAGCGAGAACGTACGTAAGGGTTTTCTCGGTTTCTTACAGCGTGGGAGTGGGAGTTTGGCGGAGGTTGAGGCGGAGGACGGGCGGCGAGGACGCGGGGGATGAAAGGGAAGCAGGGGGTTGGGGTAGAGCAGCTCTGCCTAGAAGTTGCGCCCAGCATTTTAATCGATTTCATTTGCGCGCATGTGAGCGAGCGAGCGAGCGAGCCGCGCCGTGGAAAGAGAGAAAGAGTAAAAACGGGGGGGATGAGGTAGGTAGGATAGAAAGACAGACAGAGGCAATGAGAAGGCGTAAGTGGAATAAAGAGGCGACGCCGGGCGCGAGCGAGCGAAGGAAACCGTAAGGACGAGTCGGTGCGTGCGAGTAAGACGAAAGAAATAGCGCGAAAGAGACGGGGGCCCGTCGCGGAAGGAAAAGGAGAAAGAGAGAACGGTAGAAAGAGAAAGGGGTGGAAAGAAGGGAAAGAGAAAGAGAAACGAGAGAGCGTGCGCTCCTCCGGTATATAAACCTTTCTTTGTTTTGCTTTGCTTGCGTCATTAGGGGTTGGGGATGGATGAGGCGAAAGAGCGGGGAAAGGACCCCCCTGACGGGTGAGGGCGTGGTTCTTCTGCAATCTACATATAGGCATCCTGTGCAGACGACCTTAGTACCACACGCGAACGTATGTACGTATGTTTGTGGGCATACACGTGTGTTTTCTGTAGGTGCACCCGACCCCGGTGCACCATCCTCGTTCCCCGCCGTCCTCGTTCTCGTCCTCGTCGTCGTATAGTCGTCGCCCGCGTCGTCGTTCCTCTACTTATAATTCGCATGATGGGCCGACACACGCTCGAGTTAAAACTTGGCGATGTGTCTTCCGCCGGTGAACTCCATGCGTCCACCGCCCCGCGCCTCCTGTCGTCTCCTCGACGTGCGGAGGAGATCGCACGAGGGGGGCGGCTTTATATACACGCCTTCAGCTCGTCGAAAGAGACTGCGAAAATACGTTGGCGGATAATACCGCTGAGAGAATCGGCACGCTCGGGGAGATTCTGTGTCAGGTTTCAGATACGGGAATTTGGGGAAGTCGTTGCAGATCACGAGCACGTGGTTGGCGGGAAATCGTACTCTGAGATAAAGGCTCGAAAGAGAGATCGACTGATTAGCGAAGTTTTAATCATTGCGAAAAATATATCTTTTATTTCTCTCGAATCATCGCAGAAAATTAACTTTCCGCGTAACAATGGCATTTCAATTAACGCACAAATATATTTTAATTATTCAAAAAAAAAAAAAGAAACAAGAAAAAAAAGATTTATATCGCAAGTACATTCACAGACTTTAATTTTATCGAAAAATAACTTGGTCGCGGTACACATACTCTTGATACGGTTGCACGGTTACGCTGGGTAAAGTTAAGCACCGACGTTAACATCTATTAATTTATCGATAAAAGCGCGAGGGCACGTTGGATATAATACGCGAGATAGATTTAACGTTCGTGTCAAAACTTCGCGATGCGTTTCTGCATCGTCTCTCGTTCTACAAACTATACAGATGCACCGTTCGCGTAACGGTGGCACATCTTACACAGCGACAACAGAAATACATACGTAGAGATACTTTCCACAATGATCCTGCCGTTAACCACGATTGGCGAAAGTTTGAATATGAATTTTCGAGACGTCTTCTTACCTCTCTCTTTCGCGAGGCAGAAGAAACCCATCCCTCAACGCGGAGCCCGATGTGACAGTATGAGAAATGAATTTTGGGACAATATTACTCGGCGCTTAATTGTACTTAATTAACTCACCCATCCGTTAATTAATCCGTTAAATTGGCATCCCGTGCCTTTTTCATTTGAAGCGCGTCAGAATTTCTCGGCGCAGTTCTCGCGAACCTCCGGAGGTGCGTGCACTCTCGCGCTCACCCTCCGCTAAGTGTATCAACCTCTACCATATGGAGCCACGCGTCCGTGTTCCGCGTCAAAAGATACGTTCACGGAATGTTGGAACGTTTGAGATGGCATCATCCCGGATTTGAGTATAAGTACCAAGATTACGCTTAGATAATTAAACGCGAGTGTATCGTCGTTACCCGTTGCCATAAATCTCAACTCGTAATTAGTCTCTCGGCACATAATAACGTCCCGGCGAGATCTAACGTTGAAACTAAAACTCCTCTCATCCCCGCACACTTGCACGCTCGCACACTTATCATCTGCGCCAGCTAGGAAGCGTTTTTCGCCGATTATCCGTGATCCGGTATCGTTAATCACGGCCGTTGATTTCTCATTTCTAAAACGGCCCCCGATTGATTTCGATCGAGAAAATCGTCTTTATCTTTTATCATCGTCAATCACGGGGGGATTTTTTTTTTTTTTACGAACTCGAGTACGAGAGAGTACGCGCGAGCTCGTATCGGAGCTGCACGATTTCCCAAGGGTGAAATAATAGAAAAAGAGAAATCGGGGAGCGTAAGCGCGCGGAGGAGTCGAACGGCGACGTTTGGGGCGCGCGTAAAAACAAGCGGAGGGAAGAGGGAAGAAAAAGGAGCATGAACGGGGTGGTCGGTCAGCTGATTCCTCGTATTCGGACAGTAGTCACGTGCCGGCAGTGACCGGACGGCCGGCCGGTCCGTCGGGTAGCTTATGCCACGTGGCGGCCACGAAAACAAAGCAAAAAGTAGGGAAGCGGCGGTAAGAGGAAAAGGGAGGACGAGAGAGCGAGAGCGACTACTCGCAGCGACGATGCAACGGCGCAGCATAGGGGGGGAGAGGGTGGTGGCGGGTGAATAGCGGCGAGATTTTATTGGTGTCGGTAAAGGATGGTCCATGGTCTGCGCTGGTCAGCTGGCGTCGGCGCGGCTTTAGCCGTGCGAGCCCCATCCCGAACGAGGGTGGTGGAAAGTGAGTCTGAGGGGACAGGGGGTTGGAAGGTGGAGGTTGGGAGAGAGTGCGAGCGGTCGCCGAGTACCGAAGGGTGGGGCTCGGTCACCACGTGGCGGAGCACGTGGTCTTTACCCTCCGAGTTTCGCTCTATCTCTCGCTCAGTCCTAGTATCCCTCTCACCTGCCTTCTGGTGTTAATATCTTTCGACGACAGAGGCGTAAAGTAATTTCTTTTGTCATTCCGGAAACCCCCTTAAAAACGACGTCTATTCGACATACACTCGTAACGCGATAAAATTGAACTCGTGCCGTTCGAAATGTTATTATTCTAATTAATATTCTGAATCGGACTGCTCTCTCATACTAACAAGCATTCGTGTAATCATAAGAAAAGCCCACAAGATTTATTTCTAATTAAATTATTTCACATTTCTGATAAATTTTCGGCTGCCTCTTCTTTCGATCTTTCCTTGTTTCTCTGTCTCGCATCGTCTGAACGTCAGATTCACTAGTGATCGTTTCCTTTGACAGACATAAAGTCATAAATTGTTTCGCCGTTTTTTTACATTCATCCGATTATCTTCTTATTTCTGCGCTAATGACGATCAGATCACTTTACGCAATCGGGATTTGTTCAATATAACGTGGGATTTCGCGACAGAAGATATGTTTCTGTAGTCTGCGGATTACGTAAATAGGAGCGCGCGCAAGGTATGTAGATTGAAAATAGTTCTACGTCGAGAACGGTCGAGTCACTTGCGATATTATAGTTACGCATTGATCTTACTGTCACGAATGGGATCGCGAGAGAATTATAATTAGATTAGAACAATACATGCTGCGCAAATATAATTCAATCTACAACTTTTTAAATTAATATTATATCCTGCGTTATTCCTTCATCTATTTATATTTTCACTCTTGTTATCGCATCTTCGCATTTCTCTATTTCTTTACATTTGCATGTCGCAATCTCTTTTTAATTTTCTAAAAGGACCTTTAATGGATTCCTCAGCAATTTGTCGAGTTTCGGCTAGTCTCAAACCGATCGCGAGGTGTACACTCCTCGAACCGAGAATTAAGGCGAATAAAGTGCGATAGGAAAAAGCGTTGCTATGGGTACCAGGTGTTAACGTCAAAATTGCTTTGGATTAGCGCAGATATTCCGCAGGCGTTCAATATTGGCGGTCTTAGGGACGCATCGCCGTTGTGTGCGTCCGTGTAGAATTTGGCATAAGGGGTGCCACGTCCCTCCGTTCTTGCGGATTAAAGTTAAAAGAACACGAAGACGCAGGAATTAAATTATGCGCGGAACGAATCGCTCACAAGGACTCGACACGAGATACGCCGAATATATTCAAATAAGAGTTATATAAATATATTTGCAACTTAAATAGACTCAGTTAATCACTTCGCAACATTAACAGTAATTTGCCAATTATATATATATACATAAAAAAGAATTTCGGTGAAAATACTTATCGCAATTATTTTTAAATAATAACAACAGTATACGCGTGGATTGAAAAATCTATATTAAATGCAATACATTAATCAGAATTGATTAAGCAGAAAAAAAAGAACATTTATAAGCAGACATAAATTTTTCTGGAGTCTTATTTCGAATCGTAGGAATATTTCTCGGTTTAATTCAATATTATTTAATACGCTTTCACGTTAGTACATGCGATCAGGCGAAAGTCTAATACTTCTGAGGGTTAATATGACTCGCACAAGCGCGTGTGTTCGCCGGAACTGACGTCTGCTTTCCAGACACGCGGGCACGAATACCTCATAAGAAGAGGCTGCCGGATAAGAGTAGCGCGTACGTCGGCTTATTAGAGGGCGGACGCGCGAGTATTTTCCATATACATACACGCATCCTCGGAAGGGAAATACAGAGGGGGGAAAAGGGGGGAGAGAAGTTGTAGCGCGACCGGGTGTAGGGGACGGCGACGGTGGCGTCGAGACGCGCGCGAGGGGGGCAGGGGGTGAGTCAATGGGAGGGTGGGTACATGACATGTCATGCTGTGCCTGGCTCGCCTCCACCTTCTTCCAACCACCTCAGCCCATCGTCTCTATCTCCCCGCGCCCCTCTCGTCACCCTCCCGGTACACCTACCGCCCCCGTCGCCTCTCCCCGTCCCGTCGTCGCGGCATCCACTGCCACATCGATCCGCCTTAATGAGTGGAAAGAATAAGACAGCCTCCCCTACTGCGAAAGCGGGAGTCTCGCCCTCCCCTACGACGGCGAACGACGTCGTGTATAGGAAAGAAGGGGGTCGCGGGAATCGGAGACGGGAGAGAAGGAAACGGGACTTGAGCGCCGTCCCGAAGTTCTCGAGGAGCGACAGAGAGCGAGATAGAGAAAGAATGAGAGAGGCGCGCGGGAGAAAGAGAGGCAAAGACAACAGGACGAAGAAAGAGTGCGTGGGACTGGAGAAAGAGAGAAAGGGGGTGAGTTTCGAGAGGTGAGGAGGTGACGGAGTCGGGGAGGCAGAGGGGTGGTAATGCTCCCGTTGTTTCGCGAGCGAGGGAGGCACGCACGCACCCCCTTGGGCCCCCCGCTCACCATCACCATCACATCCCCCCGCCCGCCTTCCGCTGCCGCGACTCGCGTCCCCTCGTAGCCAGTCCCCTCTCGGCTCCGAGGAATGTTAATTCCCGGCGCTTTAATTCTTACGAATATTTCCTCGGTGCCTGGGGACGATCGCGGAGTGTTGGAAAAGACGCAAGGGCGAGGATGAGGGAATGGAAGAAGAAGAAAATGAAGGAGAGCGAGAAGAAGAAACGCAGGAAAATATCAGAGGGAGAACAGGACCGTAAAGGAGTGAGAGACTTCCTCAAGACACGTTTTGCTTTTGACTCTCGGCGATGCCTCCTCGTTTTCTCGCACTGTTCTCACGTTGTTTGCTTATCGTTTCGCAAGCCTTAAGACTTATATGTAGCAGCTGTAGGTTTTCCTCGGGTTCTGCAAGACTTTATTTTCAATTTTGACAGGCAAGAAAAGCCAGGATTTGCAACATGTTATACTCTCTTAAAAGAAAATGTGTAATATTACAAAAAAAAAAAAATTAGGCACGGAAGGCAGGGGGGATAAATAAAGAAATAATTAATTGCATGTGTGTAATTGCTGTCAGCGTCTCAGAAGGAAATGATTTCTTAGTATCGGCCGAATCTTTCCGCTTTAAATTGCAATTTTTATGGCGGAGCGAGCGTGAGGCCAGCCTTACCGCTGGATGTACCGTTGAAACAAATGTATGCGGTCGCTTTTCTCACACCGGCGAAGAAGCGATATAATATCGATGTGAATCGGGAGCAGGAAAAGGGGTGGGAACAAAAAAGGAGAGAATAGCAGCAGAAGACACTCGTGAGCAATCGAGATAGGAGGTCGTGGGCGTTGAACGGAGATAGAAATTTATCGGGAAAGAAGCAAAATGTAGGGAACGAAAAAGAGAAAGAGATAGAGAAAGAGAAAGAGAGAGAGAGAGAGACGAAGTCGTGGAGAGGGAAGCGTAACTATTGCGGTTTTTGCCATCTCGTCACATCCGGTCATCCGTCCACTGCGCCGCTCATTGTTAGCCGCCTCATGCCTGAGAACGTATTTATTCGAGTAAATCATTGAAACGTGCATGGAACCGAAGTCAAGCGATTCGTAACGTTGCGAACCGCAGTTTCTTTGCCGCGAGAGAAATAAGTTCTCGTTAATAACGATATGTTTAATTCTCTAAAATGTGCAACTAATTTGAAAATATAATAACTCAACGTTTAAATTTAGTTAAACATTCAAGTTTCGTATATGAAACTTAGAAAGATATAACTTCCGCAATTTTATGCAAGTTTTAAAACATTTATTAATTAATGTTCTCCTCTCCCATTACTCATTAAAGTGATTAAAATACTTTTTATTTCGTAGATAAATTTACGAATGTAAAGAAATGAAGGAAGAGATGTCATTAAAATTTTATTATTTAACCGTCATTATATAAATCCTTGGTACACTTTTAGATATTATTTTTCAATGCCGGATAAATTATTATTTTAATTTCACACTTTTCAATGTCCACGCGAAATATATAGGTTTTGATATTATTTTTTAATTCTTTTTCTTTTTGTTTTTCATAGCTTATACATATGTATAAGTCATATATTCTCATAAATCGCCGCTTAAAATAAATATCGCAAACTTCCCGGGCAAATCAAGTAATGAATTCTCCAACATCGGCTCATGTGTGAGCCAGGTAGAAAATATCTTAATAGGATTTTTTTATTGACACGATTTCCGACGTACGCGTTGATTTTACGAGGCATTCCCTCGAATTCCCTCCCCGCTTTTCGCTCCGTTCTATCGCCCGATATGTATTCCCGCCAGATGAAGCAGACGCGCAGTTTTGTACGATATTAAATAATCAGACGAGCCTGTACCAGCCCTTATTCCTCCGGAGGGTTGAATCGCGCGTTACGTAACCCTCGTTCGTAATTCTCGAATTGAAAGAATACGAGATTGCTTCAGCCGGGCGCTATTTCGCCTAATTGCAGTCTAAAGTCGCGAATGCGGCTCGCGCGATCTTGCCTATAATTTATTTTTTCTTTTTCTTTTTATCAATTTTAACTTGATTCTAATGTATAATTTACCGAAGGGAGGACGGGCTCTCTTGTTATTATTTCAGACGTGCTTAATTACAATCGCAGAGGTATGACGTTCTAATACGCTAAATAAGAATTCAGTCTCGTTCGTGTAAAGAGTAATATTGGAAAAACGTCACTTTTTAATTTTTCAACAAAATCTGCCGGAGTTCTTTTATCTCGCAATATCTTTTGATGTGCAAAATTTTCTCTCACGTTACGCCATAATCACCGACAGGCGAGATCAGCCCGAGATAATCAACGGTCAACGGTCCCATTCACATTGTCGGCGGTGAAACAGCATCTTAATCTTCCACATCTCGCCTATAAACAAACCGACCTTCCCCTTTCCCGTCCCCTGGTTCACTTTTCTTCCCTCCGGTGAAATACGCGAACGAAGCGTTATTGTATACGTATCGGTAACGACGGGGCGAGGGTCGGGGGAAGGGGAGGGGGGAAGCGAAAAGCCACGAACAGGCTTCTTGGTTGATCTAGAGTCACTACGGGCGATAAATTCCGCTGACGAATAAAGTAGATCCCGACTAATTGTGGGAGATGCACGATTCACTCACTTGCACGCTCGCCCGTTTGCTCACAGCTGCCTCTCCCCCACCCCCCTTTTCCTTCTAAGATACTCTTCTATCGCGTCTCCGTTCTCGTTGCACCTTCGCGGCTCGGTTTCTCTCCAGATCTTGCCCTTTCTTCTTCTCGCTCGCCGAGTCTTTCGCTCTCTCTCCTTCTCTCCCTCTTCACTCGTGCACATATCCTTCCAGCGGATCGTTCCGTGCTCCAGAACGTGGCATGCACTTCTTATACCTCGCGACGTCCGTCCTGCAAACGGGGTGAATACGGCGGGGCGAGGGGAAGGAGGCCGAGGGAGACGCGAGGGAGGAACAAGGGGAAGTAGGCGCACCGGTGCCTGGTTAAACCTCTAGGAGATCGGGTTATGCACACCGCAAGTTCGGATTTAGCGAGTGATGGGTATAAACTTGGACGAGACGCCACGGCCGGAAAACCCACTCGACTTGCACCGGCGCTAGCATATTCCGTGATTTATCGGGACCAGCATCCGTCCGTCTCGACTAACTACTTCTCGAGAAACGAGGGGATAATCGATGGGCTTCTCCACTGAACTTTGCACGACGAATGCGACACTGACCTTTATCGATCCCAATGTTCCCCCAATTCTGCCGCCTCTCGCAAGATCGGCGAGAACCCGATCGAATTTCTCAATCAAAAGATGAAGAAAACGCGGGGGACCACCCCTTCGATCGAGTGCGCCATTTTCGGTTTTACCGATTCGCGTTCCCCTCTAAGATTTCGTCATCCCGGTTGAGGAGACGCTTGGTAGACACCGCGGCTCTTAATTACTCCGACAATTAATCACTTTCCAGTAAACGGACCGACGCAATCGTGTCAATTTGCCGCGTCAAAATTTCTCGGCTGAATTCTCTCGCCGGTGGTCTTCTCTCATAAAGTCATTTATTTTTAAGACCTGTCTGAACTCGGGAACCCTTTTTTGCATATATCTGCCGCACCGCGCGCCTCATATCGTGCATGCGATTTAATCTCCGCTCGTGTAGATCACGCGTGTAAGCGTGTCAGTGAGAGAAAATCGTCGAAATGCGATTTTCACGAACAAAATCGTGGTCGCGCCGACACTCGTAGCTTTCGATAGAGAGGGGGAGGTAGGGGGGGAGGGGGCGCCCCGTGAGGAACGAGCGATCGCACGAGCGCAAAGATCAAGCAGGATCGTGCGACCCGGACCCCTCGACCTGTATGCCAGGAATGAAAGAACGAACGAACGAACGAATGGAGCTCCCTTCGTCCTCCTCTGTCCTTCTCTCGTCCGTGTTCGCCGCGGTGCATTTGCACTCCTCTCTCGCACCCTTTTCCCGCTCCTTTGCTCTCTCCCCCTCTTCACTTTGGCCACCTTCCTCGCCGCCCCCGCCTCACGTGGCGGAGATGTGATCCACGCCTGTGATGCAACTCGGATTGTGTTACCTCACCGGCACACCGGAGTCGAATTATGTCGGATACGGTCGCGGCCTCGTATACATTTGTCGGCGATCACGTGTCCGCTCGTAGAAAAGACTGAGGAGATGAAGAGGAGAAGAAGAAGAAGAAGAAGCGAACCCGGGCGTCTGATCGGGTCGTGGGGATTCGGATCATCGATAGGGGATCTCGCGAGCACGGTCCGACCATGCCCCGTGCTTTACCGAGCCGAGCTATTTATTAATCACAGCCTCTGCATTTTTCCCGAGGCGAGCCGCGGATGGAAACGTGTGACCCCACTGTGCTCGGGCTAACTTGACACTTCTGCATAACTGTTCGATGGCTGGAAGCAAATAAGCCGCTCGAACAACAGCGTTGTTCTTACGCGCGTGTGCGTCGCCAGGATTTAATTCTGCACGGTCCCCTCAATTTTATATCCGCTATAATGTTACGGAATTTTCTAATTCTTCATTTTATTTTACTAACTACGAACTATCGGCCAACGTTCGATTTTCGAATACGATTTCATAGGTGGTTTTGAGAAAAAATTGTTATTTAAAAATACTTCCACGCTTAAAAGAAATTATAATTCAAGGAATATAACATTACTCTCATAATCGCGCGTTGTCGCTTATTTCCGAGCGAGCAAAATTTTAAACTCTGGAAATTTGTTAGCTCGCAGCATTTTAATGACGGTAACGCTTTCGGAGTCCGCGAGAAATAACTGCGAGGGAAAAGAAATTCTGTGCCATTTACTCACTTTAGATCGCGATCTGTACCGCGTCTAGTGTCGACGGCCTACGTCGTTCCTAAAAATAAATCCACGCGAAACGACCGAAACGCAATTAGGCGACCCGTAGTAGATCTCGTCGGCGCGGAGTTGCCGAGATCTCGAATCGCATTAATACACGGCAAATAAAATCGCCGGTGCAATCTCGACGGGGGATAACCGGTAGAGAGAAAAAAAAAAAAAAAAGGCGCGGTTCGCGCCTCGCGAACCCCCTTACAGACTTCTCTTCTGCGCCCAGGTATACTTTATTTACGGCCAGCACCCCGCGCGAGAGGCGAGGCAGGGGGGGAGGGGAGGGGGAGGGGGACAAAGCGGAGGGATGCTCGAGGGGGTGATGCTGGGGGTAGGTAGCTGGAGCTAAGATGGCGTCGTGTTTACTTCGTTAAGGAGTTAATTACTCCTGGAGTCCCGGGTCCTGCCGCTCTGCGAAGGACGATGGACGTGGGAGTGACGGCGGAATTTGATGTAGACGCGGAGGACGTAGGCGGAAGGAGAGCGCCTCCTTTACGCCCTCTACCCCTCTTTTTCTCTCTCTATCTGTCTATCTATCTCTCTTTCCATCTTTCTCTCTCTCTTCTACGATTCTCTGTTGGCGGCGTCGCGGAAGAGGGTCGCGAGTTAAGTGTCTCGCCGCTCGGTAAATCCGATCGAGGCCTTTCCGCGGAATCTATTTATCTATTTATCTCGGCCTGGAGGTAATGAGCTGATATTAAAATAAACGGATGGTCACTACCGCCGCTGCAGATCGGCCTAACTCGATGCCGAAATACTCTCGATCGGTTCTCCTCACGTAGATCCGTGAATCTCGCGAGCTTGCGAGTCCGTCGCTCGCGACTCGCACCACGACTCCCGAAATTAAACGCGTCGCGTAGATCGAAATGCAGTTTTCAAATTGCCATTTATACAAGTAATAACAGATGTTACGTATATTAAAAATCCCTTCTCGTACAGAAGTACGTTTTGAAATTTATATAAAGAAATTCTCAGGCCGTGCTCATTATATAGATAACAACAATAGCTGTTACCATAAAAGCTATCATAAAACAGCGATTTATTCTTTAAGACTTAAAAAAGGAAGCAAGTATTTGCCGAGGAGGTAACGGCGATTTGATTTCTAAAGCGCCGCGCTAACAAATACGCGACGCCTTAAGGTATTTGAAATAAGGAGGCGGGAATGCAACACCTCGTTCCTGGACGGGTGAATGCGGAGGTAAGCAGGCTATTCGAGGGGGTGTGGAGTGCACCTAGGCACTTCTAGCTTCCATCAGCAAAGTAATTAATTTTTAATGTACTTTGCTTGCTTATTTCTTTCGTATCATGGGTTTTTTCCCCCGCGCCTCCGGCGGCCGGCGGGACCGGGGGTGGCGGCGGGGTACGGTGGGGCAACGGTTATGAATTTCTAATGAGATTCCGTGGGAGATCTGCAAGAGATTAGCGTAGCTGGAAGGTGCGCCGCGGTCGTGCGCTAGAGGTAAAAGTATGTACCTTGCGCGTCTCAGACCACGAGGAGGACACTTTCCGAGGGAGTGACTCATGGACGAAAACAGGATGCTGGGCAGATAACTGTCCCGAGCCATGTGCACGTACGCTGAACGGAGATACGCGCTCCGATATGCAAAGGATGATTAAAAAGGCGTCGGGCGAAGACGCGATTTTCAGGTCGAAGGATAACAAGCGAAGCATGTAAAATATAGTAGCAAGTAATGCAAAGTTAACATGCATTGAAAAAAATTCACTTGACAAAGTATCATCCGAATATCTAAGACGTTGCTTATCAAGAAAATTAAATGTATCGTTTAATTATTTTATGCTAAGTATGAAATGTAATTTTTAAAAAATCTTAGTTATTTTTTTCGTTTTTTTTTTCTTTTTCTTTTCTTTTTTTCTTGCGACGACTTCTTAAATAGGGAATAAAATTCGAAAGGTATTCGCTGCATTTGTTACCTGTATTTATCTCTTTTTACACATAGTTGGAAAATACGTCAAGTCATTCATCCAATTCTATGTTGTCACGGTTCGTGATTAGCACCCTGCTGAGTATATGGACATTATGCACAATGAGCCGAAACCTACATGACCGAAAAGAAAAAAAAAAAGAAAAAAGTTATAATCCCAAATTCTCAGAAAATTTTCCGCTTTATTCACATACGTGAGAAGGACGAGTATAAAAGTTTGAAAGAGTTTCTCATTTTTCGTTAATTCTACCTGCTGTATTGTGCATACTGGTAACATATCCGTGTTTCCGCATCAATATTACCGTTTTCATTGAATTACATACTGTTCTTTTGTAGTAAAAGCATATATATATAATTTACTAAAGGCTCGAAACGTATTTTAAAATTTTAATACAACCTATTTTCTTTTCTTTTTTAATGAAACGTTAAAAAACAGGTATTTTTAATAATTTTTTTTTATATTAATTTCTATGCATTTACATTTCATACTTAAAAATATATTTTGAAAATATTTTACAGTTTCTAGCAAGGTATGCTAAATAAATTCTCTATAACTCAAACTTTTTCCCACAATTAGATATTCGGATTCTGATAAACGAACTCGCTTTGTGCAGCAAAGTTTTTACAAATATCAATTATTAATAACTGCAATCGATCTCACGTTAATATTAACCGATAAGCTATTCGCGACATGTCTCCCGGTAATAATTAATTTCTCCCGGCGTGGCTTGCGATTCGCGCATTCGCTCCAATACATAATTCAAATATTTGCGAAGCGTTCGCCAGTATTGCGGGTGCAATTACCCGCGATCGGAAAGAAAAGCTTGCATCATGTCTTAAGTATTTAACTACCCCGCGATTGGGTACTCCGGCGCGCTCTTCCCGCTGCATCGTTTTCCACGATTCAGCAATTCCGTCGGTCCACGATCCGGTTCTATCGAGGGGCCACATTCCACAGAAAAAAAAGCTTTTATGTATTATATGTTTGTCTACCGGTGGCTATTTCTTTTCTTGTTCTCGGCGACACGAAATACGCTTCTTTTAAATTTTCTTTCGAGCAGGTAGTTCCACGGCATTATAAGAGCATTTGTGTGTGTGGCCTTCGAATAACCACGTATTCACTAAGTAATCATACATCAGATAATCCCGCATACGAGAGGGATTGTTAGCTTAGTATAAGTTCATGCAATATGATCAAGGGCTGAATTTATAAAAACGCAGATTGTGACACGCAGATTTGCAAAAATATTAAATACGTTCATTAAAAGTGCTTAATTATATTTAACTGGGAGGAACGTTACGACGGTGGCAATGTAAAAAAAAATTGTTTAACTTATATTTAATTTACATTACTGTCGCAAGACGTAGAACGTGCGTATAAACGAGGCGGGAGACGATAGAAACGTACGTATATCTAGGTAAAAAATAAAGCGGGCAAAAGTAGCCGCAAGATAGGCACCGGGGAAGCAATAATTATGAGACATAAAATGATGAGGATTGCGCAGGAAAAGGCTGCGCTCGCGAGATGAACGACGCGTACGTAGAATTCCGGGAAGGCAAGACAATGTTTCTCTGAAGGTCCAGGAGCTCGAGCCATTAGTGCGAGTTCCTTACCGATAGCCGAATGCCAAGTGCATCGTTTCACTAAGCTTTGCAAAAGACCGACAGAGAATAACGAGAGAAGATAGATGACGCGAGAGAAAGATAAAGAGAAATGGTGAGAGGGATGAAAAGAGAAACGGTACTAAAAATGGCCTCAAGGCCTCTCTCACCTCAACCAACTGTATTCTCTACAAAGTATGCGTTTTCATTCCTTTCCTTTTTTTTTTCTCCACTTTTCCTTTTCAAAGAAAAAAATTCGGAGCTTAAAACAGGTTCCCAAAAGATCAACCGGCCATTTCGAGATATCTTTTAGTTCTGACAAATCTAATCTAATCTTTCGTTAATGATTTATTAAGACTAAGAAGTTAGTTGTACTTAAACGTGCACGTTGCGATATGCTAGATATATTCTATTATAATCGTTGTAATTCATTCAAAATTAATTAGAGTTAAAAATGTGAAGATTAGGTTTTGAGATTATAAGCGAGATTATAAGCGATCAAAGTTGCTCAGTGATATCGCGCGAGTTCGCAGCCCGCAACTTGCACTTACACTAGTATCGATCTCTGTCACCCGTTATCACAATTTTCACAGCTCGGATAATTATTTTATAAATCTCCTCTCGTTTTCTTTCCGCGTCGATACGTTAGCAATAAAAATATATCGCAACATATTTCGACAAATAAATTCTATATTTTACGTACAAGCTCGAGTGAATCGAGGCGATGCATATGTTTGCAGTTAACGTTACAAATTTCGAAAACGTCATTTATATTATTTAATTCTCTATCATATAAAAACGTTAATCATTAATTTACGGTTATAAAACTGAGCGTAGGAATAATATATCACGCGAGGACGCGTCAAAAATGCAAGTGAAATGAAATTATAATCTTCTATTGTTGAAGCGGTAATAACTTGAACTGAAAAATATCGATTTTCTATTCCCTGCCGACGGTTAGCCGACCCATTCTTTCGTGCGGTCAGATTCGCCGAAAAGCCCGCCATCGAACATATGGTTAGACCCTGAATGAACCCTCTCCCGAGCAACCCCGAGCGTCGAAGACCTGAATGAGTCTAACTATTCCTACGCAGCGCCTCGCGCGAACGAGCTGATTCCCCGTCGTTGCCTCTAAGTATGAATGAAGACTGAAATAGCTGTGCCAGGAAGTGGTGCCATAATAAATACCTCGTCTACTCGACTCCCCGTGCTAGATCCGCCGCCCGCTTCTCCGTCGCGTTCTCTCGCCTCCTCGCTGCCTTCAACCGAAAGCTCTTTAATAATGCAGGACAGTCGTTTGCCCGTTTAACTTGGATAACCTAATCGTCCATTTCCAGACCGACTCCTCCGCGATATTCCTGTATGTACATTCGTGACTCCGGGCGTTCCGCATTACCTCGGAATAGACACCCCATTCTATATATATACTTCCCACCGATGGATTCTGCCGGTCGAAATAGATCGCTCATGTAAATTTATTTTCGCTCCTCGGAAACGCGTTTAAACGCTTCAGCGTATTTCTCTAAGCGCGAAAAACAACGAAGTGGATAAAAAGCAGCTGACTGTTGTAGCGACACGCTTTTTTTTTTTTTTTTTTTTAAATAATATCGCACAATATTCCTAGAATGTTTTCGCTCAATCGTAAATTATATATATTTAAAATTTGAAACAAGATAATAGTTTGATGTAAAAAAAAATTAAAAAAAAAATTAAAAAAGAAAAGATGCATAGAACAGCGTCCGTTTCGGGGGGGAGGGGGGAATCTTTGAAATCGTCGCGAGGCGACGTATCTATCTCAAACTTGATTCCAACGTCTCGCCATGTCACGGAATTTCGCACTTCTCTCGACCAATGACATTTCCGGACATTGACTCTCGCACCTCGTCCGTCACCTCGCGACTCGCCGACATAGATATGTATCGCCGTATATCCAATGATTCGCGTCAGCAGACCGCCAGGTTGCCAAGCGAATTTATCGTACGACGGCGATCCGCGGCAGGGTGGATGTTCGGGGACAGAAGAGGGTCGACGGGAGACGCGTATAGTTCCATCGTTAAGGAGCCAGCCCGGCGGTGGACTGGATAGGGAGATGGTTTAGGGTCCATACATAGAAGGAGCCGGCACCAGCACGTATAAGGACGGAACGTGTGGGGTATTGACTAGCCGGCTGGTCCCGGCAAGGGTTGCGGCTAAGACGGAGAGAGCAACGGGAGGCAGATGCAGGGGTGGCAGGGGGAGAGGGAGAACGGGAATACTCGAAGGGACGGAGGGAGACGCGATACGGAGGGCGGCGAGAGGGAAAAGGACGCGCGAACAGAGCCGCGGAGGTGAGGGACGCGGGACGTGCTCTCTCATTGCTAAAGGTGGTTCTAGGACGGTGGAACGGGATGTGAAAGGGGCAGGGGGGTGGAAAGGGGGAGGGGGAGGGAGGTTAGGACGGCAGGGTGGACTACCTAAGACTGATATGGATTGTAGATTATTCTGGACCTCGGGGTGCGGCTTGGCCAAGGGTTAGTATCTCAGAACCCTTGGCGCGCGCTCACCCCCGCCTCCCTCTTCTTCTCTGCCTCCGGAGCTCTCGTACTCGACCCGCGTTACCAAACCTCTCTTGAGCGTCCACCCGCTCTCCCTAACCGCCCTCCTTTCCCTCCCCCTCCCCGCAATCCACGCTTCCTGACCGGCTCCTCGCACTCCTCCTCGCGGTTCCTTCTCGCGGAGAAGTTCGTCCGTTCCGACTAGGCGGCTAGGCCTGCGGCCGATTACATGCCTTCCCGTAATCCGATGTTGCGCGAATCTCCCTCTCGTCCCTCTTTCTCTTTCTCCTCTCCACCCCCTCTCTTCCATCACGTCTCGCGGGCCAATTCCCTCTGTGTTCCCGAAGACTCGAAACCAGGAGAATCCTCTGACGGCGGAGGGAATTCGCAATAATCACCGGCCGCATAATCGCAGCGTGTCGATTATATTATTTCGCGCTGCGCGAAACCTTCGTCGGACGCCTGACTTGTTCTTTAGACGAATCGCGTCTTTGCAAACGACAAAAAGATATATCATTTAATTGATTTAAACAGCTTGTTAATAGTATATTCTAAAATGCTGCCCGTCCTCAAGTTTTTCCGCGTACGCCTCGTCGCGATGAAAGTTCGCTGGATCCGATGTCAATGACTGCTGTTTACACGCTTCCTCTTTACTCGCTGTTGCAAGCATCGCGTCTTTAGAGGCAATCTCGGTTACGAAGATTCGTGCCAAGACTCAAGGGTTTAAGGTCTTGGTACTTGACCGACCTTCTTCCGCTGTATTGTGCCGTTTTATGTCTCTCGTTTCTATAAAACTCACCGAATTCGGTAATTAATCGCACGACGCATCAGTTAAAAAAAAAGAAAAAGAAAAACGTTTTTTCTCAATTTTATTTATATAACATTCCTTTCATATTTAAATTCTTATGTTGTTAGTCGCAAATTGTACATTTAAAAAACTGCAATCTGAAAATATTTATATTTTTTATTAATAAATAATAATTCAAATTAAAAAATTAGAAACGCGCACGACAACGCGTTCCGACTTGTTCCTCCTCGTTCTTGTAGCAGAAAATAATGTGTCGTAATTTCGTCTTTTAATGGTGCGACATACGTGTTAATTATTAACAAAACAAAAATCTATGTGCGAAACACGGCTGATTATTATTATCGTCATCACAATACTGATTTCCCTCGCTGATTGAACCCGCTCCCGTTTCTTTCTGTCCTCCTCTCCCACCTCCATTCATCCCCGTTGATCTTGCAAGGTACCGGTGCGTTGTTAATGACTGTTAATGACAGTTGTTACGACTCGGCGACTATTAGTTTCTCGTGTACCTGGTACGCCACGGCACACGCTCGGTAATTACGTATACGTTCCATCGACCGCCGTCGTGAGTTCTGCAACGTAAAATTGCTGCGGAGTGCCGCCTTTGGGAAACGGTGATCTTGTTTGCATCATGCGCATTGTTAAAGTCAACGTTTATGCGACAATTACGGTTTCCGGTAACGTTGCGCCGGATATTCAATCGATACATCCGATTTTTTATCTAATTAAAAAAAAAATTGCGACAAAATATCGAATATTACTATAAAGTTTTTTGTTTCTTTTTTTTTTTTTTAATACGTTCAATAATCATGTTCGACAAGCGCGAATGACGAGCGATGTAAATTTTTCCGTTTCGGCAAAGTAAAAATTTCTACCTCATTGATCTCTCTCACTCTCGATCATCGATCAAGATAAAAGGCGAGAGAAAGTTGCGACGACGAGCCTAGGCGAAATCCCGCGATCGGTCCTACGGTAATGAGGTGACGATTGTCGCCTAAGCACGTTAATAGATAGCAGCTCGAGTCCCGCTTCTTGCAGAGAGTTCTCACTCTCACGGAGCAATCTTTTACATTCTACGCATACTTGCACCCAGCCGAGCTATTCTGTTGGATAGGTAGTATAATCGAGGCAAGACCCCGAGTCCGCCGCGCATTCGAGCTACACCGTAGAAGCCTTGGCAGTTTCGCGGAAGCAACAAGCTGTTTATGGCTGCTCCTTGCGCTCCTCTCGGCTCTCTCTTAACCTACCTCTCTCCCGCCCGTCCACCCGCGTTCTTCCCCCATGCAACAGCAGCCGCCCGCCGTTGCCTCTCGTCGCCTCCGCGCGGCACCATCGGTCCTTCCGCACTCGTATCCGTGCCCTCTTCACAAAAGGGTAGCATGTAACTTACGCGAGGGAAAGAGAAAGAAAGGAAGCGAGGGAAAGACGCGTGACGGTGAGATGAGCAAGAAAGAGACGGTGACGCCGGGAAAACCCTCTTGGGAGCGACCGTCGGTGCGAAGAGCGTGCCAAGTGGCTGTTTACATCAATTTTATCGCCGATTTCTGAACCCCGCTGTCAGAACAGATTCCGCAACGCCCGCGTTTAAACTATGTCATATGATGTATGTCGTTGAGGGACGTCGAGAGTGAGATTACCTCACTCGGAGTCGACAGTTTATGAAGTATCATCGCGGTACGATCGAGAACTCTGCCTATCAATGCGTGTGCGATCGATTTGTCGAAACTGTTCCCCTCGCCTGTACGCGAAAATTAATCGGCGAAAGAAATTAAAATTTCTAAAAAAAAAAATAAATAAATAAAAAGTCTAAAAGCTTCTTTAAAAAATTGTATATCTATACGTTTAATTCAGCAAATTATTTTGCATTATTTTAATTTATTTATTCATCGCGTCTACCGAGCAGAATCGATCGTGCAGCTGGATCAATGTAACATTAATGAGTGAGACAAATTTAGGTTTATTCGTATTGCGTCACGTTCGCCCGCGATATTCGTCCAAGGGACCCGCGCACAAAGCTGAGCGTCTCACGTGAATCACGGAGAACAGTACATTTCCGAGGCAGCGCGTGCAGCAAATAGTCGTGCGAACCCGAGCCTTTGCTAACCGGATTATTACATATAATATTCGGCCTTGAAGATAAATGCGCTCGATCCACCGTGCCGAACGAGTAAAGTGCATTAATTGAATTTCCGATGGCGTAACGCTGCTTTCTTTTCGAGCAGTGACCGTAAATCGCGTAGCCGCTGACAGAAACAACCGCGAATAATTATATAGGACAAACTAGAGTTAAATTGGTGATAATTGAATCTGCGGCTATTGCCACCTAGTCCGTTATTCGCGTCTTCGCTAAACTCATCCCGTTAATTAGCGAGCGGCCGTCCCTTTTTCTTGAATTAGTTCAAAATTAAACGTGCAGTAATTTTATGTTCGCATCTTTCAACGTACAGCTCGTAAAGATTTTCGAAAGAATATATTGAATTATTCAAGATTAAGAATAAAATTTTTTTTTCACGCTTTAATTAAATATATAGAAAAAATTAATTTCACACATACGGTTAAATGTAAAAGAAAAAAAAAAATTAATTACGACACGTCTGCTTTTAATGATGTTGTATCGAATGCAGATAAACGCAATCGTTACATAACGATTGTAGACTCTTCCGTTTGTCGTTCATCGATTCTTCGGGATAGATTTCATCATTTATAGCATCGCGATACAATGTTACGACAATGAATTCAGTGGCAAACACGAGGAACGCTTGACCACCACTTTGTTCGTCCAGATGATGGAGGGACGTGTCCACGGTGGAAAGAGCGCATAGTGACGGAGAGCCGGGAAGGGGTGGGCGGTGGTACAAGGGGGAGGTTGAAACGGACTTAGGTGTGTATGCGCGCATCCTCAAGCCGTTGCATCCCTCTATCTGGGCAATAGCGGCTCCTCGCCCCGCGGCTGTACACACCGGTACCGGATAGAGGGTTGCTCGGGAGCCGATCTGGGACGTGTGCTGGGCAGGCGAATACGAAGGTGGTCGTAGCGGGGTGAGAGTTGTAAGACGGCGGGCCGGAGCGGTGGGCGAGGGGCGCGAGACAGAAAGACGTGCAGATATACATGCGCGCGTACATATAATAGAGAGACAGAGAGGGATGGAGTTGGAAAGATGGCAAGGGATTCGAGGGAGTCGCGGTAAGGGAGGGGAAAGGAGAAAGACGAGAAGGAAGGAACAGAGGGAAAGGATGAGGTGGTGAGAGAGAAAGCGCGGAACGAGAAGGACGAGAAGGTGGAGGCCGGTGGTAGTTGAGGGGTGTTGGGTTGGTGCACGAGGGAGCGCGCGAGGGGGGAGTACCGTTAATTCCCCGATACAATGCTCATATCACCTTCCCCTCTCCCTGACCACCCACCGCCGCCGCTCTCGTCCTCCTTCCTGCGTACTCGTCCGTCCCCTCGCCAACTCCACGGCCCCCTGCCAGCCTGCCTGCTTGCTTGCCTGCCTGCCTGCCTGCCTGCCCTGGCTTCGCCTCGCGGACGTTCCTTGTCTTACTGGCAAACTTAATCGATATTTCACAGTTTCTTACCCCCCTCCCCGCCTACGCCGTCTTCCTCCGTCTTCCTTTCTCCCTTTCCTGCCTTTATCGCGTCCTCCCGTTCCCGCACGCGCTTCTGCCGCGCGCTCTTCGTGTCCGGCCGCAGAGGGTGAGACGAGGAGGGCGAGTTGAGAGAAGAGAAGCATCTTCCTTCCCTCCAATCGCACTTCCGAGAGAGCGGCACGGGGCAGCGCTGGCTGGGCTTGCACACTCTCTCTCACTCTCGGTTGCGCGAGTTGCAAATATCTATCTGCATATTGTATTACACGTCACGATAATGTAGACTTCCTCCTCCTCCTCCACCCCCTCTGAATCCTCTTTCTCTATCTCTCGCATCTCGGCCCGGTCGCTCGCGCCTTCTCCTTGCGGGCGCTGATCGCTAACCGCCTCCCAACCACCTCGCGCCCCTTCTCGTTTTCGGACGGGTATTGTGTGACGCCTTGCTACGGCGATGCATCGCAAGACGTCCAGGTCCACGAGGGCCGATTTATCCCTCTATTTTTTATACCCGGCTGAGAGCCCGCCGCTATCTCATTATTGTAATTGGGTGATACGCGTGTGCCTCGTGGCGTAGAAAGGAAGCACCGGGTCCGTGCCGGGTGCTGTTGTACGCTGATGGGTTAACTTTATAGAGAGACTCCGCCGGGCATTTATTTTAAGAAAGAAAAATCTTGAGCTTATACAATTTCCCGTAAATATCACTCCATAGAAAATTATTGATAAAAAAATTAGAATAGGTGAGCTGTCAGGAGGAACGTTAATTATTAATTAAATGTATCATACGTCATACGTCGTAATGATAAAACTCTCACAAATTCGGAGTTTTCCATACAATTTTCTTACAGTATCTCTTTTAGTTATTATGTTTTTACGCTATTATCTCCAATACCGCGTGCTTTGCGAAACCGCAAAGTTTGCTTGCTATATAGACGTTCTTTCCGTCCCGTACGGTTATTCCGACATCGCGTGTAGGTATTTTTACTGAAACCGCTATCGATTGTGTAAGAATACGACAAAGAGAAATCGCAGATCGCGTTTGTCAGTTGATACATTGATCGTTATTAAGATTATTCAAAATATGAAGCAAACGTAGTTAATTTTTTTTTCTTTTTTTTCTGTCGCGTTAATATGCGTATACATTTAGCGGACGAACGCAGCGACCGCGGATATTCGTCGGTTACGTGCGTTGCTGGTATTTCTGTAGCGATTGATTTGTTAATAAATGCTCGCGTTCGTTGTTAGTTCGGTGTTCGTTTGCCAAGTGCATACACACTTTTAAGCCAACTAACGAATGCTTGTATTATACTTATATCAAATGTATGCCGTACATCTTTGCTCCGGAATTTAGATAAAACATTTTTTTTTTTTTTTAAGTTGTAACAATTATTAAACTCTTTTTTTAACTTGCCAATGTTACAACATAATAAAATATAATAATATTTAGAGTGATGTCACACTCGAGACTCTACACTTATCTCCACGGAGCGTTTCGCGTGACGGTCCCGAATCGAGCTCTTTCTTTTTTTTTTTTTTTTTTTTCGTCGATCCGGAAAGAAAGCACGACAGAGTCGATAGCCGCATCCGTGTAGGTATCCCTCGTAAAGGGGAAGGAGATCCGTTACTGTCAAACAGTGGCGGTCGTCGCTGCTGCCTCTGCCCAAGCACCTTGTGCACGTGAATCAATAGCATTAACCCATTCCACCCTATCAAAAGGAGCCGGAGTGGGTGGCTGCTGGTCTGGCGAAGGAGGAGGGCGCGAAGGGGTGGCAATAGTAACAATCCTGAGGTATTTAGCCGCTCGCCCCCAGGACAGCGAGGGAGCCAAGATACCGCTAAGACCGTCCGCGTACTGTGCAGCATCCATCCCATCGCGCACACCCCTTTCTCTCGCTCTCTCTCTTCCTTCTCTCTCTTCGTCTCATACTCTGTCTCTCCCTCCGACACTATCTTCCTTCTCTGCTCGCTTCTCCACCCGTTCGCGCACTCACCACACTCCCGAATGTATCGTAGTGTATTCTCATACGAACTCGCCTCTCGCCCCGGGAGCGAGTGTGGATGCTCGTAAGTGTGTCCATACCGGGTGATCACCCGGAAAGCTGCCAGGCTCGGCAGGGCCCCCAGGTCAACGCTTCCGAATTCGCGGGGATCCGTAGATCCGCATTGTCGAAATCCCGGCCCGCCGTATTGTTTTGCGCGATCTCGCTCTATAGCGCCGGGCTGTCCGCTAATAGCAGTCGCCGAGGAGATGATTACGGCGCTCGGCGCAGTACATGGTTATTATACATAGGGCGTTGGAGATATGCGGCGGCCGATACATGGTGCAAATGAGGCGACGATGGATCCTCTCGCGGGAAGGTGGTGCGAAGATACACTCGCCCTCTCTATTTCTCTCCTGTTTCTATCTCTCGTTTTCTCTCGGACGATCGCGCGGATTTAAACTAAGCCTCCGGCAGGACGGTTCTCGTTCCTCGCTCCTTCGATCGCATAAGAATCTTGCAACACCTTACTTATCAATTTGCATGTACGCTGGAAAGCAGATATGGCGTTTTCTGCGCCGACGGCAAATAGCGAACGTGACTTTAGAGTCGTGTGCGTCGAGTTTCACATGTTGCCTCATATATGTACCGCGCCGGCCGGATTGCCGAAGACTGATTTCCCCCCGTTTCCCTCCCCCCCTGTCTCTGCCACCTAGGGTTACGTACTTTAGCCGCTGTCACCGCAGAAAACGTCATATCCACCCTTCGGTGTACCTCCGTCAAGATCTTTTGTCGGAACGTTTATTTCACGCACGCTAATTGCTCATAAATTTTGTAATCTATGATTAATAACAGCGTATTAAGACCGGCAGTTTGAGAAGCTGCGCCGAAAAAAAAAATGAAAAAAAAAAAAGAATTAGATCTCCAAATAGCTTTAAATTATTAGTTGTCAAAAATAGGAAAATAACGCGAAATGCCGAGCCACTTCGTTAAGTATTCATCGAGAAATTATTGTACAGAGCTTATGAAGTTAAGTCTTATTTCTAATCGATATTTTCGCCTTATCTTATCCACACCGCTGCGGTGGCGCGCGTTATTCGATTTACTGATACGGAAATACGCTTGTCGCCCGGTTCCAGCGCAATTCACTCCTTGAGGCAGGACCGTTTTGCGACTTTATTTAATATGCGTATTTTACGCTTCCGTATTTTCGCGATCTAATTCTGCGTACGTCTACCGCGGAGCGCAAAGGAGAAGACCAAATCAGTCCGTCTATAGATAGATACCTTAGAAGAGCAAGTTTACTTGCGCCGCGACAAAGATTACCTATCAATTGCTACCGCCACATATTAATATCTTTTCATTCTTCAAATAGTACAACTATTCCAGTTTGTTTAACCAAATTACGAAAACCTCCACATATTCATTTGGCTCAAAGTCGCATTACTTTTAGAAAATTATATTACCGCGAATCGATCTTTCGACGACGCGTTTGATTTTCAATACGTACGCGCGAATAACGCGTAATAGATAAATAAATGCATACGTTCAGTTAACAAAATATTCGCATCGGCGGGCGAAAATAAAAGATGAAACGATAAACGTTAATATATACGGTATTGATGGACGGCGGCGACTTGCTACTGCTATTAAGAGCAACGCTATCCGCCTTCAGATTTAACTGGAAGGCCCTTCTTGTTCCGAGGAAGTGGAGCCCAGCAGTGCCCAGCAGAGCGCGATAAAGCGCGCCGAGCGTTCGGCTACAACTAACCACTCGAGTATGACATAAATCTCCGCTCCTTCTTTCTTTCCATCGTCGCGTTTATGGTTATCCCGCAAAAGTATGCTCCCCGACATCGAGCACCTTTTCTAACTCGGTTCTAACTTCGTTACGTGCGCACTTCTCGCCCACGACCTTAACCCGCGTCGTTCGATACCCTACGCGGCGGCTCCTGACGTGTAAGGCCGCGAGAAAAAGTAGACAGTGATGTTTTCCGCTTCTGATTCCCGCGGACCGACGGTCCCGTTGATTTTATTTGTTATTTACTATTTGCCCGGACGGGGCGGCTCAAACTTCGTACGAGGACTTAAAGTGTACCCTTCGGCCCCGCGCCGATATCCGGAGTTTTCAAGTGTTTTTAGGAAAAGGCAACTTTCTCGCCGTGACACTTTTCTTTGCGTCTTGTGGGCAACGAATTACACGAGCGCCGTCGCTACTCGAGCTTGTCGTTCGTCGAACGCCCATAAACTGCACCTATTTTCTCTTTTCCTCTCTTGCTTCCCACCCGTGCCGCGGCCCACCCTCTTACGTTCGCAGCAAATCTGTCGCAATGACCTCACGTAAAACGAACCTGCCGGGAGTATCGTAGCTATTTATCATCACGTTTGTACAACTTCTTAAGCATGTCAAATATCAAAAGTGTTTGTTGTACCTGTGTATTTATTACTTAAAAAAAAAAAGAAACGATACATTTTTTAAATATATTATAAAATATAACAAATATTATAATGCGTTTGTATATATAGGCGTAAACAATTTTTTAAATAAGATAATTATCTGAAACGCATATTCGAAGCAGCAGGTAGTAACAACGTTTGATGACGATGCTTAAGTTAAACAAAGGCCAGGGGGGAAAAAAAACTAGGAAGACAGTTTCGTTGATGTAATGATCGAAAGACAGGCAGATGAACGGAGACGAAGGGTAAGACATTTACCGGTCGATGATGCCGGATGTGGACTGCGGTCTGTGTCATGCATCAGCAATTCACATCTCTTCGACCTAACCGGCTTATTGTCTGTATCAAGGAAATTCTGGATTCTCGCGTCATAAGTCGCTTATACGCATACTCTGCAATAATATTTCATCTTAATAAAATTCCTTTTGACGCGACTTTTATCGCGGTAATAATTTCCCTTTTATTGACGTAACCGAAAAGTTTGCGAAAAAATTAATCGAACTTTTTATCAATGTAATTGTAATACGTAATAAAAAAAAAAAAAAAAGAAAAAGAAAATTCTATAAGAGAAAGAAATTATGTAAAGTAACGTTACTATTTGTGTGATTGTAAATTATTACCGCAAAAATAATTAACAAATTGTTCACTGGGACTTTCAAGATCTCTCATCTTTCGTTTCTTTCACGAGCGTACGGCCGTTCGCGGCGCTTCGAATATACAACGAAACGAATCAACTTTATCGCAATCCCTCCGCAGTTTTCTGAGGGTGAAGAAGTTTCAGTCAGACACGCAAAGTGCTTTGTTAGGAAATCGAAGTCGGCGGCGGGGTTAATAGTGTATGTGTATGTAGGGTGTATTACGCCGGTTGCGCGAAATCTACGTGGGGCTCGCGAACGTAATCGAAAGGGGGATGAAATTACACGCGAGACATCGGGCGAACGCTAGCAGTCACATTCGCGTGTGCCCACTATACGAGCTAAAAATCTATGCCACCTTCATTGTGTACCACGCACGCCACCCTCGATAACGCGTTTCTGATTCTTATCGATACTTTACAGGCGACCGTACGTGAAATGCTTTAATCATTTTCGGAAGATTTTTAGGCGGGGTTGATAACATTCACGTTAATGGAAGTGAATGTAGGACGGAATACGTATTTCGTTAGATGCGCGAACGAGAAATTGATGGAGAAATAAATAACGGTTACAGAGTCACGAAAACGAATTAATCTATAAAAAAAAAAAAAAAAAAAGAAAAAAATAGGATTATTCTTTGACTACAAGGGATGACAAAATTAGACAAAATATGTATATGTATAAATAAAATAGATATATTTATATATATATACATAAAATATACTTTTTACAGCTTCTTTTGACACGCGACTTGCGTTTTAGTTATTGTGCATACAGATTACGCGTCAGAGCGAGCCGTCAAAATCCACGTGTTAAAACAAAATATAACTTCCAGCACAAGACACGTGTATCACCCCTACTGCCTTCCTCCGCCACCCTCTCTCGACGCTCACGTAACGCTCACGTGTACCACGCCGTAAGTGTCCGTAACACGCTATTCTACCCTTGCCATAATGCAACGCGGAAAAGGTAATGGCACAGGACAAACCTGCACGTGATGCGTTGCATACTTACGAAATCGCCTTCCCTTACTTCCATCCTATCCCTCACTCCTCAAGTGGATCGAGCAGGATATCTCCTCTCTTTTTCTTTCTTTCTTTCTCTCTTTCTCCCTCGTGTCTCTGTGTAAGTGTCTACGTATGCGTGCGTGAGTTTCCGGGGGATGGAAATCCTTAGTAGGAGCGCGGGGGTGGCGTAGGGAAGGGGGCTGGCTGAAGGCAGAAATGGGGCGGTGGATCGGGAGGGTTTGAGGGGGACGGCAGGCTGCTTGGCATGAGGAGCGTTCATCAGCCCCGAGGTTTTAAATACGAAGCGAGGAAGGGAACTAAGGAAGAAACCACCCCCGTCTCTACCCTACCAGTGACGGATTGATTAAAAATCTAAGGGGCGAAAATAACATCGGGCGCCTTTGCCGCTCGTTAAAACCCGGACTCATTCGCCAAGACGATTTCTCGGATGCGAATCTCTCCCTCGCGATATCGCGCGGTGTGTTTCGCGTCTCGGGTCTTTCAGATCCTTTTTCCCGCCGCCCACGTAGTTGCCGGCCGTAAGATAGAGAGAAGGAACAGTAGAGAAAACGATAAAGATAACAATAACCGATTCGAATCTTTCTACGAAGAGCGTTAGTCGAACTCGCAAGCGTGACGACCGACAAACGCTCGTATGCATAGCGATTATGTTTGTTAATGACTGGGAAAGGTGTCGAAGTTGTTTTGCGAAGAGAAAGAAAGGGGAATGCGTGAATCGCGTGATGTGTTTCTGCGCAATTTTCGTAAGTGTGGACTCAGGCATTGGATTAATTATTCATCGACTATCCACGTCGTTGAACGATACCATAATTTGCATTCGGTCCAAGATAGCACAAAATTTTCTTGATGATTAATACAATTAAGTTCGTTACTTCGTCACCGGTAAATATTATAGCGAGTCTTAAACTGAATAAAATTAAACTGAATTTTTAATGAAATTAATTAAGTGTGTAATAAAATCATCGTTGCAGCCGATGTCTTGATTCGCGTTTCTGATTTCTAAATTGAACCTAAAATATGAGAGTCCCGCGAAACGTTGCTCGCAAAAAAATAAGTAACACACGCACGGGCTCGTACGTAACGAGCGTACAAATTACGAGAAAGTACCGCCTATGCAAATTTTTTAAGAATTACATTTATAGCAATTAATGTATTTAAAATAACGTTTAGAATAATAGTTGAGAAAATAGTTGAATACAATCAGAACACTTGACTTCATATGTACTTTCCTATTTCGAATCATTTTCTTAATTGTCATTTATCGTATATAGGCTAAAAGTAATTATTAAAAAATATATAAATAAGTGAGAGATAACGTTGCGTTAATTGCTTTACGAGTCTGCCTATCATGCTAATGTGTCCCGTAATGCAGAAAACAGGAAAGAAATTTGCGACGAGCTCGTCGGCCCTGAATCCATCCAGTCCGTCGTCTTACGCATTGGCTATGTGTAGTTTTAAATAGTCCGCCGAGGGGTGGGCGCCCGGCCGGGGTGCTCTCTCACGCTCTCGCTCTCTCGGCGAATGGGGTTGATGTGGGTGAGGTGGATGAGGTAGTCGAGGACGAGGGGGGTAGAGACAGCGGTGAGAGAGAAAGAGAGCTCGCGTATGGGAAAAAGAGAGAGGGAGAAAGAGAGGACAGGATCGTGCAAGGAGGCCGACCAGAAGAGAAACGAAGAGAAAAAGCGGAGGAAGGGTAGGGCGGAAAAAGAGACGGGGGATAAAGAGCGGAGAGTAGACGACGAGGGCCGTCGGAGATAAGACGCAAACGAACCCCCTTTCGCGTGTCTCGATCGATAGCTCTACGCGGAAAATTCGAAAGTAAGATGCAATTAAACAGCGAGCGAGGGTAAGCAAGAAAAGGGGTGAGTTTTCCAGCCCCGTAGGCCCTCACCCCTGTCCCCCTCGCGTCTTACCACTCTCCCTCTTCTCCCCCTGGTACCGCCACCCTGGCAGCCCTTCGACGCCGCTACCCACCCGCCCTCGACCCTCCTCGATCCACCACCTTTCCACCGTGTAACCTTCCTCCATCCTCCCCGTCTTTCTTCCGCCGCGCTTTTCCTTCCACCTCCCACCGATGGACTTTCGTCTTCTCGTTTTCTCGCGCGCCCGCTTTTCTCCCTCATCACTGAACCTCTCTTACCTCCTCACCATTCCGAAGACCGTACACGCTCCGGCCGGCGTCGTCGGCCCGAAGGGAAGCAACCCTTTTTCTCAACCCCCTCTAGTATTTATATTGAGCGTCTTAAAGCATCCCCCTACCGTTCCTCGCAAGCTACCTCTCTCTTCGTCTTTTTCTTCTCTTTTTCCATCTCTTCGACGCCCGTTACAAACTCTCGAACCGCGTCCACTTTCTCTTCCCTTCTCCGTCTCTTCCTCTTCGTTTCCTTGTCACCCGTGTCTTCCCTGCTTTGTCCCGTACCCACACCGTCATGACGTCAGCACTTTGACGTTTAAATACTCTTTTCTTAGGCGACGGGTATGAGGGAATTGGTAGTCACTGTCTTCGCGAAGAGAACTCGGACGATCCCCGTCTCGTTTTCTCTATCTCTCCATCAGCTCTATCCTTTTTCTTAGATCTCCACTGTTTTCCCGCTCGACTTGCCTCTCTTTATCTTCTTCCTATATTCTCTACTTCCACGTTATCTAGTTCATCTCTTTCTCTCCCGCGATGAGAAAACGTTGCCCGACCGCGCTGACGTTATCTCTATTCTCTACGCAATGAGAATTAATAAATATTCTTGCGGTCGGCTATAACGCGGACAGTATGTAATACGTTCCTCTCGCGGCTAGACATTTTATTTTATTAATCTTATTTACTAATATATTAATGTACATACATGTCTACATTAATATTTTTTTTTTATGTTACAGTTCACCGACAAAACGCTTCTACAACTCCGCTGAAGCTCATGCAGATTGGTAAGTCGCATAATTTCTTTTTCGTTGTTTGTAATCCGGTTCCCTTGAACCGATAACACGTCGTCGATCATAAATTACTCAATTATAATGACGCGCGCGAATTAGGATTTTTTCGTAAAATAGCGCACGCGAAGCGTGCACATGGTTTATTCTAGTGTAATAAATATTTTATAATAATTAATTCTCAGTAATTTCCTGCTTTTAATCATTCACTTCCATTCGCTCGTAGTTATTAGAATCAAAAAATATAAACACGAGATTATTAGTTCTTTAATATTTCGAAGGAAAGCACGCGATAAAATTAAGAAAAAAAAAGGAAAAAAAAAAGATACCCCTAACTTCAGATAATGACGATGATATTGCAACCGTGTGGTTTTATTTCGATGGCTGCGTTTTTTCCAGCAAAAATCCTGCTAGCCTTATTCCGTTTCATTGTTGTAATGAAGAGCTTTCCCCGAAGTTAAAAACCAGCGTGCACAGTCCGGAACATATTCACCACGAGTTTTTATTACCGCCCAATATAACAGTAAGACGCAGATAGCGCACTTTGATTTTACATTTCCAACCGTTAGCAAAAACAGCAGTCTGTTAGACAAATAAAGCATCCAGTCTTCGAATTAAAAAGTAAAATAAAATTAATACAAGAATCATATTAATTTCAAAATCATTTATATTAAGGAAAAAAAAATTATTATTACTCCCTCCATTTTTTTTTTCAATTTTAAAAGTTTTACAATACCTCCTCGGAGATAAGCGAGAATCCAGGAAACTTATTAAACACCGCCTATCGTTCCCGTTCTTTTCATCTACGCTCTATCGGTTGATGCGAAGATGCAACGTTCGTAGTTGGCGAAACGTGATGGAGTTGCGTCGCGCGTAGCGCCGGGACTCCGAAGAATCGTAATTTATGAAAGTAATTAAAAAGCGTCGGCGCGGAGAGCTTTAAAAACAGGAATACTCTTCGAGCGAGTGTATAATACGGGACAGCACATGGCGCAATACGCTCCTTATGCAGACGAAAGTCCTGCGACCTTCCCTCCGGAAAAGCGCATATCGTTAAAGACACACGGTTTCATTTAGCCGCGCGGTTCTTCCGCGTCTTAATTTCTCCGCCGTGGTACGCTAGCTGGTAACAACTCGCGAAGTTAAAAAGTCAGTAACAGTGGTGTCTAAAAATAGCCATATTACGCGTGCACTTTTTATTTTCTTCCTTCTTTTTTTTTTTTTCTTTTTTTTATTGTTATATTCAGCGAGCGACCAAACTACTCCGTTTCTCTTCCTGTCTAATAACAGTCGTAATGATTATGAAACAGATGCTATTCAAAAATATGTACCTTTGTCAAAAAGTCCCAAAAAAAAGATCAAATTGTTGCGTTTGTTTTACAAACAATAAAACACTTTTTAAAAAATAATTCTATCAAAAACAATTAAAAAACCTATTTTTTTTAACAAGATTGTAAAAATAAGAAGCATGAATTTAAATTATTTCATAAAGATAGATTTGTTCCGTCGCTGTAGAGAAATTTTATCGTATCTCCAGCTTTTACTACGATGCGCGATATGCTGTCGTTATACGCGGAATGTTCGCGATCGTTAAAGCCGGTCCATTGGGCAACACGACTGGTGCAATGAAGTCGTAATTATGAGGCGAGTGCAAAGTAAATATTCGTGAGACCCGGTCACTTCTTTAATAGACAATAGCGGAGCCATTTTACGCCGAGG